>NC_060143.1:249014423-251461719 GCF_021461385.2 Schistocerca piceifrons
AACGTCATTTTTTCGAATGAATCCAGGTTCTGTTTACAGCATCACGATGGTCGCATGCGTGTTTGGCGACATCGCGGTGAACGCACATTGGAAGCGTGTATTCGTCATCGCCATACTGGCGTATCACCCGGCGTGAGGGTATAGGGTGCCATTGGTTACACGTCTCGGTCGCCTCTTGTTCGCATTGACGGCACTTTGAACAGTGGACGTTACATTTCAGGTGTGTTATGACCCGTGGCTCTACCCTTCGTTCGATCCCTACGAATCCCTACATTTCAGCAGGATAATGCACGACCGCATGTTGCAGGTCCTGTACGGGCCTTTCTGGATAAAAAAAATGTTAGAGTGCTGCCCCGGCCAGCACATTCTCCAGAAAACGTCTGGTCAATGGTGGCCGAGCCACTGGCTCGTCACAATACGCCAGTCACTGCTCTTGATGAACTTTTTTATCGTGTTGAAGCTGTATGGGCAGCTGTACCTGCACACGCCATCCAAGCTCTGTTCGACTCAACGCACAGGCGTATCAAGGCCGTTATTACGGTCGGAGGTCGTTGTTCTGGGTACTGATTTCTCACGATCTATGCACCCAAATTGCGTGAAAATGTAATCACATGTCAGTTCTAGTATAATATATTTGTCCAATGAATACCCGTTTATCATCTGCATTTCTTCTTAGTGTAGCAATTTTAATGGCCAGTAGTGTATAAACCGGCAGTGAGTTGGCACTCAGGTGATTTATGTGAGAAGGTCTCCAATGTGAATATGGCAGCATGACGGGAATTAAGGGGCTTTGAACGCAGAATACTAGTTGGACCTAGACTTATTTCCGAAATCTGTAGGGAATTTAACATTCCGAGATCCAACCAGTGCAAAGTGTGTGCCGAAAATACGTCTCATCACGGACAATGCTGTGGCCGACGGCCTTCATGTCACGACCGAGAGCAGTGGTGATTGCGTAGTGTTGTCAGCACTAAGAGACAAGCAGCGTTGTGTGAAATAACGGCAGTAATCAATCTAGGAAGTACAAAGAACGTGTCCATAGGGCAGTGAGGCAAAATTTGGGGTTAATGATCTATGGCAACAGACGACCGACGCGAGTGCCTGTGCTAACAGTACGACACCGCCTTCATTGCGTTTCCTGGCTGGTGACCATATCGGTTGCATCCCAGTAGAATGGAAATCCTAGGCTTTGTCAGACGAGTCACGTTTTCAGGTGGTAAGAGCTGATCTTAGGGTTCCAGTGTGGTGCACACCCCACGAAGCAAGGGACCCAAGTTCTCAATAAGGTACTGTACAATATGGTAGTGGCTCCTAAAGGTGTGGGCTGTGTTTACACGGAATGGACTGCGTCCTCTGGTCCAACTGAACTGGTCATTGCCCGTAAATGGTTATGTTCGGCTACTTGGAGACCATCTGCAGCCATACATGGACTTTACGTTTCCTAACAACCATGTCATGTCACTGGGCCACAATTGTTCGCGATTTGTTTGAAGAACACTCTGGAAAATTCAAGCGAATGATTTGGCCACCCAGATCGCCCGACATGAATCCCATCGAACGCTTATGGGATACAATCGAGAGGTCGGCACCAGCCACACTTTCACAATTATGGTCGGCTATAAAGGCAACGTGGTTCTATGTTTCTGCAGGACAATTCCAACGACTTTCTGAGGCCATGACAAGTTGAGTTGCCGGGAAAAGGAGGTCGAATACATTACTAGAAACTACCTGTTCACTATTGTCACCCCATTGTTTGTCTATCTGTGCTTACTATCGTGCACTGACCAATATGGCAGGAAGTCTGTAACCACAGAGGCACTCCTGAATTCCGCTTACAAATTATTTACTTGAACCAGTTGTAGCCGTCCTTACATTTGTTTAAACACTCAGTTTTCTAGCACTTGCGCATGTGTCCGCATCCCACGCTCTACAAAGAAGTCCGAAACTTTCTGTTGGAGTTCCACTTTACAAGTTGTTATCGTAACAGACCAAGGTTTTCAGTAAAGTTTAACTGCCTGCTATTTCACGCTACAGTTGCATTTCTTCCAGAACTCTGGCCGATAAATGGCATGCATCCCCTGGATGCAGCTCGTCGAAAACAGACTCTGTTGTCTTGCACGTCTTGGAGGCTTAGTTTGCACTGTCTGATTGCAGACGCTCAGCGCCAGAGTGGCATTCTTTCTGACTCTCGTTCCGCAAAATACACCTAAGCCCAATTTGCATCTACTTCGTGATTCCCTCCCACTAGAAGCGAGCAGTGATTCAACGAACAGCGCTGGGGGTTGATTCCCTGGGCGTACAGCGCACTTCTGGTCCTCAACAGAGTCGAACCAGCTTTCACCGTGTGGTTCTTATACAGGAAATTGTAATCTATCTAGTTATATGTTGGTAATCGCTGTTACTGTAATTTCATTATTCAGTGGGAAATAATTTAATGTGACTGAATTTGGCTCTTTCTTACGAATTTACCGTAAGTTATGGGACAGTTTGGTAGAAACAGCTGTGTAACACGTCCTGTGGCAGCCTGTTCTGTTGATGTGGTGGCTTTAGTGGGTGCCACGTTTGAACTCCAGCGGGCCATGACACTGTATGCTAGCTTCTTACTCCATATCAGCGTTACTGTCGGGTAGAGGTTTAACAGTTTTGACCTGAAAGTGCGAGGCATAGACTTTTATGTGAAAACTGTCAGAAATAGTTGCGTGACTTGAAATTTCGAGAAGGAAGGATTTTGTAACACCAGAAGTCAAATAGCTAGTTCAAAAAACTGACTGGTGTTAGCGATGCAGTTACGAACGCAATGAAAAAGGAATAATGTGGGTGGCACACATAACGAGAGGAATGTATGATTAACAGAGCAAAGGAGTTCTTTGTGGGATAAGCGAAGACTGAGGCGATGAGGTAATAGAAGGTGGGTTGTTGCATGAGCAACGTGGAGGCGAGCGGAATGTATGGAAATGTCTGGAGGAAGCATTTATGCACCAGTAGATCGCTAATGGCGATGATCCACAGTCGCTCGAAATACATACAGATTTACAACCAGCATACTCTGTATCTGTAGATATTAACAATGTGTATTTAACATATAGACCGTTCTGGAAATTTCTAGCTTTGTATAGCGTGTGTGCAAATTCTGCTGGCAAACATTGAGGTAAGATCAGTGTATTTCGCTGAGAGATTAAACGCAGGTAACCGTTTCTTTCACGCTACTCGTCACAGGGTAATTCGTTCAATGGATTATCCAAATAGCGTTCATAGGAACATTTGCACACTAGTCATACCTGCGCAAAGGCATGTAAAGCAGAATATGTGCCTTTTTTTTTTTTTTTAAAGACACTGTCCCCCTCGTGTACATGTATGCTCCTGCACTAACCGTGTGCTTCCTTTACTGTAACTGGAACCAGTATTTTACTTTCAGTGCTGTGTACACTTGTCTCCACGACACGAAAAGGTTCTCGCTTAGAGGTTCGCCCGCGTGAAACTGACCCTCGAATTGGTCACCAAACATTAGAGTTGATACAGGGTGTTTCAAAAATGACCGGTATATTTGAAACGACAATAAAAACTAAACGAGCAGCGATAGAAATACACCGTTTGTTGCAATATGCTTGGGACAACAGTACATTTTCAGGCAGAGAAACTTTCGAAATTACAGTAGTTACAATTTTCAACAACAGATGGCGCTGCGGTCTGGGAAACACTATATACGATATTTTCCACATATCCACCATGCGTAGCAATAATATGGCGTAGTCTCTGAATGAAATTACCCGAAACCTTTGACAACGTGTCTGGCGGAATGGCTTCACATGCAGATGAGATGTACTGCTTCAGCTGTTCAATTGTTTCTGGATTCTGCCGGTACACCTGGTCTTTCAAGTGTCCCCACAGAAAAACGTCACAGGGGTTCATGTCTGGCGAATAGAGAGGCCAATCCACGCCGCCTCCTGTATGTTTCGGATAGCCCAAAGCAATCACACGATCATCGAAATATTCATTCAGGAAATTAAAGACGTCGGCCGTGCGATGTGGCCGGGCACCATCTTGCATAAACCACGAGGTGTTCGCAGTGTCGTCTAAGGCAGTTTGTACCGCCACAAATTCACGAAGAATGTCCAGATAGCGTGATGCAGTAATCGTTTCGGATCTGAAAAATGGGCCAATGATTAATTTGGAAGAAATGGCGGCCCAGACCAGTACTTTTTGAGGATGCAGGGACGATGGGACTGCAACATGGGGCTTTTCGGTTCCCCATATGCGCCAGTTCTGTTTATTGACGAAGCCGTCCAGGTAAAAATAAGCTTCGTCAGTAAACCAAATGCTGCCCACATGCATATCGCCGTCATCAATCCTGTGCACTATATCGTTAGCGAATGTCTCTCGTGCAGCAATGGTAGCGGCGCTGAGGGGTTGCCGCCTTTGAATTTTGTATGGATAGAGGTGTAAACTCTGGCGCATGAGACGATACGTGGACGTTGGCGTCATTTGGACCGCAGCTGCAACATGGCGAACGGAAACCCGAGGCCGCAGTTGGATCACCTGCTGCACTAGCTGCGCGTTGCCCTCTGTGGTTGCCGTACGCAGTCACCCTACCTTTCGAGCACGTTCATCCGTCACATTCCCAGTCCGTTGAAATTTTTCAAACAGATCCTTTATTGTATCGCTTTTCGGTCCTTTGGTTACATTAAACCTCCGTTGAAAACTTCGTCTTGTTGCAACAACACTGTGTTCTAGGCGGTGGAATTCCAACACCAGAAAAATCCTCTGTTCTAAGGAATAAACCATGTTGTCTACAGCACACTTGCACGTTGTGAACAGCAAACGCTTACAGCAGAAAGACGACGTACAGAATGGCACACCCACAGACTGCGTTGTCTTCTATATCTTTCACATCACTTGCAGCGCCATCTGTTGTTGAAAATTGTAACTACTGTAATTTCGAAAGTTTGTCCGCCTGAAAATGTACTGTTGTCCCGAGCATATTGCAACAAACGGTGTATTTCTATCGCTGCTCGTTTAGTTTTTATTGCCGTTTCAAATATACCGGTCATTTTTGAAACACCCTGTAAAATGCATCGACGCTTCAGCTAAATTTTAGTGCTTTATCTTACAAGTAATAGGATGTGTCCTCTCAGTTCACATGGGTCTTGAAGTGGGCCTTGTCTGAGGGAATGAAAAACAGTGAATCAAAATGTTCCCATAGTACTCCATTTACAAAATGCTGGTAGAACTAAGTTCCCGGAAATAAATATAGAAACCTTAACAACATTTAAGTCCCTAGATACATTCTGATGTTTGGTATAGCTGAAACTATCTCTTTCCCTTTTCCATTCGCTAATGGCCTCCCCCCCCCCCCCCCCCCCCATGAACCATGGACCTTGCCGTTGGTGGGGAGGCTTGCGTGCCTCAGCGATACAGATAGCCGTACCGTACGTGCAACCACAACGGAGGGGTATCTGTTGAGAGGCCGGACAAACGTGTGGTTCCTGAAGAGGGGCAGCAGCCTTTTCAGTAGTTGTAGGGGCAACAGACTGGATGATTGACTGATCTGGCCTTGTAACACTAACCAAAATGGCCTTGCTGTGCTGGTACTGCGAACGGCTGAAAGCAAGGGGAAACTACAGCCGTAATTTTTCCCGAGGGCATGCAGCTTTACTGTATGGTTAAATGATGATGGCATCCTCTTGGGTAAAATATTCCGAAGGTAAAATAGTCCCCCATTCGGATCTCCGGGCAGGGACTACTCAGGAGGACGTCGTTATCAGGAGAAAGCAAACTGGCGTTCTACGGACCGGAGTGTGGAATGTCAGATCCCTTAATCGGGCAGATAGATTAGAAAATTTAAAAAGGGAAATGGATAGGTTAAAGTTAGATATAGTGGGAATTAGTGAAGTTCGGTGGCAGGAGGAACAAGACTTCTGGTCAAGTGACTACAGGGTTATAAACACAAAATCAAATAGGGGTAATGCAGGAGTAGGTTTAATAATGAATATGAAAATAGGAATGCGGGTAAGCTACTACAAACAGCATAGTGAACGCATTATTGTGGCCAAGATAGATACGAAGCCCACGCCTACCACAGTAGTACAAGCTTATATGCCTACTAGCTGTGCAGATGACGAAGAAATTGAAGAAATGTATGAAGAAATAAAAGAAATTACTCGGATAGTGAAGGGAGACGAAAATTTAATAGTCATGGGTGACTGGAATTCGTCAGTAGGAAAAGGGAGAGAAGGAAACGTAGTAGGAGAATATGCATTGGGGGTAAGAAACGAAAGAGGAAGCCACATGGTAGAATTTTGCACAGAGGATATCTTAATCATAGCTAACACGTGGTTCAAGAATCATAAAAGAAAATTTTATACATGGAAGAAGCCTGGAGATACTGACAGGTTCCAGATAGATTATATAATGGTAAGACAGAAATTTAGGAACCAGGGTTTAAATTATAAGACATTTCCAGGGGCAGATGTGGACTCTGACCACAATCAATTGGTTATGAACTGTAAAACTGAAGAAACTGCAAAAAGGTGGGAATTTAAGGAGATGGGACCTGGATGAACTGACAAATCCAGAGGTTGTACAGAGTTTCAGGGAGAGCATAAGGGAACAATTGACAAGAATGGGGGAAAGAAATACAGTAGAAGAAGAATGGGTAACTTTGAGGGGTGAAGTGGTGAAGGCAGCAGAGGATCAAGTAGGTAAAAAGACGAGGGCTAGTAGAAATCCTTGGGTAACAGAAGAAATATTGAATTTAATTGATGAAAGGAGAAAATATAAAAATGCAGTAAATGAAGCAGGCAAAAAGAAGTACAAACGTCTCAAAAATGAGATCGATAGGAAGTGCAAATTGGCTAAGCAGGGATGGCTAGAGGACAAATGTAAGAATGTAGAGGCTTTTCTCACTAGGGGTAAGATAGGTACTGCCCACAGGAAAATTATAGAGACCTTTGCAGAAAAGAGAACCACTTGTATGAATATCAAGAGCTCCGATGGAAACCCAGTTCTAAGCAAAGAAGGGAAAGCAGAAAGGTGGAAGGAGTATATAGAGGGTCTATACAAGGGCGATGTACTTGAGGACAATATTATGGAAATGGAAGAGGATGTAGATGAAGATGAAATGGGAGATATGATACTGCGTGAAGAGTTTGACAGAGCACTGAAAGACCTGAGTCGTAACAAAGCTCCGGGAGTAGACAACATTCCATTAGAACTACTGACAGCCTTGGGAGAGCCAGTCCTGGCAAAACTCTACCATCTGGTGAGCAAGATGTATGAGACAGGCGAAATACCCTCAAACTTCAAGAAGAACGTAATAATTCTAATCCCAAAGAAAGCAGGTGTTGACAGATGTGAAAATTACCGAACTATCAGTTTAATAAGTCACGGCTGCAAAATACTAACGCGAATTCTTTACAGACGAATGGAAAAACTAGTAGAAGCCAACCTCGGTGAAGATCAGTTTGGATTCCGTAGAAATGTCTGAACACGTGAGGCAATACTGACCCTACGACTTATCTTAGACGCTAGATTAAGGATAGGCAAATCTACGTTTCTAGCTTTTGTAGACTTAGAGAAAGCTTTTGACAATGTTGACTGGAATACTCTCTTTCAAATTCTAAAGGTGGCAGGGGTAAAATACAGGGAGCGAAAAGCTATTTACAATTTGTACAGAAACCAGATGGCAGTTATAACAGTCGAGGGGCATCAACGGGAAGCAGTGGTTGGGAAGGGTGTGAGACAGGGTTGTAGCCTCTCCCCGATGTTATTCAATCTCTATATTGAGCAAGCAGTGAAGGAGACAAAAGAAAAATTCGGAGTAGGTATTAAAATCCATGGAGAAGAAATAAGAACTTTGAGGTTCGCCGATGACATTGTAATTCTGTCAAAGACAGCAAAGGACTTGGAAGAGCAGTTGAACGGAATGGATAGTGTCTTGAAAGGAGGATATAAGACGAACATCAACAAAAGCAAAACAAGGATAATGGAATGTAGTCGAATTAAGTCGGGTGATGCTGAGGGAATTAGATTAGGAAATGAGACATTTAAAGTAGTTAAGGAGTTTTGCTATTTGGAGAGCAAAATAACTGATGATGGTCGAAGTAGAGAGGATATAAAATGTAGACTGGCAATGGCAAGGAAAGCATTTCTGAAGAAGAGAAATTTGTTAACATCGAGTATAGGTTTAAGTGTCAGAAAGTCGTTTCTGAAAGTATTTGGATAGAGTGTAGCCATGTACGGAAGTGAAACATGGACGATAAGTAGTTTGGACAAGAAGAGAATAGAAGCTTTCGAAATGTGGTGCTACAGACGAATGCTGAAGATTAAATGGGTAGATCACATAACTAATGAGGAAGTATTGAACAGGATTGGGGAGAAGAGAAGTTTGTGGCACAACTAGACTAGAAGAAGGGATCGGTTGGTAGGACATGTTCTGAGGCATCAAGGGATCACCAATTTAGTGTTGGAGGGCAGCGTGGAGGGTAAAAATCGTAGAGGGGGACCAAGAGATGAATACACTAAGCAGATTCAGAAGGATGTAGGTTGCAGTAGGTACTGGGAGATGAAGCAGCTTGCAAAGAATAGAAGAGCATGGAGAGCTGCATCAAACTAGTCTCAGGACTGAAGACCACAACAAAAACAACAATGGTTCAAATAAAAAGTGACTGTTGGCAAGCCTGCATATGACCCCAAATTTTTCTGTATGTCGCCGACACGGCCATTTCACGTGCGTTGGGAAGTAAAATGTTTCTGGACTTTTCTTCGGAAAGTTTTCCTTGCAGCGTCTACCACTGCAGTTTAAAGAGCCTTTCCCCAAAACTCCCGCGCTTACTAATACACCCGTGACGAAACTTGACGCCCCTCTTTGGATCTTCTCTATCTCTCATATTAATATTGCATAGCACATGTCTCAAACTGACGACCAGTAGTCAAGAGTTGTTCGAATGAGGGTTTCGTAGGCTCCAATTGAGTAGGTGGGTTACTGTTTCCTTATAACTGTTCACTGAATTTCAACCTGTTATACCTTATCCGCATAATTAATTTTACGTCGTCGTCCCACTTCAGATTGCTCCAGACCGTAGGCTTTGGATATTTTACAGTCATAACCGTTTCCAGTGGCCTATCGTGAATAGTCTAATTGCATAAAAATAATTCTGAAGTAATGTTTATGTCAGACAGAATCAGAATCTGTGACACAATCGTAACCGGTTTCGGACTACAATGACTGTTTGTGATGGACTTCATATGGTGATTAAAAAGTTGATCACATACGTTGACTATTTCCGTTTACTTGTATTTCGAACCATTCAGATAATATAGGAATATCGTGTGGCTCAATGGCCGGTTGATGGTCTCCCAATTGGATATCATTTTGAGGACTTGCACGTCCCTAACCTACCTTAATTATCCACCTGGGGAAAAGGGGTCCTACAGTTTAATGTGTGATCTAATCCAAGTGTCGTTTCGGCGACTCATCACATGGTTAAGAGATGAAAGATACGTTAAAGGCAGACTGAAAATGTCAGTGCTACGGCCGGGATTGCGCTTTCGGATTTGAAATAACTAATAAGATGGTTCAAATGGCTCTAAGCACTATGGGACTTAACATCTGAGGTCATCAGTCCCCTAGACTTACAACTACTTAAACCCCTAAGGACATCACATACATCAATGCCCGAGGCAGGATTCGAACCTGCGACCGTAGCAGCAGCGCGGTTCCGGACTGAAGCGCCTAGAAACGCTCGGCCACACCGGCCAGCTTGTAACACGCCCGGGAGCACTAATGGGTTGGGGGTACTTTTAAACTGGTTGTCGTTTCGACCATTGCTTGACCTTGCGCCCTGTCCACACCACGTACCTGATAATCCCGCGGCGGTCGTACTGTTCTGCTCCACACTGTTACTGGATGGCCTGAAATTATCTATCGAAATATGCAAGTGGGTTTAGGGGAGCCTCTCAACGTCAAGCACAACACTGTCCTACGTCTGGTATGAACATCTATATTCTGAGACGATAAGGAATCACAGGTTGCACTGTTTACGTTCTAAGTCGTAAATGTTTATCCCAATTAACAATCGTGATTATTATCTGTCCACTTGGACGATCGTACGCGTACCGAACACGGCGAGGATAAGTGTTGGTGATGCGGAACGCGATGATCGAACGCACGTTCTCACTCTGGCTACAAGACACTGGCACTTAAATGCTCTCTTTTGTAAAAGATACTATTACTGAATCACATTAGTTCATTCTTGGAGACCGAACACGGCGCGGATGATTGATACTGTACGGTACGACAAGCAACGAGAGGATACACAAATAAGTTGTCAGCAGCACTGCTCATTTTTAAATTACTTCTTGACGCACTTTCTTCTGAATCATTTACTTATTTTATCACTTTACTGTAATAACTCTTGTAGCAGCGCTTCAACTTCTATGCTTACAATGTCTCTAACATGCAGAGCTACACAGTACACGACATACAGTTCCGTGTCCCGCGTTCGACTCTCTAGACGGGGCTGCCCGCATAGATACTCCACAACTAAACCAGCGATATGACAGTACGCTTACAAGCTCACTAATAAGAACCATATACCTTTATTGATGAGGCATAACAGGTTTAATGTATCTTATTGCCCTGTGTCTCAGACACTTGGATTTTTCCAGTCCAGTGACTGTATTTTCTTTATCTCTTTTATTCCTTGAATCAAAATCAATGGTCCGATCTTCATTACTGTATTGCATTATCTGGAAGTTACCCTTTACGCTATCTGACCTTTTCGTTTCTTTTATCCAGATAATATCGAGTCTGTATGCCGTGTTTGTTACTCTTTATAAATTGTTTTTAAAATGCCATATATTTGAGGATGAGTTTATCGCTAAGAGTGGTTCATTAACAGTGTCAAGGCAGAAAAGAAGTTCGGTAACACAGACATGATGTCTCTTGTTTCCTCCTCTGTATATTTAAGGAACTTCCAAGATCTGCTACTATCATTACCGATGTCTCCATGTAATGTTGTTGCATTAATTTGTTCTGAAAGCGGTGCTGATAGACAATAAAAGCGGGTTAAAAGCTGTGAGCTGTCTGGGGAAGTTAACCTTGCATTACTGAGCAACTATTTCACCAGGTATCCAGTTTAGCTTACCAAATTCCCAACCAGACTAACATTAATTATAATCTTTTAATCGTCATACGACAACCGGCAACCGGTGATTATATATATATATATATATATATATATATATATATATATATATATATATATATATATAAAGAGAATTTAAATGAAAAGAAATAAATCAGTTTATATTTGGAAATTTATTTTAACATTGATCATTGAAATTTCAGCATATTAAACTTGATTCATAACTGAACTGGTGCCTTATTTAGGATTGTGAAATTGTGAGTTTGTAATCTTACAGAACACATCAAATATGGAGCCAAGATTGGGAGACTGCATACTGTAGTGGGACGAAATTGAAGCGTCACCCATCCACCAGTGTCAGCCCAGTTTGCAGGTGAATATAGGTTTAATTTAGTTTTTCTTTATGTATTTTTGTAATATTTGTAATGGTTATGAATTGTCTACAGTTTGTATTTATTTTTTATGTTTCATGTACGGAGAGGGCGGCGCAACGAACGGAGACAGCATCTTCGTTGCCGGGACCGGAGAGAAAATTGCTGGCCACTATACGTCGCGGGTCGACAGCCTAAGAGCAACAGAAGATCCTGAAACCGAGTTGTTGCGTCGTGCTTCTAAAAATTAAATAACTGAGAATTTGTAATGTTTTGTACAACAATGATATCATAGGAAGTTTAATCTTATTGAAAATGTTAGTTTTGTCTCGTCAAGGCTCAGGTTCACGTCTGTATGTAGGAAGATAATAAACTAGTGGATGCTATTAAAGTTGAAATACGTGTTCCGAGGATTTATTTATGAAGAATTATGTGAATGAATTAATAATATATTTGACAAGATGATTGAATTTTGACAGCGTTCATCGCGACTGCGAATCTCAAAAAGTTTATTCAGTGTGGTCCTAATGTCGATTAAATCAGATAACGTGTATCAATATAATTTCTGAGGAGAAACAAACGACATCTAAAAATTGAAAAAGTTTACGCAAACCAATTGGCCCGAGTGACATAATTCTGCGCAGACGACTCAAATGATGTTTTACAGTTTCGTTCAAGAACCATTCTGAGACAATTTAAAAAGAACATAAATAATTTTGAAGTGGGTTGTAACTGACGTAGGTGACGAAGTCTACACATGGTCATATGTCAAAAGAAAATCGTTTATAAGAAACTTACGTCGTTACACTACACCGTATTTGTAATGTTTTGTACAACAATGATATCATAGGAAGTTTAGTCTTATTGAAAATGTTAGTTTTGTCTCGTCAAGGCTCAGGTTCACGTCTGTATGTTGGAAGATAATAAACTAGTGGATGCTATTAAAGTTGAAATACGTTATCCGAGGATTTATTTATGAAGAATTATGTGAATGAATTAATAATATATTTGACAAGATGATTGAATTTTGACAGCGTTCATCGCGACTTCGAATCTCAAAAAGTTTATTCAATGTGGTCCTAATATCGATTAAATCAGATAACGTGTATCAATATAATTTCTGAGGAGAAACAAACGACATCTAAAAATTGAAAAAGTTTACGCAAACCAATTGGCCCGAGTGACGTAATTCTGCGCAGACGACTGAAATGATGTTTTACAGTTCGTTCAAGAACCATTCTGGGACAATTTAAAAAGAATATAAATAATTTTGAAGTAGGTTGTAACTGACGTAGGTGACGAAGTCTACACATGGTCATATGTCAAAAGAAAATCGTTTATAAGAAACTTACGTCGTTACACTACACCGTGGCGACCTTAAAAACAGGACTTTTGTGCAACTAAGACACACAGCTACGAAACAATTAAAACATCTAGAGTCCTTCGGAAGTCAACGAGAGTCTTCGTGGAGCCTTTACCAGCCAGCGGCGACTTCGCGGGTGTGGGCAGCTGACGGAGCGCAGCCAAGCAGTACGGTCACGCAGTTATTCTACGAGAAGGCGCATCTGTTGGGCAGCAGCTGAACGCTGCAAACCCCGACAACCTTTTTCTCCTAAACTAACAGGCCCAGTACGTCAGCTGGGGGGCGTTCCTCCGGCTGGTATTAGAAGTGTTGCTGAGGGTTTCGCCTGTCAACGGTGGGCCGGGCGTGTTTGCAGCCAGTGACGTCTCCGGTGTTCGACTCAGCATCCTGCCGGTTGCGGAAGCGGGGTCGCAGCATCTCAGCGGCTGCATCGACGGCTGTTACTTCTGCAGCCCATAGCAGCACACTGATCACCGAGAACTACGAACTACAATATTAGTGTCCGGTGAGTCTGTTTTAAGTTGGAAGCGGAGTGTTGTATATAGGGAGTGTGTTTTATAGGATTGTTGATTACAAGTCTGCGTGTGTAACTAGTTAATATCTTGCGATAATGTCGTGAAGTGAAATGTCAGACGAAGAGCAATCTATGTCCGATAGGAGCATGAGATCTCTTTTTAGGGCGATCGCTAAATTGAAACAATCTAACGAAGAATCTACTGTTAGATTAAAAGAGGAATTAAAACAGTCTAATGAAGAATCTACTGCTAGATTAAAAGAGGAACTAAAACAGGAATCTACTGCTAGATTAAAAGGGGAGCTAAAAATATCTACAGACAGGTTACGGGAATATCTTAATGAAAACAGTCGAGAATTAAGTGATAAAATAGAGGCTTCTAAAGTTGAAATGCAGGAAAAACTAGTAGGACTTAGTAATAAGATTGCTGATAATTGTAAAAGGTTAGAATATATCCAGGAATCGCGTGAGGAAAAAGCTCGCATGCGAAATGATATTACTGACTTAACCAAGAGACTAGATAATGTCAATGTCTTAGTTGTAAATGAAATAGAGAAAAATAACGATAAGTTACGAGATGAATTTTCTATGCAAACAGAAACTGTTCGTAGAGAATTATTAGAATCTATTAAAGAGGTCTCTACCAACCCTGTAGAGATTTCTTCAATAGATAATGTAGAATTAGAGACATTAACTCATCAAATAGAAAAAGATCATTCTGAAACAGAAAACAAGAAATTTTTAATTACTGAAATATGCAGTAACCTTGAGACTGCCAAAGAAATAACACTGACAAAGGTACAGAGCGTTCACATCGTGAACACAGTGAAGAATCGATATTAGCTAATCGCGTATCCAATACAGAAATGCGAATACAGGAAATTACTAAACGGTTATCGGAATTAGATAATAATGAAAACATTTCAAGTAGTAGAAGTAATAACGTAATCAGAGACAACAGTCGCATCGAGTTTGCTAGCTCGGACGACAACAATACGAATAAAGAAATCACGGCAAGCCAATCCGATGCAACTCCATCTCTGCAATCTAAACAAAATCCAACTATGTCTCTCGCAGAATGTTTGGATGATATAACGACAAATTCAAATGTAGCAAGTTGATTTCCTGTATTCAAACCAGGAGGCGAACTTCACCCTATAATCTTTATAAAAGCTTTTGAAACTTCATTATCTCCTAAATGGAGTAATGAAAAACGGATTCAATTTGTAATAGGACATTTAGAAGCAGAAGCTGCAGAATGGGTAGTACTGCATAGAACTGAATTTAGGGACTGGGATGATTTTGTTAAGCAGTTTAAACAAAATTATTGGTCAAGAGGAAAACAACAACACTTAACTTTAGAGTTGTTAGACCCTCCTCCATATTCTAAACGGTGGGGAGGTTATAGGAATTATTTCGAATGGCATTTAAACCGTGCTAAGTTAATTGAAGAACCAATTATTGAAAGTCACCTAATACAAGTCCTAATTAGTAGGTTACCGTATTATGTAAAGGAAAGAATGATAGAAAGAGAATGGTCACAACCTTGCGAATTATTAGGATATTTAGAACAGTTAGATATACTTAACAGAGAAAGGGAAGACGAGAAATTTAGATTTGGTAGAAATGACAATCCTCGAAGTAATAGTAATTCAGAACCACGAAAATTTAACAACAACAATCATAGCCGGTTTTGTTATATAAAACGTCAATCTAAAGATAAAGAGAGCCAACAAAATCATGGTAATAACTCTAAAATGCGGAAATTACGCAATAACGATAATGAGATAAATCATCCTCAAGTAGTTAATGAAGGTCAAGTTTTAGGTGACGTTATCATAGAAAGTTCGGAAAACTTGTAAAGTCCTTTAGTACGGGTCAACTAAAGGGAACTGTTAGTCGAGATTATACAAGACCCAATTGCAATTTATCATTAAGCTGCCAAAAGGAAGGTGATTGGCAACAAGATTTACTTCAGGAAGACAATCAGATAAGGGATAATATAACTTATAAACCCGTTATTAAAGGTTATATTAAAGATACCGAAGTAAATATTATAATCGATTCGGGTAGCGAAGTAAGTATTTTATATAAAGAATTATTTCAGCTTAAAAGAAAATATTGGAATTTCCCAACTTTACCTGTAACTGGAGTGAAAATTATAGGAGTTACTGGTAAAAGAACTCAAAATATTACTGAGGAAGTTTATTTAACTTTTGAAATTGCTAAACAATTAATTGCTCACTCTGTACTTGTCGTAGCCTACTTAAATGTGGTCATAATTTTAGGTATAGATTGGCTGTGTAAATATAAAGCTATATTAGATTTTAAAGACTCTTCCTTAACCATCCATAAGGAGGCATGTGCTTTTAAAGTGAGGTTTTCTGATAATCGAGTACCTGAAAATTTCTACGAATCCTTACAGATTAAGTACACACAGACCATGAACCTATTAATAGATTCTAGTGATCTTGAATATGAAGTATACCGATGTGAGGCTGGTAATAGTATCAAAACCGAAGTGAAGGAAAAATGTTATTCTACGAATTGTCTATCCGAACAAGAAAAGGAAGAGTTGGAATCTTTATTGTTAGAATTTAGAGCCGACTTCTCAGATGAACCGGGGAGAATTAAAGATTACGTTTGTAAACTTAAGATTAAAGATCAAAAACCAATCTTTAAGAAACCTTATCCTATTCCGGTACAATTCAAAGAATCGGCTAGTAGAGAAATAAGTAAGATGCTAGAACAAAACATTATCGAACTATCATGTAGCGCTTTTAACAGTCCTTTGTGGGTAGTTAAGAAAGCTACTGGTGCGGTACGACTGGTTCTGGATGCCCGTGAATTAAATAAAATTATAGAGATGGAAAGAGACCTATTCCAATGGACGACGTACTTCTTAAGATTGCTGGTTCTCGTTATATGAGTACAATGGGTTTAACTGCTGGCTACCATCAAGTAATATTACACCCGGATTCAAGGCAATATACGGCTTTTCTTTTTGAAGGCAGATCATATCAGTTCCAAGTTTTTCCTTTTGGACTTAATATATCAGTGTCAACTTTCATAACGACATTAGATTCTGCTTTGGGTCAGCAATTGTTACAAAAGATTATTTTATATGTAGGTGATATTTTGGTAGCCACTAAAACGTGGGAAGAGCACGTAACGATATTACGGGAATTTTTTTACCGTTTAATTGACAGAGGAATTACGTTAAAATTATCTAAGTCTTACTTCGGAAAGGAGGAAGTGAGATTTTTGGGGCATATAGTGGACAGTAAAGGTATTAGGCCAGACCCAGCACGTATTGAAGCTATTGCTCGATGCCCGAGTCCTAGAAATCGGAAACAACTGAAATCATTCTTAGGAATGGTAGGATTTCTGAGAAGGTTTCTTCCAGGGCAGGATATTGTTAATCGTAAATTACTGGATTTATTAAAAGAGAAGTCAGTATGGCTCTGGGGAAAAGAGGAAGAGGAAGTTTTTAATAAGATAAAAGGAGCGTTAACAGAAGCCAAAATGTTATACCATCCAGATTTCAATCAGGACTTTTGTATGTGTACGGATGCCTCTGATTATGGTGTGTCTTGCGTAATATTCCAAGGTGATCTGACCAATGAAAAGGGATTATATCGGCCTATTGGATTCGCTAGTAGAACTTTAAATAAACATGAAAGAAATTATTTTGTAACCGAGAAGGAAGCTCTCGCAGTGGTATGGGGTTTTCAACGATTTAGAGGATTATTAATGGGAATAAAAACAATTGTATATACTGATCATCAGGCGTTAACCTTTTTGAACAATTGTCGGTTACTTCACCGTAGATTGTTACGTTGGGTATTATGCTTGCAAGAATTTCAATACGAAATTAGGTATATAAAAGGATCTGAAAATGTAGTTTCGGAAGCTTTGTCGAGACTTCCAGTAGGAATGGAGAATATTAACATTGCAGAAGAACCAGGAACAAATTACCATGTTTATTTCCTTTTAACTCAGGAGAACGAACGTAAGGTTAAACGGATAGTAACTGCTGTTAGATGCAATCAAAGAAATGACGATCAATATAGGGACCTTATACAAAACCTTAATAATGGGGACGAAACAGTTAACACCCGGGGTCTGTGGTTGTATTTCAACGACTTGTTGTATTGGAAAGCACAGAGGGAACACCAGAGATGGAAAATCTGCATTCCGAAAACTGTTGTATACGAGTTAATTACTTATATTCATGAAGGTTACGGGCATTTTGGAATTCATAAATGTATTAAACATCTAATGAAGTATTATTATTTCAAAAAATATGTCCCGTATTGTGAGAAGTATTATTAATGCTTGTGAAACCTGCCAAAAGGTTAAAATTAATAACAAATCTAAGCGTTATAAATTATATGCTGTAATTCCTCGAGGTCTGTGGGATCTACTTTCATTAGATTTTTCGGCCCTCTGCCTCGTAGTTCAGGAGGATTTACTTATGTGTTTGTTGTAATGGGATGTTGGTCCAAACATGTGAAGCTATATACTTTGAAACGAGCGAATACAGCAAGCATTATACGCTGCCTCACCCGAAATTACTTTGTTAACTGGGGTATTCCTAAACGACTTATGTCTGACAACGGTAGTGCCTTTATTAGCCAAAAGTTTCAAGATATGATAAAACAATTTGGAATCAAACGTGTCTTAATTTCGAAATATCACCCTCAAAGTAATTTAGTAGAAAGAGTCATGAAAGAATTAGGACGATTATGTAGAACTTATTGTGCAAATAAACATACTCGGTGGGCCAAACTAATGCCTGAATTCGAAAAGATATTAAATGAATTGCCTCACCTAACGACGGGATTATCACCTATAGAAATTTTAGGCAAACGAATTATAGGTGAGCCTTTACTAGCTACTCTACCTTGGCCACCAGTAAATGAGATCCAACAATGCATCCCAGACGAAAAAGATTGCGAACAGATTGTTAAAAATGCTGAACGGAGAATTAAAAGTTATAATCAACATGCTATAGAACCCTCATTTCAGGTAGGAGATCTTGTCTTAGTACGATCTCATCCTAAAAGTTCGAAGATCAATAAGGAATACAGAAAATTCTTCTTTATCTTTGAAGGTCCATATTTTGTGCATAAGATTGTGCATCCCAAAGCGTTACTTCTTATGGAACCTTCATCAGGTGTAATTAAAGGATTATATAGTGTTGATGAAATGAAACCCTTCATTCCTAAATAAGTTAATATTTAGTATATGTTACATACAGAAGGGCGTTCATAGTTTATTCATGTGAAGTTTTTCGTGATAGTTACGTATTATTTTAAAGAAATGACAGGAAGCTTAAACAAGAGTTGTACAATAATCTACCGGTACTTCAAAAAGAGAAAGGTAACTAAAAGGGAATTTATATAGAAGAAATTTTGTTATTGGGTCAGAAGGAATTTTGTATATTTTTAAATTTACTCGGATAGTAGGAACCAAAGGGGATGGTTAATAATTCTAGGGACCATGGGCGTCCACAGTTATATGGCTCACGTGAACATAGCAGAGTGAATTTAATAGAGATTTGTAATAGTGTTAATATAGAACATACCAAACGGGGCTCTCTCGCTTGTTTCTCCTAAATAAATTGCCATTACCCAACAAGGTGTCCGAAGGTAAAGAAAGCCGTGCTGAGATTCTAAAGAAAGTTTTGCTTGGTTTCTTCTTGACCTCAGGCATAAATAAGGCATTAGGGAAAAGAATGGCGTAAAGTAAATAGTACTATTAGTTATTGTGAGAAACTTATTAGTGATATACATTTTTGGAAAGAATAACTCTAGTAAATGAATAAAACTGAAACTAATCTATCACAATTTGTACGCTCTGTCCTAATGTAACAACGTTAAAGAACGTACTAAATTAGTATTTACTAGAAACTGTTAAATGAAAAGGAATAATCTCCATATATTCGGTTATGAATTACCATAATAGCACAATTAAGAGTAAATGACAAATAGTCACAATAATATCGTAGTAAAAGGATTAAATCTATCTAAGATCAAGGACTCTAGAGTACGTAAAATGTGAGGAAAATGTATTAACAGTTAAATATTGTATATTAAAAAAGTTTTATTTTCGGTTAAAACCTGACAAACTGAGCTTGTTGGTGGGGTATGTAGTGGGACGAAATTGAAGCGTCACCCATCCACCAGTGTCAGCCCAGTTTGCAGGTGAATATAGGTTTAATTTAGTTTTTCTTTATGTATTTTTTGTAATATTTGTAATGGTTATGAACTGTCTAAAGTTTGTATTTATTTTTTATGTTTCATGTACGGAGAGGGCGGCGCAACAAACGGAGACAGCATCTTCGTTGCCGGGACCGGAGAGAAAATTGCTGGCCACTATACGTCGCGGGTCGACAGCCTAAGAGCAACAGAGGATCCTGAAACCGAGTTGTTGCGTCGTGCTTCTAAAAATTAAATAACTGAGAATTTGTATTGTTTTGTACAATAATGATATCATTGTAGTGTCGGTAGCTGGACCGACACCGTGATGTGGATTGCTGAAAAGGAATGCTAAACTAACGCTGTGGCCGATAGTGCACGCTCGGCATAACGCAGACGGGCGTGAAGTCTGGAACATGAGAACTTATGAATGAATACGAAGAAAAGTATGTAGATGCTTTTTACTTAACTTTTATTGATTCCTTGGAATACATCTCTCTTGAATACTCGTACGCTATAGGCACTGATACAAATGGCTCCTTGCTAGTTCGTAGCCAGTACTTAGCTGATGGCTATTATGTCTCTCGGCTAATGAGAGAGAAAGGCTTCGTACAACTGGGCGATAGCTAGGTTCGCGTACAACTGGGCGGTAGCTTGGTTCTCGTACAACTGGGGTCGAGTCCACTCTCGTATCACGAGACCTGCCTTGGTGGTGGCGCTAGGTCTGCGATCACAGTGGCGACACGCGGGTCCGACATGTACTACATGGACCGCGGCCGATTTAAACTACCACCTAGCAAGTGTGGTGTCTGGCGGTGACACCACATTCCTCCCCCGCAAATCGGCGAACGGTCGTGTAATAAGGCTTCCGCCCGCCGTGGGGAGGACCACATGTTGACGTATGCGATGAGGTGGGGAGCCTAACAACAGGCGAGGCTGTGCCACCCGCACCCGGCCATCCGGTCCGAGGGGAGCTAGGAAACGCCTGCAAAACTAGTCCAGGGTGCACGTCAACATGCGGTGTATGCGCCCGTAAAGAAACATGAGGGGCCGAAGTGTCGACCTCCATTGCGTCGGGGTAGCCGACGCGCGATGACGTCACGTGGTCCGGAGCGGGCGGGAGTTCCATGGCGGCGGACAGCTGGTCACGGGAAGCGATCGGCGGCGCGTGACCCTGGGAGGCGCCTGGCGGCGGCAACGAAGCGTCGAATGCGGTCGGCGCCGGCGGGAGAACAAGCGGCGGCGGCGGCGGCTGCTGCTGCTGCTGCGGCGGCGGCGGCGGCGGCGCGTCGCCATCGGGCAAAATGGAAGGCATCGTCGGTAACACCTGGGGATGAGGCGAGCCAGTAGATGGGTCCCCAGGGCGCTGACCGGACGGCGCCGTCGCTGAAAGCAGACGGGGAGCGGCAGAACCCGAGCGACGACAGAGGCGCAGCTGATTGAGATGCCGACGCACCTCACCAGAGGCCCCCAAAACCAAATACATCGCGCGGCCGAGGCAGCGAAGAATGCGCCCTTCGAGCCAACGCCGTGAACCTCGATAGGTGCGATAAAATACAACGTCGCCTGGAGCAAAAGCAGGAGTCTGCCGCTGCGCAGGAACCTGATGCGGCGGATGCAGCAAAGACATCAAGGTGCGATGAGGACGACCGTGGAGCAACTCAGCCGGCGAGCGACCATCTCGGGGCTGAGAGCGATACGAAGACAAAAAGAGCAACAATGCGTCCTCCCGAGAATGCGACTCTTTCAATTTCAACATCTGTGACTTGAAAGTCCGGACCAATCGTTCAGCGGCACCGTTGGACTGAGGCGAAAACGGCGCGGATGTCAGATGTTGAATACCATTGGCCTGGCAGAATGACTGAAATTCTGCGGACATGAATTGTGGGCCATTGTCGGAAACAATAGTCTGCGGAAGACCTTCAATGCAAAAGATAGCAGACAACGCTTGGACGGTGGCGGAGGACGTCGTGGAAGACATCCGGACAACAAAAGGAAAATTACTGAAGGCGTCGACCAGAACCAACCATCGAGCATTCCAGAATGGACCAGCAAAATCAATGTGCAAGCGTTGCCAAGGGGACGTGGCTTTTGGCCACGCAAAGACTTTCCGCGGCGGTGCGGATTGTTGTTCGGCACACGCCGGGCACGAAGAACACATATTCGTAATCGCAGCATCGATTCCGAACCAAGTACAGTGCTGACGAGCAAGTTGTTTCGTTCGCACTATACCCCAATGTCCTTGGTGAAGAAGCCGTAAAACAGAGGACTGTAACGAACGTGGGACCACGACTCGTGACTGATCATTATCAGAACGCAACAACAAAACACCACGTCGAACAAAAAGTCTCTCTTTGTGAGCAAAAAATCGGCGAACCAACGGATCCTCGATCCGAGACTTTGACAAAGGCCATTGCGTAGCAACAAAACGTAAAACAGTAGCAAGGACAGGGTCAGCAGCTGTGGCTGTAGCGACATGACGAAAATCAATCGGAAACGATTCGACCACTTCATCGGTTTCCGAATCAATGAACATGCAAGCAAGTTCGGAAGAATCGAATGCTTTATCCTCAGCAACAGGCAAACGGGACAACGCATCGGCGTTTCCGTGCTTAGCAGTGGACCGATACAAGATATCGTAGCGGTACTGCGAGAGGAAAATAGACCAGCGAATGAATTTCTGCGCTGTACGTGGAGGTACAGGCTTGGACGGATGAAAAAGCGATGTCAAAGGTTTGTGGTCTGTGATGATGGTAAAGGGACGACCATACAAGAAATCATGGAACTTAGTAACACCAAACACGAGAGCCAAAGCTTCTTTCTCTATCTGTGAATAATTTCTTTGCGCAGACGAGAGCAATTTGGACGCAAAGGCAATAGGGCGATCATGGGAGCCAACTTTGTGCGCAAGTACAGCACCGATCCCGAAATCCGATGCATCTACCATCAACAAAAGGGGTTTCTGGGGATCGAAAGGCGTAAGGCAAGTATTAGAAAGCAACGCCGATTTCAACTGGCGAAAGGCGCGTTCACATTCCGGCGTCCAGACGAACGGAACACCTTTACGGCGTAAGCGATGAAGCGGAGCTGAAATGGAAGAGGCATTGCGCACATATTTATGATAATAGTTAATTTTACCCAACACACTCTGTAGCTGTTTCAGATTTTTAGGGGACGGCAAGTCTTGTATGGCACGGAGGTGCTCTGGACTCGGATGTATGCCTTGGGCATTAATGACATGTCCCAGGTATGGTAAGGCACGAGCAAAAAACACACATTTGTCCTTCCTCAAGCGAAGACCATGTTGCCGCAAGACCTGAAATAATGTTCGTAAGTTCGCAAGATGATCTTCTTCTGTCTGTCCGGAGATCACTATATCGTCCAGATAGTTTGCTGCAGTAGGGACCGACGCACAAATAGTCTGTAAATATTGCTGAAACAAGGCAGGGGCGGATGCACACCCGAATGGCAGTCTTTTGAAGCGGTACAATCCAAGATGCGTGTTAACCACCAATACGCGCTGGGATTCGTCGTCCACCGGTATTTGCAAGTACGCATCGGCTAGGTCCAACTTTGAAAAATATTTTCCCGGGCACAGTTTAGCAAAAAGATCTTCCGGGCGGGGCAAAGGAAAAGTAGCAGTCACTAGCTGTGGATTCACTGTGGCCTTGAAGTCCACGCAAAGTCTCAATTTTCCGGAAGGTTTTGGCAAAATGACTAAGGGTGAGGCCCAGAGAGAAGCTTGCACACGTTCAATTACACCCTGTGATTCGAGATCGTGTAATGTTCTTGCGACCTCATCACGCAATGCGTGGGGAACATTGTGCGCCCTGAAAAATTTCGGTTGCGCGTTTACCTTCAGTTCTAAATGTGCTTCATAGGTTTTAGCGCAACCTAAGCCCGGTGCAAAAATGTCTGCAAATTCGTCACACAGCCGAGAAACACTGTCTGTAGGCACAGTCTGATTCACTGATAGGACCTGATTTACAATAGACATGTTAAACAACTTAAATAAATCTAGACCAAATAAGTTCACTGCAGAAGAAGAACGAAGAACGTAAAATGACACAAGTTTTGTTTGTCCCTTGAATGTTGCAAGAAGGCTGCACTGTCCTAACACAGGAATTTTCTGTCCGGAATATGTAGTTAGCTTAACATTTGCGGCACGCAACGGAGGTGCGCCCAGTTGTTTGTACGTGTCGTGATTGAGCAATGAAACTGCAGCTCCGGTATCGAGCTGCAATGGTATCACTTGGCCGTCAAAGTCTAAGTCCACAAAAAGTTTATTGTCCTGCTGACGACAAGAGCGACTGTTTTGTGCAATTGGAACAGACACTGGTACAGAATCACTGGCTAATGGACGTGATTTCCGGCGACGTCGACGCACAGTTTTTGTGGGACGATCACAGTCACTGTTAGAGAAAGTGTCACTGGACGAAGTGGAATTAACGACATGAATGTCCATAGGCGAAGGTCCACGAGCCTGAGTGTCCTTGGTTCGATTCCGGCGCGAAACAAAGGGCCTGGAATGATTGTGATTGTCTGATCTGAGCTTTTTCTGGCAAACACTTTGAACATGTCCTTTCTTATTGCAGAAAAAGCAAATAGCTTGGCGTGACGGGCAATGTTCACGCGAATGTCTAGTAGCACACCGCGGGCACGATTTCACTACATGTGTGTGCTGGCGCGGCACACCTGGCTTAGCACGCGGCGGCAGCTGTGCAGACGGCCGCGAGGGCAGTTGACCGGGCCGCGTTGCGCGAGCGCGCCCGGCGGGCCGGTTAATGTTACTCACAGCTGGCGAAGTTTCAAAAGATTCCTGAGCACAGTCCAGTGTGTCCTGTCTATCCATTATGTCTATCACTTGTTGAAGGGAGGGATTAACTAGTTTCAAAATTTGCTCCCGTATGCGAACATCAGAAACGTTCTGTGCAATTGCATCACGCACCATTGTATCTGAATAAGAAAGACCACAGTCACATTCAAAGGCACAGTCCCTAGTAAGTCCTTGCAATGTTGCTACCCACTCCCTATTAGTTTGACCGGCCGTACGTTTTGTACGAAAAAACGTATACCGTTTTGCAACCACATTAACTGTTTCTTTGAAATAGGCATCGAAGGCAGACAAAATTTCCTCGTATGACAGAGTTGCGACGTCTCGTCGGGGAAACAATTTCACTGTCACACGGTATGTGGACACACCGACACAAGAAAGCAAAAACGGCTGCCGCTCATTACCTTGAATTCTGTAGGCAGCAAGGTGAAAGGTGAACTGGCGAGACCACTCTTGCCACGTCTCATCGGCTGCCACGTATGGTCGAAATGGAGGTGCAACAGCGTTTAGTGGCAGCGGTAGCGAAGAAGCGGCGGCGGCCGCATCGGTTTGAATGGTACGTTGACCCTGGACGAGCTGTCCAAGGGCATCCAGTAACGCCTGCGTCTGCTGATTCTGCAAGCGATAAAATTCGGACAGTACATCTGGAGAATGTGGCGAAGCCATGACACAAATAAATGTAAGCAATCAGAAATAAATGTAAGCAATCAGAAAAAGGTCCTTTTCCCTCGTCGCCAATAATTGTAGTGTCGGTAGCTGGACCGACACCGTGATGTGGATTGCTGAAAAGGAATGCTAAACTAACGCTGTGGCCGATAGTGCACGCTCGGCATAACGCAGACGGGCGTGAAGTCTGGAACATGAGAACTTATGAATGAATACGAAGAAAAGTATGTAGATGCTTTTTACTTAACTTTTATTGATTCCTTGGAATACATCTCTCTTGAATACTCGTACGCTATAGGCACTGATACAAATGGCTCCTTGCTAGTTCGTAGCCAGTACTTAGCTGATGGCTATTATGTCTCTCGGCTAATGAGAGAGAAAGGCTTCGTACAACTGGGCGATAGCTAGGTTCGCGTACAACTGGGCGGTAGCTTGGTTCTCGTACAACTGGGGTCGAGTCCACTCTCGTATCACGAGACCTGCCTTGGTGGTGGCGCTAGGTCTGCGATCACAGTGGCGACACGCGGGTCCGACATGTACTACATGGACCGCGGCCGATTTAAACTACCACCTAGCAAGTGTGGTGTCTGGCGGTGACACCACAATCATAGGAAGTTTAATCTTATTGAAAATGTTAGTTTTGTCTCGTCAAGGCTCAGGTTCACGTCTGTATGTAGGAAGATAATAAACTAGTGGATGCTATTAAAGTTGAAATACGTGTTCCGAGGATTTATTTATGAAGAATTATGTGAATGAATTAATAATGTATTTGACAAGTTGATTGAATTTTGACAGCGTTCATCGCGACTTCGAATCTCAAAAAGTTTATTCAATGTGGTTCTAATATCGATTAAATCAGATAACGTGTATCAATATAATTTCTGAGGAGAAACAAACGACATCTAAAAATTGAAAAAGTTTACCCAAACCAATTGGCCCGAGTGACGTAATTCTGCGCAGACGTCCGTCATGTAATTACCACTCACTGGTATACTAAATTCATACTAGCTCTCTGTGAAATCTTCCCGAAAAGAATATCTGAGGGCTACTTGGATGATTACACCACATGCTTCACGTGGTCAACTTGGTTTTCACAAAGAGTGTAACTCAATAATAATTTTGATAGTTAAAATAAATTTGATCGAAAAGCAATTTACAAAAGAAAAACCTCGAACTGGTTATTATCGTCTTGTTATTAACCTGATGGGTAAAACAGTTGTATAAGCACGTGGTACTGGTCTCGAAAGGTACACCCCACGTGGGTTGAACATAAAGAGAAGTTGCTATATTGAAAAATATTGTCAAGACGAGACGTTAAAATCTCACGCACATTCGCATTTAAGATTGATGGTCCTAGTTAGAGTTACTTATCAACACGTGGTTACACTTTACTCACAAAATAGTGACAAAGCAACTACTGGAAGATATTCTGAACTTCACACTCGAAATACACTGCGTTGCAACATGACAAGGGCCGCACAGGACCATACTAAGAATAGAAAACTCTTTGCTTCTAGAAAGCGTAGCTACCTGTTCCGACGTTGGTTCTACTGTTCTCTAGCAGACAGGCTTGTCTGCTACCATCAAGCATGCAATTAGAAACAAATTTGCTCATTCTTTCTTTCACACAGAAGGGAAGGGGGATGACAGTATCTTATCATATACAGTATATAAAAGAAAGCGGATGTAGGTTCCGCATGAGACTGTGTGACATGAATTACATATAAACTGTGTTTTAAAGTGTAGTAGTGTGACAGATCGTTCCTGTTTATGTGTAAAAGTAACACGTTTCACTGCTCAGTCTCCTCCCAGATAGACAGAAACACCACAGTAAATTTAGAAGTGAATGTATGCCGTAAATGACAACAGATTTAAGAAATTAACATGAAAGGAACCCAACAGAGACCTTTCATACCCCAACGTTCCGGGAAAAGACTGTGCAGGGAATTTTATGGCCATGCTAGGACATTCCCAAGCAGGCTTCTCACACCCAACTTAAACCGAAATGTAAAGAAAAGGCAAAAGATCACCAGCTGTTTGCTAAGACACAATAATTTCAACACATCTTTAGAATCTACCAATGTCAAAGAGAAAAACAACACAATCTGTGACACCTATTTAAAAGATCGTGTAGACCTAATTTGGTCAGCAAATAAAAACAATGGTCCCTGTGTCATTAATATGAAAACAATTTCTGGTTGTTACCCTTATGGAGTTCACCAGTATTTGCTCATTGCAAGAGCCAACTGATCACAGGAAAATTTATGACTGTTTATTAACAAGTAAAATTTATGAAAATAGCAAAGGTGCCACAGCAATTAAAAAAAACATGAAAATAACATCAGTATTATCAAGCAGAACATTACAATGCACAATCTGCAAAAACAAAAAAAGATAAGAGAAAAAATATGTTTTACATAGTGGTTATCGCAAAAAAATTCTATATCTTATAAAACTAATAATTTGTAGAATTAAAATAACTTTGTGGCACTAATTTAATCACTCTACTATATTTCAGTTAGTTAGCAAACAATGATCACTGTGTCATTATACTGAAACTACAATTAATTATGTGATTGTTACCCTTAAGGGGTTCCTCACTATAAATATGCCCCATGCAAAGGCTAATCGATCACAGTCCAATGAGAATGAATAGCTATCTGACTGATAAACGAAGCAATGCCACAGGAATGAATTTACGAAACAAAATATCACAAATCTAATACATCACACAAGAACAAACATTGATCAATAAAACAGCTCTGAAAGTACAATAGTCAACGTCTAAAAAAAAAACACCAATAAATAAAACACCTACAAAATACAAGAGTCAAAGTCTAAAAAAAACAATACATAGAACACCTACAAAATACAAGAGTCAGTCTAATAAACACCAATAAATCGAACCCCTGAAATACACATGAGTCAAAGTTTCTCTAACAGAAAGACACGTATATGCATTGGACTAAGAACCGTATAATCACTGTTCACTGACACACTCAGTAGTTCCACTGTTCCGTGGCACAATATAAGGGGTGGGGGGGGGGGGGTTCGTCGCTGCAGCTGTCCACACGCCAGGTTGATAATCCTGGGCAAGGATGACACTTGATGGCTCTTCTTTGTGCCACCCTTAGCGACCATAGAACACCGAACCATGATTTACTGTCGCTTGACACTGGGCATCCGTCAGGAAATGTTGATAGGCGTCGTTGAAGTCTGCCAGTTTCTCTGGACAGTACGTGCCAAAAGGCTCCACGCCCCTTGCGTTGTCAAATTCTTGAGTTATCCTCAATTTGCTCGCCGGTTTGATATTCCTGGGCAGGGATGACACTTAGTGGCTCTTCTTTGTGCCACCCTTAGCAACCAGAGAACACCGAACCATGATTTACTGTCGCTTGACAAATGGACCTCCGCCAGGAAATGTTGATAGGCGTCGTTGACAGTACCTGTCAATAGGCTCCACGCCCCTTTATCCCCTGTCTTCTGTCGTTTCACCGCGGCCGTCTCGTCACGGTCGCGTACGTGTGGTGCGTTGCCAGCAGTTGGATTTCCGCGCGGTAGACCGCTCGGCCATCTCAGGTCATCACCTCCACGAAGGGTCGCACTGGTGCGGCCGGCCATTAGCTCCGGGTGCAAGGGGAAGTGTTTGCCGCGTACCCTTCTTTTGTTGAAGACCGCGCTCCCGAAATGGCCCGGTTGACAGTGTGTCCTGCTGGGTAACCCACCTGTTAACACCTAGTCCTCCTCCTCGCTGCTCGCGCTGTCTCGTAAGAGTTTAGCCGGACCGTTTTCACGTTCTCAACTGCATTCACAGAAATTGTTCATCATAGTTACGTGATTACAAAATGTCATACATAATACCGCTTAGTATTGTCTTTCACACTTTTTAAGAACAAAAGTGAGACTTATTCTTTTTTTTAAAAAATAAAAAAGTTACGTGAATCGACAATATAAAAATAAAAGTTAAATGATTTGACAATATAAAAAAATAAAAGTGAAATGAATTGACAGTATAAAAATAAAAATTAAATGAACTGACAATATAATACCTAAATCCACATCACTAATGAGGTTCACTTGCGTTTTAATAATCAAATGCTACTTATTAATTCACTAAAATGAATAGGATTATGCCTTGTGCAAGTATAGGTCAGTACAGCATAGGGTTCACATGTTATTTACACACACACTTGCACACCTCTTGCCTATTCTACAAACTAACTACTCATAAACATACATTACTCAAAATTTTACTTCAATCCACTACTAGTTAATCCAACAAGCTACTTCAATGCTACTTCAACACAGTGTTTATACCACTACAACATTGTTCTAATTCGTCCTCTTCCTGACGCTCGCGGCATATGTCTTGTCACATGATAAATATGGAGAAACTTTCCTTAAACATACACAGTGAAAAGAACAATGGTTATTTCCACGCCAAAACATTTATACCAGTTGACACACCTGATAAGAGACTCGCAATTATACATTTATCATACTCATATGTTCATACATAAAACAGTAAGACAATTTCATCTAAAATTACGTTATCACAAGAATTAATAACACAGATGACTCTGAGAAGGGTAAAAATATTTTCTTCATACAGATTATACTACATTTTCGTTCCCATTTTGCTCCCATTTCGTTCTTTCTTTAAGTTACCTTTCGCTTCCAAATCAGTTATTTCGCTTGTAGTGGTTATTCTGAATTCATTTCTCATGAATGGCAAAGTTGTGGTCTCCTCTATTCTGTAAAACAGTTTCATCTTAACATCCTATTGAACTTACAACTGACACAAAAGATTCGAATCCTCCTGTAGTTTAAATGACAAATGTTTTGCTTCATCCTTATTACATTAAACCAAGCTTTCCTTCGGCCCCTTAGTCAAAATTATTTAATCTACCTCTACTGTCAAGAGCGAAATTTCCTCAGTACAACTCATATAGGCTGCAGTGCATCCCGCGCCATCGAAAACAGTATGCTGTAATGCTCACAGCATCAGTAAAACAAATAAACGTCACCTTTCTAGGACAAGTATTAACGCAGAGTAATTTTTCAGGCTCTGGCTCAACATCAGTCAAGACTACAAAAAGGATCCATATTTCCGTTCCATTCTCCATTTGCTGGAAAACTGCTCGTCCTTTGACTGCCATAATACTATTTCAGGGCCACGTAAATTACACAAACCACAACTCTTCTTTCACCTTAAAGGGAATCAATCTACTTACGAAATCCACAGACAGCACTTTACGTACTCAGCTATAAAGAACAAAAAAGACATATATCATCAATATTAACATATTAGCGTATATTGGGAAGCCATTGGTTAAGCAATCGTATTATCGCACCCTGTTTTCCAGATTCCAAACTTACTCATTCCTTTCTCAGAGTTCTCCTATCTTAAAATATTCATACAGCACGCATACTGTAGTAAGAGATCCTCATTTATACTGACAGATATAGAATAGTAATAGATAGATAGTAGCACTGAAGGCAGAAAATCGGAAACAAGGCTACTAACAGCTGGAGACCTGGGTTTGCCAGACCCATAATACCCACCGATCGAATATTCCCCTGAGTTTTGCATTAATTCAACACAGATCTTGCTTCTCTCAGGAGCGACTCCCTTCAATTTACACAAAAAAACCTTAAACAGCATTTCAATTGTTACAAAATTGTTGACGCTTTCGTGGCCACTTGTTGACAAACTGCCTGCTGGCTTCTGTCTCGGGTTCTTCGGCCGACGTTCATCTAATGATTTTTCTGACGTTTCGCCAGCACGAGTGGCTGGCATTGTCAAAGCTTCACCCTCCATTGCCGGTGGTGAACTGGAGCTGAGCTCGCGGGCGCAGACTATATGTACCTGGTGCGCCAACGTCCGAGGGCTTCTCCGCAGTCATTTCCGGTGCGATTCTCCTCTTGCTACCTGCGACGGTCGTTCGCTGCAGTACGGGAAGCCAGGATCCGTTTACCTTAAGGCTTTCCTCTTTCTTGTTCAAACTATTCGCGTGTTTTTGTATTTCCACAGCTTCTCTGAACAATCGCGTGTGATAGTGCTTCTCTACAGCCAGAACTTCCGTGTCGGCAAATTTTATTACGTGGTCGGACTCATTCAGTGCGTGCTCTGCCACGGCCGATTTCTCCACCTGTCCCAACCTGCAATGTCGTTTATGCTCTTTGATCCTGGTGTTAAAGGATCGTCCAGTCATTCCGACATAAACTTTTCCGCATGTGCATGGTATACGGTATATTCCCGACATTGCAAGTGGGTCTCTTTTCTCCTTCGCCGATCTAAGACACTCTTTGATCTTCCTTGTCGGTTAGAAAATCGTCTTTACGCCATGTTTGCGCAATATACGGCCGATTCTGTCCGTCACTCTGGGAATGTAGGGCAGAAAGGCCGTACCCGACATTTCTTTTTCTGGTTCCTTACTTCGCCGAGTGTTTGGCTCTGTTACGCTTCTAATATAATTTGTGGAGTACCCATTGCAGAAGAAGTGTCTGTTCTGCAAAAAGGAGGGAATTTCGCTATCATTCCGAGAACTATACCTATGGAGGACATCATTGCCAACACCGAAGCAGCCATTCGGACCCTTCCCTGTGAAAGGGCAGAGGAAATACGCACTGAAACAGCCAGGATACTGCGCCGAGCAAAACCACCAGCTTGCAACCTGAAGAGAGAAGAGATACAAGCCATTAAGAATCTCAACGCCGACAAGAGTATATTGGTACTGCCTGCCGATAAGGGGAATGCGACTGTCGTAATGAAGACCGAAGATTATGAGAAAAAGATCCGAGACCTATTAGATCCGACGACGTACCGAAAACTAAGCGCAGATCCGACGCAGCGTATTACACGGAATACGAATCGATTAATCAAGGCGTCTTCCTTGCCGGCTGACATACAGAGAAACCTGCGCAACACAGAAGCCCTAACACCTCGGCTGTATGGATTACCCAAGATCCATAAGAACAACGTTCCACTGAGACCGATCGTTAGCGCTCCTGGATCACCGTCATATAAACTGGCAAAACACTTGGCCTCTCTGCTCCAGCCACACGTGGGGAAGACCGACACATACATTAAGGACTCAGGACATTTCATTTAGAAGCTTAAGAAACTGAAACTTGCACCAAACGACATCCTGCTCAGCTTTGATGTTGTTTTGTTATTTACGAAAGTGCCACTCAGTGACGCTCTGGAGCACATCAGTTCCATTTTCCCGCAAGACATCAGAAAGCTCTTCCATGCATGTCTCACCACGAGTTATTTCACGTGGAATGGCTATTTCTACGAACAGCTGGAAGGCGTCGCCATGGGTAGTCCTCTCAGTCCAGTGGTGGCCAACTTCTTCATGGAACAATTCGAAGCACGGGCACTGGACTCGGCGACTTGCAAACCTAAGGTGTGGTACAGGTACGTCGATGATACTTTCGTAGTGTGGAGCCATCGTGACGAACAGCTCTGTGACTTCCTAAGACACTTGAACAGTCTCCATGCCAACATAACATTTACCATGGAAGCAGAAAAGGACAAGAAACTGCCATTTCTAGATGTGTTGGTCACAAGGGACGGCGAAAACCTGGGACACAGTGTGTATCGAAAACCGACACACACGGACCGATACCTGCACAAACTGTGAAACCACCACCCGAGCCAGAAAAGAGGCATGATTAGTACGCTCGTAACGAGAGCAGGACGAATATGTGAGCCGCAACACCTCAAACGAGAAATGCAACACCTGGAAACGGTCCTGAGGAGCAATGGGTACTCCACAAATTATATTAGAAGTGTAACAGAGCCAAACACTCGGCGAAGTAAGGAACCAGAAAAAGAAATGTCGGGTACGGCCTTTCTGCCCTACATTCCCAGAGTGACGGACAGAATCGGCCGTATATTGCGCAAACATGGCGTAAAGACGATTTTCTAACCGACAAGGAAGATCAAAGAGTGTCTTAGATCGGCGAAGGAGAAAAGAGACCCACTTGCAATGTCGGGAATATACCTTATACCATGCACATGCGGAAAAGTTTATGTCGGAATGACTGGACGATCCATTAACACCAGGATCAAAGAGCATAAACGACATTGCAGGTTGGGGCAGGTGGAGAAATCGGCCGTGGCAGAGCACGCACTGAATGAGACCGACCACGTAATAAAATTCGCCGACACGGAAGTTCTGGCTGTAGAGAAGCACTATCACACGCGCTTGTTCAGAGAAGCTGTGGAAATACAAAAACACGCGAATAGTTTGAACAAGAAAGAGGAAAGCCTTAAGGTAAACGGATCCTGGCTTCCCGTACTGCAGCGAACGACCGTCGCAGGTAGCAAGAGGAGAATCACACCGGAAATGACTGCGGAGAAGCCCTCGGACGTTGGCGAGCCAGGTACATATAGTCTGCGCCCGCGAGCTCGGCTCCAGTTCACCACCGGCAATGGAGGGTGAAGCTTTGACAATGCCAGCCACTCGTGCTGGCGAAACGTCAGAAAAATCATTAGATGAACGTCGGCCGAAGAACCCGAGACAGAAGCCAGCAGGCAGTTTATTTCAATCGTTGACAAAGAAACCTTTTATCTTTACATTTGAACCAACCTAAATCCTAATTGCCAAGGAAAGAAAAAAAAACCACAAACATCACTTCAATCAATCACATAGAAACATCTTTATCATTATTTTTACTAACATATTATTCACAATGCATAAGTCACAAATGTAAACTAATCAATTCTTTCTCCTCACCGTCCTCTCTACTCCTCACTGTCCTTTCTACTCAATGTATGGTTTTGCGTGTGTAGCCCTTTTGATTTCTTCGATCGAAGAGTTTCAACTTCTATGTCGTTTTCATGGGGAATCTCCCGTATCCGATACGGGCCGTTAAATAGATTAAAAAATTTCTTGCAGACACCTGACCGTTTGTTAGACAGCTTGTGTGATCTGATAAGAACTTTTTGACCTACATGAAACACTGTTTTTCTCACGTTTTTCTTATACGCCTTGACTCTGGCTTCTGCTGCACGCTTGATGTTGCGTAAAGCTAAGTCAACAATTGCGTCTGGCGTGGTCTCGGCTCTAGTGGCCAAGGCACCACCTCTTTAATTTTGCTCGGGGGCTCCTTGTTTTTTAGCACAGTGATTGGTGGAAGCTTTGTTGACGTATTAGGCAATTCATTAATTATGTTCTGAAATCCTTTTAGGTGTATGTCACACGATCGGTGATCACGACTGCAGTATAACCTACATAATTTTCCTACTTCACGCATAATACGCTCACTGGGGTTCGAGCTGGGGTGAAATAGAGATATATATATATAGGTTTAATTCTTCTCCTTCCAAGCATCCGCTGCCAGTATTTCGATCTAAATTGTGGTCCATTATCCGAGATAACCCTTTTCACACGCCCAACTTCATGCAGAAACTGCTTTGCAAATGGAGTTGCCACTGCCCTTCCTGTGGCTCGCCTCAACGGAGTCAGACACACAAACTTGGAGGTTAGCTCCACCGCTACGAAAACATATGCAAAACCTGCTTTAGATCGTATTAGTGGCCCAAATAGATCCACGGCCGCGGGGTCACAAAGTTTGCTTGGTATTATCGGGTGCAATGATGCAGCATACGTCACTGTGGCCGCCTTTGCTCGCTGACAAGGTCCGCACTCTCTAAGTACACAACGAATACGCCGTAGCATGTTATTAAAATAGCATGTCTCCTTCAGTTTTTCACAACATTTCTGTGCTCCGAAGTGACCATAACTCAAATGTATGTACCATATAATTTTGTTTACGAGTTCCTCCGGAATCACCAACACCCATCGTCCGGGGCTCGTTTCTTGAATAGTATTCTATTGCGCACTAAGTAGTACTGGCGTATTCCTACATTCTCCTTGTCCTCCCACTTCTTCTTTATATCTTTCAATACTGCGTCCTTATCCTGTTCGTCCGCTATACTCCCTAAAGAGGTGGTAACAAAGTTCTCGAACGCTACATTCTGTAAATATAGGATGCTAAAATTATTTTCGCCGAGTTCCCCTTCTTCTGTGTGGACCAAACCTATAGGAATGCACGATAAAGCGTCAGCAATTACATTTTTCTGTCCCGGAATGTATTTTACAGTGAAATAATATTCCTGTAGGTATAGTGCCCAGCGTCCTAATCTCCCATGCGTGATTTTTGTGCTCATAAGAAATTGGAGTGCACGATGGTCAGTGTACACCCTGGTGGCCCTCCCAAATAAGAAATACCTAAATTTTGAGAATGCCCAAACTATCGCGAGTGCTTCGAGATCTGTCACGGAATAATTTTTTTCACATCGAGAGAGCACCCCGCTCCCAAACGAGATTGTCTTCCAAGTTGTAATATCATCATTTCCTTCCGTTTGAAACAGTACCGCACCTAATCCTGACAAGGAACTGTCCGTCATTAAACAGAATTCTTGTGTCAGGTCAGGATGCACGAGGATGGGAGCCTCTACCAATGCCTTTTTCAATTTATAAAATTCATCCTGTGCCTGTTGATTCCAGACCCACAAAGCGTTCTTCCCTGTTAGTCCACATAGACGGGGTGTACCAAGTACACTAAAATTTATAAATCGCTTCTAAAAATTACACAGGCCTAAGAATGCTCGCAACTGTTTTTTGTTTGTCGGCATTGCACACTCCGCTGTCGCCGCAATTTTCTCCGGGTCAGGTTGTATTCCATTTGCTGAGACAATATGGCCTAAGAATTTTATGTTCTTTCGTCCGAACTGTGACTTATCTAAGTTGAATGTTACACCTGCCTTCTCAAAAACATCCAGTAGTCTGTTCAGAACGTCATTATGATCCTCCCACGACTTTTCCGCAATTAATATGTCATCCGCGTAAATTGTCACTCGCTGTTTCAAATCATCAGGCAAAATACTATTTAATCCCCTTATAAAAGCAGCTGATGAGACGTTTAGTCCGAACGGGAGACGCCAGAATTGGAAACAATTTCCATAACACAGGAACGCTGTATATAATCTGCAAGATGGGTGTAGCACGATTTGCCAAAAACTCGAACGGAGGTCGACAGATGATAGTACCTTTACCCCGTGGAAACGTTGTAAGAGTTCCTCAAGGCTCTCAGGCCTGTCCGTTTCCGACATAATAATTGTGTTTATCTGTATCGAGTCTAGTACCAAACGAACCGAGATGTCGCGTTTTGGAACGACAAGCAAGGGTGAGTTGTACGAACTTACTGCCCGCTCAATTATTCCTTGTTCTAACATCTTGTTTATTTCCTTCTCCACCTGGGCTTTATACGCCACGGGAATAGGGTATGGTCTAACAGAAAACTTCTGATGGTCACGAACTCTGAATTGGTAAGTAAAACCTTTAATCGACCCCGGAGTTTCAGAAAATACCCGTTCATTATTCCTAAGTAGGCAATACAGTTTCTCCTTTTCCCTGTCCGTGGTTCTGACACCCGCGATGCTCTTTCTCAGTGCATCAGCAAAAACAACATCTTTCCCCTGCTCACGAGACGTAGAGCACGACTCACTTACGTAGTTCACGAGTATCTCCAGTCTGGGTTGCGACTCGGTTTGAGCTTGAAATTTTAGGCAACTAAATTCTGACTCGGCACGTAATATGCATTCATCAAATACTAAATTAATTGGCTGAGCCCCAACTTGAACTGTCATTACTCCTCCACCCATGTCAATTACTGCATGGTGGGCATTCATGAAGTCATTTCCTAAAATCATTGCCACATTCACCATTGGGAGCACAAAGAAGTTGTACTCAACCTCTCTGCCCTGGCAGGTAAAATTAAGCCGAGTCTGCCTTCGGATTTCTACGGTCTTACCGTAGATTGCGCTCTTCACCTTTATTCCTCGGACTTGAAAAACGGGCCAAGTCCCAGTCCCTTCGCATTTTTTAAATGCTGCCTCGCGCACTATGGAGAAAGGGCTTCCAGTGTCAATGACACACTTAAAATATATTTCGTTTACTGCAACTGTCACGACTGGATTTATTCCCGAAATTTTAGCACTCGTAGTTTCTTGCAACAAATCCTCTCTAATATCTTCCCTCTCTATATACCGTATGCATTCATTTGCCATGTCACTCATTTGTTCCGATTTGGAGCCTTCTGCGCTGATCGTTTGTCATTGCCGGTTTTGTTCACTTCCATTTGCTGGATTATGTCTAGGGTTAGCCGGCCGAATTTCAACATCATGAGGTGCTCCGCCTACAGTCCTATTCCCACCGTTTTCACCGTAGTATCCATTCTGGTTACCGTAACTGTTGCGTTCACGATCCTGTCCACGTCCTCAATCATTTCCGTTCTTCCACCTGTGTTCGCGACTGTTACCCCAGTTTCTATACGGCGGTCCCGATTATTGTTCCGTTCGCGTCGCGACGACCAGTCACGCCGTTGATTAGTACTACGGCCACGACTGCGATCGCGCTGTTGTGCCCTGTAATAACTTTTTGCCTGATTAGGCGGGCATTCTGCTGTGTTGTATTCCAACTCTTGGAGAATTGTCTTAAAAGTTTCCACGTCCTCTTTGCATCGTCCCGCAAGAATGACGTGGCGCAAGTGCATCGGCAATTTGGTGATGCATATCCTAATTAGTTCTGCAGGCCGTATTGGTCGTATAGAAATTGGTTTACCTGCAGTATGTGTTCGAATAGGCGTGCTGGGCTGCCGAAACCAGACTTGTTCAAATTTGGCAGCATAGTTATGCCATGCTTGACCCTATCTTGTGCCGCTTCCGACCAATAGGTGGACAGAAAGGCTTGTCGAAACTCCCGAGTGGAGTTGCAGTGACGCGCTGCCGACCTCATGCGAATCGCTGGTTCGCCTTCCAAATAGCCACAAATATATTCTATCTTATGTGAACTTGCCCAGTCGGGGGGGAAGACAGGACTCAAATTGCTCGAGCCATGCTCGTGGATGTATTCCGTTTTGCGAATTTCGAAATATCTCAAACTTTCTCACCGTAAGAAAATGTTTGAAATCAAATCCCCGCATTTCCTCCCGGCGAGGCCCTTGAATGCTTCTATTTTTCTCATGTCTGCCCCTCAAAATACATTCTTCCCTGTCGTCAAAATCTCCCTCGTGGCCGGAGTCCCTCTCTGCACTGTGCGTACGGCTATTTTTAGTGCTGTTGGCGAGTTCGGAATCACACCCAATGCGGCTTTTCAGATGCGCCACGCGTTCTTGTAATTCGCCTGTTACAGCTTTGTGCCACCTGTTCACTTCGAACTGTCGCTTCTGAAATCTAAGAAGCGAACGCACTTCTTCGGCCTCTACGACCGCTACCGGTGTAGAATTGTTATCGCTCTCTGTCACTCTCATCGTGCCTACGATGTCCGCTAATGCCGCAATCTTATCATGTATTTGTCTGATGTCCTCCGCCCCAGTCTGCTTCAATTGTTCTACTTGCTGTTCGAGTGCGTGAATCGCTTGACTGTTATCCGCTACTGTGTTGCTAACGGATGCGGGGCAATGCATTTCCGCCTCCTGGATCCTCTAGAATACCTGCTGGTGTACCCTTTGGCATTCTTCTCTCAGTGCTTGGAAATTCCTAACTAGCTGTTCTTCGCTCCCTTTCGATTCCCCATAGCGACTCCGCTTGCCCTGTTCTAAGGCTTACAGACGGTCATCGATTTGTTCAAATGTACGGCCTAATTCTTTCATAATATCACTTTTTATTTCACTTGCCAGATTGTTTATTCTTTGTGAGATATCATCGGACACTCTCTGCATCGACTTGTCGACTTTATTCGTCTGCTGGATTAGTTTTTCATCTATTTGTTCGCCTAGCTCGCAGATCGATTTTTCAGATTTCTGCGTCATTTGTTCGGCTAGCTCACGGATCGAATTTTTAGATTTCTCTGTCATTTGTTCGCCTAGCTCTCGGATCGATTTTTCAGATGATTGTTTTCGTTCACGGAACGATTTTTCTGATTTCTCTGCATTTTCTTTATTTTGTTGCAATAAGGCTTTCATGAGTTCTGCCAAATCAATTTGGTTAGTAGGAGGCAAACTAATTTCTGGCTCTGCTGTGAGCCCATTCGTCCTGTTTTGCATTTCCTCTGAAGTATTCCCCATTGCATTTTCGGAACAGTCCGACATGTTAATATTCGAAATCAAATTATCCCCTTGGTCCATGTTGCTTAAGTTGTTGGACCGCCTACTTTTAGCTTGGTTACGTGTCTGCATTAGTTCAATTTATACCCGGTACGCAACACACTAATCAGAATAAATGTATCCCCCATAAATTACAACAGTCACACGAAAGGTGCCCAACCTACTACGCACTTTTTCACTCGCAAAACAAATTTATATCTTTGATCGAAGTCAGTGCAATTTACAAGCGAGAAAAAAAACACATACATATAAAACACACAAATATAGAACACAAAACAAGACAAACAGCACAACGCAGCTTAACAACGTCGTGAATCTTTTGAAAGTCTGCTCAGAAACAACGCAGAAGTTGTTTGAGCGCAGCAGGGAAAAAAAATTAAGATTATACAACGCTCACAATCTAACGTTTCAGAGATTCCAGAGTCTAGCGGAATCACAGAACAGGGTCGCCATTTGTAATGTTGTTGCATTAATTTGTTCTGAAAGCGGTGCTGATAGACAATAAAAGCGGGTTAAAAGCTGTGAGCTGTCTGGGGAAGTTAACCTTGCATTACTGAGCAACTGTTTCACCAGGTATCCAGTCTAGCTTACCAAATTCCCAACCAGACTAACATTAATTATAATCTTTTAATCGTCATACGACAACCAGTGATATATATATATATATATATATATATATATATATATATATATATATATATAAAGAGAATTTAAATGAAAAGAAATAAATCAGTTTATATTTGGAAATTAATTTTAACATTGATCATTGAAATTTCAGCATATTAAACTTGATTCATAACTGAACTGGTGCCTTATTTAGGATTGTGAAAATGTGAGTTAGTAATCTTACAGAACACATCAAATATGGAGCCAAGATTGGGAGACTGCATACAACACTGCATTCATAAAATAACACACGAAGAACATTGAAACATATGCAAGAGGAAATTAACCACAACCAACCGATTCAATTTTCACTCAAAGAAAGTTACGTTCGTAGCACAATCCTGTCCGTCATGTAATTACCACACACTGGTATACTAAATTCATACTAACTCTCTGTGAAATCTTCCCGAAAAGAATAGCTGAAGGCTACTTTGATGATTACACCACATGCTTCACGTGGTCAACTTGGTTTACACAAAGAGTGTAAGTCCACAATAATTTTGATAATTAAAATAAATTAGATCGAAGAGCAATTTACAAAAGAAAAACCTCGAACTGGTTATTATCGTCTTACTATTAACCTGATGGGTCAAACAATTGTATAAGCACGTGGGTTGAACATAAAGAGAAGTTGCTATATTAAAAAATATTGTCAAGACGAGACGTTATTATCTCACGCACATTCGCATTTAAGATTGATGATTTAGTTAGAGTTACTGATCAACACGTGGTTCCACTTTTCTCACAAAGTAATGACAAAGCAACTACTGGAAGATATTCTGAACTTCACACTCGAATTACACTGCGTTGCAATTTAACATAACATTAGATATTTTAGAGCTAAACCTGAAATAAAGGTGATTAAATTTTCAGTTAGGCTGAACTTAAGAAATCCATTGTCCTACGGACTTAGCAGACACGCTCTTAGCCGGAGATCTTACCACTTCAGACGGTCGCCGCGGACAGACTGACCTGGTCCCTTCCTGAGGGTGCCTCACAAATACAAACGGAAGTGACCAGAGAGGCAGCTTCATGTACCAACATGACAAGGGACAGACAGGACCACACTAAGGATAGAAACCTCTTTGCTTCTAGAAAGCGTAGCTACTTGTTCCGAAGTTGGTCCTACTGTTCTCTAACAGACAGGCTTGTATGCTACCATCAGGGATGCAACTAGAAATAAATTTGCTCATTCATTCTTTCACACAGAAGGGAAGGGGGATAACAGTATCTTGTCATATACATTATATAAAAGAAAGTGGCTGTAGGTCCCGTATGAGACTGTGTAACATGAATTACGTATAAACTGTGTTTTAAAGTGTAGTAGTGTGACAGATCGTTCTTGTTTATGTGTAAAAGTAACACGTTCCACTGCTCAGTCTCCTCCCAGATAGTCAGAAACTCCACAGTAAATTTAGAAGTGAATGTATGCCGTAAATGACAACAGATTTAAGAAATTAACATGAAAGGAATCCAACAGAGACCTTTCATCCTGAGTAAACCTGTGTAGCACTGCCTGCTATGTTTCAGTCTATGCAGGGTGTAACGGGTATAAGGTAGGTCATATTGTATGTGGTACGTTTAATATGTACACTCATCAGTATCTTGGCTATTTTCCCTCTACGTCGAACACTCTTCCCACAAACGCGTCACGTAAATTACTACCTAATGTCTTCTGCACGGTCGTAGCTGCGCCACTAAGTGCACTATGCCTGTCGGAATACACTAACCGTTTTACGTCCAGGTGTCACACTCCAATACCTGACCAGTTGCCCCTGGTAAATTAGGCATTAATGTGTTACTCTTGCCACGTGTACTTGGAGATACTAATCAACCTAAAACATACTACAACTAAGAGATTTAATTATTAGTTCACCGAATTACGTGCCCGCACGGGGTAGTCGCTCGGTCTAGGGGCGCCTTGTCACGGTTCGTGTGGCTCCACCCCGTCGGAGGTTCGAGTCCTCGCTCGGGCATGTGTGTGTGTGTGTGTGTGTGTGTGTGTTTGTGTGTGTGTGTGTGTCCTTAGTGTAAGTTACTTTAAATTAGATTAAGTAGTGGGTAACCTTAGGGACCGATGAACTCTGGAGTTTGGTCCTATAAGACCTTGACACAAATTTTCTGTTTCCAGATTACTTAAATACCGATGTAATGTTCAATCGCCAACAGAAATATCTGCATTTGTACCCATTACACCTTATAAAAGCACAACTTGTTGCTTTGTCGTGATTTAATCTGTGCGTGTGTTCATCTCACCTCTTCGCTACACTGAAAAAATTTATAAAAGATGTCGTCGTCGTCTGTAGTGTTCAATACTGCTATGAGATTCTTGCATGTTTCAAGATCAAATGGACTGTGCTGCTCGAGACTTTCTCGACCTCACAACCGCTTGCAAGTTTCTCAGTCGTAGCGTCTTGTGTTGAAGTGTAGTGTACAGGATGGCAGCCAGTCAAGGAATATTTTAGGGAATTGATTTAAAAAACTTATTTCAAAGCCCCAGTCAAATCCTTACAAGTTTTCTTCCCAAGTATCTCACGTCGTGCCTACGTGACACAATTCGCTTGCCTTTCAAAACCGAGGAAGCTCTGTTCAGTTAAAGCTGCTGACAAGAGACGCCCTGAGACCTCTGCTCAAACTGCTAGCGAATTCACGCCATTGGTTCTAGCCAATAGCGTGCGCGGGATACCGATCCCGTGTGTGGGCGCTGGAGTGTTATGCAGTGCAAGACGCACTTGTTTCTTTCTCTTGTAATCCAGACCTCGAGCACAGCAGACGTCTTTTTGGAAGGCAGAGCCTCTGGCTCTGCTTTCACGACCGGCCACCAACGTAAGTTAACATGAACCGCTTCCCCTTCCGTCGCTCATTTCATTTAATTGTTCGAACTCCTAGACTGGCCTAAACCTGCCAACTTCCGACCCTTGGCGCGCCTTTTGTACTCCGTATATCGAAATACATCCTCTTTATTGTACTTATTTCCAGGTTTTGTCATTTAACGGCAGCCCTGGATGTCCACTATCAATTCCTGCACACTGCCGCCACGAGGCGTATTTAACAACCTTCTTCCTCCTTCCCTGCCATTTTATACATTAACATTGGTGTCAGAAGTTTCTCTCCCCATCCCCAAACCACGTACTCTTTTACAGTAGACTCGGCAATATCTGAAAGATCCAGTTGCCCGTCATCATCATGTACGAATGTGTAAGACTCTAGTTTCGACTCTTCTTACACTCATTACAAGAAGACGATCCAGGCATTAAGGCTCACAACTTAATGTAAGGAACATTGATGAGGGCAATTCACAGCAGCTCCCTACAGTCGCACCTGATTATGACAAGCTGCTCTCTCATATACACCACTGGCCATTACAATTGCTACACCAAGAAGAAATGCAGATGATAAACGGGTATTCATTGAACAAATATATTCTACTAGAACTGACATGTGATTGCAATTTCACGCAATATGGGTGCATAGATCCTGAGAAATAAGTACCCAGAACAACCATCTCCGGCCGTAATAACGGTCTTGATACGTCTGGGCATTGAGTCAAACAGAGCTTCGATGGCGTGTACAGGTACAACTGACAATGCAGCTTCAACACGATACCGCAGTTCATCAAAAGTAGTGACTGGCGTATTGTGACGAGCCAGTTGCTCGGCCACCATTGACCAGACGTTTTCAGTTGGTGAGAGATCTGGAGAATGTGCTGGCCAGGGCAGCAATCGAACATTTTCTGTATCCAGAAAGGCCCGTACAGGACCTGGAACATGCGGTCGTGCATTATCCCCCTGAAATGTAGGGTTTCGCAGGGATCGAATGAAGGGTAGAGCCACGGGTCGTAACACATCTGAAATGTAACGTCCACTGTTGAAAGCGCCGTCAATGCGAACAAGAGGTGACAGAGACGTATAACCAATGGCTCCCCATACCATCACGCGGGGTGATACGCCAGTATGGCGATGATGAATACAGACTTCCAATTTGCGTTAACCGCGATGTCGCCCAACACGGATGCGACCATCATGATGCTGTAAACAGAACCTGGATTCATCCGAAAAAATGACGTTTTGTCATTCGTGCACCCAGGTTCGTCGTTGAGTACACCTTCGCAGGCGCTCCTTTCTGTGATGCAGCGTCAAGGGTAACCGCAGCCATGGTCTCCGAGCTGATAGTCCATGCTGCAGCAAACGTCGTCGAAGTGTTCGTGCAGATGGTTGTTGTCTTGCAAATGTCCCCATATATTGACTCAGGGATCGAGACGTGGCTGCACGATCCGTTACAGCCATGCGGATAAGACGCCTGTCATCTCGACTGTTAGTGATCGAGGCCGTTGGGATCCTGCACGGCTTTACGTATTACCCTCCTGAACCCACCGATTCCACATTCTGCTAACAGTCGTTGCATCTCGACCAACGCGAGCAGCAATGTCGCCTTATGATAAATCGCAATCGCGATAGGCTACAATCCGACCATTATCAAAGTCGGAAACGTGATGGTACGCATTTCTCCTCCTTACACGAGGCATCACAACAACGTTTCACAAGGCAACACCGGTCAACTGCTGTTTGTGTATGAGAAATTGGCTGGAAACTTTCCTCATGTCAGCACGTTGTAGGTGTCGCCACCGGCGCCAACCTTGTGTGAATGCTCTGAAAAGCTAATCATTTGCATATTACAGCATCTTCTTCCTGTAGGTTAAATTTCGCGTCTGTAGCACTTCATCTTCGTGGTGTAGCAATTTTAAGGGCCAGTAGTGTAGATCTTGTGCCATCTGCGCGACAGTATCCGGCACTACGCCCTTCAAGGGTATTTGTTCAGAAATTCAGCAGAAAGTCTACGTTGGTCTGCTCACGGGCATCGTTTGCCGAAGACAATGCTGACCCTTGAGCCCTCGTCAGTATTCTTTAAATATACTTGCTGCCCTCAACCCCTGAATTGTCTTCCTTTTTTTTTTTATAACGAACGTTGGAGCAATCAGACACTAATCCGTGGGGCGGAACGCAGCCGGGAGGGGTCGACCCGAGACATCGGCAACAAATCAAGTGGCCGCTTGTGATTCATCGGGTCCTCTGAGAGATAAGCCGGCATCTGCCCATCCCCGGGCGCTAATGCCGCAGCGAAGCGGGTTAGGGTGGTAGTGCGCTGCGCAACCCTTCCCTCCCGTTCCCTCCCCAGCGCTCGAGAGCGCCACCACCCTTCTCAGGATTTATTGGCGCGCCTCGACGCGCGCTGCGTGTACGAGTGCTGCTGATGGTGGCAGAGGAGGGCCGTATATTTTTATACACTTTCTGCCTTCGCCGGGATGATTTCGTGAGTATCTGGCGCGGGGTGAGTCAGCAAGCAGACACCACTGCAGCCGTGTCATCAGGGGAGGATCTGCAACAGCCACCCGCCAGCGCAATCGAGGTCGCCAACACACGCCTGTGTAGCGGCGCTGGACTCGGACGTCAGCTAGGCCGAAACCTGGTGCTATAAAATTGTCACTGCCAGTTCAAATGGTTCAAATGACTCTGAGCACTATGGGACTTAACATCTATGGTCATCAGTCCCCTAGAACTTAGAACACCCTAAACCAAACTAACCTAAGGACACCACACAACACCCAGTCATCACGAGGCACTGCCAGTTCAGCAACAAAGATAGGAAACCACTGCGAAAGCAAAGAGAGCTTCACTGCAAGTTTAAACGCTGCCAAAACCTCTCAGACAAACAGAAGCTAAACGATGTCAAAGTTAGCGTAAGGAGGACTATGCGTGAAACGTTCTGTGAATTCGAAAGTAAAATTCTATGTACTGGCTTGACAAAAAATCCTAGGAAGTTCTGGTCTTACGTTAAATCAGTAAGTGGCTCGAAACAGCATATCCAGACACTCTGGGATGACTATGGCATTCAAACAGAGGATGACACGCGTAAAGATGAAAAAAAACACCTTTTTCCAACGCTGATTCACGTAGGAAGAACGCACTGCAGTTCCTTCTCTAAATCCTCGCACGAACGAAAAAATGGCTGACATCGAAATAAGTGTCCAAGGAATAGAAAAGCAACTGAAATCACTCAACAGAGGAAAGTCCACTGGACCTGACGGGATACCAGTTCGATTCTACACAGAGTACGCGAAAGAACTTGCCCCCCTTCTAACAGTGGTGCACCGCAAGTCTCTAGAACGTTCCAAATGATTGGAAAAGAGCACAGGTAGTTCCAGTTTCCAAGAAGGGTCGTCGCGCAGATGCGCAAAGCTATAGACCTATATCTCTGACATCGATCTGTTGTAGAATTTTAGAACATGTTTTTTGCTCGCGTATCATGTCATTTCTGGAAACCCAGAATTTACTCAGTAGGAATCAACATGGATTCCGGAAACAGCGATCGTGTGAGACCCAACTCGCTTTATTTGTTCATGAGACCCAGAAAATTTAGATACAGGCCCCCAGGTAGATGCCATTTTCCTTGTCTTCCGGAAGGCGTTCGATAGCGGTTCCGCACTGTCGCCTGATAAACAAAGTAAGAGCCTACGGAGTATCAGACCAGCTGTGTGGCTGGTTTGAAGAGTTTTTAGCAAACAGAACACAGCATGTTGTTCTCAATTGAGACTCGTCTACAGACGTTAAAGTAACGTCTGGCGTGCCACAGGGGAGTGTTATGGGACCATTGCTTTTCACAGTATATATAAATGACCTAGTACATAGTGTTGGAAGTTCCATGAGACATTTCGCGGATGATGCTGCAGTATACAGAGAAGCTGCAGCATTAGAAAATTGCAGCGAAATGCACGAAGATCTGCAACGGATAGGCACTTGGTGCAGGGAGTGGCAACTAACCCTTAACATAGACAATTGTAATGTATTGCGAATACATAGAAAGAAGGATCCTTTATTGTATGATTATATGATAGCGGAACAAACACTGGTAGCAGTTACTTCTGTAAAATATCTGGGAGTATGCGTACGGAACGATTTGAAGTGGAATGATCATATAAAATTAATTGTTGGTAAGGTGGCTGCCAGGTTGAGATTCATTGGGAGAGTCCTTAGAAAATGTAGTCCTTTATCAAAGGAGGTGGCTTACAAAACACTCGTTCGACCTATACTTGGGTATTGCTCATCGGTGTGGGATCCGTACCAGGTCGGGTTGACGGGGGAGATAGAGAAGATCCAAAGAAGAGTGGCGCGTTTCGTCACAGGGTTATTTGGTAAGCGTGATAGCGTTACGGAGATGTTTAGCAAACTCAAGTGGCAGACTCTGCAAGAGAGGCGTTCTGCATCGCGGTGTAGCTTGCTGTCCAGGTTTCGAGAGGGTGCGTTTCTGGATGAGATATCGAATATATTGCTTCACCCTACTTATACCTCCAGAGGAGATCACGAATGTAAAATTAGAGAGATTCGAGCGCGCATGGAGGCTTTCCGGCAGTCGTTCTTTCCGCGAAGCATACGCGACTGGAACAGGAAAGGGAGGTAATGACAGTGACACGTAAAGTTCCCTCCGCCACAGACCGTTGGGTGGCTTGCGGAGTATAAATATAGATGTAGATGTAGATTTATCCGGCAAGGGAAGGAGAGATGTTGGTGTAAAGTTCCTGAACAGCAATCTTTTCACCAGTGACCTGGATTAAATTCCAAATCTCCTTCCAGCGTCTCATGAACAGTGGGCATGTGACGTTGTTGTAGGAGCACTTCTCTCCCATGGCGACTTTAAGCTCGATGGCCCCTTGGTTCTATTCTAGAGGAGTACGCTGTCTGCCGCCACTAGGTTTCACCATGTGTGTAGAGGAGGAATTCGCTTTCCTAATAGGCGTCTGAATTCACTGCGTGGAATATCCCAGATGACAATTTCACACGATATTTATAACTAATTTAATTAAATTTCTTTTGCAATAGCCGACTAAGGTGGAGGCTACTCAATCAGTGTAATGTTTTTTCCCATCAAGTCAAAGCAAGTAAATTCCTTAGTCCCATATTGCTACAGCAGCAGGTTTCACTGATCCTTAATGGAAAAAAAAGTCTCGTTGTCCTTGCTTTACTTGCTTTCCGACACGAGTCGAGTGACCGGTTCTGGGGGACGGGGGTTTACGGTTTGTCACGGGCTAAGCCTCCTCCCCTTATTTCGCCCACTCAATCGCTAAATCTAATGTGCCATAAACTCTACTGTTACTGTGGCTAAGTACCAATAATAACTGTTAAATCAACAAAAAGTCTTAATATAATACGAGATCCATTCAACAAGTAACGCAGCACGTTTTTTTCTCAAAGCAGATCGGTTATATTAAGGATTCCAATACACCACATTACCCACCACTTTTTTGGCTGCCGAACCCTATTTCCCAACGTAATCTCCGTTCAATGCAATAGTCGTACACCAAGTTAGACGTCAGAGCCACAGCTGATGGCACGTGTTCGCCCTCGGCATGAACAAAGCCAAAGTACCGGTTGAACATTTCTCGTGAAAATTACTTAAAAATCCAAACGATATGAACCAATATGCATTCCCGAATATTTCGCGAATTAAATGAACTGGTTCTCTCATAATCAACAAGGAGCGACATGCACAGATTGGAACAAAATTATACCAAAATGTGTTCCAAGAAACGTAACATCTCACCAAGGCGTCGGCGGGGAGAAAGAAGCAGGAAGCGCCCAGTTCCGCACGGACTCAAAATAGTCAACCACATAGAAAGGTCACAGTGACGACCATTCTTCTTACTCTGGTAGTGATGGTGATTCTTTTTGCAATGTTGTGGAGCGATAAAACCAGCTTAATGCTTCGGGTAAGAAATAAGCACTCTCTGGGGAAAACCATGGCTACGCGGCCCTGAGTACACATGCATGTCTCTACTTCCCTGACTGGCAAGTTTAGCTATACATACTCACAGATCCACATTTTGCAGAAATTATATGAGAAAACGGGGAGTATATGGGGAGGATGACTGTTGACTAATAAAATAAATATACATATTAGCACCCCGGGTATGCTACAGGTTAATTTATTTTTTAATGCGACTGCATAGGCAAATTTGGAATGATTAACTTTCTTCGTAAAATCACAACTACCGAATTCCTTATTTTTATTTGCAGTTTTATTTTGTTTCAGGGTGGATCTCTTTGTTTTTAAATTACAATTTTATTCGTCTAAATATTTTCTTACAAAGATGTGTCTTCACACACAACCAATTTTTATTTAATTTACTATGGCTGTTCATTTTACAGTCCTTTCTTGGTTGTTTGTTAGTCTGTGAATAGAGTAGCTAATCTTTTTACAACTCTTTTCATCAATTACATTAACAAGGAAGTCCTAGCATATAATGGTTCCTAACTCGGGCTCTTGTTTTTTTAGTGCAACGGCTGGAAAAATACCTGCAGATGTGTCTAACGGAAAAAAAGGAATTATGCAGATGACGAAGAAAATGTTTTGTGTAAACCCTAAGTCTGAGGTTGACTATGGTGATTCATATGTTACTAACGAACACGATATTTCAACGGTAGAACACTACACAGGCTCAGAAATATCCGAAAACGAACTGGATCAGAATATTTTGTATGAATGGAATGATTTCTACTAAACTCGATGAGCACATAGAACTGAAAAAGTGAGTATTGTTTTGATGATAATGTGCTTCATATATGATAAACACGGAATGTGACCCTCCAGATTCACACCGTTGTCCAGATTCCTCTGCAAGTTTATCCTGTGGCCGTACTGGTATGAGCAGCCCATAGTGGCTCGCCTTCATTTATTCTATCTTAAATATTTTGTGACTAAGCCGTTTTGGCGTGTTAATTACTTTACATGTGACATGTAAGTGCTGCCTACGTCTTTTACTGTTATTCAGTAATTACACTCTTTGTATAAAAATGTCTTACCCTATAACTCTGTGACTATGTCATAGGCCACTTTGTTTTCAATTCTGATGAAGGCATTCCTAGCAGTGTCGAAACCAGATTAATTAAGTCTAAAAATAATGTCCGAGGGCTCATTTCTTGCAATTGTCGTCAAACAGAGGTATCTACCACAAAACATCACACGTTACTAAGTATCGCATCCTCTAGGTACAGCGCTCTCTCTTAAAAGAGATTGGTAGAATTTGGCTGGTAAGCCTCAGATGTTTAGTTCTAATAAAATGAAATCCAGTATGAAATTATTTAGTTACGTTTCTTGTACTTGCCACACGCTGCATAATCGTCTGATGTCCACCTCAATGGCCAGTCTCAAGTCATCAGGACTCACAGATAACTCAGAAATATATATTTTGTATACAATTTACACCTTCATGCGGACATATGTACTATCTACAGATCCGAAGTTGATATGTCAGTGAAATCGTAACCTCCACGTAAATCACAGTCACATACGTTGAAGGCAATAAACAAAGCTACTGCCATTGTATTTCCAGAGGAAGAAAATTAGCACCTAGCTACGATTCCAAAATAATGGTGAGATATGCTTGGTTACGAGAACCATATTTATTCCCAGCAGATAACAAGCATTCTCTAAGAAGACGAAGTGCTGGTGTTATTGTGTAGAGAGTAATGTTCGAAACAATACTAGCACAAAGAAATATCGGGATGATTATGTGTGCCTCATGGTGATGGAAATCTGATGAATTTCAATACAGAATTAACAGTTAAACAACGTATGACCAAGCTAACAGCAAAGAAAAAAGTCCAAATTATACGTGCAAATATTTATAAGTTCAACAGGAAATCAATGAAGCAGCGTAGTAACCTGTTTCCACTGAAGTTTCCATTCAGATGTTTTGCCTCTGTCACACTTGGCACACCATAAATTACCAGATTTACGATTAAATTGTTTAAATTTACGTAATAATTAAATGTTTCCATCAACTTCGGCGAAATCTCGTTTGTTTAAAGGAAACGGTCACTGATATAGGTTATAATGAAACAACAGACTACAAGTAATATTTTATATGTGCGAAATTACTTTCTGCCTTAATTTCAGGCATATCTGAAAACGAGATAAATAGAAAATGAGTACAGGATGCAGCATCGGTTTGTTATGTGCAGGAACTGAGTACTGGTTAGTGTTCTACTGTAATTCTGTATTAGAAATTTTGAGCTGTAAACGAAATTTCATGCAAGGTGATGGATTGTAGACAAGATGGCAAATCAACTGGAATATGTTACGTTTGACATAACATTATTATTTCATTTGGGACTGATGTTGGCTCTTTAATAGAAAAATAACAGTCCGAACAGATTTTGTATTACCTCATTGTTCTTGTTTTAAATACGTAAACATGTTAAGCTTTGCTTCTTAGCCGGTACTTTTCGGTTTATCGTCCACAGTTGAGGGTATTATTGTGGTTACTGAGTTGAACCTTTGCACCTGGTTATGATCATGGACGGTCTAATGATTCTGATATTTGGTTTACTTCTCATCTCAGTTTTGAAAATCTTGGATACTGAAACTCTGTAACTGTTAGTGATTTACGTCCCATATATAAGTAAAAACTTCCTTTACATTACCACTTGTTTTGGTCACTCATTTCCTCTGTTATTTCTGTAGAGACACAATATGCACAATCTGAAAGCACTCGTTCAATATCACACACTTAAGGTCGGGCCCATGTTGCTGCGGGCTGGACATCTTCGACAGGCACAGTCACGCAGTTGGAGTAACTCTCGCACCAAATTATACTCCTTCTGCCTACAATGGACTCATCAGTATTGTCTGTACTGGTAGCAATTTTTCCTATGTGAAGGAGATTGATTACCCTGGAAAAACAGAAATGCACATGCTGCGGCCGAAAAACTGATATGATCGTTCGGGCCTCAACTGACTCTCGTGTGAGATCCCAAATTGGGCGAGTTTACTGATTTCTGAATAGCGACAACCAAGCCGAAATGTTCACGAAAAGCGAAGTTGACCGTTACATTACTTATTTCCTGTATCTGGGATTCATTCGAGCAGATACTGTAAGGAATGAAATTTCTCTGCCCGACATATGACTCTTTCTTCCGTGCGTACCCACAGCATCAGATATCGACTATGACAGAGGTGTCGGGCAGTCACGAGCTGCAACGTTGTAATATTGAAAACATTTGGAGTTACACTGTAATTAACTGCAATTTCATTCCCCGTGAACACATAAAATGTCACTTTGATTCGATTTTTGGAAGCTTAAAGGCTATAATCAAAGCATGTGCCAGTCTCACTTAATACTTAGACATGAATTCTTGTTTAAGTTATTTGTAAATTCATTTCCTTCTCTACATCTCAAAGCTGATACATGTACTACAGTTATTTCCGCTGATTTAAAATGCTCCTGTCAGATAAAAGCGACGCCCAGAAAATGCAGTCACAGGAGCACAGTGTACACGGGAAACCACAAAAAAAGCAGAAAACAAAGTAATGATGTAAATGTTATATGTATGTTGATGCTGAAATTGATAGAGAGGCTTCAATCTGTGTTGTTTATCCGGCACAATTCTCATTAACTGTGAAAAATATTTCCATGCAAATACCCAGTGCTTGTATATGTTGGTACGGCTGCCTTGATAATTAATACTCTGTTGAACTGTAAATCAGACAGGAAGGAATGCTTACTCTCTTTTTAGGTCTAAACGTGATTTTTTCTGTGCTAAAGTGACTGGATGGTTAGTGAAATAAAATTTAAAGTTATTTAAAAGATGCTCTCAGAACACTTGCTTCCTTCTTAATGAAATTATAGCTAAACATAAGATTCAAAGTGTGCTAATACGATGTGAAATGAAGCCCACGTGATTGGGATGGTGCAAGAAACTGCTTCTAAATAGTGAAGTAGAAACCAACGAGCTACCAATCCCAACACTAAAAGGAAAATGGTTAACAGGCGTCTAAGAAACGAAATTTCATGCATACCCATTCCACACTTTTTTTCTGTGGCTTATTTTGCATGACAGATGGTAGTTCCTAGGCAGGGAAATTCTGTCCGTCAATAACCTACGTAGTAGTTTGGAAACGACTGCTCAGTCATTGATCTGGGCAGTCGAAATCCGTAACACTGTAATACGAAATGTAAAATGGCTCCGATGATGTTGCTATGGCATGGTGTCCGTCTTCCGTATGTTTTCATCTAGTAGATAAGTTTATTTTCTCTTACTTTACCTAGATTATAAATTTAATAGTGATTGTATCTTTTGCGTTTGAATTTTTTTCTGTATTCCATCATCATTATTTTCACTGGTCTGATGCTGCTCATCATGATTTAGTGTGTTGTGTCAGTCCCTCCACTACGGAATAGCACTTACAGCTTCAGTTTTATATATTCCAATCACTGCCACCCTCTACAAGTTCTGCTCACTGAGGCTCCGTGTTATACCATGAGAGTTATTCCGTGACGTCTCAGCACATGCCGTAACTCTGTCCGCTTTTGTAGTTAGCGCTTTCCACATACTTTTATGAAAGCCGATTTTGCAGAGACCCTCCTGATTTGTTATTATTCAGAATTTTCAACAGCTTTTTGTAACACCACATCTCGTATGATTCGATTACCCATTGACTATCATTTGGTTAGCAATCTTTCCCGAATTTTTTCCTGTATTGTATTTTTATATGTATCGCTAATCGTGTCAAATGAGACTGACTGAAGTGATTGGGCATAAATTCACTCTGCCGGTAGGAAAATAAATCTGCTGTTTTGCGTACTGCAGTCCAGAAAAAAAATTAGTGTCATTTCTCATTTTTATTTGGAACATGCAGGTGTGAAGAGGATACTTATGAGAGTATTCCATCGGAACAGCCTCCCACCAGACTCCATTTCATTTTCATTGCTGTCATAATTGTTTATTTAGCCCTAGTCGGTTCTCCATTTCTGTCTCTCGTACTAAATGCAAACATGCATCTGACCATTGCACGCTATGCAAACTACTGTTTTCGGGTGTCTTGTTTTGAAAGTCTATGTCTTACTATAATAAATCAAAATAGGGAATAACAACTATATCATTCTTTTGACGACACACTGGAAATTTGACAACCCCATGTTTATTTATTAAATGCACTCGATGCCGTTTTTGCTCTTCTGTATATTTGTTGTGCTATCTATTTAGACGTAGTCTTCTAAACGGAAATAGTAATCAGCTGCATGTATGGGATGATAGTTTGTCAATTTATATGTGTCAGTTTTGAATATAGGTAGGTGTATCACATTTCGTTTAGGTTTGTGGTAATAAAGTCCAATATTTTCTAGCTCTTCTCTTGTTGTACGAAATATCTAATGATAATCTCTTCTGTAGAAACAGGAGATTAATAAATAGTTTTTGTTCAAGCAAGAGGACGTCTTTCAGAATAGGACTTGCTTCGAACATGAATAGGAGATACTTCGTTTTGATATGTATCAGTGATGATAATATTCAGTAGATATAATGGGATACTTAATTAGAGCTTGTAATGCTATTGTAAATATAATACTGCCATTAATCTGTATATTTAAAAAAAATTTTTGTTCCATAATAAATTTGAAAAATTAAGAAAATACTGTAACGAGAGTAAGCTTTTGTTAAGTGTAGTTTATCTATTTAAAATAACCTCTTTGACGTAGGTGGAATAAATGTATTAAAACATATTTTGTAAATAATTAGGTGATATGTCAAGTACAACGGTAATTACGTCAATTTTGTATGTATATGCTGTTATGCAATTGTAGATGGTTCATACTTCGGTTTTTTGTAAGCAGAAGTATAAATTGAAAAGATGTAGTGATCATACGTAGAACGGAACTCCGTTCTGTGGTGAATGGAAAAGGTGGTGGGGGCGCGCAAGTGCGATTTGGCGGGCAAGTGGCTCATACAGTCGGTAGCTTCACAGCAAGTAGTGAACACGCATTACGTTGGTCAAGCACTAGAGGCCCCGAATTTACCTGCAAGACTGGGTTTTTGGCCTCGGACGTGTTCTACATGATTGGCGCAATATGGCAATAAATTAATAGCTCAGAAATTTGTAATTTTATCGTTGCCACCAAGAGGAAGACAGAGCTATGTACATCAAGAGCCGTACCTGCGAATGTTACCACGCAGCACCGTCTCGTGCCACCTTCGACATCAGTAACAGGCAAAGTGCTTTATTTAGAAGCGTATCACAGTATGAATCATCGTTCTTCAATCAGTGGAATATAAGTGTTAAATGTACCTTTGTGTTTAACTGTAATTTTCCTATTTCATTTACCTCAGTAGGGTCCTTACCTAAACGAATTTATTCCGAGTATCCTGATGTTTATTGCAGCTTGAATAATATTAAATTACTGGTAAGGGTACTGTTTTGCTAGTAATTTCTGAAAATCATTATTAAATACTAAAGTTTGCACGTATCAGTTTAAGGGCCACCGCTTTGCGTGACCATGAGGATAAGTTTTCAATAGTATTTCTGAAAGTAAAGTAACATAATTGTTTAACTGCGACAATCTTAACAGTAATTGTTCGTGTTGCTTCTCCATGTCAAAGAAAGCCACATAAATATTGGTGTTAGTAAAACGTTAACAAAAACAGTCCTAAAGAAATGAAATTTAGTCGTATTAAATAATAGTTTTGGTCATATGAATGATAGCTATAAGTTTATTATTTTTTTTGTATCCTTGTTGAAACATATGTGTGTCTCCTTTAAACAATTACTGATGTATGGTGATAAATTCCATAAGTAACAGAAAGTGGGATTAATAGTACTTATTGCCAAGTGATCGTACTAAGTGAAAGTAGCTATTTATTCAGTGTCGAAAATTGACTGCATCTTTTTGTGTAGACACTGTGCCCAATTTGAGCTGGCGGCCGTTTTATTAAGCGAAACAGTTTATTGTTCTAACAGACTTTGTCTGATAAAATGTTTCCAAAAGTAATTATTCTCACTGGTTTTCCCCCAAACTGTAGGATTCGGAGAAAAATACTTCGATACTATATCATTAGGTTGAACACGGTTAAAATCTCTCCGAGAGTCGATGGTTTGGAGTCTTAGTGCTGCGTGATTTTGTGGTGGTGTTCCTGCCACTACTTACTGCACAGTTCTGACATTCCGAATCGCGGATCTTCCGTCTTTACAGTGGTAGAACTTAAACGTTCTGGTACCGTATTGACGAGAACGCGAAAGTACCGTTGCAAGCTCTGTTATATAATAGCTGCGTTCTTTTATGTTCTGCTATTTAGCATACACCTGAAGATAGTACTGACCGAAACGCATAGTGATATGGGAATAAAATAAAAAAAAATTGCTAACTTGATGCTAAATTTTATGTAGTGCTAGTCGGAGACATTCTAAAAGACTCTACGCTTTAAATTAAAATTAAATTAGTCTTGAAGAAGCAAGTTTGCCAAGGTCACTAGTAATTCTTTTTATTACTATTTCCGGTTTCGACAGATCTATACTGTCATCATCGGATCTTGTAACATTACTAAATGTACATGCTTTTTACAACACTGAAAGTCGCATAGTGATGTTGCATCAAATTGTAATAAAAAGTGGCAGAGAACACCAGCTGATCACAAATAAAATGCCACACGGTGAACACACACATGTTATGGTGATATCCCAAAATACACATAGCCTAGGTAATAGTCATAAAAAGAATTACTGTCGATCCTGGCAAACTCGAGTCTTCAAGAGTAACAGTCTTCATATCGACCCCGGCGACTGACGCAATGTCAAACTTATCTATGAAAATTAAATAATGGAACTTAATTCCAGAACTGTGAGAATCATAACCATTTCGTTGCAGGATACCGTTATCTGACAAGATGTCTATGTCTGTATAAGCAGGTGCATAGGCCTTCCGGCCTTCTGTGAGAACTCACAGTGCATCAGCTTGTGAGTAGGAGGGTAACAGCGACTCAGGACCAAAATCGACCTTGACCTCCTACTTCAACCATTCACCTCTCCCTTACTCTTCCTCCTCTCCCTGCCCTCCCTCTGCCCTCTACTCTTACTGATTCCCACCCTACTCTTTTCTATGCCACACATTTATTCCTCTCCCCATTTCCCTTCCTGTTTTGTTTCATGGAAAAAACCTGGCGGCACGAAAATGACTCCAGGACATTGTTATAAAATTTATAAGAAATATGTACACTCTTAAAAATAAAACACAGTGGATAATGAGTTGTGCAGAAGCTCAGAAACTCTTATCAGGTAAGGGATTAAATATTGACGGTTAACAATAAGTGTATTAAATGATGTTGGTAAATGCACTGCTGATAGAAAATTCAAGCTGTTTTCCACTATAAAGCAATATATATTAACATAACTGGAAAAAGATGGTAAACCCTATGTAATTGACGATAACGTGAGCTATGTAGTGTTTGCTCATTTTCAAGAAGGCAGCCAGGTCAGTAGCTATTCATTTTGGCAATAACCAATAGTTTGTAAAGGTAGAGTAATTTAAATTGTAATGTAAAAATTGTGTGAAGAGAAGCAACAGACATGTTACAACAATTTAATGATGAAACTTGCATAACATGGCGACCTATATTATGAGCTACGGATGTCAAGGCTTTTCTCGTAATCTATGAGATATCCCAATGCCCATTCTAACCGGAAAATCATACAGAATATTCCATTTTCTTCGTGATTGTGTACAGTTGCCTAGATTATACAGGGTGTTTCAAAAATGACCGGTATATTTGAAACGGCAATAAAAACTAAACGAGCAGCGATAGAAATACACCGTTTGTTGCAATATGCTTGGGACAACAGTACATTTTCAGGCAGAGAAACTTTCGAAATTGCAGTAGTTACAATTTTCAACAACAGATGGCGCTGCGGTCTGGGAAACTCTATAGTACGATATTTTCCACATATCCACCATGCGTAGCAATAATATGGCGTAGTCTCTGAATGAAATTACCCGAAACCTTTGACAACGTGTCTGGCGGAATGGCTTCACATGCAGATGAGATGTACTGCTTCAGCTGTTCAATTGTTTCTGGATTCTGGCGGTACACCTGGTCTTTCACGTGTCCCCACAGAAAGACGTCACAGGGGTTCATGTCTGGCGAATAGAGAGGCCAATCCACGCCGCCTCCTGTATGTTTCATCGAAATATTCATTCAGGAAATTAAAGACGTCGGCCGTGCGATGTGGCCGGGCACCATCTTGCATAAACCACGAGGTGTTCGCAGTGTCGTCTAAGGCAGTTTGTACCGCCACAAATTCACGAAGAATGTCCAGATAGCGTGATGCAGTAATCGTTTCGGATCTGAAAAATGGGCCAATGATTCCTTTGGAAGAAATGGCGGCCCAGACCAGTATTTTTTGAGAATGCAGGGACGATGGGACTGCAACACGGGGCTTTTCGGTTCCCCATATGCGCCAGTTCTGTTTATTGACGAAGCCGTCCAGGTAAAAATAAGCTTCGTCAGTAAACCAAATGCTGCCCACATGCATATCGCCATCATCAATCCTGTGCACTATATCGTTAGCGAATGTCTCTCGTGCAGCAATGGTAGTGGCGATGAGGGGTTGCCGCGTTCGAATTTTGTATGGATAGAGGTGTAAACTCTGGCGCATGAGACGATACGTGGACGTTGGCGTCATTTGGACCGCAGCTGCAACACGGCGAACGGAATCCCGAGTCCGCTGTTGGATCACCTGCTGCACTAGCTGCGCGTTGCCCTCTGTGGTTGCCGTACGCAGTCACCCTACCTTTCGAGCACGTTCATCCGTCACGTTCCCAGTCCGTTGAAATTTTTCAAACTGATCCTTTATTGTATCGCTTTTCGGTCCTTTGGTTACATTAAACCTCCGTTGAAAACTTCGTCTTGTTGCAACAACACTGTGTTCTAGGCGGTGGAATTCCAACACCAGAAAAATCCTCTGTTCTAAGGAATAAACCATGTTGTCTACAGCACACTTGCACGTTGTGAACAGCAAACGCTTACAGCAGAAAGACGACGTACAGAATGGCGCACCCACAGACAGCGTTGTCTTCTATATCGTTCACATCACTTGCAGCGCCATCTGTTGTTGAAAATTGTAACTACTGTAATTCCGAAAGTTTGTCCGCCTGAAAATGTACTGTTGTCCCAAGCATATTGCAACAAACGGTGTATTTCTATCGCTGCTCGTTTAGTTTTTATTGCCGTTTCAAATATACTGGTCATTTTTGAAACACCCTGTATCACTCACAAGGTTTTGTGAAATCTCTTACACTGTACGAGAGTGCATTCCGCACTGTGTGAGGATTTGTCTGCATGCAGAAAAACGAAGTACACGCCAGCTCCGACCTGATGGCCGACAGTTCCTGGAAAAGTTTTCAAACACATGTAGACATTAGGCGATTCGGTAGTAATAGTCATCACCACTGGACGAGAATAGTTTTATGTCTTGCCCACACTCTCCGTATTAAGCTCTATGATCGGTTGTTTCACTTTTATTCCAGTAGATACTGAGGTGTGACTGTTGTTGTGGTGGTCTTCAGACGTGAGACTGGTTTGCTGCAGCTCTCCATGCTACTCTATAATGTGCAAGCTTCCTCATTTCCCAGTACCTACTGAAACCTACACCCTACTGAATCTGCTTAGTGTATTCATCTCTTGGTCTCCCTCTAGGATTTTTACCCTCTACGCTGTCCTCCAATGCTAAACTGATGATCACTTGATGCCTCAGAACATGTCCTACCAACCGATCCCTTCTTCTAGTCAAGTTGTGCCGCATTCTCCTCTTCTCCCAAATTCTATTCAATACCTCCTCATTCGGTATGTGATCTACCCATCTAATCTTCAGCGTTCTTCTGTAGCACCACGTTTCGAAAGCTACTATTCTCTTCTTGTCCAAACTATTTATCGTTTATGTTTCACTTCCATACATGGCTACACTCTATACAAATAGTTTCAGGAACGATTTCCTGACACTTAAATCTATACTCGATGTTAACCAATTTCTCTTCTTCAGAAACACTTTTCTTGCCACTGCCAGTCTACATTTTATATACTCTCTACTAAGAACATTATCAGTTATTTTGCTCCCCAAATAGCAAAACACCTTTACTATTTTAAGTATCTTATTTCCTAATCTAATATCCTCAGCATCACGCGATTTATTCCGACTACATTCCATTATTCTCGTTTTGCTTTTGTTGATTTTCTTCTTATATCCTCCTTTCAAGACACTGACCATTCCGTTCAACTGCTCTTCCAAGTCCCTTGCTGTCTCTGACAGAATTACAATGTCATTGGCCAACCTCAAAGTTTTTATTTTTTCTCCGTGGATTTTAATACCTACTCCGATTTTTTCTTTTGTTTCTTTTACTGCTTGCTCAATATACAGATTGAATAACATCTGGGATAGGCTACACCCCTGTCTCACTCCATTCCCAACCACTGCTTCCCTTTCATGTCCCTCGACTCTTATAACTGCCATCTGATATCTGTACAAATTGTAAATAGCCTTTCGCTCCCTGTATTTTACCCCTGCCACCTTCAGAATTTGAAAGAGAGTATTCCAGTCAACATTGTCAAAAGCTTTCTCTAAGTCTACAAATGCTAGATCTATTTTCTAAGATAAATGGTAGGGTCAGTATTGCCTCACGTGTTCCAATATTTCTACGGAAACCAAACTGATCCTCCCCCAGTTCGGTTTATACCAGTTTTTCCAATCGTCTGTAAAGAATACGGGTTGGTATTTTGCTGCCGTGACTTATTAAAGTGATAGTTCGGTAATTTTCACATCTGTCAACACCTGCTTTGTTTGGGATTGGAATTATTGTATTCTTCTTGAAGTCTGAGTGAATTTCGCCTGTCTCATACATCTTGCTCACGAGATGGAAGAGTTTTGTCAGGACTGGCTCTCCCAAGGCTGTCAGTAGTTCTAATGGAATGTTGTCTACTGCCGGGGACTTGTTTTGACTTAGGTCTTTCAGTGCTCTGTCAAACTCTTCACGCAGTATCATATGTCCCATTTCATCTTCATCTACATCTTCTTCCATTTCCATAATATTGTCCTCAAGTACATCGCCCTTGTATAGACCTTCTATATACTCCTTTCATCTTTCTGCTTTCCCTTCTTTACTTATTACCGGATTTCCATCTGAGCACTTGATATTCATGCAAATCGTTCTCTTTTCTCTAAAGATCTCTTTAATTTTCCTGTAGGCAGTACCTATCTTACCCCTAGTGAGATAAGCCTCCACATCCTTACATTTGTCCTCTAGCCATACCTGCTTAGCCATGTTTCACTTCCTGTCGATCTCATTTTTGAGACGTTTGTATTCCTTTTTACCTGCTTCATTTACTGCATTTTTGTATTTTATCTTTTCATCAATTAAATTCAGTATCTATTCTGTTACCCAAGGGTTTCTGTTAGCCCTCGTCTTTTTACCTACTTGATCCTCTGCTGCTTTCACTATTTCATCCCTCAAAACTACCCATTCTTGTTCTACTGTATTTCTTTCCCCCATTCCTGTCAATTGTTCCCTTATGCTCTCTCTGCTACTCTGTACAACCTCTGGTTTATTCAGTTTATCCAGGTCCCACCTCCATAAATTTCCACCTTTTTGCAGTTTCTTCAGTTTTAATCTACAGTCCATAACCAATAGATTGTGGTCAGAGTCCACATCTGCCCCTGGAAATGTCTTACAATTTAAAACCTGGTTCCTAAATCTCTTTCTTACCATTATATAGTCCATCTGATACCTGCTAGTATCTTCAGGCTTCTTCCATGTATACAACTTGCATTCATGATTCTTGAACCAAGTGTTAGCTATGATTAAGTTATGCTTTGTGCAAAATTCTAGCAGGCGGCTCCCTCTTTCATTTCTTACCCCCAATCCATGTTCACCTACTGCGTTTCCTTCTCTTCCTTTTCCTACTATCGAATTCCAGTCACCCATGACTATTAAATTTTAGTCCCCCTTCACTATCTGTATAATTTCTTTTATCTCATCATACATTTCATCAATTTCTTCATCATCTGCAGAGCTAGTTGGCATATAAACTTGTACTACTGTAGTAGGCGTGGGCTTCGTGTCTATCTTGGCCACAATAATGCGTTCACTATGCTGTTTGTAGTAGCTTACCTATTTTCGTATTCATTATTAAACCTACTCCTGCATTACCCCTATTTGGTTTTGTGTTTATAACCCTGTAGTCACTTGACCAGAAGTCTTGTTCCTCCTGCCACCGAACTGCCCGATTAAGGGATCTGACATTCCACGCTCCGGTCCGTAGAAGGCCAGTTTTTTTCTCCTGATAACGACTAGGTGTGACTAGGACAGCTAAATATATGTGTTTGCCATAGAATAATAGTTTAGACGGTCTCTGATTGGCTGTGTTACTTTATTTCGAAGAAGTAACATAACAAAGTGGTGGTGAGATAGAGGGGGGGTGGAGGGAGAGGAACTGATGTGGCTTGGGAAGAGAAAATGGCGATGGAGGGGAAGGAGAGAAGGATGGAAAGAGATAAGGACAGTGGGGAGGGGAAAGGGGACGAGAAGAGAGAAGTGGTTGGTGAGCAGTTCAAGGTAAAATTTGGTCCGAAGTTACAATTACCTTCTTACTTTCGTACAAAAATGTGACAAAGCTTCATAATACAACACTGCCATTGTAAGGTAGTGTTACCAGCATTTTGAAATAAAACTGCCATCTCAGGTTGCTTTTTGAGCGGGCAAAGATGACCTGACGTCTACTGTCACAGGGGAGGGGGTTGGTAGTGCACCTCTGCCTACCAAAGGAAGCTGGTAAAAGCAAAACTCCGCGTCTTTGCCCATACAGACAAATCTTTAGGTGCAACCAATCGCTGTGCCATCCTGTCAATGACGTCATTTGGATATGGTATGTAGGGACATGGAATCAGTACACCACTCTCCCAGCAGTTGTCAGATTTTTGGACTTTGGAGCCATTACATCTCATCCAAATACCTCCTCAGCTGGCGTCACGAGGCTGAATGCACCCAGTTACAATTCTTGCAGTGAGCAAGAAAAACTGGAAACAGAACCAGCATAGGAACCAGCAGCACTCACCACTGAGGTATGGAGGTGGACTAGAGAGAACTGGACCAAGTGGCAAACACAATGACAATGGTTAGTTGTTTTTTTCCTTTTGTGTAAAGCAGCCGTTGCAGGATCAGTCGTCGATCTCACTTCCCCCCCCCCCCCCCTCCCACTACCGCCCCCTACTCGTGAGGAGATATTTTGAGTGAACACAGAAACCGTGGGAGGAGACTGTGGCAAAAAATAAAAATAATGAATTACAAATTATTAGAACAGTGAGGGACCTGAAACAATAAGAAGTTTAAAAAATAAAAGAAAGAGGATTTTTTAAACATAAAACAATAAATTACACACATTAAAAATGTTTTGCATTACCTCGGTTCCGAGAGTTCCGGAACGTGTACAGAAAACTGGAATAGAGATCAACATAACCGTCATTTTCGTTCTTTTTATTGCTCATGAAAACCACACATTGGATGTTGTATCGCCATACAACGAGACCTTCAGAGGTGGTGCTCCAGATTCCTGTACACCGGTACCTCTAACACCCAGTAGCACGTCCTATTGCAATGTATTCGTCTTGGCTTATTATCCACAAGTTCATGAAGGCATTGTTGGTCCAGATTGTCCCACTCCTCAACGGAGATTCGGTGTAGATCCCTCGGAGTGTTTGGTGGGTCACGTCGACCATAAACAGCCCTTTCCAATCGATCCCAGGCATATTAGCTAGGGTTCATGTCTGGAGAGCATGCTGGCCACTATAGTCGAGCGAAGTCGATATCCTGAAGGAAGTCATTCACCAGATGTGCACGATGGGGGCGCGAATATTCGTCCATGAAGACGAATACCTGGCCAATATGCTGGCGATATGGTTGCACTGTCGGTCAGAGGATGGCATTGATGTATCGTACAGCCGTTACGGCGCCTTCCATGACCATCAGTGGCGTACGTCGGCCCCACTTAATGCCATCCCAAAACAACAGGGAATCTCCACCTTGCTGCACTCGCTGGACAGTATGTCGAAGGCGTTCAGTCAAACCGGGTTGCCTCCGAACACGTCTCCGACGATTGTCTAGTTGAAGGCATATGCGACACTCATCGGTGAAGAGAACGTGATGCCAATCCAGAGCGGTCCATTCGGCATGTTGTTGGGCCCATCTGTACTGCGCTTGCAGAGCTGGACCTCGCCATGGACGTCAGGAGTAAAGTTTCGCATCATGCTGCCTATTTTGCAGCGTTTGAGTCGTAAGACGACGCCCTGTGCCTGCACAAAAAGCATTATTTATCATGGTAGCGTTGGTGTCAGTGTTCCTCCGAGCCATAATCTGTAGGTAGTGTTAATCCACTGCAGTACTAGCCCTTGGGCGGCCTGAGCGAGATACGTCATCGACATTTCCTGTCTCCCTGTATCTCCTCCATGTCTGAACAACATCGATTTGGTTCACTCAGAGATGCCTGGATACTTTCCTTGTTGAGAGACCTTCCTGTCACAAAGTAACAATGCGGATGCGATCGAACCTCGTTATTGACCGTCTAAGCATGGTTGAACTATAGACAACAAGAATGGTTGAATTACAGACAAAATGAGCCGTGTACCTCCTTCCTGGTGGAATGACAGGAACTGATCGACTGTCGGACTGCTCCGCCTAATAGGCGCTGCTAATGCATGGTTGTTTACATCTTTGGGAGGGTTTAGTGACATCTCTGAACACTCAAAGTTACTGTTTATGTGATACAGCATCCACAGTCAGCGTCTGTCTTCAGGAGTTCTGGGAACAGGAGTGACGCAAATCATTTTTTTATGTGTGTAGTATTTGAAAAATGGAGCTGTGACTTGCTGTGGGAAATCTAGAGAATGCCAGTTGTCTTATTTTAAAATCGAGAGATTAAGTGCGATCTTGACATCAGCCCTCTAAAGAGCTACTGCACAGTAACTTTCTCTTGATTGTCATCTGAGGGAGGAAGGATTTGCTCTTCGTTCTCCACTGGAATGGCTGAGTATAAGATCCATGGAAGTGAAGCAGTGTACATGTTTGAGTCTTAGTGTTAGCTTTGTAGACAGATTGCTGATTATGTGTCTACCTGTTTTATTGTTTCTAAGCAGTTCGTGGTAATAAATATTTTTAGTCAAAGTTCTGTGAGTGTTTACTGTGTCTCACTGCACAGAAGTATCATAGTAACTTGTAAGTTGTGCCAATCAATAATACATATGATTAGGAAAGCTGAGTAGCTGATTTGAGGTTTGTCTATTAAAAGCTTTACTTCAGGATTTATGTCGGCTGCAATGTAAGCCGGTAGAGTATTATACGGTCAGTAACGGACGACTTGTGTCCTGCAGACTGACGTCACGACCATCTGTTGCAGCTGCGAGTGTGAAAGCAGTAGAGTAGCGCTGGCAGGCCACTTACATTATACGAAACTAAAAATATTAATAACTAATAAAGGAATAACCTTAGGAACGTCATATTTGATGTACATCCTTCTGTTGTGAAAACAAACAATATGTCAAAGTCTGAGATCAAAAATACTTGTATTTTGGAAGTTAGTAAAATTCCATAAAAAAAAACGTAATTTTCCGACAGTCAAGAATTTAAATAAATACAGTGATGTAATAATTCACCTTTAGTGACTATGTACGACGATCTGATAACACTTTCAGTGTTCACATATAAATTTGGAAAGTTTTTAGTTTCAGAAAACCTCTGTAACTTTTCTATAATAATAATTTCAAGAACTCTAAGTAAATGTGTGTATTGTGTGTTAGGGTACGTGTGAATGAGAATACGTGTATGAGAGTATGTGGGACGTTCGGCATTATTAAAAATCATTCATGTATTTCTCTACAGGAACTGGCAAGTGTTCCAACTCTGTAACGTGGGAACGAATCCACTAGTGGTTCCCCTACTAGTGAATGTCGGATGTCCAAGTATGTATGCTTATGTATAAGACAGCCAGAACATTCGCGACTACATAATAAATTTCCAGATATAGAGTAAAGCTTATAGTTTATTTTGTTTTGGTTATTTAATTAGAGAGTTTTGTGTTACTTAATTTGATGACGTCAATGAGCCTAGAGAAGTGGTTGGTGCTTGCTAGATTTTGGCGCGAGCCGCGCCCTAGAAGTGAGTTCTCATTGGTCGTAAGTGCTGACAGCCAATGGGAAGCGAGACGGTTGGCTGCCTAGCGAGGAGATATAGTTTTGAGTGTGGGAGAGTGAGAGGGCAGACGCGAGCTAGCTTTGATTGGATGCGGTTATGCTGGATGTGACTTTTCGCATTATGTGTAAGATGAAGTCTTGGGATGACTTCCGCGTTATGGTTCAGTGTTAATGGTGTCTGGTAGTGACCAGAAACTGTTTATGAAAACTTTAGAGTGTTGTGATAATTCGTTCCGACGAAAATCGCGAGTGGACGTTGAATTATATAGCGTGGCGGTACTGAGTATATTCTTACTGAGTATTTTATGGCGAGCATAAACTTTTACTAAAGACAACTACTGAATATCGTGTGCCGAAGTAATTGGCCGATCTTTGACTGTGTTACAAGTAATTGGTTTCGGAATTTGGGAAGGTAAAAGTTCTCGCTGTTTTACGTATGGTGACAACTGTGAGCAGAAACTTTAGTAATTTTCGTGAATGTGGGCTGATGATCTTGCTTAACGGCAATAAAGATCTATTGAAGGTTTAAATTTGAACTTCATGTTTAAAGTACGAGTGACGTCCCCTATCCGAATCATTTCTTTAAAGTACATAGATAATTTTCAGCAAATTTTACTTATAGCGGCCTCCGGTGTGTAGCTATGAGGTTACAGTTTACTCAACACTGCTTTTCTGTGCTGCAGTCAGGAGTTTTACGTGCGAAGATCTACCGCTGTAAAGAGGTAGGTGAACAAAAATTATAAAAGAAATTGCATTGCAGCAGCAACGTATAATCCGTCGGAATTGGTGCATCGCACGCACGCACGTAAAAATCCGTCGCAGCGTCAAGAGCATTTTAACTTATTTATTCCTTTTCTAGGTATTAAAGCCTAGTGGTGACCCTTCCGGCCGGCCGCGGTGGCAGTGCGGTTCTGGCGCTGCAGTCCGGAACCGCGGGACTGCTACGGTCTCAGGTTCGAATCCTGCCTCGGGCATGGGTGTGTGTGATGTCCTTAGGTTAGTTAGATTTAAGTAGTTCTAAGTTCTAGGGGACTTATGACCTAAGATGTTGAGTCCCATAGTGCTCAGAGCCATTTGAACCATTTTGTGACCCTTCCGCTCAATGCTTAAAGTATTGTTATCATTTTCCAAAGATATCAAACAAACCAACTGCGTTGTAACAGGGGATAAGTTAAACATTAGGATGCACCAGCTGTGCCACCATATGGGAATGAAATACAGGTGATAAGGTGATAAAGAAGCTTACACTGTGGAAGAGGATACCTATCCCTGCCGCAAAGGAAATCCATATAGGGTGACCCCATGTGAACAAATTATCCTGAATAACTAGCAGTTCAGGACTTGCAGTGAGCACTCGACTTCTCCGTGTGAACTCGCCTCAGTACCTCACATCACAGGCCAAAGATATATCATCTTCTCATAATCGCACGGTCCCATTCGTTTAGATAAAAGGCAGCATAAATCAAGTGAAACTGACGATACGTTTTCTAGATTTTCGGATATGCAAACAATTAGCATTTCAGCACAGCTAGTAGGTGTGGTATCGTCCGGAGACTTTGATGCCACATTAAAGTCGTTAACGCGGATCGATACCACAGACATTAGTGAGCGCTCACTGCAATCCGCAACAGTCAGTGTGAGGCACTCCAGAAGGCCACACCTCGGCTCTAAGAATAATAGCGACCTCACACTGAGACCAATATAGTGTCGAGCATGTAAGAGCTCGTCCCAGTTTATGAGCTCAGACCAACAGTCACCATCATCGAGTAGGACCAACGAGTTAGTAAAGATTATGATGAAGTTGTATTTTAGTAAATGTTGAACATTATACCTCAACAGAATAGTTACTTAATTAGTGCATCAATAGATGATTTGCTAGTCAATGACAGTTGTAAATTATAAAGTACTCTTATGGCAAGGAAGTGGGTCAAAGTTAAGCAAATGTTTCGATCATTAATGAATAAAGTGAACTAATATTTGATGTGTTTGTGTGCCACCTTACCAACCAATCAAGAAACCTCAATTATTATTGTACGAAAGTAATTGTGCAAGGCATGATAATAGGTATGAGTAAAGCGCTGTTCACACTGAGACGATATGGTTTGCTACATAGGCCGTTGCAGTAAGGATCGCGTGATTCGAAACCTATCGGTGAGACACTCGTGCTCCCAGTAAGATGATACGATATGCGATACAATGTGTGATGCGGCTCGACATGCTAGAAGTAACAAGATAGCATGATCGAGTTTCTGTTTAGTTTTCAGTTGCAATCATAAGCTCTTCTGAAAAGCACGTTACTGTGGCTTATTATTTAATGTTCAGAAAAGTGAAGAAAGAACTTTCATTTGCGTTTCTTTCCCTACCAGTTCTACCAATGCTAACGGTAATCCTACCGTTTACTACGTCATTTATGTAAGGTACCAAAACTACCGAACGGTAGTTTTGGGAGAGCGCATCTCTATTTATAAGTAACGGTTTCAAATTAATAAGCCAAACATAGTATTTCTAGAACTGTTCAATTTCGCCAAGTATGATTCAGCTAGAGCAGTATTCAGAAGAAACGTTGCTGGATTTGAGGTAAGAGCAGTCACCATCGATGGTGTAGCAGAGGGTGGTGAACCTACGCGTAAGCATAGACAATGTGTTTGGATAAGTGGAAGAAACTTATGATAAGAGAAATGCCGACGTGTCCTTCTCAGCTTCGTCCAGCTTTTTAGTCAGAAGTAACAGAAATTAAGCTTTGAGATCTCTTTTACTCCTGTCACAAAGTTTTTTTGAAATCAGCGATCATAGGAAAAGCGTCCAGTCAGCATCATCAGCTGATGATTCCCAGTATCTTTTCATTTCCACAAGTTTTCCTTTCCAGCTTCAACTTTAATCTGCAGCAACCGCAAAGCAGAAACACGAGGCAGCTCCGCATTCTGTGCAGCATGCCACAGAAAGTGACAGAAGCGTAACAGGTGGCATACAGACAAACTCACTGCAGACAACCTTCAGTATACTTCACGTATTTTCTCGAGAATGGAAAGACGTATCTTTCTCCTTCCAATGTTAAAAATGAGTTCGATATGGTAGCTCAATTTTGTATGTAGCAGTCTATGATATAAAAGCCTACAGATGTAAAATGGCCAGCGACTGCATTCTTCACTTCAGTCCGTTAAAAATGTGCCTGATAGTTTATTTGTTTGCCAAGTACCACGGTAACTACGTGCAATAACGAAAAGAAAACCAGTTCACTATCAAACTTTCTCAGATTCCATTTCCAAGGAAAGCAGATGCTGACAGGAGTGAATATTACCGAACTATCACTTTAATAAACCATGGTTGCAAAATACTAACACAAATTCTTTACAGAAGAATGGAAAAATTGGTAGATGCCGTCCTCGGAAAAGAACAGTTTGGATTTGGCAGAAATGTGGGAATACGCAAGGCAATACTGACGTTACGGCTTCTCTTATAAAATAGGCTGAAGAACGGAAAACCTACGTCTGTAGCATTTTTAGACTGAGAGAGAACTTTTGACAGTGTTGAGTGGAATAATCTCTTTGAAATTCTGAGAGTGGCAGGGATAAAAGACAGGCAGCGAATGACTATTTACAAAGTGTATAGAAACCAAGGTGGCAGTTATAAGTACTGAGGGGCATGAAAGCGAAGCAATGGATGAGAAGGAGGTGAGACAAAGTTGTAGTCTATCCCTGATGTTATTCAATCTGTGCACTGAGCAATTAGTAAAGGAAACAAAAGAAAAATTTGGAATAAGTATTGAAGTCCAAGAAGAAGAAATAGAAACATAAAGGTTTGCCGATGACATTTTGATTCTGTCAGAGAGAGCAAAGGATTGGAACAGCAACTGAACGGAATGGATAATGGCTTGAAAGGAGGATATAAGATGAACATCAACAAAGCAAAACAAGAACAATGGAATGTAGTAGAATTGAATTAGACGATGCTGAGGGAATTTTATTAGGAAGAGAGACACTGAAAGTAGTAGATGATTTTTGCTATTTGGGCAGGAAAATGACTGATGATGGTCGAATTAGAGAGGGTATAAAATGTAGACTTGCAATGGCAATAAAAACGTTCCTACAGAAGAGAAATTTGTTAACATCAAATATAGATTTAAGTGTAAGGATGTCTTTTCTGGAAATATTTGTATGTAGCGTAGTCATGCATGGAAGTGAAGCGTCGACGGTAAACAGTTTAGACGAAAAGAGAATAGAAGCTTCTGAAATGTGGTGCTACAGGAGAATGCTGAAGATTAAACGGGTAGATCACGTAACTAATGAGAACGAACTGAACAGAATTGGGGATACAAGTAATTTTTAACTGAAAGAATGGATCGATTGATCGGACACATTCTGAGACATCAGGGGATCACCAGTTTATTACTGGAGAGAAGAGAGGGGCGCAAAAATCGTAGAGGGAGACCAAGAGATGAATACAGTAAGCAGATTCAAAAGGACGTAATTTGCAGTAGTTATACGGCTATCAAGAGGCTCACACAAGATAGAATAGCACGGAGAGCTGCATCTAACCAGTCTTCGGACTAAAGAGTACAGCTACAGCGACGATGTCAGACTGTAAGATGCAGAATAAGATTTATTTACTTTCCTCAAAATCTAATGGTAAAGACTGCAAGAGAGTGGTTGTTAACTTTTCATCCGAATAGTAAAAGTTTTATCGTGGCTCTAGAGATGTATGTAGCTTTGCTTCAGCTACATAAATTAATCATTTTTGAGGCACATCGGATGACTTGAAATTTCCCCAAGCCGTGTATCCTATGACAAGGTTTGCCTGAGCGACTAGCATCATTGTTGCGCCGTGCAATACGACAGAGATATGTGTAAGTGTCGTATAGCAGTCGTCCCAGTGCAAACCAGTTAAGTGACTTCAGCTACGTTCCTATGTTCTATGCTGATGCGTGATGCTTCTGCGTCATATTCCGAGTCGCATCGCATATCTTATCGAGTCACATATTAAATCCCCTCACAACGAACACCTTAGACCACGAGCCCTCGGAACCGCAAAAAACCATGCTTAATATAACACTCGATCCTAACAAAAAAGCTGTCCTCTGTGTCATACACATGGAAAATGCTGCATTGTGCCACAAGTGAAATTTTAATAGAGAGAAACGACGTAAGAAGATATCAATATCAGCGGGGAAATTATACGTAATTCAGTGATGTCACCGTGTCATCACATTTACAATCAACAGATTAGATTAGATCATGAATACGATATTTCGTAATGATGTGGAACGAGTAGAATTTTCCAATACATGACATAATTAGGTTAATTTAACAACATACTTAAGTTAATATAACAACTTTATTTTTTTGTGTTTTTTTATTTTTATTTTTTTATTTTTTAAAATTTTTTTTCTTAATTTATATCTAAAAATTCCTCTATGGAGTAGAAGGAGTTGTCATTCAGAAATTCTTTTAATTTCTTCTTAAATACTTGTTGGTTATCTGTCAGACTTTTGATACTATTTGGTAAGTGACCAAAGACATTAGTCCCAGTATAATTCACCCCTTTCTGTGCCAAAGTTAGATTTAATCTTGAATAGTGAAGATCGTCCTTTCTCCTAGTATTGTAGTTATGCACACTGCTATTACTTTTGAATTGGGTTTGGTTGTTAATACCAAATTTCATAAGAGTGTATATATACTGAGAAGCTACTGTGAATATCCCTAGATCCTTAAATAAATGTCTGCAGGATGATCTTGGGTGGACTCCAGCTATTATTCTGATTGCACGCTTCTGTGCAATAAATACTTTATTCCTCAGTGATGAATTACCCCAAAATATGATGCCATATGAAAGCAATGAGTGAAAATAGGCGTAGTAAGCTAATTTACTAAGATGTTTATCACCAAAATTTGCAATGACCCTTATTGCATTAGTAGCTGAACTCAAACGTTTCAGCAGATCATCAATGCGTTTCTTCCAATTTAATCTCTCATCAATGGACATACCTAAAAATTTCGAATATTCTACCTTAGCTATATGCTTCTGATTAAGGTCTATATTTATTAATGGCATCATACCATTCACTGTACAGAACTGTATGTACTGTGTCTTATCAAAATTCAGTGAGAGTCCGTTTACAAGGAACCACTTAGTAATTTTCTGAAAGACAGTATTGACAATTTCATCAGTTAATTCTTGTTTCTCAGGTGTGATTACTATACTTGTATCATCAGCAAAGAGAACTAACTTTGCCTCTTCATGAATATAGAATGGCAAGTCATTAATATACAATAAGAACAACAAAGGATCCAAGACTGACTCTTGTGGAACCCCATTCTTGATAGTTCCCCAGTTTGAGGAATGTGCTGATCTTCGCATGTTACGAGAACTACTTATTTCAACTTTCTGCACTCTTCCAGTTAGGTACGAATTAAACCATTTGTGCACTGTCCCACTCATGCCACAATACTTGAGCTTGTCTAGCAGAATGTCATGATTTACACAATCAAAAGCCTTTGAGAGATCACAAAAAATCCCAATGGGAGGTGTTCGGTTATTCAGATCATTCAAAATTTGACTGGTGAAAGCATATATGGCATTTTCTGTTGAAAAACCTTTCTGGAAACCAAACTGACATTTTGTTAGTACTTCATTTTTACAGATGTGTGAAGCTACTCTTGAATACATTACTTTCTCAAAAATTTTGGATAAAGCTGTTAGAAGGGAGATTGGACGGTAATTGTTGACATCAGATCTATCCCCTTTTTATGCCAAGGTATAACAATAGCATATTTCAGTCTATCAGGAAAAATGCCCTGTTCCAGAGAGCTATTACACAGGTGGCTGAGAATCTTACTTATCTGTTGAGAACAAGCTTTTAGTATTTTGCTGGAAAAGCCATCAATTCCATGTGAGTTTTTGCTTTTAAGCAAGTTTATTATTTTCCTAATTTCAGAGGGAGAAGTGGGTGAGATTTCAATTGTATCAAATTGCATAGGTATGACCTCTTCCATTAACAGCCTAGCATCTTCTAATGAACACCTGGATCCTACTATATCCACAACATTTAGAAAATGATTATTAAAAATATTTTCAACTTCTGACTTTTTGTTCGTAAAGTTTCCATTCAATTGGATGGTAATACTGTCTTCCTCTGCTCTTGGTTGACCTGTTTCTCTTTTAATAATATTCCATATTGTTTTAATTTTATTATCAGAGTTGCTGATTTCAGACATGATACACATACTCCTGGATTTTTTAATAACTTTTCTTAATATAAGACAGTAGTTTTTATAATTTTTTATAGTTTCTGGGTCACTACTCTTTCTTGCTGTCAGATACATTTCCCTTTTCCGGTTACAAGATATTTTTATACCCTTAGTAAGCCATGGTTTGTTACAAGGTTTCTTATGAGTGTATTTAACTATTTTCTTGGGGAAGCAGTTTTCAAATGCATTTACAAAAATGTCATGAAATAAATTATATTTTAAATTGGCATCAGGTTCACGGTACACCTCATCCCAGTCTAACTGCTGTAGGCTTTCCCTGAAATTTGCAATTGTTAAATCGTTGACTGAACGTACTACTTTGGAGGACTGTTTAGTATTGCTGAATGGAGCTATGTCATATATTGTAACTAGCTGTGCACCATGATCAGAAAGACCACTCTCAACAGGCTGAGCATTTATATAAAGAAGTTATCTATCAGTGAGCTGCTATCCTTTACCACCCGAGTAGGAAAATCAATAACGGGTGTCAAATTGAAAGAACTGAGTAATACTTCAAGGTCATTTTTCCTATTACCCTCTTTCAGAGAATCTATATTGAAGTCCCCACAAATAATAATTTGCTTCCCCCTGTCTGACAGATAGCACAACAAGGAGTCCAAATTTTTCAGAAATAGATGCAAATTTCCTGATGGGGACCTATATACAGTTACAATTATAAATGAGCCTTTATTTAATTTAAGCTCACAGGCACATGCTTCTATATGTTTCTCTACACAAAAATTTTTTGTTTCTATACTTTTTGCACAATGATAACTTTTGACATATATGGCAACTCCTCCTTTCTCCATATTTTCTCTCATTACATGTGCAGAGAGCTTATAACCACTTACATTTACCTTATCCATATCAGTAAAAATGTGATGCTCAGACAGGCATAGTATATCTATTTCATTCTCAGCTTCTAAATCTTCTAAACAAACCAGAAGCTCATCTACTTTATTCTTTAAACTCCCAATATTTTGATGAAATATACTTACATTATTTTTAATTATACTTTTATGAGAACCTTTCCTTATTCTAACATTTGCAGTACTCTCCTGTCTGAGTTTCTCATTGTGCTTAGGCCTAGTTCCTATACCAGTGGTCACATGGTGTTCAGAGAGGCAGATTATGTCAACTAGGTTGGGTGACTTTAATTCATCAATGGAATTACCTAGGACTGAGATACAACTTGGTGGAGATAAAATTTCTGGTGATTGGTGAAAATTTATAATTGATAGCTGTGATTGGTGATCCAATGTGCTAGAATTGTGCTGTTTAATTTCTTTCCTAAACTGAAGATTTGTTTCAATCCTGACCTCTCGTAGAACTTGACATCTTTCTGTCTTACCTATCCTAAAAAAGGTGCTGCTCCAACACCTGTAACCACTGGTATTTTACCATTCATGGCAGTGCCTCCCCCCCTTAAATTTCCTGCTATTACCCCAGCCAGTTTCCCCTTCCCTTTCCTGTTGAGATGTAGGCAGTGCCTGGTATAGTCCCACCTACTGAGATAATCAACAGGAACCACACCAATATGAGCCCCCGCACCCGACCCAAGCAGCCGTTCCAACTCCAAATTAACTCTCCAGTGCTGGAAACCCTCTGCTTATAATAACTATGATAGCGTAAAACACACATCCTACGCACCTGATAATGCTTATATTAGTCCTCATAGTGCAGATGCAGGATTTCTATGAAGTGGTACAAACAAGGCGGAAGAAAACAATTTTGTACACTCCATTAAACCTAAGTACTTGCATTCGAAATCACTTTCGTATTCAAACAGTCCATTATCAAAAGCTATACTAATTACATTTTCAAATGATGATATAGATATGCCAATGTCATAACCTGGCTATCGGCAAGCACACTGAAACATAGGCGTATACTTAGGTGCAGAAAATCAACTGTAAATCACGAAGCTAAATTTGTTCACGAAATAAGGATCATGTACCTTCACTTGTGGTTTGGCACATTGTAGTCTTACAAACTCAGCAATCCTTCTGATATAAAGCTTATATTGCCGAAATAAGTAAACAACAAGGGGTTGGCAACATTTTGTTGCTTTCGATGGCAACGTCTTAAGGATGACTTCTTTGTTTGGTAACTTGCATCTAGAAGGATACGATCTATATGACATGACCGGGAATCATGAAGCAATACGCTCTTTTACTTATTAGATGTTCACCAAGGACTAAAGTTAGAAGACGTTTCACGTGTTCTTTAGTCAATTTTCCACTTTTTCTTGCCTCCGCATGAATGTTTCGCGGGTAGGTTGTATAAATTTCTTTGAAATATTTAGGCCGAAAGTGCCTTACGCCTCCTGAAAATAGATGTACAACTTATTTCACAGTCTATCTGTCATTAATAAAGCCACATTACTTCTGTAGCTGTGGGTAGAGCTATGTGCAGATTGCAACACACTAGCTGTAGCTGTCTCTCCTCTGTGGGACAGTGTTTAAGATGAAGACCTTTTGCACTTGAATTGGCTCTGGTCAATGTTTCACATGTTTCCTTTCTCCACACCGTGCTCTGTCATAAACATGTTCATTTCCTCCACTGTCGTGCCTTCTGACGTAAACTACTACCATCTTATGCGTCCTGAAGTGTGACATGCGTAGCAATGTGCTTGGATGAAATGCCGTATTCAGCCTTAACATTGTCTACAAAGAATCCGAAGCTTTGAAATTGTCGCTTCTGGTGCCCACGTTTGCAGATGCCAATACTGAAATGTAGATCGATATGACCTTGCTCTACCAAATTGCGATATTACATGCTTTTTTATACTTTGTGATTCTGTTGTGATTCTGACAGTCTGTTTCCTTCGATACAAGGTCCCGCTCGCCTTGTGATAGACATGTAGTTTAGTATTAATCTGCAACTTGATTTACTTTTAATACACTTATAGCGCCTTATTAATATGCTGTAGAAACTGAAGCCACTATTATTACAGTCTTCATAAATGTTCTCTTGTATGCTGTCATTAATATCTTCTAATACACTGAGCCTCGACTGTTTGGGAGGAGATATCTCTTATTCACTCTGACTGGACTGTTCCTGTAGCTCTGGAGATGAACGTCAATACTTCTTGAACAGCCACCTTCAGGTTCAGGTTTAGGTTCTTCCTGACCTTCAAAATCACTTAATCTATCCAGCGTAACGTCATGTATTTCTTTGTCATCCCTATTGTATTTCTGAATTATTATGTCATGCAATACGTCCGTGAATTCTCAATCCACGACCCCGATTCCATTTCCATATCCAGCACGTCGCATCTTTGTTTCTAATATTTGGATCACAATCGTAGGATTAATTCTCTTCATGATATCACTGTATACATTTTACACAGTAATCCGCATGTCAACATTGCAAGGGACACATTCGTACTGCGGCTATACCATTCACGCATCTCGATCACTTGTTAGTGCAGCTGCAACATACCACCGTCTGGGGGCGCTAGCAGAAAAACGCAAAATTTTGCTCGCGAATGACACAGAGTAATGTTGTTTTTATGATCGAGTGTTAGTCTAAGCATGATTTCATGCGGCTCTGAGCGTTCGAGGTCAAAGGTGTTCCCTTGTCAGTGAACTGCGCCTAACGCCACCTATGTTTCGCGATATTGCTTGATATCCTCCACTGTCATGTGACTACGGAATCGAATGGTTCACAAGGGCTCTACTCAGCATAATACAGGACCTCAGCTGTCTCATGCAACCAACGCCATAAGGGACAGACAGATTGATACCTCATTCGTACAGAATCGTGTCCGGAAATGTCATCAAACGACGCTACAGAGCAGTAGCGTCTGCCAGCAGCAAACGTGACATCGTACGCTGACAGGCGGTAGGCGCAACTTCCCACAATGTAGGTCACAATTCAGTGATCGTGACTGGTTGCAACAGTCACATGTGGGGATGTTGCTGCTGCAGAGACAGATCTTGTCTCTTATAAATGTGATGCTCTGTTGCCTTGTTGGGGGACGGTTTCAGAAGGTGGTTTCCAGCTGCAGTTTATTTTCCTCTTGGAACCCTCTAAAATCTGCAATGCTTTTTGGTGTGCAGTATAAAAATAAACTCCCGATGGATACCCGAGTTGCGACGGAGCTGTCTCTGAGTTTCACTGTCACTGAAGCGAGCTGCAAATTGATATTCACCTACCTCAGATTGGCGTCTGTTTTGTGTCCCTTCACTCTGCAACATAGATACTTACAAGGTGATGAAAAAGCAGCGTTGATGAAAACAGAACCTAATAATTACAATTACTGAGGCCGCGTAAATCTCGTTATGATAGTTCCTGTAAATATTTATAATAAATTTTAGGGTGGGAAACGGAGTTCTGATCTTCATTGAAAGTTCGGAAATCTGCTAAAAGTAGGTTTTATTTTCTTTGCTTAAACATGTCATCAGCCCATATCCAGTATGCAAAACTGCTGTTACAAGTTCCCAGTTTATGTCACACATAAAGCATCCAGAATTTTCTTAAGTCCATTCCGAGAATAATCACTCCAATATACAGTCAATTTCTACACGTAACTTTGATTTCTTATATCAGTCATTCAGTGGGTTTCTATCACAAAGATTGCTCGCCAAATATATTCTGTAGTAGAACACATAACATCGCCACACGGAATTTTTTAAGTCCAACAAGTCACACGCGTAAATCTCCCGAATAAAATATCCCACGACTCTCAAACGTTTACAAAATATTCGTAGCAACAAAAGCTACCATTTTAAATCCATCTGAACGCGAAAGACCAAACATTTCTTCATCTTACACATTTTACGGACGAACACATTTAACATGACCTTCGCATCTCCAAATCTAGCCCACAACTCTCTCAATGCTATTGGTCACAGCGCATATACTACTTGCTAGAGCGCGGGAAAGACTTCACTCTAATTGGTTGATCAAATGATCTTTCAAGATCATATTCGCGCCTAAACTGTTCTGAGCCAATCAATACATCAGATTCCAATGAATCTTCGACGAGCAAATTTTTACTATAACGTTTATTAATTGAATCTAAACGAAAATTGATCTTGAGATAACTTTAGGAAAACATTACTCTATAAATAACTATTCCCGCTGCCTTCTTACAAAAACAAGTACGCTTGGACATAAGTCATCAGCTCAAAAGGTTCAAATGGCTCTGAGCAATATGGGACTTAACATCTGAGGTCATCAGTCCCTTAGAACTTAGAACTACTCGAACCTAACTAACCTAAGGACGTCACATTCATCCATGCCCGAGGCAGGATTCGAAACTGCGACCGTAGCAATCACATAAAATTAATCTTGAAATTTAATGTATGTCCCACATACACACTGTCACTCACTCTCATTTACTCCCACAACGACATAAGACACAAATAATAATTTTATCTGAATTTTATATTACGAAAATGAAAATTAACGTTTTAATATGAAAATCTCAATTAATTAATTCTGCTCACTGAGAGTTCCAAAAGATAAGCTGAATTTAATTCCCTAAGTGTCGGTTTTTAGTATTTTGGTTAATTTTCTCTAATTTTGAAAATACTCCAGCCAGAAAGCTGAAATTTTGCAACCAGCTTCTTTTTAATAACAAAAGGATTCATATTAAGTTTTATCAAAATTGAATAATATAGTACCGATACAAGCTGCTGTCAGCGCCATCGGTTGCAAAGCTACGAGCCCGTACTGCATTAAAACACTATTGCGGATTGACTCGCGACGTTACAGAATGTGAAACAATCATCAACAAAAGCAACAGAGGATCGCATTCATGGGAGACAATGCCTGTCCATGCAACAGCTAGCTCCATCTTCCTCACTGGCGATCTTAGCAATGAGTGAATAGCAAAGAACATTGCGAGACGCTCCACGTACAGTCCGTCAGCGTATATCACGTATAGCGCTTCAGTGATGACTTAGCGGCAGGCGCCGGCGCCGATAAATTCGACGCTCTATAGCTTCGTTGAATGACGTTTCCGGACACGGGCTTTTGTACTCGATTTTTTCCTCAAGACAACCACAACAGCCCCTCGGAGTTCATCAAAGAAATTGCTGGGACACCCTGTACGCAGGAGTGGAACCATTTTGTCGACTGAGATGGGTCTCGGTTTCGCGTGCAGTGCTGTAACAGCAGCATCTGTGGAGGCTCTGAGAAGAACTTACGTTGCCAGATTGCATTCGTCATACGGGCACACCATCAAGTGCTGTGATACGTGGTGCCATTTCACACACAACGCGATCACCTCAGGTTAGTGTAGCCAGTAATCTGGACAGTTGGCTTAATATTCGAACCGTAAATTAATTGTGGTGGAACATTAGTAATGACTAAGTGCACTCTGCATAAACTAAATGTGGCTCTCAACAACTTAAGGGATGCAGCAATGTCATATCTTCGACAACTGCCGATTTTTCACAAGGTGAACACACCGTCATTTTCAAGCCACTAAGAGAACACAGTGTAAGAATGTCTAAACCCTCGGTAGACGGAGCTACGCTGCCAAAGAACCATAAGACATCCAGGAACACACACACACACACACACAGTAAACAACTAGTGACTCCAAATAACCAAGGATTACGATCAACATAATGCCGGACCTCATACCGACAGCGAATAGTGAAAGCTATTGGCTGAGCAAGAAGGATTAACATTTTTTTATATCTGGCAGTTACCAGAAAAAAATGGTTCAAATGGCTCTGAGCACTATGGGACTCAACTGCTGTGGTCATCAGTCCCCTAGAACTTAGAACTAATTAAATCTAACTAACCTAAGGACACCACACACATCCATGCCCGAGGCAGGATTCGAACCTGCGACCGTAGCAGCAGCGCGGCTCCGGACTGGAGGCAGTTACCAGAAACCCGAGCATAATTTAAGCCAAAACCTCCGTCTCTATTTATAGCGTAATTTGAAAATGTAATCTCAGCTGTTTCCTTGTTAACTCTTCCGTAATAGGTGAAAGTGCACACCAGTATCAGTGTTGTTATACTCCATAGTATAACCGAAACCGAAGCAGTATTCTGCACTTCTCGATTGTTGTAATAGTGTGCGATACTTCTATACATTGGTTCTCAACAGTCCTGATCGTCTGCCTAATGTACGATATGCCGCAACTGCATGGGATACAGTAGACACTCACGCCGCACAAGCCAACATCATTTTTTACGGATCCCAAAAGGGGCCTAATCTAAGATATTTTTCGACCATGGCAATATTTTTCATATGTCTCTTCGTGACTGATGAACATTTCCCTTATTACTTAATATTTGTACAGAAGGATCTTTGAATGATAAGTTGTGATTAGTGGCTCTGTTTTTAGTGGATAATACAAAGTTATCTAAAATATAGGTAATCAGAAGAAGTGAAAGATGCCGTTTGTTTATGGAGTATCCAAAACGTCTAAATATTAATAGTAGATTGTTTGGTTTGATGACTTTTTGCACTATAAAAGGGGCGTTTCCTAGCTGCGAGCATACTATTGAACAAAACAGGCTTAACATTCTCAACTTTCCCTTCAGTGCCAAGCCATCTAAAGTCTCAGAAATTTTAACCACAGATCGTCTTAGTAACTGTATTGTGACTTGCTTCTGTAAAAAATCCAGCCTGACTCCCGCCCGTCTAAAAAAAAAAACGTAGAGGGAATTTATTCAACTGCCGGTTTCAATCATTATGATCATCTCCAGAATGATTTGTCTTCACTAAGTTAACAAATTAAAGAAATATAAGGCTATACATTTTATTTACTTGCTCTGTTACCTTCACGCCCTTGTGAGGCAAACTGTGGAGCTACTTGACTGAGAAGTAGGGCCTCCGGTCTCGTAAACTAATGTACGGCAGGGAGAGCGGTACACTGACAGTACCGTTGGGCTTTCATGACCTGTTCGGGCGAGGTTTAGTTTAGTTTGTGACCTTCATGAAGACAGGTCAATCTGCAGATGATCACAATGACTGACACACTGAATACAGAAATATTTGTTATCAGAGATTGTTGTGGTATTTACAAAAACTACGTTAATTCATCAAGTTACCTGCGTTTACGTTTACACCCAAATTCATTCAATCCATCAGTCATCCATGCTTAGGACAGATGGTTACAGTTACATGGCATGCTAACTATCGGATCTGATGAAAATAAAAACATACACTTGGTTCGCATCGTGATCTACCTCCCTCGAGTGGAAAACAAAATCAGAAAACACTATCAGACGAAAGGCACTCTGCAGAACATTATAAACCCGCAAAATTATATCAAAGGTTGATAGACTGCTGCCTTTTAAAGGGAAACTGGAAAGTGGTTTGACAACGGCCTCAATACTACCCACGTCGCTCCGGAAAATCAAGGTAGGTTATGCAGTAGGTTGGACAGATAATTTTGCTTACAAGGTGGATGCGCTCATCATTACACCACCCTGGCACAATGGCTTTTGCACAACTCACAACTGCACCGACTATCCTACTCACGCCTCAGCCCACATGGTATATTTCTTAAGCTCTAATAGCATTGCAGAGGCTCTCCAACTGTACTGAAATAGCACCTCAGCATCGATCAGAACGAGGGGCGTAGCGAGGCTGGGTACTATAACTCCCAAATCCACAAAAACAAAAACAAAAAATATATCTTTTAAAAAAGGAGTTAAGATTCGCTTGACCCCTTACTAAGAGACAATCTCCACTCCTACCAAATTAACCATGTAAGTGTACACCAGTTATGGCTCGAATACAAGGAAATAGTATCGTCAGTGACCGAGCGAGGTGGCGCAGTGGTTAGCACACTGGACTCGCATTCGGGAGGACGACGGTTCAATCCCGTCTCCAGCCATCCTGACTTAGGTTTTCCGTGATTTCCCTAAATCGTTTTAGGCAAATGCCGGGATGGTTCCTTTGAAAGGGCACGGCCGATTTCCCTCCCAATCCTTCCCTAACCCGAGCTCGCGCTCCGTCTCTAATGACCTCGTTGTTGACGGGACGTTAAACACTAACCACCACCAGTATCGTCAGTAACAAAGATTTATACCAAATAAGTTAAAAAAACAACGGACCTGACACCCCATGATGAAAAAAAGCAGGTATTAACGCTGGTGTAGAAACAAAGAAAACCTCATACCACATTTAAACGAACGCAGAACCCCCAAGATTGGCGATCTTTTAAGGAAACTTGAATTTTGGCTCGGATAATCAAAATGAGATGCTGATAACAGTTTCCACAACGAAACTTTTTCTCGAAACCGGAAAGACAATCAAAAGAGACTCCGGTCATATGTAAAGTATACTAGCGGCATGGGACAACCAATGGTTCTCTGCACGATAGCAATCGAAATGCTATCCATGACCATGCTGCTGAAGCAGAGTTACTAAACACAGCCTTACAAATTCTTTTACCAAAGAAGTCGAGGTAAATATTTCAGAATTCGGCTCAAGAACAGCTGCCAACATGAGTGACTTAGAAGATAGTAGTGAACCAACTTAAATCACTCTATAAAAGCAAGTCTTCCTATCCAGACTGTGTACCAATTATATTCCTTTCATAGTATGCTGATGCAATAGCTCCATACTTAACAATCATATACAACCGTTCGCTTGACGAAAGATTCTTATCTAACGACTGGAAAGTTTCACAGGTCATACCAATATTCAAGAACGGCAATAGAAGACCCATGTCATTAACGTCGATATGTAGAAGGTTTTTGGAACATAAACTGTTTTCCAACATTTTGAATTATCTCGAAGAGAGCAGTCTATTAACACATAATCACTACGAATTTAAAAAACACTGTTCTTCTGAAACACAAATAGCTCTTTACTCAACCTAAGTGCTGGAGTGCTGTCGAGAAAGGATTCCCTAATTCTAGAATTGCAGAAGGCTTTTGACGCCGTACCTCACAAACGGCTTGTAATCAAACTGGGTCCTCTATCGTCTCAGTTATGCGACTGGATTCGTGATTTCCTGCCGTCCAGTAAAACAGAAGTGATTTCGGGCGATCCCCAAGGTAGCTTTATAGGCCCTCTGTTGTTCCTTATCTAAATAAACGATTTAGGAGACAATCTAAGCAGTCGTCTTAGGTTGTTTGCAGATGATTCTGTCATTTATCGTCTAGTAAAGTCATCAGAAGATTAAAACTAATTGCAAAACGATTTACATAAGATATCTGTATGGAGCGAAAATCGGCAATTGACCCTAAATAATTAGAAGTGTGAGGTCATCTACAAGAGTGCTAAATAAATCTTTAAACTTCGGTTACACGATAAGTCAGTAAAACCCGAAAGCCCTAAATACGACTAAATATCTAGGAATTTAGAATTACGAAGAACTTAAATTGAAAACAACACACAGAAAATGTTGTGAGGACGGCGAATCAAAGACTAAGTTTTATTGGCAGAACACTTACACCCAAACCTCCAGATCTCGGTTACTCAGATACTACCAAATGTTGTATGTCGATAGAGTATCAACGGAAACACAGATTTAGTGCGCGCTATTTTATGTCGCTCAGAAGAACATGCTTAAACTGGAATTAAAAGTAACACCAGATCTAAGGAGCACCGTAAAGTCGTACCTCTGATAGATTGTTATGTAGGTCTCGTGTGGGTGACGTGGTAAAGAATAAAATCGTTTCAAACAGTTCCGCATTCCAACCCCAGTGAAGACTTTTTTTTAACTGTTTACGTGTGAAACTGTTAAATACGAGTAAATTTTCCTGAGATGTAAAACGACTTTCGTATTTTGTAGCAATGTGTTTTGGCAGTGTGCTTTCGCTTCGTTGGCTGAAAGTAGCAACCCTCAAAGTACAGTCGTGCTCAAAAGTATCCGAACGATCTGAATTGCATTTCGCCTGATTCTCATGCAACCCACATAACGCAGATGTCTAGCAGGTCCTCTAATCGCTCCTTGGTACAGTCGTTTGACTATTGAAAATGGTTCCAGCAAGTCACCACTAGAAAACACTGCTCTGCATCGCAATAACTCAAGATGTAAAGTAATACTACGATACTACAAATATCAGGGAACACCTTATCACAGATAAGACTGTACTTAAGGCTTTTAAGCTCACACTTATTACAATAAATGACATACCTGAAATTTTACCACTCTCATTATAACGTCAGATAGGTAATGACCGTAGTAAGTTCGTCGTATTCATGATTTCCTCTTCAAAGTAACGTACCGTACTTATTATTTAACACAAAATGACATTAAAATTTTAAGTTATTCACGAGCAGCTAGTTGAGAATATGTATGAACATCAAATGACACGACAAACCGTCTCGTTCTACATATGGATTCAAACTCAGGTCATGCAGACTAAGCAAAGATTTCGTGACTGACGGAAACTAACAGTCATTCCTGATTAGGCATACAGAGAGTGATATACCTCGATTTTAGACAGTATCAGTTAGCAAATACCAACTTTAAATTACATAACGCAAACATTTATAACGGACCCGAATTCCTACCCAGCATCTATTATCCCTGTTAACGAACTACGAGAGATGTTAAATATTGCTTCTTAACAAGTAACTTACTTGAAATGCCGTGAGGTAAAGCTTTGTGTTGGACAGGGATTCGAACCCAGAACCTAATAAGATAGATATCGAAGATCAATCAACTGTGACATATCGGATATTCTCGGCAGTAGCTAGATGTTTTAACTGAAATGACGAGGCAAAACATTAATTTTTTCCTTCCCAGGACTCCAACCCAGCACCTATCGCTGTTATATTCTAGAGAAAACGAACGTTAAATATAAGTTTCTTGCACCAGCAGCGACATGTAAGCGTGTTTGAACTAGAAATAATATGACTAAGAGATCAGTGCTGACTTGGAATAGAGCTCCACGCATATCGTTGTTGACCACACGCAAAGAGACGTCAGCTACCAAATTTTTCTCCACCAGCAGCTCGGAATAACATCTTGAACTTACACTGATCTCGCAAGTAGTTCTGTGTCTCACTGGGAGTCATAAACGTCAATATCGTTAGTGTTGACAACGAATGAAAATACATTAAAAATCTAAATTATTATCCACCAACAGATAAGTACTCTCATACTAGAGCTTGATAATACATAATGAAATCTTTAGTGCCGGGCCAGGATTCGAACCCATTCACGCGCAATATGTGGAGATGTTGAGGAATCTGGAGTTATGAACAAACAACAAACTGTAGCCGAGCTATATTGTCACGAAGGGATCAAATTCCGCGTTAAGGGCGGTCTGAGTTGGATTCACAGTTCAGAACCAATTTTATCGACGTACAGAAGCTCAGATAAAAGATGGAATAAGTGTCTTGTGAGCCTACATAGCGTTTGTTTCGTCACTAGAAATAAATAACTAGTATAATAAAGGTTACTGGTGATAGAGTTTCTACATGTCGCCACTCCAGACTTTATTGTGGCTCAACCTAACGCCTACTTGGTAGAAAAGGAATATCATTTTTAATGTGAATTTCAGACCACAGTGCCATTATATCTTCTCCACTTGGTGTAGCCAGAATAGAATGGAATCTGTCTCTCCCTATCTAAAATCATTGACCGAAGTTGGTATCGAACCCAGACCATAGATATACGAACCTATCATCAGCCCAACAGACCACCGACTCCCCGTCTCAGAGGGCTCATTTTTCTATCATAACGCCGTTGTACCACACTGGCTGAGAATGCTGACACACAGGTTCCCTGTGTCAATTTGCAGCATGTTCAGTAATTCATTTACTTCGTTGACCGAATCACCATGAACTAGCTGCCTCGGCTACCCAGTGCATGCATTCATCTTTATTTTGTAATCACCAAAATAAAATCACGTAACTGCCACCAACACAGAACTGCCAACAGTGTAGGATGCAGAAATTAAAATAAGAAGTGTTCCTTTCCACTTGAGCTACTCTATTGCGCTATCGGTTTGTTGAAAACGTCGTGCTGTGCAAAAGAAAAGGTATAACTGTTTGTCTCTCATAAGTATTGACCTGGCGGTATGCATTATCCCACAGCGCTGTGGAATGCAGAAGTTCTGGAGGAATTGTTCTTGACTTCTGGAGCTATTATAGGTACGTGTCAGCTAGTGACATAATGGTAAGCATCGCGCCCGGTAGGTAAGATGTCGCGAGTTCCACTATATTCACTGCTATATCTTTTAAAACGTAATTCTGGTGTTTGCTAAAATTATCAATCTAATGGAACTTGTAACATAGTTTCCTTCATTTCTCAACCCAAAAGAGTCGCATGTGGAATAAGGGCTAACTTCTGCGACAGTTTGTTCATTTCAGGTTTAATAGACAGCCAGACAATAGAATCATCTCGAAACTTTTGTATTATGTATGGGTAGAGCGCTTCGTGCCAAAATACATCGGAAAAGTATTTTCTACATTAGCTGCCGCCTGGTAGTGGCATTTTATTCTTCTTCAAACCTTGTTTGACAGCTTTAACTCTGAACAAGTTTTCTACATGCATGTAATCAATATACTGCATGTGCAATTTCAGACTGTTATAGATGACATAAGAGAATTCGCATATATCGTTGATGATTAATTTCTCTCTCATGTTTACTATTGTTTTAACAAGGAAACCTTAAGAAAATTGTGAACTGTATTATAAAAAATGAAATAAAACTACCCACAATAACCTTACGATGAAAGCCTGTTTTAATAAAACTGAGTATCTGAACACAAGCGTGCCTCTATCGTCACGAATTGGTAAAATACTACTCACTTAGATTTTGATTGGGTCTGTGTTTATTTGGTATGCTGTGTCATACTCAAGATGTATACAAATGTGGCATTTCATAAATAAAATTATGTATTCCTAGATACCCAAAATTTGCTTGTCAGCAGCGGAAAGAGGCGTTACCTGTTGTGCAGCATTGTAAGTTTTTCACCATTGCACTATTATCCGAAAGTATTTGCTTGCGATTTCCTTATCGATGTTTGATCTGACTGCTTTTAGCTCTTTCACAGAAGGGATAAAAACGCTACACTCAGTGAGACTGGAACTGCGAACCATATCAGACGCCTTTTTACAGGTCAGCACGTTACCACAGCGCTGGCGAAAACGCATATGTCTTAGCTTCCTCTTACGAGACCAATACTGGCTAGAACTCGTAAACCGCTATTAGAAGGTCGAGATTAGTTGTGATTTCCACGTGCAACGACTTTCCTGGGCCGAAAACCATCAATTTACAATCTTTTGTTACACCTTAAGCGATAATAACTCAGATTATTCAATGGAAATGACAGGTAAAATCAAGTGAACTTCGAGGCTTAATTCCGTGCACACCAGGAAGTAGCTCGTCGATCACAGAGTTACCAAACATACATTGCCTTGTTGCCAAATCTCAGTTACAATACCAGCAGCAAGAAGACGAACCGATGTGATCTTACAGCGGGCTGGGAAGTGACCATAGCTGGTGTCTCCAAGTCACTGCTGCTACGGCCTGGAATACGTAATGCGTCTGATTCGCATTTCTGTAACTAGGTTTAGGGACTGGAGCGTAGTTACTAATCATACTCAGAACTGACTGTAAACTAAGCATCATAAATCAGTAACTCTCATAATTATTTTTATATTTCTTTCGTAAGTGTACTCAAAACTAAGAAATTCATTCACAAACGTTTTCGTGCCTCGCCGATAGTCGAGCACAACAAACAAATAAAAATAAAAAGAATGTGTGTGTGTGTTGCCAAAAGGCAAAGAGATCTTACTGCCTTCTGATATACGTCGCCGTCAGTTCTTCCATATGATTTGGTCGACATGACCTGTTTCAAGTTGTGTATGACAGACAATGTTTTAGAAAATCAATTGTTTTCCTTTGCAGTAAACAGAAAGATTTTCATTCTAAGCTATTCAAGTACAAAATTTTCGCTATATTAGTTCAAATTTAATATTCGCTTCTATAATGTAGGAAAGTATTTCACAGTTGCAAAACTCGCATCCGACTCATTGATCTTACACTTAGTCGCTGACCATAAATTCTAGCACAGAGTGACACCAGGTTAAGTAACGTAATGTAGCGAAGACTGTTTGCCAGTGATCTTTCTCTCCGGGAAATACGCAATTCACTCATTGGGCTCCATAAGTACACTGTAACAGTAATTTCTGTACGTATGCAATGCATATGGATTAGAATTTAGTGGTGCTCTCTCTTCCACTTCTGTATACAATTTGCCTGACCTAAACGGGCCCTTTGTCATTAAAGGCCCTGGGCAGTGCAAAATCATACTTACAACAGTAATGTGCTTATGCTGACAACCTGACTGTTCGTTTTACCTGATTTTGTAACAATTTAAATATAACAACATGACCTTTCAGTGGGAGACATTTCGTCCCTCTTTTCCTTCTTGGAAGTTTGTCAGTAAACTTTTTGCTTTACAGCCAGCGAAATGCTGCAGAGTACGGCCGGTAAACGATTCACAAACCACGATTTAGTGCCGTTCAGACGATTTATTTAAACATTGTCGTAGCAGAAGGAATTTAGTTTCGTCTTAAACCATCTCAAGCAGCAACGTTCACACACATCTCAAATAGGAAAAAGCTCATTATCCAGGTACGAAGGTTGTAAAGCAAACTTCCCACTGTTTGATTCAGGTTGATCTTTTCGTCTGATAGCACTGAGTAAGTATTTTGCCTATGAGGTATCACAAGTAGTGTTCCTGTAGCTGTCTGAATCATTGGTTGAAAACGAGTTTAACACCAATGGGTACAGTACTGCTAAATATTCAAATGATTATCAACCTAATTCTGAGTTCATCCGAAAACTGAGGCGAATTTATAATATTGAAGCTAGACTGTGTATCCTTGTCTTCCTTGAGTGGGAATTGGAAGGCATTTACACACACATATACAATACTGTGAATATATTGAACACTATAGTTAACGTTGCTCTCATAAACTACTTTTGTTTTTTAAATCTTCTGGGTCTTCACCGTGCAATATGTGTTGTATATACAGTCTTAGAGCAATGAATTGACCACCGAGTCTTTCACGTAAGGTGGGCAATACAGTTGTGCTCTTCTCAGAATCCTATGTCCGGCAATATGCTCGATCTGGCAACATTGTAGATTGCGGCACATCCCAGAGGAAGTTTTGACTTCAGTCTTAGTACTTTATTCTTGACTACGACCGTAGTCTTGAGGTAAAACGCGAGACTAGCTAATACGACGTCTGGTAACTAAAAGCACACGTCGACAAAGTTTTTATCGCCCCTTTCCTCTTGGTGCTGAAGCTATGAGTGCAATTCAAGAGAATCTACAATAGATTTCGCTTTCTGTCACACTGGTAATAATAGTTTGGTCCAACAATGTTTTAGCGAAAGATTTCTTATCCGACCATCTGCCACTGAACACCACATGCGTCTGAGTTCTCTGGGACCCGTCTACTGCCTACCGGCGGGGGCTGAGGCACTGCATTCTCTCGCCGTTTGCCGACAACGTCTGCTCCACTCCGCACTCTCGACCATGTAAAATGCTTTAATGTTGTTGAGTGGTGACCCATAAAATCTGTCTACGATTTGTGTTTCACCCTTGATAGCAAAGGAGACACAAAACCGTTTTTATTTGATGATTATTTTATTATACTAGAATGCAATACATCAATGTGGCACAGAATTAATTTCATTGTTTCTGATCCAGTGCACTACAGTTATAGCGTCACATTCTGTTCTTTTTCCTTTCACGGGAGGTTCCTCAAATAATTTATTATTGTCATGGATTCATATGTGTTAGTCAAGGCACAGAGAGTAAATGCAATGTAATCTGTTTGGTTTCTTTCTTTGATTCTCTATGGTAAATGGATGTAAAAGATTGTGTCAATACCTATCAGAACCTACTCTATAGCCACTCAGGCAAACTGCTTGTTTTGAGGTCTATACCTTAATTAATGGACAAGTGAACGCTGTTTACAAGTGATATTTAAAATATTCAAATGGATTTAAGGCGACAAAATTGCCTATATTTGAAGCTACGCAGAGAAAAAGTAAGTTGCTAGAGCCGCTGTTAGCAAATGTCTGCAGGGAGTTCCTAATTCCTACTGTGGAAATTTAGCATAGAGGCCCTATAGCAATCAAGAGGTTCATTTCCTTCGTACTTATCACCCTGGCATGTGAGTCTTAAGTGAAGAACGATATTGAAATTCGTATCGATGCTGGTCGATTCGAATTTCTTCAGAGACGCTGGTATTGCGAAGCAGCTTGGCGGTCACAAAGCCAAGATCTATGACGATTAACACAACTTACTGAGTCGAACTACCAAGAGGATTTGATGTGTAAAGGTTTTCTTCCGATTTCGATACAGAATGTTTTCTCGAAATTCGCAGCTCCATAAAATGTATCAGAAAAAAAAGCTCTCACACGCTGACCCCTACCACGGTTAGAACTGACGACTGATTGAGCCGTTCTGACCCTGAGACACGGGTGGTACCACCGGGCTAGGGACACACTGCTGCCTGCACGCCGCTCTCATCATGGTATTGGTCGCTCAGCCTCATAACGCATCGTGAAAGATAATAAAAGTTGTCACTTATGTGAAGAATAGCATTTCTTTAACCAAAAAACTGTATTGTTTGTCTCAGTGTCTTAGATTACATGAGGATTATATAGCATGATTCATTCAAATGGAAAGGTAATATCAAGTGAATTTAGCGAGTCAATTCAGTACCATACGCGGAAGTGATTGCCCTGTCACAGTGTTGCCTAATGTTTGTGGAGATGTTGCCAATTCTCAGATGTGCTAGGAACAGCTCTGTAGCGGTATGCGTGGAGAATCCCGTGCTCGTGTCATAGGAGGATACGGAGAGGAGGCGCGGGGTTTGGTTAATATGCAGCGTTTTCTCCTACCAGTTGTGTCAAACATTCAGGTGTATAATCTTCCATCACGATTACAGTTTCCTACAAAATAGATACGAATAAAACACTTATCTTGTTACTTTGTGACAAAAGATTATTTCAGTACAATAAAAAGTCTTTGGAAACCACTTATTCCCACCTGTCACAAAAGTAAGATAACAAACACTTTGCACCTCAAAATCGATTGCACATATGAGCAGTCTTGTGACGTTTAAATAAGTCGTCTTAACGGCACTAAATCGTGGTTTGTGAATCATTTACCGGCCGTACTCTACCGCATTTCACTGGTTGGAAGGTAAAAAGCTTAGTGACAAATTTCCAAGAAGGAAAAGGGGGACGAAATGTCTCCCACTGGAATGTCATGTTGTTTTATTTAAATTTTTACAAAATCAGGTAAAACGAAGTCAGGTTGTCAGTATAAGCACATTACTGTTGTCAGTATGATGTTGCACTGCCCAGGGCCTGTAATGATAAAAGGCCCGTTTAGGTCAGGCATATTGTATACAGAAGTGGAAGAGAGAGCACCACTAAATTCTAATCCGTAGGCATTGCATACACACAGAAATTACTGTTACAGTGTACTTATGGAGCCTAATGAGTGAATTGCGTATTTTCTGGCGAGAAAGAGCACTGGCAAACAGTCTTCGCTACATTAGGTTACTTAATCTAGTGTCACTCTGAGCTAGAATTTATGGTCAGCGTTTAAGTGAAAGCTCAATGAGTCGGCTGCGAGTTTTGCAACTGTGAAATACTTTCCTACATTATAGATGCAAATATTGAATTTGAACTAATATTGCGAAAATTTTGTACTTGGATAGCTTACAATGAAAATCTTCCTGTTTATTGCAAAGGAAAACAATTGATTTTAAAAAACATTGTCTGTCATACACAACTTGAAACAGGTCATGTCGACCAAATCATATGGAAGAACTGACAGCGACGTATATCGGAAGGCAGTAAGATCTCCTGTTTTTTGGTTTGGCAGTACTCGATAGCCATTTCTAGGCGCAAGTAAATGAAGAATGGCAGCGCGTTTTTGTTATCAAGTAACGTCTTCATCAATTACTTTGGTTTTAATGTAATCAACGAGTTATTACTTATGTTTGATATTAACATGAAAAGGATTCCGTAGACAGGGAAAGAACCTGTTCTTGGGAAAATATTTCTATAATGACCAAAAGGCATCGAACGATCTTTAAGTACAGTGTTCCAGCAGCGGTATGAAGAAAATGATAGTAATAATGACGCTAATAATCGAATTATCTGGTAACTTCACACTTCCCAGTGGATTTTCTCGAACTAAGAAATTTGCTGAATTTGTGAAAATTTCAAAATGGCTTCACATCGAGCCTATGATGCCTAGAAGAGTCTTTACATCCTGCTGACATGAGAATAGCATAATCTCCGCTTCAGAAGGTTGCTTCTACTTAACCATTTAATAGTCTCGCGTTTTTGCACCGTGACTAATTTTGTAAGCTAAGCACATCACCTGTAACAGCACACTCCTGGGGCTGGTAAATGTGGCCACAATGGTCTGGCGAAACGAACTATCACAGGTGCAATGCGTGGGTTCAGGCATTCACTTTTAAGAGGCACAAACGGATTTACTTTACCCCCGGTAACATCAAGAGAAAGACGTTATAATCCAGAATCCGCATTAAACATCACATTCCTTCATCACCAACTGGGCAGAGCCGGTTTACGTTGGGAAATGACATAGCGGAAGTCATGGTAAACAGAAATACAGTCGCCAGTAAACTTACTTACATTAGAAAAGTTTATTTTATTTGATGAACCTATAGCCATTTAAAGGAACAGGGCTCTTACTTTACTTGTACTTGATTGAACAAGAGGCGTTGAAAAATTTGGTGCTGGACTGTGATTCGAATTCGTATCTCCTCTTTTGAGAATCTGAATCTCTCGGAACAGTATAGTTCAATCATTTTGTTCCTTTTCTCAAGACTGCAGTCTTCTCTAGGTCTCCTCCAAAGGTAAGTATATGGGTCAGAATGCTGCTCCAGTACAAAATTATTCATAATTTCATTTCAGGCCCTATCACGTGCACACCGGCCTGTTAGTGGAAATTAACGCGCATTTTTAATGTCTGTTCATGTGTTGCCAACAATCACAATAGGTGTCGTTATTTCTGGTCAAACACGCACACATCTTACTGTTGGTGAGTAAGCAACTGATACTTAAGCTATATTCGGGGATGCGCGGTAGGTGAGCAGTTCGATTGTCGCTTGGGCACAAAAGTTCGTATCCTTATTTCAGAGTCAAGCACTTAGCAGCTGGTAAGAAAAACCGATACGTAACATTTGATTTTACTTAGTTAACAATCCGATTAGGTGATGGGTTGGTATCTCCGTCACAGAACTTCACACCATGCACTTCATCTTTAAATGAGTGCACACTTTGTTACTTCAGAATAGAGGTATGTAACGCCGAAAATGCATATCCTCCTATTTCCATCTATTCTACTATAATTTTTTTTCCTTATTTTGTTACCTGAAGATATGACATTTCCGTGTCTTTATATATTGTAATTATTTTACTATTCGTATATACATATATATGCATTTATGTCGATGTATAATTGGTTTGTTTTGTAAATATTATTTGTATTTTTATGCTGGGTCTTGCCTAGGGAAAACTATGCTATCGAACGAATACATCGATAGGTCGTGTGGAGGATCTTTGGTAGTGTGAACTCGGCCGTGTGAAGCGCGGGCAGAGGAGAGTCTGGCTCGGGCAGGGCGGTGGAGCAAGTGTGTTGAGTGAGGCTCCCGCAAGTTGCCGCGCTTTCGGGGTTTGGCAGCATGTAATTGCGCTCGACATGCTATGATAGTTTCTGACACGATGTCGCGGACGGGAAGCATTAGCTGGCGCACATCAAGAGCCCGTTTCGCCTGGTGACCGTGTCGAGATGGAGGCGCGCCAACATCCAGCTTCTGCAACAGCGACCGCCGACAATGAGTGACTGTCGCCACCTCCTCGATCGACGGCTTCAAACCTTCAATCAATCAGCAAGAAAGACTGGAAGCACGTAAAGTTTTAGAACTGTATGGCAGACCTCAGCTTTTCTAACTTTTAAAATTTGCCTCAAAACTACAGCAACTTAGCATGAAACTTTGTTGCTCATTGTCCCAATTGCATTACCAAGAAGGGTCCCTTCCTTTTCCGAAATGATCCCGAGTGCCGTTGAAATTCAAACGCCAACATTAAAGTGATATCATTCCATTTCACTGCTTTGATTTCAAAGTTAAGTTAAGGTATTCATAGCTGGCTACAATATTTAGATCACACAAGCACAAATTAAGAGTGCGAGTTTTGTTACCATATTTTAGCTTACCTGTGACTGCAGCTCAGCTTGGTACGTACTAAATTTTACTATTGTTAATTGTTCAGAATCATTTAATTCAAGTTCAAAGTTAAATCTCTCATTTCTATACTGCGTAGATTCAAGTAGCTTTTGAAATGATTGTTGAGGTAGCCCAAGACTAACCGTATTTCACTGAATTTCGATGTGCTTCAGAAACAAAGCTCACTATTAATTTCAGTCACTAAATTATCTTTCAATTTTCCGGTTTTATTCATTCTTTTGCTAAATTAAGTCAGAGTGTAGTGAAATTTATTACTTCTGACAAACATTCAGTTTTCACAGTACACGTGTCAACCTTCAGTTGCCACGCTTCTAGTGCTAATTATATGTCCAATAACCATTCTTTTTGTTAACGTAACGGCCGCACGTTTACTTCCTTTATTAACTTTACCCCCTTTCAAAATTAATTTCCACCAGTTTCATTTGCATTTTTCCTTTCATTCAGATGTAACCCTTTCCTCCCTCTTTACCGGCAAATTAACTTCGGTGACGATTGCTTTTCACAAATTTCCATTAGATGCACGCGGTTTAATTTTTCACTGTCATTAAGGTCGATAAGTGAGGAGGAGGTTACAGGTATATCAGACATCTTTCGTGGTTGGTTAACAGGGACGAAAGGGTATTGATAGAAGTCCCGGTTTATTACAAAAACTGTCGTCTTTTATTTTCAAGATTAGATTTGGTTGCTGGTATTGGCAAAAACTTCGGTAATTCATGACGCTTCATGGCTAGTCATCAATATAATATGATTAGATTAGATTACATTAGATTAATTCTGGTTTCATAGATAATGAATACGATATTTCGTAATGATGTAGAACGTGTCATTTTAGTGAAAGATTTATTTACATACCAAGTTTCAATTTCTTTACCATTTTTTACTCTCTCTCTCATTCTTTTTGATTTATCTCTCTCTCTCTCTCTCTCTCTCTCTCTCTCTCTCTCTCTCTCTCTCTCTGTCACACACACACACACACACACATTCTTTTTTTCTTTTTATTTGTTTGTTGTGCTCGACTATTGGCGAGGCACGAAAACGTTTGTGAATGAATTTCTTGGTTTTGAGTACACTTACGAAAGAAATATAAAAACAACTATGAGAGTTACTGATTCACGATGCTTAGTTTGCACTCAGTTCTGAGTGTTATTAGTAACTACGCTCCAGTCCCTAAACCTAGCTACAGAAATGTGAATCAGACGCATTACGTATTCCAGGCCGTAGCAGCCGCGACTTGGAGACACCAGCTATGGTCACTACCCAGCCCGCTGTAAGATCACATCGGTTCGTCTTCTTGCTGCTGGTATTGTAACTGAGATTTGGCAACAAGGCAATGTATGTTTGGCAACTCTGTGATCGACGAGCTACTTCCTGGTGTGCACGGAATTAAGCCTCGAAGTTCACTTGATTTTACCTGTAATTTCCATTGAATAATCTGAGTTATTATCGCTTAAGGTGTAACAAAAGATTGTAAATTTATGGTTTTCAGCCCAGGAAAGTCGTTGCATGTGGAAATCGCAATTCAAATAGCGGTTTACGAGTTCTAGCCAGTATTGATCTCGTAAGAGGAAGCTAAGACACATGCATCTTCGCCAGCTGTGTGGTAACGTGCTGACCTGTGGAAAGGCGTTTGATATGGTTCGCAGTTCCAGTCTCACTGAGTGTAGCGTTTTTATCCCTTCTGTGAAAGAGCTAAAAGCAGTCAGATCAAACATCGATAAGGAAATCGCAAGAAAATACTTTCCGGTCAAAGTGCAATGGTGAAAAACTTACAATGCTGCACAACAGGTAACGCCTCAATCCGCAACTGACAAGCAAATTTTGGGTTTCTAGGAATACATAACTTTATTTATGAAATGCCACATTTGCATACCTCTTGAGTATGACACAGCAAACCAATTAAACACAGACCTTATCAAAATCTAAGTGAGTAGTATTTTACCAGTTCGTGACGATAGAGGCACGCTTGTGTACAGATACTCAGTTTTATTAAAACAGGCTTTCGTCGTAAGGTTATTGTGGGTAGTTTTATTTCATTTTTTATAATACGGTTCACAATTTTCTTAAGGTTTCCTTGTTAAAACAGTAGTAAACATGAGAGAGAAATTAATCATCAACGATATATGCGAATTCTCTTATGTCATCTATAACAGTCTGAAAATGCACATGCAATTTATTGATTACATGCATGTAGAAAACTTGTTTAGAGTTAAAGCTGTCAAACAAGGTTTGAAGAAGAATAAAATGCCGCTACCAGACGGCAGCTAATGTAGAAAATACTTTTCCGATGTATTTTGGCACGAAGCGCTCTACCCATACATAATACAAAAGTTTCGAAATGATTCTACTGACTGGCTGTCTATTAAACCTGAAATGAACAAACTGTCGCAGAAGTTAGCCCTTTTTCCACATGCGACTATTTTGGGTTGAGAAATGAAGGAAACTATGTTACAAGTTCCATTAGATTGATAATTTTAGCAAACAGCAGAACTGCGTTTTAAAAGATATAGCAGTGAATATAGTGAAACTCGCGACATCTTACCTACCGGGCGCCATGCTTACCATTACGCCATTAGCTGACACGTACCTATAATAGCTCCAGAAGTCAAGAACAATTCCTCCAGAACTTCTGCATTCCACAGCGCTGTGGGATAATGCATATCGCCAGGTCAATACTTAAGAGAGACAAACAGTTATACCTTTTCCTCTGCACTGCACGACGTTTTCAACAAACCGATAGCGCAGTAGAGTAGGTCAAGTGGAAAGGAACACTTCTTATTTTAATTTCTGCATCCTACACTGTTGGCAGTTCTGTGTAGCGGAGCAGTGTCCTACTTGTGTCCAAAAGTTTCTTAAACTACTTCTCAAATATAAAAGTCCCCTTCTAGAACAAGCTACCCTAATCCAGCAGCACTTAAGATGTAAACACACTTATTTTTGTTACTGTCGTTATTTTTATTTCAAAATATGAGATGCAAACTTATTTATGTCAAACATTGAAACAAATACAAAGTTACTCTTCTCATTTCCGTCAGTATATTTTAATTTATCCACTATCCATTACTTGTGTTCTTCCCGATATCTCTCTTTCTCCCTCTCTTCCATCTCTCCTGGGTCTTCAGAGCACAAGGGAAGCAAGTCACAAGAAGAAAGTTTTAAGGAAAACAGACACAGTAATTAATTACAGAAAAATGTTTACACCACCTTCATGTACCTGAATCTACATCTACATCCATACTCCGCAAGCCACCTGACGGTGTGTGGCGGAGGGTACCCTGAGTACCTCTACCGGTTCTCCCTTCTATTCCAGTCTCGTATTGTTCGTGGAAAGAAGGATTGTCGGTATGCTTCTGTGTGGGCTCTAATCTCTCTGATTTTATCCTCATGGTCTCTTCGCGAGATATACGTAGGAGGGAGCAATATACTGCTTGACTCTTCGGTGAAGGTATGTTCTCGAAACTTTAACAAAAGCCCGTAGCGAGCTACTGAGCGTCTCTCCTGCAGAGTCTTCCACTGGAGTTTATCTATCATCTCCGTAACGCTTTCGCGATTACTAAATGATCCTGTAACGAAGCGCGCTGCTCTCCGTTGGATCTTCTCTATCTCTTCTATCAACCCTATCTAGTACGTGGTATAGAAGATATTTTGTATAATGTGTTCTCATACTGAAGGATGGCAAATTTTGTCCTGTTACATACTACTAGCAAATTTTGTGCTGTTACATACTACCTTGAATAGAAAAGTAAAACTTTGCACTTAATTATTTCGTACACTGAATGTATCGTTTTTGGGTCTCCCTTTTTGTTTTAGTCGTCGGGTATTATTAAGGAAAAAGTTAAAAGAATACATTTTTTGAACATATAATTTTTTCCTTGTGTCTGCTCATACATAACACAAATATTTCCAAACATGAAGTTTTTATTTAACTCAGATTTTTTTTAAAAAAGTATTCTCTTTAAAAGCTGAGGAAATTTCTGTGCCACACGGTACGTTGTTAAAACATGGTGATGCGAAAGTGGAAGTATAGCAGTAAATCATCCACGTCGTTTTTCTTCGCTTTAATTACTGGTCGACGTTTGGTATAACGAAGGACTTGGTGGATGTTAAAGAAAGTCTTCTTTCTTAAGTCAGCTTCCCCAAGTTGCAATTCAGCGTTCTGAGTCCGCTTCGACATCAAAATAAAAGGAGATTCTATTTCATACGTAACCATCTCACAATCAGCCGGTTGACGTCATAACTACCAGTCTCTTTCTATTTTTTTATTTTTTATTTTCTGCTGTTCTCTACTGAATTCCCCAAATTGTTGGAGGATAAGAAGTCTGGAAACATCATTTCAATGACCTCAAATTTGGGGGACGTTTTCGTTGCTTGTCTAACGATTTTCACTCAATTATTTAGTGCATAAATATGCGAAATTTTCCTCTTTTTTATCCACTAAACCAAAATCACTATCATTACTTAAATAAGAATGTACTGATGCTAAGAAATTGTGATTAGTCATTGAGAATTCACTCCTCGGATCTTGATCAACTTCAATAAAGACAATGACATTTTAAAGTTCCTGTTTTGGCTGGTACGAGAGGCTGAATGCCAGATTCTTTTATTATCTCTTACGCATCTAACTGCAAACTGTAAGAAATATTTGAAGCTAATACCTTCAAGATTTTCGGGACCAACTCTCATAATCGTACGTAACCAAACAAATACCAGAAGGTGCACTCTTTGCTGATTGGAATCACTAAGTTTCCAGAAGGAATGAAACAGGTTTTCTCTAATTCTTCTTTAAGTTGACTTTGGTATTGGCTGTGCCGTTAGCAGGAAAGCTTTTAGCTGAAACTCTTAAGCCCTTGCAATATACTCCTGCCCACAGTTCCGCCGCTGTTGCCTAACACTCTTCTTCCACTTCTCATCAGGATGCCAAGAAAGTCTTGTTTCGCTACTCCCTGCTCCATCTTCATTTGCAGACTTTATTCTCAGTTGCTACGAAAGGACCACCTCCCTCAGCAGCTGCGTCCTCTCCTGAATCAAAAGAAATACGTGCGATTATAACATACAATGACTGTGAAAGTAGAATCAAATATTGTTATCATACATTTAAAGTCAACAGCGCAGCCTACTTATTACCTCGGCAAATTCTCACTAACGAAATTTACAAAGTAATTATTAGCTTACCTGAGCTGGAACGCTGATATTCCGACGTGTCATCTTCCATACCTTCAGATGAATCACTCATCAACACCCCACTTTAATTAGAGCTTATACACCGACGAAAATAACCAAGCAAACTGTGACAGCTGACATGTTCCCATTGAGCTCTGAACAAAAAACTGATCCCATCCCTGTTCAAGAGTGTTGTCAGTCCTTGAGCAGTTGTTTACAATATTTGGACATGAATCTTTTACACTCTGATAGCAGCTTCATATGTAATACTTTTAAGTGGAGATAGTCCAGACTTACAAAAAATGGGGTTGATTTTAATACATTAATGCGACGACCTATGATCTTATTTTATCCCTTTGTAAATTACGTCTGTTTTTAACATCTTTTAAACAAATTTCTCTAGGTTATTGTTATTATTGTAGGAAAGGAAGACCAAGATTTGACGTCGTATGGGCCCAGCAGATGGTTTTATTTTTTGTGGTGCCATTAGCTACGGAACACGAACGTGTCTGGCTCGCAAAGGTGGAATTCTGACAGCAGCCGTCACCTCTGTAACATGTAAAGGTCGATGGCGCTGCCTCACTTTATTGTGTCTACGGACCTTTCAACAAGATAACGCAATATCGCACGTTATCCGCGCCGTCATGACCTACTACGATACAGAGGGCGTTCGACTGTTGCGCTGGTCAACTGACTTCCCGATCTCAGAGTGTATCGAGGCCATACGATAAGCGAACTGCGAAGTTCGTTAGGGTGTCGGTACTGATGATTGAATGAAGCCGCTCCTCCGAGATTATTTCGTTTCGTGCTCGGTTGCGCGACCAAACTATAGCTGATTCTAATTCTGTGGTGTTGTGCGAAAATGTGTTGGTGCATTTCAGAAATGATGTAGCCACTACAGGAACGTTTTACTGGCGTTCCTAATCATCGTGCGATCTTTTCCTGCCACTTCGCGCCGTCGTATCGAACCATACGTGTTGTCAAGGTGTAGGAGAACGGGTTCTGCTTTCCTGTCTGTCCTCTTTAGAAGATTTCTGCAAACCAATTACGTATTTACCTACCGTAGTAGTGCCTTTGTCAGCATATTTAATCTTTACATATTTTTTTAAGTATGATGTTTAAAGTAAATTCAGTTATTTTAAACACCTCATTTTAATCTGTTTAAGCCAACCGCTAATCGCCGATTTGCCGCCAAACGTTTTAACCCGTTTTAAATGAGGTTTTGGCATCACATCATTTATAAAGTATATCGCAACGCTCACACCGTAAATTAACGTATTGGTAAGAGACTATCGAGAACGTATGGAACCAAACTAAAAACATATATTCAGAACAAGTTGTCCAAACTATACATGGGAAATTAAAGATTGGTTTACCGTGATAAGCTCTGTCCCTGTACAATGAACTCACGAGGAAATTTCGTAAAATTTAGTCATTCTATAAAGGCGACAAAAATAAAAATGGAACATTTCTGGAACAATGTTATTAATGAGCGTTTCGAGGAATGGTCACTGGTTTCAAATCTATAAGAAAAGTAATAGAGTGCATGTAAATCGAGGAGAAGAACGAATGGTGATTGATTACAGCGTCGCCGACCAAACACAGCGATCAGCAAAAAGCATCAAATAACTGGGACCTATTACTTGGAGCTACTTAGAGTAGAGTGAATCCACTGATCAAGTTGCAAAAAAATATTTAGTCAACCACAACTGAGGTCGCTTAGGAAATGCTTGTCCTGCCAATTCTTGAGTATTATTCGATGCCGAGCACGTTAACAGGCTGGATAAGCAGCAGAGGAGAGTAAAAGTTAGACGAAATTGATAATGAGATTTCAGGTCCATCTGTCAAGTAAACAATTATTCTTTTTAATGACTGACCTTGTTTATGCACATTTGAACCATCATCTTTATTCAGGTCGGTAAAATGAAACATTATTGTTGGAACGAAAATTAGGCCTAAACGGCTTATGTATACGGTGACTATTACCTTATTCTCTAGAATGTTGACTTGGTTCATTATAGCAATTATTACTTGAAACACGTTTGCATTTTAAAGAGCTGAATAAAATTTCCCTCTGATGATGCATTAAATATGAGGAAACATTTCTGTACATTAATAAGAATGGCGGTACTCATGTGGCTGCTGTTAGAACTTCTAAACCCAACGATGAAGATCTGCAGAATGTATCACGGTCTTGTTTAACAGGCGCTAATAGTGTCACGGAAAAGTTTAATAAGCTGTTAAGAGTGACTATATTCGTCACGGAGAGCTCTGTTCACAAAAGTGTGGGAGATTACCAGAGGACTCAGGAAATACTAGATATTCTGTCTCGAACATTCCTCAAAGTAAACATTGATACAATACTATAGTATCCAAACCTTATGCACATACGTTCTGAGAGACCTTCCCTTGCAGAAAATCCTGAGTGTACACAGAAGGCTGGTATCACCGTTTCGCGACTCTCTTTGAACCAACACTTCGTACTGCGATTTCCGAATGACACACCCACAAGAAGAGATGATTTTAGTTTCTGTCGAGCGGTACAGTCAGGGATTAAGTATAGACATATCGAACCCATTTTGCTCGAGAACGTTGATTTTCCTGGAGGTGGAACAATTAGTACATAGTGCTTAAATCAACAGGGTTTCCGTTATCGTGTGATACCTTACTTTGTTCGTGAGATCCAGAAGGTAATAAATAGAGGAACTCAGCTTGACAGCGTCTTTGTCGACCTTCAGAAAGCCGTCAATACAGTTCCACTGTGTAGCCTGGTAAATTAAACACGCGCATACGGAGTATCTAACAGACACACGCTTGAACTGAGACTTCCCCGCCAATAGTACTCACAAGGTGGCCGCACCTTCTCGTGATCACCGAATTCGTCCAAATTTATGGTGTACGCCGTGTTTGGCCAGTAGTGAAAGTGACGGAAGCGGGAGCTCCAGATGGCCAAATGTTTAGAAAAAATTCCATTTCCGGTGCGGGTCGGGCGAGGCAAGAGTCATTAGAGTTAGTGCAGTTATCCAGCCAGAGGATGGGGAAGTGGGAAGAGTGCAGAGTGGCCACTTGAGGGTTGCGAAGCCGATACCTTATGCTGAAACTTTTTTTTATTTTCAATTTTCGTGCTAATTACAGTGCGAATAAACCGAAAATTAGCAAAGTAATCCATTCGTTGTTGTTGTTGTGGTCTTCAGTCCAGAGACTGGTTTCATGCAGCTCTCCATGCTACTCTATTCTGTGCAAGTTTCTTCATCTTCCATTACCTACTGCAACCTGCATCCTTCTGAATCTGCTTAGAGTATTCATCACATTGGTCTCCCTCTACTCCGAATTTTTCTTTTGTTCCCTTTACTGCTTGTTCAATATACAGATTGAATAACATCAGGGACAGGCTACAATCCTCCCTTCCCAAACACTGCTTCCCTTTCATGCCCCTCGACTCTTATAACTGCCATCTGGCTTCTGTACAAATTGTAAATAGCCTTTCGCTCCTTGTATTTTACCCCTGCCACATTCGGAATTTGAAAGAGAGTATTCGAGTCAACATTGTCAAAAGCTTTCTCTAAGTCTACAAATGTTAGAAACGAAGGTTTGCCTTTCCTTAATTTATTTTCTAAGATAAGTCGTAGGGTCAGTATTGCCTCACGTGTTCCAACATTTCTACGAAATCCAAGCTGATCTTCCCCGAGGTCGGCTTCTACCAGTTTTTCCATTCGTCTCTAAAGAATTCTTGTTAGTATTTTGCAGCCGTGGCTCATTAAACTGATAGTTCGTAATTTTCGCATCAGTCAACACCTGCTTTCTTTGGGATTGGAATTATAACAATCTTCTTGAAGTCTGAAGGTATTTGGCCTGTCTCATACATGTTGCTCACCAGATGGTAGAGTTTTGTCAGGGCTGGCTCTCCCAAGGCTGTCAGTAGTTCTAATGGAATGTTGTCTACTCCCGGTGCCTTGTTTCGACTTAAGTCTTTCAGTGCTCTGTCAAACTCTTCACGCAGTATCATATCTCCCATTTCATCTCCATCTACACCCTTTTCCATTTCCATAATACTGCCCTCAAGAACATGGTCCTTGTATAGATCCTCTATATACTCCTTCCACCATTCTGCTTTCCCTTCTTTGCTTAGAAATGGGTTATCATCTGAGCTTCTGATATTCATGCAAGTGATTCTCTTTTCTGCAAAGGTCTCCTTAATTTTCTTGTAGGCAGTATCTATGTTACCCCTAGTGATATGTCTCTACATCCATACATTTGTCCTCCAGCCATCCCTCCTTAGCCATTTTGCATTTCCTGTCGATCTCATTTTTGAGTCGTTTGTACTCCTTTTTGCATTTTCTCCTTTCAACAATTAAATTCAATATCTCTTCTGTTACCCAATGGTTTCTATTAACCATCGTCTTTTTACCTACTTGATCCTCTGCTGCCTTCACTATTTCATCTCTCAAAGCTACCCATCCTTCCTCTACTGTATTTCTTTCCCCCATTCTTGTCAATCGTTCACTAATGCACTCCCTGAAACTCTCTACAACCTCTGGTTCCGTCAGTTTATCCCGGACCCATCTTATTAAATTCCCACCTTTTGGCAGTTTCTTTAATTTTAATCTACAGTTCATAACCAATATACTGTGGTCAGTGTCCACATCTGCCCCTGGACATGACTTACAATTTAAAACCTGGTTCCAAAATCTCGGTCTTATCATTATATAACGTATTTGATACCTTCCATTCGTATATAGGGAAATATGCTATAGCCTTTTCTAGAAAATTGCTCCCATCGGTCTACGTATGTTTACAAGAGAGTACTGTCTGTTTCTGGTCCAAGAATTCAGAAAAAGGCGAATGAGTACGCGGAAAAATATAGTAAAGTCGTCATCACTTCGTCAAAAACTGGGAAACTTGCAACACCAATACACAAAAAATTTTTGGCTACTCTGATGAAGCCCTCAACGTACAGAAGAATAAATTTCTTGTTAATTTACTCGTGTGAAAGACAGATAAATCCACACTTATATAAGAATTTTCAAGATGAAGAAGTATTGTCATAGGGCACTATCAAACAAACTTCCCCCAAATGCACTCCGCTACTGATGGCTTCAAATGATGGATCTTACCCACTCATCTCATATAGGATGCCAAAGGGATGCAGCGTTCTCGGAATGCTGCACAACAATTCAAGCAAATAAAATTAGCATTTTATTTCTATGAAACAGATTAACAATACTTAACTTGTATTTACAAAGGTGTCGCAAACGATGGGTGACATGCAATATAAGTCCGAATTCTTCCAACACAGCCGGCCGTGGTGGCCGAGCGGTTCTAGGCGCTACAGTTTGGAACCGCGGGACCGCTCCAGTCGCAGGTTCGAATCCTGCCTCGGGCATGGATGTGTGTGATGTCCTTAGGTTAGTTAGGTTTAAGTAGTTCTAAGTTCTAGGGGACTGATGACCTCAGAAGTTAAGTCCCATAGTGCTCAGAGCCATTTGAACCCTTCCTACACACAATGTTCCTGCTGCAAGCTGACACATGTCACTCATAACTGATCTGCTAGTGCGGGTCTATAACGGGGTGTATACTGTCAAATGGTTCAAATGGCTCTGAGCACTATGAGACTTAACATCTGCGGTCATCAGTCCCCTAGAACTTAGAACTACTTAAACCTAACTAACCTAAGGACATAACACACATCCATTCCCGAGACAGACCTGCGACAGTAGCGTTCTCTCAGCTCCAGACTGAAGCACCTAGAACCGCTCGGCCACACCGGCCGGCCTCTATACTGTCCACTAATGTCAGTATACTGAACCCATCTGAGTGGCCAAGGGTATTTTTTCTTCTTTATTGTGATTTTCAAACCTTTACATAAAGGCTCTTCGGCCATAAAAAATCATATATTAAACAGAAAGACCAAAAAACAAACATACATGGTGGATAAAAACAGGAGACATACATATTAAAGTAAAGGAAGGCGTTCACGGACGCACTAGTTGTATAAAAAACAGCGCTATACACAAACGGAGACACAGAGTTGCACACGTGAACGTAAGAGCGCTGAAGGAGAGACACTGATGAACTGATGGGAAGAGAAACACTAGCACAATGGCGACGAACTTTGGCGCACTAAAACATACTGTATCCTCGAAAAACTCAGGGGCCTGCCTTAGGGGACAAGAGGAGGGTAGGAGGGAGGGGGGAGGATGCCAGTGGGAGAGAAGAAGGGAGGGGGAGGGGAGAGGGTATGGGGGGTGGAAGTCCAGGAAGGGGGGAGGAGATGGAGAGAGGAGGCGGGAGGAAGTGAGGAGGAAGAGAAGGGAAAAGAGGGAGCCCTGGGGAAAAAACACAGGACGAGGGGTAGATAGAGGGGACAAGGGCATCATCAAGAAGGGGGAGTTGGCGGAAATCACCTTGGGCAGAGGTATGGAATGTGGTAAGATGTCTAATATTCTGCGTGGTGTCTGTTTGTTCTAAGTCGTGTCTCCCTACCACTTTCGCGCAACGATGCTCTGAGCGTGGTTTTTAGGGAATTGACTAGTTAGAACCTAGGACCTGTTGCTGGTAAGGAGACGCCAGACCACACATGACATGTAGGGTTCAGAAGAGTTCAGTGAGACTAGCGATGATATAACCAAATACTTAATGATTTCAGCGTCAGCTCCACTGCACTCCCTGTAAAAGAATCTTAATACTAACTAAATTTAGTGGCAGGGTTTCAAGGCTTTCCTAATTTTAGTTAGCTGGTAAAATAACGTCGAAAAAGCGGTTAAGTTTACCATTGGAAATATTATTCTACTCAGAAAACATTGTTTATAAATTGCACTATTGATAAAAGGAAATGTTTTAATACAGGATGATAAAAACCAACTGCGTTCAACAAAAATGTGAACGAATATTCCCTGAATGGGTTTCCAAGTTCTACAATGGATCGAAGGATGACCTATGCCGTATCACATCTATAATCTAGGTTTAAATTAAGTTTCACAAAAGAGAAAACTGTCAAAATGGTCTACAGTGACCCTCAATTATCTTTAATTACTTATCTAACTTGTCGTAAATTACAGTGGCTGATGTGGCTTCTCAATAATTATATAACAGCAAACTCATCGAGTTTCAGATTTTTACTTCAAGTAGCAAATGTGAACATCATGAGATGTAATTGACGATCAACGCTATTATTACGTAAAAAGGGGGTGTAACAGATGAGACTTCTGCAGTTTTGAGTGAAGCTTTATGCGCTGTTATGTGGCATCGCATGTGTTCATTATCTTGTCGTTGGTTAGGCAGCGTCAGGGGGCAGCGGGCAGCGCAGCTCCATACAGCTCGCCATCTCGGAAGCAACTCCTCCTAACTTGTCCTTACTACAATTTACCGAAGTTGGTTTAAAAAAAAAAACTATCTGGCTGTGTTTTCATCTGACCAATGAGGGTCTCAATGTTAACCTTAAGCTCCCCCTACAAAAATTCTGTGTATACAATGAGAAACGTTATACTTTTCATGGTGGGGCAATGCTTTCAACGTTTGCAACGTAACAGAGACGCGAAAAAGTCTCACGCTAAAACTTGCAGCTGGTGTGGCCCTTTTAGTGTTATTGTAAAATATGTACTATTCTTCTGGAGGGCTCTATCTTTTAACATGGGCTGGGGGGTGGTACTGGCGGTTGGCTGGCGACGTGGGTGTCCGTCTCTTATCGTAGGGCCTTCTAGCTCAACACAGTTCTGCTCTCAGCTTCTGTTCTAGTTTCTCCCCTCGGAACTGCGTCTGTTTCTTGGTGGGAAGGTATGACATGCATTTAGGCATTCTTGGGTTAGTCTGTGGTATTCCATTTGCTCACTCGTTAATTGTATTACTTTGGTTGATTTAATGTCACGATTTATTCGGAGCTATGTGACATAGTGCTGGATTTGCTTATCATGTCATGAAGGTGTTGGATTTGCCTGACACCTTACAGATGGAGAGTGTGTGGGTTGCAGCTGTAAAGCCACGGCAGTGGATGGGCATGGGAAAGGATGGGAGAGACAAGCGGGTGAGGGGGATCAAGTTTACAGGAGGTGTAAAGGATCCGCATCCATTCAAGAAAGAGGAGGTGTGGGAAAAGAATTAAGTCATACAGGATCCATGTGGGGGTGGGAGGCAGATGTGATAGGTGAGGCGGAGCGCATGGCGTTCCAGGATTTGGAGGGACTTTTAGAAGGTAGGAGGGTGGAGATCCAGTTGGGATTGGCATAACAGAGGATGGGGCGGATGAGGGATTTATAGTTGTGGAGGATTGTGGAGGGGTCCGGACCTCATGTCTGGCCAGAAAGGAGCTTGAGGAGGTGGAGTCAGTAATGTGCCTTGGCTTGCATCGTCCAGAGATAGGGGGTCCAGGAAGGTGACAGTAAAGGGTGATGCCAAGGTACTTGAGGGTGGGGGTAAGGTTGATAGGATGACCATAGACAGTGAGATAAAAATCTAGGAGATGGAAGGAAGGGGTGTTTTTGCATCAATGATCGCCTGGGTTTCGGAAGGATTGACCTTGAGCAGCCACGGGTTACACCAAGTGGTGAACTGGTCAGGATGGGATTGGAGAAGGTGCTGGAAGCGTCACAGGGTGGGGGCGATGGCAAGGAAGGCAGTGTCATCGGCGTATTGGAGAAGGTGTGAGGAGGGGGGAGGGTGAAGGCAGTGGCATATTCGCCATGTAAAGAAGGTAGAGAAGAGGGGAGAGGACGGAACCTTCGGGCGCACTGGCGGAGGGATGGAAGGTGTAGGAATCTGTGTCATGGTTCGTGACATAGGAAGGACGGTGAGAAAGGAAGGAGGCGATCAGGCAGACATAGTTAATAGGAAGGGCGAAGGTTTGGAGTTTGAAGTGGAGACCAGAATGCCATACACGGTCGTGGGCATGCTCAAGGTCGAGAGAGAGGAAGATGGCGGAGCGACAGGAATTTAATTGTTTGGCGAGAAGGTGAGTGAGGTGAAGGAGAATGTCATCGGCAGAGAAGGACGGCCAAAAGCCACATTGGGTAGAGGGAAGGAGGCAGTGCTGGTGGAGGTGCTGGTGGATGCGTCGGGTGAGGATGGATTCCAGGACCATGCTGATGACTGAGGTAAGGCTGATGGGACGTTAGGGGCCGAGGGTAGCAGGAGTGGCGCCTATATTCACTTCTTGCAAGTGCCACTCCTGTTGTGGCGCGGTCCTAATCAGCGCACCATTGGCCGACGTCGTTTCACCACCCTCTCTGGTCTTGCGTTCTTCGTCTTCATTCTGAGGCTTATGGTTATGCCAGAACATCAAAACTGCTTGTATCTCATCGAGAGAGAAAACTAAATCTCATACTTAGAAAGTTGCATTAAAGTATTAGATTGCTGTTTAATTCCTAGTGTTTTTCCATGAGTTTAATAGACACATCAGATACACATAACTGAGACTTTAGTCATCAATTATATATCCTCTGTCACCATTTACTACAGTCTGCCAGCGCTGGGGTAACGTTTACATTCCTTGAATCTAGAAATCACGTGGTTTCAAGGAGAAGAACGCATCAAGACATGTCCAGAGAGCATTTTCATCCGGAAAGAAAATTCATTGAAGAATGTTCGATAGAGAGCGGAGAAGGTCAAAACCTGAGGGCGCAACATCAGGTGAATAACGTGGGTGTGGAATGACTTCCAAACCCAACTCATCTATAGTGTTTTTCGTCAGTTTAACAGAATGTGGGCTGCCGTTATCTTCTAGTAGCATCACTTCACACCGTCTTCCTGGTCGTTCTTGGACTGCGTCTGCAAGACGTATCATTTGTTGGCAATAAATGCCAGCAGCGATGGTTACACCTCGGGGAAGCAATTCCCAGTACACCACACCATCACTGTTCCACAAAATGCATAAAATTGTAAGGGTCTACGTGTTGCAAGCAGCTGTGCGGTACATTAACAAGCGCTCGCCAGCTGACCTGTCTGGAATGCTTACGATTCGCTTAGTCAGCAGACGCGCTTCTGGCCGTACTGCGATGGGGGATATGCGACTGGCCGCCGTCCGCAGCGGGCAGTATTAACGAGCGCGGCCTCGGGTGCGAATATGTCTCTTTCCTTAGCTGACCATGGAGCCTTTTGATACGACCGTAATTGACCGGTGTTAGGATGTCAGACACAGTGGTGATGGGTGCGCGTAGCGTGCATGTTTTATAATCCGCCTTTGTTAATAAAATTGTTTAAACTTACTTCTCCTGTTCACGTATTGCCGTACCTCAAGGACCTACCGCTTACAAATCCTGACAAAATGTTCGTGTAATCATCATCCGGAGCAACAACACAGACTAACCCCCTTATAAAATTATATTTGCGTATGCATTCAGAACTTTCTGCGGGGAGCTGCTGCTTTGTTTCGTCCCAACCATTACTTTCTCTTCCTTATTTTTGCATAAAGACACCATTTCTCGTCACCAGTCAAGATATAGGATAGGAATAGTCGACGTTGTTCACTATCCAATTGATGACGAGCAAGCAGAGATACACATAGGCCACCCTCTGGTTTTTTTTAATTTTATTTTGGCTTAGAGCATGCGGTACCCATAAATCCAGTTTCTGTCCTTCCCCATTGCATGCAAATGTCGCACGATGATGAAATGGTCACAGTTCATCGCATTTGCCAGTTCTCGAGCACACTGACATGGATCATTGTGGATTAATGTGTTTAAACGATCTTCAGCAAAATCCGAAGATCAGAACGATATTCCTTAAAACTAGAAACAATTTTCTTGCCGTACTCTGCCCACTGGCACTATCCTCATACACGGCAGGTACGTCTCTGGCTGCTTCCACTGCAGTCACCCTTCTATTGAAGTCAAACAGAAGAATATCTCAGAAATGTTACGGTTTCTCCTCTTAGCACCCAATTTTCTAGCGTCCTCAGCTGCACTCATTATCTGCAAACGACAAAGTAACAGCATGTAATCTCAAATACCAACAGTAATCTGCAAATAAGATATGACAATTGATAAATAAAGCCATAGCAGCCAGAATACCAATATACAAAACAAAAGCGCTACGAACTTGTGTACCAACCTAATACATTCTGTGCCGGCCGCTGTTGCCGAGCGGTTCTAGGCGCTTCAGTCCGGAACCGCACGACTGGTATGGTCGCAGGTTCGAATCCCGCCTCGGGCAGGATGTCGTTAGGTTCGTTAGGTTCAAGTAATTCTATGTTCTAGGGGACTGATGACCTCAGATGTTAAGTCCCATAGTGCTCAGAGCCATTTGAAGCATTTGAATACATTCTGTTGTACATCACTGGTTATCCTCGCCAGTATTCGACGTGGTTTGCTGCAAAACTGTGCGATGAGAACGAATCATTTATGAATGTCAATGAAGTTTGTTTTCCGATAGAAACGTTAAATCAAATACACAACTGTAAGACGCCGAGAAAATTACTGCTTCCCTGTTTCTACGATGGATATCACTACAGCAACTGTGAGTAATCAACTGTAAAATAATGGAAGTATCTAATTTTATACGAAGATCTCATGTAAGCCTTATAAGCCCTTACTGGAAATTGTTTTCTAATCCTAAATTTTCCTTTGTCTTTTCTTTTCAGGCCTTTTATGAAAATATTAATAAATACGATATGTTGAACGTTATTTCGTTTATTTGCTGCGTAAGTAACGTAAAAACTTAAAATACAAAAAAGGCTTCCTCACAGGGGCTCGTCCCCACGACCCTCGTGTTACCTTTCTGTACTCTTGTCTCCCCATGAATCATAGACCTAGCTGATGGTGGCCAGGCTTTCGTGTTTCAGCGTTACAGATAGACGTGTAATAGGTGCAACCACAGTGGAGGGACATCCGTTGAGAGGCAAGACAAACGTGTGGTTCCTGAAGAGTAGTTCCAGGGTCCAGTCTGGATGATTGATGTGGCCTTTTAACACCTACCAAAGTGGCATCGCAGTACGGCGAATGGCTGAAAGCAAAGGAAAACTGCAGGCCTAACTTTTCCCGAAGACATGGTGCTGTACTGTATGGTTAAATGATGATGGCGCCATCTTTAGCAAAATATTCCAGATGTAAAACAGGTCGTCCATTCGCTTATACGGGCGGGGACTACTCAGGAGGACGTCGTTATCAGGAGAAACAGAACTGGCGTCCTATGGATTTTAGAGGGGACTGTTAGAGCTCCTGGTCGGGCTCATCGATTAGAAAATTTAAAAGGCTGAATAGATAGGTTGAAGTCAGTGGTAGTGAGAATTAGTGAAACTCGGTGGCAGAAGGAACAGGACTTCTGGTCAGGCGAATGCAGGGTTATAAATACAAAATGAAATAGGGATAGTTCGGAAGTAGGCTGTTGTGGCTGAGCACCTGAAGGATAATTTGGAAAATATTTCGAGTAGATTTCCCCACCATGTTATAGTTCTGGGTGGAGATTTTAATTTGCCGCATATAGTCTGGGAGACTCAAACGTTCATAACGGGTGGCAGGGACAAAGAACCCAGTGAAATTTTTTTAAGTGCTTTATCTGAAAACTACCTTGAGCAGTTAAACAGAGAACCCACTCGTGGCGATAACATATTGGACCATCTGGTGACAAACAGACCCGAGTTATTTGAACAGTTAACACAGAACAGTTAACGCAGAACAGGGAATCAGCGATCATAAAGCGGTTACGGCATCGATGATTTCAGCCGTAAATAGAAATATTAAAAAAAATTGGAAGATTTTTCTGTTTAGCAAAAGTGACAAAAAGCAGATTACAGAGTACCTGACGGCTCAACACAAAAGTTTTGTCTCAAGCACAGATAGTGTTGAGGATCAGTGGACAAAGTTCAAAACCATCGTACAATATGCGTTAGATGAGTATGTGCTAAGCAAGATCGTAAGAGATGGAAAAGAGCCACCGTGGTACAACAACCGAGTTAGAAAACTGCTGCGGAAGCAAAGGGAACTTCACAACAAACATAAACATAGCCAAAGCCTTGCAGACAAACAAAAATTACGCGAAGCGAAATGTAGTGTGAGGAGGGCTATGCGAGAGGCGTTCAATGAATTCGAAAGTAAGGATCTATGTACTGACTTGGCAGAAAATCCTAAGAAATTCTGGTCTTATGTCAAAGCGGTAGGTGGATCAAAACAAAATGTCCAGACACTCTGTGACCAAAATGGTACTGAAACAGAGGATGACGAACTAAGGGCCGAGATGCTAAATGTCTTTTTCCAAAGCTGTTTCACAGAGGAAGACTGCAATGTAGTTCCTTCTCTAGACTGTCGCTCAGATGACAAAATGGTAGATATCGAAATAGACGACAGAGGGATAGAGAAACAATTAAAATCGCTCAAAAGAGGAAAGGCCGCTGGACCTGATGGGATACCAGTTCGATTTTACGCAGAGTACGCGAAGGAACTTCCCCCTTCTTGCAGCGGTGTACCGTAGGTCTCTAGAAGAGCGTAGCGTTCCAAAGGATTGGAAAAGGGCACAGGTCATCCCCGTTTTCAATAAGGGACGTCGAACAGATGTGCAGAACTATAGACCTATATCTCTAACGTCGATCAGTTGTAGAATTTTGGAACACGTATTATGTTCGAGAATAATGAGTTTCCTGAAGACTAGAAATCTACTCTGTAGGAATCAGCATGGGTTTCGAAAAAGACGGTCGTGTGAAACCCAGCTCGCCCTATTCGTCCACGAGACTCAGAGGGCCATAGACACGTGTTCACAGGTAGATGCCGTGTTTCTTGACTTCCGCAAGGCGTTCGATACAGTTCCCCACAGTCGTTTAATGAACAAAGTAAGAGCATATGGACTATCAGACCAATTGTGTGATTGGATTGAGGAGTTCCTAGATAACAGACCGCAGCATGTCATTCTCAATGGAGAGAAGTCTTCCGAGGTAAGAGCGATTTCAGGTGTGCCACAGGGGAGTGTCATGGGACCGTTGTTGTTCACAATATACATAAATGACCCGGTGGATGACATCGGAAGTTCACTGAGGCTTTTTGCAGATGATGCTGTGGTGTATCGAGAGGTTGTAACAATGGAAAATTGTACTGAAATGCAGGAGGATCTGCAGCGAATTGACGCATGGTGCAGGGAATGGCAATTGAATCTCAATGTAGACAAGTGTAATGTGCTGCGAATACATAGAAAGATAGATCCCTTATCATTTAGCTACAAAACAGCAGGTCAGCAACTGGAAGCAGTTAATTCCATAAATTATCTGGGAGTACGCATTAGGAGTGATTTAAAATGGAATGATCATATAAAGTTGATCGTCGGTAAAGCAGATGCCAGACTGAGATTCATTGGAAGAATCCTAAGGAAATGCAATCCGAAAACAAAGGAAGTAGGTTACAGTACACTTGTTCGCCCACTGCTTGAATATTGCTCACCAGAGTGGGATCCGTACCACATAGGGTTGATAGAAGAGATAGAGAAGATCCAACGGAGAGCAGAGCGCTTCGTTACAGGATCATTTAGTAATCGCGAAAGCGTTACGGAGATGATAGATAAACTCCAGTGGAAGACTCTGCAGGAGAGACGCTCAGTAGCTCGGTATGGGCTTTTGTTAAAGTTTCGAGAACATACCTTCACCGAAGAGTCCAGCAGTTTATTGCTCCCTCCTACGTATATCTCGCGAGGAGACCATGAGGATAAAATCAGAGAGATTAGAGCCCACACAGAAGCATACAGACAATCCTTCTTTCCACGAACAATACGAGACTGGAATAGAAGGGAGAACCGATAGAGGTACTCAGGGTACCCTCCGCCACACACCGTCAGGTGGCTTGTGGAGTATGGATGTAGATGTAGATGAAGAATAACGAATAAGAAAACGTGATTGCGGGTAAGCTACTATGAACAGCGTAGTGAACGCATTATCGTAACGACGTTAGTCACGATGCCCATACTTACTACAATAGCACACGTTCATGTACCTACTAGCTCCACAGATGATAAAGAGAGTGATGAACTGTACGGGAATGATGAGATAAAAGAAATTATTCATATAAATGAGGGAAACGAACATTTAATTGTGATGGGGTTTGGTATTCAACAGTAGGAGAATGAAGACAAGGGAAAACAGTAAGTGAATCTTGGTTTAAGAATCATGAAAAAGGCTTGACACATGTAAAATACCTGGAGACACCGGAAGGTTTCAGATTGATTATATGATGGTAACACAGAGTTCGGGAAAAGATTTTAAATTTATGACATTTCCAGTGGGCAGATGTGAGCTCTGCCCAAAAATTTTTTGGCTATGAACTGAATAAATTGCAAAAAGGTAGGAAATTAAGGAGATGGAAACTGAATAAGATGAAAGACGCAGAGGTTGTTGAGAATTTCAGAGAGAACCTTAGGTAACGATTAATTATAACAGGGGAAAGGAATACAGCAGAAGACGAGTGGGTTGTTCCAAGAGATGAAACAGTGAAGGCAGCAGAGAATAAAATAGGTAAAAAGACAAGACCTAGTAGTAATCCTTGGATAGCATAAGAGATCATGAAATTAACTGATGAAAGGAGAAAATACAAAAATGCAGGAAATGACACAGGGTATGAGGAACATAAACGTCTGAACAAGAAGAGTGATAAGACGTGTAAAACGGCAAAGTTGGAACGGCTAGAGGACGAATGTAACGATTTAGGAGCATATATCACTATGGTAAGGATAGCTACCACCAACAGAAAAATTAAAGAGGCCTTTGGATAAAAGACATGCAGCTATGTGAATGTCGAAAGATATTAGTAATGTACCAAGACAGAAACATGGCGGCGATTCCGTGATGATTTGGTCAGACATATGGTGGTGATCCATGGGCCCCATGCTTACTCTGTAGCATCGCTTAACTGCCGTGGATTGTGTGACCATTTTGGCTGATAAGGTTCAGCCGACAGTACAGTATTTGTTCCCCAATGATGTTTCCGTGTTACAAGAGGACCGGGCCCCTTTTGACACAGCTCTCACTGTCCAGGGCTGGTTTAGTGAGCACGAGGGTGAACTGTCACATCTCCGCTGGTCACCACAATAACCAGATCTCAGCATTAATGAGCTTTTGTTGTCTACTTTGGAGAGAAGCTTTCGTGATAGCTATCCACCTCCTTCGTGGGTATCTGAAGTTGCCGAATGGTGCTGAAAGAATGGTATGAGATTCCCTTTAAAATCATACAGGACCTGCATTTATCCATTCCGAGACGACTGGAAGCTGTTTGGAATGCCAACAGTTTTCCACACCGTATTAGGCATGGTAATTCGTTGAGTTCTTGGTGTTCCTATGTTTTGTCCATCCCTTGAGGAGTAGATTACAGCGTAGAATAATATGATTATGAAGTAGTGAATCACATCAACGTTCTCCGTGTTACTACAGCGTATGTGCTGATGACCCCATTTGCTCTGGGAATGAATTTCACACGAGGTGCCTAGTTAGTTTCACAGCCCTGAGTTATCTGCGTAAAGTTCTGTTAATGTCGACCAACCTGCAGTCTTCTAAAGATGTCCCCTGCGCGGACAGCAGCACGTAGGTGGTAAATACGTCGTCTTGAGGAGGTAATTAACTGTTAGCGATGAACTGAAGTTACGTAAATAACTAATTCATTCTCTATTTAGAGATGCCACTCGTAGAAAACAAGAAACGGCAAGTTACACACCCTAGTCTCTGTATTTTAACAAGTCACAAGTTGGTAATATATTTACAAACTTTATGTTGCGACACAAGTAACTGATTACATATTACGCTTTCTTGAAATGCTCTAGCCCATTGTTCCTGCACAAAACTAAGATTCGATCGATGGTATCAGACAACACGTTTGTCCACCACGCCTGCACCTTCCTATGTCATTAACACTTTACTGAATTTGCATAAAATTTGAAGCATAATTGTTCGCTTCAGACACACGTCTGTCTCTCAACACTATCCCTTCCGATGTAGGTAACACTTTACTGAGTTTGTATAAATATTTTAGTATCACTAATCTCGTCACACAGCACGTCTGTCTACCATAACTGCCCCTTCAGATCTTATTAGCACTTTACATAAAAACGGTAACAGAACTGTTTCGCCAGACAACACATTAGTAACCCGAGATTACCCATTCCAATCTTATTAGGCAGCCCCTCTACTTCGACTGATAGCCCGGTCTCAGCGGAGCGCCAAATACACCCGAAGAGCCTCATCTGCCCTGGAGTTTAGCTTTTGATTTTACTTTCGAAATGAGTAGATGATATTTATACACTCCTATTGCAGAATGTTAAGCAATTTTAACATACCCTTATTAAATTATTAACGAAAGAAAGTTAGCGTTTTGGTACGCAGGCCAGTGTGGCCGAGCGGTTCTAGGCGCTTCAGTCTGGAACCGTGCGACCGCTACTGTCGCAGGTTGGGATCCTGCCTCGGGCATGGATGTGTGTGACGTCCTTAAGTTAGTTAGGTTTAAGTAGTTCTAAGTTCTAGGGGACTGATGACCTCAGCAGTTAAATCCCATAGTGCTCAGAGCCATTTTTTGGCACGCTGCCCACGAATGTATCTGCGATTCACATTGGTAGACTACAATCCTGGTGGTCTTTCCCACGAGACAGGTATCAGCTCCTACTGGTACCTGATTACGTCATACGCATATTGCTCTGAGGAAAGAATCGCGGAGCTGGAGACGATGGCTGCTATAGCCAGAAATATCACAAGGTGAACGTAGAAAGATGTTTTATAGTCTTGCCTGCTTCCCTTGTTTTACGTTAAAGTTCAACGATCTCTTGCATGCACTCCTTGTACCACCTTTTCCGTCCAGCAGTGTCCTGCCGTAATTGGCCGTTTCTGTGATCTCGTGCTGGCAGCAGACGGTCGTGTAGAGAGGGCCACGTGGAGTGACGGGAGGGCGAGCCGGCTCGCCTGCGGCGTGTATCTCACGGGCCCGCTGGCTTCTCTCGGCGTGGAGGTTCGCTTTAAAACGAGATGAAATGCGCCTGCATTAAATTAATTAAACCAGCGCGGCCGGGCAGAGTGCTGGGTGGCAGGGGGGGGGGGGGGGGGGAGTTGCCTCGCGAGCTGCCTCTGCGTTCCCCCCGGCCTCGGTCGCCAGGCACCGCCTGCTGTCACAGCACGCCTCTTCGACAATTGACTAATTCACGTTCTGGAATACACGGTCTCCATCGCGCGTTTCTCTACTGTATACTTAAGTGCCACAAGGGGATTCTTGGGGTCAAATAAATCAACGTACGTGCAATGTAGGGTAGGTGGGAAATCCTTTACGGAAGTAGGCTTCGAGAAAGGCGCTGAGTTGAAATATGTTAATCACCGATAATATGGAAACTATTCTACTGTCCTAAATTAAAGCAACAAACCGCTATTTCCCCGACCTGTGCCTAATGCTTGATAAACTACTGCCCATTAAAATTGCTACACCACGAAGATGACGTGCTACAGAAGCGAAATTTAACCGACAGGAAGAAGATGCTGTGATATGCAAATGATTAGCTTTTCAGAGCATTCACACAAGGTTGGCGCCGGTGGCGACACCTACAACGTGCTGACATGAGGAAAGTTTCCCCGATTTCTCATACACAAGCATCAGTTGACCGGCGCTGCCTGGTGAAAAGTTGTCATGCCTCGTGTAATGAGTAGAAATGCTTACCATCACGTTTCCGACTTTGAGAAAGGTCGGATTGTAGCCTATCGCGATTGCGGTTTATCGTATCGCGACATTGCTGCTCGCGTTGGTCGAGATCCAATGACTGTTAGCAGAATATGGAATCGGTGGCTTCAGGAGGGTAATACGAAACGCCGCGCTGGATCTCAACGGCCTCGTGTCACTAGCAGTCGAGATGACAGGCATCTTATCTGCATGTCTGTAACGGAACGTGCAGCCACGTCTCGATACCTGAGTCAACAGACGGGGACGTTTGCAAGACAACAACCATCTGCACGAACAGTTCGACGACGTTTGTAGCAACATGGACTATCAGCTCGGAGACCACGGCTGCGGTTACCCTTGACGCTGCATCACAGACAGAAGCGCCTGTGACGGTGTACTCAACGACAAACCTGGGTGCACGAATGGCAAAACGTCATTTTTAGGATGAATTCGGGTTCTGTTTACAGCATCATGATGGTCACATCCGTGTTTGACGACATCACGGTGAACGCACATTGGAAGCGTGTATTCGTCATCGCCATACTGGCGTATCACCAGGCGTGATGGTATGGGGTGCCATTGGTTACACGTCTCGGTCACCTCTTGTTCGCACTGACTGCACTTTGAACAGTGGACGTTACATTTCATATGTGTTACGACCCGTGGATCTACCCTTCATTCGATCCCTGCAAAACCCTACATTTCAGCAGGATAATACACGACCGCATGTTGCAATTTCTGTACGGGCATTTCTGGATACAGAAAATGTTCCACTGCTGCCCTGGTCAGCACATTCTCCTGATCTCTCACCATTTGAAAACGTCTGGTCCATGGTGGCCGAGCAACTGGCTCGTCACAATACGCCAGTCACTACTATTGATGAACTGTGGTATCGTGTTGAAGCTGCATGGGCAGCTGTACCTTTACACGCCATCCAAGCTCTGTTTGACTCAATGCCCAAGCGTATCAAGGCCGTTATTACGGCCAGAGGTGGTTGTTCTGGGTACTAATTTCTCAGGATCTATGCACCCAAATTGCGTGAAAATGTAATCACATGTCAGTTCTAGTATAATATATTTGTCCAACGAATACCCGTTTATCATCTGCATTTCTTCTTGGTGTAGGAATTTTAATGGCCAGTAGTGTAATATCAACCAGTTGTTCGTACGATCGTGTTCTGAACGTAAGACGGCATTCCGGTCAACGAACAACCATGCTAACGATGACATCAGTGCACCTATGAAACGAGGTAATGTTGTCCGAGTATCCCCACGTCCACAGTCGCTGTGTTGACTGTCACGGACGGTGCAGTACTGCTCCTAGAAAATGCCTCCTAGACTCACTGTTGTGGAGGCCCATAGAAAAAAAGGAAGCAGGACAGTTGCAAACTGACTTCGCACAATGGCGTAACTTCAGGTGTGCCCCAGGGCAGTGTAATAGGTCCGCTGCTTTTTACGATTTACATAAACGATCTAATTGATGGTACTGACAGCGGCATTAGACTGTTTGCCGATGATGCTGTAGTCTACAGGAAAGTAGTATCACACGAAATTTGTGAACAAATCAATGAGGATTTGCAGAAAATAAATGCGTGGTGTTATGACTGGCAGTTATCTCTCAATATTAGTAAGTGTAACCTACTGCGTGTAACAAGGCGAAAATTCCCATTGATGTACGAGTACAAAATAAATGCTCAGTCTTTGGAAGCGGCAACATCCGTCAAGTATCTGGATGTGACTATTCGAAATGGTCTCAAATGGAATGATCAGATTACACAAGTAACGGGCAAGGGGAACTCTAGATTGCGGTTTATTGGTAGAATCCTGAAGCGATGCACTCCTTCAACAAAAGAAATTCCTTACACTACTTTAGTTCGTCCAGTCTTAGAGTATTGTTCGTCTGTATTGGACTTTTACCAGTTCGGTAAAGGTCCAAAGAAGAGCGGTAAGATTCGTTACTGGTACATTTAGCCATTGCGAGAGCGTTACAGATGTCATAGAAAGTTTGAAGTGGGGCACACTTGCTGATAGACGATGTGCTAAACGAAAGGGGCTGCTCACTATATTCCGAAATCCGATCTTCGCCGAGGATGTAGAGCATATATTATTACCACCAACTTTCAAATCGCGCAATGATCACCATTCAAAGATAAGAGAAATTAGAGCTCGTACTGAGGCGTTCAGACAGTCGTTTTTCCCTCGCGCAATCCGCGAGTGGAAGAGAGGAGAGGAAATATGACTTACGAGTTGTGCCCTCCGCCACACACCGCTTGGTCGCTAGCGGAGTATATATGTAGATGTATGCAGATGTAGATGGCTTAATGTGCTTGTCGGATGTGGCGACAATTTATAAAGGCCAAAACCGTATCCCGAAGGTCAGGGCAGGGCCGATCACATGTGACTAGGACCGTTATTTGGCTGTGAGGGCACGATGGTACTACCTTAATGTTGCACGGCAATTGGCATGTGAGCTCTCGGCATCCACTGGACGCGTTGTATGGAGGCAAATGGCGTGCAGAAGGCGTCGGCAGAGTGACCTTTAAATAGGAGACCTACTGTTCGTCTACCTCTGGCGCGTCTTCACGGAAGGGAACGTCTAGAGTGGAGTCATCAACATTCCACCTGGACGGTTCAACAGTGGGGCAGTCCCGATTTAGTCTGGGGAGTGATTCTGGAAGGAACGCAAAAGACGATTTCGGGAACAAAACACTGTCAAAATAAATCGGTATCGAAGAGGATCCCTAAAGGTGTGGGCAGGGATTATGTTTACCACTCCAACCCCTCTTTGCGAAATTGATGGGTGAATCTACAAGGTTTAACTGCTTCAGGTATCGTGACGAGATCTTGGGACCTCATCTGCGGCTGTTTCGAGCACCTGTGGGCCCAATATTCGTATTGATGGACGATAATGCTCGATCTCATAGAGCACAGGTGGTTGATGTTTTCTTGGAAACTGAAGATACTCCACGCATGTAATGGCCTGTTCGATTTAACTTGCATAGACCATGTCTAGGATGCACTGGGGAGGCGACTTGCATCACGCCAGCACCCACCAACAACTTTCCAAGATTGCGAGCAGCTCTGCAGGAAGAATGGACGTTATTGCGTCAACATGAGACTGATGCCATCGTTGACAGCATGCCCAGTTGTCAGGCCTGTAATGCTGTCAGAGGTGGTCACAACCCATACTGAGCACATTAACCAGTTGTCGGAATGTGTGTGCAAATCCGTTAAGGAAGAACATTTTTGTCCACCGTTATGCATATTGCGGTTGTTTACGATCCGTATTCTTTACGTTGTTTCTACCTTACTATAACCTGTTTATTCCGGCTCGTGGCAAAATAGGTGGCAAAATAGACACAACTTTCCAAAATTTCCGTTTTTTTATTTTATTTTGGACACCTGTATACTTGCGGTAAAGCAGCGACGTTGGTAAGATAGTTGATGAACAATATTCTTTGCGCATACAAGTTGCATTCAATACGTACTGCCTCACGTTTCTTCCTCGGTCAGTTTCGGTCGAAAAAATGCGGAGTTTTTTATGGGACGTCGTCGAATGTTCCGGCTTCAGCCACTATAGTTTGATAAAGATCCGATAGTTGGTGCTGCTGTAAGTAGCCTTCAACATGACTTCTGTAATTGAGGTGCGTTCCAAGCAGACAGCCGAGGGTTTTTTATTTTTATTTTTATTTTTTAATAAGAGCATCACAGATATTCATAGGCTCTTGCAGAATGTCTACGAAAGACTTGGCAGTAAACGAAAGTACGATGAGTCGTTGGGCGAGGCTTCTGGAATCATCGCAACAAGGTCGCGCAATCCTGTCCGATCCTCCGCCTGCCAACCGACAGCATTCAGCCGTGACTCCTGCTGCATTAGAAACGTGCGGACACTCTCATTCGAGGTGACCGACGGATCACAACCAACAGCTCGCAGCGCAGCTGCACGTCTCTGTTGGTAATGCTGACGCACTCTTCTACCGGTTGGTGTAATCAAATGTGTGCCCAGTGGGTTCTTTGCTGCCTCACAGAAGGCCGTAAAGAGCAACGAAGAACCATCTGTGCAGAATTACTTGCGCCTTACGAGGCTGTGTTCTGCCCAACATCGTCACAGAAGATGAAACAATAGTTCTTTACTTCCAATCGGAAACAAAACGCGAATGTATGAAGTGGCGCCACACCAACTCTCGTCTGAAGAGAGAGTTCAAACTCGCACATTCAATCGGTGCTGTAAGTAGCCTTCAACAAGTCATTGTGATGGCCGTCTTAGACTCTGAGTGGTTATTTTGTTTGACGTCCTCCCTCATGGTGCAACGATCAACTCTGAAGTGCATTTTTCTATCCTCAGAAAATTGAAGAATCGACTTTTCAGCATGTTCGTCGCCACAAAAATGCGAACGAACGTATCCTTCTCGATAACAACGCAGTGCTTTACACAAGTCCGCGCAGCCCAAAGGTGATAACAAAACTTCAAAAGTGGTTCAAATCGCTCTGAGCACTATCTGACTTAACTTCTGAGGTCATCAGTCCCCTAGAACCTAGAACTACTTAAACCTATCTAACCTAAGTACACCACACACATCCATGCCCCAGGCACGATTCGAATCTGCGACCGTAGCAGTCTCGCGGTTCCACACTGTAGCGCCTAGAACCGCTCGGCCTCCCAGGCCGGCAACAAAACTTCACAGGACTGCTCATCCTCATGTACCCTGCAAACCATATCTTGTACCTTCCAACTTCCATCTGTCTGGCCCACTAAAGGATGCACTCTGCGAAAAGCAGTACGTGGATGGTCAGTGATGCAGCAAAATGTTGTCTCCGACGTTGACCAGTATAGTGGTACCATGCGGGCATACAGGCCCTCCCCGAAAGGTGAAGTAAGGCCATAGTATCCAGAAAAAAGTGTTTGCATTACTTACTGAATAGTTTAGTTTGTATGGCCCTGTATCGTGTTACATGCCTGTCTTCAGCGGTCGTAAGGTTAGTGTTGTGGCCTCATTGAATTTCCGTAGGTTTTTTGGAAACTTCAAGTTTTTAGCATTTCCTCGTCATGTTACAGAAGAGGACGTGCTAAAAATCGGAACTTAACGTAAAATTTCCCAAAAAAACGAGGGCATAACAGTAAATTTACGACCGCTGAAAACTGGCATGTAACACAATACCTGGCACGCCGAAATAAAATAAAGATTAAAACAAGCAGCCTTATCTACAGATATGCATAAAATGTTATTCAGTCACTTCATTCACTCTCGAGGACACCACGAATACAAAATGTTTATAAGACACGAGAGCGCAGAAAACGGCGTTAACAGCCACAATCTACGAAAGCAAGCCAACAACTAGAGACAGTTTTTCTAAAAGCGCTATTTACTGAGATACTTGAGCGGCTATCGGCAAGGCTGGCGACACAATGTATCCTGGCGGCAGTCTGGCGTTCGGTTGAAAATAACCTGACCTGTTTATGCCGATGCCAGAGTGTTTTCGTCTGTCTCCAGCGGGCCGCGTAACTAGCAAACTTGAACTGTGGCAACCGGCGGTACGCGCCTGTTAGGTTGGTGGCATGTTGCATGCGGCAACCGAAGAAGATACAACAGAATATTTACGTTCCTGTCCTTGAGAGGCGCAGTTCTGATTTCCAGAGAAACAAGAAGCCACTGAATACATCACCTTGTAATGGTTCTTTATTTACGTGACCATTACGGCACTCCAAGCCCAGTTCTCGATACCAGTAATATCGTACTACTCTCCTGCGAAGTAACAGACATATTTTTGTGACAATATTCACGTTTAGTTTTATTAATGTATAGGTACTCTGATGTATCGATATATTACAGTGATATGGTTCTTGTGTGTATTCATCTCTGTGAGACTGTCATAATCTTTGACTTACTTGTAACCGTTTTGGCGCGAATGCGCACAGAGCAGTCTTTGTTTCACGTTGCAGAAGTTAACTTGTTATTTCGCTTTGTAAAGGAACAATCAAGTCTCGTGTTTGGTTAAAGTGGAAATAAAATATATGAAGACTGATACAAAACTGTTTTCTTGATTATGTGACAATTAAGAAGAAGTATATGTGAAGTTACAAGAAGTTTAATGAAAATGTGGAACGTGAACACCAAGCCAAAAATTATTTCTACCATACCATTGTTCTGACCTGGGATTGTTTGATCATTAAGAAATTCCTGAAAAACGCATTTGTTAGGTCTTCAAATATTGCTAAAATACTGATCTGGACCTTCTAGCAGTCAAAGTGGAATCACCCTAGAGTCAACAAGATGATCCATAACAGCTTCGACGAAATCTACGTGGGAATCCATTCAAGATAAGTGACAAAATTAATGATTTATTTATTTATTTATTTATTTTTTTTTTTTACAGTGACTTCATTGTTTCCATTCTGACTATACCATCCACAGTCAGTAACTTTGTTGTTGCCCGATAAAGCGAACATATGCTGCGTGAGCAACATTATTAATCTGATTTCTAACCTACTTTGCAAGTGGTGATATTGAAAGAACCTGCAGCTAAACTAAGGTATTCAGCACTTTCCTTAAGCTGATGGCGATGGTGCCAACTATTACACCTTCCATATTCTTGAATCAGGACATACCAGGTGTGCCGTACCAAACTACAGACTCATCTGCCTCGAAATAAAGTTTGTGATGATAAACATAGCCTGCCCGACAATTCCTCTAACAAGTGCATCTCTAAGCGATTCCATTCCTTGTGGCTTTCTGCCCGATTCTACACAAAGGGCGCATTAGCTAGCAAATGCGTACAGTCGTCAATCAGTGTTGTAGACTAACAGTAACACGGTATGTAATGACGCTAGAAATAGTCCCAGTTTTACTAAACGATTTAAATATCTTATGCAGTAAACCATAATTTACACTGGAATCAAGAAAGAGCCTGCACTTGTGCTGATCCTCAGTTTTCTCTGCTTAATAAAGGTATAGATCGAAAAAAATTACAAATTTAGCAACTATTGACGTTTGGAAAGCCATGATAAGTTTGAACAGAGAGAGAAGAGAGAGAGAGAGAGAGAGAGAGAGAGAGAGAGAGAGAGAGAAAGAAAGAAAGAGAGAGAGAGAGAGAGAGAGAGAGAGAGAGAGTGAGAGGAAGGAAGACAGATACGAAGAATGAAAGCGAAAGAAAAACATGACGAGTTGCTACTTAGGCTTGTGACAGCAGCATCTCGACTTGCAGTTGCAGTCTGCGGGCCGATGCTTCGTCTTCCGATCACATAAATTAGACGGTAAACGTCAAGAACTACACTAAAGGCTGTCAGTACCAGACCTTTGCCAACAAGGAGCCTACTACGTGGACCACTGAAGTGAACACTGAGCACTCGAAGCGGATGTTACGAGTTGGTTGCCCCAGAAATTTGACAAAAGGGAAGCTGACTGATCTTACAGAGTCCTTTTTAAAGATATGTATCCAACAAGAAAACAAGATACCTCAGCGGCTGACACTATTTTATAGTGCTAGGAGACGTTCCTATAAAGACTACTTCACTTTTGCTAGTGATCTCTGAGGGAACTCTACAAGTCTGTTAGGTTACCACTACGTGGTAGCTACTGAACGCAGTTTACCTCTCTGCACAGACATGCTTTGCGCATGACGTCATCCTCCGTACAAAGCCAACTATATAACGGTCACCGCCACCTTGGTAAAAAATATTAAATGTATATGGAAAGCAGTTAGGCCTACACAGATTCAAAATAATCAGCAACTAAATTCGAACACAACAAATAACATGATCTAATTTGTCTGCCTCGTATAGAAAATACATACATAGCGAAGATGGAAATTTTATCACGTATTAATTATTAACTTATTCACTAAACTATAGATGACAATCCAATTTACTTGGACGTCCTAGAATGTTACCCTTATAATTACACTAAAATATTCACCCCCCTGCGCAGCTGATTATATGCTCTCAGGTTTAAACACGCAACTAATATTGTGGTTTGTAGCTCTTTAAAACAGTGGTTGATGTTCCGTGCTGGTGGATTTTCATAAGGCAAAGTTTGTCTTCATCACACTTATAGCTTTCAACCTTAGAATTCTACGCGCTTTTCCTTAATAATGATTTGATTTGATGGTTGACACAGAACTCTTATTCTGCAGAACCAAAGTTCAAATCTCTTCCCTACCATCCACAACGAATGTCTTTCCCTAACTCACTGTAGTCTAATCTAGAATGTTTCCTCCCAAACGGCCACAGCCAATTTTAACGCAGTTCATATGATATTCTGGCTGTCAGCTTAAGAGTGGTAATTTTCCTTTCTTCCAACTCTCCGAAAAAGACACAAATATAAGTGAAACAAGTTTCTTAACCTTTCCCCCTAATAGTTTCGAGTGGCCGCACAGTTCAAATACATGTCGACGGAAGTTCTGATGAAAATGCATCTGACTTCGGCAAGGAAAGCAACATAAAAAACAAGTTTTGGTTGAAAGGACCAGAGTTAAAGATCTAATCAGAGGGATCGACAAAAAATATTTTTTGTGGTTTTAATTAAAGATGTGGAACTTCATTAATTCTTGATCGTAAAAAAACAAGCTGTTGTTACTTTTTATTAGTGCTTATTTCAGAGACGCACAGTATACAATACCAGCGTGAGGCAGCTTTGGATGGTTTTATACGAGTCTATTACAAAGTGATTGAATGTTATTTTTTAAAATTTAAATGTGATTTACATAAGGTAGGTTCAGCTTAACAACAGAAACATAGATGACTACAAAAGAATATACCAAGCACAGACATGAGCTCCTAAATATGCTTATCTACTGCAATCCTGTTCTGGGGAATCCCGAGGCAACGTCCAGCAGTACTCTGCAAGCATAGAACAGTTCCAACCACCCTGATAGCTTCGTTCCGTTTCTGACAAGCCTTGGTGGAACCGTTCACCACGTTCATCACTCACTGTACCGCTGTTCTCAGAACAAAAAAATCTAAATATGCATGCAGAAGTGTGTCTTGAGTTTCTCGGTGTAGTAGTTAGAGTGAACATAATGTCTCTTCATTTTTCTTTGTGGCTTGTGGGACGGCAAACTCCTGTTACTGCAGTAACTACCCTTTGTACGCAGCAGCACCAGTGGCACATTCCCTTCCTTGCACTTTCGTAGGATCCTACATCATAAAACTTGATTTAAGAGCCAGTAAACTTTCCAAAACTGAGTCAGTTTTTCTGAAGTCAGGGGGTACCATAAGATACACTGACGCATGCTCAAACTGAAACACGAAGAATGTTATCCGAGCCATAGGTTAGATATGATGAGGAACAAAGATGAATATGATTACTGAACTAACAATGGATAAGAGGTGATCGGTTACTGCCAAGTTACAATTTATAATATATTTGTTATTGTTCAGTCGTCAGGTAGAAGTATCTGCAATGCAAGAAGTATATGAGTTGGCGAAGCTGATTCAAACTGGAGCTAATTACACGCTGAATAGTAAAATGAAACTTTGTAAAGGGTGAAAACACATTGGTTTCGATGCATATTTAGTGATCACTCTAAGTTTATTTTAAAAATCGTAGAGATTTTAGTAGACCATCATCAGCAGCACTTTAACATACGTTGATGCATAAAAACCTCCTCTAGAAATTCACTTGCACTGCGTTCTTCGCCGGCCTGTGTGGCCGAGCGGTTCTAGGCCCCTCAGTCCGGAACCGTGCTGCTGCTACGGTCACAGGTTCGAATCCTGCCTCGAGCATGGATGTGTGTTATGTCCTTAGGTTAGTTAGGTTTAAGTAGTTCTAAGACTAGGGGATGACCTCAGATGTTACGTCCCATAGTGCTTTGAGCCATTTGAACCATTTTTTGCGTTCTTCCCCGGTACGAATCCATTTTCTTGTGTCATTTAACTACCTCCCGTTAGTGTGTCTTCTTAAACCTTTGTTATTTCTTGTAATCCAGGAAAGAACTTCCTTTGGCCATTACCACCCATGACCACCCATCTTATTGGCTATTGTCCAGCCCACCTCCACTTTTTGTTCATCACTATTGTAGTTACGTCTCTCACTCTGATCTGTTGCCTAATCTATTTACTTGCATTTCTGTTCCTCCAGCAATTTGCAGCATTTTTCTTTCCATTGGCTAAGGAGCCACTCTCAAATTCCGAATGTTACCTTTGTTAAAAGACCACGACCAACTGTCATGTGTAAAAATTGGTCATTGAAACTGTTCGTAAACTTTCAGTTTCATATGCATTGAGAACTTCATTTGGAAACTTACGTAGCTTACCAGGAGCTTACTAGGCCAATTTTAGATGTCTATTTATTTCTTTTGCTATTCGTCCAGAGACAATAGTTATCACTCATCCTCGGTAACAAATTCTAATAGAAAGCATTTTTCTGGTTTGGAAAATTGACATGATGAGAAAAAAAGTTTCTGAGAATGAAGGAATATTTTCAGACAGTGAAATTCGAATGGAAGTACAATTTCTTCGACATCAAGAGAGCAACACTTTATAAATGGATTTTCGTGAAAGACAACCGGCGCTATTTTAGTAAAACGCCTGAGGTTATTAGCTGTTATTATTAGAAACACTTAGAAAACAGATTCCATTTACCCCAACTTACAGGTGTGAAAATAGACTTAAGACTTAGGTAGCAATACAAAGGAAAATGAAGACCTTCAATGAACTTCAAGCACGGTTACGATGTGTAGAGAAGTCGCAAAACCAAATATAAAAAAGATTGTTAGAAATAAAAAAAAAGTAGACACGCCATTGACTCAATATTTCTTGGTTTAGTGAATAAACATAGAAAATGGGTTTCAGCTGTTTGAATATTAACTATGTATTAACGGAATTTTCCTTAAGTGTTTGGCAGAAAATGATAAAGGAAGAAATCTAACATTGCAGTCCCCAACACCCCGTCAGCTATTCGCTCACTTCCACATGGGAATCATCAACCAGTACCAAATTCCCCAAGGGTATTGCAGTCTGGCGACAAATAATAATATTAAAAACGTAAACATTGATGGCTCTGAGCACTGTGCGACTGAACTTCTGAGGTCATCAGTCGCCTAGAACTTAGAACTAAATAAACCTAACTAACCTAAGGAAATCACACACATCCATGCCCGAGGCAGGATTCGAACCTGCGGTCACGCGGTTCCAGACTGAAGCGCCTTTAACCGCACGGCCACACCGGCCGGCACGTAAACACTGATGTTTCGCTGCTAACAAACTGCAGTTAAAGGCCATATGCAGGAGATCACCGAAACAGAAGCTAACGGCTACGCAACATATTTGGTTCAACAGGGAGTGTTTGCATCGGAACGTTATTCCAAAATACGTCAACATTAAATTACGGAGAACATTAAGAAGTGATTTCCTTTTTGATATTAAGTAAATGTCGTAAATGACATGGCAGTTTAAAAATAGGATTGTTAGTTTTAAATGTAATGTGTATTTAGATCTCAGACTTTATTTTGGGTACTGGATGACATCTGATCTCGTGGCAGGGTTAATGGTCTCGAAAGGGTTGGTAACCACTGAGTCAGAGGGTCGGCAGTGCGGTGCTCTCAACAAGTGAAAACAATTGTTTGCGATACATGGCATTAGTTTGTTACAGAAAACACTTCAAAACGATCATATTACTTACATCACAAAGAGTTTATACTTTCAGTCAAAGGCCAGCAACGCAAACATGATAAAATCATTTACTGTCTATGGCTAATACGATGGGCGATAAAAAAGTTTTCGTCTGAGGGCGTTTCTGCGGCGTACATGCTATATAGCGCAAGTTAAGTGGGAGGTAACGTTATTGTGGCCACCAGTGCAATAATTTGCCCTCATTATAGGGTGGTGCGAGTGGACTTTTCCCCATCAAGGTGTCTCAGTTATTGTCAGTTTCCCTTGCCTTCCACACTTTCCGTTAGTGCTAGGATGAGGGTATAGAAGTAACGACATGTAAGCAAGGGATTTGTGTGGCCTTCGTGTCTTTCCGACGTGTGTGTGGTAAATGCGGAAACGTGAATTATGATAATGATATTACCATATAGGTCCAGCCAACGTCGACATGCTGTTATTCTTTTCTTGACGTCAAATGACAAACACCGGCAAACATCGATCGGAGAATGAGGAATGTGTATGGGGCAGAAGGGCTGTCGAGAACCACCCTTTTGGGATTGTGCGCCAAGTACTGTATAGGTCGCGATTCGGCACAAGACGCCAGTCGATCTGGAGGCCAGAAGAAGTTACGCCAACTTAAGCGAGAGGCACTCGACAACCTACCCTATAGTACTGATCACCCCCCACCCCATGCGATTTTCGCGCCTTGGGTCTCTTATAAAAGGTCTTGAAGGGTCGACGAGGATGTGCAGCAGGCAATTATGGACTTCTTTGCACAGCAAGACGAGGTGGTTTACTAAACTGGTATCTCCAACGTAGTGCATTGGTGGGATTATTTCCTCAGTGCTCAATTAGAATTTGCCTATTTAGCATACCGATTCTAGATTGTGCGACCTTCGGACGGAAAAGTTTTAATCGCCCCTTGCAGTAAGATTTTTTCTGACACATTATGTTGTTCTGACCTTAAAATACCCTAACAGCATCATGAAACCAGCATACAAATCGACACAAGCAGAAAGATAAAGAGTTGTCGCCACTTTTACCAGCACTCAGTACTCCTGCAATAGAGACCACGCTTCAACAAATAATCAGCAGAACTATTCCGTTACTCTCTCAGACTCTGTCGAAATGGTTCGTTTTCCAGTACAAAAAGACAGGTGAAGGATCACTGCTTCATTCATTCTTGATTTTCGTTTCAGAGGAAACCTGATTGTTCACTGAGGACTTTCCCTCCATCTTCCATCATATATTTATAAGGTAGTTATTATTTACTTCACTGAAATTAAAGGCATTTGATATAACTTTCTGTTCATATATTTGGGAATTGGGCTTTGATTCCTACCTGTCATTTCCATTGTAATTAATTAATTTAAACTACAGCGACTTCCATTTCTCCCATTACGGCCTTAGTCTTTAGCAGAACAAACAAGGTGTTTCCCCTGTAAGAACCACCCCGTGTATCGGGATATTCAGTGGGCGTGGAAGCCGAACAGTTTAGGTGGTGATGCCACCAGTACAGAAGGCTGAGACCAGAAGCTTGTGTGAGTGGTTGTCATAGAAGCTTGTGTGAGTGGTTGTCATACGCTCAAAGGCACCAGTGAAACAGTGTTGTCGGGAAACATATTTATTGTTTGTGGTCTTCTGCAGTGCAGAGGAAGGTCCACCGAACTGCCTGCAACCATGGTATAAATTAGAATCCAGCAGTGATGTCATATAGGTAGCTGGAATAGAATTTTGCAGGCACAAGCTTACGCTAACTCACCAGCAGCTAGACTCTTGTAGACAGACGTGCAGTGAGATGTGTACCAGCAGCATATCATGAATTGTGGTTTCGTGAAGGCAGAATCCCAGGTCCAAAATTAACAACACAGCACACACTCAAGAAGATGGTACTGCGTGCAGCGAGAGAGGTGATACTGCATACAGCCAAGGAGGTAGTACTATGTATAGCCAGAGAGGCAGTACTCAGATGCCTCACCCAACAGCTTTAAGGTAGTACAGCTCTTCACCAGGGCAAGGCCCATACTCTTCTGCATCTTCTATCAACCCTGATAGTGACCAAACGGCAGTGGAACCTTTCTGAGCCTAAGCTGCAGTACAATCAACTGGCCATGGTCTCAGAGGCGAAGGCTTCTCTTGGCATCACGCAGCATACCACGATTCGCCAACCACACTGTGCTGTAAATAGCGAGACTGTGACTCCATCGTAATCAGAGATGCAGAGAGGATGACCAGAAACTGAATCTGAAGCTTTTACAACTAGGGAGTATAACCTGGTTGTAACGTTACTGTGGCCCGAATGCACTCAATTTGTCCTCATTATCCGGAGGTGCAGTGGTCTTGTCCCCACAAGGTATATAACCTGGACGTAACGTTATTGCGGCTGGCAGTGCAGTCAATTTTCCCTCATTATCCAGCGGTGCAGTGGATTTGTCCCCAGCATGATGTCTCAGTTACTGTCAGCTCTCCTTGCCTTCCACACTTGCCATTGGGAACAGGATGCCGTGGGATGGTTGCTCAAATCTTACATGTTATAACTATGGGTTGCAAAGGCTTACGTTCTGATGTATTGGGTCCTGTCATACTGCACGTTTTGCACTCCTTTATTACGGCTCAGCCCAGTGTGGAAATGTATTATGAGCTGTATTCTGCCTTTTGCAACACTGGCACTATTTACATGCCACAGATATTGACTGCGGCATACAGTATGAGCCTGATGTGAATCTCTACCATCTTTGCAAATTAATAATTTTAAAAATTTATATGCACATGTGGGAATTTGTTCTCGAGTGCAAAATTTCTCCTGTCTTCAAAATACGCGTCCCTAATTTTGCTCTGGCATCACCCAACAATAACTTCATTTTATATAAAATACGTTGACCTTGGTTTAGTGTTACTTTTCTTATTCTCACTTTAATCTAGGTTTTACTCTCTAATACGGTTGAGATCTTCCTCATTCTACATGCTATAACTGAATTAAATGTATCAGTAGAACTGCTTTCAGTATCTTCTTCTTAGTTATGGCCTCAGGCCGTTCTACATAGATCTGGTCCTTAGGTAGGTCTGGAGCATAGCCAGCTTTATGCCTCAAGCACAGGCAGAGTATACAAGTAGCTATAGGAAACACGGCCGTACTAGTGGTACAAACACAGTGATGATATTCTGATGTTGTTTTTCTCCGAAATGTAGGATATGGGTCGGCCCCGGTGGCCGAGCGGTTCTAGGAGCTTCAGTCCGGAACCACACGACTGCTACGGTCGCAGATTCGAATCCTGCCTCGGGCATGAGATGTGTGTGATGTCCTTAGGTTAGTTAGGTTTAAGTAGTTCTAAGTTCTAGGGGACTGATGACCTCAGATGTAAAGTCCCATAGCCCTCAGAGCCCTTTGAACCATTTGTAGGATATGTTTGAATATCTGTTCCGTAGTAGTCGCCACAGTATAAATCACCACAGTAATAATCACCACAGTTTCTCCAGATAAAAGTGTCTTTAGAAAAGGTTAGATTTTGGATAGGTATGTTATTCAAAGGCTTTTCTGGACAATACAACATTGTTTTCGATAACTTGATCATGGTCGTAACGGTAACGGTTGCAGGTAAACGATAGTTAGCCCTTGCTACATAGCAAGTCAGCCCATTGAACAAGATACCACTGGTCTGATGTTACATCCTTTCCATGCCAATAGGTTTCTGATCGTTGTAACAATTGATGATCCTGTTCTGTGGCATAGAAACTGGGTAAGTCTCTTGGGTACCTAGTTTCTGAAAATGTGGATGAGGTAGTAGCAGTTCCCTGCGCATTGTATTGTGTCAAGTTCATCTCTTAATAACTGGACTTTGAACAGTGATGCTTCTGTTGGAACTATTCTGGTTGGAAAATGGTGGTGTTCCTGTTCTACATTCTCGTAACTCCTCTTATGTCATAAGACCATGTGCATCTCGTCATTCCAAAAACACTAACACTTCCTTAGTCTGCAACGTCAAGACGATGATCATTCTTTACGGTGTCTGTGCCATAACGTCACCTGAGGGAAAGAAACTTCCATCAGCTCCTTCCCTTCTTCAAACAGGAGTGCCCACAAAATAACGCAAATGAGCAACTCATTTGCACAAATGTTACGTTAACGCCTAACATATAGTACAAGTGCAACAGTACGAAACAATAATGTAAAAATAATGCTATATGGAAATCCACTGCAATAATACAGAATTATGAACTGCTAGTTTTATGACCTAAGTGTTGATGATGACGTCTGGTTCATGGGGCACTCAACAGCACGGTCCTCAGCGCCTGTACAAAGTCCCAATTTATACAAAGTCCAGTTTGTTTACACAGTCCAATCTATCCACTGTCATGAATGATGATGATGATGAAATGACGAGGACAACACAAACACCCAGACCCCCAGCAGAGAAAATCCCCAACATGGCTGGGAATCGAACATGGGATCCCATGATCCAGAGGCAGCAAAGCTAACCACTAGACCACGAGCTGCGGACTTATGACCTAAGTGTGTATGGTGCCTTGTCAGCAGCATGAGTATTGGTTAGTGCACTTCTCTTAACTTTACTTGGTTCTCTGCTCTGTTGTGGCACCGATACTGGAATTTGTGTAGCATGTAGACTACACCACTAAATGGTTTTACTCTACTGATATATTTAAATGAAAGTTTTAGTTGGTAGCTGAATTTTAACACTGACCTGTTGACCTGGGAGGTAATGACTTGATATATATTCTTGTATTTCATCATTTTTTTGTTTTCCCTTTTGTTGTGTAGGGTTTGATAAATAGCATGCATGAGCAACTCTGAAATGTGGAAGTTGACTTATATGCTATCTGATGCTTTCTTGTGTACCCAGAGCATTCATATCTTTTTTTCTGGCTCTGCCAGACTTCACAGACCCTTTTCACAAATTTCTATGCTGACTCAAAATCAAATGAAGATTGCATTTTCCTTCTGTAGACAACCATGAACAGTAAAAGACCAGTACTACTATAGATTTTGGAAATATACTGACAGACTGCGAATTGGGGATATGTGTCCCAATCAGTTTGCTGGTTATTAATGTAATGACTCATCATCTTTGGGATTATTCTTTTGCTAGTGGTGGCAGGGACTTATTCAAAACTTGCGAATATGAAGTACATCGCACAAGTATTTCATCAAATCAAGTAAGAAGTTTGTGCCCTGATGAGTCAGTAAAGCTTCTGGTATGACAAATTTAAGAACCCAATCCTTCGGTAATACTGAAGCAACTGCAGCAGCCTGTAGACCAGGAATTGCTGTCAAAGAAAAAAAACCTTGAAAAATCGTTAATATACAATTTTTATAAGCTGTGGTTCTGATAAATAGATACAAGATATCAATTCCCATTATATGAAAGGGTCTTATGCCTTCAGCAACCTTTAAAGAGAAATATTTGTATGGCTGAGATTGGCTGATTGCACACATGATATGTAGTTCAGAATACACTGATTCCCATCACATTCTCTCATCCACCACCTAAATTTTTCACCTAATAGTCCACCTGTCTCTCTTTGACCAACATGACCATGAAACATGTGGTCACGTACCTGTTGCAATACTTCGTTCCTCAGCAATAACAGAACCAATACATGTAGTCCACATTTTGTTGATTTGCATAGCAAGCCTTTATGCATTATGAACTGTGGCTGTGGCCTAAATTTCTGAGAGTCTAAATACTCTGTCTGTGCGTTATGCCAGTCAGTCACATTTTTCCCTGTCCTGCCATATTGCAGCTCAATGTATCTGCGTTTTGTGAATGAATTCATAATCAGACTCACTCAGCTGAAGAGGCCACCTTGTTAATGTGCTAGAGGGAGCCTTCAAACTCAATAGACATTTCAATGAACCATGATTTGTTATAACTTTGAATTTCTGTCCATACGGTAACATCGGAAGTTTTATCACATAGATCATAGCTAACATTTCCTCCTCTGTTGTAGAGTAATTGCATTCCACTATGTTTTGCTGTTGAAGTAAGTACACTACAGCACGCTCTTTAACGTTGATATTCTGACTGAGATTTCAATCAAGAGCATCACAGGAAATGTTGAGTTCTTCGTCAAAATCAGGAAAACCCAGTACAGGGTATTTGGTTAATGTGTTTCTCAATACCTGAAGTGCATCTCACATTCCAGTGATCACTCAGATTTAACACTTTTTTTTTTTTGAGCAAATGATTTAATGGTTGATCAGTCCGTGCAAAGTTGTAAAGAAAGCTTCCGGTATTTAGTTTGTTATTGCCTTGATCATGAGTATGTGCACAGGGTTATTAGTTTTGGCAGGAATAAGCATCTGCAAGGTTACAAATAATTACAAAAACATTTTTATACTGCAGTGGAAAAAATCGTAAAATAACGGTTTTACATAAACTCATTTTGATGTATCCACATAGTTCATGTTAGGAAATCATGCTACGCAATACACCACACGTTGGTTTTCATACAATCGAAGCAGATTTTGAATTTGAAATAAAACAAAATTACAGCCACATAAGAAGTTATGGTAAACATACAAATTAGAAAATATGCCTAAGATAAGATTACCTTATAAAAAGAGAATGGGCCAATCCGTTTAATGTAGTACTAAAACAATTTACAGACAGTTGCAGCTCTGTGAGTGTGTGAGCTTGGAGAAGAATTGTCGTCAGCTTACTGCAGCTGATTCTGTTTGAATAATACTGGTTAAATACTAATAATATTAGCAACACTGCCACAAACACTAATATTAATAACAATGATGATGATAATAATAATTACAATAATGACAGTACAAAACGCAAATGTGATTAAGAGTAAGAGTGCAAATCCGAAATAGAACGTATCAAATTCTACAAAAGAGAACTTTAGCTGAACCCTTCCAGACAGGGACTACGAAAAATCGTATCTGTAGAGTGGAGAGGATTACTGCACTGTAGTAAAATAAATGGTATCAAAAGAAATCTAGTTTGGTTTTAGGTGTGAGGTATTATCTGTCTTCTGAGGCTACAGTACAAACACCATATAAAAAAATAAAAGTACTTTAAAATTAACGTAACTATCGCGCAAACGATCTCATACATTAACAGATGTAATGATTTTTCACGTCACAGCGATGCATTGAGTGATGATCCATGGAATACGTCATGAAATAATTGAATAAATATGATTGTTGACGTAAATTAGTCGGAATGAAAGGCATGAGATACCTTAGGAAGAGCGTGGGGAATTCCGCTCTCATAAGGATAATAGTGCCACATAGTTGACTGTAGTTTATATACTGAGACAGCAGAATACTCAGTGGCGCTGGTGAATATGTTACACCTCAAATACTTCACTGGCCACAGCACAATGGCATCTGAGGGGCGCATCCCACCAGCCCGAGGTTTATGGTGAGATGTGGGTGGGGGTCAATTGTCTGCATCGCAACAGGCGCGATTCTCTCCTAAAATCAATCTCCAAGCTTGTCGATTTTATGGCGAGCACGCTGTTTTATGCTCTGTTGTTGAGTGAAGAGAGAGAGGAAGTTGAGGGGGGGGGGGGTGGAGGGAGAGGCGGGGTGATGAAAGGTTTGAGCGCGCGAGGCCCGGGTGGGGGCCAGGGCAATGGCTAACGAGTCGTAACAGCCAGCGGCGCGCTCACACTGCAGCCGGAAATTTTACAGCGTGATTCATCATACACGTCACTTGGCGGGGCCGGCCTGGCGGCTGGAAAAACGAACGGGCCGGCGCTTGCCGGCCTCGGATTGATGGCGCCGCTGGCGGGGCGCTTTGTGGGCGCCTGCGCTCCGTTAGGCGGGCGCTGGGAGGCGCCTCCCAGTGCAGCGGCCCCCAGCCGAAGCAAGCGGCACCCCCAGATCAGGCGTTTGCTGGGCCCTGCGGGATGTAATAAGCGTGTGCTACAAAGTCGCGAGGGTGGCTAGCGACCGATCTAGTAAATACGCGTAGATCTTTAGCTAAGCTTGCTAGAGCACAAAAAAGTCATACAGCAGGTGAAGAATGACTTTACTGATCACGGAGTCGGCATGACAAGCTTAGATATTACTTCCATCTTCAGAAACCCAAGTGCAAAGGTAGCACACCGACCCTGTTATACTGGGTGGTCCATTGATAGTGACCGGGCCAAATACCTCACGAAATAAGCATCAAACGAAAAAACTACAAAGAACGAAACTCGTCTAGCTTGAAGGAGGAAACCAGATGGCGCTATGGTTGGCCCGCTAGATGGCGCTGCCATAGGTAAAACGAGCATCAATTGTTTTTTTTTTTTTGTAATAGGAACCCCCGATTTTCATTACATATTCATGTAGTACGTACAGAAATATGAATGTTTTAGTTGGACCTCTTTTTTCGCTTTCTGATAGATGGCGATGTAATAGTCTGTACAGGATGGCGGGTATGGGCAGGCGGTGGGCGTTATGGAATAATAGAGTAATTTTTAGAGAAAGGCCATTTATTGGCTAAAGCGTGTTGAAAAGGGGCTACATATGCCTAGGGAGGTGAGGGTGAGCCAGAGCTTACAATTTGGCGAACATTGTTCGCGAAGCTACCGAAAGTTGTTGTCTGCCAAAACTAAGTCCACAGTGCCGCAGCACCGGGAGAAGCGGGAGATGTTCAATGCTACAGGACGCGCATCCGACTCGCGGGTGAGCAAGAATACAAGAGAGCGGGCCCGGCGACGGGCGGCCGGGTATGTTCGACGCACCACGCGGCTTCCTCCACCGTGATTGGTCATGACCGAGCAAACCGTGCGGGCGGCATGGAACTTTCCAGAGCGTTGCCTGCTAAGCGACGCCTGGGACGGCGTTACCTCGTCAGCACACGAGAGAGGCGCGTGAACAAGGTGCCCTTTCTCGGTGCTGACTTCCTGTTACTAGATCGTGGGACGAAAGAATTTACAGGCGGCTAACGCTGCCGGCCGTGGCTTGGCCGCAATGGAAAAATGAAGTTACTGGTTGGAGGCTCATATAATAAAGTAAAATCTCCTATTGTCTGGCTCATCCTTTACATTCCTCCCCCTTCCGTGGGAGCGGAGAACGTACGTGAATTCGCTCAATGTAATTATTATTTGAATGTAAACAAATTTAGCTTGCAAAACAAAGTAAACATTACTTGATTAAGAATGGCCCTCACGGAAGACGGCAGGGGTCTTAACCTACGGGAGGATGTAGAGACTCTGAAGACCTCCTAGGGGTCGCAAAGGAACTTACATCAACAATATTGTGTGCATGCAAGAATCATCATAAGACATCAAATCATCATAGAATATCAAAACATCATAAAATATCAAAACAAAATTAGAACAAAACATAGCAGTGTGAATTAGACAAACATGTCAAGTGTTCTTGTTGCTAAGTTGAAGTAAAAATGTCTTTTTTTTTTGCTTTTGTTAGAATAAGTTGAAAATTTAAACACATCACCACTGATGAGTCACGGCGAGGGCGACAGACGCGAGGCGGCGTGGGGTGTTGTCCTCAGCGGGCAGCGCGCAGGCTGTCGGCGGGAAGGGGGCGTGGCCGTGGACTGGAACTCAGCGCAGGGGGGAGTATGAGGGGAGATTCACACGTTTCAAAACACAGTTGAAAAGGGAGCTATTACTAAGGAAACACTTCACTACACTACACTAGTTTCTCCAATATTAGAATTGCACTCTTAAAACTAAGGGAGGGCACATGCCTGATAGGTTCTTGTTTTCTCTTTATTGTTGAGTTTAGTTTGTGGCTGTTTACCATTCATTTAAGTGCCAACAGGCGAACGTAAGAAATTTGTCCTTTTTCATGTCTTAGCAAATCATCAATTGACGTTAGGATGTGATTATTTGATTTTTTAGGTAAAACTTGAACGTTAGCTGACAAGGGAATCATGAATGAGCTTTCAGGTATAAAAGCATAATTAAAGGGGTGCGAATACTAAGTAAGGCGTGGTGGCATGAAAGGTTATAAGTGGTGTTCCAACGGGAACCGTTTGCTAAAGACCTGCGTGGAGGCTACGTCAGAAAGGCGCGCGGCAGATAACTTCCAAGGCCAGCGCGGCGTCGGGGCTGCACGCGGCAGCTGAGAAGCGAAGCCGAGGCGGCTACGTGCAGGAAGCAAGCGTCAGGTGTAAGAGCGAGAGAGAACGATGAAGCTTACCGACGCTGTTCACTGCGCTGTCTGTATTTTACGCTCTCTCCACATGTTCTTGGGCTCCTGCGCCAGATGAGCGTATTTATGTGCTTCAAAGTGACGAATATTAATGTCACAAGAAGGGGTATAGCATTACTGAATAAAGGGGAATAGATAAGCGTAATCGACAGGGTTTATTCATCGATGACCAACAAAATAGAAGTGGGATTACTCGTGACATCATGTTAGGTGCGTTGTTAGAGCGGCTACTTTTTAAAATTACTTTATGCCATAGTAAATTGGTTTATAAGTGACAGATAACTCACAACCCCGTAACATAGGTCCTATGAAATCCATTTTAGCCCAAACATAATTATTACATAAACATGGAAATATGAAAATGAGGTACACAAATATCATATTAAATTTACTGCATATTCCATATCACTAAACAAAGAAAGTTAAGTGCGTCTTTGGGCTGACCCTCTACGTGTAATAACATTTACATTGTGAGAGGAAGTTTCTCATGCATCAATATATTTGCAAAACACCATAAAGTGAGAGTGACAATGAAAAGTGATACCAGTTTGTTGCAGGTGGGACATAGATTGTGTCGTAGGATGTCAACGCTGTTGCTAACGAAAGGAGAGAAACAAAACTCGACAAGAATCTAGAGATTTCCATAGTGGGAACAGAAAGTGTAAGGATTTGAATTAGAATCAACTAAGTTGAGCGTAATTTCTGGAGGACTTTCCCTTTATGAAGGTACAGTGCAAGGCGCATCGTTTACACGACGTTATCGCCTACTTAACTGTGTATACGACAATTCTGCGATTCCAAAATAGCTGCTTCATACTTCTTTCTCAAACTCGACTTCTCTGACATAAAAAAAAACATTACTGTGCGACAAAATTCGCCATCTTTATCCTCTCAACATCTTGCGACTAACCTCACTTTGTGACCAAATTCGCCGTCTTTTTCCTCTCAACATTTTGCGACTAAACTCGCCGTCTCTATAACTCCGTGGTGCTGGGCTCATTGGGCCCAGCTGGTTGCTTAAAACTCCGTCTATCCTTGCTTGTATCGCAGTATCCTGGGACACGTCATACAGTTAAATGCTACTACTTCAATAGTCGGTATTCCTTCGGAAAATACAACGGGAAAACAAAGAAGGCTCAAGGTTTTGAACAGAGATTTCCGCTTACTGGCGTTTAGCTGCGGGCTAGACGCGGTTCGCGTCTGACGTTGCCTGATCAGCTGTCGTCAGAGAGCACGGAACACTGTTCTCGTGAACTCTTCTCCGAGATGGAAGATCAAAGTCTGGGCTGAATAGTTTTGTGTCTGTTGAAAGTTGACAGATCAAAGTGGGTAGAACGGACTATGCCGCGAAACGGAAAAGTGAAAGAACGACACAGACAGCTAAGGGACCGCGCGGGTGCCAGCCGCGTCACGTAAGGTACGTGCCCTTGCGGGTGTGGTTCTCTTGTTCATCCAACAGACTAGGTATATGGCCAAACCTTGCTCGTTCTGTGGGTGTGATTCACTCTGTTTACGTTATCTATCACGGGGGTAGGCATGTGGTATGTCCCTCCAGATAAACATTCAAATACAAATCAAAATAAAGCATGGTTACATCCTAAACTACTCTTCCAAAACAATTTATCACCTAAGACCTCATTATTATTAAACAAATAATTGGCAGTACTCGGGGACTTACTCTAGCGTGCTTGAAATCCTACAAAATTATTATCTTCATCAGTATAGTAACACAGCGACACATGGAAACACTAGGTTGATACAAATACTAAATTACTGGTGCTGGCAAACTCTAGCTAAAACTGTCTAATCATTTGATAATAGCATAAATAAGACCTGGACAAAATGAACAATAGTAAAAATAATACATCGAATTAGTAATTAGACATAACTAATTGGATGTAAGTAATTGGACATAAGTAATTGGACATAATCAATTAGACACAAGCAATTTGACATAAGTAATTGGCAACTCGTCATAGTGATATAAGCGGTGGCAAAACCGTAACAAAAGCAAAAGTTTAAAATATTATTTCCTTCAAACAAAACTTCCTTATCCTCCAGTTACATTTCGTAGCAAAATGAATGTAAGCATCCCTTGGTATTCCTTTATGCTCTCGTTTGTGTCTCCATACCAACTAATAGTCTTTGGTACTTTTACCTAGAAGAAAACTGTCTTTACGTAATGGCAATGTTGTGTGTAATGCTGTGGAATAGTGTAATGTCACGTTGATACTTCCTTTAACAAAATTCTGATGAAAAATGATTTTGTCTCCTTCAATGGACAGACCAATAATTATTAAACGTGTGATAAACCGATTCCTGTGTTGATTTGTTTTTGCAAATATTTGTGATTATCAGTCACCCAGTCAATCGTTCCGGTGTGTATTTGTTGTTCTTTTTTGTTCATTATCTCACTTACCTGCTTCCATATAATCAATATTGGCGGCTCGACGAAGCTAGTTGCATCTCGGAAGACGTCGATATGACTTACCTGTCGGTGCTTTGATTTTTATAAAATTAGAGTTCATTTGTCATATAAAGAGTGTGTAGGGAGCAAAGTAAGTTCCTGACTATTGAAAATGTGCATAACGTTATTCATAGGGTTCGTTATATAATGGTTAAGAATTTCCTTGTTGAGATTCAGTGCAGCTTGAGGTGCTAAGGTGCGACACGCGTCGCGCTCGTGAGATTTTAAGTTGCTGACCGCACAGCTGACAGTACGGCTGCGTCCGGTTTCACTGGCTCGGCTGCATAACTGGCGTTCACGCTGGGTCCGTCCTCTTACTACGCATGGAGTTTATCTCTCGGTACAGTCACAAAATTTCCTTCCAGAGTTATCTTATGTTGTTCACGACAGTTATGCATGGAGGATGTTCTTTTCTAAGGGACTCTAATAACTTCAATCGTTAGAGGTCACAAAACTATCGGGTTACAACTATTTTTGTTCCATACTGAAAATTCAAATAGATAAGACTAATAAAATCTGTAGGGCAATATTAAGCTGGTGATTTTATTTTTATAACCATCCCTTTAGGTTTGCTGTTTAAACTGCAACGTACGAATATACGAATGTGTAGCGTGGCTGAGGCACGTGGCCTGCTGGGCGACGGTTGGGCGGTGAGGAGGGGCGAGGGAAGAGGTGCAGATGCTGCACGCACCAAGGACATTGGCGTTGGGTGGGGAAAGGGGGAACTGCAATGGCCGCTCTCTCGGCAGGCCGGTGGATGGGGAGGGGAGGGGGCCGCGTCGCCAGCTGACAGGGAGGGGCGGGACTCGGCGCATGTGAACAGCTGTAGACCACAGTGGAGGTACTTACGCACTCCTTCCGTGGCATTTAATATACAGAAATACGTGGTACCAAAAAAACTTACCTCGTTGTCTGTTCAACATCGCATCATGAAAACAATAAAATAGCACTTCAGGAAGACTCCTTTTACTTTAGAGTAGCCTATTTGTTGTTTAACTTGGACGTATTTATTCTTGTTATTATCGTTGTGTGATCATTTTGCAAAACATACATGTAATAGGGCGTCTTTCAAAGTACAGGTAGACGGCTGCATGTAGTCACTGATCTACTGGCAGTTACGAAGGCGTATTAGTATCATGTTTTTATGGTAAAGCTTTAATACCTGTGTTCGTGCACTATTCACTAAATTAACAAGTGAAATGTGAATCCCCTTGAAATATACAAGATTAACTGATTCTTTCTCTACGTGTTCTTTTGACAAGGACAACTTTCACCTTAATTCCATGATTAAAGAATGTTTGTGGTTTTAATTCTCGACTGCTACGATAACATGACTGGAGACGTTAAATGACAAGACAAAATGATCACATAACTTCAGTCACTTCCATTAACATGTGACGTCATAAATTCTATTACCAGTTACCAACAGTTGCCAATTCTTATGTCTACTTATAACTAACATGCACAATTTAATTAAATGTATAGTAACTACGGTGTTTTCCGTCAATTAATTCTCTTGCTGCATGCAGGACTTTGCCAACTGTTTACATACCATTCCAGACCTACTTTCAGGAACGCAAATCATAGGGGTTTGACCTTAGAGCATATCTACGTTGCTGTCTAGGCGGTTGTATTACCTTCTTTCTTGCTTTTTTGGGTGGAACTACTGGCGTAATAGGCCCGGTTTCACTGTTAGGTGGGGGTGGCTCGGGTCCTTTATACTGTTTCAATCTGTCAAAATGAACGATCACTGTGCGTTCCGCTAACTGAATTTCCGCATTTACTGGTGAAGTAAGCCGGATGATACGGTACGGTCCTTCATAAGTAGGTGTAAACTTTTTGGTTCTTCCCTTTTTTACTACTGGATTGCTCAACATAACTAGGTCTCCTACCTTGTACTCAGGCATTTTTGCTTTTTGATTACTTCTCTTTAGCTGTTGGGCGGTGGCTCGGGCATTGTTCCCTCTTACTTTTTTCCAAATGGATTTTAGACGTCGAGCTAGACCTTTCACATCTTTGGATTTAATTCCAGGGGGCAGTTTGTCAATTTCAAAAGGCGAATTCATAGGGCGGCCATATACTGCTTCATAAGGTGAGTACCCTGTAGCTTCATGGACACGGCTGTTATATGCTGACGTGACGTATTGAACATACTTGTCCCAGTCAGAGTGATGTTTATTAACATAGTAAGACAGCATGCGCATAACGGTGCGGTGGACTCGTTCCAGGCGACCGTTTGCTTTTGGGTGGAACGGTGTCGTTCGCCACTTTTTAATTCGCAATAACCGACAAACTTCGGTAAATACCGCAGACATGAAATTCGTACCCTGGTCTGTGAGTACAGCTTCAGGGCTTCCGTATGGTAACACCAAATGGGTGACAAAAGCACGCGCTACTGTTTCAGCGGACATATCTGGTATAGGAATGAGAATCAAGAACCTAGAGAAATGATCTATAAGGGACAGAATATACTGATTATTTTGGGGGCTCACAGGGAAAGGACCGACAATATCTGCTGCTACTACTGCCCAGGGGTAAGTGGCTTCTGGTACCTGCTGTAAAGGCACTTTCGTTCGAGGTGGTAAGGACCTCTTAACACAAGGTAGACAATTTTGTATATACTTTTGCACGTCTTTACGTCTTCCTGCCCAGAAATAACGGGCGGCTATTCGGCAGTTTGTGGCTCGAAGGCCGTTATGACATGCCTGCAGGCTATCGTGACACTGTGCGATAATCTTGGAACGTAATTCTTTCGGGATTACTGCCTGTTTGCCCAAGTGGGTCTTTCGATATAAAATTCCATCTTCAACGGAAAATTCAGGCAAAGCCACATACTTCTGACATTCGACGTCTCTTTGCTGTGCCTCCCTTAATTCTTCAATAGAAACGTCATTAGCTACGATCACTCTGACCTTTCGGCTTAATGCGTCGGCGTTCTGATGTAACTTGCCCGGTTTGTGTTTCACCTCATACTCAAATTCGCTCAATTTCAAAGCCCAACGAGTTAGCCTACTACTAGGGTCTTTTAAGCTCAACATCCACTGTAACGCGGCGTGATCAGTGATGACAGTGAATTTTCTCCCATACAAATAACATCGGAAATAAGTTACACCAAACATGAGTGCTAGTAGTTCCTTCTCAGTTGTGCTGTAATTTGACTCTGCTTTATTAAGCTGTCGAGACGCATAACCAATTGGTCGTTCTTCGCCATCTATCTCTTGTGACAGGATGGCTCCTACAGCATAATCTGAGGCGTCCACTGACAGTATGAATGGTTTTTCAAAATCCGGGTACGCTAGTACAGGGGCTCTAGTTAAAACATGTTGAATTTGTTGCATAGCTTTATCACATTCTTTGGTCCAAATAAAACTAACTCCTTTTTTCAATAAATTAGTCAGGGGCTTAGCAAGGGTGGCATAATTATTCACGAAACGTCTGTAGTAGTTTGCAAGGCCTAAAAATGACTGTAGTTCTTTGATATTTGTCGGTGTTGGGAATTCCTTTACTGCGGTGGTCAAACGGGGGTCCGGTTTGACACCTTCTCCACTTATTATATGACCTAAATATTGTACTTGTGACTGGGCGAAAGCACACTTTTCTAATTTTACACTCAAATGAGCTCCTTTTAACCTTTGCAAAACATCCCTCAGTCTTTCTGCATGTTCTTTTATCGTTTTAGAAAAAATAATAATGTCATCTAAATACACCAAGCAGGTTGTAGGTTTCAACCCACGCAGCAGCAAGTCTGCAAATCTTTGAAAAGTGGCAGGGGCGTTTCTCAATCCAAATGGCATCCTTACAAATTCATACAATCCTGTAGGTACAACAAAAGCAGTTTTATGGCGGTCCTGGGGTGCAACAGGGATCTGATGGTACCCAGAACGCAAATCAAGGGTGGTAAAATACTTACAGTTGCCCAATCGGTCCAATGTTTCATCAATGCGCGGTAACGGATATGTGTCTGGTGTCGTTACCCGATTTACTGCCCGCATATCGACACATAGGCGATAGGCTTTCTCCCCATTTACTGATTTCTTTGGCACAACGACCACGGGAGACGCCCACGCACTCGAGGAGGGTTGTATGATTCCTGCAGCTAATTGCTGCTGAATCGTATCTTCAACTACAGACTGCAAATGATATGGTATGCGGTAAGGTTTTTGTGCAATTGGCCGAGCTTCTCCGGTCGGAATTTCGTGCTGAACCAAATCCGTAGCCGGTAGAAACTGCCTCTCTTCAAACAACCACAAAAATTCCTCTAATACCGGCTGCAACATCCTTTTCTCCTCACTGTTTAAATGACCTAACTTCTCTGCTAACTGACTCCTTATCGTCGACGCGACATATCGCACTTCTCTAACTGAATATTTCTTTCCTTTCCTTCCTTTCTTATCTTTATTTCGCTGCTTCTCAGCTCCTCTTATTTCCTCAAAAATTTCCTGACCACTGGCAACAATAGTACCCTTCGGTATCACAACATCTTCTACACCAAAATTATCTATACTTACTGGTATCGCAAAACCCTTCTGTCTCCTTTCCGGTCGGCAGATACTTCTCTTTATATGTACTGACTGACGATCTAAAACATCATTCTGGGTGAGCGGGTCAACCAGAATGTCTGTATTAGGCTGTTCTTGATTTTTGACATCTATCCAGAGAATCTTTCCACTTCCGCCTTTTATCCTCACAGGGTCAGTGGTTTTTATCGCCCACATCTGCGGTTTTATAGGAGACTGTGAACGGCGCCTTTCGCAGCTCCCTCGCGTCTGACGGGGGTGCGCACTGCCAAATCGGTGAATTGCTTCGCCGAACTGCACAGTTCGCGTTCGATAATCCACTATCCCCTGATAACGGTGCAGGAAGTCATTCCCTAGTATGATGTCAAATTCACCCTTCTTTAGCCTTACTACCTCCATCATCTGACTGTATTTACCCTCGTCGATTTGCAGATTCACTACATACGAACCTGCAGGGACAATTACTTCCTCTCCAAGGCCACTGATATTGTACCGGGGTGGCTGTAATACCCTTCGATCATTTTTCTCCACAAACAATACACTAACTTGAGCACCAGTATCAACTAAAATTCTAACTGATTTGTTCCCGAGTACGCCAAATAGACTAACGTGTTCCACCTCTTTACATTTTTCGGTCCTAACCGGGTGTATTATTTTTGTCGGGGGCGCGGGTGGGTGGCGGAACCTGCCCCCCCCCAAGCGTTTCCCTGATTCGACCCTGCGTTGCGGCGGTGGCCGCGCATCTGATTAGAAAATGGTGACTTTGTGGGGCAAACATTATTAGCATGACCTACTGTCTGGCAAATAGTGCAATACGGCGCGCGACAGCGCATTGCCGTATGGTTGGGCTTCCCACAACGCTGACAAAATACTTCTTTTGCTGGGACCGGTACCGGGTCCGATGGGCGCGGGGCGGCAGCGCAAAAACGCAACACCTCTTCGCGTAGCATTGCCAAACGAACAGCTTCAAACAGAGAAGTAGGGGAGGCTGCTTTGACTTCTCCTCCGATGCGGGGGTCAATACCGCGAACAAATGCATCAATTGCACGCGCTTCGGCTTCTGAGCGCAAAATTCTGTTTTCACTGGCATTTTCACCTAGCTTGTAGGTACGACAAGACACTGCTCGTATGCGATCTGCAAAGGCATCAAAATCCTCATTAGGCTTCTGCCTAAGGGTTGATAATTGATCTCTGTAATATGCGGTACCTCTGGTATCGGAATAACGCGTAGTCAATCCGCGGGCCAATACTTCAAATTCGTGCGTGTCACGCAATTCGTCCACTGTTTCTATGAACATTCGGGCTTCCCCTGTCAACTTGAGTCTGGCTACATTGACCAATAGATCATCCGGCCAGGCACACGTGCGACCCACATCACGAATATTTTGTAAGAACATAGCTACATTTTCGTGGGACTTCCCAGAAAAGGTGGGAATGAAATCAGCCGCAGGAAAATTGCTTACAGTCGCCATGTTAGCAGAAATTGTGGCGTTTGTATTAGAGACAGAATTAGTGTTAGTTGCCTCTGTTTGAGCATTAGTTACAGGGGTGGAGCTAGCCACAGGTACGGAAGTTCGCGCACTAGCTTCCAGCGTCTGTTTCAAGACGCGGTTTTGCTCAAGTAGCTCCTGATTTTGTGCGAATAACTGGCGCATTTGCGAATTTATGGCCTCGAGCGGGTCTTGCGAGGCGGGTGCCTCTACGGGGGTATCCCGTTCCGTCGCTCGTGTTCCCATCGGCATGTTTACAATTTTAAGGGACGCTAGTGACCAGAAAAAAGTAATGATCGTTACAAAAAAAGGACGGCCACAAAGATTCTCAATCCAGCGGCGGAAGATCGTCAAAGATATAGTTGTAAGCATCGCGGCGACTTACATGGTGATGGCGGCGGTGCGACGCATTGGTGGCGGCGACGGCGCGGTGCAGTGACTGCGGCGGCGGTGGTCGGTGGTCGGCGGGCGGTAGCGGGCGGCGGACGGCGCTGGCTCGGCCGGTCGGCGATGGCGGCAGCCCCTGGCGCGTCGGTGACGGCGGCGGATGACGGCGGCCCTGCCGGTCGCGCAGCGCAGCGCAGGCCCCTCGGACTCAGGCAGCGGGCAGCGCGGCGGCGTCCAGCTCACGTGGCTGACTAGCGTGGGCTGCCTCGCTGCAGCGCGCGCCCTGTGCGTGTTTAGTGGAGCAGCCACGGCCCACGTGGAGCAAACGTGGCGGCCGGTTGGCGCATTCCATGCGCCAAGTGTACGGCGTCTTGCCGGGAGAAATTTAGTGTAGCGACAAAGTCACTACGGGAACGGATCCCACTTCTGACACCAATTGTACAGGATGACGGGTATGGGCAGGCGGTGGGCGTTATGGAATAATAGAGTAATTTTTAGAGAAAGGCCATTTATTGGCTAAAGCGTGTTGAAAAGGGGCTACATATGCCTAGGGAGGTGAGGGTGAGCCAGAGCTTACAATTTGGCGAACATTGTTCGCGAAGCTACCGAAAGTTGTTGTCTGCCAAAACTAAGTCCACAGTGCCGCAGCACCGGGAGAAGCGGGAGATGTTCAATGCTACAGGACGCGCATCCGACTCGCGGGTGAGCAAGAATACAAGAGAGCGGGCCCGGCGACGGGCGGCCGGGTATGTTCGACGCACCACGCGGCTTCCTCCACCGTGATTGGTCATGACCGAGCAAACCGTGCGGGCGGCATGGAACTTTCCAGAGCGTTGCCTGCTAAGCGACGCCTGGGACGGCGTTACCTCGTCAGCACACGAGAGAGGCGCGTGAACAAGGTGCCCTTTCTCGGTGCTGACTTCCTGTTACTAGATCGTGGGACGAAAGAATTTACAGGCGGCTAACGCTGCCGGCCGTGGCTTGGCCGCAATGGAAAAATGAAGTTACTGGTTGGAGGCTCATATAATAAAGTAAAATCTCCTATTGTCTGGCTCATCCTTTACAAGTCACAAACGTATAAGTACGTGGTATCACGTAACACTCCGCCAGTGCGGACGGTATTTGCTTCGTGATACACTACCCGTGTTAAAATGGTCTGTTTACCAATTGCGGAAAATGGTCGATATCGTGTTGATGTATGGCTATTTTGATCAAAATGACCAACGGGCGTCTGCTATGTATGCTGCTCGGTATCCTGAAACGACATCATCCAAGTGTCTGGACCGTTCGCCGGATAGTTACGTTATTTAAGGAAACAGGAAGTGTTCAGCCACATGTGAAACGTCAACCACGACCTGCAACAAATTATGATGCCCAAGTAGGTGTTTTAGCTGCTGTCGCGGCTTATCCGCACATCAGTAGCAGACAAACTGCGCGAGAATCGGGAATCTCAAAAACGTCGGTGTTAAGAATGCTACATCAACATCGATTGCACCCGTACCATATTTCTAAGCACCAGGAATTGCATGGCGACGGCTTTGAACGTCGTGTACAGTTCTGCCACTGGGCAAAAGGGAAATTACGGGACGATGACAGATTTTTTGCACGCGTTCTCTTTAGCGACGAAGCGTCATTCAGTAACAGCGGTAACGTAAACCGACGTAATTTGCACTATTGGGCAACGGAAAATCGACGATGGCTGCGACAAGTGGAACATTAGCGCCCTTGGCGGGTTAATGCATGGTGCGGCATTATGGGAGGAAGGATAATTGGCCCCCATTTTATCGATGGCAATCTAGATGTTACTACAAGATGTTTCACTGCATGACAGAATCACGATGTACTTCCAACATGATGGATGTCCGGCACGTAGCTCGCGTGCGGTTGAAGCGGTATTGAAAAGCATATTTCATGACAGGTGGATTGGTCGTCGAACCAACGTACCATGGCCCGCACGTTCACCGGATCTGACGTCCCCGAATTTCTTTCTGTGGGGAAAGTGGAAGGATATTTGCTATCGTGATCCACCGACAACGCCTGACAACATGCGTTAGCGCATTGTCAATGCATGTGTGAAAATTACGGAGGGCGTTCGCTGTTGAGAGGAATGTCGTTACACGTATTGCCAAATGCATTGAGGTTGACGGACATCATTTTGTGCATTTATTGCATTAATGTGGTATTTACAGGTAATCACGCTGTAACAGCATGCTTTCTCAGAAATGATAAGTTCACAAAGTTAAATTTATCTCATTGGAACAACCGAAATAAAATGTACAAACGTACCTACGTTCTGTATTTTAATTCAAAAAACCTACCTGTTACCAACTGTTCGTCTAAAATTGTGAGCCATATGTTTGTGACTATTACAACGCCATCTATCAAAAACCGAAAAAAGTGGTCCAACTAAAACATTCATATATCTTTACGTACTACTCGAATACGTAATAAAATGGGGGTTCCTATTTTTAAAAAAACGCAGTTGATATCCGCTTGACCTATGGCAGCGCCATTTAGCGGACCAACCATAGCGCCATCTGGTTTCCCCCTCCAAGCTAAACAAGTTTCATTCTTTGTAGTTTTTTCGTTTGACGCTTGTTTCGTGAGATATTTGGCCCGGTCACGATCAATGGACCACGTAACATGACGTCACAGACTGCCATCTCATTTTACGTACGCAATTGTAACGCTCTGGTGCTTCTCCTACCTTTGCACTTGGATTTCTGTAGATGGAAATAATTTCTAAGCTCGTCATGCATACTTTGTGATCAATAAAGTCATTCCTCACCCGCTGTCTGAGCTCATATGCAATCAAGCCTGCTTAACTGCAGGCCTCCGCATATTTCCTGCAGGATCTCTTCTGGCCAGCCAAAATTTATCAAATATGTTTCAAAGATCTGACGTTGTAAGGATGAAGTCTTTCACGTGGGACTTGTTGTAGTAAACCTTTAAGTGCGTAAACGTTTTTCCAGCAAACAATGAAACACGTCAGTATGTAGTCACTGGGAATAGTAATGAATAAACCAGCTCATTTTACATGCAGGGTGTTACAAAAAGGTACGGCCAAACTCTCAGGAAACATTCCTCACACACAAATAAAGAAAAGATGTTATGTGGACATGTGTCCGGAAACGCTTAATTTACATGTTCGAGCTCATTTTAGTTTCATTCCAACGTGATCAAATTGTAAATTTTCACAATCGACATGTGTGGGTTGACGAGAATTCGCACGCAATTGTGCAATCACGACATCAACACAGATTTCTGTGAACGTTTGGGCAGACATTGTTGGTGATGTCTTGATTGGGCCCCATGTTCTTCCACCTACGCTAAATGGAGCACGTTATCATGATTTCATACGGGATACTCAACCTGTGCTGCTAGAACATGTGCCTTTATAAGTACGACACAACATGTGGTTCATGCATGATGGAGCTCCTGCACATTTCAGTCGAAGTGTTCGTACGCTTCTCAACAACAGATTCGGTGACCGATGGATTGGTAGAGGCGGACCAATTCCATGGCCTCCACGCTCTCCTAACCTAAACCCTCTTGACTTTCATTTACGGGGGCATTTGAAAGCTCTTGTCTACGCAACCCCGGTACCAAATGTAGAGACTCCTCGTGCTAGTATTGTGGACGTCTGTGATACAATATGCCATTCTCCAGGGCTGCATCAGCGCATCAGGGATTCCATGCGACGGAGGGTGGATGCATGTATTCTCGCTAACGGAGGACATTTTAAACATTTCCTGTAACAAAGTGTTTGAAGTCACGCTGTTGCTGTGTGTTTCCATTCCATGATTAATGTGATTTGAAGAGAAGTAATAAAATGAGCTCTAACATGGAAAGTAAGCGTCTACATGTGTGTGTGAGGAATGTTTCCTGAAAGTTTGGCCGTACCTTTTTGTAACACCCTGCATATTTCCAAGTCTACCGCGAGTTGTGAGTTGGTAAATATTCATATCATAAAATCAAGCAGAAAACAACTGTACCCGGTATTTCCAGTTGTTTACCAAGAGTATTTAAATATATGCAATGTGATTATAATTGAAGTTCTAATTTCAAAACGCTGTAAAAAATGAACCGCTACTCAAAATGACGTCGTATTTGAACGGAATATTATTGAATAAGGTGGAAACAGTTACGGAAACAAAAAAAATTACCTAAATTTTCCCACTTTTAGAGACCCGAGTTCAAATAACTTACGGGAATGCAGCCAGTTGACGTCGTCGACAATCACTGATGTTTCGACAAGAGCAAATACCGCCATTTTCAGCTTAGTTTCGCGTTGAAAACAGCAGGGTGTGCTCCTGTAGAAATATCGGCGGTTATAGATGACATCATCCGGCTGCATACCCATAACCTATTTGAATATTTTCACTCTTGACTGCTCTGTAAGCGTCATAACGTAAGGGAATTCTGTTGCAAATGGCAGATGACTCGCAATAAGACGACTACGGCGTGAGTTTCACATTAAGCGAACCGTATGTGCGCCGGCCGGGGTGGCCAAGCGGTTCTAGGCGCCACAGTCTGGAACCGAGCGACGGCTTCGGTCGCAAGTTCGAATCCCGCCTCGGGCATGGATGTGTGTGATGTCCTTAGGTTGGTTAGGTTTAAGTAGTTCTAAGTTCTAGGGGACTGATGACCTCAGAAGTTAAGTCCCATAGTGCTCAGACCCATTTGAACCGTATGTGCAATGTGCATAATCTCACAAGTTTGGCACACTACAGTTATGGCAGGAAGGTACGCCCATCCACCATGGCTAGGTCGTACCACATTGGATGAGAAAAATCGGTTTATAATTGTCCTGAGGTCAAGAATTCTGAATTCAAGAATGAAATCGGTTTTTAATCGTCCTGTAATGCAAGAATGAAATCGGATTTTAAATACCCTGTAACCAAAAACCGCATAAAGAGGGAGAATGAAGTAGGTTGCCACTGACCTGTGGTCAAAAACTGAGTAAAAAACAACATTCACATCGGTTTTTAGCTTTCATCAGAATAATACAAGAAATGTTCAATATGCTGTCCACCGTTTCCTGCAGCAAGTTTAAATCAAGAAACAGCATATTCTACAACCGATCTGAGTTTCTCAGGGGTCACCTACAGCATGCTCTGCACAATGCGTACCTTCAGTGCAGCTGCATGTGTAACTGGGGCACTGAACACAGCATCTTTGACATAATCCCACGGCGAGAAGTTTCACGAATTAAGATCAGGTAATCTGGATGCCTAGGCTGTACGGAAATGACAGCTGATAATTCTAGCAGCTCCAAAATGCCGCTGCAGCAGTTGTTTCACTGGCTGTGTGATGTGCGAAGTTCCGGCAAATTGCATAAAAATGATCTTTCTCACACATCCACGCTGTTGAAAGTTTGGAACGGCGTTATTACGCGAAAGCCTATCGTAGCGTTTACCAGTAACGATACTTAACTCGCCAGACCCATCTCCTGAAAACCATTAGGTCTTACGGTAAACGATGCCGTCAACCTGCATTACAATCTTACCTTCGCAGAATGAAGCGGTATCGGTTCATGTGCAACGGGATCGCCCATGTTCTGCAATTCTGCATACTGATATGTGTTTGGAAACAAATGGACTTCTTTCTCTACAGAATGCTCCATTCATTGCCAACTTCAATGCAAGCGAGAAATTTCAGAGGAAACGTTTTCCCTACTGGCAACCCCTAACATGGGTAATTTTGTATGGACAGCAATACAGATTGTTTTCTAGACTTTTATGTACCATGCTCACAGGCGTGCCCGAGGTAAGGCTGTCCCCTCCTGCACTGCTTGTCTGTACATCACCGCTCGACCCATCCTGCAATGCTGTGGCCAAATCTTCTACTGACGTCGGATTAGTTGCTTTCCTTCCTTTCTCGCATTGCACTTCAAAAAGAACCTGTATATTCAAATTTCGTAATTATTTTCTTCATACCTTGGCAGACATCTTACTAACGCATTTTTTTCATGTGCCTGAGTGCCTAGAACTTCTGCAGAGGTACACTACTGGCCATTAAAATTGCTACACCAAGAAGAAATGCAGAAGATAAACGGGCATTCATTGGACAAATATATTATACTAGAACTCCATGTGATTACATTTTCACTGAGAAATCAGTACCCAGAACAACCACCTCTGGCTGTAATAACGGCCTTGATACGCTTGGACATTGAGTTAAACGGAGCTTGGATGGCGTGTGCAGGTACAGCTGCCCATGCAGCTTCGACACGATACCACAGTTCTTCAACAGTGACTCGCGTATTGTGACGAGACAGTTGCTCGGCCACCATTGACCAGACGTTTTCAATTGGTGAGAGTTCTGGAGAATGTGCTGGCCAGGGCAGCAGTCGAACATTTTCTGTATCCAGAAAGGCCCGTACAGGACCGGCAACATGCGGTAGTGCATTATTCTGCTGAAATGTGGGGTTTCGCCGGAATTCAAAGAAGGGTAGAGCCACGGGTCGTAACACATCTGCAAGGTAACGTCCACTGTTCAAAGTCCCGTCAATGGGAACAAGAGGTTGTAACGCCGGAAATGCATATCCTACTATTTCCATCTATTGTACTATAATTTTTTTCCTTGTTTTGTTACCTCAATATATGACATTTCTGTGTCTTTACATATTGTAATTGTTTTAGTATTTGTATATATATATTTATGCATTTATGTCGATGTATAATTGGTTTGTTTCGTAAATATTATTTGTATATTTACGCTGGGTCTTGCCTAGGGAAAACTGCTATCGAAAGATTACATCGATAGGTCGTGTGAAGAATCAAAGTGTGTAGGATCTTTGGTAGTGTTAACTCTGCCGCGTGGAGTGCGGGCAGAGCAGTGAGAGTCTGGCTGGAGTAGTGCAGTGGAGCAGGTGTGTTGTGTGACGCTCCCGCGAGTTGCCGCGCTTTCGGGGTTTGGCAGCATGAAATTGCGCTCGACTTGCGATGATAGTTTCTGACATGGTGTCGTGGACGGGAAGCATTAGCTGGCACACATCAAGAGACCGTTTCGTCTGGTGACCGTGTCGAGAAGAAGGCACGCCAACATCCAGCTTCTGCAACAGCGATGGCCGACAATGAGTGACTGTCGCCACCTCCTCGATCGACGACTTCAAACCTTCAATCAACCAACAAGGAAGACTAAAAGCACGTAAAGTTTCAGAACTGTATGGCAGACCTCAGCTTTTCAAACTGTTCCATTTGCCTCGCAAAATTACAGCAACTTAGCATGAACTTTTGTTGCTCATTGTCCCAATTGCATTACCAAGCAGGGTCCCTTCCTTTTCCGGAATGAACCCGAGTGTCGTTGAAATTCAAACGCCAGCATCATTCAATTTCACTGCCTGAATTTCAAAGTTCAGTTAAAGTATTCATAGCTGGCTACAATATTTAGATTACGCAAGCACAAATTAAGAGTGCGAGTTTTGTTACCATATTTTAGCTTACCTGTGACTGCAGCTCAGCTTGGTAGGTACTAAACTTTACTATTGTTAATTGTTCAGAATCATTTAATTCAAGTTCAAAGTTAAATCTCTTGTTTCTACATTGCGTAGAGTCAAGTTGCTTTTGAAATGATTGTTGAGGTAGTCCAAGACTAACCGTATTTTACTGAATTTCGATGTGCTTAAGAAAGAAAGCTTCTTATTAATTTCAGTCACTAAATTAACTTTCAATTTTCCGGTTTTATTAATTCTTTTGCTAACTTAAGTCAGGGTGCAGCGAAATTTATTACTTCTGACAAACTGTAAGTTTTCACACTACACGTGTCAACCTTCAGTTGCTACGCTTCTAGTGCTAATTATATGTGTAATTACCTTTCTTTTTCAGTTACTATAGTAATTGTCCTTAGGACTGGCGACCGTAATTTCCCCCAAATCCCAAATATCTAATTACCGCTAGTTAATTGTTAATGAAACGGGCGCACATTTACTTTCTTTATTAACTTTACCCCTTTTCAAAATTAATTTCCACCAATTTCATTTGCTTTTTTCCTTTCATGTAGATGCAACCCTTTCCTCCCTCTTTACCGACAGATTAACTTCGGTGACGATTGCTTTTCCCAAATTTCCATTAGGTACACGCGGTTTAATTTTTCACTGTCATTAAGGTCGATAAGTGAGGGGGAGGTTACACGTGGCGACCTGGTGACAGGACAGTCTTCAAATTTGAGGTTGTTCTGGACACGAATTTTGCATTGTGCAAATCTCGTAACAAAGTACTGGTTACGAAATGGTCGATACGTCGACGAGAATATTAGTGTGAGGAATCCTAATTAGATTTGAGATTTGGCACTTATATTGAAAAATATTAAAATGAGTGAAGGCAACAATTGCCAAAATTTGGTAGACTTGGATACGGAACAATCGGTCGAACAGTGGGAAACGCGCACCACGGTACCCATTGTTCTGGGGCAGGCGGCTAGCATGAAAGACGCGACCGCCGAAACGCAACAAAGAGCAGAAATGGAATTCCAAACTTTAGAAATTGTTTCGGAATCGGAAGTGAAAATCAAATCTGAATCCCTTGATGACGAATACGGGGGGACAATTAAAGAGGAAGCCGCTGCGGAAGTAAAACCGGTAGTTTCCGGGAATTTAACTGATTTATTGAATGTTTTGGATAATGAAATCAAGAGTCAAGGCAGAAATTAAAGCTCTGTCTGCCAAAAAGACGATCAGGCTGCCAAGCAAGAAGCTCAGGCTGCCAAGCAAGAAGCTCAGGCTGCCAAGCAAGAAGCTCAGGCTGCCAAGCAAGTAGCTCAGTCTGAAAAAATTGAACGAATGCTAGACAATCAGAACAAAGCTATTAATGTTGTTAACAACAATGTTGAAGTTGTTAACACAAAAGTTGATAAAATCAAAGAGGGTATTGTCTTGATTAATACCGAAATCGGTAATCTTAAACAGGAAATGATAGGCGTTCAGGCGGAAATTGCGAGCATAAATACTCGTTTTGATTCCGAAATTAGCAGAATCGAGAAAAGTGTAGGAGACGCAGTTGCTCCGATCATCGAGAATAAGGTGACGCAACAAATTCAATTAGTGAGAAAAGAGGGTCAACAGAAGGTGGAAACTTTAAAGGCTTTAGTATCCGAAGTAGATACCAAAGTGACGAAGCAGGCTAATACCCGCGAAGAGAAAAAGAGGGAAGTGGAAACGCTTGCGACAACCACTTGCCAAGTGATTACGAGGGTGTCGGAATTAGAAAGGAAACTTGACAAGAAACAGAGCTATGTGCCAATCTGTGCACATAGTTCGGAGTTGTTGACGAAAGAGGAGCGGTTCGACCCCGACGGATTTCATTAAAAATTGTGGAAGAGTTTTACCCAGATCATGGACTAATGAGAGAAAAGTTAATGCGGTTATTGATGTGTTGGCTGGTGATGCCAAGCGTTGGGGCTTAAACCTCAACATTACGAACCTGACTTTTGACGAGTTCAAAAATTTGTTTCTGGCTGAATACTGGTCAGAGCAAAAACAGCAAAATGTCTGGCGCGAATTTGTCGTATCGAGGCCTTTCGATGCGAAGTCAGGGTGCAGCGAAATTTATTACTTCTGACAAACTTTCAGTTTTCACACTACACGTGTCAACCATCAGTTGCCACGCTTCTAGTGCTAATTATATGTGTAATTACCTTTCTTTCTCAGTTACTATAGTAATTGTCCTTAGGACTGGCGACCGTAATTTTCCCCAAATCTCAAATATCTAATTATCGCTAGTTAATTGTTAACGTAACGGCCGCACATTTACTTTCTTTATTAACTTTACCCCTTTTCAAAATTAATTTCCACCAATTTCATTTGCTTTTTTCCTTTCATTTAGATGTAGCCCTTTCCTCCATCTTTACCGACAGATTAACTTCGGTGACGATTGCTTTTCCCAAATTTCCATTAGGTACATGCGGTTTAATTTTTCACTGTCATTAAGGTCGATAAGTGAGGGCTGGATCCGCAAGTTGGAATATTTGCGTGATCGCCGCACGGAAACCGAAATAGTTTGGGAACTCTACAAGAAGCTTCCAGATGATACAAAACGCTACGTAGGAAGCAATTACAGGACAATCAATGAGTTCCTGGAAAGAGTTGAGGACGAGGACAATTGGCGCAATAATCGCGACAGTGGTAGAGGCCGTGGTAACAACAACGGGTACCACAGCAACCACAACAACGATAACTATGGGAATAATGCATACCGCAATCTTGGCAGCAATAACAATAATGGTTCCGGCCGTAATGACAATCGGTACAATGCAAATAATAACCGGAATGACGGAAACCAGTATCATACTAGCGTGATACGGGCTGCGCAGAATAGTAATAACGCCAGAGGGTGTGACCGGCCGCCTCAGCAGTATCCGGAGAGCGTATCTGCTGGGACGAGGCAGGGAAACCATTAGCCGCGCCGGTGAGGGGCCCACCGGGCGTGGAGAAATTTTGGCGGCCCAATAACAGGAGAAAACCCAGGTGTCGTCGTTATGAAAATTCCGTATGGAATAATCAACGGCGGGAGAGTGTGCCAGTGTTAGGAGAAAGGAGTGCACCCACAAGTAGTAGATCAGCTGTATACACGGCAGTAGAAAAAACATTCACTGTCAGTGAGAACAATTTAAGTAGTCTTCTGGAAATCGATTATAAAGTCGCAACTGTAATACCCACTGCGGAACTGGAGATTGAGTTTAAGAATAATTCGCAAGTGTTGAGAGAAGATCAGATGTCGGATAAAACGTCCGTCATTGAGCGAGGGGATGCAGACAGGGATGAGGTCTGGTTAAGGCAGTTCGGTCGCTTATACGACGAACTAAGAGATTATAGGGGCCTGTACGGGAGAAGTGTTTACAGGGAGCGCGGGCAGGATTTGCCGCGTCTCGTCCCACAGGAAGATAGTAGTTGTGAAGTGATAGAAAGTTCTGGCCCTAACCGGCAGACTTTACTAGAAATAGTTGATGTTAATGGGGAGCACGAGCAAGATGCGTCGTGTTTCGCCCCGCAGGAGTTGAATGTTGAAGTAGTAACGGAAAGTTCTGGCCCTAACCGGCAGACTTTACCGAAAGTTGTAGTGGTAGAAGTAACCGACCCATCCGACGCAAACATCCAGTTTAAACATTGCGACAGTATTAAGGAGAAAGATTACGAAAATTTTAGTGGTAGCCAGACACGATTGGTAGAAAAGCATGTGGATTACAGCGTGTATGAGGTTAGAGCTGACATTATATGGTCAGACGATAGCAGTGTGGGTTGCGCAGATCTAGCGGAAGTAATTGCAGAGACTACTGGGCACATCCCTCCAGGTAGATTGGCAGATGAGATCAATCTGGCCAAAGGGGAATCAACAAAGATGTCAATTAGTGAATTGATAGCAAAGCAACACTCACTAGTTGACGAGTTACAGGAAAAGGTTTCGGTATTGGAGGCGAAGCTACAGACTAAGCCTCAGGACAGACGTGTTGAAATTAAAACTGTATGTGAACAGAGGCTGAAAAAGCCGCCAGATAAACCGGATTTAGGATCAAAGCTGGATGGTTTTTTCTGGAATGACCTGGATATAGACGAGGATTTACTGTGGGAAAATAAAGAAACAGTCGAGGACAAGTGTAGACAGATAGTAGTGTCTGTTAATATGCACGACCTACAACTAAACGTGTTGATTGACACCGGTGCAGAACTGAGTGCTGTATCTGGGAAAATATTTGAGTTACTGAAAGACAGACCAGGCATCGTAGTTATGCCAGTAACAGGAGTGAAAATTATTGGTGCTACTGGGAAGGCCAGTAAACCGGTCACAAAAGAGATTTTTGTCAACTTCGAGATATGTGGGGCACGATTTGAACAAAAGTTTGTCGTCGTGTCAGACTTAACTGCGGAAGTAATTATCGGGGTAGATTGGCTATTAAAGTACCATGCAGTGATTAATTGCGAAAGCAAAACTTTGACATGTACGTCACAACTTAAAACAATAGTAGTTAGCTTTGACGAGGCAGGAGACGGTGTGCATAGGCAACACCAGCCTATACACATTGTTAACTGGCCGGATGGTATTGATGTAGGTATGAATTTGAACTACTGTAATGTGAGGAATCTCGGCATTGACAATAATGTAGAAAGTGAATTGGAAAGTATTGTAGACAGTGTGTCAAACGTAACACACGAACAAAGATGAGGCCGACTTTCCCGTACCTATTGCCATCACAACCATAGGGCATGGGGCAAATATGAAGCAGAATTTAAGAGAATTATGAACACCTTGAGACATGAATCGATGGGATTTTCTCCAGAGGAAATCCTGTTGGATAACAGAAGTAAAAGTTTAGTGGAAGAGATAATCAAATTCCCTCCACGGATTGACATTAGTATTGGTGTGAAAAAAGATCGTTTGCGAGAAGTAATGAAGCTAAAAGCTGATGCTTGCATACGTCGTCATGACGCTAAAGCGCGTTTTGCAAAGTTTGCAATCGGAGACTTAGTACTTGTAAAAGCTCATGAGAAATCGAGCGAGATAGACAATGAAATCTCTAAATTTAAGTTTGTTTATAATGGACCATATACAGTCATTGGTATACCTCACACAAATGCTTATTGCTTAGAGTATCCAAGCTCTGGAAAACTATTAGGTATACGGAAAATTGTAGACTTGAAATTGTACCAACCTAGGATCGATTAATACCACACAATGGGTAATTTGAACAGTATGTAAATATAGAGTGTAAGATTTAAGGTTTGCTAGGTTGCAATGCTTTTGCCTGACCTAGAGGTCATTAAAGAAGTTTTAATTAATAAGTAATTAATGTTGATTAAATGATTTAAGAGGAATTGATTAATAATAAATTGAAAAATCCAAGCTGCTATTTTAAGTTTTCAGCTGAGTCACAGTAGATTAAGGAATGTAAATATGATTTTGTAACTAGCTGTAAGATTTAATGAATGTGTAATTTACTAGTCATTGCCGATGTACTTAGACGCTGTTTTGAGTTTCAGGCTAGCACATGCTTGTGATGATGGACAGTGTCGAGTTATCCACTGTGATAGTGTTAATGGACTCCTTGAGATTACTCGTTAGTGAGTTTTTCCGAAAGAATTCAGTGAAGCGGACGTTCTGGAAATGCCGTTACAAGGGCGAGTGAGATCAAGCGTGCCGCACAGGCGGGCGCAACAATACTGGCGAGGCGGAGCCGCTGTCGGCTCTTGTGCTGCTGTCGGCTCTTGTGCCGCTGTCGGCTCTTGTGCCGCTGTCGGCATTCTTTGTACTGGCGAGTACGGAAGGTGGAGTTGTTTTTCTTCCCGGACAGCTGATGTGAAAGAATTCTGTTGACAATATTTATGTTTTTGTGGATCTGCTGTATATTATTTTCTTGTTTAGCGTTAAGTGGACTCTCATGGCGAGAATATTAATTATGAAAAGGTTACTTAAAAATGTGTATAATATGTAATTAATAATTAATTTGCGTATTTTGATCTATCTGTTTTTATGACCATGTACTCTGATTAATTTTGTAAATTGTATTCCATTTCTTGATACTGCTAGGAATTTTGATTTTTAGAATAGCTAAACCATTTTCTATGTTTTCTATGAATTTTAATATGTTGTCAACCTGTTTCATTTTGTGCAAGATGACAGAGTGGAATAAGGTTAGGACTGTCTCCACTCAATTATTATGGTCTAAAAATTGATTTATGGTTAATTAGACGAATGCTAAATTTTGTTGATGTTTTGAGCATATGCATTTCCACTGTTTCTTTTTTGGGACATTTTCTGAGTCTGTTTACGTTACACGAACATCCTCAGACAATGTGGGGCACGTGTAACGCCGGAAATGCATATCCTCCTATTTCCATCTATTGTACTATAATTTTTTCCTTGTTTTGTTACCTCAATATATGACATTTCTGTGTCTTTACATATTGTAATTGTTTTAGTATTTGTATATATATATTTATGCATTTATGTCGATGTATAATTGGTTTGCTTAGTAAATATTATTTGTATTTTTACGCTGGGTCTTGCCTAGGGAAAACTGCTATCGAAAGATTACATCGGTAGGTCGTGTGAAGAATCAAAGTGTGTAGGATCTTTGGTAGTGTTAACTCTGCCGTGTGGAGCGCGGGCAGAGCAGTGAGAGTCTGGCTGGAGTAGTGCAGTGGAGCAGGTGTGTTGTGTGACGCTCCCGCGAGTTGCCGCGCTTTCGGGGTTTGGCAGCATGAAATTGTGCTCGACTTGCGATGATAGTTTCTGACATGGTGTCGCGGACGGGAAGCATTAGCTGGCGCACATCAAGAGCCCGTTTCGTGTGATGACCGTGTCGAGAAGAAGGCACGCCAACATCCAGCTTCTGCAACAGCGACGGCCGGCAATGAGTGACTGTCGCCACCTCCTCGATCGACGACTTCAAACCTTCAATCAACCAACAAGGAAGACTAAAAGCACGTAAAGTTTCAGAACTGTATGGCAGACCTCAGCTTTTCAAACTGTTCCATTTGCCTCGCAAAATTACAGCAACTTAGCATGAACTTTTGTTGCTCATTGTCCCAATTGCATTACCAAGCAGGGTCCTTTCATTTTCCGGAATGAACCCGAGTGTCATTGAAATTCAAACGTCAGCATCATTCAATTTCACAGCCTTAATTTCAAAGTTCGGTTAAAGTATTCATAGCTGGCTACAATATTTAGATGACACAAGCACAAATTAAGAGTGCGAGTTTTGTTACCATATTTTAGCTTACCTGTGACTGCAGCTCAGCTTGGTAGGTACTAAATTTTACTATTGTTAATTGTTCAGAATCATTTAATTCAAGTTTAAAGTTAAATCTCTTGTTTCTACATTGCGTAGAGTCAAGTTGCTTTTGAAATGATTGTTGAGGTAGTCCAAGACTAACCGTATTTTACTGAATTTCGATGTGCTTAAGAAAGAAAGCTTCTTATTAATTTCAGTCACTAAATTAACTTTCAATTTTCCGGTTTTATTAATTCTTTTGCTAACTTAAGTCAGGGTGCAGCGAAATATATTACTTCTGACAAACTTTCAGTTTTCACACTACACGTGTCAACCTTCAGTTGCCACGCTTCTAGTGCTAATTATATGTGTAATTACCTTTCTTTTTCAGTTACTATAGTAATTGTCCTTAGGACTGGCGACCGTAATTTCCCCCAAATCCCAAATATCTAATTACCGCTAGTTAATTGTTAATGTAACGGGCGCACATTTACTTTCTTTATTAACTTTACCCCTTTTCAAAATTAATTTCCACCAATTTCATTTGCTTTTTTCGTTTCATTTAGATGCAACCCTTTCCTCCCTCTTTACCGACAGATTAACTTCAGTGACAATTTCTTTTCCCAAATTTCCATTAGGTACACGCGGTTTAATTTTTCACTGTCATTAAGGTCGATAAGTGGCGGGAAGGTTACAAGGTGACCGAGAAGTGTAACCAACGGCAACCCATACCATCACGGCGTGTGGTACGCCAGTATGGCGATGACGAATACACGCTTCCAATGTGTGTTCACCGCGATGTCGCCGAACACGGATGTGACCATCATGATGCTGTAAACAGAACGTGGATTCATCCGAAAAAATGACGTTTTGCCATTCGTGCACCCAGATTCGTCATTGGGTACACCACCGCACGCGCTCTGTCTGTGATGCAGCGTCAAGGGTAACCGCAGCCATGGTCTTCGAGCTGATAGTTCATGCTGCTGCAAACGTTGTCGATCTGTTCGTGCAGATGGTTGTTGTCTGGTAAAGGTCCCCATCTGTTGACTCAGGGATCGAGACGTGGCTGCACGATCCATTACAGCCATGCGAATAAGATGCCTGTCATCTCGACTGCTAGTGATACGAGGCCGGTGGGATCCTGCACGGCGTTCCATATTACCCTCCTGAAGCCACCGATTCCATATTCTGCTAACAGTCATTGGATCTCGACCAACGCGAGCAGCAATGTCGCGATACGATAAACCGCAATCGCGATAGGCTACAATCCGACCTTTATCAAAGTCGGAAACGTGATGGTACGCATTTCTCCTCCTCACACGAGGCATCACAACAACGTTTCACCAGGCAATGCCGGTCAACTGCTGTTTGTGTATGAGAAATCGGATGGATACTTTCCTCATGTCAGCATGTTGTAGGTGTCGCCACCGGCGCCAACCTTGTGTGAATGCTCCGAAAAGCTAATCATTTACATTGAAACGTCCCCTCAGAAAAATTTATACAAGACTGTGCTTAATCTGACACACAATATTTTGTTAGCGCAACGCAATCTGACTTTCAATAATCCCTACAAAAGAATGGGCCCTGACTAACAGTAAACTATACCTTTCACAAATCACTTACCTCACAAAAATCTTCGCTACTCAAGCTACTGCAATACAGCGAGCGCCACTACTGCCAGCTAAATAAAAGATTCAAACTATGGAAGGCACTAACTACTGATAGGGATAGTTAGCAAATGAAAGATATTAATAGAGAACAAACAATGTATTTACCTTGATATCATCATATATAAACATAGCAGTTCATGACAAATTTCAAAACTCCGCCATCTCTCTCCCCACATCCACCACTGCTGGCGGCTCACCTCCAACTGCGCAACGCTACGCGCTGTTCACATCCAGCTGCCGCTGCCCAACACTACAATGGCAAGTATTACAACAATGCAAAGCAGCCACAAACTGCACACAGCACAGCCAGTGATTTTCATACAGAGGTGGCGTTACCAATAAAAAAAACCTAAACAGCCTACTTACATAGCCACCATGCTCCCCACAAAAAATTTTACAAATTTGGTTTGGGCAGTGGCCAATACAGATTTGAAAAAAATTTTCATAATTACAATAACAAAGAAATCAAATGCACACACTTATTGATACAATGTTGGTCAAAAGCTAAAAATTTCTCACAGTCCATGAAGACAGTCCAGATTGTTCGTCACAGTAAAAATGCAGAGTTTTTCTCAAAGTCTGAGCAGTAAAAGAAAATGCACACAGAAGTAGTGGATTTCCATGCAGTCTTGAAGAAGTAGTGTTGTTCTTCCAACGGAAAGAGAGTGCTGACTCTCGATGTGCAGACAGGTAATGGGCCACAACAGAGGAAACCCACAGCAAAGTCATTCGAAGTTTTGAAGAATATTGGTAGGTAGGTCATCACAGAGCAGACCCACTGGAGTCCTGGTAGAGATTGTGGTATTGGTGGGCCACCAGAGGTGCAGACCCACTGCAGTCCTTGTAGAAATAATGGTATTGATGGATCATCAAAGATGTAGACCCACTGTAGTCCTTGTAGAGATAGCCAGCAGCCATCTGTTGTGACTGTGCAGGTGCACAATCACCATTGAAGTGTCTTGCGGATAATATAGCAAGTCCATAAACCACCACTTGTGCACTCACAAAGTTTTTGGAATTCTCCTTAGAACCAGCAATGCTGTTATCCAGTCCCTTGCTGAATTATTAACACACGTGTAAACACTAACAGTCCCTACTTCTCACATATTGTCCATATACTATGACCAACAGAAATGTGTGCAGTGAAATGGAACTTACAAGTTACTTAATTTGATGAACTGGTGTCAATTACAATTTTATAACATAAGAATACAATTACAAAGGTACAAAATACATCATTAAAAACATAACAATACAGATAACATTTGTAGTAAAACAGGCTTTACAAAAGAATAGAAATAGACATATACATCAATGTTACAGGAATTATGAGATAAGTAAATACATAAAATATCAGAATAACTTTTGGAACATCAACTTTACACATGAGCATTAAAACAAAACAGAATAAATAATGTCTAAACATATTTACAAGGTAAATAACATATTATTAATGCAAATTATATTTGAGGATAACAGTATTCCTCATCATAGTGAATGTAGCTTAGTATTAGAAAAATTCTACAATATAAGTCTTATCAGATAAACATATAAATACAGGAAAAACATAAATACCCAAGGGTACACAAACATATAGCGGAATAATACAAAAGGAAAGGACAGGATTTGTTTTACTGCAGTATTTTGTATGGAGATCTCCCTTTGTTCATCATTATTCCCAAAAGTACTATCTATACCTGCTTTCTGTACTTTTTTCGTTTAACTTCTCAATGCATTTCTTCCAATTCATCGCAACTCATTCTCTTATATAGTCTACCCCCTCTTAAGCTAACTTAAATCTACCGAGCTCAGATGCTAAACTAAGGGACGAGGCAATGCAGCAGCACAAAACAAGTAACACAAACAGCAAGGACAAAAAAATCAAATTTGCGAAGCAAGCTACAGTAAATCTAAATTACCAAGCAATTCAACATTACAACTAATATGAGGCAATGCATAGCAAACAAAAAAGTAAATCTGGCTTATCAGAGTAACACAAATTAAAGTTCAGTAGCACTATGCCTGGCAAATAGCAGCTTATATCTAAACATGACATAGCTCAAGCAAAAAAAATATTACAGTAAAAACAACAATGCAGATAAGGGAAATGTATATTCACATCTTAATGTCTATGTAATTAAAGTGGTGCACCACAACAACTTATTGTAAAAGAAATATTACCATGTACTTGAAAAGAATATTATGTATGCAGTTACTGTTACTAGTCCCTTCTTATTGTTCTTTCCTTTCCAAGTGCTCCTTTTTTGAAGAATGTGGATCACAAAATTATTATTTAATAGATCTGTTGACAGAAAGTGTTCACATTAGCAAATGCATTTAATTTTATTTTATGAAACCAATGCTGCAACACAGCTGGAAACCAGATATTAAACAAAATGAGCAATCTCTTAACTACAAAGACAATAGATGTAAAATGTTTCTAATCACTTCATTAGGCATTTCAGTAAATATCATAAATTACGAGCTCCACAGTATGCTTTCAACAAGGAAATGTCAATAGCGAGGACAATGGCCTCCCCTTTCTTTTTTTCTACCTGTGCCGCTGAAAGGCTAATGGCTTTTTTTCGGGTGGCTGTCGCCCAGGTGGGTGTCCGCGACGCATTACGTGCAGGTGGTCACTTAACTTTCTTACGGAAATATTTACGACAGCAGTTTCCGCTATAGTGACAGTCTCACATAAAAATATTTCACAGGTCAGGAATTAGCGTTGCAAATCTGTAGAAAGAAAATCCTATAAATATAAGTGTCCAAATAAAATATTCGTCAGCATTGTGATACAGTCACGCATTTACGCACATTTCATAACTCTTAAAGTATGATTCTTGGTTTCCAACATACTTCTTATTCCTCATATACGGTAGCATCATCTTATTGATCATAAACATATCTCAACAGCATAGTACACATCGTCGTCGTAATAATAACATCATAACACCTCAGTCAAATCTCAAAAACGTCGTAGCTTTTTGTAATAATTTCAAAACCTAAAAAAAATTCTCTCCTCATTTCAATAGTGTCATCTACCTCAAACGTACTTTAAAATCATGCTCCCTTACCAAATATATCATTCAAAGCTCTCATAGTATCACAATGGTTCCGAAAAAATATGAACAGTTTGCAAAGTACAGACAAAATACAGTTTCATAAGTGTGAAGTTACCCAACTGTGTATTGCGTAAACATGTGACACTGATGTAGTAAAAAAATGTTTATCTCTCAGTTAAATGATCAGATAGCTGTGTAATTTGTGTGTTAGAGAAATATGGTACCAATGTGTAAAGTTGTATAAGCAAATACCATATTAGCTAGGGTTCCTTGTGGTTGCCACACACATGGTACACAAAGTAAGCGTGTACCCCCCTGAGGATTAATGTAGTTATACCCTCAGGTGTTACAGATTACAGCAATGGAATGAAATGTATCATGGAAAAACTTCGTATCATTGTACTTCAAATATCTTTAAAAATAAATGTTTTAAGTACAAAATTAATCACTCAAATGCGTGTCCTGTAGCGCTAAATGTGCGTCTTGCTGTAAGATAATTCTGTGGAAGTGTCGTAATTATCGTCCTCCGAAAGCTAAGTTCTGCAGAAGTCAATGTACTTACGCCATCATAAACGAAAGTGAAATGCTTTGTGTATAGATATCGTAATTATTATGTACATTACTGTGATCAAGAAAATACTATACTGTAAAGTATTGTTGTGCTACGAAAAAGGCTCTCACATTGTAGTTTACTACTAAAACATGTTTTGCTTTCCAGAAGAATTCAGAAAAACTGTGCGGATATAAAACAGATACACCACAAAAGCAACATTGTAAATTGTCACTCATTAGTAGCGTCGTGATATAATCGTGTATCTGTCAAAGAAACCAAATGCTAAGTCATCATTAATTCCACAGAAAGTACTTTAAATCCAGAATGTATTTTCAAGTAAACCAAAATGTTGCATTAAAATCTCATTAGCAGTACTGGTAAATGTTCTAAGTATGTGAGCCTTATAGTCGTTACGTAATCGTGCAACTAACAAGTAAAAATGTACACACACAATAACACTGTGACGTCTGTTCACTATAACAATGCATTCGTCATTTCTGTTTCAATAAGTTCTCTTGGTTCTTGATTGGATATTTAACTTCAAACATTGTTGCATGTTAACAGATTCTAAGTCTGACAAGCATACTAGTAATGTAAAGTGAAAAGTTTTATGGCAATGACAAAGTTAAAAAGCAGATTATCTTTCAATAAACGGTTTTACAAATGAAATGTGGTGTAAGCCTTTACTCTTCCTAGTACGCAGAGTTTCAACTTCAACGCAATTATCATCTGGTATACGTCGGATTCTGTAAGGTCCATTGTAAACAAGAAAGAATTTGTGACTCAAGTGTTTCTTCTTATGTGACAATGAATGAGCTTTAATGAGAACTTTCTGACCAATATATAATTTCTTTGCATTTGCTTTACCGTGTAGTTCTCTCCTTTTGTCTGCTGCAGATTTTATATTTTTAAGAGCCAAATCAGTTATGTCTTTGTGTCGAAGTTTACGTGTATTCGGGAAAGGTATAAGCTCTCTGATTCTGTTCGGTGGTTCTTCATTCTTCAGTACAAGAGTAGGTGGTAAAGCAGTGGAATCATGAGGCATTTCATTCAGCACATTTTGAAATAATTGTAGATATCTGTCCCAATGCTGATGCTTTCTGTGACAATAAAGTCTGCAAAGCTTATTGATTTCTTTCATAATCCGTTCAGACGGGTAGCAATGTGGTGAGTACAATGAAATAAAAACAGGTTTGATTTTATGATTCCGAAGCGTGCGTGACCAAACAGCAGATCTAAATTGTGGTCCATCATCTGAAATGACTTTAGCAACGTGGCCAACTTCACGTAAGAAATTTTTAACAAAGGCGTTGGAGACAGATCGTCCAGTGGCTTTACGTAACGGAGTGAAAGAAACAAATTTTGAAGTAAGTTCAACAGCGACTAGAACGTACGAAAATCCATTGGATGTTCTGACAAGCGGTCCCAAGAGATCAACAGCAGCAAATTCTTTTAATTTAGAAGGAATAATAGGAAACAACGGAGCACGATGTGAGACAGTAGATGGTTTCGCCTTTTGACAAAGTTTACAAATAGACAAGACTCTTCGAATTCTTTTTTCCATATTGTTAAAATAACAAGTCGTTCGAAGAATATGATAACATTTTCGTGGACCAAAATGTGCGTAGCTGAAATGAATGTACCAAATGAGCTTATTAACAAAATCGTCAGGAATGCAAAGTACCCATAGCTTGTCATCAACAGTGCAGCGTTTGAACAGTATGTTGTTTCTAACCAGATAATAATGCCGAATCTGTGTGTGTGTCTTTTCATGCCATTTGCTCTTGATGTCTTTCCAAATCGGATCTTTATCTTGTTCATGAGCAATGTCCTTTAAAGATGTGGTGATGAAGTTTTCAAAGGCGACTTTCTGAATGTAAAGAATACTGAAATTTTTCTCGAGGTTGCCTTCTGTGGTACTTTTCTCAAGCCCAGCCGGTGCGCGTGACAGTGCGTCCGCAACAATGTTCTCCTTGCCGGGAATGTAGACTATTGTGAAGCGGAATTCTTGCAGAAACAATGCCCAACGTTTTAACCTGTCATGATTTAATTTTGAAGACATAAGAAATTGTAATGCACGATGATCACTGTATACTTTTACGTGCTCACCAGAAAGAAAGAAACGGAATTTGTTAAATGCCCAAACGATAGCTAACGCGTCTAATTCAGTAACGGAATATTTTTTTTTCAGATTTTGTTAGCACTCGGCTAGCAAAACCAATGGTTTTCTGAATGGTAGTGTCATTTTCTATGGCTTCTTGAAATAAATGGGCACCAAGACCGACTTTAGAAGAATCCGTGCTAAGGCAGAAATCTTGTGACAGATCTGGATGAGCTAAGATTGGCGCGTGAAGTAACGCTTCTTTCAAAGAATTGAATTCCAATTGTGCTTGTTCGTCCCAGTTCCAAATAGTATTTTTTCCAGTGAGAGAACAAAGTTTTGGTGTAACAAGAATTTGCATATTCAGAAAACGACGGTAAAAATTTACGAGACCTAGAAAACTGCGGACTTGTCTTTTTGTGGATGGAACTGGAATGGCTCTGATTGCTTCTAACTTTTCAGGATCCGGCTGAATGCCTTCAGAAGAAATAATATGTCCCAAAAACTTCACCTTTGTCCTACCGAATTCAGACTTTTCCTAGTTAACTGTAATTCCAGATTCTGCAAAAATACGTAACAAACTGTTGAGGATGCGATTATGTAGTTCCCATGAAGCTTCTGCTATTAGAATATCGTCCACATATAAGGTGATGTGACGTTTTAAGAACTCAGGTAATATGGAATTTAGCCCGCGAATGAATGCTGCTGAAGAAATGTTCAAACCAAAGGGAAGTTTCCGAAACTGATAACAAACGCCGAAACAAAGGAAAGCTGTGTATTTTCTACATTCTGGATGAAGTTCGATCTGATAAAAGCTGGATCTGAGATCAATGGAAGACAACACTTTTACACCATTAAAATTTTGAAGAAGTTCTTCCAACGTTTGCGGCCTGTCTGTTTCAGGAATAATGATCGTATTGATTTGTCTCGAATCTAAGACAAGCCTGATCGATCCATTTTTCTTCTCAACAACATGTAATGGATTGTTGTATGAGCTTACTGCAGGCTCAATAATGCCCTCGTTAAGCATAGATTGTATTTCTGTTCTAACACGGTCCCTATAATGTGCCGGAATTACATATGGTCTAACACAAAATTTAGTATGCTCACGATCACGAAATTGGTATTGAAATCCCTTGATTGTTCCTGTTTTATGAGTAAAAACTGTGGAATGTTCTTGTAAAATCTCAAAAAGGTCCTGCCTATCAGTGTCATTACAGTTCTCAATTGTTTGAATTTTATTCTGAATTAACTCATTAATTTCAAATATGCCGTCGATATCATCCCTGTCAGTTCTTGCAGAGTGATTGTTAGTGTCTAGTTCCGTAGAAAATTCCGAACTGTTGTCCAACAGAAGGTAAAGCCGATTGATTTCTTCGTCATGGTTTGAGAGCCAATCTTCAAATTTCAAAGCTATTGACTTACCTTCCTTCTCTAAACTTATTTCAGCATCGTGAAAGTTTAAGATTGCTTTGAATTCATTCAAGAAGTCTACTCCCAATATAATTTCCGTCGACAATAATGGAGCAATAAGAAAGTTCGTAGAGAAGCTGTGGCTTTGACAAAAGAATTCTAAGTTGGTTTGTTGGCGTACATCTACACTTTTTCCAAAGATTGCACCTTGTAATTTAATCTTACATAACGGAAGTGTGGGGCAATCGTTCGATTTGTTGCATTTGCTAAAGGCTGTTTCACTAATTACTGAGATGGGACTGCCAGAGTCAAGTACTGCCGTAAATTTTACGTCATTTACAGTAATGTGAATCACAGGATAAGCAATGTTGTTAAGTTTTACGTCGTGTTCCTGGAGTAAGATGTCCCTAATGTCTTCCATTTTTACGTAATTACTAGCTACGGCAGCTGCGTCATCAGTTTCATAAGTACGTTTTGTTGCTGCCAGCGGTGTGAGTCATTGCCTATTGTCTCTTTGTTGGCGCGCGTCGTTATTGGGATTTGGAGACCTAACTTCTACAAATTCACCGTGACGAGAGTGCCCTGCCCTGTTTGAAGCTCGCCAGTTCTGATGGAATTCAGGTCTGTCGTTTTGTCGGTAGTTTACACAGTTTCTTTCTTGTCGGTCACGTGGTGGAGAATTTCTCCCTGAGTCGTAACTGCGCGCTGGACTGTTGCGTCTAAAGTTATTCTGCCTCCCTTGATAATAATTGTTTTGGTTCCCATATTGTCTGTTTCTCTGATTGTCTCTGTGATAGTCGTTACTACGGAAATGCGATCTTTCTCTGTGACTATTATTACTCTGCCAGCGGTTGTCATATGGGTGGTGTCTGTTTTGGTCACGATTTGCGTTGTAAGAATAGCCTTTTCGTGTCCAGTTATTGTTTCTGTCATCACGGAATTGTGACGTATGTGACCAGTAGTATTTGTTTTCCTGTGATCGCATCCGGCGACTGTCTGTGTTAATTTCTAATTCTTGTAGGAGTCCCTGAAAAGCTTCAATGTCGTCTTTGCAATGTCCTGCTAAAATAATATGTCGTAAATGTTCAGGCAGTTTGATTAAGCAAATGCGGATGAGTTCTGAGGGGCTGTATGGGTTTGAAAGATACTGATTCTTATGCAACATGTCTTCAAAATATTTCATAAGACTGGAAAATTCAGATTGTTCGAAACGTTTCATCATTATGATGCTATGTTTTACTCGGTCTTGTGTGGCTTGAGACCAATATGCTGAGAGGAAGGCATGGTAAAACTCTCCTTCACTGTGGCAATCGTGAATTACCGATCGCATTCTTACAGCTGGTTCATTCTCCAAGTAGCCACACATAAATTCTAATCTGTGTTCTAACGACCAGTTGGGAGGAAAACAATGCGAGAATTGATGGAGCCATGCCTGTGGATGAATGTCGTTGCCAGAATTCTTAAATGTTTTGAATTTACGTCTAGTAATGAACAGCTTATAGTCAAAATCATCATGTCGGCGAGTCGCATATCGGTCATTGTTAGGTCGTGTCGGCCGTTCCATCTCAAAATTCGGTGCACATTGCCAATTTCTTTCATAGCTTCCGAAATGCCCTGTGTTATTATTTTGTGGCTGTTCCGTATTTCTGTGTCCCTCTTCCCGTATTGGGGCGCGAGTATCCTCTGAAATACGTAATTCTTGTATTACCTGTGTCAGCTGATCTTGTACTTCCCGGATTTCTCTTTTGTACTGTGTATTGATTTGATTTTGATTCTGTTTGAATTTTCTAATTTGTTCATACTCTACTGTGTTCATACTCTTGTGTCATTCAGATCATCATCTACCTTTGTAGATAAGTTAGTGATCTTATCCGAAAGTTCGGCTACTTTCTCCAATAGTGAACACATTTCCTCAGTGTGTTTTTCTGAACCAAGTTTCAGAGTGTCCATCTGTGTTGAAATCGTATCTACTGTGTCCTTTAAGTTTTCTTGAGTTTTTGCAAGTTGCATAACCGAATCGGTAGATGCAACTGAGTCAATTTTTGCTTGCAAGGTGTTGTGATTTTCATGAACAATAGTTTGCAGTTCTTTTATGGCTGCTTCATGATTCTGTAATGCATTTTCATGACGCAAAAAAATAGGTTGGAAATGCTCACAAATTTGTGTTTTTACGTCATTACAGACTTTTTGACATTTCGATTCGATGTTATGTAACTCAGTAGTTAAATCTTCACGTGTTTGTTCAAGCGTGGTGTGAAGATTTTGTTCCATTGCGTCTAACTGTTGCTGTGTTTGTCTCTGGTGTTGTTCCATTGTGACTAACTTTTGAAGCTTTTGCTGTGTTTGTCTCTGATTTTGTTCCATTGTGTCTAACTTCTGAAGCTTTTGCTGTGTTTGTCCCATTTGTTGTATTAATTGTAATAACAATGCATTGGTGTCTGAAACATGTTCCTCAGTGCTTTTCGGCAGTGAATTTGCACCGGCAACATTCACATTTTGACAAGCGGAAAATGTGTCTTGACTCATTTGAGAAAACGGTGAGAACCCAAAACCTGAGTCTACAGTATTTGCAATATTGTGTTCTGTCATTCCCGATTCCCGAGGCGAGCTGTTGCCGACCGATCGATCGATAATGCTTCCCTGTTCACTACCCGTTTCACTGTCTACACCATTATTTGACGCCCGCTCCATTTCCCTATGCACAGTTACCAAATTACTACTTTGAACATTAGTAAATTCATTACTCGGCGGCGCTGATAAGCTACGCTCGTCGTCACTATTATTTCTCAGTTTACTTTGGAGCCTAGTGTTACGTTTTTCACACGCCATTATTTCCACAATATTTCACACAATAACACAGAAAAGCACAATTTGAAGAGCAAAAATAAGAGAACACATTAACATAGCACTGAAAAAATATCTAGTTAATTGCAGTTGCGAAATACTTGGTGCAAATCTACATGCATGCCACAACTGTTTTACTGTACAACAATGAAAGACTGCAACTACAAAGGAGATTTTCTCTACAATTACGCGCTAGCAATCAACAAAATCTACACTAATTACACAAACTACAACAAAAAATCAGAAGATTCCAGTGAGGTATCCTCGGCTAAGGATCGACATATGAAACGTCCCCTTAGAAAAATTTATACAAGACTGTGCTTAACCTGACACACAATATTTTGTTTGCGCAACGCAATCTGACTTTCAATAATCCCTACAAAAGAATGGGCCCTGACTAACAGTAAACTATACCTTTCACAAATCACTTACCTCACAAAAATCTTCGCTACTCAAGCTACTGCAATACAGCGAGCGCCACTACTGCCAGCTAAATAAAAGATTCAAACTATGGAAGGCACTAACTACTGATAGGGATAGTTAGCAAATGAAAGATATTAATAGAGAACAAACAATGTATTTACCTTGATATCATCATATATAAATATAGCAGTTCATGACAAATTTCAAAACTCCGCCATCTCTCTCCCCACATCCACCACTGCTGGCGGCTCACCTCCAACTGCGCAACGCTACGCGCTGTTCACATCCAGCTGCCGCTGCCCAACACTACAATGGCGAGTATTACAACAATGCAAAGCAGCCACAGACTGCACACAGCACAGCCAGTGATTTTCATACAGAGGTGGCGTTACCAATAAAAAAACCTAAACAGCCTACTTACAACATATCACAGCATCTTCTTCCTGTCGGTTACATTTCGCGTCTCTAGCACGTGATCTACGTGGTGTAGCAACTTTAATGACCAGTAGTATACTAGTGCACAGTCACTATTCTTGTGAAAGAGATTAACCAACAGCGCACGATTCTGCATCGAGACACTCATTTCGAGCATCTCAGATGCAAACTGAGGAACAGGCGAATACCCTGCGTCTTTTACACACATCAAAAAACCAACAGCTCACGATTCTGCACAGAGACAGTCATTTCGAGCATTTCGGATGCAAACTGAGGAACAGGCGAATACCCTGCGTCTTTTATACACATCAAAAATGTTTTGTATCACCTCGGTTCCGAGAGTTGCATTGATGCATGCCTGTATTCGTCGTGGAGTACTATCCACAAGTTCATCAAGGTACCGTTGGTCCTGGCACTGTTGCTTTCAGGGTTCCTGCGAGCCACAATCTGCAGATAGCTGTTATCCACTGCAGTAGTAGCCGTTGGGCGGCCTGAGCGAGGCATGTCGTCGACAGTTCCTGTCTCTCTGTATCTCCTCCATGTCCGAACAACACCGCTTTGGTTCACTCCGAGACGCCTGGACACTTCCCTTGTTGCGAGCCCTTCCTGGTACAAGGTAACAATGCGGACGCTATTGAACCACGGTATTGACCTTCTAGGCATGGTTGAAGTACAGAAAACACGAGCCGTGTACCTCCTTCCTGGTGGAATGACTGGAACTGATCGGCTCTCGGACCCCCCTCCGTCTAAGGGGCCCTGCTCATGCATGGTTGTTTACATTTTTGGGACACTTTCGTGACATCTCTGAACAGTCAAGAGGACTGTGTCTATGGTACAATATCCACAGTCAACGTCTGTCTTCAGGATTTCTGGGAACTGGGGCGATGCGAAACATTTTTTGATGTGTGTATTTTGCATATCCTGCGCTTACAGCGGCAGCTATTGGCAAAATTTTCGTATCTCTTAGCAAATCTTTTCCCCTTCTTCGATAACAATCCGTTCAAATTTGACGTAATTCTGAGCAGTGGGCCTTTTACTACAGCGTTTCAAACTGGAACGTTATTATAATCTCTGTACATTAATTGACATTTTGAAGTTTCTCACCTCGGCTGTTTTTGGCAAGTAGTCACGTTATTGCATGTTGAACGAAAGGTCAATTCGCTCAACCAAGAGAGTCGGTGCATGCGTGAATTTTTCTGTAGTTATTCCTTTCCTCTATGATTAACATTCTACACATACTGCGCGACTTCTGAAAATTTAATTTCCCTCCACCCTTCCCAGTGTAGTATTGACTTAGACGTATTCACCTCCATTTTGAAGGCACTGTTACTTTAATTCTGTTGTGATTTTTTTTCAGTAATCAACGAAAACGATTTCGTGTACTTGTGTACTTGTGTTTTCCCTGATGTCCAGCACAAACTGTAATGAACAGTGTTTTTAGTGACCATTGTTTTATTTAGTAATTTGATGAAACTCCCTACTTATGAGTAACCGCACCCATGCTTCATATATTCTAGGGCCACACCTATTTAATTACAAAAATTTATTAAGTTATCTATTGTTCAACACCTGTAATTAATTCAAGTGATTCTCTCTGGAGGCAGCTGAATATTCATCGTTAAGATCACCCGGTACAGATCTCTTTGACAAAAACTGGGTATGTCTATGGCTAATCGGTAGCCTCATACTCTGTACTGGGCCCTGCATTGGAGAAAATGCCAGGGTGTAACACTTTCCTGGAATGTGAAATATAATGATCCCACAGATGCAGTTATGGGTAAAGCAGGGGGAAGACTCGGTTTATTGGTAGAATACTGGGAAAGGGAAGTCGGTCTGCAGAGATCCCGTACAGATCGCTCGTGCAACCGGTTCTAGTATATTGCTCAAGTGTGTGGTACCCGTACCAAAAAAGACTAACAGTGCATACTGAACGTATAAGAGAAGGGAAGTACAAATGCTCACAGATTTGTTTGATACGTGGCAGAGTGTCACAGAGGTACTGAAGGAACAGAACTGGAAGACTCTTAAATATAGACGTAAACCCTCCCTAGAAAGACTGTTAACAAAATTTCAAGAATTGGCTTTAATTGATGACTCTAGGAATACATTACAACCCCTTACGTATGGTGAGGATAAAATTAGAATAACTACTGCACGCACAGAGGCACTGAAGGAAACATTCTTCCCGCGTTATATACGGAATGGAAGGTGAAGAGACCCTAATAACTGGTACAATGGGGTGTATCCTCTGCAGTATTACCAAAATTTTTAATACCTCAAGGTGGTTTGCCAAGTGTAGATGTAGATGCAGATGTAGATGTAGAAATGACAGTTCTGGCAACAACACTACAATGGAAGTGAGAATAACAAAATGGTTCAGATGGCTCTAAGCACTATGGGACTTAACATCTGAGGTCATCAGTCCCCTAGACCCAGGATTACTTAAACTTAACTAACCCAAGGACATCACACACATCCATGCCCGAGGCAGGATTCGAACCTGCGACGTAGGAGCCGCGTGGTTCCAGACTGAAGGACCTAGAACCGCTCGATCACAGCGGCCGGCGAAGAATAACAAACAACAATATCTACTTCTGGTACTTATTCAATATAGTAGGAAGAATATGCAATCGGATTTGGAGGTGATTTGGGGTATACAGCGTATGCACTAGAACACGCAAAATTGCAAACTCTGGTAGCAAAATTTTCCCTAATCGATTAGGACTTCGAGTAGAACATTCAAACCTTTTGTCAGAGTTTATCAAATGAAATGGGTGGTATGCGATGGTGTGCCAAGTTTCTAGGTAACTCACGACCAGTCGTCTTCAGTTGCTTAGAAAGCTGGGTAAATGCTGGCCAGGGCTATAATCAAACATTTTTTTTTTTCGAGGTATGTCAAAACAGAACGGGCAACATGTGGTGTTGCGATCTCTTGAAAGATAACGCTACTGTGACGTCTGAGATGGGGTAGAGCCACTAACCTTAACAACTCAGGAATGTAACACCCGTTGTCTAAATTACCTGCTAGGCAAAGCGCAGATGATCGAGTTGCATATGCAGTGGGGCCCCGACCCATTACGCCATAGGTTGGGCCCTCAAGAAACCGATAAATAATATCTGGCAAAGTTCGCTATCTTCAGAGACTTAACTCTGAGTAAGTTAGTTGTGATGCTATACGTAGAATCAGGTTTGGTCTGGAATGAAGACATAGTGACGATAGTGTGACCGACGTTGTCGTCGGAGGCAACAGTGTCGGTGTCTCTCCCCTGCCACGTAAAGGATGTCGCAACATTGTGTAAGTAGGCTGTTTAGGTTTTTATGTTGGTAAGGCCACGTAGGGCTCTATATGAAAATCACTGACTGTGCTGTGTGCAGTCTGTGGAAGGGTGCCATTGTTGGAATAGTCGCTGTTGTAGTGTTGGGCAGCTGGATGTGAACAGCGCGTAGCGTTGCGCAGTTGGAGGTGAGCCGCCAGCGGAGTTTTGAGAGCGGATGATCTGGACGTGTGTCTATCAGAGATAGTCAATTTGTAAGAGAGGATGTCATGAACTGATATATATATTATAACTTTTGAACACTATTAAGGTAAATACATTGTTTGTTCTTTATCGAAATCTTTCATTTGCTAACTATGCCTGTCAGTAGTTAGTGCCTTCAATAGTTAGAATCTTTTATTTAGCTGGCAGTATTGGCGCTCGCAGTATTGCAGTAGTTCGAGTAATGGAGATTTTTGTGAAGAAAGTGATTCATGAAAGGTATAGCTTATTGTTAGTCAGGTCCATTCTTTTGTGGAGATTATTGAAAGTCATATTGCGTTGCGCTAAAAATATTGTGTGTCGGTTTAGTGTTGGTCAGAATAAGTAAAGAGAGAATTGTCTGAGCACGTTCAGTTCTGCTCAGCTGTTTGAAAATCAAATAACGTAAGAGGTTTATCAGCACAGCAGTTCATAAATTTTTCTAACGGGACCTTTCAATTGGTATCCTTGGTGATAGTACGTTATATTCTAGATGTCAGTGGGCTGCCCGTGTGGTTATGGACTCAAGGTACTTGCCATTGCTGTACGGCCCTACCTGGTCGAGAGTACATCATGTCAAACCCGCGTCCGGCCATTCTGGTTTAGGTTTCCCATGATTTACCTAAATCGCTTCAGGCAAATTCCGGGATGGTTTCTTCCAGAGGACACTCTTTTCTAATCCGATGGGACCGCTGAACACGTTGTCTGGTCCCCTTCCCCACACCAACTAACCAGTAAAACAAGTTAATTCTTTCTTGCTCTAGTCGAGTGGGTCCGCTGGAATCCTGCATAACCAGTTGGCTCCACTGATTCCATCCATTGAGAGATTAGTATGAGACTCGTAGGGTCCTGTCAAATGCGAGCAGCAGTATCACATAGCGATAAATCAATATCAATAGCCAAGAGCCTGCCGCTATCGAATTCCGACATATACCGGTAGAGCCTTCTACTTCTTATGTGAGGGATAATACGACCTTTCATGCATTTACAACATTCAAATTCGATTACTGAAAAAAAGTCATTTGCATAAGTTCGTGTTATATACAGAATTTACATGGCGGTACATCTATTCATCAAGTACCCACCTGGATAGCCGTACGCATTAGCATGTCGCTTCCGGGATTCGGAGAAGCACGTTGGCCCTGGAACGAAACAGCCTGGCAGATTAATAACGAGGGGCGGAGTACCTATCAGCCTGGATATGGTTTTCAGGCGGTTTCCCACACCCGACTAGGAGAATACGGGACGGTGCCTATGTCCCGTCTTAGTTACATGATACTCGAAACCTTGGACAACGTTCTCACACTTTCGCGTTGATAACAGTAGACGGAGTGCACAAATTACGTCCCAAGGGAGAAAGGATGGTGACAGGTATGGCATCCGGTTACACTCGAAAACATTAACGTGCCGACCCCATGAAGGTACAGCAAAAGATAAGGAAAAAGAAGAAGAGGACGTTACTCCTATCCACATTGTGCAATTTACCTTTCAGACTTTTCCGCTGCCTGCCTTGACCTGACATTTAAGAGGTAGTCAACCGTAAACGATACAAATGGAAAATGTATACCGGCCGTAAGCCCACTACGCTAAGCTGCCAGTACGAAGACTTCGCTTTGCGGGTTTGCCTAACCGTGGTCCGCAGGCGTCTCTTCTCCGGACACTCCTAGTATGCCACAATATCACAGTATTATTGCACTTTGGAGTGAAGGCGCTTCGGTCGGCTTATCGAGAGTTTTTATCGTAGTATTTCAGAGAACACCCTGAACCACTTGATAACATACGCACAACTGTCTTGAAATGTGACGTGCTCTCCTTAGTCACAACTATAGTTGTGAACTGTAACATCACTGTATGTTTCCGATAACGGCCACGGGAGGGCGAGTGTAATAATAACGTGGATGGATACTACTAATATCACACAAGTATCAACTTTGTGGACACAACGTTCTATACAAACAGCTCGCTGATACACTGTCTGTTACAGGCTCCACCGGGGGGCATCAACCACGCAGCCGAGTAGTTTACCCACAAGGAAGCTGGCGGCGCTGATGTCGAAGACACAACTACCGTCCACAAGCCACGCGGTCACGGATGTACTGCCGCCCACTGGATACTTAAGACCAAGCACAGCCTCCAGTATGGCAGTCAGCTGCTCACTCACAAGTAACACTCCCGAAGTGCCGCTTGCCGATTCCGTAAAAATCTGATCATATTGTTGCATTTGCTTCAACACCTGATAAATTAATATCAGCCCTCACTATTAAATGGTTTTCTGATGTTTACTTATCCACTGTTGGTGAACGATCTGTTCTGTGTTTGGATTCCTGGACAGGACAAACGGAACAAGGGGTTTAACAACATAGACAAAGGTAATAAGCATGTAAAAATTGTGACGATTCCTGCTGGGACAACTGGCATAATCCAGTGACTTGATGTTTACACGTTCAGAGCGTGGAAGAATTTTCTAAAACTGTCTCTGGAGAAAACCTACTGTACAGCTATGATGTAAATTTTAACCTGAGGGTCCGCAGCTCGTGGTCGTGCGGTAGCGTTCTCGCTTCCCACGCCCGGGTTCCCGTGTTCGATTCCCGGCGGGGTTAGGGATTTTCTCTGCCTCGGGATGACTGGGTGTTGTGTGCTGTCCTTAGGTTAGTTAGGTTTAAGTAGTTCTAAGTTCTAGGGGACTGATGCCCATAGATGTTAAGTCCCATAGTGCTCAGAGCCATTTGAACCATTTGAACCTGAGGAATAATATCCAGAAAATAAAATCTGTGATTCGTAATCAGTATTTATCCTCTCGATATGAGCGGACTGTGCACTGAGATCATCGCAAGTAACGTGAGGAAATCGCCGTTCTATTTCATTTGTCCAGATTATGCACGACCGAAAGCCTTAGACGTGGAAAGCTTCCTCCATGCGGAGGCTAAGAACCCGGCATCGGAATTTCTAAGTAAGACCCTCTCTATTCTCAGTAACATTGTTTACGTTAAAATGATCAGTCACGCTTCGTGCGAGCAGGTTTAATCTCGAACAAACAGGGACTACGTTTTCGTCACGCTGACGGTAGTTTCGGCTTGGTCAAAGACGAATGTGCGGCTCAAATGGCTCTAAGCACTATGAGACTTAACGTCAGAGGTCATCAGTCGCCTAAAACTACTTAAACGTAACTAACCTAAGGATATCACACACATCCATGCCCAAGGCAGGATTCGAACCTGCGACCGTAGCGGTCGCGCCGGTCCAGACTGAAGCGCCTAGAACCGTTCGGCCACACCGGCCGACCGAACGTGCGGGATTACGGATTACAGCTATACGCGTGTTCGAACCGCCCGTGAAATTATCTGCAGAGGACGTCACAGCGGCTTTTCATGATCATTAGGCAGAACGCTGGGCCCACTTCCGCACGTTCTAACGGGATGCTTCAGACTGTAGTTGATCTGCGCTGCCATGTTCCGTCCTATCAGACCATCAGCATATGTCGGGTCGTAATAATGTACGACAGACAGTCACGTTCTTGTTTTGGATGTGGGAAAGAGCGCCACATCAGACCCGAGTGTACGAGTATGCAGTGACGGATAACGCAACTGGAGGAGCTGTAATTCCCTCGTCGTCTACGATACTTCCGGTCACATACGCGACGACTCTTACGTCGCCACCGACCTCCCTGAGGCTGTTGAAATCACGTGAACAGCTGACGGGTGGTGTTCTGATCCTTCCTGAAGTGGTTGGGGACAGGATGACTGCAGGTGTGTGACTTCAGCTCTGTCCTCAGTCGCGGTGGTTGTTCCAGACACGCCCGTGACCGACGCTGACGAACGTGACTCCTTTGTGGCGTCTCTAGTTTTCCCAGGAACGGCCTTTCTGCCTGACCGGCGCAACTCGTTCGTATCTTTGGACATGGAAGAACGATTGTGTAAACAACGCTCCCCTGAATGACGAGAAGGAGACTCTGTAAGAGGCTGAAACAGGACTCTTCTCCCTGTCTAGATGATAGGCTACTTGTTGAGCAAATCAACGTTTCAGCATGTGAGACCGTTTACGACGGAGTCGTCAGTGCGTCTGTGGGACGGTGGCCATCAGTGACTCTTGCTTCGAAGGAACGCAATGTTCCTGCCCCTGAAGACCCTACAGAAGAAGAAATGATACCCGCCGCTCTGGCGATGTCAGCAGGCATTGATTATATGGATACCACGGCGACGGAGTCACCGCTGGCGGGGATTTTGAAGAAACAGCAGTTATCGTACAGGAGTCTCCACCGTTAGGAGAGGCGACCTGCTGATGCCAACTTTTGCGCCTGCCACTGGGTGCCTCCGTATCTTCACAGCAGTGACCTGCAGCCCCTCAGCCCAGTAGGGAGCAGCTCCACACATACCGTACCGCGACACTCAGTGTCAACGGCATCCGCGCAACCATCAAGATCCTGACTGACGACATCATACATCTCTCGTCTGCCAGGGGTATGGCATTTAAAATTCACCCCAATCGTGTCCTCTGGTAAGGGCCATGCGCGTCATAGGGCATGATTTTATGTGGAGGAGATTGCCCTCTATTCTTAGGTCGATGTGAACATCTTCTCTTTGTAGGGGACTTGAACTGCGTATTCTGCCAGAAAGATCAATATCAGAATTTCGCAACGTGCCATTGTTGGCGATCTAGACCAGCGAGATACCTTGAGGAGTACTAAATTTCAGCTAGTAATAGCGAATACTCAAAAAAATGTTCAAATGTGTGTGAGATCTTATGGGACTTAACTGCTAAGGTCATCAGTCCCTAAGCTTACACACTACTTAACCTAAATTATCCTAAGGACAAACACACACACCCATGCCGGAGGGAGGACTCGAACCTCCGCCGGGACCAGCCGCACAGTCCATGACTGCAGGGCCTTTGACCGCTCGGCTAATCCCACATGGCAATAGCTAATATCTGTTCAAGAATCACAAAAGGAGGAGGTACACTTGGAGAAGGCCGGGTGATACGGGAAGATTTCAGTTAGATTCCGAAATCAGACACTGGACTGTAAGGCGTACCCAGGAGCATATGTAGACTCAGATGACAATGTAGTAGTAATGAAGAGTAGGCCGAAGTTTCAGAGATTAGCCAGAGAGAATCAATACGCAAAGAAGTGGGATACGGAAGTACTAAGAAATGATAAGATACGCTTGAAGTTCTCTAAGGCTACAGATATAGAAATAAGGAATGGTTCAGTAGGCAGTCCGGTTGGAGAGTAATGGACATCTCTAAAAAGCGCAATCAAAGAAGTTGGAAAGAAAAACGTGTGTGCAAAGAACATGACAGCGAAGCAAACAAGGGTAACAGAAGGAGTACTTCGGTTAACCCATGAAAGAAGGAAATACAAAAATGTTCCAAGAAACTCAGGAATACAAAAATACAGACGCTGAGGAATGAAATAAATACAAAGTGCAGGGAAGCTGAGACCAAATGGTTGCATGAAAAGAAACCGAAAAAGAATGATTGTCGGAAGGACTGACGCCTCGTACAGGAAAGTCAAAACAACCTTCGGTGAAACTAAAAGCAAGGGTGGAACATTAAGAGTGGCACGAGAATTCCACTGTTCAATTCAGAGGAGAGAGTGGATAGTTGGATAGAGTACACTGAAAGCCTCTGGAAGGGGGAAGATGTGTCTGGTGTGATAGAAAAAGAAACAGGAGTCAACTTATAAGATAACTTTGGAGGACTTAAGATCAAATAAGGTAGAAGAATAGATAAAATTCCAACAGAATTTCTAAATTTGTTTGAGGAGTGGCAACAAAACGACTATTCATGTTAGTGTGTAGAATGGATTAGTCTGGCGACATATCATCCACACAAATCTGAAGATCTCAAGAGGTGACAAGTACAAGACTTACCGCACAATCAGCTTCAGATCTCATGCTTCCAAGTTGCTGACAAGAACAATATACAGAAGAATGGAAAAGAAAATTAAGGTTATGTTAGATGACGATCGGTTTGGCTTTGGGAAAGGTAAAGGCACCAGAGAAGCAATTCTGACATTTTGGTTGATTGTGGAAGCAAGAGTAAAGAAAAATCAAGAAACGTTCATAGGATTTGCTGACCTGGAAAAAGCTTTCGACAGTGTAAAATGGTGCAAGGTGTTTGAAATTCTGAGAAAAATAGGGGTAAACTGTACATCGAAGATGCAATGATGGAAATAAAAGAAAGGTTCAGGAGCGGAATTAAAATTCAAGGTGACAGGACATCAATGATAAGATTCGCTGATGACATTGCTATCCTGAGTGAAAGTGAAGAAGAATTAGACGATTACTGAATGGAATGAACAGTGTAATGAGTACAGAATATGGATTAAAAATAAATCGAAGAAAGTCGAAAGTAAGTAGAAGTAGCAGAAATGAGGATAGGGACAAAATTAACATAAGGTTTGAGGGTCCTAAATAGATCAAGTTAGGGAATTCTGCTAGCTGGGCAGCAAAATGAACAATGACAGATGGAGGAAGGAGGACATCAAAAACAGACTAGCACTGGAAAAAAAGTCATTCCTGGCCAAGAAAGCCTTAATTTGAGCAATAAATTTCTGAGAATGTAGGTTTGGAGCACAGTATTGTAAGGTAGCAAAACATGGACTGTGGCTAAACCGGGACAGAAGAGAATCGAACCATTTGAAATGTGGTGCTGCATATGAATGTTGAAAATTAGGTGGACTGATAAGGAAAGGAATGAGTAGGTTCTGTTTAGAATTGGAAAGCAAAGGAGTATGTGTAAAATACTGCCATGGAGAAGGGATGGGATGATAGGACATCCGTTAAGACGTCATGGAATGACTTCCATGGTACTAGAGGGAGCTGTACAGGACAAAAACTGTAGAGGAAGACAGATATTGGAACACATCCAGCAGATAATTAAGGACGTAGGTTGCAAGTGCTGCTGTGAGATGAAGAGGTTGGCACAGGAGAGCAATTGATGGAGGGCTGTATTAAACCAGTTAGACTACCGATGTCGTGCACACGAACGAGATTTACGTTTCATGCGAGCCGTTCAGTATGTCGGTTTGACGGCATTTACGTCTCCCATAGGTTGGTTGCAGTGGTGCTCGATGTATATTTCTAGTCTTTGGTGTTCGCTGCTGTAACCGCTGTGCTCAGATGTGCACACTGCTCTTTCCCCGCCAGGAGGTTTGGAGGAGTTGGACACCATGTAACTCAACACTCAGCATTTACAGCGTGCTGATTGTTGCCAACGTATCGGTTAGAGGCAGACAAGGTGTGAATTGCGTCTCCGATCCTACGCATCCATGACGGACTGGTGGCTGGAATGTGCCAAACTTTTCCTCCATCGCACATCGATCACTTATAGCAGGGAGGTGGCCACTTGGCAGAGGCACACACAGAATTCTACTTCAACTCCCTCAGCCACCTTGATGAGCAGCCACCTTCCCCGGAAGTGTGATTAAGGCGAAGCTACTAGCGATTACTCGCCGAAATTACGGGGAGCTGTAGTGCGTGCCCGGGGACGTGATGTGGTGTGGCGGGAGACTCCTTCCATGCTGAGTCGTGCTCGCCCCGGCTTATGCGTTGGTTTAAACCTTGACTGTTACTCTGCGTTTGACTTCCCGCGGTTATTGCGGTTATGCCGTGGTTCTTCCTCTCTCTACGTGTGGCAGCACGTATTGATATTCGGACCTTGTACTATCTTTGGTCTGGTGTTGATAGTTTGCAGCTAGCCGGTGCGGCAGTTGGTTGGTTGGTGTGGATCAGCCAGGAAATATCCGCACGGCGCAGTGGGCCGGGCCCGCTGGCGGTCTCGACGCAGTGTCGGAGGGTGTGGGAGCTGTTCCTATTGCTATGAGGTTCGTGGCTCACCGACCCAGGACATCAAAGTTGAGTGGTGATTTAATTACCGAAGCCAGTCTGTTCACATTGTGCCGTTGGTTTTCGTGGTTGGCTGTTGGGGGTATTCACGTGAGCAACAGCGAGTGTTCGAGTTGACGAATGTTTGGCCACCATCCGGTGGAGTTTAACTGTATTTTGGTTATTTGAAGTCCAAAGTGCACCAGTGGAATTTTCTGCCTTGTGGCCGTTAGCGTTCCGGTTACCTGCCCTGGCCACTGACGAAAAATTCAGGGAGTGTCCTTTCCTCACCGTGTTGTCGCTGTCCAACACGTGTGTGTAGTTTTGACGGCTTAAGGATACTTGGTTGTGGGCGGCTAAGCCTTTTACGTTTTGGCTTTGAAGTTCCTTGTGTACTGGTCGGGTGGAAAGCAAATCGTCTTGTCGGTGGGTCCGTTGACTGTCTCTTGGTTGGGCTGCCGGCGGATCGGATATAGTTGGGCCGAGTACCTGTCTCCCCTAAGCGAACGTTAATATTTCAAGTGCAGACAGACACCCGGAAACTTCTGAGCGCCGCTGGCTGTACTGCCTTTTGTTATTGGTGTTCGAGTGTATATTTTAATGGCTCATAGCCCATGGTTTGGATTTGTATGATTTTGGTTGGGTTTTAAATAATGGACCTTCAGCCGTCTTAAAATTGAAAGTTCCTTACTCTTCAAGTCTTGCCTTGTTTGGGCCTTCAGCCTCATTTAGAATATTTTGTTCTGAATAAAGCTTTGGGCCTTCTGCCTTTTGAAAATTTATTGTAGTTGTGGTTTTCAATCATGGGCCTTCAGCCGTCTTAAAATTTAAGTTCCTTATCTGTTAAATCTTACATTGTTTGGGCCTTCAGCCTCATTTAAAATATTTTTTCTCGATAAAGCTTTGGGCTTTCTGCCTTGTAAAAATTTTTTGTAGTTGAATTCTGAATCATGGGCCTTCATCCGTTTTAAAAGTAAATTTTTTTATTGTTAAGTCTTAGATTGTTTGGGTCTTCAGACTCATTTGAAATACTATTGAAGGGTAAAACCATGCGCTCTCTGCCTTTTGAAAATTTATTGTAGTTGTGTTTAAAATCATGGGCCTTCAACCGTTTTAAAAATTAAAGAGGTTGTACCCTTAACCCTTAAGATCGTGTGACATATTCAGTCAATAGTTAAGCTCGGAAATTTGCGGTGTAATGTTTGGGCAACTAAATAAAGTTATATGCGTTCGAGTGAAGCTGACAGCCGCTCGTTTTTGGCCCCTTTCCACAGTTCCAACCATCTCTTCTGTCCTGCAGATTTAACCAGGCGTCTCACATGCTTCATATTTCTCGCGATCACAGACCCAGAGACAAAACTTAGTCACCGAATTCGTACATCTTCGTGAGCAGCGGGTTACTTGCCAAGTGGACATAGTCGATAACTTTGTCGAACATTATCGCCGAATCTACCGTGCTAATGATGGGCTCATTATGAACTTCGATCCTATCGCCGTGAACTTTCGCGCGCACTCATGGTTGAGGAGGGGGTTACATGTACGGAACTTTTCATTTCCGAGGAGATCACTACTGCTACCTTCAGGCGTGCGCTGTGCAAGTCGCCAGACATCTATCTACTCCCTACTGGATTTTATCGTACGTTTTGTGGTCTCATGTCTACACGACGGATGGAGATTTATAATGAACTTATCACGTCTGCAGCTGCGATTTCTGAAGCTTTTGTCTACGCCATTATTGTTCCCATTGATTAACCGACAACTGGAATTACTACAGCTCACCACCGGCATATCACCTTATTAAACACAGGTTGCAGAGCACTGCAGACCCCTCTTACCAAATGTACTTTCCACCGACCAAACTATGCCAGGTGGCACATTAGCGTCCAGACAACCACTGGAGACTGTCGTGACGTGTTCGCGCTGGCAGAGGCATGCAGAATTCGCACGACGATGGTAGCCGTAGATTCTGATAGTGTGTTTCACAGGATGCGCCATGTATTTCTGTATTCTTAGAATGGATGGGCTTCCCTCCCCGATTCATCAGCGTCCTCCGGAGGCTCCTTAGCAGCGCACGTTCATTGATCCAGGTCAATGGGCGTGCGGTAGGCCCGATACCGATCCAACCGCCGGTCCGCCAAGGCTGCGCCCTATCCATGTCTCTTGATGCAGTGCCGCTGGAGCCTCGGGAGGAAGTAGCACAAAGCTCAAAATGGCTCTGAGCACTACGGGACTTATTTGAGGTCATCAGCCACCTAGAACTTAGAACTACTTAAACCTAACTAAGGACATCACACATATCCGTGCCCGAGGCGGGATTCGAACCTGCGACCGTAGCGGTCGCGCGGTTCCAGGTTGAAGTACCTAGAACCGCTCGGCCACACTGGCCGGCTAGCACAAAGCGTCGACACCATTACGGCTCATCGAAGGGCGGCTGGAAAAATGATGAATATGCATACATCTGTGACGCTGTCTGTTGGTCGCGGGCTAGGCCCAGAAGATCTGGCCTACTTGCGGAAGATCTGGCGTTCCTCTTCTTTATCCAGCGTCTCCCTTAGCTTGGAATCACCTTTACGTCGTCAACGCACCGTACAGCGGCGCTCAACTTTCGTCATGTTTCGAGAATTATACGTATGATGATCAGTCGCAAATCCCTATGCCGCTGCGATCCTTATGTGACAAAGAGAATGGTTCATATTGTGCAGGTTCTGCGATGCCGATTACGACAGGACGTTGTATCAAACGGCATTCGGGTATCTTCTGACGGCTGGGTTCGTCTTCAGAGTACCCTGTGACACACTTCGCGTGCAGGAGACCTTGATATTACGGACGTACGCTATCGTGAGGCGGCGCTTTACACGACCACGATGCATAAACAATGGCGCAGTGTAGAGGTCTCCATTACGCGTCATTTACCTGCCGTCCTTGTGCGAGCGTCTCTCTCCCAGCCGGTCCCGGTCGGTAGCATCATGTACGCGTTTGCACGCATCACGGTGTCGTAAAACTCAGTTATCCCCAAGAACGTGCAGGCCGCCGACGAATGATTTCATCACTACCCGGCTTTAAAACTGCTACACCAAGAAGAAATACAGATGATAAACGGGTATTCATTGGACAAATATATTATAGTACACCTGACATGTGATTACATTTTCACGCAATTTGCGTGCATAGATCCAGAGAAATCAGTACCCAGAACAACCACCTCTGGCCATAATAACGGCCTTGATACGCCTGGGCATTGAGTCAAACAGAGCTTGGATGGCGTGTACAGCTACAGCTACCCATGCAGCTTCGCAGCTTCAACACGATACAACAGTTCATCAAGAGTAGTGACTGGCGAATTGTGACGAGCCCCTTGCTCGGCCACCATTGACCAGACGTTTTCAGTTGGAGAGAGATATGGAGAATGTGCTGGCCAGGGCAGAAGTCGAACATTTTCTGTATCCAGAAAGGCCCGTACAGGACGTGCAACATGCGGTCGTGCATTATCCTGCTGAAATGTAGGGTTTCGCAGGGATCGAATGAAGGGTAGAGCCACTGATCGTAACACATCTGAAATGTAACGTCCACTGTTCAAATCGCCGTGAGTGCGAACAAGAGGTGACCGAGACGTATAACCAATGGCACCCCATACCATCACGCCGGGTGATACGGCAGTATGGCGATGACGAATACACGCTTCCAATGTGCGTTCACCGCGATGTCGCCAAACACAGATGCGACCATAATGATGCTGTGAACAGAACGTGGATTCATCCTAAAAAATGACGTTTTGCCATTCGTGTACCCAGGTTCGTCGTTGAGAACACCAACGCAGGCGCTCATGTCTGTGATGCAGCGTCAAGGGTAACCGCAGCCATGGTCTCCGAGCTGATAGCCCGTGCTGCAGCAAACGTCGTCGAACTGGTCGTACAGATGATTTTTGTCTTGCAAACGTCCCCATCTGTTGACTCAGGGATGGAGACGTGGTTGCACGATCCGTTACAGTCATGCGGGTAAGATGCCTGTCATCTCGTCTGGTAGTGATACGAGGCCGTTGGGATCCAGCACGGTGTTCCGTATTACCCTCCCTAACCCTCCGATTCCATATTCTGCTAACAGTCATTGGATCTCGAACAACGCGAGCAGCAATGTCGCGATACGATAAACCGCAATCGCGATAGGCTACAATCCGACCTTTATCAAAGTCGGAAACGTGATGGTACGCATTTCTCCTCCTTACACGAGGCATCACAACATCGTTTCACCAGGCAACGCCGGTCAACTGCTGTTTGTGTATGAGAAATCGGTTCGAAACTTTCCTCATGTCAGTACGTTGTAGGTGTCGCCACCGGCGCCAACCTTGTGTGAAAGCTCTGAAAAGCTAATCATTTGCATATCACAGCATCTTCTTCCTGTCGGTCAAATTTCGCGTCTGTAGCACGTCATCTTGGTGGTGTACCAATTTCAATGGCGAGTAGTGTATGTCCTTTTTCTGCGTAGCGACGCCTGTAAGATCGTAGAACGCAAGTTACCATTGCTGTGGTGGACTCTGATTTGGCGGAACATTCATCAGAGTTACTTTTTGACGAATATAAGATGGATCTGTGGGAAGTGTCCAACTGATCAGTAGCTCCATGCCACGGGACTGGCGGACTCTCACCCCCTGAGCCGTCAGTCAGTGTCGACGATGCTCATCACTGATTCAACTGTATAGCCGTGGCGCATGTCCGGTTGCCGGGCGGAGTGGCCAAGCGGTTCTAGGAGCTATAGTCTGGAACCGCGCGACCGTTACGGTTGCAGGTTCGAATCCTGCTTCGGGCATGGATGTGTGTGATGTCGTTAGGTTCGTTAGGTTTAAGTAGTTCTGAGTTCTAGGGGACTGATGACCTCAGAAGTTAAGTCCCATAGTGCTCAGAGCCATTTGAACCATGTCCGGTTGTTGAGGCTACAAATTGTCGCGTTTTCTACGAGTGCCGCCGCATGTTACTGACCCAGAGTCCTTTCTTTATCCAGCAGTGGTCTGGATAAAGGGCTGGACCTTCGCATGAAGATGCTCATCACTTGCGCCTTGATTCTTGGCAGTATTTATTGACTGCATATGCGGAGGTTGTGCGCTGTTCTCGTTATCGCGGGTATTTTGCCTATTATCTTAACAGCGTTTCTACCACACCCGCCTTAAGTTAACGAGTTACTGGTGTGACAAGCGTCCGACCTGTTCTGAACGAAACATGACGCGCCTACACCTCGGACTCGGCGTGCCTACCATCGTTTTCCACCTTGCGGTGTATTCAGTGTTCCGTATTGGTGGACTAGTTAGGACAATCTTTACTTTGTTTTTCCAATGTATTTCGACCTGTGCCCACGTTTTCTCCTTCACCCTGTAGCTGACTATGGCCCTCATAAAAAAGGGGGGTTGGGGGATAAGTGAACCTACTGACTTGGGTTCGATTCCCACTGCTGTCACAATTTTTTTTTTTCATTTTATTTTATTCCTCGCAAAAAAGTGGTCAGCGCATCTGACTGTCGTGCACTGGGCCCGAGTTCGACTCCCGGCCCAGTCGGAAATTTTCTCCTCTCGGGGACTTGTTGTTGCGTGGTCCTCATCATCATTTCCTCATTATCGACACACAAGTCACCCACTGTGGCGTCAACTGAAAAGAATTGCAACTCGGCGGCCGTACATCTCCCAATTGGGCTCCTCGTCACCGTTGCCATGCTATCTTTTCATTTCCTTTCCGAACTGCTCCACATTAAACTTGTACGTGAAGCTGTGCCGTGACTAACGTGTTACTTTAACCTGAGAATCATCATTTGCTACGGCATATGTCCCAAGAACGCAGGATAAAATAGAAAAAAATAAGTAAACTCCGTTATTTCACAAGTAATTGCTGTAACTGTTACTACGTTTATCCCACTGTGAGACAAGACGATCAGTGAATTCATGGAAACATGTTTGCAGTCGCCTACGAAACAATGACTGTAATCAGTCGTGCACGTCTTTGCCCGGAGGAAATCGAAGGCCACAAATGTCTTTCTTCAGTTCTCTAGAAATATGGAGAGATATGAGGACTGTACGGAAGGTGTGGGTCCGCTTACATGTAGCCAAGGTTGTTTCTATTACGCTGCAGAAGGTTCAGTCAGAAGTCCTGTCTCATCCTTCATACAGTCCCGATTTCTCTCCATGTGATTCCAATATTTTTGAAGCCCTGAGGATAGACTTCCGTGGTCATCGATTTGTTGTGGACGAAGAGTTGCGCGCCTGGGTACAATCATGGTTCCGTAGGTACCTGCAAACAATTTTCCGTGAAGACACTGACCGTCTTGTCTCACACTTTGATAAATGTATTAACAGCTATTTTGAAATAATAAACGGTTTACGTAGTTACTTTACCATCTGTCTCGTTTTCATTTGGCTGTCCCCTACAACATTTCCATCACTCTAAACTTTCGTACGACATTCCACTCTACCAGCATCTTCGGTATTGTGAGGCGACCATTTCAGTGGTGTCAGACTATACAGGGTGGTCCATTGATAGTGGTTCAAATGTCTCTGAGCACTATGCGACTTAACTTCTGAGGTCATCAGTCGCCTAGAACTTAGAACTAATTAAGCCTAACTAACCTAAGGACATTACACACATCCATGCCCGAGGCAGGATTCGAACCTGCGACCTTAACGGTCGCTCGGCTCCAGACTGTAGCGCCTAGAACCGCACGGCCACTCCGGCCGGCCCATTGATAGTGACCGGGCCAAATATCTCACGAAATAAGCATCAAACGAAAAAACTACAAAGAACGAAACTCGTCTAGCTTGAAAGGGGAAACCACATGGCGCTATGGTTGGCCCGCTAGATGGCGCTGCCATGGGTCAAACCGATATGAACTGAGTTTTTTTAAGTAGGAACCCCCATTATTATTACATATTCGTGTAATACGCAAAGAAATATGAATGTTTTAGTTGGACCACTTTTTTCGCTTTGTGATAGACGGCTCTGTAAATAGTCACAAACGTATAACTACGTGGTATCATATAACACTCCTCCAGTGCGGACGGTATTTGCTTCATGGTACATTAACCGTGTTAAAATGGACCGTTTCCCAATTGCGGTAAAGGTCGATATTGTGTTGATGTATGGCTATTGTGGTCAAAATGCCCAACGGGAGTGTGCTATGTAAGCTGCTCGGTATTCTGGACGACATCATCCAAGTGTCCCGACCGTTCGCCCGATAGTTACGTTATTTAAGGAAACAGGAAGTGTGCAGCCACATGTGAAACGTAAACCACGACCTGCAACAAATCATGAAGCCCAAATAGGTGTTTTAGCTGCTGTCGCGGCTAATCCGCACATCAGTAGCAGGCAAATTCCTCGAGAATCGGGAATCTCAAAAACGTCGGTGTTGAGAATGCTACATCAACATCGATTGCACCCGTACCATATTTCTATGCACCAGAAATTGCATGGCGACGACTTTGAACGTCGTGTACAGTTCTGCCACTGGGCACAAGAGAAATTACGGGATGATGACAGATTTATATCACGCGTTCTATTTAGCGACAAAGCGTCATTCACCAACAGCGGTAACGTAAACCGGCATAATATGCACTATTGCGCAACGGAAAATCCACGGTGACTACGATAAGTGGCACATCAGCGACTTTGGCGGGTTAATGTATGGTGCGGCATTATGGAAGGAAGGATATTTGTCCCCCATTTTATCGATGGCAATCTAAATGGTGCAATGTATGCTGGTTTCCTACGTAATGTTCTACCGATGTTACTACAAGATGTTTCACTGCATGACAGAATGGGGATGTACTTCCAACATGATGGATGGCCGGCACATGGCTCGCGTGTGGTTTGAGCGGTATTGAATAGCATATTTCATGACAGGTGGATTGGTCGTCGTAGCACCATACCATGACCCGCACGTTGACCGGATCTGACGTCCCTGGATTTTTTCTATGGGGAACGTTGAAGGATATTTGCTATCGTGATCCACCGACAACGCCTGACATCATGCGTCAGCGCATTGTCAATGCATGTGCAAACATTACGGAAGGCGAACTACTCGCTGTTGAGAGGAATGTCGTTACACGTATTTCCAAATGCACGGACATCATTTTGAGCATTTATTGCATTAATGTGGTATTTACAGGTAATCACGTTGTAACGGCATGCGTTCTCAGAAATGGTAAGTTCACAAAGGTACATGTATCACACTGGAACAGCCGAAATAAAATGTTCAAACGTACCTACGTTCTGTATTTTAATTTAAAAAACCAACCTGTTTCCAACTGTTCGTCTAAAATTGCGAGCCATATGTTTGTGACAATTACAGCGCCATCTATCACAAAGCGAAAAAAGTGGTCCCACTAAAACATTCATATTTCTTTACGTACTACATGAACATGTAATAAAAATGTGGGTTCCTATTTAAAAAACGTAGTTAATATCCGTCTGACCTATGGCAGCGCCATCTAGCGGGCCAACCATAGCGCCATCTGGTTTCCCCCTTCAAGGTAGACAAGTTTTGTTCTTTGTAGTTTTTTCGTGAGATATTTGGCCCGGTCACGATCAATGGACCACCTTGTAGACATGCACGTGCCCAAATGAGAAATTTAATTACGCAAATAGTTAATTAACTTTCCGTTTGTCAGAATTTCGGTAGCTGAGCAATTTTCAGTAGTTTGCGTTTCGCCCGTTCGGCTTGTATTTTCCCAACTTCAAGTCATGTCGCCAGATTAACTATCCTAGTCCCACTAGCGTCGGGTATAATGAGTTGCGTGTAGGGAAGACACGCGGCGGGATGGCGACCCAGACTGGCGGCCGGCAAGCCGCGCCGGCGGTACGATACCTCCGGCAAGAGCGAGTCCTCGCCAGCCGCGAATGACTCAGATTTCCCACGGGACGCCGGCTCGCGGTTTCCAGAGCACTGCCCGGCTGTGCTGTTGCTGCCTTCTTGCGGGAAACAGCGCCGCACTTCGTTTGCTCCGCTCTCGAGACAGCAGCGCTAACCGCAGGAGAGCTGCGGGTTCCGCTGTTGACCTACGACTTCCATCCTCCTCTAACTTGTCTAGGAGTGTGTGTCTGGTCTGAAGAAAATAATACGAAAGTCCTGAGAAAAATACAAAAGTAAAACAGACATCACAAAGTCGTTGTGATACCCACTTCGTGCTTCGGCGGTTACACCGTCGTCATCAGATAGAAACCATCTCTTACGTAACATATTCCCTCGTCATCAGATGGAAGGCATCTCTCACGTAGCTATTTTTTTTCCCCTTATACAATTAGCCTGTAGAAGACTTCATCTTACGGTCGCTGCTTCAGACGCTTACCATATCTTATTCAGCTCTTCGTATCAAAAGACCACTTTTGGAATTTTGTTACACTACTGCCCATTAAAATTGCTGCACCACGAAGATGACGTGCTACAGATGCGAAATTTAACGGACAGGAAGAAGAGGCTGTGATATGTAAATGATTAGCTTTTCAGAGCATTCACACAAGGTTGGCGCCAGTGGTGACACCTACAACGTACTGACACGAGGAAAGTTTCCAACCGATTTTCATCCACAAACTGCAGTTGACCGGCGTTGCCTGGTGAAACGTTGTTGTGATGCCTCGAGTAAAGAGGAGAAAACCGTACCATCACGTTTCCGACTTCGATAAAGGTCGGATTGTAGCCTGTGGCGATGGTGGTTTATCGTATCGCGACATTGCTGCTCGCGTTGTTCGAGATCCAATGACTGTTAGCAGAATATGGAATCGGAGGGTTAGGGAGGGTAATACAGAACGCCGTGCTGGATCCCAACGGCCTCGTGTCACTAGCTGTCGGGATGACAGGCATCTTATCTGCATGGCTGTAACGGATCGAGCAGCCACGTCTCTATCCCTGAGTCAACAGATGGGGACGTTTGCAAGACAAAAACCATCTCCGCGAACAGTTTGACGACGTTTGCAGCAGCATGGACTATCAGCTCAGAGACCATGGCTGCGGTTACCCTTGACGCTGCATCACAGACAGGAGCGCCTGCGATGGTGTTCTCAACGACGAACCTGGGTGTACGAATGGCAAAACGTCATTTATTCGGATGAATCCAGGTTCTGTTTACAGCATCATGATGGTCACATTTGTGTTTGGCGACATCACGGTGAGCGGACTTTGGAAGCGTGTATTCGTCAACGCCATACTGCCTTCTCACCCGGCGTGAATGTATGTGGTGCCAATGGTTACACGTCTCGGTCACCTCTTGTTCACATTGACGGCACTTTGAACAGTGGACGTTACATTTCAGATGTGTTACGACCCGTGGCTCTACCCTACATTCGATGCCTGCGAAACCCTACATTTCAGCAGGTTAATGCGCGACCTCATGTTGCAGGTCCTGTACGGGCCATTCTGGATATATAAAATGTTCGACTTCTGCCCTGGCCAGCACATTCTCCGGATCTCTCACCAACTGAAAACGTCTGGTCAATGGTGGCCGAGCAACTGTCTCTTCACAATACGCCAGTCACTACTCTTGATGAACTGTGGTATCGTGTTGAAGCTGCATGGGCAACTGTACCTGTACACGCCGTCCAAGCTCTGTTTGAGTCAATGCTCAGGCGTATCATGGCCGTTATTACGGCCAGAGGTGGTTGTTCTGGCTACTGCTTTCTCTGGGTCTATGCACCCAAAATGCGTGAAAATGTAGTCACATGTCAGTTCTAGTATAATATACCTGTCCAATGAATACTCGTTTATCATCTTCATTTCTTCTTGGTGTAGCAATTTTAATGGCCAGTAGTATATTTTATACTTTTTGGTTGAAGAACACCTCAGCTGTTGTCCTAAATTATAATATTGGAAATGCTCCACCCAACCACACGTTTTCTTGACATGATTTTATTTTTCCATTGCTACATTCGGGCTGAGCCTGATGTTAGATGATACCGTTGACATCTTTTACATTTGCATCCTCCTGAAAATCCCTCCTTTACATATTATAGGACATAGGTTTGATTTTCTATTAAAATCCATATTGATCAATGAACTGAACTAAAAACTGTTCCTATTAGTTCGTGGATGCATTCTGTCGTCCCTTGTGATAAGATCCACCAACGAAATTGCTGTCCTGAGCGAAAGTGAAGAGTAATTACAGGATCTGCTGAATGGAATGAACAGTCTAGTGATTACAGAGTATGGACTGAGAGTAAATCGAAGAAAGACGAAAATAACGCGAAGTAGCAGATATGAGAACAGCGAGAAACTTGGATTGATGGTCACGAAGTAGATTAAGTTAAGGAATTCTGCTACCTTGGCGCCAAAATAACCCATGGAGGACAGAGCAAGGAGGACGTCAGAAGCTGATTAGCCCTGACAAAAAGGAATTCCTGGCCAAGAAAAGTTTGCTTGTACCAAACATACACGTTAATTTGAGGAAGAAATCTCTGAGGATGTACGTCTGGAGTACAGCGTTGTATGGTAGTGGAACATGGACTGCGGGAAAACCTGAACAGAAGAGAATCCAAGCATTTCAAATGTAGTGCTATATATGAATGTTAAAAAAATTAGGAGCCGTCTGGAACCGTGCAGCCGCTACGATCGCAGGTTCGAATCCTGCCTCGGGCATAGATGTGTGTGACCTCAGCAGTTAAGTCCCATAGTGCTCAGAGTCATCTGAACCATTTCTTTTAAATTTAGGAGTACAGGTAAGAAAAGGTGTAAGGAGGTTCTGCACAGAATCGTGTAGGAAAGGAATAAATGGAAGACACTGACAAGAAGAAGGGACAGGATAAGAGAACATCTGGTCAGCGATTAACTTCCATTGTACTACACGTAGCTGTAGAGGGTAAAAACTGTAGAGAAAGACAGAGTTTGGAATACGTCCAGCAAATAATGGAGGATGTAGGTTTCAAGTGCTACTCTGGGATGAAGGGTTTGGCGCCAGAGAGGAATTCGTGGCTGGTCGCATAAAGCCAGTCAGAAGACTGACGACACAAGAAAAAGGTAATAAGTGTAAGAAGAACTAAAGACTTCGTGACTGATGCAGTATTACATATTTTTAGTAATTTTAATTAACAGGCGTAGTTCTTTAAAGGACGTAATCGTTATTGGCTAACGTACTGGCTTCAGTCAGTAACGTCCCAAGTTTTCTTATGGTTCTCTGTAATGCTTTGATTTTTGGACCCAGCAGATACATATATTTCACTTGCTGCTTATGCACCTCTTACAAAATAAAATTTAAGCGTTTTTAGAAGAAAAATTTATTTTCAATCCAACGAAGAAACAAATTAGCATTAGAAATGATTCTAGCGCAACTGATCATTTGCGAGTCCTGAACCAGATTACAGACCATTTATTTATTTATTTACATTTTATGGCCTTCATTGGACCACTCTAGCCAACTTTAACAAACAATTTTTCAGTTTCCTGTCAGTCCAGTACTTCTTCGTTCTCTCGAATCTCATCCTTCTTTCTTCATCGGAAATCATCCTTCCTGTTGTCTGTTTGTTGATTCTTGTTTGCAGTCTGATTTGTTTGACTGTGAATTTCCTGATTTTGTCAGTTTCGTTTCTTAGGTCTTCAAATGTAATTTGTAGCTTATCCATGTCTTCCTTGATTTCTGTATTCCACTTAATGTTGCACTTACTATTCCAAAATTTTTCTATTATTCTCCTGATGATCCTGTTCTCTGATGTTCTGATTAGATGTCCGAAAACTGAAATGCGTTTCTTCCTGATTGTACTCATTACCGATTCTATTTCCTTGCAGACTGTTTCATTTGTAGCTACTCTCCAGTGTCCATCTTTCTAGTACGATTTTTTGATGCACGTTCTGATGATTCTTCTCTCTACTTTGAGTAGTTAGTCTAGGTGTGCAGTGTTAGTTGTTTTGAAGATGGTTTCACTTGTGTATGTTATTTCTCGCTGAGTGACTGTTTTGCAGTGTTTTAATTATGTTGCTATTGACAGGCTCTTTTTGTTGTAGGTGTTCTTGGTGATATATTGTGGTCTAGTCAATTTGTTTATTCTGTTATGCCATGTTGGCTTTTCATTGCGATTATATGTTATGATTTCTCCCAGATATTTAAATTTATTTACAGTTTTCATTTCTTAGTTTCCTATGGCAATTTTGTTTATGAGTGGTGGGTCAGTTAATATGATGACTGTTTTTTCAAAAGGTATTCCAAGACCAATTTTCTGTGCTACTTTCTGCAGTGAGATAACGTGTTGTTTGGTTTCCTGAATACTGTTGGACAAGAGAGCAACGTCATCAGCAAATCCTAGACAATTTAAACTTATGTTGTCTTTGGGTCTTCCAATCTGGGTGTTCTTTGGGTTAATCTTGTACCATTCCTTCATTATGTATTCTAAAGCACAGTTGAACAGGAGGGGCGCCAAACAGTCTCCTTGACTTAAACCTGTTTTTATGATGAATGGCTCAGAGAATTCCCCCCGAACTTGACTTTTGATACAGTGTTGGTTAAGGTGAGTTCTAGCAGTGTGATTATTTTTGTGTGGAGCCCGAAATTTCCTAAGATTTTTAACATTGAAGGTCTATGGATACAGTCATATGCTCTGTTAAAGTCCACGAAGTTTATTACAAGATCAAGTATAGACCATAATAAAGAATATGACAATGGTATGGGGTTCTCAGATTTTGAAAGACTTTTGACTGGGATTCTAATAAAACTTTTTTAATAGCTCTTGATAAATTAGGCATTGATTTAAGCTACGTATCAATGACGATAGAAAATGATCGAGCTGGGCAGAATATATTTATTACAACTTGTTGGCTATTCTCACACTATACGAAAATGTTACCATTATGAACACCGACAACACAGTGCCTGCTCGTAGCTCTCAGAGCCCCTTCCTGCAGCGCTTGCCTGACGTCACATCCACCAGTTACAGTGGGTGCGTTCATTAGAAGAAAATAATATAAAATATATCTTTGAGCAGACATGTAACTTCTCATTATATTTAAGTGGAGGCCGTGAATAGTCCTATCACAAGAACCATTCTCGTTTTTCTGACGTCATTGCTCTGTTACTGTCTACTGCGAACTAATGTACTTTATAACCAGTATGCCAGAAAGAAAAAGAATAAGTTACGAGTTGCTGACATTAGGGTAATTTAAAACAGTGATTGGATGCATAGCAAACAAATGGACATCAGAGTGAAAAAGGCAAAAACAGGATTTTCTAAAGGAAGCTTCCGATGTGTCTGAAAATGACTGCGTACTAACAGTGTGTACCGTCAATTTTGTTTTACGGCAGTGAGGCAGGATCTTTTCAAAAACCATTCCAAATCTGAGGGTTGTTCAGCGAGCAATGGACAGATGCACGTTTGTATCACTAAGAGAGATATGAAAATAAACAAATTGAAAATAAACAAATGGATCACAGACTATAGTCAAAATGGAATGGCGGTGGGAGGAATGTGTGAAAGTAGGGTCGATATTTCTTCCGATCCTTCGCCATCAATTTGCTACACAGGATGTATGAGAATACCAAAATAAATGCTAAACAGGTGGCAATTTTTGTTACTTGCCGTAAGTATACCATTACCACGAAAATGTGGGCTATATGAACTAAGCCGGCCGCGGAGGCCGAGCGGTTCTAGGCGCTTCAGTCCGGAACCGCGCGACTGCTACGTTCGCCGGTTCGAATCCTGCCTCGGGCATAGATGTGTGTGATGTCCTTAGGTTAGTTAGGTTTAAGTAGTTCTAAGTTCTAGGGGACTGGTGACCTCAGATGTTAAGTCCCATAGCGCTCAGAGCCATTTTTTTATATGAACTAAGGCTCTAGAGGACTTGCGCCCAACGAAAGCCAGAACTGCGTGAACAAAATATGTATTGATGTTCACACTGAAAGGAAATGCTGCTAACATGTCTGTGAAGCCATTTTAGGATAGCCTAGTCTCAGTAGGCACAATAAACCCACTAATACTGCTGAATACGCCCGAATTAGCTTTCATGAATAAGAACAGGAAATTACTCGTCTTCTTTGGCCTACGATGGATTTTAATTCCATCGAGCGACTGTGGACTGCATTGGTTTTCAGGCGCATGGTTAATTCAAACAAACTAGATGCGATCTCATTCCAAGCTAATCTCGAGTGAAGTGAACAAATGGAATGAGTAAGATGACAATGGTTATTGAATGGGTAGTTCATTTGCAGCGACTTAGTGGCGTTTGTACACAGATGAGAGCATGCAGATAGTGTTGGTTCCACGATATAAGTAAATCAGCATTCTGGAATCATGTTCATTAGTCATCTGTTGTACACGGCTGTAGAACGTACACACGTGAGAGGACTTTAAAAACCCGTTTAGTAACAAATTCTCTTATTTTAGGGTGCTCTCAATTCATATTAGACTACAGGCTTCATGGCTTCATTTACAGGGGAAACAGAGCACTCAATAAGTGAGACTAACCGGAGTGTCGTTTATTTTGTAAGAAAAGTAACAAAAATTAGTACTTAAAGGTTATTAATATGTAAATATCGTTTCATTTCAGTATAAACAGTGTATGATGCAAATTCGTTGTTTACATTGCTGCGGTTGTTTTCGAGGCAGTACGATGACCCTGTATTTGCGTGCCGTGTGCACTGCCCAGTCAGCATTACTGGTCAACTGCGAAGAAATATAAATTCGTATTTCCAATCGATTGAAACTCATTAACATGAAACATTCATTTCATTTGTTGACTTTGCAAGACTGCAGCGCTCCATATTTACGACAGGAAATACAGGCAGTAGAGCTCCAATATTTCTGGTTTCAAAACACCTGTTTTAAAAAATTTGATACACTATGTAGTTGTAGTTGAAATATATGTTTAGAAAGCCTTGAGATTTAATTACAGGTAATTAGTATCATGTCATGAAGTCTTTGTTTGAAAAATGACCTTTAATGACAGTGACGATGCCGAAGTTGCTGAACCAAACGGACTACGAAATTATTTCCGAGTAAAAAACATAGTGTGCATCTGAAACTTTCATATTTCAGTGTGCACCGAGCTCTTGAAAAATTACAGGATGTATATTTATGAAGAAATAAGAATGTGACAGCATTGTCAAAGAATAGCGGCTGCTTTGGCAGTTCCCTTCTCCTCACGTGATACACAGGAAAATCGCTCTTTGCGCTCGTTGTTTCTGTAAATGAAGTTTATTCATCTCTGGTCTGGGGGGCCATTTGGTGTTTCATTCCAGATTTCACAAGCTATGCGCCTACAGATTATGGCTGTCACGTTTTCTACATCGAAGGGAGACGAATGAAATTATATGTAACTTTAACCTCTGTTTGGTTTAGATTTTTCTCCGGAGAACAGATACGAAAGAACATAGAATAGTTCTGTTACTGTAACTATAGCCTAATCACCGTTTATCCATCATTTTTATAAAAATATTTGCGACAATCGGATCCACCTTATCCAAAATCAACTTTACTTCCTTCTCTCCAAAATATCTCTTGCTCATCATTTGTATTGTAATTCTGGAATATCAATACTTGTGTGATTGCTGTAGCTCCATCTAATACTACACTGAAACTTCCTGTACTTCTGCCAGGCAGAGCACCTGCCCGCGAAAGGCAAAGGTCCCGAGTTCGAGTCTCGGTCCGGCACACAGTTTTAATCTGCCAGGAAGTTTCATATCAGCGCACACTCCGCTGCAGAGTGAAAATCTCACTCTGTAATACTACACTGCCGGAAAAAATATAACACCCTCATGGACAAGTTTATTTTATGACGAGATGACAGGTAGTTTATTATCGTATTAGTGTATGGTAACAAATTCAGACCAGATGAAACACACATGTCACAGGAAGGTGTCCCCAAACAGTGGCATCAATACACAATGTACTCCCTTCAGTCGGGAATCCAGACGTGTAATCTGCCATGCAAACTATCACAAAGGGCCGAATGACATCCTCCGATAGATCGTCCGAAACATCTAGCGTCTTTTAGTACAGTTCCGCAATGGTTCTTGCAGGCTCTGGGATACGAAGTCAGGGCAGTCGTTGTACACCGCGATGAGCAGGTTGCGTCACAGAAGCCGGAGGTGGACGTGCAGTGTCCTCATGAAAAAGCACATCACCTTCTTGTGAAAGAAATGACAACAGTACAGAGATAACATCCTGTGCAATGGGGATAACACTGGTGATTACTGTACTCTCCAGAAACACCAAATGAGTTGTAACTGATACCTAGGATGGGACATGCATGTCGTGAGCGTATAATGGAATGGGCAGTTCATCAAGTCTACGCCATAAATGTGTTGGTCAATCACTCGCATACAAACAGAACTTACTCCCATCACTGCAGACAATGGAGCGCAGTTCCACGCTCCAGTCAACTCTTTCACGACACCAGAGCGGTCATGCTCGTCGTTGTTGTGCTGTCAGTCGCAGCCTGGCGAGAGGCATGGGTCATCTTAATTCTGATGCAAGTAGACGCTTCCCAACGGTTCTAGATTACACAGCATGTGCCACCTGTGCCAGGACTTCGTTCCTGGATTTCGTTCGGTCGGCTACAGATGCTCGCACAATGCGTCGATCTCGACTTCTAGGACCCGATCTACAAGTGTGAGAATTTTCTGCAGACCATGTTGAAAGCAGCGACACGCCATCAATACTTTGTGGCCAACTTGTGCAGCATTCCATCGATTCGTCCATCCACCTGCCCACAGACCCACAATGCGACCCAGTTCAAATGGCTCAAACTGTTCAGCAGGAGTACATATTCGTCTGTGGTGTACAGTCGTACCCTATAATGAATATTGCAAACACTGCTCACCTACGAACTCAGCACAGCGATTGCCTACAGAGTCAAAAGAGAGGATGCTCAGAAGCGCCTCTTGAGCACCATCTGTTCACTGATGACCGTAACAAGTGAATCATTAACACTACAACCCCTCAGTATGCATATATGATATCCTGGTGCTACTGAAAGTGGTCCCTGAGTGTGTCGCATTTCTTTCCGGCAGTGTACTGACATCAATTTCACGTTAAATACTGTACCCACTGATGACGGCGCAGTAGTGGCGAAAGAAGTCTGGATGGGAAGAAAAAGAACTGTGTTTTTGCACAATGTTTCAACTTCCAAAACGACACAGCAGTGAAGCATGGGACTCGTATTCTAGCGAACAGTCGTTCAAAAGCCCTTCCGGCACACTGATTTAGGTTCCCTGTGATTTTCCAAAAATCACTGAAGTCAAACGCCGGCCGTTGTGGCTGAGCAGTTCTAGGCGTTTCAGTCAGGAACCGCGCGACCACTACGGTCGCAGATTCGAATCCTGCCTCGGACATGGATGTGTGTGATGTCCTTAGGTTAGTTAGGTTTAAGGAGTTCTAAGTTGTAGGGGACTGATGACCTCAGATGTTAAGTCCCATAGTGCTCAGAGCCATTTGAACCATTTTAAGCCAAACACCGCGGTTGTTTCTCTTGGAGGAAACGGCCGACTTCCCTCTGCAAAATGGTTCAAATGGCTCTGAGCACTATGGGACTTAACATCTATGGTCATCAGTCCCCTAGAACTTAGAACTACTTAAACCTAACTAACCTAAGGACAGCACACAACACCCAGCCATCACGAGGCAGAGAAAATCCCTGACCCCGCCGGGAATCGAACCCGGGAACCCGGGCGTGGGAAGCGAGAACGCTACCGCACGACCACGAGATGCGGGCTTCCCTCTGCAACCTGAGCGTGTTCTCGTATTCTTATAACCTATTTGTCGAAGGAACGTTAATACCTAATCTGTCTTACTTTCTTCCCATCAGCAGATATAAGAAATAATTTTCCCGTAGGCTTGTTACAGTTCCAACAATACCAATATGAACCATAGTCTGTTCAGTGTACCGCAACACGTTGCGACTGAATGTATGTCACTTTCGTTTCTTCTGGAAAGCGTGGAAACTAAGCTCGCCGAACAAATGATTTTATATTAAAAATGAAGAAATTCCTCCAGCTGGATTTGAAGTCTCGATTTCATTTTGGCAGCTAGTTTCAACGTTGTAACAACGTCATCTTCAGGCCCATACACTTGTTGACGTAAACTGCGTGCGGCTGATACCAGAAGTCAGTGACTGACTTCTAGTATCAGCCGCACGCAGCTGACGTCAACAAGTGTATGGGCCTGAAGATGACGCTGTTACAACATTGAAACCAGTTTCCAAAATAAAATCGACACCTCAAATACAGCTGGAGGAATTTCTTCATTTTTAATATAAATTTATACCAGCTGACGCTCCACTAACCTCCATTTCAACTATGGATGTACGAAGAAAAGATGATTAGTAATCCTAGTGTGCACGTACAGGTGAATCGTTAAACCTTTACAGATGGCGCAGAGATCGAGTCACAGGCTCAACCGCGCGCTCACTGACCCTACGTGAGCGCAGCGCATTAGCGATCAGTTACGTTTCAACCGAACATTATGCGTAAACACGGGTGAGGACGTGGCAGATTGATATAGAAGAGCACTCATGTTTGACCGCACCCTTGGTCATACGGTGTGTGGAGTTGATGTGTTTGTTTGTGTTCTGCGGCGGGCTATTCACTTGTCAACAAGCTGTGGTATAACACACATGTCCAGAAAACACGACGTCAGAAATGTTGTCTGGAGAAGTCCTGACTGAGAGGGACCGGAGACGTGTTTCACGGCTTCTGAAACAAAATCGCCTCCTAACCCGACAGGAATTACTGAAGACAGTAAATGAAGGTGCATCCCAAAAAGCTAGCGAGAGAACGTTGCTACTGGAACTGCATGTAATGAACATTTGGAGTCGGTGACTTCGCAAGAAGCCATTGCTCGCACAGGCCCATAAAAAAGACGATGGCGAAGTTCATCGGGCAGTAAGAATATTGTGAAGGCATTGCTAATTACGCATATAAAAATTTTTTTCGTGATTTTCTTTGGATGTCTATTCTTTTTCTTTTGCTCATATGGTCATTTCTAATTGTGATTATGTAACATTCTACTGTGGTTTTTAAATGTAAAGATGTAATTGTGATTATTTCGTTTTCCAATGGATAAATATGTTTCTTGCTTTGTACCTGTGGTAAAGTTACTAAAGTTCTCTTTTGGAATATTATTAATTGTGAAAAATGCAGTCACTAAGATTTATAAAGGTTTATGTAATTTACGATAACGATATAACATCTATAGACAGGGGACAGCGATAGTGATATCGAGAGTTGAAAGGTGGTTGCGTAGTAGAGGGGATGGTGGATGGCGCGTCTGTGAAGCGTGCGCGGGAAAAATAGTACTGTGTCCCATGAAAAGCATACGTAATTGTATGGACAGTGATACCGAACTATCGGATTGTTAATTCTCTTTACCACTGATGTATGTAATGCCATCGCCAGCGAACTTTAAGAGCAAATAAACAGGACTGTGAAAGTGCAGCTAACATTACTTTGTTGTGGCCGGCACGAACTGTGCCTTTTTCGAATGAACTTTGCTGGTATTGGTTTTGGGTGGTGGAACTGTTGTATATCACAATCTATCAAGCCATGAAAGTGAAGACTAATTAACTGTGCAATATAAATGGCTTTCAGTGACGTCGTCAAAGTTTGAAATGCGAGAACAGAGTGGACATTGTTTACTGTGTGCTTCACATACATGAACAATTCTATGAACTGTGTATTTGTGGCTAAGACTATATGAATGTGACGAACCGTGTAATTATGAACGATAGCGTCACGGACAGTGCATAAAGTGTAAAAACGAGCGATGTTTACGTCATGTACTTTGAAAGAGAGGACATGTCAACAACATTCGTATACTGGCGTCTTGCGGTTTGTTAATCACCACGGGGTTAATGATACAGCTGTGCCGGAACTTTATTTGCGTTTCGCCGGAGAAGATTAACCAGCGGAACTGTCTGTATCCTACTCTCATCGTCGTAACCCGCCGACATCGTGCTGCCTAACGCAACGCTTCGTATGCAACAAAAAGTTAAGGGATTTCGCTGAACGCTATCCCTTGACCTAGAAACTTTCTTTCTCTATTAAAAGTATAAGAATTACAGACTCTGTTTAATTGAATTCTTTGTTTAGTTATTTGCTTTCTGCTAACGAAAATAAAATTACAGTCAGTGAATTAAAAGTTGCCTGGTAGTCATTGTTGAAACACCAGTAAATATAAACTTCTTCCTCTCATTAGGACTAATTCTCCTTGCATCTCAAAATTATTGTAGTTATTTTATGTAGTTTTATGTATTGTTATGAGACTAGATATATGACTGTAACTAATAAGAGTATTTTGTCGCGAAATATGGCTTCGCGCGAAAATTACGGCGACTGCCATAATTGCTTGCGTTCTGACCAATAATGTAAAAGCTGCTATTCCTGTATTGGCCCTTTTCCTGACGTGAGCGGGAATTATAAATGTCAGCTGTCAAATCAAGTAGTGACTCTTTACCCAGTAATAAAAGTTTTTTTGATATTGTATTGCTACGAGTCGCAGTATTAAGAGACACTGGTTATACTCAAAAGTGGGTAGATGTATGGTGAAACCCCCCAGTGTTCATGCGATTGTTAACAGTATTGTGTGTGATTCACGAAATTTTGTCACTTTTTCTAATTCCTTTGAAGTTTCAGAGAATATATACACAATTTTGTCGGTTCAGGTTAATTTCAGAGCATTTTCTCGTTAATATTAGAGTTTTCAGTTCATAAACAAAGTGAGATCGTGACCAATTGAGAAGTATGACAAAGAGTGTGGTTTTCCAACTAGAATTTTGGTTGACTTCACAGTTCAGATTTTGATAATTATTTTTCCTGTGGATTGAGGTCATCACATATGGCGCCGTGTTGTGACAGGTCAGTGTTTTAGTAATACTGTCTGTTCGAACCTTTCAATCTTAGGATCGATGTTTGAATTTGGAAGAGTGAAAATTGAATTGTTTTGTTTTGTGTGGGTTACCTCTTGTAGACAAAATAACAATCAAAGAAGATGAGCGTGTAGCTAGTTTCAAGGTGTGGGAAAGTGAGCAAGAAAAAAATGTTATGGAAAATGTAGATAACGGATTAGACATTAAAGTGGAACCAGGTGTCAGAAGAGAAGCAGATGACAAGGGAGGAGTGGAAAGTATGTTAGCATTGCTCTTGACGTAACTGGAAGGAATGAAAACAGAAGTGAGTGGAAAGCTAGAAGCTATCAGCAAATCACAGGAAAAAATGGGTGAAGAAATGACAAAACTAGACGAAAAGTTTGAAAAACGTCTGAGGGGATTTAAACAGGAAATGGAAGATGGGTTGGAAACGAAAATCTTGGGCTTTAAGTCAGAGGTTGATAAAGATTTTGAGAAGTTTATAGATGACGTAAAGAGACTTTTAAAGAGACAGAGTTTGAGTTAAATAAGAAGCAAGAGAAGTTTGAAAACATCATAAAGGAAAGTGTAGAATGCTTGGATAAAAACATTAAAACCCAAGCTACTGAATGTATGAAGGGGAAGGATGAAATTAAAGATTATTGCAAAGGAATGTTCCGTGAATATAGACAAGAGACTAAGTCATAAGTGGAAGATATTAGAGAGACCACTGCTAAGATCGAGAATAGGGTAGGGAGTTTAGAAAAGACAGTACAGGGTAAGCAGTTTACTGCATCACCAGTAATAGTGCAGATAAGGGATGGTAGTAGTTTCAATAATATAGTTTTTGATCCTAGTGGAGATGTACATCCCGTGTCATTTGTGAATAGTTTGAGAAGTCAGTTTACTACAGATTGGACAGAAAAGGACAAACTAAGGAGGGCAAGTGCTTGTTTAAAAGGGGAAGGTTTAGATTGGGGAGCTGATGCACCAGAAATATATGAAACATTTGAGGATTTTGTGTCAGCGTTTTTGAAAGAATACTGGTCGAAAGAAAAACAAAGTGATGTCATAGAAGTTTTTAAGAAGGCCCCATGGTATGATAGGAGTAGTAGGGAGAATATGAGAGAATATTGTGAGAAATGGATAAGTAAACTAAAACATTTGGACAGCCCATGGAGTGACAAGGATACTATAGAAGTATTGATAGGGAAGTTGCCTCCTATTAGAAGATGTGAGTTGATAGGAAATTTTAGTATTATCAAAGACTTTCTGAAAAGAGTGAGGGTTGTGGATAAGTGGCAAGTGGGCTGTTCATTTAATGAAAATAGACATGTGGATGGTCATTATGATAATCAGGATAGAGTAGGGAGAATGAACCAAGTAAATGTTAGAGGTAGGGGAAGAGGTGGAGGAGCTTTTAGAGGAAATAGCCAAGGTTATCAGACAGTAGGGGAATCACGAGAGGGAAACGGGACCCCGCTACAGTGAAGGCCCGTGCTGGGGCGGGTCAAAGGTTAGGGTCTATTGAATTTTCAAATCACCATTGTAATGTAAGGGATACAGTGATGGGTAATAGTATTAGTAATGATTATGGTGATAGGGTGTGTAGTCATCATGGTCTGGTGGTGGAAGAAAGTGGACCTGAGGTTAATGGTGAAGGTGGTAAGGAATTAGGGGACTCATGTATGGGGAGATTTTCCCAGATTTATGAGGGAGTTAAAGAATATGAAAGGCAGCCAAAGGGAGTGATAAATGAAAAGAAATTATTTCAAAATGCAAGTGGTAATAATGAAAGGGAGAGTATGAGTAATGGTTGCAGTACGGGAGGAGAGAAAGGAAGTAGTGAAAGGGGTGATTTCCATGCATGTGATGATTTAAGGAAAAATTCTGGGCCAAGAGAAAGGTCAATTTCTGAGGTCAATGGAGAGGTGATGAATACACATGCCTTGAACCATAAAGAGAAAGTAAGTAATGAAGAAGATGTCAATGTTTTTATTATTCACAGAGATGTAGGAATAGCATCTGATGATGAGGAGGAAGTAGGTGTTTGCGCTCTTCAGAAATGTTTAGAAGGAAAGGAAAGTTCAAAGTTGAATTGCGACGACTGGGCTCATAATGCAATTGAGCAGGATTTGTTATGTGAAGAAAGTAGTGATGATGGTGATAGGATTAAGCAACCTTTTGTGAGAATTGGAATGTATGGTAGGGAAGAAAAAGCTCTTTTGGATACAGGTAGTGAAATTAGTTCTATTGCAGAAAGTTTATTTAATTACACAAAGAAGCATAATAAAGTGATGAATGTACCAGTAGTAGGTTTGAAGATAGTGGGTGCTACAGGGAAATTAAGCAAGGTAATTAAACACCAAATAATTTTGGAATTTGAGATTGGGGGCATAGGTTTAGAGCATAATTTTTTTGTAGTACCTGGGTTAACAGTGAATATTATATTGGGCATGGATTGGTTGACAGAGTGCAAGGCAGAGATAAATTGTGGAGAGAGTTTTGTTAATTTTGAGGGTGATAGGTCAAGGATCAGTGTGAAGTTTGATGGATTGGTGATAGATAAGGACCGATTGTTAGGGTATTTAAAAGTGAAAATGATGCCTGTAGTAACTAATTTGGGTGATGATAAACTGAACTTGGAGTATAGGAGTGAGGAGGATACAAGTGGACTTATGGACGAATTGAAGAACCAAATGTCTAAAGTTGAAGGGTTAAATGAATGCCAGAAAGAAGAACTGAGAGAAGTTTTGTGGATGAATAGGGAAGTTTTTTCTGACAGGCCAGGAAGAGTAAAGAATTATGAATGTAAGCTGCATATCAAACCACATGAACCTTTTTCGAAAAAACCTTATTCCATACCATTTGCAAAGAGGGAGGCAGTAAATAAAGAAATTGAGAGGATGTTGAATTGTGGTGCTATAGGGCGAGGGAAGAGTGAATATAATTCACCTCTGGTCATTGTGGGCAAGAAAGCTGGTAGTGTGAGACTAGTTATTGATGCCAGGATGCTAAACGAAGTGGTAAGGAGAGAAACTGATAGGCCAGAGAGTAGGGAGGGGATGTTACAGAGGTATCACAAAGTAAACTATCTTAGTAGTCTCGATCTGACCTGCGGATACTGGCAAACGCCACTTGCTAAGGAATATAGGAAGTATACAGCATTTTTGGTAAACGGGAAGTGTTATCAATACACTGTTATCCCATTTGGGCTGAATATTAGTGTGTCTTTTTTTATACGAGCCCTTGATCAAGTATTAGGACCAGAGCTGAGTTCAAAACTGACAATATATATGGATGACCTATTAGTTGCCACTGAGTTATGGGAAGAACATTGTTGTTTATTAAATGAGTTGTTTCAAGCCTTAAGGAAAGGGGGCATGACCCTGAGACTCAAAAAGTGTGAATTTGTTCGCAAAGAGATAAAGTTTTTGGGTAGGATTTTGTCAACTACTGGTATTAAGATGGACCGAGACAAAATGAAAGCAATCAAAGAGTGTCCATCCCGAAGAGTTGAAATCATTTTTGGGTATGTGTAATTTTTACCGGAATTTTGTGCAGGGCAAGCTTTTAATGTCCCATCATCATCATCATCATCATCATCATCATCATTTAAGACTGATTATGCCTTTCAGCGTTCAGTCTGGAGCATAGCCCCCCTTATAAAATTCCTCCATGATCCCCTATTCAGTGCTAACATTGGTGCCTCTTCTGATGTTACGCCTATTACTTCAAAATCATTCTTAACCGAATCCAGGTACCTTCTCCTTGGTCTGCCCCGACTCCTCCTACCCTCTACTGCTGAACCCATGAGTCTCTTGGGTAACCTTGCTTCTCCCATGCGTGTAACATGACCCCACCATCTAAGCCTGTTCGCCCTGACTGCTACATCTATGGAGTTCATTCCCAGTTTTTCTTTGATTTCCTCATTGTGGACACCCTCCTGCCATTGTTCCCATCTACTAGTACCTGCAATCGTCCTAGCTACTTTCATATCCGTAACCTCAACCTTATTGATAAGGCAACCTGAATCCTTTCGCTCCCATACAACAAAGTTGGTCGAAAGATTGAACGGTGCACAGATAACTTAGTCTTGGTACTGACTTCCTTCTTGCAGGAGAGAGTAGATCGTAGCTGAGCACTCACTGCATTAGCTTTGCTACACCTTGCTTCCAGTTCTTTCACTATGTTGTCGTCCTGTGAGAATATGCATCCTAAGTACTTGAAACCGTCCACTTGTTCTAACTTTGTTCCTCCTATTTGGCACTCAATCCGTTTATATCTCTTTCCCACTGACATTACTTTCGTTTTGGAGATGCTAATCCTCATACCATAGTCGTTACATTTCTGATCTAGTTCTGAAATATTACTTTGCAAACTTTCAATCGAATCTGCCATCACAATTAAGTCATCAGCATATGCAAGACTGCTTATTTTGTGTTCACATATCTTAATCTCACCCAGCCAGTCTATTGTTTTCAACATATGATCTATAAATAATATGAACAACAGTGGAGACAGGTTGCAGCCTTGTCTTACCCCTGAAACTACTATGAACTATGAACTCAATTTACTGTCAACTCTGCTGCCTGAATATCCATGTAAAGACCTTTAACTGCTTGCAAAAGTTTGCCTCCTATTCCATAATCTTGTAGAACAGGTAATAACTTCCTCCTAGGAACCCGGTCATATGCCTTTTCTAGATCTATAAAGCATAGATACAATTCCCTGGCCACTCGTAACACTTCTCCATTATTTGCCGTAAGCTAAGGATCTGGTCCTGACAACCTCTAAGAGGACTAAACCCACACTGATTTTCATCCAATTGGTCCTTAACTAATACTCGCACTTTCCTTTCAACAATACCTGAGAAGATTTTATCCACAATGCTGATTAAAGAGATACCTCTATAGTTGTTACAATCTTTTCTGTTTCCATGTTTAAAGATTGGTGTGATTACTGCTTTTGTCCTGTCTGATGGAACCTGTCCCGACTCCCAGGCCATTTCAATTATCCTGTGTAGCCATTTAAGACCTGATATTCCACTGTATTTGATGAGTTCCGACTTAATTTCATCTACCCCAGCTGCTTTATTGCACTGCAATCTATTGACCATTTTCTCCACTTCCTCAAATGTGATCTTATTTCCATCATCATTCCTATCCCATTGTATATCGAAATCTGAAACATTACTGATCGTATTTTCACCTACATTGAGCAACCCTTCAAAATATTCCCTCCATCTGTCCAAGGAATCCACAGGATTCACCAGCAGTTTTCCTGACCTGTCCAAAATACTTGTCATTTCCTTCTTACCTCCCTTTCGAAGACTGCTAATTACACTCCAGAATGGTTTTCCAGCAGCTTGACCCAAAGTCTCCAACCTGTTTCCAAAGTCTTCCCAAGATTTCTTCTTAGATGCTGCAATTATCTGTTTTTCTTTGTTTCTTTCTTCAACATAACTTTCTCTGTCTACCTGAGTTCTAGTATGTAGCCATTTTTTATACGCCTTCTTTTTCCTTTTACAGGCTGCCTTGACTGTGTCATTCCACCAAGCTGTTTGCTTCATCCTACCTTTACACGCTACTGTTCCAAGACATTCTGTAGCCACTTCTAGTACTGTGTCCCTGTACCTTGTCCATTCCTTTTCCAATGACTGTAATTGACTACATTCAACTAACTGGTACCTTTCTGAGATCACTGTTATGTACTTGTGCCTGATTTCCTTATCATGAAGTTTCTCCACTCTTATCCTCCTACATATGGACCTGACCTCCTGCACTTTCGGCCTCACAATACCAATTTCACTGCAGATTAAATAATGATCAGTGTCATCAAAGAATCCCCTGAATACACGTGTGTCCCTCACAGCCTTCCTGAATTCCTGTCTGAACAAATTATTGAGTCATAAAGTGAACTATGTTTGGACAGAAGAGTGTCAGAAAGCCTTTAATGAACTTAAGGAAGCTTTGACAGTGGAAAAGATTTTACACCATCCAGATCTTAGTAAACCATTATGTTTGGGGACTGATTCGAGAGGGTACGGTATTGGAGTGGAATTGTTTCAAAATTTTGGGGATGAGGAAAATGAAGATCATAGGACCAAATCCTTTGCAAGTAGGTCATTGACCAGGTATGAGAGAAATTACACTGTGACTGAGTGTGAAGCATAGGCAATAGTTTGGGGATTTCAAAAGTTCAGAGATTACCTATGGGGGAATAAAACTATCATATATACTGATCACAGAGCCCTTATATTTTTCAAAAAGTTTTGGCTGGTACATAGACGGTTAACAAGATGGACTTTGTTCTTACAACAGTTTCCTTTTGAGATAAAGTATATTAAAGGCACACAGAACAAAGTAGCAGATGCTTTATCCAGGTTACCATTGAGTGAAGGTAATGATACAGGGTATGATGTTGATGAAGAGCAAGTAAAGTTGTTTTATATAAAAGGTGTTCAAGGAGAGAAGAAAATTGAAGGTATTTGCAAAAACATGAGAAGGTATCAGAATCAGGATGAAGTGTGGAAAATGGTGAAGCGTGAACTGGAAAGGAAAGATAGTAACAATAAGTTGCCAAAGTATTACAAAATTCATGATGGAGTGTTGTTTAGACGAACTGATGAAAATTCAGAAGATTGGAAAGTATGTTGGCCCTGTGGATATATAGATGAGATAATAGACTATATTCATTTGAGTTTTGGACATGTTGGTGCTAAGAAGTGTATACAGAAATTGAGGGAATGTGTATCTTTTGACAACATGGTAAAGAGAGTGAATAACCGTATTAAAACATGTGACAAATGTCAAAGAGCCAAAGTTACTAACCAAACATGTAGGCTCCCTATGCAAAATATTAAACCGAATGATGTAATGGAACTGTTATCGGTGGATCTTTATGGTAAGTTACCAAAAACCAAGGGAGGTTTTGCATACATTTTTGTAGTTTTGGAGGTGTTTTCTAAATTTATAAAACTTTATCCGCTACTTAGAGCTACTGGAAAAGCCGTTTTGAGTAAATTGGAAGATAATTATTTTGTGAAGTTTGGGAAACCTAAGGCCATATTATCTGACAATGGGTCACAGTTTGCATGTAAGAAGTGGAAAGAAGGCCTTACCAATCAAGGAGTTACAGTAATTTACACATCAACGTATCATCCGCAAGGGAATCCAGTAGAACGTTATATGAGGGAGATTGGCAGATTCTGCCATACTTATTGTAGCAATAACCACAGTTCATGGGGAGACATAATATGAGACATTGAGGATTTAATGAATACTGTTGTTCATGAGGTAACAGGGTTTACTCCTCAGGAGATTATGAAAAGTGAGAGACAAAAAAGTCTGTTGGAGGAAAATTTATCTTTCCCTGCCAAGGAGGAATTGAGTAGGGGTGAAAAGAAGAAAAGGGTAAGAGAACTGGTAGAGAAGAAACTGTTGGAAAGAAAAAAAAGACATGATGATAAGGTGAAGGGTATTGATATAAGGATAGGAGATTTGGTTTTGGTCAAGACATATGAGAAGTCAAAAGAGGTAAACAGTGAGATTTCTAAATTTTTTGATGTATACAAAGGACCATTTGAGGTGGCTGGTATACCCCACCCGAATGCATTCTATCTGATTTATTCCAAGTCCAAGAAGAAATTTGCCCTTAAGAATGTGGTTGATTTAAAACCATATAAGGCAAGAACAACACACTAATACATTTGCCCACTTGCAGTTTTCAGAGGAAATAAATTTCAGTGTAAACAGTATAAAGATTTGATTATGAACTGTAAATAAGAAGTGGTTTAAGAATACTTTCTTGTATACCATTATATAAATTTCTTTTTGAAACCAGATAGTTTATTTTTACATGTTTGATGATGTGAAGAGTCAAGTAGTTATCAGATTCAAGCAATGGAATGTGAGTTGTTATAGTAGACTGTGGCTTTGCTTACAAATTCTTCCAAAGACACTCCAGTGTGTGTGATAATATGTACTATATACAACTGTCAAGAATCTAGCAAGATTTGTCCGCATCAGCATTGTATAGGTTTACTGTAATTATTTGTTCATCCTAGAATTCTGTTTGTGCTGTAACTAACACCTGTCTTAGTTTTAGTCCGTATTATATGAAATATTCATTTGTTAATTTGATTTGCTTGCTTTATGTCAGCATTCTCAAAGAATTGTGTAAAATGCTGTTTCATTGTTGTTAAGTTTATTTGTACTGTTGTATGATGTATGCAATTATTCATGTCAAATAGTCTGAATAGAAGTTTGAATACCTTAGGGCAATATATATACCTAGCTTTATGATGTTGGTTGTCTCACATGAGTCAATGACATTTTATCTTGACAGGTTCCTGGGAACATCTCATGATAAAATGGGGGGCATATGTGAAGGCATTGCTAATTACGCATATAACATATTTTTCGTGATTTTCTTTAGATTGCTATACTTTTTCTTTTGTTCAGATGGGCATTTCTAATTGTGATTACGTAACATTCTACTGTGGTTTTTAAATGTAATGATGTAATTGTGATTATTTCGTTTGCCAATGGATAAATATGTTTCTTGCTTTGTACCTGTGGTAAAGTTACTAAAGTTCTCTTTTGGAATATTCTTAATTCTGAAAAATGCAGTCAATAACATTTATAAAGGTTTATGTAATTTACGATAACGATATAACATCTATAGACAGGGGACAGCGATAGTGATATCGAGAGTTGAAAGGTGGTTGCGTAGTAGAGGGGATGGTGGATGGCGTGTCTGTGAAGCGTGCGCGGGAAAAATAGTACTGTGTCCCATGAAAAGCATACGCAATTGTATGGACAGTGATACCGAACTATCAGATTGTTAATTCTCTTTACCACTGATGTATGTAATGCCATCGCCAGCGAACTTTAAGAGCAAATAAACAGGGCTGTGAAAGTGCTGCTAACATTACTTTGTTGTGGCCGGCACGAACTGTGCCTTTTTCGAATGAACTATGCTGGTATTGGTTTTGGGTGGTGGAACTGTTGTATATCACAATCTATCAAGCCATGAAAGTGAAGACTAATTAACTGTGCAATATAAATGGCTTTCAGTGACGTTGTCAAAGTTTGAAATGCGAGAACAGAGTGGACATTGTTTACTGTGTGCTTCACATACATGAACAATTCTATGAACTGTGTATTTGTGGCTAAGACTATATGAATGTGACGAACCGTGTAATTATGAACGATAGCGTCACGGACAGTGCATAAAGTGTAAACACGAGCGATGTCTACGTCATGTACTTTGAAAGAGAGGACATGTCAACAACGTTCGTATACTGGCGTCTTGCGGTTTGTTAATCACCACGGGGTTAATGATACAGCTGTGCCGGAACTGACCTAGAAACTTTCTTTCTCTATTAAAAGTATAAGAATTACAGACTCTGTTTAATTGAATTCTTTGTTTAGTTGTTTGCTTTCTGCTAACGAAAATAAAATTACAGTCAGTGAATTAAAAGTTGCCTGGTAGTCATTGTTGAAACACCAGTAAATATAAACTTCTTCCTCTCATTAGGACTAATTCTCCTTGCATCTCAAAATTATTGTAGTTATTTTATGTAGTTTTATGTATTGTTATGAGACTAGATATATGACTGTAACTAATAAGAGTATTTTGTCGCGAAATATAGCTTCGCGCGAAAATTACGGCGACTGCCATAATTGCTTGTGTTCTGACCAATAACGTAAAAGCTGCTATTCCTGTATTGGCCCTTTTCCTGACGTGAGCGGGAATTATAAATGTCAGCTGTCAAATCACGTAGTGACTCTTTACCCAGTAATAAAAGTTTTTTTGATATTGTATTGCTACGAGTCGTAGTATTAAGAGACACTGGTTATACTCAAAAGTGGGTAGATGTATGGTGAAACCCCAGTGTTCATGCGATTGTTAACAGTATTGTGTGTGATTCACGAAATTTTGTCACTTTTTCTAATTCCTTTGAAGTTTCAGAGAATATATACACAATTTTGTCGGTTCAGGTTAATTTCAGAGCATTTTCTCGTGAATATTAGAGTTTTCAGTTCATAAACAAAGTGGGATCGTGACCAATTGAGAAGTATAACAAAGAGTGTGGTTTTCCAACTAGAATTTTGGATGACTTCACAGTTCAGATTTTGATAATTATTTTTCCTGTGGATTGAGGTCATCACAATATGTGACTGGTTTTCTGATCACTGCCTCACCGTATTACGTCACGACTGCCTGCAAAATCGCCTGACGTGAACCCCACAGGAAATCTGTGGGACTTACTGGAACGGCGACTAAAACACCGGCATCAGCATCCTCATAATTTGGTGTAACTGCGCGAACGTATCTACAGCGAGTGGCTTAACCTGGATGCTAGGTACGTGGGCGACCTTCTAGACTCACTTTCTAAACATATCCACGCGGTTATCAAGTCTAGCGTCGGAATTACACGGTATTAAACGATGTTTGTAATGGATGCTCTAGGGGTGACTAGTTATTGCTGTAGTAAGCTTATCATCGGAGTGCGGAACCTCGTGGCAAAGCGCGGTGTGTCTCATGTACAGGGTACACGATATCTGTTTACGACGCAACGAAGTGGTGTAGAGGATTTCTAGATGAACCGTTTCATGTAGAACACCTGTCGTCCAGCAAGTACCTCAAAATGGGCTTCAAAAGGCATCTAAACTACTGTGCATGCACACCGCGCGAGATATTCAGTAAGTTTTCGCTCTCTTACGTCATCGGCGTTATCGGCTGTTTCATTAACGTTATCAGTTTAAACTTTCTCTTGAGAGAAATGAAAGCAAACCACGTTATCAGTTTAAACTTTCTCTTGAGAGAAATGAAAGCAAACCCTTATGCGAAAACCGATTACGTTCAAAGTTCGATCTAACCTCAACCCTTGTATACACAGCAGTGTCATAGTAGAAGATTGGAAAAAAAAGAAAATCTTCTGTTTTCTTTAAGGTATCACTGGCTAAATTTTTTAGGTCCAACTTATGTTTCGAAGCTGGGTTACTAAAGAGTAAATGGGATAACAGTTACAACAAAATGTTCTCTACCAAAGTTCTTCACGTAGACCGATTTATCAGTGCCAGAACGGTACAGTTTCTAATAATGGCTATCTGTTATCGTTTACGCTTTACCTTTCTCCTGGGCGGATGTGAAATATAGCCCAAGTAATTACACAGCAAGTGAGTGTCTAAAGGGTTTCCTGATGTGACGAAGATTTGTATTCGAGTTTTGCTGTATCACGATAGCCTACCCTTAAAAATTTACGAACTGATGTTCCCAGGAAAGACAACACTCCGCTACACAAGGAATCGAAAATGAAAGAAGCAATTAATTAGGAATTCATCTCTCTTGCTGTGAAGATGAAAACGGTTCCGACGGAGAAATCGTTACTGGGAAATCACTTCCGCATTCGTGATTTATTCATCCGTATTACATTTTGAAAAGCTGTTCAAAGCAACTGTTAACCAAGTGTAACATCATTCATTGACACGAAGATTTTGTTAATCTATAGAAATAGTAAACAACAATATATCTATAAATAAAAAGGAGTATATAGCACCAGATGTCAAGAGTGTGACACGCATTGCACGCGGAAAAAAAAAGAAAAACTGCCACGGAGCTGGTAGTATTCAATTGTCAATATCGTATGCTGAGGAACTTTTAATTTAACCTGTAATCTCTTAAATATAACACATCGGCGTTCCCTACCTTCATTACCTTGATTCTCATTCTAGTACTTAGACGTATTTTGAATTACCAGCTAACGTCTTTAGTGGTAGTACCTTATTTGTTTCATACTACACCAGCGGAAATGAATATCATCTTGCAACAGGAGCACTAGAAAATGGACTTGTAACTCGAAACCTAGATGGTGCAAAATAAAAGGTTGTGAAGGAGGCCACATGAGTTTGTTTTCTTGGGAATAGGATGGGAAGTCCTTATTCTTATCATTCGATCTCATCGACAAAACAACAGGAAATGCGTAAGCTGTCTGGCTGCTTATTTGTTAGACAACCATTTTGTTTCCAACAATTTCATCCATACCTATCAGGCTGTGCAAGCGGTTGTAGTGAAACATTAGAGAGGAGACAGGTAGTATCACATCCACGCTGGGGTCTTTAGAAACAGAGAAGCAACAGATGAAAAGGGATGAGTGACAAATAGTCGCAGCCAAGTTACGGAATGATTACCACATTAGGAAGGTATTAATCCATGCAGTCCACCGAGTACATGCACCCCTGTCCTACCTAATGCTATTAAACTCTTAATTCATTCTCTGCGTACTAAATGACGCGGACGTTGAATGTTCGCCGCTCAAAGGAACGGCCACAAGTGAGCTGAGTGATCCTGCTAAGTCCTGTGTAAAAACAGGATACTGTCGTCTTAGGTTCGTTTTCCTATTGTCACCACAAGAAAACGAGATAGTACCCGAAGACTGGGTAAATAAAAGTTTCTAGAAGATATGAAGGTGGTATCTGTTCATTCGGACATGTCCGAAGCAAGATACCATCGATGACCATGCAGCTCTCTTAGAATGAAATGATAATGAAATCAAGACCCTAAGCTGTCAACAGGCGTTGATATAAATTAACGGAGACAGTTGAAAATGTATGTCCCGACCGGGACTCGAATCTGGGATCTCCTACTTACATGGCAGACGCTCTATCCATCTGAGTCAACGATGGCACAAAGGATAGTGCGACTACAGGGATTTATCCCTTGCACGCTCCCCGTGAGACCCACATTCCCAACTTAATGTTCTAACACTATATTCGTAATGCCCCTGCCCATTGCAGTCAGCCGGCCGGAGTGGTCGAGCGGTTCTAGGGGCTACAGTCTGGCACCGCGCGACCGCTACGGTCGCAGGCTCGAATCCTGCCTCGGGCATGGATGTGTGTTATGTCCTTAGGTTAGTTAGATTTAAGTAGTTCTAAGTTCTAGGGGACTGATGACCTCAGCAGTTAAGTCCCATAGTGCTCAGAGCCATTTGAACCATTTTTTTGAACCATTGCACTCATTACTCGTGGCAGACAATCTTACGGAGTCCCGTAAGAGTTCGGGCAATGCGTTGCATCCAGCACAGAAGAAGAAGGTCAATGGCCAGTTAGCCTTAACTTCTGTGCTGGATGCAACGCATTGCCCGAACTCTTACGGGACTCGGTAAGATTGTCTGCCACGAGTAATGAGTGTAATCGGCAGGGGCACTACGAATATCGTATTTGGACATTAAGTTGGGAATGTGGCTCTCGCGGGGAGCATAAAAGGGATAAATCCCTGCAGATGCACTATCCTTTGTGATCTCGGTGGTTCAGCTGGATAGAGCGTCTGCCGTGTGAGTATCAGATTCCGGGTTCGAGTCCTGTTCGGGACACACACTTTCACTGTGACCGTTAATGTATATCAACGCCTGTCGACAGCTTAGGGTCTTGATTTAATTATTATTTCATTGTATCTATAAGAAGTTATGCAGCCTAATAAAGGGGTAAAAGAAAGTATCGAACAAGATTACTAAAGACAAACTTTTCATTTCGATTAATAAAATGTGTTTGTAATAAAAATATCATTCTTTGAGATGCAATAACTCATCTTTACTATACAGTAATTTGGCCAGAATGCACACATGCACCAGAGACACTAATTATAGGATAAATAAAAGAAAATGATGAAATGAAGGAAAAGAAGAAAAAAGCTGTGAGGAAAGTATTAGGACATAAAATAGCAATATAAATATCTAATTTAAGAAGTAACACTGAAGTACAAAACCTTAATTTAAGAAGTAACACAGAAGTACACAACCGTATAGAACAATTAAAACCGAAGTTAGGAAAAGAAATCTTGTACTCTGCTTGTGCAGTCGAAGAGTGAACCCTACCAGACTAACAAGAAAAACTATAGAGCATCTGGAAAAATTAAAAGGTTAAGCAAACAGGCATACGAAACTATATGGAAAGACCCAAAAGAAACTGGTACAAATAAGCAAGAAATTAGAAAACATAGAAACAAAACTAAGAAGTAGAAAGATTTCCAAGACGAAATAGTTCCAAAAAGATAGAAGATAAAGTAGACAGCACAAGAGGGGACATAAAAACACGAACAGATGACGGAGCGCTGAGCAAAGCGTACAGCTATTTCAGTTCCTCAAACGTGATCCTTAGCTGACCTGTAACGAAAGAAGGAGAAATAAAAACTGACCTCCAAATACTTCCTTTTGACCTTCGATGGTGTTCTTGGCATATTCCTGTATACAAAAGAAGCTGTACGGGATGGTCAGAAACAGTGTGAAAAGCTTATAAGGTTGTTGCAGTGCAGATTGTGCTGAGAAATAAATGCTTGAAAAAATTCGATACGTTGCACCGTTTCAAAGACAATTAGCATCAGGCGGTTGCGCGTGCAAATTCGAGCGGCCTGCCAGATACAATGACTGTCAGTTGTTCTCACAGCATAGATGATAGCGCACGAGATTGCTAAGCCTTTGGCTATGTTTCGACCCTCACCACCGTCCCACGTCCAGTTCCTGTTCGCTCTCTTGTTCGGTTACAGGAAAGCAAACGACGAACACTTTTAGCTACACCGTCTCTGGCGGGCCGCTTCAATCACCGTTACAACCTTTTCAGACTATCTCTGACCACCATGTGTAATGGTTACCTCCATCTTGGTGAAAATTAATAATAATAAATGAACAGGAGTTAATACAAAATTAAAATTATCAAAAAATAATTTCATAACTAACGAATAATGTGTTATAAATTCCGTCACCCTCTCGTCTTAACAATTCACAGAAAATCAATATTAAATAAGTTTCATTTAGTAATTAATAACTACTTTACTAAAATAATATGGCACTACAAATAAATGTCCCTGTATTTTGGCCGTATAGTAATACTAAAATCTCGAGTCCATTTATATTGCACTGTGAAGCCCATAGAATTTTTCGTTATCGTTCAAACGGGTAACTTTGTAACACTTTTAGCACGTTTTATAACATAATATTATAGAAATATGTACTGCGACACTTAGCTTCCATTTATGTGGAATTTTACAACCTTCTTTTAATTTTGGTGGTATTAAAATTTTTTGTGCATTGAAGTATTCAGAATATGGAATATTAGTTGTCACAGAGTTATCCCCGAAGTCAGGACAACATTGTGAAATGACTTCTAAGTAAGGGGATTTAGAATTAAATTCATCTGTCTGACTGACAGGGTGACCGCCTCATGCATTATGACACGCAATTATAACTTTATAGAAGTCCGTAGGGGTTTTACGAATTTACAGAAAAAAGTTTCTCACAAAGCCTGCCAATTTCTTCGGCTTTTTGTTTACTTTTCTTAAAAAGAATTGTAGGCCCCTCTACAGTGAAACCAAATAAGAACGGAGAAAAGCGAAACCCCATTAAGAAACGTAATTAAACGACTCTTTAAAACATTTACGCATGTGTTCAGTGGAACAATTTGAGAGAAAGGCAGATTATAACGCTTACACTTAAGACAATATCGTCTAAGCTAGGTACTTAGCTCAAACACTTGCTAGTTCAGTGGTAATTGTAAAACCAAAGTCATCAAACATTTAATACAATATTTTTAGCAACTGTATGTTTTACTTGGTAATAAATTTATAATGCGAAATAATTGTGTTTCTCATGAAACCATTCACAGACGTCAGTACCCAGAACAACCACGTATGTGTGCTGTCACGAAGATACTTCTACAATTTACGGAAATAACTTGTTTCCTTTCCAGTAGCTGAAGAACATTTATGTAAAATTTAGTTGCTTTACAGACTGGTCTGCACATACAACCGAGAGCAGGAAGATTCCAAGAAATCTACAAACACGTCTTTCCAGCTGTAAACAAAATGGCCTTGTGACCAGGTAAAGTGTAATGAATCTATTTGTAGCTTCTATCATTAATGGCAGCATTAGGTCGAGATGGGACTCCAATTCGGTTTTACAGATAGTACTCTATTGCATTGGCTCCTTACTTAGCTTGCATTTATCGCGAATCTCTTGCCCAACGTGAAGTCCCGAGCCACTGGAAAAAAGCGCAGGTGACGGCTGTATATAAGAAGGGTAGAAGGACGGATCCTCAAAATTACAGACCAATATCCTTAACATCGGTTTGTTGCAGGATTCTCGAACATATTCTCAGTTCGAATATAATGAATTCCCTTGAGACAGAGAAGCTGCTGTCCATGCATCAGCACGGCTTTAGAAGGCATCGCTCCTGCAAAATGCAACTCGCCCTTTTTTCACATGATATCTTGCGAACCATGGATGAAGGGTATCAGACGGATGCCATATTCCTTGACTTCCGGAAAGCGTTTGACTCGGTGCTCCACTGCAGACTCCTAACTATGGTACGAGCATATGGGATTGGTTCCCAAGTATGTGAGTGGCTCGAACCCAGTACGTTGTCCTCGATGGTGAGTGTTCATCGGAGGTGAGGGTATCATCTGGAGTGCCCCAGGGAAGTGTGGTAGGCCCGCTGTTGTTTTCTATCTACATAAATGATCTTTTGGATAGGGTGGATAGCAATGTGCGGCTGTTTGCTGATGATGCTGTGGTGTACGGGAAGGTGTCGTCGTTGAGTGACTGTAGGAGGATACAAGATGACTTGGACAGGATTTGTGATTGGTGTAAATAATGGCAGCTAACTCTAAATATAGATAAATGTAAATTAATGCAGATGAATAGGAAAAAGAACCCTGTAATGTTTGAATACTCCAATTGTGGTGTAGCGCTTGACACAGTCTTGTCGATTAAATATTTGGGCGTAACATTGCAGAGCGATATGAAGTGGGACAAGCATGTAATGGCAGTTGTGGGGAAGGCGGATAGTCGTCTTCGGTTCATTTGTAGAATTCTGGGAAGATGTGGTTCATCTGTAAAGGAGACCGCTTATAAAACACTAATACGACCTATTCTTGATTATTGCTCGAGCGTTTGGGATCCCTATCAGGTCGGATTGAGGGAGGACATAGAAACAATTCAGAGGCGGGCTGCTAGATTTGTTACTGGTAGGTCTGACCATCACGCGAGTGTTACGGAAATGCTTCACGAACACGGGTGGAAGTCTCTGGAGGAAAGGAGGCGTTCTTTTCATGAATCACTACAGAGGAAATTTAGAGAACCAGCATTTGAGGCTGACTGCAGTACAATTTTACTGCCGCCAACTTATATTTCGCAGAAAGACCACAAAGATAAGATAAGAGAGATTAGGGCTCGTACAGAGGCATATAGCCAGTCATTTTTCCCTCGTTCTGTTTGGGAGTGGAGCAGGGAGAGAAGATGCTAGTTGAGGTACGAGGTACCCTCCGCCATGCACCGTATGGTGGATTGAGGAGTATGTATGTAGATGTAGATTTAGGTAAAGACACACGTAGCAGTACAGCTATATGTTGGACGTTGACCTGAGCTACAGCATTCACGAACAAAAAGGTACAGAGCGCTGTTGTCGCAAAGTAACGCCTAAACCACAACGTTGCCTACTTTTACGGAGCTTCTCCAATTCCTTTAAGGTGAATACCAGGTCGATTTCGCTTAGAAACATCACTGCCGATTTGCTGCCCCATCTCTGTCTAATCGAAGCTCGTATTTCGTCCTTAATGAACTGGTCACTGACGGGACGTCAAGCCCTACTGTAGCTTCCTGTGGGCCCTCGCGGTCAATGCGCCGTTGTTTCGCGGCGCGGCTGATTGGGCGAGGGGCAGTGTTAAGGCGAGCGCGCTGTGCATACGGGCCGGAGAGGGAGGCGTGGCGCGCGGCGGTGTAGCGTCCGTATTGATTGCCCCGGTCTGTCAGCCGGCGTGTAGGGTGGTTAATTGAGGCGCGGGTTACTGGCGGCTGGCGAGCTGCGGCGCGGCCGACTGGCGCCAGTTTTCACAGCCGAGAGTTGAGCGCTACCTCGCCCCGCCGAAGGACAGTCTGTTACTCCGCAGGTGGGCCACTCGTGATGTCGTGCTCCCTTAGTGGTCCGGAAAGGTTTTGCAATTTTTTCTGCGTCACATGTTCACCATTTCCCCATAGCCCAATGTCGAAGCTTACCAAATACAGTTATTTCTTCTCTTTCAACCTTAACACGCAGATAAAACTAATGTAATGTTTCATATTATCATTATTTTTTTTTCTTTTCTCCATCGTTCTTTTCTTTATATATATGTATATACACTACTGGCCACTAAAATTGCTACACCACGAAGATGACGAGCTACAGACGCGAAATTTAACAGACAGGAAGAAGATGCTGTGATATGCAAATGATTTGCTTTTCAGAGCATTCACACAAGGTTGGCGCCGGTAGCGACACCTACAACGTGATCACATAAGGAAAGTTTCCAACCTATTTCTCATACACAAAAGGCAGTTGACCGGCCGGCGTTGCCTGGTGAAACGTTGTTGTGATGCCTCGTGTGACGTGGAGAAATTCGTACCATAACATTTCCGACTTTGATAAAGGTCGGATTGTAGCCTATCGTGATTGCGGCTTATCGTACTGCGACATTACCGCTCGCGTTGGTCGAGATCCAATGACTGTTAGCAGAATATGGAATCTGTGGGTTCAGGAGAGTAATACGGAACGCTGTGCTGGATCCCAACAGCCTCGTATCACTAGCAGTCGAGATGACAGGCATTGTATCCGCATGGCTGTAACGGATCGTGCAGCCACGTCTCGATCCCTGAGTCAACAGATGGGGACGTTTGCAAGACAACAACCATCAGCACGAACAACTCGATGACGTTTGCAGCAGCATGGACTGTCAGCTCCGAGACCGTGGCTGCGGTTACCCTTGACGCTGTATCACAGTCAGGAGCGCCTGCGTTGGTGTACTCAACGACGAACCTGGGTGCACGAATGGCAAAACATCATTTTTTCGGATGAATCCACGTTCTGTTTACAGCATCATGATGGTCACATCCGTGTTTGGCGACATCGCGGTGAACGCACATTGGAAGCGTGTATTCGTCATCGCCATACTGGCGTATCACCAGGCGTGATGGTATGGGGTGCCATTGGTTACACGTCTCGGTCACCTCTTGTTCGCATTGACGGCACTTTGAACAGCGGACGTTACATTTTAGATGTGCTACGACCCGTGGCTCTACCCTTCATTCGATCCCGGCGAAACCCTACATTTCAGAAGGATAACGCACGACCGCATGTTGTAGGTCCTGTACGGGCCTTTCTGGATACAGAAAATGTTCGACCGCTGCCCTGGCCAGCACATTCTCCGGATCTCTCACCAACTGAAAACGTCTGGTCAATGGTGACCGACCAACTGGCTCGTCACAATACGCCAGTCACTACTCTTGATGAACTGTGGTATCGTGTCGAACCTGCATGGGCAGCTGTACACGACATCCAGGCTCTGTTTGACTCAATGCCCAGGCGTATCAAGGCCGTTATTACGGCCAGAGGTGGTTGTTCTGGGTACTGATTTCTAAGGTTCTATGCACCCAAATTGAGTGAAAATGTAATGACATGTCAGTTCTAGTGTAATATATTTGTCCAATGAATACCTGTTTGTCTTTTACATTTCTTCTTGGTGTAGCAATTTTAATGGCCAGTAGTGTATAAATAATAAGTTATTTTGTACCAGCGAAACTATTGGGTCACAAACAAAACAAGTAGAGAGATGCTCTGCAATTTTTTTACGTCTGTTTTTCTCTATAAGCGGTAGCAGGTGGACGTATGACGAGTTCCACCGAGTTAATATTGTTAAAAAGGTGTATTCCAATTGTCCTTTAAAAATGTTACAGAAAATTATCGAGATAGCCAAGTTTATTCGTACATTCACGACGACCATACTCGCCTGTTAATCATTCCGCGACGTGCCGAGAATTCTGCATCAAGAGGATCGAAGCTGACAAGAACAATATGCGTGAACAGAAAGGTCCGATCCGTAAACGGCTTGTCATTCCAAGCACTATGCACAATGGCCGTAACAATAAAGATAAAAGGGTATATTTAAATGGTGAATAGCTGTATTGAATATTGAGGGTCTGCGGATATCAATGCCAATCACTCAGGATATGTGTACCATCCAACATTTTTTTCAATTATTCTTTCAAAATTTCCTTTTTTAATTATTTAAGCGGCAATTATGAATCAGCAACTATTCACTTAGCTCATAATAAGATCTTTTTTAAACCTCTTCCTCAAATCACTCTCCATTGCTAATATTGTCAGCAAGCTTCGCAATTTTCTGAATGTCCTTGCCATATGGTATTCCCTCATTTCTCCAGTGCAACTTCAGCAGGCATTAAGTATGCTTCCGAAATAATTGAACGAGCTTGCTTGCTCAGGCTTCATTCTGCGTTATAATGTCACTGGACAAAATATTAGCAAAAAGTATTAATTCCGTTCATTTGATGTTAAGTGGGAGGCCATTCACACGTAGAAGGTGTGGTGTCACCGCCAGACACCACACTTGCTAGGTGGTAGCCTTTAAATCGGCCGCGGTCCGGTAGTATACGTCGGACCCGCGTGTCGCCACTGTCAGTGATTGCAGACCGAGCGCCGCCACACGGCAGGTCTAGAGAGACTTCCTAGCACTCGCCCCAGTTGTACAGCCGACTTTGCTAGCGATGGTTCACTGACAAATTGCGCTCTCATTTGCCGAGACGATAGTTAGCATAGCCTTCAGCTACGTCATTTGCTACGACCTAGCAAGGCGCCATTATCATTTGCTATTTATCTTGTGATGCATGTATCGTCAGACAGATGTTCACCAATTATGGATTAAAGTTAAGTATTCCAGCAGCTACGCACTTTATTTGCTACACTCAAATTCTTTAACTGTTCCAGACCTCACGCCAGCCTGCATGAGCTTAAACGCATGCCTTTCGGCTTCACCTCCTAGTGGCTTGGCTTTCTTGCCAAGTCACAACAATTGACGACGAGGATTTTGCGTTTGTATTGATAGACTGATTTACTTGTGTAATCTCTTCGCCACCTTCTCCAGATGTACTGTCCGAATTTTATTGCTCGCAGAATCAGCAGACGCAGGCCTTACTGGATGCCCTTGGACAGCTCGTCCAGGGTCAACGTGCAATGCAAAACGATGCGGCGGCCGTCGCTCCACTGCTCACGCAGCCACAACACGCAGTTGCACCACCTTTTTGGCCTTTTGATGCGGCACTGGAAAGCTGGACGGAGTGGTCACGCCAATTTGGATTCCATCTCGCCGCCCACAGAATTCAAGGTAACGAGCGGCAGCCTTTATTATTATCTTACGTCGGAGTGTCCATGTGCCGTGTGATAGTCAAATTGTTTCCCCGACGCGACGTAGCAACTCTGTCCTACGAAGAAATTTTGCCTGCATTAGATACATATTTCAAGGACTCAGTCAATGTAGTTGCAAAAAGGTATACCTTCTTTCGTACAAAATGTATGGCCGGTCAGACTAATAGGGAGTGGGTTGCAACTTTGCAAGGCGTTACTAGGGATTGTGCTTTTGAGTGTGAATGTGGACTCCCTTATTCAGATACTATGGTACGTGATGCTATTGCACAGAACGTTTCTGATGTTCGTATATGAGAACAGATTTTGAAACTAGTCAATCCCTCCCTTCAACAAGTGATAGACATATTGGCTCGGCAGGACACACTTGACTTTGCTTAGGAATCATTTGAAACTTCCCCAGCCGTGTGTCACATTAACCATCCCTCCGGGTGAGCTGCACGGAACAGTAAACAGTCCTCGCGCCCGGCCACGCCAAAGCCGCCAAGCTCTCCACCACGTGTGTCGCGCAAGCAAGCAAATGCAGTGCTAAAATCATGCCCGCGGTGTGCTACTAGACATTCGCGTGAGAATTGCCCATCACGCCAAGCTATTTGCTTTTTCTGTAATAAAAAAGGACATGTTCAAAGTGTTTGCCAGAAAAAGCTCAGAACGGACACTCACAACCATTCCAGGCCCTATCCTTCGCGCCGGAATCGGAATCGAACCCAGAATACTCAGGCTCGTGAACCTTCGCCCATGGAAATTCATGTAGTTCATTCCACTCCGCCCAGTGCCACTCTCTCTAACAGTGAATGTGTTCGTCCCACAAATAGTGAGCGTCGACATCGCCAGAAATCCCGTCAAGTCGCAAGTGATTCTGTATCAGTGTCAGTTCACGTTGTATGAGACAGTCACTCTTGTCGTCAGCAGGACAATAAACTTTTTGTAGACTTGGACATTAATGGCAACGTGCTACCATTCCAGCTCGATACCGGAGCTGCAGTTTCATTGATCAATCAAGACACGTACAAACAGCTGGGCACCCCTCCGTTGCGTGCCGCAAATGTTCAGTTAAGTAGTTATTCAGGACAAGCGATCCCTGTGTTAGCACAGTGCAGCCTTCTTGCAACATACAAGGGACAAGCAAAACTTGTGTCATTGTACGTCCTTCGTTCTTCTTCTGCAGTGAACTTGTTTGGTTTAGATTTATTTCAGTTGTTTAACTTGTCTATAGTCAATCAGGTCCTATCAGTGTACCAGACTGTGCCTTCAGACAGTGTTTCTCGTCTATGTGAAGAGTTTGCAGGCATTTTTGCACCGGGTCTTGGTTGCGCTACGAACTATAAAGCACATTTGGAACTGAAAGTAAACGCGCAACCGAAATTTTTCAGAGCGCGCACTGTTTCCCACGCATTGCGTGATGAGGTCGTAAGAACATTAAACGATTTGGAATCACAAGGTGTAATTGAACGTGTGCAGGCTTCTCTCTGGGCATCACCCTTAGTAATTTTGCAAAAACCTTCCGGAAAATTGAGACTTTGTGTGGACTTCAAGGCAACACTGAATCCCCAACTAGTGACAGCAACTTTTCCTTTACCCCGCACAGAAGATCTTTTTGACAAACTGTGCCCGGGTAAATACTTTTCGAAGTTGGACCTAGCAGATGCGTACTTGCAAATACCGGTGGACGAAGAATCTCAGAGCGGTTTGGTGGTTAACACGCATCTTGGTTTGTACCGATTCAAACGACTGCATTGTTTCAGCAATATCTGCCAACAGTTTGTGCGTCGGTCCCTACTGCAGCAAACTATCTGGACGATATTGTGATCTCCGGAAAGACGGAAGAAGAACATTTAGCCAATCTCAGAACATTATTTCAGGTCTTGCGACAAAATGGTCTTCGCTTGCGGAAGGACAAATGTGTGTTTTTTGCTCGTGACTTACCCTATATGGGACATGTACTCAATGCCCAGGGCATACATCCCAGTCCAGAGCACCTCCGTGCCATACAAGACTTGCCTGCGCCGCAGAATTTGAAGCAACTACAGAGTGTGCTGGGAAAAATCAATTATTATCATCGCTATGTGCGCCACGCCTCTTCCATTTCAGCTCCGCTTCATCGCTTACGCCGTAAAGGTGTTCCGTTCGTCTGGACGACGGAATGCGAACGCGCCTTTCGCCAGTTCAAATCGGCGTTGCTTTCCCATACTTGCCTTACGCCATTCGATCCCCGGAAACCCCTTTTGTTGATGGTCGATACATCGGATTTCGGGATCGGTGCTGTGCTTGCGGATGAAGATGGTTCGCACGATCGCCCTATTGCTATCGTCTGCGCAAAGAAATTATTCACAGATCGAGAAAGAAGCTTTGGCTCTCGTATTTGGTGTTACAAAGTTTCATGATTTCTTGTATGGTCGTCACTTTACCATCATCACAGATCACAAACCTTTGACATCGCTTTTTCATCCGACCAAGCCTGTACCTCCACGTACAGCGCAGAAATTCATTCGCTGGTCTATTTTCCTCTCGCAGTACCACTACGATATCTTGTATCGGTCCACTGCTAAGCACGGAAACGCCGATGCGGTGTCCCGTTTGCCTGTTGCTGAGGATAGAGCATTCGATTCTTCCGAACTTGCTTGCATGTTCATTGATTCGGAAACCGATGACGTGGTGGAATCGTTTCCGATTGATTATCGTCGTGTAGCTACAGCCACAGCTGCTGACCCTGTCCTTGCTACCGTCCTGCGTTTTGTTGCTACGCAATGGCCCTTGTCAAAGTCACGGATCGAGGATCCGTTGGTTCGCCGATTTTTTGCTCACAGGGAGAGACTTTTTGTACGACGTGGTGTTTTGCTGTTGCGTTCTGATAATGATCAGTCCAGGGTCGTGGTCCCACGTTCGTTACAGTCCTCTGTCTTACCGCTTCTCCACCAAGGACATTGGGGTATAGTAAGAACGAAACAACTTGATCGTCAGCACTGTACTTGGTTCGGAATCGATGCTGCGATTACGCATATGTGCTCTTCTTGCCTGGCGTGTGCCGAACAACAATCCGCACCACCGCGGAAATTCTTTGCATGGCCAAAAGCCACTTTCCCTTGGCAACGCTTACACATAGATTTTGCTGGTCCATTCTGGAATGTTCGATGGTTGGTTGTGGTAGATTCATTCAGTAATTTTCCTTTTGTTGTCAGGATGTCTTCCACGACGTCTTCTGCCACCATCCAAGCGTTATCCGCTATCTTTTGCATTGAAGGTCTTTCACAGACTATTGTTTCCGACAATGGCCCACAATTCATGTCCGCAGAATTTCAGTCATTCTGCAAGGCCAATGATATTCAACATCTGACGTCCGCGTCGTTTTCACCACAGTCAAACGGTGCTGCTGAACGATTGGTCCGGACTTTCAAGTCACAGATGTTGAAGTTGAAAGAGTCTCATTCTCGGGAGGACGCGTTATTGCTCTTTTTGTCCTCGTATCGCTCTCAGCCCCGAGATGGTCGCTCGCCGGCTGCGTTGTTGCACGGTCGTCCTCATCGCACCTTGATGTCTTTGCTACATCCGCCGCATCAGGTTCCTGTGCAGCGGCAGACACCTGCTTTTGCTCCAGGCGACGTTGTCTACTATAGCAACTATCGAGGTTCACGGCGTTGGCTCGCATTCTTCGCTGCCTCGGCCGCGCTATGTATCTGGTTTTGGGGGCCTCTGGTGAGGTGCGTCGGCATCTCAATCAGATGCGCCTCTGTAGTCGCACGGGTTTTGCCGCTCCCCGTCTGCTTTCAGTGACGGTGCCGTCCGGTCAGCGCCTTGGGGACCCATCTACTGGCTCGCCTCATCCCCAGGTGTTACCGACGCTGCCTTCCATTTTGCCCCATGGCGACGCGCCGCCTCCTGTTCTCCCGCCGGCGACGCCCGCAGTGGACGCGTCACTGCAACCGCCGGGCGCCTCCCTGGGTCACGCGCCGTCGATCGCTTCCCGTGACCAGCTGTCCTCCGACATGGAACTCTTGCCCGCTCCGGACCACATGGCGTCGACGCCCGTCGGGTGCCCCGACCCGATGGAGGTCGACCCTTCGGCCCCTCCTGTCTCTTTACGGGCGCATACACCGCATGTTGGCGTGCACCCTGGACTAGGTTTTCAGGCGTTTCCTAGCTCCCCTCGGACCGAATGTCAGGGTGCGGGTGGCACAGCCTCGCCTGTTGTTAGGCTCCCCACCTCGTCGCTTACGTCAAGATGGGGTCCTCCCCACGGCGGGCGGAACACAACCGTTCGCCGATTTGCGGGGGAGGAATGTGGTGTCACCGCCAGACACCACACTTGCTAGGTGGTAGCCTTTAAATCGGCCGCGGTCCGGTAGTATACGTCGGACCCGCGTGTCGCCACTGTCAGTGATTGCAGACCGAGCGCCGCCACACGGCAGGACTAGAGAGACTTCCTAGACTCGCTCCAGCTGTACAGCCGACTTTGCTAGCGATGGTTCACTGACAAATTGCGCTCTCATTTGCCGAGACGATAGTTAGCATTGCCTTCAGCTACGTCATTTGCTACGACCTAGCAAGGCGCCATTATCATTTGCTATTTATCTTGTGATGCATATACCGTCAGACCGATGTTCACCAATTATGGATTAAAGTTAAGTATTCCAGCAGCTACGTACTTTATTTGCTAGACTCAAATCCTTTAACTGTTCCAGACCTCACGCCAGCCTGCGTGAGCTTAAACGCGTGCCTTTCGGCTTCCTCTCATAGTGACTTGGCTGTCTTGCCAAGTCACAACATAAGGAATAGTAGTGAACCAAAAATTGAGCCGTGTGGGACCGCCTTTGCGATTCCTCCCCAATCACAAAAATTTTCTACCCTCCCGAAGTTGTATGAATAATTCATCACAACCTTTTCCATTCTGTCTGTTATGGTGACTGAAACCAGCTCTGCATGAAGCCAAAAGTTTCATAAAAATTGAAATGTTGTAAGATCTACCCAATCAAACGCTTTGGAAAGATCACCAGCTAGCTATATATTATTATTTAAGGCTTGTACTATTTGAAGAGTGAATAGATAAATAGTATTCACAGTTGAGAATTCCTTCTCGAATCCAAACTGTGATATGCTTAGTAAATTGTTTCCACTTAAGTGTGAGACTACTTTTAAGTACATTACCTTTTCAAACAAAAGAAAAGTAAACTGGACGATAATTGATTAAGTTTGTCTTGTCACACTTTTCATGAAGAGATTTACCAGTTTCATATCTGAACCTGTCTGAAAGAATTCCCTGCGCCATTGATGTTTTGTATCTTTACAGGATACTGTTTGAAGTTCCTCCAACACCACATGATATTCTTTTATTTTCTTTATTTTTACAATTATGTTAATTTTAGTGAAGGATGATGGTGCTGTTTCTAATCACTTAAAATTGTATAGAAACATATTTTAACCATTTCTCTTGTTTCTTCAACTGAACCATTTAATCTATCTCTGCTACTGCTTTTAGAAAGTTATCGTTAAAGGAACTTGCTACTTGTGAAATATCGGTCACAACATTGTTATGTTGTTTAATTTTTATGGTAATTGTTCACTGTCTGGCTTTCCTGTCTGCCGTTTGACAATATGCCACTTATCTTTAATATTGTTATTTGACATATTTATTTCTGTCAGGACGTGCACACTTGTGGACATTTCAATGACTTTTAATAAAATACTTCCCTCTTCAGACATGATGACAGTCCTGCTCACAGGGCTGCGCAGATATGTTCCTGGCACCACGTCGTACCTCAAATCGCCTTCTAAAATTCCCCGTCTTAATCCCATACGGAATGTCTAGAGCAGTTTGGAACAGCAGATGGAATGTAATAGTCAATGCCCCGCAGTTTGGTGACTGCGGAATCTAATCATCAGTGATGACTTCAGTTGCTCAAGGCATACATGAAAAAAATTTATGGCCTCTTCTTCGCCGAACTGTGGCCAAGCTGCCCTCACAACTTCAGTTACGGCGGTACCTAATTTACTACCTTCAAAACTTCATAGTTTTCCTGCTTATCTTAATTGAAATTAAGAGGGTAAAATATACTGGAGGACGTAAAGCTATGACAACAGGGTGGAAGTCGTGGTTGGATAATTTATTTGGTAATATACTTGCCCAAGAACTGCAAAATATGTCAGTTGCCATTCTTGGCCAGGCTCAGCGTCTTAATCTGCTAGGAATGTCACGTTTGTAGAATCTGCCGCCGATCCTAAAATCAGTCTTGCTTAATATTTAGGCATTGCAGCCGACTGCCATCTTCAGATACGAAGCTGAACTGAAGGAAAACTGTCCCATTTGAGCCACTGAATGGAAACTGCGCGCGGGCCAGGCCTCCGGTGATGAGCGCTAGGTGGAGTGATATATCGCAATAGGGACAACCGCCATTAACTAGGACTATCAGCTCTCCCATATTCTGCGGGAACTCCCGTTTTCTTCTGAATTTCCAAGCCAAAAGCCTTCACCTTTTTTTTCTTAAAAAATACTCCAGAATATTGTATTTCCAGTATTTGAGAAAATGACATCGATCAACAGTTAAACCAGCAGCATATATTTCAAATCTGGTTTCGGGATGATTGTTACATCAGTTAATCGATATGACGAACTAACATCGATTCAATGACTACATCGGTTTGCAGTGAATGCAAAATACCGTTTAATACGGCGTCGCGTCACAGCTCACATTGCCATTTTCTTGCTGTTTCCTGTTATTGTTTCATGTTGAAGTACTGTAGTATTAGTTTTCGTCCCGCCTAATCAGACTAAAGCTGAATTACAAATAAGTGTTAATTTTAGTGCGAAGAATTTGTTAAATGTGTAAAAATGATCGTGAACTTCAGGATGCTGCCAAAAATGCAAGAAAATGTAGTTTTAAATAAAAAAATCTGTAGACCTTCAGTTTGTAATTGTTATGAATAATTTTTTGTTGATTTATTCAATAAACCTGTTTTAAGATTTAAAGGAATTACATTAGCTCCATTCATTTTCTCGGGTGAAAGTCTCCCTTATTTTGCTAAAATAATGCCGGCTACCCTACCACTAACATCTACCGCCTATCGCGTGACAAGGTTTATGATACGTTGCATCTGAAAACGGGATTCCTAGTATTGCTTCATGGAAACCCTGTGCCTCGGCTAATCAGATTACCTGATAATATAATTAATCTAATTAGCTGAAGTCATGTGGCGACTATGCCCACACCCCTTTTCCACGCACATACGACCTGTCAGACCAACATAAGCTTTGCTGCAGAAACACGAAATTTTGTACACGGCGTGGTTCCTTATTCGCAAAAGTCAAAGATAGAGCGAGGTGACGCAATTCCTTATTCGCAAAAGTCAAAGATAGAGCGAGGTGACGCAGTGTTTAGCACACTGGACTCCCACTCGGGGAGACGACGGTTCAAACCCGCGTCTGGCCATCCAGATTCAGGTTTTTCATGATTTCCATGAGTCACTGTAAGCAAATGCCGGGATGGCTCCTTTGAAGGGGAACGGCCAACTTCCTTCCCCATCCTTCCCTAATCCGATTCGACCGATGACCTCGCTGTTTACCCCCCCCCCCCCCCCCCCCTCGATCAACCAACCAACCAACCACCCAAAAGCGAAAGGAGAGCACCAGTCTAGCCTGGCGGAGGGAACAACTTGTTTACGTTAAACCTTTCTTTTTTAACGTCTCCGAAGTCTGACGTTTTGTTCTAGCATAAAAAAGGAAAGCATCTGTTTCACTTCCATCTTACTGCGCATCTAGGGATGGTCCAGTTTCCAAGGCAGGGCAAATCCGATCAACAAAGTAACAATTCTACTTGAGCACACATAATAGGTTGTGGCTGGTGGAATGGGGTTTACGAAACTGAATCAAGAATGTTTGGATGATTAATTTGGCGGTTCGTTTTTCTCATTCCCCAAATAACTGGCGATATTGAATCTCCCTTGTGATTCTTCCGCTGTATCGACCGTCGCTGGTATGAGGCTCCATCAAGTCTAGCTGGTTTTCAGTTATTAATTGATAGCGTCAACAGGGTAATTCAGAGACCAAGAAAACAGACAGATTTGGTACGATGTTGCATACACTACATCTACATCCATACTCGGCAAGCCACCTGACGGTGTGTAGCGGAAGGTACCTTGAGTACCTCTATCGGTTCTCCCTTCCATTCCAGTCTCGTATTGTTCGTGGAAAGAAGGATTGTCGGTATGCTTCTGTGTGGGCTCTGATCTCTCTGATTTTATCCTCATGGTCTCTTCGCGAGATATACGTAGGAGGGAACAATATACTGCATGATTCCTCAGTGAAGGTACGTTCTCGAAACTTCAACAAAAGCCCGTACCGAGCAATTGAGCGTCTGTCCTGCAGAGTCTTCCACTGGAGTTTATCTATAATCTCCGTAACGCTTTCGTGATTACTAAATGATCCTGTAACGAAGCACGCTGCTCTCCGTTGGATCTTCTCTATCTCTTCTATCAACCCAATCTGGTACGGATCCCACGCTGGTGAGCAGTATTCAAGCAGCGGGCAAACGAGTGTACTGGCCATTAAAATTGCTACACCACGAAGATGATGGGCTATAGATGCGAAATTTAACCGACAGGAAGAAGATGCTGTAATATGCAAATGATTAGCTTTTCAGAGCATTCACACAAGGTTGGCACCTGTGGCGACACCTACAACGTGCTGACATGAGGAAAGTTTCCAACCGATTTCTCATACACAAATAGCAGTTCACCGGCGTTGCCTGGAGAAACGTCGTTCTGATTCCTCGTGTAAGGAGGAGAAATGCGTACCATCACATTTCTGATTTTGATAAAGGACGGAATGTAGCCTATCGCGATTGCGGTTTATCGTATCGCGACATTGCTACTCGCGTTGGTCCAGATCCAAAGACTGTTAGCACAATATGGAATCGGTGGGTTCAGGAGGGTAATACGGAACGCCGTGCTGGATCCCAACGGCCTCGTATCACTAGCAGTCGAGATGACAGGCATCTTATCCGCATGGCTGTAACGGATCGTGCAGCCACGTCTCGATCCCTGAGTCAACAGATGGGGACATTTGCAAGACAACAACCATCTGCACGAACATTTCGACGACGTTTGCAGCAGCATGGACTATCAGCTCGGAGACCATGGCTGCGGTTACCATTGACGCTGCATCACAGACTGGAGAGCCTGCGATGGTGTTCTCAAGGACGAATCTGGGTGTACGAATGGCAAAACGTCATTTTTTCGGATGAATCCAGGTTCTGTTTGAAGCATCATGATGGTCCCATCCGTGTTTGGCGACATCGCCCTGAACGCACATTGGAAACGTGTATTTGCCATCGCCATACTGGCGTATCACCCGGCGTGTTGGTATGGAGTGCCATTGCTTACACGTCTCGGTCACCTCTTGTTCGCATTGACGGCACTTTGAACAGTGGATGTTACACTTCAGATGTGTTACGACCCGTGGCTCTACCGTTCATTCGATCCTTGCAAAACCCTACATTTCAGCAAGATAATGCACGACCGCATGTTGCAGTTCCTGTACGGGCCTTTCTGGATACAGAAAATGTTAGACTGCTGCCCTGGCCAGCACATTCTCCAGATCTCTCTCCAATTGAAAACGTCTGGTCAATGGTGGCCAAGCAACTGGCTCGTCACAATACGCCAGTCAGTACTCTTGATGAACTGTGGTATAGCGTTGAAGCTGCATGGGAAGCTGTACCTGACCACGCCATCCAAGCTCTGTTTGACTCAATGACTGCCAGAGGTGGTTGTTCTGGGTACTGATTTCTCAGGATCTATGCACGCCACCCAAGCTCTGTTTGACTCAAAGTCCAGGCATATCAAGGCCGTTATTACGGCCAGAGGTGATTGTTCAGGGTACTGATTTCTCAGGATCTTTGCACCCAAATTGCATGAAAATGTAATCACATGTCAGTTCTAGTATAACATATTTGTCCAATCAATACCTGCTTATCATCTGCATTTCTTCTTGGTGTAGCAATTTTAATGGCCAGTAGTGTATATTGACTCAAGGAAATATCTGAAATGAGAAGTTGTTTCCCTTGAATAACGGCTACTACTCACCAGTAAGCCGCACGGCGTGTGTGTTGTTTTTAGCATAAGTTAGTTCAAGTTAGTTAAAGTAGTGGGACCGATGAACTCAGCAGTTTAGTCTTTTAGGAATTCACACACACACATTCACCAACAAATTTAAGAAACTGGTAGACTCGTCTTGCTGCAGGTCTAAGACACAATAAGAAGCAACTTACGAACGTAATATTGAATAGTCCAACCCCTGCATTCAGAGAGCGCGCGCGTAGAGATAGTTGAAACACTAAACATCATATGAGCTGACGTGGCCAACCCAGGCAGTGACGGCTGAGATTACTATTACAGAAGCTTGTTACAATTTTACCCGCCAGGGTAGCCGAGAGCGCTAATGCGCTGCTTCCTTGACTCGGGTAGGCGCGCCGGGCCTGGATCGAATCCGCCTGGCGCATTAACGACGAGGGCCCGTATGCCGGCCGGCCTGGATGCGGTTTTTAGGCGGTTTTCCACATCCCGCTAGGTGAACACCGTGCTGGTTCCCATGTTCCGTCTCAGTTACACGACTCACAGACATTTGAAAACGTACGCACTATTTCATGACTTACACTGGAAGCAGACAGCTGGGGTACACTAATTCCGTCCCGGGGGGTTCGGGGTGGCGTCAGGAAGGGCATCCGGCTATGTACTGCAATTGACACTGCCAAATCCGTACTAACAAAGCTGACTCCACGTTGGAGCGAGACACAGGCCGCGACAAAGGAAGAAAGAAAGCTTGTTACAATATCCCCAACAAATGTTTGGCGTATGTGTTATCATGTCGCGTCAGAATTACTACCGATCAGCTCGCAGAAACAGATTACTAACAACGCTGTGTGGTGTTGCGCTATCATTGGCCGCTACCTATGTAACCAATATGTACTTTTGTGCATAACGGCTGCGGTTCACTCGCGGACGATAGTCACCAACTTGCGTTTGCTAAGCATTGGCTTCGACTTGGGTGTAGAGACCGTCTCTCGTCAATGTTGTGTCCCAGGATGCAATGACACTGTCTGCCTCCACCTACAGGAAGAGGAGCTGTGTGACCAACCTAACAGGTGCGCCTCTCACACATTCGTTCCTGCTCGCGACGGCACTGTCCGCGGCGTCACTGTTGGGAGGCCTGAAAGAGAGGGTCTTCAGCAAACATGGCGGGTGGGGCGGGTTTCCCTTCGCCGCCGGCAAAGAAGAACTGAAATTCGAACTAATGGCTACTTTAGTCACCAACAGAGATCGGATTACATGCATCATATAAACCTTAAAATATGCATGCAAATATGCATGGAAGATGTTTAAAATGCATGAAAAGTATCGAAGTATTCGAGATCAAATAATAAAAAAAAACGTGGTAGTTACTGCGTACAGTTCATCTCAAACGTGAACCTGTGCATATAAATTACGAGGAAGAGCGCCGACCACTTCAAAACTCGGTACATTTAGAACACTGATATCATTTTCTGAATACTTTCTGGCAGGGGTTGGGAAGGGGGCCTTTCTGGGATTATTTTCTAAAAATTTGCAGGATGAGGACGCTTAGCGTGCTTCAAGAACCGTTTCTTCTTTGCTGTTGTTGTCGGTAATCAGGGGATGCGATGCGAGTGAGTCACAGCGAAACAATCGATATGTACAGGGCCAATTTCGATATATTTCGCACACAGAGGGGCACTAACTTTTAATTAATACCATTGGACCAAAGCATCATTTACATTTACATTTTTCTATTACTGTTGTAAGATGTCGTGGTCTCCTGACCTTTATTGCTTACATTTTCCGCCCTCACAATCATATTCCACACATCAAGATGCTTCATTCGAATCCAAACTCGACAAGATAAAGTCAATATTGTATAAATTCATGTAAACAATATGCAAATAACTAGTAAATCGCAAGTGTGCAACGTGGTTGAAATACTCGAGGCTGGAGTACACACGCACATTCAAGACACGACGGTCACAAAAGCTTTTAGTTCGGGACAGGCAAACTGCATTCCAGGAGGACGGTCCCTTCAGAGGATGAGTCAACCTATCTACATCGGCCGGTGACCGCCCGTAGAGCAGACAGCGTTTGCCCGAGTGAAAGGGAGAACGACCCCGTGTTTGGCTTAAAAGCAAATTCCGCTACATTGTGTGGGAGTGCCCAGCCTACACATTCTTTACAAACATAGCAAGCAGTTTCAGAGGTTTTCGCAGGGAGACAGCAAACGCCAAACGTCAATGCTACAGATTTGCAGATTGGTCACCTTAAACGAAATGTCATTCTCCCATTTTAGAAGAGCAATGCTGATTGCCAGACGATATTCCTGACACCCTGAGCTGAAGGAGTAATGGAAGAGACCTAAAGATGTACCCCTTCACGTCTGGCGTGGAGAAGGGCCGTTCCATTATCGCTCTTGGAGCGAGAACACGTAACGAGAGCGTGTGCGCTCGTAAGTGTATTCAAAGAGCGAGGAACAAGTCTCTCCTCAGTACTTCACTGGGAGAGCACCTCTGTCGAGAGCGAATCGGAGTGCGACTCTATATTGAGTCCTTGCGATTAAATGTTGTTCACTGGGTTGGATGCCACACTTATTGTCCGGTGTGAACGGACAGAGTTGCAGTTAAACGCCTACAAGCAAATTTTTGAGTGGCATCATGGTGGAGTGGTTATCTGGCCAGTGTACCACGCCAATAGTTAGACTAGGGATGAATAGGAGCCCTTGACTTCATGAAGGCATAGGGAGAGTTTGATTGGCGAAGGTCAATCCAGATAGAACGAGAGTTATCTTATTTGTCAGCAGCGAGCGGCACAGACAGCAGTCATCGCAGCTTAACGTATTGTGAGCTACAGCTCTTGCGAGCCCCATATTTCCTCCACAACAGTACACTTCACTGCATTTCACACGTAACAGCCTCGACCGTAATTAGCAACATTCTAATGGATAATTATTCAAGTTGAGTAGGCGTGGCTCTCAGCCATTCTGCCAAGTCAATAAGAATCTTAAACTTTGTATAGAAATTTCATTAGCGAATCGTATCATTAAGAGGTAACTTTAAATTCCGAAAAGAACCCAGAAATAACTTGATCAGTTCATAACTAAAAGTGCCATAGTGATTTCTATGAATTTTTGCAAAATAAATAATAATTTTCGTTAGTTTCATCTTTTTCTTACACTAACTAGCAAAACTCAAGTACCCAAGTATCCCACTAGTTACGTAAGAAATTTCGTGAATTTTTCTGTCATTTCCTTAAAGCAGACGACTCCAGAAGATATTTATTGCTGAAAGTTTTTCAGGCATTTCTCTTTAGAACGTTAGGAGCGTCTGTCTGACTTCCGTAGCAGTGTAGGGGTGGAAATTGCATCATGCAGGAGCCACAGGGTAAAGGGTACATCTCAAATTAATCCGTTGCGCAGAATAACAGAATAGCACCCACCCGTTGCTCACACTGTAAACATAAACAAGCAAGTACTGTTCCAAATGTAATATCGTAATATCAAAACAGTTTCGATAGTAACATTGTATCTTCAATCACTCAAAATATTTTTATTAGCCAAAGAGGACCGTTCTGCATCAACTGAGATAACTGGGCAGTATCTGAATTTGGGTGCTACGTTGGCACTTATTATTTCTGGTAAAAGTTCACCCATCCCATTAATAAATTTATCAATGTAGCACAAGGGTTCGAAGCCTGGGTTATTGTTTAAAATATTTTCAAATTTTTGTTTAAATTTTCTTGGGAATACCTCCGGCAATGAGGATTTCACTAGAATAATTTTATTCGTTAACTGAATGGATTCATTCAACGCCAAACTCTCAGTTTCAAGCTTTTTAATACTTGTATGAATATGTGAAAAATGAGTGCAAATCACAACAACGTCTTTTTTAATAGTGGAATCATTAAAAGTTTCCTTGCACTGGCAAACTGCCAAGGCCTCTGCACTATTCCCGTCGTTTACTACCCCTCTAATGGCCTCGAAATGATCATTGTAAAACAATACAGCTTCGACCCACGTATCCCAACGAGTTACCACTGGTTTGCGAGATAAAGGCACATTTGGTAGTTTTTCTTTGTAGGTACTGATGCAAGCAGGAGCCTTTAGAAACACTTTCTTTGTGGATCAAACGAGTTTATTTACATTCAGAAACATGGAACGTACTTCTCCAGCAAGGCGATGTACTCCATGAGCAAAGCACTTCACATGAATCAAATTGCGATAAAATACTGCTTTGATCATGTAGGCAGCAGCATCTGAAATAAACTCAAACACCCTTTCATCTGCAGGAGATTCTGGAAATATTTTTCTTTCTCATCCACAAATCTGTCGATCATAGAATGACTTACTTTAAGTTCTTTGCAGGCCGCTAAATAGAAGGAAGAAGGCTCTTCTATTAAAGCACCAACAGGTAAATTTGCAATGTAAAGGCCACAAGTGTCTGTAGTTTGGTCAACAGAAATTCTGATAATGCTCTCCTTGAGTTCACTGCGTATTTCTTCCTGAACATTTACGTTAATTCTCGGTATGTAATTTTTACGCAGTGTTGATTCATCTGGTATATTTTGATTTAAGCAATACTTGCACTGAAAGCCTTTGAGGATAGGGTTTGTAAGTTTGTGAAGAGGAATATTGCTTGCAATGAATGCTTCACATAGATCCCGGTTAAATTGACTTTTTTGGTTACCTCTGGACAAATCTCTGCTACTGCAATTTGCTGTTGACAGAAGTTTTTATCTTGGTCTTTTCTTCTACATTCCTGCGATATGAAGACTTTTCTTGACATGATGGTCTGTTTAAAACTTTTTTTTTTTGCACGAAACGTTTTTCTCGCAAACTCGACAGCATAAAACAGTTCCGTCATATGTAAATATTCCAGGATGGTCAGCTATCCACGAAACGACGTTTCTTTTTTCGGGCGGCATGGCGCACAACACGTTACACTCTACAGTTCGTAAACACGTGAAACTGTGTACAAGTAAACAGAAAGTTAAACTGAAATGAATGTGCAACTAAAAGCTTGCATAGTTTAATCTAATTGTTGCCTACGCTTTCGGCATGCCAGGGGATTAACTGGGGCCGCGGGCGCAGAAGCATTGACTCTGTTTGCCTGTTCCTGTCCCCCTTCTGAAATGGTTTACGCCAGGCAGCGGTCTCTCGTGATTGCACGCAGTTCTAGGTCACGGTTAGTCTGTGAGACGTCAAACTGGATCGAGCTAGAGACCGCTCTTCTAAATTTTTAAAATATTGAAAACACAGAGCCAAGATATGCATCGTCAGTAGTCTTTAGTTAGAATATGCAATAACCGGTGAAATGGAGCCTAATATGCAAATGCATATGCAACATGCAAATCCACATAATCCACTCTCTGCTCATCTTGTAATACACCATACTGTAAGCCGGCCGAAGTGGCCGTGCAGTTAAAGGCGCTGCAGTCTGGAACCGCAAGACCGCTACGGTCGCAGGTTCGAATCCTGCCTCGGGCATGGATGTTTGTGATGTCCTTAGGTTAGTTAGGTTTAACTAGTTATAAGTTCTCAGAGCCATTTTTTTGAACCATACTGTAACAATCCTATATTAATTATATCAGGAATCAGAAAATTATAATCTTTTCACGAGCCTCGAGTCATGTTGCTACGCAAGCCTTTGGCGGTCCCTAATTGCCGTAGAAAATTAATTTGATATGTTGCAACCGGCCATTAATGCACTCGACTTACAAACTATTGGGCTGATCAGTCTATGACTCCTATTTATCGAATCGTAATCTAAAAATGTAATGTAACGTAATCTAAAAATCTGTTATGAAAAGTAGGAGACGAGGTACTGGCAGAAGTAAAGCTGTGAGGACGGGGGGGTGAGTCGTGCTTGGGTAGCTCAGTTGATGACGGCATGGTAGATCAGCGTGTTCGGTCAGAGGGCTAGCTGCCCTCTGTAATAAAAAAAAAAAAATGAGTTAATGGATCAACAACAAACTGAAACGGGTGTCTTTCGACGTCCGCCCAGAGCAGATACAACGAACGGAAACGAACAAAATGAGATTAAAAAAAAAAAAAGTTGGTAGAGAACTTGCACGCGAAAGGCAAAGGTCCCGAGTTCGAGTCTCGGTCCGGCACACAGTTTTAATCTGCCAGGAAGTTTCAGGTACTAGTTACATTTTATTAGGACATTTTTCCTTTCTCAGAGAGCTAGACTGGCTGGTCCTTTGCCTTCAAGTGCTCTGTGGCTGGATAACGCAATATATCAGTGCTACAACGTGTTCCATTTTTCCTGGAAAAACTTCGGAGATGGAGTAAGCTCTTCATGCTAGCGCGCTAGTAATCCCACTGTTGTGACGCAGCTAATGGCTGCTCTCTGTCTGCAGGTGGCGGTCGGTGGGCTTGGGATTATGGTAGACGCTGTATTATTCCATCAATACTTTTAAAGCAACACAGCCAAAGAGGAAGCTCTCCATCCTTTGCTAAGAAGACACATCACTGGCGGATTTTGGTGCATACGCCGTGGTGGTCTATGTAGCGGCTATGGCTCTAATTTCCCAGCAGTTCAGCTGCGCGTCTGGAGATTGCGGCCAATTAGAACCAGACATTGTGCAAATCCGACAGACATACTACGAACGTGAATTCCATTTTCCACTGCCTCCCTAGATCATCCCTCTTGACTACTTTGCCGCCCTCTCTGTATTTGCGAAATGTGAACCCAGATAACAAGAGCGGAAACAACAGGAGAAGATTCCAAGTTCTTGGTTCTAAAACGAAAGGAAACTTTGAAGGGCATGTGAATTTCTTAGTGCACCCTACATTTCAGCAGGTATTGTTTCGGAATTACTTATATTGAACGCACGAAGTCTAACAAAAGCTTATATTACAGGTGGCATGACCACACAAATAAAGGAAAATGTAACTTCTAATTCGCGAATTAAATGCTTCTTCGGATGTCAAAACAAAAAAAAAAAAAAAAAAAAAAAAAATTAGACAGCAGCTACAATTAGACATAGACCATCTATATTTGTTCCCATACATTGCAAACCATTGTGAACTGCATGACAGAAAATACTTCACATTTCACCGCATACTATAGTCCGTTTCCACTGAAAAGATAAAAAATAAAATAAATAAAAAAGATTCCACTATTAACGCACAGGAGATAGTGTGTGAAGGAAACAGTACAATTAAAGCCTCGACGAGGGAGAGGAAAATATTTTTTGGAAAATTGTGGTAAGTTCCTATGAGACCAAAGTGCTAAGGTCATCGGCCCCTAGGCTTACACACTTAATCTAAGTTAAAATAACTCACGCTAACACACACACCTATGCCCGAGGGAGGTCTCCAACCTCCGACGGAGGGAGCCACGCGAACCATGGCAAGGCACCTGAGACCGCGCGTCTACCCCGCGCGGCTGAGGGAGAGGAACTAACAACAACTAACGTGACAGGAGACGTAGGAGTCGATTTGTAAGACTTAGGGGTTCCAGGTATTACACTAAGATTTTCACAGAGGTTTCATCTACACGTACATCTACATGGCTTCTCTGCAGAGGGTTCAGCGAACCATGTTCAGACTCTCGAACAGCGGGCGGAAAATGCGAACACCTATATCTTTCCGTGTGAGCAGTGATTTCTTTTGTTTTATTATGACGATCGTTTCTCCCCACGAAGGGCGCCGTCAACACAACATTTTGAGGAGAAAGTTGATAATATTCCAAAATCCTGCTGCATATCGGCGTTAATGATATGGGTCTGTAATTTAATAGATTACTCCGAGTGCCTTTCTTGAATATTGGTGTGACCTGTGCAACTTACCAGTCATTGGTTACGTATTTTTCTTCGAGTGAACTGTTCTATATGATTTCTAAGTATGGAACTTTTGCTTCAGCATACTCTGAAAGGAACATCATTGGTATACATTCTGGACCGGAAGACACTATTATTGAGTGAGTTAAGTTGCTTCACTGCTCCGAGGAAATCTACTTCTAAGTTACTCATGTTGGCAGCTGTTCTTGATTCGAATTCTGGAACATTTTTTTCGTCTTCTGTGGAGAGGTAATTTACGAAGACTGCGTTTAGTAACTCTACTTTAGCAGCACTGTCATCGATAGTATTTTAATTGCTATCGCACAGAGAAGGCGTTGATTTTATCTTGCCGTTAGCGTACTTTACATACAACCATAACGTCTTTGGATTTTCTGCCAGGTTTCGAGACAAAGTTTCATCGTGGAACTATCAGAAGAATCTCGCTTAGTTTCGAGCTTCTGTAAAAGATCGCCTATCTTGGACATTTTTCGTTCGTTGAAATTTGGCATGTTTTTTTCGTTGTTTCTGCAACAATGCTCTGACCCGTTTTGTGTACCAAGGAGGATCAGTTACGTCTTTTGTTAATTTATTTGGTACACATCTCTCAGTTGCTTTCGATTCTATTTTTCAAATTCAAGACACATCTCGCCTACATTTACACTGTTAATTTGGAAGGAGGTGACATTGTCTCAAAGGAAGGTATAAAGCGAATTTTCTTCTACTTTTTGGAATAGATATATTTTTCGTTTATTTTTGGTGGATTTAGGAATTACGGTATTCAGTCTCGCTAAGGCAGCCCTGTGTTCACTAATCCCTGAGTCAGTTTTTATACTCGTTATTAGCTTGGGGTTACTTGTTGGCAAAAGGTCAAGTGTGTCTTCACAATCGCTTACCGTTGGAGTGGGCTCATGAGCTAATTGCTCGAAGTAAGGCTTCTTATTAAACAAGGTGTTAGGCATATACATAGTTCCTTCGCTATTTCTGAAATCGATGGAGCAGTTGGCAGCCAAACGACTATTATAGGTGACTGGTGACATACTATGAGGCTTTCAAAAAATATCATCTAGTCTATCACGAAGACAGTACTTGCAGGTAAATGAGGGAATTCTCAAACAATCAGATTAACAGCTGTCGCCTCCTAGCTAGTGAAGAGAATAATATACAGCAGAAAGGAAAAGAAATATGAGCATTTGTTAGATGACAATCAGTTTGGTTTAAGTAATGATAAAGGCACAAGAGAAGCAGTTCTGACACTGCGCTTGAAAATGGAACCAAAACTAAAGAAAAGTCAAAATACATTCATATGTTTTTTCCAGCTAGAAAAAAGTGTTACACAACGTAAAACGGGGAAACCTGTTTGAAATTCCCAGAAAACTACGAGCCAGCTGTAGAGAAAGACGGGTAATACGCGATATGTAAAGAATGAAGAGGAAATGATAAGATATATTAAGATAGTAGCTGCTCTCGAAAGAACAGATACGACTGATGTCCGTGCAGCTTCTCTAGAACAAATGATAATTAACTGAAACCCTCAGCTGCCAACAGGTGTTGTTGATATACTTCGATGGGGATCGCTGAAAATGTGTGCCGCTACCGGGACTCGAACCCGGGATCTGCTGCTTACATGGCAGACGCTTTATCCAACTTTTTTTTTCGTATTCCAAGCGGATTTTTTTATCTTTTTTTTTTGGGAGCAGGAAGGCAGGGTAAACAAACAATCTTTATTCCTACAATTGTACTATCTTAGGGATAAGAAAAGGATCGAGACAGCAAAAACAAAGCAAATACAATTTGGAAACCAGAAAATCAACGTAAAGGCCGCCCTTTTTTTTGTGAGTAACATGAATAAAGTAAATGACAATCCTAGTCACGGGCGGGAGTGAAAATGAAGTTATCATCTGCAACACAATCCCTGCAGCACACTGTGTCGCATCATAAATCTGACAGACAGCCATATAATCTTGACCATTTCTGCCTTTGTGGGCGGAATACATTGATGTATTTCTCCTGCGTCGACCATGTAGGGGCCAGTTTTCTTCTCAGTGTGCTGTATGCCAATATAACTGAACCGCGCAGTATTGTCTCTAGTCGTTCTGCTGCAGGAGTCTTCTCAGTTCTGGGACACCCCAGCTGTTGGGCGGATTGTGAAAAACACTTCCTAAAAAATTGGAAAAGTAAGTCCTGTATTTCGTATGACTCCGTATGAGCTCGTGTTGTGCTTGTAAATACATCCAATAATCCATCACGGACTTAATATCGTACGAATGCAAATATTTCGTCGCACGTCCAGCGATCCAATTGACCGCATACGTCTTTTGTTTGGGAAAAAAGGTCTTGTCCGGTAGAAAAAGTACATCCGATGTGATTTCTGTGTAGTTAGTGCGCCGAAGGAAGGCCAATATTCGACGGGTCAGCATCCAGACGTCCCTCTCTGCGCCACACACTAAACCATGTTCTTCCGTTGCTAACAGGCCACAGTTTGTGCAAAGAGGAGAATCGACCATATGAAGTGTATGTAATCGACTCCTGGTCACAAGTTTACGGTTTATAAGAATGTACCACATCGATCTCGCTGCTGTTGACAGTAATGGAGTATGCACTGCACACCAAATGTGGTTCCACGTTCTCGACGTGTATGTGAATTCCATTACGTTGCGGGCATGGTGATCCATCAAGCACCTATAGATCACCCGAGTCGTGGGTATTCTCGTCGAAGGTACTTTCAGACGAACATAACTGTAATCAACAAGAAATGAGGCAATGTGTGCAAGAGAAGGCGAAATATTGCCCACCGCAATAAGGGGTTCGTACGAAGGCGGAAGAAGTACTTCTATCAGAGCTGACGTTATGGTGTGCTTTCGTTGCTGCCAATTTCGTATCATCGCTCGCATGTAAAGCGCCAGAGCTTTGTTTCGCACGTTTGTGAGGTTGAGGCCACCGTTCCGGAATTGTAGCGTTAACGTGTCATATGTGATCTTAAACAACATCCCAGTACTAACATAGTAACCAAAGGCAGCCATGAGGCGGTCGCAATACCCTTCGGTATTGGTAGGATCTGCGCTAAATGGGGCAGTCGTGACGCTATGTGAACGTTAGTGTATGCCACACGCTGGATCATGTCAAAGGCTCTCAGTGAGTTGTTCCGTATCGCCAGACGAACATTTTGCAGAAGCCGCCGAGAACTCGCCGCCGCTGACCGCCGTAGTGAACGGGTAAATGTGATCCCCAGACATCTCAGCGATTCCACAGTCTGAAACGGTCCCGGTATGTCTTCCAGACCCCGTCCAATGTGCATAATTTTGGATTTCGTCATGTTAATGACACTGCCTGCTGCCGTCCCGTAAGAGTCTAGATATTCAACAGCCTGATGCACTTCATGACCTGATCTGACAAGAAGGATCAGGTCGTCAGCATATGCGCGACAAACGAAAGAGTTCTCATTAAGCGCTATCCCAGTAAGTGAGCGCCTCATAACACACATCAGCGGCTCAAGCGCTATCGCAAACAGCATCATGGAGAGTGGGCACCCTTGTCGGACGGAGCTGTTAATAGGGACCGAGCCCGCTTCCCGACCGTTTACAATCACCTTCGATGTAGCCCCTCGTATTAGCCTCATAATGATGGAGATGAAAACAGGTGGAATCTCCATTCGGCTCATGACTGACGCCAAGAGGTCATGGTTTATCCTGTCGGACGCACGATCGAAGTCCACAGATATCATCGCTGCTCGCATTTTACAAGTTTCCGCAAGGGCGATAACGTCACGGTATTCACTTAACGCCGAGGAGATGTTGCTTCGCACCCCTAGGCAAGCCTGATCAGGGGATATTGTCCTGGATATCGCCAGCTTGAGACGAGACGCTAGAAGCCGTGCAAAAATTTTATAATTGGTGTTTAGCATAGTGAGAGGCCGATATTAACACTGCGACTCCCCGCCATCTTCGGGATGGGAAGAAGAAAGCCCGTCACAAAATCCGCATGTTCGGACTCATCGCCTCATTGTACATCGACACCAACTGTGGCATCATCATGTCCACGAATTCTCGATAAAACCCTAGCGTAATCCCATCTGGCCCCGGTGATTTATGGGCCGCTCCTTTTGTGAGTGCCACCTTTATATCGTCTTCTGTGAGTGGCTCCATAAGCGCTGCCTTATCCGTCTCTGTCAGTATCGTTTGCAGATGTTGCAGTATCTCTTCCCCTACCTGACGGTCCGTCGGTGTACCGGCATAGAGATGGCGGAAATGCTCTAAAAATTCATTTGCAATGTCCTGTTGTGTTGTCAGTTGACGGCCATCCAAACCGTGGAGCACTGTTACCAATGCCCGGCGGTAACGCCTATGTTCCCGCGACACATAGTGCATCGAGGTACGTTCCCCAGTGATGGTGTCAAGATATCTTGCCCGTATTGGGATGCCACCCAGTCGTCGTCGCGTGATCGATAGGATTTGTGCCTTGACACGATGAACTTCCGCATGATGTTCTGCAGACGGCACCTGGAACGACAGCTCACGAAGCATGGTGTAATAATAATCAAGAGTGTCTCTCTGCCATCTCGCCTTATCCCGACCATACTGTATTAGAGCTCTTCTTATTGCCGGCTTAGTGCACTCGAGCCACCATTGAAGCACGGAAGTATACGTTGGTAGACGGCGTTGACATGTGGCCCATACCTCCTCGACTCTCTGACGACATTCGGGGTCCGCCAAAAGGGACGAATTGAGCTTCCATGTCCCGCGGCTTCTCCACACACTTTGCCTAGGGAGTGACATGGTACAAATGTAAGCCAGATGATCAGTAAATGCTGCAGGCCATCGTTCCGCGTCGACCACCTTATCCTGTAGGCCAACCGAAACATATATTCGATCGAATCTGCTCGCCGAGTGACTGGTAAAAAAAGTATATCCCTCACGGTTCCTATGAATCATGTCCCAGGTGTCGCTTAACTCCAGATCCCGGCATAGCACATGCAATTCACGACAGGTATTGTAATGTGGTGTCTGGTCTTTTTGGGCTAAAACACAATTGAAGTCACCACCTGTAATGAAATGATCGAATCTGCCGGTAAATAAGGGCACAATCTCTTCCGAATAATATCTCGCACGCGCCCGTCTGTTGTCTGTGCCGGAAGGGGCATAAACATTGAGAATGCGAATTCCATTAACAGTTATCGCCAGTCCTCATGCCGAAGGTAGATAAGCCAGGTCTCGGACCGGAATCCCGTCCCGGACCAATATCGCCGTTCCACTGTCGTTGTTCGAGTGCGGCGAGGTGTAGGAGATGTATCCATGTACTTCCTGGAACTCAGGAATGTAAATTTCCTGCACCATCAGTATATCCACATCCGACGCGTATATCATGTCCCTAAACAACTGCTGTTTCACGGGCGATCTAATGGTATTTACATTCACTGTCCCTATTGTGTATGCCTGGGGTCGAGTAGCTGTCATCTCCATACGATGTTAAAATGACAAAGTTTCACCGTGTCGATAGTCCCTTTGCACATCCGCCGAGGGTCGCCCGAGGAACGTGTCCCTGCGGCATTAGATTTCTTGAGATGCGGACGGATGCAAGGCCCCACCAATAGAATGGTCCGCATCGGTGATGTCGTCGTCCTGCTCATACCAGCTGATACTATTGGTGTGCTCCAAATTTTCCTGTGCGGCATTGATGTGTGACATCTGTTGTTCTTTCGAGCTGTAGACTCCACCGCCGAAGGGGTAGCAGGCCCCTGAGCGGATGCGTCGTCTGAACGATATGACATCATTTCACTGTCCGAATTCATATGATCTGCGACATCCGAAGCTTGTGGTTCCATGTCAGACAGGTCCATAGTGTTAGAATCGTCTGGGCTCCCTAGAAGAGAAGGGAGCGTCTCCGCAGAGTTTAGTCGGCGCTTCTTGCGGCGCTTTGGCGAGCATTGTTTGCGGGCCCTAACCTCGGCCTCTGGTGTTGGCGCATCTTGCATCTCCTGCGTTCCCGCCGCCGCCACAATGCCCTGGGGCCGTTCCACTTCAGCTTCCATGCCTATTGTGATGCTCTCATCCTCTTTCTGCGCCACCTGTAGTGTCTGAGATTGGAGGTTGGTCGGAGCCATTCCTTCTTCAGTGGCGTCCGAAGGCGCCTCAATCAACTGCGGCGTCGGTTCGATGGTGCGCTCCGACCTCGGCGTCACCTCCCCGCGAAGTGCCGTCACGTAAGTCATCGGCAGTGACGTTGGTGTAGTCGGATTCTGGAAGTCTCCGCTGGGGAGTTGCACGAGTCTCCTCTGCATACACGCTGACCGAAGATGTCCTTCACCACCACACCCGGAGCATGTCCGGGGCTGTCCACCATAGATGACAATAGCTCTACAGCCGCCGATGTTTATGTACGATGGCACATGTTTCGTAAGGGCAATTCGCACCTGTCGGACACCATTGAGCACTGGACCCGAACGAGCGACTAAAACTTCGCCAATATGACCATCGGAGTGTCGGAACTGGAATCCTCGTTTGGCGGCTTCAATGATCCTATCACATGCTGCGTCGTCAATCATCTTTACGTAAAGAGTGCTGCTCACGATTGATAAATGAATTCCAATAATCTCCGTGTAATTAAGATGCTCTTCGTCCCTCAAGAAACGTTCGATTTCGAAAGCCTTCGGTCTTGCATACTCGTTACAGAACGTGAACTGTATCGTGGTTTTTCGGAAATTGTGTGCCATTGCGTTCGCTTCAAACAGTAACATACGCGAGTGACGACGGTGTAAACGCCACTTCTTCCGCGACCGTTCGTAGCCGAGACGTAAACAAGTCCGAGTTGCTCCGCGGCGAAAGGCGGACTGCCCAACTGAGCCACCGAGGACACAGATGAATATTGCGACCACAGGGACTTATCCCTTGTACGCTCCCCGTGAGACCCACATTCCCAACTGTCCACAATCTACATACGTAATGTACCTAATAGATATTTGCCCATCCACTCATTACTCGCGCGCACTAAGGTGACGATTCCCGTAAGAGTTAGGGCAATCTGTGCGCATCCGCAGAGACGAAGGTCAAAGGCTGGGTAGGCTTTAACTATATATATGAAGATAATAACTGTTCTCGAAAGAACAGATACCATGCCATTCATCTGTGTCTCGGTGGCTCAGATGGATAGAGCGTCTGCCATGCAAGCAGGAGATCCCGGGTTCGAGTCCCGGTCGGGGCACACATTGTCCGCTGTCCCTATCGAGGTATATCAACAACACCTGTCGGCAGCTGACGATTTCAGTTAATTACCATTTGAAATGATAAGAATTGAAGAAAAAGAACAAAGTACTTGAATTAAAACGAGCGTGAGACAGAGAGCCAGTCCTTTCCCCCTGCTGTTCAATCTACGCATAGAAGAAGGTTTAAAAATGGCATTAAAAATCAGGTTGATAAGATACCGATGATAAGATTAGCTGATGACATTGCCATCTTCAGTGAAGGCGAGGACCTATTGACTGGAATAAACGCTCTAATGAGCACAGAATATGGACTGGACGTAAGCGAAGGAAAGACGAAAATAATGAGGAGAAACACGAAAGAGATTAACAATAAACTGAATAAAATGTCTTCGGGCTTCCAGCCACGTGACGTAGTTAAAATGCCGCGCACTTTTCTATCAAATAGTACTTGGTCATTGTCAAGTAAGATGTCCGCTGGTGGACTACTGGTACGCCCTTATATACTCTAGCTCCCGCTGTGACGTCACTGGTGCCCACGGTACAGCCATATATTGGCATACTTTCGATGCGCCCGCTTCAACCTCGTGATCAGTGGATCCCGAGCCAGGCTGAGCCTTAAGCCGCCGTGTCTATTACGGGTGTTGCCAGTCACTGCGCATCGCTGTGTCTTCGATGCACTCGACGCCTTGCATTTTTGAAGAGAGACAAAATCAAGACGCGTGGGACCACAGTCCAGGTCTCCAGCCTGCCATCCCCCCGATTTCTATGTCATCAGGTACACTGAAGACGTGCAGCTCAATGTGCTGCCGTGAGCAGTGAGCAAGGTAGCCACCTAATAATATCGATCTTCCATCGCAACGTTTGCTCGCAAACTGGTTGAGATGGACCCGCATTCACTGACAGTATCAATTCCCGTCGTGATTGAAGCATACTAACATTGACAAAGCGTGACACTCGTCTCTGGTACATGTCTAATATGAACATTTCAATGACCACTGCTCTTCTCCGTGTTACATAACTGGGAGTGATACACTATTTATCACAGACACGTTGGCACTTCACGTTGATGCACTATCGTATTGGGGAATTCATTCACGGTGGTGTGATCATGGGAACGTCAATACATGGTAGTTTGTTTCAGCTATTAGGTAACGCCTCCACATCGATCTATCGTGCTGATCCCATACAGCCGTCCGGCTAATTGACACCACCTCACTGTCAAGACTTACATCACTGGTGGAAGGTCACGTGACCACTTGCTTGCAGTACTGCACTATTTACTGCATTGTGAGGAGACTAGTGTGCTCGGGAAGCAACCTTCGAGTTTCCTTTGCTACCGTGAGGTGTTATGCAAGTGAACTATTTCCTGAAGGAATTCTATTATAAATTCACCCAATGTAATTCTCATGTGCTTATCGAAATCTGACTATAGGCTCTGTTGAAGAATGATATTGGGTGAGGTCGGTTGCCTCAAAGAAATTAGTAATGCATTTAAATTATTAACATGAAGTTTACCCAACGAAAATTGGTGACTTGGTTCTAGGAAAGGGTTGGTGTTTAGATATATGTGTAGTCTAAAATGCGGGAATGAATAATCAGATTTATTCAATTTGACAATTACTTAAAGTAAAAAATTGAATTAATGAAGCGATGCCTCTTGAGTGTGGGCAGATTAATATCTTAATAAAGAGAAAGGAGTACAACGTTAATCTGTAACTATTGTAAGTAGGCTGTTTAGGTTTTATATTGGTAACGCCATGTAGCGCTCTGTATGAAAATCACTGGCTGTGCCATGTGCAGTCTGTGGCTGGGTGGCATTGTTGTAATATTCGCTATTGTAGTGTTGGGCAGCTGGATGTTAACAGCACGTAGCGTTGCGCAGTTGGAGGTGGGGAGTGAGATGGCGGAGTTTTGGACAGAGACAGTAAATTTGTAAGACTGGATGCCATGAACTGATATATATATATATATATATATATATATATATATATATATATATATATATATATTATGACTTCTGAACACTATTGAGGTAAATACATTGTTTGTTCTCCATCAAAATCTTTCATTTGCTAACTATACCTATCAGTAGTTAGTGCCTTCAGTAGTTTGAATCTTTTATTTAGCTGGCAGTAGTGGCACTCGCTGTATTGCAGTACTTCGAGTAACGAAGATTTTTGTGAGGTAAGTGATTTGTGAAAGGTATAGGTTAATGTTAGTCAGGGCCAATCTTTTGTAGGGATTTTTGAAAGTCAGACTGCGTTGCGCCAAAATGTATTGTGTGTCGGTTTAAGCACAGTCATGTATAATTGTTCAGAGGGGACGTTTCATATGTTGACCCTTAGCTGAGGATACCTCACTGGAATCTTGTGATTTTTTCTTGTAGTTTTTGTAATTAGTGTAGCTTTTGTTTATTGCTAGCGCGTAATTGTAGAGAGAATCTCCTTTGTAGTTGCAGTCTTTCATTGTTGTACAGTAAAACAGTTGTGGCATGCATGTAGATTTGCACCAAGTATTTCGCAGCTGCGCTTGCAATTAACTAGATATTATTTTCATTGCTATGTTAATGTGTTTTCTTATTTTTGCTCTTCAAATTGTGCTTTTCTGTGTTATCGTGTGAAATATTGTGACAATTATGGCGTGTGAAAAACGTAATATTAGGCTCCCAAGTAAACTGAGAAATGACAGTGAAGACGAAAGCAGTGTGTTAGCGCCACCGTGTAGTGAATTAACTAATGTTCAACATAGTAATTTGGTAACTGTGCATAGGGAAATGGAGTGGGTGGCAAACAATGGTGTAGACAGTGAAACAATTAGTGAACAGGGAAGCATTATCGATCGATCGGTCGGCAACAGCCCGCCTCAGGAATCGGGAATGACAGGACACAATCTTTCAAATACTGCAGATTCAGGATTTGGGTCCTCACCGTTTTCTCAAATGAGTCAAGACACATTTTCTGCTTGTCAAAATGTGAATGTTGCCGGTGCAATTTCACTGCCGAAAAGCACTGAGGAACATGTTTCAGACACCAGTGCATTGTTATTACAGTTAATGCAACAAATGGGACAAAGGCTACAAAAGTTAGACACAACGCTTGAACAAAATCAGAAACAAATGGGACAAAATCTTCAAAAGTCAGACACAATGGAACAACACCAGAGACAAACACAGGAACAGTTAGACGCAATGGAAGAAAATCTTCAAAAGTTAGACACCACACTTGAACAAACACGTGAAGATTTAACTACTGAGTTACATAAAATCGAATCGAAATGTCAAAAAGTCTGTAATGACGTAAAAACACAAATTTGTAAGCATTTCCAACCTATTTTTTCGCGTCATGAAAATGCATTACAGAATCACGAAGCAGCCATAAAGGAACTGCAAACTATAGTTCATGAAAATCACGACACCTTGCAAGCTAAAATTGACTCAGTTGCATCTACCGATTCCGTTACGCGACTTGCAAAAACTCAGGAAAACTTAAAGGACACAGTAGATACTCTGAAAATTGGTTCAGAAAGACACATGGAGGAAATTAGTTCATTATCAGAGAAAGTAGTCGAACTTTCGGATCAGCTAAATAATTTATCTACGAAGGTAGATGATAATCTGAATGACACAAAACCGGTAGTCTTTAATGACACAGAAGAGTGCGAACAAATTAGGAAATTCAAACAAAATCAGAATCAAATTAATACGCAACACCAAAGAGAAATCCGGGAAGTACAAGATCAGTTGACACAGGTAATACAGGAATTACATATATTAGAGGACACTCGCGCTCCAATACGGGAAGAGAGACATAGAAATACGGAACAGCCACAAAATAATAACACAGGACACTTCGGAAATTATGAAAGAAATGTGCAAGGTACACCGAATTTTGAGATGGAACCGCCGAAACGACGTAACAATGACCGTCATGCGACTCGCCGACATGATGATTTTGACTATAAGTTGTTCATTACTACACGTAAATTCAAAACATTTAAGAATTCTGGCAACGACATTCATCCACAAGCATGGCTCCGTCAATTCTCTCATTGTTTTCCTCCCAACTGGTCATTAGAGCACAGATTAGAATTTATGTGTGGCTATTTAGAGAATGAACCAGCTGTAAGAATGCGATCGGTCATTCACGATTGCCACAGTGAAGGAGAATTTTATCATGCCTTCCTCTCAGCATATTGGTCTCAAGCTACACAAGACCGAGTAAAACATAGCATCATAATGATGAAAAATTTCGAACAATCTAAATTTTCCAGTCTTGTGAAATATTTTGAAGACATGTTGCACAAGAATCAGTACTTGTCAAACCCATACAGCCCCTTAGAAATCATCTGCATTTACTTAATCAAATTACCTGAACATTTACAACATATTATTTTGGCAGAACGTTGCAAAGACGACATTGAAGCTTTTCAGGGACTCTTACAAGAATTAGAAATTGACACTGACAATCGCGGAACGCGAAAACAGGAACACAACAATTACAGGTCACATCCGTCGCAATTCCGCGATGAAAGAAATAATAACTGGACACGATGAGACTATTCGCACAACACAAATCGTGATCAAAACAGACACCACCCGTATGACAACCACTGGCAGAGTAATAGTTAGAGAGAAAGTTCGCATTTCCATAGTAATGAATATGACAGAGACAATCATAGAAACAGACAATATGGTAGCCAGCACTATGATTATCAAGGGAGACAGAATAATTTCAGATGCAACAGTTCAGCGCACAGTTACGATTCAGGGAGAAATTCTCCACCACGTGACCGACAAGAAAGAAACTGTGGAATCTACTGACATGACGGCAGACTATATAACCATAACGACAGACCTGAATTTTATCAGAACTGGCGGGATTCAAACAGAGCAGGGCACTCTTGACAAGGTGAATTTGTAGAAGTTAGGTCTCCTAATCCTAATAACGACGCGCGCCAACAAAGAGACAGACAATGACTCACAGCGCAGGCAGCCACGTGCGCCGGCTCGGCTTGAGGAAAATAACATAGACGCTAACCTTGAGAAAAATTCCAGTATTCCTTACTGACGTATACTGCATGATAATTGCGTTCAAGTTGAAAGGGTAAAAGGTTGCACCACATTTCACATGTAAAACCGTTTAGTGAGAGACAATCGCTTTTTAACTTTGTCTTTGCCATAAAACTTTTCACTTCATGTTACTAGTACTCTTTGTCACGCTTAGAAACTGTTAACATGCAACAATGTTTGAAGTTAGCTATCCAGTCAAGAACCAAGAGAACTTATTTAAACAGAAATTACGAATGCATTGTTATAGTGAGCAAACGACATAGTGTTGTTATTTGTACAATCTTGCTTGTTAGTTGCACGATTGCGTAACGACTATCAGGCTTACATACTTAGAACATATACTGGTACTGCTAATGAGATTTTAATGCAACATTTTGGTTTACTTGAAAATACATTCTGGATTTAAAGTACCTTCTGTGAGATACGAGATGACACAGTGGTTAGTTTATGTGACAGCTACACGATTTTATCACGACGCTACTAATGAGTGACAATTTACAATGTTGCTTTTGTGCTGTATCTGCTTTATATCTTCACAGTTTTTCTGAATTCTTCTGGAAAGTAAAACATGTTTTAGTAGTAACTTTTGTGGTATAGCTACAATGAGACAGCCTTTTCCGTAGCACAACAATACGTTACAGCACAGTACTTTCACATCACGGCAATAAGCGTACTAACTAAGATATCTGTACGCAAAGCATTTCACTTTTGTTTATCATGAGGTGAGTACATTGACTTCAGCAGAACTTTGCTTACAGAGGACGATAAGTACGACACTTCCACAGAGTTATCTTACAGCAAGACGCACATTTAGCGCTACAGGACATGCATTTGAGTGATTAATTTTGTACTTAAACCATTTATTTTACAAGATTTTTCAATTACAAAGAAAGTTTTCCGTGATACATTTCATTCCATTGCTGTAATCTGTAACACCTGAGGGTATAATTACATTAATCCTCAGGGGGTACACGCCTACTTTGTGTACCATGTGTTTGGCAAGCACAAGGAGCCCTAGCTAATATGGTATTTGCTTATACAACTTTACACATCGGTACCATATTTCTCTAAGACATAAATTACACAGCTATCTCATCATTTAACTGAGAGAGACAAATATTTATTTTACTACATCAGTGACAGATGTTTACGTAATCACACAGTTGGATAACTTCACACTTATGAAATTGTATTTTGTCTGTACTTTGTGAAATGTTCATATTTTTTCGGAACCATTGTGACACTATGAGAGCTTTGAATGATGTATTTGGTATGGGATCATGATTTTTAAAGTACATTTGAGGTAGATGACACTATTTAAATGAGCAGAGAATTTTTTTAGGTTTTGAAATTATTGCAGAAACCTATCACGTTTTTGAGATTTCACTGAGGTGTTATGATGTTATTATTACGACCACGATGTGTGTTATGCTGTTGAGGTATGTTTATGATCAATAAGTGATGCTATATGAGGAATTTGATTATGCTACGTATTTATTATGATGAAATATTGAAGAGGTGTTGATGAATATGTATATATGTAATAAGGTAAGGAATAATGAATAGTGGTTAGGGACTCTGACTTGTGAAAAAGGATGTTGGAAACCAAGAATCATACTTTAAGAGTTATGAAACGTGTGTAAATGCGTGAATGTACCACAATGCCAGCAAAAATTTTTTGCACACTGTTATATTCATAGGATTTTGCAACGCAAATTCTCGACCTGTGAAATTTTTTATATGAGACTGTCAATGTAGTGCAAACTGGTGTTGTAAATATTTCGGTAAGAAAGTTAAGTGACCTTCACGTAATGTGTCATGGGCACCCAGCTGCGTGACAGTCGCCTGGAAAAAAGCCATTCGTGTGTGCCTTTCAGAGGCACAGGTGGATGAAAAAGGGGGCCATTATCCTCGCTATTGACATTTCTTTGTATAAAGCATCACAAATACGATATGCTCAATCTTAATTTATGATATTTCCTAAAATGCCTAATGAAATGATGAGAAACATTTTACATCTATAGTCTTTCTAGTTGAGAGATTTGTTTTGCCTTTGGAGACGCCATTTGCCTAGTGAATGACGTTTCGTATGTTGCTTTATATATATATATATATTTGCTCATTTTGTTTAATATCTGGTTTCCAGCTGTGTTGCAGCATTGGTTTTATAAAATAAAATTAAGTTCATTTGCTAATGTGAACACTTTCTGCCAACAGATGTATTAAATAATAATTTTATGATCCATATTCTTCGAAAAAGGAGCACTTGGAATGGAAAGAACTATAAGAAGGGATTAATAACAGTAACTGCATACATAATTTTCTTTTCAACTACTTGGTAAGTTTTTTGGTAGAGTAAGTTATTGTGATGCATCACTCTAGTGTTAAGATGTGACATAGGTATTAAACATGGCTATTTTTACTCTAATATTTTTCTGCTTGAGCTTTGTCATGTTTAGATATAAGTTATAGCATTTGCTGCTGCTGTTTGCCAGGCATAGTGCTACTAAATTTCACTTTGGATTACTCTGTTAAGCCAGTTTTACTACTGATTTATTTTTCTTGTTGCTGCACATTGGCTCATATTAGTTGTAATGTTGCATTTGCTTGGTAATTTAGATTTACTGTAGCTTGCTTTGCTAGTTCGCATTTTTTTTCATTGCTGTTTTTATTAATTGTTTTGTGCTGCTGCATTGCCTCGTCCTTTAGTTTAGCATCTGAGCTCAGTAAATTTAAGTTAGCTTAAGTGGGGGTAAACTATATAAGAGAGTGAGTTGCGATGCATTGAGAAGTTATACGAAAAAAGTACAGGAAGCAGGTATAGATAGGACTTTTTGGAAATAATGAAGAATGAAGGGAGATCTCCGAGAAGTAAAGAAAGTTTTGTTTGCAAAATACTGCAGTGTTATCCCACTATGTGTTTGTGTACCCTTGGGTATTTGTGTTCTTCCTGTCTTTATGTGTTTATCTGATGAGAGTTACAGTGTAGAATTTATCTGATAATATGTTATTTACTTTGTAACGATGTTTAGACATTATTTATTCTGTGTTGTTTTAATGCTCATGTGTGAAGTTGATGTTTCAAAAGTTATTCTGATCTTTTATATATTTACTTATGTCACAATTCCTGTAACACTGATGTATCTGTTTATTTCTATTCTTTCGTAAAGCCACTACTACTACAAATGTTATCTGTATTGTTATGTTCTTTAATGATGTATTTTGTACCTTCGTTATTGTATTCTTATGTCATAAAATTGTAATTGAGACCAGTTCATCAAATTAAGTAACTTGTAAGTTACATTTCACTGCACACATTTCTGTTGGTCATAGTATATGGACAATATGTGAGAAGTAGGGACTGATAGTGTTTGTACGTGTGTTAATAATTCAGCAAGGGACTGGTTAACAGCATTGCTGGTTCTAAGGACAATTGAAAAAAAAAACTTTGTGAGTGCACAAGTGGTGGTTTATGGACTTGCTATATTCTCCGCAAGACTCTTCGATGGTGATTGTGCACCTGCACAGTCGCCACAGATGGCTGCTGGCCGTCTCTACATGGACTACAATGGGTCTGTATCTTTGATGGCCCACCAATACCACTATTTCTACAAGGACTGCAGTGGGTCTGCACCTCTGGTGGCCCACCAATATCATAATCTCTACCAGGACTACAGTGGGTCTGCTCTGTGATGACCTACCCACCAATATTCTTCAACTTCGACTGACTCTGCTGTGGGTTTGCTTTGTTGTCGCCCATTAGCTGTCTGCATCTTTCCGTTGGAAGGACAACACTACTTCTTCAAGACTGCGTGGAAATCCATTACTTCCGTATGCATTTTCTTTTACTGCTCAGACTTTGAGAAAAACACTGCTATTTTACTGTGATGAACGATCAAGACTGTCTTTATGGACTGTGAGAAAATTTTAGCTTTTGACCAACATTGTATCATAAGTGTGTGCATTTGATATCTTTGTTATTGTAATTATGATAAATTTTATCAAATCATTATTGGCCACTGCCCAAAACAATTTGTAAACTCATTTGTGGGGAGCATGGGGGCTATGTAAGTAGGCTGTTTAGGTTTTATATTGGTAACGCCACGTAGCGCTCTGTATGAAAATCACTGGCTGTGATGTGTGCAGTCTGTGGCTGGGTGGAATTGTTGTAATATTCGCTATTGTAGTGTTTGGCAGCTGGATGTTAACAGCACGTAGCGTTGCGCAGTTGGAGGTGAGCCACCAGCAATGGTGGATGTCGGGAGTGAGATGGCGGAGTTTTGGACAGAGACAGTAAATTTGTAAGACTGGATGCCATGAACTGATATATATATTATGACTTCTGAACACTATTGAGGTAAATACATTGTTTGTTCTCCATCAAAATCTTTCATTTGCTAACTATACCTATCAGTAGTTAGTGCCTTCAGTAGTTTGAACCTTTTATTTAGCTGGCAGTAGTGGCGCTCGCTGTATTGCAATACTTCGAGTAACGAAGATTTTTGTGAGGTAAGTGATTTGTGAAAGGTATAGGTTAATGTTAGTCAGGGCCATTCTTTTGTAGGGATTTTTGAAAGTCAGATTGCGTTGCGCCAATAAATATTGTGTGTCAGTTTAAGCACAGTAATGTATAATTGTTCTAAGGGGACGTTTCACTATAAAATCTACCGATGCGGACTGGCACTTCCCCTTAACTGAATGACAGCACAAGATCCTAGGTCACGTACTTTCCGTCTGTATCTAACCACAGAAATAATGCGAGAATGTGCTGCGATACTCAATAAGTCAATGGCCACCCGTTCAACTTCTATGAACTGCAAAGCTGATCGTGCTATCGCCAGAGGTGTGTAAATTACCTATTCTGCTCTTCTGCTCCACAACAGGATCCCCAGCCGGCTGTTCTGTTCTCAATATGTTGTTGTGCCGATCTGGTGTGATGCCTCTGCAACCGCAGCAGCATGCGTACGCAAGACATCCCATGAAATTATCCAGAGTTCCGGGTAAGATAAACAACTACTCTCCAATCATCTATATTGCCCAGTACAGAGTACGTACACAGCTACTCTGCAATCACTCTATATTGCCCAGTACAGAGTACTGCGTCCTTATTGGACGGATGCTGAAATGCAGGTGTCCCCTTTCTATCAAAAACCTAGGGTGGTGTGCCGCTACTCTGGTGAGGCTGTCCAGTCGCAACATTTTAACAAGTTTTTCACCAACGAGCACTATTCCTGCTCGACTGTGAGTGCGTGGGAAACACCGATTAAGTGACGTCGATCTTGACAACCGCGGTCGCCTGTGGGATACGCCGCCCGTTCGAAGAACTTTCCAGATGCTTCCTTGGCGGCAGCGTCTAAATGGACACATTCCGCTCCTCTATCCCATGCTCAGAAAATGTGGAGTAGGGGATTCGCGGAGTTACAGTCCTTGCTGGCAATGTCGGCCGCGACGCTTTTGTAAGCCCAGGGCGCTACAGCCGAGGGAGAAACAGCATCTCCCTGTGTTATTCACTTTGTGGAGACACTCTGCTTGCCTCACTGGACATGCTGTCTGCCTGTCAGGTGACATCAAAGCCCTGCCGCTTATCATGTACTTCACGCATTTCTTGCTTTTATGTTTTTGTCTTCTTTAAAGGCAAAGAGAAAAGGTGGAACGGTAGCCCGGCGTAGAGCCTGCGCATTGTGATGTCGTCAGTCATACGACCACACCGCCGCCCGAGAGATCGATCCGCCGGATGCGATTGTCTCGATAAACGGATCAGAAGTACGGCTGTGCTAGCCAAAGAGTACACAGCCAGTCGCAGTACTTATGCTCGCGCGAGGCGCCGCTATGCCTCTTCAGGTGCAGCAGGAGTGTAGTGCAGTTGTGCCAGTCTACAGTTCGTAGCCGCGCTCCGTGGTCAGCCAGTGCCGATGTTAGTCATCGTCTGCAGCTCAGTCATTGCTGCCATCAAGTCTTTGTAGCCCAGTTTCAAGTTAGTCTTCAAATTCGCCGGATTCGACATTCAAGATTACAAGAGATTAATTCGTCACTGCAAGATTTGTGACTTGTAAATTATGTCATTCTACAGACGCTTAGTCTAGTCGCGTCTTCTATAATTGTGAACCCACAGATCATGGACTACAACAAAGTTAAGTAATAAATACTTTCTTATTTTGTACTCCTGCTAATTAATTGTGTTCCTGCTGTAGCTACCAAGCAGTCTCGGTATAGTAGAACCCACGTTTCCACCTCCTTTGCTACTTCACACTTGCTACCTCATGTTTATGCACTCGGTTATGGTGGAAGATCCAGAGCCATCACGCCTATCGTCATGTATTTTTGATTTTCATATGTTAAAAAACAGCGGTTCTAGACGCTTCAGTCTGGAACCACGCGACCGCTACGGTCGCAGGTTCGAATCCTGCCTCAGGCATGGATGTGTGTGATGTCCTTAGGTTAGTTAGGTTTAAGTAGTTCTAAGTTCTAAGGGACTGATGACCTCAGATGGTAAGTTCCATAGTGTTCAGAGTCATTTGAACCATTTTTGTTAAAAAACATAAGACATTTTCAGTGTTCCTCGGTAAGAAGAAGAACTCTCTCTCTGCTAATGAACGAGGGTAGACGCACGTTATTTTAGAGCGTAATCGGCGGTAGCCGTTTTGGTTATGAGAATAAGTGAAAAGTCTGTATTTTTTATGTCTGTAGAAGAAATAATACATTCGTATTTCGTTAGTGAAAAATTAAGTTATTATTCCAAGTAGTACTGTAATTGAAATAGCCCACCTGCGTACTTCGGACTTATCACGAAGATCCAATTCCCATATCATGCACAAGGTCAAGATTTTGTAGGTGGGTACGGCGACTGGACGTAATTATTATTAATTGGTAAGCATAAATCTACACCAAGAGAAAGACTATTTCGTCCATGCAGAATTAATATGAACCCATTTATAGGTATAACCCAGCTTATTGTGCTTTTCCGAGCGCCGAAAATGAATCTCAATCTTTCAATATATCTAAACATTTTTATTGTATTTTTTTATTACATTATATGCTGGAGACCGACCTGGCGGTGCCAACGCCTCCTGGAGTGCTCAAAATTATCTGCACTTAACCCAATGCAGCAGATACTCATTGCTCGTCCCTTAGCCATCTCTGATAGCATGCACAATGAACCACAAATTTGTTCTGTTGCAAATGGTTCAGATGGCTCTGAGCACTATGGGACTTAACATCTTAGGTCATCAGTCCCCTAGAACTTAGCACTACTTAAACCTAACTAACCTAAGGACATCACACACATCCATGCCCGAGGCAGGATTCGAACCTGTGACCGTAGCGGTCGCGCGGTTGCAAACTGTTCTGATCCGTGTTCCTATTTGTCATTACTGCCCCAATTAATTATTCAAAAATGGAAAGTGGTGATTGATTGGGGTGTTGCACTCCCAGTGCGTAGCCCATATAGGTGACCACCTTGCATGATCTTTTAAGAGATTTATAAAATTAAGTGCGGAGATTTTATTATACGGAGTGTCCATTCCATATGAACTGTCATAACTAGAGACAAATATACTCTCTAAAACAAAAAAGGAAGACAGGAACGACGAACCATGAAGTAATTATCCGAATGAGACAGAAATCGGTAGCTGTGAAGTACATGTACAAATGAATGATGATAATTTCAGAAAGATTATATGATGTACTCAAGGCAGAGAGGTTTAAGATTTGAGGAAGTCTATAACGCGTTGGTGCATGTATGGCACACAAGCAAGCAGTTATTCAGCTTGGCATTGCTTGACTGTTGAATGTTCTTCTTACAGATATCGTGCCAAATTCTGTCCAAATGCTGCGTTAGATCATCAAAATCCTGAGCTGTTTGGAAGGCCTTGCCCATAATGTTCCAAACTTTCTCAATTGGGGAGAAATCTGGCGATTCTGCTGTCTAAGGTAGCGTTTGGCAACCATGGAGACAAGCAGTAAATACTTTCACCGCGTGTGAGCGGCCATTATCTACCTGAAACGTAAGCCCACAATGGCTTGCCATGAAGGGTAACAAAACGGGGTATGGAATATCGGCGACATACCGCAGTTCTGTAAGGTTATCGCAGATAACAGCCAGAAGGGTCTTGCTATGAAAGAAATGGGACCGCAGCCCATCACTCCTGGTTGTTGGGATATATGAGGGGCGAAAGTCAGGCTACTATTTTACCACTATCCAAGACGCCTCCAGCCATGTCTTCGTTGGTTGTCAGGGCTAATTTCGAAGCGGGACTGACCACTGCTGACTATTCTACTTCAGTCAATGAGATTCGAGGCCGGAGACGTGTTTGGAGACGTTTCAGGCAATCGTGGTATACCAGCCTGGCTGTCGCCTTCAATACAGCTCGAAAACCGGGAGTTATGGTCTAGAGTGCCATCTCTTTTCATAACAGGACCCCTTTGATTGTCATTCTAGGCATCCTTACAGCACAGTAGTACTTTGACGATGTTCTACACCTCTTTCTCCTTGCCTGCACGGCAAGCCATTCTGGGATTACGTTTCAGCAAGATAATGACCGCTCGCACACGGCAAGAGTTTCATCTGCTTGTCTTTGTGTCTGCCAGCAAAATCGCCTCATCTATCCCCAACTGAAAATGCTTGGAGTATTATGGGCAGAGTCCTCCAATCAGCTCGGGTTTTTGATCATCTAATACGCCAGTTATACAGAATTTGGGACTATTTGCGTCTGAAGGGCACCCAACAATTCTGTCAGTCAGTGTCAAGGCGAAGAGCTGCTTGCATAAGCATTAGAGTTGGACCAGTGCGTTACCGACTGGCTCACTTTGTGAACAGCTTTCTTTTTAATAACTTATCCAATAGTTTTGAAACCAATCATTTATTTGTATGTACATGTACCTCACATGAACCGATTTCCGACCCGTTCGCATAAATCTTTCGAGGTGCGTCATTTTCCTCGCTCATTTCTTAATTCTGCTCGATTGGTACATTGAAAGGCGTGACTTTGCGTTATCATGTGCAGCAGAGTATCTTTCCTCTGCCTTCATATGCTAGTATTTTCTTGACCAGTATTTTCCGTGCCAGGGAGGAAGATAACGTTGGGAGCCTGAATTTGTGTAGCTTTGTTCTCATTTTAATTGAAACTGACTGTCACTACAACATGTATCCGTCACCAACTATCCCAACCATGGATGCTCGTTCATTCTGAATGAATGTGGGCGTAATAACAAATGCATGCAACTAGGCAGCTTTACATCTACATCTACATTTATACTCCGCAAGCCACCCAATGGTGTGTGGCGGAGGGCACTTTACGTGCCACTGTCATTACCTCCCTTTCCTGTTCCAGTCGCGTATGGTTCGCGGGAAGAACGACTGCCGGAAAGCCTCCGTGCGCGCTCGAATTTATTCACAATACATTATATTTGTCTATGTTAAGGGTCAGTTGCCACTCCCTGCACCAAGTGCCTATCCGCTGCAGATCTTCCTGCATTTCGCTGCAAATTTCTAATGTTGCAACTTCTCTGTATACTACAGCATCATCCGCGAAAAGCCGCGTGGAACTTCCGACACTATCTACTAGAGGATCTATCTTTAGATGGAGGCTCTAGGTTTAGCTTTACATTAGCTGTCTATGAATACGGGTGAACGTTATTTTCGAAGCCAGCTCCGGTAGCTTCAAGTAGAGGTGGTATTATGTCGCCAGAGGCGGCGCCTGTCCCTAGGATTGCGGCCGCGTGGTGGGGAGTTTCGTATCCGAGCGACGAGACGCCGTCTTCAGAATTTCAGCCTTTGAGCGGAATGGAAAGTTTTGAGCCGAGAGAAGCCCACGTTTCCGTTCCTGTCTTCTGATTGCAGGAAACTCCCGCCCTTTCTAAAATATGCAGTCTAGGGCTTGGTCAGCATGCTCAACCAAATTTCGTCACTCTCTGTACGCAGAGTGGAGGAAGTTCAAACTTCAGAGAGAATGGACGAGAGCAGTCGCAGCAAGCCGTCGCTGCTCCGTGATCATGTAAGTAGTGATTTTTGGATGGGCATTAGATGGATTTCGAGTTAGGTTTGTCTATAATGATGGAACTCCACAGTGACGAACAGTGCGGGTTCTCGCGATTGACGAGTTCAGAAACGTTTTTACATAAAGTCAGATTGAATCGAATTCGGTGCGTCCATGTTGTGCTCTCTCATCCCTCTCAGCCTATTGCTGACGAATAATCGATACGTCAGTATTGCTTACTCGTATGGAACCATAGGTTCAGTATTTTTATGATTGTTCCACGTAAATGTAGTCGAAGGAGTGTGCCTCCAAATGTGAAATAAATGTTAATAAGGCAGCCACTTAGTTCCTTAAACTCGTGCTCAGTGGGCACGTCTGCACGTAGCCCCAAGATGTGTAATGTTCAGCTTCCTATATCCTCTGAGAGAAAATTACTTCATGTGTTAGCAAATGGTTATCCCTGATCGGTCGTTCAAAAATTAAAATTCCATTGTGCAGTTTTCTCTTTAGGATAGCGAATAGGGCTAATAATCAGTTGAAATTTCATGGAAGTTCTGGCGGGAGCGCACTCATGTTAACTGCAGTGTTTGTGCGCAGTTATGACTTAGCTACTCAAAGTCCCTGACAAAAGACGAAGTGAAACACTTTTATCAGAAGTGCGAACCACTTTTAGTGTGAGTGGAAATGTATACGGCCTCCGCTTTGGCAGCGCCTAGGTACAGCCTGCATGTGACCACGGCGTATGGGTGAGTCACATCCTAGAAGGGTTGTACATGTTCCCAACACAGGTACTAGCGAAGCTCATTTATGCTTAAATGTTTTGCTTTCTGTTTCCGGTATAATAAACATAGAGCGATGAGAACTTAAAAATGAAATTGCCTACTTCGAAACAGTCCGCACTTTGAATGAAAGGCTGAAAAGTTAAAAAATGTGTGTTCTCTCGTTATAATTCCTGTATTAATTTATAATAAAGTGATTTTCCTAGCACTTATCCAAACTTCGTAACAGCGGGAATGGTTCATGAGAGCTACATAATGGGTTAGAAGTATAAACTGTTTTTTAGTGGATCTCATTAGTAAATATTTTGTAATTCGTGTGTGAGAACTGACAGATATCACATACGTTCTAAGTTCTTCTTCCAGTAAACTGATTTTCATCTTGGCAGTTCCTTCTATTCCGTAGCAGAATTTCTGTTATTGTATATATAAAACGTGACGGTTGGGAATTACTAACTCAAATCCGTATGCATAAAAAATGTGAATATAAAATAACTCGCTACGCTTCAATACGATTTATCACGCAAATAATCCCTGGAATGTAAAACTAACTAGCTAACTCTGAACCACCGTGTTATAAAACATAGCTCGATTTCATCTATTTTACGAGCTGCAGCATACTAAAGAAGAGGTATAGAATTACTGAACTGAATCGTACATCAGGAATTCTTGGCGACGGGTCTGTCGTTGATGAATCGACCGTCCTGAATCGAATGTGGAGACTTGATTTGAGCAGCTTAGCAATCACGTAAGAGCGACAAGGATTTCAATTTGGCACGTCTAGTTTCCGATTGTAGCATTGCAATATGCGTGTATTTACACACAGCTCTCAGCAATCCAGCGTAAGAATATTTATTACACCATCGTACAAGCTCCCTTAGAAATCTATTGCGTCAAGGAGAAGATATTACATAGGCGGGGTAAACATCGCAACACCAAAAAATAATTAATACAGAGGCATGAAATTTAAGTCATCAACATAGTAAGATCAGATATTAAGCGACTGCAAATGTGAACTACTGATACATTAATAACCGGTGTAACCGCAAGAATGTTGAATGCGAGCATGTAAACGTGGACATCCCGTATGTTCTCGATTGGAGACAGATCTGGCGATGCAGCAGGACAAGGCAACGTGTCGACACTCTGTGTTCAAGTTGGGTTACAGCAGCAGTACTTGGGCGAGCGTTATCCTGTTGGAAAACACCCCCTGGAATGCTGTTCATGAATGGCAGCACAACAGGTCGATTCACAAGACTTACGTACAAATTTGCAGTCATGATGCACGAGATAACCACGAGAGTGCTCCTGCTGTCACACAAAATCACACCCCAGACCAAAACTCCAGGTGCAGATGCAGTGTCTAGCAAGCTGACAAGTTGCTTGCAAGCCTCCTTCTAACCAACACACGCCCATCACTGGTGCTGAGGCATCTACATCTACATCTACATCTACATCTACATGACTACTCTGCAATTCACATTTAAGTGCTTGGCAGAGGGTTCATCGAACAACAATCATACTATCTCTCTACCATTCCACTCCCGAACAGCGCGCGGGAGAAACGAACACCTAAACCTTTCTGTTCGAGCTCTGATTTCTCTTATTTTATTTTGATGATCATTCCTACCTATGTAGGTTGGGCTCAACAAAATATTTTCGCATTCGGAAGAGAAAGTTGGTGACTGAAATTTCATAAATAGATCTCGCCGCAACGAAAAACGTCTTTGCTTTAATGACTTCCATCCCAATTCGCGTATCATATCTGCCACACTCTCTCTCCTATTACGTGATAATACAAACCGAGCCGCCCGTTTTTGCACCCTTTCGATGTCCTCCGTCAATCCCACCTGGTAAGGATCCCACACCGCGCAGCAATATCCTAACAGAGGACGAACGAGTGTAGTGTAAGCTGTCTCTTTAGTGGACTTGTTGCATCTTCTAAGTGTCCTGCCAATGAAACGCAACCTTTGGCTCGCCTTCCCCACAATATTATCTATGTGGTCTTTCCAACTGAAGTTGTTCGTAATTTTAACACCCAGGTACATAGTTGAATTGACAGCCTCAATTGTACTATTTATCGAGTAATCGAATTCCAATGGATTTCTTTTGGAACTCATGTGGATCACCTCACACTTTCCCTTATTTAGCGTCAACTGCCACCTGCCACACCATACAGCAATCTTTTCTAAATCGCTTTGCAACTGATACTGGTATTTGGATGACCTTACTAGACGGTAAATTACAGCATCATCTGCGAACAACCTAAGAGAACTGCTCAGATTGTCACCCAGGTCATTTATATAGATCAGGAACAGCAGAGGTCCCAGGACGCTTCCCTGGGGAACACCTGATATCACTTCAGTTTTACTGGATGATTTGCCGTCTGCTACTACGAACTGCGACCTTCCTGACAGGAAATCACGAATCCAGTCGCACAACTGAGACGATACCCCATAGGCCCGCAGCTTGATTAGAAGTCGCTTGTGAGGAACGGTGTCAAAAGCTTTCCGGAAATCTAGAAATACGGAATCAACTTGAGATCTCCTGTCGATAGTGGCCATTGCTTCGTGCGAATAAAGAGCTAGCTGCGTTGCACAAGAACGATATTTTCTGAAACCATGCTGATTACGTATCAATAGATCGTTCCCTTCGAGGTGATTCATAACGTCTGAATACAGTATATGCTCCAAAACCAGCTTTCATCAGAAAACACCACAGACCTCCACCCTGCCCGCCAATGAACTTTCGCTTGACACCACGGGTGTCGCAAATGCTGATGGTTCGGGCTCAGTGGAATTCACGTTACAGGGCGTCAGGGTCGGAGCTCTATTTGAAGTAACCGACCTGTAACTGCTGTGCCAATTTCTGCTCAGATTAATGCTGCAGAAGTAGTATGTTGCGCCAGAGCCGTACGCCGAATTCGATTGTTTTCCTTTTCGGTAGTGTCACGTGGCTGACTAGAGGCCAGTGTTCTTGCGACGGTACGTTCTCGTTACCACCGCTGCCAGGAATCGTGTACAGTGGTTGCTTTCCTGCCAGTTCTTTCTGAAGTATCTCAGAATGAAATCCAGCGTCTCTTAGTCCTATTACACGACCTCGTTCAAACTGAGGGAGGTGTTACAATGGCGTCTTTGTCGCCTTCAAGGCATTCTTGACTAACATCAACTCATCACGTCCAGTCTCAAAAGTAATTAACGTTCACGACTACAGCGTGTGTTTAAAGCAAACATGATTTGTATCCTCATAGTGACGCTTCGCGCGCCACTCTTATGCAACTAGTGCAAAATCTGAACAGACATCATCTTTCAGATGTAGAAACACTCCTACCAACTTTCGTTTATGTCACACAACCCCTTCTTAGCGTATCAGTGTATTATCAAGCCGCTAAAGACAGAATCGTTGTGTCTTTAAACGAATTAAGAAACGCCGTTACAGTTCCGCTCGGATTAATGTCCGTAAGTACAGTGTCCCATTACTGACGTCACTGAGGTTGTTAACAGGATAGAAAAGAACAGAGACGATAAATAATACGTTGTCGTCCAAATTATCAGGTAAAATTTAATAAAATATATTGGGCTTATAAACTCTCAATCCCACACTGTTTAAGTCAATCGGACTATGGGGAGAGAGATTTACTCCAGCAGCTTTCACATAATAAAACTTAACTGCAACCTAACAGTATTTGATATAACTGTAATTATTTACCACCAAATTAATGTTAAAATCATAAAAGTGGACGAGGTTGCGCTGAAATAAAAGATGACGTTCTTTGACTTAATTTGTTCATCTGCAAGTGATGGAAAACAGGCCCAGCTTTATCGCACTTTTTCACTTTGTTGATACTGACAATAACAGAAAAACATTCACTCCAATGAAAGCTATGGACGAATTGACATTCCTATTCAGACGACATGTTCCCTTAACGCGCTACTAAACACTTTACAATCAAACTCCGCATACTTCTGATTCACAGCTTTTTCACTACATGTTCATTTGATCGAGTATCCCCCTCTACTGCTCCCACCGGCCACAGCTTATCATCATTGTCGTCGCGGTACGACAATGCCCTTTCCGCCGGAATCAGCGGACTGACAAGTTCTCAAATGGTGGTTTGGATATGTTGAACGTTTTGTTGGTATTGCCTCCATTGTTGAATGTTTTGTTGCCGCAACCTCCATTTAATCGCTTGAGGCACACTGAGTTCATGGAATAGGACTGCAGGATTGAGGAAATATTATATTTTCCACAGTCTAAATGTATCCTACATATTAGTTTCTCTCCGCTATACCGTTTCTTCAACGGTATTACTACTTCATGAATATCTCTGCAGAAAATGTTGATCGCAGTAGAAAAGGGAAGTGCAGAGTAATCTATGAGGCATGTGAATTTATTTCCCCGATAGACAAAGATATTTGTCCATTTAGAAACTGTCTGGAATCTTCATACGATAGGTGTAGCAAATAAGGCCCAGTTTTAAAGAAGTCCCCCCTGTCGTAATTCCCAAAGTATGAGAGAGAGAGACCTTGAACGTGATAGCACTTACTGATTCTTCTTGTCGTAGACACTCAGTGGCGCTAGTAACACATTTCGGCTGTGATTAGTTTCCCTCCGTTTTGCGTTGTTGCTTTTGAGTTCTGATTTTCACCAGTTGCGGATAGCGCAACGTTTCAAACAACCTGAAGCATATTTGAAGTAATCTACCATGTATTACGTTTTCCTGCAAAACTCATTTATTCGTATTCAGCAAAGTTTTATTAATTTTTTGAAATTAGTGGTGGTATGGATGCAGTCAATAACTGGACCATGAAAAGTAAGGGGTCTCTAATAAGGCCTGCGTGGGCCTTGTTTACTACATTTGTTATAATATTAAGTTAGTTTCGTTGCCGAGGATTACATCATACTGTCCTACATACACAATGTCGTACAAAACGTATTGTGTTTTATGCGATATCTGGCACCTATTTATGCTCGTAAAATAAATCGTGTCAGATTAATGAACGTTTGTTACTCTTTCCGAGAAAAAGTCATGGCTGATAGCAACAGAGCCAAAATTAGAGGACAGAAGTCACTAGGTCTACTGGGCCTTACTTAGGACCCGTGGTTTTAACACGCCGCGCTTGCTGTTCGAGGCCACGGTGATTTATCGGTTAGAACACTCGACTACTGCGCTGGAGGTCGCGGGTTCAGTCCCACATAGAGCAGGGACTTTTCCGTCGTTCTAGTCCCGCCATGTACACTCAGGCTGCTATCAAGTGATTATCGGGGGTACAAGGAGACCAGGCCAATGGGCCCGCCACCTTTCCCCTCCCAGTATCTCGTCGAACACTGGCACACTGGACATTTTTTTTAAGTAATCAATCTTCTTAGTGGTTTGATGCGTACCACCACGAATTTCTCTCCTGCGCCAACCTCTCCATCTCATAGTAGCAACTGCAACCTATATTCTCGATTATTTGCTGGATATACTCCATTCTCTGTCTTCCTATACAATTTTACCCTCTACAGCTCCCTCAGCTACCATGGAAGATATTCCTTGATGTGTTAAGAGATGTCCTAGCATCCTGTCCCATCTTCTCTGTTTTCCATATATTCCAGCAGATTCTCCAAAGAACCTTATCATTCCTTACCTTATCAGTCCACCTAGTGTTTAACATTCTTTTCCAGCACTACATCTCATATGCTTCTAATCTCTTCTTTTCCAGTTTCACCACAGTCCATGTTAAACTAACATACAATTCTGTGCTCCAAATGTACATTTTCAGAAATTTCTTCCTCAAATCAAGGCCTACGTTTGATACTAACAGAATGGCCAGAATGCGCTTTTCGCCAGTGCTGCTCTGCATTTTATAATCTCGTTGCTTCGTCTTTCGTGAGTTATTTTGCTGCATTTTATGTCCTCCTTCCTCAGTTCGTTGTGCGTTATTCTGTTGCCTAGGTAACAGAATTCCCTAACTTCATCTACTTCGTGATTACCAATCCTGACGTTAAGTTTCTCGCTGCCATCGTTTCTGCTACATCTCATTACTTTCATCTTTCTTCGACCTGCACTCAGTCCATATTCTGTACTATTAAACTGTTCATTCCATTCAACAGATCCTGTAATTCTCCTTCACTTTCTCTGAGAATAGCAATGTCGTCAATGAATCTTGTCACTGATATCCTTAAATCTTGAATTTTAATCTGACTCTTGAACCTTTATTTTATTTCCGTCATTGCTTCTTCGATGTAATGATTGAACAGTGAGGTCGAAAGACTACATCCCTGTCTTACACCCTTTAGAATTAGAGAACTTTGTTCTTGGTCTTCCACGCTTATTGTTCCTTCTTGGCTCTTGTATATGTTGTATATTACCCGCCTCTCCCTATAGTTTACCCCTATTTTCCTCAGAATTTCGAAAATCTTGCGCTATTTTATATAGTCGAACGCTTTTCCAGGTCGAGAAATGCTATGAACGTGTCTTGATTTTTCTTTAGCCTTGCTTCCAGTATCAACTGCAACGTCAGAATTGGTGTCTTCACCTTTCCTAAGCAAAACTGATCGTCATCGAACACATCCTCAATTTGATTTTCGGCTACAGTCAGGCAAATACCATTGTCACAAGTTCGGACCATAGACAACCTTTCCTCCGCTGCTAAGTAACTCATAATTCTTTGTACAAGTAAAAATTATGAATTTCTTGACTTCCCCTTTTTCACTACTAAATAAATAGAATTTTGGCACGGTACTATAAATTCATTCATTACGAATAACACTTCTTAAAATTTGAAAAAAATACCCATTCAACGTTTCAATTATATTTTTCTGCCTTTTGAAGCTTAGACAGCGTAATTACGTTCTGAACGAAATATCGTTCAAATGTCCATAACGACTTTGAACGCTCTGACGCACACGATGGTTCCAACTGTTAGCCACTCTCTCCATCCTTAGTGGCTTCAACTGTTGACGCAATACAAGTTGCTGTGGAGCCAGGTCCAAATCCTGTCGCAACATACGCCAAGTTAATGTCTCAGATAGCCGCAACCGTTGAGATCGTTTTGAAACTGACACATTCGACCCTTCCTCAGTACTGACCTCTACTGCTGCGACATTGTCCACACTTCACGCTTTACGTTATTTTCTTGTTGACTTCTGGTCGTGTAGAGTGAAGTCCCGGTCAAACTTAGCCACAAAAGAAATGTTTGTTAGAAACTGGAAATTACAATTTTTAAAAATATCATTCCTACTGAAAGACCCTATACTCGACACTTCCCTGAATATCCAAATTAAAAATTTAAAAAAGCAGTCGAATTTTAACTGGTCCTTAATAGTTACATAAATATTATTTAACAGTTCCCCGTAGAGACGTTTTTTAATTTGAGCCCAAGCAAATTACAGACACAGAGAACCATATATTCCTCACAAGAATATTTAGTTATTTTATTAACACACGTCTTTAGTTTCCTAGACTAGCCTTTTGCGGTTTCCCATTAAATGGTATTATATTTATTTGTGAAAGACGGCATTTGTATTATCACTCAGGCTGTATTAATATCTTAGATTTTTCATTGCCCAATTTTATAAAAGTGATTCACTCTGTTCTATACTGTTGCATATTTTTATGTAGTTAGACACATGTTGAACCGTTCCTGCTCACCCATCACGCCTGTGTCCGTCGCCTTTGACATGACCTGTAAACGTCTTCCGCATTGCAGAATGGTTCGTAGCGCCTTGCTTGCCACTGTTCAACCATCTTCGTGCCCATGGTACGGCCAGGCTCTTCTAGTTTATCGGGTTCATACACTGAAATAGTCTAGCTGTGATACTAGTCTATAACGTTGCTTGTTGCACACGTTCTTGATCCGGGTTTTATTTCTATACCTTTTATATTGTCCCCTTCATTTTAACGATAGACTGCCGCATTTAGAGCGCCTGTTTCTGTAACTGCGCGCGAATAACGGGGAGTGGCTCTAAGGCAATTACCATTTCGATACCAGTTGTACAATAGAATCTCTGTGAGTACACTTCAAGTACCGCTATTTTTCGGTAACACTTTATTCCTTAGATCAGCGTTTCCAAACTACACTCCTGGAAATGGAAAAAAGAACACATTGACACCGGTGTGTCAGACCCACCATACTTGCTCCGGACACTGCGAGAGGGCTGTACAAGCAATGATCACACGCACGGCACAGCGGACACACCAGGAACCGCGGTGTTGGCCGTCGAATGGCGCTAGCTGCGCAGCATTTGTGCACCGCCGCCGTCAGTGTCAGCCAGTTTGCCGTGGCATACGGAGCTCCATCGCAGTCTTTAACACTGGTAGTATGCCGCGACAGCGTGGACGTGAACCGTATGTGCAGTTGACGGACTTTGAGCGAGGGCGTATAGTGGGCATGCGGGAGGCCGGGTGGACGTACCGCCGAATTGCTCAACACGTGGGGCGTGAGGTCTCCACAGTACATCGATGTTGTCGCCAGTGGTCGGCGGAAGGTGCACGTGCCCGTCGACCTGGGACCGGACCGCAGCGACGCACGGATGCACGCCAAGACCGTAGGATCCTACGCAGTGCCGTAGGGGACCGCACCGCCACTTCCCAGCAAATTAGGGACACTGTTGCTCCTGGGGTATCGGCGAGGACCATTCGCAACCGTCTCCATGAAGCTGGGCTACGGTCCCGCACACCGTTAGGCCGTCTTCCGCTCACGCCCCAACATCGTGCAGCCCGCCTCCAGTGGTGTCGCGACAGGCGTGAATGGAGGGACGAATGGAGACGTGTCGTCTTCAGCGATGAGAGTCGCTTCTGCCTTGGTGCCAATGATGGTCGTATGCGTGTTTGGCGCCGTGCAGGTGAGCGCCACAATCAGGACTGCATACGACCGAGGCACACAGGGCCAACACCCGGCATCATGGTGTGGGGAGCGATCTCCTACACTGGCCGTACACCACTGGTGATCGTCGAGGGGACACTGAATAGTGCACGGTACATCCAAACCGTCATCGAGCCCATCGTTCTACCATTCCTAGACTGGCAAGGGAACTTGCTGTTCCAACAGGACAATGCACGTCCGCATGTATCCCGTGCCACCCAACGTGCTCTAGAAGGTGTAAGTCAACTACCCTGGCCAGCAAGATCTCCGGATCTGTCCCCCATTGAGCATGTTTGGGACTGGATGAAGCGTCGTCTCACGCGGTCTGCACGTCCAGCACGAACGCTGGTCCAACTGAGGCGCCAGGTGGAAATGGCATGGCAAGCCGTTCCACAGGACTACATCCAGCATCTCTACGATCGTCTCCAAGGGAGAATAGCAGCCTGCATTGCTGCAAAAGGTGGATATACACTGTACTAGTGCCGACATTGTGCATGCTCTGTTGCCTGTGTCTATGTGCCTGTGGTTCTGTCAGTGTGATCATGTGATGTATCTGACCCCAGGAATGTGTCAATAAAGTTTCCCCTTCCTGGGACAATGAATTCACGGTGTTCTTATTTCAATTTCCAGGAGTGTATTTTTAGATGTGCGGACAACGTATTTTGTAAAAAAAAAAATTAAACTTAGAGGCCTAGTAACTAAATATAAAAGTAAAAAATATGCACTGAAGAGCCAGAGAAACTGGTACAGCTGCCTAATATCGTGTAGAGCGGGAAAGCAGAAGTGCCGCAACACGACGTGGCATGGACTCAACTAATGTCTGAAGTAGTGCTGGAGGGAACTGATACCACGAATCCTGCAGGGCTGTCCATAAATCCGTAAGGATAAGAGGGGGTGGACATCTCTGCTGAAGAGCACTTTTCAAGGCATCCCAGATATGCTCAATAACGTTCATGTCTGAGGACTTTGGTGGCCAGAAATATTTAAACTCAGATGAGTGTTCCTGGATCCACTATGTAGCAATTTTGGACGCGTGAGGTGTCACTTTGTCCTGCTGGAATTGCCCAAGTCAATCGGAATGCGCTTTGGACACGAATAGATGCAGGTGATCAGACAGGATACTTTCGTACGAGTCACCTGTCAGAGTCGTATCTAGACGTATCATGGGTCCCATATCGCTCCAACTGCAACCGCCCCACACCATAACAGAGCCTCCACCAGCTTGAACAGTCCCCTGCTGACATGCAATTCAATGGATTCATGAGGCTGACTTCAGACCCGTACACGTCCATCCGATCAATACAATTTGAAACGAGACTCGTCCGACCAGGCAATATGTTTCCAGTCATCAACAGTCCAGTGTCGCGCTGATAGGCCCAGGCGAAGCGTAAAGCTTTTTGTCTTGGCAATCATCAAGGTTAGACGGGTGGGCCTTCGGCTCCGATAGCCCATATCGATGATGTTTCGATGAATGGTTCGCACACTGACATTTGATGATGGCCCAGCATCTAAATCTGCAGCAATTTGCGGCAGGGTTGCACCTCTGTCACGTTGAACGATTCTCTTCAGTCGTCGTTGGTCCCGTTCTTGCAGGAACTTTTTCCAGCCGCAGCGGTGTCGGAGATTTGATGTTTTACCGGATTCCTGACATTCTCGGTACACTCGTGAAATGGTCGACTGGAAAATCCGCACTTCATCGCTACTTCGGAAGTGCTGTGTCCCGTCGCTCGTGCGGCGACTATAACACCGTGTTCAATCTCACTTAAAACTTTATAACCTGATATAGTAACGGCAGTAACCGATGTAACAACTGCACGAGACACTTCTTGTCTTATATAGGCTTTGCCAACAGCAGCGCCTTATTCTGCCTGTTTAAGTATCACTGTGTTTGAATACGCTTCCCTGTACCACTTTTTTTTGGCGCTTCAGTGTACGCACACACACAAACACGAACACTGTCACAAATAGGCACACAATATATGTAGCGCATGTGTGTCAGCAGGCATAATAATTGAAACGTATTGTAGAAGTATATATATATATATATATATATATATATATATATATATATATATATATATATGTGTGTGTGTGTGTGTGTGTGTGTGTGTGTGTGTGTGTTTATTATAAAGAAAAGCTTTGTATTATGTCCGCTTAGCTGTCAAAACTAGATGAAAACTCAAAATAAAGTGGTCAGTGTTAAAAATAACACAGTAAGATTTTTGACTTTGTCACCTTTGTGGGAATCAATATCTGTATTAAAACTGGTTAATTTTAAGCTCAAATCACTATCTACGTTGAAACTATTCTTGTACTTCTTTTTCGAAAAAAGTGAAGTTTGAAAGGCTCGTTCACACACAAAGTGTCCCAGTGAATAGCATTTCAGCAATACCTTCACGGGGACTGAGCAAAGTGGTGTAATGGCTAACGTCGCCAGTTCGCATTCGAGAGACGCGTTCAGTTCTTGGGCCGGCCATTCACATATCGGTTGTCCGCAGCTCGTGGTCGTGCGGTAGCGTTCTCGCTTCCCAAGCCCGGGTTCCCGGGTTCGATTCCCGGCGGGGTCAGGGATTTTCTCTGCCTCGTGATGGCTGGGTGTTGTGTGATGTCCTTAGGTTAGTTAGGTTTAAGTAGTTCTAAGTTCTAGGGGACTGATGACCATAGCTGTTAAGTCCCATAGTGCTCAGAGCCACTTGAACCACATATCGTTTTTTTCTGCGGTCATCCACGTCACTCCATGCATATGCCAGGAGGACTGATTAAAAGGGCCGCGGTGACTTCTTTCCATCCAGTAGTAAGGAATCTAAGCAAAGCTCCATCTCTCATAATCTTAGCAGTGGGCGGAATATAAAACATCAACCGTCTTTCCTTATACTTTTGTCACTATATTAAATGGGCAAAATTTCCAGTGAGTCCTTCTTAAGAACAGTTCTGTCCGAGAAACTAACAAATCGACAAATTATAATCAGATTGTGGCACATTGTGTGTTTACGCCTTGAGCACTCAACCAAACCCGCGCGCCAGCCCTATAGCGCAATCTGGAAGGGTGTACACATCCAGCCACCTGGATTTTTCAACATAAAAAATACTGTCTGTCCATCTTAGCACCTTCTTCTGTGAAGTGTCGACATGTCAGGATGGACCATTCTCTTATGAGTGCTATAAAACAGTGATAGGGTATTTCTACTCATATTACATTGTGGATCCCTTGACCTTGACTACGGCCAAATGAAATTCCTGAAGCTTTGGATAATTTTCGTCTTTTGTTAATCTCATTCACGGCCCAGAGCCACGCTAACCACAAAAAAATGGTTCAAATGGCTCCGAGCACTATGGGACTTAACTGCTGTGGTCATCAGTCCCCTAGAACTTAGAACTACTTAAACCCAACTAACCTAAGAACATCACACACATCCATGCCCGAGGCAGGATTCGAACCTGCGACCGTAGCAGTCGCGCGGTTCCAGACTGTAACGCCTAGAACCGCTCGGCCACTCCGGCCGGCCTGTGCGGATCGTTTAATCGAAAATGTGCAAATATGGCTGGCATTGACCGCAATTTAAAGTAATATTCTCATGTATAAAAGGGTCAGGACTAGTTTAAAGTCCAAGAAAGATAAGCTGCCACTTGGGGCCCCGAGATAAGAGGGACGCCAAGAAATTTATTGAGATAACCTACAGAATCGCCAGATGTGTCATTTTGTAGCAAACAACCTTTTCACACAAAAGTGTCAAGTGTCATTTTAGCTTCATGTGACTAGCATTTCTGACGCGGCAAACATCCCATCGGTAGTCAATTTCTCCCCACATTCAATGCAGCAATTCGGGCAGCGCAGATTCGATTTTTCAGGTCGGCTAAATTGTTTGATAGGAGAGGAACGTACACACGGTCTTTAATGAACTCCAGAGAAAGAAATACAGTGGTGTCAAGGTTGGTGAGTGAGGTGGTCTTGCGATTGGTCCTTCATTGCCAATGCATCGACTTGGGAAGCGATTATCGAGGAAACCTCGAACTTCCCTGAGGTAATGAGGTAGGGTACCGTCTTGCTGGCAGTAAACTATCCCTCGGTCATCCTCATAGATGCCTGGAACTAAAAAGTTTTCAAACATGTCCAGAAGCACACAATACCAGTGACCGTTTCCTTCATGAAGAAGGAAGGGCGCCTTGGTGATTATCATGTAACGGTGAACAACTCCTCTCACCAAATTTCTTGTAGCAAGCGTAGATTGTACGCAAGCTTGGGCGTGCATTAGGGTATTTGGTGTTAAATTTACGGCGAACAGTTGTTGCAGAATTTGTTTCGTGAAACCAAAATATACAGCTAGCACCCTCTGCACCAGCGAAAGCAGTTGTTTCAACTGTCACTATGCTGGCGCTCCTAGTGGCGGAATGGAGTACTGATGCACTACGTGAATCAAACTTGAGGACGTTTTTCTTCAAGAAGACATATCTACCTATTCTGTAAGATAGCTCTGGAAATTTCAGTATTATTTCAAAGTTGTAAAATCCATTCTGACTCACCCTGTAGATAGTTTGTGTGGCAATTTGTAGCGAAAACTGACGCTGGCGAAAGCGTACGAGGGAAGAGTATACTGGGAGGGTGGGAGCCAAATGGTAAGTCGCTTATGTGGAAAAATGATCGCGAACCGGCCGTGAAAAGTGTCCTGCGTGAATGTGAATGTCTGACGTGGTGGGGTAGAGGCGCTCAGTGGCCACGGCCGGCCGCTATTGAACTTGTATACAAGCGGGCAGCACTTTCACCGTCAGAAAGTGACACAATGCGTAACTCCCGTCTGTACTTTGGTTTTCCCTAGCTGACTGGAGCTGGAAACCGCAAACAAAATGCTTGCTGCTAGCAATAGAAATGTATGCGTACTACCAGAACGGGTGCTTTGTTAAAGAAAATGAAAGTTGCTGGGGAAAAATGCTCGAAAGAACGAATGTCTGCACTGGAATAGGAAATTTTACGAAATAGCGTAATGATTAGTCAGACATATGAAAGAAATATTAGTATATTATTCAGTCACAAGGAATTCAAAAATATAAAAGGGAAGTACTGCCAGATACAGAACCGTCAACTGCCGGAAATGGTAGAGCACTCTATTGATTCACGGGAATCTTTTACCAAAAACTAAATATTCACAAATGTAAATAAGGGTATATTCCTACCCCAAGCAATATAGTCAGTTCTGCAGTCATAATTACTGACCACAATTAATGTAAGAAATACAAAAGAAACCTTGAATATAGCCGGCCGGAGTGGCCGTACGGTTCTAGGCGCTACAGTCTGGAGCCGAGCGTCCGCTACGGTCGCAGGTTCGAATCCTGACTCGGGCATGGATGTGTGTGATTTCCTTAGGTTACTTAGGTTTAATTAGTTCTAAGTTCTAGGTGACTGATGACCTCAGAAGTTAAGTCGCATAGTGCTCAGAGCCATTTTGAAACCTTGAATGTAGTGGTTTCCACTTTCGTGAAGGACAAACCTTCTTGAAGTTGTTAGAAGAGCAAGGGCAAGACTAAGTAAAATGGGATTTTGTATAGAATTGGCAGTTCCGTCTCTCATTATTAGTTTGTCACGTAGCTTGGTCACGAGGTCCAGAATGCAGACCATACCACCCCTCGAGTTCTGATGGCTTCAGTTATCAGCTATACCAGGTGATCAAAAAGTCAGTATAAAATTTGGAAACTGAATAAATCACGGAATAATGTAGATAGAGAGATACAAAGTGACATACATGCTTGGAATGAAATGGGGTTTTTATTAGAACGAAAAAAATACAAAAGTTCAAAAAATGTCCGACAGATGGCGCTTCATCTGATCAGAATATCAATAATTAGCATAACGAAGTAAGATAAAGCAATGATGATGCTCTTTACAGAAAAAGCTCAATATGTTCACCATCATTCCTCAACAATAGCTGTAGTCGAGGAATAATGTTGTGAACAGCTCTGTAAAGCATGTCCGGAGTTATGGTGAGGCATTGGCGTCCGATGTTGTCTTTCAGGATCCCTAGAGATGTCGGTTGATCACGATACACTTGCGACTTCAGGTAACCCCAAAGCCAATAATCGCACGGACTGAGGTCTGGGGACCTGGGGGGCCAAGCATGACGAAAGTGTCGGCTGAGCACACGATCATCACCAAACGACGCACGCAAGAGATCTTTCACGCGTCTAGCAATATGGAGTTTTCTTTTGGTTCTAATAAAACCTAATGTCATTCCAAGCGTGTGTGTCAATTTTTACCTCTCTATCTACATTATTCCGTGGTTTATTAAGTTTTCAAATTCATACTGACTTTTTGATCACCCGGTATATCAGATTTTGAAAATACCTTCTGACATTCGCTCTCAGTGTGAATTGGCACAGTTGATGGCGGAATAGACATCGTATGCTAATTTACCCCCACAAACAATTCCTTAGTAATGAGAGCAGTGTAGATTCTTTTCTGTCACCATAGTATTTGTATCAAATGCCTTGTAAGTTTTTTTCTCAGTTATCGCGTTCAGTCGAGGTATCACTAGTGTGCACCTTCTTCATTTACCTTGTAATATGGAGGTCACATAATGCAAAGCACAATTAAATCACTGTTAGTTAATTGTGTTGGCCGAAGCTGTAGCACCTCGAGTATTTACTGCTTTTTTTAAAATTAAATCTACAGATAACTGCATCAATTTCTAATTACTGCTTTCATTATTTGCTGGTTCCTCTAATTGTTTTCATCACATTCGCGAAGGAAACTGCATCGAATGGACATTTGAAGTCAAGTACCTCGCAAAAGGCCATTTATCCCAGCAACATACAAAGCAGCACACCTTCATTGGACCGAACGTCACAGAAACTGGACAAGATGTGGATGCGAGTAATGTGGTCCGCCGAACCGTGAACTGCCTCATTTCTAAAAGGTGCACTCACGGCCCAAAGAGACATCCAGCCAACTGGTAATTCAGGTTACAGTGAATGTGTACCAGCATATGTATTTCAACAACTTTAGTGAACACGTGTTGCACTTACTGTTACATTTTTATGATGAATATCCTGTGTGTGCTTCTGTCTTCCTACATGACAACAGCAATAGTTGAGCAGGTCCGATTTTGGAACAATGGGCCCCTTGCTCTTCTTACATAAACCAACTGTACATCTGGCCTAGCCACCTTATGTAAGCAAAGCTGGTGTAATATATGATCCTAAGGTAAACAAACTGCTCACTTGTACTATGTTTATTTAAAACCTAATTAATGGCCAAATACTTGTAGCGTAATCTCATTTATTGCCTACTATAGTAAAATGAGTGTCATCTTCAATATCGTAATTTATGAACCAAAATGGCCATCACTTATGTTTATGCAAGTCCAACCTAAATTGCCATAAATTATGACACAAACCATGATCCACACCACTCCTGTACTCCTGTAGGCCAATTGGGTGATGTGTAAACGTCAGGTCAGGCTTAATTAATTTAATTATAGCCAAAAGGTGAATTCAGACAATTTAATAAGCAGCAGACATGTGAAATTTGGCATCTTACTTTTTGCAGTTTGCAACAATGGCACTGTCTGCAACGTTTGAGACCCACCATTGTTGTTTACAGTTTTGCAGTCATGTGTTAGAATTTTACCGATTTTCACTCAGCATTCCCATGAAGACACATGTAAGCATGCGGCATTAAATGTTTGAAAATAACCAACACAGTGCATTATTAAAGCAAGTATACTGATATTCCAGTAGTTCAATGTTTAACAAATAACATAGTGCAGCAAATATGATCTTGGTACTTTTTCCCCTGTAAGGACTTGTTCCGTGCGTTATTAGTTGTTGAACACAAAGACATCATGATGAGGTAACCTAGAGGAGTCTTACACTAAAATATTGTATTGGATTTGTGAAAAATGGCAGTAAATCGAAATAGGAATGTTTTCGCAAGCGTGTATGAACATACACACACAAACAAACACACACACACACACACACACACACACACACACACACACACACACACATACGGGAACACACACACACACGCGCGCAGATGGCATCGCTAAACTACGTTATAAACGATGTATCACACTCGTGTTGCTAGTAATACCACTGAGACAGGACAGTTATGAATTTTGTTTAAAACAAAAAGCTCAGAAGTTATTTTCCATGCTCCATGCCGTGCATTGCTGTCACACCGCACCACACAGTAGTGACTAGGTACCGCACCTGTTTTTGCCATAAGCACATAGCTACTACTGCTCCTCGCTGCATCTATTGTTGCTTCAATTTCTGAGGGACAGATCCACCACGATGGAGGTATACTTCACAACAAGAGTGTGGTATACTATTGTAAAATATATTCTGTGGTACTATAGGTCTCGTTGACCTAGGTACTTCAAGCATAATCCAGTTACAGCCCATATATCGGACAGTGTTAATTACTGACGTGCTTCGTGGCCGTTTCCCAGATATGTAAACATACCGCTGCCACAGCGGCACACGGCAAACAGTCCAGTATCAACAACAGCTTCATTCAGTTTGTGTTTAGCACTGTAGTAACACGCCAATTAGAGGCATACAACAGTTTGATAGAGTCAAGGTTAATGATTTTACTTTCAGCAGCTCATTGCAGCAAGATGTTGCTGATTGGTTACATGTCACTCAAAGTGGTGTGTGTAACGTATGGAAAAAGTACAGAGAGACGGTAATGTGAACGACAGATCTCGTAGTGGTTGTCCTCGTATGACAACACCAATGCAGGATCACTTGTGCAATAGTTACATTAATTTGTGTGTAGATCAACTGCCATTGTCTGCACCCATCGATGATCCTCCACGGGTCTTCCTGAAATGTGCTACTGCCTTCGATACACAGCGGAATCATTTACAAACTTTCTAAGTCCACACCCAAACAAATACTCCACAAACCGCTATGCAGTGCTTGGTGGAGGGTATATCGTAGCATTATTACTGCTTTTCTTTCCTATCTCAGTCTAACGCACTGATCGAGAAAAAAATGATTGTTTGTATGCCTCTGTACATGACCTAATCTCTTTTAAAACATTTATGGATACAAAACTCTACGTTAAGATCGCAAATTTTCTTTACCGATTACAGGTTTCGACTCATTACTGAGCCATCTTCAGATCAATATAAAATTTTATTCAGTATGATACATTCATTACATGTTTTTTGAATATAAGTCGATCTAGTCAAATAAAAAATCCTAAAGTGAAAACCTTAGGTGTTTATGAAAACTAACTATATCTAATGAGTTTGCGCCGTGAATTGGACTTGTTCTCTTTTCGATCTTGTACATATTGTATATAACCCGTTTTTTCCCACAATTTACGCCTATTTTGCTCATGATTTCAAATTTCTTACATCATTTTACGTTGTTGAACGCTTTCTCCAGGTCGACAAATCCTATGACTGCGTCTTTCCTTCAGTCTTGCCTCCATTATCAACCATAACATTGGAACTGCTTCTCTGTTCCCTGTACCTTCCCTACAGCCAAACTGACTGTCGTCTAACACATCCTCAGTTTTCTTTTTCATTCTTCTGCATATTGTTCTTCTCAGCAACTTGGATGCATGGGCTGCTAAGCTGATTGTGCGATAATTCTCGCACTTGTCGGCGCGTGCTATCTTCAGTATTCTGTGGATGATATTTTTCCGAAAGTCTGATGATTGTCGTCGTACATTCTACACATTAACGTGAATAGTCGTTCTGTTGCCACTTCCCCTAATGATTTTCAAAACCTCTGTTATACACTCCTGGAAATTGAAATAAGAACACCGTGAATTCATTGTCCCAGGAAGGGGAAACTTTATTGACACATTCCTGGGGTCAGATACATCACATGATCACACTGACAGAACCACAGGCACATAGACACAGGCAACAGAGCATGCACAATGTCGGCACTAGTACAGTGTATATCCACCTTTCGCAGCAATGCAGGCTGCTATTCTCCCACGGAGACGATCGTAGAGATGCTGGATGTAGTCCCGTGGAACGGCTTGCCATGCCATTTCCACCTGGCGCCTCAGTTGGACCAGCGTTCGTGCTGGACGTGCAGACCGCGTGAGACGACGCTTCATCCAGTCCCAAACATGCTCAATGGGGGACAGATCCGGAGATCTTGCTGGCCAGGGTAGTTGACGTACACCTTCTAGAGCACTTTGGGTGGCACGGGATACATGCGGACGTGCATTGTCCTGTTGGAACAGCAAGTTCCCTTGCCGGTCTAGGAATGGTAGAACGATGGGTTCGATGACGGTTTGGATGTACCGTGCACTATTCAGTGTCCCCTCGACGATCACCAGTGGTGTACGGCCAGTGTAGGAGATCGCTCCCCACACCATGATGCCGGGTGTTGGCCCTGTGTGCCTCGGTCGTATGCAGTCCTGATTGTGGCGCTCACCTGCACGGCGCCAAACACGCATACGACCATCATTGGCACCAAGGCAGAAGCGACTCTCATCGCTGAAGACGACACGTCTCCATTCGTCCCTCCATTCACGCCTGTCGCGACACCACTGGAGGCGGGCTGCACGATGTTGGGGCGTGAGCGGAAGACGGCCTAACGGTGTGCGGGACCGTAGCCCAGCTTCATGGAGACGGTTGCGAATGGTCCTCGCCGATACCCCAGGAGCAACAGTGTCCCTAATTTGCTGGGAAGTGGCGGTGCGGTCCCCTACGGCACTGCGTAGGATCCTACGGTCTTGGCGTGCATCCGTGCGTCGCTGCGGTCCGGTCCCAGGTCGACGGGCACGTGCACCTTCCGCCGACCACTGGCGACAACATCGATGTACTGCGGAGACCTCACGCCCCACGTGTTGAGCAATTCGGCGGTACGTCCACCCGGCCTCCCGCATGCCCACTATACGCCCTCGCTCAAAGTCCGTCAACTGCACATACGGTTCACGTCCACGCTGTCGCGGCATGCTACCAGTGTTAAAGACTGCGATGGAGCTCCGTATGCCACGGCAAACTGGCTGACACTGACGGCGGCGGTGCACAAATGCTGCGCAGCTAGCGCCATTCGACGGCCAACACCGCGGTTCCTGGTGTGTCCGCTGTGCCGTGCGTGTGATCATTGCTTGTACAGCCCTCTCGCAGTGTCCGGAGCAAGTATGGTGGGTCTGACACACCGGTGTCAATGTGTTCTTTTTTCCATTTCCAGGAGTGTATTTCGAGTCTAACATTGGATCCCCTGTGTCTTCCATATCGACTTCTGTTTCTTCTTCTGTGATGTCATTGAAAAAGTCCTCCTCTTCATAGAGTATTCAATGTACTCTTTTCACCTATCCACTCTATCCTCTGCATCTAACACTGTAATCCCCATTGCGCTCATAATGTCACCACCCTTGCTTTTGATTTCAGCGAATGTTATTTTGCCGTTTCAGTGTGCTAAGTCAGTCCTTCAGACAAGCATATATTTTTCGATTTCTTCGCATTTTTCTTTCAATCATTTCGCCTTAGCTTTCCTACGCTCCCTATTTAATTTATTCCTAAGCGACATGTGTTTCTGCATCCTGAATATCCTTGAATATTTTTGTAATTCCTTCTTTCATCGATCAACTGAAGAATTTCTTCTATTATCAATGTTTTCTTTGCAGTTACCTTTTTTGTACCTATGTTTTCTTTCCAACTTCTGTGATTGCCCTTTTGAGAGATGTCCATTCCTCTTGAACTCAACTGCCCACTGAGCTATTCATTACCGCAGTATCTATAGCCTCAGATAACTTCAATCTTATCTCTTCATTCCTTAGTATTTCCATAACTCACTTCTTTGTGAATTGGTTCCTCCTCAGTAGTCTCTTGAACTTCAATCCATTTTTCGTCATTTCTAAATTGTGACGTAACTATATATCTGCTCTGGGTTTGCTTCGCAATCCTATGTCTCATTTTGGAATCTCTGCCTGACCATGGCGTAATCTAGGTGAAATCATCCCGTATCTCCCGGTCCTTTTACAATTATACCTCCTCCTCTTGAGATTCGTGAACAGAATATTCGCTATTAGCATCTGAAATTTATTGCAGAATTCAATTAATCTTCCTCCTCTTCCATTTTCACTCCAAGCCCGTAGTCTTCTACTCCTTCCACTACAACAACAGCCTAGTTCCCCATGACTAATAGAATTTCATCTTCGTTTACATACTGAATTACCTGTTCAATATCCTCATATTCTATCAATCTCTTCTTTTTCTTCTGCTTACAACATTGACATTTATATCTGAGCTGTTATTGTCGGTGATGATTTGCTGTCGACTTTGATGATAACAGCTGTATCACTGAACTGGTCACAGTAACTCACTCTCTGCCCTACATTCCCATTGATAACGAATCCTACTCCCTTATACCACTTTCTGCTGATAATGATATGACTCTTTAGGACTACTCAGCTGTCCAGAAATCCTTGTCTTCTTTCCATTTCACTTACCCTGCCCACCATTATATCTAGATCATCCCTTAGCATTTCGATTTTCAGATTTTTTTAGTTTTCCTTCACGTTCAAAATTCTAACGTTCCACATCCTGACTCCTTTCGTTGGTTTTTCGATCTTTTTCTCATGGCGACGTCTCCTTTCGCAGTTCCCTCTCAGAGATCCGACTGGGGAGCTAGTGTGGAATCTTTTGCCAATAGAGAGATCATCATGACACTTTTTTTTTCAATTACAGGCCACATGTTCTATGGATACACATTATGTGAATTTAATGCAGAGTTTTCCATTATCTTCTGCATCCACATTCCGTTTATCCTTGCTGGTTCTTCTGCCATTTAGACCAGTTTCCCATGCTAAGGGGGAGAGAGCGACCTGAAACCCTGTACAATCCTCTGGCCTCTGACAAGGTCATTGGGAGAATGAGGGTGACGTCTTATGCCATAAGTCATCAGGGCCATTGCTGACGATTTTTATTCAAGTGGTGAAATCTGAACCTGGAATGGAGGACATTTTGATTACTAGACACTACCTGTGAAACGCGTGTGCATATATTATTATAATGGGTCATAAACTAGTTTAGGCTAAAAGTATTTGGCCATTTATTAGATCCTAAACAAAAATTAGCAAGAGCACAAGTGAGCAGTTTGTTTGCATTAAAGACATAAATTACACTGACCTGTTTACATAAGCAGAACAGTGAGCCCCTTGTTCGATAACTGATCTGTCTCACTACTAACGGTTGTGTTCAGAGGTTTGGATGCATACTTTCTTGGTCTGACAAACACTCAAGAACCTCATCACAATCTGACTGGCCCTCCAAATCTCATGACCTGAATGCTATAGAAACTGTGTCGGACTATTTGTAAAAGCAGCTGAAACAGCAAACGACATCCCCGCAATTTGATGTCTGTATGCGATGTAGCCATCATTGAGTGGTGTTAGCTGGATTTGGCATGCCGGAGGGATCTTGTGGACTCTTTTCCTCGTCCACATAGTCTTCATTTTTTCTTTTCTTTTTCCACAAGTCAGACCTTCGCTAAAGATAACGCATTTCATAGCACTGGAACCAGTAAATGCTCATACAGCGAACGCCAGAGCAACCTCATGAAAACAATCTTATATCTACTTCTGTATCTACATACACATAGTTACCCTGCAGTTTACAAGTGTTTCGTAGAAGGTTCATATAAATACTTTCGAACTCTTTCTCGACCTATCCAGTTTCGAGTATCACGAGGGGAAACTGAACAGTTAAAACTTTCTGTGTCAGCCCACAATTCTCTAATTTTATTGAGATGGCCACATATCACCATGTAGATGGGCCTCGACAAAAAAATTGGTGGCATTCCATGGAGAAAGATAAGTAAACTTACTTGCAGTCGATCTTCCATCTGCATATCGAACTCGTAGTTGCCAATGGGTCAAAAGCGACTTGCATAAGGGTCATTGGAGAGTTGGTTAGCTTCCTTTGTTTTCGGATCCCATTTATGGTGTGGGAGACTTTCTTTATTATGAGTCGTCTGTTCGTGGTATATACCAATATGATATCCGTCTTTTTCCCTGCAATGATAATAAATATTGCTGGTGCAGAATACGGTTCTTCTACACTTTTGCGTAACTGGATACCGTCTTGGATATTGGATACAAATATTTTTTTCAATATCTGTCTTCCCATTTTCTAGATAAAACTGACACATCGTCAATGATAATATCTCAACCGCATAGATTACTTCTGGAAGAAGAACTGTCTGGTAGTGCTGTAGTTTGGCTCTGGCTGAAAGAGATCTCTTATTATAAATGTTTCAGATGTGTAGGATTTACGCAATTTTTCTGCGCCGATTTTTATTGCTCACTTTGTCATTTCCAGTGGTCTCCATAATATCACCCAAATACTTCGAGTGCAGAACCAGAGTGATGTTGCCATATCTCGCCGCACCAGATCCCAGATTTGCCTGGCGGGCGAAGCTGATACTGTTTCGTTTCTGTTTGTTGGACCTCAGCTACGTTAATTCCTACCATCATGCTGGTTTACTGGTGGTGTTTTACAGCGCTAAACTGTATCCCCACACCACTGGAGAACCATTACAGAGCATTCTCCACTTCGTGCTAGGCTTAAGTACTTGTCAGCACCAACACTCTGACCAGAGGGTCACTGCAGCTTGCTGGTCGATTACGGTCAGTGAACTTCAGCTGTCTTCTGAAAGACAGCCGCAACGTAATTCACATATCATTCCGATTTTAAATCGTTTGTTCTTATACACGCATGGAAGGCTCGTTACAACATGCATGAACGTATTGAGCAACGTGTGGGACGAATGTATACGGGAGAATAATGAGACGGGTTCTAACCTGAAGACGACCCTCACTCACTGATATTATTTCTCAAGTACACAAATACTTAGCATCATTGTTGTCGTCCTTTTTCCCAGATATAGTCTTCGATTTTTACCTACATCTACTTCTACGTACATAATCTTTAAGCCACCATATGGTGCGTGGTGTGCCATGTACCAGTACTAGTCATTTCCTTTTATGTTCTACTCAGAAACAGAGCGAAGTAAAAACGACTGTCTGTATGCCTCCGACGAGCCCTAAACTCTCTAATCTTATCTTCGTGATCCTTGCGCGAAATACTGGGTGGTCCATTGATCGTGACCGGCCCAAATATCTCACGAAATAAGCATCAAACGAAAAAACAACAAAGAACGAAACTTGTCTAGCTTGAAGGGGGAAACCAGATGGCGCTTTGGTTGGCCCGCTAAATGGCGCTGCCATAGGTCAAACGGATATCAACTGCCTTTTTTTTGAAAAATAGGATCCCACCTTTTTTATTACATATTCGTGTAGTACGTAAAGAAATATGAGTGTTTTAGTTGTACCACGTTTTCGCTTTGTGGTAGATGGCACTGTAATAGCCACAAACGTATAAGGAAGTGGTATCACGTAACATTCCGCCAGTGCGGACGGTATTTGCTTCGTGATACATTTTCCGTGTTAAAATGGACCGTTTATCAATTGCGGAAAGGGTCGATATCGTGTTGATGTATGGCTATTGTGATCAAAATGCCCAACGGGCGTGTGCTGTGTATGCTGCTCGGTATCCTGGACGACATCATCCAAGTGTCCGGACCGTTCGCTAGATATTTACGTTATTTAAGGAAACAGGAAGTGTTCAGCCACATGTGAAACTTCAACCACGACCTGCAACAAATGATATAGTTCAAGTAGGTGTTTTAGCTGCTGTCGCGGCTAATCCACTCATCAGTAGCAGACAAAATTGCGCGAGAATCGGAAGTATAAAAAAATCGGTATTGAGAATGCTTCATCAACATCGATTGCACCCGTACCATATTTCTATGCACCAGGAGTTGCGTGGCGACGACTTTGAACGTCGTGTACAGTTCTGTCACTGGGCACAAGAGAAGTTATGGGACGAAGACACGAAGACACCAGAGTGGACAATTCGTCTTCCCTACTGCAGTCCTTACATTCTCATACTACTTAATACTGCTTTGCAACGCTACGCCTTGATATTTAATGGACGTGACTGTATTCAAACATTATGGATTGGTTTTTCCTACTCATCAGAATTAACTTACATTTCTCTTTATTTAGCTGCCATTCATCACGTTCCCCTACAGTCAGTCAACGACAACACCTCCCCATATACCAAAGCATCATCACAAGACTGCTGCTTACCATGTCCGCCACATCATTTATGCATGTTATGTTAGGTTATGTTATGTTATGTTATGTTAACCGGTGACCTAGAAACGACGGAGAGGCTCCGTCCCCGCCGCAGTCGCAGTGTTCCGCAACCCCACGACGACTCCCGCAGTCCACCCCTCCGCCGCCCCAAACGCAACCTAGGGAGTGTAACCCCTCTGTTTGCGTGGTAGAGCAATGGTGGTGTACGCGTACGTGGAAAACTTGTTTGCGCAGCAATCGCCGACATAGTGTAGTGGCGGAATGAGGGGAACCAGCCCGCATTTGCCGAGGCATATGTAAAACCGCCTAAAAACCAACCACAGACTGGCCGGCTCACCGGACCTCGACACAAATCCGAAGGGCGGATTCGTGCCGGGGACCGGCACTCCTTCCAGCCCGGAAAGCCGTGAGTCAGACCGCACGGCCAACCGGGCGGGCTTCATTTATGTATACAGAAAATAACAGCTGTCCTATCACACTGTCCTGGAGCGTTCCTGATGATACCCTTGTGTCTGATGAACATTCGCCGTCGGGGACGACATACTGGGTTCTGTTACTTAAGGTTGTACCAATATTTGTCGCTTCTTCTCATTACTGATACTCCATTACCTCTGCTTCATTAAGAAGTGTGTAGTACTATTAATTAAAGTTAAGTGTAAATCAAATATTGTTTTTAGTACTATGCTAATAAGTTTAATTAAATTTCCTTTTGATGAAACAACTTCATTCATACATACTTCCTATTAGGCAAATCCCTGCAAGAAGGAGTTCCTTCTGGGATTCTAATAGGAGCAAACACTTACGACCAGCTGCTGTCATTCATAACTATGGGACTTATTACATTAAAAAACTAATCTCTCTTATGCTACTAAGCAGCATTACTTATGTACTTTTACAGGCAACCACTAATAAGCATGTAACTGCTGGTAAAGTGGAAATCCGTTCTATATAGTCATTAGTGTTAAATGGAATTCAAGTCGCCATATCCCAATTTTCTGAAACGTTATTGGAGTTTTACCTAATTAGATCCTGTTTTACCATAATGTTAAATATTTGAGCTTTCCAGTTTCCACCTCAATGTGACTTGGTAACCTGTTACAGACGTCTGCGTTAGAAAAGTAGGAGCTATCCTGAACTCTGTACAGGGACGCGTTGTCTATATTAAAAAATTTATTCTTTTTTGTATAGTTTAGCCTCTTTCAAATGGTATAATTACCGGTTTAGGCTTGTTGTTGTTGTCTTCTTCAGTCCAGAGACTGGTTTGATGCATCTCTCCACGCTACTCTATCCTGTGCAAGCTTCTTCATCTCCCAGTACCTACATCCTTCTGAATCTGCTTAGTGTATTCATCTCTTGGTCTCCATCTACAAATTTTACCCTCCAAGCTGTCCTCCAATACTAAAATGATGATTCCTTGATGCCTCAGAACATGTCCTACCAACCTATCCCTTCTTCTAGTCAAGTTGTGCCACAAACTTCTCTTCTCCCTAATTCTATTCAATACCTCCTCATTAGCTATGTGATCTAACCATCTAGTCTTCAGCATTCTTCTGTAGCACCACATTTGGAAAGCTTCTACTCTCTTCTTGTCCAAACTATTTATCGTCCACGTTTCACTTCCATACATGGCCACACTCCATACAATTACTTTCAGAAACGACTTCCTGACACTTAAATCTATATTCGATGTTAACAAATTTCTCTTCTTCATAAACGCTTTCCTTGCCATGGTTTAGGCTTATTCTCATCTAATTTAGTAAATAGATTCTTGTTTTTTAAACAGGTCATCTGAGGGTGACATGATAACAAGTCGAAACCGGTAAGTGTACCATTGTAACAGTGCGAGGCTGAAATATATCATAGAAAAAAAATTACAAGACGCTCACTGAGTTCCCTAAAGTTGTGTGTTAGATCTGTGGAAAGTATTTTTGTTTTTACGATTGTGGTTTTTAATCTGTTACTCCTACCGCCGATTTGATAATCACATTGAGTTCCAAATCAATGGTAAACGAGTGGCAGAAATAATACAGAAGCCTTCCACAATCCACACTGGACGCAAAAGACATAGTCCTCCGCAACATATAAATTGTTTGATGTTCGAAACACCTAATATTTTCGGTGGCATGAAAGGGGCTCGATAGGACACCGCGATTCTAAATGCTGCAAAATATAGGGCACGTCTGCGACCTCTGGAGGCGGATCTGTTCTTCCGAGTTCACCGTGCTCACTGATTACAAACTGACACCGTCCGAGCAGTGAGAGACCACGAGGACAGTGGGTCTTGAAAAGAAATTTGCGGCTCACGAGAATCAAGGTGGTTGCAGTGACGGTGCGGGAGGGCGCGTATGCGTAATTAGAGCAAAAGTAGCTCGTTAAGCGAATCACGAGGGCGCTGACGTCAGAATATTCCTTAATTTGATACTGGGCCACCTCCAGAAAAAGTCTTTTCCGTCCGGGCAACCAGTCTCGCATTTCCGTAATTTAATCCCCAACGAAGCAGATAATTACGTTTCACGCGTCGGAAAATTACATCTTGTGCTACTTTTTTTTCATTTTCTTACTTCGCTTCACCCCATCCATCCACCCTACCAGTGCCCCACTTTAGTTAATTTATACTTAACTCAAAAATCCTGTGACAGACATATTTCTCTTTGCTTATTAACAAATATCGCAGGCAACGCCGGGAAAGCTACACAGCTGGTGGAGGTGAACATTCTGTTAGGTCTGCCCCCAGGAGTTGCCTCGTGGTCTACGATAGAGTGAAAGACATAAATGTTATGGAATTAAAAGAGGACTAATTATAACTACCTGAACAGGAAAAGTGAATTTTTGCGATAAGCTCAAACTGGGTGGCCGACCAGGACTCGAAACAGATCACCATCATTCGCAAGCAGTGTACAATCTATTCTCCTTGTGAGTAGCTTAACGAAAGATGGAAAGTATTCTGAGCAACCAAGTACGCGAGTTAAGCAAACCTATGGCATAAATATTTCCGTTTTTAACATTGGTAAACATACAGTGTCCCAAAGACATAGGAACAAAAAACTGTGCAGGTAGTAATGGACCCTGGCGGTATTATTAAGTCTCTAGAAACAAAACAGATATAAAGAAATACGGAATCGGATTTTGGATGAAAAAATTGATTTTCTTTTTATTAGCTTATTAGATTCTTCCAAGTTTCCTCTTTAAAATGACATATCACGCACGGTTCTCCACGAATTATTTTTATATTTTTGTGAGATCGGCGATTGCAATTTTGTGATACATTTCCGTAATGGCTGTCCATAAAAGTTGTGGCAGTATATTAACGAGACATGAATTCAAATATCCCGCTTTCCAGCGACTCTTTATACACTAATTGTCCGAAATTGTTTTTGTCTTGTTTCATGAAGTTACGCTTCGATTGTTTGATTGTAGATTATTCGTAAACCGTGAGCTAAACGAAAGCTGTGTCGAATTTTTTCGTATTTAGTGCTTCATTTGCCGTAGTGACAATGCTTAGAGCTAGTATAAAACTGTTTCAAAAGTGTGTTTACTAGTTAAATAAAATAAACGGTGATTCTTTAGCAAAGCGGAGCAATTCTTCATCATCATTGTTGGGAAATGTGAGTCCACATACTTCTGATTTTCAGAACGAACTTTCTCCAAATGGAAACAGTGTTCCTTAGAAAAACCTCACAGATCTGGAAAAGAAACGTAATTTATTTGATAAGGGTTAGGAACTTTTTTGACTCATTGATACAAGTATATTGCGCGAAGGTCTTGAAATCAGTGTGCAAAAACGTCAAGGAAACATTTCTCTGAAAGTAGAACACCATGCTGGCCTGACTGCCCAGTTTAATTCAATATGCAAGTGTTTGTAAATACATTTGTAAGTTTACAAGCTCTGTTTCAGTAACTGCAAGTAATGGATAGGAGAATACTGAACTTATAGTGTAACTATTAGATTAGTCTATGGATTGCGATCGATTGGTAAGGACAAAGCGGTAGGTTATGGGCTATATGATGTTCTAAATCTTACCAGTGTACCTTCAAAGTATGATGCTTACAAATATGTACTAGGATCTGCTGTTGAAGATGTAGCACAGAATCCAGTGCAGGAAGCTCTGGAAGAAGCACTGAAAGAAAAGGATGACAACCGTGATGTCATAGTAGCTTTTAATGGCACATGACAAAAAAGGGGTACACCTCCAACAAAGGTGTTTTCACAGCAGTTAGTGCTGACAGTGGTAAGGACATTGATGTTCCAATAATGTTCAAATAATGTAGATGGATAGATAGGCTGACCATGAATATGGTAATGATGTGTTGCTAATTATTACCGTAACAGTGGTGGTATGGAAGTTGCTCGGGTGAAAACAAGACCTTTCATCGCTGTTTTGAGTGGTATAATGTTCTCCCAGTATCTGAGAGATGGTAAATCTAAAGCATTCAAAGAGGTTTTGGAGGGCAAACCATATCGGAAAAGTGCAAATATAAGCAAACCTGAATGTATAGAACATGTGCAGGAAAGAATTTGTGCCAGGCTGAGAAGGTTGAAACAAATTATGACAGGAAAAAACTTGATGGTGGGAAAACCTTGGATGGGAAAAGAAGATTGACTGAGTCCATGACAGACCATATTCAGGATTACTATGGCCTATCAATCAGGCAAAATACATGCAACCTTGAAGAAATGAAGGAAGCTACATGGTGTTTGTATTTCCAAACCGCATCCACAGATGAGCATCTGGAACAGGGTTTGTACCCCAAATGTGGAAAGAGATGGTGTAAGTACAGTAGTGGTCTAATAACTGGAGGGAAATACGGTGTCACCACAGTCTACCAGCAGCCATCATCTAAGAAATAAAGCCCATCTTCAGAAATCTGGATGACAGAAGTCTTCTGATAAAATGCCTTCACGGAAGAACTCATAACCCCTACGAGTGCTTAAATAGTGTGATATGGCATCGTCTCCCAGAATCACTCTTTGTTGGAATTAATACACTGTATTTTGGAGTCTATGATGCTGTGGCAACATTCAGTCTTGGGAATATTACTAAATGCCAGTCCCTTGAAAAGTTGGGCTTGTGTGTTGGTTAACGCAGCATGTGTTATGTTGACTTTAGATCGGCACTGATTAAGGCATGCATACAATATAAACAAGAGATAAGTGAAGAAAGCAAGGCAGGTGCAAAGGGGTGACAAAGGAAGACTTGATGATGATTATGAAGACTGTGAAGTGAGTATCAAATATGGATTAGGACGTTTTAATCTTCTTTCTCCATTTCCGTAAGTTCACTTTTTAAATCTTCTAGGAACATTATATCAGCTACTGTTGAACCTAAAAGTCAAAAATTTTTGTGACACAGTCACAGGGATTCCTTGTGCGTCTTGAAACAATCATTTTTACAGAAGATTTGGAGGTGACAATGTTGTGAAAAGTGATGGAAAACATTTACTGTAAGGTAAATGTAGGCTATCTGTGTAGGTAATTCCTTTGACAAAATATTTTGTTTCAATATTTTTACAATACGTGCCGAAACATTTTATCTCTCTAGCTCCAGTAGTTTGTGGGGAAGTGTTCCCTATGGTAGGCATAATTTAACATTGCGGGGATAGGCGATTCCGTATCCCCTTAAAATCTAATGTACATTGATACTGCAACTCTGTTACACTTTTTAAGTGCACCATAGCCCATTTAAGCATTCTGTGTCCTTTCAAGGGTTTTATTTCATTCGATCTCTATAGATATAGGTCCTCCATATAATGTTACATATCTCGGGAGTTTTCAATTCATACAGATACTGGAAATGATAAATATGGTATCAAAATTAGGATAATTCTGGGAGAGATTTGTATAATGTTTTAAGTAACCGAAGTGGGGAGTAATGGGGGGGGGGGGGGGGGGGGGGGACGGCTGAGACACTTTGACACTTTATGCAGCATTCCTTTTGCCAAAAAGTAAGTTTCCATTTTCAATTGTAATCTCACTGTACATTAGATTTTAAAACTTTTTAAGCGTCTAATTTTCATCAAGAGGCTATAGATAATCTCGACTACTGTTCCCAGAGCGTAAGTTCCTAAATCGTCCAATCAGTACATTGCTTCTTGCGCCGTATAATTCGGGTAAATACACTACTGGCCATTAAAATTGCTACACGACGAAGATGACGTGCTACAGACGCGAAATTTAACCGACAAGAATAAGATACTGTGATACACAAATGATTAGCTTTTCAGAGCATTCACACAAGGCTGGCGCCGGTGGCGACACCTACAACGTACTGACATGAGGAAAGTTTCCAACCGATTTCTCATACACAAATAGCAGTTGACCGGCGTTGCCTGGTGAAACGTTGTTGTGATGCCTCGTATAAGGAGGAGAAATGCGTACCATCACGTTTCCGACTTTGATAAAGGTCGGATTGTAGCCTATCGCGATTGAGGTTTATCATATCGCGACATTGCTGCTCGCGTTGGTCGAGATCCAATGACTGTTAGCAGAATATGAAATCGGTGGGTTCAGGAGGGTAATACAGAACGCCGTGCAGGATCCCAACGGCCTCGTATCACTAGCAGTCGAGGTGACAGGCATCTTATGCGCATAGCTGTAACGGATCGTGCAGCCACGTCTCGATCCCTGAGTCAACAGATGGGGACGTTTGCAAGACAACATCCATCCGCACGAACATTTCAACGACGTTTGCAGAAGAATGGACTATCAGCTCGGAGACCATGACTGCGGTTACCCTAGGCGCTGCATCCGAGACAGGAGCGCATGCGATGGTGTACTCAACGACGTACCTGGGTGCACGAATGGCAAAGCGACATTTTTACAGATGAATCCAGATTTTGTTTACAGCAGCATGATGGTCGCATCCGTGTTTGGCGACATCGCGGTGAACGCACATTGGAAGCGTGTATTCGTCATCGCCATACTGGCGTATCACCCGGCGTGATGGTATGATGGTATGGAGTTCCATTGGTTACAGGTCTCGGTCACCTCTTGTTCGCATTGACGGCACTTTGAACAGTGGACGTTACATTTCAGATGTGTTACGACCCGTAGCTCTACCCTTCATTCGATCCCTGCGAAACCGTACATTTCAGCAGGATAATGCACAACCGCATGTTGCAGGTCCTGTACGGGCCTTTCTGGATACAAATGGCTCTGAGCACTATGGAACTTAACATCTGAGGTCATCAGTCCCCTAGAACTTAGAACTACTTAAACCTAACTAACCTAAGGACATCAAACACATCTATGCCCGAGGCAGGATTCGAACCTGCGACCGTAGCGGTCGCGCGGTTCCAGGCTGTAGTGCCTAGAACCGCTCGGCCAACCGGCCGTCTTTCTGGATACAGAAAATGTTCGACTGCTGCCCTGACCAGCACTTTCTCCAGATCTCTCACGAATTGAAAACATCTGGTCAATGGTGGCCGAGCAACTGGCTCGCACAATACGCCAGTCATTACTCTTGATGAACTGTGGTATCGTGTTGAAGCTGCATGGGCAGCTGTACCTGTACACGCCATCCAATCTCTGTTTGACTCAATGCCCAGGTGTATCAAGGCCGTTATTACGGCCAGAGGTGGTTGTTCTGGGTACTGATTTCTCACGATCTATGCACCCAAATTGCGTGAAAATGTAATCACATGTCAGTTCTAGTATAATATATTTGTCCAATTAATACCCGTTTATCGTCTGCATTTCTTCTTGGTGTAGCAATTCTGATGGCCAGTAGTGTAGTTATGAAAACAGAGAGATTCCATACCATACGGAGGCTTATTAAAAACCGTTGAAAGGTATTTGTGTTTTTTGTGAGAAGTGAAACTCTTAGACACTGACACTACAATAAAAATCAGAAAAGCCTCCAAGATAGCAGATCGGTCGTCCAGTAAGAATCACGACCACCGCCTGCAGCATGCCGCCGCCCTGATCACCAGTTACCGCATGAGGTGCTTGCAGTGTAAACACCACCCTCCAGACAGCTAGAAGCAATACAAAAATTAACATCAAACATTCTCAGCACTTTTTCTGCCATCAGTCTTCTGATTTGCCTGATGCGCCCGCCACAGTTTCCTTTGCTACACCATACGTTGCATTCCAGAGTAGTAAGCAGCGACTCCAACCTCCGTCCTCAATTATTTGCTGGATGTTTTTCAATCTCTGTCTTCCTCTACAGCTTTTACCCTCTGCAGTCCCCTCTACTATTATGGAAGTTATTCTCTGATGTCTTAACAGATGTCCTATCATGCTGTCCCTTCTTCTTTCAGTGGTTTATAGGAGTTTGTACAACTAAAAGTACAGGATACGGATGAATCTACTACTATTGAAAAAACTTATTTGGGAGATACTGTAGACCATAGAAGGAAATAGAGAAATTGTCAGATACCTTAGAAAATACAAGAAAGTATTGCTTTGAGAAACATACCACATGGGCACAGATGACACCGGAATTCCAGGTCGTATTGAATGAGTTATCCCATATGTCCACTAGTTTTTCGAAAGTAGTGATAATGCATAGGAAATTTATAGGAGAGCCTTTATTAAAGCTCTTTAGATAAACAGACAGCAGGAACAGACAATACGATAAGAAGCAAGCTACACGAGTGGTCCCAGAGCACACTACATTAGTATAACAATACGACAGATGTGCCTGTATTAAGCACAGATGATAGTTCCAGCTTAAAGAAAGAGACAATTAAGTTCTTTCCACAGCATTGGTTTAAATGGCTCTGAGCACTATGGGACTTAACATCTGTGGTCATCAGTCCCCTAGAACTTAGAACTAGTTAAACCTAACTAACCTAAAGACATCACACATATCCATGCCCGAAGCAGGATTCGAACCTGCGACCGTAGCAGTCGCACGGTTCCGGACTGAGCGCCTAGAACCGCGAGACCACCGCGGCCGGCTTTCCACAGCATTGTGGTCGTTTTAAGGTAGTAGGAAATAACACATTCTAAAGCACTGTTCCTGGCTGATCCAGATACGGGCCAGGAAAAGAGATTACGCAGTGTTGATATACTTAAGAAATGTACATCCACAGGACGATTTCCACACTTTGCAAATTCGGCGAGTATTGCCCTTCGGAAATCCGAGTTAATGACATTGGTATTTCTTCATTCGTTCCTTCACAGGCTTTTCTTCATCTTGCTATTCAATATTCTGTACCTCTTTCTATTCTATCTTATTAAACAACTATATTGTACCAGTATTTGTAAAAGCAAGAACATAGCCCCCAAATTCCTACTCAGATACCTGAAATTATCATTTTTGCCTAAGTATTAATAACACGTAGTATGTTTCTTACATAGAAAGATACATACGTATGATACTTATGTAAACTGTTATGTATGATTTAAAGAGGAACAATACAAAATAGTAATGTTTTTATTGGTTTTGTACTGGAGGTTTTTATTGGTAATTGATACAGATGACAATGACAATAACGGACCGACCTGTGAAGATGACGACTGACTATTTTCTATATATATATATATCTCTCTCTCTCTCTCTCTCTCTCTCCACGCGTACATTGGAGATTTTCTAATCTCAACTTTCGGAATTTACGACGGTGAAGGTGGGACAAATCGGGTCTGTACGGAATGCCGAACACCTTCCCTCCGGTATCACAAGGAAGAACCATAGCAGAAGTGAGAATTCCTTTGCGTTGGGGGTGGTAAAGGATTCTGCCTTTTGGGGCCATCTTATTTTCTTCTTCGACTTAAATAAATGTATGTTATACTTTCCAGGAGTACTAGTTCTATCTTTCCCTCTATCCGTAAGTTTCCATCGGAAAAACCTGTTGTCAAAGAATGGCCGAGGAGATCAGCACCCGTGCGACGATATGACTTTCAAAAGTGGACGTAATTTTTGCGCCATACACATTGTCTATGGTGTCAATACGCTGCGTCTTAGGCACATCACACAGTACGTAGTGAGATAATGTATAGCGCAACAGTCTTCAATATGACGTGCTAACACGAGCGTAACGAGCAGAACATAACAGCGCCGTCCAGTGAGAAATCGATTAATTCACAGCGCAGATTCGTCGTCAATAAAACAAGATTGTTACATTAGCTTTAAATAGAGAAAGGAGTAGCGGACACGAAAATTAGATTACATTTGAGTAACATAATGTTCAATTAGTGTCAAAAGGCATAAACGATACTTAACTCACCTAGATGTATGTGGTGATTCATGAACATATGCAAATATTTTAAATGTTGTTCTACAAACAAAACTAAAGAAAAAAGTTCGTATAAACATAGGTCCGCCAATTTTTGGTTACAGATTTACGGCTAATAAAAGATTTTGCCTGAAATTTAGCAACTTTGCTAATATGGAAAACTGTACGAGGTTAAAGTAAAGCACGATTTCCATTTATTTTGTTGTTATTGATCTGGTGAATCCAAAAAAAAACACGTCCCAGACGTGTATCTGCAGTAGTTTTCCAGAACATCCAGAGAAGCGTAGACGTAAGTTCGTAAAATTTTTAATTTATTCACTACGTGGCCAATTTTTTTTTAAATTCCATACAATAGCACAAAGTTTTCAACAGAAGTTGTAGAGAATTTAATTTTGGACAAATTATGGAAAAAACGTTAACTGAAACTGTATGAATGTGTCTGATAATCTGCTTTTATTAATACCATAGTACACGTGAATTCATGTTAAACCGGAAGAAACAAAGCTCAGTGTTGAAGAAGTCGTACATTGTACATACAATTTCACAATACATTCACAACAAATGTTCAAAAATGTCTCCACAGAGTTCAATGCATTTAGCTCCACGTGTATGAACAGATTTTGTTGCTCTTTTCATTTTCACAGGGCTGTTCTTAATTTCGTCTGTTGCATTCATAATGCGAAGCAATTAATGCTTCACGTGTATTGGCTTTGCCCTCATGAACTATGTCTTTCATCCATCTATATACACAAAAATTCATTGGTGTTAAATTGGGCGATCTGGGTGGCCACAGACATGTGGCACCACGACCAATCCATTTCTGGGGCAAATTTTCATTTAAATGTTTAGTAACGACGTTGGTGAAATGTGGAGCGCGATATGTGATTTCACTTAAATACTCTGTTGCTATTATGTTCTTTTACTGAAAAATACACAAAACTAACTCGTCTCAAGGTTAGGAAAAGACTGAAACAACTCACTAACGGTTGCCAACAATGACATAAACGTTTCTACATTCTTAATGGAAAGTAAACAAATTTACTTGTATAATAATCTTTGTTTATCTGGATATTCTGGAAAACTGCTGCAGATACACGTTTGAGACATGTTTTATTAGATTCACCAGACCAGTAATAACAAAGTAAATGGAAATCGTGTTTTACTATAACCTCGTACAGTTTTGCGATGGCTTCATATTAGCGAAGTTGCTAAATTTCAGGCAAAAATCTTTTATTAGCCGTAACTCCATAACGAAACATTTGCAGTGCTATGTTTATCTGAACTTTTTTCTTTAGTTTTACTTACAGAATAATATATTAAAATATTTGCATATCTTCGTTAATCACCCTGTATATTACTAAATGTTTTATAAAATGATACCGTAGAGAAGAAAATAATCTCGGCTACCTTAGCAGGTTTCGTAGGCAACAAAAGATCCGTTGAGTCTTTAAAGGATGAAGTGGCAACTTCAGTCCATGCTTTGTATGCCTTGTGGAATTTTTAATAATAAAATGAGCTGTATGTAATGGCTTGGAATAATCTTAAGTACAAAATTCGTAGCGGATCAAAATGCTCCTGAGAAAAGGAAATGAACGCGGGAGTAACGTTACCTAAAGTTTAGGTACAGCAGGCCGCTGTGGCCGAGCGGTTCTAGGCACTTCAGTCCGGAACCGCGCTGCTGCTACGATCGCAGGTTCGAATCCTGCCTCGGGCATGGATGTGTGTGATGTCCTTAGGTTAGTTAGGTTTAAGTAGTTCTAGGGGACTGATGACCTCAGATGTTAAGTCCCATAGTGCTCAGAGCAATTTTTTTGTTTATGTACATCAACAAACGTAAAAGCAATTTTGTATAGAGGGTAAGATGCGGTATGCTTCAAACTGGGGTACAGACGCGCCAGAAGTGAAGAGAACCCTTCCTGTCAGATTGTGTGAGAAGAAATTGAGGTATTGTGCAGACAGATTTTACATGCTGAATTGTACCCTGATTTATATGAGTTGAGGGAGTTGAAATGAATTAGTAAACCTATAGAGAGGCTGTCCTACTCCCAAGTCCAGGTGCATTCAGGAAAGAAATGGCCTGTACCGCATTTTGTGCATAGCAGTAGGGGTTAAGCATACCAAACAGATGGGCGTAGACCTTTGGTTTGGTGAATCCACAGAGGGATAACCTAAACTGTTTCTAGTATGAAATGATTAGATGTCAGTTTCATCTGACACGAAGAATGGTTGTGCAGGATCTGTCCATACTAAGGGTGGAGGTCAGTTACAAAGGTTGGAAAAGACGTATTGAGTAACGACTGTTCACTTTGTCGAACGAGGTATCCAACCTACTTAGGGCCAAACAGATCTGTCCTAGAACCAATATGTTCTAGTCTACATTCCGTGTATGCTAATATTTTCAAATCTGAAATTTGGATGATTAAGGATGATATTAAGTATACGGTATTGCTAATGTCGAATCACTGCTCTTAACTAATGACGCATTTCAGTTTAAAATGAAGAAAACATATCCCACTCTCTTACAGGTTGGAAGCACAATTTTTGTTACGGAATACATAACGATCGAGGCCGAACACCATGGTATAGTCAGTTAGTAGACATATTCCATGCTAACTCCTCGAGACCAAATAAATAGTCAAGCATTAACATTTAAAGAAAGCGTTCTATGTATCTATTAAGGATAAATGGCGTGGATAACAAATTGTAATAGGATATCAGATATGTTAAGACTCAACGAAGGAGCAGCGCCTCTGAAGATGTCCAGCGCTCTTTTGAACGAAATGTTAGGAACAGAAGAGGTTCGTGATCCGCGAAAGGTTACCGGCAGCCATGTTGATTTAACTGTAAAGATTGGGCGAAAGGAGTTTTGCATGACATCTTTGGTCTCAGTGGTGAATCTGCAGTGCAACGTGGGTTGTTCGTGAGAGTGACCTACGTTCCGCTGAAGAGGCTCATGCTAGCAACAGATCGTCGTCTCTTTTATAAACATTTCATGTAATGTGAAAAACGCACTGTGCGTACCCCGATCTGTGAAATATGCTGATGCTACGTAGTACAGCAGGGACGAGACGCGGCGTGATGAGCGTAGAAGCACCTGCTGCACGTGGGCATTTATGCCTTGGCGACGCTCCTTGAACGTATCATGAACACCCTAGAGAGAACAGACATATTACAATGTAAACGCCCAAGACTGCAAATCTTAGTTCATGAATTCGGTGTGGTCAAGACGTATTAAATGATGTATCTGAAGTTATGAGTTACTGATAACTGGTTTGTCTTCTCAACTGATGTGAATAACTGAAACTTTTTTTTTTTGTCATCAGTATCCTGACCGGTCTGATGCGGTCTTCATCTCAGAGTAGCACTTGCAACATACGTCCTCAATTATTTGCTGGATATACTCCAATCTCGGTCTTCCTCTACAATTTTTGCCTTCTATAGCTCCCTCTAGTTCCATGGAAGTCATTTCCTAATGTCTTAACATACGCCACATCATCCTGTTCCTTATCCTTGTCAGTATTTTCCACATCTTCCTTACTTCTCTGCTTTTGCGCAGAACCTCAGCTTCTCTTGGCCAGGATTGCCCTTTTTACTGTTGCTAGTCTTCTTTTGATATCCTCCTTGCTTTTTCCGTCATTGGTTATTTTTCTGCCTAGATAGCAGAATTCATTAACTAAATTTACTTCGTTACCATCAATTCTGGTGTTAAGTTTCTCGCCGTTCTCATTTCTACTACTTCTCATTACCTCCGTCTTTCTTCCACTTACTCTCAATCTGTATTCTGTATTCATTAGACTATTCATCCTATTTAGCTGATCATTTAATTCTTCTTCACTTTCACTCAGGATAGCAATGTCATCAGCGGTCCGTATCATTGATACCCGTTTACCTTCAATTTTAATCCAACACCTTAACCTTTCTTTTATTTCCATCACTGCTTCGTCGATCTGCTGATTGAGAGTAGGGACAAAAGACTACATTCTTCTCTTACAACCTTTTTAAGAAAAGCAATTCGTTCCTGGTCGTTCATTCTTTTTGTTCACTATTGGCTCTTGTACATATTGTCTATTAACCGTCTCTTCTTATAGCATACCCCTATTTGTCTCAGAGTTCGATCATCTTGCACAATTTTACATTGTGAAACGCTTTTTCCAGGTAAATAAATCCTATGAATGAGTGTTGATTTTTTTTTAGTCTTGCTTCCATTATCAACAGCAATGTTAGAATTGTCTCTCTGGTGCTTTTGCCCTTCCTAAAGACAAACTGATCGTCATCTAACATATCCTTAGTTTCATTTTCCATGCTTCTGTATACTACTCATATCAGAAACGTGGACGCATGAGCTGTTAAGCTGATTGTGCGGTAAGTCTCGCACTTGTCAGCTCTTGCGGTCTTCAGAATTGTGTGGACGATATTTTTCCGTAAGTCAGATAATACGTCGCCAGACTCATCCATTCTACACACCAACGTGAGTAGTTGTTCTGTTGCCACGCCCTCCGACGATTTCAGAAATTGTGATGGAATTTTATCTATCCTTCTGCCTTATTTGATGTTAAGTCATCCAAAATTCTCTTAAATTCTGATTCCAATAGTGGATCCCCTGTCTCTTCTAATTCGACACCTGTTTCTTCTATCACATCACACAAGTATTCCCCCTCATAGGGGCCTTCAATGTTCTCTTTCTACATATTCCCTCTCTCCTCTACGTTTAATAGTAGAATTCCCGTTCCACTCTTATCGTTACCAACCTGGCTTTTAATTCCCCCGAAGTTTGTTTTGACTTTCCTACAAGCTGAGTCAGTCCTTCCGACAACAATTTCTTTTTCAATTTCTTCACATTTTTCAAGCAGTCATTTCGTCTTAGCTTCCTGCACTTCCTATTTCTTTCATTCGCGGTGGCTTGTGTGACACTACAACGCAGTCCTTGCTATGAATTTTTTCGCTTACTTAACACATGAAACTGTTTGTATACGATGTATTGTCTAGTCTAAATATGTATTGTAAATACTATGTTTAAATTATGTAATATTTAACACTGGCAAGTCAGGGCATATTTAGTTAACGTTGAAGTCAGAGATATTGTTTTGTCGTGCCTCTGGGCGCAGGAGCGCGCCAGCGGGTTGTAGTAGCAGTGACGCCGTGCTCGGAGTAAGAAGTACAGTCGAGTCCTGCTAGTCCTAGCTGTGTTACATCTAACGGCTAGTGTGTGGATCTAAGTACGACGGGAAAGCAATGGTCGGCATATCTGGAAGCATGGCCGGGCAAGTGCTGAAGAAACGAGGACTTAAATGTGAAGCGCACTGTGGGCCCAAGTCGCAACAGTAAAAGCCCGATGCCACATTGTGTCGCTGCCGTGGACTTCCGTCGATCCACCGACAACGAGGGAAGTAAGATCTATGTAATTTTCGTAGGATAAAATTGTAGAAGGCTTGCCAGTGACTGTGCTTTTCTCTGAAATTGAACAATTAATAACAAGCACTTTATAATGGAAGTGTTGCAGTTACATTCCACCCGACAATAACACCAAGTAGGTTCCTTCCAACCCTTACCTTACTGAACCGAGTGTGTCACGCCATTATCAAGAGAAAATATGTTAATTATCAAATTATTTGCATAGACGGTGAAGAGTAAATTTCAGACTGGTTATCGTAGTTAATTGTTGCACTTAATAAGCTTACGCCAACCGTAGTAACTTAATAATAGACTGACGTAATAAATTTGATTATTAAGATTTATTTCAATGTATATTCAGCTGAAGTTAGTTCAAGGATATTTCATGAGACTATAAAGCTTATTCCACCTGACAATCCCCCAATCAATGAATTATTATCATTCAAGACATAGTTAATCAATTATTGGCAATATATTTCATTATCAGTAGATTAAACTGTGCAAAGCACCTAATTTTAAAGACAGAATGACATTCCATTATTCAAAATCTCGATAGATAATTATCTGTGTTGTCAGCATTGCACTTAGCTGACAAATTATGAACAAAATAAGTGTAGTTAGATTGTTATGACATTGTTTTATATGGCTACTAAGCCTGACACAGCACTTACGTAAAAGTTCCCGTTCCACCTGCTGCGCTACAAACAGGTAAACTTTATTTTTGACACAATTATTCATGTACTTAACAGTACTATCGCTCATCAGTTGAGCTGGCGACCGATTTTTTAATTGCTTTTACAACTTAATCATTTCTTTCGGCAAAATTTCCACTCGCCAAATTTATTTCCAAATTATTTCCATTATTTCATTTACCGATCGTTATTGAATGAAATTACTCATTCAATAACGATCAAGTTATAACGTCTCCTGTTTCCCGCGGAATAATCATTATTTACTTCGGATTCGGATGCCTTATCCCGACGCGGGTCAAAATTCATAATTCACGGTCATTGTCAACTTGCAATTTCGCAAATCCCGGGAAGCAGGGAGGTGTTGTACTTGTAATTCTGTATTTCTGAATTATCGTCAACATTTTCTACTTCCTTCTTTCTTCTATCAACTGAAGTATTTCTTCTGTTACCCATGGTTTCTTCGCAGTTACCTTCTTTGTACTTAACTGAAATCTTTCCGTATCACCCAGATTTTCTTAAGTATACCTCCTCCTCCTGTGATTTTTGAACGGAATATTCGCTATTACTATTTGCAATTTACTACAGAACTCAATTACTTTTTCTCCTCTCTGATTCCTTGCACCAAGTCCATATTTTCCTGTAACCATTACTTCTACTCTTTCCTCTACAACTGCATCTCCCTGTGACTATTGGATTTTTATTTCTCTTCACGTGCTGTATTACCCTTTCAATATCCTTCTATACTTCAGCTTGCGTCATCGGGATGTATACCTGAGCTATCGTTGTCGATGTTGGTTTGCTGTCGGTTCTGTTAGAATAGCCCTTTCACTGAACTGTTCACAGTAACACACTCTCTGCCCTACCTTCTTATTCATAACGAATCCTACTACCGTTATACCATTTCCTGCTGCTGTTGAATTTACCCTATACTCATCTGACTAGAAATCTTTGTCTTCTTTCCATTTCACTTCACTGATCTCTACTATGTCTAGATGGAGCATTTGCATTTCCCTTTTCGTATTTTCTAGCTTCTGACATTCCACACCTCGACTCAACTCAACACTTAGGCCACATGTCATGTGGATACACTTATGTGTCTTTAAAGCAGTGGTTTCCATTTCCTTCGCTTTCCTCATGCCGTTGATCATTGCTGACTCCTTCGCCTTTAGGGGCAGTTTCCCATCCCAAGGATAAGCTCTGTCTAATCCTCCTGCCTCTTTGACAAGGCCATTGGCAGAATGAGGGTGCCTTCTTACGCCGGAAGTCTTCGGCCGCCAATGCCGATTATTAATCAAAATGTAAAAATGTAAGCGGTGGCGGTTTCGAAACCGGAACCCAGGGCGTTATTAGTGCTAATCAAAGACGCTACCCCTAGAACACAGGTGTTAGGAAATTATCGTTGAATACGTGACCGTCATTCAGTATGTGGAAATAGTAAGACACTCTTACAGTATAGTCCTGCCTGGAGACGAAGTCGAAAAGAAGTAGTTCGCTTTCGGTCACAGTATGGAGTAGACGGACAGCGAGAACACAACAAAAAGGCGACCATTTTTGAAAAAGAACAGTAAACTCTCCCTTTCACCATTTTTGGGAAGTCTCATAAAGCTTTGAAATTGTATGTGAAGTTGGTTGCAACTCACTAAGTGCTTTCATTCTCTAACAGTAGATGAATATGCTGTGGCCATTTGCGCATAGTGAGATACGGTTCTATTTCACTCCCACTCCACCAGTTTGACACTTACGTGGTTCTGATCCTCACAGTGGTTTTTCCCAGATAGGAAGTAATATGTGTACAAATGGTTGAAATCGATCCAGTAGTTAAGAGGAGATAGGGAACATACATGCATACATACATGTATACATACATACGAACTGAACTATCCCCCTCTTTCGTAAACAAAATAGAACATGAAAATGTGAAACTTCGACGGAACTGCATATATACTTGAGACTGCATACACACTAACGGCAAAAAAAAAAAAAACAGCGCCAAAACATAATTAATGAAGATGATGAAATTCGGAAATACATTTGTCTAGGTGACGTATTTAAATGATTAAAGTTACAACGTCACAGGTTATTGTAAGCGTGAAATAAGTCACTGCAAACGTGAAATTCTGGTGCTTTAATAACCAGTGAGACACCAGAATGTTGAATGCAAGCATGCGAACGTGGATGCATTGTCCTGTGCAAGTGCTGGATGTCAGTTTGTGGGATGGGGTTACCTGACTGTTGCAATATGTCGGTCAGTACAGGGACGGTTAATGCTGTTTGTGGATGACGCTGGAGCAACCATCCGATGATATCACGTATGTGCTCGATTGGAGCTGATCCGGTGATCGAGCAGCCCAAGGCAACAGGTTGACACTCTGTAGAGCATACTTGTCTACAGCAGTGGTATGTGTTATGTGGGCGAGTAACATTCTTTTGGAAAGCAGCCCCTGGAATGCTGGTCATGAACAGCATCACAACAGGTCGAATCACCAGACTGGAGTACGATTTTGTAGTCAGGGTGTGTGGGATAACCATGAAAGTGCTCCTGCTGTCGAAGGAAATCGCACCTCACACCATAATTCCAGGTGTAGATCAAGTGTGTCTAGCACACAGACAGGTTGCATGTATGTCCTCACTTAGCCTCCTATTAACACATGGCCTCCCTGGCAGCGATGCAGAACCAGCTTTCGTTAGAAAACACAACAGACCTGCACCCAGCCCTCCAATGAACTCTCGCTTGACACCTCCGAAGTGACAAATGGTGGCGGGTTGGGGTGAGTGGAATGCACGCTACAGGGTGTGTAGTTCGGAGCTGTCCTTAAAGACACCGATTTGTGACTGTTCGTTGTGTCTCTCGGGCGCCAACTGCTGCTCAAATTGCTGCTGTAGACGCAATACTGTGCGACAGTCATACGCTGAACACGACGGTCTATTCTCTCGGTAGTTCCACGTGGCCATCCAGAGTCCGGTCTTCTTGCGACGGTACATTCTCAAGACCACCACCGGCGACATATCATGTACACTGGCTACACTCCTGCCAAGACCTTTCGCAATATCACGGAAGGAACATCTAGATTCTCGTAGCCCTATTACACAATCCCGTTCAAAATAAGTAAGGTGCTGGCAATGGCGTCTTTATCTTGATTAACATCAACTCACCAAGTCCAAACCTGAGGGTAACTAACGTTCACGACAGTTACAGTGCGTCTTTAAAGCAAACCTGATTTTCATCCTCATAGTATCATTACTGGTGCCACTGTTATCCTACTGGAGGGAAATATATATGATTAAATTTCCGAGAAATTGAATAGTCCAAGAACAATCACGGACACAAGAGAAAGATTAAAGTTATGTTCAAACTAGGGAGTGTACAGGTACTTAATCCAGAGGCAAAAATTTGAAATTCACCAAGATTTATTACAATGTTTTACATCAAATAAACCTCTGTAACCAGAAAATATTATTAATTACAAAGGTTGTTACTAACGAGCATAACGCGCCTGCAGGCACCACATTATGCCAACACCGGCCGGCTGCCGTTTCATTAGCACTTTGATTAGTCTTGGTGCAGGAGATTTCTAGAACAAAAAGCGAACATACATGCAACAACAAATAATGGTTTCACAAGTCCACAACCCGCCCCGAGCTCGGGATTGGAAGAAAGCAGAACGGCAATAACTATAATAAATAAACTATTTTGATAAATAAGAAAAATTTAAAACACAACTTTAAATAAGATATATATGGCGCTGCAAAATTGCTCAGCAGTTACTTTTCTTCAAAAAATGACAAGACAATCTACCAATAACCATCCAATAACAAACGATTAGTGAATGGTTTATGAACAAATGGGTCGATGACTGCAAATTTAAGGTTATCAAACAGGAGTGTATTTCGATAAACTCGGCCAGCTTAAGATCACACAACAAAATGTAAATCAAACAAATGCTTTAAAGGGTACTTTAACACAGTTATGAAATTATAAATATTCTAAAAAGCAACCAGCATATTTACAAACCAAATTCATATCAGGCTAACAAAGCTCTGTGCCTTTTAGCAGCAAGGCAAAATACACTAAACGGTTAAGGCACAGGCAATTAACAAAGTCTTACCGACTTGCAGATGCTCATCCTCATCATGCTGAAGCGAACTTTCCATGAGCGCACAACGTCTTCCCAATGAGGCAGCAACTAAAGGCGCCTAGCGTTCATCGTATTCCACTTTAGCGAGCCACAAAATGCCTCGTCCAATGTGGCTACAACGGACAACTCAAACTGTGGCAACGAGGAACTTCCCTGTTGCCGAGCACCGTGTCCACACGGACCGTCTCGATGCGTAAAACAATTGTAAAATATTCTTGATTATTACTGTATAGCCGGCCGCGGTGGTCTAGCGGTTCTAGGCGCTCAGTCCGGAACCGCGCGACTGCTACGGTCGCAGGTTCGAATCCTGCCTCGGGCATGGATGTGTGTGATGTCCTTAGGTTAGTTAGGTTTAAGTAGTTCTAAGTTCTAGGGGACTGATGACCACAGATGTTAAGTCCCATAGTGCTCAGAGCCATTTGAAACCATTACTGTATAGAAGAGAACAACTTCCATCACTTTATGACGAAATCATGATTGTCTATGACCGTTGATATCGTTACGGGTTGATAATCATTTCCTTGACATCCGCGCGGATTGAGGCGCAATGTCACGGATTGCGCGGCCCATCCCGCCGGAAGTTCGAGTCCTCCCTCGGGCATGGTTTGTGTGTTGTTCTTAGCATAAATTACACTCCTGGAAACGGAAAAAAGAACACATTGACACCGGTGTGTCAGACCCACCATACTTGCTCCGGACACTGCGAGAGGGCTGTACAAGCAATGATCACACGCACGGCACAGCGGACACACCAGGAACCGCGGTGTTGGCCGTCGAATGGCGCTAGCTGCGCAGCATTTGTGCACCGCCGCCGTCAGTGTCAGCCAGTTTGCCGTGGCATACGGAGCTCCATCGCAGTCTTTAACACTGGTAGCATGCCGCGACAGCGTGGACGTGAACCGTATGTGCAGTTAACGGACTTTGAGCGAGGGCGTATAGTGGGCATGCGGGAGGCCGGGTGGACGTACCGCCGAATTGCTCAACACGTGGGGCGTGAGGTCTCCACAGTACATCGATGTTGTCGCCAGTGGTCGGCGGAAGGTGCACGTGCCCGTCGACCTGGGACCGGACCGCAGCGACGCACGGATGCACGCCAAGACCGTAGGATCCTACGCAGTGCCGTAGGGGACCGCACCGCCAATTCCCAGCAAATTAGGGACACTGTTGCTCCTGGGGTATCGGCGAGGACCATTCGCAACCGTCTCCATGAAGCTGGGCTACGGTCCCGCACACCGTTAGGCCGTCTTCCGCTCACGCCCCAACATCGTGCAGCCCGCCTCCAGTGGTGTCGCGACAGGCGTGAATGGAGGGACGAATGGAGACGTGTCGTCTTCAGCGATGAGAGTCGCTTCTGCCTTGGTGCCAATGATGGTCGTATGCGTGTTTGGCGCCGTGCAGGTGAGCGCCACAATCAGGACTGCATACGACCGAGGCACACAGGGCCAACACCCGGCATCATGGTGTGGGGAGCGATCTCCTACACTGGCCGTACACCACTGGTGATCGTCGAGGGGACACTGAATAGTGCACGGTACATCCAAACCGTCATCGAACCCATCGTTCTACCATTCCTAGACCGGCAAGAGAACTTGCTGTTCCAACAGGACAATGCACGTCCGCATGTATCCCGTGCCACCCAACGTGCTCTAGAAGGTGTAAGTCAACTACCCTGGCCAGCAAGATCTCCGGATCTGTCCCCCATTGAGCATGTTTGGGACTGGATGAAGCGTCGTCTCACGCGGTCTGCACGTCTAGCACGAACGCTGGTCCAACTGAGGCGCCAGGTGGAAATGGCATGGCAAGCCGTTCCACAGGACTACATCCAGCATCTCTACGATCGTCTCCAAGGGAGAATAGCAGCCTGCATTGCTGCGAAAGGTGGTTATACACTGTGCTAGTGCCGTCATTGTGCATGCTCTGTTGCCTGTGTCTATGTGCCTGTGGTTCTGTCAGTGTGATCATGTGACGTATCTGATCCCAGGAATGTGTCAATAAAGTTTCCCCTTCCTGGGACAATGAATTCACGGTGTTCTTATTTCAATTTCCAGGAGTGTAGTTTAAGTAGTGTGTAAGTCTAGGGACCGATGACCTCTGCAGTTTGGTCCCTTAATAATTCACACACATTTGAACATTTTTTTGAACTCCCATAATGTAAGACCTAGATAAACATTTTATTTTATTTCGCTGCTCCTTCCTTTTTGTTAACATTATGGCACTGTTTATAAATTAATATTGCCTCTTTATACGAGTGCATATGATAATCCGTTATTTCTGCTATGATGCTAGTCTCACTGTTTCCACATTGCATGGCAAGTACCCGGGAGGCCAACTTATCAGTTTCTCCAAAGTCACAGTTCCTCTTACGTTCGGCTGAGTGAGTTTCTACGTGTCTTTTACGATTTCAGCAAGGTCACAACTCCATGGAATTTCATATTCATCAGCTGTGGCTAGTGGATGGCGTATACCTCTTTCTGTTCTAGTGCACTCTTTTATTTTCGCTCTGGAAAACATTTTTATTATTTAATGCCAACCATGTACCAAGACAATAACTACAAGTTTATTGAGAATAATGACACCAGTCAGAAATAATCTTACGTTCGGCTTCTCGTGACGAATTACGATACCATGTCTACACAGCTCTTAAACTGTTATCTCGAAGCACCTTGAGCTTGCGATGTAGTAGCCCGATTTAGCTGAGGAGATGTCTTCCGCTGATGGGGGCGAAACGTTAGCACACAATTTCTTCCCTCGACCATTGTCTCTGAACCCGAAAGTCTTAACTCATAAACGCCGGCCACGAATGTGTTCATTGGATGACCTCTTCATTAGTTATTCACTCTAGCCACGCAATCACTGAAATTCTTTTTTACTATCACATTTCAGATGTTTCTACTTTCTTCTGCCTGTATCGTTCGACGTTAAGTTTCTCTATACGAATACACTGCAGACAAATAGAGCCAAACAGCAGAGCTCAGATACTGCCTCTAGTGACTCATTTTCTTACATAATTTCTTAATGTGTCATCGTTGTTGATATTCATATCACAACCTTCTTGAAGGACAGTTCCTCCTACTAATGTCGCAAGGACTGGGAATCAAACCTAGAACCTTGCGTCTCAGGGACAATGCTCTTACCATCTCAGTTATCGTATCACAACTAACGGCCCGACCTCGTAACTTTACGTTCGGCAGTACTTCTCTCTCACTTTCCATTCTGCAATCATAGGATAGGTTACAATGGCAACAACCACGTATCACTGTCTTCACAGCTACTAACTCCCTTTAAGCTTCTTCGCCTTTATACATGCAACTTGCATTTTGTACAAGATGTAGATAACTATTCTTTCCCTGCATTTTGTCGCTGACAGCTTCCGGATCTCAAAGAATATGTTGCACTCAAAATCATCAAATGATTTTTTAAAATTTAGTTGTCAATGTGACTTAGCCTTTCTTCAATCAATCTAGCATCTAAGGCAAGTCATAGGGTCGACATTATTTCCTGCACTTCTCATGAATTCTGATTGTACCAGTTTCTACTTCTATATGTAATTCGTATTATTATTCCACAACAATGATTTATTAAACAGATGATTCGGTAGTTATCATTTCTGACAGCAGCTGGTATCTTTAGTACTGAAATGATAGTATTATTGTCGGTGTCTGAGAGAGTACATCATACATTCTAACTCTCCAGGAATTTCGTCTACTCCTGGTGCTTTGTTCGACTAAGGTCTTCCATAGCTTTATCAGATCCTTTTTACAGTATTACATCAGCAATCTCATCTTTACCCACGGCATTTTCTCTATCTGTTTTCTATACGAGCATATACAAGGTGTTCGGAAATTCTATGACTTATAGAGAGGAGTGAGTGCATAATGCTTTGAATAGGAACCCATATCCAGAAACGTACCGTCTCCGTTCTACGACTATTTCATTTCAGACGTTTAAGTCATCTACTTTTGCTTGAGGAACTGAATTAGGCGCAACGCAATATAGTTATCAGGTAAGGACTAGAAAGGAAACACAGCGATACAGCCATGTTTCTCTTAAGCACATTTGTTTGTATTAAGATTTAAACATTACCTGTTTACATAATTCCAAAACAAAAAAGAAATCCAGTGTACTGTACGTACAGAGAAGTACTGATGCATTACAACAGCGGCTCGCTGTGGCGACCACCAACGATATCCCATCTGGTGTTTCTTCAATTTCTAACTCGTGCCAGAACATCTTCCGCTGTCTCTACAGGAGTTTCGTAAAATAAACTTTGCATATGACACGACAAGAAGTACTCAATGGTAGTTAAATCCGGCAGTCGCGGCGCCTGCGCTGTTGGACCACCTCGGCCTATCCGTCTGTCACCATATCGTATGCTGAGAAGTCTCCGAACCGCAAATGCGAAGCGAGGTGGTTCTCAGTCATGCAGAAACCAGCTTCCAAGAACGGATCCATAACGTTTCGTAGGATGGTCAAGTATGCAGGGTCACTTAGCCTGAGTGGAAGGAAGTATGGCCCAATCACATGACCATTCAGAACACCTGCCCACACGTTAATACCAAACCGGTGCTGAAATCCCTGAACATGCGGGGCACGAAAGTTCTTGTCTGACCATACATGGCCATTTCGCGAATACAGAGCACAGACCGGAGTGAATTTACATACATCTGTGAATAGAACTCGTCGTGAAAACAGGTGTGTGTGGAAGCAGCGGTGAAGGAACTACATGCAATAGGCAGTGCATTATGTCAAATCGGTTGGATCCATAGTATGAACCCAAGTGGTACGGATGTATTTGTTGCTTATGCAGAACGTCCAAGACGACGGTAACACTTACTATTCGCGCATTTCGCGCAGTTGGTCGAGTACTCTTTGACGGGTTTTCTTCAACGCGATGCAGTACATCTTCTTCAAATTACGGTATGCGGCATTGACGTGGAGCACCCAGTTCTGCCTCTTCACGTTGAAGAGCCGTTACGTGACTTGGGTAAAGAGTTTGTGCGACAGCGTGCTACGTTCCGGAAAACGTTCGTGGTATAGCCGACATGTATTCCGTTACCTCGAGCTTCGCTGAACACGAGAAGCACGGCTGTGTATTCCGAAAACGTGCACAGAACCATGTTTACTGTATCGGAGACACAAAGGCACTGAATGGGTCTCGCAGCAAGGTAGACATTAAGAGACATCATGTGACCGTCTGACGTTGTATCATCCTCTCTGACCTACTGCATACCAGGACAGGTAACTCCGAGAATTTTCTCCTTCCCTCAGCAGATGTGGACGCGCTACACATTTGAACTGAAATCGTCTTACAAGAAAACATTTCGTTTTCGGACATGGGTTCCTATTCAAAATATTATGTACTCACTTCCCTCTAAAAGTCCTAGAAGCTTGTAACGGGAATTTCCGAACACCATTTATACAGGGTGAGACTCTCAAGACCTGAATAACTCAGTCATTCTTAGTGATGGAAGAAAACCTTTAAACAAAATCTGCTTATCTTGAAGGGGGCATCGTATGGTGGTCATCATTTTTTCGTAACGTTCTTCATATAACAGTTAATCCACACAAAACCTGCAGTGAGTGGAGCATTGTTTACATTCGATCTAACCTGTGCATTAAAGCAATCGTGTAGTGTACGTGTTCTTTGTTTCTGATACTTCACCATTAACAGACCCTCATACGTAACGAAACTTAATGCATTGCACGCGTCTTCAACCGTATTGTTAAACGGTAAATAATGTAACACGCCAGTCCATTTAAATTAACAAAACTGACTATATATCTGCTCCACCCTTCCACCTACGAAAAAATTATGAACACTACATTACGTCGCCAGCCGCTGTGGCCGAGCGGTTCTATGCGCTTCCGTCCGGAACCACGCTGTTGCTGCGGTCGCAGGTTTGAATCCTGCCTCGGGCATGGATGTGTGTGATGTCCTTAGGCTAGTTAGGTTTAAGTAGTTCTAAGTCTAGGGGACTGATGACCTCAGATGTTAAGTCCCATGGTGCTTAGAGCCATTTTTGAACTACATTATGTCCTCCTTCAAGACTGTTTTCTATCGTTGTTTGAAAGACTGTTTTCTATCACTAAAAGTTGCTGAATAATTGAGGTGGTCTGTGTTAAGTGTCTAACCCTGTACATATTTTAAGGAGCGACATGGTTTTTGAGATTTTTTTGAAACATATGGTATGCAAAAGACTCTTTCATTAACTTTTGAGATATTGGTGCCTATAAACAGAGTTTTTTCGTTGATCGAAAGTTTTAATAACTGGGTTACTACCCACGGAACTAGGGAAACAGGCAAATGATGTCTGCTCTCTTCCAACTGTGCTATCTCGCATCATATTGGTTCACGTTACACTGTACGCTGCAATGGTCCGGCGTGAGATGTCTATTTCATGATCGAGAATGATCGGGAAGTTTGTAAGATAGCAAGAACTATGCCCCTTACATGAAGTCATTAAAGATCACCTAACTCACGTTGAGCGAACAGTAGGGCTGAACAAAATGACTGACAAGGCAAAATGCATCTTGTAGAGGGTATAGTGTGGACGTAGTGGAATAATTAATGTCAGGTGATGGTTTTAAAGTAATTCACATGATTTTTAACTATATATGACGGTAGTATCTGTTCCCGAAAGAACAGTTACCGTCAATGACCATGCAGCTTTGCTAGAAATGAAATGATAATTAAATGGACACCCAAGCTGCAAGCAGGCGTTGATACACTTCATTGGGGACATGCTGAAAATGTGTGCCCCTACCGGGACTCGAACCCGGGATCTCCTGCTTACATGGCAGACGCTCTATCCATCTGAGCCACCGCGGGCACAGAGGATAGTGCGTCTGCAGGGACTTATAAAATAAATAAAATAAATAAAAAAATATATTGTTATTTAAATATTAATTATTCTATCTGTATGATGGTGATTGTGATTGCAATTGTAATTAATATTTTGCTTATCTGGAACGTGGACGTTTAATTATTCGTTATCAGACGCTTGACAATGGCTTTTTCGTAAAGGCAATGTTACTCGTAGTTGACCGTGAAATAAAACTGAATAATCGGTCTTCGTAATTAAATCGTTTCCAAAGACTGCTGCGGTAGGTGCGGACTCATAATCTAAATCTCAATATTACAATAATTTGCCAGCCATGCCAATACGTCGTACAGAGGTGATTGTCTATTAAACATAAAAAAGTTACACAGTTAGTTAAATCAGATATATTCAATGAATAAGCCTACAGTTCATAATCCTACTAACTTTTATAAATATAAATTCTTTACAGAATCGAGTGCCTAGTGTGGTTGCAACTCGCAGTATTCTTCTATAACATGAAATATGGCGGTGTGCCAGACAATAATATAAAATACGTGCTTCTCGCACCACTTCAACCAGAGCTCTCCCTTTTCTTAATCAAACATAAGAGTAACGTAATTGTGCTTTTGTTTTATCAGCGACACAGCGCTGCAGTTGTGTGCCATAGGCTTTATTTATTTGTCACTGATTATTTATTTAATTAGTATTTCGCGTTTCCACGGAAACTCACACTCGGCATGCAAATGTGCCTTTATATTGCCCCCTGAATTGCGAGGCGAAAGGACACACCTGCAGGCGAGCAATTCACCTAAAGGCACAAGAAAATCTAAGTTATCTACAACTATTTACATGACTTACATTACACATTATACACATTATATACAAAATTTGAATGACGCGGGTGCACTGTAAAAGTTCTTATGTTGGCAGATAGAGTGCGCGCATGCGCAGAAGCGTCTGTGTAACTGCGGCACTGCCGTTATATCGTAGAGTTAGATCACGCGGCACAGTATTGCAGATCATATTGTTCGTGTGCGCGCGTTTTTCAGTCGTTGCACAAAGAAAATATTCAACTAAGATTACATATGAAGACTACATTCTATGACAGGTAACTTAGTTTTAAATTTACAATATTTGTTATAACACAATACAACTTAGATTGTTGAATGTTCTTAGTTACATAGTATTGTTTTGAAATACTTCAAAGAAAAATGTCCGTATTTTTCAGGTGCGTTGACCTATACACATCGTGTCGTTATTACAGTTCATATTCATCCGCTGCACAATAATTTTTTACAGGTTAGTATCGTCGTGGTAAAGTTTTTTGTTCACAGTAACATCGTTGTATAACAACGTGATTAATACATAAGCGTGTCCATTTCCCATTTCCATTATAGTCGTAGTGATGCAGTTCGTTGTGACTAAAAGCATTGCTTATTACAGATCAGATGTGACCCGTTGAGTAATTGGTCCACGTGCAGTTCGTTTTTTACATTCCGTGGAAGCTTGGTTGCAGAACCTCGGACGGCACATAGCTGGCGTCGATCCTTGGACAGTCCAGGTAAGTGTGTCCGTCACATTTCGAGAACATTTCATTCCCTGAAGTTCCAACCAAAATTCTTCCACGCGTCGTGTTGTTTCCTGGACAGGCACTTTGTGTCCATTTAATCCAGTTAACATCTTGAACTTAGGTACTGTAGTAATGTCACTAGACGATGCACGAATTATGCACTTCACATTTTCAGTTTTTTGCTGAATATAGCTCACCTAAATGTTCGTAGTTGTTAATCAAAGAAATCGTTCATCGCATTTACATAGGTACGCTGCATAATGAATGGCATTAACAGTTTCTTTCACATAGGTTTCTGCGTAGTTGCAGAGTTAGTAATGTTCGTTAATGTCCGTGAACAGTGGTTCACTATGCAATGTCTTTTTGGCACTCGTTTTGTTCAAATTTTTACATAGTAACAGTTGCACTATACATCAGTTAAAAAAATAAGTAATTATACATACACACGTCACATATTTTCTTAGCATAAACATAATATAGTTGCACATAAACATGTTTACATCATCATTACATCGCTATAGGTTATTACATTGTGTCACATTTGATTACATGAATTGCAGATATTTACATCCTCTTTAGCGGTTTTGCTGGGATATTATCGATGTTTTTTGTGATGTCATCTGAAATTAAGATAGGTTAGACACAACATTCATTACATCAGTAGGCAAGACCAAGCGTTTTCACTACTCAATAAATATTCAAAATAGTAAGAGAGAGAGAAAATGTTCGATACCTCGCGTTTTGTGCGTGTGTGTATAGTGTGTATGTGGCCTTGACTACTGATAGATGCTTTTCGTGTTGAGAGATGTGCGTCTAATCTATTTCTCAAAGTAAAAGATCGCTTCACAGATGACGTCTGTCAGTTCGTCAGGTGTCACACCAAGTCAGTGGTACCTTCAGTAACAAATGTTCCGTGAAAAATTAATATGTCATCCACTGCTACGTAATCATAAATTTTACTTTAATATTCCGTCTTTCAGGTGGTGCCGTGCGTTGAAAGAAGAGTTCTTCTGCCTTCAACTGCGTCACTGGAACCGATAAAATGAAAATTTCTATACTACTTATTATCTGTGTTGTAACAACAGAGTTTTTCAAGTTGCTTAGCAATATTTTGATGGGTATGACTTTGACATTATTCAGCATGAAATGCTCTAAGATCTCGGTGTGCGTATAGCCCAATAATTTTGTTAGTTCTAGGATGTTGTAACAGATACGCACCAGGATGCGGTATGTTAACAATTATATAAGGTCCTTCATATAGCAGACGCCACTTAGCGTTGCGTCGTTTGAGTGCTACAGATTTATGATGAGTACGAAGTAGTACAAGCACTCCTACCTCGAATTTTTGTTTTCTTTTTATTATGTTTCTGTGATGTTTGTTTCGTATTTGTGCGTGATGTGTCAATGTAGTCAATACTTCTTTTATTTTCTCTTCAGGTGTGATTTCCTTGTCTGACAACTTAGGTAATGGTTCTATCCACTGATCGTTCTGTTTGCAATTGAACATGATCTCGTTAGGTGTGTAATTCGTATCGTAAATATTTAAGTTATTGTGTACGTCTTCGAAAAGACTTAGGTAGGACACCCAATTAGTATGTTTTGATGAAATATAGGTCCTCATGAAACGGTTTAATTCTCGGAAAAGTCTCTCAGTCGCGTTACATTGTGGACTAAACCTCGAAATAAATATACTTTTAATGTTATTGTCCTTCAAGAAATTTCTCCATTTGTACCCAGAGTAGTATGCTGCATTATCTGATAGAATTGCTTTAGGTTTTCCTACGTGCGTCAGGTAATCACTTGAGAATCTTCGTATTATAGCATTTGCAGTGGCGGATTTTAAAGCATAAAGTTTTACATGTTTAGAAAATATATCGTAAAAAGCTAAGATATATTTGACGCCTCCAGAGCTTGCTGGATGCGGTCCACTGATGTCAGTACACAGAATTTCCAGGGGTTTACTAGGTAAAATAGAATGTAAATCTGTTTTTGTGGATAAATTCTGAGGTTTTGATTTTTGACATATGACACATGTTTTCAGTTCCCTGTAAATTTTTCTTCTCATATTGCTAAAATAACAGTATGTACTGAGCTTTGCCAAACACTTTTTCGTCCCATAATGACCCCAAACTAAGTGTGTGTGCCAAATTAGATTACGTTCAGACTCTTTGGGAATGCATACACACCAGTTAGTAGCATTTGGATGTCGGCGGTAAAATAACACATCATTGTGTAACTTGTAATACTTAGTCAAAGGATGATTGTGTTTTTCTACCAGTAATGTTATTATCTTATACCAGTGAGGATCAGATTTTTGTAATTCAGCCATGTTTCTGCACATATCAATATAATATTGGTGATACTGCTTGTCTTGAATTAAGAGAATCCTGTAGTCATTTATATTTTCTAAGTCACTGTTGGTATCATTCATACCTTGTGGAAGTCTAGACAAAGTGTCTGCAATGGTGTTGTCCTTACCTCTTATGTACTTAATTTCAAAAGAGTAGTTCTGAAGTGTAACTGCCCATCGTGATAGTCTAGGATGTACAAGTTTACAAGTTAACAAAAATGTCAGGGCCTGGTGATCGGTGTAAATTACCGTATGTTTTCCAAATAAATAATAATTGAATTTCTTGAATGCCCATACTATGGAAAGTGTTTCTAACTCAGTAGTGGAGTATGTACGCTCACATTCAGTTAGAGTGCGACTCGCAAACCCAATAATTCTTATCTGTTCCTCCTCTTTATTCTTTACAACTTGAAATAAGCAACAGCCCAAGCCAGTACGTGAAGCGTCACAAGTCATACAAAAATCTAAATTGAAATCTGGATGGCTCAATATGTTAGCACCCACTAAAGCATGTTTAATTGTATTAAAGTCATTCTGGCACTGTTCCGACCAGATCCAAACTTGATTCTTTCTGAGTAGGTTTAGCAGATGTTTACTGTTCAAAAGTGGTTGTGGCAAAAAACGTCTGAAAAATGAACATAGCCCAAGGAATGATTTTAACTGCTTTTTAGTTCGAGGGCTAGGAAAGTTTCTGATAGCATCTAATTTACTGGGATCCGGACGTATGCCCTGTGAATTAATGATATGTCCTAAATACTTTATCTCACTGCAACCAAACTTTGATTTTCTTAGGTTGGCTGTGACTCCAGCTTGTGCAAATTTTTCTAAAATTCTTTGAAGTGTGTCAACGTGTTCGTTCCAAGATTGTGTAGCTATCAGTATATCATCTACATAGTGTGTGACTGTCTCAACTAAATCGTCGCCAAGCACGGTATCCAGGGCTGTAATGAATACCCCAGAACTGACATTCAGTCCGAAGGGTAGAACACAAAACTGATAGTTTCGCCCCCCGAACATAAATGCAGTATATTTCCGAGAATCAGGAGTGATACCCACCTGCCAAAACGAATTAGCGAGATCTATTGTGGAAAAATATTTTGCATCTAGAAATTTCCGTAATTGCTCTTCTAAATTTTCAGGTTTTGTGTGAACCGGTAAAATTATTTCATTAATAGCTCGTGCGTCTAACACTAACCTAATGCTTCCATTTGATTTTTTGACAACAAGTAGAGGACTACAATAAGGTGAGGTGGATGGTTCAATGACCTTCCAGTCTAACATTTGTTTTAATTCTTGCCACACAGCAGGTCGTTGAGATAACGGTACGTTATATGTCTTATGGTAGAAGATCTTGTGAAGTTTAACTTCAATCTTGTATACATACGTGTTGATAACACCTAATCGTTTGGTAAAAACTTGTAAATATTTGGATAACACTTCCTGTAGTTTTATACGTTCATGTACACTGAGAGCTGTAGCTTCACTTATCTTATGATCAAGCAATGTTTTCAAGTCCATTATCTCTGTGTCAGATGTGTGTGTTTGCATGTCTTGAATGTCATTGTCAAGTACTAACTGAACCTTGTACCCTGTACAGTGTTTGTCATGCTTTAGAGTTCTCCTGTCCAAATCAATAATAATTACACTGCTTTTATCATTTAAAATACATTTACCTTTGGAGAAGTCTATAATGCAGTCCTTCTCGCTCATAATATCTATTCCTAATATGCAATTTGTCACAAGGTTTTGTACAACCAGGAATGGCCATTGTACGGTTCCATTACCTATTTTAACGTTTACAAAAACTTGCTTCGTAACCCTACATGACTTATTACCTAGTGCAGTAGTTATTTTACAGTTTTGGGCAGGAAACTCAGGCACAGGTTCCAATTCACACATCTTTTTATAGAAATTAAAAGACAAAACGCTCACAGCTGCACCTGTATCTAGGATAATAGTAGTTGGAATCCCACCTACTACACCAGTAGTAGATGCTAAAACAATTTCATTTGTGTTTAAACGACATTGTTTACTGTCTTGTAAAAGTTCATCTGATATATTGTTATTGTGGTTGTATCTTATAAATAAAACAGGTAGTTTTTGTTTAGAATTATTCGGCATATCATTATTCTGTTGTTCAAGTGTGGTGTCAAATAACTGATTAACATTGAAGTCGCCCCCCAAGAATTCTTCAGCCACGACCTGGGGCAAAGTAGTGACTGTTTCTAGTTTGTTGGATTAGCATTTGTACTAGGTACTGACACAGATTGAGGTTGTGCATCAGGTGTCATTTCTATTATATTCACATTCGGATATTGCCTATTATTATCTCCAAACTTTTGCGGTTGTTGTTGCTGTTGCGCATTATAACTTACCTGTCGGTCGTAAGGTATGCTCCAATTTTGTCCTGGTGGCTGCTGTGGTAAAGCAGAGTTTGAATGAAAGTACTGATCGTTACGAGTCCAACCTTGATGCTGTCTTGGCTCGTAGTTATTATTATTTCTATTTCTGTTTGTGTTTTTGTTATTACCTTTGTATCCGTTGTTACCGTTGTAGTTATTACCGCGGTGCTTTTTGTATGGATTGCCGCATGAAATGTTATTACTGTTGTAACTATTGTTTGTATTGGAATACGCGTGTTGATTTTGATTTCCGTACTGAGACGGCATGTGAGTTTGCTGTTTTTGTTGTACCGCGTATCCAACTGTGGGCGCGGCAGATTTGTGTTGGCAAGCCTGCATGTTTTGCATACCACTAGTGTAAACATTGTGGCTGCTGTTTTGTCGCGCGAAGCGCTGATCTTCAAGTAACATGTCAACCGAATCTAAGGCTGTTAAAAAATAATCTGAATCGTCATCCGGGATATGTAGGAGTTTTTCCTTAATGTTGAAAGGAAATTTGGCCTTCAACGCACGGAGCATATCACGCGTTGCGACTGGTTCGTCTAAAAAGTGTCCCATGTTCAAGTATTTTTCAAAATATCTGCGTAAGTTACCATTTTTACTGTTAAAAGTTTCAGGTTCTAAAATTTGTCTTCTGAGTCGCTCCTGGACGGATTGCGACCAGAATTTGTTCAGAAAAGCACGCTCAAACTCACTGTACGTGGTACATACGTCAGCTTGACTGTATGCCCAGACAGCTGCATCGCCTTGGATGTAACCGACAATATATGAAATCTTTTTCCGGTCACTCCAAGTGCGTGGAAATGCGTTACTAAAAGATTTAAGAAAAATCACCGGATGAATGGTTCGTTTTTCTGGGATAAAAATCTGAAATTGCCTGTGTTTCATTAAGCTTTCGTCTTCCTTTGCATTATGATCTGGATTTGTCCCACTGTAATTACTGCTATGTCCAGCTGGCGAGTAATTACGATAATGTTGCTGTGGTTTACCATGATAATAGCTTGTGTTTGTGTTTGCACATCGTGGTATGTGTTGTAGTCGTGGTGTGTTTTGTTCTTGTGTATTTGTCGTGTGCGGAATGTGTGTATCATACTCGAATGTATATTGGTTTCTGAACTGTACATTTTGACTGATATTTTCGTTACATTCAGACTGTAGTTGATCGGTGAATTGTCTCATGGGTGCAGTGACGGATTGTACTGCGTCACTGATCAGCTGTTTGTTATTAGTAATGTATTGCGCTACGGAGTCGTGCACAATTGTTGGTAAATTTTCACGTAAGCATCTATCAAAATGTTTGTCTTTGTTCTCAACCCAATCATGAAATTCTTTATTAATATTTTGAAAATGAGCTGTGGCATCAGATTGTAAGATGTCAGTCAGGTGTTGTTCAACATTGTCAAATTTATTCTGTACGTCAGTAATTCGTTTTTCAAGGTTGTCATGTACTGAAGGATATGTTTGAATTTGTTCAGTAAGAACTTCACACGTGACATTAAGGTTTTTTACTTGTGTCTGTAAAAGTGCTACGTCAGTTGTAGTCATTTCTTGTCTCGTATTGAGCTGGGAAAATTTAGTACTGAGTTCGGTCATCTGTTTGGTCAGTGTGGCGTCTATAAGTTCCACACGTTTACACAAAGTGTCATTACCTATCTTGATTGCTATGAGATCAGATTTGATTTCGTCATTTTGTGTTTTTAACTGTTCATTTTGTGTCTCTAATTGTGCCTTTAAGGTTGCCATGTTTTCGGCGTTCTGTTTCCTTATGGTTGCCATATTTTCTGCGTTTTGTTTCATTAGCATTTGTAACATGTCGGCAATGTTTACCGTTTGCAAGGTCTCTGCCCCCGCCGCGTCATTAGACGTGACGTCATGCATTAACATGGGCTCTGATTGAGATTTTGAAATTTTTGTAGTGGACGGCCTATTGTCAAAATTTTCGTCAACACTTGCGTCAATGTTTGATGAATCGTCACTACCGGTTGCTGTCGTAAAGTCATTTTCTAACACTTGTCTCACGTCCGAGTCGGATTGCGTCTGAATAGTACGTCATTGCTGTTCCATTTTTGCGTATTGTTTTCTAGTTATTACCATGCCACACGTGATATATGTTTCAAGAAAATTTTTGACACTGATTTTAAAATAAAATGTAGTTGAGCATGAATCGCTCGTAGCAACAATGGCTGTCTGTTAATTTAAAAATATAAACTGAATTTGAGATTATTGGTAATGGCTGCTGGCCATGTTACATGATATCGTACAGAAGTCGGCCATATTGTACACTCGTGTATTGGTATTGTTGCATACGTTATTGTTTAGGGAAAAGTACTGAGAATGAAATTTATCACTGAAACTGTTATGCGGAAAAGAAACACTACAGAATTTACTGAAAAGCTAATACACTGAATTATACGTCTGGTCAAGCCTGCTAATGCAAAGATGCTGCGTCTTACCTTATTTTGCTGGAAGCTTCTTTGCGTCTTCCGGCAAAATTTCAGAATTGGAAAATATCTTCAGATTTTGTTATCTCTCATACATTGACGTCCAGGTCCAGAAAGTTGATTTTTTACATGAAACAAAGAGAACAATGTAACAAATGACAATTGAACAAGTCCGACACGCAGTCGCCAATATGAAATAAATAAAATAAATAAAATATTGTATTGTTATTTAGATATTGATTATTCTATCTGTATGATGGTGATTGTGATTGCAATTGTAATTAATATTTTGCTTATCTGGAACGTGGACGTTTAATTATTCGTTATCAGACGCTTGACAATGGCTTTTTCGTAAAGGCAATGTTACTCATAGTTGACCGTGAAATAAAACTGAATAATCGGACTTCGTAATTAAATCGTTTCCAAAGACTGCTGCGGTAGGTGCGGACTCATAATCTAAATCTCAATATTACAATAATTTGCCAGCCATGCCAATACGTCGAACAGAGGTGATTGTCTACTAAACATAAAAAAGTTACACAGTTAGTTAAATCAGATATATTCAATGAATAAGCCTACAGTTCATAATCCTACTTACTTTTATAAATATAAATTCTTTACAGAATCGAGTGCCTAGTGTGGTTGCAACTCGCAGTATTCTTCTATAACATGAAATATGGCGGTGTGCCAGACAATAATATAAAATACGTGCTTCTCGCACCACTTCAACCAGAGCTCTCCCTTTTCTTAATCAAACATAAGAGTAACGTAATTGTGCTTTTGTTTTATCAGCGACACAGCGCTGCAGTTGTGTGCCATAGGCTTTATTTATTTGTCACTGATTATTTATTTAATTAGTATTTCGCGTTTCCACGGAAACTCACGCTCGGCATGCAAATGTGCCTTTATAGACTTATCATTTGCACGCTCTCCTTGAGACCCACATTCCCAACATGTCCACAACACTACATTCGTAGTGCGCCTAATAGATGTTTGCCCATCATACTCATTACTCGTGGCACATTAATCTACCAAGTCCCGTACGAGTTCGGGCATAGCGTGTGCGTTCGCACAAGAAGGTCGAAGGCCGGGAAACAATATTTTTAACTATATATGACGGTAGTATCTGTTCCCGAAAGAACAGTTACCGTCAATGACCATGCAGCTTTGCTAGAAATAAAATAATTAAGTGGACACCCTAGCTGCAAGCAGGCGTTGATACACTTCATTGGGGACACGTTGAAAATGTGTGCCCCTACCGGGACTCGAACCCGGGATCTCCTGCTTACATGGCAGACGCTCTATCTATCTGAGCCACTGCGGGATAGTGCATCTGCAGGGACTTATCCCTTGCCCGCGGTGGCTCAGATGGATAGAGCGTCTGCCATGTAAGCAGGAGATCCCGGGTTCGAGTCCCGGTAGGGACACACATTTTCAACATGTCCCCAATGAAGTGTATCAACGCCTGCTTGCAGCTAGGGTGTCCATTTAATTATCATTTCATTTCTAGCAAAGCTGCATGGTCATTGACGTTAACTGTTCTTTCGGGAACAGATACTACCGTCATATTTAGTTAAAAATCATGTGAATTACTTTAAAACCATCACCTGACATTAATTATTCCACTACGTCCACACTATACCCTCTACAAGATGCATCCGGAAGTGGCACACATTTTCAACATGTCCCCAATGAAGTGTATCAACGCCTGCTTGCAGCTAGGGTGTCCACTTAATTATCATTTCATTTCTAGCAAAGCTGCATGGTCATTGACGGTAACTGTTCTTTTGGGAACAGATACTACCGTCATATATAGTTAAAAATATGGGTTCCCGGCCTTTGACCTTCTTGTGCGAACGCACACGCTATGCCCGAACTCGTACGGGACTAGGTAGATTAATCTGCCACGAGTAATGAGTATGATGGGCAAACATCTATTAGGCGCACTACGAATATAGTGTTGTGGACATATTGGGAATGTGGATCTCAAGGGGAGCGTGCAAGGGATAAGTCCCTGCAGACGCACTATCCTCTGTGCCCGCGGTGGCTCAGATGGATAGAGCGTCTGCTATGTAAGCAGGAGATCCCGGGTTCGAGTCCCGGTAGGGGCACACATTTTCAACATGTCCCCAATGTAGTGTATCAACGCCTGCTTGCAGCTAGGGTGTCCATTTAATTATCATTTCATTTAATTCACATGACATGAAAACTTTGTGGAAATGAGTCAATTTACTGGACGCTAGTTTACCCAGGGAAGTATTTGGAATTGACCATGGCCAGATGGGGAACGGCGAAGGGAAGCGATAATAGGCAGCTTAGGGCAGCTCAAGCTCTGAGAAAGCGGTAACGCAGCGCGGCCTCCAGCCGCCTTAAGATGAGTGACAGCATGGGTGGTTGACCCCGACCCCATGCTGATGTACCGAGAAACAGACAGAGAACTTTACGCCTGTTGATAAATGTCCGTCATCCCTTTTTCTGTGAAACATGCGAGAAAGCCGCGCAAAGTTACGGTGGAGTGGTCAACAGAGGTCAAAATATGTGTGTTTGTGACTATAGCAACTTCACGTTGAATACACGGTCCACAGAGCCTGAAGTAAATCAGGTGAAGGGCGACAGCATGAAATACGCCGGCCTCCGATGGGAACGTAGGACCAAGGAATTTGAGGTACTCTCCTGGGAGTCAGAATTCCGGAAAACTTGGTGTTTGTGCAGACGCTAACCTTGATGGGTGGCCTGGGGGGAGCTACATAGAAGAAGTTGGGAGGAAGGGAAATTTTGTGGGAATTTGTTCACGCGACTTGCACTGAAATTGGCGTAAGTGGTTTTGCTGGAGGGGAATCCGAGGCAACGAGCGGACTGGCAGAAGTCTCAGTAGAGGTCTTCCGTTCCCAGCTTGCCTAGAGCGCGTATGTGGCGTTCTTTACTCAGCTTGCCTGAGATAGAGTGAGCATCTCTGCAGTTTAGGACTTAGAAAATGGAACGATTGAGCTTGGAGATAGGACGTTTTCGTTCAGCTATGTACTGAGCAAGATAGCTAGGAGTGAATAGAAGAGCACAGCCTTGCAGCACAACGAGGTCAGCCGACGTACACACAACGACGCAGCTCCGTCACGCTGAATTTGGTGATATTGAGCCCGCTCCGGCCACTGATTAATTTGTTGGATCACGTCGGCAAAGTTTCCACGAGGGTTTCATGGGCTGTGTACCGTAGAATTCTTCTCACACTTCGCATTACGCCTGGGTCAGTCGATAGGAATTACTTTTGAGTTATCGAGCTTTACTCCATGCAAACACAATTTATTACCACTGTCTGGTAGGAGAGTCACATAATGTGATGATTGAAGGTTGTGAGTTAAAATAAATTTGTGATAATCAACTGCATCTGTTGTCAATCAAGTAGTGGAAATCCCAAGTCACATTCTTAATAAATTTTATGTTCAACATTTGCATCTGGTGTTCAATAGCTGCATATAACATCAATGTGCACCCCTTTTTAATTAAAAGTGATCAATTCAGAATCAATTAATGTCAACACTGCCACCGCAGTTCAATCAGGAGCCACAGGGCCTTATTACTTTCTTTGCGTTATCCTATATTGCGGCAGTTTTGCACTCTCTGTTGATCTGTTAGTCAATTAGCTGGGGTGAACACACGCCAAAACCAGAGAAGTGACGGGTGGGGTGTTACAAGTTCTACGTCTACTACATCTATACTTCATAAACCACCATGCGGTGTGGGGCTAAGGGTACTTCGTCATTACCCCCCCCCCTTCCTGTTCCAATCATGAATAGTTTGCGGGAAGAACGATTGCCGGTAAATCTGCTTGTCGGCTCGGAGCTCTCTGATTTTTACTTCATGGTCTTTTTGCGAGATATACGTAGGCGCAAACAGTAAACCATACCGTGATACAGAACGCCTCTCTGGCAGCGTCCGCCACTGGACTTGCTTGATCATTTCCGTGACGTTTCCGTATTTACTGAATGAACCAGAAACAAAACGCACCGCTCTTCTACGGATGTTATCCGTTTTCTCTATCAGTCCTATCTGGTGCACATCCCACATTGACAAGCATTATTAATGTTTTGGTCGAACGACTGTTTTCTAAGTTACTTCCTTTTCTGATGGAGAATTCTTCCAATGAACCTCATTCGAGCATCTGCCTTACCCGTGATTAATTTTATTTGGCAATTCCATTCAAAATCGCACCATGTGCATACTCTCAGTTATTTTATAGAAGTAACTGCTTCCAGTGATTGTTCTGCAAGTTTCTAATCGTACAATGAAGGTTCTTTCTGCCTTTGTATTCGCAGTAGGTTACAATTTTTTATGCTGAGGCTCAACTGCCGCTTCCAGATGCAAGGCCTGATCGTCTGCAGGTCTTCATTTGACTACAGTTTCCCAGTGTCGCCAGTTCTCTGTATACAAAGGCATCAAGCGCGAAAATCCGCGTGTAACATCCGACGTTATCTACTAGGTTATTTGTTCAAATAACTTACGGGTTTGCTGCCGGGTGACGTCGTCGAACACAACCGATATTTCGACAGGAGCACACCCTGCCATTCTCAAGGCACAAATGCAAGGAAGAAAAAATGTGCAAGCAAATTTAATACCTCGGTTCACAGAGGAGAAACAAGGAAGACACCACACACAGAACAAGTGTCAACACAACCAAAGATAACCAACATCAGAAATATCGATAGTTACTATCAATCAACAGGTGAGGTAGCACCAATTCTGTCCCTCTGTTTTTTTATGAGAGACACAGCCGCATTCCAAGCAGCATTTAAACAAAATCCACTATCTCTGTTAATATGGTTGCTTGATAGTCTGTTTTCAGCAGCTTCCTTAGTAACACTATCCCAATAGTTGGACGTGCAAGCCAGAATCTCCGTGTTGTTGTATTCCATAGGATGACCGGTGTCAGGGCAATGTTCTGCAACAGCGGATTTGCTCGGTTGTTGTAAGCGTGTGTGACGCTTATGTTCAATACACCGGTCTTCCACAGTCCTGATTGTCTGACCAATATATGACATGCCACAACTGCAAGGAATACGATAGACCCAGGCCTTACGCAAACCAAGACCGTCTTTTACGGACGCTAATAGGTGTATTGAACATAAGCGTCACACACGCTTACAACAACCGAGCAAATCCGCTATTGCAGAACATTGCCTTGACACCGGTCATCCTATGGAATACAACAACACGGAGATTCTGGCTTGTACGTCCAGCTATTGGGATAGTGTTATTAAGGAAGCTGTTGAAATCAGACTACCAAGCAACCTTATTAATAAAGATAGTGGATTTTGTTTAAATGCTGCTTGGAATGCGGCTGTGTCTCTCATCAAAAAACAGAGGGACAGAATTAGTGCTACCTCACCTGTTGATTGATAGTAACTATCGATATTTCTGATGTTGGTTATCTTTGGTTGTGTTGACACTTGTTCTGTGTGTGGTGTCTTCCTTGTTTCTCCTCTGTGAACCGAGGTATTAAATTTGCTTGCACATTTTTTCTTCCTTGCATTTGTGCCTTGAGAATGGCAGGGTGTGCTCCTGTCGAAATATCGGTTGTGTTCGACGACGTCACCCGGCAGCAAACCCGTAAGTTATTTGAACATTCGATTCACCGGGAAAAGTTAAGGCCCTACTAGGTTCTTTATATACAGGGTGAACGTGAATAAAACAAACAAACAGCAGGGACAGGTACTGACTGGAAATGGAGGAAAAAAGATGTTAGGAACTTGTGTCACGAAATCGACGGTGAGCGCGGAAGGATAACAAATCGTCCAGGAACGCAGTACAGATCTGCATGGCATCCACGTCACAAAAGATGTTCAAAGTAGCCTCCATGAAGTGCAATGCACAAGTTCAGAAGTCGCATTATCCACTGCCACACTCTTTCGCACTTTCAGACCTCTCTCCCAATAGTGTCGCAGGCGTTGTGAACTCGCCGTTGAAGGGTCTGCACATCAGGAAGCGGTTCAGCATACACAGTGCTTTTCAAATGTACCCAGAGGTAAAACTCTAGGGGGTTTAAGTCCACTGATCTAGCAGATCATGCTACAGGCCCTCCGCGTCCTTTCCAACGTCCGGGGAATATGTTGAGTTGTTGGCAAAAGATAATGCGGTAGTGAGGTGGTGCTCTGTCAAGCAGAAACCGCATAACCTGTCGTACTGCCAAAGGCACGTTCTCAAGCAGCGTAGGCAGAGTATTCTGTAGAAAGTCGAGATACGTTCCTCCGTCGAGGTACTGTGGAATAATAACCGTCGAAGTATATGGTTGCCTGTCCACAGATTGATGCTTAACCGATGACGATGAGAGCCCACAGATGACGATTATGCAGACTGATGAGGCCAGTTCTGGTAGAAAATGAAACGCCCTCTGCCTCATTTTCATTTTGTTTATTTTGTAGCTACCAGTTTCGGCGCTTCAACGCACCATCTTCAGGCTGTAGTTGACGCTGAAGGGTTGACACGATATATATATGGCATCAGTGGCCAACATAACGGGTTACGCAAACTATATGAAAATTTTGGTGTCAGCATTCATATATATATATATATATATATATATATATGACATCAGTGGCCAACATAACGGGCTACGCAAACTATATGACAATTTTGGTGTCAGCATTCCAACCATCAACTGTCACCATAATCGGTTGCCTTTTGGTATCGCCAGTGCGCCTCCATCTTGCAGCACATTTTCGAACACGTAACACGTAAGATACCAGGGTCAGCCAATTACTTAGATGACATACTGGTACTAGACAAAGAGGCCCTGAATCTGGGCAACAATCTTTATTCCCTGTTCACTGTGTTGCAGCAGGCCAATCTTAAGGACAATAAGGACAAATTCTGTTTTTCATAAATCAAATGGAATACTTAGACAATGTATTCAGAGCTGCAGGGATCAGGCCAATTCCCCAATATGTGGATGCAATTGAGTATCTTCCTCTTTCCTCCAGCACCAGCCAATTAAAGTCAGTTCTTGTCCCACTAAACTACTCTTGCAGGATTATTCCTCTTGTGGCAGCCATGGCCGAACTCTTGCTCAAACTACTTTGAAAGAATGTGAAATCGCATTGGTCGCTTGACTGTGACGATGCATTTCAGGCACTAAAGAAGGCTCTCCTTCACCCAATTGTCTATCAATCTATGTTCCATCCAGACCTCTTAGCTGAGGACACTTCCGATTACAGCCTGCATGCAGTGTTGTTCCAGGTTATGGATAAGTGGCGCATTGTCTTTGGGTCTAAGTCTTTTCCAAACGCTCAATGGAACTATAGCCAAGTTAAAAATAAGAAGCACTGGCCATTATAGTTGGGGTCAAGAAACTACACAATTATGTCTACGTCACATTGCTAACTATAACCAATGTTCACGTTGCTAACTGACTATAAACCCTTACCCCTGCTCTTTAAAATGTCAGCTTCTGCCTCCACAAAAACAACTTCTTTTCTTCAGCAGTGGGCTTTGTTCTTGTCTAGTTATCACTACAACATTCAGTACCGCTCCAACTCCAATCATTCTAATGCTGATTAAATTTATAGCTTACCTCTTGGACAGGACGTGGCATTCAATGAAGATCTCAACGTATATTTCCCCTCAGATGCTGCAGCGGAATAAGCGGTCAGCAACATGCCACAGGACACCAAGCTGCTCACCCAGTCCTTTGGGAGCTTCTCCACTGGACACACATCAGGTGACCAGCCAACTACTGACAGCTTCATCAGCTGAAAGCTTGCTGGTACTGCTGGAACAGTTTATCTACTCTCCAGGAGTTCCTTCTCCTACAGGGTGACTCTGAGCAGACCAGAGCCATAATCTCCAGGGCAGCAGGTTCTCACTCTCTTACATGAGAGACATTTGGGTGGTGGTGCTCACTAAGAGACTGAGCTGCCATTATGCCTATTGGCAGGGCATGGACAAGGATATCACCACAATGGTTACTTCTTGTCACACATGTCAGTTCCTTCCTTGCCCTGATGCATCAGTCACTTGACCCTGTCTCCACATCGATTTTTTGAGGTCATGTCTTGGGCACACCTGGATCATCCTGGTCAATGAAAGCGTCTGGATTCCATACAACTCACAAATATCGAATCCTTCCACAAGTGTGACCATACAGGTAGTCAGCCACATCTTTGCCACTGAAAGTTTGCCTGAGACCATGTTTACAGATAAAGAGTCCCAATTCGCTTCAGCAGAATTTACCACTTTTTGCTCCAATAATGGTACTGAACTACTTCACATGGCCCCATTCCATCCCACTTCCAATGGTCGAGTCGAACGGTTTGCTCGGACATTTAAAATGCAGATCTCCAAGCATACCCACCACCACCCTTTGGAGAAAGCTTTTTCGCATCTTACCTGTCTGCTCCTAAAGACGGGTCCACAACTGCAGAATGCTCATATGGCCGTGACCATCAGTCTTTACGTTATTTAAGTTCTTTAATGCATCCTTCCCTGCATCCACCCTCCAACCAGTGAGCCTAGCGTCGCCGACTTTCCCTCCAGGGCCCAGTTTTGAGATTGACCTAACCAAAAGGTTGTTCATGTTGGGTCTAAGGCCTTATCTCCCAGCTACTTGGGCGGTGGGGGGGGGGGGGGGGAGAGGACATGGCGAAGGTTACCTTATTTGGTCAGTGTGTCATAAACATGTTAATCAGTTGCAGCCCTCTCATGGGGAGATTACTGTTTCCTGTGACTTACCTTCCTCTTCTGTTGCTGATAACAACCCTGCAAATCGCCTGGAATCAGAGATCCTCCCACCACGAAGGCCTGGGCCGGCCGGGGTGGCCGAGCGGTTCTAGGCGCTACAGTCTGGAACCGCGCGACCGCTACGGTCACAGGATCGAATCCTGCCTCGGGCATGGATGTGTGTGATGTCGTTAGGTTAGTTAGGTTTAAGTAGTTCTAAGTTCTAGGGGACTGATGACCTCAGAAGTTAAGTCACATAGTGCTCAGAGCCACCAAGGCCTGGCACTGCCGACAGGGCCGCAGCCTTCACACCTCCTCTTCCATTGGCGCTACCGACCCCCACAGACGTGGGTCCCAGCATCCTGGCCACCCCGACCGCCAACACAAGCCTGGCAGAACAACAGGACGTCGAGATGCATTGTCCTCTCTGCCTGCATGGAAGCGGAGGAATAATATGCGCTGACTGAGTGTTTGGAGCGCCAGCTTCCATGGTGTGTAAAGCAGGCCCCAAGCTGAGTAGGGATCAGGTTCGTTTGAGCAGTTACCAGACAGCGCCAGGCAACAAGCTGTACTGCGCATGTGCAGCTACGATGACGTAGACAGCCCGTGCTTGGTGCTTGCTCTGTTCATACGCTTTTCGTCGAATTTCTGGTGGAATTTCGTGGTGGGGCATCACGTGATCATTTGCAACCCTGCGGCATGTTGTTGAGAGGACATACAGAGTTGTACTTAGAGCAATTGTTTTATCATATCCCACCCAAATAAAGGATGCAAATCAGGAAGCAGTTCCTGACAAAATATCATTTCAAAATTAGACTCCACAGCTCGAAGTACCATAACTTTTGCTGTGGGGTGAATTTGACAGATTGTTTTTAACTTCGTACTCTGCAATATTGTTATGTAGCATTTCCAACAGTTTTACATCCAAACAGCACTGCAAAAAGCTAATAGGATGGAATACGAATTTCTTGGAAAAAAACTGTTTCTTGTGTAGCTTACACCGGAATAAAGGACAATAAATTTCACGACTATTTCAAAGTGTGCAAAAAATTAACAAGGTTGTCTGTGAGGCAAAGAAACAGTATAACTGACAGTTCATATTCTACTCTACGAATAAATATGAAGCCATGTGCGGAGCTAAAACTATAAAACACGGTATATTGCCAGTCTACAATTTACCATAGAATGTCATTCTATAAATTTAAGACGTAAACACAAATTTAAGAAATAACTTCAGGCCTAGAGGAAGTACTAGACAAGTGCCTTGTTAGCGAAAAACACTTTCACAGAAGGCAGATTTGTAAAATTCTGCTACAGCTGTCATAATATTTGAAACAAAATATTTAGTTCAAAACTACTGACCAAATTTGCTTACTTAGTCAGCCTCAAGTAAATGTTTACGTATGTTCGTACTTATATAGCATTAAGAGATCTTACAGTGTCATAAAAGGAATTACTGGGTCACCATTGATGATGTACAAGCCGCCATCTTCGCACTGACGAGGGAAGGTGCGTCCTCACAGCCTCCTGAGCAACTCATGGTGGTTGACCAGAGACATCCTAGGCCACAGCCAGTAGTCTCAATATGAGCGCACAACTGACTTTCTTCAGCATTGCTGAGGTGATAGCCAAACTATGTCACTGTGAAATGCCCGGGTGGGTAGCATATTTTTCACCCTGCCACTGTCACCGATACAGCATGCAGCTATGGTACTGACATCAGATGATGACGTGGCAACTCACAGATAAGGTACCATCAGCCCTTCATAGGATGTACACTTACGTAGACCTGCTGACTGCGGCTCTGAGAACACTTATATGTCCCTGTACACTGTGCATGATAAATGAATGTTACTACAGGAGCTGTAGTATCAGTGATGCCTCTGGGTGTGCACTGGACTACTCACCTACATCTATGCTCAAACTCTTGATCACAATGTGCCCTCATGCACTGGTCGCAGCGTAACTACTGAGTGGAAAAATTGGGAATTTGTTGTAGTGTCTTATGGGACCAAACTGCTGAGGTCATCGGTCCCTAAGCTTACACACTACTTAATCTAACACAGACTAGCTTACGCTAAGGACAACACACACACCCACGCGAACCTCCGACAGGGGGAGCCGCGCTGACCGTGACAAGACGCCCAGACCGGTCGGCTATCCCGCGCGGCATTTTGAATGCTGAAAGACTATAGGCCTATATTGCAAAGTTTTAGTCAATATTTGGATTGCATGAGTGGGCTCGGATTGAATTTTTTGTATTAATTATTTTAATTATTTCAAGAAGATACTTCGTGTTATCCATCGTGTTATTCATGTCCTGTTCAAATGTCTCCAGCGCACAGAGAGTCTTTGCTTTTATAATAGTTTTTTCTATCTAGATAAGATGGTATTTTGCGTGGTAAATAACAAAACAACTAAGTCCCATATCTGCACAATCTCCAGCCCAAACCCCGATTCCACCTTGTAAGGTGCCTCTTACGTGAGGAAGAAATTTTTACCAGTTTTAATAAATTATTGTCTCTCATTGATGTATGCGCGATAGTTAGGAAGTGGTGTAGTCGGTAGCCGGCCATGAATCAGAGAGCATTTCCCACGCTGGCTGGCTACGTGGCGAAGCGAACATATGTCGCGTGTAGTGGGGTGGGGCTCGGCGCTCGAGCGTAGCAACAAGCGTCAGCCTGGGAAATATACACGGCGGGAAGTACCGCTATCTTGGCGCAAAAGTCACCGATTTTGTTTATTTATATTTAATGATTAAAGTCATTTATGACAACATGAATACTAGGAGGAGCCTCTGGATGTTTAAAGATATTTACCATAATTTTGCCTCTTTAAAATTCACACCCGTTCATTAACAAATGCCGGCCGGAGTGGCCGTGAGGTTCTAGGCGCTACAGTCTGGAGCCGAGCGACCGCTACGGTCGCAGGTTCGAATCCTGCCTTGGGCATGGATATGTATGATGTCCTTAGGTTAGTTAGGTTTAATTAGTTCTAAGTTCTAGGCGACTGATGACCTCAGAAGTTAAGTCGTATAGTGCTCAGAGCCATTTGAACCATTAAAAAATGCATATCTTAATAAGTACGAACTTGATCGTAAATCCACGAACTGTGACGAAACTAGTAAGAGATACGGACCGCGCGCCAAAGTCGGCAGTCGGCGTTAAGAGCTCTTCCTGTCTTGTTCGATGGTAGCCATGCTCTCAGTTATGAGTAGTTTGTGACATGAGTGTTTCATTATTGACCTAATAGGAATAAAAGTGATATTACAGCATTCTCAATGTTAATTTCGAGTAAACAGATACCCCAAAGTCGACCGACAGCAATTTCAGATAATTAGCTTCCACCGACAGAGACATCCAATGCCCCAATGAAGAACCTGCACGGGACATTTACGAGAGCTGCACCGCGCACAGGTAGGAGGAAATCCGACGACACGACCCATCAAGGCGGATCAAGGAAGGTCCGACTTACACTCGCAAATTCCGGGTGGAAATGCTGACCAGTCTTACTGTACGTCACATATGCCACCCTCTACGGACTCGCGGCTAAGCTGAGTAATAACAGTATCAGTTTAGAAGCAAGGGGATCTTGCAACCTAAATTCCTTGCTACAGGGCCATCCCTACTTGTTCATTTGAAAGGAACATACCTGGTTTCATTCCACAATCAAATTTTTTACAACATCTTGCGAGGTACCGGGGCTAGCAGTGTATTTAACACTAAATTTTTCTCGAATCTTCATATGGAAATGATGCTCTAAGCCCCCTCTTTTGTAACTCCTACTTTTGCTGTTGCACTTGGATTAAGAAGAAACGCGAACTGGCTGTAATCGACCCTGCAAATGGAGTAGAAAAAAGTTTGGCACCTGCAATAATTTAATTGGATAGAAATTAAGGAAAGTTTCATTAACGTAGTGAGAAATGAAAGGGTTGCTCTAGCGATTAACAGAATGAAAGTTCTGTCCAAAATAACAATTTGATTTATTATGACCAAACTCAAAATAATAAACAAAACACACGAAACATTTACAATACATCAAACTGGATCCTCAAATAAAGGCTGTGATGGTGAAGTTGTCCATAAACTAGATTGTGACATTTATGACCAAGTGGTATATGGAGCCAATTCCTTGCAACTCAAATCTTAAGAAAAACACCCAGCCAGTCCAACATTAATTGCTGCTACAGTAGTGAGAACTCAGACAATGAACACCCAACACAGAACCACGTTAGAAACGACACGAACAGGCGTGCTCTACTGAGCTCTGATTGTCACATAGCTAAATTCCCTAATCTGCCGGTGCTGCGGACATACATTACCAGGCTGTCTTCTTAACTGCAAGGACACGATCTGGCATACCGGAGGCGATGGCTGGTTGCATCGACGTCCCGTCGTGGTGATGATAATGTCGTGAGTATAGCCCGAAACAAATTATCCAGTCTGGTTGATCCCAACTAAAGACTTCCTAGCAACACAAATACGCCTCTGAGGGAGACGAAGAAGGCCTGCCATACAATCACTGACGGTACAGTGATTGATTTTAACAAGCGAAGTCACACAGTAACTCCGATACAGTCAACTTTAGCCAAAACTGCCCAAAACAGACAACATAGGGCGCTTGTACGCAGAACGCTCAATTGCCAACTGTACTCGGAAAGTTAAGTTGAAGTCGAAACTTCAGCAACTTCGTTAAACAGTTACAATCAAATAAAAGTATATTAGACAGCCAACGGAGGGCAGGCTGTCCAGAGCAGCGAGAGCTCAGTCTTGTAACCCACTCCGACCGAAAGGCGAGAGCCGACTCTCTCAAGAGCACCCATACAAAACCGAACACAGAACATTGCCGCCCCCACGACAGTGGCCGTGGTTAAACGTTCCAATCAGCAACTCGAAAACCGGCGAAAAATTCCACTCTATTGCCGAAGCACTACCATTCCACCAATGGAGATTCTTGGTGCCAATTTCTGCGCCGATTTTGCTACGTCACGGAGCTATGCCCTGAGCAAGCCGATCACAGTTACGATTTTGCAGAAAACGCTGGAATTTTCGCGCCAAGACTGCCTGGAAACACAAGTCATTCCCATGCCTCGCTGGTAGCCCGCCAGAAACGGTTTTCACTAAGTTTCTGCGAAGTAACGGAATCTCCAGCCCAGCCGCCCCTTCCGGCCCATCTGGGCATGATGCTCCCGCTCTTATGACAATGTCGGCGTCTGGAAAGCATCCACTCGACTCCCTCACACCCGTAGGCTTAACCCTTTAAAGCTCAGCAGAACTCGTCACCAGACCATCCGGGTGACGAGAGATGCTGCATGGGAAGTCCGTGTGTGAAGAAATAGCAACTTTTCACTGCATGCAATTAGAGAGGAAAATCGAATTACTCAGAGTAAGATAGAAATATGAGAGGGGGCTCATGCCACATTTCAATCTATCACATCACCGTTAAAAGGTTGATAAATCTTAAAGTTAATTACTTCCTCGCCATGACGTCTCAGATATCGTCCCACCTGAACTCGCTTAAAGGGTGGGTAACTTAGCTAAGTTCCGCATCTGTAAAAATGAACACGTCGTCAGTTCTCGCACGCGGCGGCCGTATGAAGTAGTTGCTCGTGTTGTGCGCCGTGTTTGTAGAGCGGCAGCTTGCGCAGAGAGGACGGCGCTATTAACGGCCACCTTTAGGCCGGCCAGGCCGTGGCCCGCAGTACGTCAAACAGCGGCGGCGGTCGCCCCTGGTACGGGAGCGGCCAGTTGGCGGGCAGTTTAGGCGCTCCCCGGGCCGGCCTGCGTCTGGCTGGCCGCGCGCCGTGAATGGTGGGGACCCGCCGTGAAATTACATCTGTAAATCTCCCCGCGAGCGAACAATGGCCCGGGCTGCGCCGCGCTGCCTTTGCAGGCCGGGCCAGCCGCGGGCAGTCGCCCGGTAAACGGACAACAGCGCCGAGCGGCGGGCTGCCGTACCTCCCTCCACCTGCCCCGGGCCGCGGCGCTCTGTGTTAATTACCCACCAGACTTCTGGGCTGCGGTCAGGGGTTGACTGCCGCGATTACGTTACCAGCGGCCGCTTCCTTACTAGCGGGCGAGTCGGGTTATCTTGACGCTGCCGTGGCATAATCACTTCTCTTCTGCCGATAGTGATGGCGCTTTCCACCAGCTCCTTTCAAGAAAGCGCAAAGTGCGGAAAGGGTATAATTTGTCTCGTTGGAACAAATGGTACACTTACAACAAGGTCATCTACGGTACTGACCGATGCTGTAGACGGAGGTTGAACTGCATTGGTCTTGCCGGCCGTGGTGGCCAAGCGGTTAAAGGCACTACAGTCTGGAACCGCGCGGCCCCTACGGTCGCAGGTTCGAATCCTGCCTCGGGCATGGATGTGTGTGATGTCCTTAGGTTAGTTAGGTTTAAGTAGTTCTAAGTTCTAGGGGACTGATGACCTTAGAAATTAAGTCCCATAGTGCTCAGAGCCATTTTTTTGCATTGGTCTTCGGCAACAGACAGGATCCCTTCTCTGTACGCCCTTCGAAATTTTCGACCGTATCCGTAAACAACTGGAGGAGAATGCAGGGATGATGCTGTCTATATCTGGATCTACATATACACTCCCCAAATCACTGTGCGGTGCGTGGCGGAGGTAACTTTATAGCAACATTTGTATGCGAGCAAGGGAAAAACTCGATCGTTCTGCACACACTATAATATTTTCATGTCACGGACTTGCTGCTCTTGCGTACTTAAAATTATTGGATACTAGTTGCAGTGCCTGGCGTTACCCAGGACGTTTAATATTTGCTACACAAACTGATTGGCCCTTTGACTGACTGACACTCATAGAGACTGCAAGCCGCATGGGGAACTGGCTCAAAAAAATGGCTCTGAGCACTATGGGACTCAACATCTTAGGTCATAAGTCCCCTAGAACTTAGAACTACTTAAACCTAACTAACCTAAGGACATCACACACACCCATGCCCGAGGCAGGATTCGAACCTGCGACCATAGCAGTCCCGCGGTTCCGGACTGCAGCGCCAGAACCGCTAGACCACTGCGGCCGGCGCATGGGGAACTGCAATCGCTTTAAATCGTAGAGCATATTTGAGTCACTGGGTGTCAACGGAATGTGACGAATGAATACGTCTTTACCTATACGAAAAGATGATTAGCTGCGCCATCTGTTGTACATTTTGCCATGATGTCTCATCAGAATTGGTCTTGTATTGATCCAGCTCACTTTTCAATGTTTCAAATGTTCAAAGGTGTGTGTAATCTTATGGCACTTAACTGCTAAGGTCATCAGTCCCTAAGCTTACACACTACTTAACCTGAATTATCCTAAGGACAAACACACACACCCATGCCCGACGGAGGACTCGAACCTCCGCCGGGACCAACCGCACAGTCCATGACTGCAGCGACCTAGACAGCTCGGCTAATCCCCCGCGGCTTTCAGCGTTTCAAGTAGGGCTGTGTTTAAGTACGACTCAAACTGTTCGAACAGTATCAGTTGCAATTCGGGAAAGCTCGGATTCTGTTCGATCTTTTGATTGGCCTGCGAGCTTGTGACTTTCGTCGATATTATATACACAACATGCCTTAGCGTTTCTGAGGTGCTGTGCATTGTAATAATAGAAGTAACTATAAAACATAGAAGTAACTGTAAAACATCACTCATACCGCGAGCTAATGACCTCCGATGCTACATCTCAAAGAACAGCATTGCAACTGCAATTTATTCTCGCGATAGGAATAGCAGTCAGTTAACTACGACATATTTCGTTTCTTAGGCACTTAATTTTTCAGTAATTTTCTTCATTATTTCATATGAATCTAGAAACTTGAAGTAAGACGGAGAAACGATGATAATACGGGTGACACGCAATGAGTACGTGATAATGTACCAATGGTTCCCCAGAAGTTTGTAACGTAAAATTGAGGTAATAACGGAAACAAACAAAAACTGTTCTTTAGGCCTAATTTTTTTCGATCAGTTACCACTCAAAATATGATTACATTTCACAGATGTTAATAAAGGAAGGCTATCGATGATATCATGGAGATAATGAAACATGTTTCGGTCACATGAAAAGACAGTGTTTTGCGTAACGGACGGACCTTATATCCACTAGTTATAATCTATGTTATGTCTTGAGTCCTACATGTATTTCACTGCGATTGCAGCAGATTTGTCGCAGCTTTTTCCTCTAGTACCAGTTCACTAAAGGTGTCCAACAAAGTCTCGCCACAATGATGTCGTTTTTCTTCCGAAGCTGTCCACTCAATTTCCCACAGTGACCGACCTTTTACTAACATGGCAAAATTACTGGTTCCTGCTTGAGTGCTCAAAACTCTAGAGCAGCAATTCAGAACTTGTGGCACTAGCGTTTCTACTGATTCACTGCACTTCCCTACGAACATTCTCACAACGTTATGGTCACAATGTCTGTATTTATACAGTACTAGCTGACCCAGCGAACTCTGTTCCGCCTTAAAGCCAATAAATAATCAGACTTTGGATGTTCAGATCGATTTTTATTAGGAAATACAAATAAAAAATTAAGTATTTTAATGATTCTTTATTCTTTATGTTTTTTGGTGCATAGATTCCACTCTTCAATTAGATACCTTGTGATACACGACATTTTTTGTTTTATTATCAGGCGCAAGAACAAACAACGTAGATTGTCTTCCGACCCGTGAACATGCCACATATAATTGACCATGTGAAAAACATGGATATTCCAGATTTAAACCACAAACTTTCGAGGATTGGCCTTGTGATTTGTTAATGGTCATGGCAAATCCAAGACGGATCGGAAATTGAAGTCTTTTAAAATCAAACGCCATATCGGTTGGGGTCATCGGGATTCTCGGAATGAGAACTTCCTCACCTTCGAATTTTCCTTTGAGTATCGTTGCGTAAATAACATTGTTCATCAATTTACTTACCACCAAACGCGTACCGTTGCACAGTTTGGTTGATTTATGTTTCGAAGCATGATTACTACGGAGCCAACTTTTAGGCGTAAATTGTGCAGTGGTAAGCCAGGCACATGCAAGGAGTTTAAAAATTCAATTGGATAGTTGGTGACTACATCTTCATTTGTTACACTGTTAATAGATTTGAATGAATGCATTTTACCAATGATCTCATTGTGAATTATGTAGTTTAGGTCATCTACATCTTTATTCTTAGCCACAATACTCGCAAACAACGTCCATCGACCCAGCACAAACGCTAGGATGCAAGCAGTAATCAGTGCTGCAATCGTATCTAAACGCTGCTCGATTCAAATCATCACGTGACAAAATCTCTTCTTGTGCGTCGAAAATTGTCTACATGTTGATCTCTGTTGTTCGCTCGACTATTTCGCATTGCCAACCGAGCCGTTTCACGGGGGCCGGCCGGAGTGGCCGAGCGGTTAAAGGCGCTACAGTCTGGAACCGCACGACCGCTACGGTCACAGGTTCGAATCCTGCCTCGGGCATGGATGTGTGTGATGTCCTTAGGTTAGATAGGTTTAAGTAGTTATAAGTTCTAGGGGGACTTATGACCACAGCAGTTGAGTCCCATACTGTTCAGAGCAATTGTGAGCCGTTTCACGGGCTGCCTCACTTTGCTCTTGTGATTGAGAAGCACGAAGTCGAGCCATACTAACGCGGCGCTCTTCACGGGCAATTTGTTGTTCTTCTTCATTTCTTTTCATTCGCAATGTTTTGTATCCTTCTTGCATTACGGCTTTGACGAGAAATTTTCGATCGTCTTGGTCGTGGCATTGTCAATGATGATTCAAAGAAACTACAAATTATTTCTTTAAATTTTTAATGAATGATATATATACTGATACTTAACCATAGACGTTTATCTGACATTTGCGTTTTGTTATTCCACGTCAGACGCGTTTTTGTTACACCACGTTTTATAGTGACGTTTAGCTGACATTTGCGTTTTGTTATTCCATGCCAGATGCGTTTTTGTTATACCACGTTTTATAGTGACGTTTAGCTGACATTTGCGTTTTGTTATTCCATGCCACATGCGTTTTTGTTATACCACGTTTCATAGCAGTCGAACGGGATAAAAAGTATCCTATGTCCGTCTCCTGGTTCTAAGTTACATCTCCACCAATTTTCAGCCAAATCGGTCCAGCCGTTCTTGAGTTATAAATAGTGTACCTAACACGACTTTATTTTATGTATATAGATTAAGTATTCATTACACATTTCTGAACGCACGCGTAATATTCTTCAATCTTTTCTTTAAAAAAAATACACATAATAGTTTATTCATCCATTTTAAATAGTTTATGAACGCATGCATAAATGTCAATCATTACTTACAGATTTTGACAAAAAAATTTGACAGCTCCGAAACTAAAGAACTTTTAGGGAAAATAACGCATTTTTCAAGTATTCGTCAATTTTTCATTATTTTTAAGATGTATTCTACTATTCGGGGCGGAGACAAATCCAACAAATCAAAAACCATGAAAATTTTTATTCGTCAATTTTTCATTATTTTTGAGATGTATTCTGCTATTCGGGGCGGAGACAAATCCAACAAATCAAAAACCATGAAAATTGGTCCAGCAGGTCTCGAGTTATAAGTGTTGTAACAAACCCGACTTTGTTATATATATATATATATATATATATATATATATATATATATATATATATATATATATATATATATATATGTATAGATCTGTATCTTCACATTACGACGTCTTTCAGACAGGCAACCATGCAAAATATTTGTTTCTCCCTGTGTGGGAATCACGAAGTATGCGAGTGTCGGGTTGTGGCCTCCTTGACAAATCGAATTTTGGGTCGATCCTTCTACATCTACATCTACATCTACATGGATACTTTGTAAATCACATTCAAGTGCCTGGCAGAGGGTTCATCGAACCACCTTACAATTCTCTACTATTCCAATCTCGTATAGCGCGCGGGAAAAGTGAACACATACAGGGTGGTCGGAGATTCCCGTTACAGACTTCTAAGGCTTGAAGAGGGGAGTGAGTACATCGTATTTTGAATAGGAACCCATGTCCGGAAACGTCATCCAACGAGACTACAGAGCGTCAAAGTTACAGGCGCGGGCGTCTGTAAATGTACGTTCACACGGGGTGATTCCGTGATGATGTTACAGACTTGCTATGATGATGGAGAACGATAAATGTATTAATTTGAAGTAAGGATCCCTGTACCGGAAACGAACGGGTCGAGAGTTATAAACGAAAACCGTTCTGATACCTCTGACAGTTGAATACATTTACCGGTTGTTGTGTTGCGAAGAGTGTAGGGCTCGTAACTTTCAGCGGTGATAGTGTGGACAGAAACGAGAAAAAATGTCCAATAAACTTGGGCTCTAAATTGCATACCTGAGGAGCTATGACCAATCGTTCATCTCCGCTAATGTGAAACACATTTCCTCTACTGAGCGAGTGTTCACGGCTGTTATGGTACACACTTTAGAGCCCACGATTACTGGACATTTTTTCTCGTTTTTGTCCACATTACCACCGCTAAAAGTTACCAACCCTACACTCTTCGCAACACAAGAACCGGTACATGTATTCAACTGTCAGAGGTATCAGAACGGTTTTCGTTTATAACTTTCGACTCGTTCGTTTCCGGTACAGGGATCCTTAGTTCAAATTAATACATTTATCGTTCTCCAACATCATAGAAAGTCTGTAACATCATCACGGAATCACCCCGTGTGTACGTACACTTACAGACGCCCGCGCCTATAACTTTGACGCTCTGTAGTCTCGCTGGATGGCGCTTCCGGGCATGGGTTCCTATTCAAAATACGATGTACTCACTCCCCTCTACAAGCCCTAGAAGTATGTAACGGGAATTTCCGACCACCCTGTATACCTTTCCGTACGCGCTTTGATTTCCCTTATTTTATCGTGGTGATCGTTCCTCCCAGTGCAGGTCGGTGTCAACAAAATATTTTCGCATTTGGAGGAGAAAGTTGGTGATTGGAATTTCGTGAGAAGATTCCGTCGCAACGAAAAACGCCTTTCTTTTAATGATGTCTAGCCCAAATCCTGTATCATTTCTGTGACACTCTCTCCCATATTTCGCGATAATACAAAACGTGCTGCTTTTCTTTCAACTTTTTCGATGTACTCCGTCAGTCCTATATGGTAAGGATCCCACATCGCGCAGCAGTATTCTAAAAGAGGACGGACAAGCGTAGTGTAGGCAGTCTCCTTAGTACGTCTGTTACGATTTCTAAGTGTCCTGCCAATAAAACGCAGCCTTTGGTTATCCTTCCCCACTACATTTTCTGTGTACTCCTTACAATTTAAGTTTTTCGTAATTGTAATACCTAGGTATTTAGTTGAATTTATGGCTTTTAGATTAGACTGATTTATCGTGTAACCCAAGTTTAACGAGTTCCTTTTAGCACTCATGTGGATGACCTCACACTTTTCGTTATTAAGGGTCAACTTCCACTTTTCGCACCATTCAGATATTTTTACTAAATCGTTTCGCAGTTTGTTTTGATCTTGTGATCACTTTATTGGTCGATAAACGAGAGCGTCATCTGCAAACAACGGAAGTGGCTGCTCAGATGGTCTCCAAAATCGTATATAGATAAGGAACAGCAAAGAGCCTATAACACTACCTTGGGGAACGCCAGAAAGCACTTCCGTTATACTCGATGACTTTCCGTCAATTACTACCAACTGTGACCTCTCAGACAGGAGTTTGTTCGGATAACAGAACTGATTAAGACGATCGCTCGCGATAAGCGAGAAACTGGGCTGCAGTCCCGCTCTGGCACAAATTTTCAAATGGCCCTGAGCACTACACATCCATGCTCGAGGCAGGATTCGGACCTGCGACCGTAGCACCAGCGCGGTACCGGACTGAAGCGCCTAGAACCGATCGGTCACATTGGCCGGCGTGGCATAAATTTTCATGTGGCACAAAAATCGGACGTCAATCCTGATTCGCATAATGCGAATCCATTTCGTAACAATCTATTAAACTTGCTTCTTTCATTCGTTACTCCTATTTTCGCTACTTAGTATTATCCTTAAACATTTAAACCGTCAGACGTGCGCCAACGTTGACCACTAATACTGTCTTCGTTATAGGCGTAATCTAGCATTTATCCACCTCTTCAAAATCCTGTCATTCATTATACTATGTACAGTGATTGTGCAAGCCCTGCATTTCCTTAATAGCTTTTAGCTGCAAAGATTCACACAGGTAACAGTACTGATAGCGAAAAATATTTGACCTTATTATAGTTACATACGTCTGCCATCCGTCTCTAGTTCATGGCGCATTGCGTGTTTACAGATTTCTATTCGACACTGAGCCCCAGTATTGTCTCGCTGTCATTTACAATGGATAGGTAATCAAAACGCCGGAAAAAAATCAACTGTCGCTACTTTTAAGCCACACTGATGATTCATGACAAGTCACTACCGTGTCAGTGTTAGTTGGTCATGCACAATGGTCTTTTGCAGTGAAGTAATATTTGTATTTACCATTCCGTTGTTAATGAGGACTCCAGAGACACGGTACAAGTACGTACCGGGGAAGGACAGGGAATAAATTCTTCCGTGTCGTTTTAAAGTAACCATCCCAGCATTTGTCTTAGCACTTTAGCGTGAACATTAATAAAGCCGAGGAACTGCAGGGACTGCTTCCTGGCTGGAAACGGGGAAAAGAGAACCTCGACCATGTATCCGGAAATGTATCGTTGCCACGATAGATGGCAATGACGAATTAAAGTTCCTGTGAGCACGTATCATGTGTTCCTTGTGTGTTGCAGGTTGTGTGATTGTCATAGCATACTACAAGCAGCAGAATGATCTGGTATTCATGTCGGGAACGAGCCGACATTGTGCTTGTGTACGGCGAAGCAGATGGAAATAGTCGAGAGAGAGCGCAGCTATACCAAAACAAGTACCGTCACAGACACTAACAACATCACACAACATTTCAGACATTTTTTGGGTGGTTGTGTGGTCCTTTGGGACTGACGAACGTGCAGCGAGGTGGTGGACTGTGCGTACACCAGATTTGGAGGACCGGGTTCTACAGGATATTGAGCCGAAGCCATGGAGACCATTATTAGTACATGCTCCAGGCAAGTGGCCTGTCAACATGGTGCATGTCAAAGTACGATTATATGTACCCTGCATGACAACCGCTACTATCCATATCACCTGCAACGAGTGTAAGGATTATCAGAAGCGAATTTCTCTCAATGGAATGGACTTTGTCGATGATTTTTCCACCAGACCATCACAATTATGGGATTTCTGTCATAATACCTCTTTACTGACGAAGGAACCTTTACCATATCTGGCATCATCAGTCTGCATAATCGACATCTGTGCGCTACAGATAATCCTTGGGGAATGGTTGACGCATCACGTCAGCATCAGTTAAGCATCGATGTGGGCAGGGATTCTTTGTGGGGCCGGCCGGAGTGGCCGTGCGGTTCTAGGCGCTACAGTCCGGAGCCGCGTGACCGCTACGGTCGCAGGTTCGAATCCTGCCTCGGGCATGGATGTGTGTGATGTCCTTACGTTAGTCAGGGTTAAGTAGTTCTAAGTTCTAGGGGACAGCAGTTAAGTCCCATAGTGCTCAGAGCCATTTGAACCATTTGATTCTTTGTGACCAGATTCATAGACCGGTTATTATTTCACAGTGCATTGATGGAGAAATATACGTATACTTCCTACAGAATACACTGCCTATAGCTGCCTGAGAATGTGGCTTCGGCAATACGACAGGTTATGTGCTTTTTGCATGGTGGAGCACCACCCCACTTCCGCATTACAGCTCGCCGACACCTCGACAACATCTTTCCCGGTCGTCGCATAGGACACAGAGTGCCTGTAAAGCCGTCGGCACACGGACCGTGCATCCGAACGCTGAGCGTTGAGCGTGCCGAGTTTCTGACGTCACAGCATGGAATAGCACGCTCGGGAGTCTTTCCGAACGTGCAGAGCAATATCTGGCATGTCAGATATTCTGAGCGGGCGTCTGAGCGTTGACCAATGAGATGGCACAACGCCACCTACGTCACACGCACGCTGTCTCCCTTCAGTACAGAGCTGTGAGGCGCCTAATTGGCATTCATTTCAAGCCTATACGTATATATGCCGTTCCGAGCACTAGAAAATTGAGAATAACTGGAAAACCCGTTGTTAACTGTGTGATTCGTCCCAATAAAATAATGATAAACATCATATTCGTGGCAAAATAATTATTGTAACTTGCGTATAATGAAAGTAGGATATTTGAAGGCAGCGACACATTGAAGATCCACCCAAATCGCATTGTTCTTCGTACAATTTGTTATAATTAAATTTCATTTTTTAACATATCTACGAGTAAAGGTTTTAGGAAGTGGTAAGATATTATAATTAGAGACGGAACGCACGATGTTGGTTTAGCGTAATGAATAGCGTCACTGGCGAAAAATTAGTTTTTTTTTGTTGGGGCGGTGGTTCGCGTCCTGACACAACCAATTTTTTCCCCCTAACATTCGCGTTTTTATTAGGTTCTGATACTTTATTATTAGTTTAATGTAAGTATAGACTTTAATATTTGATGTTATGTAAATACAAGTTCACCTTTTTTTGAGGGGTGACTTTGTTCGATTAGCTTAATCCAAAGGACAGCTTGCGCTACTTGTATAAAGATATTTTGCTCCTTCTTCTTTTACGATTCGTAATTCACATGTTGCAAAGATTCTGCTACTGGGTAGGAACAGTGATCAAGTAAGACTGACCTTGGGGTGTTACTGGCATGTGGGAATGATGAAATAATGTTTATCTTATGCGGAGAAGTATTCCAAATTTGTAACGCACTGTTTGTAATGGAACTTTTATAAGCCTGTGTCCTTATTGATTGGACATGGTACTCTCCTTTTTGTGGACGATAAAAGAAATGTGCGTTTTAATAGAGCTAACGTGGGAATTTTACGCGCGCCCGTTGAATAAACAGTGTGATTTACGAACTAGAAACATCCCCCAACTGTCGCTGGAGTGCGTTGCGATGGCGTATACCACGTTGGGGCCCACGTACCGTATGCACAAGTCGAATCGTTCCTGAGCGTTCAGCAGCGCGTTGAACTTGGCACGCTCAAAGTTAACGTTCGACAGCACGGTCCGTGTGCCGACGGCTTAAGCATGGCCTGCTACATCACTGCACTTGAAAGCTCTGGATTTTTATCTCTGGGGAAATCTGAAAAGCATTATGTATGATAAACCACTTCCCGGTGTACAGACCCTTCAACTGCGTGTTCACGACACCTGTGATGATATTCGAAGAGAGGCCGGAATGTGCAAAATATTGTGGAAATCCATTATGCGACGTATGAACACGTGCGTTGCACCTATAGGAGCCCTCTTTGAACATGTGTTGCGACGTGCATGCGATGCACCCCCACACTGCGTTCCAGGACGATCTCTTATCACTGCCCCCACACCTCCCATTTCTAAACACGTGTCCTTGGGACTTTTTATCTTCCATTTCCAGCCAGGAATCTTTCCCTGCAATTTGTCTGTTTTATTGATGTCCACCCTGTATTTGTACGTCCGGACCAGGTCGGCCGCTGTGGTCGAGCGGTTCTAGGCGCTTCAGTTCGGAACGGCGCTGCTGCTACAGTCGCAGGTTCGAATCCTGTCTCGGGCATGGATGTGAGTGATGTCCTTAGGTTAGTTAGGTTTAAGTAGTTCTAAGTCTAGGGGACTGACGTTAAGTCCCATAGTGCTTAGAGGCATTTGAACCATTTTGGCCAGACCAGGATCTGATGCACTGTGCTCTCAAAGACCAGACCAGCGTCCCACCACAGCTTCACTTTGCACAGTTCAGTGATTTGGGTCCTCACTCGTCGATTCTCAACATTTCTGGATCTCACGCGAATATTTATGTTTCTGTGTGCCAACGTTCACTCAGAAAAACCCTCTTGCTAAATGGTCAGAAAGCATTCTTCAGTGTATATTCCATTATTGTTGACTTCCATCTTCCCTTCACAACCTGTCTCTTAGTCACACAGCAATAAGTCTAAGGATGACAGATGTTAAGGTTGGAAGAGCTGACACGTACCTTTCCTGCACGTTCGAGTTTGAGCTACAGGATTAAGGACACTTTTGAATATGTCATTCTGCTTCGTTCACTGGTTTTTCGATTTGGTTCAAAATGGTTCAAATGGCTCTGAACACTATGGGACCTAACTGCTGAGGTCATCAGTCCCCTAGAACTTAGAACTACTTAAATCTAACTAACCTTAGGACATCACACACATCCATGCCCGAGGCAGGATTCGAACCTGCGACCGTAGCGGTCCCGCGGTTCCAGACTGTGGCGCCTAGAACCGCTCGGCCACTCCGGCCGGCTTTCGCTTTGGAGTTGTAGGCAGTTTTCCCAGGCCAGCATAAAGAATCCCGGCTGCACACCATCATCCCAAGTACACAGTATTTCAAAAGAAAATCGGGAAAGCCACCGCAAAGGCCTGTCTTCCTTTTAGCCTCTGAAAGGAAAATTATCGGACTATCTATATTTAGTTTATAGCTCTTCTCAGTTTGGTAGTCATTTTAGTGTCATTGAGGTGACATTCCACTTGCTCTTGAGACGTATGTGACGACAATACTAATTCTGAAAAAAGCCAAACTCACCTCTTCCATAGATCAATTATTCGAAGGAGTTTAATACTGCGAAGGATTAGAACTATGATAATTTCTGAAGAAAAGAGATATCTCACCATTCATAAACTGAACAACCTGTGGAATATAGAAATACAGGTAAATGAAACTGTGTGCAAGACAGGAACTCCAGCCTGGGATGTTTTTATTTTGTTTTCTTTTCAGAACAGCACCAACGCAGTCCTGACTACCAAAAGCTATGTTCCCGAATTACTCGCATTTGGGAGTATTCCCAGAGGAGAGCTCGACTTAAGCGCAATAAACCCGCCTTCATGATAACGGTGTCCTTTACGCCAGACGAATTGAGCTGTCCTGGCACAGGAACCGCCCTCAAAAAATTACTTACGCCAGACTTTTGCATACCTCGTAGGACCAGCACAGCTGAAAGAAAGGATACTGCAGAGTCTGTGGACAACAGGGGACGGTTTCTAGAATAAATTTTCTGGCTACAGTGAATGTGAGGAGATTCGTACGTACGAGATGACGTACTGGCGGAAGTGAAGCTGTGAGGACGGTTTTCAATCGTTCTCAGATAGCTCAGGCGGTAGAGGACTTGCCAGCGAAAGATTCCCGATACGCCACACAGTTTTGATGTGACTGTTATTGTTGTTGAGGTCTTCAGTCCAGAGACTGGTTTGAGGCAGCTCTCCACGCTACTCTATCCTGTGCAAGCTTCTTCATCTCCCAGTACCGACTGCAACCTACATCCTTCTGATTCTGTTTAGTGTATTCATTTCTTGGTCTCCTTCTATGATTTTTACCCTCCACGCTGGCTTCAAATACTAAATTGGTGATGCCTTGATGCCTCAGAATACCCGGGTTCTCGGGTTCGATTCCCGCGGGATCAGGGATTTCCTCTGCCTCGTGATGACTGGGTGTTGTGTGCTGTCCTTAGGTTAGTTAGGATTAAGTAGTTCTAAGTTCTAGGGGACTGATGACCATAGATGTTAAGTCCCATAGTGCTCAGAGCCATTTGAACCATTTTTGATGCCTCAGAATATGCCCTACCAACCGATTCCGTCTTCTAGTCAAGTTGTGCCACAAATTTCTCTTCTCTCCCATTCTATTCAATACCTCCTCATTCGTTATGTGATCTACCCATCTAATCTTCAATATTCTTCTGTAGCACCACATTTCGAAAGCTTCTATCCTCTTCTTGTCCAAACTATTTATCGTCCATGTTTCACTTCCATACATGGCTACACTCCGTACAAATACTTTCAGAAACAACTTCTTGACACTTAAATCTATACTCGATGTTAACAAATTTCTCTACTTCAGAAACGCTTTCCTTGCCATTGCCAGTCTACATTTTATATCCTCTCTACTTCGATTGTCATCATTTATTTTGCCCCCCAAGTTGCAAATCTCATTTACTACTTTAAGCCTCTCATTCCCTAATCTAAATCCCGCAGCATCACAAGATTTAATTTCACTACATTCCATTATCCTCGTTTTGCTTTTGTTGATGTTCATCCAATATCGTCCTTTCAAGACACTGTCCATTCCGTTCAACTGCTCTTCCAAGTCCCTTGCTGTCTCTGACAGAATTACAGTGTCATCTGCGAACCTCAGAGTTTTTATTTCTTTTCTATGGATTTTAATTCCTACTCCGAATTTTTCTTTTGTTTCCTTTACTGCGTGCTCAGTATACAGATTGAATAACATTGGGGATAAGCTACAACCCTGTCTCATTCACGTCCAAGCCCCTACTTCCCTTTCATGCCCGTCGACTCTTATAACTGCCATCTGCTTTCTGTACAAATTGTAAATAGCCTTTCGCTACCCGTATTTCACCCCTGCCACCTTCAGAATTTGAAAGAGAGTATTCCAGCCAACATTGTCAAAAGCTTTCTCTAAGTCTACAAATGCTAAAAAGGTAGGTTTGCCTTTCCTTAATCTAGCTTCTAAGATAAGTCATAGGGTCAGTATTGTCTCACGTGTTCCAACATTTCTACGGAATTCAAACTGATCTTCCCCGAGGTCGGCTTCTATCAGTTTTTCCATTCGTCTGTAAAGAATTAGTTTTAGTATTTTGCAGCCGTGGCTTATGGATCTGGTAGTTCGATAATTTTCACGTCTGTGGACACCTGTTTTCTTTGGGATTTGAATTATTATATTCTGCTTGAAGTCTGAGGGTATTTCGCCTGTCTAATACACGTTGCTCATCAGATGGTAGAGTTTTGTCAGGGCTGGCTCTCCCAATGCTATCAGTAGTTCTAATGGAATGTTGTCTACTCCTGGGGCCTTGTTTCGACTTAGGTCTTTCAGTGCTCTGTCAAACTCTTCACGCAGTATCATATCTCCTATTTCATCTTCATCTACATTCTCTTCCATTTCTATCATATTGTCCTCAAGAACATCGCCCTTGTATTGGCCCTCTATATACTCCTTCCACCTTTCTGATTTCTCCTCTTTGCTTAAAACTGGGTTTCCATCTGAGATCTTGATATTCATGCAAGTTGTTCACTTTTCTCCAAAGGTCTCTTTAATTTTCCTGTAGACAGTATATATCTTACCGTTAGTGAGATAAGCCTCTACATCCTTACATTTGTCCTGTATTCATCCCTTCTTAGCCATCTTGCGCTTCCTGTCGATTTTATTTTTGAGACATTTGTATTCCTTTTTGCCTACTTCATTTACAGCAATTGATGTGACAGAAAGTTGCAAATCAGTACACACTTCACTCCAGAGTGAAAAACGTTCAGACAAACGCACGATCCGCCATTACTGTAACATCTTCAGAAAGTGCATGAATTATTACAAAACTAATATTAATGTTAGGGGTTCTTCACTGTTACAATCACCAGAAAGCTGCAAATCAGTACACACTTCACTCCAGAGTGAAAAAACGTTCAGACAAACACAGGTTTCGCCATTACTGTAACATCTTCAGAAAGTGCACGAATTATTACAAAACTAATAGTAATGTTAGGGATTCTTTAACGTTACAGTCACCATTATCCTTCCCCACGTTTTACGCATTTCCTTACCTGTAGCCTACCAGCACAGAAAAGTAATAATAACATGCGACAAGGAGCGTCTGCGAGAGTGCGCCGTCGCTGGCCACACGTTAAGCCCGCTCAGCAGGCGAGGTGTGAGTCGTTCCGGAAGCGTCGCTGAGTGCTGCCTCCGGTGACTCAGCGTCTAATGGGGCCGGAAGAGAAGAGGTGGCGCCCTCGCACTGGCCCCTACAGGTGCGTGCAGCGGAGCGGACGCACGCACATTCCGTGCGAGGAATAGGTGACGCGGTGGCATTCCCAGGAGCCAGCTACCCCAAGCTGACGTCAGACACGAAGACAATGATGCCTTCTGAAGCTGGAGCACGTCCTCCTGTTTCCTGGTAGTATGGATTCCTCTGACGAAACAGCGACACGTCAACATTATTCAGTCACTGTAGAGCTCGAATATAGAGACCACGGTATAGCGTGCCGCTACGTGTGGGGAGTATGGGAGTCGCGCCGATTGATGGTGGGGCTTATTAACCAGACTGCGCCTTCCAGTGTGACACCAACGTGGATTATCATCCCTGAACTTAAACTGCACCCAAAAATGAAGTGCAACGCCGTGGCCTGGGTACTGGGACACACTGCCTACGCCATTTTTGAGTTACAACTCAGTGACGCCGTACAGTACGTGGCCTACCAGTGGGAATGTCATCAACGATTGCATACTTCACCGCACTACCGCGAACATTTTGCTAACAAATTATCAGTTGCGTTATGGTACGAATATCAGAGGACGCTTCACTTACAGTGAATACTTTCGCTAGAAGTATCCCTTTTGTTTCTCTTTTCTCATTAGGGTTTTCCATTTTCTCTTGGTTTCTTACCTGATACACTTATTTCAATTTTTGTTTACATTCCACAACTCACACTGCTTTTTTAGAATTGTTACTAACCGCTCTCTGTGAATAACTTGTCACACGTTTCACTTGTATTTATTTCTGTTTTTAAAGGATTTCGATTATGAGAAATACTGACCAGCTATTCACAATTACATTTCTTCTGTTCATGTATTGTTGTAACGATGTTATGTTCATAAATAAATTTAAAAAATGCGCGTCGTTCGGACGCATAATTTTTGGTAGTCGGGATTGCATTCGTGCTGTCCTGACGAAAACATTATATATATATATATATATATATATATATATATATATATATATATATATATATATATATATATACTCCTGGAAATGGAAAAAAGAACACATTGACACCGGTGTGTCAGACCCACCATACTTGCTCCGGACACTGCGAGAGGGCTGTACAAGCAATGATCACACGCACGGCACAGCGGACACACCAGGAACCGCGGTGTTGGCCGTCGAATGGCGCTAGCTGCGCAGCATTTGTGCACCGCCGCCGTCAGTGTCAGCCAGTTTGCCGTGGCATACGGAGCTCCATCGCAGTCTTTAACACTGGTAGCATCCCGCGACAGCGTGGACGTGAACCGTATGTGCAGTTGACGGACTTTGAGCGAGGGCGTATAGTGGGCATGCGGGAGGCCGAGTGGACGTACCGCCGAATTGCTCAACACGTGGGGCGTGAGGTCTCCACAGTACATCGATGTTGTCGCCAGTGGTTGGCGGAAGGTGCACGTGCCCGTCGACCTGGGACCGGACCGCAGCGACGCACGGATGCACGCCAAGACCGTAGGATCCTACGCAGTGCCGTAGGGGACCGCACCGCCACTTCCCAGCAAATTAGGGACGCTGTTGCTCCTGGGGTATCGGCGAGGACCATTCGCAACCGTCTCCATGAAACTGGGCTACGGTCCCGCACACCGTTAGGCCGTCTTCCGCTCACGCCCCAACATCGTGCAGCCCGCCTCCAGTGGTGTCGCGACAGGCGTGAATGGAGGGACGAATGGAGACGTGTCGTCTTCAGCGATGAGAGTCGCTTCTGCCTTGGTGCCAATGATGGTCGTATGCGTGTTTGGCGCCGTGCAGGTGAGCGCCACAATCAGGACTGCATACGACCGAGGCACACAGGGCCAACACCCGGCATCATGGTGTGGGGAGCGATCTCCTACACTGAATAGTGCACGGTACATCCAAACCGTCATCGAACCCATCGTTCTACCATTCCAACAGGACAATGCACGTCCGCATGTATCCCGTGCCACCAAACGTGCTCTAGAAGGTGTAAGTCAACTACCCTGGCCAGCAAGATCTCCGGATCTGTCCCCCATTGAGCATGTTTGGGACTGGATGAAGCGTCGTCTCACGCGGTTTGCACGTCCAGCACGAACGCTGGTCCAACTGAGGCGCCAGGTGGAAATGGCATGGCAAGCCGTTCCACAGGACTACATCCAGCATCTCTACGACCGTCTCCATGGGAGAATAGCAGCCTGCATTGCTGCGAAAGGTGGATATACACTGTACTAGTGCCGACATTGTGCATGCTCTGTTGCCTGTGTCTATGTGCCTGTGGTTCTGTCAGTGTGATCATGTGATGTATCTGACCCCAGGAATGTGTCAATAAAGTTTCCCCTTCCTGGGAGTATATATATATATATATATATATATATATATATATATATATAGAGAGAGAGAGAGAGAGAGAGAGAGAGAGAGAGAGAGAGAGAGAGGTAGCTTTCAACTGTATGCGGCCTCACAGAAACAGGAAACTCGCTCAGGGAACGAAATCACAATTGACGACGTCTCTTTACCCTACACCTTAACTGGGCACGTTTGTGTAATGGCAATACTTTGAAAAAAAGAAGGGGAAAAAAGAAAGAAAGAAAAAACTTATTAAGTCCAAAGTTCTCAAGACAGTGTGAATACCTTTGGCACAGTTGTTAAGAAATGTTTTATCAACCACACGTAAACTTTCATCCTTATTGGCGTTTTCCGTTTTTAATTTATTCCAAAGAGTATTTCACTTTAGCATTGGCTAGTACTGAAACGTTAGGAAAAGGTACGTGAAGTTTCCAAAATGTAACTTAGGGGAAACCCGGATCAAAATTTAGTAACACCCCGCTTACTCTCTGGTTGGTAGACTAATTAAGGAATTACAGTGTTGCTAATGGTTTGATATTAATTTAGGATAAGGCATTGAAACCGAAGTTTCTGTCATAACTTGATCGTTATTGTGCAGTTTACTTTGTGTCATAACGATTGGCAGAAATGGAAAGTGTACAAAGTGTTACGGGAACTGGCTAGTGATATTTTGGTCCGAAACGATGAGTCAATTTTGACTCTGCTTGGAAATTACTGTAAATGAATGGTCGCCAGCTCACTTAGTGTGAGTGAAATCGATCGGAACTGGTGACTTTGAAATTACATTAAGTTACTATTGTAGCATGTTGGCAGGCGTGGACAATTACAAAGACAATGACTCGCGCTCGTTATCAAAACACCCAGAAAAATTTCAGTCATGAACAAAAGCAAACTTTCAACTACTTCATGGAATTAATTATCAGTTCTCTGCACTACCTTTTACATAACAATTGAACTGTGTGTCTCAGTGTATAGTTAATGGCCATTAAACTGTCTTGCAAGAGGTAAACTTCTCGAATAGAATAATTTTTGAATTTAAACTGACTGTTCTACAATAATGATTGGTTTTTAAAATGATTATGGAGTCGGTGCATTTAGATATTATTATGTAAATTATAATGATTGGTTTTTAAAATGATTACGGAGTCGCTGCTTTTAGATATTATTATGTAAATTGTGTCTCATACAGAATTGTCTCAACATGAAGCATTGTTAAACGTACAGCTTTGTCAAATTACTTGTCATAAATCAACACTTAATTGGCCAGTCCATAAAACTAACTTCTTGTTACATAAATTACTTCTCACAAAAAATTGTCGGGACATGAAATATTGTTAACTATACTGCTTTGTCAAATTATTTGTCAATAATCAGCAGTTAATTAGCAAGTCCAAAAAATGACTTTTTTGTTAACTTTCATTTAAAGAATTAATCAATTCGATAAACTTCACTCTTCTTATCATTTACTTTCACTTCATTAATGACACGGTTAATTACGGATCTGGACAGGATCCTGACAGGTAGTTACTACTGAGGATTACTCACCTTGGCCCGCATAAGTCGCTAATGTATTTTTATTGGACGATTTGCAGCTAACACTGCCAAGTCTTTTACAATTCTAAATGATAAACTGGTCGGGCCTTACTTCATAGCGGTGCAGTCGGTGCGGCGAAGTCCATACCACGATAATGTGCAGCCACAGGCCTTCCCACAATTAACTTTGGGCGCCAAGCGTTCTTCTGAAACACTGCTTTGTGCTGTGCCCAACTACTTCTCCACATTATGCCTGACCATACCGCACGAGGGATCTTGCAGTGATACAAGTCTTGCGTCCTCCCGCGGCAGAATTCCTCCTTTCCATCCGACCCGCTCGCTCCCTCTCCTTACCATTTGACACACACTGCCCGACGGCGCCGAGCTCCTGTGCCCAGCAACAGTACGACAACAACACTAACCTCTTTGGTTTACATAATCGATATTCCCTGACGTGGCCAGTACGTCTGCTACAATTCTTTATATTCCCTTTCTTCTGTAATTTTGCACACAGGAAATTATTAAAACATATACACCTATATACATCACAGTAATATACACAAAATATTAAATATTTCATTTAATGTACATAATTAATAAATCAGGGAAAAGATTATATGTGGGAACTACGTTCTTGACGATTTGACAATGTTTGTTCAAGGCCTTACTTTCTGTGGGGCTAGTGCTAACCATAAGCATACCCCTCTTCTTTTCTTACCTTCTTTGCTTAATCTGATTTTGCAGTTGAGTAGCAATAATGTCAGCTGCAGGAATTTCCCTGTTATCGATCTCCTTTTTAATCGATAGTGTGAGAGCTCCTAGATCAAATCCAAACCTCTGTAGAGTTCGTAGTCTGTAAAGATTTACTGGACACAGGCATGCTGCAGACTGGAATAATAGAACCACACACAGTGAGCGTTAAGTTTACTCGTTTCCAGCTGGTAAACAAACACCATAAATCAATGAATATAAAATCAGTGTCTGTAATGGTATTCCACAGCCTTCTTGATGTACTACTCAAACATTCCTTGCATGGTGACTGCAGACAACTGGAAGAAAACGCCTCAGGAACAAATAATTAGAGAACACAGAACAAGGAAGGGGCGTGATCTCGTGCAAGCTTCTGCCAGTTATTATTTTTATCACACTAGGAGAGGAACTGGTACGTAATATTCAGGAATCGAAATTTCGTTTCTATGTACTTAATTCAGAGCCAACAAAATTTTATCTCTGTTTTGGTCGCTTGCATGTACGTCCTCCGTTAGTGAAAAGTTAAGTGCCCGCTTGTAAGAGACTTTAGTTATTAAATATTATACGCCCAATAAAATAATGTTTCGAAATGTATCAAATTCGCCAATGTCTTATTTTCACCACTGCAATTTCGGCCTTAACGCCACTATAGAGTGGAATACTACAAAAGCTAAAAAATAAATATCACATAGCATAGACAGAACGGTGCTAACATGCTATATTTACTGAAATACATTACAGAAACTTCAGTAACAACGTATCACTTACACTGTGTTTCAACAAAGGTCAAACTGGAAAGATCCTCCGACATTTACACAACTGTAGGAATACAGCAACATTAGAAGAGCGTATAATTACTTAAATTACGTAAACTTGTCTTCCACAAGTCCAACCCTCGTCGTAGTCATGGGAGATGGGCAACGGCATGAAGTAGGGGATTGCCTGTAGGAACGAGGTACAGTGGGGACCGTGTGTGCCCAGGGACCGCTACTGTAGCTGTGAAGGTCCTACAGGAACCCTGAAAAGTGACGGCTAACGGGGCTCTGGTGAAGCTACGAGAGTCCCAGCAAGCCAGTAGTGGATTATGATTACTTCTTCCAAAAATAGAACAGGCTTCTGAAAGCACGGATTCAATCGACGACGAACTAGCTATAAACAAGGACTTATATTTGGAACATTAAATACACAAACATTGACTGGGAAGGTGGAGGAGATGGTAGACATGATGGAAAGGATTAAGTTAGACCTGTTTGGGTTAGCTAAAACGAGATGTAAAGGCGAAGGAAGAAGAGAACTGAGGAAAGGCTACCGACTGTACTGGAGTGGAAATGAGGAGGGAAGTAGAAATGGAGTCGTAATAGTAATAAGAGATGGATTAAAAGAGAAAGTGAAGAGAATAAGTGGTAGGATGATGATGACCAAAATATCACTCTAGGGGACGCCCATACAGGTAGTAGAAGTGCGTGCGTCGCAGGTAGGTTGCCCTTCTGAGGAGAAGCAAGAGTTTGAAGAGGAAATGCAGAAGCAGATGGGAAAGAAGAATATGACAGTAATGGGGGATTTTAACGCGCACGTTGGAAGAGAAAGACAAGGCTGCGAAAGTGTGCTTGGACCACAGAGTTGAGAATGCCGAAATGAGGATGGTGAAAGACTACTGGAGTTCTGTCAAAGGAATGGCTTGCTGGTTGGGAACTCTTGGTTCAGGAAAAGAGAGCCACAAGATTACCTGGTACAGTCAAGACTTAAAGAGGAAGTCGATAGCTGACTACTTTCTGTACGATAGTGAGATGAATAGGAACATCATTGACATTAAGGTAATACCATCAGAGGCCTTAGATAACGACCACTATTTGCTGGTAATGAACCTGAGAGGGAATAAGGATAATAAAGGGGCAGAAAACCAGGGAAGACGTATAATGGTATGGAAGTTGAAGGAGGAAGAAAGCTGGCTATAGTACCTACAAGTAGTAAAGGAAAGTATCCCAAAGGATGAACCAAAAACGGTAGAAGAGGAATTTGGTAGATTCAAGGGAACTTTAGTAAGTCCAGCAGAAGCAATATGTGGGAGGAAAAGCAACAAAAAGGGATGGAAAGAAAAACCCTGGTGGAATGATGAAGAAAAGGATATACTACAGAAGAAGAATAGAGCCTTTAGGATATGGCTCTAGAAGAGAACAGTAGAGACAAGAGAAGAGTGTCAGGAAATAAAGAAAGAAGCACAAAGAGTGGTGGTGGAAGAAAAAAGAAAGTGGATGGAACAGTGCACCAGAATGATAGAGAAGGATAGTGAATGTTCAAAAAAGGTGTTATGTGGGACGATTAAAAGTTAGAGGAAGAATGGTACGACTGATTAAGCTCGAATGGTGAACAAAAGTGGACAAGATGTAGAGAATAAGAAGGAACTCAAGAATATGTGAAAGGAGTATTCTGAAGAACTCCTGAACCCAAATGGAGACCTGAATGAGGTGGAAGAAGCCCAGGAGAAAAAAGAGGAGAAACAGCAAATGGAAAAAGACCTTACATGGGGGGAAGTGGCAGAGGTATTGGGCAAGATGAAGGGAGGGATGTCACCAGGTGTGGATGAGCTAAGTGTAGAGATGGTGAGAGCGGCAGGAGAGGTGGGGATACAATGGCTATATCGAGTAATGAAAATTGAGTGTAGACAGAAGATGATCTCAGAAGAATGGAAGAAGGGAATTACTGTCAATCTTTAAGAAGGGAAATAGGAAAGAGTGAAAGAACTATCGAGGGATAACACTGATTAGTCATTGTGCAAATATTTTTGAGAAAATTTTGGAAGCACTAATTCGGGCAAAATTAGAAGAAAGTATGAGAGAAGAGCAACATGGCTTCAGAACATGAAGCTCCACGGTGGATCTAATTCTTGCTGTAAACAACCTCAGGAACAGCACTATGAATATGAAATCGATCTACTAATAACCTTCCTGGGCATTAAAGAAGCGTGTGGTAGTGTATGTAGAAGCAAAGTGTGGAAAGCCCTGGAGAACAGAGGAATATCAAAACAGATTATTTGGAGGATAAGGGAAATGTACCATGGAAGTGTGAGCTGTGCGAAAGTGGGAGGAGAGAGATCTGCTTGGATTGAACAGAAGAATAGCTTGAGGCAGGGAAGTGCACTTTCGCCATTACTCTTCATTGTAGTGATGGATGATATAATGAGTATGGTATCACAAGTAATTGGTGAAAGAAAGATGAAAGCTGTGGTGTTTGCAGACGATCTGCTGATTTGGGGGAATAAGAAAGAGGAAGGACAAGAGGAGTTGGACGTAAGGGAACGAACATAAAAAGAATATAGGATGAAATTTAGAATAAGTAAGAGTGAGATGATTGTCACAACAAAAAAGAAGGAGAGGAGAACAAATGGAATAACAATTGGTGGTGAACGATTGAGGAGAGTGGAGAGTTTCAAGCACCTAGGAAGCCTGATACAGGAAGATGGAAAAAACGACAGAGAAATAAACGAGCAGAGGAGAAAAGCAGAAGAATTTCGGAAGAGTTTCAGAAGCCTGATATGGAGTAAGAATGTACCCTAAATCAGTAAAAAGGTTATATACCGGTCATACAATGTCCCGATCCTGACATATGCATCAGAAACCTGGGTTATGAAAGAAAGAGAGAAGAGCAAAGTACAAACTAGTGAGATGGAATTCTTGAGAAAGGCATTGGAGTGACAAAGATAGACAGGTTAAGAAATGAGAGGATCAGAGAGTTAATGAAGGTGGAACCATTAAGGAGGAGATAGAGAAATCAAGGCTGAGATGGTATGGACAAGTTAAGAGAATGGACGAGAAGAGGATATCCAGGAGGATACACGAGATGAAACTGGAAGGAAAGAGACCAAGAGGAAGCCCGAGAGACAGATGGCTGCAAGGAATAGAAAAATGTGACCAGAAGAAAGGAGAAGACTGGACCAAGGTGAAGACGGAGAGATGGCGGCAAGACTGACGATAATGGAGAGGCCTATGTTCCATACAGACTCGGCCAGAGGCCGGAAACTGTACAAGATGATGATGATGACATAAACTATTACAAATGTTAACATGCTTTACACAAAGCCCTATAACCAAAGTTATTGTACATTATTTACTTGTGGACTGAGGAAGTTGGCGTGAAGATATATTCACAGATCATATCTCCTTTTCTCTCATCAGATATAGAACATTTTAGCGAGAACAGTTGTAATCATAGTATCAGAATATCGTTATACATTTATTGGCAGAATACAGCGTTGTGTGTAACCCTGCAGTTGTATGGCACAAAAGGACAAGAAAAAAGGGATTTAAACGCAGCAGCGTAAAAGTGCGTATGTTACCTGTCCGAAAAAACTTACAGTGGCTAGGGTGCTCATACAAATATTGCAATAGTAATTTTGCAAATCACTTAACATGCGTATACGTAGCAACAGAAGGAACAAAAATGATTGCACATGAACCGATCCGACAAACCAACCAAAAGCACAGCACAAAAAATTGAGATATAAATATATGACGAGGACTACTCCCACTAAATACTGGAAATATCTTTCTCCACACTCTAATACGTGAATTTTTATATAAATATTCAAGAAACGTTTGTAAATGTGACGAGGGAGCCATGGTCACCTTGAATGTAACAGCGATCCAATGTTTGAATGTGTGTGCAAATCTAAGCAGTCGTTGATCGCAAATTTGTTTTATTCAGTTAGCGTGCTGACGATGGGCCTACACCATGGGCCGTGGGTGTTCATCCCAGATTTATCATGGTTTCATATTAAGTGACGATTACAACAATAGCTATCAATTTTATTTTATTCCTTTAATAATTTTAAATAGATATTTCAATCTGACGATGATCATTATCATAGAAACCGATTCTTGAGCTAAATAAAAGTAATTTGCGATCAAAGACTGTTTTGCTTTCTATGTATGCAAATGTAGTCACACAATAAAACAAACCCATGGCAATTAGGATGCTAGCGACGAAGGTGTAAGCGAGTTGCACTTATAAAAGTGGTTACGTAACTGTTAATAGAGGTCATACAACATAAAAGACACTCTCAAAATAAAATAAAAACTTGTACAAGTTATCGTTATCACGTATAAAGCATCGTATACACCGTACATATTATAAAACTGGACGAAACACGTTTCTGAACAAATTGTTAGGTCAGTAAACCTAAGCAAATAGGACAGGATATGCACCCTTACGCCCTGTTATTTTCGGTAGTTAGTGCGGAAAGTAGACTTAAAGTTACCTGAGAGTCTTATGTTTCTTAAATTTGTCTCATCTGTAGGCAAGTCATCGGTAGGATTTTTTGATGTAGTTGTAAGTTTCTGTTTGTTGGAGTACGTTCATTATTCTACTTTCAAACACTGGGTTGAATGGCTCTTTGTTATTATCTATGTGTCTCTTCTCACTTAAATGTTTGATGCAGGTAGAGGTATTACTCTCAGTCTCCCTCGTATGTTCACTAACTCTGTCACTGGACACCAGGCAACTTTGTTCGACATAACATTCGTGCGTGTGCAAAAGTCCCTTCTGTAGATCCAACATCTTGCAAACCGGATGTTTCTACCAGTTTTGCGTCTGATCCTTTTTCCTAATATAATGTCTGTATGAAAACTGATACCTACATTACTTTTCTTGTACACCTGTGCGGCTTTGTCTGCGCCTGCATCTAAGTATTTTAATTTGATGAACTTCGTCTTTTTGCACTTGTCGTTTCCTGTTTCTAATGTATCCTCAGCAATTGTGCGTTCACTCCCTATTTTAATTCTCCACCTATACAGTTCTGTGCCCATATCCACTCTGTAGCCATTGTTGGTGGCCACTTCCTGCGAGATCGGTGGGTCTTTTTTCAATTTCATCTTCGTCTAGTGGCATGTTGCTATCTGTGCTGCAAGGTGACATTGTTTTTGAACTGCAAGGTAAGCCTAAAAGGTGTCGCATTGATATCAGGGTGTCCTCCAAAATAACAACTCGAGAAAATTATGGCTTCTAAGTGAGACATGGGTCACACCTACTTTGATTTATTCCAATAAAGTTGTTGAAAACAAATGATAAACACTGGCAACATTAAAACAATTATGTCTTGGCCTTTCTAACACAGTGATCAGGGTGAAAGATGCTAATAACTGCGCAAGTGGAATAATTGTAATCGTGAAGTGCTCAGTGATTGTCACGATGTTAAGTGAAAGGAGCGGAATACATCACACCTGTGGCTGGAGTTGAAAGTTGACTGTTCATTGTTGTTAAAATCAGTAAATCTTGAGGTAACCGAGTTATTATAAAATTAGTTTAATGTCCCTACATATCGCCTCGCTGATGCTGCTCGATCTCACCGTAGCTTTGCAGGTGTAGGCTGAAGGAGCGTAGTAACAGTCTTTGCTGGAACTGTCGACCCTCGCCTTCAGCTAAAAGCAGATCAGTCCCATATTTTTCTAAGTCGCCAATACTTCCGCCCAGGCTCGACGTCGGCTCTCAACGTGTAAGTCTGCCCGCAGCGGCTCCCGAAGATCAAGGATTTCTGATCAAGTGGTAATTAAAAGGATACCTCGCACGGTCCTGTTTTGCGGCTCTTACTAAACTGAAATTGTTGGAATCCTGTTCTTCAAGGCGCCAACCGATAAAAATGCTACGTAGAAAACACTTGCCCCTTCCTCTGGCTGATTAACGAATAATGTCGTCCTACCATATTCGAAAGGAAATGTAGCTTCTCCCTTCTCTCTTCTCTGTCTTTCTCTGTGACTAATGAAGCAGTCTTTGTCGTCTCCCCCAGTTTCTACTTTTCGTCACAATAGTGCCTTCTACTAAAACGCAAATTTTCTCACTGCACTCTCAGGTTGTGAAACGTTTCACCAGGAGATCCCGTCAGTGTTAAGAAATCTGTATGTCACAGCACAGCTGTACGACAGCACGGCCAATGACCGGTGGGCTACTGACTTTCGCCTTTCCCTCAGCAGGCCAACTGTGAGAGTTCTCTATGGGTGGCAACAGATCCTACTTTCCCTGGCGATCTGCGGGATTTTTTCCATCACTCAAAATGCTTTCAACTTCTCTCACCTCTACAAACCATCCAAATCCGAATCAAGAGCAAAAAGAAAAATAAAGCTGCATTAGTAAGTGTTATAACTTCCTTGCACGCTGTGTGGTTCTATAGTGGATACAGGAACAAGGTTCAGATGCTGTTCGTGAACAGAGAAATAAGATGGTAATTTATTCTGCATCTAAAATCAAATAGTAAAAATAATAGATAATGTTGTTGCTGTTGTTGCAGCGTCATTTACTAACTGTTCCTTTGAATGATGAAACACATACAGATACCGCAGATTTATAAATTCGTCAGTCTTCAATACAAGAATTATTCAATGGGTAACGAGCGTTGGTCCACTAAGAAAGCCTATAAATGTTATTCAACTGGCAAACACACGAAATGGACTCAGGGCGTGAGTGTTAGGACTTAAGCACTCCCGCCTGTGGAGCTCTGGGTTGGGGATGCTTGCATCTCATTGGCAGCGGTGTAGTCATTCGTTGCAGCACCCTAGTGTCGCGTTGGCGGCTGTAAGAAAGGTGGCGGCGAAACTGGTGGCGCGCATATTTGAAAGTGCGGCATATCGGATAGTGCCCGATACCGCACTCTGTTACCGACAACCACTAATACTGTTGTTTATCGTATTCCTTGGAGTTAATTAAATATTACGACCAAATCGGCTCAAAGTACTAAATTATAAAAATATTTAATTGGGGGAAATTCTGGAAAGTATTTAATAAAATTAAAATTATTAATTTAGAAGTTTCAGATGTAAGGAACTTTGAACCTTAACATTATTAAATACATTTAACCTTGTCGCAGAAATGCTCACTCACAGGGGCTATTCACCACGTGTCAACAAAATGTTTACATCTAATTTGTATCACTGAATGCAACAATAAAATCTCCATCCAAATGAGTTATGTAAGTAGGCCTGATAATGTCTCACCTGCAACGGATGCTCGGTTCTGTTCTGTATCAGTGTAACTGCCAGTCACAGTGATGTGATGACATAATAAGCTGACAAAGAAATGCCCTGCGCTGCACGCTATAATTTACCACATTTCAAAAAAGACAAGACCCTAACACTCATCATCCTGTTTATAAGTTAGCAAAGCTCTTACTACTCACTGCATTCAACGTACAATCAACATGTATACCATTCAAGAAAAGGGAGAGGATGATTATATATGAAAAACAAAATGAAATCAGAACTTATGTAATTTTATCATACTTGCAAATCTAACATTTAAACTTTTTCTAGTAAACGTACTCACTTTGTATCACAGATATCAAGCGTTAATGAAGTATACAATTGGCATCAGTTTTACTTTGAAATTATTAAATCAAAATCTCGTATTAATTTACAGAGGTAGATAGAACTTACTAACAATGGAACTTACTAACACTTTGTACATTGACAGACAAATCGCTTCCTTTACCTATCACTCGGAATCACTGAACTATGAAACTTGACAAAATACAATCATCGCCAAATGCATGCAAAGCAATGCAACTAATAAATTTTGGTTACTTAGTCGTTTCTTCATCAAAATGAACTCCTAAAAATATTTCCTCCAATAAATGCAAGTATTAGCCATTATACACTTTTCACAAATTCACATCTTCAAAAAAGAATCACTTGCTCTGATCCAGAGCTCATCAGCTAAGCCAGTTAATCGATGTCACATCTCACTCAAGACTCGACTATGAGTTGCCCTCTGAGTTACTGCTGTTCTGCCTACCAGGCACTGTTTTATTCAACGACACTTTAATTAATACTCAAAGACAATGCATCCTTTCGTTTGTAGAAGTTTTACAAACGTAGCCACGGAATTTAAAGTCTTTCAAATCTATCTCTTGCACAAATAATTGATAATCTCATGCTATGGAAAGTTATGTCTCAGTAACTCGATACATTACACTATACCGATATATTACATATGCAGGCGCCAAAAGATCTTTATAATCAAAACTTCTGCATGAAGTAAGTGGCAGACGATCTGTTTTCTAAGATGATTCTATACTACAAGTCAAACTATAAATAATGTTCATACATCATGCAAAGTAGGAGGCTGTCACCGTCCATGAAACTTCAGACCCACTCCTCTACCCCCACCCCCGGTGTTCAACAAAAGAATTTTTATTGGCAATCTCAATTTCAGTTTCAGAGTACAAAGTAAGCATTGTGAATGAGCATATTATAGGAATTCTACATATATAGTAGGAATTATACAGCCAACCAGTTGCAAATAACTGTTTGGTACAAGTGACCTAAGTTTCGACGCCTACTAAGGCTGTCTTTAACTGAATGAAATTTTGAGAAACCCTGTAATAATGTATATAAAATTAAATATGACAAAAACATATTAACTAAGATGACAATTGTCATAACATGTAGAGGTTACTTACATCAAAATACATTGTGCTAAAGAAATGGTCAGAATTTAGTACAGCTATGCTAAAGTCAAACATAAAATAAAATGCATTCTAGCCTTGTCACATATGCCTAACTAGGAATAACATTTGACTTATCAGCTTAGTGGCTCACATTCAAAAAATGGTTCAAATGGTTCTGAGCACTATGGAACGTAACTTCTGAGGTCATCAGTCCCCTAGATCTTAGAACTAATTAAACCTAAGTGACCTAAGGACATCACACACATCCATGCTCGAGGCAGGATTCGAACCAGCGACCCTAGCGGTCGCGCGGCTCCAGACCGTAGCGCCTAGAACTGCTTGGCCAACCTGGCTGGTTGGCTTACATTGCTACCACGAAAACAATACAAGTAGAGCCGCCAATTGGGCACAGACAGTGGCATGTACCCACTTAAAACATTGTGACAGAAATAACTGAAAAACCTACAGTTAATTATAAAACCAAATTACAGGGGAAGAGAGCTTAATATATTTTTGAAAATACACAGCAGTGAAGAGATGAAGTATAAGAGCCATGTATTAGGCCTTATAGAAATTACTATTACGGAAAAGACAGAATAGTAGAGCAAATTTATACTAACAGCTCTAGAACCCCAAAAAATTTTTACATGAAGGTAACTGTAGTAGTAAACATCTGTGAGATTCGAAGAAAATCGTGTTTCGGAACTAGAGACAGAAAGTACAGTAAAAAATAAGGGAATCAAAATTCTGCTAGTAGTGGAATAAAAACATTGACAGAATTGTCGTTACGTAATTGTAACTGTTCATTGAGGATTAGGTCATCATTCTTAGTAATGTGCTTTGAGTACATCAAGTCTATCACCTTTCTTTTCTCTATGAAAAATGAGAATTTTTTCAATGCTTTTCAGTTTGTGACCAGAAATTAACAGAAGAACAGCAAAAGTGGATTTATGTACATTAGTGCCTCTTTTTCCCAATAAATGTTCTTCGTGCCTGACACTAAAAGATCTTCCAGTTTGTCCTGTATAATAAATGGGTCATGAATCACAAGTAATTTATACACTCCTGAATTGTGTATAAGACCAGCTGTGCACTTAATATTGTGAATAATGTTGCGGAGTGTCAATGGTCGAACCCGGGACTCCAATTGGCCGAGCTGAAGCCAAGACCCACAGCGCCGTATTTCGTCAGGAGGCTGAGCAAGTTCAATAGCGTGAAGGGACAGTGCAGGTTGATACAGCGGTATTTGGAAGTATTCCTTTATTCACATAATTTACAGTACTACGGTGGGTGCAGCATAGTGTCAGTGTGATGCCCACAGCGTTGTCCCACGAGTCCAGCCAGCTCAGCAATTCTTGGTATGCCAACAGCGCTGCTGCCATCTGCAAGGCCGCTCAGCTGGAAGCCGGCCGCGCTCTACCCGCTCGCCGCCTGCCGATGTGTAGCTGCCCGCGATTCTGGAGACTGTTATAGTCCCTGGTCCCCACCACTCTCCACCCCGTCTGGCCAGCTCTGTCCAATCATGGAACGAAGGTGGATGCACAGGTCTCCAGTGGCCCTCAGGCGCTACTGCTCCCAGGATAGGATCAGACTCGAACCTACGCCCTTCTGGATGCTGTGCCGCAACTTGCCAACATGCCACTTGTAGTGTTTGCCAAGTGGCAACATCCCCCACCATCCCTGGCGCTGCCGCAGCGCTGCTGCTCCTCCTGCAATGTACGCCTCGCCCGACCCGTATGCCAGGTGGGAAGCGAATGTGGCCCGTCCAGGACCCGCTGCAGACTGCTATCACTGCTTTCCTTCAGGCAGACCGTGCTATCTCCAAGCACCCGACTGCCATTCCGTCCCGCCCAGGTGTTGCATCCCCGGAGATGGAAGACAGCCCAAACAAGTATGTAGAAATACAGTACAGGTTTACATAGAAAATTTACAACATTGCTGCCGGGCTGGCCCCTATAAGTCTCGCTTCTGATGTACTGTCAGATACAGACAGAAACTATGGCTGGGGTAAATTCCTATACGTCAGCTATTTACACATCGCCCTCCTGGCTCTGGCCTAGTGCCCCACCTCATACATCACAAAAACTTCGAGTAACGGTGGAGTTCCCTGTCTCGCTTTTGCTCAAATCGTATGTGCAACACTCTGCTACAGCTACATGCCATGTTTAGTCTGTCTGGCCTACTAGCTGCCGACTATTACCACACACTGCCAGCGGTCCCAGACTTCATTGCCCAACCATGCCTTTAGCGAATTTTAACAAAACTCCTCTTTCCTACGACTAAGACTAATACTAGTGGAGCAATAAGATTTTTATGCAAATTATTGCTAGTGGAGAAGGTAACTTTGCACCTGTATTTTTTAATAGGAAGATAACGAATTTTATAAGAAACAGGGCCTAGAAATGGAATGAAGAAAACATTTATGTGCTCATTATTGTCAGAAACAGCAGTAATGCCTAAGGTGGATTCTAGAGCTGTTAGTATAAATTTTCTCTATCATTTTGTTCTTTACATAATAGTAATTCCTGTAAAGTGTAATAAATGGCTCTTATACTTCATCTGCTTCACTACTGAGTAATTTCAAAAATATGTTAGGCTCTCTTCTCTTCTAATTTGGTTTATAATTAACTGTCGTTTTTTCAAGTATTTCTGTCATAATGTTTCTAATGGGCACGTGTCACTGTCCGCGCCCCGATGGTCGGAGCTACTTGTTTTCGTGGCGGCAATGTAATCTCTTGGGTCGATAAGGCAGATGTTATTATTAGCTAGATGTACGTGACAAGACTAGAATGTATTTTTTTTTATTTGAGTATCGCTGCTCTAAATTCTGACAATTGTTTTCTCACAATGTAATTTTATGTAATTAACCTTTGTATGCCATGACACTTGTCGTCTTAGTTAATATGACAAAAAAGCATGCTGATTTGACTATGTATTATTTATATTGTTTTGTACAGTGGGGGGCACTACTGAATGGATGTAATATTTTATTTTATTTTTCACTTGCTGTTCGTCAGTGCCTCTGTCTGGCGGCTAGTTGCAGTGTATCAGTCATGTTGCACAAAACCGGACAGAACCACCTTGAAACTCACGTGTTGAACCATCAGCAGCTAAACTCACATGTTGCTGAGAAGATAATGCTACCAAACTGCGTGTCTACAACTTGGTTGTCCAATAGGGAGGGTTGGAGGCTGTCACATGGGGATGGAACCGCGACCAGCCACCGGGAGTGGACACACCGTCTGCTTTCTTCGGCTAGCAGTTTCCGACCCGACCAGACGATCTCCTCTCCTGCTCTCTTGGGCAGCAGCCCATTCAGTTCTAGCAGCTTCTCTAGGCCTGCATTTCCTTTGTATGGCATTAAACAGCCATGCACCTAAAATACGTTTGATTTTTCACCTCAGCGGGTGCCCACTGCTTTCTCTTCCTCGCCAGTCCTGCCACATTAACAGTTTCACAAAATTTTATTCTGATAAAGACACACTTGGTAGGTGTCAAAACCTAGGTTAATTTTACCAGACAGTCATTTGAACCTGGTTGGCTGTATAATTCCTTCGTGTGGAAGTTGTCTACACTTGCCATGTTTCAAACTTTATAATTTATATGAATTGTATGGCACGAGAAATATTGAAATCGTACCAGAAAATAGGATTTTTTATTCAAGTAGTCAGAAAAACTTTCATGCCAGCTGGGAACATAAGATAATATCATATATACAGAATTACGAGAATTATATAAGTACAAGAGCAGAGCCTAAATAAAATATTAGGTGTATCACATGTAGAAAATATTGAAGGGACCTAAAACTAAGCGTAAAAATTAAAAATTTTATTATGTTTTCTTAAAAATTTCAGAAGATAGTCAATGAAATGGCAAATGGCAGACTCAGGGACACCGTCTTCACTCGCAAGACTCTGAATATAAACGAATTATAGTTTGTGGAAAGGGAACACCTAGTAATGCTAAAGCATATATAGTCCATGTCACTGATAACCCACCCCAAATTCTTTACTTTGAGGCACTAGGTATTATTTGATGAAATACTAAACTACTGATATGTTTGACATAGCTCACCCATAAATTTCTAAATTCCTACACCTGTGCTCACTAATGTAAAATGCAGTTTTCATATAACACTGTTTTACATAGTCTGTATCTCTGAATTTTTTGTTTCATGAGATAAATAGCTATCGAGCTAATTTCTTTTCCACATGAGAACAAAAGGTAATAATCAAATATTATGCCAAATACCTGTTGTTTACACGTTTCATAATTGTTGTCATAAATTCCAATTCCTCCTTCATATAATTCTTAAAGTTGTAAAAGGAAAATATAGACTGTATCATATAAGTGTCCAACTTATGTCAAAACACTGGAAACCATAAATCATCCTTACATAAAAGTCTGTCATTTCAAAAATTAGGTTCATAGTGTGTAAGACAATGTGTTCAATTCCTTAACATCCAAGAATGCGTAGTCATAATTACATATACATGAAACGTGTGAATGTGACGTTTTTTGATTCCCTTATATATAGCAATTGCAATACCAAATTATTCATAATGAAAAGAAGATACTAACTACAGGGTACCTTCCTACAAAGTGAACAAATTACTACACAAGGGCAACACAGAAAACATTAAACTACAATACCAAATGTACTCTTATGTACAGGAAAAGTTAGTAGGTATTGTCATTACTTATTATAAAGAGAGTGATATTGAATTGCTATTGCATATCTCATTGCTTTCTTAAGACTAAATGATGCATGATAAGCAGTGTTGATGTGCTGAATATGAACCTCACATTCCTTGTATTAAATCGTTAAGGAATTTTTCATTAAGCACTTATGTAGCTTTTTATGTTTACCTAAGAAAATTATGTTTCATACTTACTGAACAACTAGATATGATCCCCAATCTACCTAAAATTTTTGAACCCTGTTCAGTGAAGAATACCAAAGGTAAATGATGGGTCCATTGTTTCCCTTCCTATTATTGTCATAACATTGTAACCTCAGAATAATAATCACATAAAATCCGAAGCACCTATGTTCAATAATAGCTTCATTGTTTCCTCTTATATTGTCAACATAACATTTTTACCTATGGAACTCATTTTTCAGTCTTCATTAAACATTTGAGTCACAATTTGCAACATTGTATATATTTCTTACCTCATCATTTCCTGATGTTCTGCATAACAATTATTTACTTACCTCCTTGCTCATGTAGTGAACACTTGGACAACATATTGCATTCACCATTATTAATATATTTCCCATACTTTTAATATATTCAGATGATATTGTTGTGGTCTTCTATATTACAATAATACTTTGTATGTAAAGTAATGATTTTAGGTGGCAATCACATGTGTTATTTCTTACACTGAAAAATATACAAGAGATTATTATATTTGCACACTGTCAAAGCCATTCATAACAAAATGTAATTTCATACTGAGTTGGATATGATAGCAAAAATCAGAATAAAATCAAATGATATTTATGATGAGAAATTATTGTGTTTTCACTTAATCAAAGAATGGTTTGGTGTTCAGTTCAGGACATAGCCCTCAAAATTTACATGTATTCAGAATTTGTTTCCACAGCACCTGTATACACAGTCAGCTCAATACAGAATGGTTCAGTGATATGCCTTTGTGGGGTAAATCGTGGCATCTAACTAAAACATTTTGTCATGGACAATGTTTTAACATTTATCTGACCTGTTGCTGTTCTTGTCTTCTTTCTGCCACTTTTGTGCTATTTGTTACTGTGGGATTAGTAATCTCACTGTGAAATAGCTTTATGCATGGAGGAAATTGTATCAGTTCTTTTTATGGTCTGCAGGCTGTTCATTCTTTAACACTAGGACAAGGGATAGGATTAGGTTTTGCAACAGTGCAGTTACTGTTCCTAAGACTTGCATTTCCTATACTAATATAGTCTACATAATATGTCAAGGTTGTACCAATATCAACAGTAATTTGCAAAGTAGATACCACTGTATGAAAATGAGGAAAGCTGTGTATTTATGACATTCAGATTTCAGATGAATTTGCCAGAAATATGTTATACTTCTATTGTAATATCTCATACAACATTGTGGGTGATCTATCTCAGGCACGATAATAGTTTTGTTTGCCCAGGAATCAAGACTCACTTTAATGGATATGTCATTTTTGTTAACTGTATCAGGTGGATTGTTATATGAGCTTATCGTTTGTCCTATGATACGCTGTTCAAGCATCTCTTGAATTTTTTGTTGCGCTTTATCTTAACCTCAAATTCATACTCAGAATTTTTAATGGTGCCTGGTTTATTAACTAATTTCGAAATGTGAATTTAAAATTTCAAAGCATTCTTGGTTTCCAGTTTCAGTAGAATTATCAATATTATTCACATTACTATGTATGACAGCTCGGAAATCAATAGACTGCTCGTAGTCATCATACAACACAGCTGCATTACTCATACTTTTAGAAAATATCTAACATAAAACTCACAATTTAATTGATGATAGATATTTTAAATGGTTCAAATCTTCTTTGACATTAAATATCCAGTCCCCAGATTTTAAATTTACAAGCTTCCCATTAGTTTCTAAATTTGATTCAGGCTCAAGGAAATCTAAAATTGCTTTGTGGTCGCCAAGAGCTTCAACCCCTAGAATCATTCCAGTTGTAACTAATGGCATGATCAAAAAGTTTGCTGACCTTTGGCATGTACATAAAACCAAATTTTGTATGGGTTCTTACTTCTGCACTCTTACCTATGATTGCACCTTTTATGTTAGCATGCTGCACTGGTAATATCAGACACTTCTACAAAATGTCATTTGTTAAGTACTATATTACTTATAACATTAACCAGATTGCCTGAATCCAAAACAGCATCTAAAGGTATTTCTCCTATAGTCACAGTTGGATGAGATATAATCTTCTGAATGTTATCCTCTTTATCCAAAAAAATTTCCCTAATGTTGTCATAATGTAATAAATTAATTCTCATTTTTGGATTGGATTCTGAATCATTCTGCACTGTTGTGGTACATTACTCCTATAATTGTGCAAATGTTATTCATATTTTACCTTCAGAGAAACGATCGCCTCGCCAGGTCTTCGTAACGTCTTCATAAACAGTAAAAAGTTTTCTGCACTATCGTCTGGCTGAATAGTACCAGTTCTAACGGTTTCTAGATTACCGCATGTGTTGCTCGCCATCCAAACAATAGGCTGCGACGGCTCGTCCTCGGCAGACACGAGCGGCTGTCATTGACGAGGCTAATGGGCTTTTGTTCTACAACCGGAGACACACCTTTTCTTTCAATTATTTCGTAAATGACTATTTGTTAAACATACATCTCACAAACACCTACCTTATGTATTATGATAGTTTATGTACTGTGAAGATATATCGATGGCGGCAATACTACACGTCATTGATCTCTCTGTTTCTCTTGGCTTCCATTATTGGCATGTAGGTTTTGTCCACGAATCTCAAATACCTGTTGAATAAGTGGCTGATCAAATCTCTGCTCCTCCCCCCACCCTCCCCTTCGCCTACGTTTTGATTAAATCTCTGTTCGCTGTTGTTACAGTTGAACTGATTCTCATTTACACACCGCCTTCCACCTGAAAACCAGCGCTGTCCATTTCTGTCATTTAAGCTGTAACTTTGTGACCACTGTTCCTTGGTTGCCAATAATTGTCGCTAAGTGGCTGTTTCTTTTTAAAAAAAAATATCCGTTATTCTCCCACCTGTCATTGAAGTGTTCCCTTGACTGCCATTAATTTTACGTACACTGTTTGTTTCTAAATGGTTGGTTGTCATTATTACGGAAGTCATTGTTTTAGTTCATTTTTTGCAAGTGATAAGTTGGCTGATCACTATTTGTATGGAAATTCTGTGTGCGATTGTCGTTATTACTATTATTGTGATTACAAAGTGGCCGTTCGTTGTTGTCGAAATACAACTCTTGAAGCAAGGATTTAAGTCTTTACAACACACTTTCAAAACAATGTGTCAGGAATAAACTGGCAGTTTCGTTAGACACGTTCTTATTAAGTCTGAAGGAGTAAAAGAGTTATGTAGGTACTTATTTTCAGAAACCATAGGCTTGAAGAAGCTAGCAGGAAACAAAAATTCAGACTGGCTTTTGGAAACAATTTTTGTATGTTTGCTGTGGTATTAAACTGCTGCAGACCAGTAGGTCGATAGAAATGCATGATAAAATTCATCGTAACATTGGCATTCTCTCGCTGTATATTGCAATGCTGTAGACGGTTCCACTTCAAGGAAACTACACAGAAATTCTAATCTGTGCCCAGGTAGCCATAGGGGTGGGAATGAATATTGAAATTGCGGAATCCTCTCTAAATGTGAATCGCTTTTCAGCATTATGGAATATTTTGAAGTTTGTAGTGGAGAGAAAATATTTGTGACCAAACTGATCATCTTGGCATGTGCATCCATTTTTTCCCAGGTAGCAGTTTACACTGCAGTTAGTTTGCCTATGAAAACTGATGTTGTGTTCTTGATATGGTTCCCTTATTTATCATGAACTTGATTGTTAGCCTGGATTAATTAAATGAAACCTGTCACACCTAATTGCAAATTTTCTGTGTTCTAATTTTCCTTTTATTCTAGCAACTTTAGTCTGATCACCCACCATCTGTCATTGTTACAGGTACACAGCTATTGGAGCTTTTGTAAAGTTTTGCAATTTACTATGTGTATTTCTCTATTTCAAAGCACGGGACAGGCAGGGTATCACCGTTGTTAACGCTTAGCAACATAATAGCAAATGTTTGGAGGCTATTCTTCAACTTGTTTCATGACAATACCTAACTGCTGACTAGCGCATTTAGCTTCCATCTCTAATTGTTGGATCTTACTCTCATTTTCATATTCTCGCTCATTTACTACAGCTTCTTCATTGTTTTCATTTGATCAGTTCTGTTTACAAGCCCACTCACACTTTGCTTGAAATCATCACTAAAAGATTTGAAATGTTCTTCCTGTTATTTAAAATTTTCCTTTATGTCTTCCCTATATCTTTTGTTATCCTTTCCTTGCTTCCTATGTTTTCCTCCAGTCTTTTGAAGTTTTCTTCCTGTCTTTGACAGTAGTATGAAGAGAATAGATTGCTACTCACCACAGAGCCGAGACGTTGAGTCTCAGACATACACAACAAAAAGCTACTAAGCTTTCGGCCAGAAGGCCTTCTTCTGAAACAGAAAATCGACAACACACACACACACACACACACACACACACACACACACACACATTCATGTAAACGCAGCTCACACACGTATGACCACTGTCTCTGGCTGCCACGCCCAAATTGTCATGGTTTTTATCTGTCAAATAAATTTTGGTTGTCTATTGGTGGGTTGGTACTCAAAACGAGAGGGTATGTCTGACAATGTGTGGTTTGCAACTTTTTTATACAACGTTCAGCATTGTTACTAACAAATGGCAGAGCTGTAGCAGGCTGCCCTAGTGCATTAGACACAGCAAATGAGTCTACATTTTCTAAGTTTCGAATTTCTAACCAGTCACTTCCTACAAGAACGTTTTCTGATCTGCAAAATTGCTTACCTGATTCCTTGTTCTGGTCGTTGTTACATTTTCTTAGCCTGTCTCACTCTTCGTAAACTTATCTTTTTTGGGCATCTTGTCTAGTTTAGTGGGGCTAGTTTCCATCGAACTGCTAACGCTATTGTTGCTAGTTCATCTTGACGAGATAGTTGAAATTCAGTTCTTCACAAACAACCACCCACTATCGTGAAGTCATATAATCACTATCCTTAAGTGAATTTTACATACAAAAAATATTATGCAGTCTTAAAGTGCTTGGAATAAACTTACCATTAATAGAACAATACTGTAAATCTGACCATAAAACATAAAATTGTCAAATAATTCTGTTCTGGACAGAAAGGTCGACAAGTGAAGGAATCTAGCGAAATAATATTTATTTGCTGAGACACTGTGGAAAGTATCTAATAAAATGAAAATTATTCAAATAGGAAATTTGTAATGAAAGGAACTCTCAACACTGACAGCATCAAAAGAAACAAACCCTGTCATGGAAATGTTCTCTCAGAATGGCTACACATTATGTGTCGAGAATCCATTCACGTCTAAATTATTTCACTGCATGCAACGATGAAATCTCCTTCCAAACGATTCTGTAATTAGGCCCTGATCATGTCGTAGCTGCCAATGATAATGCTGTTGCAACATGATAAGCTGAAAGGGAGCAGCGCTGCACTGCGGGCTATAATTTTCCGTTCACCAAGGAAGACAACACCCTATCAACTCATCATTCTGTTGATTTCCAAACAATACTCTTAGTACTCATTGCATTCAAATGTGTTCAAACTGTATGTCGTTTAGGGAAAGAGGGACGATAACTGTAAAAGAAAAATAATATGAAATCAGAATTTAGTTAATTTTCACGATATCGCAAATCTAACATTTCATTTCTTTTTAGTAAAATTACTAATTTTTTTAACCCTATCATGGACTCCAAGCATTATTGAAGTATAAAACTGGTATCAGTTTAATTTTAAATTATTAAATCAAAACTCCATTTAATTAAGAGAGATGGACAGAATTTGCTAATACCTTCGAAATATGACTGATAATTCGCTCTCTTTACATATCAGTCAGCATCACGGAACTATGAAAATTAACAAGCTATCACCATCGTCAAATGCATTAAAAGCGATGTTACAAATTTTGGTTACTTAATCGTTTCTGCACCAAAATCGAATTCTGAAAATGTTTCCTCCAATAATATTCAATTCTTAACTATTCTCCACTTCTCAAAATTTCTTATCTTCAAAATGGAAACAGTTGCTCTGACCCAGAACTCATCAGCTAAGCGAACTAATCACTCTCACATCTCGCCCAAGACTCGTCTATGAGTTGCTCTCCTCATTACTGCTGTTCTGCCTATCACACACTGTTTTACTCAGCAGCGCTTGTCGTAACAATGTGTCCTTTCGTATGACCTAGTTTTACAAGTGTACCTATAGAAGTTCATGTCTTTTCAATCAATGTATTACACAAATGACAGATAACTCGTGCTATGGAGTATTATGCCTCAGTAAATCAGTACATTACAGTAAATCGATACATGACATACACAGTCGATAAATTATTTTTCATAAACAAAACTTCTTGATGAAATAAGTGGCTGAAAATGCGTTTCTCTGATACTACGCTATAATACAAATCAGGTAGATGTGTGAAATGTTGTTGTATCATGTAAAGTAGTTGGGTTTCTCCTTACACAAACCTTACGGTCTTTCTTCATGAATCTGCATAGGTTACGAGACTGTTTTCAGAAAAACATCCGCATAGTATTATGTATCATAAAATAGAAGTAGGCTCATTATGGCTTATTTTCTTTCAAGGAATAATTACGTACAGTACTGAGTTTTGTTATGTGCTTATGAAAAATTCGAAATTTATGTTGCCTTTTGAAATTTGTAATTTAGAGTTCGAGGAAACTTATATTTTATTCCTTTCGTGAACTTTACACTGGGGTGTAACATAATATGCTGGTTATGCACTACTTCACTATCGGAAAAAAACTTTGTAACTGACATTTCAGTAAAGTGGAGCGGTAGGGGTGGGCTGCTAGCCAACCGTTGTTCTCTCTCTCGAGCGCTATGTGTTCGCTGTGTTGTCAGTTTCGTGCATATTTGCAGAGCCTTGTTACGTGTGGCTCGTTGCACATTGAAAACATTGCCCCCAGCCGCTGCAGTCTGTCAGTCACAAAGTTATTGTAATCAGACTTAACTCTTCATTAACAGATATCTTGTGATTATTAACTAATGAAATTTAAGCAGAGTGCACCTGAACCCCACTGACAAAACACATCAGTACATTGTGGTTATACTGGTCTTCCACTGCATTCACATTTTGTGAATATTTCTTTATAAGGCACCTGTTGCATCTTATAGCTTGTTACAGAGGAATTTTTTCCCAATTCAGAAATTAAGAAATACCTGTACAACAGCAGAAATGACTTGAGTATTTGTTGTGTGTCTTGGTTGTAAGCAAAATTGTACCATGCTCTCAGGAGATACTCTGTTGACAGCAGTGAAGCCCACTTTGCTCTTTGCTTTGAAGCTTTCATTCACTTCTCCTCGGACCTATCTCTGGTTTCTCTTGGCGGCAGAGTTAATTGAACGATCACGGGGATGCACAGTGGCTGGGGTAGATTTACCGATGAAGAGGTGGTCGATATGTATACAGAGTCACTGAATGCAGTGGAAGGCCAGTACAACGACACTATATGATCTGTTTCTGCAATGATGACAAGCACATCACAGTACATTTTTCGTCCGATGATTATTACATTGCTCTGTGTCTGTGTTGTACGTTTTGGTAGTTGCATATCACAGTGTTCATCACAGAAACAAACGTAATTAGGGTCAGTCTTGCGCCAACGTCCTGGATGAAATTGCAAACCGCTCCTCAGTGTCTCGTGTACTTACGGCATGCGACACAGTTGGTGGTCTGTCTGCTGGATGGAGATGCTAATATCGGCAACCCCGCTGGTGCTATCCTAAAGGAGTAGACTATGCGCCAGCATCTCGTTCCACCGTCTTTCTTTTCTCATCATGCAGCACATACATGACACTTGGCTACAAACACACCCATTACAGACACTTACACTTAACAGCTAGACGTAAACAACAGACTTCACGAAGGAATACTGTGTTTGGGCGTGAAGGAAAGAAAACACCCTCCCTATTGGCTATACTCGCCCTTTGGGGCCTCCCATCCAATCATGCCGTACGACATTACTTCATTTTTAACAAAGATGTATTACTGCTGATGGTCTCTGTTAATTGGTAGTCAGTGAATCAAAGTTTGACCCATTGCTCGCTACATGGCGTGAGCATCTTCCTCCGTGTACTTGCGTACTCCATGCTCATAGCTCATGTACCACTGTTGTGTCGGTTAAAAAAATGGAAAAGTGAGTTGTTCCAGTATCACTGTAAGACGAAAACCTAGAATGTGCATTGTTGGTAAGTTTCAACATGAAGCAAATTCAACAACCAGTTAGGAAGCACAGTGGCAACCTCATCCTCATAAAAAGGTGGAAAGGAACTCTCAGTTCAGCAGAGAACACTGATGATGATGATGACGATGAACACTATTTTTATGCATATCGTGTGACTAAACGTCCAGAAAAATTTTCCTAACTTTAAAATGAAAAGGTCAGAAATTAATATAAAAACCAGACTTTTCTTCAGTAAGAGTATCTCAGAGTGGGGTAACAAGAAACTGGGAGATCTAACTTTCACGTAGGGCGAAGTAACACACCAAGCTGATGCTCCATGCACATGCTATAACTACAAAATCTTGTTGTTTTCAAAACAAAGTAAAACAAAATGCTGATTAATTTCTTTCAACCAAACAATATCAATTTTTAACAGAATAATTAATTATATATCTATCAAATCGTGAAGTAAGTTGTCGGTTGGATACGCCCTCGGCACAGCGAATAGATCTGACTATGAGGATATTGGTTAACAGGCATCGCTGTACTGTAGACTGCCAGTCTCGCAGCCAACCATATATTTGCCTTGAGTCTATAACGTGAGTTCTGTCTTAAGACAAACTTATTTCAAGTCAACCATTAAAATGTACACTACTAGCCATTAAAATTTTTGCACCACGAAGATGACGTGCCACAGATGCAAAATTTAACCGACAGGAAGAAGATGCTGTGATATGCAAATGATTAGCTTTTCAGAGCATTCACACAAGGTTGACGCCGGTAGCGACACCTACAACGTGCTGACATGAGGAAAGATTCCAACCGATTTCTCATACACAAACAGCAGTTGACCAGCGTTGCCTGGTGAAACGTTGTTGTGATGACTCGTGTAAGGAGGAGAAATGCGTACCATCACGTTTCTGACTTTGATAAAGGTCGGATTGTAGCCTATCGCGATTGCGGTTTATCGTATCGCGAGATTGCTGCTCGCTTTGGTCGAAATCCAATGACTCTTAGCAGAATATGGAATCGGTGGTTTAAGGAGGGTAATAAGGACGCAGTGCTGGATCCCAACGGACTCGTATAACTATCATTCAAGATGACGGGCATCTTATCCTCATAGATGTAACGCATCGTGCAGCCACGTGTCGATCCCTGAGTCAACAGATGTGGACGGTTGCAAGACAACAGCCATCTGCACGAACAGTTCGACGACGTTTCCAGCAGCATGGACTATCAGCTCGGAGACCAAGGCTGCGGTTACCCTTGACGCTGCATCACAGACAGGAGCGCCTGCGACGGTGTACTCAACGACGAACCTGGGTGCATGAATGGCAAAATGTCATTTTTTTCTGATGAATCTAGGTCCCGTTTACAGCATCATGAAGGTCGCACCCGTGTTTGGCGACATCGCGGTGAACGCCATTGGAAGCGTGTATTCGTCATCGCCATACTGGCGTATCACCCGGCGTGATGGTATGGAGTGCCATTGGTTACACGTCTCGGTCTCATCTTGTTCGCATTGACGGCACTTTGATCAGTGGACGTTACATTTCAGATGTGTTACGTTCCGTGGCTCTACCCTTCATTCGATCCCTGCGAAACCCTACATTTCAGCAGGATAATGCACGACCGCATGTTGCAGGTCCTGTACAGGCCTTTTTGGATACAGAAAATGTTCGACTGCTCCCCTGGCCAGCACATCCTCCAGATCTCTCACCAATTGAAAACGTCTGGTCAATGGTGGCCGAGCAACTGGCTCGTCACAATACGCCAGAAACTACTCTTGATGAACTATGGTATCGTGTTGAAGCTGCATGGGCAGCTGTACATGTACGCGCCATCCAAGCTCTGTTTGACTCAATGCCCAGGCATATCATGGCCGTTATTCCGTCAGAGGTGGTTGTTCTGGGTACTGATTTCTCAGGATCTATGCACCCAAATTGCGTGAGAATGTAATCACATGTAAGTTCTAGTAGAATATATTTGTCCAATGAATACCCGTTTATCATCTGCATTTTTTCTTGGTGTAGCAATTTTAATGGCCAGTAGTGTACTTAGCAATTTCACGACAGGAATTCATGTTGAACCCCATAAAGAGGTACGGCATCACATCATAGTTCCTTTCGAAACAGATATTGCATTTAGGTCTGTTACCACATGAGAATCACAGTAGCATTTTCTAAGTTTGCTGGTGGTTATGATTATTATGACAACGCATAGCATTATATTTTTTTAAACGTGAATGAGAAACGTTTCCTTGCACACTGAATGTGCTAAGTCTAGTTAACGTTGTGCTGTCCCCAGTCCATTCACTTTACCGTTGAACAGTGCGTCGCATGTCAGTACCTTTCTGAGCAAATACGTTTCAAAAATCACTTGAGACCCTATGCCTGTGTCCCTACTCATTTGTTCCAAAGCATCTGCTCATATCGGGCTAGCAGATAATAAAGAAGTTCCCTATATGTCATTCTAGAACACTGCAGTGTGGAAGTTTTAAAGATACTCAACTCGACTTTCAATAAACAATTGAATTGACAGTTGAATATTCAAAATGTTCAGAAGAAATGAGGCTGCTCGTGTTAATAAGTAGCTGTTTGTCATGGTGACGGAGAGCGCTACCCACCTTCTATCCCGAACAACATTCTTGCAGTATGACCAGATTTACCCATATCTACCAAGTTAGTGACAGTGGATGAGTACATTACCACCGACGTGTTCTTGCACTCCGCCAGAAGACAAGACCAACGTAACCCCACGGAACACTACACGCAGAAATTTTTGAAATGAGAAATGAACGAATGCAAACGTGTGTGGACTTATACAGCGCCTATAATGAAGGCCGCATCTAATGCCACATACCTCGACAAACCTACCAACAAACTGTCGGATACGTGATCCGCAGAATCAGTTATCAATTTCGTTCCAGAGTGGAACAGAAAAGCTATTAAGCAGTTGGTCATAATGTTTAGGTTTTTGGATGCAATTAGTCTGCTGACATACTTAACATGTTTCCTCCATACTATTACCCACTCAGGTTTTTCACCATATATATGAAGTACCCAGCATAGACCTGCCTGCTGATCTATTTTCGGTGATATAATTCCCCCCCTGACATTACACGTAGTACTTCTCCTAAGTTACAGCCCAGTTCCTCTCTGATGTCACTGTTGAAACAATTGTTACCTAAAGTTTGGGTCGGACTTGCCCTAAGTCTACTTCTGCTGTCCTTAAAGAATTGCTGGAAAATCATGAACAGTTTCCCTACTGCGCTGAAGTTACAACTTAACAATGTCCCTCAACCCTCTAACATCACAATTTAAGTAATTTAACAAACCTCAGTTACCTTTAAGTTCTAAAACCAAAAGCAAACCTCTCTTAAGATTTAAATGGCAGGAAAATTCAAAATTCGCTAGTTCTATGTTTAGAAGGTGAGAAATTTGCTTACACTGTTTGAGATAATGGATTCCCTCGGGTTTTCAGAACTAGAACACATATCCAAACTTCGGTGCAGACACTGTTATAAGCTGTATGGTAGACAAACACTCTCACTGCTGTGTGTCTGCATGTATAGTAGCATAGGAAAATGGGGACAATCAGACAGTCATGTCTTTATTTAAAGATATTCTGCACTGTGTTGGAGAGATCCGCGTGTTGACAATGCCTGCCCCCACTGCAAATGAGACAGCATGGGCCAGGCAACAACTACTCTTCAACATGCGGGAACGCAGCATGTCATTCTCAATGGAGAGAAGTCTTCCGAAGTAAGAGTGATTTCAGGTGTGCCGCAGGGGAGTGTCGTAGGACCGTTGCTATTCACAATATATATAAATGACCTTGTGGATAACATCGGAAGTTCACTGAGGCTTTTTGCGGATGATGCTGTAGTATATCGAGAGACTGTAGGAATGGAAAATTGTACTGAAATGTAGGAGGATCTGCAACGAATTGACGCATGGTGCAGGGAATGACAATTGAATATCAATGCAGACAAGTGTAATGTGCTGCGAATCCATAGAAAGAAAGATCCTTTATCATTTAGCTACAATATAGCAGATCAGCAACTGCAAGCAGTTATTTCCATAAATTATCTGGGAGTAGGCATTAGGAGGGATTTGAAATGAAATGACCATATAAAATTAGTCGTCGGTAAAGCAGATGCCAGACTGAGATTCATTGGAAGAATCCTAAGAAAATGCAGTCAAAAAACAAAGGAAGTAGGTTACAGTAAACTTGTTCACCCACTGCTTGAATACTGCTCACCGGTGTGGGATCTGTACCAGATACGGTTGATAGAAGAAATGGAGATCCAACGGAGAGCAGCGCGCATCGCTACAGGATCATTTAGTAATCGCGAAAGCGTTACGGAGATGATAGATAAATTCCAGTGGAGGACTCTGCAAGAGAGTCGCTCAGTAACTCGGTACGGGCTTTTGTTGAAGTTAAGAGAATATACCTTCACGGAGGAGTCAAGCAGTATATTGCTCCCTTCTGCGTATATCTCGCGAAGTGACCACGAGGATAAAATCAGAGAGATTAGAGCCCACACAGAGGCATAGCGACAATCTTTCTTTGCGCGCCGGCGGGGTCAGGGATTTTCTCTGCCTCGTGATGGCTGGGTGTTGTGTGCTGTCCTTAGGTTAGTTAGGTTTATGTAGTTCTAAGTTCTAGGGGACTGATGACCATAGATGTTAAGTCCCATAGTGCTCAGAGCCATTTGAACCATTTTCTTTGCGCGAACAATACGAGACTGGAATAGTAGGGAGAACCGATAGAGGTACTCAAGGTACCCTCCGCCACACACCGTCAGGTGGCTTGCGGAATATGGATGTAGATGTAGAACACCGCTAGCCCAGAGTACTACCAGCCGCATGCTCAGGCACGTTACAGATTACAGCGCGAGCCCGATGTCCTTCCAACAGCAGCATCATACTCAGCACTGACTATGGATAACAAAGTGTAGTCCTGCTGACTGACCCCAACACAAAAACCCGTACGACATTAGTGGTCCATTGCCCTGCTTGTACCAGCATGTTGAAGCCTGCAGAATGTTTATGTTGGCATTATAAAAATGAATTTTTTTAATATTATCGATATTTATATATGTGTTTGGAGAGAGAGAGAGAGAGAGAGAGAGAGAGCTTTATTATTGAGATTTTTACTTTAAGTCGTAACTGGTACCTGAATTTTGGTTGTAACTGGTACCTGAATTTTGGTTGCCGCCTCCTTGAATGATCAGCTTCTGCGCCAGTTGTTGACGTATTGCAATTGGAGGAAGTTATTGTTCTTTAAGGTTTAAAATACGACTCTGTTAGTTACTTGGCCGTATTGCGGATAGCTTTAAGCCCAAGTTTTCGTAGCTTTTCGTACTTAAGAGACCACCGTTGTAAGTAAGATCAAACAGCAATCTTGTTTTCGTGAGAAAAGGAGATTGCTTGGCTCACAAAGTTCCTTCAGACTACACGTCCTGCTACATCAAAATTGGGCAGTGGAGTTCAGCAGCATCTCGTGGTCGTGCGGTAGCGTTCTCGCTTCCCACGCCCGGGTTCCCGGGTTCGATTCCCGGCGGGGTCAGGGATTTTCTCTGCCTCGTGATGGCTGGGTGTTGTGTGCTGTCCTTAGTTTAGTTAGGTTTAAGTAGTTCTAAGTTCTAGGGGACTGATGACCATAGATGTTAAGTCCCATAGTGCTCAGAGTCATTTGAACCAAGTTCAGCACCATACTATTGTACAAGAACATAATCCAATTACTGTATTTAAGAAATTATGAGAGGTTGTTACTTATTGAATGAAAGCTATAGAGAATGCATTTCTTTTCCTGTATTTTAGTGAACATTGTACACTTACAATTCTGTCGATTGATAGACGGCAACGACAATGAACTTCACCTCCTTTTCCAAAAACCGGATATTTCTATTCTTCACTTCCAGAGAATTTGCAAACATAAATGTTTGGCAACTCTTACACATACTTCACTCGGTTTTATCAGTAAAATATCAATTTTCGTTGAATGTAACAATACGTTCTGAGCGACGGCCTAGCAACACGTCCTCTTTCCACAAGATACAGATTAACAGTCTTTTTTTAATAAAATCAGTTGTCTTTTTTTAGAGTCCATACTCAAAGATTCTCTAATACTATCGTTGCGGGTATTGCGCGCTAAAGAGTTTCTTGCTCTCCAGCTGCGCTTCATTTCACCTCAAGTACTTTTTGAATCACATTTACATTTACGGTATTTACATACATTAGTGAGCTTCTCAGAATAACATCACGCACAAAATAGTTAAAGATAAAAAAGCAGCGAGGCACACATAACATTACACTATAACATGCCACCAATTAGAAATACAGGTAAACACCATCTACTCACTATGAACAATGTGCCCCAATACAAACTGCTACATCGTTTTTCACTTAACCCTGCTCTGAGTTCAGAACAGGACAAGAGCAACCTCATACAGTTGGTACTAACCAACAGTTCACGAAAGCACCTCCAAACCTCTGCAGTGAAGACTGTCCCATACCCAACTAACGGATATGAAGCTATTTTTGGTCATCACGAAAGTGTTAACGTAGAAAACCATAGAAGATATATCGCTTTAACGTTTATGGTTGCGATTTCAGCAAGTATGTTTTAATAAGTATTGAGTTCCACATACTTTGTAGACACACTTTAAGGGGGTGAAACCCCAGTGCTGTAGCGAAAGAGAACCATGAGCATTAAAATGAATTGTGTGTCAGAGTTTCCATAACAATACGTCAAAAGGTCGAGAAACTTTTCCAAGTACGGCATCGTAATACAGTGAATGCACACAAAATATTCTAGGTGCGCTCTGTGCTGTTACTCGTGTTACTCATCGATCCTGCATGATGGGGGTAAATACCATTAAATGTTGACAGAATTTTCGTCGGTTTCTGCATTGGTAGTTGTAATTTTTTTCAGTCAAACAGACACTGTGAGTCAACGAGCATTTCACTCTCATTTAAATATATGGCCGAGAGTCAGCCTACAGGAATTGTGAAACGAACCCTGTCGCCCAGGACCGAGTGCCACAAAGGGCGCAGATTCCCCACAAGATGGGGAAATTCATAGGCGTCTATTGTCTATTGAGGCCTAAGCGCTGAAGTGTGCGAGTGAGACAGACGAGAACCTACATCAAAGTGAAACCCAGTAGTAGGCTTTTGCAATTCGAGTGTTAGCAGACATAGGCGACATAGAAATGAAAAAGCTTGCATACTTTGCCTACTTTCATTCCATAATGTCATATGGTATAATATTTTAGGGTAACTATTCAAGTCAAACAATAGTTTTCAGAGTCCAAAAGCGTGTAATATGTATTATTTGTGGAGTAAATTCACGGACGTCCTGTAGAAAAAACCTCTCCAAAGAACTGGGTATACTAACTGCTGCCTCTCAGTATATTTACTCCTTCATGAAATTTGTCCTAAATAATATATCTCTTTTTCCAACAAACAGCTCAGTTCATACATACAATACCAGGAACAAAAATGATCTGCACAAGGACTTAAAAGCACTTACTTTAGTTCAAAAAGGTGTCCAGTACTCAGGAACACTCATCTTCAATAATTTGCCAGCAAACATAAAAATTTTAGTTACAAGTAAAGATCAGTTTAAAAGGAGCCTGAAAGACTTACTAGTGGCCAACTCCTTCTACTGCATTGACGAATTTTTTTTAGAAACAAATGATGTATTCTATATATTCATACTATTAGTATTGTTATTTCAGCTTTTAAAAAAATGACATGTTCCACATCCACAAGGATCTCCTTAGCACCGATCTATGGAACGAAAAACTAATCTACTCTAATCTAATCTAATCTAGGCCAAGGAGATGTAGGAGGGTTAAATATGGCGGACCTAAGATCGGCCATAAAGGGAAACATTTATGAAAAGAAGGTAATTTTGTAGTAATGCAGGGGATCAAGCAACAGTAATTTTAATCTGTCATCCTCCATAAATTTTCATGGTGATCCCAATAAAACTTGAATACTGATCATATCTATAACAGTTAAGGATTTACTGTTAAAGTGAAATTAACAATTTTCTTAACAAAGACCTGAATGCTAAAATCTGAACACTTTGGTCGATCTTAAAGAGCGACATTTCATATAGAAGAGCATCTTAAAATGACAAATGGTGTAAATATCAACTAACTTTTCGCATGGTTAACGAGGTGGATTGTTGAACTTTTAATTCACGATGGGATTGTGGTTGATCGAACTGTGTCAAATCGATATGCGCTTGAGTGTAACATTAATTCTAAATACGACCACTTTCGCTATTTTTTTTTTTGCATTCCGAATAAACATTAACGTAACCAAGTCGCAACTGTATGGCCTACATCATTTATGTGAACCTAGTTCCTGATATTAATATTACTGTTATTATATGTTATTTTCACTTTGTATTTTGCAAACTTGCCATCAGCCAGACAATTTAACCAAAGGGTCACAAGTGTCTAATTTAGAGCGTTTAATGCGACACGTTGTAACGCCGGAAATGCATATCCTCCTATTTCCATCTATTGTACTATAATTTGTTTTCCTTATTTTTGTTACCTGAATGTATGACATTTCTGTGTCTTTACATATTGTAATTGTTTTACTATTTGTATATATATATTTATGCATTTATGTCGATGTATAATTGGTTTGTTTCGTAAATATTATTTGTATTTTTACGCTGGGTCTTGCCTAGGGAAAACTGCTATCGAACGATTACATCGATAATTGCGCTCGACTTGCGATGATAGTTTCGGACATGGTGTCGCGGACGGGAAGCATTAGCTGGCGCACATCAAGAGCCCGTTTCGTCTGGTGACCGTGTCGAGAAGAAGGCGCGCCAACATCCAGCTTCTGCAACAGCGACGGCCGACAGTGAGTGACTGTCGCCACCTCCTCGATCGACGACTTCAAACCTTCAATCAACCAACAAGGAAGACTAAAAGCACGTAAAGTTTCAGAACTGTATGGCAGACCTCAGCTTTTCAAACTGTTCCATTTGCCTCGCAAAGTTACAGCAACTTAGCATGAACTTTTGTTGCTCATTGTCCCAATTGCATTACCAAGCAGGGTCCCTTCCTTTTCCGAAATGAACCCGAGTGTCGTTGAAATTCAAACGCCAGCATAATTCCATTTCACTGCTTTAATTTCAAAGTTCAGTTAAAGTATTCATAGCTAGCTACAATACTTAGATTACACAAGCACAAATTAAGAGTGCTATTTTTGTTACCATATTTTAGTTTACCTGTGACTGCAGCTCAGCTTGGTACGTACTAAATTTTACTATTGTTAATTGTTCAGAATCATTTAATTCAAGTTCAAAGTAAAATCTCTTATTTCTAAATTGCGTAGATTCAAGTAGCTTTTGAAATGATTGTTGAGGTAGTCCAAGACTAACCGTACTTTACTGAATTTCGATGTGCTTAAGAAAGAAAGCTTCTTATTAATTTCAGTCACTAAATTAACTTTCATTTTTCCGGTTTTATTAATTCTTTTGCTAAATTAAGTCAGAGTGCAGCGAAAGTTATTACTTCTGACAAACTTTCAGTTTTCACACTACACGTGTCAACCTTCAGTTGCCACGCTTCTAGTGCTAATTATATGTGTAATTACCTTTCTTTTTCAGTTACTATAGTAATTGTCCTTAGGACTGGCGACCATAATTTCCCCCAAATCTCAAATATCTAATTACGGCTAGTTAATTGTTAACGTAACGGCCGCACATTTACTTTCTTTATTATTAACTTTACCCCTTTTCAAAATTAATTTCCACCAGTTTCATTTGCATTTTTCCTTTCATTTATATGTAACCCTTTCCTCCCTCTTTACCAACAGATTAACTTCGGTGACGATTGCTTTTCCCAAATTTCCATTAGGTACACGCGGTTTAATTTTTCACTGTCATTAAGGTCGATAAGTGAGGGGGACGTTACACGTGGCGACCTGGTGACAGGACAATCTTCAGTTTTGAGGTTGTTCTGGACACGAATTTTGTACGGTGCAGATCTCGTAACAAAGTTTTGGTTACGAACAGGTCGTTACGTCAGCGACATTAAGTAGTGGGAGTAAATCTAATTATATTTGAGATTTGGCATTTATATTGAAAATTATTAAAATGAGTGAAGGCAACAATTGCCAACATTTGGTAGACTTGGATACGGAACAATCGGTCGAACAGTGGGAAACGCGCACCGCGGTACCCATTGTTCAGGGGCAGGCGGCTAGCATGAAAGACGCGACCGCCGAAACGCAACAAAGAGCAGAAATGGAATTCCAAACTTTAGAAAATGTTTCGGAATCGGAAGTGAAAATCAAATCTGAATCCCTTGATGACGAATACGGGGGGACAATTAAAGAGGAAGCCGCTACGGAAGTAAAACCGGTAGTTTCCGGAAATTTAACTGATTTATTGAATGTTTTGATTAACGAAATCAAGAGTCAATCGGCCAAGCAAGAAGATCAGGCTGCCAAGCAAGAAGCTCAGGCTGCCAAACAAGAAGCTCAGGCTGCCAAGCAAGAAGCTCGGGCTGCCAAGCAAGAAGCTCAGTCTGAAAAATTTGAACGGATGCTAGACAATCAGAACAAAGCTATTAACGTTGTTATCAACAATGTTGGAGTTGTTAACACAAAAGTTGATAAAATCAAAGAAGATATTGTTGTAATTAATACCGAAATCGGTAATCTTAAACAGGAAATGATAGGCGTTCAGGCGGAAATTGCGAGCATAAATACTCGTTTTAATTCCGAAATTAGCAGAATCGAGAAAAGTGTAGGAGAATCAGTTGCTCCGATCATCGAGAATAAGGTGACGGAACAAATTCAATTAGTGAAAAAAGAGGATCAAAAGAAGGTGGAAACTTTAAAGGCTTTAGTATCCGAAGTAGATACCAAAGTGACGAAGCAGGCTAATACCTGCGAAGAGAAAAAGAGGGAAGTGGAAACGCTTGCGACAACCACTTGCCAAGTAATTACGAGAGTGTCGGAATTAGAAAAGAAACTTGACGAAAAACAGAGCTATGTGCCAATCTATGCACATAGTTCGGAATTGTTGACGAAAGAGGAGCGGTTCGATCCCTTGAAAAAAGGCGGTATGCACGCGACGGATTTCATTAAGAATTGTGAAAGAGTTTTACCCAGATCATGGACTAATGAGAGAAAAATTAATGCGATTATTGATGTGTTGGCTGGTGATGCCAAGCGTTGGGGCTTAAACCTCAACATTACGAACCTGACTTTTGACGAATTTAAAAAGTTGTTTCTGGCTGAATACTGGTCTGAGCAAAAACAGCAAAGTGTCTGGCGCGAATTTGTCGTATCGAGGCCTTTCGATGCGAATTCGCGCGGCACGATGAAGGAGTTTTGTGAGGGCTGGATCCGCAAGTTGGAATATTTGCGTGATCGCCGCACGGAATCCGAAATAGTCTGGGAACTCTACAAGAAGCTTCCAGATGATACAAAACGCTATGTAGGAAGCAATCACAGGACAATCAATGATTTCCTGGGAAGAGTTGAGGACGAGGACTATTGGCGCAATAATCGCGACAGTGGTAGAGGCCGTGGTAACAACAACGGGTACCACAGCAACCACAACAACGATAACCGTGGGAATAATGCATACCGCAACCATGGCAGCAATAACAATAATGGTTCGGACCGTAATAACAATCGGTACAATGCAAATAATAACAGGAATGACGGAAACCAGTATCATACTAACGTGATACGGGCTTCACAGAATAGTAATAACGCCAGAGGGTGTGATCAGCCGCCTCAGCAGCATCCAGGGAGTGTATCTGCTGGGACGAGACAGGGAAACCATTAGCCGCGCCGATGAGGGGCCGACCGGGCGTGGTGAAATTTTGGCGGCCCAATAATTGTAGAAAACCGAGATGTCGTCGTTATGAAAATTCCGTATGGAATAATCAACGGCGGGAGAGTGTGCCAGTATTAGGAGAAAGGAGTGCGCCCACAAGTAGTAGATCAGCTGTAGACACGGCAGTAGAAAATACATTCACTGTCAGTGAGAACAATTTAAGTAGTGTTCCGGAAATCGATTATAAAGTGGCAGCTGTAATACCCACAGCGGAACTAGAGATTGAGTTTAAGAATGATTCGCAAGTGTTGAGAGAAGATCAGATGTCGGATAAAACGTCCGTCATCGAGCGAGGGGATGCAGAGAGGGATGAGGTCTTTTTAAGGCAGTTCGATCGCTTATACGACGAACTAAGAGATTATAAGGGCCTGTATGGGAGAAGTGTTTATGGGGAGCGCGTGCAGGATTTTCCGCGTCTCGTCCCGCAGGAAGATAGTGTTTGTGAAATGATAGAAAGTTCTGGCCCTAACCGGCAGACTTTAATAGAAATAGTTGATGTTAATGGGGAGCACGAGCAAGATTCGTCGTGTCTCGTCCCACAAGAGTTGGATGTTGAAGTAGTAACGGAAAGTTCTGGCCCTAACCGGCGGACCTTACCGAAAGTCGTAGTGGTAGAAGTAGCCGACCCATCCGACGCAAACCTCCAGTTTAAACATTGCGAGAGTATTAAGGAGAAAGATTACGAAAATTTTAGTGCTAGCCGGACACGATTGGTAGAAAAGCACATAGATTACAGCGTGTATGAGGTTAGAGCTGACATTATACAGTCAGACGATAACAGTGTGGGTTGCGCAGATCTAGAGGAAGTAATTGCAGATACTACTGGGCACATTTCTCCAGGTAGATTGGCAGATGAGATCAATCTGACTAAAGAGGAATCAACGAAGGTGACAATTAGTGAATTGATAGCAATGCAACACTCACTAGTTGACGAGTTACAGGAAAAGGTTTCGGTATTGGAGGCGAAGCTACAGACTAAGCCTCAGGACAGACGTGTTGAAATTAAAACTGTATGTGAACAGAGGCTGAAAAAGCCGCCAGATAAACCGGATTTAGGATCAAAGCCGGATGGTTTTTTCTGGAATGACCTGGACATAGACGAGGATTTACTGTGGGAAAATAAAGAAACAGTCGAGGACAAGTGTAGACAGATAGTAGTGTCTGTTAATATGCACGACCTACAACTAAACGTGTTGATTGACACCGGTGCAGAACTGAGTGCTGTATCTGGGAAAATATTTGAGTTACTGAAAGACAGACCCGGCATCGTAGTTATGCCAGTAACAGGAGTGAAAATTATCGGTGCTACTGGGAAGGCCAGTAAACCGGTCACAAAACAGATTTTTGTCAAGTTTGAGATATGTGGGGCACGATTTGAACAAGAGTTTGTCGTCGTGCCAGACTTAACTGCGGAAGTAATTATCGGGTTAGATTGGCTATTAAAGTACCGTGCAGTGATTAATTGCGAAAGCAAAACTTTGACATGTACGTCCCAAGATACAACAATAGTAGTTAGTTTTGACGAGGCAGGAGACGGTGTGCATAGGCAATGCCAGCCTATACACATTGTTAACTGCCCGGATGACATTGACGCAGGAATGAATTTGAACTGCTGTAACGTGAGGAATCTCAGCATTGACAAAAGCGTAGAAAGTGAATTGGAAGAGATAATCAAATTCCCTCCACGGATTGACATTAGTATTGGTGTGAAAGAAGATCGTTTGCGAGAAGTAATGAAGCTAAAAGCCGATGCTCGCATACGTCGTCATGACGCTAAAGCGCGTTTTGCTAAGTTTGCAATCGGAGACTTAGTACTTGTAAAAGCTCATGAGAAATCGAGCGAGATATACAATGAAATCTCTAAATTTAAGTTTGTTTATAATGGACCATATAAAGTCATTGGTATACCTCACACAAATGCTTATTGCTTAGAGTATCCAAGCTCTGGAAAACGATTAGGGATACGGAATATTGTAGACTTGAAATTGTACCAACCTAGGATTGATTAATACCACAGAATGGTAATATGTACAGTATGTGAATATAGAGTGTAAGATTTAACGATTTGCTAGATTTCCATGCTTTTGACTGACCAAGGTCATTAAAGAAGTTGTAATTAATAAGTAATTAATTTTGATTAATCAATTTAATTTTAATTAATTTAATCATGATCTAATCAACTGAAAAATCCAAGCTGCTAGTTTAAGTTTTCAGCTGAGTCACAGTAGATTAAGGAATGTAAATATGATTTAGTAAATAGCTGTAAGATTTCAATGAATGTGTGTTTTATTAGTCATTGCCGATGTACTTAGACGCTGTTTTAAGTTTCAGGCTAGTACATGCGTGTGATGATGGACAGTGTTGAGTTATCCACTGTGATAGTATTAAGGGACTCCTTGAGATTACTCGGGAGTGAGTTTTTCCTAAAGAATTCAGTGAAACGGACGTTCTGGAAATGCCGTTACACAGGCGAGTGAGATCAAGCGTGCCGCACAGGCGGGCGCAACAATACTTGCGAGGCGAAGCCGCTGTCGGCTCTTGTGCCGCTGTCGGCATTCTTTGTACTTGCGAGTACGGAAGGTGGAGTTGTTTTTTCTTCCCGGACAGCTGATGTGAAAGAATTCTGCTGTTAATATTTATGTTTTTGTCGATCTGCTGTACATTATTTTCTTGTTTAGCGTTAAATAGATTCTCGTGACGAGAATATTAATTATGAAAAGGTTATACAAAATGTGTAGTCTATTTAATTATTTATTTGCGTATTTTGATCTACCTGTTTTTATGACCATGCGCTCCAATTAATTTTGCAAATAGTATTCCATTTCTTATAGTGTTACGAATTTTAATGATTTTGGAATAGCTAAACCATTTTCTATGTTTGCTATGGATTTTGATATGTTGTCAATCTGTTTTATTTTGTGCAAGATGACAGAGTGGAATAAGATTAGGAGTGTCTCCACTCAACTATTATTGTCTAAAAATTGGTTTATGGTTAATTAGACGAATGCTAAATTTTTTTGGTGTTTTGAGCGTATGCATTTCCGCTGTTTCTTTTGTGGGACATTTTCTGAGTCTGTTTACGTTACACGAACATCCTCAGACAATGTGGGGCACGTGTAACGCCGGAAATGCATATCCTCCTATTTCCATCTATTGTACTATAATTTGTTTTCCTTATTTTTGTTACCTGAATGTATAACATTTATGTGTCTTTACATATTGTAATTGTTTTACTATTTGTATATATATATTTATGCATTTATGTCGATGTAAATATTATTTATATTTTTACGCTGGGTCTTGCCTAGGGAAAACTGCTATCGATCGATTACATCGATAGGTCGTGTGAAGAATCAAAGTGTGTAGGGTCTTTGGTAGTGTTAACTCTGCCGCGTGGAGCGCGGGCAGAGCATGGGGAGTCTGGCTGGACTAGCGAGTGGAGCAGGTGTGTGGTGTGAAGCTCCCGCGAGTTGCCGCGCTTTCGGGGTTTGGCAGCATGTAATTGCGCTCGACTCGCGATGATAGTTTCGGACATGGTGTAGCGGACGGGAAGCATTAGCTGGCGCACATCAAGCGCCCGTTACGTCTGGTGACCGTGTCGAGAAGAAGGCGCGCCAACATCCAGCTTCTGCAACAGCGACGGCCGACAATGAGTGACTGTCGCCACCTCCTCGATCGACGACTTCAAACCTTCAATCAACCAACAAGGAAGACTAAAAGCACGTAAAGTTTCAGAACTGTATGGCAGACCTCAGCTTTACAAACTGTTCCATTTGCCTCGCAAAATTACAGCAACTTAGCATGAACTTTTGTTGCTCATTGTCCCAATTGCATTACCAAGCAGGGTCCCTTCCTTTTCCGAAATGAACCCGAGTGTCGTTGAAATTCAAACGCCAGCATAATTCCATTTCACTGCTTTAATTTCAAAGTTCAGTTAAAGTATTCATAGCTAGCTACAATACTTAGATTACACAAGCACAAATTAAGAGTGCTAGTTTTGTTACCATATTTTAGCTTACCCGTGACTGCAGCTCAGCTTGGTACGTACTAAATTTTACTATTGTTAATTGTTCAGAATCATTTAATTCAAGTTCAAAGTAAAATCTCTTATTTCTAAATTGCATAGATTCAAGTAGCTTTTGAAATGATTGTTGAGGTAGTCCAAGACTAACTGTATTTTACTGAATTTCGATGTGCTTAAGAAAGAAAGCTTCTTATTAATTTCAGTCACTAAATTAACTTTCAGTTTTCCGGTTTTATTAATTCTTTTGCTAAGTTAAGTCAGAGTGCAGCGAAAGTTATTACCTCTGACAAACTTTCAGTTTTCACACTACACGTGTCAACCTTCAGTTGCCACGCTTCTAGTGCTAATTATATGTGTAATTACCTTTCTTTTTCAGTTACTATAGTAATTGTCCTTAGGACTGGCGACCATAATTTCCCCCAAATCTCAAATATCTAATTACGGCTAGTTAATTGTTAACGTAACGGCCGCACATTTACTTTCTTTATTATTAACTTTACCCCTTTTCAAAATTAATTTCCACCAGTTTCATTTGCATTTTTCCTTTCATTTAGATGCAACCCTTTCTTCCCTCTTTACCGACAGATTAACTTCGGTGACAATTGCTTTTCCCAAATTTCCATTAGGTACACGCGGTTTAATTTTTCACTGTCATTAAGGTCGATAAGTGAGGGGGTGGTTACAACGTCTGGTTCAAACCCTAGACAAGTCTGAGCCAAGACATTTCGACGAAGACGAACCGCATGTGAGCCCGAACATCTTTGGGATGTTAGCTCGCAACACGATACATAATAGCCTCGGAAAGTTCGAGACTGAACACCAGTGATATATATCTTTTAGGAAACAGGTGCCAGAACAGGTGGGACTTAGTACATGTAGTTCCAACCTGTGGCACTGCTATCGACTGAATTACCACGACACTGGGAAACAGAGTTCCTTACAGATTTCTGGCGAATGCTGGTGTTGGTATTGAGAGCAGGTGCTCAAATGGTTCAAAGAGCTCTAAACACTATGGGACTTAACATCTGAGGTCATCAGTCCCCTAGACTTAGAACTACTCAAACCTAACTAAACTAGCCGCGCGGGATTAGCCTAGCGGTCTAGGGGCTGCAGTCTTGGAGTGTGTGGCTGGTCCCGGCGGAGGTTCGAGTCCTCCCTCGGGCCTGGGTGTGTGTGTTTGTCCTTAAGATAATTTAGGTTAAGTAGTGTGTAAGCTTAGGGACTGATGACCTTAGCAGTTAAGTCCCATAAGATTTCACACACATTTGAACATTTTTAACTAACCTAAGGACATCACACACATCCATGCCCGATGCAGGATTCGAACCTGCGACTGTAGCAGCAGCGCGGTTCCAGACTGAAGCGCCTAGAACCGCTCGGCCACAGCGTCCGGCAGATCAGGTGTTACCACAGCATTTCTAAAGAATTTGGGATGAATATGGATGTGCTTCTCTCAACACGAGCGCTTGCGCGGAGTATGTAGTAGCTGTAGCCCCGGTAAAGTACAATAGGAGTGAAGTCATTTAAGGGCTTGTTAATGTTTTTGCGATTCAGATGAAAACGTTTCCTACTTAACCGTACGATTGTACACAAAATGAGAGTGCAGAGCACACTGTGCGAACGTGTTGATGATTTGACTCCATCCAACAGTCCTTAGGTCCACTTGTTACAGTAAAATCATCAGAGCAGTAATTTATTCGTCTGCAGCACATACTCTTATAAGCGATGTATAATCTCTTGATGTCGTCAGAGCAATATAGAGGGAACTGCGTGACAGAGAATTCACTTTGCAACTCCATACAGCACTCGGTAGTATTAAGTTTCCGAATGTTATTGTCACAAAAATTCACTCGTCTTGCTACGTACTAGGCGTATAGTGACAAGTGTCACAGATTTGCGGTCCAAGATAGATGGCAGCACCTTACAACCAATATTTAGTATGTATTTAAAACAAAACGATAACTTCGTATGTTCAGCGCATAGCCGTGACTGAATATTAGAAAGTGGCGCCATATCTGGCAAGCTAAGTTGAAATGTGGGCTGGCGCTCTGTTCGAAGCTTATGGTCTTGTTTTATTTATTTCGACGCTTGGCGTCAGTTATGCGAACATGGACAGTAGCTAGCACTAGCACAATCACCGTACCAAGTACCACAACACCATGCCAACAACCATACTTCAATGTTCTATCTATTCATCTATCAACTGCGGCACTGTACTGTGCGCCTGTGTTCCAAACACTACAAAAGGGGCGAAGGCATGGCTATGACTAATTATGAGAATAAAACGCTGTTTCGGGTTCCATAAGTTTAGATCTTATCATCGCTTCATGCCACAACACAGATGCAGAATTGGATAGCATTATATACTTAACAAAAGTGTTACAGATTGTGCATCTTTTAGCGAAATATTTCATATGAACCGCTGGTACAAAATCTAAATTTGTGCCATAAGTGACTTTTCAGGCAACTGAGGAATCTAAAGGTGCTGCTGATTAACCTGCAGTCAAGATCAGAAGGCTTAAAAAATCTTATGGAGAGAGATGAAACATCTAAATACAGGCGTCCTTTTGTGTGCAGTGTACAGAATGACTCTGACGCATTCTAAAACCATCCTCTCTGTAACATTTTACCCCTGCAGTCCAGATATATTTAACTAATAGGACGCATTGCATTTTACTCGGCAATGCATGTCACACATCTCAATATACCCATATCAATGAAAGTTTTGTATCTCCCCGGTTCCCATAACTACTAAAGATAGACTTTGATTACGGATATTGTATCACGTACACAGTCTGTTTGACCGTTCAGAGAGGTCACTAAACCCGCCCAAAAATGTAAACAACCATGTATGAGCAGCGCTTATTAGACAGAGGGGGTCAGACAGCCGATCAGTTCCAGTCATTCCACCTAGAAAGAGGTACACGGCTCGTGTTGTCTGTACTTCAACCATGCCTAGGCGGTCAATAATGCGGTTCGATAGTGTTCGCATTGTTACTTTGTGCCAGGAAGGGATTTCAACAATGGAAGTGTCCAGGCGTCTTGGAGTGAACCAAAGCGATGTTGTTCGGACATGGAGGAGATACAAAGAGACAGGAACTGTCGGTAACATGCCTCGCTCAAGCCGCCCAAAGGCCACTACTGCAGTGTATGACCGCTACCTACGGATTATGGCTCGGAGGAACCCTGACAGCAATGCCACCATGTTGAATAATGCATTTCGTGCAGCCACAGGACGTCGTGTTACGACTAAAATTGTGCGAAATAGGCTGCATGATGCGCGACTTCACCCCTGACTTCCATGGCGAGGTCCATCTTTGCAACCACGACACCATGCAGCGCGGTACAGATGGGCCCATCTACATGCCGAATGGACCGTTCAGGATTGGCATCACGTTGTCTTCACCGATGAGTGTCGCATATGCCTTTAACCAGACAATCATGGGAGACGTGTTTGGAGGCAACCCGGTCAGGCTGAACGCCTTAGACACACTGTCCAGCGAGTGCAGCAGTGTGGAGGGTCACTGATGTTTTGGGTGGCATTACGTGGGGCATACATATGCCGCTGGTGGTCATGGAAGGCGCCGTAACGACTGTACGATACTTGAATGCCATGCTCCGACCGATAGTGCGACCATATCGGCAGCATATTGGCGAGGTATTCTTCATAGACGACAATTCGTTCACGAATCGTGCACATCTTGAGAATGACTTCCTTCAGGATAACGACTTCGCTCGAATATAGTGGCCAGCATGTTCTTCAGACATGAACCCTATCGCAAATTCCTGGGATAGATTGTAAAGGCTGTTTAATGACGACGTGTCCCACCAACCACTCTGAGGGATCGAAGCCGAATCGCCGTTGAGGAGTGGGACAATCTGGACCAACAGTGTCTCGATGAACTTGTGGATAGTATGCCACGACGAATACGGGCAAGCATCTATGTAAGAGGACGGGCTACTGGGTGTTAAGAGGTACCGGTGTCTACAGCAATCTGGACCACCACCTCTGAAGGTCTCGCTGTGTCGTGGTGCAACATGCAATGGGTGGTTCTCATGAGCAATAAAAAGGGCGGAAATGATGTTTATGTTGATCTATATTCCAATTTTCTGTACAGGTTCCGGAATTTTCGGAAACGAGGTGATGGAAAACTTTTTTTGATGTGTGTACTTAGACGACGTGACAGCACTACCAGATTGTTCAGTGACGATGGTGTTGTGTGGAAGGAAGTACATTGTAGACATCCCCGCGCAGTAGAATTTGTTTTGCCGTCTTGACACTGTCTCTCACAGAGATGAACTCGAAGAATTTATCATGTAGATAGCTATTAAATTCCAGAATTTTTCTTAGGAGAAGTTAGCTCTTGAGTTTTGAATTGAAAGTAACTCAGGTGGATTAAATTATTTATAATTGTGGCACTATAAGACTGGGGAAATTGTTAAGCTGTAACATCATAACAATAGGGGAACTGTTCATCCTTCCCCAACAGTCCTTTCAGGGTAGCATAAGTGGACTTTGGAGAAGTCAGATCCAAACATTGGATGACAGCTGTTTAAATCGTGATGTCATAGAAGAATTATTGAGCTTCGACTTAGAAGAAGCAAGACTTTTTCTGTCAGGGGAGAAAATTTAGTGGCCATCTTGAATCCCACAAGTACGTAAGTGCTCTGAGTGAATAATAGCTTGGGGAAAATACATCATTGGAAGTAGGTTAGCAGATACGTCCATAGTGATTACTATCTGTAGGGCAAAAACGCTGAGAGAGTAACAGTTTGGAGAGAACCTGTTAAGTAAGTCGGCTGATTGGTGATATCCATTTGTTCTAGCATCTTCGATCCTAATCTCATAGAGACTGAGCCCATACCATAGGTTGGTCATCTAGGATTGCTATCTTGGATTTTATACTTGACACAAGAGACGTACTTCTACAGTGATGTCAAGGACACCCAGTGGCCCTCTTCAATTCTATTTTCATACATGTGTTTTACCAACAGGACAACGTACTATTTGGATTTTTGAATTTAATGCCAATTTATACTTGGGATAACAGCTTGTAACACCTCCGTTTATTTATCCCGACCTGATCTGATCGAGTAGCAGCCCAATATTTATTATTAATATGACCGTGTACCTAATGGGGCTGGTAATCGGAGTTGACTGCTACGGAAGTTGTTACTTTCCAGTTCGTCCTGTTCAATACTGTAATAATGAGATGTCTGGTAACAAGAAAAACACCAACACAGTTTCACTAATTACGAACCTATATTCGTCTCAAAAACACAAAAAAAAGGAGACAGCCACTGCCTTCGTCATACATATCTAATTACGGCTAATCTCAGCACAGGCTTCTTCACTTTCCATTATCGTCACACGCTAATCCATCACTGCATCCAACACTGCAATCCAACACTGCAATCCAACACTGCAATCCAAGGTGATGCCGGCGCGGTAGACGCGAAACCAAATATCGGCCCTAGAAATGTCACTGCTCACTTTCGTAATAATACTTCTTCACCTTCCCGGTACTATTCTAGTACAAAGGGGTCTAGCCACGGCGATGGCGACCCCCTTCTCCGTTAAAGCCTTGTATTTCAACAAAAACCACCACACACCTCTACCCGCAACATGGCACTGCGCAACTCCACACTCGCTCTCGCAACACGTCACGATCGATTGTTCGCCCTATCGACCTGTGCCGAGTGCAAATTTATAGTAAGGGCCTACGGACCCCTTACAAGGTCTACTTCCACAGTGACGTCATGGGAGTGGGCGGAATCCCACTAGCACAGCTGGGCAAATTTTTAATTCCCCACCAGATTTTGTGTTTCCCTCCATTACATACACAAAGAAACTGGCCTGCGTAAGAGAGAGTGAGTGAAGTGGGAGGAGGAAAAACTGGTAATAGTGTATTATTTCAGTGATGATATCACAAACTTGGTTGCCGAACGCCTACTGTGTATTTACAAATACAGATGAGTATTACCACAGTTTTTCCTAACTCTGCACCAAATAGCAAAACAGACAATGTCTTGTCGCACTGTGAATCCACAGTGTGATTCAGCAGAAAAAATTATCTATTATCTGTTTCTTCGAATTCTGATTCGATAGTTCTACACAATCAAGCCAAACTTATCAACGCTGTCCTTATGCCTTTTGTATTCTACAATCTAGGCTGCGGAATTTAAAGATATTTTCGGATTTACTCCATCGCTGTAAAGGATTGTTGACAAAGTTTTAATATAAGATAGCTTTCCACAGCAGGAGTATATACAATCACTTGCATATATGATAAAGTATACATAGGATCTACTAAAAGAATCATTAACACTGGGCTTATAGAAGGTGGTTATCAACAGTCTGGAAAGCTGTTGCACCGTAGGTTGTGCTGGGAAATAACTGTTGGGAAAAAAATTGGATACGTGACGCCGTTTCCGATTTAATTAATATTGATGTTAGCCAATGAGGCTGTTGTGTGGGCAGATTTAATCTGCTCGCCAAAGACGGTGTCGCTTAACGAATTATCCGTTTGGTATCCTTAAACCGAACAACAGGGCGATACGAAAATTTGACATGGGGCGCTAACAGGGATCGAACCCTAGTCAAAGGCTGAGCAGTCTCGTCCGCCGTCATGTGTGCTATGAGAACAACTGACACTTGAATCTGTGTGAGCAACGACCTGAATGGCTAACTTAAATGTCAATTAATTAAGAAACGGGGTGACATTTCGAATTTTTTCCTCAACTACTATTTCTTAGCACAACTTACGTTGGTACTCCCTTACAGGATTTTCAGACAGTTTCCGGACACCGTATATAACACAAGAATAATTGTCATACGGATAAATCAGTGGTAGCAAATCATTCAGTGGAACCGGGAAACCATCAAATTCGTTTCTCGTATACTATGATTTTATCAAAATCCCGTCTTCGCCATGCTAGAATATACAGAGAGGACATAGAAACTGAATACCATACAAAGTTTAGCAGAAAACAACAGGGATCACAATGATACATTAGCGCTATACAGAGCCAGCAGCACAATCTCTTATACAGTACAAATTCCATAGCGCGCTATGACGCGACTCCCGTATCTTAGGCAGCGGTGTGATGACCTTATGACTAAACCATTGGGTTGTTGACCTGGTTTCAGTTTGAAACGACAATGAGAATCTCTATAGCCACTGATGATATCTGCAGCATTAGGAAGCAAAACATTACGCACAATAATGTTCCTGGAACCACGGCATAGACCCATCAAATTAAACTCACTAAGGATTCTAAAGAGCTCACCCTCTTGTTTATGTGTCGAATTGGATCATCGGAAGAAAGAGTTATTGTTCAAGTTGTTCGTAGCTCCGTTTAATGAGGACAGATTCTAGGGCCTCACTGAAGAGTGAGGTAAGACTAATTGCTGCATATCATATGTTTTCGCTGGGAGGTGTGTTAGTTTTGGGAAAAGAAGATATTTGTAGATCTTTCACGGCTCAGGACAGTGACCATGGTCTTATTCTCGTAACACATTTTCTTAGAAGAAGGCCATTAGCAAACGTAGCACAATTTCTTACAAATAAAATCACAAGCAAATCATTCATCAACCTTAGAAATAAACATGATGATGTGTACCTATTATACACAATGACCTAAGTGAGAGAATATGGTTCGTATGAGATTTGCACCTATTATTTTCAGGCAGGCAGCCGACCTTCTAACACATTTGAAGAAATTCCTATCATAAGAAGTTTTATACATTGGCTAGCAACGTGAAGATTATCATCACGAACTGAAGATAAAACTCTACTGTTTACCTCAGAATCCAGAGCACTCTGACATTTTATTCTCAAGGAAAACAGCAGCAGACGGTACGATGGAGTTCACGACTATTGGCTTTGAGTGCACTAGCTCTTAATACGTACCCTCTGCAATTTCTGGCTTTTCCTCAGACTAGTACTGAATTGGATGGGGCTGGGGTTGAGTTTAATTTGTGGTGATAAGCTGGAGGGGGAATTTGGGGGGGGGGGAGGGGAGGGAGAGGGCAGCTGATTTCCCCTGATCCTCGTTGTGTACGGCCTTTCCCCCATTCAAAGGACGAAGTGCAATAAACAATGCAATATGACATCGTAACAAGAGGCACTGTGTAATCGTTTGGAACTTAACAGAGAATAGGCGAGAACACAAGCTAAAAAAAGATATATCATCTGTATATTTCATTAAAGAATTTCGTAACGTGAACAGATACAAAATTTGGACTATAATGGAAGGAAATGGATCCCTGAAAATTTCTAATGGCCACAAGAAGCCTCTACCATGAGTAACAAAATATAATAAACACATTAGTAATAAGAACAGAAGGAATTTTAGTAAGCAAAGGACTACGACGACAAGTGTGCCCAGTCCCAGCTACCGCTGTATCGGCCAAGACAATAATAATGATGATCTATACGTAAAATTAGCTATGCTTGGAGGTACATGTGGCACCATTTACAAATTCTAAAAATTTTTGAAAAAAAAAAAAATAAACTTTCGCTCTTCTGGTAGTTCTTCGTGGTAGTGAATGCTGGCTACCTACAAAAAGATCATTAGGTAAAATAGAAGCACAGAAATGAAATTTGTAAGAAGAACAAAGGGATACACGTACAGATCACATAAAAACGAAACTGCAACAAGAACTATGAGTAGATTGGACTGCAAGCAGAACAATCGAATAGCGCAGCGCTTAGTGCGAACACATACAAAGAATGGACAATAAACGACTTCGGAAACTATCCTTGGCTTATAAACTGACAGGAAGAAGAAATGGAAGACTTAAGAGGAGATGGACACGTAGTTCGTGAAGGTGTAACGGGCTTAGTACCTAACCCACGAAGTGTAGGAGAATAACAGCAGTGTCTATTGCTTCCCTTCCAGTACAAATACTGATGATGAAAGTTTCTTCTATCATTGTGATTCGAACCGGATACCTCAGAGTCGATAACTAGCTCTAAGGAAAGAGGATGTGTGCAAATTAGACGTATGCTTTTTGCGATTTTGTCTCGCTGTTTTCTGTACAAAAAGAAAACTAATATACGCTCGTAACTGGTCTCAACTGCAGCCCATAAACCAGCGACTAGCTTCGCTGTGCACCTGGAATGGTAAACGTACGGCCGGTGCTGCCATTGCGCCTCTGAGCCTGACGTGAACTCGGTGGTGACACTGATTGTGCAGCAGCTACATCTGAAATACGGGCTCGCCGCAGAGGGATTTTACGGGAGGGTGTTAAAGCGAAGCAACGTATTGTTCGTCGTTGACTTCCGTAATAAAACTTCCGGATGACAGCTTGCGTCCAGTCGCTGTCCAGATAGCTTTCATCGTACGCCTACAGAAGCTTTGTTTACTACTGCTATTGTTTCGAGTCTGTTCTTCTTGAATCTCATCGTGATATTAGACCGCCACCGATTCTGCACATTCTATATCTCTATTAGGTGATACAATAAAACCACTAAAATTAAGACCGAATGAAAACTGCTTCTTTTGGATAACGTAATCTATCTGTTCCCCCTTCCCCACCAGTACTCGTAACTGAGTTTCAAAATATTCTCCGTCTTCCTTCGTACACCCTTCACATTTATACGGCACACGCAAGTCTGGAAGAGCCCTGAAGCTAGCAGATAACGTCGAGTTTCTAGCATTAGGTGCGACACAATAATTACGCACACGGGAGAACAGAGCAGCTAAATGGAGTACTGAGAAGTAACAAAAAACTAGAAAATTCTATGACACTTAACAAGAATTCCTCTATTAAATACTAAGAAATTTAACGATTGCATTTGAGTTTTTAGAACCTGTAATCTAGATTGTCAGTTATAAAATTGCGTCCTCTAAATGACGTCGTTCATTATGTAATGTATGTATTCGTTCAACGAACTGTACTAGGTACCCAGTGTTTACTGCAGTGGCGCATCTGCATCTCCGTCTACATTTATACTCCTGAGGTCACCTTTTAATATGTGATAGACCGTACGTAATAGCTCCCATTTTGCTGCGATCGGTTAATCACTATACCGTGCGACTGTCCGTCTGAATGATTCGGAAAAAAGGCATCTCTTTTGCAGCTAGCTGAAACGAAGCGAAAAACGCCTACAACTTAGAATGTTAAATGCCAACAATCCAACTCATAACTTTCTAAGGCTAAAATTGTAATTATTTAATTACTAATATTAGTTTTGCGGATATAGTTCGCACAGAGGTAGTTACCGTACACACGCCCTATTTTGTTGGGCGGTAACTCAATAATTAATAACGATACCAAATCACTAACGATAAATAAACAGTCTCAATAACTACATTATCGGACAGCTGTTATCGATATTTGACCTCCGGCGTGCACTGCCAACTAGATGCTGACACTTGCAGATTTATAAAACAAAAATGTCTATTAATAGCACCAAAATCCCAAAGGTGCCCTCAAGGACATTTTCACAAATAACATACTACTGCATAACAATGCTTGCTTGTTGACTACAAATTAAAGCTGGCCTTTACATTGAACTACCACAAACGAAAGCTGATTTATATCAGTCACTGAATTACATTTTATAAACCTCAATTGACGAAAGTCAATACATCCCTAAATTAGAGCACGCTAAGCAGTTCACGTCAACGTAAAATAATTACTTTAATTAAAATTCAATAAAAATGTTTGTAACTAATAATTTTTTCAGTCGTAATGTTAATGATTTTAAAGCTATACACATTCAAGTATTTAATTATTCTGCCAAGCAAAACTTTACATCTTCTTAAGAAATTGTTTACACATTTTGAATAAGCAAAATTTGATCGGGTACTTTTCATTTGATTTTTTTATTCATAGTGGTATTCACACGTTCAAATATGACATTAGGACACGGGACCCTGTAATATTTTTGTCTAATTGGCCTGATGTCGAGAGGTGATATTGGTTTATTATGAGACATTCACTGGAGCCAATTATTGTGGTATACAGAAGCTGTAATGTTGTGCAATACAGAATATACTCAACGGTGTGACACCCGTTGTATCGTGAACACGCACGAGGTGAGTGGTCGTAACATTTAAAATGACTGAAAAATGGATTTCTCCTCTCCCTTTGGCAATCCAGGGGATGCCCTTAATGGAAGAGTCGCTTTTCTGGCGTCTGAGTAGCTATCATTCAAGAACACAGATGCCCTGCCGTGACTGGGTCCTAGCCGAGTCTGGCAGAGGTCACTTGCGTTAAAAGACTGGCTCAGGGTTCAGCTAAGTAATTTAAGCCACAAGGAATCATATGTTAACGCGCAGGGAAAAACCGTGTGCCGTGTGGGCGCATACTGTAAGTAGAACTTTGTTTGCCTTCAAATGCGTTCTTCTCCTCATCAATGAAACTTTGTTGGGATCTCTAAAATGTTTGGATACTCATTGCCAAAACAATGGCCATGAAGCCTAGTGTGATCTGAATCTATATCTTCCATGCATAAGCTAGGGACGCTTTGAACCATCAGTGCTCTTGTACAAGGTGAAATTGTTCTAGCTAATATCCAGATTAGTTCTCGGGCAGTCTTTCAGACTTGGATTATAATGATTATAGTCACTCATTCCCACCCGTAAGATCCATAGCGCTAGAGACATCGGCGCTCAAGTTGATGCCGTGGTCCTTGACTTCAGGAAGGCATTTGACACCTTATCGAGTAGCGGGCCACATTTGCGACTGGATTCAAGGCTTCCTTGCGGATAGAACTAAAACGTCGTTCCTAACGCAACGAAATCAACGGATGTGATGGTAATTTCTGGAGTATGATAGGACCGTTATTGTTTACAAAGTATATAAATAATCTAGCAGAAAGCGTCGGAAGCTCTTTAAGACTGGTCGCAGATCATGTGGTTGTCTACTAAAATGTAGCTACGCCAGAAGACAAAGAAAGACATTACTGTACGACTACACTAGTGATGGCAAATTTCAGGATCCAGTACCTACCGTTAAATATCTAGGAGTGACTATCCAGTGCGATTTAAGTGGAAAAATCCACATAAAACAAATAGCAGGAAAAGTGGATTCCAGTCTGAGAATTAAAAAAAAAAAGTTGGTTCAAATGGCTCTGAGCACAATGGGACTCAACATCGGAGGTCATCAGTCCCCTAGAGCTTGAGATACTCAGCAATCTCCGGTGGTACACGTTACAAGAGAGGCGTTGTCCATCACGGAGGGGTTTCATGTTTAAATTTCGAGAGAGAACTTTCGGGGAAAAGTCGGACAACTTATTACTTCCTCCCACCTACAGCTTGCATAATGACCACTACGACAGAAGTCGATAAATTGGAGCTAATACAGAAGCTTACCGACAATCATTCCCACATGCCATTCGCGAATGGAACAGGGTAAGGGGGCATCAGTCAGTGATACAAGATGTCATCTCCGCTTGGCCTTCGAAATGTGATGTAGATGGACAATCTGAGCACTTTGATTGTTCCAGCTTCCTTATCTCTGCGGTATGTGGAAGGAGTTGCTTTGCATGCTAAACGGGCCGTATTAGTTTCCGGCGACCCTATGGCGTTTGAAAACTATGAACCCTTTCGTACCGCACTGTTGAGTGTTTATCCCAGTGCAATTAATGATTGATTTGGATTCTCGTAACCATCTTGACTCTAGGAGGCCACTGGCATGGTTTTCCGACAACTTCTCCCAACACTGCCTCGTCATCTATTCGCTCCATACTTTAACTGCCCCTAATGATTTGATCTAATAGACGTTCTCCTCGCCAGATAAGCACAGATGCAGAAGCAGCTATAATTAATTGATTTCTTGTGAACGTCAATCTGACTGCGGCTGTCTAGGCATGATAAGAGTGGGCGGCCCAAACCGCCCACTGCAACGGGTCCCGGTCGCGACCGAAACTACACGTCCGCTCTTGAGCAGGGAACGCTGGCAATGCGTCACACCCGCGACCATCCATCACTCGGCTCGCGTATTAATATATTTTACGTTCCGCACCCCCGCGGGCTGTGATATATAGCTGCACAGAGATTGAACTGTTCATTCGTCAATCTGGCTTCTCATATAAACTTTATTCAGTACTGCGCGCGTTTCAGCATCATGTGCCATCGATTCCACGTCCAGCCGAGAGCGCGACAGGAAGCGTGACCTGCAGCGTTCCAGAAAGCTCCACTACTCACTTCCAAAAGACCGTTTACAGCGGAAGATATGGCCACTTATCTTTCAGTTGCTTCACAGTTGTTGATAGTGTGCGGGCGTCTTCAGTGAATAGCTAGCACTAATTCTGAAATGAAATCGATAGTTTACTGTGTGTTACTTCGTTTAGCGGCAGTTCTATGTCATCTTCAGGAATTGTCTTTCATCAAGCAAAGGCGCATACATCGATTATTCATAACATTTCTTCACTATTACTAAACTAACTGCGGATAGCGGGCAAGAAGAAGGAAGTACGAAGATCGTCAGTATAAATTCGGATCTCTCAAAGTCATAAGGGCAAAATAAAGTTCGTCTTTCTCAACGTTTACCCGTGCACTTATTTTTAGTGCATTACTGTGAAGCTCTCGAGCAAGATCTAGAATCTGGTAACGAATAGCGCCAATATTTTGTGTTCTTTTCTGCTCCTTCATTCAGTCCAGTAAGGCGGCAGTGCCAGACTGACAGAAATAGTTCAAGAATTGCCACTGCACCATTTTTAAGCATCTCCACTCGTGAATGCGTTACTTTCCTGGTATTCGTCTACGGCAACTCCACTCGAACAAGTACTGTTTTGTACCACAGCTACACTTTGCAACTTAAACTGGTTCTGAATTGAACTTCTAAGTATTTGATGGCTTTAACACATTCGAATGAACGAACGCTAATGTCATCAAACAAGCCATCTGGACGTTTTGCGCACATAAATTATAAATGACACTTTCTTACGACGTCTTTGGGCCGAGCAAAATGTTCTTAAGGGAAACATGCTGTAGGATCCCTCATGCTCTTTGGTACAGACAACCGACGATATACTATAAGGGAAGTCATACGAAAACGAGACGGATGGAAAAATAGGTACGTAAACCGTTCATTGTTTCAAAAGAAGTTGTCATCACCGTTAACACATTTAACCCACTGTAAGACGACATGGGCAATATCTTAAAAGAAAAAATTTTTCCGCTTGCCAACGGACCAGGCGCTCACCTCTTCGACCGATGCAAATGGGCGGCCACGAATATCTTTCTGCAGGGCTCCAATAACTTTGGAATCGCGTGGGGAGAGATCGGGACTGCATGGAGGATGTGTAAGGGTTTCCCAGTGAAACTTCAGCAGCGTACTCGAAACAGCTTTGCCAACGTGAGGGCGGGTACACATTCCGTTATATTGCGAGGTAGAAATTTCGCTGGGAAGCCCTTACGCATTATCCTTACAGTCCCGGCCTAGCCCCATGTGATTTTCATATTTTCGGAGCACTGAGCTAAGACATTCGTGGCCGTCGTCTTGCTTTGGATGAAGAGGTGCACCCCTGCATACAATTATGGTTCCGTAGTGTGACCCCTCTGCTCTCTTTGGAGCCATGAAAAGTACCAAAATTTAGTTAAAGTGTTGTTAATCCAGTTTCACACAATTACTACGTTTGTATTGGATGTTGTAAGTCCTCATCTATTAAAAAGCATGAAGCCTACCTATCGATGAATCTTCGTTCTATCGATAATGAAGCTTTTACAGACGTGATTGTGCTTTACACAACGAACAAACGAACTTCACAAAATAACAACCACATGATTTAGAATATATGTACGACACGTCGCAGATGTTACTCCACAAAGTATAAAACTTAACGCTTTTATCAGATAGTTGACTTGGACAATAATGATTTTACGGAAATACGATAGTAAAAACACTTGTCTTGTGGGTTGCATTCAACAAAATATTATGAAATGCAAAACATTCTCAGTTTTCTAGCCCAGTCGATTCAAGATGAAATCTCGAGCTTTCGATGATAGCCTCCATCGTCATCGTCAGTAGCATCTGACAGTCTTCGCTGCTTTTTTTGTTTTGTTTTTCTTTATTGTTATTTTCACACCTGATACAGGTAGGCCAGCTGCGGCATACTACGCCGCTCTTCGGCCACAGATAAGACTAATGATACAAAAGGAGACAATCGCAGAACAGACACGGTGGATATACAAACGTAGACATACAAAATTAAAACACACGGAGCCGTTCACGGACGCAGTGTCCAAAATAAAAACTTTCAGAAACGTGGACACGCATTGAGATGACAGAGATGACACACGCGAACGTTGGACCACAAAGCGATGAAACAATGGAACACAAACACGATGGCACACACAAAAGCTAGGTGATGATCTCCGGGGCGCGAAAGTTCACTTAGCGTGTACGAGTCCGGAGACCTGCCAAAGAGGGAAAAAAGGGGGGAGGAGGGAGAGGGGAGCATGTAGGTACCAGTGGAAGAGGAGATGACAGGGGGAGGAAAGAAGGTAGGGGGATAGGGGAAGCCCAGGGGAGGAGCGAGGGAGGGAGAGAAGGGAGAGAGGGTGCCCTCGGGAAAAAACACAGGGTGTGGTAGAGGAGGATCAAAGTTGGCAGGAGGGGTAGATGGAGGGGATGAGGGCATCATCAGGAAGAGGGAGTTGGTGGATGCCACCTTGGGCGAGGGTACGGAGATTGGATAGATGGGGAGCAGGTGGGATGTGGGAATGCAGGCACAGCAGCGGACGGGGGTGGGAGAGGATGGGAGACAAAAGAGGGTGAGGGAGAGCAAGTTTGCAGGAGGTGTAGAGGATCTGTATCCATTCAAGGAAAAGGAGGACGTGCAGGAACGGAATAAGGTCATTTAGGACCTGTGTGGGAGAGGGGAGACGGATGTGATAGGCGAGACAGAGCGCATGGCGTTCTAGGATTTGAAGGGATTTGTAAAAGGTAGGAGGGGCGGAGATCCAGGCAGGATGAGCATAGCAGAGGATAGGGCGGATAAGGGATTTATAGGTGTGCCGGATGGTGGAGAGGTCCAGACCTCCTGTGCAGCCAGAAAGGAGCTTGAGGAGGCAGAGTCGGGAGTGTGCCTTGGCTTGGATAGTCCAGAGATGGGGGGTCCAGGAGAGGCGACCGTCAAGGGTGACACCAAGGTACTTAAGGGTGGGGGTGAGGGCGATAGGGTGGCAATAAATGGTGAGATAGAAGTCGAGGAGACGGAAGGAAGGGGTGGTTTTGGCTACAATGATCGCCTGGGTCTTGAAAGGATTGACCTTGAGCAACCACTGGTTACGCCAAGAGGTGAACTGGTCAAGATGGGATTGGAGAAGGTGTTGGAAACGTTGCAGGATGGGGCGACGGCAAGGAAGGCGGTGTCATCGGCGTACTGGAGATGGTAGATGGGGGGTGAAGGCGGCGGCATGTCTGCCGTATACAGAGGATATAGAAGAGGGGAGAGGACGGAACGTTGGGGCACACCGGCGGAGGGGTAGAAGATGTAGGAATCCGTGTTACGGATGGCGGCATAGGAAGGACGGTGGGAAAGAAAGGACCCAATCAGACAGACATAGCTGATAGATAGAGCGATGGTTTGGAGCTTGAAGAGGAGACCGGAATGCCACACACAGTCATAGGTGCGTTCAAGGTCGAGGGAGAGGAAGATGGCGGAGCGACAGGAGTTGAGCTGTTCAGAGAGGAGATGAGTGAGGTAAGGAGAAGGTCATTGGTAGAGAAGGATGGTCGAAATCCACACTGGGTAATGGGAAGGAAGCGGTGCTGGCGGAGATGCTGGTGGGAGTTGATCTGTTCAAAGAGGAGATGAGTGAGGTAAGGAGAAGGTCATTGGTAGAGAAGGATGGTCGAAATCCACACTGGGTAATGGGAAGGAAGCGGTGCTGGCGGAGATGCTGGTGGATGCTTTGGGTAAGGATGGATTCCAGGACCTTGCTGAAGACTGAGGTAAGGCTGATGAGATGGTAAGAGAACACAGGATGGCGGTTTGTCGGGTTTGAGGAACATCAGGATACAGGAGGTATTCCACAGGCTGGGGTAGTAGCTAGTGGACAAGCCCACATTATATAGTCTGGCTAGGCCAGAGAGGAAGGAGGCGGGAGCTTCACGGAGGTAGCGATAGGTAACACGATTGTGACCGGGAGCAGTGTTGTGTTTCGTGTTGAGCAGTGATGGGGGCATTGAGTTCGTTGGGTGTAATGTCCAATTACTGGAAGCCAGGGGCTAGGAGAGGGACAGGGGTGACAGTTCGATCGCTGACGTCCAGGAAGAGGGAGTAATCGAACTGGGGATCGTCAGGGAGGGTAAAGATATCGGAAAGGTAGGAGGCAAAGTGATTGGCCTTACTAAGGTTGTCAGGGAATGGTTGGTCATCATGAAAGAGAGGGTAGTAAGGGGGGGGGGTTAGATCCGGTAAGGTGGTGGAAGGTAGACCAGTACTTTGGGGAGCTGATAGGAAGAGTAGAATTAAGACGGGTGCATGACTGTCGCCAGTCCCGGCGTTTATTACCTGCGAGCAAGTTTCTGACGTGTCATTGTAGTTGCCGGTGGCGTCGTAGTGTGTCTGGGTCACGCGTGTGAAGGAAGGCACGGTAGAGACGGCGGGATTCACGGAGGAGAAGGACGGCCTGTGGGGGTAAAGTGGGACGGTGTTGGTGGATGGCGACGGTAGGGACGTGGATCTCCATGGCCTCAGACAAGGTCTGCTGGAGAAAGGAGGTGGCAAGGGTAACATCATTAGGGTGGTGGTAGGCGACGGGGTGGCTATCGACCTGGGTAGAGGGGGTATCCCGGTAGGCATTCCAGTCGACACGGGAATAAGCATGGACGTCTTTCAGGGCAGGGTCGATGCGAGGATTGGGACAGGGGCGACGCCTGTCTGAAACGAAGAGGAGGACAGAGAGATGGTCACTACCAATAGGGTCAAGGACGTCCACTGGTATGCGACCAAGGAGGTTAAGGTAGGAGAGGACGACATCCGGAGTGTTATCTTCGCTGCTGCTGTGGGTGGCCTTATATAGCCCGTGGACGACTTCTCATTGGTCGGCTTGTGATTGGTCAGCTATTACATAGTGCTGTCGCAGGCGGTGTCAGTGTTGCGCTGCTGGCGCCACCGCTATCGTGGGAACGTAAACACTGTAAGTGAAGCCTCTGCTGCTTCTTTCCATCGGGTGTTCATGCACCACTCAGATAATATCAGCTACCAGGGTTAAAGTTCTTCTCGCTCTTTGAACACGCAAATACTCTTTCTGATGAGGACCACATAATTCTGAAATTAACTACCTGAATTATGTGTTCCGAAAGAATGGCTATGGTGCACGTGATATAAAGGCAGCGTTCTCCAAGAAAATCAAACGTAAAAATGCTGCACACTCAGAGGATGAAAAATCGATTGCGGTTCTTCCTTTTTATGGCGCTATATCCTGTAAAATAGGAAGAGTCCTGAGTAGAGGGCGTATAAGAACGCTTTTTCGTACTCCTGCGAAAATTAACGAGTTAAGGCGGTCTGTTAAGGACAGTCTCGGCCTCAGGGTCCCTGGAATTTATAATCTCCCCCGTGAGTTGGTTGGTGGGGTTGTTTGGGGGAAGAGACCAAACAGCGAGGTCATGGATCTCAACGGAGTAGGAAAGGATGGGAAAGGAAGTCGGCCGTGCCCTTTCAAAGGAACCATCCCGGCATTTGCCTGGAGTGATTTAGGGAAATCACGGAACTTCTAAATCAGGATGGCCGGACGCGGGATTGAACCGTCGTCCTCCCGAATGAGAGTCCAGTGTGATTATCACTGCGCCACCTCGCTCGGTCCCTGTGAGTGTGGAAGCAATTATATACGTCAGACCATTCGTATCGTTTCCGACCGCTGTGCAGAACACCAATGGCATATTAAAAACAGAAAACTAGAGAAATCGGCAATTGTGGAGCCCCACTAACAAACATGAAATACTGTTTTTGCTGAAATCAAAATTTTGTCCCATGACTCCACGTGCTGGGATTCTGTTATAAAGGAGGCTGCTGAAATAAGAATGAGCGAAAAGAACTTAAACCGTGACAGCGGATACCATGTGAGCGGTGTATGGAAACGAGAACTCGATGTAGAGAGGCAGCAGAGACATTCCTTGCTGTGTTTACGTTCCCACGGAAGCGGCAGCAGTACGTAATCGCCGACCATTCACAAGCCGACCAATCAGAAGTCGTACAAGGGCTTTATTATAAGGCCACCACAGCAGCAGTGAAAACAGTCAGTTGCTCCTCACGATGACGACGGAGGCTATCGTCGAAAGCTTGAGATTTTATCCCGAACTGACGCCGCACCCACACACACATACACATGGCGGCGCAGAGCGCAATTAGATAACAGTTGTGTGAAACTAACGTAAAAAAAAACGAGGAGTGTGTGAGGATAATAATTCTTATAGTCACGTGATATGCGCCTAAGTTACAGATGACCGCATTAAAACAGTATAAAACTATTTTTCCACATATAGTTCAACAAAAATTTAATAAAGTTTCAGACTTCAAGTACAGCTTAATCTTGTACATTTCAGTATCAATGATGCGTTACGAAACTTTGAAAATTTAATGTCATAAATATATTGAATGCATACTTTGCATAAAAAATTTTCGTTCTTGTTTACATATTTTATAAGACAGTGGCAAATAATCGAAAAAATCTGATACTAGAGGGTACAACTTAGAGTCTGTACTGCACAGTAAGCAGCTAAAAGAAGCAATTGCTCAGGTAAAAGTTGCGTGTGACGGTGCTAAACTTAGCAGGTTTGAGAATTCAAATTTATGAGAGGTTGCAAGAACACCCCCAAACGTATACCAAAAGAATCAAGCAATTAAAAAAAACTTAAGTGACAAACTTGTAAAAGAACAAGCTATCATCATCAAAGCTGAAAAGGGAAACGCACCTGTCCTGATCTGTGGTAGGGATTATATAGAAAATACAAACGATCTTTGCAGAAAATGGTGTTAAGGAGATAACTAAGGACCCTACAAGATAATTTCATACTGAAGTAAGAAATACAATAGATGAATCTGTCTTTCTCTTGTCAAATACATAAAAGAAGTACTTAAAAGTTATGAATTCTTCTATTCCGAAATTCCAGACTCAAGTTAAGTGTCACGAAGAGGAGGAAAACGTCCACACTATTGTCAATAACCTTAGTTGCCCGAGTTACTTCCTCAATAAACGGCTAAACAAAAATATTAAAGCTTTGCATACTTTCCCTGAAACATATTGCGTTAAGCACTGCTTGAAAGTTGTTCATCATATTAAAGGCCTTAATGTTCCTCATAACAAAATACTAGTTTTACTTTATGCTATATATTTATGTACCATGTTCCTATTAAAGAAACTATCGTGATAATTAAAAACAACATATTAAAATATAAAGAAGTTAGTTTAGGTGAAATTACAGAACTGGTAGGATTCCTGGAAATAAGACTTTCATTCAGCTTTTTATACGGGTATAAGCACTCTGAGGGTCTGGTTCCCATGACTTGGATATTAGCTTTTACCAAAAACATTCGGCGATTAAAGATCGAGTACTTTAAGAGGTATGTCGATGACGCGATGACTTTATGTGACAGGAATGAGAAAGACAGACAGCAGGTAGCTACAAAAATGTGCACCATGCTTCCTAAAACGCGGTTTACTTAGGAGCGGAGAAATATAGTACCATGACGAAACCGATTCAAGGGCTAGTAGTAAATCTAACTTACGATTTGCCTTTAGAAACGAAAATATGTTGGGACAAAGGGTTCGTCATAGCATCTCACAGTGGAAGAATAAATATTTACACTGTGGCGTTTATAACATGTGATGGCTACCAAAAGAACTCTATGGGATAGGCAGGTTGAACATTTAAGGCTCACTTCAATGAACAGGCGCTTAAACAAAGTAAAACACCGTAGGTAAACATTTATCAACACACAACCGTCAGATCACTAGTACTGAGGAAACAAGAGGTGGTCTCTTAGAGTACTTGAAGAACTTGAAATTTATATTGCCAAAAGAAAGAAACCTGAGAAAAATGTTAACGAACAGAATTAATTTTTCCATACGTCTTACTTTAATATTTTTTACGACGTCTTCAAAAATGGCTCAAATGGCTCTGAGCACTATGGGACTTAACTTCTAAGGTCATCAGTCCACTAGAACTTAAAACTACTTAAACCTAACTAACCTAAGGACCGTTATCCTATAGAGGCATGTAATCAAAACATACAACTTTCAGTAGTAATTAACACATCAGCAGGAACCAACCGTGGTAGCTCCCGAGAAGCAGGAATCATAGAAGTACTGGTGAAGATGGTATAATTGACCATTATTTACCATAATATTTTACTTATGCAGTTATTTTAAACCGATATAACTACAGTCAACATTCAAGTGTAGTACACTACTGGCCATTAAAATTGCTACGCCAAGAAGAAGTGCAGATGACAAACGTGTATTCATTGGATAAATATATAATACTAGAACTGACATGTGATTACATTTTCACGCAATTTGGATGCATAGATCCTGAGAAATCAGTACCCAGAACAACTACCTCTGGCAATAATAACGGCCTTGATAGGCCTGGGCATTGAGTCGAACAGAGCTTGGATGGCGTGTACAGGTACAGATGCCCATGCATCTTCAACACGATCCCACAGTTCATCAAGAGTAGTGACTGGCGTATTGTGGCGAGCCAGTTGCTCGGCCACCATTGACCACACGTTTTCAGTTGGTGAAAGATCTGGAGAATGTGCTGGCAGTACAGCAGTCGAACATTTTCTGTATCCAAAAAGGCCCGTACAGGACCTGCAACATGCGGTCGTGCATTATCCTGCTGTATTGTAGGGTTTCGCAGGGATCGAATGAAGGGTAGAGCCACGGGTCGTAACACATCTGAAATGTTCGAAGTGCCGTCAATGCGAACAAGAGGTGACCGAGACGTGTAACCAATGGCACCCCATACCATCACGCCGGCTGATATGCCAGTATAGCGATGACGAATACACGCCTCCAATGTCCGTTCACTGCGATGTCACCATACACGGATGCGAACATCTTGATGCTGTAAACAGAACCTGGATTCAAAATGGTTCAAATGGCTCTGAGCACAATGGGACTTAACTTCTAAGGTCATCGGTCCACTAGAACTTAGAACTACTTAAACCTAACTAAGGACATCTCACATCCATGCCCGAGGAAGGATTCTAACCTGCGACCGATACGGTCGCGCGGTTCCAGACTGTAGCACCTAGAACCGCTCGGCCACTCCGGCCGGCAGAACATGGCTTCATCCGAAAAAATGACGTTTTGCCATTCGTGCACCCAGGTTCGTCGTTGAGTACGCCATCGCAGGCGCTCCTGTCTGTGATGCAGCGTCAAGGGTAACCGCAGCCATGGTTTCCAAGCTGAAAGTCCATGCCGGTGCTAACGTCGTCGAACTGTTCGTGCAGATGGTTGTTGTCTTGCAAAAGTCCCCACGTGTGGACTCAGGGATCGACACGTGGCTGCACGATCCGTTACAGCCATGCGGAAAAGATGCCTTTCATCACGACTGCTAGTGATACGAGGCCGTTGGGATCCATCACGGCGTTCCGTATTACCCTATTGAACCCACCGATTCCATATTCTGCTAACAGTCATTGGATCTCGACCAACGCGAGCAGCAATATCGGGATACGATAAAACGCAATCGCGATACGCTACAATCAGACCTTTATCAAAGTCGGAAACGTGATGGTACGCATTTCTCCTCCTTACACGAGACATCACAACAACGTTTCACCAGGCAACGCTGGTCAACTGGTGTTCGTGTATGAGAAATCGGTTGGAAACTTTCCTCGTGTCAGTACGTTGTAGGTGTCGCCAACGGCGCCAACCTTGTGTGAATGCTTTGAAAAGCTAAGCATTTGCATATCACTGCATCTTCTTCCTGTCGGTTAAATGTCGCGTCTGTAGAACGTCATCTTCGTGGTGTAGCAATTGAATTGGCCAGTAGTGTAATATTCACCGCACAGATGAAGGTATAATCTAGTGACACACCAAAGCCTGGATACACAAAAGAGGTAGCCTACCAAAACTCACTAGTAAAAATCATCCTGCAAATATATACACATGTATATGTATAGATCTCCGCAAATAAGTAGAAAACTCTCTTGAAGTGCTGTGCTTGTAGCTAAATGATAACTTGCTTACATTTATTTTACAACTGTCAGTAAGAATAACACTAAATATGCACAAGTAAATTTTAATCAATAGAGACAAGTTACAGCTTCTTGGAACAAGTGAAGGAAAACAGCTGTAAAGTTCAGTGACAAAGCAAATTTCTGATCACAGCTCAACTAAAAATGGGCTACATATGATATAAAATTTTCACCTCAAGTAGCACAGGGTACAGCCCGCAGTTTCATTAACCAAAACAACTTGGAACTCAAACAGTGTAAAAGCGACTTAGAATTAACACTGAGACGTTGATCCAGCACCGGATCACCGAAGCGACAAGCCTGCCGCAAAACAGATAACTAGTCAGCTTAACTGCTAATTAATTTCAAACAGTCAGAACTACCGAAGACGGCTACGAGCAGAAATTTAGTACCAGCGAGCTGTTGTGACCAGAAAGTCTCAGCCAATATCTCGAGTTACAACTTTACATCCGCGGCTGATTAACGGCGGAGGACCACTTCGGGTTGAGTCAGCAGTCCCCGCAAAGGGCCTACCTCCAGCATAGGCCGTCCGACTATCGCCACACAGCCGCAGCCCGGTCCGGGAAGCCAGTGAGCCTCCACGTGCTGCCCTCAACGGCCGCCGTCTCGGTACACCCTTTACGAGCTCGTTGCCACAAACACTCACACTACTCCACCTCCAAGCCCTCGCTACCCACTCTTTCCCTTGATAATTTCTAACCAAAACCGTCCAAGGAAGCAAGAACGTGAAGAGAAGACAACACTAAAGACATCAAAATAAGAGTCGACTGCAACATGCGAGCCGCACCGGCTCGGGCCCACTTCAGCTTTTCTGTGTCCAACCCTAATTAACTCCCAGACATGCGGTACTACAGAAAGTGTAGGTAAGTGGTGCTATCAAGTATCACCCCATGAAATGATTGATAAAACGATTGTGCACTATAAACAATGATCTAATACAAATATAAATCTGCAGCGATATTAAATGTATGCTGACAAAATCTTGCTGCCTTACAGTACCAATCCCTTGCGATGTACACACATCAAAAAAATTTTGCATCTCCCCAGTTCCTGGAACTCTTGACTGTGGATATTCTATCACAGACACAGTCTCTTTGACTGTTCAGAGATGTCACTAAACCCGCCCAAAGGTGTAAACCACTATGCCTGAGCAGCGCCTATTAGACGGACGGGATCCGACAGATGATCAGTTCCAGCCATTCCACCACGTCGGAAGTACGCGGCAATCATGCTTAGGTGGTCGATACCGCGGTTCTATTGCGCCCGCGTTGCTACTTTGTGCCAGGAAGGGCTCACAGCAAGGGAAGTGTCCAGGCGTCTAGGGGTGATCAAAGCGATGTTGTTCGGACATGGATGAGATACAGAGAGACAGGAACTGTCGATGAGATACCTCGCTAAGACCGACCAAAGGCTACTACGAACAATGGCTTACAGGAACCCTGACAGAAGCGCTACCATGTTGAATAATGCTTTTCGTGCAGCCACAGGAAGTAGTGTTACGACTCAAACTGTGCGCAATAGGCTCCATGATGCGCAACCGCACTACCGACGTCCATGGCCATGTCCATCTTTGCAACCACGACACGATGCAGCGCGGTACAGATGGGCACAACAACATGCCGAATGGACCGCTCAGGATCAGCATCATGTTCTCTTCACCGATGAGTGTCGTGTATACCTTCAACCACACATGTTTGGAGGCAACCCGGTCAGGCTGAACGCCTTAGACACACTGTCCAGCGAGTGCAGCAACGTGGAGGGTCCCTGCTGTTTTCGGGTGGCATTATGTGGGGACGACGTACGCCGCTGGTGGTCATGGAAGTCGCCGTAGCCGGCCGAAGTGGCCGTTCGGTTAAAGGCGCTGCAGTATGGAACCGCAAGACCGCTACGGTCGCAGGTTCGAATCCTGCCTCGGGCATGGATGTTTGTGATGTCCTTAGGTTAGTTAGGTTTAACTAGTTCTAAGTTCTAGGGGACTAATGACCTCAGCAGTTGAGTCCCATATAAAAAAAAAAAAAATTTTTTTTAAAAAGTCGCCGTAATGGCTCCACGATGCGTGAAGGCCGCCCAGGTTGGCCGAGCGGTTCTAGGCGTTACAATCTGGAACCGAGCGACCGCTACGGTCCCAGGTTCGAATCCTGCCTCGGGCAGGGGTGTGTGTGGTGTCCTTAGGTTAGTTTGGTTTAAGTAGTTCTAAGTTCTAGGGGAGTGATGACCTCAGAAGTTAAGTCCCATAGTGCTCAGAGCCATTTGAACCATTCAATGTGTGAATCCCATCCTCCGACCGATAGTGCAACTATATCGACAGCATAATGGCGAGGTATTTGTCTTCATGGACAAAAATTCGCGCCTCCATCGTGCACATCTTGTGAATGACTTCCTTCAGGATAACGACATCGCTCGAATAGAGACATGAACCCTATCGAACATGCCTGGGTAGATTGGAAAGGACTCTTTACGGACGACGTGACCCACCAACCACTCAGTGATCTATGCCGAATCGCCGTCGAGGAGTGGGACAATCTGGACCAATAGTGTCTTGATGAACTTGTGGATAGTATGCCACGACAAATACAGGCATACATCAATGCAAGAGGACCTGCTTCTGGGTATTAGAGGTAAAACTGTGTACAACAATCTGGACCACTACTTCTGAAGGTCTCGCTGTATGATGGTCCAACATGCAATGTGTGGTTTCCATGAGCAATAAAAAGGGCGGAAGTGATGTTTATGTTGATCTCTGTCGCAATTTTTTGTACAGGTTCCGGCATTCTCAGAGACGAGGTGTGTGTAATTTGATATGTGTAATTTTCTGCTATAACAGGATTGTTTGTCTGGGCAGCCTCCGCATCCTCTTTGTAGTGCACTATTATTCTTTTGCCACTAGTTTTAGCTATAACTTCTCTTATGCTCCGTATTTGGAGAACGGCTTCTGCTGTTAGTTTACTAAGCATCTCGTGACTGTGGCTGCATTATACAGACATCTCCTATTACGTTCGTAAGTTGTGGCTGTTTAAGGCTGTGTGACAGAACTCTCATCATCATCAAGGAGTTTCAAGGAATAGGACCCCTTTCTTGTCTTTGTTTTCTTGAGATCTTAGGTTCTTGCGTTTTGTAACTTCTTTCTTGAATTTCTTCTTCTCTTATGCCTTCAAATCTTCCTACGTACACTCTGCTTAGACTTCTTTTCTTGATTTGGGATCTAACTTGGTTTCAGGGAGCTTCTACATCTGAAATTGGTAAAAATGATAAATGGAATTGTCAGTAAAGGAATGTTACCCCCCTCCCCCTCACGACTACACATTTTTCTGATTCTTGCGCCAATGTGTTTGGGTGGAAGACATAGGTTTAAAAAGATTAATTCTACATTTGTAGAAATATGTCGTCGTAATATGGCCCTTTACCCATTTGAGTAGCCTTTTATTACTGTCAAGGACTGTAGACTGACATAATTGTAGTCTAAAAGCGACTAACGCCTCCCGTTTTCATCACAGTTTCACGAGGCTCCTTGTTCACGGTACCTTGGCCGGTGTGGCTGTAATAGCAAATCCTTCGCATCGGTTTCTGACGTCACCTGCCTTCGCGGTCGCCATGTCTGTTCGCCAACGCCCCAACCTGTGGCGCAGTTGCTGCTGTATTGTCGTCAAAGTGTCCCCCAGGGATCGCCGTAGACTGCCTCCTACGCGACTGGTCAATTTTTCGTTTCGTGAGGATTGTGACATAACAGACCTCAGTTGTCCTCTCTGCCCCAGTCTTGCCTCTATTACGGCTGCCTCTGCTTTCACGATGTGTATGCTCTGCTGTGATGTGGTCATCATAACGTTGCTTACCCCATTCAACATTCTGCACACACTGTACAAGATTGCTTAACACTGCATGTTTATATAGCTAGCACACAATTTGTAAGTCAGATTCAAATGCACAAAATTGCTTAACACTATAGGCTTATATAGCTAATTTGGCTTTACTTTGTAATTACTGAATAAATCAAATTCGAATGCACAAGACTGCTTAGAACTGTATGCTTATATAACTAATACATATTTTTTTGTTTAAATTTAACGCAAAGGAGTCTCAAAATGATTATGTTGTTCCAATTTAAAAGATATTACTGAACGATTGGTGATCATGTTAGCGGGCTATGAGTGGTTATTACGTGTTGCGATGGTTAGTACTGAGCCGCGCGCGGCTCGTGTTCATGCCCTTTATTGCTTGTCATCTTGTCATTACGGTTATGGCATCTCGTTTCTTATTCAATTTACTGGCGTCACTAAGCTGCTGGCTTGCCTGCCCGTGAGTGGCAGCAGCAGCGCTTATCGATACGGGTACTGTGGTACTATCTTTGGAGCGACCGCTAGTATTTCCGGGTCGCGTTGTGTGGAATGGGGAGTGGCGAACGGACATCAGTCGGTTGGAGCGCAGCAGCAAGAGGTCCGGCAGTGTGAGAGCAAGCCGGGTCCGCTGGCGGCGTGCTGCCACTGTCGGATCGAGGAGGGGTAGCTGCGAGAGCGACGGCTTCATTGCACACCGAACCCTGGATCTTTGAGTGAAGAGTTAACTGCTAATGCAACATCGACTATTCTGAGATCTCGCCTTTGGTCAACGGGTTGTTGCTCCCAGGCCCGCTGAATCTGGTGGCAATGAGTGAAGTGTTTTGAGGCAATGAAATATGGCACCCGTCTTTCTCTATTTGTTATTCATCATTGAATTTAGCATTATTCTTATTAGTGAAGTACAACCAGCGGTATTTGCTGCCTTGTGGCAGCTAACGCCTCAGTTACCTGCCCTGGAGGTTAGCGTAATTTTTTGGCAGTGTACTTGTCCTCGTCGTGTTGATGCTGTCCGACACAGCGTGTAGTTCGACAGCATCTTGTATTGTACTGTGCATATTTTTTGGGAGGTCTACCTTGCTTCTTGTGTTTCCTTTGGCCTTGGGTGTTTTCCGCAGACGTAGTGCTGTCTGTCCCTTCGCCCTTGCCTAAAAATATTCCATCGTTGCACCGGTGATCGGACGTTAGGCGGATTGGTTAGTCGGTCGGTCGGCGTTTAAGCTGCCCCTAGTTTGAGTTTCCATCCTGTTACGCGAGTACAACTCTTGGCTGCCTGTCTCACCTTACCTTATGTTTGAGTTACCTTCCCAGGCCGACTCTTGGAACACTTGCTGAGAACTGCTTATCCTGATTCCTTAGACTGTGATGTTTGTTTAAAGGATATCTGTAATTTTCTAATCATTGTTGGTGTGGTCTTCAGCTGAGCAATAATTTCACTTCTTTTGTGATAAGGCCTTCAGCCGTGTTACAGTAAGTCTTTTTTTTTTAAGCAAACTTGTTTTAAAAGCAAGGTGTTTATTTTTAAAGTGCTATTTGGAATTGTTTTTCTGACTTCCAATTCAGGCCTTCAGTCGTTTGTGATTTGAAGTTGTGTGTGGGCTTCAGCTGAGCAAGAATTTCATTTCTTTCATAATAAGTCCTCCAGCCGTGTTACAATAAGGTTCTTTAAAGCAAACTTGTTTGAAAAGCAAAGTATTTGTTGAAATGTGTGCTATTTGGAGTTGTTTTCCTGATTTCTAATTCAGGCCGTTTGTTATTTTAAACTGTGGCCTTCAGCCAAGTAATAATTTCACTTCTTTTATAATAAGGTCTTCAGCCATGTTACAGTTCGTTTTAAAACGAATTATTTATCTTAATATGTGCTAATTGGAATTGTTCTTCTGACTTCTAATTCAGGCTTTCAGCCGTTTGTTGTTTGAACTTATTGTTGGTGGCCATCGGCCCCAAAATTGTGGAACTTTTTTTCTGTGATAAGGCCTTCAGCCGCCATACAGTCAAGTGTGTTTTTTTAGGAGATTGTTTTAAAATTTTAATTTCTTTAAATATAGTTTACGTATTATGGCAGCAAGAGAGGGAAGAAATCCCATGTGCACTCCGTGTGCATACCGGGGGGAGTCATTCCAGATGTGGAAAGGGTCCTTCCGGAGGCCATGATGGGTACAGGGTGCACCCATCTGCAGGTGGTCGCTCATGTCGGCACCAATGATGTGTGTCGCTATGGATCGGAGGAAATCCTCTATGGCTTCCGGCAGCTGTCTGATTTGGTGAAGACTGCCAGTCTCGCTAGCGAGATGAAAGCAGAGCTCACCATCTGCAGCATCGTCGACAGGACTGACTGCGGACCTTTGGTACAGAGCCTAGTGGAGGGTCTGAATCAGAGGCTGAGACGGTTCTGCGACCGTGTGGGCTGCAGATTCCTCGACTTGGGCCATAGGGTGGTGGGGTTTCGGGTTCCGCTGGATAGGTCAGGAGTCCACGCAGCAGGCGTCTACACGGGTAGCAGGGGTTGTGTGGCTTGGACTGGGCGGTTTTTTAGGTTAGATGGCCTCGGACAAGTACAGAAAGGGCAACAGCCTCAAAGAGTGCGGGGCAAAGTCAGACATGCGGGGACCAAGCAGCAATCGGTATTGTAATTGTAAACTGTCGAAGCTGCATTGGTAAAGTACCGTAACTTCAAGCGCTGATAGAAAGCACAGAAGCTGAAATCTGTTATAGGTACGAAAAGCCGGCTGAAGCCAGAGATAAATTCTGCCGAAATTTTTGCAAAGGCACCGACGGTGTTTAGAAAGGATAGATTGCATGCCACCGGTGGTGGCATGTTTGTCGCTGTTAGTAGTAGTTTATCCTGTAGTGAAGTAGAAGTGGATAGTTCCTGTGAATTATTATGGGTGGAGGCTACACTCAACAAACAAGCTAGGTTAATAATTGGCTCCTTTTACCGACCCCCTGACTCAGCAGCATTACTGGCAGAACAACTGAGAGAAAATCTGGAATACATTTCACATAAATTTTCTCAGCATGTTATAGTCTTAGGTGGAGATTTCAATTTACCAGATACAGGCTGGGACACTCAGATGTTTAGGACGGGTGGTAGGGACAGAGCATCGAGTGACATTATACTGAGTGCACTTTCCGAAAATTACCTCGAGCAATTAAACAGAGAACCGACTCGTGGAGATAACATCTTGGACCTACTGATAACAAACAGACCCGAACTTTTCGACTGTGTAAGCGCAGAACAGGGATTCAGTAATCATAAGGCCGTTGCAGCATCCCTGAATACGGAAGTAAATAGGAATATAAAAAAAGGGTGGAAGTTTATCTGTTTAGGAAGAGTATAGAAGGCAGATTTCAGACTTCCTAACAGATCAAAACGAAATTTTCTGTTCCGACACTGACGATGTTGAGTGTTTATGGAAGCAGTTCAAGGTAATCGTAAAATGCGTTTTAGACAGGTACGTGCCGAGTAAAACTGTGAGGGACGGGAAAAAACCACCGTGATTCAACAACAAAGTTAGGAAACTACTGCGAAAGCAAAGAGAGCTTCACTGCAAGTTTAAACGCAGCCAAAACCTCTCAGACAAACAAAAGCTAAGCGATGTCAAAGTTAGCGTAAGGAGGGCTATGCGTGAAGCGTTCAGTGAATTCGAAAGTAAAATTCTATGTACCGACTTGACAGAAAATCCTAGGAAGTTCTGGTCTTACGTTAAATCAGTAAGTGGCTCGAAACAGCATATGCAGACACTCCGGGATGATGATGGCATTGAAGCAGAGGATGATACGCGTAAAGCTGAAATACTAAACACCTTTTTCCAAAGCTGTTTCACAGAGGAAGACCGCACTGCAGTTCCTTCTCTAAATCCTCGCACAATCGAAAAAATGGCGGGATACCAATTCGATTCTACACAGAGTACGCGAAAGAACTTGCCCCCCTTCTAACAGCCGTGTACCGCAAGTCTCTAGAGGAATGGAAGGTTCCAAATGATTGGGAAAGAGTACATGTAGTCCCAGTCTTCAGGAAGGGTCGTCGAGCAGATGCGCAAAACTATAGACCTATATCTCTGGCGTCGATCTGTTGTAGAATTTTAGAACATGTTTTTTGCTCGCGTATTATGTCGTTTCTGGAAACCCAGAATCTACTCTGTAGGAATCAACATGGATTCCGGAAACAGCGATCGTGGGAGACCCAACTCACTTTATTTGTTCATGAGACCCAGAAAATATTAGATACAGGCTCCCAGGTAGATGCTATCTTCCTTGACTTCCGGAAGGCGTTCGATACAGTTCCGCACTGTCGCCTGATAAATAAAGTAAGAGCCTACGTAATATCAGACCAGCAGTGTGGCTGGATTGAAGAGTTTTTAGCAAACAGAACACTGCATGTTGTTCTCAATGGAGAGACGTCTACAGACGTTAAGTAACCTCTGGTGTGCCACAGAGGAGTGTTATGGGACCATTGCTTTTCACAATATATATAAATGACCTAGTAGATGGTGTAGGAAGGTCCATGCCGCTTTTCGCGGATGATGCTGTAGTATACAGAGAAGTTGCAGCACTAGAAAATTGTAGCGAAATGCAGGAAGATCTGCAGCGGATAGGCACTTGGTGCAGGGAGTGGCAATTGTCCCTTAACATAGACAAATGTAATGTATTGCGAATACATAGAAAGAAGGATCCTTTATTGTATGATTATAAGATAGCGGAACAAACACTGGTAGCAGTTACTTCTGTAAAATATCTGGGAGTATGCGTGCGGAGCGATTTGAAGTGGAATGGTCATATAAAATTAATTGTTAGTAAGGCGAGTACCAGGTTGAGATTTTGGGAGAGTCCTTAGAAAATGCAGTCCATCAACAAAGGAGGTGGCTTACAAAACACTCATTCGACCTATACTTGAGTATTGCTCATCAGTGTGGGATCCGTACCAGATCGGGTTGACGGAGTAGATAGAGAAGATCCAAAGAAGATCGGCGCGTTTCGTCACAGGGTTATTTGGTAAGCGTGATAGCATTACGGAGATGTTTAGCAAACTCAAGTGACAGACTCTGCAAGAGAGGCGCTCTGCATCGCGGTGTACCTTGCTGTCCAGGTTTCAAGAGGGTGCGTTTCTGGATGAGGTATCTAATATATTGCTTCCCCCTACTTATACCTCCCGAGGAGATCACGAATGTAAAATTAGAGAGATTCGATCGCGCACAGGGTCTTTCCGGCAGTGGTTCTTCCCGCGGACCATACGCGACTGGAACAGGAAAGGAAGGTAATGACAGTGGCACGTAAAGTGCCCTCCGCCACACACCGTTGGGTGGCTTGCGGAGTATAAATGTAGATGTAGATGTAGATTTATCCTGCCCCATCCTGAGAAACCAACTCTCAAGTACATAGTGGAATTTCATGTGGTTAATCCATTTGCTACCAGGCATAACCGTAACACCCCTTTAAAAGTAGTTATAAAAATTATAAGAGGCTGTTTCCCTGTTATTTGACGTGGCCTCTCAACGTGTAAAGGATGTTGCAGAAGGGCTGTCGTTACCATGTGTGAACTGGACAGAATACACCGTTCCTTGTAGAAATGTTTTCCATACACTGTGTACCGCGCTCTGTACTTGGCACGAGATAGTGACTTAACGTATCACAGGAAATCAAACTGAAAGGGGTATGTACTTGTCATGGTAAATATTATACGCTGCAGATTTGTTTCTTATTCCTTGTTTCCCATTATTTCATTGGCAGTCATTCCCAACTTCCATCCGAGCACTAACTTTATTTCTTACGTGACCTATATGTCACACCTGTTGAACATTTGTGCATTAGTTTCGAATATGATACTTTTTAAATATTACACTCACAACAAATCTTGCTCACTCTTTTCGTACAGACTTCCATTATATTACTGAGAATATTTTCCCTTTCTACCTGGATCAAATGAACTCTCCCTCTTATCACCATGTGTTTCCTCACAGAAACACCTCTCACGCACACTGTGTAGAGCAGGCCTCTCAAATGCTAATAGAAATCGCCGCCCTTGCTTCTGCGACGAGTTCTGCAAACTTCAAAAATTTGCTTTCCATGTCACACCGACGGTGTAATAACTGAAGTCACCATGACTTGAGCAAGAAACACATGACACCATTACGTCATCCTAACTGGAAAGTTTTAACTCTGTGTTGTCTTTCAAATACACAGGTTGTCTGTACAACCAGTCTTTAGACGTAGATTTTGTTATATCAAAGGTATTGCTACGTTAGTCAGCTTTCGACTTCTGGGCTTCATTACACCTTCTGTGTAACGTAAGACATCTAAACTTTTGACACGCTGCAGTACGCTGAAGTTGTGTTTGCAGCGCATGGGATGACCGCCCATTCTTTATTTTTAATGAATTAAATGTCCCCTGATATGGGGGTACAGTGTCTTAAGGGTATGGCATGTATTTATTATCTCCATTGTCGTTCGTCAATTCTTATGACACCCAACTGAAGACATATACTAACCCGTACTACACTGTTTGTAGTTTCCTACTCTATTTACAGTTCCTACATACGTATTTTCTGACACCTTTAGTTACTCTACAAATGCCTTGAGATGACTTCTGATCCCCAAGTTATTGACCAGATATTTTATCCCCTCAAGCTTGACCCAATTCACGTGAACAACGCGAAGCATTCGCTTTTTTCTGTTTATTTGACAACCTGTGGCCTTTCAGGAGAACCTTCTGTCACATGTGGAATTTCCTAACTGTTGCAATTTTGTCAGCCACTGCTTTCCTTCTCTTACCCGCAACACCGATGTTATGGAGTGCTTGCTTCCCAATTTGTTTATGTTGCAACTGAGTTCTCGGTGACAAATCCACTTCATCCCTGATGAACACCAGCAGGTATTTCTTTTTTAACACAGTTATTTGTGGGAATTGCTTAGTGTTGTGAGGAAGCTCAATTATCACATCTTGAAGTTTCTCAAGTACATCCCAAATTGGTGTGTCTTTGCACAATGTAGACGCCATAAACTGCCAAAATCCTTTATAAATTCCGCTGAGGGGATATTAAGACCGAAGGTTCGCCTTTTAAACTGTAAACATCACCGAAAGCAATAAAGAGAGCGTACTTACTATATGGGGGAGCCAATTCTTTTTGCCAGAAATTTTATCTGAGGTCGATCGAAGAAAAGATTGATACTCCATGAAAGTTTTGTGGAAGTTCCCAAGATTTTCTGGTCCATCTGTGTCCCAAACAACTACTGCATTAATCTGTCAGGAGTCAAGACTATCTGTATGCTGTTGTCCTTTTTGTGTACAACTCAGAATGGAATATTTTATACAGATTTGGCTTGTTCACTTACAGTATCATCTGTCATCGTGTGCAGCTTCAGAGAAACCTTCCTTCTGTAAGCTAGTGGAATTGTGTATGGCGGCACCAAGAAGACTATGTGAGATTTTTACACTGAAGCGGTACTGGAAGTCCTTAATCGAACCAAGTTTGGGCAAGAATACCTCAACGTTGCGCTGCGGTATTACCTTCAGTTCCACTTTGTCTCTCTCTCTCTCCCTGTATGATCCTGGTATGCCCGGCTAATATCACGTCTATTTCCTGGAGAATTTCTAAAAGTCACAACTTGTTCCCATCCCTCGTATCTTTTCGTCTGGAGGTTGGTTGAGTGAGTCTCTAATCATATCAGCGCACACTCCGCTGCAGAGTGATAATCTCATTCTGCATATTGAGATAGCTTGGGAGAATGTGTATCTCGTAGCTATTTCCTCAAATCGAATGCTTGTCCCCTAGTGTGATCTCTGCATTCCATCTCCATTACTGCTTTCTTCTCACTCAAGAAGTCCATTCTTATAATTATCCCTGCAGCTAATTTAGGTACCACAAAGAAGTTTTCTTCTAGCCTGTGCCCTTGGTACGTAAATTACAATCTGCTTTGTCTAGTGGATTCAGTACATTTTCCTGGTATTGCGCCGCGTATTTTGGTTTTTTGAACCTTTAATGTGGGCATGTTTATATTTTATGTGAGGAGAGCTGGAAGTTGTGTTGTTGAAGCTCTGCATAGATAGCGAGAAGCTAAATTCTGCTATATAGATCTGACTCCAGTTTGATCTCGCCCTCTGAAATTTGTATGACCAGATACAAGTCGTGGTTGTTCTTTCTCACACTTTATTCTACTTATATGTCTGAAATATCATCGTAGTCTAACATTTTCTGATGTCTGCTCCAGATTTCTGTTGGTTCTGACTGCAGTCTTCCCAACTTCATCTTCTAGTCAAGCCTGTGCTCTTCTGTCTCTTTTGCAAGGGCTAGGTTCGCTGGATGGACCTCCACGATCTCATCCCCCGGCTTCGTCTCATTTTGCGCAGGTTCGTTACGCTGAGAACATGGCACATTATTTCGTTAATACCATTCCACTTCCGCCTATTGTCGTTCTGGTTTCGGAGTTGTAGTTTGTTATGGCCTGTTTCCCTTACCTTGCCAGCTGTCTGCCTTCTTGAAATTGAACCGCTTATTGGAATTTTGCAGCTGTCCACATTTTGCCTCGCACTGCTGTCTTTTGTTAAGTGCCTGTAACTCATTCAGAACAAATTCTACCTCACATAAAATTCCTCTGGATCCCTCTACGTCGTCCCCACATCTGCCTATCAATAATTGTTGATATGGTGGCTACAGCTTTATGAAGCACAGATGGATGATTGCGCTCCCGCTACATGGTCAGCGAGGCACTGATTCTTCTCCACCATTAGGTTGAAAAACTCTACCACGCCTTTAAATCCAGAAGGTTTCATATCTCTACGCACCATAAGCTCGCTTTTTATTCTGTGTTAGTTGGTATGCGAACAGTAACGAGTCGAAAACGCCTGTTTAAACTCATAATAGACTGTGCATCATTTTGATATATTTCACATGGTCTCTGTGATCACACCTCTTGGTGAGCACGTGGAAAATCTATCTTTCTCTTCACTGACCAATATGGAGGCATGTCTTCCTCAGACTGCTTTACATATGCGTGGAGATGTAGACTGTTTTGTCTTCCTTGTAATGCTGGAACTTTCTAACTGAGAGGAAAAGCCACTTCAGTGCTTCGTCTATTCCGTTCAGTCACGGTACTTCGTTCCTTCGTGTCGCACGGACGTTTGTTTTTCCCTGTTGTGCTATTTCCACCGCGTGAAGTGACCCATTCATGTTCATGATGTGCATGTCACATTTTCGTAAGGGAATGCAGTTGTTGTAGTACTGCGATTCCCGATTTCACTGAGTATCAGCTATCTGTTGGATATCCTGTCGGCACAACGCCTGAACTTGGTGATAGTTTCTGGCAGTTGTCAGGTTTCTGTATGCCGAACACTGTCACTTCTGGTACATTACCTACTTCTCGTTGCACTTTCCTACGCTGTCTCGAACTCATATTTTCTACTGTGTCTATGACACTTCGTCTGCACGTGTCCATTTCCTGTAAATTTGACACCCATTCCATAGAGGACTCTTTTCTCTCAAAGAACTGAAGGAGTCTCTGCTCGAAGCGTTTCTCTCCTCTGGTGATCCTGTCTGTTCCCGACTACACATTTCATTTGGTGTGTTTCCACGGGACTGCCACGTCCTGAATCGCACGACTTTGGCCCATTAAAATTTCTCCTCGCTACTTTCAGACTATACAACTCATCTACCTGGTAGGTCCGGAGGCTCACTACAGAAACAACATGACTACGTGGCTCTTCGTCGGCATCTGAGTGGTCTCTCACTGTCTTATCATAACCAGTATCGTCTGCGTGTTAAAGCTTGTTTTATGGAGCCGGTAGTCCAGCCAGAATGATACAGCCAGCATCATCCAAAATGTCTTTTTGCAACGTAACGTTTCTGCTCCATTTTGTCGCTGTTCCCGAATTTATTCTGTTGACTAGCGTTACGCACTTTACATCGCGTCAGCACCGCCACAGTTTCCAGTTCTCCTAACATACATACAAATAATATAAATAATCATAACAAATATGAATCACTACTCACTACCTGAACTTTAAATGGGTCTCACAGTACCTATTTGTTAAGGATACGTTACAGCACCCTAACGTTCTGTCATCTTGAGCTACACGAAATTCTGTGGGGGATAAAACAATAACCTAATACTCGATACAAATAACAACAAAAATAGCGTTGAAAAAAAGTAATGTGTGAGGTCAGCACCCACAAAAAATTGTGAAAACAGAATATAAGATCAGCACGCTGCAGAACATATGTAATTAATTCTGCCGTGTTAATTTACAATACACAAACTGCAACTGTAACCAAGCTAGTTAATAGTTCCATGCAATTAAAATCTAGCTTTGTCACTGATCTAGTGGCCAATCTTCCTTTAAGCTCAGCCAACAACAAATTGTACTGAAAGGACAAGCCCCAAACACTTAAAAATGTTCCGATTTTGTAAAATATCCTGGACCATACTAACCATTATTTTCCGTAAGCCCCGTTATCCTTCTAACATGTGGTGTGATTATGTACGATTACCTGATATTCTATTCCCAATGGAATTTTTTACCAGCAAATTATTAAGATCACCTTTCCATTGATAACCTACGCCTGGGGATTTCCATAAACTGAAGTATCGTGCTGTGGTTTTACTTCACTTCAATAATTCCTATCGAAATGCTAGTAGAATTAATCACAATGTGTATCCCGCACATATGTATTATTCAAAAACATGAAGAATGCAAAAAATTAAATATGAAGTACACAATTCTGGTGTTTACCCTACACTTGATTTCGAAATTAGCATAACCTATGTTTGACTTTCTTCGTACTTCTCAAAATATAATCGCCAGATTCTTCAATGTGGCTTTCGCCAGTGAAGTCTCTAGCTAGATCCCCGAAGGGAAACGTCTTCAATTGTTTTCGTTAGGGAAGTGCTCTCGGTCGATCTTTGGACAGAAACACTTGGTCACATTACACTCTGCTCATTTCTGGAGGTTTGGCATCTACATTTGCGCTCAGGCAACGATTCCCAGTGGCCGTTCTGAAAACATTACCTCCCACTAGATGCAACGGAATTTGCCAGCCCATCACCTGAAACTCATACTCGTTTCAGAACATTTTATCGAAAGTTCCATTTCCCCGCCTACATCGTTATCACTCCGCCAATCAAAAACGCATTTCTTCTTTTTCGACGGAAGCTTTCCCTGGCGCTTCCAGTGAGAATCATCCTCGTAGATCAGTCCGTGACCATCATTTGTGACGTTGCACATTCCTTTGAAGCCGGCCGGGGTGGCCGAGCGGTTCTAGGCGCTACAGTCTGGTTTGCTGTTCTGAAACTTTTTTTCCCCACTGGAGAGCAAGCTCCCACCAGCTCAGGCCACATTATGGGGATCCTGCCACCTCCGGCATCTTAAACCTCTGCCACCACGCTCTGCTCTCTCTCGGTGTAGTTAATGCCCACCCCTCCAGAACACGACAAGTCTCTTTCCAGAGCCTATTTAATCGATAGCAGCTTCTGAGGAACACGTGGCCAACTTCAGCTTTTCTGCGAGTGCTCAGCCCTAATTAAATCCCAGACATGCAGTACTACAGAAATTGCTAGTACGTGGTGCCAACCAGTATCAGCCAATGAAATGATTAATAATCTGATTGTGCACTGTATACAGTTATCTAATTTAATTATAAATCCACAAATATATTAAATGGCTACAAAATTGTACAAATTCCCATCCTCGAGACAGGGCTCCATCCCCTATCGAGTCTACAAGCAAAATCCCTCGTAGTGTCTACACCAAGACCAACTTCGTATGCATTATCCCTCGTAGTGTCTACACCAAGACCAACTTCGTATGCATTACCCTCAATATTTCTTTTTCTTTGCTTCCTACTGGCTGTCACTATCGTCCATTCCATGACATGCCGCTCTGTCCTACTGATGTACATTACATTACAATTTATTATAACTTTTAGACCAACTGGCCAACATTAATAGAAAGAGTTTCGTACTAGGAAGTTCTCAAATATGATTTGTAACTATACCAAACGCTGCATATTTTAGATTAATAGTGATAAAATATAAAGTTAACAAGAATATTTCGTTGTATGAAATAAATAATCTGTACATTTATAATATTAAGCTAGGATGTGGAAGTTTAGAACTAACGTGATATAATTTTGCGTGTGCGTCTAGACATTTACGGAGATAGACATCACATCAACATCTTTAAGATAATGACGGAGAATGATTCCTTCAGCTCATATAGACATCAAGCTCGAAATCTTACAGGCAGCGGCGAGGTGCTTTGAGTAATTATGCTAATGAGCAGGTTCATACATATTTAGTGTGTGTATAAGTTCAGAATTTTGATCTGACGGAAGGCATGGTAGGGTACTCCGTGCGTTAGTGGTGGCCACTGCGTATGTCTAGATCTACATGGATACTCTGCAAATCACATTTAAGTGCCTGGCAGAGTGTCCATCGAACCACCTGAAAAAATTCTCTATTATTCCAATCTCGTATAGCGCACAGAAAGAACGAACACCTGTATCTTTATGTACGAGCTCTGATTTCCCTTACTTTTCGTGGTGATCGTTTCTCCCTATGTAAGTCGGTCTCAACAAAATATTTTCGCATTCGGAGGAGGAAGTTGGTGATTGGAATTTCGTGAGAAGATTCCGTCGCAACGAAAAAGGCCTTTCTTTTAATGACAATCCTGTATCATTTCTGTGACACTCTCTCCCATATTTCGCGATAATACAAAACGTGCTGCCCTTCTTTGAAATTTTTCGATGTCAGTCCCATCTGGTAAGGACCCCACACCGCGCAGCAGTATTCTAAAAGAGGACGGACACGCGTAGTGTAGACAGTCTTCTTAGTAGATCTGTTACATTTTCTAAGTGTCCTGCCAATAAAATGCAGTCCTAGGTTAGCCTTCCCCACAACATTTTCTATGTTCCTTCCAATTTAAGTTGTTCGTATTTAGTTAAATTTACGGCTTTTAGATTAGACTGATTTATCGTGTAACCGAAGTTTAACGGATTTATTTTAGCACTCATGTGGATGACCTCACACTTTTCGTTATTTAGGGTCAACTGCCAATTTTCGCACCATTCAGATTTCTTTTCTAAATCGTTTTGCAATTTGTTTTGATCTTCTGATGACTTTATTAGTCGATAAACAACAGCGTCATCGGCAAACAACCGAAGACGGCTGGTCAGATTGTCTCCCAAATCGTTTATACAGATAAGGAGCAGCAAAGGGCCTATAGCACTACCGTGGGGAACACCAGAAATTACTTCTGTTTTACTGGATGACTTTCCGTCAGTTACTACGACCTCTCTGACAGGAAATCATAAATCCAGTCACATAACTGTGACGATATTCCATAAGCACGCAATTTCACTACAAGCCGCTTGTGTGGTACTGTGTCAAAAGCCTTCTGTAAATCCAGAAATACGGAATCGATCTGAAATCCCTTGTCAATAACAAAATGGCTCTGAGCACTATGCGACTTAACTACTGAGGTCATCAGTCGCCTAGAACTTAGAACTAATTAAACCTAACTAACCTAAAGACATCACACACATCCATGCCCGAGGCAGGATTCGAACCAGCGACCGTAGCGGTCGCTCGGCTCCAGACTGTAGCGCCTAGAACCGCACGGCCACTCCGTCCGGCTGTCAATAACACTCAATACTTCATGTGAATAAAAATCTAGTTGTGTTTCACAGAAAGGAAGTTTTCTAAACCCATGTTGACTGTGTGTTTGGATGACGTTGTTGTCCGAACATCTGCGTAGTAAGTAGGAGACCCAGATTCGGTTTCTGGTCCGACACAAATCTTCAGCTTGCCCCATTGACATAAATCAATGCCCACTGGCAGCTGGCGTCTTCAATTCCTCTACGTCTCGAAGAAAATTTCGCTGGCACTTGGGCATCACTTATCTTCACACACGGTCTTAACACTCCTTTGTTTCAGCGAACGAGTACGCTTTATTCAGCTACGCATTGGTCAGATATTACATTTCTGCGACGAACAGTTCCGGGCCTCAGATGAACCTCCAAGTGTTTTCTAACGTTTACATAAAACCGAGCTTTTGCTGTGTATGTTGTTTCGAGTTTCAGTGTAGACAACGATCCATGTGTATTAACTTCTGTCATATTGTGCCTGATTTGCTGGAATGGTCCACGGGAGTGAAGCTGTGCAAAATGTGACACACCATGCCATACACAGATGTTCTCAGCAGCAGTTAAACCCCCATTTAAGATGCTGATTATGTTCGTCTTTAGCCCTGCTAACGCTTAGTAGCTGGCAGACTAACTACTTCCACCTCAGGAAAGCACCTTCTATTTTCACTCGCCATAATTATGACTCTGCACTCAGAGGACTAATTATGTCTGTAGAATATACTACTTCATGTGCATCTGCAGTCAAAAGAACAACTGATGCGGATCTTCGTACTTTATTTAGTGGATAGTCTATGTACAACCGAACTTTTAATTGCAGAAAGGGAAAGCGTCCACTCTTACAAATTTCACAAGAGGGACAAAAACCTACCTTATACAGAAACTTTAAAGTAAAATTATTCTATACTTTTTCTAAAAACACTTGGTTGTAAAGTGCTTTAGATTATGCAATTTTCATCCAGCTTTGTGTTACTAGCAACTTAATTTTTTTTTTCCTACTGGACAATTTGCAGTAAACTGTACGGAACATCAATGAAAGGTCTTATATTTTGAGGACACAAATTTACTTTACATATTTTCCTAAAGTAAAATGTATTTTAAACATTATTACATCAAGTCTTGAAAGTCTCTTCGGGTTTGCTGCCGGATCCTAAAATCAACTTGACTCGAATCACATTATTACATCAAAATAAATTCATAGAATTAAGCATTCTCTTCAGTTTCATCTGCCTTTGCTGTCGGATATGTCAACAGTTCACTCCAAAACTGCACCCTTTTTTCCAGAATGTAAATTATACTTTATTTAATATCATCTCTTTTTAACCTAACGCTAGCAATACCAACACATTTTCCATAACATGTACTACCAAGGAAAGGAACACATTGTGCTCCTCACAGAGATAAATAAATAAGTAAATAAGATATAAAGAAATTAATAAATTAATAAATTTAGTTAATTCTCGTTAACTTTTATTAACAACAGCTTCTTTAAATAGGTGTTAACGTATAAGTGGGCTCCAGAACCCGAAAATATCCTTTATCATCATCTAACCAATTCATACGCATTTTCCGTCCTGTGTACAGACATAGGTGGGAGGGGGAGGGGCTACTTTACGACCACCACAAAAACAAAAAAACTGAAGAATACACATTTCGTTAAGAGTCGTTGAGTTGTATTCAGAACATACTTTTTAAAGATAAACTGATGCGTAGGAAGGATCCTGAACTTTAAAATATGAAAATAACATTTTTTGCAAAAATTCACATTCACTACTAACGGTTTTAGGTTACTCATTAATGAATAATTCAATTCAGTTACGGGATATTGTGTAATATAATTAAAAAAATAGATCCCCCTGTCCCCTTGGTATTCGGAGGCTTAAGATGATAATGTGTAATTTCCCAGCGTAGGCACGTTTCTTGGGAATTTCTTGAGCCATCTGAATATTCCTTAAATAAAACCTATTAGCTTGCAAGTCATTGATGTTTATCTTACATTGAGCTACCTGTCGTGCATCTTTGCTGAAACCAAATTCATGATTGACGGGTAGAAAGAAATCTTTTGCCCTTTGGACCACCTTTTCTGCAAGAATAATTCCAAGGCAAGTTTTTCTGTAGAACTTTGGGCTTCAAGTATTATAGTCTGAAAAGTCTTCTATTTTTATGATAACAATACTAAGTTTGTCCATCTTCAGTGAAGGACCGAATATGAGGTCTATCACCTCAATAACAGGGTAATGTCTTTCCTCATTTCTCAGTTTCCTCCTGACGAAACCAAAATCCCTATACTGTCAGCAGCAGAAAGAGAACACGTCCAAAATATATTCCCCTTCTGCAGTGAACGGTGAATTACACTTGTTATAGAAACGCTTTATTGACTGTGGAAAAGTTCCGTATCTAAAGTAAACGATGCCCCTTCCAAGTTGGATTTCTTTGATTCAATACAACAAATTTTGAAAATTTTGGACATGTTTCCTTTTGGCTATTAGCGATTGAATTACTCTTCGACCGATGAAAAATGCTTTAAGGTGAACTGAGCAATAGTTTAGTCTCCTTCTTTAATTAAAAATACAAACTAATAAGATATTTCTTTTAATATCTGTGTGCCCCTATTAGCAAGTTTTTCTGCGCGTAATCTTCTTTATAACTATGTACAATTTTTCATTATTTGTTTACCTTCATTTGGACATTGATCAACCATTAAAATGTCCGAGGCCCTACAACACTAAGTGTTGCTGATAACTAATTTCAAGAATACAATAATAAATTCTATACCAGTAGAAAATAATTTGCTTATTGAACTATCGTTACCACCACTGTGAACCCTAAAAGTCTGCTTCACTTCACACTTCAGTGCACTTTGGACTCGTGCTGTTTCTGTGGCACGAACCGAGTTGGACAGAGTGATGGGAGATCAAAAGCAACAGCGGCTTTTGCTCACAGCGTGACAGTTGAAAGAGAGGGGAACCCTAAAAATAATGGCGGCTGTGTGTTACGGGCTCACGTGTGAACTGCCCTGTTGTAACCTTTGTTGCAGCAGAACTCGACCAGAAGTGGAGAGCGATAACACGCCGTGAACTGTGTAGCAGTTATGAGTGCAAAAAAGAGCAAAACATTAAGAAATGTGACAGCTCAGAATACTTAGACGGTCTGATGACAATAACGTAATTTTAGAAAGAGAGATGCGCGTTCGGGAGGACGATGTCTCTGATCCCCGTTTGCCATCCAGACTTAAGTTTCCCGTGGTTACCTATATCGTTTAAGTGACGTGCTGGATGGCTCCTTTTGAAAAGAAACGTCTTATTTCTTTCATCGTCACTCTTTCAACGTGAATTTGTACTCAGTCTCTGATACCCTAGTTCTCTACGGTACGTATCTCAATCTGCTTTCTAACGTCCAATCTCTACACAAAATGAGCGGCCCTTCATATTGAAATATAAATTTCAGCTCCAAGACAAGGTCTTCTGTTTCATCGTTCTTCATCTACTTAACTTCCGAGGTAGCAAAATATGTTCACCTCTTCCAGTGCCTCTTGTCTGAAGTCAATATATGACCACCTGGCACTTTTACTTTCTGCTCAAACCATTACCTACTTTTGTTTTTGCTTATGTCCAGACTGTAGTTATCAGCAACCATACGTTCTATTTCATTAAGCGTCCGACACAATTCCAGTTCAATTTTAGCGTCTACTGTTGTGTCCTAAACGAATTGTGTAGTGCTGGTTTCTTATTCACTTCCTATTGTCTCTCCAACACATAAAACGAATCCCCGTGAAGGCGATAAGCACGAACAGTCTCATGTGCTTTCTGATTATGGCCTCTCGTATCATACTGTCAGTGTTGACTACTACAGCCTGCTTCATATAAAGAGAATGAATAACGTTTCTATCCCTGTGACAATACACTGCCTGAAAATAAGACAAACAAAGCTATTACATTCCACAAAATCAAATGCCTTTTCCAAATTTACGAACGCAGCCCATATTTCGTTGTCCCTTCTCAGACTGGCTTATGTTATTAACCCCAATGTTGGAAGTTCTTATCTAGTTCACCTGCTTCTAAACCCTGCATGGTCCTACCAAAGTAGAGTTTTAACATTATATTCTTCTATGTATCACTTTAAATTGAGAAAAACGCAGTAGGCACAGTGTTTGTGTGGCTCCTAGAAGGAATACCACTCTACAGGAGAAAAAAAGAAGGTTAGTTTCGCGCTGTGTCGAACATGACGTGATTAGAGACGGAGCGCAGTCTCTTATTTTGGGAAGGAAGAGGAAGAAAATCTGTTGCGTCTTTTCTTATGAACCACCACACCGGGTGGCAGTATGAATCAAAATAAGAAAAAAAAGTCTAACAAACACGGGCTCTATTGTTGTGGCCTTCAGTCGGAAGACTGGTTTGCTGCAGGTCTGCACGCTGCTCTATCCAGTGAATTCCTCTTCATCTTCGAGAAATTATTACAACCTACATCCTTCTGAATCTGCTTTCTGTATTCATCTCTTGGCCTCCCTCTACGATTTTTACCCCCACCCCCCCCCCCACCCACCCACCCACACACTCACACTCACACACACACACTCTCTCTCTCTCTCTCACACACACACACACACACACACACACACTTCGCGCCAGTACTGTATTGGTGATACCTTGATGCCTCAGAATGTGTCCTACCAACCAATACCTTCTTCTAGTCAGGTTGTGCCACAAATTTCTCTTCTCCAAAAGTCTATTCAGCACTTCCTCACTAGTTCGTGTCCACCCATCTAATCTTCAGCATTCTTCCGTAGCACCACATTTCAAAAGCTTCTATTCTCTTCTTGTCTAAACTGTTTATCGTCCATGTTTCACTTCCATACATAGCTACACTCAAGACAAATACTTTAAGAAAGGACTTCCTCTCGCTGAAATCTATACTCGATGTTAACAAACTTCTCTTCTTCAGAAACCATTTTCTTGCCATTGCCATTCTACATTTTATATCCTCCCTACTTCGACCTTCACCAGTTATTTTGCTTCCTAAATAGCAAAATACATCATGGGCTCTACCATACATATTTTAAGAGCTATGAGCAGTTCTTCATCTTCGATATTGCGAAACAACTCTCTTCTACTGCAAGCTCTTTGCTTTCCATATGTTGAGAGTGGTAGTAAGGATAAGAATGAGTAAGAAAACGTCCAGTAAACAACGGCTCTTAAGCGCACACCTAAGAGAACTTGTTCAGTAGATGAGTGTTTCACAGCAGTGAAGATGAACAAATGCTTATAGCTCGCAAGTTATGCATTTTAGAGCCCAAGTTTACTGGACATTTGTTTCTACTTTTGGTACATAAGTGGGAATGCTGTGGGCATTGAAGTGCACTTAGTTTACATTTACGACTCTGATTCACCGAGGTCATTGACATAGCGACATCATCCTTACCAGTGATGTCATCGCTGTTATCAGCGGAAAGACACACTCTCGTTAATTCCTCTCCTCTCCTGCCGTATCTTCAGCCAATCATAGTGCAGTAATAAAAATCCAAGATGGCGGAATATTCTAATTGGATTGGAAGAATATTTAACCAGCCGCCCCCCCCCCCCCCTCTGCTCCCCTCCCTCCTCTCGTTACCTCCAACCAATCATAGCACAGTATTAAAAGTACAAGAAGATGGAAACAGATCAATTGTGTGCTTTATACTCCATGGCGACCTATCTCTATCTCTAACCAGTCAGAGTGTAGTATTAGAAAATAGTCCAGCTGTCTGAAGGAAAAATGAAAAACACTCTCCCCTCCCCCCTATCTCCAGCTGTACTAAACATCCTAGGTTGCGGAAATGGTCAAACTATGTTAGCGGTAAATTTAAAACCCTAAGCAATGCGTAGTGTTCAAGTGATGCGTAAATGGTGTCAAATTACATTATTTGCGACGCACACATCATCTGAAGCCCTCTCACCTCTCTCTCTCCTTGTCTTCAGCCAATCAAGATGATGTAAACAGACGAACTGTTTGATTTATACCCTTGCTCTCCCAACTTTCCAACCAATTGGAGCGTAGTATTAGAAAATAATTTTTGTCAGTGGAAAATTAGAAAGCCTACCCCTTCCCTTTCCCCCCTCCCCATTAGTGCAGTATTAAAAGTGCAAGATATGAAAGAGACCAATAGTGTGGTCTTCACCAGCTTGTCCCTCCGCTTTTCAGATAATCAGATTGTAGTATCAGAAAATAGCCCAGTTGTACTAGCGGAAAACTTAAAAAAATCCTGCCCCATTCCTATCTCCAGTCAATCATTGTTCAGTATTAAAAATCCCGAAATGTTGGAAATAAATCTATTGTGTACTTAGGCCCCTCTCTCTGCTCTTTCCAACCAATCATAGTATTAAAAAGATGCACCGGATATGTAGGAAAAAATTAGGTAACTCCCACTTTCCGTGAAAGTCACATGCCACTGGCTTAATACTAAAGAGGAGGCAAGGTCAAAGTAAGGCACTATTTACCTACACAGTCACCCCTCTCGAATAACGTTAAAGTGTCTCCAATGCCCCTCCTCTTTCCCAACAGAGCGTAGTATTAGAATGATGTGCCAGATATGTAGCAAAAGTAACGTGCGCTCTACTTGAAATATTATTTCCTTCAAAGTCTAAGGTAGGCATTGTTTACAGCATAAAAATGGCATCATGTTACATTATTTAAGTACATTTTGACGTAGAATCAAAGCAATGTTATTGTCGAAGCTATGCACATACATATCTCTGGCGTAATATTTAAAATGACTCCATGTTTGCAAATACGCACTGTTGACAGGTAAACAGATATCTGTGTACTTAATACATTAAATTCTATACTTACAAACATGTGATCTCTGCTAATCATTTCTTCTCTCTCTCTCTCTCTCTCTCTCTCTCTCTCTCTCTCACACACACACACACACACACACACACACACACACACACAAACTGTATCAAATTACGTTGTAATTGTATTACTGAGGGAAGAGAAGGAAAAACAAACAATAAATATATAATAACAATTTTAATGTATAAAAGTATTTACAGCGAACATTTTTCAATTTATACTGTCACACAGAGTGGAAATATAGGAATTTAATGTACATTCTACATCAACCTCAACACTTTATACAGCATCGTATACTGCAAATAAAAAATTCTTGCAACTTGATTACATATTTGAGATAGTTCCATTACACAATCAAGTTTTCACTACTAAATCTGCCTTAATGGCATCGATAGGCACTCAATATCATTTTGTGCGCAAACTGTGTACGCTTTAAATAATATACCTTTAATGTAGCAGTCAACTAGCTTCTTATACTGGAACAGAAAGAGTTCTTTGTAGTAGATACTGTCTAATTGAAAACTACATACTGTTCAGAATCAGTAAAGCACTCTCTGAAGCGAGTGCATTACTCGCCCACTGATTCCTATAAAAGCTTTTGAATAGTCAATAACTTTACTTGGGAGAGCTAAATACTCTTCCGTGTAAAACAAGGAGTCACAACAACCTTTTAGACGTGTAACATTAAAATATCATTTTCTTCCATTGTATGATAGTTTATGAATGGAAACTGACAATTTGTACACACAAATAATTACATATCCATACTCTGAACAAAAGAGTGCGTCTGTGTTATGCTCTCTTCCCCGCTACAATATGCACATGTTACAGTTGTTGAGGAAGTCGAGTTCGGTGGAACTGATAGTCGAAAATCATGACGGCAGATATATCTTGCAGTCGTTCCCATCAACCAGCACCACTGGTCCAACTTTGCTGGAGAGGGATTTTAGGCTTAATCGCAGCTGACGTCGCTCCTTCTCCAATGCCGACAGGATTACAGTGGGTACTGTGCTCCTCAGACTTCCCAACTTCTGTAACACGGAACTGCTGCTTTCATGTATTATTGCAAGTAACTCATCAGCAAAATGCACTGATGCAACAGAAGGCATGGGCTACCGATAGGCACATATATAGATGGCAGTAGTATCGTTTACACAGAGTATAAAAGGGATGTGAATTGACGGAGCTGTCATTTGTATTCCGGCGATTCATGTGAAAAGGTTTCCGACATGATTGTGACGCACGACGGGAATTAGCAGACTTTGAACGAGCTATACCCGTGGGACTTTACATTTCGGAAAAAGTTAGGGAATTCAATATTCCGAGATCCACAGTCTCAAGAGTCTGCCGAATATACCACATTTAAGGCATTACCTCTCACCACGGACAACTCAGTGGCCGACGCCTTCACTCGACGACCGAGAGAGCTGTCAGTGCTAACAGACAAGCAACTCTGCGTGAAATAACCGCAAGAATCAATGTGGGACGTACGACGAACGTATCTGTAAGGACAGTGTGGCGAAATTTGGCATTATTGGGCTATGGCATCAGATGACCAACGTGAGTGCCTTTGCTAACGGCATGACATCGCCTGCAGCCTTCTGGGCTCGTGACCCTAGACTAATGGAAAACCGTGGCCTGGTGAGACGAGTCCTGATTTCAGTTGGTAAGAGTTAATGGTAGGGTTCGAGTCTGGCGCAGACTCAACTAAGCTATGGAATCAGCAGTTTGATAACATGGCACTGTGCAAGCTGGTGACGGCTCCATAATGGTGCGGGCTGCACTTACATAGAATGGACTCTGTCCTCTGGTCCAGTTCAACGGTGCATTGACTGGAAATGGTCATGTTCGGCTACTTGGAGACCATTTGCAGTCACTCATGATGCTCTCAAGCAATTATGGAATGTTTATGGATGAGAATGCTCTATGTGACTATGCCACAACTGTTCGCGATTCGTTTGATGAACTTTCTGGACAATTCGAGAGAATGACGTGGCCACACAGATCGACTGACATCAATCCAATCGAACATTTATGGGACATAATCAGTAGGTCAGTTCGTGCACAAAACTCTAGACCGGCAACTCTTCCGCATTTATGGACGGCTGTAGAGGTAACATGGCTCCCCATATTTGTGCAGGGGACTTCCAATGGCTCTAACATTTTCTGCAGAAGCCAATAATCCAGTACCTGATCTTACATACAGATCAATAATTACGTGGACTGTTTATGAATGAACTTTTTGCGGACGTTTCTCAACTAATGGAATATCTCCCAGACCTCTACTATAGTATTTCCCTCATGCATCGTAAGCTTTTAGGTAATAGTCGATGCCCCTCTCCTCAGTAGATAATACTGTCTATCGCTTGCGATTGGTTTATGTTACAGCAAACTACCCCTAGCAAAGAAATTTGCTATCGAATGTACAGGCCGGCTTTAGAAATCGTTTAAAAACTGAAAATACTATATTCTCTTTTCTCTCTGAGGTACTGGATGGATTAAACAAAAGGTTTTGAATGCTAGGTCCATTTTTTCATTTAATTGAGGCTTTTGATTGTGTTGATCACAAAATATTGCTCCAGAAACGGGACCATTACGGAATATGTGGAGGAGCTCACAATTGATTCACCTCTTACTTTAACAACAGACAGCAAAAGGTCAATGTTCACAATGTTGAGGATGGCTGTGATGGGGAGTCTGAGTGGGATACGGTCAAATGGGGGTGTCCCATGGATCAGTGTTGGGAACACTCCTATTCCCTGAAACTTCCTGGCAGATTAAAACTGTGTGCCGGACCGAGACTCGAACTCCTGACCTTTGCCTTTCGTGGGCAAGTGCTCTACCAACTGAGCAGCTACCCAAGCACGACACACGCCCCGTCCTCACAGATTTACTTCTGCCAGTACCACGTCTCCTACTTTCCACACTTTACAGAAGCTCTCCTGCGAACCTTGCAGAACTTTGTTGTTGTTGTGGTCTTCAGTCCTGAGACTGGTTTGATGCAGCTCTCCATGCTACTCTATCCTGTGCAAGCTTTTTCATCTCCCATTACCTACTGCAACCTACATCCTTCTGAATCTGCTTAGTGTATTCATCTCTTGGTCTCCCTCTACGATTTTTACCCTCCACGCTGCCCTCCAATACTAAATTGGTGATCCCTTGATGCCTCAGAACATGTCCTACCAACCGATCCCTTCTTCTGGTCAAGTTGTGCCACAAACTTCTCTTCTCCCCAATCCTATTCAATTCTTCCTCATTAGTTATGTGATCTACCTATCTAATCTTCAGCATTCTTCTGTAGCACCACATTTCGAAAGCTTCTATTCTCTTCTTGTCCAAACTATTTATCGTCCATGTTTCACTTCCATACATGGCTACACTCCACTCAAATACTTTCAGAAAGGACTTCCTGACACTTAAATCTATACTCGATGTTAACAAATTTCTCTTCTTCAGAAACGCTTTCCTTGCCATTGCCAGTCTACATTTTATATCCTCTCTACTTCGACCATCATCAGTTATTTTGCTCCCCAAATAGCAACACTCCTTTACTACTTTAAGTGTCTCATTTCCTAATCTAATTCCCTCAGCATCACCCGACTTAATTAGACTACATTCCATTATCCTTGTTTTGCTTTTGTTGATGTTCATCTTATATCCTCCTATCAAGACACTGTCCATGCCATTCAACTGCTCTTCCAAGTCCTTTGCTGTCTCTGACAGAATTACAATGTCATCGGCGAACCTCAAAGTTTTTATTTCTTCTCCATGAATTTTAATACCTACTCCGAATTTTTCTTTTGTTTCCTTTACTGCTTGCTCAATATACAGATTGAACAACATCGGGGAGAGGCTACAACCCTGTCTTACTCCCTTCCCAACCACTGCTTCCCTTTCATGTCCCTCGACTTTTATAACTGCCATCTGGTTTCTGTACAAATTGTAAATAGCCTTTCGCTCCCTGTATTTTTCCCCTGCCACCTTTAGAATTTGGAAGAGAGTATTCCAGTCAACATTGTCAAAAGCTTTCTCTAAGTCTACAAATGCTAGAAACGTAGGTTTGCCTTTCCTTAATCTTTCTTCTAAGATAAAAGGTCAGTATTGCCTCACGTATTCCAGTGTTTCTACGGAATCCAAACTGATCTTCCCCGAGGTTGGCTTCTACTAGTTTTTCCATTCGTCTGTAAAGAATTCGTGTTAGTATTTTGCAGCTGTGACTTATTACACTGATAGTTCGGTAATTTTCACATCTGTCAACACCTGCGTTCTTTGGGATTGGAATTATTATATTCTTCTTGAAGTCTGTGGGTATTTTGCCTGTCTCATACATCTTGCTCACCAGATGGTAGAGTTTTGTCAGGACTGGCTCTCCCAAGGCCGTCAGTAGTTCCAATGGAATGTTGTCTACTCCGGGGGCCTTGTTTCGACTCAGGTCTTTCAGTGCTCTGTCAAACTCTTCACGCAGTATCATATCTCCCATTTCATCTTCATCTACATCCTCTTCCATTTCCATTGCAGAACTAGCACTCCTGAAAGAAAGGATATCCTTTCTTTCAGGAGTGCTACTATTAAGAAATCTTGTTTTGTAAAGAGGCACACTTCACGCCTAAAGTAGGTAAAATGAACGTGAAAACAGACTTGTAAAAATTAATATGGGTACAAAGCAAAGCGGCAAGGGTACAAAATCTGCTACGCTAGTTAGATAGATGCGATAGAGCATTGCTTTAATTTAATGAAGCATAAGCACTGAGCAAAGAACGAATTTGAATTTGTATCTAGCACAGCGTACCTTCGAGCTCATAATTTCAATGAATAGGGGCAGAACTTCGTTCACAAACATCGGAGCTGCGATAGGAAGTGCGGTGGATGGAATTCACTCAGTCGCGTCCCGGCACAGGCCCCGTATATCAATATAGATTTGGTCGAGCCTGCGTGGCGCAATCGGGACTTTGACGACAATTATGGGTTTGTGGTTCCCTTTAACTGGCCTCTGTTACGGAGGTGAGAGGGAGTAGAATATCCTGGACTGTCTAAGGCCGTGTAGGAGGTGTAAATACATTAGACAATACATTCAATAGGTAGCGGGTACAAGGCGGGAATTAGCAGCACTGAACGGTCAAAACAGTAAGGTGAGATTTCTCCTTTAACGCAATTTATTGAATTAATATCAAAAAGGGCACGTGAGGTGCCAGACCCTTCCCCTTACTCTGTACACTTCTATAGATTCAGCCAGAATCTCCACTTCTCACTCTGTGTCGGAAACGACTACTCACGAGAACTACCACCTTTGAATTCACTATTCGTTTAAATAATGGACCCTTGTCCTATCTCACACGAGACAAGCACCAGCCAGTGGCTTGTTCCTCCTATTGCTGAAACTAACTGTAGAGACTACTTGAGACAGAGACAAACTGTCCCTGTTCAAAACTATTCCAATGCAAAACTTCTACATAACTGCCAGTTGTAGTTGCTTCCACCAGAGCATCACCGTGTTCTCGTAGTTGCCGTTCATCAGTAGCGGCTGCTACCTTCTCGATGCTGCCGGGCCTCGTCTGCTTGAGCCCTCTTCAACTTCTGCGACGACTCTGCTTCTTGCTCCTCGTGGATGCCCTTAAATACTAATTTTGAAGGTCTACCCTGCTCGGATGCAGCCCTCGCATCCGCTTTCTCTAACTTATTTTTCGGTCTTCCCGGACATTTCGTCGCTGTGGACCTGTATTGATTTCGATATGTCCGGCAGAGTCCCTCCAAGGTCCGAGAGACGCGCTGTTCGTATTCTCGACGTGTTTACTAGCTCACGCTATTTGTACTGGGTGACACTTTCCCTTCCGTGTCTGCGGAACTTCGGGTTTCCCTGCACGGCGTCCGCGTAAGAAATACTTGCTGAACCTTTACATTATGAACAGCTATGTCATTTTGTTAATTAAATCCTCTGGGGACCTGACAACTCTCACCGTAGCTTATCTAATGTTACTTCTTGGTCTTCCACATCTGAATATAAAAGAGACTTCAATGGAAGTTTCTTGCATAGCAGATGCAGCTTTTGCACCATTTCCCAGATCCTCGTACTCGTGGACAGAAGATGCCGCCAGCTGAGCGGATGCAGCCTTATCTGCCCACCGCCCCAAGTGTTCCAACTGCCTACGCGTCGCCACCGCCAACGCCGGCGCCTGTGCCCCTGCTATCGCGCTGCCGCTGCACCGCAGCTGGCCAGCGGCCGCCCGCCACATCCACTGTAAGTCTTATCTGGCCGCCGCGTCGTTAATCACCGCCGGCCAGCTGGCGCCTGGAGGGCAGGCAACCCACAAGCATCAGGAGCGGTGCAGGTTAGCCGCACCACATCCTGCGCCCGTCACGTGTTCGCAAAGGAGAACCACGTCTATCTACGTCTCGTTTCCCACTCCTCCCCCATCCCACCACTCTCTCGTTCTTTCTCTGCTTGCCTCTCCTCCATTTTCGTGTGTACGTACGATATGGGGCTGTTGTGTGAAAACTTCGAAACAAAGCTTAAGAAACTTGCTTATGCTCTCCTTGTACTAAGCCAAGCTGCAGCTAGGTCAACAGTGATTGTGACATATTAAGCGTACTTCAGTTCATTACTTCGGTCTGTGCTAAATGTCTGGTCACACTCAGCCCCAAGAGAAAAAAAAATGTTCTTAGGACGCAGAAATAAGATGTAAAGGGATTGTGAAACATACACTAATTTAGACAACACTTAATTAAGCTGAAAATGATTAACCTGAACAAGCCTTAACACAAACGAATCTATTCGTTTCAAATAATCTTTTAAGTGGAACTGTGGAACTACAATAAAATAAAACTGTCCATGGACACAACTCACGAAGCACCTTCGATATCCCCATGTTTCAGCCTAGAATTGCATTGTATCAAATAAGTTTTCCATTCACAACACTTAAATTATTCAGTTACCTACCTACTGTTTTCAAACAGCAGCGACATAAAAATTCCTTTTAAGTGCTCTTAAGTCATTTCTGGTTCAACAATTCCTTACTCAGCAAAATAATACTTGTATTATAAAATGTAACTTCTGTAGATTGAATTTTAATTATGGAAAACTTGTGCCATTTAAGTTGTGTCGCTGCCTATAATTTATGGCTGTAATTTATGAACTTAAATTTTCTTTCACTCTATCTCTCGCTCTGTCTGTCTTTCGCGTTCTCTCTTTTTCTCAAACTTGTCTTGTCCCATATCCAGTGTACTACGTAATGAATCAGAATGGACCATCAAATTATGGCGATAATGATGACGGTGATGATGATGAACGGATAAACTGAGTTTCAGGAGAAAACAGGCTTTATGAAGGAGTGCTCATCAAATGAAAACACACGGACTAACCTTTACAGAAGAGCTTTTAAGATACACCTAAACCCCATTTGTAATGGTGATGGCGAATTCCAATCAAAGTAGTACCAAACACAAAAATTATTTTGTTTGTTTAAACGTATTCTACAATATCATTTATAACGTAAGTCCTGTGTGAAAGAGCTAGATGTTTCTCTTTAACACATTCTTTCAGCAAAAAAAGTAGAAAATAGACTTTTGAACCCAAAGTTAAAGAAGAATATCACAAGAATCACATTCTATAAATAGAGCATGAATTAAGGACCATCGAGTGAGGCGGCATTCAGTTTCCCACAACAGCTCTTAACTGAACAAAGGACACTGAACTCAACAGATAATATTAAGGAAATCGTAGGAATTTTACATTTCTATAATACCTAAGAACTGAAGCTGGAATGGTGCCTGTTAGCCGACTCCTTCATTTCCTCATTATGTATTTTACTTTTTTGAGAACCGTTACATATGTTTTACTACTATCTTTGAGATCTTGCACTAACCAGTTCCAGTATACATTGATACAGTCACTATCGAAAACCCTTTGCTAAGTCACTGCATTATTATTGCGTCTTTAGAGAGGAGGTTGGTTCTTATCCAGTAGCGTGCATTGGCGGTTTTCCTAACGACCTGATTTCCTTGTTCAAAGAGAGTTACCCACTATATTGCATTACACTACAATGTTACATCTAGTCTGGTATCCTCTGTAAGTTGGGAAAGTGCTTTCGAGGTCGGTGTCTGCTCTAATGAAGTCACCTTTGTTTGATGAAGATCCATGTTGATGAGCAGACATTATCATGTGCAAGAACTCCCGTAATATCAATGCAATTTATATTCAGTAGTGAGGAATAGTTTTCCGTGTGATGTTAGATGGGTTTCTTTATTAGCATTGCTCTGTAGGCAAGTATTCCGTCATGTATTTCCGTGCAGTGAAATAGATGCGAAGAAAATGTTGACTATAATTACTTGGAAGCTGGTTACTGTCTCATTTACAACTTCATTCCATACAACGTTAAATGCTTCGATGTTAAATGTACTTGGAGTGTAATATTGCTATTTATAACGTTGATTCTGAATTTCCTATCTGAAGAGTTCGTCATTCTTTGTAATGAGAAGTATAGTATAAGACCCACCATCCTGCCATGCTACGCAAGCACGCCGTTTCGTCATTTTCATGTTCATGAATCCCCTCCCAATTGCAGAGTGCGCACTGATCATCATCATTAGCAATAAGCAGAATCTCAGTCATGCTAGTTATATTTTAGGGACCTAGTGAGGTAAGCCTTTTGTTGTTTTCTTGCACGCTGATATGCAACATACGGCAGCACTGAATAACTGATCTGTTATAATAATACGTCGATATGAGCTCAGGTTTTTGTTAAACGATTTTTCAGGTAATTAACTACTAACTGCACTCTGAATTTATGTGCACAAGAACAGGCAGACTTCCCCATACCATGACTGGACGCTATGGGCGGAAAGCTAACACACGTTACAGGTACTGTGTTTCTTCTATGGAACTATTTATTCCTGTAACGTATGTGATATTTCGATATGCAGACCATTTCTTTCCGTTACACTGAATTTATGTACATGAGACAATTTCTCATGTATTCATGTCAGCATTACTAATTTTCATCTCCTGAGGATTACACACCTCTATTGTGCATATCATTCAAGTATCAAGGCTTATTTCACTACCTATGAGAGTATGCATAGCAAACACACAGCAGCCCTACCAACTGAATAGATACATTAGTATACAGAATAAGATTTATCGGACATGATACCGTGAATGTAGACAGTGTTGTTGTTATCTACAGTGCAAAGACTCGTTTAAGTATTTATTCACGCTAGTGTATCCTTTGCAAGCCACTTCCTCTCTGCATAACTCCTTAAAGTACATTGTTTTGAATATGCTCTATGCTCGCTGTAGTCAAGTCCCGATCTCCCTCTACAGTTTTTATTCCCTGTGCTCCATTCAACTGAGCTCTTCTTTTTATCAAGCTGTGCAACATATTATTTCTTCTCGGTTCAATTCTTTACATCCTCAATATATCTCCCATCTACTAATCTAATCTTCAGCATTCTTCTGCTGCACCTCATTCCAAAAGCCCCTTTTTCTCTTGCTGTTTCGCTCCTACACAACATTACACTCGAATCAGCTGATTTTAAAATACTCTGTAACAGTTAAATTTAGATTCGAACTTAACAAATTTCCTTTTTTCAGAAATATTTTTGTTGCTACTGCCAGTCTGCATTGTGTATACGCCGTACGACTGCCATTGTCATCTATTTCCAGGTCGTATAACAACGTTCATCTATTAATTTTAACCTCTACCTGCTAATATAATTCCCTCTGCGTCGCCTGATTTAATGTCAGTATTCCACTACCCTCGTTTTACTTTTGATCTTACTCATCGTATAACCACTTCCGAAAACAATATCCATTCATCTGATCTTTTGCATTATTTGCAGTCTCTGACGAACTGCCCCGATTTTACTTCTTCTTCCTTTCATAAAAATACACAGAAAATTAGATTTATAAGGCAGTTAAACAGAAATAAAGACTAAGAGGTTTTATATATAGAGGGTGATCAATTTTTTTTTTAGTTTGAGGGCGCTGCTCTAGCGTAGATGCAACGTAGCGGGATTCGGTTGCAGGTATTTAAGAACCCACATGTAGACCAGAGATTAATGTGACATTCGTGTCTTTCCGATGTACATGCGGTAAATGCGGAAAAATGAACTATGGCGACGTTATTACCAAATGCTTTCAAACAGGACCTACAAGCTGTTGTTCTTTTCTTTGCTGCCAAAGGACTACCACCGGCTGACATCTATCAGAGAATGAAGAATGTGTATTGCGCAGCACATCTGTCGAAAACCACCACTGTGGAATGATGCGCTAAGTTCCGTGCTGGTTGCGATTTAACGTAAGACGCCGGTCGATCTTGGGAGTCGCCTCCATCTATTACGACCCAGTTCAAGTGGGAGATACTCGGGAATCCGCTTTATAGTCCGGATCCCTCCCCACGCGATTAAAACGATTTTGGTAACTTAAAAAAAAGGACTTGAAATGTCGACATTTCTGTTGGATGAGCATGTGGAGCACGTACTTACGGACTGCTTACCGCACCAGGACACGGAGTTTTACCAAACCGGCATCTTCAACCTGGTGTGTCGGTGGGATGATTGTCTCAGTGCTCACAGCGATTTTGCATGAGTAACATACCAATTGTAGACTGTCTCCGAACGAAAACTTGTTGGTCACCAGTTATAATAATTGGAAGGTATCCTAGATTGAACTAACCAACCAGTTCCGCATCTTACAAAATGAAAAGTATACGGACCTAGATGTAAGATGCCACTATTTAACGAAACTATTTATGACCACAATAGAAGATGTTGTTGGTAACAAGATCAAAAATCTCAAATTGCACGAAACATTTGTTAGAGAGATTACGAGAGCAAATCAAACAATAACAGGAAGGTGATGGAAGGTGTTGAATTAAGTGAAATTACTCAGGTATCTCTTTAGAGAATGTGAGAAGGTACAATGAAAATTTGGTAGGAGAATGAATTTAGGGTTGTACCATACAACATAATAGGGCAAACGGTACAATAAGTAACAACCAATACATACATCAAAACAAAAGTTCTGGAACACTCCGACATGCCGTGCAGGTGTTTTGTTATTGTAGTAGTTCTTCTACCGAACTGTAGGTAATTCCTGAAGTTGTTGGTAGACATACACGCGGTTACCATGAGCGTTACCTGTTGGTAAAACGCTGACTCGAATTGATTGCAGCGTTTAAGCTGAAAATAAGGCATCATTTGGCATGTATCGAAGACGTCTTTGGAACACTGGAGTGAACATACATCATGCCACGAAGGACAACCATGTCCCTCCAAATCTGAAATCGGCGTTCGGAGATGCTACTGGACATCATGTAGTACATAAAACTGTTATGAGACGATTTCACTATGCAAATCTGCGTTTCTCACAACCACGCCGAACACCGCGACGTAAAAATCACCTTGGACTCCGTTACTGATCTGCAAGAAATAATGTAGAATGGACGTCGCAGGATTGGCGTCGGCTTTGTTTACGGGCGAAACTCGAATCTGTTTGTACACTGACAATCACAGACAGCGTGTTTGGAGAGACTCCAGTAATATGGAATGCGTCCAGCACTCTGTCCCACCTGTGCTACAAGGCGGTGGTGGAGTGAAGTTGTCTGGAACCGCGCGACCGCTACGGTCGCAGGTTCGAATCCTCCCTCGGGCATGGATGTGTGTGATGTCCTTAGGTTAGTCAGGTTTAAGTACTTCTAAGTTTTAGGGGACTGATGACCTCAGATGTTAAGTCCAATAGTGCTCAGAGCCATTTAAAACATTTTTGAACACCTCCCTAATATCGTGTAGGGCCCCTGCGAGCATGCGTTTGGCATGGACTCGACTAATGTCTGAAGTTGTGCTGGAGAGAATTGACACCATGAATCCTGCAGGTCTGTCCACAAATCCGTAAGAGAACGAGATGGTGGACATTTCTTCCGAACAGCACGTTGCAAGGCATGCCAGATATGCTCAATAATGTTCATGCCTGGAGAGCTTGGTGCCCAGCGGTAGTATTTAAACTCAGAAGAGTGTTCCTGGAGCCATTCTGTAGGAATACTGGACCTGTGGGGTGTCGCGTTGTCCTGCTGGAATTGCTCAAATCCGTCGAAATGCACAATGGACATGAATGGATGCAGATGATCAGACAGGATGCTTATGTACGTGTCACCTGTCAAAGTCGTACCTAGACGTATCAGGGGTCCCATATCACTCCAATAGCACCCGCCCCACACCATTACAGAGCCTCTGCCAGGTTGAACAGTCCCATGCTGACAAGCAGGTTCCAGGGATTCATGAGGTTGTCTCCATACCCATGCACGTGCATTTCCTCGATGCAATTTGAAACGACACTTGTCCGACCAGGCAAAATATCCAACGGTGGTGTTGACGTGCCCTGGCGAGGCGTAAAGCTTCGTGTCGTGCAGTCATCAAGTGTACACGAGTGGGCCTTCGGCTCCGAAAGCCCATATCGATGATGTTTCGTTGAATGGTTCGCGTGGTGACACTTATTGATGACCCAGCACTCAAATCTGAAGCAATTTGCTGATTGGTTGCACTTCTGTCACGTTGAACGATTCTCTGCAGTCGTCGTTAGTGCCGTTCTTGCAGGATCATTTTCCGGCCGCAGCGATGTATGAGATTTGATATTTTACGCGATTCCTGATATTCATTGTACACTCATGATGAAATGGTTGTACGGGAAAATCCCCACTTCATCGCTACCTCGGAGATGCTGTGTTCCATCGCTCGTGCGCCGACTATAATATCACGTTCAAACTCACTTAAATCTCGACAAGCTGCCATTGTAGCGGCAGTAACCTATCTAACAACTTCGCCAGACACTTCTTGTCTTATACAGGTGTTCCGACCGCAGCATCATATTCTGCCTGTTTACATACCTCTGTATTTGAATACGCATGCCCATACCAGTTTCGTTGGCGCTTAGTGTAATTTACGATATGGTAACGTACTTAAATTTACAATATCATGTAGCAAAATAATTTACATGAGATGCAAAATCAACTTTCAAACAGTTATACATTACTAACCTATGTGCCCTATTCCACTGGGTGGAAGTTCGCCACCCGGTGCCTGCTAGCGGAATAATCTTCACTAAATAATGCCGAACTAGCCTTGCCACCCTTATGCACTGTACCATCTGCTAAACAGCAATGACGTCCACCACACAAAGGCAGCCTTCCTTCGAACAGCAGGACACAGGGTAGACTCCAATATAATAAGACAAGTATAGGAACGATCAACAGAACGGAACGACTGGGTCTGTACAAACAAGAACGCCCACGTGACTACCAGTCTGGGAACGAATTCTGTTGGTCGAAAACAAACCGATTCACCGAAGACTTAAAATTGTCACAGTGACCTACAAAGAATATATATATGGAAAACTAAAGTGCCGAATCAGCAGGTACCTTGCATCATTTAGCAATTTGTCTGGGATTCACAGATATCGAGAGAAATATTTGACTCGGTTTCTGCAAGATTTCTACAAACACACCTGCAGAAAAGGGCATTGATTGAGATACGTTAGTATACTGAAGAGTGTACACGTCAGAGCTACAGCTTCCATAAGATTCCATCAGGATATGGCATATTGTAGAGTGAGTTAGAACAGTAACAACTGCTACACCTCGTCCCAAAAATATAGCATTAATATGTTAAAAGGACTGGTTCAAAAACGAACTTAGTAGGAAAACAATGTGAACAGAATCATGACGGAGCTAGGGAAGATTATTTTTTAATATATCACCATAAGTGCTAGTTGTTTCATGTAACAGTATTGTTTCATGGTTTATTGACAGAGTGTGTGGAGATAAACATTTTGATATTTCACTTCGCTGAAATGCACAGGTTTATAGATAAGTGATGTACAATATTTTAATTAGCCTTTCCTACTCCCCAGTTAATTACAGTGTGTTCGGAAATTACCATTACAAACATCTGTGGCTTAGAGAGTGGAACAAGTACGTAATATTTTGAATAGGAACTCATGTCCGGCAACGTACTGTTTCCGTTCTATGACGGTTTCAATTCATATGCGTAATGCGTCTGGTGAAGAAAAGAAAAAATTCTCAGATTTGCTTCTCCTGGCATGCAATAGGGTAGATAGGTTGACGTGTACTACATTACACTACTTCTTGTGGGGTCGTATGCAAAGTTTAATTTACCGACTCCTGTAGCCAGAGAAGAAGATCTCCTGACGCAGGTTCTGGGCGCTGCGCTAGAAACTGAAGAGGCAACAGGTGGGATGGAGAGTGTGTACTAGCACATACCTCGTAGGTACAATGTCTGTAACAACGTGGATGGTCTTCACATCCAGCTGCTGTTGTAACGCTTCAGTGGTCTTCTGTATGTGCAGTATACTGGGTCGTTCTGCGTTTTGGAGAAAAGTAAATTTGTAATGTTTTAGTGTTAATGCAAATGCGCTTGAGTGATATATGGATGTTTTATTATGTTTCCTTCCGAACTCCTATCTACACAAATGATCTTTTAGATAGGGTGAATAGCAATATGCTGCTGTTTGCTGATGATGCTGTGGTGTACGGGAAGGTGTCGTCGTTGAGTGACTGTAGGAGGTTACAAGATGACTTGGACAGGATTTGTGATTTGTGTAAAGAATGGCAGCTAACTCTAAATATAGATAAATGTAAATTAATGTAGATGAATAGGAAAAAGAATTCCGTAATGTTTGAATACTCCATTAGTAGTGTAACGCTTGACACAGTCACGTCGATTAAATATTTGGGCGTAACACTGCAGAGCGATATGAAGTGGGACAAGCATGTAATGGCAGTTGTAGGGAATGCGGATATCGTCTTCGGTTCATTGGTAGAATTTTGGGAAGATGTAGTTTATCTGTAAAGGAGACCGCTTATAAAACACTAATACGACCTATTCTTGAGTACTGCTCGAGCGTTTGGGATCCCTATTAGGTTTGAGGGAGGACATAGAAGTAATTCAGAGGCGGGCTGCTAGATTTGTTACTGGTAGGTTTGATCATCACGCGAGTGTTACGGAAATGCTTCAGGAACTCGGGTGGGAGTCTCTAGAGGAAAGGAGGCGTTCTTTTCGTGAATCGCTACTGAGGAAATTTAGAGAACCAACATTTGAGGCTGACTGCAGTACAATTTTACTGCCGCCAACTTACATTTCGCGGAAGGACCACAAAGATAAGATAAGAGAGATTAGGGCTCGTACATAGGCATATAGGCAGTCATTTTTCCCTCGTTCTGTTTGGGAGTGAAATAGGGAGAGAAGATGCTAGTTGTGGTACGAGGTACCCTCCGCCACGCACCGTATGGTGGATTGCGGAGTATGTATGTAGATGTAGATGTAGAACTTTTACCTATTAATTGTACTGCGTCACACATAGTTCAGTTCCTCAAGCAGAAGTGGACGAGTTAAACATTTGAACTGAAACCATCGTAAAACGGCTTTTCGTACTGTATCGATGTCGATATGTTCTTATCTTTGGCTCTTACAAGAGAATCTCCCCATCGCACCCCCCTCAGATTTAGTTATAAGTTGGCATAAAGGATAGGCCTTGAAAAACTGAACACAGATCAATCGAGAATACAGGAAGAAGTTGTGTGGAACCATGAAAAAATAAGCAACATATACAAACTGAGTAGTCCACGCGCAAGATATGAAACATCAAGGACGGCGTCAACTGAGGAGCGCCGTGGTCCTGTGGTTAGCGTGAGCACCTCCGGAACGAGAGGTTCTTGGTTCAAATCTTCCCCCAAGTGAAAAGTTTGATTTTTTATTTTCAGTTTATGTGACAAACTCTTATGTTTTCATCACTTTTTGGGAGTGATTATCACGTCCACAAGAAAACCTAAATCGGGAAAGGTAGAAGAATCTTTTTGCCCATTCGCCAAGTATACAAGTTAGGTGGGTCAACAACATATTTCTGTCATGTGACACACATGCCGTCGTATAGAATCTATCAGACGTGTTTTCCTGTGGAGGAATCGGTTGACCTATGACCTTGCGATCAAATGTTTTCGGTTCCCATTGGAGAGGCACATCCTTTCGTCTACTAATCGCACGGTTTTGCGGTGCGGTCGCAAAACACAGACACTAAACTCATTACAGTGAAAAGAGACGTCAATGAACGAACGGACAGGTCATAACTCTGCGAAGAAAAAAAGGAGTTAACTTTTCACTCGAGGGAAGATTTCAACCAACTACCTCTAGTTTCACAGCTGCTCAGGCTAACCACGGGACCACGGCGCTCCTGAGCTTAGACGGTCCTTGATGTTGCCTATCTTGCGCATGGACTACTCAGTTTGTATATTTTGCTTATTTTTTCATAGTTCCACACAACTTCTTCCTGTTTTCTCGATTGATCTGTGTTCAGTTTTTCAAGGCCTATACACTGTGCCAACTTATAACTAAATCTGAGGGGGGTGCGGTGGGGAGGTTCCCTTGTTAGATGCTGCCCGGCGAGCGCGGCTCTGCCTGGGGAGGCTTGGAAGACCAGCATACTGGGCCCACAAGGACTGTATGAGAGTTGATATAATGGTGGGAGTATCAGTGGAGCAACCAAGCATAAACGAGGCATTTTGCAGCCAACCACCTGTCACTATTTTGGCGTAAGCTGGGAGTGATGTGCGATGTGACGTTGGTCTGTGTTTGGTTTGCAGTACCGAGGAACCTCAAGCGTACATTATAGAAAACCAGCCGAGCTGCTAGAAGCGTGTTTACCGGAATTCCTGGGTCCACCGTTTCTGGCTACTGGTATTAAAGTCCACGCCCCCTTGGAATTTGCAGGCTGAAATGTATAAGCAAGAATTTATGTGTTAAAAAGGTCTGTTAAAAATTTGAATTACATTTCTGTGTATTGCTTCCTACTAGAAGTTTGATCTGTGAACTTTAAGTGTCCGTGGCGCCTTTCATTTGCGTTAATGTTAGTGTCCGCCTCCACAAGGAAGGTTGTTGTGAAATTCGTTGGCAGTGTATTACTTACTTGCGCTTAAGTGTTTCTACCTCTTTGTTATTAATTCTCGTCTTCATTGAGGCAAAAAACTATCGTCTGACAGTAGCTCTGGTGCAGGTTGTTGGTTTTTTAATATTATCACTGATTATCTAATCCTGGTGTGAAAGTGGACTTCCGTGTTGTGTAAATGTTACAGGGTTAGTGTTAGGAACCGTGTGACTTACGTTTAATTTGAACATTTTGGACAAGTGCTTTGCTCAATTTGTAGCTGTCGTCTGGCGGAGCATTAGTCGTCTTTCTGGACTTGGCTCCACTGTGTTTTAGTCACTGAGGCTAATGTACTGCTTAATCTCCATCAGGTCACGTATATCGTGTGTTCGTTTCATATAAGTGGTTTATATTGAAATTTTAGTTTGTTTTAGGACAGATCGTCCGCTCTGAGCTTGGCCTGGAGTATGTGCGTGCCCAGGAGCTATAAAGCGTAAGGCAGTTGGCTCGAGATTGATTCAGTCATTTGTTCCAGCAGGATTTGCTATAACTATTTCATTTTGAAATTTACTTAATCCAACCCGTAAGTAGCGTCATAAATTTTCTGCTAACTTCGGTTATCGCTCCGTAAGAAATCGTATTAACTACTGGGTACGTAATCGTTATACACAACTGGACATTATAATTGCTACACAAAGAAGAATTGCGGATGATAAACGGATATTCATTGGACAAACGTATTATACTAGAACTGACATGTGATTACATTTTCACGCAATTTGGGTGCATAGATCCCGAGAAATCAGTACCCAGAACAACCACCTCTGGCCGTAATAACGGCCTTGATACACCTGGGCATTGAGTCAAACAGAGCTCGGATGGTGTGTACAGGTACAGCTGTCCATGCAGCTTTAACATGATACTACAGTTCATCAAGAGTAGTGACTCGCGTATTGTGACGAGCCAGTTGCTCGGCCACCATTGACCAGACGTTTTCAATTGGTGAGAGATCTGGAGAATGTGCTGGCCAGGGCAGCAGTAGAACATTTTCTGTATGCAAGAAGGCCCGTACAGACCTGCAACATGTGGTGGTGCATTATCCTGCTGAAATGGGTTTCGCAGGGATCGAATGAAGGGTAGACCCACGAAACGTATCACATCTGAAATGTAACGTCCACTGTTCAAAGTGTCGTCAGTGCGAACAAGAAGTGACCGAGACGTGTAACCAATGGCACCCCATACCATCACGCCGTGTGATATGCCAGTATGGCGATGACGAATACACGCTTCAAACGTCTGTTCACCGCGATGTCGCCAAACACGGATGCGACCATCATGATGCTGTAAACAGAACCTGGATTCATCTGAAAAAATGACGTTTTGCCATTGGTGCACCCACGTTCGTCGTTGAGTACACCATCGCAGGCGCTCCTGCCTGTGATGCAGCGTCAAGGGTAACCGCAGCCATGGTCTCCGAGCTGATAGTCCATGCTGCTGCAAACGTCGTCGAGTTGTTCGTGCAGATGGTTGTCTTCCAAATGTCCCCAACTGTTGACTCAGGGATCGGGACGTGGCTGCACGATCCGTTACAGCCATGAGGATAAGATGCCTGTCATCTCGACTGCTAGTGATACTAGACCGTTGGGATCCAGCACGGCGTTCCGTATTACCCTCCTGAACCCACCGATTCCATATCCTGCTAACTGTCACTGGATCTCGACCAACGCGAGCAGCAATGTCGCTATACGATAAACCGCAACCGCGATAGGCTACGATCTGGCCTTTATCAAAGTCGGAAATGTGATGGTACGCATTTCTTCTCCTTAGGCGAGGCATCACAACAACGTTTCACCAGGCAACGCCGGTCAACTGCTGTTTGTGTATGAGAAATCGGTTGGAAACTTTCCCCATGTCAGCACGTTGTAGGCGTCGCCACCGGCGCCAACGTTGTGTGAATGCTCTGAAAAGCTAATCATTTGCATGTCACAGCATCTCCTCCCTGTCGGCTAAATTTCGCGCCTGTAGCACGTCATCTTCGTGGTGTAGCAATTTTAATGGCCAGTAGTGTATATTGTAATCTTGGCTGTATCTTGAGCTTGCACGTACTAGAAATTATTTGTGCTCCAGGGAATTTTGTTGAAACTGCTTGTGCTCTGGTGTCGGTGCTGTTAACCGATACTTGTCAGGTCTACTCAGTCTGAGCCCAGTCGACGTACACAGCCACCTGTTTATGCTATTCTGGGCGCAAGCTTTGGGCTCACGCTGTCCATCATCTGCAGTGTTATTTCTCCCAAGCGCAGCTGTGGCCTTTAATGCTGATGTTTAAAACTGAATTGAAATTTCAGAACATTCGTGAGTCATTCTATTCCCTCATTAAAAGAGGCTCCCTTTTCATGACCTTACTGCTTCTGTAAGTTATTTTAACATTTTACGTACATTCCCTGGTATCTCCAAGAAGACCCAGTTCGATCCACTTAGCCGAAGTCGTCGTACACATAGATTTGAACGCTCTCTGAATCGCCAGAACTAATTTCTCTGCCTTGTCTAATGTAAAAAACGTCTCATCTAAAATAGTACAGCAATTATAACAAAAGCCCCGCATCTCTACGTCGCTGGAGGTGAGTGGGAACCTATGAATGTTTGCGACGTGACATATCTCACTAGCAAAATGGAGTCTGTATAAGTTTTTCAGGCAGTAACTGTCTGATTGCAGTCAGCTACGAAGTGTCTGAAGCCGATTGGATTGGATTGGTTGTGGGAATAGACCAAACAGTGAGGTCATCGGTCTCATCGGATTAGGGAAGGAAGTCGGCCGTGCCCTTTCAAAGGAACCATCCCGGCATTTGCCTGGAGCGATTTAGGGAAATCACGGAAAACCTAAATCAGGATGGCCGGACGCGGGATTGAACCATCGTCCTCCCGAATGCGAGTCCAGTGTGTCTGAAGCGGTATTCAAAATGTATTTGAAAAGTTACCTACATGTTAGATCTTCCGTATGTGACACACATACATTGGGTTTGCAGTAGCACCAACTACAGCAAGAGACTTCATACATGCATGCGTTACAGGCACCCTTATACGCAAGTCTTACAGTGATCTGAGTATATACATCGCTAATTTCAGTTCCCATAACTTCATTTCTCTCTTTAATAACTACGATGTCGGTGGAACATGAATGTCTAAATTTCCTTGAATTTAGTTTACTTTCCTTTCTTGTATGAGACAATGAACTGGATCGTCAGTTTGAATTAGCGATCTAAAATATATATTATTTCCATTTGGGAATAAACATGTCTTCAACCATTCGGTTAATAACTAATATTTATTACACTACGCCGTTCGGTCCTAGGATTTTCTTGTAAGCTAAACCACAATTTTTACTGTGGCCACTGATGATTCTTTTAATTAAAGCGAAATGTGCTGGATTCAAATAAGACTTTCCGCAGTCGCATAAGACGGAATAGCCCCCACAATACTTGCAAAATTTCGACTGTGGAAGAGAAGACTCAGAAACAAAACAAAAATATCTAAGTTTTACATCCTTCATCTCCTATTTCTATATACATGTAAAATTCCAGTTTGTGCCGTGGTTCGCAGTCCAAGTGAAACTGCAGTTGTCTAAATCACAGGCTAGGTAAGTTCAAAAGTCAGTGCCCAGGGCATACTACCGTCAATACGATCATCCGGAGTTAAACGCTATTATGTTCTTACCAACATTTAGGGTTGAGAACTGCTGCAGTTGTTATGCTACTCGTGAAACGGTTAGAGACTTAAATAAACAATATAATTACACTCCTGGAAATGGAAAAAAGAACACATTGACACCGGTGTGTCAGACCCACCATACTTGCTCCGGACACTGCGAGAGGGCTGTACAAGCAATGATCACACGCACGGCACAGCGGACACACCAGGAACCGCGGTGTTGGCCGTCGAATGGCGCTAGCTGCGCAGCATTTGTGCACCGCCGCCGTCAGTGTCAGCCAGTTTGCCGTGGCATACGGAGCTCCATCGCAGTCTTTAACACTTGTAGCATGCCGCGACAGCGTGGACGTGAACCGTATGTGCAGTTGACGGACTTTGAGCGAGGGCGTATAGTGGGCATGCGGGAGGCCGGGTGGACGTACCGCCGAATTGCTCAACACGTGGGGCGTGAGGTCTCCACAGTACATCGATGTTGTCGCCAGTGGTTGGCGGAAAGTGCACGTGCCCGTCGACCTGGGACCGGACCGCAGCGACGCACGGATGCACGCCAAGACCGTAGGATCCTACGCAGTGCCGTAGGGGACCGCACCGCCACTTCCCAGCAAATTAGGGACACTGTTGCTCCTGGGGTATCGGCGAGGACCATTCGCAACCGTCTCCATGAAGCTGGGCTACGGTCCCGCACACCGTTAGGCCGTCTTCCGCTCCCGCCCCAACATCGTGCAGCCCGCCTCCAGTGGTGTCGCGACAGGCGTGAATGGAGGGACGAATGGAGACGTGTCGTCTTCAGCGATAAGAGTCGCTTCTGCCTTGGTGCCAATGATGGTCGTATGCGTGTTTGGCGCCGTGCAGGTGAGCGCCACAATCAGGACTGCATACGACCGAGGCACACAGGGCCAACACCCGGCATCATGGTGTGGGGAGCGATCTCCTACACTGGCCGTACACCACTGGTGATCGTCGAGGGGACACTGAATAGTGCACGGTACATCCAAACCGTCATTGAACCCATCGTTCTACCATTCCTAGACCGGCAAGGGAACTTGCTGTTCCAACAGGACAATGCACGTCCGCATGTATCCCGTGCCACCCAACGTGCTCTAGAAGGTGTAAGTCAACTACCCTGGCCAGCAAGATCTCCGGATCTGTCCCCCATTGAGCATGTTTGGGACTGGATGAAGCGTCGTCTCACGCGGTCTGCACGTCCAGCACGAACGCTGGTCCAACTGAGGCGCCAGGTGGAAATGGCATGGCAAGCCGTTCCACAGGACTACATCCAGCATCTCTACGATCGTCTCCATGGGAGAATAGCAGCCTGCATTGCTGCGAAAGGTGGATATACATTGTACTAGTGCCGACATTGTGCCTGATCTGTTGCCTGTGTCTATGTGCCTGTGGTTCTGTCAGGGTGATCATGTGATGTATCTGACCCCAGGAATGTGTCAATAAAGTTTCCCCTTCCTGGGACAATGAATTCACGGTGTTCTTATTTCAATTTCCAGGAGTGTATTAGGATGTCATATTTACATGTTACGTCGGTAACGTGCGCTGACTATCTGGGGAGCAAATTTTCTCAAATTCGTGTTCGTTTAACCATAAACCGGAGAAAGAACACAAGAACTCTTATAAAATTTGTGTAGGTGAACAGCTTGAAATTTACTAACATACTGAATAGGCAAACATTTGCATCAGGATTATAATTTTGTACGTTAAATCATGAAACTTTCGTAGTGATGGGCTACCGAATCCGATATTGTACCACACTGTATATTCGCCTAACGCATTGCAGCGTCTGTAATATTCTGACGCGTCCACGGAAATATGCGAACTATGGGGTCTTGCGTTCCGATTAGCAGAACGCGGGAAGCTTCCCTATCAGAGCCCTGAAATAGAGGCAGATTTCAGTTTAACGTGCAGCCGTCCGCTTGTCTGGCCAGACCAATTTGACTCACAGGCACGAGGGTGCGCACAGCAGTCGTCAAACGTCAGATGCCCGACTCAGGACAAATAAGTTCTCCCTCGTGATACACGATTTGTCCGAGATGATTTGCAGTTCCACTGTCGGTATAGTTGGAAACTGGCACAGGAAGAGTCCACCACAAGATACAGACCACAAGTCTCACTCACTAGGGAATGACCTGAAGTTCTTCACCAGGAGCGGACCAGAAGACCACGTCCTCGAAAAATCACCACCAGTTTCCACCAAGCCTCCGAGCTGGAGCTGAATTAGCAAAAAGAACCACCCCCACAGGTCACAAACCAACCGAACTAGCCTCTACTCATTGAATCTCCCTTATTGATTGTTCTGTTCGCCTGGTAGCCAATCCAGACACAGCACTGAGAGTGGCTAATCATCGACTCCAAATCCATCTTGTCTGAAGAAAGATTTTAGACTATGCGTCGCTCTCACTGTAAACATGGCCATGTTTTGCCGAAAAACATCTACCTAGATGAGGCCACAGTCCCTCATTAACTGAGTGACCTAATCTTTCGAGGTCGACAGTTTCCAATTTCTGAAAGAACTCTGCTAGACTTCCCAGACAGTTTTTCCCATAAAATATATGTTTTTGCCGCGTACTAAAAGAATCTAGCGACTTTCTGTAGTCTGGGGAAGGCTATAGTCCAACCTCGACCAGACACATTTTCCAGCCCCTCTGTCTGTATCGTCCCAGCTTCAAAAATGAGAATGCACGGAATTTTATGACCTTGTTGCCTTCTGGACAAAAGCTCAGTTTACAGCAGTTGTAACTAACCTGTTTCTACGGGTTATTACGTTATTATTGGCAATGTAAATACTTATTGCTTGTGAAGTTAACGTGAGAAGATTAGGGTCGCCACCGACTCTAACCATACAACTAATCGAAGGTTTGGTCGAGTCGGAAAATAAATTAATTTGATCACAGACCAACAACTCACAAAAATGCATACGTTGTGATGTCACTCATAGCAGATACGATGTAATTAATAGTATTGCCCGTGCACTGTTCACGACAATCAAACATTTAAAATAAAATAGAAAATGCATGAACACTGCATAAGATCAGATCCCAGCAACACACCTGAAAATAACACTTAATCTAAAGCATTTGTTATAAAATACAAGGGGAGACTAATCACTGGACCTGTGCGTAAGGAAACGCGTTGAATGTGCTAACGGAAAAGCTACGGGGTGAGTGGCTTAGGTGCAGAAATGTAATCTCGGAACACAAGAGAAATTTGTAGATAAAATCATTTATTCCTAAGATAAGGTTGTGACGCATGTACACAATTCCTGATAACATTAATTCCTAAAACATTAACGAATAGCGTCGATACGTTCACCGCTATAATCTACAACTAAAATCATTGGTGTGAATCATACATACAACTGCTGTTGCCCGATAACTGATAGCAATAACTCGTGAATCGGTACACGTTTCGCAGTACACCCGCGTGCCCACGTGGTTTGTGGAGACGCAATTTCTAGGTATCGTGGCCAAGTTGCAACAATATCACATCACACTGTCATGAACAGTTAACGTTCTTTAAAACTAACATGAGACCGGACAGTTACTGATGACGGTAGCCCAACAAAACTTTAATGTTCAACCACGTGGCCGGCTCCCCACGGACGAAAGATACATAAAGCAAGGAAAATTTACGAGAAGGCAAAGCTATTAATATTTAGAAAAATGAGAGCTTATACAGGCACAGCTGAAGGCAGACAGACATTCATACAGAAGCGAGTGCTCACTTCTTATCGACACCTTTGTGTGGCGCTCTTCTTTACTAAAAGAAAAATCTGCGAAAGTTTTGCATTCCTTGCTGCGACAAGGCAACGCAATCTTTCAGAGTTGAAAAGCGAGACCAAAAGCTAACAGTTCTCCTCTCGCCAAGTAACAACGCGCCACGCGGTCAGTCTAACTCACCCTTCTTCGACTGGAGCACAGATGTGGACGCTTCCCGTACCGGCGGCAGACTGCCTCCCTTTTTCTTCTCCAGCCTCTTCCACGCTCCACGTGGCCCGGAAAACCCAAAGATGCCATTTCCGCCACCAACCTAACGTAGGTGGATTTCTCACAAGTAGCGAAAACCTCTTTGCCTTGACCACTGCGAGAGTTGGCTATTCTGTACAACTCCTGCTGAATCTGTACGACTGTCGCAGACTTTCTGCAGCAGACTACGCCACCGTCTAGCAACGTGACACACAACGACATTCATTCAATCAGACCACTATGATAATTATGAGAAAAGAGAAACAAGGAAGAAAAGAGAAATACTAGTGAAAATGGGCTACCGGACTAATGAAAGGTGGCTACAGGACCCTTTCACAGTCGCTCTTAAAAGGCTTCCTCCACCCACTTTCAGTCATCCAGCCATCTTCGGTGATGGCCTAGCGCTTGGTTCAGGTAAAATGTTTCGAGAACTAGCATCCATCTGTCCGACCCTAAGTGGAAGGAGGAGAGGGCTTTGGTCATAAGTCGCTCTGCAGGTAAGCAGTGCTTCCAACAATCACTCGCACGGCCAGGTCGCTGCGCTTAGCATTTATGGCCCCGCATTCACCTCGTTCGCTGTTCTCGGTCGCCTCCGCTGCAGTCCCCTCGGTACAAGCTCTCTACAAGTCACACATGTAGTTACATGAAGAGTCTGCCCAAAATTTCCTCATGTGAAAAAAGTTATCAACCACACATAGCAAATGTAGTACCGGGGAACACTGACATCACGTCCTAAAGTACGAGTATCAATGTTGTTCTGACTGACAATGTTGTTAAAGTGAGAGAGTCGTGTGTTATCTCTGAAAGGAACTTCAGCTTCCATCCAATGAACACAAGGCAGTGTAATGATCATAATGTTGTGTTCTCATCCTTAATTCAGCAGCAGCAGCAACTAATCATTTACTTTTGTATAAAGGCCTCCACAAGCCTTTCTCATAATCCATAGTCTTTACCTATAATCCTCTGTAGTGATGGCGCGAGGTTGCACAGTGTTGAAACAGCTCCCTTACTCGGCAGCAAACGATTAAAACCTCTGCTCGACCATCCAGATAAAGGTTTTCCGTTGTTTAAATCGCATAAGACAAACGCTGTAACTTCCCTTTAAAATTGAAACACTCGATTCGTTCCCATTGTTCATGGGACCTCAATCTTTACCTCCATTTATTGCATTCATGTTGTGTTACGAAAACAATAAGTTACTAACATCCATTAGGATGTACGAAAGATGTTGACCTGGAGAGGATATAGTCATCCTCATTGTGAATTTCCAAGGGTTTGTGAAATCAGTCTCAGAAAATGATGGGATAATTTCTATTGGTGGACTGCCTACACCTCCCCTAATTTCTGACCACTGCTAATTTTGTACAGCGAAGTAAACTGTGACAGCAAATTTGTTTTATAGCTGTTGTTGTTACGTTCACCCTTTTCTTCACAGCGGGATTTTATAGGTTCATACTTAGTTATTTGTTTTAATTTCTTTTGTGATTTATACACGTAATATGAGGTATCATTTGATACTCCACCATTATCAAGAATGTTAACTTTAAGGAAGAGTGAAATAAATAAATTATGCTCGTCATTCTATCATTCACACAAATTTCCAACCAACATAAGTAAAAGAGAAACTGTCCCATGTACATCAAAGCTAATTCTGCCTGATTTAATAGAAGAGTAATGGTTATAACGGGTCTAATAAGGAGAAGAAACAAGATAGCGGTGTAAGGAATGAAAATTATTTTCGTGCGTGATAAGAGTGCAATTGGAAGACGGAGAAACAGGTAGAAACACAATTCTATGTTTGGTATTTTGTATAGTTAACTTCGATACAGATGCTCATTGTAAGTACAAAGATAAATTATAATTAAATAAATCTTCTTTCAGACTCCACTGTATTTGTAGTATCGTGCTACGATTTTGTATGTGTGTTCTCAGTGTGCTACAGGATGAACATGTGGTAAATGAAACTTGTTACAGTTGTAACTGCAGACGTAGTGAAGTTTTAATATTCGTCCTCATGTTCCACTTCTTTGTCGTGAAACTACGACAAAGCGTAAAATACATAGCCTAGCTTGTGAGTAACCACATATCACGAGCATAATAATGCAAGTCAATATGAATGGTAATCATTTTCCGAAATGGATCTGGATTTCTACAAGAATTAGAAATTGGCTACTGAAGTACAGTCAGTCCACAAGAAAGTGTAAGCCGTTATCTGTATGACGACTCCAACCTCTAAATATCGTTTGACCCACTTCGCAACGAATGTCTTTAACTTCCTAAGAATTTTAACAGCAGCTCCATATGAAAGCTTTGGTCCCTTTAGATGATTTACAAGGACCACTGCCTCGCGACGCTTCAGATACTTTGCACTCATGTTAAACTGCAACCGGCAAAACAAAACATTCGTCTGTCAGCCGGCCGTGGTGGCCGAGCGGTTCTAGGCACTACAGTCTAGAATCGCGAGACCGCTACGGTCGCAGGTTCGAATCCTGCCTCGGGCATGGATGTGTGTGATGTCCTTAGGTTAGTTAGGTTTAATTAGTTCTAAGTTCTAGTGGACTGATGACCTCAGAATTTAAGTCCCATAGTGCTCTGAGCCATTTAAACCATTCGATTGTCACACTTTATCTATACACCGTACAAAAGCGCAAAGATTATAGATTTGAGGCCACTAACAGAGATGTTGCTGCGGACGTTACATTTAAAATTATGGTGTACACTTCCTTGTGAAACTGACTAAGTACTCACTCTCAGTGCGAAGAAATGTTATTACCAGACTACAGGAATAAAGGATAAAATGGGAAGGAGCTTAGAATCAAGAAAACGTTTAGCTGAACGGAATACGACAAGGAAAATAGCCATTATTGTCTCTGTAAGCATTATTCTATGTCATTCTTAAATGGAGATGTCAGTACTGTTATGCAACCAATCACACAGCGCAAACTGTATGCTGCTCTCTTTATTAATCTAGTGATCAGGCTACTACAATTTTAACATTTTGTGGTAAATTAACATAACTGTGTACTCAGAATGGTACGAACGTTATTTCCAAGTGGATGAACTTGCATCCAGATTAATCGGAGACGTTAACTATTTCAGTTTAATTTTATCTGTAATTAAAAGTGCAGTCGTGACTCATTGTACATGTAACAGCTGTAACAAAATTAATCTGTTGTGATAAGACAAATATCCAATTATACCTTGTATCTCTGTTACTGTTTAAAATCATAGCTGCAATTTCGTTTTACAACAGCCGCCTACGCCTTCACGCAAGGACGCATTTCCATGTTTCTTATCATTTACGAGTAATAATGATAATACTTAAATTCATTTACATATTATTTCATAGTAATCGAGTTGAAATCCTTTTAATAATGATGTTCACAATTTATGTCTTTTCAGTTATAATAACATTGGGAAAGATGGATTTGGCGACGTATCGATTTTGCGCCATTCGCGTGCTTTTATAAGCACATTTGCATTTTTCGTAAGTCGAATCATGTAAACTAAATTTCTTGTCACAAAGTTCCATTACTGTTTCTCTTCTTGTGATGCACCTTATAACACAATTACCGGCCTTGCGCGTGCGTGCGCTACACTGTTTCCAAATAACGGAGCTTACAAACTTGTCACAAGGAAGCCAAGTATAACACTACCGCTGCAGTTTGCCTAAATATGACTTAAACGCACAGTATGTGTTACCCTGTGGGGGTATTTTTAAGAATTTTACCATGTGTTGCCTAACAGACAGAGGGAATCGAACATAAAGTTCGTAATAGTAGCAGCTGGTAGACAACAGAAAGACTAAAATTTAGTAAGAAATTACAGTAACGGAGTTCCTGGTAAATGAAATATAAAATAGTCGTCAGCCTAATTAGGCATAATAATGTGAAAACATTATTTCCAATAGATTTGTCTTTACTCTTGCAAAAGGGAACTTTCATAAGTACTTTCTTTATAAAGTGAAATGAACAACTGTTACAAGTAGACGAACTGCACACAGAGTAGCAGTAGTTACCAACAATATATGTAAGTAATCATAGAAACAAATAAAAAATATATGGGCTTTATCCCTATTGACCATAATCTCCACTTTTACCTTTCACTATCTTAGCACAGGAATTGTTCCCAAAATGGCTTACACAAGATTAAGTGACATCTGATAAGAGTTAAACTTTGGACAACACACATATACACATTATAAATGCAATAAGATAACACTGAACACATACCTTTTATATATATTCTTTTAAATGATTACTTAAGGTTTCTTTAGCTGGAAAACAATTACTCAGTTTGGTTTCTTCCTGATACAAAACAATGAAATGGGGGGGGGGGGGGGCACAAACTATACTTTCTTTATATGAGCAAACTATACACACTTCTCAGAAACGTTTTGCATTATGATAAAAGCGGAATTACTGCCCACTTAATATCATTTATCTTTACTTGAACTGACAATACTCTCTACAACTACAGAAACGACTTCAAGTAAAAGTTCAATTTTAATTAACTTCAAGACCAAATGCTTTATAACACCATTTGTTAAGCAAGTGATTTTCACTGACAATTATTATACTGCTGAACATTAAAACACTGATATTTGTAAAATGAAAGCAAACCGAAGCACATTGGAGATTTTCATGGATTCAGTAATTAATATCTCCCTTTATGTCGCTGAAATTAATAGTCTAACTACTCACTTCTATATATTTTTGCATTCAGAACTATGCATTGTGAAATAACGCAGCTAATTATCATTTTTTTCACGCAATGGGTGCTCGGATACTGGTCATTATGAGGAGAGGACCCTGATGGGTTCCATGAAAGGAAACAACTAATGGCCGGCCGGAGTGGCTGTGTGGTTCTAGGCGCTACAGTCTGGAGCCGAGCGACCGCTACGGTCGCAGGTTCGAATCCTGCCTCGGGCATGGATGTGTGTGATGTCCTTAGGTTAGCTAGGTTTAATTAGTTCTAAGTTCTAGGCGACTGAGGGCCTCTGAAGTTAAGTCGCATAGTGCTCAGAGCCATTTGAAACAACTCATGGTTCGAACACAAAGTTTAGTGCTATTTGCAATATTATTGCAAATTAATTCACAATAATATACTGGTTCATACTGATATACAGTTTTAACCTCTGGAATCTGACGAGGTGGCGGCGCAATAGTGGTGGTGAGCATGTGGCAGCTACCTGGTCTCTCCTTTAGCAGTAATATGCTTTATTTACGCTCCTGGAAATGGAAAAAAGAACACATTGACACCGGTGTGTCAGACCCACCATACTTGCTCCGGACACTGCGAGAGGGCTGTACAAGCAATGATCACATGCACGGCACAGCGGACACACCAGGAACCGCGATGTTGGCCCTCGAATGGCGCTAGCTGCGCAGCATTTGTGCACCGCCGCCGTCAGTGTCAGCCAGTTTGCCGTGGCATACGGAGCTCCATCGCAGTCTTTAACACTGGTAGCATGCCGCGACAGCGTGGACGTGAACCGTATGTACAGTTGACGGACTTTGAGCGAGGGCGTATAGTGGGCATGCGGGAGGCCGGGTGGACGTACCGCCGAATTGCTCAACACGTGGGGCGTGAGGTCTCCACAGTACATCGATGTTGTCGCCAGTGGTCGGCGGAAGGTGCACGTGCCCGTCGACCTGGGACCGGACCGCAGCGACGCACGGATGCACGCCAAGACCGTAGGATCCTACGCAGTGCCGTAGGGGACCGCACCGCCACTTCCCAGCAAATTAGGGACACTGTTGCTCCTGGGGTATCGGCGAGGACCATTCGCAACCGTCTCCATGAAGCTGGGCTACGGTCCCGCACACCGTTAGGCCGTCTTCCGCTCACGCCCCAACATCGTGCAGCCCGCCTCCAGTGGTGTCGCGACAGGCGTGAATGGAGGGCCGAATGGAGACGTGTCGTCTTCAGCGATGAGAGTCGCTTCTGCCTTGGTGCCAATGATGGTCGTATGCGTGTTTGGCGCCGTGCAGGTGAGCACCACAATCAGGACTGCATACGATCGAGGCACACAGGGCCAACACCCGGCATCATGGTGTGGGGAGCGATCTCCTACACTGGCCGTACACCACTGGTGATCGTCGAGGGGACACTGAATAGTGCACGGTGCATCCAAACCGTCAATGAACCCATCGTTCTACCATTCCTAGACCGGCAAGGGAACTTGCTGTTCCAACAGGACAATGCACGTCCGCATGTATCCCGTGCCACCCAACGTGCTCTAGAAGGTGTAAGTCAACTACCCTGGCCAGCAAGATCTCCGGATCTGTCCCCCATTGAGCATGTTTGGGTCTGGATGAAGCGTCGTCTCACGCGGTCTGCACGTCCAGCACGAACGCTGGTCCAACTGAGGCGCCAGGTGGAAATGGCATGGCAAGCCGTTCCACAGGACTACATCCAGCATCTCTACGATCGTCTCCATGGAAGAATAGGAGCCTGCATTGCTGCGAAAGGTGGATATACACTGTACTAGTGCCGACATTGTGCATGCTCTGTTGCCTGTGTCTATGTGCCTGTGGTTCTGTCAGTGTGATCATGTGATGTATCTGACCCCAGGAATGTGTCAATAAAATTTCCCCTTCCTGGGACAATGAATTCACGGTGTTCTTATTTCAATTTCCAGGAGTGTAGTTCTTCTTGACGACGTGAATATCATTTTGATAGCCATTTACAATGCGAGAGCAGCATTTTATAGCCATAATTGCACCCGAGGCCATTCCATCCCAAATTAGATACTGGATACCTCGCTCGGCAGCTGCGCCGTCGACTCGTCGGATGCTGTCTACTGACTCCTTCCTGTGCTCTCTCGCTTGCCACCCAGACTGAACGCCAATTCCACCTTTTGGCGCGCGCCAACTCACTTCCGTTGCGGAGGGAAAGTACTATGTCTTTTTCATTACACAATGCAAGTTCCTAAGTATAAACCAGTTTTTTACATTATTATTTACTTTGCATAAACAAACCTGTATTAGAAAGTCTCATTATTTAAATACATACTTACAATTCTACAAAACATATTTCGTGAAACTAATTCCTTACAGTGATTCAATGACTTTAAGCAGTAAAGAGAAAACAGTTTACAGTTCACATCATTAATTAGACTGAACAACTACTTCCTGTCGAACATGGTGTTACAACCTTCCTGCGTTACATTATACAGGGTGATTTTTATTAACGTTTAAGAACCCCCGAAGTGATGTAGATGACGCTGAGACATTTACTATGACACATATGGGGCCGCAAATGCCGGGAGATACGCCAAAACTGGACGACAGATGTTGAACATGTGACGTCACCAGATGGCGTACCTTACGTACGAGCAGCGATTGGGCTTGTTGACTTTACACTCGCCAGTAGAGGGCGGTGCTACTCTTTGCTCCTCTATGCCACTCTGTTTTCGAACACACTCTGTAAATGTGATCGGTTGTAAAAGTAGAAGTTACAAAATTACTGTCCTCACTGTAACCAAACAAAAACTGTTAATATTTTGTGCTTCTTTCCTTTTGTCCCTTCTTTTCTTTGTTTACTTATTTTTTTTTTTAGTAAAGAGCACGTAAGTCATTTACTGATAGCGATGACATTCTGAAACTCACTCATTTGCTTATGACGTAGTATGGTAGGCTTCCACAGCACTATACTTTGAAATTAATCAGTGGAGAACGCAAGAATGGAAAATAAAATGTTGAACGTTACCAAAATGTAAACAGGTACTTGTCTATGTTTGTTGTTGTTGTCTTCAGTCCTCAGACTGGTTTGATGCAGCTCTCCATGTTACTCTAAAAATGGCTTTGAGCACTATGGGATTTAACATCTATGGTCATCAGTCTCCTAGAACTTTGAACTACTTAAACTTAACTAACCTAAGGACATCACACAACACCCAGTCATCACGAGGTAGAGAAAATCCCTGACCCCCCCCGCGGGAATCGAACCCGGGAACCCGGGCGCGGGAGGCGAGAACGCTACCGCACGACCACGAGCTGCGGACCCATGCTACTCTATCCTGCGCAAGCTTCTTCATCTCCCAGTACTTATTGCAACCTACATCCTTCTGAATTTGTGATCCCTTGATGCCTCAGAACACGTCCTACCAACTGGTCCCTTCTTCTTGTCAACTTGTGCCACAAACTCCTCTTCTCCCCAATTATGTTCAACACCTCCTCATTAATTATGTGATCTACCCATCTAATTTTCAGCATTCTTTTGTAGCACCACATTTCGAAAGCTTCTATTCTCTTCTTGTCCAAACTATATATCGTCCATGTTTCACTTCCATACATGACTACACTCCATACAAATGCTTTCAGAAACGACTTCCTGGCTCCTAAATCTATACTAGATGTTAACAAATTTCTCTTCTTCAGAAACGCTTTCTTTGCCATTGCCAGTCTACATTTTATATCCTCTCTACTTCGACCATCATCAGTTATTTTGTTCTCCAAATAGGAAAACTCCTTTACTACTTTAAGTGTCTCATTTCCTAATCTAATTCCCTCAGCATCACCCGACGCAATTCGACTACATTCCATTATCCTCGTTTTGCTTTTGTTGATGCTCATCTTATATCATCCTTTCAAGACACTGTCCATTCCGTTCAACAGCTCTTTCAAGTCCTTTGCTGTCTCTGACAGAATTACAATGTCATCGGCGAACCTCAACGTTTTTATTTCTTCTCCATGGACTTTAATACCTACTCCGAATTTCTCTTTTGTTTCCTTTACTGCATGCTCAGTATACAGATTGAATAACATCTGGGACAGGCTACAACCGTGTCTCACTCCCTTCCCAACCGCTGCTTCCCTTTCATGCCCCTCGACTGTTATAACTGCCATCTGGTTTCCGTACAAATTGTAAATAGCTTTTCGCTCCCTGTATTTTACCCCTGCCACCTTTAGAATTTGAAAGAGAGTATTCCAGTCAACATTGTCAAAAGCTTTCTCTAAGTCTACAAATGCCAAATACTTGTCTAACACAGTACAAAGAAATACTTCCCGCCACGAGCGAGACACGAGAACTCTGAGCTTCACGCACTGGAGTAGAGCATGTAGTAGGCCCGGACTCGCACCGGCTTGAATACTTGATGATCAGTTGCTACAGACCGACAAGCTCCACCGCTACACTTGCGGCGAGGTACGTCATCTGGTGAGTCACATGTCCAACATTAGTCGACCACTTTTGCGGTATTTGCCCGACATTTGCGGCCCCATGTGTCCTCTGTTAAACTACTTGTCTCAGCTTCATCTACGTCGCTTTGGGGTCTAAAAATTGGTGTCACCCTGTACATCCTACCCTCACAGTCCGCTATCACGAAGCTGCACTATTCCCTAACAGCGATTCTGTACATTACTACAAAGAAAACAAGTAATGCAGAAGTTTTATTTTGATAAAGGGGTAAGTTTGGATTGAATCAAAACTCGATTCCTGAGAATACGTTTTTCTTTATTACGCTCCTGCTGGGATATACCAATTTCTGAACAATTAGCTTTCGGAAGAATCAGATGTAAGCATTACCATTTTTTTAACTAAGACATTCGATGCACACTCTTTATACGAAGTGGATATATTTGTGGTTGGGTACACTATAAAGTTGTAGCTTCAACCTGATAAGGGCCTGGCAAATAAAAAATGTTCCTCGTAAGAAACGCTGACGCAACGTAGTTGAAAGGAAAATGATTAAAATGTCAATCTGCTTGACCTGATTTCGGCATCGATGGTTTTTCCTACACTATTTCAGGGAATAACTGTGGTATGCCGTTGGATGAAGGCTCAGATGATATGTTTCTAGCACTTTTCCAATAAGAGTTTATATTCTACAGACAAAAACATTGACGTTTAACTCTATTGTACTTGCGTACTTCTTGTTATTGTACTGTCCAAAATAGACATGTTGCGACATCTAATTTCGTGTAAATCGTGCAGTCCGTCCTGGAACTAAAACCTTTGCTTCTCAAAATTGGTAAAAACGGTATGATGGTAATTTGGTTTGAGATTTGAGTGCGGGCCTGATGGATTTCTGATCAACGCTCAAGCAATACTGATATGCTGGTATCTAGAATCACGAGAATTATTCAACTCCATTTGGCGCGCACCGTCTGCTTCAAGACGGCTAATGTCTGCAACTTACCTGAATGTTCACAAAGCACTCTTCAATTTGTCCTCATCGAGCGGTGTAGAGCACGGGACTCGGATTCGGGAGGACGACGGGTCGAACCCGCGTCCGACCATACCAATGTAGGTTTTCCGTGATTTCCATAAATCGCTTAAGGCATATACCGGGATGGTTCCCTTGAAAGGGCACGACCCTCTCCATCCGTCCCTAACCCGAGGCTTTGCTCTTTCTCTAATGATTTTGGTGTCCATTGGACCTTAAATACTAATCTCCCCCACCTCCAATTTGCTCTTATAACGGAGGTAGCCTTGTATTAGAAGACGAACAAAACCATTTTGCAGTTCCGATTCATGCACAATGGTCAGATGAATGAACCATATCAATGTAGGAAACAACTGCGGTAAATGATAACTAAATGACAAATGTGGAATATGTGTCCGGCCAGATTTAACTGACATTGACTCAAAACTGAGCAAATAAACAAATTGAACGTAGATAGTTTTAAATTTCATGCTGAAATTTAACAGAATACGGTAGAAACGTTAAAATGTCACACTTCGTGCTCGTTTAAAAATAATCGCTAGTTCATCAGGGTAATAAAATGAGGGGATATTCACAAAGGTATTGTTAGATAAGCAAATGAACAACATGACTCCGAGATAGATGAACTTTGGGAAACATATGTTGTCTATTTTGCACTCCACTTTCTGCAGATTCAAATGAAGTGCATTAATAAATACAGTGTAGCTCAACGATACTGACAAATTTCAAGGGGTTGTAGTGGTGCGTTGAGAAAGAAATTGTGGATAGGAATTTACGACAAGAAACATCATCCAACGACTATACATGGCGTTGTAATTAGGGGGACACCGCCCGCCGCTAGGCAGCAAACGTTACTTTGTTCGCTGACGGGAGGCAAGCGGAACTTCTCGCAAACTGCGTGACAGCACTCACGATGTCAGATGGCGTTACACGCGTCGACATAATGGCAGAGGCGGCGGCGTAAAACACACACATACACACGACGGCGTAAAACACACACATACACACACACACACACACACACACACACAAATAGACACACATTCGGTGCTGAAGAGATAGTCCAGGGGCGGAAGTTGATCCGTATAATTACAATGCCCTGAATCGAAGTTTCTGCTACATGTTAAGACAGCAATTCCGCATCTCTCTGGCGACTTAAAAATACATTACGGACATCCTGCACCCTCATGAGATATGTCTCATGTGACAGTATCTTGGTACCATTTCCCAATAGCACACTGCTCGTTCACATATGGCATATGTCTGTATGAACTGCCTATGTGATTGTGTGATGTTTGGGTACACCCGTGGCCAGCAAGATCTCCAGATGTGTCCCCAATAAAACATGGGTTGTACGAACTGTCTGTATGAAACTTCCTGGCAGATTAAAACTGTGTGCCCGACCGAGACTCGAACTCCGGACCTTTGCCTTTCGCGGGCAAGTGCTCTACCAACTGAGCTACCGAAGCACGACTCACGGCCGGTACTCACAACTTTACTTCTGCCAGTACCTCGTCTCTTACCTTCCAAACTTTACAGAAGCTCTCCTGCGAAACTTGCAGAACTAGCACTCCTGAAAGAAAGGATATTGCGGAGACATGGCTTAGCCACAGCCTGGGGGATGTTTCCAGAATGAGATATTCACTCGGCAGCGGAGTGTGCGCTGATATGAAACTTCCTGGCAGATGAAAACTGTGTGCCCAACTGAGACTCGAACTCGGGACCTCTGCCTTTCGCGGGCAAGTGCTCTACCAACTGAGCTACCGAAGCACGACTCACGGCCGGTACTCACAACATTACTTCTGCCAGTACCTCGCCTCCTACCTTCCAAACTTTACAGAAGCGCTCCTGCGAAACTTGCAGAACTAGCACTCCTGAAAGAAAGGATATTGCGGAGACATGGCTTAGCCACAGCCTGGGGGATGTTTCCAGAATGAGATATTCACTCGGCAGCGGAGTGTGCGCTGATATGAAACTTCCTGGCAGATGAAAACTGTGTGCCCAACTGAGACTCGAACTCGGGACCTTTGCCTTTCGCGGGCAAGTGCTCTACCAACTGAGCTACCGAAGCACGACTCACGGCCGGTACTCACAACTTTACTTCTGCCAGTACCTCGTCTCCTACCTTCCAAACTTTACAGAAGCTCTCCTGCGAAACTTGCAGAACTAGCACTCCTGAAAGAAAGGATATTGCGGGGACATGGCTTAGCCACAGCCTGGGGGATGTTTCCAGAATGAGATATTCACTCTGCAGCGGAGTGTGCGCTGATATGAAACTTCCTGGCAGATGAAAACTGTGTGCCCAACTGAGACTCGAACTCGGGACCTTTGCCTTTCGCAGGCAAGTGATCTACCAACTGAGCTACCGAAGCACGACTCACGTCCGGTACTCACAACATTACTTCTGCCAGTACCTCGTCTCCTACCTTCCAAACTTTACAGAAGCTCTCCTGCGAAACTTGCAGAACTAGCACTCCTGAAAGAAAGGATATTGCGGAGACATGGCTTAGCCACAGCCTGGGGGATGTTTCCAGAATGAGATATTCACTCTGCAGCGGAGTGTGCGCTGATATGAAACTTCCTGGCAGATGAAAACTGTGTGCCCAACTGAGACTCGAACTCGGGACCTTTGCCTTTCGCGGGCAAGTGCTCTACCAACTGAGCTACCGAAGCACGACTCACGGCCGGTACTCACAACTTTACTTCTGCCAGTACCTCGTCTCCTACCTTCCAAACTTTACAGAAGCTCTCCTGCGAAACTTGCAGAACTAGCACTCCTGAAAGAAAGGATATTGCGGAGACATGGCTTAGCCACAGCCTCGGGGATGTTTCCAGAATGAGATATTCACTCGGCAGCGGAGTGTGCGCTGATATGAAACTTCCTGGCAGATGAAAACTGTGTGCCCGACCGAAACTCGAACTCGGGACCTTTGCCTTTCGCGGGCAAGTGCTCTACCAACTGAGCTACCGAAGCGCGACTCACGGCCGGTACTCACAACTTTACTTCTGCCAGTACCTCGTCTCCTACCTTCCAAACTTTACAGAAGCTCTCCTGCGAAACTTGCAGAACTAGCACTCCTGAAAGAAAGGATATTGCGGAGACATGGCTTAGCCACAGCCTGGGGGATGTTTCCAGAATGAGATATTCACTCGGCAGCGGAGTGTGCGCTGATATGAAACTTCCTGGCAGATGAAAACTGTGTGCCCAACTGAGACTCGAACTCGGGACCTTTGCCTTTCGTGGGCAAGTGCTCTACCAACTGAGCTACCGAAGCACGACTCACGGCCGGTACTCACAACTTTACTTCTGCCAGTACCTCGTCTCCTACCTTCCAAACTTTACAGAAGCTCTCCTGCGAAACTTGCAGAACTAGCACTCCTGAAAGAAAGGATATTGCGGAGACATGGCTTAGCCACAGCCTGGGGGATGTTTCCAGAATGAGATATTCACTCGGCAGCGGAGTGTGCGCTGATATGAAACTTCCTGGCAGATGAAAACTGTGTGCCCGACCGAAACTCGAACTCGGGACCTTTGCCTTTCACGGGCAAGTGCTCTACCAACTGAGCTACCGAAGCACGACTCACGGCCAGTACTCACAACTTTACTTCTGCCAGTACCTCGTCTCCTACCTTCCAAACTTTACAGAAGCTCTCCTGCGAAACTTGCAGAACTAGCACTCCTGAAAGAAAGGATATTGCGGGGACATGGCTTAGCCACAGCCTGGGGGATGTTTCCAGAATGAGATATTCACTCTGCAGCGGAGTGTGCGCTGATATGAAACTTCCTGGCAGATGAAAACTGTGTGCCCAACTGAGACTCGAACTCGGGACCTTTGCCTTTCGCGGGCAAGTGCTCTACCAACTGAGCTACCGAAGCACGACTCACGGCCGGTACTCACAACTTTACTTCTGCCAGTACCTCGTCTCCTACCTTCCAAACTTTACAGAAGCTCTCCTGCGAAACTTGCAGAACTAGCACTCCTGAAAGAAAGGATATTGCGGAGACATGGCTTAGCCACAGCCTGGGGGATGTTTCCAGAATGAGATATTCACTCGGCAGCGGAGTGTGCGGTGATATGAAACTTCCTGGCAGATGAAAACTGTGTGCCCGACCGAAACTCGAACTCGGGACCTTTGCCTTTCGCGGGCAAGTGCTCTACCAACTGAGCTACCGAAGCACGACTCACGTCCGGTACTCACAACTTTACTTCTGCCAGTACCTCGCCTCCTACCTTCCAAACTTTACAGAAGCTCTCCTGCGAAGCTTGCAGAACTAGCACGCCTGAAAGAAAGGATATTGCGGAGACATGGCTTAGCCACAGCCTGGGGGATGTTTCCAGAATGAGATATTCACTCTGCAGCGGGGTGTGCGCTGATATGAAACTTCCTGGCAGATGAAAACTGTGTGCCCAACTGAGACTCGAACTCGGAACCTTTGCCTTTCGCGGGCAAGTGCTCTACCAACTGAGCTACCGAAGAACGACTCACGGCCGGTACTCACAACTTTACTTCTGCCAGTACCTCGTCTCCTACCTTCCAAACTTTACAGAAGCTCTCCTGCAAAACTTGCAGAACTAGCACTCCTGAAAGAAAGGATATTGCGGGGACATGGCTTAGCCACAGCCTGGGGGATGTTTCCAGAATGAGATATTCACTCTGCAGCGGAGTGTGCGCTGATATGAAACTTCCTGGCAGATGAAAACTGTGTGCCCAACTGAGACTCGAACTCGGGACCTTTGCCATTCGCGGGCAAGTGCTCTACCAACTGAGCTACCGAAGCACGACTCACGGCCGGTACTCACAACTTTACTTCTGCCAGTACCTCGTCTCCTACCTTCCAAACTTTACAGAAGCTCTCCTGCGAAACTTGCAGAACTAGCACTCCTGAAAGAAAGGATACTGCGGAGACATGGCTTACCCACAGCCTGGGGATGTTTCCAGAATGAGATATTCACTCGGCAGCGGAGTGTGCGCTGATATGAAACTTCCTGGCAGATGAAAACTGTGTGCCCGACCGAAATTCGAACTCGGGACCTTTCCCTTTCGCGGGCAAGTGCTCTACCAACAGAGCTACCGAAGCACGACTCACGGCGGGTACTCACAACTTTACTTCTGCCACTACTTCTTCTCCTACCTTCCAAACTTTACAGAAGCTCTCCTGCGAAACTTGCAGAACTAGCACTCCTGAAAGAAAGGATATTGCGGAGACATGGCTTAGCCACAGCCTGGGGGATGTTACCAGAATCAGATATTCACTCTGCAGCGGAGTGTGCGCTGATATGAAACTTCCTGGCAGATGAAAACTGTGTGCCCAACTGAGACTCGAATTCAGGACCTTTGCCTTTCGCGGGCAAGTGCTCTACCAACTGAGCTACCGAAGCACAACTCACGGCCGGTACTCACAACTTTACTTCTGCCAGTACCTCGTCTCCTACCTTCCAAACTTTACAGAAGCTCTCCTGCGAAACTTGCAGAACTAGCACTCCTGAAAGAAAGGATATTGCGGAGACATGGCTTAGCCACAGCCTGGGCGATGTTTCCAGAATGAGATATTCACTCTGCAGCGGAGTGTGCGTCGATATGAATCTTCCTGGCAGATGAAAACTGTGTGCCCAACTGAGACTCGAACTCGGGACCTTTGCCTTTCGCGGGCAAGTGCTCTACCAACTGAGCTACCGAAGCACGACTCACGTCCGGTACTCACAACTTTACTTTCGCCAGTACCTCGTCTCCTACCTTCCAAACTTTACAGAAGCTCTCCTGCGAAACTTGCAGAACTAGCACTCCTGAAAGAAAGGGTATTGCGGAGACATGGCTTAGCCACAGCCTGGGGGATGTTTCCAGAATGAGATATTCACTCTGCAGCGGAGTGTGCGCTGATATGAAACTTCCTGGCAGATGAAAACTGTGTGCCCAACTGAGACTCGAACTCGGGACCTTTGCCTTTCGCGGGCAAGTGCTCTACCAACTGAGCTACCGAAGCATGACTCACGTCCGGTACTCACAACCTTACTTCAGCCAGTACCTCGTCTCCTACCTTCCAAACTTTACAGAAGCTCTCCTGCGAAACTTGCAGAACTAGCACTCCTGAAAGAAAGGATATTGCGGAGACATGGCTTAGCCACAGCCTGGGGGATGTTTCCAGAATGAGATATTCACTCTGCAGCGGAGTGTGCGCTGATATGAAACTTCCTGGCAGATGAAAACTGTGTGCCCAACTGAGACTCGAACTCGGGACCTTTGCCTTTCGCAGGCAAGTGCTCTACCAACTGAGCTACCGAAGCACGACTCACGGCCGGTACTCACAACTTTACTTCTGCCAGTACCTCGTCTCCTACCTTCCAAACTTTACAGAAGCTCTCCTGCGAAACTTGCAGAACTAGCACTCCTGAAAGAAAGGATATTGCGGAGACATGGCTTAGCCACAGCCTGTGGGATGTTTCCAGAATGAGATATTCACTCTGCAGCGGAGTGTGCGCTGATATGAAACTTCCTGGCAGGTGAAAACTGTGGGCCCAACTGAGACTCGAACTCGGGACCTTTGCCTTTCGCGGGCAAGTGCTCTACCAACTGAGCTACCGAAGCACGACTCACGGCCGGTACTCACAACTTTACTTCTGCCAGTACCTCGTCTCCTACCTTCCGAACTTTATAGAAGCTCTCCTGCGAAACTTGCAGAACTAGCACTCCTGAAAGAAAGGATATTGCGGAGACATGGCTTAGCCACAGCCTGGGGGATGTTTCCAGAATGAGATATTCACTCGGCAGCGGAGTGTGCGCTGATATGAAACTTCCTGGCAGATGAAAACTGTGTGCCCGACCGAAACTCGAACTCGGGACCTTTGCCTTTCGCGGGCAAGTGCTCTACCAACTGAGCTACCGAAGCACGACTCACGGCCGGTACTCACAACTTTACTTCCGACAGTACCTCGTCTCCTACCTTCCAAACTTTACAGAAGCTCTCCTGCGAAACTTGCAGAACTAGCACTCCTGAAAGAAAGGATATTGCGGGGACATGGCTTAGCCACAGCCTGGGGGATGTTTCCAGAATGAGATATTCACTCTGCAGCGGAGTGTGCGCTGATATGAAACTTCCTGGCAGATGAAAACTGTGTGCCCAACTGAGACTCGAACACGGGACCTTTGCCTTTCGCGGGCAAGTGCTCTACCAACTGAGCTACCGAAGCACGACTCACGTCCGGTACTCACAACTTTACTTCTGCCAGTACCTCGTCTCCTACCTTCCAAACTTTACAGAAGCTCTCCTGCGAAACTTGCAGAACTAGCACTCCTGAAAGAAAGGATATTGCGGAGACATGGCTTAGCCACAGCCTGGGGGATGTTTCCAGAATGAGATATTCACTTTGCAGCGGAGTGTGCGCTGATATGAAACTTCCTGGCAGATGAAAACTGTGTGCCCAACTGAGACTCGAACTCGGGACCTTTGCCTTTCGCGGGCAAGTGCTCTACCTACTAAGCTACCGAAGAACGACTCACGTCCGGTACTCACAACTTTACTTCTCCCAGTACCTCGTCTCCTACCTTCCAAACTTTACAGAAGCTCTCCTGCGAAACTTGCAGAACTAGCACTCCTGAAAGAAAGGATATTGCGGAGACATGGCTTAGCCACAGCCTGGGGGATGTTTCCAGAATGAGATATTCACTCTGCAGCTGAGTGTGTGCTGATATGAATCTTCCTGGCAGATGAGAACTGTGTGCCCAACTGAGACTCGAACTCGGGACCTTTGCCTTTCGCGGGCAAGTGCTCTACCAACTGAGCTACCGAAGCACGACTCACGTCCGATACTCACAACTTTACTCCCGCCAGTACCCCGTCTCCTACCTTCCAAACTTTACAGAAGCTCTCCTGCGAAACTTGCAGAACTAGCACTCCTGAAAGAAATGGTATTGCGGAGACATGGCTTAGCCACAGCCTGGGGGATGTTTCCAGAATGAGATATTCACTCTGCAGCGGATTGTGCGCTGATATGAAACTTCCTGGCAGATGAAAACTGTGTGCCCAACTGAGACTCGAACTCGGGACCTTTACCTTTCGCGTGCAAGTGCTCTACCAACTGAGCTACCGAAGCACGACTCACGGCCGGTACTCACAACTTTACTTCTGCCAGTACCTCGTCTCCTACCTTCCAAACTTTACAGAAGCTCTCCTGCGAAACTTGCAGAACTAGCACTCCTGAAAGAAAGGATATTGCGGAGACATGGCTTAGCCACAGCCTGGGGGATGTTTCCAGAATGAGATATTCACTCTGCAGCGGAGTGTGCGCTGATATGAAACTTCCTGGCAGATGAAAACTGTGTGCCCAACTGAGACTCGAACTCGGGACCTTTGCCTTTCGCGGGCAAGTGCTCTAACAACTGAGCTACTGAAGCACGACTCACGTCCGGTACTCACAACTTTACTTCCGACAGTACCTCGTCTCCTACCTTCCAAACTTTACAGAAGCTCTCCTGCGAAACTTGCAGAACTAGCACTCCTGAAAGAAAGGATATTGCGGAGACATGGCTTAGCCACAGCCTGGGGGATGTTGCCAGAATGAGATATTCACTCTGCAGCGGAGTGTGCGCTGATATGAATCTTCCTGGCAGATGAAAACTGTGTGCCCAACTGATACTCGAACTCGGGACCTTTGCCTTTCGCGGGCAAGTGCTCTACCAACTGAGCTACCGAAGCACGACTCACGTCCGGTACTCACAACTTTACTTCCGCCAGTACCTCGTCTCCTACCTTCCGAACTTTACAGAAGCTCTCCTGCGAAACTTGCAGAACTAGCACTCCTGAAAGAAAGGATATTGCGGAGACATGGCTTAGCCACAGCCTGGGGGATGTTTCCAGAATGAGATATTCACTCTGCAGCGGAGTGTGCGCTGATATGAAACTTCCTGGCAGATGAAAACTGTGTGCCCAACTGAGACTCGAACTCGGGACCTTTGCCTTTCGCGGGCAAGTGCTCTACCAACTGAGCTACCGAAGCACGACTCACGGCCGGTACTCACAACTTTACTTCTGCCTGTACCTCGTCTCCTACCTTCCAAACTTTACAGAAGCTCTCCTGCGAAACTTGCAGAATTAGCACTCCTGAAAGAAAGGATATTGCGGAGAAATGGCTTAGCCACAGCCTGGGCGATGTTTCCAGAATGAGATATTCACTCGGCAGCGGAGTGTGCGCTGATATGAAACTTCCTGGCAGATGAAAACTGTGTGCCCGACCGAAACTCGAACGCGGGACCTTTGCCTTTCGCGGGCAAGTGCTCTACCAACTGAGCTACCGAAGCACGGCTCACGGCCGGTACTCACAACTTTACTTCTGCCAGTACCTCGTCTCCTACTTTCCAAACTTTACAGAGGCTGTCCTGCGACACTTGCAGAACTAGCACTCCTGAATGAAAGGATATTGCGGAGACATGGCATAGCCACAGCCTGGGGGATGTTTCCAGAATGAGATATTCACTCTGCAGCGGAGTGTGCGCTGATATGAAACTTCCTGGCAGATGAAAACTGTGTGCCCAACTGAGACTCGAACTCGGGACCTTTGCCTTTCGCGGGCAAGTGCTCTACCAACTGAGCTACCGAAGCATGACTCACGTCCGGTACTCACAACTTTACTTCTGCCAGTACCTCGTCTCCTACCTTCCAAACTTTACAGAAGCTCTCCTGCGAAACTTGCAGAACTAGCACTCCTGAAAGAAAGGATATTGCGGAGACATGGCTTAGCCACAGCCTGGGGGATGTTTCCAGAATGAGATATTCACTCTGCAGCGGAGTGTGCGCTGATATGAAACTTCCTGGCAGATGAAAACTGTGTGCCCAACTGAGACTCGAACTCAGGACCTTTGCCTTTCGCGGGCAAGTGCTCTACCAACTGAGCTACCGAAGCACGACTCACGGCCGGTACTCACAACTTTACTTCTGCCAGTACCTCGTCTCCTACCTTCCAAACTTTACAGAAGCTCTCCTGCGAAACTTGCAGAACTAGCACTCCTGAAAGAAAGGATATTGCGGAGACATGGCTTAGCCACAGCCTGGGGGATGTTTCCAGAATGAGATATCCACTCTGCAGCGGAGTGTGCGCTGATATGAATCTTCCTGGCAGATGAAAACTGTGTGCCCAACTGAGACTCGAACTCGGGACCTTTGCCTTTCGCGGGCAAGTGCACTACCAACTGAGCTACCGAAGCACGACTCACGGCCGGTACTCACAACTTTACTTCTGCCAGTACCTCGTCTCCTACCTTCCAAACTTTACAGAAGCTCTCCTGCGAAACTTGCAGAACTAGCACTCCTGAAAGAAAGGATATTGCGGAGACATGGCTTAGCCACAGCCTGGGGGATGTTTCCAGAATGAGATATTCACTCTGCAGCGGAGTGTGCGCTGATATGAAACTTCCTGGCAGATGAAAACTGTGTGGCCAACCGAAACTCGAACTCGGGACCTTTGCCTTTCGCGGGCAAGTGCTCTACCAACTGAGCTACCGAAGCACGACTCACGGCCGGTACTCACAACTTTACTTCCGCCAGTACCTCGTCTCCTACCTTCCAAACTTTACAGAAGCTCTCCTGCGAAACTTGCAGAACTAGCACTCCTGAAAGAAAGGATATTGCGGGGACATGGCTTAGCCACGGCCTGGGGGATGTTTCCAGAATGAGATATTCACTCTGCAGCGGAGTGTGCGCTGATATGAAACTCCCTGGCAGATGAAAACTGTGTGCCCAACTGAGACTCGAACACGGGACCTTTGCCTTTCGCGGGCAAGTGCTCTACCAACTGAGCTACCGAAGCACGACTCACGTCCGGTACTCACAACTTTACTTCTGCCAGTACCTCGTCTCCTACCTTCCAAACTTTACAGAAGCTCTCCTGCGAAACTTGCAGAACTAGCACTCCTGCAAGAAAGGATATTGCGGAGACATGGCTTAGCCACAGCCTGGGGGATGTTTCCAGAATGAGATATTCACTTTGCAGCGGAGTGTGGGCTGATATGAAACTTCCTGGCAGATGAAAACTGTGTGCCCAACTGAGACTCGAACTCGGGACCTATGCCTTTCGCGGGCAAGTGCTCTACCAACTGAGCTACCGAAGAACGACTCACGTCCGGTACTCACAAATTTACTTCTGCCCGTACCTCGTCTCCTACCTTCCAAACTTTACAGAACCTCTCCTGCGAAACTTGCAGAACTAGCACTCCTGAAAGAAAGGATATTGCGGAGACATGGCTTAGCCACAGCCTGGGGGATGTTTCCAGAATGAGATATTCACTCTGCAGCTGAGTGTGCGCTGATATGAATCTTCCTGGCAGATGAAAACTGTGTGCCCAACTGAGACTCGAACTCGGGACCTTTGCCTTTCGCGGGCAAGTGCTCTACCAACTGAGCTACCGAAGCACGACTCACGTCCGATACTCACAACTTTACTTCCGCCAGTACCTCGTCTCCTACCTTCCAAACTTTACAGAAGCTCTCCTGCGAAACTTGCAGAACTAGCACTCCTGAAAGAAAGGGTATTGCGGAGACATGGCTTAGCCACAGCCTGGGGGATGTTTCCAGAATGAGATATTCACTCTGCAGCGGAGTGTGCGCTGATATGAAACTTCCTGGCAGATGAAAACTGTGTGCCCAACTGAGACTCGAACTCCGGACCTTTGCCTTTCGCGGGCAAGTGCTCTACCAACTGAGCTACCGAAGCACGACTCACGTCCGGTACTCACAACTTTACTTCCGCCTGTACCTTGTCTCCTACCTTCCAAACTTTACAGAAGCTCTCCTGCGAAACTTGCAGAACTAGCACTCCTGAAAGAAAGGATATTGCGGAGACAAGGCTTAGCCACAGCCTGGGGGATGTTTCCAGAATGAGATATTCACTCTGCAGCGGAGTGTGCGCTGATATGAAACTTCCTGGCAGATGAAAACTGTGTGCCCAACTGAGACTCGAACTCGGGACCTTTGCCTTTCGCGGGCAAGTGCTCTACCAACTGAGCTACCGAAGCACGACTCACGTCCGGTACTCACAACTTTACTTCCGCCAGTACCTCGTCTCCTACCTTCCAAACCTTACAGAAGCTCTCCTGCGAAACTTGCAGAACTAGCACTCCTGAAAGAAAGGATATTGCGGAGACATGGCTTAGCTACAGCCTGGGGGATGTTTCCAGAATGAGATATTCACTCTGCAGCGGAGTGTGCGCTGATATGAAACTTCCTGGCAGATGAAAACTGTGTGCCCAACTGAGACTCGAACTCGGGACCTTTGCCTTTCGCGGGCAAGTGCTCTAACAACTGAGCTACTGAAGCACGACTCACGTCCGGTACTCACAACTTTACTTCCGACAGTACCTCGTCTCCTACCTTCCAAACTTTACAGAAGCTCTCCTGCGAAACTTGCAGAACTAGCACTCCTGAAAGAAAGGATATTGCGGAGACATGGCTTAGCCACAGCCTGGGGGATGTTTCCAGAATGAGATATTCACTCTGCAGCGGAGTGTGCGCTGATATGAATCTTCCTGGCAGATGAAAACTGTGTGCCCAACTGATACTCGAACTCGGGACCTTTGCCTTTCGCGGGCAAGTGCTCTACCAACTGAGCTACCGAAGCACGACTCACGTCCGGTACTCACAACTTTACTTCCGCCAGTACCTCGTCTCCTACCTTCCGAACTTTACAGAAGCTCTCCTGCGAAACTTGCAGAACTAGCACTCCTGAAAGAAAGGATATTGCGGAGACATGGCTTAGCCACAGCCTGGGGGATGTTTCCAGAATGAGATATTCACTCTGCAGCGGAGTGTGCGCTGATATGAAACTTCCTGGCAGATGAAAACTGTGTGCCCAACTGAGACTCGAACTCGGGACCTTTGCCTTTCGCGGGCAAGTGCTCTACCAACTGAGCTACCGAAGCATGACTCACGTCCGGTACTCACAACTTTACTTCTGCCAGTACCTCGTCTCCTACCTTCCAAACTTTACAGAAGCTCTCCTGCGAAACTTGCAGAACTAGCACTCCTGAAAGAAAGGATATTGCGGAGACATGGCTTAGCCACAGCCTGGGGGATGTTTCCAGAATGAGATATTCACTCTGCAGCGGAGTGTGCGCTGATATGAAACTTCCTGGCACATGAAAACTGTGTGCCCAACTGAGACTCGAACTCAGGACCTTTGCCTTTCGCGGGCAAGTGCTCTACCAACTGAGCTACCGAAGCACGACTCACGGCCGGTACTCACAACTTTACTTCTGCCAGTACCTCGTCTCCTACCTTCCAAACTTTACAGAAGCTCTCCTGCGAAACTTGCAGAACTAGCACTCCTGAAAGAAAGGATATTGCGGAGACATGGCTTAGCCACAGCCTGGGGGATGTTTCCAGAATGAGATATCCACTCTGCAGCGGAGTGTGCGCTGATATGAATCTTCCTGGCAGATGAAAACTGTGTGCCCAACTGAGACTCGAACTCGGGACCTTTGCCTTTCGCGGGCAAGTGCACTACCAACTGAGCTACCGAAGCACGACTCACGGCCGGTACTCACAACTTTACTTCTGCCAGTACCTCGTCTCCTACCTTCCAAACTTTACAGAAGCTCTCCTGCGAAACTTGCAGAACTAGCACTCCTGAAAGAAAGGATATTGCGGAGACATGGCTTAGCCACAGCCTGGGGGATGTTTCCAGAATGAGATATTCACTCTGCAGCGGAGTGTGCGCTGATATGAAACTTCCTGGCAGATGAAAACTGTGTGCCCGACCGAAACTCGAACTCGGGACCTTTGCCTTTCGCGGGCAAGTGCTCTACCAACTGAGCTACCGAAGCACGACTCACGTCCGGTACTCACAACTTTACTTCTGCCAGTACCTCGTCTCCTACCTTCCAAACTTTACAGAAGCTCTCCTGCGAAACTTGCAGAACTAGCACTCCTGCAAGAAAGGATATTGCGGAGACATGGCTTAGCCACAGCCTGGGGGATGTTTCCAGAATGAGATATTCACTTTGCAGCGGAGTGTGGGCTGATATGAAACTTCCTGGCAGATGAAAACTGTGTGCCCAACTGAGACTCGAACTCGGGACCTATGCCTTTCGCGGGCAAGTGCTCTACCAACTGAGCTACCGAAGAACGACTCACGTCCGGTACTCACAACTTTACTTCTGCCCGTACCTCGTCTCCTACCTTCCAAACTTTACAGAACCTCTCCTGCGAAACTTGCAGAACTAGCACTCCTGAAAGAAAGGATATTGCGGAGACATGGCTTAGCCACAGCCTGGGGGATGTTTCCAGAATGAGATATTCACTCTGCAGCTGAGTGTGCGCTGATATGAATCTTCCTGGCAGATGAAAACTGTGTGCCCAACTGAGACTCGAACTCGGGACCTTTGCCTTTCGCGGGCAAGTGCTCTACCAACTGAGCTACCGAAGCACGACTCACGTCCGATACTCACAACTTTACTTCCGCCAGTACCTCGTCTCCTACCTTCCAAACTTTACAGAAGCTCTCCTGCGAAACTTGCAGAACTAGCACTCCTGAAAGAAAGGGTATTGCGGAGACATGGCTTAGCCACAGCCTGGGGGATGTTTCCAGAATGAGATATTCACTCTGCAGCGGAGTGTGCGCTGATATGAAACTTCCTGGCAGATGAAAACTGTGTGCCCAACTGAGACTCGAACTCGGGACCGTTGCCTTTCGCGGGCAAGTGCTCTACCAACTGAGCTACCGAAGCACGACTCACGTCCGGTACTCACAACTTTACTTCCGCCTGTACCTTGTCTCCTACCTTCCAAACTTTACAGAAGCTCTCCTGCGAAACTTGCAGAACTAGCACTCCTGAAAGAAAGGATATTGCGGAGACAAGGCTTAGCCACAGCCTGGGGGATGTTTCCAGAATGAGATATTCACTCTGCAGCGGAGTGTGCGCTGATATGAAACTTCCTGGCAGATGAAAACTGTGTGCCCAACTGAGACTCGAACTCGGGACCTTTGCCTTTCGCGGGCAAGTGCTCTACCAACTGAGCTACCGAAGCACGACTCACGTCCGGTACTCACAACTTTACTTCCGCCAGTACCTCGTCTCCTACCTTCCAAACCTTACAGAAGCTCTCCTGCGAAACTTGCAGAACTAGCACTCCTGAAAGAAAGGATATTGCGGAGACATGGCTTAGCTACAGCCTGGGGGATGTTTCCAGAATGAGATATTCACTCTGCAGCGGAGTGTGCGCTGATATGAAACTTCCTGGCAGATGAAAACTGTGTGCCCAAATGAGACTCGAACTCGGGACCTTTGCCTTTCGCGGGCAAGTGCTCTAACAACTGAGCTACTGAAGCACGACTCACGTCCGGTACTCACAACTTTACTTCCGACAGTACCTCGTCTCCTACCTTCCAAACTTTACAGAAGCTCTCCTGCGAAACTTGCAGAACTAGCACTCCTGAAAGAAAGGATATTGCGGAGACATGGCTTAGCCACAGCCTGGGGGATGTTTCCAGAATGAGATATTCACTCTGCAGCGGAGTGTGCGCTGATATGAATCTTCCTGGCAGATGAAAACTGTGTGCCCAACTGATACTCGATCTCGGGACCTTTGCCTTTCGCGGGCAAGTGCTCTACCAACTGAGCTACCGAAGCACGACTCACGTCCGGTACTCACAACTTTACTTCCGCCAGTACCTCGTCTCCTACCTTCCGAACTTTACAGAAGCTCTCCTGCGAAACTTGCAGAACTAGCACTCCTGAAAGAAAGGATATTGCGGAGACATGGCTTAGCCACAGCCTGGGGGATGTTTCCAGAATGAGATATTCACTCTGCAGCGGAGTGTGCGCTGATATGAAACTTCCTGGCAGATGAAAACTGTGTGCCCAACTGAGACTCGAACTCGGGACCTTTGCCTTTCGCGGGCAAGTGCTCTACCAACTGAGCTACCGAAGCACGACTCACGGCCGGTACTCACAACTTTACTTCTGCCTGTACCTCGTCTCCTACCTTCCAAACTTTACAGAAGCTCTCCTGCGAAACTTGCAGAATTAGCACTCCTGAAAGAAAGGATATTGCGGAGAAATGGCTTAGCCACAGCCTGGGCGATGTTTCCAGAATGAGATATTCACTCGGCAGCGGAGTGTGCGCTGATATGAAACTTCCTGGCAGATGAAAACTGTGTGCCTGACCGAAACTCGAACGCGGGACCTTTGCCTTTCGCGGGCAAGTGCTCTACCAACTGAGCTACCGAAGCACGGCTCACGGCCGGTACTCACAACTTTACTTCTGCCAGTACCTCGTCTCCTACTTTCCAAACTTTACAGAGGCTGTCCTGCGACACTTGCAGAACTAGCACTCCTGAAAGAAAGGATATTGCGGAGACATGGCATAGCCACAGCCTGGGGGATGTTTCCAGAATGAGATATTCACTCTGCAGCGGAGTGTGCGCTGATATGAAACTTCCTGGCAGATGAAAACTGTGTGCCCAACTGAGACTCGAACTCGGGACCTTTGCCTTTCGCGGGCAAGTGCTCTACCAACTGAGCTACCGAAGCATGACTCATGTCCGGTACTCACAACTTTACTTCTGCCAGTACCTCGTCTCCTACCTTCCAAACTTTACAGAAGCTCTCCTGCGAAACTTGCAGAACTAGCACTCCTGAAAGAAAGGATATTGCGGAGACATGGCTTAGCCACAGCCTGGGGGATGTTTCCAGAATGAGATATTCACTCTGCAGCGGAGTGTGCGCTGATATGAAACTTCCTGGCACATGAAAACTGTGTGCCCAACTGAGACTCGAACTCAGGACCTTTGCCTTTCGCGGGCAAGTGCTCTACCAACTGAGCTACCGAAGCACGACTCACGGCCGGTACTCACAACTTTACTTCTGCCAGTACCTCGTCTCCTACCTTCCAAACTTTACAGAAGCTCTCCTGCGAAACTTGCAGAACTAGCACTCCTGAAAGAAAGGATATTGCGGAGACATGGCTTAGCCACAGCCTGGGGGATGTTTCCAGAATGAGATATCCACTCTGCAGCGGAGTGTGCGCTGATATGAATCTTCCTGGCAGATGAAAACTGTGTGCCCAACTGAGACTCGAACTCGGGACCTTTGCCTTTCGCGGGCAAGTGCACTACCAACTGAGCTACCGAAGCACGACTCACGGCCGGTACTCACAACTTTACTTCTGCCAGTACCTCGTCTCCTACCTTCCAAACTTTACAGAAGCTCTCCTGCGAAACTTGCAGAACTAGCACTCCTGAAAGAAAGGATATTGCGGAGACATGGCTTAGCCACAGCCTGGGGGATGTTTCCAGAATGAGATATTCACTCTGCAGCGGAGTGTGCGCTGATATGAAACTTCCTGGCAGATGAAAACTGTGTGCCCGACCGAAACTCGAACTCGGGACCTTTGCCTTTCGCGGGCAAGTGCTCTACCAACTGAGCTACCGAAGCACGACTCACGGCCGGTACTCACAACTTTACTTCCGCCAGTACCTCGTCTCCTACCTTCCAAACTTTACAGAACTTCTCCTGCGAAACTTGCAGAACTAGCACTCCTGCAAGAAAGGATATTGCGGAGACATGGCTTAGCCACAGCCTGGGGGATGTTTCCAGAATGTGATATTCACTTTGCAGCGGAGTGTGCGCTGATATGAAACTTCCTGGCAGATGAAAACTGTGTGCCCAACTGAGACTCGAACTCGGGACCTATGCCTTTCGCGGGCAAGTGCTCTACCAACTGAGCTACCGAAGAACGACTCACGTCCGGTACTCACAACTTTACTTCTGCCCGTACCTCGTCTCCTACCTTCCAAACTTTACAGAACCTCTCCTGCGAAACTTGCAGAACTAGCACTCCTGAAAGAAAGGATATTGCGGGGACATGGCTTAGCCACAGCCTGGGGGATGTTTCCAGAATGAGATATTCACTCTGCAGCTGAGTGTGCGCTGATATGAATCTTCCTGGCAGATGAAAACTGTGTGCCCAACTGAGACTCGAACTCGGGACCTTTGCCTTTCGCGGGCAAGTGCTCTACCAACTGAGCTACCGAAGCACGACTCACGTCCGATACTCACAACTTTACTTCCGCCAGTACCTCGTCTCCTACCTTCCAAACTTTACAGAAGCTCTCCTGCGAAACTTGCAGAACTAGCACTCCTGAAAGAAAGGGTATTGCGGAGACATGGCTTAGCCACAGCCTGGGGGATGTTTCCAGAATGAGATATTCACTCTGCAGCGGAGTGTGCGCTGATATGAAACTTCCTGGCAGATGAAAACTGTGTGCCCAACTGAGACTCGAACTCGGGACCTTTGCCTTTCGCGGGCAAGTGCTCTACCAACTGAGCTACCGAAGCACGACTCACGTCCGGTACTCACAACTTTACTTCCGCCTGTACCTTGTCTCCTACCTTCCAAACTTTACAGAAGCTCTCCTGCGAAACTTGCAGAACTAGAACTCCTGAAAGAAAGGATATTGCGGAGACAAGGCTTAGCCACAGCCTGGGGGATGTTTCCAGAATGAGATATTCACTCTGCAGCGGAGTGTGCGCTGATATGAAACTTCCTGGCAGATGAAAACTGTGTGCCCAACTGAGACTCGAACTCGGGACCTTTGCCTTTCGCGGGCAAGTGCTCTACCAACTGAGCTACCGAAGCACGACTCACGTCCGGTACTCACAACTTTACTTCTGCCAGTACCTCGTCTCCTACCTTCCAAACTTTACAGAAGCTCTCCTGCGAAACTTGCAGAACTAGCACTCCTGAAAGAAAGGATATTGCGGAGACATGGCTTAGCCACAGCCTGGGCGATGTTTCCAGAATGAGATATTCACTCTGCAGCGGAGTGTGCGTCGATATGAATCTTCCTGGCAGATGAAAACTGTGTGCCCAACTGAGACTCGAACTCGGGACCTTTGCCTTTCGCGGGCAAGTGCTCTACCAACTGAGCTACCGAAGCACGACTCACGTCCGGTACTCACAACTTTACTTCTGCCAGTACCTCGTCTCCTACCTTCCAAACTTTACAGAAGCTCTCCTGCGAAACTTGCAGAACTAGCACTCCTGAAAGAAAGGGTATTGCGGAGACATGGCTTAGCCACAGCCTGGGGGATGTTTCCAGAATGAGATATTCACTCTGCAGCGGAGTGTGCGCTGATATGAAACTTCCTGGCAGATGAAAACTGTGTGCCCAACTGAGACTCGAACTCGGGACCTTTGCTTTCGCGGGCAAGTGCTCTACCAACTGAGCTACCGAAGCATGACTCACGTCCGGTACTCACAACCTTACTTCAGCCAGTACCTCGTCTCCTACCTTCCAAACTTTACAGAAGCTCTCCTGCGAAACTTGCAGAACTAGCACTCCTGAAAGAAAGGATATTGCGGAGACATGGCTTAGCCACAGCCTGGGGGATGTTTCCAGAATGAGATATTCACTCTGCAGCGGAGTGTGCGCTGATATGAAACTTCCTGGCAGATGAAAACTGTGTGCCCAACTGAGACTCGAACTCGGGACCTTTGCCTTTCGCAGGCAAGTACTCTACCAACTGAGCTACCGAAGCACGACTCACGGCCGGTACTCACAACTTTACTTCTGCCAGTACCTCGTCTCCTACCTTCCAAACTTTACAGAAGCTCTCCTGCGAAACTTGCAGAACTAGCACTCCTGAAAGAAAGGATATTGCGGAGACATGGCTTAGCCACAGCCTGTGGGATGTTTCCAGAATGAGATATTCACTCTGCAGCGGAGTGTGCGCTGATATGAAACTTCCTGGCAGGTGAAAACTGTGGGCCCAACTGAGACTCGAACTCGGGACCTTTGCCTTTCGCGGGCAAGTGCTCTACCAACTGAGCTACCGAAGCACGACTCACGGCCGGTACTCACGACTTTACTTCTGCCAGTACCTCGTCTCCTACCTTCCAAACTTTACAGAAGCTCTCCTGCGAAACTTGCAGAACTAGCACTCCTGAAAGAAAGGATATTGCGGAGACATGGCTTAGCCACAGCCTGGGGGATGTTTCCAGAATGAGATATTCACTCGGCAGCGGAGTGTGCGCTGATATGAAACTTCCTGGCATATGAAAACTGTGTGCCCGACCGAAACTCGAACTCGGGACCTTTGCCTTTCGCGGGCAAGTGCTCTACCAACTGAGCTACCGAAGCACGACTCACGGCCGGTACTCACAACTTTACTTCCGACAGTACCTCGTCTCCTACCTTCCAAACTTTACAGAAGCTCTCCTGCGAAACTTGCAGAACTAGCACTCCTGAAAGAAAGGATATTGCGGGGACATGGCTTAGCCACAGCCTGGGGGATGTTTCCAGAATGAGATATTCACTCTGCAGCGGAGTGTGCGCTGATATGAAACTTCCTGGCAGATGAAAACTGTGTGCCCAACTGAGACTCGAACACGGGACCTTTGCCTTTCGCGGGCAAGTGCTCTACCAACTGAGCTACCGAAGCACGACTCACGTCCGGTACTCACAACTTTACTTCTGCCAGTACCTCGTCTCCTACCTTCCAAACTTTACAGAAGCTCTCCTGCGAAACTTGCAGAACTAGCACTCCTGAAAGAAAGGATATTGCGGAGACATGGCTTAGCCACAGCCTGGGGGATGTTTCCAGAATGAGATATTCACTTTGCAGCGGAGTGTGCGCTGATATGAAACTTCCTGGCAGATGAAAACTGTGTGCCCAACTGAGACTCGAACTCGGGACCTTTGCCTTTCGCGGGCAAGTGCTCTACCAACTGAGCTACCGAAGCACGACTCACGTCCGATACTCACAACTTTACTCCCGCCAGTACCCCGTCTCCTACCTTCCAAACTTTACAGAAGCTCTCCTGCGAAACTTGCAGAACTAGCACTCCTGAAAGAAATGGTATTGCGGAGACATGGCTTAGCCACAGCCTGGGGGATGTTTCCAGAATGAGATATTCACTCTGCAGCGGAGTGTGCGCTGATATGAAACTTCCTGGCAGATGAAAACTGTGTGCCCAACTGAGACTCGAACTCGGGACCTTTACCTTTCGCGTGCAAGTGCTCTACCAACTGAGCTACCGAAGCACGACTCACGGCCGGTACTCACAACTTTACTTCTGCCAGTACCTCGTCTCCTACCTTCCAAACTTTACAGAAGCTCTCCTGCGAAACTTGCAGAACTAGCACTCCTGAAAGAAAGGATATTGCGGAGACATGGCTTAGCCACAGCCTGGGGGATGTTTCCAGAATGAGATATTCACTCTGCAGCGGAGTGTGCGCTGATATGAAACTTCCTGGCAGATGAAAACTGTGTGCCCAACTGAGACTCGAACTCGGGACCTTTGCCTTTCGCGGGCAAGTGCTCTAACAACTGAGCTACTGAAGCACGACTCACGTCCGGTACTCACAACTTTACTTCCGACAGTACCTCGTCTCCTACCTTCCAAACTTTACAGAAGCTCTCCTGCGAAACTTGCAGAACTAGCACTCCTGAATGAAAGGATATTGCGGAGACATGGCTTAGCCACAGCCTGGGGGATGTTTCCAGAATGAGATATTCACTCTGCAGCGGAGTGTGCGCTGATATGAATCTTCCTGGCAGATGAAAACTGTGTGCCCAACTGATACTCGAACTCGGGACCTTTGCCTTTCGCGGGCAAGTGCTCTACCAACTGAGCTACCGAAGCACGACTCACGTCCGGTACTCACAACTTTACTTCCGCCAGTACCTCGTCTCCTACCTTCCGAACTTTACAGAAGCTCTCCTGCGAAACTTGCAGAACTAGCACTCCTGAAAGAAAGGATATTGCGGAGACATGGCTTAGCCACAGCCTGGGGGATGTTTCCAGAATGAGATATTCACTCTGCAGCGGAGTGTGCGCTGATATGAAACTTCCTGGCAGATGAAAACTGTGTGCCCAACTGAGACTCGAACTCGGGACCTTTGCCTTTCGCGGGCAAGTGCTCTACCAACTGAGCTACCGAAGCACGACTCACGGCCGGTACTCACAACTTTACTTCTGCCTGTACCTCGTCCCCTACCTTCCAAACTTTACAGAAGCTCTCCTGCGAAACTTGCAGAATTAGCACTCCTGAAAGAAAGGATATTGCGGAGAAATGGCTTAGCCACAGCCTGGGCGATGTTTCCAGAATGAGATATTCACTCGGCAGCGGAGTGTGCGCTGATATGAAACTTCCTGGCAGATGAAAACTGTGTGCCCGACCGAAACTCGAACGCGGGACCTTTGCCTTTCGCGGGCAAGTGCTCTACCAACTGAGCTACCGAAGCACGGCTCACGGCCGGTACTCACAACTTTACTTCTGCCAGTACCTCGTCTCCTACTTTCTAAACTTTACAGAGGCTGTCCTGCGACACTTGCCGAACTAGCACTCCTGAAAGAAAGGATATTGCGGAGACATGGCATAGCCACAGCCTGGGGGATGTTTCCAGAATGAGATATTCACTCTGCAGCGGAGTGTGCGCTGATATGAAACTTCCTGGCAGATGAAAACTGTGTGCCCAACTGAGACTCGAACTCGGGACCTTTGCCTTTCGCGGGCAAGTGCTCTACCAACTGAGCTACCGAAGCATGACTCACGTCCGGTACTCACAACTTTACTTCTGCCAGTACCTCGTCTCCTACCTTCCAAACTTTACAGAAGCTCTCCTGCGAAACTTGCAGAACTAGCACTCCTGAAAGAAAGGATATTGCGGAGACATGGCTTAGCCACAGCCTGGGGGATGTTTCCAGAATGAGATATTCACTCTGCAGCGGAGTGTGCGCTGATATGAAACTTCCTGGCAGATGAAAACTGTGTGCCCAACTGAGACTCGAACTCAGGACCTTTGCCTTTCGCGGGCAAGTGCTCTACCAACTGAGCTACCGAAGCACGACTCACGGCCGGTACTCACAACTTTACTTCTGCCAGTACCTCGTCTCCTACCTTCCAAACTTTACAGAAGCTCTCCTGCGAAACTTGCAGAACTAGCACTCCTGAAAGAAAGGATATTGCGGAGACATGGCTTAGCCACAGCCTGGGGGATGTTTCCAGAATGAGATATCCACTCTGCAGCGGAGTGTGCGCTGATATGAATCTTCCTGGCAGATGAAAACTGTGTGCCCAACTGAGACTCGAACTCGGGACCTTTGCCTTTCGCGGGCAAGTGCGCTACCAACTGAGCTACCGAAGCACGACTCACGGCCGGTACTCACAACTTTACTTCTGCCAGTACCTCGTCTCCTACCTTCCAAACTTTACAGAAGCTCTCCTGCGAAACTTGCAGAACTAGCACTCCTGAAAGAAAGGATATTGCGGAGACATGGCTTAGCCACAGCCTGGGGGATGTTTCCAGAATGAGATATTCACTCTGCAGCGGAGTGTGCGCTGATATGAAACTTCCTGGCAGATGAAAACTGTGTGCCCGACCGAAACTCGAACTCGGGACCTTTGCCTTTCGCGGGCAAGTGCTCTACCAACTGAGCTACCGAAGCACGACTCACGGCCGGTACTCACAACTTTACTTCCGCCAGTACCTCGTCTCTTACCTTCCAAACTTTACAGAAGCTCTCCTGCGAAACTTGCAGAACTAGCACTCCTGAAAGAAAAGATATTGCGAAGACATGGCTTAGCCACGGCCTGGGGGATGTTTCCAGAATGAGATATTCACTCTGCAGCGGAGTGTGCGCTGATATGAAACTCCCTGGCAGATGAAAACTGTGTGCCCAACTGAGACTCGAACACGGGACCTTTGCCTTTCGCGGGCAAGTGCTCTACCAACTGAGCTACCGAAGCACGACTCACGTCCGGTACTCACAACTTTACTTCTGCCAGTACCTCGTCTCCTACCTTCCAAACTTTACAGAAGCTCTCCTGCGAAACTTGCAGAACTAGCACTCCTGCAAGAAAGGATATTGCGGAGACATGGCTTAGCCACAGCCTGGGGGATGTTTCCAGAATGAGATATTCACTCTGCAGCGGAGTGTGCGCTGATATGAAACTTCCTGGCAGATGAAAACTGTGTGCCCAACTGAGACTCGAACTCGGGACCTTTGCCTTTCGCGGGCAAGTGCTCTACCAACTGAGCTACCGAAGCACGACTCACGTCCGGTACTCACAACTTTACTTCTGCCAGTACCTCGTCTCCTACCTTCCAAACTTTACAGAAGCTCTCCTGCGAAACTTGCAGAACTAGCACTCCTGAAAGAAAGGATATTGCGGAGACATGGCTTAGCCACAGCCTGGGGGATGTTTCCAGAATGAGATACTCACTCTGCAGCGGAGTGTGCGCTGATATGAAACTTCCTGGCAGATGAAAACTGTGTGCCCAACTGAGACTCGAACTCGGGACCTTTGCCTTTCGCGGGCAAGTGCTCTACCAACTGAGCTACCGAAGCACGACTCACGTCCGGTACTCACAACTTTACTTCTGCCAGTACCTCGTCTCCTACCTTCTAAACTTTACAGAAGCTCTCCTGCGAAACTTGCAGAACTAGCACTCCTGAAAGAAAGGATATTGCGGGGACATGGCTTAGCCACAGCCTGGGGGATGTTTCCAGAATGAGATATTCACTCTGCAGCGGAGTGTGCGCTGATATGAAACTTCCTGGCAGATGAAAACTGTGTGCCCAACTGAGACTCGAACTCGGGACCTTTGCCTTTCGCGGGCAAGTGCTCTACCAACTGAGCTACCGAAGCACGACTCACGTCCGGTACTCACAACATTACTTCTGCCAGTACCTCGTCTCCTACCTTCCAAACTTTACAGAAGCTCTCCTGCGAAACTTGCAGAACTAGCACTCCTGAAAGAAAGGATATTGCGGGGACATGGCTTAGCCACAGCCTGGGGGATGTTTCGAGAATGAGATATTCACTCTGCAGCGGAGTGTGCGCTGATATGAAACTTCGTTGCAGATGAAAACTGTGTGCCCAACTGAGACTCGAACTCGGGACTTTTGCCTTTCGCGGGCAAGTGCTCTACCAACTGAGCTACCGAAGCACGACTCACGGCCGGTACTCACAACTTAACTTCTGCCAGTACCTCGTCTCCTACCTTCCAAACTTTACAGAAGCTCTCCTGCGAAACTTGCAGAACTAGCACTCCTGAAAGAAAGGATATTGCGGAGACATGGCTTAGCCACAGCCTGGGGGATGTTTCCAGAATGAGATATTCACTCGGCAGCGGAGTGTGCGCTGATATGAAACTTCCTGGCATATGAAAACTGTGTGCCCAACTGAGACTCGAACTCGGGACCTTTGCCTTTCGCAGGCAAGTGCTCTGCCAACTGAGCTACCGAAGCACGACTCACGTCCGGTACTCACAACTTTACTTCCGCCAGTACCTCGTCTCCTACCTTCCAAACCTTACAGAAGCTCTCCTGCGAAACTTGCAGAACTAGCACTCCTGAAAGAAAGGATATTGCGGAGACATGGCTTAGCCACAGCCTGGGGGATGTTTCCAGAATGAGATATTCACTCTGCAGCGGAGTGTGCGCTGATTTGAAACTTCCTGGCAGATGAAAACTGTGTGCCCAACTGAGACTCGAACTCGGGACCTTTGCCTTTCGCGGGCAAGTGCTCTACCAACTGAGCTACCGAAGCACGGCTCACGTCCGGTACTCACAACTTTATTTCTGCCAGTACCTCGTCTCCTACCTTCCAAACTTTACAGAAGCTCTCCTGCGAAACTTGCAGAACTAGCACTCCTGAAAGAAAGGATATTGCGGGGACATGGCTTAGCCACAGCCTGGGGGATGTTTCCAGAATGAGATATTCACTCTGCAGCGGAGTGTGCGCTGATATGAAACTTCCTGCCAGATGAAAACTGTGTACCCAACTGAGACTCGAACTCGGGACCTTTGCCTTTCGCGGGCAAGTGCTCTACCAACTGAGCTACCGAAGCACGACTCACGTCCGGTACTCACAACTTTACTTCTGCCAGTACCTCGTCTCCTACCTTCCAAACTTTAGAGAAGTTCTCCTGCGAAACTTGCAGAACTAGCACTCCTGAAAGAAAGGGAATTGCGGAGACATGGCTTAGCCACAGCCTGTGGGATGTTTCCAGAATGAGATATTCACTCTGCAGCGGAGTGTGCGCTGATATGAAACTTCCTGGCAGATGAAAACTGTGTGCCCAACTGAGACTCGAACTCGGGACCTTTGCCTTTCGCGGGCAAGTGCTCTACCAACTGAGCTACCGAAGCACGACTCACGTCCGGTACTCACAACTTTACTTCCGCCTGTACCTCGTCTCCTACCTTCCAAACTTTACAGAAGCTCTCCTACGAAACTTGCAGAACTAGCACTCCTGAAAGAAAGGATATTGCGGAGACATGGCTTAGCCACAGCCTGGGGGATGTTTCCAGAATGAGATATTCACTCTGCAGCGGAGTGTACGCTGATATGAAACTTCCTGGCAGATGAAAACTGTGTGCCCAACTGAGACTCGAACTCGGGACCTTTGCCTTCCGCGGGCAAGTGATCTACCAACTGAGCTACCGAAGCACGACTCACGTCCGGTACTCACAACTTTACTTCTGCCAGTACCTCGTCTCCTACCTTCCAAACTTTACAGAAGCTCTCCTGCGAAACTTGCAGAACTAGCACTCCTGAAAGAAAGGATATTGCGGAGACATGGCTTAGCCACAGCCTGGGGGATGTATCCAGAATGAGATACTCACTCTGCAGCGGAGTGTGCGCTGATATGAAACTTCCTGGCAGATGAAAACTGTGTGCCCAACTGAGACTCGAACTCGGGACCTTTGCCTTTCGCGGGCAAGTGCTCTACCAACTGAGCTACCGAAGCACGACTCACGTCCGGTACTCACAACTTTACTTCTGCCAGTACCTCGTCTCCTACCTTCTAAATTTTACAGAAGCTCTCCTGCGAAACTTGCAGAACTAGCACTCCTGAAAGAAAGGATACTGCGGGGACATGGCTTAGCCACAGCCTGGGGGATGTTTCCAGAATGAGATATTCACTCTGCAGCGGAGTGTGCGCTGATATGGAACTTCCTGGCAGATGAAAACTGTGTGCCCAACTGAGACTCGAACTCGGGACCTTTGCCTTTCGCGGGCAAGTGCTCTACCAACTGAGCTACCGAAGCATGACACACGTCCGGTACTCACAACATTACTTCTGCCAGTACCTCGTCTCCTACCTTCCAAACTTTACAGAAGCTCTCCTGCGAAACTTGCAGAACTAGCACTCCTGAAAGAAAGGATATTGCGGAGACATGGCTTAGCCACAGCCTGGGGGATGTTTCCAGAATGAGATATTCACTCGGCAGCGGAGTGTGCGCTGATATGAAACTTCCTGGCATATGAAAACTGTGTGCCCAACTGAGACTCGAACTCGGGACCTTTGCCTTTCGCGGGCAAGTGCTCTACCAACTGAGCTACCGAAGCACGACTCACGGCCGGTACTCACAACTTTACTTCCGCCAGTACCTCGTCTCCTACCTTCCAAACCTTACAGAAGCTCTCCTGCGAAACTTGCAGAACTAGCACTCCTGAAAGAAAGGATATTGCGGAGACATGGCTTAGCCACAGCATGGGGGATGTTTCCAGAATGAGATATTCACTCTGCAGCGGAGTGTGCGCTGATATGAAACTTCCTGGCAGATGAAAACTGTGTGCCCAACTGAGACTCGAACTCGGGACCTTTGCCTTTCGCGGGCAAGTGCTCTACCAACTGAGCTACCGAAGCACGGCTCACGTCCGGTACTCACAACTTTACTTCTGCCAGTACCTCGTCTCCTACCTTCCAAACTTTACAGAAGCTCTCCTGCGAAACTTGCAGAACTAGCACTCCTGAAAGAAAGGATATAGCCGGGACATGGCTTAGCCACAGCCTGGGGGATGTTTCCAGAATGAGGTATTCACTCTGCAGCGGAGTGTTCGCTGATATGAAACTTCCTGGCAGATGAAAACTGTGTGCCCAACTGAGACTCGAACTCGGGACCTTTGCCTTTCATGGGCAAGTGCTCTACCAACTGAGCTACCGAAGCACGACTCACGTCCGGTACTCACAACATTACTTCCGCCAGTACCTCGTCTCCTACCTTCCAAACTTTACAGAAGCTCTCCTGCGAAACTTGCAGAACTAGCACTCCTGAAAGAAAGGGTATTGCGGAGACATGGCTTAGCCACAGCCTGGGGGATGTTTCCAGAATGAGATATTCACTCTGCAGCGGAGTGTGTGCTGATATGAAACTTCCTGGCAGATGAAAACTGTGTGCCCAACTGAGACTCGAACTCGGGACCTTTGCCTTTCGTGGGCAAGTGCTCTACCAACTGAGCTACCGAAGCACGACTCACGTCCGGTACTCACAACTTTACTTCCGCCAGTAACTCGTCTCCTACCTTCCAAACTTTACAGAAGCTCTCCTGCGAAACTTGCAGAACTAGCACTCCTGAAAGAAAGGATATTGCGGAGACATGGCTTAGCCACAGCCTGGGGGATGTTTCCAGAATGAGATATTCACTCTGCAGCGGAGTGTACGCTGATATGAAACTTCCTGGCAGATGAAAACTGTGTGCCCAACTGAGACTCGAACTCGGGACCTTTGACTTTCGCGGGCAAGTGCTCTACCAACTGAGCTACCGAAGCACGACTCACGTCCGGTACTCACAACTTTACTTCTGCCAGTACCTCGTCCCCTACCTTCCAAACTTTACAGAAGCTCTCCTGCGAAACTTGCAGAACTAGCACTCCTGAAAGAAAGGATATTGCGGAGACATGGCTTAGCCACAGCCTGGGGGATGTTTCCAGAATGAGATATTCACTCTGCAGCGGAGTGTGCGCTGATATGAAACTTCCTGGCAGATGAAAACTGTGTGCCCAACTGAGACTCGAACTCGGAACCTTTGCCTTTCACGGGCAAGTGCTCTACCAACTGAGCTACCGAAGCACGACTCACGTCCGTTACTCGCAACTTTACTTCTGCCAGTACCTCGTCTCCTACCTTCCAAACTTTACAGAAGCTCTCCTGCGAAACTTGCAGAACTAGCACTCCTGAAAGAAAGGATATTGCGGGGACATGGCTTAGCCACAGCCTGGTGGATGTTTCCAGAATGAGATATTCACTCTGCAGCGGAGTGTGCGCTGATATGAAACTTCCTGGCAGATGAAAACTGTGTGCCCAACTGAGACTCGAACTCGGGACCTTTGCCTTTCGTGGGCAAGTGCTCTACCAACTGAGCTACCGAAGCACGACTCACGTCCGGTACTCACAACATTACTTCTGCCAGTACCTCGTCTCCTACCTTCCAAACTTTACAGAAGCTCTCCTGCGAAACTTGCAGAACTAGCACTCCTGAAAGAAAGGATATTGCGGGGACATAGCTTAGCCACAGCCTGGGGGATGTTTCGAGAATGAGATATTCACTCTGCAGCGGAGTGTGCGCTGATATGAAACTTCCTGGCAGATGAAAACTGTGTGCCCAACTGAGACTCGAACTCGGGACCTTTGCCTTTCGCGGGCAAATGCTCTACCAACTGAGCTACCGAAGCACGACTCACGGCCGGTACTCACAACTTTACTTCTGCCAGTACCTCGTCTCCTACCTTCCAAACTTTACAGAAGCTCTCCTGCGAAACTTGCAGAACTAGCACTCCTGAAAGAAAGGATATTGCGGAGACATGGCTTAGCCACAGCCTGGGGGATGTTTCCAGAATGAGATATTCACTCGGCAGCGGAGTGTGCGCTGATATGAAACTTCCTGGCAGATGAAAACTGTGTGCCCAACTGAGACTCGAACTCGGGACCTTTGCCTTTCGCGGGCAAGTGCTCTACCAACTGAGCTACCGAAGAACGACTCACGTCCGGTACTCACAACTTTACTTCTCCCAGTACCTCGTCTCCTACCTTCCAAACTTTACAGAAGCTCTCCTGCGAAACTTGCAGAACTAGCACTCCTGAAAGAAAGGATATTGCGGAGACATGGCTTAGCCACAGCCTGGGGGATGTTTCCAGAATGAGATATTCACTCTGCAGCGGAGTGTACGCTGATATGAAACTTCCTGGCAGATGAAAACTGTGTGCCCAACTGAGACTCGAACTCGGGACCTTTGCCTTTCGCGGGCAAGTGATCTACCAACTGAGCTACCGAAGCACGACTCACGTCCGGTACTCACAACTTTACTTCTGCCAGTACCTCGTCTCCTACCTTCCAAACTTTACAGAAGCTCTCCTGCGAAACTTGCAGAACTAGCACTCCTGAAAGAAAGGATATTGCGGAGACATGGCTTAGCCACAGCCTGGGGGATGTATCCAGAATGAGATACTCACTCTGCAGCGGAGTGTGCGCTGATATGAAACTTCCTCGCAGATGAAAACTGTGTGCCCAACTGAGACTCGAACTCGGGACCTTTGCCTTTCGCGGGCAAGTGCTCTACCAACTGAGCTACCGAAGCACGACTCACGTCCGGTACTCACAACTTTACTTCTGCCAGTACCTCGTCTCCTACCTTCTAAACTTTACAGAAGCTCTCCTGCGAAACTTGCAGAACTAGCACTCCTGAAAGAAAGGATACTGCGGGGACATGGCTTAGCCACAGCCTGGGGGATGTTTCCAGAATGAGATATTCACTCTGCAGCGGAGTGTGCGCTGATATGGAACTTCCTGGCAGATGAAAACTGTGTGCCCAACTGAGACTCGAACTCGGGACCTTTGCCTTTCACGGGCAAGTGCTCTACCAACTGAGCTACCGAAGCATGACTCACGTCCGGTACTCACAACATTACTTCTGCCAGTACCTCGTCTCCTACCTTCCAAACTTTACAGAAGCTCTCCTGCGAAACTTGCAGAACTAGCACTCCTGAAAGAAAGGATATTGCGGAGACATGGCTTAGCCACAGCCTGGGGGATGTTTCCAGAATGAGATATTCACTCGGCAGCGGAGTGTGCGCTGATATGAAACTTCCTGGCATATGAAAACTGTGTGCCCAACTGAGACTCGAACTCGGGACCTTTGCCTTTCGCGGGCAAGTGCTCTACCAACTGAGCTACCGAAGCACGACTCACGTCCGTTACTCGCAACTTTACTTCTGCCAGTACCTCGTCTCCTACCTTCCAAACTTTACAGAAGCTCTCCTGCGAAACTTGCAGAACTAGCACTCCTGAAAGAAAGGATATTGCGGGGACATGGCTTAGCCACAGCCTGGTGGATGTTTCCAGAATGAGATATTCACTCTGCAGCGGAGTGTGCGCTGATATGAAACTTCCTGGCAGATGAAAACTGTGTGCCCAACTGAGACTCGAACTCGGGACCTTTGCCTTTCGTGGGCAAGTGCTCTACCAACTGAGCTACCGAAGCACGACTCACGTCCGGTACTCACAACATTACTTCTGCCAGTACCTCGTCTCCTACCTTCCAAACTTTACAGAAGCTCTCCTGCGAAACTTGCAGAACTAGCACTCCTGAAAGAAAGGATATTGCGGGGACATAGCTTAGCCACAGCCTGGGGGATGTTTCGAGAATGAGATATTCACTCTGCAGCGGAGTGTGCGCTGATATGAAACTTCCTGGCAGATGAAAACTGTGTGCCCAACTGAGACTCGAACTCGGGACCTTTGCCTTTCGCGGGCAAATGCTCTACCAACTGAGCTACCGAAGCACGACTCACGGCCGGTACTCACAACTTTACTTCTGCCAGTACCTCGTCTCCTACCTTCCAAACTTTACAGAAGCTCTCCTGCGAAACTTGCAGAACTAGCACTCCTGAAAGAAAGGATATTGCGGAGACATGGCTTAGCCACAGCCTGGGGGATGTTTCCAGAATGAGATATTCACTCGGCAGCGGAGTGTGCGCTGATATGAAACTTCCTGGCAGATGAAAACTGTGTGCCCAACTGAGACTCGAACTCGGGACCTTTGCCTTTCGCGGGCAAGTGCTCTACCAACTGAGCTACCGAAGAACGACTCACGTCCGGTACTCACAACTTTACTTCTCCCAGTACCTCGTCTCCTACCTTCCAAACTTTACAGAAGCTCTCCTGCGAAACTTGCAGAACTAGCACTCCTGAAAGAAAGGATATTGCGGAGACATGGCTTAGCCACAGCCTGGGGGATGTTTCCAGAATGAGATATTCACTCTGCAGCGGAGTGTACGCTGATATGAAACTTCCTGGCAGATGAAAACTGTGTGCCCAACTGAGACTCGAACTCGGGACCTTTGCCTTTCGCGGGCAAGTGATCTACCAACTGAGCTACCGAAGCACGACTCACGTCCGGTACTCACAACTTTACTTCTGCCAGTACCTCGTCTCCTACCTTCCAAACTTTACAGAAGCTCTCCTGCGAAACTTGCAGAACTAGCACTCCTGAAAGAAAGGATATTGCGGAGACATGGCTTAGCCACAGCCTGGGGGATGTATCCAGAATGAGATACTCACTCTGCAGCGGAGTGTGCGCTGATATGAAACTTCCTCGCAGATGAAAACTGTGTGCCCAACTGAGACTCGAACTCGGGACCTTTGCCTTTCGCGGGCAAGTGCTCTACCAACTGAGCTACCGAAGCACGACTCACGTCCGGTACTCACAACTTTACTTCTGCCAGTACCTCGTCTCCTACCTTCTAAACTTTACAGAAGCTCTCCTGCGAAACTTGCAGAACTAGCACTCCTGAAAGAAAGGATACTGCGGGGACATGGCTTAGCCACAGCCTGGGGGATGTTTCCAGAATGAGATATTCACTCTGCAGCGGAGTGTGCGCTGATATGGAACTTCCTGGCAGATGAAAACTGTGTGCCCAACTGAGACTCGAACTCGGGACCTTTGCCTTTCACGGGCAAGTGCTCTACCAACTGAGCTACCGAAGCATGACTCACGTCCGGTACTCACAACATTACTTCTGCCAGTACCTCGTCTCCTACCTTCCAAACTTTACAGAAGCTCTCCTGCGAAACTTGCAGAACTAGCACTCCTGAAAGAAAGGATATTGCGGAGACATGGCTTAGCCACAGCCTGGGGGATGTTTCCAGAATGAGATATTCACTCGGCAGCGGAGTGTGCGCTGATATGAAACTTCCTGGCATATGAAAACTGTGTGCCCAACTGAGACTCGAACTCGGGACCTTTGCCTTTCGCGGGCAAGTGCTCTACCAACTGAGCTACCGAAGCACGACTCACGGCCGGTACTCACAACTTTACTTCCGCCAGTACCTCGTCTCCTACCTTCCAAACCTTACAGAAGCTCTCCTGCGAAACTTGCAGAACTAGCACTCCTGAAAGAAAGGATATTGCGGAGACATGGCTTAGCCACAGCATGGGGGATGTTTCCAGAATGAGATATTCACTCTGCAGCGGAGTGTGCGCTGATATGAAACTTCCTGGCAGATGAAAACTGTGTGCCCAACTGAGACTCGAACTCGGGACCTTTGCCTTTCGCGGGCAAGTGCTCTACCAACTGAGCTACCGAAGCACGGCTCACGTCCGGTACTCACAACTTTACTTCTGCCAGTACCTCGTCTCCTACCTTCCAAACTTTACAGAAGTTCTCCTGCGAAACTTGCAGAACTAGCACTCCTGAAAGAAAAGATATAGCCGGGACATGGCTTAGCCACAGCCTGGTGGATGTTTCCAGAATGAGATATTCACTCTGCAGCGGAGTGTGCGCTGATATGAAACTTCCTGGCAGATGAAAACTGTGTGCCCAACTGAGACTCGAACTCGGGACCTTTGCCTTTCGTGGGCAAGTGCTCTACCAACTGAGCTACCGAAGCACGACTCACGGCCGGTACTCACAACTTTACTTCTGCCAGTACCTCGTCTCCTACCTTCCAAACTTTACAGAAGCTCTCCTGCGAAACTTGCAGAACTAGCACTCCTGAAAGAAAGGGTATTGCGGAGACATGGCTTAGCCACAGCCTGGGGGATGTTTCCAGAATGAGATATTCACTCTGCAGCGGAGTGTGCGCTGATATGAAACTTCCTGGCAGATGAAAACTGTGTGCCCAACTGAGACTCGAACTCGGGACCTTTGCCTTTCGTGGGCAAGTGCTCTACCAACTGAGCTACCGAAGCACGACTCACGTCCGGTACTCACAACTTTACTTCCGCCAGTAACTCGTCTCCTACCTTCCAAACTTTACAGAAGCTCTCCTGCGAAACTTGCAGAACTAGCACTCCTGAAAGAAAGGATATTGCGGAGACATGGCTTAGCCACAGCCTGGGGGATGTTTCCAGAATGAGATATTCACTCTGCAGCGGAGTGTACGCTGATATGAAACTTCCTCGCAGATGAAAACTGTGTGCCCAACTGAGACTCGAACTCGGGACCTTTGACTTTCGCGGGCAAGTGCTCTACCAACTGAGCTACCGAAGCATGACTCACGTCCGGTACTCACAACTTTACTTCTGCCAGTACCTCGTCCCCTACCTTCCAAACTTTACAGAAGCTCTCCTGCGAAACTTGCAGAACTAGCACTCCTGAAAGAAAGGATATTGCGGAGACATGGCTTAGCCACAGCCTGGGGGATGTTTCCAGAATGAGATATTCACTCTGCAGCGGAGTGTGCGCTGATATGAAACTTCCTGGCAGATGAAAACTGTGTGCCCAACTGAGACTCGAACTCGGAACCTTTGCCTTTCGCGGGCAAGTGCTCTACCAACTGAGCTACCGAAGCACGACTCACGTCCGGTACTCCCAACTTTACTTCTGCCAGTACCTCGTCTCCTACCTTCCAAACTTTACAGAAGCTCTCCTGCGAAACTTGCAGAACTAGCACTCCTGAAAGAAAGGATATTGCGGAGACATGGCTTAGCCACAGCATGGGGGATGTTTCCAGAATGAGATATTCACTCTGCAGCGGAGTGTGCGCTGATATGAAACTTCCTGGCAGATGAAAACTGTGTGCCCAACTGAGACTCGAACTCGGGACCTTTGCCTTTCGCGGGCAAGTGCTCTACCAACTGAGCTACCGAAGCACGACTCACGGCCGGTACTCACAACTTTACTTCTGCCAGTACCTCGTCTCCTACCTTCCAAACTTTACAGAAGCTCTCCTGCGAAACTTGCAGAACTAGCACTCCTGAAAGAAAGGATATTGCGGAGACATGGCTTAGCCACAGCCTGGGGGATGTTTCCAGAATGAGATATTCACTCGGCAGCGGAGTGTGCGCTGATATGAAACTTCCTGGCATATGAAAACTGTGTGCCCAACTGAGACTCGAACTCGGGACCTTTGCCTTTCGCGGGCAAGTGTTCTACCAACTGAACTACCGAAGCACGACTCACGTCCGGTACTCACAATTTTACTTCCGCCAGTACCTCGTCTCCTACCTTCCAAACTTTACAGAAGCTCTCCTGCGAAACTTGCAGAACTAGCACTCCTGAAAGAAAGGATATTGCGGAGACATGGCTTAGCCACAGCCTGGGGGATGTTTCCAGAATGAGATATTCACTCTGCAGCGGAGTGTGCGCTGATATGAAACTTCCTGGCAGATGAAAACTGTGTGCCCAACTGAGACTCGAACTCGGGACCTTTGCCTTTCGCGGGCAAGTGCTCTACCAACTGAGCTACCGAAGCACGACTCACGTCCGGTACTCATAACTTTACTTCTGCCAGTACCTCGTCTCCTACCTTCCAAACTTTACAGAAGCTCTCCTGCGAAACTTGCAGAACTAGCACTCCTGAAAGAAAGGATATTGCGGGGACATGGCTTAACCACAGCCTGGGGGATGTTTCCAGAATGAGATATTCACTCTGCAGCGGAGTGTGCGCTGATATGAAACTTCCTGGCAGATGAAAACTGTGTGCCCAACTGAGACTCGAACTCGGGACCTTTGCCTTTCGCGGGCAAGTGCTCTACCAACTGAGCTACCGAAGCACGACTCACGGCCGGTACTCACAACTTTACTTCTGCCAGTACCTCGTCTCCTACCTTCCAAACTTTACAGAAGCTCTCCTGCGAAACTTGCAGAACTAGCACTCCTGAAAGAAAGGATATTGCGGAGACATGGCTTAGCCACAGCCTGGGGGATGTTTCCAGAATGAGATATTCACTCGGCAGCGGAGTGTGCGCTGATATGAAACTTCCTGGCATATGAAAACTGTGTGCCCAACTGAAACTCGAACTCGGGACCTTTGCCTTTCGCGGGCAAGTGCTCTACCAACTGAGCTACCGAAGCACGACTCACGTCCGGTACTCACAACTTTACTTCCGCCAGTACCTCGTCTCCTACCTTCCAAACTTTACAGAAGCTCCCTGCGAAACTTGCAGAACTAGCACTCCTGAAAGAAAGGATATTGCGGAGACATGGCTTAGCCACAGCCTGGGGGATGTTTCCAGAATGAGATATTCACTCTGCAGCGGAGTGTGCGCTGATATGAAACTTCCTGGCAGATGAAAACTGTGTGCCCAACTGAGACTCGAACTCGGGACCTTTGCCTTTCGCGGGCAAGTGCTCTACCAACTGAGCTACCGAAGCACGACTCACGTCCGGTACTCACAACTTTACTTCTGCCAGTACCTCGTCTCCTACCTTCCAAACTTTACAGAAGCTCTCCTGCGAAACTTGCAGAACTAGCACTCCTGAAAGAAAGGATATTGCGGGGACATGGCTTAGCCACAGCCTGGGGGATGTTTCCAGAATGAGATATTCACTCTGCAGCGGAGTGTGCGCTGATATGAAACTTCCTGGCAGATGAAAACTGTGTGCCCAACTGAGACTCGAACTCGGGACCTTTGCCCTTCGCGGGCAAGTGCTCTACCAACTGAGCTACCGAAGCACGACTCACGTCCGGTACTCACAGCATTACTTCTGCCAGTACCTCGTCTCTTACCTTCCAAACTTTACAGAAGCTCTCCTGCGAAACTTGCAGAACTAGCACTCCTGAAAGAAAGGATATTGCGGGGACATGGCTTAGCCACAGCCTGGGGGATGTTTCGAGAATGAGATATTCACTCTGCAGCGGAGTGTGCGCTGATATGAAACTTCCTGGCAGATGAAAACTGTGTGCCCAACTGAGACTCGAACTCGGGACCTTTGCCTTTCGCGGGCAAGTGCTCTACCAACTGAGCTACCGAAGCACGACTCACGTCCGGTACTCACAACTTTACTTCCACCAGTACCTCGTCTCCTGCCTTCCAAACTTTACAGAAGCTCTCCTGCGAAACTTGCAGAACTAGCACTCCTAGCACTCCTAGCACTCATTCTGGAAACATCACCCAGGCTGTGGCTAAGCCATGTTTCCGCAATATCCTTTCTTTCAGGAGTGCTAGTTCTGCAAGTTTCGCAGGAGAGCTTCTGTAAAGTTTGGAAGGTAGGAGACGAGGTACTGGCAGAAGTAAAGTTGTGAGTACCGGACGTGAGTCGTGCTTCGGTAGCTCAGTTGGTAGAGCACTTGCCCGCTAAAGGCAAAGGTCCCGAGTTCGAGTCTCAGTTGGGCACACAGTTTTCATCTGCCAGGAAGTTTCATATCAGCGCACACTCCGCTGCAGAGTGAATATCTCATTCTGGAAACATCCCCCAGGCTGTGACTAAGCCATGTTTCCGCAATATCCTTTCTTTCAGGAGTGCTAGTTCTGTAAGTTTCGCAGGAGAGCTTCTGTCAAGTTTGGAAGGTAGGAGACGAGGTACTGGCAGAAGTAAAACTGTGAGTACCGTCCGTGAGTCGTGCTTCGGTAGCTCAGGTGCTAGAGCACTTGCCCGCGAAAGGCAAAGGTCCCGAGTTCGAGTCTCGATCGGGCACACAGTTTTAATCTGCCAGGAAGATTCATATCAGCGCACACTCCGCTGTAGAGTGGAAATCTCATTCTGAACTGCCTGTATGATTGTGTGTTGTTTAGGAACCAGCGTGGCCAGCAAGATCTCCACATGTGTCCCCGACAGAACGTTTTGTACCAGCTCGGACGTCAACTGTGCTCTAGGGCCAATATCCAGGACACCAAAAGTCAGTTACAACGGTTGTGCGCCAGGATGCGTCAGGAGAGGATTGGCTTTATGACAAGTTTTCCAGCTGAACCAGTACATGCATTTAGCCCACAAAGGTGCAACCTCATACTGATAAGTGTGCTCACATTTCTATGTTATTTATAAATATGACTCGATTTTGTAATCACTTCCCATCATCATCCACACTCTTAACACCAAGTTTCATTTCGTTATCTCCTTCCCATTTGGGGTGGTCCAGTTTCTTCGGTCAGGGAATATACCTTCTCACAACTAATAAAATGTTGCGCACATTGTGACGTGTTTGAATGGATTTCTCATTTATACCCAACGTTTCGTCCCCATCTGCGGAGGACAAGGGGGATCGTAGCTTCTTTGTGCGTCCGATTTATGAGTGCTTCTGTGCAGTGGCGTCACGTCACATGCTTTGGATACCCTAGCACAATTGGGCGTTGTCGACTACCGTAATCTGCTTTGTTATGAGCCCATGGTGGGAGACTGATACATATCTTCTTCAGTACCAGTATCCATATGTAGTTTAATCTGCCATCCTCATCCTTCCCAATGAAATTCCTGTGGTGTTTTACAAGCTCTATGACCTCTGTATGGCCTTTAATGGTATCCGCTTGCGGCTGCTAGAGCTTGAGTCTTATCAAAATGGGTGTGATGGTCTTCTAGCTGCAAAGCCTATTCTACAACAACTGATCTATCAATATATGCCCTTCTGCAGTTGCCATTGTGCTTTTTTAACAGTTATTTTTTTAGTATCCACGTACACCTCCCCACAACTACACGGAATCCTATCTGCTTTTTCAAGTGGTTGGTGAGCAACCTCGTACACTTTTAGGTAATGATGTGTGTTCCGGCTGGGTTTGAAGATTACTGCGGTGTTCCTTTTTTTTCAAGATTTTTCCTATGCTGTCAGTAACGTCCTAAGTGAAAGGCAAAGAAGCCTTCGATTTCACAGGTGCTTGTACCCGCGGTTCGGGTTGTTCGGTAAGCTCCCTATCAATCTACCGTGCGTTAGAAGCTGCCTCTGTCATGTAGTAGGATTTGGTGTGTTAACAAATTTATTGCTTGGAGTGTAACGGCCTGATACCTGAAATATGTTTTGATCTTTGGAAACTTTGATATTATTGCCTATGATCTTGAGAGGCGGTATCTGTGTACTGTAGAGCATCTTAACTATTGTTTGGCTAACCTTCTAGAATTTTATACAGGGTGTTACAAAAGGGTACGGCCAAACTTTCAGGAAACATTCCTCACACACAAATAAAGAAACGATGTTATGTGGACATGTGTCCGGTCACGCTTAATTTCCATGTTAGAGCTCATTTTAGTTTCGTCAGTATGTACTGTACTTCCTCGATTCAAATTGTAAATTTTCGCAATCAACATGTATGGGCTGACGAGAATCCGCACGCAATTGTGCAATCACGTCATCAACACAGATTTTCTCTGAACGTTTGGGCAGGCATTGTTGCTCATGTCTTGATTGGGCCCCACGTTCCTCCACCTACGCTCAATGGAGAACGTTATCATGATCTGCTAGAACATGTGCCTTTACAAGTACGACACAACATGTGGTTCATGCACGATGGAGCTCCTGCACATTTCAGTCGAAGTGTTCGTACGCTTCTCAACAACAGATTCGGTGACCGATGGATTGGTAGAGGCGGACCAATTCCATGGCCTCCAAGCTCTCCTGACCTCAACCCTCTTGACTTTCATTTATGGGGGCATTTGAAAGCTCTTGTCTACGCAACCCCGGTACGAAATGTAGAGACTCTTCGTGCTCGTATCGTGGACGGCTGTGACACAATACACCATTCTCCCGGGCTACATCAGCGCATCAGGGATACCATGCGACGGAGGGTTGATGCATGTATCCTCGCTAACGGAGGACATTTTGAACATTTCCTGTAACAAAGTGTTTGAAGTCACGCTGGTACGTTCTGTTGCTGTGTGTTTCCATTCCATGATTAACGTGATTTGAAGAGAAGTAATAAAATGAGCTCTAACATGGAAAGTAAGCGTTTCCGGACACATGTCCACATAACATATTTTCTTTCTTTGTGTGTGAGGAATGTCTCCTGAAAGCTTGTCCGTACCTTCTTGTAACACCCTGTATATGATTGCATTTCATGGGCTTTTATTTAAATGATCATTTTAGTATATAAGGTTGCCACCATTTCACCGTAAGACTTTTCTTAGAAGTTAAAATCAAGTTGCACCTTCGGTGGCAAGGTTAATATTTTAATCGTTAGTGTTTTGTACCATTTCCATACCTCCTATGGGGGGTACATAGTTTGTGCGCTTGTGTAAATTGTTAACACTCTTAGTTTAAAGTAATCTAGTGTGTTGCAGATTTGCACCAGTGTAGTCCTTCAGAGGCTGTTGTGAGCGGTCGTAACTATGGCCGTGTCAAAAGGAAGCGGCAAGGTTCTCTGCCCGAAAGCTCATACAGTCAAAACTTGTTTCTTTCTGCATCTGAATAAATTATAATTTTCATATTTAGATGGGGCTTTCTGGTTATAACTTTAAATCTGTTTATTTTAAAAAATGCTTTAGGAACTATTAAAGTGAATAAAATTCCCATTTGTTAAAAGGAATTTGGTTATGATTTCATCTGTTACTCCCTGACAACTACTTCCATGTTTACATAGTGTAATTAAACGTGTTAATGTTCTTGATGAATCGCTAATAAATAAAATAAATTCTTAAGAATATTCTTTGAAAATAAATCACGGTTCACACTGGTGAGATGTATTAATTCTGCTTCAAGTAGCTCTTCTTGGCGAATGTTCCTATCTGTATGCACCTTATGCCGTATTAACTGTGATATTTCCTGCCGTTAAACTTTATATTTTACAAGTAAGTTTTCTTCTAGAAGTAATGGACCAGCAAACGGCTGCAGGAGACAGTACAGTTGTGACTTCGGTTCGCGAGCTGTGCCTGGATAGCTCAATCACTAAGAACATTGTCCCAAAATGGCAAAGATACGCGTTCGAGTCTCGGTGCAGTGTACAGTTTTAGTCCGCCTGCAGGCTTCAGTCGAGCGTCGGCTTCCAAATGCGCCCCCTTCTTGCGCGTGTTGCAGTGTAGGCAACCCGACGTTACTCCTTAATGACGGCATTAATTTTTAAGCGATGTGCAGTCCCGGGTCACGGCTGTTCCGCCGCCCTCCATCGTGCAGGGGCTCACGCACGCCGCACCGCCCCGCGTCACGCATGTTTACGGCCGCTGCCCTCCCCGGCACGCACGGCGTCGAAGGAGGCGTTGCCGCCGCCAATACACGATACCGTGGCGGTGCGCTGCTCTCTCCATAATTTAGCGCGGAGGCAGGTTCATTACTTGGGGTTCCGTAACCGCCCGGGAGCGCCCCGTAATTAAACGCCAGCTGGCTGGCCTGGCCTAGGACCGAATGGCGGACCACCTCGTGTGTACCCGTGTGTCTGCCCCCATGTTTGCTCGCTTGTTTGACGGCTTACCGCCGCAGCCGTCCCGGTAATTGTCTAATGCGCCCCGCAGAAATGAAGACTTGCCGTTACTGATAAGGGGTGTGTGTCGCTGCGTCGCACGGAACAACTGACCTAATGGCTCACTGCTAAACTGGGTCGAGCTACGTTACTGCAACAGGCGGGAAAACTGAAGCGCCTTGTGAATTTTGCTTTCTCTCTCTCTCTCTCTCTCTTTCCCGCCTCTCTCTTTCCTGTCTCTCTCTTGCATATCTCTCTTACTTCTCTCTTTTGCCACCCTCTATTGCCTCTTTCAACTCTCTCTGTCTCTCCTATCCATCACTTGAGTCTTGTCCCGCAGTTACGCAGGGTCAGCCATCGTTAATCGGATTTGGCATGTTAATGGTTAAGGGGTGGCCGGCTGCCCTTCCTGCCGCCACCCCGTACTCCCCGAGATGGAATTAGTGTACCCCAACCGTCTGTGTCGAGTGTAATCCATGGAACAGTGTGAATGGTTCAGATGTCTGCGAGCAGTGTAACTGAGGCGGAACATGGGGACCGGCCCAGTATTCACCTAGCAGGATGTGGAAAATCGCCTAAAAACCACATCCAGGCTGGCCAGCTCATCGGTCCTCGTCGTTAGGGGCTAGCGTGCTACCCAAGTCCAGGAAGCAGCACGTTATCATTCTCGGCTATTCTGGCGGGTTTCAACTCTCTCTCTCTCCCTCATTTTCAAACCTCTGTCTTTTCCAATTATCCCTATTTTCACCTCTTTCTCTCTCTCTTTCAACTCTCACTCTCTCTCTTTAAATTCTCTCTTGACCCTCTCTCACTTTCCACTCTCTCTTTTTCAACTCCCTCTGTTTCAAGTTCCTCTGTTTCAAGTTTCTCTCTCTCTTCCAGACTTTTCTCTCAATCTTTCAGCTCTGTCTCTCATTCTTTCGACTGTCTCCCACTCTTTCAACTCTGTCTCTCACTATTTCAACTGTATCTCTTTCAACTCTCTCTCTTCCTCTCATTCTCTCTCTCTCTCTCCTCTCTCTCTCTCTCTCTCTCTCTCTCTCTCTCTCTCTCTCTTCTCTCTCTCTTTGCTAATCCCTTGTTTTCATGATTTCGAAAATTTATTTTATATTAACTTTAAGGTTGCTAGTTATTTCTTTTCCTTAATCTAAGGGCAGAAAGACGTGTGTGTGCCATATGTCTCTGAATCATGTGATCTTCATTCAGTGTGTTATAGAATTTCAACTCTTTGTGTAGTGTATTGGCAGTTTAGTTCTCTAGAAGGCATACAACAAAGTGCTTTGAAGAAACAAAAGTGGACCGAAAAAGACTTATGTCATAAGTATATACAACTAGTGCAAGTTTGTGTAATCAAGATGGAAAATAAAATTTCATCGCAACCTTTCAAAATTACAAAATGGCTAAAGCAGGGAATCTATTTGTCTTCTAAGATCTAAATTTAGAACTTCTTCTAGCACCTGTGTGAACGAACAGCACAAAAGATGTTGTTGTTGTTGTGGTCTTCAGTCCTGAGACTGGTTTCATGCAGCTCTCCATGCTACTCTATCCTGTGCAAGCTTTTTCATCTCCCAGTACCTACTGCAACCTACATCCTTCTGAATCTGCTTAGTGTATTCATCTCTTGGTCTCCCTCTACGATTTTTACCCTCCACGCTGCCCTCCAATACTAAATTTGTGATCCCTTGATGCCTCAGAACATGTCCTACCAACCGATCCCTTCTTCCACTCAAGTTGTGGCACAAACTTCTCTTCTCCCCAATCCTATTCAATACTTCCTCATTAGTTATGTGATCTACCCATCTAATCTTCAGCATTCTTCTGTAGCACCACATTTCGAAAGCTTCTATTCTCTTCTTGTCCAAACTATTTATCGTCCATGTTTCACTTCCATACATGGCTACACTCCATACGAATACTTTCAGAAATGACTTCCTGACACTTAAATCAATACTGGATGTTAACAAATTTCTCTTCTCCAGAAACGCTTTCCTTGCCATTGCCAGCCTACATTTTATGTCCTCTCTACTTCGACCATCATCAGTTATTTTGCTCCCCAAATAGCAAAACTCTTTTACTATTTTAATTGCCTCATTTCCTATTCTAATTCCCTCAGCATCACCCGACTTAATTAGACTACATTCCATTATCCTTGTTTTGCTTTTGTTGATGTTCATCTTATACCCTCCTTTCAAGACACTGTCCATTCCATTCAACTGCTCTTCCAAGTCCTTTGCTGTCTCTGACAGAATTACAATGTCATCGGCGAACCTCAAAGTTTTTATTTCTTCTCCATGAATTTTAATACCTACTCCGAATTTTTCTTTTGTTTCCTTTACTGCTTGCTCAATATACAGATTGAAAACATCGGGGAGAGGCTACAACCCTGTCTTACTCCCTTCCCAACCACTGCTTCCCTTTCATGTCCCTCGACTCTTATAACTGCCATCTGGTTTCTGTACAAATTGTAAATAGCCTTTCGCTCCCTGTATTTTACCCCTGCCACCTTTAGAATTTGAAAGAGAGTGTTCCAGTCAACATTATCAAAAGCTTTCTCTAAGTCCACAAAAGCTAGAAACGTAGGTTTGCCTTTCCTTAATCTTTCTTCTAAGATAAGTCGTAAGGTCAGTATTGCCTCACGTGTTCCAGTGTTTCTACGGAATCCAAACTGATCTTCCCCGAGGTTGGCTTCTACTAGTTTTTCCATTCGTCTGTAAAGAATTCGTGTTAGTATTTTGCAGCTGTGACTTATTAAGCTGATAGTTCGGTAATTTTCACATCTGTCAACACCTGCTTTCTTTGGGATTGGAATTATTATATTCTTCTTGAAGTCTGAGGGTATTTCGCCTGTTTCATACATCTTGCTCACCAGATGGTAGAGTTTTGTCAGGACTGGCTCTCCCACGGCCGTCAGTAGTTCCAATGGAATATTGTCTACTCCAGGGGCCTTGTATCGACTCAGGTCTTTCAGTGCTCTGTCAAACTCTTCACGCAGTATCATATCTCCCATTTCATCTTCATCTACATCCTCTTCCATTTCCATAATATTGTCCTCAAGTACATCGCCCTTGTATAGACCCTCTATATACTCCTTCCACCTTTCTGCTTTCCCTTCTTTGCTTAGAACTGGGTTTCCATCTGAGCTCTTGATATTCATACAGGTCGTTCTCTTATCTCCAAAGGTCTCTTTAATTTTCCTGTAGGCGGTATCTATCTTACCCCTAGTGAGATAGGTATCTACATCCTTACATTTGTCCTCTAGCCATCCCTGCTTAGCCATTTTGCACTTCCTGTCGATCTCATTTTTGAGACGTTTGTATTCCTTTTTGCCTGTTTCACTTACTGCATTTTTATATTTTCTCCTTTCATCAATTAAATTCAATATTTCTTCTGTTACCCAAGGATTTCTACTAGCCCTCGTCTTTTTACCTACTTGATCCTCTGCTGCCTTCACTACTTCATCCCTCAAAGCTACCCATTCTTCTTCTACTGTATTTATTTCCCCCATTCCTGTCAATTGCTCCCTTATGCTCTCCCTGAATCTCTGTACAACCTCTGGTTCTTTTAGTTTATCCAGGTCCCATCTCCTTAAATTCCCACCTTTTTGCAGTTTCTTCAGTTTTAATCTACAGGTCATAACCAATAGATTGTGGTCAGAGTCCACATCTGCCCCTGGAAATGTCTTACAATTTAAAACCTGGTTCCTAAATCTCTGTCTTACCATTATATAATCTATCTGATACCTTTTAGTATCTCCAGGGTTCTTCCATGTATACAACCTTCTTTCATGATTCTTAAACCAAGTGTTAGTTATGATTATGTTGTGCTCTGTGTAAAATTCGACCAGGCGGCTTCCTCTTTCATTTCTGTCCCCCAATCCATACTCACCTACTATGTTTCCTTCTCTCCCTTTTCCTACACTCGAATTCCAGTCACCCATGACTATTAAATTTTCGTCTCCCTTCACAATCTGAATAATTTCTTTTATTTCATCATACATTTCTTCAATTTCTTGGTCATCTGCAGAGCTAGTTGGCATATAAACTTGTACTACTGTAGTAGGCGTGGGCTTCGTATCTATCTTGGCCACAATAATGCGTTCACTATGCTGTTTGTAGTAGCTTACCCGCATTCCTATTTTCCTATTCATTATTAAACCTACTCCTGCATTACCCCTATTTGATTTTGTGTTTATAACCCTGTAGTCACCTGACCAGAAGTCTTGTTCCTCCTGCCACCGAACTTCACTAATTCCCACTATATCTAACTTCAACCTATCCATTTCCCTTTTTAAATTTTCTAACCTACCTGCCCGATTAAGGGATCTGACATTCCACGCTCCGATCCGTAGAACGCCAGTTTTCTTTCTCGTGATAACGACATCCTCTTGAGTAGTCCCCGCCCGGAGATCCGAATGGGGGACTATTTTACCTCCGGAATATTTTACCCAAGAGGACGCCATCATCATGTAATCATACAGTAAAGCTGCATGCCCTCGGGAAAAATTACGGCTGTAGTTTCCCCTTGCTTTCAGCCGTTCGCAGTACCAGCACAGCAAGGCCGTTTTGGTTATTGTTACAAGGCCAGATCAGTCAATCATCCAGACTGTTGCCCTTGCAACTACTGAAAAGGCTGCTGCCCCTCTTCAGGAACCACACGTTTGTCTGGCCTCTCAACAGATACCCCTCCGTTGTGGTTGCACCTACGGAACGGCTATCTGTATCGCTGAGGCACGCAAGCCTCCCCACCAACGGCAAGGTCCGTGGTTCATGGGGGGGGGGGGGGCACAAAAGATAAAAAGCCAAAAGCGTACTAACCTGATCACTCATCTCCGCGATTTCGGTACTAGCTTCACATTACGTACGTGCTGCGTAAGAGCGTGATGTAAAGACAAACGAGACTGATGCCCCTCAGATGTCTCACTAGAAACGGTAAATGGTTTCTAAAGGAACGTATGACTGCACGTACGACGATATGGTGCTAGTCACATATGACTAACGACGCATACAAGTATAATTTGCAGACGAGGAAATAATGCACTATCACCAACATGTCTAAGGCTGCGTACAGATAAGTCAAATTATGTGCTATATACTTTTACTCGAAGGTGATAGTTTCACAGGGGCTTGAGAGATGGAGTAATCGGTCCCTAACTGCCAAAAAATGCCATGGTTGCCGCTCTGTGTAGTGATGAAGCAAACAGTTGTAACTTCTCAAAAACAAGTAATGTATGACGACATAAATCTCGGGTGAACAGCCTAGTGTGAGTGTACAATGGACACAGTATTTCGGCAATCGACCTTGGTGCCATCATCATATGTGCTGATGTACTGCCAAGGGACGACAGGCGTGAGGTATATATCAGATTCCCCCTCCCCTCCCTCGGGCGCTCCCTCGGCCGTCCGCGCCGCGGGCGCTCTCTCGGCGTTCCAATGGAACATTTGAGGAAGAAGCCTTGGAGTCAGCGCATCTAAAAACTACCTAATTCTTCAGATACATGGACGACACGTTTGTTATTTGGCCACATGGAAGAGACAAGCTTGCGAAATTTCTCGCACATCTCAAGACATGGGAATATCAAGTTCACCATGGAGGTGGAATCGGATTGCATGCTCCCCTTCTTGGATGTTCTCGTCAAAAGACGAGATGACGGCGGGTTGGGGCGCAGCGTGTTTAGAAAGAAAGCTCACACCGACTTATACCTACACGCGGATAGCTGCCACCACCCTGCTCGGAAGAACGGCGTGCTCAAAACTCTTGTACACGGAGCTCGCGTCCTCTCTGACGAGGACAGACTCCAACGAGAATTGACCCATCTTAAGTCCATGTTTCCGAGGTGCGGTTATAAGGAAAGGCAAATCCGGGATGCTCTGCGTCCGACACTCGCAACACAACCGGCAGAAACTAATGAAGAACCTGAGGAAAACACGGCCATGGCATTCATTCCGTTTTGTGGGGCCTTATCAGAAAAGGTTGGACTCATTTCACGCAAATATCAAGTAAAAACCGTCTTCTGCCCTCCAACTAAAACTAGAGCATTTCTTGGCAATGTTAAGGACGACCTTGGTTTACGTAAATCAGGGGTTTACAAAATACCGTGGCAATGCCTTACGGAATACGTAGGTGAGACAGTTGGCACCATTGAAGACCGATGCCGTGAACACCAACGGCACACTGCTGTTATCTACACCGATTATTCAATTGTATAAAAGCAATGAGAATAAATGAAAAAATTTTAAAAGAAAAACAGCGTTATGACCACAACTTTAAATTAATAAAAAAATTACTTTAAAAAATGTAACTTTAACATAACTGCAGATCCGAGTTCATTAGTTGTGAAATTTAGTCAATTATCAGGCCTTGTGAATATGGAAGATAACAATTTGTGAAAGCTATTACGTTTCAAAAATACTCAAATAGCAAGATCTTATAAATACGTGAATTAACTATTATGGAAAATATTCGGCATATGATGTTTTGATAGCCTGAAAGATCTACACAGCAATCAGCACATTCTCGATGTTTGGCGTTCACACCGGCCGCGCGTCTGAATTCCGTGCTCGAGAGCTCAAGTGACATCAGCAGGCAGGAGGGCCTGCACACACCAATAACGGCTTCTAGAAGACACAGACCCAGTATTAATACACAGTTCATTAAAATACTGAAACCAACAGCCAAGCACTGGGTAGCACCAAATGCAGGAAGAGATGTTAAACGTTATACTGTGACAATCACTATTAAAGCAATAGTTCATTATATAGTCTCCAATGACTTGAAATTTCACTTGATAAATTTATAAACCACAGCTAGCTCAAGGTGATAATGATCAGACAATCCGCACACAACCTTAAATACCAAAGCAACGTTTGACGGCGCAGAATTGTTACTATTATACTTGCCAACAAGGAAGAAGTTTGCAATTTCAATTTAAATTAGCGGCTGAAGTTATACACAAAGAATAAACTATTATTCATAAAATTGACCACTTAACATGTTAACAATAATAATAAAAAAGGAATAGCCGGATGTAGGCCACACTTGTAATTCAAGATAAATGCAAGTGGACCAGGGCACAGTACAGGTATGTTGATTTAAAAAAAAAAAAAAAAAAAAAAAAACTGTGTGTGAAATCTTATGGGACTTGACTGCTAAGGTCATCAGTCCCTAAGCGTACACACTACTTAACCTAAATTATCCTAAGGACAAACACACACACCCATGCCCGAGGGAGGACTCGAACCTCCGCCGGGACCAACCGCACAGTCCATGACTGCAGCGCATGAGACCGCTCGGCTAATCCCGCGCGACCACATGGAATTGCAATATCAAGTATCCCGGACCCACATCCAAGTGGTTTAAGGAATGACTAGCGAAAATCTGTGGCTACACAGGGCAATCACATCCAAAGGTTCCACCACAAAATAGCTTACCATTTAAAGTTAGTCCAGGAGCTCGCTGTTAACATGCACGCCAGGGTAAACTCCCGCGCTCTTCTCAGTATTCGAGATAGACACGACTCTTAAACAGAGCCCATGTTGACCTGTGACTGCTTCCGCACTCCAGTTCCACTCGCCGCCAGACCTAGGCGCCGGAATGTCAACACCATGCGTCATCGCAGTACACCACGCGCCGACTGACTACTCGCGATGCTCCGCGCGCTGTCTTCCCTCTTTCACTGCCGCCAACCGAGTTAGCGTCACTGCCCCAACCGAGTTTCTTCTCGCCAACCGCGGCCATCGTAAATAGAGGGCGCTAGCCAATCAGGACGCCACAAAGCGCGTAATTTCGGCAGAAAAACTATCCTGCCAAGAGCATCGGAGAAAATCATGGCTCACCAACACCTCTTTTCGTGTTTTCCCTTAAGAAAGTGGCACAGTGAATATTATTATTGGTTTAAAATAGTCTTGGTTGCAATTTTAGTTTTTTTATTTATCAATTAAGCGTTTCACCTTATTTAGGCATCTTCAGGCTGATCTTAATTTGGTATTCCTTATCGTCGAGTACATCAGGCCAACATCGCCTTCGTCTTGGAGTCACGTCCATATAGAAGGTGTTTACTGAGGTTAAAGAATGCGATGTTGGCCTGATGTACTTGACGATGCCCTTTAGCTACATTGTCTAAAGGATCGTCCTAAGAAATACCAAATTAAAATCAGCCTGAAGATGGATAAATAAGGTGAAACGCGTAGTTGATAAATAGAAAAACTAAAATTGCAACCAAGACTGTTTTCAACTAATATTAATAAACACTGGTTTGCTGATTCATGCTACAGATGGACTGGAAGAATTTACACAGTGACTATTACTGATGTCCTTGATTTCATGACAAACACGTGTTCTAGGTTCTCTCTGTTAACAAGTAATTAGAAAGATTACGCCTCCCATTTGCAATAATTTCTAGCTGACTCATAGCTTTCCCTTCTAATCTTGTAACTATGGAGGCCCTGTTGATCAGCCAACATTTTCTTCCAGCTCTGATCTCCACAATGTACTAATTACACTTCATATTTTAAAACAAAGGCTTAATTGTTTCACAGCTGGCACTATCTCAGCCACATGTCCCGATAACAAATTTTCATTCTCTATTTCCCACACTTATGCTACCACCGAAAACCTTGGCCTTTGTTACGCCACTTCGCGGAAATGTGGGTCGTATCCTTCACCGCACCTAGGGGCGAACCTATAAAATGGTCTCCTGCAGATCACCTGGAAGCACGCATGAGATTTGTCAGTAGCGCATTGTAGTGTGCAATCCTTGTCTGCACATTATGAAGAATTGTTTTTCTCCATATCAACGCTCAAGAAATCTAGCTGTTGGTAAACTTCCACACATCTTATTTGCCTTTTCATGTGTCGGGCTATGCATTTCTTACGGCTGAGGATCAAAAACATGAGGTTGCGAGGTGCCGGGGCAAGCAGTGTATTTAACACTAAATTCTTCTAGAATCTACATATGTAAATGATGCTCTAACCCCCCCCCCCCATTCTAACTCCGACTTTTGCTGTTGCACATGGATTAAAAAATATACGCGAACTGACTGTAATCAACCCTGCAAGTGGAGTAGAAAAGAGTTTGGCACTTGCAATAATTTAATTTGATAAATAAGTTAAATAAAGGAAGGTTTCATTAACGTAGTGAGAAATGATGGGTTGCTCTACCGACTAACAGAATGAAAGTTCTGTCCAAAATAACAATATGATTTATTAAGACTAAACACAAATTAATAAACAAAAACACATGAAACATTTATAATACATCAAATTGGCTCAAATTGGATACTCAAACAAACGCTGTGAAGGTGAAGTTGTCCCTAAACTAGATTGTGAGGTTTATGACGAAGTGGTATGTGGAGCGAATTCCTTGCCACTCAAATCTTAAGAGAGACACACAGCTAACCCCACATTAATTTCTGCTACCCAAGACAGAACAAAATTAGAAATAGACGAACAGGTGCGCTCTGCTGAGCTCTGATTATCACATAGGAAAATCCCTATCTGCCGGTGCTGCGGACATACGTTACCAAACTGTCTTCTTAACTGCCAGAACACGATCTGGCGTACCGGAGGCGATGGCTGGTTGCTTCGACGTCCTCGACCGAAAAGCGAGAGCCGACTACCTAGAGCACCTGTACAGGCCGAACACACAACATTCCCGCCCCCACGACAGTGGCCGTGGTTAAACGTTCCAATCAGCAAGTCGAAAACCGGCGGAAAATTCAACTCCATTGCCGGAGCACTACCATTCCACCAATGGAGATTCTTGGCGCCAATTTCTGCGCTGATTTTGCTACGTCACGGAGCTATGCCCTGAGCAACCCAATCACAGTTACTATTTTGCAGAAAGCGCGGGAATTTTCCCGCCACAACTGCCTGGGTACACAAGTCATTCCCACGCCTCGCTGGTAGCCCGCCAGAAAGTGTTTTCGCTAAGATTCTGCGAAGTAACGGAACCTCTAGCCCAGCTGCTACTTCAGACCCCTCCGGGTGTGTCTTTTGACAATGTCGGCGTCTGCAAAGCATTCACTCGACTTCCTCACACCCGTCGGCTTAACCCTTTCCAGATCAGCGGAGCCCGCCTGTCACCGGACCACCCGTGTGACGAGAGACGCTGCGTGGGAAGTCTGCGTGAGAAGGAATAGCGACTTTTCACTGCATGCAATTAGAGAGGAAAATCGTAAGATAGAAATATGAGAGGGGGCTCATGCCACCTGTCAAGGTGATGGCATCAGCACATATATACGATCTGAACTCAGGGAAAGTTTTATGCACTTTCAACTCAAACGAAGAACGGCGGCGAAATTCGTGTTCATTGGTATACGTCCACAGTGCTTGAAGAGTTTCCTTTCGTCACCTAGAAGTCTCTAAGTATGAACTCCACGACTTGCTTTCAGGCAGAATGACAGTCACATCTGTATCAACACACTTATGTCGTCGCAATGAGAGGTATGGAAGTATGTGGACTGCATAAACACATTCCGTCCACAATAAATAAAAAAAAGGATTCCCAAGTTGGACATTCCCCAACACAACCTAGAAAATGGCTCTGAGCACTATGCAACTTAACTTCTGAGGTCCTCAGTCGCCTAGAACTTACAACTAATTAAACCTAACTAACCTAAGGACATCACATACATCCATGCCCGAGACAGGATTCGAACCTGCGACCGTAACTGTCGCTCGGTTCCTGACTGTAGCGCCTAGAACCGCACGGCCATTCCGGCCGGCACACAACCTAGAACCATACTGCGCTCAGTCACATTTTTATATATGTAATAATAATAAAATGATTGACAAACTACGAGATGTAAGTCAAATCTTGACTGCAGAACCTCCAGCACATGATGTAATACGAGGGAGTGAAGAAAAGTAATGCCATGAAATTTTTCATGTGAAAACTCATAGATCTTTCTAAGTAAACCAAACGTTAGTAACATTCTACATCTTAATACTTCATGTCTACATATTTATCGGAAGATAGTGACCCCGGCGAGGGACACATTTTTCACAACGAGAGACGCATTTGTTGTTACCGTCACTGTAGAATGTTTGCCTTGTTGACGTGGCAGAATCCTCACCGCCCCTTGATTCATCACTATCAAACTAAAGTTCTCTAAGTTGTTTTTTAAGTTTTCAAAACGTGAAATTCGGATGGAGCATAATGGGAACTGTATGTAGGATGACCGACGCCAGTGAACACTGTTTCTCACGCACAAATACAAGCAGTATATGTTACACACCGCCATGTTACGCTCTACAGCCCTCGTGCGGCAGACGGCTCCTGAAGAATAAAGATATAGTACATTAATAACATTTGTTTTATTTAAAAAGGCTGTAAGAGTTTTCCCAAAAAAATATTCGAAGAGATTGCTTTTTAGCACGCACTCGTCTTCCTGATGTACTCCAACAGTCATCAAGGCTCAAATAACGCCACATAATTTGTTATAAATCGTGACGCTCCGAAAGCTCACTGTTCAGAAACTCAAAGGCATAAAATAATCTGTAAGACCAGAATTGACTGTAAAATTTATGAAATTAAAGAAAAGTCCACAGCTCTCTTAAGAATAATACGCCAAAGGGATACTATACTGAAAAAACAGGGTAAAGCGATACCTTCGTTTGTCGAAATCTGCTATGTTCGTTCCTTTGTGTGCAGCGATACGACACACCCGATTCTCTTGAAGGCTCTCAGCAACTTGGGTGCGAGGACGGCAAAATCAGTAACTACACTGAAGTGCCAAAGAGACTGGTATAGGTATGCAAATTCAAATACAGATATACGTAAACAGACAGAACACGGTGCTGCGGTCGGCAACGCCTATATAAGACAACAAGTGTCTGGCGCAGTTGTTAGATCAGTATTGGCTGCTACAATGGCTTTACGCCTCGCTGGGCCCTATCAACATCGACATTGGACTATTGATGACTGGAAACATGTTGCGTGGAGGGACGAGTCTCATTTCAAATTGTATCAAGCGGATGGACGTGTACAGGTATGGAGACAGCCTCATGAATACAGCAGGGGACTGTTCAAGCTAGTGGAGGCTCTTTAATGGTGTGGGGCGTGTACATTTGGTGTGATGTGGGTGCCCTGATACGTCTAGATACAGATGACACGTACGTAAGCTCCTGTCTGATCACCTGCATACATTTATGTCTATCGTGCATTCCGACGAACTTGGGCAAATCTAGCAGAACAATGCGACACCCCAGACGTCCAGAACAACTACAGAGTGGCTCCACGAACACTGTTATAACACTTCCGCTAGGCCAACCAGGTCAAATCGTAAGAGGATTTCTAGGCCAACCAGGTCAAATCGTAAGGGGATTTCCATAGTTGGTATGGACGGCTGCTCGCTCTCTGTGTCTGGCCTTGACCCACGGCGGATCAAATCTTAAAGCCTGATATCCCAAAGACTGAAGTGTTCGGGTAGGGCGCATGTATCCTCCACTGAATAAACCACTTGTGTGTTCAGTATGCATTTATATAACTCCTAAATTCTTCTCCTATTCCAACGCCCAGACGTCAAGCTCGGTGACTGTACACTGGTGCATAGAAGTGCAATCCAATCTTTACAGCGCAAGGTGGTCACAGCGTGCGAAACGGCACACACGCACAACGTCTTGCACCATGCGGTGCGACGCTTGGCATGTCTACGCACTACTCGGTACGTCTCGGATTTGCTGGGTACTCCTCGGTAAAGAGCAACGTTTCATTTAACAGTGAGATGCTAAGGTATTCCTTTAGACACTTGGAGCACCATTTTTCGATGTACTCAGTTCGGCAGAATCGTGGTGTAAAAGCGGTTTCTCATTAGGTATTTGTTCAGGATATAAAGGGTGTTTACAAGTCCAGTCACTATATGCCGAAAAAGAGGCAGTCTAACGACTTATCATCACAAGTCTTTAAAAACTGAAGGGTATCACAGATCAGAAGGATGAGAATCCTCGACATCTGTTATGCGGTCGCATAATGGACGGGCGCCGCAAATTTGCTAGGAAATGGCAAAACAACACCATACAGAAGGAAATAATGATTAGTTGATGACGTAAGACCAACAATTACAACAATCGACAGACGACTTGTGCGGAATTCATTGATTGGTACATTACCAAGACTAAATTTGCAGGCATGGAGCACGTGATGAAACTGATGGTGCGAATTGTAAAGATACTATACCGTTAGTTGCAATGGTTTTGGATGGAATTCACTGAAGTGTAGGGAGATATTATATGCCTGCAAAGTACATTAATGAAGTCAGTGGACACGGCTCGATCGATTTTTTGAATTAAGACCCGCTATTATTGAATTTCTGAAGGAAAAAGGAAGTAGCAACGAAAATAAAAATGTCTGGAATGAATTGCAGACCTTGAGTTTTAAGCAGACCGTACTGTGAAATGCCCTCACTAAGATACTGAAAGCTGAGAACAACACATTTCTGATTTGACAGTGAAAAATTTAAAAATAAAACCTCATTTTCAAAGAAAGAACTTCTGACATAAAACAACGTCCATTTCCCTAACCTCATCGACGGTAAGGAAAAGCCGCGCAGGATTAGGCGAGCGGTCTAAGGCGCTGCTGTCATGCACAGTACGGCTGGTCCCGGCGGAGGTTCGAGTCCTCCTTCGGGCATGGGTGTGTGTGTTTGTCCTTAGGATAATTTAGGTTAAGTAGTGTGTAAGCTTAGGGACTGATGACCTTAGCAGTTAAGTCGCATAAGATTTCACACACATTTGAACATTTTTTTGATAAGGGAAACGCGAATTTTGAAGAATACATTGTGACACTGAAAGAATTATAAAAAAAGTGTGAATCTTGAGTTTCTCCCGGCGTATTTGATAGTCAAAATATCCACGGGTGTACTGCCGGTCTACAGTGTCCAACGGGCACAATATTTCGGCGATCATACATGTCGCCATCATCAGGTGAACTGACGGACTGAGCTCCTGTGAACGTGCCGGCACGGAGATCCGTACGACCGTGGCGCGGGGCGCGGACGGCGGCGTGAGCGCGCCGCGGGCGGAGCGTATTTAAATTTTCCGCCGCCGCGACCGAACCCAGTTCCCCCTGAGCAGCCATAGCGTACGGATCTCCGTGTCGGCACGTTCACAGGAGCTCAGTCCGTCAGTTCACCTGATGATGGCGACATGTATGATCGCCGAAATATTGTGCCCGTTGGACACTGTAGACCGGCAGTACACCCGTGGATATTTTGATTATAAAAATAGTTTTCTAAACGTTTCGAAGAGGTTGCCTGCCTTACATCAGTTTCTGAGATATTTTCGAGACCGTTTGCCGTTCCAGTTGAGAACGCCTTTCTTACGTGCAGATGGAACTGACAGATCTGCAATAGAATTTCAGTTTAAACGACAAATTCTCTTACGTTAAAACTGTTCGGCATTTCTATATTGTTTTCTTCAGGAAGAGTTTTCACTTCTCCATAATGCAGTTGCAAACGTGTTACTGTGTTTCGATTGACGTACGTATGTGACAGGTGTTTCCGAGTATGAAACTAAATAAGTTACGATTAAGTAGCAACCTGAATGCAGAAAATCTGCTAAATTGTCTGCATCTGTCCGTATGCTGACAGTTTGTACTAGATATAAAATCATATTATGCCTTCAGTGTGACAAAAATAATCAACAACTATTGAAAATTTCGGCGTGTTTCGGTTTCTCCCTCTCTTTCCCCTCTTCCCGATCAGATAGCATCATAGGGGGGAAGTGTGCACTCGGGCAACTTAGATTCGCATGCATGCAAGAGCTCCTTACACTTTCAGAATTCTTGACAATCCCGGTTTTAGCATACTCATAGCTTCTAAAAGACTTCCACAATAATACATTCCCACAAAATGTGTATTCCTCAGCTGCCTTCCCTATTTCATCTATCAGAGCTACCCAGTCGTCTGCTGTTGCATTCCTTTCCACTGTTTCAGTACGTTGCCTAATGCTCACTCTGAAACTTTCAACATCCTAATGTTCCTTCCATTTACCCTGTCCCATATCCCTAACGTCTTGCATTTCATAATTTCTTCAGTTCCATTCTTCAGTTCACGAAGATTAAATTAAGGTGTGAGTTCAATCTGCCCCCTGATGCGTTTTATTGATTTAAATCGGTTTCTAAATCTTTGTCTTACAATTATATATGTGATCTGAATCCTTCCTGTAACTCTAGATCTCTTCCACATACACAGCCATCCAAAATCATTCTTAAACTAGGTATTCTTCCTCTTCAGTAGCGCTGCAGCCCTTGGTGAGCCTTGGCTTCTTCAACAATCTTCCTCCACACTTCTTGATATTTTGCTGCTCTTTTCCACCCCCGGACTCCCATATTGGCGATATCCATTATTACCTCGTCGATCCATCTTCTTCTAGGTCTCCCTTTTCGCCTAACTGAATGGATCATACCTTTCATCATTTTTCTTTTAATTCTATCCTCTGCCATTCTCTCCAAGTGTCCTAGCCATCGTACTCGCTGTGATTTCACAAATTTTACTATGACCCTGCCTTGTATTAACTCCTGTAATTCTACATTGTAGCGTATTCTCCAGCCTTCTTCCTCCCTTACTGGCCCATAGATTTTGCGTAGTAATTTCCGCTCAATGCTTCTTATTGCATTTTTATCGTGTTCTGTCAACGTCCATATCTCTGAGCCCTTGTGATAACTGGGCAGTTTAGTTTTTCTTGCAACAAGGCTATTTTTGAAAAGCTGCATATTTGCAAAGTAAACTCTGTTTGCTGCTTGTACTCTTTCCCTTATAGCCTTTCCAATATTGTTATCATTTGTTATTAGAGCTCCCAAGTAGTTAAAAGAGGACACTCCGTTGAAGCATTTCCCATTGATGTTTAGGTTTTTAGGGGTTTTTCTGGCCTCAGATTGTGACATAACCATATATTTTGTTTTGTTTTCATTTACTATGAGGCCAATTTTTAAGGCTTCTGTTTCCATTGCCCGGTATGTTTCTAGGAGTGTATTGGTATTTATTCCTACTATAGCAATGTCATCAGCGTATGCACATATCTGGCTAGTTTTCATAAATATGGTGCCTCTTTTGTTGATTTTATTTACTATACTATGCAGGGCTTTATTGAATAGGACACTGGAGAGACTATCCCCTTGCTTCACATCTTTATTAAAGTCAAAGCTTTCACTTGTTCTGCTAAGGACCTTGTCTCTGTCATTGTCATTGTGATTAGTCTTATTAATTTAGCACATATACCAACTTCTTTCAGTACTTTGTATAGTTCTTGCCGATTTATGCTGTCAAAGGCTTGTTTGAAATCGATGAATAGGAAATGCAGATCTATATCATATTCATAGAACTTTTCCATCATTTGTCTTATCACAAATATTTGATCAGTTGTTCCTCTGTCTGGTCGTAAGCCACACTGATATTCACCTAGTATGCCTTCTGCACACTTCTGTATCCTTTCGTTTAATATACTTGTGAAGATCTTATAAGCTGTACTTAGCAGTGTTACGCCTCTATAGTTCTCACATGCTGTTCTGTCCCCTTTCTTATAAATGGGGACTATTATTCCAATTTTCCAGTTATCTGGCATAGTTTCTGTTTCCCATATATCTGATCTTAATGTGTGCGGTTCCTTTATTACAACCTCTCCACCAGTTTTTATTAATTCAGGAATTATGCTGTCTTCCCCAGGAGCTCGATTGTTTTTTGACTTGTGCACAGCTTGGGAGACCTCTTGTAGTGTTGGCTTTCTTGCCTCATTGGTTTCATTGTCTACTTCCAGCTCCACTCTTCCCTCCTGTGCGGCTGTCTCTTCATCTTCTAGGCTGGTGCTTAGTGTATCTTTGAAATACTCTGCCCGTCTTCCCTCTATCTTTTCTTCCTCCCTTATCATTTTCCCATCTTTACTGGAACAGACCATTGTTTTTGGTTGGAACCGATTATTCATTTTGCCTATGGCATGATAGAACTTTCTTATTTCACTCTGTTTCTTTAGTTCTTCTAGTTCTTGAAATTTCTTCTTATTTCACTCTCTTTTCTTTCTCTTGCACAGTCTGTTAGCTCTTCTCCTTAATTCTCTATATTGTCCCACATCATTTCTGGTTTCTCTCTGTAGCACTTCTGTTCTTGCCCTGTTATTTTCCTCTATTGGTGACTTGCAGTCTTCATCAAACCATTCCTGGGTTCTTCTGTTTCTTCTTGTGCCTATTATTTCCTCTGCAGCATCCTTAATGGCTTTTTCAAACCTGTTCCACCTTTCATCTATTCTTACTGTGGTCTCTTCATTGCTCAACTTTCTGTTTAGTGTTACTTGGTATTTTTTTACATCATCAGGAATGTTCAGTTTGTTTGTATTCCATTTCATCATCTTTCCCATTCTGTTGCCATTTGTTAGTGACAGTTTCTCTCTCAAGATTGATTTTATCACAAAGTGGTCTGAATCACAGTTTGATCCTCTGCAGCTCCGTACATCCGTAACTGACGTGGAGTGGCGTGCAAACACTAAAATATGGTCAATCTGATTGACTACTCCATTGGCTGCAGACTTCCATGTACCCAGATGGATCCTTTTGTGTGGGAAGCAGGTACTTTTAACAATCATATTATTCCTTTCTGCGAATTGGCATAGTAAGTCTCCGTTCTCATTGTTTTCTTCATGTAGTGAATATTTTCTAGAAACTCCATATGGATTAAACTAGGTATTAGCAGTCATTAATTTAGTACAAATTACACCACAGGTATCCTCTGTTATTCTTTTCCTCATTCCATGTTCTCCTCTTACTTTTCACTGTTTTCTTCTTACCAAATTCCAGTCACCTATCGCAAATAAATTCCCGTCTCTCCGATTCATCTGAAACATTTCCTTAAGTTTTTTCAATAAGTTCATTAGCAGCAGAGATAGCTTGCTTATAAACGAGTACTACTGTGGTGAGTATTGACTTCATGTCTATCGTACTCTGATAGTAGCTTACACAAATTCTTGTTTTCTTATCCATTATTAGGTAAGCTCCTGCACTACCCCTACTTCATTTGGTGTTGATAACCCCTTACTGACATGATGGGAAGTCTTGTTCCTTTTGCCACCAGGTTCGCTAGTACCTACTATATTTAACATTAAGGGATCAGAAATTCCACATTGCAACCCGCAGAACGAGAGTTTTGTTTTCCTCGTAATATCCACCCGAGTACTTCCCTACCGGAGATCCATAGATCAGATACCCAGATAATGGCCTGATCACCATTAAGCCATAGACATGCACACCCTCAGGTAAAGAATAACGGTTGTAGTTTCCCCTTGCATTCAGCTAGTCTCAGTAACAGTGGAGCAAGGCCATGTTACAATCGGCAGTGGTTAACCATTCGGACTGCTGTCCCTACAGTTATTAAGAAAGACTGCTGCCCCTCTTCAGGAAACAAAGGATAGTCTGGGCTCTCTCCAGATGCTTTTCTTTTGTGGTTCCTTTGGTAAATCTATCTGTATTGATGATGTATGAAAGCCATCTCACCTCGACAAAGTCCTTTGTCCATAAGGGGATAAATAAAGTATAAAATCAAATTGCACTATTTGAGGAACCATTATAAAACTGTCATCAAAGAAGACAGCACATTTCTAGACAAATATTGGTAATTCTTTACAGATTTCTTCTAAGGTAGTGCTGAATGGTTAGAGTAACCGCATACCAAAACTCATTATCTATGTGCATACACTCAAATGCTAACAGAAATCAAATTAAATTTTTGTCACCACCGTGCTGGAAGCCACGTTCCATAATTGAAAGCCAGCGAATATTTCTTGTACAGGTTTATGCATTACTACTATATGTTGCTGAATAATTAAACTAAATCAATTTTTAATTAATGTAAATAATTACACAAAATGATAATGGTAGTAAATTTCGCCTGGATTAATAAAGCAATATATAACACAGACAGTGAATTGAGCTTTATATACACACGCTGGGAAACGGTGGACAAGTAACGCAGACAGTGAATAAAATTTAATCTAACGAAAATGATTAAGTAACTAAGATGCTGTATAACATTATCTCGTGGCTCACAGTAAACTAATTGATGCAAGGACACAATATGCGCATTTTTTCTGATATTGAACTTTTGGAGAAGATAACCTGTATTGTCAAATGGCAATAAATTAACCAGTGCTCGAAAATTTTAAATTCCTATAACTGACCGTAGATGAGTGCTTCTATCTTTACTACAGAAATGGTCTTCCTTGCTCTGCCGCTGAAACATGAATGCTTGATTCCTTTTCACACTTTACAATAGCGTATGGTGTCAAATTTTGGAATCTCACAGTAGATTCACAATGGATGTTCTTAACTAATTATTGAGCAATCAGTCTGACATATCTTGTCAATTTACGAGATTGCCTAGGTGTGTGGGAATTCAAGCTGTGCTGCCCCTTTATGTATACTCCATCATAGGACTTATGAATTATATAAACTTATTCAATAAAACCTTCCACATTAACTCGGCGAACACAATATGGAAAATATGTTTCACAGAATATTTATTGTATAGAAAATACATAGTACAGAAAAGTGTGTAATTTTCTGTAGTTCAGTGAATTTACAGAATTATCAGAGTCGCAGAGAAGTTTGCCTTTACTTAAGTGGTGACCAGTTTCGCACTTTTATAGTCCATTATCTAACCATCCACCTAATTCCTACCATAACATCATAATGAGCGCACGGCTGGCCACTTTGCTTGTTGAGAGGCTGAGTGCAAGAAACTATTTGTATTTGACTGTCCAGTGCCGCATGTAGCACTGTATGCTTGCATCTCCCAACAGCAAGAATGTTTACTCATCGATTGCCCAGCAACAAGTCCTCTTCTCGGACTTAATTCTCTCTAACTAGACTGTTTCTGCCAGTGTAGGGACCTTGCCAACCACTTGCAGGATACCTTGTGAGTTTTGACCAACAATAACTTCCTAAATAAATTAAACAAACTCACGTTTTCGTGGATTTTGTGATGGTTAACCAGTTATGGTGTGGCATGGGGAAGAAGGCAGAAAATCTCTTCTACTCCATGACAGGTTTCTAAGCCTGTCCTATTGAACAACTTACATGCAAGCACACATGTATAAACACAAGCTCTACAGAAACAATTACTGTGAGCTAATTCAGAGTGCCCATTGCAAGGATTTTAAATGAACAAACTCATGTCACGTGACCCGACAGAAACAGCGTTTCTCATGCTTCTCCCATTCTGCCAGCTTCATCTGGCTTCAGTATGTTATCGTTCCAAAAGGTTTTCTTCAGGCTACTCGCACAACGGAGTTTTGTTGCAGATAGCTCGTCCCCTAAGTCACCTGCTAGGCTGAGATGGAACGTAGCGAATTTTTCACTGTCTACCTGCCAAGGAGGGCAGTTTTCAGCTCCTAATCTTTCATGTTGCGCAAGGCAACTAGAAAGAGCTTTCCAAGGAGAATAAGAGGTCTGTTTCCATAATCAAAGGAAAGGGGGAAAAAAAAAGAAACAACTACCTGAGCAGTCACTGGTAGTATTGAATATTGTATGCAGTTATGATGCATCCACAAGAATAGACTACATTTTCATTGGAGATCTGCATATAACTTTACAAATTATGTTAAATGACAATTTGGGGATGCGTTGCTACGGACAATAGACACTGTGCTGAGTGCTAAACACATGAAACTACTAATTCTGCTGTGAAGTTTAACAAAGTGAGGCGAAATGAGAATAACCCTGTCCCTAGAGCAGCATAAGAAAAAGTAGCATTAAGAAAGGCGATAAATTGCTACGAGCGAATGTGAAACCAAGTTTCTTTGGAATTCAACCCCTGCTAACAACAAAGGGTAAAGCAGTGATTTGCAGAGTGTAAGCAAGAGGTAAAACCTGTATAAGTAAACTCTTATGCTAACTTTATAGCGAAAAACTGTTTTTAATCAATGAAACCCAAACTGTACGGACCTGTTATCTACTATATCGATATTTTCAGAATGACCACTGAAGCTACTTTGTAAATAAAAACGAAACATGTGTCGTTTAAAAATACTCTTTAATTGCAGTTAGCTTTTGATGGAAAAACCAACAGTAATTAATTAAAATTGCTGCTGTGGAAGATGGACATGGAAACAAACGTATTATAACTATCGTTCTTTTATTTCATGTTTATATGGGTATCTGTACTACCACTATTTTAATTATTGCTCTGATTCTACTGACGTAATACATCATTAGTTCAAATGTGTGTGAAATCTTATGGGACTTAACTGCTAAAGTCATTAGTCGCTAAGCTTACACACTACTTAACCTAAATTATCCTAAGAACAAAGACATACACCCATGCTCGAGGGAGGACTCGAATCTCCGCCGGGACCAGCCGCACGGTCCATGACGGCAGCGCCTGAGACCACTCGGCTAATCCCGCGCGGCCATCATTAGTAAGCATTGGTGTTCCCTACAATTAGTTACTGGAAATATTGCAACATGTTTGTCCGTTTTATTAATACTTCATTTATTTTAACTTGTATTTTATGTAATTTTAAATTTGAGGTAATTTGGGCTGCAACATCGTGGTATAAAACAATTTTGCCGCAAGCTGTTGGATAAGAAAACAGACGGTGCACAGCTCAACCCTAGGAAAATAGCGAGCTAATATTTCGAATGGAGTCTTGCATTTACCCAACTGAGTGTGCGTAAATTGTATCATCACGCATTTGAGTCATAAAAAAATTTCTCAATATAAACAGACGTGATACAAGTTTATAGCACACGTCAGATTAGTCGTACGTTTGGGGTGGATTTGCTTTTTTTGTAATGATTTGGACCCAGTTATTCAGGTTGCTGTGAATATGAATCAGGATGTCTGTTTCATCGTTCATGACGACTAAGTGTTACTTTTTGTTCTACATTTTCATGACGAGTATGCTATGTACATTCCTCTTTTCCAGTATAATAATAGTTGCATTCATAAGGCTGTGCATTTACGTTTCTGATATGATGAACCCTAAAGTATCCAGCCATCCCTCGACTCCGCCACTAAATCTGTCTCCAGTAAAATGCACCCCGTGAAATTTGCCCCCAGGGAAGGTTCATCAAACCTTCCATCCGAACTCCGCAACTTGCCTGCCGGGTTGAAGAGCCAAGGGGCCTTACGTACTGTACTGATGAAGAAGACTGGAGATTCTTAAATAAGAAGTGCAGAGCCACTTGGGTGGGATCATAAGTTATTTTATATTAGCCGAATACCCTAAGTCGCCCAAGTCTGTTAAGAGAGATATGTCAGATCCCTCTCATATGTGTTTGCTTTTCTGAACTGTTCATTGACCTTTTGCCCCTTGCTAAGCGTTTGCTTGAATAACCAAAATTTTGGGAAGATTAGTGCCATTGTACTCTTTACATTTACTTCTATGATAAATAGTAATCTGGATCCACACTGCTGACACCTTTCCTAATCCAACTAAAATGAAACTCCAATCTCAAAGTAGTTAACAAGGAGGCAGATTAACAAAAGTAACATGTGAAGATGCTGCTGCATGTCTCATTATTTATACCAGGATCGAGATAGCTGTTTGCTATGATCAAAAGTTGCTTAAGAATGGTTTCCACCAGTTAATTCAATGGAAGACTAAGCAGAAACAGCTTCTGTTGCCCTTTTAACTACTTCCTTTTAATAAAATCTAGGTAGGCAATTCGATACTACACTGAACAGGTCAAATAGCGAGTAGATGAGACAATATTGAAATAATAGTTTTTCGTTCATACAAATTAATGTTCAGATGGCCGAGGTTTACAAGTGAATTGCACACCTCTTCCAGCAGGAAGCTCCGTGCTTTCTGCGGACAAAAGAAAGCACCAGTAATGGATACAGCAGAGCCTCTGCCGTGGGAGGTCACTTTGAAAGCCCAGTAGTGGTTCCTCGTGGTCCATTATCAGCCGTGTGCGCCAGAGCGGATACGGTGGTGAGGACAAGCTCCGCTGTAGACGCCATGGCACCAGTCCAGAAAAAAACAGATCAGACCCCCGAACGACATACTAGCACTAATCACGAGTTGACTGCCTCCTCAGTAAGCAGGATGTTGCGTCCCTAGCAGACGTATCCACAACAAGGTGTTTCCGACACTGTGAAAAGAGTTAAGATGCTTTCAAAACATAATCGGAATGAAAGATGGTGAGACGAGCATTTGTTCACGTGTCACAGGTTACCGCCAAGACTGGAGCACTCTTTGACCGCTAGTGAGTGGCACGGAGCTTTTTGAGCTCCACAGGATGAGAGGACGGGTCTCATGTGGAAAATTCCAATAAGTAAGCAAGTAAGCACAACACAAAAGAAATAATGGCATTAGCTGTCAGTGGGCTTCGATTTAAATCAATGGGGAAAGTTGAATATTTGTGCCAGACCGGGATTCGAACCAGAGCCCCTGCTTACTCTTTTTGTGAAAAATTACGAATCCGCGATGCTAGTAACTATTTTCAATTACCTGAGAAGTTTATTCAAGTGACATATTAATTACAATTTCTCACTGCTTTGAAGCAAGTAAAACATCCGTCTTTTCACTTTTTTTAGGGTTACAGTCAGCTACAGGCTGGAGGGGACAAGTTTTGCAGGGGGTTTTGCATGGCCACGATAACTCCACCCTCCCATCGCTAAGTTGCACAATCACACGTTTATCTTCTTTTTATTCTTTCTGTTTTTTGTACGTATATTCATTAAGAAAACAAAACTAGTCCAACCATCCAGGATTCTAAAGGCCCTGCAGGGTGATGAAGGGTGGCAGGCGGACCGAGTCTAATGGTTCGTTACGAATCGGGCCACAGCCGGAACATGTCAGCTTGGTGCGAGCATTTTGAAATTGCTCTTAGGGAAAATGGCAAAATATACGCGACAACGGGAACAGTGCGCAACCTCCACATGTGCAGTCTGCAAGCACAGCCAAGACTCGAGGCGCAACTAATGAGCATCTCGATATAGATATGCCAAGGTACAGAGAAGTGCCCAAGACTTTGTGGCAGGAAAATATTCCACGCTGGGTATAGAAAGGGCTCTGGGTTAGTAAAATGCGACGGCGCTCGCAGAAAACATGCTATCAGCTGCGTTGCTGACGCAGTCGTCCATCCTTGTTCGAAGACGGGAAACAGTCCCGCAGGTCAGGCACGAAGGCCGCCATCAGGACTATCACAGAGTCGACCAAGGAGTCACATTCGCCATGTGCGTCTGCCACGGGCGCAGCCGGTGCAGTCACTGGAACAGAGAAAATGGCTGAAGCCACAGCGTCAGTTACCTTGTCCACAACAGCTGAAGAAAGATCGGAACACTATCCATCAACTGTTCGTGTGATTCCGAGAGCCGCCGGGCGGCTGATGGCGATTTAATCGCTGTCACATATGTGACCGGAAGTACCGTAGACAATGAGGGAAATACCACTCTTCCAGTCCGTAAATGCGTCATCCGTCGCTGCAGATATTCACGTCATGTGGCCCTCTTTTCCACATCCAATGCAAATATGCAGCTGTCTGTCGTACATGATTATGGTCCGACATTCACCATCTGCTGACAGTTAGATAAGACGGAACACGGCTACACAGATCAATTGTCATTCGACGCACCCAGTTAAGAACAGGGTATGTGTGGAAGTGGGCCTAGCACTCTGCCTTATGATCATGTACAACGCCGAATGACCGAAAAGCCGCTAAGACGTCCTCTGCAGGTTCCTCGAATGGCACTTGGAACATGCTAATAGCTACAGTGCCCGATCCTGCATGTTCGACTTTGGCCACGTCGACTTTACCGTCAGCTTCGTGGAAACGGAGTCCCTGTTACGTCTCGTTTAAAATGCGCTCGCACGCCGCGTCATTGGCCATTTTAACGTAAACAGGGTGACAGAGAATCGAGAGATGGATACCCAGAAGTTCCGATGACGGAATCTTAGCCTTCTCAGCGAGGAAAAGTTACACATCTAAGGTTTTCGGTCGTGAATATTCCTGACAAAAACTGAAACGTAATCTCGATTTTTTGTACTTATTTGCCATGATCGCAATTCTTGAAGTCCGCACACAGACAATGTAAATAAACACGAACTCACACGCTCCCCACTGATTTAAATCAGCGTCCGCTGGCAGCTAACATCATTAATTCCTTTGCGTCTTGATTAATCGTGGATGCAAGATCAAAACAGGTTTTTGGCAGAATCATTTTTGTTCACACGTCAGAGTTAAAGAAACGAAAACGTACAGAGTGTGGTGGAGAGAACATTTGGTGTCAGAGGTCCGTGGAGAGCAGCTGCTTTCCAGTTCTCAGATCGATGGAGACCAATTGGTGTTCGTTTGAGATCCGAGGCAGCAACCAAAATGGTCAGTGTTCTCGCTGTGGTCTTAGGATTGAACGAAGATCAGCAACTTACGAAGTTTAGGAATCTTATGGTAAAGGTAGAGTCGTTTCAAAGCCATAGTCTTAATTCTTAACTTTATCATATCAATTCTTTCTTACTTCGGGCCAGTGTTTGTTGAAGTGAAATGGTTCAAATGGCTCTGAGCACTCTGGGACTCAACATCTGGGGTCATCAGTCTCCTAGAATTTAGAACTACTTAAACCTAACTAACCTAAGGACATCACACACATCCATGCCCGAGCCAGGATTCGAACCTGCGACCGTAGCGGTCGCGCGGTTCCAGACTGAAGGGCCTAGAAGCGCTCGGCCACTCCGGCCGGCTGTTGCAGTGAATCTTGAGTTACCATGATCTGCTCATTATATTTCCAAGTGCACGCTTTAATTCTGCTGCGTGTCTGACGTCTCATAGATACCACGGGTAACGTAATTATTTTTCCTACATCATTATAGTCGACTCAGTTTCGATCTCTAGAAGTAATCCGTCTTTTATACTGTGTTTCCCTGTATCTCGCGCACCCAGATCACATACATTACTTGTAACTGAGAGTTTAATAGTTCGTATATTTCCTGTTGTTTTTGAATGAAGACGTTCTCCAGATTTACTTTTTCCCACGTGTATAGTGTGGTGTCACCGCCAGACACCACACTTGCTAGGTGGTAGCTTAAATCGGCCGCGGTCCATTTAGTACATGTCGGACCCGCGTGTCGCCACTGTGTGATCGCAGACCTAGCGCCACCACAAGGCCGGTCTTGAGATACGATAGAGCACTCGCCCCAGCTGTACGACGACATTGCCAGCGACAATACGGACGAAGCCTTCCTCTCATTTGCCGAGAGACAGTTAGAATAGCCTTCTGCTAAGTCCATGGCTACGACCTAGCAAGGCGCCATTAGCCTTACCTACTTTGAGAGTTATAGTATAAATGTCTCAAGAAGAACGATGTATACAACAATAATTAAAAGTTAAGTATAAAGCAGCTACGTACTTTTCTTGCTACCATTCAATAGTTATCCTGTTCCAGAATTGACGCCAGTCGGCGTGTGTGTACGCGTGCCTTTCTTTCGGCTACTTCAGTGTGGCGTAACAGTCTTGTTACGTCACAACATATAGAGTTTTGTAAAATAAATGTGAGACAATCGAATTCTTCTTTATTTTATTTTGGGAGTCAATTCGTCTCACATCGTTTGAATATACCGGGTGATCAAAAAGTCAGTATAATTTTAAAAACTGAATAAATCACGGAATAATGTAGATAGAGAGGTACAAATTGACACACATGCTTGGAATGACATGGGGTTTTATTAGAACCTAAAACATACAAACGTTCAAAAAATGTCCGACTGATGGCGCTTCATCTGATCAGAATAGCAATAATTAGCATAACAAAGTAAGACAAAGCAAAGACGATGTTCTTTACACGAAATGCTCAATATGTCCACCATCAGTCCTCAACAACAGCTGTAGTCGAGGAATAATGTTGTGAACAACACTGTAAAGCATGTCCGGAATTATGGTGAGGCATTGGTGTTGGATGTTGTCTTTCAGCATCCCTAGAGATGTCGGTCGATCACGATACACTTGCGACTTCAGGTAACCCCAAAGCCAATAATCTCCACGGACTGAGGTCTAAGGAAAGTTGCGACTGAGCACACGATCATCACCAAACGACGCGCGCAAGAGATCTTTCACGCGTCTAGCAATATGGGGTGGAGCGCCATCCTGCATAAACATCGTACGTTCCAGCAGGTGTTTCTCAGCCAGGCTGGGGATGATGCGACTCTGTAACATATCGGCGTACCTCTCACCCGTCACGATAGCAGTTTAGCTGTCCAGCGCCATCTGTCGGACATTTTGTGAACTTTATTTTTTTTTTTTTTTTTTGGTTCTAATAAAACCCCATGTCATTCCAAGCATATGTGTCAATTTTTACCTCTCTATCTACATTATTCCGTGGTTTATTAAGTTTTCAAATTCATACTGACTTTTTGATGACCCTATAGATTAGCCAAAGTCATCAGCCATTCTTATAAACAAGGTACATTGTTTCCTTTGACCATTCTATGGTGCAAATCTTCTATCAAATACCAGCTTCTGATCAGCCTTAAGGCCTTAAGGCCATACGATGTATTCTTTTATTCTGTATTAATCTTTCCTGCTCAGGCATCTGGCGAACCTCGTATTGACTCGTTAGTAGAAGCAAACGGCCAGATCTTACTTAGTTTGTACCCACGTTCGAGTAGTAATACATAGGTTTCAATGTATTTAGTCCGGTCCTCCGTTAGTCCATCAAACTTTTTTCTCTCTCTCTGTTCCTTTTCCCCTTACTCCTATCTGTCCATTTCCTCCGCCCCCTCAATTTATCCATTTCTTCCTCACTATCTCCTTCTCTCCCCTTTTTGTCCCTTTCCTTGTTCCCATTTTTCTGTCCATCTCCCTTCCTCCTGTCTCTGTCCATCTCTTCTCGTTTCCTTTGTGCATCTCTTGCTCCTATCTCTCTGTCAATCGCCTCCTCTCCCCCATCTCTGACCGTCTCCTTCTCTCCCTTCTCCCTGGCAATTTCCTCGTCTTCCCTGTCTGTCTATCAACCCTCCCCTTCTCTCTCTCCATCTCACCCCCTCCTAATTCGTGAGCATCTCCTCCCCGCCCTTTTCTGTTTGTCCAACTCCTCCTCCCTATCTGTGTCCACATCCTCATCGCTCCTTCTCTCTCCATGTTACCACCCCCATCCTAATAGCAGGATGCTGGTTCTTACTTCCCACAGTATATCTTTCCAGGTAGTAAGTAGTATGTGCATCAAGTTTGGTTGAAGTCTATCAGAAGGTTTAGGAGGAGCTTTTTATCCATGGCTGTGCCCATCTCAGACACGTCTCATTTACTTCACATATATTTAACCTATTTCATACACATGAGTTTCAGACACATTCAGAGTGTGTGTGAATACTGCCTTCAAACTGTGTCACGGTTACAGTTAATACTTGAGAAGTAATAAATTAAAACACCATGCATTGTGTGGCAGTTTTACTGCATGAGCAGCGAAAGTACAGTAAGTGATAGACGTTATTCGTATCATCATTTTGTGGATGTTCTCAGCGAGAAAAAGTTTCGTAAGCGTTTGAAATTATATATCAAGTTTATTGCAAGTCACTAAGTATTCCCATTCTCAAATACCGGACGAATAAAGTCTGGGTATTCGCGGGTTGTGAGCTACACTTCTTTTTCAACAACATTTTGATAGATAGATGGTTCTTAGCCCCACAGCGATAGTTTCCAGACAGTTAAGTGATGTGTACTAAGTTTCGTTGAAATTGGTCCAGTGGTTTAGGAAGAAATGTGGTACATACATACATATATACACACATACATACATTTTTATAGTTTGTATTGATTCTGCCAGATCAATAACAGTCCACGGATGTACTGCCGATTCATGGTGTCCTACGGGCACAGTATTTCGACGATCGTATTCTCTAAATCTGAGATCAAAACAAGAATATATACTTCTCCATTAGTGTAATTCTACAGCTATGTCTTCAGACATACTGAGCAAAGCGTTGTGAAGCTTATAGCAGAGGGTACTTCCCTTAAACAGTTGTTATGCCTTCTTCTCATTTCAATCACGCACGGAACGCGATAAGAATGATGCTTTAAACATATCTGTGTGCGTTGTAATTAGTCTAATCTCGTCCTTGCAAACCATACCGGAGCTATACATAGGGGTTTGTAGTATATTCCGAGGTCATCACTGAAACCTGGTTATTGTAACTCACTATCTAGATTTTGTTGGGACAATTAGCTTCTATCTTCAAGCGCCAGACAGTTCAGTTTCTTCAGCACCTATGTAAAACTTTCCCAAGAGAAAGAAATCTGTGACCATTCGTGCTGCCTATGTCTGTATACGTTCAATATCCCTTGTTAGTTCTGTTTCATATGGATTCAGCACACTTGACCAATATTCTGGAATGGGTGACACTAGTATTTTTTAAGCAGTCCGCATTGTAGACTGATTACATTTCCCTCATATTCTACCAATGGACCGAAGTCTGCCACCTGTTTCACCTACGACTGAGTCTACATGATCGTTCCATTTCATACGTCTTCGTCTAGGTATTTGCTTGAGTTGACCTATTCCAACTGCGACTCCTTGTTATTGCAGTCCTAGTTTTGTGATATGCACAGTTTCACTTTTCGGAACATTTGAAGTAAGTTGTCAATCTTTGCACCACTTGCAGATCTTATCAAGAACCAACAGAATATTTGTGCAGATTTTCTTCAGACAGTACTTCATCGTACTTCACATAAGTACTTCATTATCTGCAAATGGTCTGAGGATACTATTAATATTTTCTGTAAGATCATTATTATAAAACATGAACAACAAAGATTCCAACAATCTACCCCGTGGCATACATAAAGCTACTTGTACATCTGTGGATGACCATCCACCCAGGATAAAATTCTGCGTCCTACCTATCAAGGGATCCACAATCCATACACAAATTTTACTTTATAACCCTTACGATCGAACATTTTACTATCATCTTAAGTGCAATACCGTGTCAAATACTTTTCAGAAGTCAAGAAATACGGCATTAACCTGACTGCTCTGATCCATATCTTTCAGGATATTATAAGAAAATTGGGAGTTTTGTTTCACGTGGTTGATGCAGTTGGAATCCACGCTAGTTGGACTGATGAAAGGCATTCTGTTCGAGATTCCTCATTATATATGAGCTCAGAACATGTTTTACGACTCTACAGCAAATGGATGTCAAGGACACTGGAAGCTAATTCTGTAAATAACTTCTGCTGCCCTTCTTGTAAACGATTGTGACCTACCCCATCTTCCAGCTACTAGCAACTGAGTTTCGATCAAGCTATCTAAGGTAGGTTGTGTTTAAAAGCGGGGCTAAATCATCCACAGAATCTATAAAGAATTCCATTGGGTCTTGGAGCAGTATTCCATTTTAACTCCAGTGACACTAGTATCAGTATAACTCACAACTGCAGTGTAGCGAGAATTAAATTAAAGGTAATACCTCTGGTTAGTTCTGCATACAACTGTCATTATTACTAAGTGTAAGGTAACTGAGCATCGTAAAATTGTATATTAAATAAGATACACTTTAAAGAGACAGAATATGCATCACAATACAACGTATTAACACCAAACAACAAACTTTTTTAATGTGCTAATGCATAAATTTTTTTTTATTACTGGACTGAGTGTGAAATAGAAAAGAAGGAAAAGGTGGTCGAAATCTGTCTTTTGTCGGTGTACACGAGACGTGCTGGGGTCGGCAGTGGAGAGTGCAAACTACCTACCACACTCGAGTATTCAACACATAAACGTTATACTAGATAGTGTTCGTCTTGTACAGCATTAAATCAACAAATTGCGCTGGTTACAGTAACTGAAAGTCGCAATAATCTCAACGCTGTGGTAAATACAAAATGGTTCAAATGGCTCTGAGCACTATGGGACTTAACATCTGAGGTCATCAGTCCCCTAGACTTAGAACTACTTAAACCTAACTAACGTAAGGACCTCACACACGTCCATGCCCGAAGCAGGAATCGAACCTGCGACCGTTGCAGCAGCGTGGTTCCGGACTAAAGCGCCTAGAACCGCTCGGCCACAACTGCCAGCTCTGGTAAATACAAATGAGAGCACTTCTCATTAATCATTACTGACGTAAATGAAGTAAGTTTCCCACAGCACACTCTAAATGTGTAAATGAAGTTAATTTCCTACAGCAGACACTAAATGTTCCAAATAGGGGGGGCCTGTATTACAATGGAACGCCGCCACATTGAGAGCACAGTTTAACTATGAAAAAGAAGCCTGTCCTATTTATTTTATAATAGGCTGAAAGCAGATACAATCCAAAGATTTAACGTATAAGATTATTATTACCGCTCCTGTATCACATTTAAATGATTTACAATTGATTATTCGAACCAAAAGCTGAACATCAATTCACTTAATTATGGTTGCTTTCTTTTAGCTAAGGAAACTAATTATCTCACAAAGAGTTAAACAAAATCAGTGCCCCAACGGAATACACGTTGACGTACGCAAAACACTACTAATTACAGTTTTTGTGAAGCTTCATTGGTACAGAATGTACTGTTAATAACTTATAGGTACCTCAGGCTATTTGAAATATTGCTACAGAGTTGGGATTTGCTTTCCAGTTCTGTGTAGCTCACAAACGCAAGTAGAAAACGAATCGAAAACCCAAATAAGGGAAATCACTGAAGAAGCAACACAAGTTGGAGAGTAGACCTCGCAGAGTATGAGATGGTCAGAGCAAAAGTGGCGCCAACGCTGAAAAGCGGCGGTTACTGAAAGACTCGGCAAGGTGGGCCGTGCCGCGAACGGGCGCCTCTCTCTCTGTATGGCCTCACAGACAAGTCTCCACACCGTCTCTTCGTCTTCTCTGCTTTCGTCTCTGCTCCCAAAACCAGATTATTTGGAGGAGAGTGCGGCGGCGCCGTTCTTTCCGTACCTTTACGACGGACCTGCACCTACCTGTGAACATTGTCTTAGCATATCATCAGTAGGGAAGCCGAGCGAAACCTACTGTACTTCGACGTGAACCAGGCTGCAATTAAAGTCACTAATCCACGTTTCGGGAGGAAGTTTTCACATGAAATGAAAGGTTGAAAATTTTGTCCTCAATTAATATATTCTGAAACTTAGGTGAACAAGTATCACCGCCAACCCCGGTCTAGTCTTAACACATTCACTCACAATCACTTTCACTCACGTTAGCAAGTTTATGGTGTTGCATTTCCCGAAAACGTAATAGCTACAAAAATACTGATTGTTTTTGACTGAGAATGCTCACCAAATATTAAGTCTGTCGGTACCAAATGCAGTCACAGTTTTTAGCCACCGACCTGCTCAATACGCCACGCGGAATATATGTCTCTTCTCGTCACAAAATTCACTTAAAAATTCCGAAATTACTACACAGCCATCGGAATATGCCGTCACTTTACAACATTTTTGATGTATGAAACACTGCTAGATCCGGCACCTTATCGCTTCCATCGGAACTACTACTACACACGTCCGAACTGTTTCATGGCTAGGCTCCGATTCTTCTCTAGAATACTCTAAGTCTTCTCTATCAGCAGAGAAAGGCGCGCGAAGAATATCGCTTTACCATTGGTCAGTTTACTCAACAGCCAATAGCAAAACAACATTCTCCCACGTCAGTCCGCGCTCTTCATCAATAACCAATCGCAAAATAGTAAACCTAACGACTGCACGTTTTGCCGACGTAATTATCTAATATGCTGAAGTTTTGCTTATGCATAAAGTTATTTACTATTGTTATTTATACCTAAATTAACTTTCCCTTTACCATAAACTTACTTTACAAATCTATTCTACAAAAATCCCCTTTGTCCATATCTATACTTTTTCGAAATGTTCCCACACTAAATCCTGCAACATAACCCGTTAAACAATTATCTTCATATTAACTTTAAACCACACTCACGCATCATTCATACTTCTAAAACACATTTACAATATTTTACATTCACAAAAAGACATAATAACACTTTATGAAAATACTAGAACAGTTTATGAAAAACTTTCTATTACTTTAGTGCACTCTAGTGGGCACAATCGAAACTAAAGTCACAGTCCCCCTATCCAATATTGTCCTCTATCGGCTGATACATAAACTACGTGCGCGTCTAGTCTCGCGTCACCATCTGTCACTATGCAGCTCTGAGACAAATCTCCCACTTAACCGCCTATAAAGCAGGATCGTTACACGGCGATACGCCTCAAGAGGATTAACGACTTTTGTCGTTGTGACGAGGAATAATTTCCCTGGATGCACACAAACGCAGGAGAATGCCTACATCATCACTTATTGTATCTCAGTTAACTAACCAGAGCTTGATATACACTATACGTGCTGTGTCACCAATCACTGGCTCAAACATTTGTGCCACAGCGCTGTTGCCGCTGACCAATATGATTGGCCGACAACATTCGAACTGGAAAATTCAAGAAATTTCCCCACAATGGAGACGGAAAAACGACGGCTTCGCACGTTTGCACCAGCCTACACGACGCGCAGTTTCATCAGGCCAGGAGTACTAAAGGGAACTGCACTTGCTAAGCTCTAATTTCCAGGCTACTCTTTCGCAAATCAGTTCTGCAAACTCAGAGCCCTACGGGGAATTGTAAACTGCCTCATGTTCAGAGGGCAAAGGCCGCCCAGGCTTTATGCACTACATTGGCTCTGGCTTGCCCCAGGGAAAATAAATTCAAGAATCTCACTCTACAAGCCATTAACTATGTATTTCCCTCCAGCAAAGTTAATGAAATATGGCTATGAAATTTAATTAGACTAGCAAAGCGATATGTGACTTCACAGTTCCAACGTTTTAGACGTTACATCGGCTTTAACCAGTGCAGTAGCCGAACGTAAGAGGGTGTACCACAGAACGTTGTGTCGACAATTGGTGACGCTCTTGCCTTTCTTCCGACAGTAGAGTATTTTGTTTAGATTGCTGGATATTTGCACGGTGGTATTGACAGCGTTCAGACAGGGCGGCAGTTCATCTCACTGGGCTTACGGAGCGTGTCCAGCGAGCGAGAGCTCATAGGATAAGGCAAGCAGTGACAGAGTAGGTAGTTTCTAGGAATACTTGACGCAAATTTCACAGTTTCTATATGGGCTCAAGTACCATTGAGAGCAGTTTTCACGTATCCACAAAATCATCAGATTTACATCCCGCTGAATATGTCTGGGACTATTTGTAAAATCGAGTGAAATGTAACAAGCAACATTCGCTCAGTATGATAGCTCTCTGCTACCTAATCATTAATGAATGGCTTCTGCTGGATATGGCATACCAGAAGCAACTTGTGAAGTCTGTTGGTCGCTCAAATTAATGCCTTTATCAAGGCCACAAAAAAGTTTCAGACTGATGTCTTCTGGGTGAGAACACTTTTCTGTCCGATATCCTCATGAATTCTCTCGTACCAAATCAAAAACAACATGCGCTTTTCTTGTTCTATTGCATGGTAAAACGATATGGTATTTGGGTGATGTCTTCTGCTTCTGACTAATTTTTGTCCGATATAGTCTGGATGTGTGTTGGATGGCCTGTGTTGCTTCACTCACGCTGTAGGTAGATGCAGCCTCCGATGAAGTCACTTTGAATGTATCGAGATGAATTGAAAGTTTCGCAATAGCTGGGCCCAAACTGGGATTCGTCGGATAAAATACAGTGTCTATCCTCGCTAGATTCCAACTCCCACCCCATCTGCTGCTTTACATCCACCTTTCCTTGCGGGAAGCGTAAAATGAGCTGACAAATACACCCGCACTATCCAGTTACGAGGAGCGCCAGGGGGGAAGCCCCGGCTCTCAGGTGGTGCCGCCAGCGGCCGGGCGTGTAATTACCGGATCAAAGACACGCCGCGGCTGACGTCCCGTGTCACCGAGCCAGAGCAGCCGGCGGTAAACACGCCAGGCGTGTGGAAGGCGCCCCCCCTCCCCCCCCCCCCCCTTCCCGAACGCTTCCACAATAACTTGGCCGCAAACTCCCCGCCGCCTCCCTTCTGGGAAAACCGATCGGCTTACGACCGGAATTATGACGTCGCCTGTTTACGAGCCGCATCGCTCCGTTGTGTCGGGCGAAGTTTAGCGGCTGATGGTTTAGCAGCAGAAGGCCGGAGTCGTGTTCGCGGTGTGACGGTGTGTTCCGGGAAACACGATTACAGTCTCCTCTTGTAATGATTCACATCGGTACAAGACCATCCTACAATCGACAGTTTTTCTTTATTATGTCCCTCTTCATCGTAACGACGAAACTGTAATAACGCTTCCAGATATTGCCAGTATACATCGGCGCTCTACGAGTACAACTTGATCCGTCGTATTATAGAGGACAGCCATATTGGCTAATCGCTCGCATTCTGAGAATGCCTTTATCTCTTAATACTCCTCGAATAAATGAGAGATCGAGCTATTAACTGTAGCACCTGCTTGTTATGTATGTATGTATGTATGAAATGCTAAGGACTCAGATGATTAAGTTAATTTCTTGGATCATGGTGACATCCATTACACGATAAAAACTGGTTACTAATAAAGCGTTTCTTGACACATGGCTGAATGATTTAATCGAAACCTTCAGAAAATTCTTAACAGCTGTTGATCTGCTTCTGCGCCTACATTTTCATTTATAGTCTGCGAACCACAATGAAGCACGTGGCAGTGGGTACGTCCCGTGTACCTGTTATTGTGGCTTTTTCCCGGGACATTATCGTGTGGACCGCAGGAAGAATGTTTGTTTAAATGTCTCTGTACGTGCTGTAATTAACGTAATCTTATCTTCACTATCCCGATGGGAGAAACATGTAGGGGGTTGTAGTAATTCCTAGAGCCATCATTCAAAGCCGGTTCATATAACTTTGTTAACAGGTTTTCTTCTGATAGTTTCCGCGTATCCTCAGGACTTTATCAATTCAGTTCTTTCAGCAACTCTGCGACACTGTCCCTTGGGTCAAACAAGCATGGAATCATACCTGTCGCCCTTTTCTGTATTTGGTACGAGTCCCTAACACTTTAGCAATATTCGAAGGTTGGTTGCATGAGTGACTTGTAAGCAAACTCCCCAATATTCTACCACCGAAACTGGAGACTGCTACCTGCTTTACCCAAGACTGAGCCTAAGTGTTTCTCTCCATTTCATGTCCATACTTAGTGTTACACCCAGATATTTGTATTGAGTTTACCGATTGCAGCTTTGTCTCACTGGCATTATATTCATAAGATACTTCGGTTTTTTTTTTCGTTTTATGCACAGTTTTACATTTCTCGACATTTTAGGCAAGCTGACAATATCTGCGACATTCTGAAATCTTGTCACTGTCGGACTGAATATCTGTGCAGCTTCGTTCAGAGTGTATTTCACTTTAGATAACTGCATCGTCTGCGAAAGGTCTGAGGTTCCTATTAATGTTGTCAGCAAGGTCATTAATATAAAACATGAACAGCAGGGGACGCTACACACTTCCCTGGGGTAGTCACTTCAACATTTGTCAATGACACTCCGTCCAAGATAACCCACTGCACCATCCCTCTCAAGAAATCCTCAATCCAGTCACAAATTCTGCCTGATACCCCATACGGGGGTTCAAATGGTTCAAATGGCTCTGAGCACTATGCGACTTAACTTCTGAGGTCATCAGTCGCCTAGAACATAGAACTAATTAAACCTAACTAACCTAAGGACAGCACACACATCCATGCCCGAGGCAGGATTCGAACCTGCGACAGTAGCGGTCACGCGGTTCCAGACTGAAGCGCCTTTAACCGCACGTCCACACCGGCCGGCCCATACGGGGGCACCTTTGACAATAACCGTAGGTGTCGTACTGAGTCAAATGTTTTTCCGAAATCGAGAAACACAGCACGTACCTGACTGTCTTGATCCATGCCTTTCATGATGTCATGAGAGAAAAAAAAATGGTTCAAATGGCTCTGAGCACTATGCGACTTAACTTCTTAGGTCATCAGTCGCCTAGAACTTAGAACTAATTAAACCGAACTAACCTAAGGACATCACACACATCCATGCCCGAGGCAGGATTCAAACCTGCGACCGTAGCGGTCACGCGGTTCCAGACTGAAGCGCCTTTAACCGCACGGCCACACCGGCAGGCATGAGAGAAAAGTGGGAGAGGATTTCTCATGATATGTTTTCAAAATTCGCGTTGATTGTCATGGAAGAGGTAGTTCTGTTTGATATACCTCATTATGTTTGAGCTCAGAATATGTTTTAGAATTCTACAACAAATGTATGTCAAGGATACTGGACAGAAGCCTTGTGGATCATTTCTGTTACCATAGTTGCAGACACGTGTGACCTGTTATATCTTCCAGCTACTGGGCACTGTTTTTTGTTCATGACAGGGATTCCGTCGGGCCCTCGGGTTTTGTTCAGTTTTAACGATTTCAGCTATTCTCAACGCCACTGACACTAATATCCATTTCACTCATCTTTTCAGTGATACGATAATTAAATATGACAATACTTCTGGCTTCTCGTTTGTAAACGATCATTTGAAAAGAGAGTTACGCATTTCTGGTTTTGCTTTGCTATTCTCAGTTAAGTTCCTTCTTGTACATGAGTGAACACTAGCGTTGATGCCACTGATTGCCTTTACATACGACCATCATTTCTTTGGGTTTCTGAAAGATCTTCCGAAATATTCTGCTACGACAGTCTTTCAAGGTGCTACGCATTGCTCCCTTGACTTCCAAAACTTCCAAACGCCTTTCACTCGCCATCTCTTTACCTTCTTTATTTTATGCCTGTTGTGCAGTACTCTGTGTTTCTTTTGGAATATCTTTACAGTGTCTGTATACCGTGGATGATCTCTTCCAACTTGAACTGTTCTACTGGGTGCATATCTATCCACTCCATAGTCAACTATTCTTTTAAACTTTAGCCATAGTTCCCTTACATTCTCCAGTTCTGTGGTAAAGTACCTTATTGAAATACCAACTATTGCTCCTTTGCGTAGTTTACAGATAATATAACATTTCTGTCTATTTTTGTTGCCCTTTGTACTTTGGTATTAAGTCTTGCTATATCTGCGTGATGGTCACTGATACCTATTTTGACGTGGACAACGTCAATGAAGTCATGTAGATATGTTCCCATTAAATATACTTCCATCGTGGGTGGGGTTGCGAAGTACCTGTTAGGGAATATTCAGAGAAGGTATTTAGTAATGTTTCGCAGTATGTCTTGATATGTCTCATCCAATCATTATAGTATGATTAGAGAATTTATGTACAAGCGAACTGATGTTTTCCAAGACGCTACTCCAGGCGGGTGTAAAATGAATGTGCGCAACGGAAAATAATAAAAGCTGAAATGATGATTTGGCCCTGTCTGACCACCCCCTGAAGCAGACCTTAGGATCTCTTAATTCTCTTTCGTATATATATAAATTACAATGTAAACATAAATGAATGATGAAGGCAACCAATACTACTAAATGATAAACGTTGTTTCTCAATATGTATTTATTATAGATTAAAATAAGCCCTTTAAGTACAATTGTCTATATTTCTTAACTAAAGTTGCAGATCAATTGCCCACTCTGCCCCTTATTATGGCTGCGCGATCTAATATCAATAACGCGAAGTGACTGACATCTTCTACGTACCAAAGACTAGAAGACACTACTTTCATAGATGATCTACGGTGGTGTGGAACCTCAATGGAAATAAACTAACGTGATCACAGCTGTGTAGCTTTAGAGGCCTAATAAGCCGAAGCAATTTGCGATATCACCGCATGTACTGCGTCCGGTGCGTCGAAGTGATAGTTCTTATACTCGTCTGCGACTATGGAAGAACTCCAGCTACAAATAAACTCTTTCAAACACTAGGACGGTAGAAGGCGGTCCTCTGACTAATATACTCTAACAACTGTCTTCTCCTCTCTGCGTTCTACAGATGAGAAACGCAAACTCCCAGCCACAAGGACGGAGTTCAGATAACGTCTCAACGTAGGCAGAAGAAGTGCTCTCAATTACTGAACGCTGCATACTCAACAACGACTTCCAAACCAGAGATGAAGTCCAGAATCGTATAGGTTCGCAACAGTACAGTGCCTAACTGTTCTATAAACTCTCCTGAGAGCAAAGACAGCAAGTCCGTCTGTAGCAACAAACCTGATATCGAGCGACCGTCACACACGGGCGCTCACAACGGAAGGCCTCGTCTCTCCACCGCTGGCTTCCCAGCAAGGCTCGGCTCCCCACCCTCGTAATTCAGAAAACGAATCATATTCCCGAAACCACGGAATATTCTCCCTCTCTACAGATTCTTCCGAACGCCGACCAACCATATTTCAGTCTTTTGTCGTCCAGCGCGGAAAGTTTGAGAGGAAAAACCTATACTCGTACAATGGTATGCTTCTGAGTAAAAATCCTTGGAAATAACCCAGCCTGTGTGGTTTCCGAGATTCCGCTTCTCCGTTTCTCTCACCTGCGTTCAATATTTGCAGAGTCCCCTGTTATCCTTCCGGTCCTGCAACAATAGTGGCTGGCCATCATCCTATTGTGCTGCAGAGCTCAGGTGCCCTACGTCCGTCCAGCTATTTCCAATTTTTAAGCTGGACCAACACCTGTACGAGCCTTCCACCCAGAGCTTGTGTGCTGTTGTTTCATCTCCACTGGCGTTCCAACCTCTATTAGTATAGGCAGTCATTCACTACTCCCTTCTGTTAATAAAGACACTCCGTCACCTTTCATGCAATAAGCGTTAAAAATTATTTACAAGGCGTATGTGGTGATGTCAGTCTCCTTTAAATATGCATATATACGATGTACAACCTATGAAATGATACCTAATTGTGGTTGTAGTTCATGGCAAAGTACGTAGATGAGTGCTTGTAAGGTGCGAAATTATAGCCACCTTACAGTTTTCTTTAACGTTTTCATTTGCATGAGAAGATGAGTCTGGTGGCCAATAGAAGGATCCAGTTACCATCTCATGCCACCCCTCCTCTCCCCACGGATACTGAGGCTTGCCCGAAAGGTCTAGCACACAGCTTTAAATACACTCTCAGTGGATTTGAGTTTCTTGTCTATTATAAAAAATACACCACCTTTGTTTCCCATAAGGTGTTATTTCGATATACTCTTACATTTTCTCCAAAGACTTCATTGCTAAGACTTTCACTTATCAACCAGTTTTGTGTAACTAGTATTATGTGAGTTTTACTGCTTTTCTAGAGCGCTCAAGCTCTGACATATTGTTGCGAATGCTTCTGCTGTTAACTATCATGGTTTTAATGCACTCTCCTATGGGGGGAATTCTTTTGGATATTTTGGGTCTCATACATCTGTCGTTATCTGGACTGGATGGAGAGTCGGCTAATCTGAGGAACTTGAAACAACAACAACTGTACATATAAAAATTTTTCTTCTGATTTTCGATGAATTAATATAAGCAATGTTTTGATTTCAATTCTTTTTCTTTTCGTGTCATTATGTTAAAGAAAATGTAAGCAACTTTCGATATGAATATTAATATTTATGTCAAATTTCAAGAAATGCTATAACAGAATTGAAGTGTAACACATGTTGAATCTATTGTAACATGTTTAAAATTGTAATTGTGCGCCTGGTCCACACGTAGGCAATGTATTAGGATATGTGGAATGTAAAACCTTTGGTGAATACCCTATCTGTAGGGGAGCGGTAAAGGGTGGATGGCAGGCGAGCGCGGGAAAATGCACACGGGCGCGGCACGGCATAACGGGCTCAACAATACAGTCGGAGTTGGGCATCGGTCTGAGGAACACGTTCCGGATCGAGGAGACTATCCTGGAAAAAGTGGTCTCATTGAGCCTCGGATGTGCCGTTTCCGACGATTACACAGCATGGCTATCTTCTATAGGCACTGAATTGAAAAGGATTGCGACGATAAGAAGAAGCAAAGTGCCGACACAGCAAGAGCCATAGCTGTGATTGTATGTGTGCTGTGCGCCTCGCCATCTCGCTGCCCGCCAACCGCCGCATCAACTCGAACAGGTTGAATCCTTAGAATTGTATTCGCGTGGACCAGTGTTAATTTTGTTCCTGACTATTCAATAATAACTTAACTTTTACCAGAATTGCCCTATCAATTAATTATCCTCAGCACTAACCGAGACAGGGTCCTTTCCACATGTTGTGCAATCCGAGTGTCCCGAAATGAAGATTTAAAGTTTATGTGAACAAGAATTACCTGCAGACCTGTCTATGCTAGAAAGATGTTTAAGGAGCTTTATTGTTAATGAAAATATAAGCAAAGAACAAAGGTCTGACAAAGTTGGAAGATAATTTTGGAATTGGTTTAGTAATGAAGCTTAAATAATTTGAGACAAAAATAATGGTAGTTAAATGAGGAAGTAATAAGACTAAAAAGAGTAGTAACTCATATTCTGTAAATCTTGAGTGCTTAATGTTTCCAATAGTTAATAGTTTCAACATAGTGATCATAACAGTTTCAGGGTCCCCCCCCCCCCTTCCACTCTTTTCTTTTCTATTCATTTAAATTTTGAAGTGTACTGAACTGATTTGACCAGCAAAGTTAAAGTCAATATAAAACCTAAATTTATCAGTGTTTTACCCCTATTAAAATTGACATTGTATGTGTGTTTCAAAAGTGCTATTACTAGGGTAACCTATGCCCGATTTCAGTCGGATTAATAGACTAAACACAGTTTGTAGTAATCATTGTAGTGTAATGTTGTGTATTTATAGCTTGTCCGAATTAGTACAGAAAATGAAAGTATTAGTTCAGTAGATTTTTCTGGTTCTAAAATTTACCATATAATGCAGTATTACTACGTGTTGTTATGCTTGTACGTACATCCACTTGTACAAGGAAAAACTCACTTAATGCCTAATTAGGCTGGCGACCGTATTATTAACAACTGGTAGCATCTGCAGTGTATGTTTCTTGTCCGTCCTAACGTGAAGTTGCACTTTATACTTGCTTGACGTATCATTGTTGTTACTGTTGGGTGAAAGTCTGATTTTGCCTCCATTCAGGTACACGCGGTCAACATATTTACTAAAATCCTTTCTTATAAGGTGAAGCCCGTCAACTTACCGTAGTACAGGCTTTAAAGAGTTAACGTACGCCCGAGCGGAGACCGTTACAAGTGGCTTCCCGGTGACAGGACATCCAGTTGTTGTCGGTCACAAATTAAAGTGAATACCGAACAGTGGATGTTCAGTGGCTCGAATTGCAATAGTAGTTAGTAAAGTAAATAGCAGTGAACGTCAAGTACGATAGTGTGGTGTAATTGGCATTCAGTATGGACAGGAACGTAGACACGGTAGATGTGCCGAGCGTAATGGAAAATGCGGCTGGCAGTAGCAGGAGTTTACGCGGCCAGATAACAGATGGCGTTAGCGGAAGACATACAATATCATGAACACGTTAACGAACAGATTGAAATGTCGAGATCGTCTCGAACACAGCAAGGGATAAAACAGGAAGTAGAGGGTGGATTTGTAGATGATAGTGGGTATGTGAATGAATCCACTGACATGTTTGATTCTCCACAGATAAAGAAAGAATCGAAAGAAAAATTTGAGGTAGGACCGGAACACACCGATTCCGTAGAACAAAACAGTGTGAAGATTTTAAGCATGAACGATTTATTTGAACAATTAACCAAACAAATTGCAGGACAGAGTGAGCAGCTCAAAACACAGAATGATCAGCTTCAACAACAAGTAAGTAATCAGGTTAATCAGCTTAAAACACACGTTGACAAGCAGCTTAAAACACAAGTTGGTCAGATTAAAACACAGGTCGAAGAACAAGGAATTAAAATTAGTAAACAAATAGAACAGGTAGTACAAAAAGTGGGTAATTTAAGTTCTGTGGTAAATACTATGAAATTTGAAATTGACACCATTAACAAAAATATGGATACTATGCAGGGGGAAATTGGCAACATTAACAGTAGGTTCGATGTTGAAATTCTCAACAACCAAGAGAAAGTAGAGCCTCTGGTTGAAACAAAAGTAAACGAAAAAGTTTTCGGTCTTAAAACTGAGATCGTAAACGAATGTCAACACGGAATCTCACAGTTGAAAAGGGCAGTTTCAGACACTGAAAGAGATTTAGGTGAGAAAGTTACCGGATGTGTACAAAAATGTGAACAAAATGCTTCGAAAATTCAAGGCAAAATTTTCGATCTTGAGAGTAAAATTAAAGATAGACCTGGTGTTGTCTGTAATGGCACACCAATTACGAAGCTATTAGAAGGTGAGGAACGCTTCGATCCCGCCAAGAAACATAACGGATGGCATCCGTTAGATTTCATCAGAAATTGCGAGAGGATATTTCCTGAACACTTGTCTGATCAGGAAAAGATAAAGGTAGTAATTAGCGCCTTAGCAGGTGACGCTAAACGCTGGGGAATTAATTTGAATACCGAACAAGAATTCAAGCAAAGGTTTACGGAAGAATATTGGTCCGAACAAAAACAGGATCATTTATGGCGCGAGTTTATCATGGCCAAGCTTCATGATAACAGAGGCAGGAATTCTTTGAAAGATTTCTGCGAATATTGGTACAGGAAGTTGACGCATTTAAGAGGAAGAAGATCCGATTCAGAAATCATCTGCGAACTATATAAAACGCTTCCAGAAGACTCAAAGAGATACGTGGGAAGCAATCATCGCAGCTTCCAAGCATTTCTCGAAAGGGTCGAAGACGAAGACCATTGGCGCGAAAGTCGTGCCAATTATCAAAATTTTGGTAATCGAAATAACCGTAATAATGACGAAAGAAATGATGGCGAAGGGTTTCGCGTCAATATGATACAGAGAGGTAGAGGTAGAGGTAGAGGCAGAGGAAGAGGAAGTTATCCAGGTCGCGGTAGAGGATACACCGCGCAAAATAATAACGACGCGGGAAACTGATTTCCGCAAACGTTGTGGGCCAAACGGAAGCGGACAATATATACCGGCCCCGATTTAAGAAAAGTTACCGAACTGACAGTAATGTTATGAGACAGGTTATAGACAGGCGTGGAACGACGCAACGTGTTGTTGCGAAACCAGCATCAGGTGCGAGCCAGAATGAGTCATCTCCGCCGCGCAGAGCGTTACATGTTAACAGGCGAGTGGAGCAGCAGAGGGCAACGGCCCAGCCTAGCAGAACAGCTGTTCAGAGAGAAGCCGCTAGCAATGCGGCAGCATTAGATACGAACATAGCCGTAAGAGCTGATGAATATATTACAAGTGATAATTCTGTGGCGAAGGAAATAATAGATGAAACTGTGAATACACAGAGAGGTGCGGTTAGCAGTGTTTGCAATGAAGTAAAAGGCGAGAATGAATTAGCGGAAGTAAATAATTGGCGTGTGCAGATCGACGATATATACTAGGGCCTAAAGCAATGTGAGTGGGAGGATTTTAAGAAGGAGTATGAGGCAAAGAAATTAGTTAGTGGAAAAGGAGATAGAAGGGTCGTCGATAAGGTGACGTGGCCCGAATTTAAGGAGGAGAGAGTAAATAGCGCCGCGCAAAGTACGCGTGCTGCCGATAGGACGAAGGTGAAAAATAGGAAGGAATTGGAGGACGAAATCCTTAACATTGACGAGGAAGTAACTTCTGTTAATGATCTGCCAACAGCACTAGCTGCTACCAAAAGGCTCCGTGGAGAAGGGGCAGATAATTACCTAAAAGTAATTGAAGTCCACGAGGATTACACGAAATATGAATTAACAGTAGATGTGAGTAAAGCTGATGATGAGGCCGTTTTGCCAAAAGAGGATACTGAGTTAAAATTGAAGCCTGACCAAAATGCAGAGGGAGAACTTGGTGCCTGTCTCAGAAAAGCTTTTATGTTAGAACCTGAAAGCGATCCAGAATGGTCGGATTCGGACGATAGTTCAAATGACGAATATTTCGGTACTGGTGAAAATAATGGAGATGCAGCTAGTTGCGATATTGTACCTAATGATGACGAAGTTACTAAACAAAATCCAGATGTTGAGACCGAACAAAGAAAGAAAGAACCACCTGACGACTCAGGGTCTATTCTACAAAGAGTTCAAGTAATTAATGACTTTGAACTCCCGGAACCAAAGAAACCGCCAGATATAGGTGAGGTGAATGATAAAAGCATATCTTGGGACGATGTTATCGTCGACCCGGATTTGCTTAGGGAAGATCACAACAATGAAAAACATTTGACGGTGAAACAAACTGTAATACCAGTTGAAATTTATAATGTGAGATTGCAAGTACTGGATCTCAGATAAGTGCAATCTCCCAGTCGTTTTTCGAACACATTTGTGATAAACCTGGACTAGTAATTATTTCAGTGACGGGTGTAAAAATTGTTGGTGCTACTGGCAAGACTAGCAAGCCGGTAAAGAACCAGATTTTGGTTGAATTTAGTATAAAAGGACAAAACTTTGAACACGATTTTTTGGTTGTGCCAGACTTGAGTACTGAAATGATTCTGGGAATAGATTGATTGGATAAAGAAAAGGTTATTATTGATTGTAGCCAGGGAGTGATCAAAATTAATAATGCATTTAGGAATTTGGAATTAAAATTTGAGGAAAATGGGAAGGTGTTCGATTCAGAAATTGATTCTTTATTGTCGGAAATCGACCAAGGGAATGATGGTTTGACAAACATGTATGAAGTGTACCATGTCCAGAGGTTAATAAATGAGAGTGACAAGCAGGGGCATGATTTTAAAGAAATGGTGGAAAATTTGAAGGGAATATCTCCCGAACAGAAAACAGAATTGCTTGATGTTTTAGATAGTAACAGCACCGTAATTTCGGACAAACCTGGCCTAGTTAAGAACTTTGAATACCAGATTGAGACAATAGAGCATAAACCTTTCTTTGTAAGACCATTTTCGATACCCATATCAAAGAGGCATGCTGTTCAAGTGGAAATAGATAAAATGATAGAATGGGGTGTAATCGAACGGAGTAGCAGCGAATATAATAGTCCCCTTATCATCGTGAACAAAAGGGATGGGGGAGTGAGAGTAGTTATCGACGCCAAAACTTTGAACAAAATTGTAAAGAAGGAAACAGACAGACCTGAAAATCTGGACGAAATGCTCCAAAATTTTTATAACGTGAAGTATTTAACCAGTCTGGATATGACCACCGGATACTGGCAAATCCCATTGAGTAAAGAATCCCGTAAATATACCGCTTTTCTATTCGCCGGGAAATGCTGTCAGTATAAAGTAGTGCCACTTGGACTTAGCACTTCTGTGGCAGTATTTATTAGGGCACTGGACTCTGTATTAGGGAGAGAATTGAGTTCCTGGCTAACCATTTATGTAGATGATTTACTGATTGCTACAGAAGAATGGCAAGAGCATTGTGAATTATTGCAGAAAGGTTTTGTTGCTCTACAAGCAGGGGGCATGACACTTAAGTGGAAGAAATTTGAATTTGTGAAGTCGGAAATAAAGTTTCTGGGGCACATTATTACTACGACCGGTATTGGCAAGGACCCGGAGAAGTTAAGTGCAATAGCAGAGTGTCCAGCTCCTAGAAATAGAAAACAGTTGAAAGCCTTTTTGGGTTTATGTGGGTTCTGTAGAAAATTCGTCAAGGGGCAAGTTTTTAATAGTCCTCATTTGAATAACCTACTTAAGAAAAATAGTGCTTTTGTGTGGACTGAAGGGTGTATGAGAGATTTCGAAAAATTAAAAAGTGAACTTTTGAATGATAATATTTTGCATCACCCCATACTGTCAGAACCTTTCCATATAAGTACTGACAGCAGTGCTTATGGAATTGGTATAGAAGTTTTCCAAGAAATCTGTGAGGGCAAAGAAATCGAACACAGGACTATAGCATTTGCGAGTGGAGGACTCTAACAAAATACGAGAGAAACTACATTATATCGGAAAAGGAAGCTTTAGCCATTATATGGGGATTAAAGAAGTTCAGAAATTATCTGTGGGGCCATAAGCTCATCATACATACTGACCACAAAGCTTTAACTTTTCTTAAAGATTGTCGTTTACTTAATGGTAGGCTAACTCGTTGGGCTTTGTACCTGCAACAGTTTGATTACGATATTTGCTATGTTAAGGGTGCTGAGAATTATGTGGCAGATGCTTTATCTCGATTGCCTAATGGTATGAGTGAAGTGCCCAATGAACTTGGTGAAGAGGGTAATTTTCAGATAAGGTATATGAAAGAGGTTTCAGGAAAAAGGAAAATTGAGCAAATATGTAAAAATATGAGATACCATCAAAATGAGGATCCGACATGGAAATCTGTGAAGGTAAATTTTGACAGTGTGCAGTATCCTCAAATTAAGAAATATTACAAAATTTTTAAAGGCATTTTATATGGGAGGAAAGATTTAGTCACTGAGGAATGGAGAGTATGTTGGCCACACCAGTTTGATACTGATGTCATAGATTATTTTCATTTAGCATTGGGGCATAGTGGGCCGAAGAAATGTTTGGATAAATTGAATAATGTAATAGTGATTGCTGGTAGTATCAGTAAGAAGGTAAAGGAATGGGTTAAGTCGTGTGATGTCTGTCAAAAGGCCAAAGTACCGAACAAAACTAGTAGGGGTCCAATGCAAAGTACATTACCTGAAGACACCCTAGACTTATTATCGGTAGATTTATATGGTCCCCTCCCAAAGACTTCGGGAAATTGTGCATATATTTTAGTAATTTTGGAAGTATTCTCAAAATTTGTGAAATTATACCCCTTGAAAAAAGCAACAGCAAAAGCTGTATTTAGTAGGATGGTTGAATACTTCAGAACCATTGGCAAACCCAAGGCAGTACTATCTGACAATGGTCCCCAGTTCATATCCAAAATTTGGAAAGAAGGTTAAATATATCGCAGCCTATCATCCTGCTAGCAACCCTGTTGAAAGGTACATGCGAGAAATCGGAAGATTATGTAGAACGTACTGCAGTCATAACCATAGGGCCTGGGGCAAGTTTATATCGGACTTTGAGACTGTCATGAACACATTACATCATGAAACTACTGGATTCCCACCGGAAGAAATTTTGTTAGGCAGCAGAAGTAAAAGTTTAATTGAGGAAAAACTAGAGTTTCCACCTTGTACAAGTTTGGGGTTGAAGCAAAAGAAAGAATTAGTCAGAAAAATGGCAAAGCAAAAAGCTGAATCTAGATCTAAAAGACATGATAAAAATCTGAAAGTTTCAAAATTTAAAATTGGGGATTATGTACTTTTAAAAAGCCACGAAAAGTCTAGTGAACTGAACCATGAAATCTCCAAATTTAAATATATTTATAATGGACCGTATATAATACAGAACATTCCACACGATAATGCTTACTACCTGATCTACCCAAAATCCAAAAGACCTTTGGGTGTAAGAAATGTTGTGGACCTGAAACTGTATGTTCCTAGGAGTCAGTGACATAAGTACCCTCAGAAAGCAATTTGCAGTAAATGTGCTGTATCCTATGCTGAAACTATTTTATTCCAAATGTAACAAATCTTTGTAAATGTATGTATACCATTGACAGTGTGCTAATGTAGTTATGTGAGTTTCGATTACCAAATGCACTATAAATGTAAGAATGTGCTTTTGTAGTTAAATGTGCTTTTGTAGATCAATGTGCTTTTGTAGTTAAATGTTTGTGTTCCAGATTTTGAAATTATTTCTTTGACAAAGTTAGTAAAAATGAGTAATTTGCTATTTTAATAATGTTGTGATGGGAGGTTGGACTGTGCAAAAGGCACTTAAGTAAATAACAAGTAAATGTTCTTCATATGTTAAAAAAAGTATGGACCTATATAATGTGAGTGAAAAGAAAGTATGTGGTATAAATTTTTTTTGGACATTCACATAAAGATTCAGAAAAACTGTATAAATGTAAAATTTAGTGTTCCCATTAAATTTATACTTAGTAAAATTTACTGGAAACAGGGGCATGTGTAACAACAACAACTCTACATATAAAAATTTTTCTTCTGATTTTCGATGAATTAATATAAGCAATGTTTTGATTTCAATTCTTTTTCTTTTCGTGTCATTATGTTAAAGAAAATGTAAGCAACTTTCGATATGAACATTAATATTTATGTCAAATTTCAAGAAATGCTATAACAGAATTGAAGTGTAAAACATGTTGAATCTATTGTAACATGTTTAAAATTGTAATTGTGCGCCTGGTCCATACGTAGGCAATGTATTAGGATATGTGGAATGTAAAACCTTTGGTGAATACCCTATCTGTAGGGGAGCGGTAGAGGGTGGATGGCAGGCGAGCGCGGGAAAATGCACACAGGCGCGGCACGGCATAACGGGCTCAACAATACAGTCGGAGTTGGGCATCGGTCTGAGGAACACGTTCCAGATCGAGGAGACTATCCTGAAAAAATGTGGTCTCATTGAGCCTCGGATGTGCCGTTTCCGACGATTACACAGCATGGCTATCTTCTATAGGCACTGAATTGAAAAGGATTGCGACGATAAGAAGAAGCAAAGTGCAAACACAGCAAGAGCTATAGCTGTGATTGTATGTGTGCTTTGCGCCTCGCCATCTCGCTGCCCGCCAACCGCCGCATCAACTCGAACAGGTTGAATCCTTAGAATTGTATTCGTGTGGACCAGTGTTAATTTCGTTCCTGACTATTCAATAATAACTTAACTTTTACCAGAATTGCCCTATCAATTAATTATCCTCAGCACTAACCGAGACAGGGTCCTTTCCACATGTTGTGCAATCCGAGTGTCCCGAAATGAAGATTTAAAGTTTATGTGAACAAGAATTACCTGCAGACCTGTCTATGCTAGAAAGATGTTTAAGGAGCTTTATTGTTAATGAAAATATAAGCAAAGAACAAAGGTCTGACAAAGTTGGAAGATAATTTTGGAATTGGTTTAGTAATGAAGCTTAAATAATTTGAGACAAAAATAATGGTAGTTAAATGAGGAAGTAATAGGACTAAAAGAGTAGTAACTCATATTCTGTAAATCTTGAGTGCTTAATGTTTCCAATAGTTAATAGTTTCAACATAGTGATCATAACAGTTTCAGGGTCCCCCCCCCCTTCCACTCTTTTCTTTTCTATTCATTTAAATTTTGAAGTGTACTGAACTGATTTGACCAGCAAAGTTAAAGTCAACATAAAACCTAAATTTATCAGTGTTTTACCCCTATTAAAATTGACATTGTATGTGTGTTTCAAAAGTGCTATTACTAGGGTAACCTGTGCCCGATTTCAGTCGGATTAATAGACTAAACACAGTTTGTAGTAATCATTGTAGTGTAATGTTGTGTATTTATAGCTTGTCCGAATTAGTACAGAAAATGAAAGTATTAGTTCAGTAGATTTTTCCGGTTCTAAAATTTACCATATAATGCAGTATTACTACGTGTTGTTATGCATGTACGTACATCCACTTGTACAGGGAAAAACTCACTTAATGCCTAATTAGGCTGGCGACCGTATTATTAACAATTGGTAGCATCTGCAGTGTATGTTTCTTGTCCGTCCTAACGTGAAGTTGCACTTTATACTTGCTTGACGTATCATTGTTGTTACTGAGTGGGTGAAAGTCTGATTTTGCCTCCATTCAGGTACACGCGGTCAACATATTTACTAAAATCCTTTCTTATAAGGTGAAGCCCATCAACTTACCATAGTACAGGCTTTAAAGAGTTAACGTACGCCCGAGCGGAGACCGTTACAAACTCTTGTGTGCAACCCAGACTAGTCAGCCGCCCCTGATGTGTAGCACACACCTAACCCTTTTAGGGGGACGCTACGATTCTCAACTCTGCTGCACAAGTCTAAGAAGACATACCTTAGCTTGTTATAGAACCTTCGGAGTCTCTGGTTCAAGCATTCCACACGACTCAGAATCAGGTGGCCACGGTCTGTTCTGAGGACAATGCTTCTAAACATTCTGCGTGGTTTCTGTTTGTTCTATATCGTTTCTCCCCACGCCTTTCGCGCAACGACGCTCTGAGCGTGTTTTTTAGGGAATTGACTAGTTTGAACCTGGGACCTGTTGCTGGTAAGGAGACGCCAGACCACATATGACATGTAGAATTCAGAAGAGTTCAGTGAGACTAGCGATGATATAACCAAATACTTAATGATTTCAGCATCAGCTCCACTGCATTCCCTGTAAAAGAATCTTAATACTAACTAAATTTAGCGGAAAGGGTTCAAGGCTTTCCTATTTTTAGTTAGCTGATAAAATAACGTCGTAAAAGCAGTTAAGTTTACCATTAGAAATTTTATTCTACTCACAAAACATCTTTTATAACTTGCACTATTGATAAAAGGAAATGTTTTAATACAGGATGGTAAAAACCAATTGCGTTCAACAAAAATGTGAACGAAAATTCCCTGAATGGGTTTCCAAGTTCCACAATGGATCGAAGGATGACCTATGCCATATCACATCTATAATCTAGGTTTAAATTAAGTTTCTCAAGAGAGAAAACTATCAAAATGGTCTACAGTGACCCTCAATTATCTTTAATTACTTATCTAACTTGGCATAAATTACAGTGGCTGATGTGGCTTCTCAATAACTATATAACAGAAAAATCATCGAGTTTCAGACTTTTACTTCAAGTGGAAAATGTGAACACCATGAGCTTTAATTGACGATCGACACTAGTATTACGTAAAGGGGATGTAACAGATGAGACTTCTGTAGTTCTGAGTGAAGCCTTATGCGCTCAAAAATGCGGCATCACGTGTGTTCATTACCTTGTTGGTGTTCGTCAGGGGGTGGCGGCCGGCGCAGCTCCGTCCAGCTCGCCCTCTTGGAAGCAACTCTCTCCTAACTTCTCCTTACTATGAGGTGCATTCAAGTTCTAAGGCCTCCGATTTTTTTTCTCCGGACTGGAAAGAGATAGAAACATGCGCATTGTTTTAAAATAAGGCCGCGTTCATTGTCAATACGACCCAGAGCTTGCAGCACCATATGGCAGATGGAATTTTACCGCCAGTGGCGAGAATGAGAACTGTTTTAAATACTTAAAATGGCAACGTTTTCCTTACTTGAACAGCATGCAACCTTTCGTTTTCTGAATTTGCGTGGTGTGAAACCAACTGAAATTAATCGACAGTTGAAGGAGACATGTGGTGATGGAGTTATGGATGTGTCGAAAGTGCGTTCGTGGGTGCGACAGTTTAATGAAGGCAGAACATCGTGTGACAACAAACCGAAACAACCTTGGGCTCGCACAAGCCGGTCTGACGACATGATCGAGAAAGTGGAGAGAATTGTTTTGGGGGATCGCCGAATGACTGTTGAACAGATCGCCTCGAGAGTTGGCATTTCTGTGGGTTCTGTGCACACAATCCTGCATGACGACCTGAAAATGCGACAAGTGTCATTCAGGTGGGTGCCACGAATGCTGACAGATGACCACATGGCTGCCCGTGTGGCATGTTGCCAAGCAATGTTGACGCGCAACGACAGCATGAATGGGACTTTCGTTTCGTCGGTTGTGACAATGGATGAGACGTGGATGCCATTTTTCAATCCAGAAACAAAGCGAAAGTCAGCTCAATGGAAGCACACAGATTCACCGGCACCAAAAAATTTCTGGTAACCGCCAGTGCTGAAAAAATGATGGTGTCCATGTTCTGGGACAGCGAAGGCGTAATCCTTACCCATTGCGTTCCAAAGGGCACTACGGTAACAGGTGCATACTACGAAAATGTTTTGAAGAACAAATTCCTTCCTGCACTGCAACAAAAACGTCCGGGAAGGGCTACGCGTGTGCTGTTTCGCCAAGACAAAGCACCCGCACATCGAGCTAATGTTACGCAACAGTTTCTTCGTGAACTTTGAAGTTATTCCTCATGCTCCCTACTCACCTGACCTGGCTCCTAGTGACTTTTGGCTTTTTCCAACAATGAAAGACACTCTCCGTGGCCACACATTCACTAGCCGAGCTGCTATTGCCTCAGCGATTTTCCAGTGGTCAAAACAGACTCCTAAAGAAGCCTTCACCGCTGCCATGGAATTATGGCGTCAGTGTTGTGAAAAATGTGTACGTCTGCAGGGCGATTACGTCAAGAAGTAACGCCAGTTTCATCGATTTTGGGTGAGTAGTTAATTAGAAAAAAATCGGAGGCCTTAGGACTTGAATGCACCTCGTACAATTTACCAAAGTTTGTTTAAAAAAACTATCTGGCTGCGTTTTCATCTGACCAATCAGGGTCTCAATGTTAACCTTAAGCTCCGCCTAAAAAAATTCTGTCTATCCAATGAGAAACGTTATACTTTTCGTGGTGTTTTTAAAGTTTGCAACGTAACAGAGACGCCAAAAAGTCTCACGCTAAAACTTGCAGCTGGTGTGGTCCTTTTAGCGTTATCGTAAGATCTATACTGTTCTTCTGGAGGGCTCTATCTTTTAACATGGGCTGGGGGTGGTCCTAACGTACCAGAGACGCGAAAAAGGTCTCACGCTAAAACTTGCGCGTGGTGTAGCCCTTTTTGTGTTATCGTAAAATCTATACTGTTCTTCTGGAGGGCTCTAGCCTTTAACATGGGCTGGGTGGTGGTCTTGACGTAACAGAGACGCGAAAAAGTCTCACGCTAAAAAACTTGCGGGTGGTGTGGTCCTAGCCGTTAGCTGGCGACGTGGGTGTCCGTCCGTCCCTTATCATAGGCCCTTCTCGCTTAACACGGTTCTGCTCTCGGCTTCTGTTCTCGTTTCTCCCCTCGGAACTGCGTCTGCCTCACTGTGGGAAGGTATGAAATGCATTTAGGTATTCTTGTGTTAGTCTGCGGTATTCCATTTGCTCACTCGTTACTTGTATTAATTTGGTTAATTTAATGTCACGATTTATTCGGAGCTATGTAACATACTACTGGATTTGCCTATCATGTCAGGGTTTTCATGGAAGGTGTTGGATTTGCCTGACACCTTACATGCTGCAGATCGTGAGCTTCGTTGAAACTCCTTGAAAAATGGTGGTACGCTTAACCTTCTGTGTTACTCGTCGGAATGATCCAAGTAGGACCTCAGAACCCACATGACACGCATTGTTCGAATATGCACCACAATCTGTAGTTGGTCGCACCCTGTTCCCCCAGTGGCTGCCGTGACAGATTCTTTAACACGCTGAATGAGGCCTCCAGGCTTACACACTGAGTGTACCCGGTATTTCTTCCCATCTTTTGCTGACATTTTTCTAGAGTATATCTCTTTGCCGTACATTAGAACTGCCGACAATTGATAGACGTCCGCAGCTCGTGGTCGTGCGGTAGCGTTCTCGCTTCCCGCGCCCGGGTTCCCGGGTTCGATTCCCGGCGGTGTCAGGGATTTTCTCTACCTCATGATGACTGGGTGTTGTGTAATGTTCTTCGGTTAGTTAGGTTTAATTAGTTCTAAGTTCTAGGGGACTGATGACCATAGATGTTAAGTCCCATAGTGCTCAGAGCCATTTGAACTGATAGACGCCTCCCTCTTTGTGTACGACCCCCTTGACAGAGGATACAACAGGTTTCCGAGCAGATGCTGCAAGTCTTACAGGCTCGTATTCGGTTTCAGCGGAAAACAGCACCCCGAACCTGTTGATTAGCAGGACGGCTGCAACATCCCGAGTTCTCCCGAGTCTCTTTCTCTCATGTGCAGCACGCCTAGACACACAATTGAGGCGGCTTCCAAAAGTAGCAATGAGTCTTGTATTTACTGTAGAAGAGACAGTATCCTCAGGAGAGGACAGTACTTAAGATACCTTCGGTATCTCTGTTACACAACTCTTGGTAGCTCTCCCATCTCACCAGTCTGCAGCAGCTTCCAATCGAGTGAAAGAAATCAGAGCGATTTCGAGCTGCCTAGTATCAGCAACCAACTAATGCAGCGCCCGAGAAGAGCAAACACAGTAGGGCTGCATTACGTCTGGTGCAATATTTCAAAGAAAAGTAAACAAATAACGTGCCTGGTGCCGTAGTCTACAGGAGAGTAAATAAATAACTTTATACTAAGCTTGCTGATTCTCTTTTTATTTATGATTCTCATATACTACAAGTATTACCTGTAGTATTTTGCAACTGAAAGTGATCTACAGCCGAAAAGGATATGTATCTGACAATAACAGAAAAATGGTGGATGTTTTACTGTGTCTCTAATACGTTTTCCAGGATATGGTCACAAACAAAACACGACAGTAGCATTAATTTACGATAGGTGCAGACAATATAACTCCTATTAAAGGAGAGAACTAATGTAATTCTATATCTTACTTACTTACAGCAACTGTAAATCACAAACACCGACTTAAACTATTCGCCATTAAAATTGCTACCCCAAGAAGATAACGTGCTACAGACGCGAAATTTGACCAACAGGAAGAAGATGCTGTGATATGCAAATGATTAGCTTTTCAGAGCATTCACGCAAGGTTGGCGCCGGTGGTGACACCTACAACGTGCTGACGTGAGGAAAGTTTCCAACCTATTTCTCATACACAACCAGCAGTCGACAGACGTTGCCTGGTGAAACGTTGTTGTGATGCCTCGTGTAAGGAGGAGAAATGCGTACCATTACGTATCAGACTTTGATAAAGGTCGGATTGTAGCCTATCGCGATTGCGGTTTATCGTATCGCGACATTGCTGCTCGAGTTGGTCGAGATCCAAAGACTGTTAGCAGATTATGGAATCGGTGCGTTCGGGAGGGTAATATGGAACGCCGTGTTGGATCCCAACGGACTCGTATCTCTAGCAGTCGAGATGACAGGCATCTTATCCGCTTGGCTGTAACGGATCGTGCAGCCACGTCTCGATGCCTGAGTCAACAGATGGAGACGTTTGCAAGACAGCAGCCATTTGCATGAACAGTTCGACGACGTTTGCAGCAGCGTGGACTATGAGCTCGCAGACCATGGCTGCGGTTACCCTTGACGCTGCATCGCAGAGAAGAGCGTCTGCGATGGTGTACTCAACGACGAACCTGGGTGCACGAATGGCAAAACGTCATTTTTTCGGATGAATCCAGGTTCTGTTTACATCATCATGACGGTCGCATCCCTGTGTGGCGACATCGCGGTGAACGCACATTGGAAGCGTGTATTCGTCATCGCCGTACTGGCGTATCACCCGGCGTGATGATATGGGGTGCCATTGGTTACACGTCTCGGTCACCTGTTGTTCGCATTGACGGCACTTTGAACAGTCGACGTTACATTTCAGATGTGTTACGATCTGTGGCTCTACCCTTCATTCGATCCCTGCGAAATCCTACATTTCAGCAGGATAATGCACGACCGCATGTTGCAGGTCCTGTACGGGCCTTTCTGGATACAGAAAATGTTCGACTGCTGCCCTGGCCAGCACATTCTCTAGATCTCTCACCAACTGAAAACGTCTGGTCAATGGTGGCCGAGCAACTGGCTCGTCACACTACCCCAGTCACTACTCTTGATGAACTGTGGTATCGTGTTGAAACTGCATGGGCAGCTGTACCTGTACATGCCATCCAAGCTCTGTTTGACTCAATGCCCAGGCGTATCAAGGCCGTTATTACAGCCAGAGGCACCCAAACTGCGTGAAAATGTAATCACATGTCAGTTATAGTATAATATATTCGTCCAATGAATACCCGTTTATCGTCTGCATTTCTTCTTGGTGTAGCAATTTTAATAGCCAGTAGTGTAGTACGAAATAGGTTAATCAAAACACTCGTAAATTACGCAAATCTTTAAAAGAGGCCAAAATTTCTCAAAAATGTAGTACCTGTTTGATGTAAATACACTGACGAATAAAGAAATCGCAACACCAGAAAAAAGAAACGTAGTATTACGAAAATTTGGGAATACATTTGTCTATGTAACATTGCTAGAATACAGGTTAATGTAAGCGCGAGATATCCTATTAAGAAGGTACATTAATAACTGGTGTAACCACGAGAATGTTGGATGCAAACACACAAACGTACATCCATAGTATTGTAGAGGTTTCAGTCTGTGGGATAGAGATCCATGCATGCCGCACTTACTCGGTCAGTGTGGGGACGGTTAATGCTGTTTGTTGATGATACTGGAGTTGTCGACTGATAATGTCCCATATCTGCTCGACTGGAGACAAATCTGGTATCGAGCAGGCCAAGGCTACACGTCGACTCTTTGTAGAGCATGTTGAACTACAACAACGGTATTCAGCGAGCATTATCCTCTTGTAAAACACCTCCTGGAACATTGTTCATGAATGCCAGCACAACAGGTCTAATCACCAAATTCACGTATGAATTTGCAGTTAGTGTGCGTGGGATAATCACGAGAATGTTCCTGATGTTATATGAAATCATAACTCCAGTGTGTCTCACATGAAAGTTTGTTGCACGGCCTCAACTGGACTCCTAACCAACATACGGCCGTCACTGGTACCGAGGCAGCACCAGCTTTCATCAGAAAACACAACTGACCTTTACCCTGCCCTCTAATGAACTCTCGCTTGATAGCACTGAAGTTGCAATTGGAGGGATCTGTGAAATGCACTCTACAGGGCGTCTGACTGGGACCTGTCCTTGAATTAACCGATTTCAAACGGTTTTTTGTGTCACTGTGGTGCCAACTGCTGCTCAAATTGCTGCTGGAGATGCAGTAAGGCGCCCCAGAGCCATATGGTGAACGCGATCGTCTTCCCTCTCGGTAGCGCCAAGTGGTCTTCGCAAGCCCGGTCTTCTAGCAAGCGTACATTCACGTGACCACCGCTGCCAGCGTTTGTGTTCAGTGGCTACATCCCTCCCAAGTTCTTCTGGAGTATCGCAGAAGGTAGACGCAGCTTCTCGCAGCCCTATTGCACGCTCTCGTCAAACTCAATGAGATGTTGATAAAGGCGTCTTTGTGTCCTTAAAGGCATTCTTGACTAACAGCAACTCACCACGTCCAGTCACAAAGGTAAACAAACGCTTGTTTGTTTACAGTAAACATGTTTTGTCTCCTTGTACTGGCGCAACCAGCACCACACTTATGAGAGTGGAGCGAAATTTTGAAACACATCATCTTTAAGATGTACAGACACGTCTCCCAACTTTCCTTAATGTAGCACAACCCCTTCTTGGTGCTGCGTTCGGAATGCTAGTTGTGAACGAGGAAACTGTGGCCAAAGCTGCTGAAAAGCACAGTTACGTTCACAGTTGATATAATACTCCATAACACATCACGTTACTGAGAAACACCGATTACGATTAATTTACTGTTTAATACCACACAACATATCATGACACCCGCACGAAATCAACAAGAAATACGTTCAAATTCTACGCCTACATTTTGTGGGTAAGTCTTCGAAATGAATTTATGTGACGGATGTAATTTTACTCGAAGACAAAATAAATTAAGGGAGTCGTCTTCTATACGTAAGTATGAGTCAATAAACGTGCGAACTGCACGGATTTTGTCAATTGGCTCATTTTGCATTTCCTTTTACTCTAGTGTTTCCAAGAAGAAATTGCTGCTTCAGAATACCTTACAAAAAGGACGCGAAATGTAGAGCACAACAATGCGTTAACATGTTTTGACTCTTTCTATTTCTCAATATCTGGATTTGCATAAAATCTGATAATTAACTAAACGGAACACATATTGATCAACTATTTGTGTCATTTTCTTTTTAGTGTATACATCATTTTGTGGTCAAATTGAAGACTTCGTTGCCACTAACAGGATTTGTGTGATATTGCACTCCGCTTTATTTTACTTTCCTTTAAGGAACCAAAGAAAAGCTTTTGTTTCCCTTCAGATTGGTAAATTACGTAACTGTGCAGGTTTCCTAGCCCAGAGTTTGATCTTTTTGCGTAGTATCTACCTTAACTGCGGCTGTATTTCATAACTGAAGAAATGATGTCTGAGATGAAGGTGAGAACTTTTAAAATAATGATGAGTAACAGACACTCGCAATACAGGTAATCCGAATAAACATAAAAAGCGACAGGAGACTGTGCCTCTCTGTGGTCACGAGATGTGTTTAAAGTATCGCTGTCATTCGCAAGTACTCGGCGTGTCTATGCTGCAAGAAATTATGAAGCATTTCCACGAACCGACTCTGCAGACAAGTTCTGGATGAATAGAAACGTCAGTGCAGTTCACAGATTTCCATGTATCATATATTTCAACTTCCATATCGTTAACACGTGTGACACTCATGTCGGGAGACCGTACAGCGAGATGACGAAAGTCATGGGGTAGCGAATGCACGTATACAGGTGGCGGTAGTGTCACGCACACATGGCACAAAAGGGCAGTGCATTGGCGGAGTTGTCATTTGCACTCTGGTGATTCATGTGAAAAAGCTTCCGAAGTCATTATGGTCGCATGACGGGAATGAACGAGGAATGGTAGTTGGAGCTACACGCATGAGACACTCCATTTCGGAAATCGTTTGGTAATTCAGTATTCCGCAATCCACAGTGTCAAGAGTGTTCCGAGAGTACCAGATCTGAAGCATTACCTGTCACTATGATTGACGGCCTTCACTTATCGACCGAGAGCTGTGGCTTTTGGATAGGGTTGTCAGTGCTAACAGACAAGCAACACTGAATGAAGTAGCAGCGGAAATCCATATTGGACGTACGACGAACGTACCCGTTAGGACAGTACGGTGCAATTTGGCGTTAATGGTTTATAGCAACAGACGACCGACGAGAGTGCCTTTGCTAACAGTACGACATCACCCACCGCGCCTCTCCTGGCTTTGTGACCATATTGGTTGGACCCTCGACGACCAAAACCCGTAGCCTGGTCAGATGAGTCCCGATTTCAGCTGATATGAGCTGATGGTAGCGTTCGAATGTGTCGCAGACCCCACGTAGCCATGGACCCATGCTGTCAACAAGACACTGTGCAAGCTAGTGGTGACTCAATAATAGCGCGGGTTGTGTTTACATGGATTGGATCCTCGGTTGTGCTCTGCTACTAGAAAACCATTTGCAGCCTTTTATAAACATTATGTGCCCAAACAACGATGGAATTTTTACGGATGACAACTTGCTATATCACCATACCGCAATTGCTGGCGATTCGTTTGAAGAACATTCGTTCTGGACAACTCGGGCGAATGATTTCGTGCTGGCCGTGGTGGCCGTGCGGTTCTAGACGCTGCAGTCCGGAACCGCAGGACTGCTACGGTCGCAGGTTCGAATCCTGCCTCGAGCATGGATGTTTGTGATGTCCTTAGGTTAGTTAGGTTTAAGTAGTTCTAAGTTCTAGGGGACTGATGACCTAAGATGTAAAGTCCCATAGTGCTCGGAGCCATTTGAATCATTTTTTTAATGATTTCGCCATCTAGAACGCCCTAAATGAATTCCATCAAACATTTATGGGACGTAATCGAGAGGTCAGTTCGGGCTCAAAATCCTGCACCGACAATACTTTCTCAACTATAGACCATAAAGGCAATATGGCTCAACATTTCTGCAATGTTAGTTAGGTTTAAGTAGTTCTAAGTTCTAGGGGACTGATGACCTCAGATGTTAAGTCCCATAGTGCTCAGAGCCATCTGAATCATTTGAACGTTGTAGCACGTGTTCGCATCACGATTCCCAATGACAGCAGAACGCGTAAGTGCTGAAGATCGGAAACGGAACGCGAATGGATCGAGGATTGTATACATTAGAAATCAAGGCGCTGCTATTACGTCCATGCTGTACCGCCTTCCTTCCTTCGCGACGTTCCACGTGTTATACAATACCACTGACAGCACGAAATGACCGACTGTCGAGATCAAATGGCCTTTAACGAAACTGTGTTTCGTGAGACTGAGGAGAGTCTCAGACGAAAATTAAATGACGAAGTGCATACAATAGCAAATGTGCTCCTTTAGAAGAACAGTGATAACCAGAAAATTTAACTGCCGTAGTCCATGCTTCGCACGATAAACATGAAGGTCGTTTAATGCGAAGAAAATGGATGTGTTCTTGTCCATTCCACCTAACCCATGATAAAATATATGTGATCTGTCAAACTAAAACAGGGCACAGAGCAACGTTACTGATATATTCCTGCAACAGAAAATGCTATACTTGTGTATTATACGTTGAATTTAAAGGCTAATAGCGAATTGTGTTCCTTACCTTTCATTCTGTAACTTTTGCGAAGACTACTGTAATTTATTTATAATTAATCACCAATTAGAGAATACGCTTAATCACTGCATCCTGTTCTCTTGTACTCTCGTCACAGACTAAGTAATGTGTCGAAAGTGTGTGTATGTCGATGTAGTTCTTAAACATTATCAAAATAGAAATTAAATATTGAAATGAATTTTGAGCAGTCTTCGAAAATCTTTTATACACTGAAGCCCCAAAGAAACTGGTATAGGCATGCGTATTCAAATATAGAGATATGTAAACAGGCAGAATACGGCGCTGCGGTCGGCAACGGCTGTATAAGACATCAAGTGTCTGGCGCAGTTGTTAGATCTGTTACTGCTGCTACAATGGCAGGTTATCAAGATTTACGTGAGTCTGAGAGTGGTGTTATGTCGGCGCATGAGCGATGGGACACAGCATCTCCGAGGTAGGGATGAAGTGGGAATTTTCTCGTACGACTATTTCACGAGCGTACCGTGAATATCAGGAAATCCAGTAAAACATCAAATCTCCGACATCGCTGCGGCCGGAAAAAGATCCTGCAAGAACGGGACCAACGATGACTGAAGAGAATCGTTGAACGTGACAGAGGTGCAACCCTGCCGCAAATTGCTGCAGATTTCAGTGCTAAGCTATCAACAAACGTCAGCGTGCGAATCATTCAACGAAACATCGTCGATATGGGCTTTCGGAGCCGAAGGCCCTCTCTTGTACCCTTGATGACTGCACGACTCATAGCTTTACATATGAAGATGGTATTTGTTCTTTCAAAATGGTTCAAATGGCTCTGAGCACTATGGGACTTAACTGCTGTGGTCATCAGTCCCCTAGAACTTAGAACTACTTAAACCTAACTAACCTAAGGACATCACACACATCCATGCCCGAGGCAGGATTCGAACCTGCGACCGTAGCGGTCACGCGGTTCCAGACTGAAGCGCCTTTAACCGCACGGCCACACCGGCCGGCTATTTGTTCTTTCGAACATGTCCGAAAGAACAGATACCATCTTCATATATATAGTTCAGGCTCCTCGGCCATTTGACCATCTTCCGTGAGGAAGTCATTACAGCAAAGACGTTTTTCGTCGCGGCGAGATCTATCTACGAAATTTCAGTCACCTACTTTCTCTTCCGAATGCGAAAATATTTTGTTGAGCCCAACCTACATAGGTAGGAATGATCATCAAAATAAAATAAGAGAAATCAGAGCCCGAACAGAAAGGTTTAGGTGTTCGTTTTTCCCGCCCGCTGTTCGGGAGTGGAATGGTAGAGAAATAGTATGATTGTGGTTCGACGAACCCTCTGCCAAGCACTTAAATGTGAATTGCAGAGTAGTCATGTAGTAGATGTAGATGCACAAACAGTGCCCGAACTCTTACGGGAGTCGGTAAAGCCGCCAGTAATGAGTGTAATGGGCAGGGGCACTACGAATATTGTGCGGGACAGTAAGTTGGGAATGTGGATTTTACGGGAGGCTTGCCAGAGATAAGACCCTGCAGTCGCACTATCCTCTATGTCTTCGGTGGCTCAGATGGATAAAGCGTCTGCCATGTAAGCAGGAGATCCCGGGTTCGAGTCACGGTCGGGGCACACATTTTCAACTCTCTGTTGACGTATATCAACGCCTGTATGCAGCTAAGGGTATTCATTTCATTGTATTGATTTAACTGCAATTTCACAAAGCTTTACGCCTCGCCTGGCCCGTCAACACCGATATTAGACCGTTGGTGACTGGAAACATATTGCCTGGTCGCACGATTCTCGCTTCAGATAGTATCGGGCTGATGGACGTGTACGTGTACGGAGACAATCTCATGAATCCATGGATAACGAGCAGGCGACTCTTCAAGCTGGTGGAGGCTCTGTAATGGTGTGAGCCGTGTCCATTGGAGTAATATAGGACACTTGATAGATCTCGATTCGACTCATACAGGAGACACGTATGTAAGCAACCTGTCTGATCACGTGCATCCATTCATGTCCATTGTGCATTGTGACGGGCTTCTGCAATTCCAGCAGGAAAACGCGACTCCCCTCGCGCCCAGAATTGCTACAGAGTGCCTCCAGGAACACTCTTCTGAGTTTAAACACTTCCGCTGACCACCAAACTCCCCAGAAACGAAGATTATTGAGCCTTGCAACGTGCTGTTCAGAAGAGTTCCCTATCCCCTCGTACTCTTACGGATTTATGGACAGCCCTGTAGGATTCATGGTGTCCATACCCTCCAGCACTACTCCAGACGTCAGTCGAGTCCATGTCATGATATTAGGAAGGTGTATCAGTTTCTCTGGTTCTTCAGTCTATAAGGGGCAGTCGAATGACAGGTGGATAAAAGTAAGTAAGCTGTTTATTATTTCCTAAGTATTGGGATCACTTTTACAATACCCCACAGGAGAAGGCGGCATATACGACAAAAGGTCAACACATATTGATCAACTATTTGTGTAATTTTATTTTTAGTACATACTTCATTTTGTGGTCACATTGAAAATTTCCTTGCCACTAGCAGGATTTGTGTGATATTGCACTCCGCTTTATTTTACTTTACCTTTTAAGGAACCAAAGTAAACGTTTTTGTTTTCCATCAGATTGCTAAATTACTTAACTGTGCAGGTTTCCATAGGCCAAGCTTTGATCTGATTGTGTAGTTTCCACTTTAACTGTGGCTGTATTTCATAACTGAAGAAAAGCTGCGCCCCATTCCATTAGCACGTCGACCAGTAGCATATACTACACTGCTGGCCACCGTAAATGCAACACCAAGAAAGACAAGAGGTAGCACAACAAAATTTATTTTGTAGATAACATGTTGACCAAGTATCAAATGATTACGTCTACAGACGTCTGTGACATGTGGTTCCTGCCAGAATCAGTAGCCAGAGTAGCCGCCATTGTTGGAGATCACCGCTGCCACACGTCTCGGCATTGAGTCAAAGAGACGTTAGATGTGTTCCTGGGGTACAGCAGCCCAAGCAGCTTCCACACGTTGCCAAAGATCATCTGGTGTGGCAGCTGGGCATGTAATCTGGGTCACTCGTTGAGCAACCATGGACCACATGTTTTCTATCGGCGAAAGATCCGGAGAGCGAGCCGGCCAGGGAAGCAATGCAATCTGTTTATTGACGAAGAACCTTTGGACAATGCGTGCCACGTGTGGTCGCGTATTATCCTGTTGAAATATGGCTGTGGCCGAGCCCTGAAGGTAAGGAAGGACAACTGGCTCCAGTACCTCGGATATGTAGCGCCGGCTATTTAAAGTACCGGCAATGCGTACTAGAGGCGTGCGAGAGTAATATCCAATACCGCCCCATACCATAATACCCGGTGCAAGACCAGTGTGGCGGTGCATAATGCAGCTGTCCGGCATCCTCTCTCCACGGTGATTCCACACTCGAATCCGACCATCGTGGTGCTTCAGACAGAAGCGTGCCTCGTCAGTAAAGACAACGTCATTCCATTCTGCCGTCCACATCCGTCTGTCATCACACCATTGGCGACGGAGACGTCTGTGGTTCTGCGTCAATTGTAGACGAAGTAATGGACGTTTTGCGGACAGACCACTCTGCTGTAAGCGGCGTCGAATGGTACGCGCAGACACTGGATGATGCGTTACAGACGCAATGTGCTGTGCTATGGTTCGGGATGTCACTGAGCGATCCGTCACTGCCATGCGCACAATTTGCCTATCAGCATGTGCAGTGGTGCACCGAGGTGAATGCGATCGACCACGTCGGTCCGTCGTACCCTCCTGCATCCAATGGTCACATATCCGCATTACAGTTGTTTGGTTTTGTCCAACACGACTAGCGATTTCTCTGTATGATAATCCACAATCTCGGTAAGCCACTATCCTTCCTCTGTCGAACTCGGATACTTGATCAAACGATGTTCGCTGTTGTGTACGAGGCATAACTGATCGTCTTGTGAAACGACCACAAGGTAAACACACGTGCCGAACGTACACTCGTCGAAATCGCCAAGCCTTAAATGGCGCTATGCGGTGGAGCCACAGGCGCGCGTGATGTGCGTCTGCGCTGAAATTCTAATCAGTTGCATATCTCATCGCTGCAAACCCATGGTGTAAATTTCACTTGATTCAGATGCTTCCTTCAGGGTGTTGCATTTACGGTGGCCAGCAGTGTAGGTCCTACATTTGGGAGATAAGGTGCAACCACAGTAAAAGTTACATACACCACGTATTTATATAAATATTAGCCAGGATGGCTCTAGATACTTTCAGTGCAAGTGCACCATATCCTTCAACCCCGTGCGGGACTTAGCGAATGCTACAAGCAATGGAGAAGTGGAGCATCTGGGTTCGAGTACCAGTCCGGCACAAATTTCAACCTACACCACAGATTTATCTAACTGCCTGTAGACAGTTGAAGTCCTGATTTCTCGTAATATAGTTTCTTTACGGCTGCTGTACCACAAGTTGTGTATGTCGCGTCAGACATGTCCGACACAACAAGCACCACATATCTGTATACGTCTCCGTGTTTGGGGCTCTGATCAGTTAATTTTGAAAAGTAGAGGGGTCCAACTGCTTTACTTCTTTCAGCACAGTGTGCTCCTCATTATCTACTTTTCCTGGCTTGCTGTCATCTGCATCCAGGCCATAAACATGAACTGAGTATTCAGGACTCTGCCTCTCTCGGGGAATGAATTGGCTTTTAAATTAAAACGCCTGCATAATTTTTTTTATTTTTTGTGTAACCATATGCACTGCTTATATTGGGTTACCTCTGTCGTAAGCCAGAGGTGACCACGCATTTCATTTCCCTCAGGAGGACTCTGGGCTTAAACGTAAGATATTTTAGCGCCAGTGGCTTGCAGAAGATAGATCAAACTCTAGGCCCCATTAAGGGGATCAAAAACATGCAAATATATATCTTCACTTAAAACATCCGGGCTGATAGGCCGTGGTCGAAGTATAAAACTCTCGAAATTTCATCTCCGACTGCGGGAGACATCCTCGGAGGTAAAGCGGCGAACTGCGAGGAGACCTCGAGGCAGTACAGAGGGCGCCACTGTCGATCCAACCAGCTATGAGATTGTCTCTGGTAGTGCCAACATTCTCGATTGAAAGTAATCGATCGTCACCCTTGTGGTGCAACGCTGACATCCAAATTTTATCCAGTTTAACACCTTCGTCTTTCCTGCTAAAATTATTAAGATGTTTATCAATCTCTATAGTCTCTCTACACACGCGTACATAATAATGCGAGGTTTTTGATATGACGCTCGTCTCGCTGAATTTTATTTCATGATCACCTTCCTGGTGGTAGAGGTGCCTGTCTGTATCAAGATGCTGTTAGCCTCAGACATGTGTTAAGATGTGATCCAAACTCGAATGTTTCGCCAATAGCACTCTGCAAGGAATAAAGAAATTATATCTTCTGAACCCTATACAACAACGTTCAAATCAGAAAAAAGTCTGGTATTATCTTCCAATTCTAACTTTTAGCTCTAAAATTATGACTGACAAACGTAGGCTGGTTTTCTTCGAAGATTCTAGGTTTTCATATTAAGGGGCTCCGGAAAGGCTCAAAATCATGAAAAGTTCAATTTTTACTTTTTTGCGTTTTCTGAATCTGCAGACTATTACCTTTTAATAGATACATAATTTATTCAATTCCAAAGACTACAACTATTTTTAAATTTTTTTTGAAATGTGTTCTACATGGGCGTGACCCACTGTGGCGCTGTTAAACTGCTGTCAAATGGTGTTATTATTAACGTCCGTGTTCATCAGGTACATTTTAGTGATGTGAGATAAAGTATGTGTTGTGGCTAACCTGTAACGGTTCAATATATATCGCTGGTGTGATTGTCGATTGTTTCATGTTTATTTACTCTGTCGTTATCTCGAAAATATTCGTAATTAATTCTGTTTCTTGAGTCTCTGTTTTGTTGAAGTATAATAATGAGTAAAAGTAAAGTTATTAGAAATCCTCTGAAGGCTTTTAAGAAAAGGAGAAATGTTGGAAAGCCAAACAATAAAGACGGTAACCAAGTGAGTGAACCTAACCTCTCAAGTACACCTGCCCATAGCAGTCAAAGTGGGGAAGAAAATACTTCACAGAAGAAGCTTGGTTCAATGAGTGAAAACTATGAATGTTTTATGGGCGAATCGGATGTGAATGAAATATTTGATATGTCGGTTCTCAAAGGAATTTTTTCAAACTGTGTAAGATGTATTCATTGTAGTGAAGTTGGTCTGGAACTCTCCATAATAAAGCACGTAGGACTTGCTAGTGAAATACAACTGAAATGTGATAAGTGTTCATACATGACCACCTTTTGGAACAGTGTTGCAGTAACTGCAACTGAAGAAAATGGTAGCAAAATCTACGAACACAACAACGAGCGATGCTTGCTTTAGACAAGGAACGACTTCGGGCTGCAGACAGGGCTGTAAAGAGTCTAGAAATACAAGCAAGAGTAAACAGGAGGAGGAACAAGAGGAAGCTGGAGGATGAGTTTGCAGAGGATGAAGATAATCCATCCTATGGACCTGGAATGCACTAAAAAGTTAATCCAATCTTTGTCGTTCGATTCCCAAAACTTTTATTTTCTCATACAAATTACATGTTTTCTAAGGATCTTCCAAACATATTTGTTTCAAACTTTCAGTAAATGTTACACAGTACCTTCTGCATAATTTAACACAGCCTTTTTCCAAAAAACTGTATATTTTTGAATATATAAATAAAAAATTGCAAAAAAATGTTGTGAATTTTCATTACAATTGAAAAAAATCATCTTTAATAACCGAACTAAAATTTTGTAAAATCCCTGTGTTAAGTTGTAGCCCATATTCCAATAAATAATCTGTAAATAGTTCAACTTCCTACCTCAAATATTTTGTGAGGAAAGATGTAATTTATAAGCGTTATTTTAACATTGCAAGTATAGGGCGTTCCAGAGCCCCTTAACAACTGACATATTTAGATACTATCTACACACGAAATGTCGATGTCTGTGGTGTTTGTACTTACACAGTATTTCATGCTCACTCAAGAACAGGACCTCTAATGCAACGTAAACTAGGCAGAATTTCTAGAAACAATACTCCCGAATATCAACCCACACAAAACTGACTGCCAAAGCCACCTATATATATACGATAAAATGAAACACACACACACACACACACACACACACAGGTGGTAGACAGAGAGAGAGAGAGAGAGAGGGACTACTTTGGAGATGGAATGATGACTTTATCCTGTTATAGACACACACAGAGCTCAGTTATGTTATTTTGTGTGCCTGTTTCTCAAGCATTTATGCCTGGAATATTGCTTGGGATGGATCCAACAAAGTAAAGTCTGGGGTAATGTCTGATTGTGAATCCACTAGCACTGCGCCCTGGATATTGTTCAGGATGAATTCCCATGCATTGCACCCAGGATGATGATGGATCCATTTGCATAAAGACTAACAGATGAATGTGGATCCATCCTGTATTATAACCACAGTAGTGTTCCAAGGTAGGTCCACCCATGTTAAGGCTGGTGTACTGTCCTGAAATGGATCTACCCACGCTAGTTTTGGAGGGGTAGGGAATACGTTTCATTTTCCAAGTAACTCATGGAAAAATTAAGACTCTACTTCCTGAATTCGCTACATTTCATCCACGCATCTCTTCAGAAACTTTCTGAGACAATACACCAGGATGATATGCATGTCATGAGAGCTGCATATCCTGATGACGCATACATTCAGCTTTTGACAAAGAAAGGGGTCTTTCCATATGAATAATTACATTTAATGGAGAGGACAGACTTTATGAAACCTTATTGCTCGACATACCCATATTCTCCAGTAAACTAATAGGCACTGCCATAACGGGCACAGAGAATGAGCATATGGGGAATGTTTGGCAGGAGTTTGGCACTTCTGATTAACGAGGATATGCTTAGATGTATACGAACACTGATGAACACTTGCTCAAAGACATTTATGAGTAATTTCAGTGTGTATGCCTTGGTACATACTCTCTGAATCCACCTTCTATTACACAGTGCCAGGATTTTCATAGGCTGCAATGTTAAAATGAATGTGTGGCAGTATCGAACATTTGCCCAATGTCGACCGACCTATTGTTCTTCTTGAAACAATGGATTCACAAGGGACGTTGCCATTGTTTGCCCAGCTACACAAATGTGAGTAAACTCTGAATGAGCGAAGAGGATTACAGGCCAGCTGAAAATTTACGTTACATCCTTAGCTTGGATATAAATAACCTCTACGTGCATGCCGTACAACAATCTCTGCCACTTCAAGGCTATGGAAGCTATCTAAAGAGGATTTTTCAGATCGGAGAAGGAAATCCGAATTGTAGCTGCTGATTCTGGTGGTGTGTATGGTTTGGAGGCACAGCTGACATTTCCCAGCCTTTTGCAACTAGTGCACCTAGTTGCACAAAATGTTTCCATCCCAAAATTGATGACAATGGTGGAGAATCTGCAGAGATACTCATAGGACTACAGTATCCTCCATAAATGTCTTAGTTTGGGGGTGACATTTGTAAGAATCACCGGCAAAGCCAGTCTTCGTTCATCCCAAATTACTTTATATGGATATGGGCAGTTTCATCTTGAGGGTAAAAGGCCACAAGCCATATGAAGTAATTAGGTACACTCCAGAAGACATCTGAGGTCACCAGTCCCCTAGACTTAGAACTAATTAAACCTAACTAACCTAAGGACACCACACACATCCATGCCAGAGGCAGGATTCGAACCTGTAACCATAGCAGCAGCGTGGTTCCGGACTGAAGCGCCTAGAAACGCTAGGCCACAGCGACACTCCAGGAGAATTTGACATGTCTGGACATGGTGCTGATAATCCTTATGGCATAACACCAAAACCCAGTAAGGTTATAGACCTGGTGAAAGATGAGTTGAATGGTTCACAGATCAAAAATGTATGCGTATTGCGAAGATATATATACTATACGGAGACAGGCTAATGGTGTACATTGTGCAGTCTGAAAGGCTCTCACGGTTGACGACTGCAAGAAGTGCCTACTCAGGAGCACTGGTGCCACTCTGCATATGGTGCACGAGGCAGTCTTTTGATCATGAGACCATGGGCGGCATTGCATACTGCAGCTGAAAGGAGTGAAATCATTTTTTCGTGAAGGCAGTGATCATCTTCTTTAAGAGTCAGTTACATGTGCAAAGAGTTACAGCAACTATTTTGAATTAATAACCAGTTTACTTACTGTTTCCATCTCTCTCGTTATTTCCTTTTCACTGCCTCTTATCCAAACAAACATACCCATATACATACATATGTTCATGTACACACAAACGTATCACACATAGATATGTATACATCCATACATATACAATTACAACATACATACATATACAATTGTTCATGTATATGTTTAGTATTCAAAGAAGGTTTACACTTACACACACACAAGAGCATATGTACATACACCTATATATACATACAAGAGCCTTTCGGAAAGTAAGGAACGATAAGTCGAGAAAGGGAAACCACAATGAAAATCATAACTGTTTTATTTGCAACAGTTAGCTACAACCTCCAACTATTCATCTCCATAGTCGCCGATCCGACTTAGACGTTTGTCGTAGCTTTGTATCGAATTTCCAGTACCCTCGTTACAGAAGGCAGCTGCCAGTGCTTTCCGCCAATTCTCTACGCTGGCCTACAACTAGTTGTCTATGCCAGAATGTTGTCTTCATAGCCAGCGGTTCATGTGAGCAGAGATGAAAGTCAGAGGGAGACAATTACGGGTTCTATTGTGGGTAATCAAACATTTCCAACTGAAAACGACGCAGGAGCATCTTCATTGTCTCTGCAGAATGCGGCTGACAATTGTCTTGAAGAAGAAAACACACGACAGTTATGTAATGTTGACTGCATAGCTTCAGGCGAGATTTTTCACCAGGCCCTCGCACTAGGCGGGAGACACTATTGTTCTATGTATCTTTATGTGCTCCCTGTGTGCTCAAAACTAAAAAGAACGACCCAATGCGATCAACGGGCATACTAGAGAAACTGCCCAACACACCTGTGCAAAACGTCATCGGATTTTAAGTGTGGTTTCCATTTCGCGACCGATCGTTACTTACTTTCCGAATAACACACGTCGATATATGTATGCATTAAAATACACAAAAATGTTTGTAGTCGTCTACAGAACCAAGAGCATACCCAAGCGGGGACCTCTTCGTCTGAAGCAAATCTGTGTTCGCAGCTGTCTTCCTTCAAGGCTCGAAGAACATGGAAATCGCATGTGGCAAGGTTGGGACTCTATGGAGGATATGTAATGGCTTCCCACTAAAACTTCTGCAGCATACTCGAAACAACCTTAGCAACATATGGACCCTCATGAATGCCTGATATTATGGCGAGTGAAAGGCAAGTGATGTAAGCCCTCGAAACCTTGAATAACTGAAAAAAATTTATATTGATCTGAAAAGTTGAGTGTACAGACGATGATCTTATTTTCCCACGTTAAACTCAACTGCAAAACATATTGCGGAAAGAAATCTAGCGCTGTGTAATCTGAAAACCACTCAACGTACAATCAAGTACAGGCAGCTCATGTATGCGAGCTGGCACCCTCCTCCCCACAACCCTGAACAAAGTCAGTTTAATATTCCCAGTTCACTATCACCAGACCAAGCGTCTATACTGAGAACTAGAACAGACATGCCGATATCACAACAGCAAGCCAAAGGCTACCTTGCTTCTCCGTCTGTCGGCCACTAGATCTCCCAATGCGAAATTCCCGCCGAACTTCGCTACTGATTGAGCCCCCGTCATATCTCGGACGACTTGCAATGACATAACATACTGTTTACTACCAGAGACAGACTAGCAGACTAGTAAGTTATTACAGATCACAAGTGCCTATTGACGCTCGCACGAGTACACGTCTCGTAAGGTGTCTAACAACAGACCCCTTTCAATCTTTCGACTCCTACCTGCATAACTAACCGTTGTTGTGATCTCGTTGCCCTTCTGTAACGCCAGGCGTTCAGTTGAAAAATTGTTCAGGACTTCGGACTCGTTTAGAACACGTATTAAACGTTGAAAAATGTGCGGAACACTTATTCGACCAATTTTGTGTTTGCTATACTGGTCTTACGTGTGAAGCACCATTGCCAATTTTATCTTGTTGTTGTTGCTATTTTTGTGGTCTTGGCTCCAAAGACTGGTATGATGCAGTTTTCCATGCTAGTCTATTCTGTGTAAGCCTCTTCATCCCTCCATTAGCGCTGGAAACGCCAACCATTAGAACATGGTTACAGCAGTCGCGTTTTAGTCTCTCTCACCAGTTTCTAGCCCCAACACCCCACACCCATCTACACTTGCCTCCGTTACCAAACTATTTCTTGATGCTGATGCCTCAGGATGTATCCCTTCTTAAAGTGATGATGCACTATAAATTTCTTTTCTATTTAATTTGTATTAGTAACTCTTCATTGGTTATTTGTTTTGAACTTCAGCATTTTTCTTTTTCGTAAAAGCCGTTCTCTCCGTCTGCAGGCAGCAAAAAAATGGATCAAATGGCTCTGAGCGCTATGGGACATAACAGGTGAGGTCATCAGTCCCCTAGAACTTAGAACTACTTATACCTAACTAACCTAAGGACATGACACACAACCATGCCCGAGGCAGGATTCGAACCTGCGACCGTAGCGGTCGCGCGGTTCCAGACTGAGGTGCCTAGAACCGCTCGGCCACTCCGGCCGGCTGCAGTCAGCATTTTGCATCCACTGTACTCTTGCCGTCGTATGTTTCTTTTCCTTCACGTGTAGTAAGCTCGTTTACTACATCCTGTGCTTCATTTCCTAATCTACCCTCAAAGTTTCGATTTATTTGCCTCTGAGTTTTAATACAGTTTCCACAAAATTTCTACTAGCTTCCTCTACAGCTTGCTCATTTTACAGACTGAATAGCAACGGTGATAGGTTCCATACCTGTTCCACTGTCTCTGAACTACTGCCTCCATTTCATGTTGCGAAACTCATAACTGCAGTCTATTTTCAATAGAAGTTGTAGATAACCTTTCGTTCCCTATTATCTTCAGCAGACATAAGAGTGTATTCCATTCAACATTGATATTGATACTGGTAGTCTTTCCCAAAGGTTTCTTCAATTTTCCTCTGTGTAGCATCTATCTCTCAAATGGTTATGCGTGCCTCGACCTAGACAAAAGAAATAAATACTGGTTGTTGAGAGTTTCGAAGTGAGCGAGATCCAACAAAGCACTGGAACCCGGAAAAGTAAAAGTATGGATTCCTCACATAACAAGAAGAATAGAAGGCTATGTCAATGTGGCACCGAAAATGCATAGTTACTGACTTGTTTAAGCACGTTACTGTTACGCAGTGCAATCTGACAAATGCTGTTTCCCGGAGGAAGGTGTACGACGCCGGTTACATGTGTTACATAAGTAATCAAACTGCGAATCCACGTGATGTGGGCCCGACTATTCTTCAGCACTTGCAGGGGAACTGCATTGAGCTCCAGTTAAATACGTAGCTGTCGAGATATCAGTAGTTAATATAAGCAGTCTGTTCTGAAGGGACACCGAAGTACTAGCCGTCATTTGGCATTTACCGCAGTGATGTGTGGCTTATGAGCAGCCGCTCGACCATGAAATCCAAATTTTCTCACCTCCCGCCTAACTGGCTTAGTACTTGCAGTGGATCCTGATGCAGTTTGAAATTCCTGTGTGATGGTCTGGATAGATGTCTGCCTATTACACATCACAACCCTCTTCAACTGTCGGCGGTCTCTGTCAGTCAACAGACGAGGTCGGCCTGTACGCTTTTGTACTGTACGTGTCCCTTCACATTTCCACTTCACTATCACATCGCAAACAGTGGACCTATGGATGTTTAGGAGTGTGGAAATTCGCTTACAGACGTATGACGCAAGTGACACCCAATCGCCTGATCACGATCTAAGTACGTGAGTTCCGCGGAGCGCCCCATTCTGCTCTCTCACGGTGTCTAATGACTGCTGAGGTCGCTGATATGGAGTACCTGGCAGTAGGTGGCAGCACAATGCACCTAATATGAAAAACGTATGTTTTGTGGGATGTCCGGATACTTTTGATGACAGAGTGTAGCTTGTGCATCTACGCAGTGCACTGATTACTCGACCGAAAGATGTCTGAAGGACTTCGTCGCTGCCTCTATGAATACGGGTCTTCGACAAGTCCACGAGGCAGCTGGTTTCGGCCATACATACCACACCAAAGGTTGAGGAAGTCCTGGAGTCAGCGGAAGCCGTTAGTCTTGCAGAGGATTGTGCCACTCGTGACGTCCGGGAGACGATTATGTGCTGTACCCATATCATCTGCGGCGTATTAAAGCCTTGTCTCCATCAGATTACAAAGGTTTTTTGAAAGTTGTTTGAAATTTGATAATTGACTTTAATGTACTTTTCAGCGCTGATTTAAAAAAGGCAATACATTTTTTTCTATCACGTCAGGTTTTCTCACAGAAAAGGGAGAATTTTTTAGTACAATAACAAAATTTAAGCAATTTATCACATTTTTCCCAACGTTATAAAATTTTGTTTTATTTATAAATCATATTCTAAACTACATTTCCAGTACACTTCCCTTTCTCTTTAAGCTCATACGTCCTTATAATAACGCTTTCACTTTCAGTCGAAGCTTCTTTTATTGATTTTCCGGCTGTGGACTCATTGAGATCATCTCTTTTTATCATCCTTCAGTAGTCCGCTACCATGTTGACGTTCCATCTTCCTTGATATCTTCTTTCCATTTCTTTGATGTCTTGGTGGAATCTTTCGCCCTGCTCTTCACTTACATCACCAAAGTTTGCAGGGAAGTAGTCAAGAAGGGAATGGAGAAAATGAACTTTAATGCTCATGTTACAGCCCAGCTTCTTAAAGTTTTCGGTCATGTCTGTGACGATTGTCCTGTAGTTTGGATCTCTCTTTTGTTTCCTAGGAAACCGATGACAACTAATTTAAAAATGTCCATGCAGCCTTTTGTTTCCATATTGTCCAGGAAGTTGGGATCTGTCATTAGTTTTCTAATGCCTGGTCCGACAAAGATCCCTTCCTTTAGCTTTGCCTCGCATAAACCAGTTATCTGAAACGCTCCCCTTCTTTTGGAAATGCCTTAACAAATTGTTTCATCAGCCCCAACTTAATGTGAAGTGGTGGAAGTAACACGTTCTTGGGATCCACAAGGCTTTTCCTCTCAGCATTTTTAACCCATACCTGGTTTTTCTCAAGGGCGAAGTTTTTTTATGTAGTTTTGATTTCTGTCTCTGCTGTCCCATTCACAGAGAAAGCAAAGGAACTTTGTACAGCCACTTTGTTGAACAAACAGCATTGAAATCACTTTCAAATTACCACATAGTGTCCATTTGTGGTCTGAATAGCAGAGTTTGCTTAAAACCAGTTCTAGGCTTTCGTAACATTGTTTTAAGTGAACCGAGTGTCCAACTGGTATAGAAACATACTTATTGCCGTTGTGTAGAAGTACTGTTTTAAGGCTTCTTTTTGAAAAATCAATAAAAAGTTTCCACTCATCAGGAGCATATTCTATTTTGAAACGTGCCATAATCCCAGGAACATCACTGCAAAACACCAGGTCACCTTCTTGAGAGAAGAAAGATACAAACTCCTTTTCCCTCGATAGATACCAAGAAATTGATGTACCCGGAACCGACATATGCTTATCTTTCAATCTAGATCCTAAAACCTCTGTCGATTCTCTAGAAAGGCCTAGGTCTCTATCTAAATCGTTCAGTTCCGATTGTGAGAATGGAATGGGATCGGTTGCGCTACGATCTTAGAAATCTCTGTCTTCTTCACTATCACCTTGCTGAGCCAATGGCTCGTGATTATCAATATCATCTAAAGAATCTGGAGGAGAAGGTATTGGTCCTTCAGGTCCATGAGAAACAGGGCGAATGGCTGATTGAATGTTAGGGTAAAAAACAATATTTTTGCTTTTCAAATTGAAACCTCGTACGTTGCAAGAACAAAAATAGCAGTCATCACTATGATTTTTGAGCTCCCTCCAAACCATTGGTATTCCAAAATGTAAGGACTGATTTTTACGTTGAAACCTTTGCCTCAGGTCTTCAACACACACTAAACAAACTTTTTGTGGGGGCCAAGGCTTATCTTGATCGCCTAACTTTATACCACAACAGGCGAAATAAACTTTTTCAACAAAATCGGAAATGTTTCTTTGTTGCTTTTTAACGGTATAGTTACCACAAATTTAGCAGAAGGAATCTGGCGAGTTTCCATTCATCAGGAGCATATTCTATTTTGAAACGTGCCATAATCCCAGGAACATCACTGAAAAACACCAGGTCACCTTCTTGAGAGAAGAAAGATGCAAACTCCTTTTCCCTCGATCGATACCAAGAAATTGATGTACCCGGAACCGACATATGTTTATCTTTCAATCTAGATCCTGGTAGCCATTGTCCACTGTCCTTAAAGCAACTTTACAACACAGGAAAACAGTCACTATTTTAAATCATTAGTAACAGTAACACGTGAACAGCACAGAGTGAAGACAGACAGGCACTGACATGAAAATACTGCTGTTTTCTCCTAATTATTCTTTATTTTACATATATCTAGTAGAAAAACGCCTAAATAACGGTTTATGGAGATCCTAAAACCAAAATTTAAACTCACTAGAGTGCTGAAATGTCGAAAAAAGCTAAAACTAGACAAGCAGTTTGTGAAATAACTGTACGTGAGGGAAGTTTTCCACTGTTTTTCCTGAAATCAGCTTTTAAAACACTATAAAAATCACTCAATTAATTTGAAACAATTTTTATGTCACAGACCTGTGTTATCCTTCAAGAGTAGCGTTCTGTCTTTGGTTCCTTCAGGAATGTATTATGACGCCCAAATTGGGAGCTAATATTTTATTCACAGATGAAGCGACAATGACAAAGGACGGAATCCACAATCTGCATAACCAGCTGTATTTTATCTTGCTAGAAGCTCTCCTTGATGCAGCTTGATACACGTGAAGTAGCTTATTGTAAAAAAGTGGAGCGAGGTACAAGCAGCAGATGGTACAGTGTGTACTGTTCCCGTGGGAGAGTCCGCCAATTGTACTGAAATTGCTTCTGATTGGTCGGCACATTCGGGTGTTCGACGCCAAAACGCCTAACTTCTCTTATTAATTATTTATATACTTTTCATTGTATTTAACTCAGTTTTCAGTACGATAGTCTCTCATGGTTACCTTACGAGTCTACCGTTTATGATTATTAAATTTCACTAGTTTTGAGAAAGATAATATTTATGATATTACAAACGAAGTGCTTCTGATTCCTTCCGGTCGCTTTTCTGCGCCTGGGAGACGAAGTACTTCAGCTGCGCTAGTCAGACTGTTTCGGGCGTTCTTCAGAGCCGGACGTGTATCTCTGTTTCGGACGGACATGTCGTACTGTATACCGGAAGTTGTCAGAAAGGTTACTGTACTATTAAGAAAGCTACGTCAAGTGTTGTGGAAGACAGCGTAAAAAGTGATATTTTAAAATATAAACAAACAGGATACATTAATGAGAGGCGTCGTCTACCATCATCGTCAGTACTACAGATCTTGCCTTCTGTAGATACAGAGACTAACCTGGACAAGTGGCATCCCATAAAAAGCACAAGCACAGGTTCGAGATGATAGCGTAGCAGCCTCCGTCGAAGAAGATCCCACGGCTGACGAGCTGTCTTCTGCGCTGGGGACACAACTTTAGAAGACGACAGGCTGGTGGAAAGAATAGGGACTCTTATTCAATATCTTCAGGCCTCTCCAACTTCCGGATCTGTCTTCCAACACAGCATGTGTGGGCGGACACAAATTCCCACGAAACTGTCCAGTCGTCTCACCAAAAGAGGTTCTCCACTGATATACGCGCAGCCACTGTCGGCGACTGCTAACTCGGGCCCTACATCCTTCCAGAGATTTCTTGCGTACTGCACTGTACGAATACTTAGAAGATATTCCACATGCATCCCTCCGAAACAGTATTTCAGGGTCGATGGTGATCCCATACATTTCAGTCTGCCTGCCCGGAGGCATTTGAATGCACATTTTTCTGAACGCTGGATAGATGGAGGTGTCCCGATTACTTGGCGACCAACTTTCACCAGTGGGGACTCTTAAAGTGTCCCGGGTAGTCGACTGCTGCATGCACCCATTGTGGCAGCCTTTGAGTCAGTACGAACTACACGAGGCAGCTTCCATCGTGTAACGAATTCATTGAGGTTACGGAGGGAGGCCTGTGTTGAGGCAAGAGGAGGTCAGTATGAACATTTCTTCTGTTGCGTGACCAGTGTGCACCAGCTGGCGTTACATGTTTGCAGTGAAGTTTGTAGGAACTGAAAGTCCAATAAACCTGCAATGATGAAGTTCTGGACCCATGTTGAAACTGACTTTTATTCTTGTTGTACGAGGAATCCAATAACTGAAGTTTTGGCGCCGAGCAGAAAAAGAATAAGCAGTTTTGGGAAATTAAATAATAGAGGCTACAGAGGACGAAACGGGCAAATGAACGAGGCCCATAAAAAATCTGAGATAGCACACAGCCATGGTGCAGGCAAAAGGAATACAGATCACCAGAAAGAGCAAAATACTAAAGTAGAAATGGCTAGAGAAAAACTGGATTTCATCTTACAACCTTTTCAAGGAAATTGATGGCCGCTGCTAGAGGTGACAGGTACGTACTTCTTCATCCATACTCCTCAAGCCATCATACGATGCGTGTCGGAGGGTGCTTTCGGTGCTACCAACCTTCCTTCCTTTCGATGGTCTATTCGAGTACGGAGCGCGGAAATAAATGAATGTTGTCAAATGAGCTCTAGTTTCTGTGAGCTCCTATTTCTCTCATTTTCTTGTTGTGGTCATTTCGTGGGCTATATCTGGGGTAAGTAATATGTTTTTCTACTCTTCCAGGAATATTGCTTTCGCAATTTGAACATTAAGTTTGTCTGTGGTGGACAGCGCCTATCTTTTACAGTCTGCCACTGGAGTCTACTGAACACCTTTGCATCGCTCTCGCACTGACTAAACAACCAAATGACGAAACGTGTCACTTTTCTTGGATCTTCTCCGTCCTCCTATTAATCCGAAGTGGTAAGGGTCCAAGATTGTAAACCACTACTCAATATTCTGTCGACCAAGTCAGTTGTCTCGTTGATGAATGGCATATGGTTAAGGTTGCTGCAATTAATCCCATCCTGGCACGTGCTTCTCTAACAAAAAGTTTTTTTGGCTTCTTCCAGTTTTGGTGGCTCCAGGAGGTTATTCCCTGGTGTTATACATTAATTACTGCTTCCAGTGATTTGGCACCAGTAGCCTAATGGAACACAAGTGGATTTATTCGTTATTTTTGTGAAACACGTTACATTTACTGACGTTCAGAGATGACCGCCAGTCCTGCACCATTCGTCGATCCCCTGCAGTTTTTTCCGTAATTCACAACAGTCTTGCAGCTTTCTAAACATTCTACGTGGTGTCTGTTTGTTCTATATCGTGTCTCCCTACGCCTTTCGCGCAACGACGCTCTGAGCGTGTTTTTTAGGGAATTGACTAGTTTGAACCTGGGACCTGTTGCTGGTAAGGAGACGCCAGACCACACATGACATGTAGAAATAAGAAGAGTTCAGTGAGACTAGCGATGATATAACCAAATACTTAATGATTTCAGCGTCACCTCCACTGCATTCCCTGTAAAAGAATCTTAATACTAACTAAATTTTGTGGAAGGGGTACAAGGCTTTCCTATTTTTAGTTAGCTGGTAAAATAACGTCGAAAAAGCAGTTAAGTTAACCATTGGAAGTTTTATTCTACTCACAAAACATTGTTTATAAATTGCACTATTGATAAAAGGAAATGTTTTAATACAGGATGGTAATAACCAACTGCGTTCAACAAAAATGTGAACGAATATTCCCCGAATGGGTTTCCAAGTTCTACAATAGATCGAAGGATGACCTATGCCATATCACATCTATAATCTAGATTTAAATTAAGTTTCACAACAGAGAAAACTATCAAAATAGTCTACAGTGACCCTCAATTATCTTTAATTACTTATCTAACTTGTCATAAATTACAGTGGCTGATGTGGCTTCTCAATAACTATATAAGAGAAAAATCATCGAGTTTCAGATTTTTACTTCAAGTGGCAAATGTGAACACCATGAGCTTTAATTGACGATCGACACTAGTATTTCATAAAGGGGATGTAACAGATGAGACTTCTGCAGTTCTGAGTGAAGCCTTATGCACCCAAAAATGCGGCATCGCATGTGTTCATTACCTTGTCGGTGTTCGTCAGGGGGTGGCGGCCGGCGCAGCTCCGTCCAGCTCGCCCTCTCGGGAGCAACTCTCCTAACTTGATCTTACTACAATTTACCGAAGTTGGTTTAAAAAAAACTATCTGGCTGTGTTTTCATCTGACCAATCAGGGTCTCAATGTTAACCTTAAGCTCTGCCTACAAAGATTCTGTCCATCCAATGAGAAATGTTATACTTTTCGTGGTAGGGGAATGTTTTTAAAGTTTGCAACGTAACAGAGACGCGAAAAAGTCTCACGCTAAAACTTGCAGCTGGTGTGGTCCTTTTAGCGTTATCGTAAGATTTATTCTGTTCTTCTGGAGGGCTCTATCTTTTAACATGGGCTGGGGGGGTGGTCTCCCCTCGGAACTGCGTCTGTCTCACGGTGGGAAGGTATGACATGCATTTAGGCATTCTTGTGTTAGTCTGTGGTATTCCATTTGCTCACTCGTTACTCATATTACTTTGGTTAATTTAATGTCACTATTTATTCGGAGCTATGTGACATACTACTGGATATGCTTATCATGTCAGGGTTTTCATGGAAGGTGTTGGATTTGCCTGACACCTTACATATCACCACCCTTCGATCTTAATTTTTGCACTGAAGTTAGCCAATGATTGAATCGTTGTCTAAGTCAGTCAAAAATTATTGCTTTATCTAAATTTTGTTGCCTACTGTTCAGCCACGTTATTCTGGTTCTATGCTAGTTTGTATTACTAATTTATATATTTTTATATTCTTCCACATTATTCTTGAAAATGACAAGAGAAGAATATTTTTATGCTATTATTAATTTTTAATTATTTTCTTTCTTTATTTAAGTGTGAAGTTTGTTTTTTAAGGAGTTTGCTATCGAAAGTGAGGAGTCTTCCACATCGATTTTCTTAGAAATATATATATATTTTTTTATAAATGTAGTAATTAAGTAAAATCTATTCCTAACACATTTTCTAAATATCATGTACAAGTAAAATGTTTTTGTTTCTAGACACTCATTTCAACATTGTTACACTACCAAATAAAAATTATTTCGAAGAATTGCTTAGACAAAGAAATATACATACACAAGTATTGAGATATTATCCTAGCAAATGGTAAAAATGTTAAAAAAAGGGGAAAACATCCAACAAGATAATTTTTTATTCTTTGTTTTTTTTTAAGGAGAAAATAAGTAAAATATAGTTACTCTTTTACTTTTTATGAGGAGCAAATAAGTGGCATATAGTTTTAGTGTTTATTATGCCTCACTTTTGTTCTTTATATACTGTCCATTTCAGAACTAATGATTTATTTTTATCGATAGTCTGTTTCTTACTTAAGTCCATAGTCAATGACCATTATTTTGTAGTTTATTAGCTGTCTGGTGTGCTTAACTTATTTAGTTTTTCACACATTTCTTTTGCACAATTCCTACATCACATAATTTGATTTCACACATTCATACAATCCTCTGAATGTTTAAGCATGAGCTTGGCGAATCTTTTTGCATGAAGGTGATGGAATTGAGCGAGATGGATGTGGGCAAGTATTTGATGTATAGCTTCGTTCATCGTTCCTTGTTGGCTTTGCAAGTGTGTATTGCTGTTGTGGAGGTCCCATTATGGAATGGAGCTGTGAGTGCAGAATCTTGTAGTTTACTGGCTTTGTATGCATGAAAGTCATCGTTATGGGTCGCTGAAAGCGGTCGTTTTTCGTTGTAATACTTCGCAGAGGACTAGTTTACAATAGGATAGGGATTTGGGAAGGTATGTCGTCTATTCTTCACCCATTTTCTTTCTTGGTCTCAATCTTGCGAATCTTCAACTTCTGTCCTTCCTGCTTTTTCTCTGCTTCTTACTTGCTTCTTGGTTCTTCTCTGGGCAGGATATGTAAATATTTATTGATAACTAGTCGCTTTGAAGTTTTCCTCTTAGTAACAGTTTGATAAATGGTTTGGACATGTCATTTCTACTTTGTGGACGTTTTCTTCAGTTTCGTGCACCAGCGTGCTGTTTAATAACGGTAGTGTGACTTTTACACATATCTTTTGCCAGTGGTGGCTTGCCCAAGCGGTCTTCTCGTCGGGCCGTTTCTTGCTCGCTCCGCTGATTGAAGGCACTCGGAGACCCTTCCGGCGTTCAGCGTTTGGCGTCCCGTCTCTGCAGGGCTCCGCTACTGTGCGGGTCCATGTTCCGTCCCAGCAGGATTCCACCTAGCGGGCAAATTTATTGCCCACTCTACGAGGGCCCTCTGTAGGTCTCACTGTCCTTTCCCTTCTCTCGACGCTTATGCCTTGTAGGAATTGTGTCTTGCTAATTACGTCCTTTTCTTTCTTGATACTTCTCGTGTTGCAACTTGTGGGTCGTTGCATCTGGCCTTTGGTGGAGTTTTTACAATGGTTCTTACAAAAAGTTTTACTTATATTCATCTAACATATGTCTAGTACCTACATTGTTTTACACCTTCCTAAAAAACTTTACAAATTTCGGCGCCCTTTCCATGTTACAATTCTAAGATATTTTGAGTCTTATCTTATACAAGAAACCTCAAATTCTTTTTTTTTATTTATTTATTTATTTATTTTTTTGTGTAGTGTTGTGGTGTATAGCATTTTAGTATTTCATGCTGTTAGACTATCTACGCTTTATCCCTTCACCTTAATCTATGCTACTATTGGTGTTATTTTTGTTTTCGTTTTTATTGAAACTACTTTCTTTTCCCCCACCTTCCTCTCTCTTCATTCTTCTTTCTCCTGACGATCTTATCTGCAACAAAATCTTGAAATATTGTGCTGATTATGTACCAGTAATAAAATTAATCTTCAAACTTTTTGATATGGCTCACATGGTGAAGTCCTAAGGTTTTGCCTGTTTTTGGGTTCATTAGTTCCACAGCATTATCATGAGCAATTTGGCTAATTATGAAAGGTCCTTTGTATGCAGCGTTAAACTTACGTATTTTGTGTTTCTGTTTGCTGGAGAGACGGTGTGTTTTTACAAATACTTTCTGGCCTACTGAGAATGTTCTTTTAATTGCTCTTCTATCTCCTCTTTCTTTTCTTTTAATGGCTGCTTTTCTGATGCTGGAGAGTGCTGTTGCTATGACTTGTTTGTGCTGTCCACGTGGTACAATAGGAAATCTAACATTTTCTGTGGTTATGTTTGGGAGTTCAATATTTTTAAGTACAGTAACTGGAGGTAGTAATGTAGTGCTATGTGGCATTTCATTTATTACTTCTTGAAAATCTTTAAGGTATATATCCCAAGTGTTGTGTCTTTTGCCTGCATATAATCGGCATAAAGTGCCTATGTCCTTCACAGATCGTTCTGCTGGATTTACGCTAGGTTTGTACTTAGGTATGTAGATGGGTTTTATTTTGTGTTGTTTTAATGTGTTCTGCCATTGCACTGATTTGTATTGTGGGCCATTATCCGAAATTATTCGTTCCACTCGACCTACTTGTCTGAGAAAATCTTGTCTAAATGCCTTACTTATAGTAAGACCTGTTGCCTGTTTTAATGGTGTCAAGGTAACATATTTAGAAGTAAGCTCCAAAACGATAAATATGAAAATATATTCATTTTTTGCGCGTGGGAGGGGCCCCATCAAATCTGTTGCAGCTATTTGTTTTAATCTTTTAGGGATTATTGGAAACATAGGTGGTTTGGTTTGGAAAGTGACGTGTTTAGCCCTCAAACATTTTTGCATTTGACTAATACTGTTCTAATTCGTCTTTCCATATTAGGAAAATGGCTTGTTTGTTTTATTTTTAAAAAGCATTTATTTGGTCCAAAGTGGCCATTACTTAAATGTGTATACCATATGTACTTATTAATTAGTTCATCTGGGATATAAATTAACCATTCATTCGTTGCAACATTTCGTCTAAAATATAAAACATTGTTTTTTACGAGATAGTGCTGTTGAATGTCTGTAAAATCCTTACTTCTCCACTTGTGTTTGATTCCTACTATTTCGGGATCCTTGTCCTGTTCTTTGCCTATGTTTTTCAATGCTGTCGTAATGTAGTTTTCGAAAGGTATTTGTTTCCTATAGTACATTGTAAACTGGTCTTCTGCTGCTTCCAAACCTATGTTATTGGATGCACACTGTGGACATCGTGATAAAGCATCTGCTAATACATTCGCTGGTCCTGGTATGTGTGTAATAGTGAAGTCAAATTCTTGTAGTATTAACATCCATCTGGCTAACCTCCCATTAGTTAGTTTGGCGGATAACAGATATTCTAATGCTTTGTGGTCAGTGTATACTTTTGTTTTTCTTCCGAATAGGAAGTATCGAAAACGTTGGAAGCCCCATACAATGGACAATGCTTCCAGCTCCGTGGCTGAATAGTTTTTCTCGCTTCTTGTGAGTATCCGATTGGCAAATGCAATTGTTCTATTTTATCTTAGCCCTGCCTGTTCGTATTCTTGGAATAAAACAACTGCTAAACCTGTTTTCGCGCTATCAATGGCCATACAATAATTTTGTGTTAGATCAGGATGTGCTAAAATCGATGCTGTTGTTAGTGCGTTTTTCACTTTTAAAAATTCTTCATTGGCTTTTTGATCCCATACCCATGGCGTGTTTTTTCCAGTCAATGCACATAGGCGTGGTGTTGCGAGAGAGTCGATCCAAAAAATTTTTTTATAGAATCCGGTGAGACCTAGAAATCCTCTGAGAGTTTTCTTATTATATGGAGTACAGAATTCTTTGATTGCCGTTAGTTTTTCTGGGTCGGGCATTACCCCTTTCTCTGAAATTATGTGTCCTAGAAATTTGACCTCTTGCCTTCCAAATCCGGATTTTGTTATATTTACTGTGACCCCATGCTCTTTCATGATCTGATAAAACTGGTTTAATGTGTCGTTGTGATGTTCCCAAGAGGGTTCTGCTATAATCACATCATCAACAAAACAAGTAATTTTTTGTAAAATTTCAGGACTGAGTATAGTATTAAGTCCCCTAATAAACGCTGCTGATGATATGTTTAAACCAAATGGCAATCGTTTAAATTGGTAACATCTACCGAATACGATAAATGCTGTAAATTTTCTACATTCTGGGGCCAATTCTATTTGCCAGAAACTACTCCATAAATCAATTGATGAAAATATCTTAGCACCGTGGAAGTTTTGTATCAATTCCTCTAATTTTTCTGGGCGATCTGTCTCAGTGATTACGATTGTGTTGATCTGTCTGGAATCAAGCATTAAACTGATGCTCCCATCTCGTTTTTGTACAATATGGAGCAGGCTGTTATATGTGGAGGTAGCTGGTTCAATAATATCGTCATCTAACATTTTAGATATCTCCTGGAATACTTTATTCCTGTAGCTTAATGGGATTGTATAGGCTGGCACTCTAAATGGTTTGTGCTGTTTCACTTCAAACTTGTACTGAAAGTGCTTAATACTGCCAGTCTTAGGTAAAATACCTCTGCTTTATCTCGTAAAATACCCTCTAATTCTCTTTTACTGTGTTCCGAAATACCTTGAACTTCTTCCAATTTTTCGTCGATTTCTTTATGGACTTCTAACATGAGTTGAGGCTAGTCCCTCTTTTGTGCTTACCATTCTAATTCTTCATCCTCTTTATCTCGCGTCATTCTTAGTTGTTTTTTTATAACAGGTATTTCTTCTAATTTTAGCATTTGCTCAAAGAGAAGTGTGACATTCCCGAATGTTACGCTACCTTTCCCCATATCTATTATCGCTCGTCTCTCTTTTAAAAAATCTGCACCTATAATCAAATCTACAGTTAGTTTAGGTATAATCACGAAGTTGGCTTCGATCTTTTGACCTTGACACGAAAGAGTTAACCTTGTTTGTCTCGTAACTTCCGCAGCATTGTTTCTAATAGGACCTCTTACTTTAATCTTACGTGTTTTCAGAACTGGCAATTCCTCATTGGCATTACACTGCATGAATAAATTTTCTGAGATCGCAGTCAGTTCACTTCCGCTATCAATTACAATATTGACTGGGATATGCTTTACCATGGCCTTCACAATTGGTTGAATTTGAAAGGGTTAGTTCTGTTCTTCTTCTTCTTGCATCAACGAATCCTCCACTGAATCATACATGAGTCTTTTTAGGAATTTCCCTTGTGAATTCGAACTTTCTGTAGGATAAGCTTCGACTGCTACTTCTCTCTGTTTTATTTCCTCTTCCCTATTTCTTCCTTCATTTACGCTTTCTTCAACATCCTCTACTTTTTCCTCATCCTCGTCTATCTTCTCCTTCTTCGTCGCTACTTCCACATAATCGCATCTAAATGCTCTAATTATCGCTTCATAGCTTCCTTCATTATATACGTTGGGTTGTGTGCCCACTCGTAACTTATTTTCAACTTCCGTCTACTGCGCATTATCCTCATTGAATTCGCTTTCCCTGGTTTCCATCTCAAATAGCTCTGCAATACTCATTACTTCGTCCTTTCCTCCTACATTCGTTGTGCATGCCTCTGGTAATTCATCTTCCTCGTCAGTATTCTCCCAATTAATTTCGTCCCAACACGATATTGTTATTTTCCTGTCTTCGTTTTCATCTGGCCTCTGCGGTTTTGTTTCTTCCTTCTTCTCTTCTCTGATAAGATTTTTACTTCTCTGTTCAAGGTGCTGCAATTGTCCTGGGTCGGTGCCTCATTCTCTTTGGCATGGGCGCTTAGCTGTCAATTCGAACGTTTATCGGGGTTTCGTGGTCTTACCTCCACCTCTTCTATCTTTATTCTCTTTTCTTGTTCAGCTTGTTGATAGTGGTTTCTTTGTTGATAATTCGTCGGTCTATTGGTTCTCCAGTACCCGTTCCGGTTGTCGTTATTCCCTCTGTAATAGTTGTTGCCGTTCCTGGGTGAATTATAGTTATTGCCATATTCTCTTCTAAATCCATAACCGGTTCTTTGTTGAAATCTATTGTCGTTTCTTGGTGCGAAGTTATCACGTGGTTCGTAATTATTGTTTCTTCGTACTGTGTCTTGTGGATTCCACTGCTTTTTGCTTTCGTTTTCACGTGCGCTTCGTCTTTTTCTTGCGTCATCTTCCGAAAATATGAACTCTAGTTCCCTTAGAATACCTTTAAATGCTTCGACGTCATTGCCTCCGCGACCTACTAATGATTGCTGGTATTTCAATGGTAGCTTCATCGCGCATAATTTAATCAACTCTCCGTCACTGTATGATACATCTAACCATTGATTTTTGTTTGCCATTACTTCGAAAAATTTCTCGGGACTCTTCTCTCCTGAATTTTCAAAATATGGGTTCTGTAATAATTCGTACTTCACTCTGTTCTGGGCTTCGCTGGACCAATAGCGTGAGAGAAACTTCTCTCTGAAATCTTCGTACGATCTGCATGTCGCTGCAACATTCTGCATGCTTTCTGCGACTGTTCCTGATATGTGTGCACATATAAAGTCTAATTTGTGTGCTAGCGTCCAGTGTTCTGGTAATCCTACTCGGAATTGATCAATAAAAGTTCGTGGATGTAATGAGTTTCCTTCTAGAAAGTGTTGAAATTTTCTGACTGTGAGGAAATGATCGTTGTCGTACTTCGTCATAGTTCCATATGAAATTCGCGATTCTTCGCCACTTTTGTTTCTGATCATTTCTCCCGTCGTTCTTTCTGGTTGTGGTAGATCCATTGGATATTGTCCACTGTAACTTTTGTTAACGTCGAGTATAGATTTGTATGGAGTGTAGCCATGTATGGAAGTGAAACATGGACGATAACTAGTTTGGACAAGAAGAGAATAGAAGCTTTTGAAATGTGGTGCTACAGAAGAATGCTGAAGATAAGGTGGGTAGATCACGTAACTAATGAGGAGGTATTGAATAGGATTGGGGAGAAGAGAAGTTTGTGGCACAACTTGACTAGAAGAAGGGATCGGTTGGTAGGACATGTTTTGAGGCATCAAGGGATCACAAATTTAGCATTGGAGGGCAGCGTGGAGGGTAAAAATCGTAGAGGGAGACCAAGAGATGAATACACTAAGCAGATTCAGAAGGACGTAGGTTGCAGTAGGTACTGGGAGATGAAGAAGCTTGCACAGGATAGAGTAGCATGGAGAGCTGCATCAAACCAGTCTCAGGACTGAAGACCACAACAACAACAACTTTCGCTTACCCTTTCGTAGTATCGTTGGAGTGGTACGCAATAATTTTCTTCCATTGGTTGTGAACGTGTAGCTGAATGCATTGCACTGTACTCTTCGCGAACTGGCTTTCCATTGTCACGTATGTTACTTTCCGCCTGTGATTGGAATCGCAAATGCATGGTATCTTCGTTAATTGCTTGTTTTTCCGGTGCTGTTACAGATACGGATGTGGTTGCAGACTCTGTGCTTGTTCGATCCTGTTCACTACGCACTTCAATGGTTTGCAACAACTCTGTTCGCAATTTCTGAAATTGTCGCTTCGTTTGCGCTTCTATTTTCACTATGCGGTTATCATATATTTTCAGCGCTGCTTTCGTGATACGTTTGTTACGCAATTTCTTTATTTTGTCTTGTCATGGTTTCCGTCATTAATTGTAATAATTCTGCCAGATTGGTGGGTCCTATTGCGTTTTCTTCCGACGTCCTACGCTCTGTGTTTTCGCCCAAGTGTTGGTTCGCAACCGATTGCATTGAACTTTGCTGTGACACGTTTCAGCTCGCATTCCTTGTAATCTGTGGTGAGGGAACTCTGATTACTTGTACTATGGGTTCTACGTATTCAAGACGCAAGTTAGAATCCTTATCGACTGTCTCTCTACTTTCCTGCTCCTCCTTCGTATGCTGACCTGTATTTTCTGTGCCTTGACGTACATTATCCTCGTTATGGTGCGTTATATGTCTTTTTTCTCGCGATACTGCATCGTCTGTTGTACTGTCCTCTATTCTCTATCCATTTTCATGCTGGGTCTCTACCTCAATTCGGTCAAGGTCTTGATCTGCCATCGCTAATCTTTCCGAATCCCCTATTTTCTGTTTTAAAACCAATTCACACGCCCTACTTCGCGTCAACATGCGCTCATACGATCTCACGCGTTTCATAAACTTTTTGTTCACACGACTTGACACTACCAAGACTGACAATCCATTCACTTACTTGTTGGGTCAGAACCAACTTTTCAACGATGTATCCGCCACCTGTGCCCTTGCATTGGAGCAAAAACTTAATTCTAACAATTTTTAAAATTCGTAACTTAATTATGCTATTGTCTCTGCTAGAATGACTATCTATTGAATACTTTATTACTATATATCGCTGCAGCTACTGTTTTCGACTATTTATAACGTTCAAAAAAATTTTTTTTATTACGAAAATTTTTCAACAGGATATATGTCTGACCTAGTTAGGCATGTGGTCGACCTTCAATCATGGTATTGTACCATCCTGGCAGGGTCGCCATTTTCTAATCATTCTGCGTGGTGTCTGTTTGTGTCTCCCTACCCCTTTCGCGCAACGACACTCTGAGCGTGTTTTTTAGGGAATTGACTAGTTTGAACCTGGGACCTGTTGCTGGTAAGGAGACGCCAGACCACACATGACATGTAGAATTCAGAAGAGTTCAGTGAGACTAGCGATGATATAACCAAATACTTAATGATTTCAGTGTCACCTCCACTGCAGTCCCTGTAAAAGAATCTTAATACTAACTAAATTTAGTGGAACGGGTTCAAGGCTTTCCTATTTTTAGTTAGCTGGTAAAATAATGTCGAAAAAGCAGTTAAGTTTACCATTGGAAGTTTTATTCTACTCACAAAACATTGTTTATAAATTGCACTATTGATAAAAGGAAATGTTTTAATACAGGATGGTAATAACCAACTGCGTTCAACAAAAATGTGAACAAATATTCCCTGAATGGGTTTCCAAGTTCTACAATGGACCGAAGGATGACCTATGCCACATCACATCTATAATCTAGGTTTAAATTAAGTTTCACAAGAGAGAAAACTATCAAAATGGTCTACAGTGACCCTCAATTATCTTTAATTACTTATCTAACTTGTCGTAAATTACAGTGGCTGATGTGGCTTCTCAATAACTATATAAGAGAAAAATCATCGAGTTTCAGATGTTTACTTCAAGTGGCAAATGTGAACACCATGAGCTTTAATTGACGATCGACACTAGTATTACGTAAAGGAGATATAACAGATGAGACTTCTGCAGTTCTGAGTGAAGCCTTATGCGCTCAAAAATGCGGCATCGAGTGCGTTCATTACCTTGTCGGTGTTCGTCAGGGGGCGGCGGCCGGCGCAACTCCGTCAGGCTTGTAATCTGCATCTCTTGTTAATTTGGAACATGTGTTAACCACTGCGCCGCTTTAGCACGGCCTTGGTACAAATTTTAATTCATTGCTTTGGCATGTATTGTTTATCATAGATAATTTTGAGAATTAATGCGTCTCTGGAACATGTAATTTTATCTGATTAATTATTTTAAACAGTAACGGTCCAATCATAATGTCCTGGGGTACTCCTGCATTTACTTTACATATGTCGATTTTGTCCCGTTTGTAAGGTGGCTTTAATTTCGCACCTTACAAGCACTCATGTACATACTTCTCCGTGATTTACAACCGGAATTAGGTATCATTTGATAGGCTGTAAATCGTATATATGAATATTTAATGAAGACTGACATAGTCACGTACACCTTGTAAAAAGTTGTTAACGCTTATTGCATGAAAGGTGATGGAGTGTCTTTATTATGAAAACGGCGTAATGAATGACTGGCTGTACTAGTAGAGGTTATACGCCAGTGGAAATGAAATGGCAGGCGGAACTCAAGTCCTGGGTGGAAAAGCCCGCACAGGTATGTGCACAATAGGGTGGCAGCTGGCCTGTTTTGTAGCTAGGCCAGAGGAATAACCGGAAACTCTGAAAATCGTGGACGCAGCAGAAAGGAACAAGGAAGCGTTACTTCGGAAATCTCTCAGGCTGGGTTATTTCCGAGGGTTTTTACTCTGAGAAGCGTGCCTTTATATCAATTCCTAATTAACAGGGATAGGTATTTCCTGGCAAACTTTCCGCGTTGGACGACAAAGGACTAACATGTGGTTGGTCGGCGTTTGGAAGAATCTGTAGAGAGGGAGAATATTCTGTGGTTTTAAGAATATGATTCACCTTCTGCTGTTACGAGGAAGGGGAGCCGAGCTTTGCTGGGAAGCCGGCGGTGGAGAGATGTGGTCTTCCGTTGTGAGAGCCCGTGTTTGACGGTCGCTCAGTATCAGCTTTTGTTGGTACAGACGGACTTGCTGTCTTCGCTCTTAAGAGATTTTATAGTTAGAACGGGTGGGCACTGTACTGTTGTGAATTTATACGATTCTGGACTTCACCTCCGGGTAGACAGTCGTCGTTGAGTACGCAGCGTTCAGTGATTGAGAGCATTTCTTCTGCCTATAATCACGTTGAGACGTTATCTGAACTCCGTCCTTGTGGCTGGGAATTCGCGTCTCTCGTCTGTAGAACACAGAGAGTAGAAGACAGTATTAGATTATACTAGTCAGAGGACCGTCTTCTGCCGTCCTAGTGAATGAATGAGTGTTTTTTTATACATTTTGTGGCTGGAGTTTTTCCGTTGTCGGAGACGTGTACAAGAACCATCACTCCGACGCTCCGGACGCAGTATATACGGTGATATTGCTAACTGCTTTGGCTTATTGGGGCTATAAAAGCTAAACAGCTATGATCACGTAAATTTTATTTCCACTGAGGTTCCACATCACTGTAGGTCATCTTTGAAAGGAGTGTCTTCTAACGTTTGGAACGTAGGTGATGTCAGTCCTCTCGCGTCATTTATGTTAGATCGCATAGCCATAAAAAGGGGCAGATTTGGGCAATTTATCAATCACATTAGTTAGGAAATCCATTTGTATCTCTTTATGTCCAGAGGACACTAACATATAAACATTTGTAATATATAAAGGGCATTTAATCCACAATAAATGTATAAGCAGAAGCAGCATTTATCATTTGTAGTTACTAGTTACCTTAGTTACTCATTTATGTTGATGTTGTGATTTATATGTTAACGAGCAAGAAGGAGGAGATAATATCACCACTAAGAGATCCTAAGATCTGCTTCAGGGGGTAGTCAGACAGGGTCAAATCTTGATTTTCGCGTTCAGTATTTTTCGTTGCGCACATTCATTTTACACCCGCCTGGAGCAGCATCTTGGACGTTAAGAACGACATTTTAAGTATTGTCCATTGCCACTCACTTTCCTTCTCTCTGTCGGCCTACTTTGTTGGGAAATCCGCTTTTTAGCCAGCTGATGATAAATGTTAACACATCGGCAGAACATCTTATGACACGAATATGTTTTCGTTTGAGCATAACGTACTACCATTATTTGGAAGCCTTCCCAAGGTTGATGTACTTAACAGGAGGCGCGCGCTTAGCTACAGGCTGGGAATCGCCACTAGTTTGGCAAACTCGGCCCTCTCCTGAGGGCGCGGCCGGTGCGAGGTTTATGCGGAAGGCGAAACATCGGCCTAAGCCGCGCCCGGCCACTATTTTCATCCAATTCGGCGCCAACTGCCGGCGGCTGTCCAGCGGCGAGGTGAGGAGGGGGGTGGCATTTTTGATCCGACACGGAAAGAGAGGCCAGCGAGTTTAATCGGATTGGCGATGTAAAAGCCAGCGGCTCAGGCCGCGTGTAACAAAGCTAATAAAAGTGATGCAGGGCCGGACAGGATTTGACCAGCTAAACGCCGCAGCGCACCGGACCCGCGCTGTCAGCGCCCGGCCAAATGTACTGTACTCTGCCCTGCACTGCCCTACCCAGGGCCACTCTACCGCACGGCACTGTTTCGTCTACTGTGTGTGTGTGTGTGTGTGTGTGTGTGTGTGTGTGTGTGAGTGTGTGTGTGTCTGTGTGTGTGTACCGTGTGGCCTGGGCACGTGGCCAGCGTGGCCCGCGGCGCGACACCTCACACCGACAGCGCCACTGGCTACAATTCAACGCTATACAGAGTGTTACAAAAAGGTACGGCCAAACTTTAAGGAAACATTCCTCACACACAAAGAAAGAAAATATGTTATGTGGACATGTGTCCGGAAACGCTTAATTTCCATGTTAGAGCTCATTTTAGTTTCGTCAGTATGTACTGTACTTCCTCGATTCACCGCCCGTTGGCCCAATTGAAGGAAGGTAATGTTGACTTCGGTGCTTGTGTTAACATGCGACTCATTCCTTTACAGTACTAGCATCAAGCACATCAGTACGTAGCATCAACAGGTTAGTGTTCATCACTAACGTGGTTTTGCAGTCAGTGCAATGTTTATAAATGCGGAGTTGGAAGATGCCCATTTGATGTATGGATTAGCACGGGGCAATAGCCGTGGCGCGCTACGTTTGTATCGAGACAGGTTTCCAGAACGAAGGTGTCCCGACAGGAAGACGTACGAAGCAATTGATCGGCGTCTTAGGGAGCACGGAACATTCCAGCTTATGACTCGCGACTGGTGAAGACCTAGAACGACGAGGACACCTGCAATGGACGAGGCAATTCTTCGTGCAGTTGACGATAACCCTAATGTCAGCGTCAGAGAAGTGGCTGCTGTACAAGGTAACGTTGACCACGTCACTGTATGGAGAGTGCTACGGGAGAACCAGTTGTTTCCGTACCATGTACAGCGTGTGCACGCACTATCAGCAGCTGACTGGCCTCCACGGGTACAGTTCTACGAATGGTTCATCCAACAATGTGTCAATCCTCATTTCAGTGGAAATGTTCTCTTTACGGATGAGGCTTCATTTTCACAGTCAACATGTGTGGGCTGACGAGAATCCGCACGCTATTGTGCAGTCACGTCATCAACACAGATTTTCTGTCAACGTTTGGGCAGGCATTGTTGGTGATGTCTTGATTGGGCCCCATGTTCTTCCACCTACGCTCAATGGAGCACGTTATCACGATTTCATACGTGATACTCTACCTGTGCTGCTAGAACATGTGCCTTTACAAGTACGGCACAACATGTGATTCATGCACGATGGAGCTCCTGCACATTTCAGTCGAAGTGTTCGTACGCTTCTCAACAACAGATTCGGTGGCCGATGGACTGGTAGAGGCGGGCCAATTCCATGGCCTCCACGCTCTCCTGACCTCAACCCTCTTGACTTTCATTTATGGGGGCATTTGAAAGCTCTTGTCTACGCAACTCCGGTACCAAATGTAGAGACTCTTCGCGCTCGTATTGTGGACGGCTGTGATACAATACGCCATTCTCCAGGGCTGCATCAGCGCATCAGGGATTCCATGCGACGGAGGGTGGATGCATGTACCCTCGCTAACGGAGGACATTTTGAACATTTCCTGTAACAAAGTGTTTGAAGTCACGCTGGTACATTTTGTTGCTGTGTGTTTCCATACCATGATTAATGTGATTTGAAGAGAAGTAATAAAATGAGCTCTAACATGGAAAGCAAGCGTTTCCGGACGCATGTCCACATAACATATTTTCTTTCTTTGTGTGTCAGTAATGTTTCCTGAAAGTTTGGCCGTACCTTTTTCTAACACCCTGTACACGCTACACCGTATGCTGCCCACATATTCATCCTTTCAAGTTAAGTTTAAGTGACCCGATGTCTGTGTGTGTAATTCCAGGCAACATCTACATCTACATCTACTTCCATACTCCGCAAGGCACCTGACGGTGTGTGGCGGAGGGTACCTTGAGTACCTCTATCGGTTCTCCCTTCTATTCCAGTCTCATATTATTCGTGGAAAGAAGCATTGTCGGTATGCCTCTGTGTGGGCTCTAATCTCTCTGATTTTATCCTCATGGCCTCTTCAAGAGATATACGTAGGAGGGAGCAATATACCGCTTGACTCCTCGGTGAAGGTATGTTGTCGAAACTTCAACAAATGCCCGTACCGAGCTACTGAGCGTCTTTCCTGCAGAGTCTTCAACTGGAGTTTATCTATCATCTCCGTAACGCTTTCGCGATTACTAAATGATTCTGTAACGAAGGGCATTGCTCTCCGTTGGATCTTCTCTATCTCTTCTATCAACCCTATGTGGTACGGATCCCACTCTGGTGAGCAATATTCAAGCAGTGGGCGAACAAGTGTACTGTAACCTACTTCCTTTGTTTTCGGATTGCATTTCCTTAGGATTCTTCCAATGAATCTCAGTCTTGCATCTGCTTTACCGACGATCAACTTTATATGATCATTCCATTTTAAATCACTCCTAATGCCTACTCCCAGATAATTTATGGAATTAACTGCTTCCAGTTGCTGACCTGCTATACTGTAGCTAAATAATACAGGATCTTTCTTTCTATGTATTCGCAGCACATTACAATTGTCTACATTGAGATTCAATAGCCATTCCCTGCACCATGCGTCAATTGGTTGCAGATCCTCCTGCATTTCAGTACAGTTTTCCATTGTTACAACCTCTCGATATACTACAGCATCGTACGCAAAAAGCCTCAGTGAACTTCCGATGTCATCCACAAGGTCATTTATGCATATTGTGAATAGCAACGGTCCTGCGACACTCCCCTGTGGCACACCTGAAATCACTCTTACTTCGGAAGACTTCTCTCCATTGAGCATTGAGAATGACATGCTGCGTTCTGTTATCTAGGAACTCTTCAATCCAATCACACAATTGGTCTGATAGTCCATATGCTCTTACTTTGTTCATTAACAAAACTCCTCATATGCGACCTTGTAAAATCAAAATGTGCTTCATCCATAAATTTTTCATGAGGTCGGATACATCGTGATTGATTCCATCCTACAACGGATCCAGATGGAACTACTTTCATTACGAAGAGCGAATTTTGTTCTTTGGGTTAGTGGATAAGTTGTAGCGTTACCCCAAAGTTTAATGAACGCAACAGAAACACATAACAGAGACGTTAGTCATCAATAATACTCTCTCCTTCACTATTTACGACAGTCTGCCATAGCTGGCGTAACTTCTCTAATCCTCGACTGCACAAATGACGGGATTTTGAGGCGAAGAACTCGTCGAGTCATGTTCGCTGCGACTTCTCTTCCGGAAAGGATGTTTGTTGCAGGGTGTTCAATAGAAAGGTGAAAATCTGAGGGCGCAAGATCAGGAGAATAAGGTGGATGTTGAATGACTTCCTAAACCAACTCCTGTATAGTTTTTTTTTTTTTTGTCAGTCTAGCAGAACGCGGGCCGGCATTATTTTGAAGTAGCATCGTTTCAAGCAGTCTTCCTTGTCGTTGTTCTTGGATTGAGTCTGGTAAGACGTCTCATTTGTTGACAATAAATGCCAACAGTGATGGTTAGTCCTCGGGGAAGCAATTCGTAGTAGACCACGCCGTCGCTGTTAAACGAGATGCGTAGTGTTATCTTTCGTGGATTACCGCAGGTCTTTGTATAGGGAGTTGCTGCTTTCTTTGGGCTCAACCATTGCCTTTTTTCCCTTATGTTAGCACAAAGACACCATTTGTTGCCATCAGTAACGATACAGGATAGAAATGGTCGGACTGTTAGCGAGCCAGCTGACGAGGAAAAAGCAGAGGTGCACGCTTGCCGACCCGCTGACGTTTGTGATTTCGGCTTAGAGCATGCGGTACCCAAACACCTGCTTTCTGAACCTTCCCCAATGCGTGCGAATGTCGCTCGATGTTTAAATGATTACAGCCCCTTCTCGAGTACATGGGTGTGGATCATTTTAATCGATCTTCGTCAGATCCCGAAAGCCTCCGGAAACGTGGAGAGTCACTAGCATCAAAATGACGCTCCTTAAAACGAGAAAACAACTTTCTTGCTGCGCTCTGGCCGATGGTATTATCCCCATACACGCCCTAAATGTTTCTGGTTGCCTCTGCTGTTGTGATCCCTCTGTTGAACTAAAACATAAAAATACGTTGGAAGCTTCACTCACTATCTCAAAATGATAAAATGACAATATGTAAACTCAAATAGCAGCAGTAAACTACAAACAAAAAATAGCAATACACAAAATAAAACAATAGCAACCAGAATATCAACAAGCAAAACAAAAAAGCTACGAACTTAGGCACTACGTAATAGATACTTTCATTACTTTCACATCTTTTTCTTTCTGGCTAAACGACCGGGGTACGGAGTGGGGGCAGGGGCTGAAGTGTATGCTGCCGTTAGGACACTCTGACTAGTAGCTGATAAATTGACGTTGGTATTGAGTTTCAGTTGAAAACTTCGGATTTATGTTCAAGAATAAAGAAAGCCAGTTATTTTGCATACCTACAGGGGTTTGTGGTGGGCGGATGGAGGGTGACGGAAGTGGACCAGTTCTACAGAGTGACATTCTATGGAGTGACTCTTCCAGGAAACCTGGGTCTCTTGCTGGTATAAGCGGCTATTCACAGGCACAGGCCCACTAAGAAGTCTAACAGTGAAGCGCAGTCTACTGTAGTCTACGATACTCCTCAGGCGCAGGGAGAAATCATAGTTATAGTTGCATTTCATTTGCATGCGTCCTCGCTGCAACGATTTAGTCTTCGGTGACCAGCCGCACAGATTTTGTTTCATAGAATCTCTCAGCGGGAATACCTGGATGCTTCCCTGGATTAGGCATGGACTCTGAGATAATCTTTTCGCTCTTCATTAATGCATATTTCACGAATTGCAAGAGGCATTTAGAGACTGTATCGTTTGCGAGGAAAACTAGCCTCATATCGTCCTCCATTAAACATTTTACAAGACTGCTAATGAGTATGAAGTGCATGGAACTGCTTCTTAATAATTAGGTAATTCCCAGTGGTCGGGAGTTTCCTTCTTCACTGTAACTTCTGTATGCAGGTCACACAAGCCAAAAATGATTTTAAGTCGCTGTCAGTTTGGGTTCTTTTTAAAACCGTTGCAGTGGCCTCATTAGTTTTAGTTGCTCACTACTTTCTTCTTTATCTATCGAAATTCGAATTTGTCAAACTGGTGGTCGTCTTCTAGAAGGTTTTTTCGGATGTGTAAACATTTGGAAGAACTTTTGGTATCAATATATTTATCTCCCGGTTCCATCCTCCAGAGACGTTGTTAGTGTGATGGCGCCTTGCACCGCAGTTTCACACATCTTTTAGCGTACGCTCGTTATCGAGCCACCGGTCCAGATGTATTCGTCTAATTCCTGATGCATTTGGTTTTCAGACGTTCTCTCCTGAACAAACCATCGTCCAACGTTGCCAGGGAAAGATATGCTAACGCTGAACACATGTAACTGTGGGTTTCTTCATTTTCCGCAGCAAAATGCATAAATCGTTTATGAGATGTTGGGGACATTTATTAATGAATCCAAAAACTGATATTAGTCTTGACCACTGTGTTTATTAAGTTTATTCTGCCTTACATTTTTCGGCCTTACGCCATTCTCAAAGGCTCAAAATATCTACAACACATTCTTAGGTAAGAAACTTTTCCTGATAGACATGTACAAGGCCACAACACTAAACCTGTTTCCATTAACATTGATTAAAATGAAAATTACAGTTTTCAATCTATGTTCCAGAAAGAAAACTTCTAGCTGATGGTATGATAGCAGTCTCGAGGCCCATTATGAGAGAAGCAGCGTTCCACCCATGCACGTTGGTTGTATCAACTAAATATAAATATCATATGTATCTCGCTCTTTGTTCTCCAGAAAAAAGTAGATAGCTGTAGTAGTGTTTGTTTCCAGCCAAGAACTTTTAAGATCGGTGTGAAACACGAACTGCCCAAATTGTTTGTTCGAACTTTCGGATGTTCCATCCACAAAGAATGATTCACAGCTTGATAAACATGATTTTCCCTTTTCGCTGGCAAACAGCAATGTTCTTTCACTCGGTCTCCTGTTGTCATCCGCAAATAAAAATTTGTTTCCATCGTTTAACAGTAAATTATTTCCTTGAAAGAATGTTCTCCGGGATCGGCATTTTTCTTGCGTAGGTCGCATGCATTTCCTCCTAATGCGATGCAGTTTCAATGTAGGATCTCTAAGTGATGGTAACGATGTTACACTAACTCGTAGCCCCGATTGAAGCCCTGCTTTCTCTACATCTACATCTACATCTAGATGTAGCTGCAGAAGAAGTAGGACTTCACTCGAGGCTACGACTTAGTAAAATCTTTACCATCACTTAGAAGTGCCACAAGGTAACTTCTACGTAAATTGATGAAATTGTAGTATTCGTTGCTTTTGCATGCTTTTTTGGCCTAAAAAATATTTTCCTACTGATTCATTTGGAATACGAAGATGGCTACTTTCTCCTGAAATTGTGTTATTGTTAGTGGATAAAATTCCTTTGTATTTATTCTCTATAGCGTTCACACAACGCTATTTAACTGTATAGTCTTTGCTGGTATAGTTCACTATGGTATGTACTAATGCCCCCTGTAAATTAATAAAGGATTCCCTTTGGTGGTCTCGGTAAACTCCATCTTCACAACACCAAGTACATGGCATTTTACTTGCAGAACAACTACAGTACCGAACTCTGGGAGAGAGACAAACATCACGGCCGACTGTCGATGAACTGGCGTGCGGACGGGGGTCAGTGCAGGAAGTGACCTCTCCTAGTAGTACGACGCAGGTACCGACGGACATCCGGGTTTATCCTACTTCTGTTCCGATGTCAATTACCTCTAGTGTCCTGGGTTGCGTAGAAATGTCAGCAAAATCCATCTCTGTACAACTATCATCTGTATGACTGCCACAAACTCGGAGGAGGGTACTTTGAGTACCACACTCCGTTCCCTCTTGTCCCGATCCAGTTGCTAGTGGTCTGCAGCAGGAGGACTGTTGGTTAACCTCCGTGTCACCTCGAATCTCACAAATTTTATATTCGTGCTCTTTTAGTGAGGTATACAGGGTGGTCCAATGATCGTGACCGGGCCGAATATCTCACGAAATAAGCGTCGAACGAAGAAACTACAAAGTACGAAACTTGTCTAGCTTGAAGGGGGAAACCAGATGGCGCTATGGTTGGCCCGCTAGATGCCGCTGCCATAGGTCAAACGGATATCAACAGCGTTTTTTTTTAATAGGAAGCCCCATTTTTTATTACATATTCGTGTAGTATGTAAAGAAATGTGAAAGATTTAATTGGACCATTTTTTTCGCTTTGTGATAGATGGCGCTGTAATAGTCACAAACGTATAAGTACGTGACATGACATAACATTCCGCCAGTGCCGACGGTATTTGCTTCATGATACATTACCCGTGTTAAAATAGACCGTTTACCAATTGCGGAAAAGGTCGATATCGTGTTGATGTATGGCTATTGTGATCAAAATGCCCAACGGGCGTGTGCTATATATGCTGCTCGGTATCCTGGACGACATCATCCAAATGTCCGGACCATTCGCCGGATAGTTACGTTATTTAAGGAAACAGGAAGTATTCAGCCACATGTGAAACGTCAAGCACGAACTGCAACAAATTATGATGCCCAAGTAGGTGTTTTAGCTGCTGTCGCGGCTAATCCACACATCAGTAGCAGACAAATTGCGCGAGAATCTGGAATCTCAAAAACGTCGGTGTTGAGAATGCTACATCAGCATGGATTGCACGCGTACCATATTTCTATGCACCAGGAATTGCATGACGGCGACTTTGAACGTCGTGTACAGTTCTCCACTGGGCACAAGAAAAATATCGGGACGATGACAGATTTTTTGCACGCGTTCCATTTACCGACGAAGCGTCACTCACCAACAGCGGTACGTAAACCGGCATAATATGCGCTACTGGGCAACGGAAAATCCACTATGGTTGCGGCAAGTAGAACATTAGCGACCTTGGCGGGTTATTGCGTGGTGGGGCATTGTGGGAGGGAGGATAATTGATCCCCATTTTATCGATGGCGATCTAAATGGTGCAATGTATGCTGATTTCCTACGTAATGTACTCGCTGTTGAGAGGAATGTCGTTATACGTATTGCCAAATGCATGGAGGCCGACGGACATCATTTTGAGCATTTATCGCAGTAATGTGGTATTTACAGGTAATCACATTGTAACAGCATGCGTTCTCAGGAATGATGCTGAGGTACAAAGGTACATGTATCACATTGCAACAACGGAAATAAAATGTTCAAACGTACCTACATTCCGTATTTTAATTTAAAAAACCTACCTGTTACCAGCTGTTCGTCTATAAATGTGAACCATTTGTTTGTGACTATTACAGCGCCATCTATCTATCACAAAGCGAAAAAAGTGGTCATACTAAAACATTCATATTTCTTTACGTACTACACGAATATGTAATAAAAATGTGGGTTCCTATTTAAAACAAACGCAGTTGATATCCGTTTGACCTATGGCAGCGCCATCTAGCGGGCAAACCATAGCGCCTTCTGGTTTCCCCCTTCAAGCTAGACAAGTTTCGTCTTTGTAGTTTTTTCGTTTGACGCTTATTTAGTGAGATACTTGGCCTGGTCACGATCAATGGACCACCCTGTATGTACGAGGAAACACCATTTTGGTTGATTCTTCAAGGAACCTACACTCTCCGAATTTTAATGAGAAACGACATTGTGATGAACAGTGCCTCCCCTAAAGCGTCTGCCACTGGAATTGGATGAATATCTCACGGTTACTGAGCTAACTTATTACGACACTCGCAATCCTTCTTTGGATCTTCTGTATTTCCTCTATCTATCCTAACTGATGCGGTTCACAACTGACGAGTGATGTTCAGGTATTGGTCGAACAAGGGGTCTGCAAGATACGACCTCCGAGGGTGTGGTTCACTTCCTGAGGATTCTTTCAGTGAATCTCGGTCTGATATCTGTCTCCTCTTCAGTTAGTTTTATGTGGTCGTTCCACCTCAAATCGCTCCATACTCATATTCCTGGATATTTTCTGCGTTTGACTGCAATTATGGAACCTTACAATAATGGATCTTTCTGGCTATTTGTGCCAAACACGCTACTTTGTTTACGTTGAGGAACAACTGCCAGTCCCTGAAGTATGCGTCGATCGTCTCAGGTCTTTCGGTATTTCGCTACTGCTTTCAGGCGTCGCGACTTCTCACTAGATAGTAGCACCATGCGCGAAAGCCTCATCAAAGTTCTGACGTTGTGCAGTGTTTTATTCGATAGAAACTTTTAAGTTGTTTTGCAAAGCTGGTCTGTTATTTACAATGTTCGTATGTTGTTCATTAGACGACGTTATGGAACTGTATGGAGCATCTTCTGAACGTCTAGGTACGCGCCAAGGGACAGGTCACCCCGGCCGATATTTGCTACCTCGCCGCCGAAAACAGCTAGCTGAGTTTCACACGATCGTTGTTTTCGAATTCATTATTGCTCCAACAAAGGATGTTTCCTGTTTCCAGAAATTTCATAATATGCGAGCATAAGAAGCGTTCCAAAATTCTTACGTCCAGTCCGGCAGGGGTGACCGAGCGGTTCTAGGTGCTACTGTCTGGAAGCACGCGACCGCTATGGTCGCAGATTCTAATGCTGCCTCGGCCATGGATGTGTGTGATGTCCTTAGGTTAGTTCGGTTTAAGTAGTTCTAAGTTCTAGGGGACTGATGACCTCAGAAGTTAAGTCCCATAGTGCTCACAGCCATTTGAACCATTTTGTTACGTCCAGCGTTGCGGTTTTCTTCAGAAAATGGATGTGGAATTTTTTTTGTCGCTAGCTGGAACGATATATGAAAGCGATGAAGATTCTTTAAGGCATTTTCTAAACGCAGTATAGACATCATATTCTATACCGTCAGCTTTAAGCTTCGTGTTTCCGCAGTAACGGGAACTCCATGTCAGTGATAGACAAAACTGTTATGATCATTGCAGTTGATAAACGATCAGGTAAGAGCGATGAAGAGCTCCTTTTTCTTGACAAAGGAAGTTAAACAGAGAACCCAAAGATATATCCTAGAGCTCATAATAATGGTGTGCTGAAGTTAGATTTAGTTCCATATAATGTAGGTAATCATCTGAATACCTTAATTCTTGTAGGTACGGCAATAATTGTTGTTGCTGATGTGGAGTATGCCCGTGTATCAGCGTCCATTCCAACTGTGACTATATGATGTGCTCACATGATAAATCCTACAATCCAACTGATAGTATGACATAAATTACACCTAGTGTTCCGAATTATTCAACTTTCCTTCTTTCTTGACATACAATACGTGAAATAATACCAAATCCTGTTGAAATTAAAATGTAAACCTCTGGGTGTCCAAAGAATCAAACTAAATTGGGTGTCGTCCTCCTGCAGGCTCAAAGAATGATGTGTTTAGATTTCGGTCTGTCAATAATATGGTAATGATGATGTTGATGAGACCCCTTAATCCGAGGAGCATAGGGGACATGGCAGGAGATGGGCACTGCCACAGCTCCTGCTAAAACAGGAGGTGAAAGAAGAAGAAGAAAAAGAAGAAGAAGAAGAGCTGTAATGGCAAGAGACCAAACAAATAAAGGTGGTTGGTCTAAAGTAATACTTTCTGATGGTATATTAATTGCTTTTGTAATAAAGTTTACTGTACCAAGAACTGATGAAAGCCCTGCTAACTGTAATGAGAAAATAGCTAGATCTACTGATGCACCCTCATGGCGATAGCTCCTGCTTGTGGATGGTAAACTGTCCATCCTGTACCAGCACCATTATCTACTATAGAAGATGTAAGAAAAAGGGTTAATGACGGAGGTAATAATCAAAAACTTATTTATTCAGGAAAATGCTATATCTGGTGCTCCAATTATTAGTGGTACAAGTCAGTTAGCAAATACACCAATTATAATTGGTATTACTATAAAGAAAATTATTATAAATGTGTGGGCTGCGACAATATCAAAAATTTGGTCATCCCCAATTAGTGATCCTGGTTGATCCAGTTCAGCATGAATAAGTATTCTTATCGATGTTCCTACTATTCCTGCCCATACTCCAAATAGGAAATATAAAGTACCAATGTCTTTATGGTTTGTTGAGAACAATCATTTTTGTGGTAAGATGGGTGAAGTTACAGGTGGTAGACTGTAAATCTACATATGAGATATTTTCTCTCTTACCATTAATTGGTATTATATTCAGTTATGATTCTAGACTGCAATTCTAGGGGTGTAAAGTTCTACTAAGGACTCAAACATTACTCTTTTAATTATAACTTTGAAGGTTAATAGTTTGATTAATTTAAGTCCTTAGTATATTGAAATTAGGGTTGATGTTGCAATTAATCCTATTGTTGAGATTATAACAGTTATTGGAAGAATAAATCTTATTTTTTGGGACTTTACTTTTGTTGAACACGAACTTTCGATGTGTGATATAATTAGTGCTGACAATCGAATAATAAAAAAGTGTAATTGTGGATAAGACAACTATGATTGTTATCATGGTTGTTATGTTGTTTTCTATAGGTTATCGTATAACAATCCATTTTGGTAGGAACCCAAGAAATTGTGGTAAACGTAGAAAGGATAAGAGTGATAAGATTATTATAAATTTAATTTCAGGTTTTATGTTCCTTGCTGAGTAAATCTGGCTTATAAAGAACAAATTTATTTGCTTAAATGATAAAAGTATAATTAATCTTAGTGAAGAATAAGTAATAAAATATAATTCTCAGGTGTTTTCTCTAATAGTTAATAATCTAATTATTCATCCTAGAATTCTAATTGAGGTATTTGCTACAAATTGTCATAGTAATGTTTGATTTAAATTCCCATTGCTCCAATAATGATTCATAGAGTAATAATGGTTCAAATAAATGTTTGTAGTTGAATGCAATATAATAGGCCTATTATTGGAGCAATTTTTTGTCATGTTACTAATGTTAAGCAGTTATTTCAGCTTGATACATCCAACACTTCTGGAAATCAGAATGGAAAGGTGCAGCCCCAATCTTCAATAATAATCTAGACCTAATTATTATTGAAGGGATAAATTCTCTTTCTTATCCTACTGCATATTTTATTTGAATCAGCAGATCTGAAAATAATAATATTGTCGATGCTACTGCTTTGACAGTAAAATATTTGATTGATGATTAATTTATTATTATGTTTCTATCTCCTTAGAATTGGAATAACTAAAGTAAGTTTATCTCTAGTCCTACCCAAACCCCAAATCAGGAAATTGATGAAACTGACAGGATTGTTCATATCATTAGTGTTTATAGGAAGAGACGTTTTGTGGAATTGTTGGTCATTAAAAAGTAGAGGAATGATACCTCTATAAAAAGGATATGAACTCATTAGCCTGTTTAACTTACCATTTTACATTGCAGTGTATGATGCACATTAGTTTTTGATACTAAGAGAGGCATTTTAATTCTATCTTACATAATATAATTTAATGAAAGTAATTTTGTTTACTTAATTGAACCTATCAATGTAACCCTTTAATCAGACACTTCATTTGTTTTTTCTAATTATTATATAAACTAAAATCTTTTTAAACAATTACATTATGAATTATTATGTTTGTTTTGAATTAATTAATTATGGGTTCAAACAAACTTAGTTATATATATATATATATATATATATATATATATTATATATATTATATATATATAATATGTATAATAGTAATAATAATAATAATAATAATAAACCCCATGGAGGCCCAGGAAAAGAATAGGCCTTTGGTATGTTCTGCCAGTCGTAAAAGGCGACGAAAAGAACAAACCACTAATAGGGCTAAACCCACTTTTAGTGTGATTAGTTGGTTGAGGACAGAACTAATGAAGCCTCGGTCAAGCGCTGTCATGGTCAGGGATGACGCTTGAACCTTATAACCGTCCACAATGGTAGCAACATTGCTAGCCACACGGAAAATGATTTAAATCCAAATAGAGGTGTTTTGCAGGATATGCTTCCTGCAACTACCCTAAAAGGAAAACAAAGACAGAGGATGAGACGGTCAGATGAAGTTAACTATCACCTCATAATCTGTTATTACCAAGCAACAAACTTAGGAACCAACACAACTGAAAACAGATCACAAGTATACACAAACTTTATTACCTGATACCCAGAATTAAAATTTTTAACAGAACAATGACTGGCTGATCAGATCCATGTAATAATCAAAAGTAACGGTCAGATGAAGTTAACTATCACCTCATAATCTGTTATTACCAAGCAACAAACTTAGGAACCAACACAACTGAAAACAGATCACAAGTATACACAAACTTTATTACCTGATACCCAGAATTAAAATTTTTAACAGAACAATGACTGGCTGATCAGATCCATGTAATAATCAAAAGTAACAGGAAACCCATGTCAGAATTAGAAAACATCAAACAACAACTACAACAGATACTGGAACAAAATAATGTGCAATCAGAGGAAAACGAAATCTTAAGACAGCCACCAGAATAAGCACAAATAGAACACAAAGTGACTCACATTTTAGATATAGAAGAAAAATTTCAGCTCACATATATAGAATACAAAGACTCAAATACAGACATTAGACCATTCTTGCATAGACCACCAAATAACCCACAAGTCGAAACAACAATAACAACTATCAGCACAATCATACACAACAAAAGAAATGAAAATACAACTATGGAAGAGTTACAACTACTGGTTTATATAGGAGCACTCACTACACTAAATATACACACTAGGCAGAGACCAGAACCAATCAACACACAGAAGAAACCCACAAAACCAGCATGGCAACACAGGCTACAGATCAGAATACAAAAACTGAGAAAAGACATCAGACAGCTAACACAATTTATAAGGAATGAAATATCAGACAAAAACCGAAAAAGGTTAGGTAAAATCTCACAACAAGAAGCGATAGAGCAATTTGATGAAAAGAAGCAAAAATTACAAGCACTGGCCAAACGACTTAGAAGGTACAAAAAAAAGTGAAAATAGAAAGAAACAAAACCAAACATTTAACACAAACCAAAAGAGATTTTACCAGACAATAGATAACACACTCATTAAAATAGACAATCCACCAAACATAACAGACATGGAACACTTCTGGAGCAACATATGGTCAAACCCGGTACAACATAACAGATATGCACGGTGGATACAAGCAGAAACTGACACATACAAGATGATACCACAAATGCCGGAGGTGGTACTTTTGCAGCATGAAGTCACCCAAGCAATTAATTCTATGCACAATTGGAAAGCCCCTGGAAAAGATAAAACAGCAAATTTCTGGCTAAAGAAGTTCACCTCAACACATTCACATCTAACTAAATTATTTAACAGTTGCATTGCAAACCCATACACATTCCCTGATACACTTACACATGGAATAACGTATCTGAAAACTAAAGATCAAGCAGGCACAGCAAACCCAGCAAAATATCGCCCATAACATGCCTACCAACAATATACAAAATATTAACTTCACTCATTACACAGAAATTAATGACACATACAACACAGAACAAAATTATAAATGAAGAACAAAAGGCTGTTGCAAAGGAGCATGAGGATGTAAAGAGCAACTGATAATAGATGCAGAGGTGACATAGCAAACTAAAACTAAACAAAGGTCGCTATACTATGCATGCATTGATTACCGAAAAGCTTTTGATAGTATACCCCACTCTTTGTTACTACAAATGTTGTAAACATACAAAGTAGATCCTAAATTGATACAGTTCCTTAACATAGTAATGAAAAATTGGAAAACCACACTTAATATCCAAACAAACTCAAATAATATCACATCACAGCCAATACAGATTAAGTGTGGAAAATACCAAGGAGACTCATAAAGTCCTTTCTGGTTCTGCCTTGCTCTGAACCTACTATCCAACATGCTGAACAATACAAATTATGGATACAATATTACTGGAACGTACCAACACAAAATCACACATTCGCTATACATAGATAATCTAAAACTACTGGCAGCAACAAATCAACAACTCAACCAATTACTAAAGATAACAGAAGTACTCAGCAATGATACAAATATGGCTTCTGGAACAGACAAATGTAAGAAAAATAGCATAGTCAAGGGAAAACACACTAAACAAGAAGATTACAAATTGGATAACCACAGTGACTGCATAGAAGTGATGGAAAAAAAACAGATGCCTATAAATATCTAGGATACAGACAAAAAATAGGAATAGATAATACAAATATTAAAGAAGAACTAAAAGAAAAATGTAGACAAAGACTAACAAAAATACTGAAAACAGAATTGACAGCAAGAAACAAGACAAAAGCTATAAATACTTATGTTATACCAATATTGACCTATTCATTTCGAGTAGTGAAATGGAGTAACACAGCCCTAGAAGCACTCAATACACTTACACAATCACAATGCCACAAATCTAGAATACATCACATACATTCAGCAACAGAAAGATTCACATTAAGCAGAAAGGAAGGAGGAAGGGGATTTATCGACATTATGGACAGGTAGGCAAGTTAAGAAAATTCTTTATAGAACGAGCAGAAACTAGCAAAATACACAAAGCAATCACTCATATAAATACATCGGCTACACCAGTGCAATTTCATAACTACTTTTACAACCCTTTAGCTCATATAACATCAACAGATATGAAGAAAGTAAATTGGAAAAAGAAAACACTACATGGCAAGCCCCCATATCATCTAACACAGCCACACATCGATCAAGACGCATCCAGCACATTGCTAAGAAAAGGCAATATATATAGCGAGATTTAAGGATTGATGATTGCAATACAGGATCAAAAAATAAACACCAGATATTACAGCAAGCATATTATTAAAGATCGCAATACCACAACAGATAGATGCAGACTTTGCAAACAATAAATAGAAACAGTAGACCACATCACAAGTGGATGTATAATACTAGCAAATACAGAATACCCCAGAAGACATGACAATGTAGCAAAAATAATACAACTTGCCATACAACAAAACTAATAAAACAACACATTTCCACATACAAGTATGCACCACAAAATGTACTGGAGAATGATGAATACAAATTATACTGGAACAGAACCATTATAACAGATAAAACAACACCACATAACAAACCTGACATTGTACTCACCAATAAAAAGAAGAAATTAACACAACTAATCGAAATACCCATACCCAATACAACAAATATACAGAAGAAACAGGAGAAGAAACTGAAAAATATATCCAACTGGCTGAGGAAGTCATGGACATGTGGCATCAGGATAAAGTTGACATTATACCAATTATACTATCAACTAAAGGGGTCATACCACACAATATTCACCAGTACATCAATGCAATACAGCTACATGAAAATGTATATATACAACTACAGAAATCTGTAATTATTGATACATGTTCAATTACCCAAAAGTTCCTAATGCAATGTAACATATACCATACAGTTAAAAGGAAGTCATGCTTGATCAAGGTTCATGTCACTTTCCAAATTTAACCTGACATAACGTCTGAGAAAGGAAAGAATAATAATAATAGTAATAATAATAATAATATATAATATGTATAATAAATTATTTACATTAAAATATTTCATTTAATGCAATACATAATTATAAGTATATATTATTAATATTAAATGATTATTGTAATTGTTATATTTACTTAGGATTATAGATTTTAGTCCAGATTAGTTTACTATAAAATAAAATAAAATAATCATATGTACAAGAAAAATGTATTTTAGTATAATTGAATATAAGTTATACAAGTTTTTTATTTATTATATTAATCTAATCAATCACTTTAACTATAATAATATAATTTTTTATTACTAAAGAATAGATTATTTAATTTTCAAATGTTTAAGTTAACTTAATATAAGGTTAATATTATTTTAATCACAAATTATATTAGATTATATAACTGTATCCAAAATATATATTATATTATTTAACCTTTCTTTATTATTAGAGAAAAGCAAGATTAAATAGAAAGATATAATATAATACATTTATTGGTTTAAAGGTTTCATATTTATCTTTACTTATATTTAATAGAGATATTGCTGTATTCATGAATGGGGGCACGTTTTTTATTGTTATTTGTTTGTTTTGCTTCTATGTTCTCAAATATTTGTATTTCGTCTTTTCTCTTATGATATTTAATTTTTTACACTTTATTATTTTTTTCCCAAATTTTTGATTCTTGCTTGTTTATTCACTTTTTCTTTGTACTATATGCAAGTTGTGTTAAACTAAATGTTCTTTTTGCAGTAATTTTATTTAATTATCAAGTGATCTTGCACTTAGGAACTGATTTTGTATTAGCATAATTCGTGCCAGTAGTTGCAGTACCATTATTGTTACAAGTGAATATTATTGGTAAAAAGTGTTATTGGTATAATGTGGGTTAAAATATATTTTTCTAAGATGAAATGTTAATTTTTATTTATATCTCTTTTATGAATCTGTGAAATTTAAAACATAAACTAGGTATAGATATATTATTATTTTAAATCTTATTTATACTTGCCAGGGTACTGTTAGTTAATGGTCTTTAAACCCAAAGAATTTGTCAGTATCTCATTCCATTCATAGGAATGTACCCTGTGATTGATAGTACATGATTTACTCTACCGAATTTACTTGTCTGTATATTTCCGTTATGAGAGAAATTTTTTAAGTTATAATTCTCAGGATTTATAATTACAAATATTTCAGTTCAAGGGGCAGATTATTATTAAGATGATGTGTGTAACAATTGAATTTTGTTAATAATGGATTTGATGGTGAAATACTGTTGATGAAAGCTGAATTGTTATTGATTTGATTTACATAATTCAACTGATATTGGCTCTGAGGTGTGTAGATATTGAACATTGCTCTCATTATTCATTATTCTATCGAAATTATTTTAAAGTAGCTTCAATTTAGATCACATAAGTCGTAACATATTAGATATACTGGAAAGGGTATCCGGTAAGAGGTTCAAGTTATAACTTAATAGTGAAGTATTTGACATACAGTGAAAATTTTTCTGTTCAAGTCAGGGTACTGTGATCATTTAGTCTATTGTATTAGTTTTTTGTGTATTTAATTGTTTCATATAAATAATTTTGTTGTTTTAGCCTTAGTATTTTTTATATAATTCGTTTTTCAAATTATAGTACATTGGCAATGTCAGTGTCTTACGCAATATCAATTTAAATGTTTTAAAATAGGTTTCATTTGTTGTATCTTTTGAATCAGGATTTATCAGAATTTTTCTATTTATATTTCTTGTCTCAATTAGGGTTGCCTTATAATTAATTTATAGTTAGTGTGTCATAGTTACTGGCAAGTTATTTATAGAAATCAAATGTTAATCATTTCCTATGATATCCACTTCCTTAAAAAATTAATTGTTTAAAGTTAATAGATTTTACTTAATTTTTTAAATATAAATATTAACTTATTTATTCTTTAAGGGATAAAGTTTAAATTTATGAACTTATAATTGTATTAAGATTCTTATTTTAATATAATAATCTTATTAATAATGATAGAATTAGTATATGTATTTGTTAATTTATTGCAAGGAACTGAGCAAAATTGATTTCCAACTGTTTATCAAATACATGTCCTCTTGAACATATTTTGAGGTGTGGCCTAATCACTGAGCGAATTTTTAAAGAGCTGTGGCAGTTTTACTGCGCAACGGTAGCATTATCATTAGTCTCTCAATTAGTCACTGGAATGAATGGACTGACAAGAAATAAAACGTCTCTTAATAAATTTTTGAATTTAACTTTCAAGTCAAAAGGCTTAGATAGACCCAATAGTGTTTAACATTTTACTTTTCTACAGTTTTTTGTTGATTTTATGTACTTAATGATAATGTGTGATTGTGGTGACATAAATAATAAATAAACTCTTCATCATTATATCATTGATTTTTGTTGTTTTTTTTCATCCATAATCTATGATCATAAGAGTACATTACCTTAGCACTTACAGTGTAATTGTTTTAAAGAGCTAATATGAACAAAGCAGATTGGGACCTCATTGTTGGATTAAGAAAAATTGTTGGTGCTGGAGTTCATAATTAGGTGTGTTCGAACTTTAAATTCTTACCTGATCTGAATTCAGACTGGCGTGAGCCAAGTCACTTTCTGTCCTGTAATTATTTACCCATATTAGTATGAAAGGACCATATGGATGTATATTTTTTGTGTTGTTCATTAATATTAATTATTTAATAATTTGACAGATTAATGTGTTGAATTTAGAATTCAATATGTAGATTTTTTCTACAAATAGTATTGATACTTGATGATTTACTTTTGTTTGTTTTGAATTTTCTTTTATTAGTTATTTGTATTTTAATTAGTGTGTTTTTTTTATATTATTAGAGTGAAAGGTTTTAGGTTACATCCAAATTCGTAAAGGCCCAAATAAGTTAGGGTATGTAGGGATTCGTCACCCCTTTAGTGTTGGTAAGGAGCAGCCTATTCCTATTATACCTAATTATTTTTTTTATTTTTTCTCCTATTTTTAATTTAATAATTTTTCTTACTGTTTGAATGATCTTTCCTTAATTCACTTACATGTGTTCTTTTTCTTACAGTTTTATTTCCACAATAATTGATGGTAAATCTAATTAAAATTATTATTTGTTAGGTTCTTCACATTGTGTTGTTCAAATAATTTCATATGAAGTTGGAGTAACTTAAATTATCTTTAATTATTTTAATTGCTAGTTTTAATATATTTTATTTTAAAAACTATCAACTTTATTGTTGGTTTATCAATATTTCTTTTTCATTAGCTTTACCATGATTTGCATCTTGGTTAGCTGAAACTAATCGAACTTCTTTGAAGGTGTGTCTGAATTAGTCTCAGGGTTTAATACTGAATATGGTGCGTGTGTTTTTTCGTTAATTTTTTGGATCAATATATTAGAATTGTTTTTATGGGAATGTTGTTTTACTTTTTTTAGTGGTGATTTCTGTTCTTTTGTATTTTTCATTAAGCTTGCTATTAAATCTCTTGGGTTTATTTGAGTTCGAGGTACTTTACTCCAATTTTGCTATGGTATTTAATATATTTTGTTTGAAAGAGTTTTTTACCATTGTCTTTGAATTTTTTTATTTTATTTATTGTGTTGAAGATCTTGTTTAAATCATTTACTTAGTGAAATTTCTTGGGAAAAGTTTATAGAAGAGTTAAACTTCAAGGTTTATGTTTTCCTAAGCTAATTAACTGATTTATTTATTCCTTAATTTGCTTGTCTCATGTGTTTGCAACATGTATGTTAATAAACAAGAATGTAAAGTAGATAATTTTTAGGATTTGTCCTGTTATAATATATGATTCTTCAACTGGTCATTTAGGAATTCATGTTAGTGATCATACAATAACTGCTATAGTTCAAAATTGGATTTGATTGATAGAGTAGAATTGAATACTTCAGAATGCTGTTTTCTTATAAAATCGAAAAATTATTAAGATTCTAATTGATAGAAACAGTTCAATAGTATTTCTTGTTTATTATGAATTGACCATAGATTTGCCTAAGCAAATAGGAAATATCATGACGGATAAAAGAATAAGTGCATACTACCATAGCTGAAATAGTAAATGGTAATACAAAATGAAATGTAAGGAATTGATTTAATGTTGCATTATCAACAGCAAATCCTCTTCATACTCATTGGACTGTATCTGTTATTTTGGGTTTGCTGATAACAAATTAGTAATTAATGTTGCTCCTCAGAATATTTGACCGGAAAGTAGAACATGTCCTATAAATACAGTTGCTGTAACTAAGAACAGAATTACTGTTCCAATTATTCAGGTGTGTATGTACATATAAGATCCATAATAGATTCCTCACCCTACCTGTAAGTAAATGCAAATAAAAAAATAGATCATCCAGTTGAATGTAAAGTTCAGATAATTCAAGCAATATTTATGGCCTGGTTGAAGTGGGCTACACTACTGAACGCTATTTCATTGTTTGAAGTATAATGTATAGATAAAAGTAGTCCAGTCACGATTTGAATTACTAAACATAATCCTAATAAACGCCAAAACATTATCAAAATGCAATATTGTAGGAGCTTGTGGATCAACTAGGGAATAATTAACCATTTTAATTAAACATTGTCCTAGTCACAAAGTTTTATTAATTAGTAAAACAATATTATTTTATGAATAGGTCCTTGTTTAACATTAGTGATTTTTACTAATTCTATTAATAATAATAAAAATAAATATAGTATTATCATTATCATAACAATTGATGTTGGTCTATTATATAATTTTTTGAAGATATAATGAATAATATTTATAGATTTATTATTTTTGAAAAAGTCTGTAAATATTATTATGTACAAGTAATTAAAGTTGATATAATGAAGATTCATATTTTTAAAGTAAGAATAATACTAATCGATTTAGGTTGAAATATTTCATTTGATGCAATTCTCGTGATGTAAATAAATAGAACTGATATACCACCAAGAAAAGTTAAAAATAGAATATATGACAACCAATAACTTTCCATTGTTGGTTCTGTTAGTAATCCAACTAGATAAGTTAGAAGAATAATGGAAAGAATTATTGATATTGGATTCTTCATTTAATAAAATTAATATTTATTCCACCTAGAATGGCTTAGCTGTGATTTCTTTTAAGATCATCAACTATGGCTGTCCTTACTTTATTAAATTTGGTAGGTGAATCGAGATTATCAAAAAGAATTATGTCTTGATCTTCTTTTAGAATTTTGGTTCTCATTTTTTATCCTTTTTTTACAGCTGTTTATACTTTATATACATATTCCTATTCTCAGAACGGTAATTATTATTCTGGGGTTTGTACTTGTTCTCTTGATTATTTTTGGCAGTATTATCTTCGACTTTTACATTGATTGCCTTTGGACAATCTTTGTTTAAAGGCTGAATACGTCTTTGTTTAAATTGCTTAGCTATTTTAATTAAAATATTGTTTTGTGTGATCAGTTATATGAAGTATTACATCTTAGGCCATGTATTTTTCTTCTATTTGTTCTTCAAGTTCTTTTCTTTATTTTTTTCTAGAATTATATTTTTATTTTAGGTATTTTTTATTTCGTTATTGATTATAGAGATTTTGTTGGGTAAGAACTTACTAATTTAAATGGTTCTACGGTTGTGATAACTTTAAACTTAGATTGAATATCTCTTTTTTATGTCTTTTGTTATATATATTTCTTCTTTGGTAATTTATTATAGAAAGGATAACATATCCAGTGAGAAAAATATAAATCGTTTTATTATTATTGGTTTAATATTTATTTTTTTCAATATGATTTTTAATTATTAGTCCTAATTTGATTAGAATTTTACTAGGTTGAGATGGTTTGGGGTAGGTTTCTATTGTTTACTTATTTATTATCAAAATGTGAAGACCCTTATTTAAATGGTTGTGTGGTTGTGATGACTTCACTCTGAAACTGAATATCTACCACTTTTATGTCTTTTGCTATATAAATTTCTTCTTTGGTAATTTATTAGAGAGGATTAAAAATCAGGGAAGAAAAATATAATTCGTTTTATTGTTATTGTTTTAATATTTATTCTTACATTATGATTTTTAATTTTTTAGTTCTAATTTGATTACAATTTTACTGGGTTGAGATGGTCTGGGGTTGGTTTCTTATTGTTCAGTTATTTATTAATGAAATGTAAAGTCTTATAGTGTTGCTACATTAACTACTTTCTCCAATCAGATTGGTGCTGTTGCTATTTTAATTTATATTGCTTGAACATTAAATTTTGGTATTTGTAATTAGATTTATTATAATGACTTTATTTTGAATTCTTTTGAAATAAAACTTAATGCTATAATAACAGTCTTAGCTGCTATAACTAAGAGAGCTCAGATTAATTTTTCTTCTTGACTTTCTGCTGCTATAGTTGCTCATACTCTGGTTTCTGCCTTGGTTAATTCTTCTACTGTTATTACTCCTTAGGTCTGTTTATTAAATTGTTAGACCAGTATTTGAGACTTATAATTGTATCTGGTTTTTGCTTTTAACTGCTTGTATAACTATATTTATAGCTGGGTTTGGGCAAATTTTGAGTTTTATTTAAAGAAGATTATTGCTGTTTCTACTTTAAGACAGCTGGGTTTAATCATGAGAATTTTGGCTACAGCTTATCCAAAGCTTTCATTCATTTATTGGCACATGTCTTATTTAAATCATTTTTATTTGTATGTGCAGGTTCAATAATTCATAATTTAAAGTAATCCCATGGTATTTGTTTAATTGGTTCTATTGAAAATTTTATATCTTTAACTTCTGGTTGTTTTAATGTTTCTAGTTTGTCTATATGTGGTATAACTTTTTTCTCTGGGTTTTGCTAAATGGATTTAATTTCTGAGATGGTTTGTTTAAGACAAATTAATTGTTTAACTTTTTTCTTTTTTTCGACAGGCTTAACTGCTTATTATTCTTTTCCTTTATTTTATTATTCGATATCTTTGGATAATAATTTATACTCAAGCTTTTCTTTTGACAATAAGGGTTACTATATTTCATTTGGTATAATTGGTTTATAATTTGTTGCTGTTTTTGGTGGTAGCCTTTTATCATGATTAATTTTTCCCATTCCTCATGTGATTGCTTTACCGTATTATTTGGAATTTTTAACAATTATTGTTGTTGCTTTAGATGCTTGGTTGGATTATCTTATTTCTAATTTTGGTTTTTCTCATAATTTATTTTCCTTGAATATATTGTCTTCTGTTAGATTTTCTGATTCTATATGATTTATACATATGCTTTCAACTAAATTTGCTATATATACATTTAAAGTTGTGTTATTATTCATCAAAGTCTTTTGATTATGGCTGGGGTGAATTATTAGGTGGTCAGGGTCTGCATGGATTATTTAGTTATTTGATTAATTATACTCAAAGATGGTGCAACTCAAACTTCAAAATTTATCTTGTAACTTTAAAATTTTGAATATATATTTTTGAAATATTATTTCTCTTATACCTAAATAGCTTATAATTAGAGCATAACATTGGAGATGTTAAGGAAATATTTTTATTTTTATGTGTTTATAAATATAATTTATGTTGGTTTTACCATGAAAATGTAATGTTTTATTTAAACTATATAAATGTTAGAAATGTTAACAGAGTTTAACTGCTAATATAAAAAGTTGGCAGCTTTCATATTGGCTTTACATTTCCATAACTGAAACTTTACAGTTCAGTTATATTGTTAAGACTAATTCACTTTTTATTGGCTTCAATTAATAAAGAATAAGGATGTATTATTTATCAACCTTTCAGGTCGAAACTGACTGCATTATTTCGCTTCTTGTTCTATTTGAGGTTGATTGATTATATCAATAGTTTTGAAAGCAATCCAAATGTTATAGTTAACTACAACCCTTGCAGAGCTCCTTGATTTCATTCATGATACAGTCCTTCTGATATTAATAGAATGAAGAATATTGTTGATACTGTTCAGATTATAATGTCTGATGTTTTAAAAATCATTAAAGTTGGTAGAATTGATGCGATTTCCACATCAAAGATTAGAAAAATTACAGCAAGTAGAAAGAATTGGAGGTTGATTGTTATTCATGCTTATCTTCTTTGGTAAAATCCACATTCAAATGATGAATTTTTTTCTCAGTCATTGATTAATTTTTTATAGTACTGTTGTGTGGATTATAACAATTATTGGCATAATAAACCTAATAACAACTCTTGTGGATAGGAATAGAATTGTTCTTCATAATTTATATCTAGCTGTCAGATTGGAAGTCAAATGTACTATTTACACAAGAAAGTTATCTACCTCATCAATAGGTTGAGAGATATAGGAATAATCATACTACATCTAAAAAGTGTCAATATCATGCTGGTGCTTAAAATCCAAAGTGATGTCTTGGTGACAATTTGTTATTGAGCATCAAAGTAAGCATGTTGTTAAGAAGCTTGTTCCAATAATTACATGAAGTCCCTGGAAGCCGACTGCAACAAAGAATATTGATGCATGTAATACATCTGCCATAGGAAAAGGTGCTTCTCAGTATTCATATGCTTGAATTATTGTGAAATACAGTCCAAATAACACTCTAGAGAATAAGCCTTCTAGTGTTTAGGAATGGTTAAATTCTATGACACTCTGGTGTGCTCATCTTACTGTTACTCCTGAAGCTGAAAGAATGGATGTTTTTTGTAATGGAATTTGTATGGGATTAAAAGGTTGAATTCGTACTGGGGGTAATAGTATTCTTAATTCAAATGTTGATGCTGGTCTTCTGCTGAAAAAAAACTCAGAAGAACGATACAAATAATAAAACTTCTAATGCAATAAATTAAATTATTCCTCACCGTTATCCAATAGATAGAAATCCTGTATGTAATCGCTGATATGTTCATTCTCGCACTATGTCTCATCATCATTGAATTATTGTTGGTAAAGTAATTGTTAATAAAGTAATTTCAGATCCAATTATGAATAGGTTAAAATTGAACAGATGGAATCATTTTGCTAATCGTGGTAGTAGAACCATTGCTCCAGTTGCTGCCACTTACAGTCAAGATCTTTAAACTACTAAGTGGAATGGGTGATTTGAGTGAGCTCTTAACATAAGTTTAGTATACGTCTCTAGAATATGAAGTTCTTAAAATTCAGAAAACGTAAGCCTGGATTATAGCTACTGCTGATTCTAGAGTTTATTAGAAGTATTTGTCCACTAATTAATAATGAAATTAAATTTATTGCTGTAGATGGTCTTGTATTTCCTAATGAGGTTAATAATAGGTGTCTGTCATTTATATTTGCTGCCAGTTGTACTGCTAGTGTACCTGGTCAGATAACATTTCTAATTGTTACAATTAGTACTATAAATGGTTTTAGTGCAGGTGGAGTAACTTGAGGTACAACATGTGTAAATATATTCTCGCTGATTACCATCACGCTGTACCGGATATGACACCAAACTGTTGCATGGATGGTCATGTGTTCAAAACTCACCTGGACTGTACAATTTTAATTTCTGTATTCGGTTTGAGTACATTCTAGGAGTATCCACAAACGTCAAGATTCACTGTACCAGAATGTTCTGTAGCTGTATATATACTGCATGTGTTCTGGCTGCAGGCAGTTCACTCCATGCTCTTGTATGTGCAAGTTCTGAATAAACCTTCCTTAAGTGAAGTTACTGTTCGTCATTCATCTAATTATACCTTCTTCTGCGTGACATTATTCTGGTGGAGGTGCTGGGTATTGGAACTTGTGATAGCGCACATTATCGACGACACAGTGGCTCCCATCAGGTCACGACAGAACCGCCGTTTACGTGGCGAGAAACCCGAGTTATTCAACAGATCGCCATCTGTCGGACACAGAAGAAGAAGAGGACGTTACGGTGACAACAACTGTGTGCCACCACATGAGACATCCTTCCAGGTTCTCTGGTGATGAGGGCCAAGATCCAAACTAGTGGCTGAAGGTATATGAGCGTATAGCCAAATTCAACAAATGGGATGACACCATGTGTTTGGCTAACGTATTTTTCTACTTGGAGGGCACTGCCAAGCAATGGTATGAGAACAACGAGGAGAAGTTCACAAGCTGGGAAGTATTCCAGGAGGAACTGCACAAGTATTTCGGCGACACACAACGACAGAAGTACAAGGCTGAACATAAATTAAAGTGTAAGGCACAGCGTTCCAGGATAAACTATAGCAGCCTACATTCAACACGCCTTGGAGGTATGTAAAATAGTGGATCCTAGGATGAAGGATCAAGATGAGGTTGCACATCTCATGAACGGTGTTGCTGAGGACATGTATTAAGCCCTACTCCCGAAGGAGGTTTCGACAGCAGACGACTTCATAAAATGGTGCCAGTATATCGAGACAGTACATCAAAAAAGAATTGCATGCAAGAAGTTTGAACAGCTTCCAAACGTGGTATCGATGTCTGTGATGGAGGATGCAATTGTTTTCATAAGTGTTCTTCATCAGATAGAGAGAGAGGAAGTTCAGAAGCCACTTGGATTGCACGGCGAGGAAGAAACCGAGACGCTTCAACAGGTTATAAGGGAGGAAGTGGAACATACATTGAACCCAATCTCTCGCCCTTTATTCCCCTTTAAAACGGTGAAAAAGTCGAGACCCAGGTAGAGTTACGTTCCAACAATGCCGCTTGAGGAACCTGTTTGGGCCCCAAGGAAGACTGACGTCTGGAAAACCCAGGATAACCAACCAGTATGTTTCCAGTGTGGATGACCGAGACATGTGGCGCGCTATTGTCAGGAAAGGCAGCGGATATTTGCTGACGCAGGAGACAGCAGACTGATTTTAGCCAACGCCGACTCCAGGACGACGAAGATGAACAAGAAGATTTGGGTGCAGGACGACGCAGGTCACCATCGCCACAAGCTAGCAGCTGCAACCTCGAAAACTAAAGAGTGCGACTTTGCTTGGAGGTGAGACCGCTGAAGAGAAAAATCCTCGACGGTAGATCACTATAAAAATGATAGGAAACTATGTCGATATCCTCATGGATGGCCTACCAGCCCAAGCTCTTTTGAACTCTGGAGCATCATATTCAGTCGTTTCGGAGAAGTACAGTCGCCAGTTGCAGAAAACCGTATTCGTCGACAACAGAAGAACATCTCTGCTGAAGGTGGCTAATGGGAAATATGTAAAACCTACAGGAAGATGTACCATTCGTGTGGGTATAAGTGGCCATATGCAGCCCTTAGAATTCATCGTCTTACAAGAATGTAGTCATGACGTCATTCTCGGATGGGACTTTTTGAAAGCTTCTCTGGCAGTTATAGATTGCGGTCGCTCGAAGGTTATGCTAGACGACATGAGATGCTGCAGACAGGAAGATGCGCATCCGAGCGTGTGGAGACTATGTGTGCTGGATGAAGTGATCATTCCTGCAGTCAGCGCTAGATAGGTAACTGTCACGTGTTATGCCAGGCATCAGCCTTTGGATCTTGTAGTGGAATGTAAGAGAAGCATGCCACTGAAGAATAACTTGGTCATCCCAGCCTCTGTCATCTCGTTTAAGAACGGATTCGGTGAACTGTGGATGGTTAACTGTTGCCGAGAACTGTAGATTCTTCCTAGACGAATGTGTGTGGCAGACGCTGAGCCGTTAATTGAAGAACAGCTGACCGTCATAGAAACCTCCCATGCCGAGTCTGTTGGTGAAATTAGCGCTTCCACCACGAGAAAAGATCTTCTAGCTCGACTATCACCAGATCTCACTAAGTAACAACAGAAAAGCTACTTGCCATTCTTCAAGAGTTCTCGGAATGCTTCAACACACAGGTGAAGAACAAATTAGACAAATCGACGGCGAAGCACCTGATTAGCACTGGAGACCATCCACCAATAAGTGGAACGTCGAATAATTCGCGACGAGGTAGAGAAAATCATGAAGAATGACATCATTCAGCCTTCACAGAGCCCATGGTCGTCACCAGTGGTCCTCGTCGGGAAGAAGGATGGCAGTTGGCGCTTTTGTGTTGATTACAGGAAGCTTAATAAGATAACTAAAATGGACGTTTACAAACCATCTCCTACGAATTGAAGATACACTAGATTGTCTGAAAGGGGCTAAGATTTTCTCAACCACAGACATGTACTCGAGATACTGGCAAATCGCAGTAGATGACGCTGATCGTGAGAAAACTGCGTCGATCACCCCTAAGGCCTGTATGAGTTTAAGGTAATGCCGTTTGATTTGTGTAATACACCAGCAACTTTTGAACGGGTGATGGATAATTTTCTAAGGCACCTGAAGTGGACTATGTGTCTTTGTTATTTAGATGATATTGTAGTGTTCACAGAGACATCGGATGAACATATAAAAACACTGAGGGCCGTTCTTAAGTATCTCCAACAAAGCGGACTAAAACTTAATCCAAAATAGTGTCTCTTTGGAGCAAAATAAATCAAAAAACTGGGATTCCTTGTTTCAAACGAAGGTGTGTGGCCAGACCCAGAAAAGGTGAGATTTATAACGGGATTTCCTATTCGTAAAAGTATTAGAGATGCGAGAAGCTTCCTCTGATTATGTTATTATTACCGTCGTTTTATCAAAGACTTTTGTATCAAAGCCAGGCCACTCCAAGTGTTGTTAAAAGCTGATGCTAAATTTGTCTGGGGTGGTGCTCAACAAGATTCTTTCGATGTGCTGCGAAAATCTCTGACGGCTGACCCTGTACTTCGTCAGTATGATAAGAACAGATGCCAGCAGGTATGGGATCAGTGCTGTTCTGGTGCAAATTTCGGATGAAAAAGAGAAGGTTATAGCCTATGCTTCTAGGACACTTACAAAAGCCGAGAGAAACAACTCAACTATAGAAAGAGAACGTCTTGCTGTGATCTGGGCCATTTGCAGATTTCGACAGTATCTCAATGGAAGGCCATTCACAGTTGTTACAGATAATCGTTCACTGTATTGGTTGACAGGTCTTAAAGATCCAACAGGTTGACTCGCCAGTTGGGCACTACGTCTAAGAGTATGACATTACCATAGTGTACAAAAGTGGAAGAAAACACCAAGATGTGGACTGTCTATTAAGAAACCCTATGCAAGACCATCAAGACTTTGATGAAGATAGTGACTGTCTAGTTGCTCTCCAGTATCTCTTTGCTGAGCAGAAGAAGGACACCAAGATATCTCAAATTATGCTTGCCTTAAATGGGTCAGACGATATGAAAGGACAATTTAAGGTAGTTAATGGATTTCTTCGTAAGAAAAACTTTGATCCGTTTGGAAAGAGGTGGCTACCAGTGATTCATAAACACATGCGGTTAGGTGTTCTACAGAAATTCCATGACACACCTGAGGCCGGATATTTAGGATTTATTATGACATATGATAGGATCGGCAAGACACTTTTCTGGGCAGGTTTATTTAGGAGTGTCCGTCACTATGTGCCGCACTGTCAAGAGTGCCAGAGGAGAAAGGCAATTCCCCAGAAACCTCGTGGCCAACTCATACCAGTTCCACCAGCCAAAATGCCTTTCCAGCGTGTCGGGGTTGACCTCCTCGGACGATTTCCTATCTCTACTAATGGCAATAGATGGATTACTGTTTGAACTGATTATCTGACATGCTATGCGATTACAAAAGCCGTGAAAACAGCCGAAGCATTCGAGGTAACCAAATTCATCGTGGAAGGCACTGTATTAAAACACGGTGCCCCTAGGTCGTTATTTACGGATCGAGGGAAAGTTTTTCAATCGAATCTTGTCACAGAGATAAACCGTCGGTTCATCATTACCCATCACATGAAGACTGCCTACCATCAGCAAATTAACAGGCTTACTGAATGCCTTAATAAGACCTTGGCCGACATGCTACCAATGTTCGTCAATGTTGAGCAGAGCAACTTGGATGAGGTGCTATCTTTCGTGACGTTTCCCTACAACACCACCAAACGAGACACCACAGGATTTACGCTATTTTTCCTGATGCATGGAAGTGAGACGACTACGACGATGGGCACTGTGCTTCCGTTACATTCTAATGACGTGGACGACGACTACATCGGCCAGGTGTTAACCAGAGCTGAGGAAGCTCGGCAGTTAGCTCGACCCCGCACGCTGCAGGCTCAAGAAAACGATCGCTGAAGGTATGACGCGAGCCGCCGCCCTGTTGTCTACCACCCTGGTGACCACATCTGGATCTTCACTATTGTCCAGGAGGTTGCTCTCTCTGAGAAGCTCCTCAGGCGCTACTTTAGACCTTTTAAGGTTGTAAAGACAGTTACTTATGAAGTTGAAGATTTCGACCCTGACACAAGATGACGAAAGATCAGAGATACGGTCCACGTCCTTCGAATGAAGCCCTATAAGGATCCTGCAACCCAGAGTAAATTCGAACTTCCAGCGACAGGAAACAAGCGGAAAGTTGCCGAAGAGGGTAGAGGCAAAAAAAGTTCTAAGAAGATCACCGCGAGGGCGAGAAGTCATCAGGAGTCGGAGTATGCAGGACCGATGACTCGTTCCCAGACTACGATGACGTAACACCGAGATGCTGTTCTGATAAGGAGGGAGCAATGTAGCAGCAGAAGCTGATTAGCAACGTGGTGTACTGGATATGATACCAGATTGTCCCATGGAGGGTCATCTGTTCAAAACTCACCTGGACTGTACTATTTTAATTTCTATATTCGGTTCGAGAACTTTCTAAAAGTATCCAAAAATGTCAAGAATCACTGTATTGGAATGTTCTGTAGCTGTATATATACTGTATGTGTTCTGGCTGGAAGTAGTTCGCTCCGCACACCTGTATGTATAAGTACTGAATAAACCTCTGTTAAGTGCAGTTATTGTTTGTCATTCATCTAATCACACCTTCTTCTATGTGACAATATGATTAGTGTGATTAATTCATCCATATAATATAAACCTTAATCATATAGGTAAAGCAATTGCGAATGTTAATGCTAAATGTCTTGTTCTAGTAAAAGCGTAAGGGAATAGTCGTATGAAATTATTGAATAAAATTATAATGAGAATTGAAATAAAAATAAAATAAATGTTGTTCCATTCAATGATTTTGTTCCTAATAATGTTTTAAATTCGTTATGTAAAGTTAAATTTAGTTTATTTCAGATAATATTAACTCGTGATGGTGTGTTGTTGTGGTCTTCAGTCCTGAGACTGGTTTGATGCAGCTCTCCATTCTACTCTATCCTGTGCAAGCTTTTTCATCTCCCAGTACCTACTGCAACCTACATCCTTCTGAATCTTCTTAGTGTTTTCATCTCTTGGTCTCCCTCTACGATTTTTACCCTCCATGCTGCCCTCCAATACTAAATTGGTGATCCTTTGATGCCTCAGAACATGTCCTACCAACCGATCCCTTCTTCTGGTCAAGTTGTGCCACAAACTTCTCTTCTCCCCAATCCTATTCAATACTTCCTCATTAGTTATGTGATCTACCCATCTAATCTTCAGCATTCTTCTGTACCACCACATTTCGAAAGCTTCTATTCTCTTCTTGTCCAAACTATTTATCGTCCATGTTCCACTTCCATACATGGCTACACTCCATACAAATACTTTCAGAAATGACTTCCTGACACTTAAATCTATACTCGATGATAACAAACTTCTCTTCTTCAGAAACGCTTTCCTTGCCATTGCCAGTCTACATTTTATATCCTCTCCACTTCGACCATCATCAGTTATTTTGCTCCCCAAATAGCTAAACTCCTTTACTACTTTAAGTGTCTCATTTCCTAATCTAATTCCCTCAGCATCAACCGACTTAATTAGACTACATTCCATTAGCCTTGTTTTGCTTTTGTTGATGTTCATCTTATATCCACCTTTCAAGACACTGTCCATTCCATTCAACTGCTCTCCAAGTCCCTTGCTGTCTCTGACAGAATTACAATGTCATCGGCGAACCTCAAAGTTTTTATTTCTTCTCCATGAATTTTAATACCTACTCCGAATTTTTCTTTTGTTTCCTTTACTGCTTGCTCAATATACAGATTGAACAACATCAGGGAGAGGCTACAACCCTGTCTCACTCCCTTCCCGACCACTGCTTCCCTTTCATGTCCCTCGACTCTTATAACCGCCATCTGGTTTCTATACAAATTGTGATTAGCTTTTCGCTCCCTGTATTTTACCCCTGCCACCTTTAGAATTTGAAAGAGAGTATTCCAGTCAACATTGTCAAAAGCTTTCTCTAAGTCTAAAAATGCTAGAAACGTAGGTTTGCCTTTCCTTAATCTTTCTTCTAAGATAAGTCGTAAGGTCAGTATTGCCTCACGTGTTCCAGTGTTTCTACGGAATCCAAACTGATCTTCCCCGAGGTTGGCATCTACTAGTTGATCCATTCGTCTGTAAAGAATTGGTGTTAGTATTTTGCAGCTGTGACTTATTACTCTGATAGTTCGGTAATTTTCACATCTGTCAACACCTGCTTTCTTTGGGATTGGAATTATTATATTCTTCTTGAAGTCTGAGGGTATTTCGCCTGTTTCATACATCTTGCTCACCAGATGGTAGAGTTTTGTCAGGACTGGCTCTCCCAAGGCCGTTCCAATGGAATGTTGTCTACTCCCGGGGCCTTGTTTCGACTCAGGTCTTTCAGTGCTCTGTCAAACTCTTCACGCAGTATCATATCTCCCACTTCAACTTCATCTACATCCTCTTCCATTTCCATAATTTTGTCCTTGTATAGACACTCTATATATTCCTTCCACCTTTCTGCTTTCCCTTCTTTTCTTAGAACTGGGCTTCCATCTGAGCTCTTGATATTCATACTAGTCGTTCTCTTATCTCCAAAGGTATCTTTAATTTTCCTGTAGGCAGTATCTATCTTACCCCTAGTGAGATAGGCCTCTACATCCTTACATATGTCCTCTAGCCATCCCTGCTTAGCCATTTTGCACTTCCTGTCGATCTCATTTTTGAGACGTTTGTATTCCTTTTTGCCTGCTTCATTTACTGCATTTTTATATTTTCTCCTTTCATCAATTAAATTCAATATTTCTTCTCTTACCCAAGGATTTCTACTAGCCTTCGTCTTTTTACCTACTTGATCCTCTGCTGCCTTCGCTACTTCATCCCTCAAAGCTACCCATTCTTCTTCTACTGTACCTCTTTCCCCCATTCCTGTCAATTGTTCCCTTATGCTCTCCCTGAAACTCTGTACAACCTCTGGTTCTTTTAGTTTATCCAGGTCCTATCTCCTTAAATTCCCACCTTTTTGCAGTTTCTTCGGTTTTAATCTACAGGTCATAACCAATAGATTGTGGTCATAGTCCACATCTGCCCCTGGAAATGTCTTACAATTTAAAATCTGGTTCCTAAATCTCTGTCTTACCATTATATAATCTATCTGATACCTTTTAGTATCTCCAGGGTTCTTCCATGTATACAACCTTCTTTCATGATTCTTAAACCAAGTGTTAGCTATGATTATGTTGTGCTCTGTGCAAAATTCTACCAGGCGGCTTCCTTTTTCATTTCTTAGCCCCAATCCATATTCACCTACTATGTTTCCTTCTCTCCCTTTCCCTACACTCGAATTCCAGTCACCCATGACTATTAAATTTTCGTCTCCCTTCACAATCTGAATAATTTCTTTTATTTCATCATACATTTCTTCAATTTCTTCATCTGCAGAGCTAGTTGGCATATAAACATGTACTACTGTAGTAGATGTGGGCTTCGTATCTATCTTGGCCACAATAATGCGTTCACTATGCTGTTTGTAGTAGCTTACCCGCATTCCTATTTTCCTATTCATTATTAAACCTAGTCCTGCATTACCCCTATTTGATTTTGTGTTTATAACCCTGTAGTCACCTGACCAGAAGTCTTGTTCCTCCGGCCACCGAACTTCACTAATTTCCACTATATCTAACTTCAACCTATCCATTTCCCTTTTTAAATTTTCTAACCTACCTGCCCGATTAAGGGATCTGACATTCCACGCTCCGATGGTGTAAGTTAAATTAATGATGGGAATGGAATGCTCAATTTAATGATAAATTAAATGTATTAGTAGATGGATTAAATGTTGAGATTAGATTTGTTATCATTTTCAGGTCTGAAAACTTGCTTTTTCAGATACTCAGTTATCGAGGTATCTATATATCAACAGAGCTCACCATATGGCCAGCATCCCATGTAAATGGTATTGGGAATGTTCATGCGATGGATAGCTGCTTTTGTAGCTGTCTTAAATATCGTTAAAACTATATGCATTTAGGCAGCTGCTGTCACAGAATGGTGATGAGTAAACAAAAAAAAAATATTGTCTGTTTGCTTCTACGAGTTATTGTGTGTTGAAACTAGTTGTTTGTGTGCAAGACAGTTTACTCCATACTGCATGACAAAGGTCTCAAGTAGTGCTGTTCCCAGAATTCTTTATGACGCCTTCTTCGGCATTCGCTATTATCTACCATGTGTAACACCATACCTTTAACACTCTACTGATTTATTTTGCTTTTGTTTTATTTAATGTTACATCGTTGAGCTTCTGTAAATGTTGTTTGATTGAATTGATAGCATAACATTGTATACTCCTTTCTTTGTAAAAAACTTTGATGTCATGATTTAATTCCATGCAATGTAGTGTATCTGTCATTTAAATTCTTTGTCCCAATTGGAGGGGGACAAAACTTACTATAATTATTGGAATTTGTTTAAATAATTTTGTTTAGAACTACCAATATGTGCAAATGATATGTTTTGTTTAAAATGATTGTTTGCTGTTATGTAAACTGCTGACCTTCACCTAGGATTCTTAGTTATTCTGTATGGAAAAGATAGTGTAGTTCCCCTCTGGAACGGAACTGTATAGCGTGCGCAATCTGTGGTGGCTAGGTAGAAAAGGTGGAACAACAGTCAGTCGGGGACGAGCTACCAAACTGCGCACTTTCCATGTAAAAGTTGTATATTGTGCTCGTTCCGAGATAGGCTTTTCCTGCCGCTTACCAATGCCTCGGATGGATGGATAAATAGCTGGAACTATTCTGGAATCGGTATCTATCATCGTCACCAAGAAGGGACAGAGTCCAGCAATTCTTACTGCAAATCCAGCTACCAATATGCAGCTGCCACCAGATTGTGCAATCACTGTAACGGAACACTATAATAATGTACAGTGAAGGATCAGCTCATGGGATGTTTTAGTGTGCACAAATATAAGGTAACTTATAACTGAATTTAAGTACCTACCTTGATTTTTTCCTTATCATAACACCTCTCAGGTTCCTCTCCATTTGAACTAAAGTGATTACCGAGTGTCCCTACTGAAGGAACATTAAAGACCAGTGTTTGCTAATTAATGCCTCTTGAACATAGTAAAAAGAAAGTTAAAGTTAATGTGGCAAGAGAGTGAGTTAAAGTAAATGATGCTTACTGAAAATAATTTTCCTATTAAAACTGCTTATTAAAGTGTTGTTGCCAACTTCAAAATTAAAAGTTCTTAAGACTGAGGCTTATAAAGTTTTGCTTAATAAATGATCACATTGCTGCCTGTTGTAAATCGCAGAAGGTGAGTCAGTATCTTGCAAATTGTCTCATTATAGTAAAAGTCGTGAATTGCATTTATGGAAGGTTATATACTCGTTTGCTAAGTGTTTGTCTCTCTTGTGTATTGGAAATGCATATTAATAGTATAACAGGATCCAAAGTTTGTCTATTGTGTTGATGCTAGGTAACAAGTAACGTGAGGACCACTATCTATGAAAACATTAATATATTTACTTTAATAAGACAGTGAGAGGTAACCTGGTAATGAATTCCATATAACCTTCATTCTTAATAGAAATGTACTTAGTTGAGAGAGACCTACCCTTTGATCAGTTCATAATTTTGCAGTGAACTACATTTATAATTTTACGTCAGCTAGGAAAATGTTTGAACAATAATATTGAACCTATGTCCAATTAATGACTCTGCAGTGAATACTAATAGTAACGTTATAAAATCCATTCAGTATGAATAAGCCCTGAAAGTAATAGTGTGTTTCATTATCTGTTACATTTTTGCAAATAGTTTGTGCTGCCCTAGCTGTTAGTTCCAACCTTAACGTTAACATATGCAGGTGTCAGAGTTCATTGCATTTGAGTGCGGTAAAGTATAGGTTGTGTTTATCCGTTAAAGTTACTCATACCTACTTTCTTAAACAAGAACGTTAATCTTTCTCTTGCCTAATTAGGCTGGCGACCGTTTTCCTTATTCTTTAAACTGTGTAGCTAGGTAAAACATTATTTGTTACTGTTTGAATAATTACGTAATTCTGACTTTCACTTCTGATAAGCCACTTCCTTTAGGTACAACGCGGTCAGTATAACAGAATTCCTTTCAGTGGGTAACACTGCTCTGCTTCTTCATACTATAATTACTAGAATAAGAATAATTTCTTTATACGAACTGCGTTAGGCTTTGAGGTTATGGTACAGTAGTAGCAGACGGAAGTGCTATACATGGTATTCAACGACACAACTGATACTGTGTGCTACAAATAACTTATTTATTTTCCATAGTTTTTGTAACATCCTCTCTGATGTTCCACCGTTTTGATTTTAATACCGGGTCCATTAGGAAAATGGCTAATACCTCGTTTGAAATTCTGTCGTTTCCAATCAACATGGTTGAAATTACAAATACTTATTTATTTTCCATAATTTAACATCCTCTCTGGTCTTCTGCCGTTTAGGTTTTAATACTGGGTCCGTTAGGAAAATAGCTAATACCTGGATTGAAATTCTGTCATTCACTATCAACGCGGTTGAAACAACATTTAATTATTTACTCTCCAACTTTTTCTAATTCAAGTGTTCTACTTAATACCCTCGGAAACAGAATATACCGGCTGCGCGAGACCTTTCCGACATATTTTTAAATCTAAAGCTGCATACACAGACTGCAAACTGCTGTGAAATTCATGGCAGATGTTTATTAGCATGGTACCCCATGTTAGGGATCCTTCTCAATCCATTCGTGCTTGGAATGCGGAAAGAAATGATTACCTGTTCGTCCTGATATTGGTCTAATCTTATCACCCAGGTCCCTTTGGGAGCGATATGTAGGGCTTAGGATATCCTTGGATTCTTCTCGTAATGCTGATTTTGAAACTTTGCAGGTAGGCTTTTGCGGTATAATTTGTGCCTATATTTAACAGTCCACCAATTCAAGTTACACAAATCTTCCGCGTCCCTCTCCAGAGGGACAGGCAAACCTGTAACTAAAGGGAAATTTGTATGATTTAGCTGTATTGCGCATTGAAATAATACAGCACCTACTCTTAGAAATTTATACCCGGCCCGGGACTCGAGCCCGGTTTCTCCGCTTCCCCATGACCACCTCGGCCCTGCAGACACCCTTGCCACCCAACACAAATTCCCAAGTGCTCCTCGCAGCTGGTATTGTGACACCATTCGTTTTCCCCGTTACCCGCAGTCTCACTGTATTCCCGCAAGGGGACGAATGATGGTATGCATCTGAATTGAAGCCAGTAACAAATCCAACAACCCGCCTCCGAATTGCTTCGATGTCTTCCTTTAACCCTACTAGGTACAGACCATAAACACTTAAGCAGTACTCAAGGTAAATCCGCACCAGCCTGCTATATGCGGTCTCCTTTACAGATGAACCATAGAATTCTTTCAATAAACGTTCGTCTTTCCTACAACAGTCGTCAGATGCACGCTCCACTTTATATTGCTATGCAACGTTGCGCCCAGACATTGAATCGACTTGACTGTGTCAAGCAGGACACTAATAAGGCTGTATCCGAACATTACAGGTTTCTTTTTTCTACTCACCCGCATAACTAAAGTTTTTCTAAATTTTCAGCTACGGTAATTGCCATTCACCACACCAAATAGAAATTTTGTCTATCTCATCTTATATCCTCCCACAGACACTCAACTTCAACACCTTACCGTACAACACACCATCATCAGCAAACAACCGCAAATTGCTGTCCACCTTGTCCGCCAAATCACTCAGGTATATAGAGAATCACAGCGGTCCTATCACACTCTCCTGGGGTACTCCTGACAATACCCTTGTCTCTGATAAACAGTAGCCGTCGAGGACGACATACCGGGTTCTATAACGCAAAAAGTATTCGAGCCACTTACATATCTGTGAATCTCTTCCATATGCTCGTACCTTCTTTAACGCTTTCCGGAAATATAGAAATATGGAATCTGCCTGTTGCCCTTCACACATAGTTCGCAGTATATCACGTGAGAAACGGGTAAACTGAGTTTCGCACGAGCGATTCTTACTAAAACCTTGATGACTCGTGGACATAAGCTTAGCGGTCTCGAGAAAATTTGTTATATTCGAACTGAGAATATTGTCAAGGATCCTATAGGAAACTGATGTTTAGGGATGTTGGTCTGCTATTTTGTGGGTCCGTTCTCTGGCCCTTTGTATACACAAGTGTCACCTGTGCTTTTTACCAGTCTCTTGGGACACTGCGCTCGGCGAGAAATGCACGATAAATGTAAGCTAAATATGGGGCCAATGCGGTAGAGTACTCTCTGTAAAACCGAATGGGTGTTCAACACGGATATGGTAATTTACTTGCTTTCAAATCTTTCAGTTGTTTCTCTGTGCCAAGGATGCTTATTACTATGTTTTCAATATGCAAGTCTGTCCGATGGTGAAATGACTGTGTGTTTGTACGATTCTCCTGTGTGGAAGGTTTCTTCAAGTCGAAATTCTGCTTTCGTTTTGCTGTCTTCAACTGCCTTACCAGACAGGTCAACAAGGGACTGTATGGAAGCCTTAGACCCGATTACCGATTTTACATACGACCAGAATTTTCGCGCTTTCTCTGACAGATCTTTTGCTAAGGTATGAGGTGCTACTTGTTGTATGCTTCGTGCACAGATTTTCACAAACACTTGTCGTCATTTGTGCGTTCTCTTTTGAACCAAGATGCAACAACCTCTGGTTCCTCAGTATTTTCCAAATTTCTTCATTAAACCATGGTGGGTGTTTTCCATCATTTATTGACTTACTTGGCACATAAGTCTCCAGACCACGATTTACAACCTGCTTAAACTTTGCCCATAATTCCATCCATCTTACTGAAACTAACTGATGCCAATTCACTGTATAAGTGAGATGTTAATAACTGCTTATTTGCTCTAACTAGCAGAAACACGCTAGTAGCCTTCTTGAGTGATTTATTAACGTCCGTAACCATAGTTGCTATAATGACATTCTGATTGCTAAATCCCCTTACTATACCGAAGTTGTCGATAAGATACGGCCTATTTGCAGCTATTCAAGACAATTTTCAGGAAATGTGTTTAAAAGTACTTCACATGACTATCTGTCTGTACCCCCTGCAAAAAATCCAGTCATTCCAGTCAATGTTCGGTAGGTTAAAGACGTCTACAACTAGTAATACATGGCCTGGGTATTTTCGCGATAATGACCATAAACATTCTATGAATGACTTTAGAACTCTCACAACAGAATCGGGTGGCCTTTAAATACGTCGAACAATTAGCTCAATTAACTTGGTTTCACCTAGACCTGTTAAACGTGATCAGATAACTTCCCTTTCACACTTAACTTCGACCTCAATAGAGACAATACTTTTGTCATCTGCAATAAATACTCCCACTCCTTTTTTCTTTTTGGGCCGTTAGTCTTCGGACTGGTTTGTTCCTGTGCCTACCTCTTCATCTCAGAGTAGCACTTGGAACCTATGTCCTCAGTTATTTGCTGCGTGTATTCCAATCTCTGTCTTCCTCTACAGTTTTTGTCCTTCACAGCTCCCTCTAGTACAATGGAAGTAATTCCCTGATGTCTTAAAAGATGTCCTATCCCCCTGTCCCTTCTCTTTGTCAGTGTTTTCCACATACTCTTTTACTCTCCGAGTCTGCGCAGAACCTCCTTATTCCTTACCTTATAATTCCATGTAATTTTTCACCATTCGCCTGTAGTATCACATCTCGAATTCTTCGATTCTCTTCTGTGTCGGTTTTTACACAGTCTATACTTCACTGCCGTACAATGCTGTGTTTCAGATGTAGATTCTCAGACATTTCCTCCTGAAATTAAGGCTTCTCTTTGATTGTGATAGATCTTTCTTGGCCAGGAATGCTCTTTTTGCCCGTGCTACTCTGATTTGGTGCCATTCTTGATCCGTCCATCATCGGTTATTTTGCTGTCGTGGTAGCAGAATTCCGTAATTTCTTCTACTTCGTGACCACCAATTCTGATGTTAAGTTTCACGCTGTTCTCATTGCTGCTACTTATCATTACTTTCGTCTTCTTCGATTTGCTCTCAATACATATTCTGTAATCATTAGACTGTCCATTACACTCAGAAGGTCATGTAATTCTTCTTCACTTTCAATTAGATTAGCAATGTCATCAGCAAATCGTATCATTAATATCCTTTCACCATGAATTTTATTTGGAAATTAGTGGTAAGGTCTTATGGGACCAAACTGCTGAGGGCATCGGTCGCTAAACTTACGAACTACTTAATCTAACTTAAACTTACTAACGCTAAGGACAACACACACGCCCATGCCCCAGGGAGGACTCGAACCTCCTACGGGGGGTGTGGGGGGGGGGGGGGGGGGGAGCAGCCGCCGTAGACCGCGCGGCTCATAAATTTTAATTCCACTCCTGAGCCTTTCTTTTATTTCCATCACTGCGTCCTCGATGTATAGATTGAACAGTAGGGGGGAAAGACTACATCCCTGTTTTGCTCTTTCATCCCACAATTTCGTTCTTGATCACCCATTCTTATTATAACCCATCGAGGCTCTACATGTTGTATATTAACAGTCTCTCTCTATAGCTTACCCCTACTTTTCTCAGAACTTCGAACATGTTACACCATTTCACATTGTCGAACGTTGTCTCCAAGTCGACAAATCCTATAAATGTGTCGTGATTTTTCTTTAGTCTTGCTTCTATTATCAACCGCAACGTCAGACTTGCCTCTCTGGTGCCTTTACCTTTCCTAAAGCCGACGTCCTCTAGCACATCCTCAATTTTCTTTTCCATTCTTCTGTATGTTATCCTTGTTAGCAACCTGGATGCATGAGCTGTTAAACCGACTGTGCGTTAATCGTCGCACTTGTCAGCTCTTGCAGTCTTTGGAATTCGGTCGATGATATTTTTCCGGAAGTCAGATGGTACGTCGCCAGATTGATGCATTCTACACACAAACGTGAATAATCGTTTTGTTGCCACTTCCCTCAATGATTTTGGAAATTCTATGGGAATTTTATCTATCCATTCTGTCTTATTTGATCTTAGGTCGCCCAAAGCTCTCTTAAATTCTGATTCTAATACTGGATCCTCTATCTCTTCTAAGTTGACTTCTGTTTCTTCTTCTATCACATCAAACAAATCTGCCCCCTAATACAGACCTTCAAAGTACTCTTTCCACCTATCCGCTCTCTCCTCTTCATTTAAAAGTTGAATTCCGTTGCTTACTAAATGCTACCACTCTTGCTTTTTATGTCACCGAAGATTGTTTTGACTTTCCTGTATGCTGAATCAGTCCTTCCGACAATCATTTCTTTTTCGATTTCTTTACATTTTTCATGCAGCTATTTCGTTTTAACTTTCCTGCACTTCCTGTGCATTTCATTACTCAGCGACTTGTGTTTATGTATTCCTGAATTTCCCTGAACATTTTTGTACTTCCTTCTTTCATCGATGAACTGACTTAGTTCATCTGTTACTTAGTGTTTCTTGACAATTACCTTCTTTGTATCTATGTTTTTCTTTCCAATTTCTGTGACCGCCTTTTTTAGGGATGTCCATTCCTCTTCAATTGTACCACCTACTGAGCTATTCCTTATTGCTGTATCTATAGCCTTAGAGAACTTCAAGCGTGTCACGTCATCCCTTAATGTTTCTCTATCCCACTTCTTTGCGTCTTGATTCTTCCTTATTAATCTCTTAAACTTCAGCCTACTCTTCATAATTACTACATTTAGATCTGAGTCTACATCTGCTCCTGGGTACGCCTTACAATCCAATATCTGATTTCGGAATCTCTGTCTGACCATGATGTAATCTAACTGATATCTTCACGTATCACTCGGCCTTTTCCAAATACACCTCCTACTCTTGTGATTCTTGAACAGAGTATTCGCAATTACCAGCTGAAATTTATTACATAACTCAATTAGTCTTTCTCCTCTCTCATTCCTTGTCCCAACCTCATATTCTCCAGTAACATTTTCTTCTCCTCCTTCCCCTACAACTGCATTCCGGTCCTCCATGACTATTAGATTTTCATCTCCCTTTAGATACTGTGTTATCTTTTAAATATCGTCATATACTTTCTCTGTCACTTCACGCTCAGAGTGCGACGTCGGCATGTACACCTGAAATGTCGTTGTCGTTGTTGGTTTCTTGTCGATCCTGACAAGAGCGATTCTATCGCTGAACTGTTCACTGTAACACACTCTTTCGCCTACCTTTCTATTCATGACTAATTCCACTCCCGTTATACCATTTTCTGCTGCTGTTGATATTACCCTATATTTATCTGACCAGGAATCCTTGTCTTCTTTCCATTTCACTTCACTGACCGCTACTAGCTCTAGATTGAGCCTTTGCGTTTCCCTTTTGATATGTTCTAGCTTCCCTACCACATTCAAACTTCTGACATTCCACGCCCCCACTCGTAGAGCGCTATCAATTTGTCGATTATTCAATCTTTTTATCATGGTCACCTCCCCCTTGGCGGTCCCCTTAAGTTTTGATTACTAATCAAAGACGCTACCCCCAGACCAGGGTTGCACACCCTATCACTCTTATGGCCTCTAATGTGTCTCTCCTGTGTACATTCCATGAGTCGCTAAATATCTCTGAGCTTTTCAGGCAAGATTTCAGCCAGCTCACCTCCCCGAGAATAATTTGGGCGTGAGAACTTTCCTAGAGGGCAGTACATTCGGGACATTCGTTATGATTATTTCAAAAGTGTACCGATAAAATTTTAAGAGTCAAAGTGTCTCCACACAACGTCCTTTCGGTAGCAAATCGTTAAATTTCGCTAATGTCAATGATTTAATTTTTTGCTGAATTCAAAGCTTACACTTATATTGTAACTAACATCTATTCGTAAATTTTTGTAAAAGGCGAAGTATGTTGCGTTGTCTTCTTCTTCTTCTTCCTCTGACTGTCAGAGAGAAAGGCCCTGTACAAGTTTTTGTCGGAATGTTATGCGGAAAAGATAACTATGTGTTAAAAATGCTTAATGTGTTATTCAGTAGAAAGATGTTAAATGTCGTATTCTATTAATCAAAACATTTTATGTATTTTTTCAACTAGTTAAACAATTTGTAAGTTGCCGGTATGGTGACCAACGCTCCCGTGCCATCAGCGCGTTCTTACGCTGTTCAACATTAACAAGTCGAGCCTACAATCTAATGCCTTTAGTGAATTCCGATTGTTATTATTATTACCATGAAAATCACTTCATTGCATTGAAACATTGTGTTACCACTTACCAGCGTCAGTATCTAGCATGGTAAATAAACAAATGTCGTGTGAGTAGGGCCTCCCGTCGGGTAGACCGTTCGCCGGGTGCAAGACTTTCTATTTGACGCCACTTCGGTGACTTGTGCGTCGATGGGGATGAAATGATTAGGACAACACAACACCCAGTCCCCGAGCGGAGAAAATCCCCGACCCAGCCGGGAATCGAAGCCTGGCCCTGAGGATTGACATTCTGTCGCGCTGACCACTTATATACTGGACCGGACACGGGCATGGCAAGGAATACATCACATAATATAAATTCTGGCCTACACTAGAGGAAATACTGCACTTAATGAAAAGTACATTATTCGTAATTATTTAACTTTTGGGGGGGGGGGGGAGTGAGATCATTAGTCTTCTGGCTGGTTTGATGCGGCTCGCCATGAATTCTTCACCTGTGCCAAACTTTTCATTTCAGAATACCATTTACAACCTACGTCCCTAATTATTTGCTGGATGTATCCCATCTCTGTCTTCCTCTACAATTTTTACGCTTTGGAGCTCCCTCTTGTACCATGTAAGTTATTCACTGATAACTGACGAGATGTCCTATCATCCTGTCCCTACTCTTGTCGTTGTTTCTCTACATACTCCTTTCTTCGCCGATTCTGCGAAGAACTGCCACATTTCTTACCTTTTCAGCCCTCTAATTTGGAAAATACTTCTGTAGCACAACATCCCAAATGCTTCTATTCTCTTTTGTTTTGGGTTTCCCAAAGTCCAGGTTTCACTAGTATAAAACGCTGTGCTCCAAACGTACATTATCAGAAACTTCTTCCTCTAATTAAGGTCAATGTTTCATACTTGTAGACTTCTCTTGACCAGGAATGCCCTTTTTGTCAGTGCCAGACTGCTTTCTACATCCTCCTTCTTCCGTCTGCCATGGGTAATTTTGCTGCCTACGTAGCAGAACTTCTCAACTTCATTCACATTGTGATCATCCATTTGATAATTTCTGCTACTTCTTATTGCTTTCATCTTTCTTCGATTTACTCTGAGTTCATATTCTGTGCTCATTAGACTACTCGTGCCGTTCAACAAGTCCTGTAATTCTTCTTCATTTCTACTGAGGACAGCAATTTCGTCAGCAAATGTTATCACTGATATCCATCCACCTTGAATTTTAGTCCAACTCTTGAACCTTAACCATATGAGCGTTAATTTCTTTGGCGATTAGTAATACTTTTAAATTTGCACTGCAGTACAATCACCAACTGTACAGATTCATCTTATCATCTGAGACAACATTAGTAGGCATCGTGAGTGCTGAGAGTGGAACAAAGAAGAAGGTATCTCTGCCTGAGTGTGATGCTGGTTCCAGACGACACTTAGTGCTACCGAACATTCAGAGAAAGAAATGGTCGTGTTTAGCATTTCATTATATATGCCTGCAAGTTATTTTCTTGACTCTCTAACTCGTTCATGATTTCATCTTGACTGTCCTCAAATGCTGACATTAATTCCTTATTGATATTCTCTTAACTCTGCTTTAATTGTTTCGCAGTTTCTTTTATCGCGTTGAATAGCGCCACGATATTCTGCTAACATCTGGAGATGGCTCGGCTTTACTACCAGTTGGGTATACTCTAGCTCTTCCCGTTACTGTATCTGCGATATTGAGACTACACTAGCACACAATTCCACTGTTAGTTTTGTGTCTATGGATATTTCATTAGTGACGTTTTTCATTTCGGAATCTCTGAAACCTGCTCTGTAGTGTTTCCCTCTTTACCCAACTTAGCTCTCACAAAGCAATTTTACCGACGGCAATTTTTCAACTAAAAATAAAAGGCACAGAACTATCTGCCTCCGCACAGATTTCCCCACGTGCTAGATCGTTCCAACGCTTTGCCTACAACGCTAGACTATGCATATCAGGAATTTTTGAGACACTCTCTTTGATTTCTGTACAGTGACGTGGGACTGAAACCGCGCCACTCACTGTGCGCTGTCGTGTTGTTCGGATACTCTCATCTAAGTAGCTACCTGACCCCACAGCTGAGTCGCTCTAACCTGTAACGCACGCCTGAGCGGCGGTGCTAGAGTTTTGGAGGTATGTCCGTTCAAGTGCTAATGGTGGATGAAATTTTCACTGCCAATATTTGGGACACAAGTGTAGGAGAGGTGGCGGTGTGAAGTTCCTAATAATCAGTCTTTTGCGCCAATGTCCTGGATTATAGTCCTAACTTCTCCGCAGTGTCTCGTGAAGTGTTGCCACGTGACACTGCTGATGGTGATCCGTCCGTTGGAAGCGGACGTCATAAGCTGGGCGCGCACTTCGTGCTATTCGAGAGGAGAGGGTTGTGTGCTTCACCCTCCCTCTTCTCTCATGGTCGTCTTAGAATAAAGCTTAAGATTACGCTGCGCAAACATATAACGCAACTCTCACATGGTTACAAAGTGCGCTGAAGAAAAACATCCTTTCCTCCTAGGAGCCGACCGACCATTGGGATATCCCAAACAACAATGCCATATGACATTTAATTTTTTAATCCAATGCAGTGTAGATGGCCTTCCCACATACGATTTTTTTCTGCGGTGTTATACTTTTTACCCTCTCTTCACCCTGACTGGTCGCTCTGTTTATCTTAACTGATTCCAATAATTGGCTGTCATACTTCACTGCATCGAATATTCTTCACCGAAAAGGAAGATCTTTCACCACAACCCAAATGTAACTTCCCTCCTTGTATATACGACGTATACGAGGGCATGCTGGAAAGTAATGCCTCCTTTTCTTTATATGAGGACTCTTCAAACTTTATAAATGAAACAAACTTTATTAACCTTCTACATGTTTGTTCTTCATGTCCACACATCTATTTCTCAACATAGTCTACCTGGCAACGAATACATTTCTGCAACGAGAGACCTGTTTGTCGATACTGTCACTGTAGAATGTTTGACATTATAAGCGGAGACACAACCTCTTGTGCTTGTACCACTTCATCACTATCAAAGTTAAGTCATCGAACGTGTTCTTTAAGTTTTGGAAACAGCCGAAAATCGGATGGGGCCAAGTCGGGACTTTATGGAGAATAATAGACGACAGTGAATCTAAGACATCGGATTCTTACAAATGGCGGTGCGTTCGTGTGTGGTCTGGTATTGTCGTGCCGAATGAGACGCTGCTCTATGTGTGGACGAATTCGAAACCCGATTACAGCACGCTCTTTCTTAGGCACCATCTTGTTACGTTACACGCCGACATCTGACAGACTACAATTCGGAGCCCTCTAGCGGTAAAGGTCTGCAAATATGTAGAAATCAAGAAGAAGCATGTAAAATATTAATAACGTAAGTTTCATTTAAAAAGCTTTAAGAGTTTTCGCATAAAAAATTCGGAGGCAGTACTTTCCAGCACGTTCTCGTACTTTTGTTCACATTTCATTATACGAAGGTCACTCCAAAAGAAATGCACACTATTTTTTTAAAAATCCATCTTTTATTCTACACGTTTGAAAGTTTTAGGAACAATATTTTCATTTCTTCACATACTTTCTATCCCTCTCAACTGTCTTACGCCGCCTTGGAAGCAGCGTCTGTATACTCGCACGGTAAAATTCTGGACCAACCCGTTGGAGCCATTCTTTGGCAGCGTGCACAAGGTAGTCATCATCTTCTAACCCTGTTCCACGACGAGAGCCTTTCAGTTTCCCAAAGAGATGATAGTCACATGGAGCCAGGTCAGAACTGTAAGGCGCGTGTTTCAGTGTTGTCCATCCCAGTTTTGTGATGGCTCCCATGGTTTTTTGACTGACATGTGGCCTTGCATTGTCGTGCAACAGCAAAACATCCTGCTTTTGCCGATGTGGTCGAATACGACTCAGTCGAGCTTCAAGTTTCTTCAGTGTCGTCACATATGCATCAGAATTTGTGGTGGTTCCACTTGGCATGATGCCCACAAGCAAGAGTCCTTCGGAATCGAAAAACACCGTAGCCATAACTTTTGAATTTTTTTCTTGGGTAAATTTGCATGATGCCACTGCATTGACTGCCTCTTCCTCTCTGGTAAAAAACGATGGAGCCATGTTTCATCACCTGTCACAATTCTTCCAAGAAATTGATCTCCACCATTCTCATACTGTTCCAAAAGTTCCCTGTTTACCGTTTTTCTTGTTTCTTTGTGAGCCACTGTCAACATCCTGGAAACCCACCTAGCATAAACCTTCTTTGACACCTACACTTTCAATATTCTGCAAACACTTCCTTCCCCTATCCCAACGTAGCGTGACAATTCGTTCACTGTGATGCGTCTGTCAGCAGTCACCAGTTCGTTAACTCTCAGCACATTGTCTGAAATGTGTGAGCACGAGGCCTGCCGATGCGAGGACAATCCTCAATATTGCCGTGCCCGCTTTCATCACGTAACCTGCTTGCCCACTGACTAACTGTACTGCGATCGACAGCAGCATCTCCATACAACTTTTTCAACCTCTTGTGGATGTTTCCCACTGTCTCGCTTTCACAGCACAGGAATTCTATGACAGCACGTCGCTTCTGACGAACGTCAAGTGTGGCAGCCATCTTGAAGACATGCTGTGACGGCGCCACTCACGGGAACAGGTTGAAGTAAATATGAAAACAAGCGGGAAGGATGTATCTACACACTGTAAAACTTTCACACATGCAGAATTAAAACTGTATTTTTACAAAAATAGTGTGCATTTCTTTTAGAGTGACCATAATAATAATTTAGTTTGTGGCTGTCACACAGAGTAACGGAGGGTTAACGTAGAAAGCACGCCTCGTTGCATAATCCGGCATTATTGCCTAAAATGAAATCCTGGCTTTTTCTGTATGTTACGGTTTCTCAAATTTAGCTGGAAAAATGTTGCTTTGAAAGAACTGAACGTCATTTTACTTTGTTTATTGCTTACGGAAGTAACGCACTTTTTAAAATGCCTAGACCGAACCATGCTCCTACTAACAGTTACAATTACTCCACTTTCACACTGCAGCGTACCATACCGCATTGCTATACACTTTAATGTTTACGTTACGACAGCCCAAGGTGGCCTTTTATAACTGTTTAATAATAATATATCTTGCGAATACAGCAGCACTGATTTTCCCCCTAATTTCGTATTTAATTAAGCATACCTGCCTCAAATAAACTGAATTTTTAGTTACTATTGCCCTACAAATGGACAAAAAAACTTCCAAATTCATATTTCATCACATCAGCAAACTGTCCACACAATTTTGGTTTGCCTCGACTGCACATAGCCGTTCCGCTCGAATCCCGAATAGTAACTCCCTGCTCATATCCTGGCGGTTACCGAGAGCGCCGGAGCATTATTGGACGAAAAAAAAAAAACAAAACAAAAAACAAGACAATGCTTATGCTGAAAAGGGCGAACTATCTGTAGTAGTACACGCTACAAAACGGCTTGGAGAGCACACAAGGGAACGCAGAATGAACAGACAAGCTCTTTTAAATGGAAAGAAAATCCAATAAAAATGATTCACTAAAATTTAACTGTCAGGTATTCGAAAAAGTAAGCACCCCTAGAACCTCCTCATAAAATTTAAAGAGCTGTGTGTGGACAGAAAGTACGGCATTCTTCAGTCTCCTACGTATCTGTCTCGTAGCGATTGTGCCTATAAGATCAGACGATTAATAGCTCACGCAGAGGCGTAAAATCACTGTCATCCTTCCCATCTTCACCTTGAAAGGAATGGGACAACGATAATCACTTCTGCCCTGTATTCAGTACATTTGTAGAGTTGCTTGTTTATAACTACACTGACCCTGGCTTGTGAACATGGAGCGGCTTTCACATGGAAAGGTACTGCTAACATACAAACGGTTTCGTTTTCCTTCTAAATGCTGTATTTAGTCCAGAGCTATTACTCTGGGGAACTTTGATATTATTACACTGCTAAACACCGCTCAGGCTGAGACGGACTGTTGGAGCGAGTAAGCAGCAGCGCAGCAGCGAACAGCAATTTGTAAACAAGCCCTCATCACCTCGTAAGCCGATCAGGAGGGCCTGGGGAACACTAGTGCCGCCTGGCGGCAACTCCTCCAAATTAGGCAGAGCGCCGGCGCTCCCGGGGCAGCAATTAATGGCGGCACCTGCGCCTGAACGGAACGCAGCCAGCCATACAGCCTGCGAGGCGGGCCTACCTGCAAAACAGGGGTGATGGCCTCACGCACCTGGAGACCGAAGTGTGTCGTGACAGCTCACGGCGAATTACTGTACAGTGGTTATGCTGGCAAGCTTTTGTTTGGATCAGAAAGCAACATTAAGCAGATGACACAAGCATTTTTCTCGTGATGAGTGAATTAGTCAAAGATAGAAATATTAAATAAACTTTTTGTGAAAATTAATAAATGACTTTCCAAAAATAAGAAACTTACTAATTCGTTATAGTACTGCGTATTTAGTCTCTTCCTGTGAGCAATATTCCAGTCCCTTTTTACATTAGATTACATATAATTTTAGTTTCATGCATCCATAGCGAGTAAATTTTCAAAGAAGTAGAACATGAGATAAAGCAAGAAACATACTTACAAAATAAGATATAGCCTTATATCTCTTCCACAATCCCTAAGTGGAGTAATTGTCGTGAGTACGAAATTAGTCATGAAACCTTAAACAAATTTTGATTTAAGAGTGGATAACATTTTATTACAGAATGGTAATTTTTTCTCTGTTGTAGCCATGCAACGGCAACCAGAAAATCAGCTAACAGTACTTACATACTACATTCAACATATCACTTCATTGAAACTGAGCAGAAATCAGATTGTATAAAAGACTTACGTTATTTAATATTGTTAATAATACATGCATATCAGTCTGTCCTACTAAGAAACCCGTCAATGGAGTAAGAATTTGCCACCAATTAGTTCTAAAGACGCCTCTTAAACTGCACTCTACCAATAATCAAATGTTTCATGGTTGCAGGATGTCACTGAAAATATGTATTCCTGTGTAATTGACACCTTTCCAAAGCAATGTAAGTGACTTTAAAGCTTATTAAGATCGTTCTTATTTCTAGTACTGGTTTAGTATATCATCAGATTGCTTGTACACACTGACGAAATAGTGCGGCGGACGGTTAATGTCCAAAACGTAAAGGCAATTCTCGACAAGACCACGCAAATTAATAGTTTGATGAGGTATGTACCAGCACTGATGTAATTGTTCAACACACTTATGGATCTCAGGATTTGACTGAAGTCACGATGTTTCATTATTTTCGAGCAACTAAAAGTGTAGAGTAGATGTGTTATGCACAAAGGTTCATAGAAGGAAACATTCTTTCCATATAAAATATTTCGAAATTGCACCTTAGTCGCAGTTACAGAACGTAACTGAAAATATGCACACAATCATAAATGCAACAAGCATTCCGAGGCTACCCAGCAGTCATGTAACCACAAAAGAATGACGTAAACACTACAGAAACTTGTCTATACCCCATCTCATTTACTAATATAGTCAAAATTATTAATTATAAGAAACAATTCTATGTCAGATCACATGTAAAAGAATTTTGCATTACAGTTCAAGCACGTCAGAATATTATCTAGGGCTTCTAAGAATATTTACACACAAAGATAAGTGTAGTCCAGTTTTGTGTTTGAGACTGATACGTATACAAGTTGTTTCAGTGAGAATGAAGGAGAAGGGTATATGTAGTAATAGGCTGTAATGAATTCTGTACGGGAATCGATTTATTCAAAGTTATAAGGCGTAAGGTATTGCAAGAAAAAACTGACTGTGTGATAGGTGAAACTAAGAAATGCTACATTTACGACCAACGTTTATTGTATTTGACTCGATGCAGTCAGGAATGGGATGAATTTTTGGACTACATCGTTACAGGAGATGAGACTTGGATGTCTCACATGATTCCTGAGTCCACGCAGTTGCCAATGGAGTGGTGATACCCATGTCGCCAACCAGAATGAAAGCCAAACAGTCAATTTCAGCATGAAAGTTCATGACAACTGTGTTTTGGGACAGGAAAGATAATTTGTTAGAGGATTTTGCGCCGAGAGGCACGATAGACATGTCTGATGTGGACTGTGTGACATTGAGAAACATCTGGCGCACCATGCGCAACAAGCGTCGTAGTCTGTTGTCTCCTAGTGTGACACTGCTCTATGTCAATGCAAGACCACACATTTTTGCACAAACACAAGACTAATAACACCTTTTGTGTGGTAGCAACTGGATCATCGACGTTACACTCCAGATCTTGCACCTAGTTATTTTCATTTGCTTCGGTACCGAAATGAATTCCTTGGTGGTGAACGGTTCAACGATGATTAGAACTGATAACTGCAGTCATGGATAGGGTTTCTTCACTGGTAGCTGATTTTTTGGCGTCAGAACCCAAACGTTGGTTGAGTGGTATGACAAATGCTTGAACAAGAATATAAATTTTGTAGAAAAGCAGACGAAAATATGTTGAATAGGGACAAAAACTTATTTTAATCTTATTCACGGTATTTGTCTTCTTATTAAAAAGCGCATGCGTTCCTAACATATTCCAAAAGGCATAGAAACTGGATTTTCTGGTGCTTATACCTCAGGTTCTATTGGTGATAAAAAAAGTAGGGTTAAGTGTTCCGGAAATTCTTTGGGATTGGTAACATTTGTGTACCCAAGAGAAGGATCGCCTTAATGTCACGATTCTACAGTACAGAGGCAAAGTATGAATATTAGACACTTCTTCCTACTTAGGCAGATGGAGCAAATCGGTTGTTATTTTTTTTTTTTTTTTTTGCATTAGATGTGGTCTACGATGTGCTTGATGGAACTTATAGTCCCATGATTAGTTCATGGGAAGTTCCTCGGAAAACCACACAAAAGGGTTTTACTATATTTTCGCTGTCATCAGCGGAATAAAACCCAGTCGAGGATTCCAAGACGACTATGCACAGCAAATGATGCAAATTTTTACGATATTTTGCTAAGATTCCGATCTCGAACAAACTTGAAAGTGAACTTGATATCTTTATCCATTTAAGAATTACAGAGGTTCAGAGCCACCCTACACACGTAAAATACGCCCGCGAAATCCGGTGTGAGCCGAAAACGTAGTTTATAAAGTGAGGTAACAGGGATAAATGTACTGTAAACTTTATCCATTATCAGCTGACAACCCTATGTCGTAGTACTGAAGCACATGCAAAATTTTATTGCAGGTGAAATTGGTTTGAGGTTTAAAATTAGCTTTGCGTTATTTCAGTTTCACACAAGTAAACTATCAAAATTGTAGTGTCGAAGATACTTCTTTTGATATGAGTTACATACCCTGCTGCAGCGGGGGAAAAAAGGAAACTGGTGCAAGAATGCTTCTATCAGCGCAAAAAAAATTCAAGTATGTTCCTGTTTATGTAAAACACTCTGACTGTAAAGCTGGGAACCAGCTGCCTCATTCTAATTTCCTCAGAAACTTTAAAAATTTCCGAAAAATTTTGGCATGCAGACATATGCGAACTTTTTTATCCTGAGTAAGACGAAGACAGTGGCAGATGCAAAGATACTAAAAGTAATAAATACTGAAAGACAGTAGTCAATGATTGTGCTTTAGAAAGAGCGATGGAGACAATGGCAGTGTGAGAGAAAGGAAGGGACAAAGTGTCAGTGGAACATAGTCGATAGTGACAGAGCGAAGGAGATAATAAAATAAATTACGAATACAAATAAAATGGAAGTGTGTGAGAGCCAGTTAATTAGAAACAGAGTATATGACAATGACAATTAGGATGAGAGAGACAGTGACAATGAGAAGAGCCAACAGCAGTAGGAAGGACGGAATAAGACATTAGCAATGAGAGAGCAAGAGGGAGAGAGTGGCAGTGAGACAAGACTGTAGTAGTAGAACGAAGGGGAGTGTGGCTGTGACACAGGAGACAGAAAGAGTTAATGATAATTAGTTGGGCTGAATGAATGAGTGAGAAAGGATGGCACGAGCGACTTACAGCGATGGACTCGTTGGTGAGAGTGAGTTAATAAGCGGAGCTTGTGGGAGTTTGAGGTGATATGGATGTTAAAAAATAAAAATAAAAAACTTAACATATTCGCATACCAAAATTTTTGAGAAAGGAAGGTAGAATGAGTCAGCTGCTATCCCACTTTTGATTCAGCATCTTTTAAATATATAAGTACATTTTCGCATATTCTGTGCTCCGACATGAGCGTTTTTCCGCTGGTATGTTATGTATGTAGTTACTACCGTTGTAGGACAGGTAAATTCGATCTTCCCGGAGGGGTACCTCATGAAGGGCGAGGACAGGAAGCCCCATTGATGCACTGTAGGTGGCATGATGTGAATATTGGGGTGGTCAGGTCTGTTTAAAAATCTGTAAGGCTGCCGTCTATTTTCATAAGCTGAAGCGTTCCGTCCATCAGCCGTAGTGAAACGCTACTTTATCTCAGATTTATCCAACTTCTTCTTCTACAGACTTCACATTGTCCTAATATCATCTGCACAGTGTGTTCTATTCCTTGTTTCACTTCAACGAATGTGTTTCTGATTATTGGTCACACCTGAGACTAATGGATCAGTTTTATCAAAGCAATATTGTATGCAGCATTATTACACAGATATATATGCTGACGAAGCAAGAAAATACTATAGAGCAGTGATGAGATAGATTTCGAAATACAAGTCAGTGCCAGGACCTTTATCTTGCCTTAAACACGCAAAGACAGCCGACCAGCTCAACAGCGGTTGTATATGGCCTCGCGGAATACTACACACGCCGATCGTGGTAGTCAAGCGGTTCTAGGCGCTCAGTCCGGAACCGCGCGACTGCTACGGTCGCAAGTTCGAATCCTGCTTCGGGCATGGATGTGTGTGATGTCCTTAGGTTAGTTAGGTTTAAGTAGTTCTAAGTTATAGGGGACTGATGACCTGAGAAGTTAAGTCCCATAGTGCTCAGAGCCATTTGAACCAATGATACACATTCAATAACAGGAAGATAATCGTTAACTTAGGGAGGTTTCTCCGTTTAGTGGCCTAAGTGACAAATAGATTCCACTACCCACAAGTGGACCACTTGGTGGTCTTGCCAGTCGTTAGTGAACCCAGGAACTGTGAGTTACCGCAGTTGTCAGGATTGATTCACAAAATAGCTGACAGAGTGTTCCCCTCAACTCTTCGTATGGCACGCTACAGGAAAAATTGCTATTCTGGCAGAAATGTGGAAAGAGATTTACACCTCCCATTTGATGTACAGTTATGTCTGAGAACACTGTAATGACTTTGTGGACGAGGTCTTTCAACATCAGGGCATAACTGAAATAGACAGCCGCCACTTGTCTTTGACCTAACTGGCAATGAATTGGGCATTCGAGGAGAAAGGACTACAGTCATAACATCGTCACTAAAAAGTGTTCTGACCCCCAGCCTCCACTTTCCCAGCAATAGTGTAACACTATTATCGATATTACATTTAATGGTCTTATATAACTTCTTTGTCTGTTTCCACTTAATGTGGTTTCTGTATAGCAATGCTCTTTGATGTAACAGCCGTGTATTGATTATATATACAACTGTAGTTAATGTATTGAAGTAATGTCAAAAGTAATGTGCTGTAAAGGAATGAACTTTACTGGTTCATGCATAGGGAAAGTGGGTTCATAATCATGTAAAACTTGGAGCGAATTCCCTCGCAACGGAAATGGCTAGACGGGAATAGAAAAGATGGATCTGGCGACGAACTGCAAAGTTTCTGTGTGGCATGAACCAGTCGATGGCTAGCAGGCAATGGGTGCGCATCTTGTGAACTGGTAGAGGCGAGAACAATTGCAAGATTATATAATATTGTCTCAGATGCAGAAGTAATGCGGCTTATTATTTATGGCATACCATGGTTACCTATGTACTTTGAAAATCACAAACTAAGAAGAGAATTTTCGGAGCTCGTCACAAAGGAAGAGCCATGGATAATTTTGCCACCCGTTTTTGAATAGCACAGGAGATCGACCCTGCCACCATCTTCATGTCAGATTATCAATTGTGTATCGCATAATTACATGGACCCGTTATATAGTTTCATTTTCAACAATAATTTTGTGTACGGTAAATTTTTTGTTGAGCCACCGAATTCGATCATTAGTCATTTACCTATACATGAATCCGAGTATCCTGTTTTACTGAATTGAAAAGCAATCATTTTCCTTAACAAATTTAACAAACTTTGTAGAGCTGTAAGGTATATATGAGCATAAGTTTTGAAATATTTCATGTAGCTTTCATAAATTGACAACTGAAGTATTCCTTTCAAAGATCCTTTTTATCGAAATATTAATGTATACAATTTCATGTGTGCTGTAGTCAACAGTGTTTCCCATTTAGTGTTTTAACTAAGATCTGAATCTATCGATAAATTAATTTCTGGGTCTCCATGCTGTTTGTTGAGCCAGATTTAAATGTCATATTATAACAACAGCAATCAAAAATAAACAACTGGCTACGGTTACTCACACTGTACTAGATCCAGGTGCCACATATTCCATTTGAGCAAAATAATGTAAGGTAGTTCCTTGTGAATTCAAGTAATAATTAGTACAAAAGATACTATTAATTCATAACTATTTCAATAGTGGTAAGTTCCTATAATTAAACTGATAGAAGAACATCTTGTACATTTTAATAGAGCTCCACCGTTATTAATGGCTCTGAGCACTATGGGACTTAACATCTATGGTCATCAGTCCCCTAGAACCTAGAACTACTTAAACCTAACTAACCTAATGACATCACACAACACCCAGTCATCACGAGGCACAGAAAATCCATGACCCCGCCGGGAATCGAACCCGGAAACCCCGGCGTGGGAAGCGAGAACGCTACCGCACGACCACGAGCTGCGGACCCACCGATATTAATCATTTACCCATAATTATCATCATCTTCCTACTGTACCGTACAGACAGTAGGTGTATCGAGAGCCAGTTGTTGCCTAAACACATCAATACTTCTCCAATGTAGTTCAAGTCAGTTCACTGGAACATTACATGCTAACTTGTGCTACTGGCCTGTATCTTATCAGAAGATCAGAAGTATCAAGCAAAGTCAAAAGACATTGTTAACTTTCTTGATGAATCATGCTAGTACTGAGTACAACTTTGCCTGATTAGACTGGCGACTGTTTCTTTTTACGTAATTACAGTTCGCTTGGTTACTAATAGAAACTTGGCTCGATTCCAGTTTGTTTTGCTATTGTTTCCTTTTAATAACAATCTTTCCAGAATCGAGAAATAGTCCAATACCTTTCCATCACACAGAGTCAAGGGCGAAAAATGCTTTCACAGGAATAACATTATCGGTATACTGCAAATTTAGTAGTAGCCGATACTGTTACAATAGCAGCCTCTACCTCCTGCCATGATGGAAAGTCTGATTCAATCTATGCATATCTGACGTCCATCAATTATTGACGTACGAGGGCGCCTTACCCTGTAGTGACTATCTGCTTGGCATTGGAGAGAGGACGGCACTCACGAAAGGGGACAGCCATAGGACACTGGCGATTTTTAGGTAGATGATTTATCCTGTCCCCTGTGGTTCAGTGTCTCTAGCGCACTATTTAGTGCACACGCTATCTCCGAAACTCATGTTGTTTCCTGGGACTCGAATACCTCTTAACTATCTACATTGATCTCTGGTGTTTAGCAAGTTAGTTCCCCATAACTATGTGCTTCCACAGCCCTCCAGCTTCAAGCTATTTATTCAGTAGACACTGATGAGCAAATAGTTTATGAATACTCGTTTAATAGCGTGTGTTCTACTTCTTGGAACGAAATGCAGCATCGGTTCGTTAAATCCTTGGTAGATTTCAGGTGGTATGAGCACCAGACGCCTAAGCACATGTCACGCACTCGTATTAAATTTCAGCCTGGTCGTTTCTTGGACGGAACTGGCGCACGATAGCGTCCCAGATAAGATCCAACGAGGCGAATGTGGTGGTCAAGCTGTCAACGTACGTTCACTATCGATCTCCACAAGTCACTGTATTATGGTTTTGGCCTTTCCACACGGACAGGTACCCTGCTGGAAACTGCGCGTCGTCATTTGGAAGTACAGTAAGATATGCAGAATGAGCGGAGTGTGCGCTGATATGAAACTTGCTGGCAGATTAAAACTGTGTGCTAGGTTCGCAGGAGATCTGTAAAGTTTGGATGGTAGGAGACGAGGTACTGGCAGATGTAAAGCTGTGAGGACGGGCCGTGAGTCGTGCTTGGGTAGCTCAAATAGTAGAGCACTTGCCCGCAAAAGGCAAAGGCCCCGAGTTCGAGTCTCGGGCCGGCACACAGTTTTAATCTGCCAGCAGTTTCATCAAGAAATGCAGATGTAATGGGGCCTTAAATTACTACCACATCTCCCAAGAAAGCCCAAGTGAAAATCTCCTATAGAATAATACTATCCCCAGTGCCCTGCGACCGTGGCGCGCTGCAAGCACTTAGGTGTGACATATTGCTGTTTAACCATTTTTTGTCAACACGAGAGGACGAGGACGGCAGAAGTTCGCCTTCCATTGCCGGTGTCGGACGCCAACCACTTTCGTGCAGTCGAAATGTCAGTAAGATCGTTAAACAATTATCGGCCGAAGATCACGAGACGAGTGCCAAAAGCCACTACGTCAACAAGTGGCCACGAGAACCTCAATAGTTTTCTACTGAAGAGTGAATTGCAGTGCAATCACGTACATGTTTCGGGCAGAAGTTCGACTGGATGACGCCGTGTCCAGACACGTTCCTCAAGCGTTTGCAACAAACTAAAACAATTCCTAACAGCCCCTGAGGAACTTTCCAGACACTTAAACTGGGAAATCGATGAAGAAATGTGTGTTAATGGAACATACCTGCATTCCTCGTATTTTTCTGGTGATATCGCACTGTTTGTCCATAGTCCAGATGTACTTCAACAAAAAAGTGAAGAACATTGTGCAGCAAATTTGAAAGTAGGTCTGAAAATCATTTTTAATAAGAATAAAGTAATGAGTAAACAGAATTTTTTAAAAATCACTAATTAAAAATGAAATAGAAACTTTGAAGATGTTCACCGCTGAACAAATGATTTACAGATAATCTCGATAAATTTGTCTTGAACAATAAATAGACGCTCGGCCACCTGGCGAAATATTTCGACTGTCTACAGAACTCTACACCGTAGCAGAGTAACATGATTTTCCGAGAGCTAGTGGTTGAACACCTCGACTCGGTCACACCAGATAAGATGGAAATAAAAAAGAGAGTAAAACTCTTCAAAAATAAAAAAAATTATGTAAGGATTGGAACAAAGTACTATAACCGTTAGAGATACGTTCAACAAACATGGTATACAATTAGAATCTCAGATGCTTGAAGAGATGCAGCCATTGACCCAGTACATAAAAAAGGATACAAAACAAACATCTACATCTACAGAGGCTATCGCTTCTTCCAGGCGCATATAAGGTAATCTCCAAAGCATGAGAGACTATAATAAAAAACCACATCGATCAGTAACCACTACAGTAGCAAACAAGCTTCCGAAGAGCGTGCTTTTCGGAATCCTGTTTGGTACTCTCCCGATCACCACGCACGTATTAGACGTTCGCTACTACAGCCTACATCGAAACCACAATGTCAGTAACGGCTCGTGGAAAATTTCATCAACGTGGTACAATAATTTTATAATGAATAGTCTAATAATGCGAGAAACAAAATGAAAGGAAGAAAAAGAATTATGGTACTATTGCTCCATGGCACCCTTACGTCAAAAATTCCCTATAGACTACAGGTAAACAGATGTGTTTCATCACGTTCTTCTGATACGTGCAACGTAATACTGTTGCGATATTAGCTTTTTCTAACGCACAAAAGATCACTTATGTTTTCTATATGTTTATGATTTTCACTGTGTTTTTTTAAATGTACACACACCAAAAATGTTTTGCGTCACCTCGGTTCCGAGAGTTCCGGAACCTGCGCAGAAGATTGGATTAGAGATCAACGTAAATATAATTTCCGCCCTTTTTACTGCTCACGAAAACCACACATTGCATGTTGTACCGCCATACAGAGGTGGTGGTCAAGATTGCTGTACACACCGGTACCTCTCACACCCAATAGCATGTAGTGTTGCATTGCTGCATGCTGCATACTATCCACAAGTTCATCAAGGCACTGTTGGTCCAGATTGTCCCACTCCTCAACGGCGATTCGGCGTAGATCCTTCAGAGTAGTTGGTGAGTCATGTCGTCCATAAACCGCCCTTTTCAATCTATCCCAGGCATGTTCGATAGGGTTCATGTCTGCAGAACATGCTGGCGACTCTAGTGGAGCGATGTCGTTATCCTGAAGGAAGTCATCGACAAGATGTGCACGACGAGGGCACGAATTGTCTTCCATGAAGACGAATACTTCGTCAATATGCTGCCGATATGGTTGCACTATTAGTCAGAGGATGGCATTGACGTATCGTACAGCCGTTACGGCGCCTTCCATGACAACCAGCAGCGTACGTCGGCCCTTCATAATGCCACCCCAAAGCAGCAGGGAACTCCACCTTGCTGCACTCCCTCGTCGTGTGTCTAAGGCGTTCTGCCTGACCAGGTTGCCTCCAAACACGTCTCCGACGATTGTCTGGTTGAAGGAATATACGACACTCATCGGTGAAGAGAACTTGATGCTAATCCTGAGTGGTCCATTCGGCATGTTGATGGCCCATCTGTACCCTACTGCATGGTGTTGTGATTGCAAAGATGGATCTCGCCATGGACTTCTGGAGTGAAGTTGGGCATTATGCAGACTATTGCGCACAGTTTGAGTCGTTACACGGCGTCCTGTGGCTGTACGAAAAGCGTTATTCAACATGGTAGCGTTGCTGTCAGGATGGTATAAGTTTCTTGGAGACACGTCGGCAGGGAGCCTTTAGTATGCAATCGCGAAGCAATTTCTCTGTCGCATCGTCAGTGTGAGGGTTATCCACTGCAGTAATAGCCGTTGGGCGGCGTGAGCGAGTCGTGCCATCGACAGTTACTTCTCTCTGTATCTCCTCCATGTCAGAACAACATCGCTTTGGTTCACTACGAGACGCCTGGACACCTCCCGTGTTGAGAGCCCTTCCTCTCATAGAGTAATAATGTGGACGCGATAGAACAGCGGTATTGACCGTCTAGGCATGGTTGAACTACAGACAACACGATCCATGTACCTCCTTCCTGGTGGAATGACTGGAACTGATCGGCTGTCGGACCCCCAACGTCTAATAGGCGCTGCTCAGACATAGTTGTTTACATCTTTGGGCGGGTTTAGTGACGTATCTGAACAGTCAAAGGGATTGTGTTTATGATACAATCTCAACAGTCAACGTCTATCTTCAGGAGTTCTGGGGACCTGGGTGATGCAAAACTTTTTTTGTTGTGTGTATTAATACGTCCTGGACTTTCATTCTCCATGTACACCATGCACCACTGTCTCCAAAGAACAAGCATGTAAGCAAAGGAGTACATTACACCCTCAGATTCAAAACTTTCAGTACATTTTCATATTAATTTTCCTCGCATACTTGCTTTTCTTAATACCAAATACAACCAAGGGCGTTAATTATAATTAAATTTGACATATTAGTTTTACATATATAAACTGAGCTATTTGAACATATTGAAATTTTATAGTTGACAGTTTAGCTTTCTGAGAAACAAGTTTTTTAAAAATATGATGGTAGCTGTGGGAATCCAACCAGAGTCGACTAATTTCCTGGCGGGCATTTGACCACTGGGCCACAACACTGATACATCAACAGCTCTTCAAAAATACCTCCTTCTCTACACACAGATCTTTAGAGAACGTTTCACCTTTTCCTACAGACCACTCAAGCGAAATATTCTAGTAACAGGCAAAGGGCATCTACCTGCTTCTACTCACTTTCTCCTTCAAAGACCAACTGGAAAAGGACTTCATTAGCAGACCATCTACGGGATTTACTATAATGCTTGCACACTAGTTTATGTTCACTTTCAAAGGATGATACTGACGCAGTGCTGTAAACGCCGTAGTACCCTTAGTGTTGGAAGGGATGGCGTACGTTCAGTCGAAAACATGCAGCTTCTCCTAGCTGATAGTAATGTCGCTTGCCATCATTTCATTATTCGACACTGGTTTGTAATTATCGAGTAGAGACATGTTTTCACTTGTTCTATTTGCGTATCAACATGCATTTGCAGAGAAATGGCAGATTTCAATACGATTTCCGGGTCGCATTCAAAGAAAACTGGTGTACGTTTATTGATTTCCGGCTGGAATCCAAACAGAAGCGGCATAATTTAACTGAGATATTTACAGTGTTCTGTAGTATATTTGCACATGATCACCATCCGCCACTGCACAGTGTTATCAGGCGACACAGTGATGATGACATTAAGAGTTTAAGATGGTTTATGACTCCACAGATCGACACAAAAATTGCTGAACGAGTTCGGGGTTGGTCGCAGGACATGCGAACATACAAAACAAACATAAACTGGCATACTATACAACTTATAGCAGAGGTACCAGAACAATTGGAAACGAACACAGTAATAATCTGCTATCAAACGACTGAACTCAAATTCGACTCCATCACTTTTACAAGTATTCTACGACTTTTCGCTCAAGGTCTGGGCGTTTTAACTAAAATAAACACCAGGGAAGACACGATCACCATTAAAAAAAGACATATCATGTGAGAATAGATGCACAAAAACATAAGAGGACAATGAAGGCCATGCATGCTGACCTTAAAGGAACACAGACTTTCATCTACATAGTTCATAGACTCACCCCAAACATCTCTATGAGGGCAGCTCTCAAAGAAACAGCCAAAAAGATGAAGACAACAATCAGGCTGTGTCAGAACAATTGCAAGTTCAAATTGCGCCGAATTTACTGAATACTAGAGATGAAAGTAGTATTTCAGGACTTAGAAAAGCGTTGAATCCTTCATTTTTGTGGCTATATTGTCCAGAGTTGTTTTACAGTTCTAGAGGATATTTTCGTTCCGTCGTTAGAACTACAAGAAAATTTAGTTTTTTCTCACCAGACGCGTTTCGCTTTATTGAGGTAAAGCATCATCAATGGCCTGTAATTAAAGATATTCACTATTTGATTTTTTCTCTTTTTCGATCTTAAAAATAAATCAAATTTTTCTATTGTTCGACCTTAAAAACAAATCAAATTGTAAATATCTCTATTTACGGACCACTGATGGTGCTTTACCTCAATAAAGTGGAACGCGTCTGGTGAGAAAAGCATGCATTTTCTTGTAGTTGTATGGACGGAACTGAAATACCCTTTACACAGCGTTGGAGTAGTAAAAAGGTATATGATACAGAAAGGGCTTTAGAGCAAAAATAAAGAAGTGTTGTGGATCTACTCGACAAGAAAACAGGAACAAGAATACACCTGAAGGATAGCAACCAAGAGTGAGAGAGTGAAAGTATACTGGCACAAGAGAAAAGAACGTAAAAGGTATACGCAGTTGTATAATTGTAGCCTACAGGTTGCTGAAAGTATCAAGTAAATAAACAAAGTCATAAATCCAGGCGATGGCTTTTTGTACTTAGGGCAGTTGAAGACAATACCTTGATAGCAAAACAGCTAGATAACGAAAGAAATAAGATAAAAGTAAAAATACTTTTTAAAACCAATTACATAGACTAAGAGACAATTGAAGTAGACAAATAGGCCAACTAAACTGAATTCAAATTCACATTCTGATTTATTTCAAAGGAAAAACTCATAATCATTGAATGTAATCATTTTAACTTTAGTTTGGGGACTTGGGCACGAAATGCGTAAGCCACTTAAAGCTGAGTAATGATCCGCTAATAGCGGGTAGGTACATGATGAAAATTAATTGGGCTAAAAGTAAAATAAACCAGTCGGTGAGGAATAAACTGTGGAGGAGGACTTAATTACGACAGTAATGAATTTCAAGTAGGGTTGAGCAGGGCTTTCAACCAGATGGACAGTTGGTAGATGAAGCAAAGAAATTGGTCCTTGGATTCCAAGAAATAAAAACATATCGAGTCAGCGAATTAAAGAGCGGACGGTGGGGGGAATCAAGCCGGCCGCTGTGACCGAGTGGTTCTAGGCGCTTCAGACCGGAACCGCGCTGCTGCTACGGTCGCAGGTTCGAATCGTGCCTCGGGCATGGATGTGTGTGATGTTCTTAGGTTAGTTAGGTTTGAGTAGTTCAAAGTCTAGGAGACTGATGACCTCAGATGTTAAGTCCCATAGTGCTTAGAGCCATTTGGTGGGGGGGGGGGGGGGAAATTAAGAAACATGTAGAAGGAACATATCGAGTAAAACTGATGATTATAATACATGGAAAAGCCGAAAGAAGACCTATACGCAATAACAGATGACTGCTGACCGATGGCAATGATATTTCTGGTCATGACTGTTTTGCTGACGATGATTGGATGGTGGTGATGGTGATGATGATGAAGACATTGCTGAAAGGTAAATTGTTGTTGTTGTTGTTGTTGTATAATGATGATGACGACAACGGCGACTATGACGATGATGATGAGATTGTTGAAGAGGATCTCATGATGATATTGACGAGATGACGATGGTGATAATGGTCTCCCTTCAGGAAACAAATACGCATTAATGATGTTGAGGTATGAGCTTTGATTATAAGGTTATTGAGGGTAAGTACCGGTGCAAGTAAAATGAAGCAACTTTTGCTCAGTGTTACCTCGAGCCTTGTTTCAGTATACCAGAAGGAAGGAGGGGTTTGACAACTCCCGTAATGAAAGTAGAGGCTAAAGTCTCACACAGTTTGGTACTTCTCCTAATTTCGCGTTCCTCCTCCTTTCCTCCTTCAGTACAGAAAATTAACCGTATTTTGTCCTACAAGTAGGACAGCCTTATATGCAATTTGTCGGAAAGAGAGCATGCTTTATTGCTTCGCAACTCCCTCACACCCCCATTCCCTCTTTAATTCTGTTCCTCGCTGCCCTTGCCACTTCATCGCCCTGACACGCTTTAAAACAATATCACAAGCAGACCGGACAAAACCACCCTTCCACAGGTTCAGCATTCTGTCGGAAGATGGCGCACAAACAGCGAAACAACTCCGTAACAATTACAAACAAATCATTTGTACCTCGGTTCACCGAGCTGATTTTGTTTGCGCTTCTGTAGCGAGAATTCAGAGAAATCTAATAACTGTTTATGACGCTGCTGCAAAATTTAATTAACGGAATTTAATTGTTTCTGTTTACAGGCAGAGAGATGACGACAGAGCACGGGTCCATATCAGAACGATAAAGCCGGAATTTTGGGCAGCGGATTATATTTAATAACTACAACGAGGTATTCACTATAGAAACACGAAATAAACACTTTGTCATCGGATTATCAGCTCTCCTTCATGTCATGGGCCACCAGGTGTCCCTTCCAGTCAGCGAGCTGACTACTAGAGGCTTCACTTCATCTCCTCTAAATAATATAACTGTCACATCCCGTTTCCATATTTACATAACATTAACGTTAAAACAGGAGGTTGATTAAAATCACTTACATATAATTGTTCTGCCCGTAAAAAATTGTAACTTCTTTTCGGAAATAAGGATTAAAATCGGTATTTTGCCCTCATTTGATTCAGTAACTTCTTTTTGTCTCTTAATTTGCACAGCTGTGTAGACATTGTGTTACATGTAATTGTATAAACGTTTGCGCTCTTGTGAACTAGAAATTAACTCGGAAAGATAACTGAGCCTTAAATAAGGAATGAAACACATGTAAATAAAACATTTTAAATCCTTGAATGTCTCCTTGTTCTCAATAAATTTTCTTTCACATTCCTTCGTAAGTGAACTAAACAGTACTATGATTTAGTATTAACTGAAATTTCAAGCTAATTACCATGAAATATTTTTCAACGTACAGTTCTAAGTGACAAAAAACGTTGAAAATTACTCAAAAAATTCTAGGTGGGAGTGTGAAGGAACTAATTAAACTTTATGAAACTCATGTTTTATTGTAGAATCCATAGTGCAGGGTTTTGATAGAGTGGAGTCTGGCCCAGGGGTTGTCCAGGCATGGGCTTACATTATAAATGTTTCTTTTTTTTTCTTTTCAGAACGTAAGTATTTTCACACGACCACAGTGACATCACTAATCACTACAATGTTGGCAGTTAATAAGAAAGTCAACAATGTCCTGCCCAGAGCTAATACTGCTATAAAAATGCTCATAACACAATAACAAAATAAACAAAAATCTTGCTAAGCAGTACAATACACCAGCAGCTTAAACAAGTTTGAGCCCTTGTGACACACAAGGGGCACCAATCAAGAACGAAAGAACAGCGAGCATAATATTAACACTCCCCGTCCATTGTACATTAGAATTCATATAAACACAGTACAATACGTGAATAAAATCACAGCAGCATCTACCTCTAATAACAAGGGCCTCCTCAAGCAACTTACTGCTGTTACATACAACGGGCCTTCCAAGGCTGTCTAATACAGAGACGACGGTAGCAACGGACTCACGTTGTGGAGGAAGATGCCTCAAATCCCCGTTCGGCCATACAGATGCATCTTTTCCGTTACTTCCCAAAACACTTTCGCCATTTCCAAGATGGCCCCTTTGCGAAGGGCACGGCTCACTTTCTTCCCGAGCCTCTAGCAACTCCAACTTGTTACCTGTCTCTAACGATCTCTCTGTCGACGCGACGCTAAACTAAGATTTTCCTTTCTTTTTAGCAACAATGACATAAAATTCAGAAAGCTTACAGCTATTTACAATAGTTGATCTCGCCCTCAGCGTGATTATCAATAGAGTACATAAGTCCCTCTTCAATAGCAGTGGAACACGCCCTTAGTGTGGAGATAAGATACAATGAAAAATCATACCATGCAACCATGGCCATGCCGTTTAGTATCAGAACTTTCAACAAATACTTCGTATTGAAAATACAAACACCAACCACTGTCTTCACTCAACACAATACCTGCTGTAAGCTAATCTCAGTCTGACAATTTGACTCTGTCCACCCTCTGCTGGAGCGTGAAGATATCTTCCCCCATATCCCAACACCTATACCCCCTCCCCCAACGCCCCCGAATCTCTTGTCTCCTGTTCCGCCACTTCGAAAAGGAATTTAATCACAACAAAAACTTAGACAGAAGGTAGCAAAATAACTTTATAAGGCATGGCGTACTACAGTTCCTCCTGATCACTTCCAGCTAAAGCTGTGAAATATGTACCCTTCATTCGCTTTCCATCGCCAAATCTTTAATTAAGACGGTGTCTTCCAATCAACTTCTCCGTTGCTCTATTCAATCTGAAAAAATGTCTGGGATACCGACGATCCCCACCGCCTTCCCCAGATTTTTTTTTTTATTTCACTACCACCTGAACTCCTTTGGGGGATATCTTAAAGGGCAAAACCTCCAAAACAAGTCAAACGTTAGCCAGTGGGGAAATCGTCCTAAAAGGAAACATCATTCCTAGTGCATCTCATGCTTAGCCATATTAAATCCATACGTTAATTATTTCAAAATTTTGCTCCAGTGCATGCGATCTGAATATGCAGTTACACCAGCAGACTACGTTTAATTCTTCCTGAGAACGATGGGTTTGGGTCGTACGATCTGGTTACCGAAAGTTTAATTCTCATCCTGAAGTCTGCTCCCCCCGTCGAAGGTTCAAATCCTCCCTCGGGCATGGATGTGTGTGGTGTCCTTAGAGTAAGTTAGTTTAAGTTAGATTAAGTAGTGCCTAGGGACCGATGACCTCAGCAATTTGGTCCCATAGGAACTTACCACAAATTTCCAAGTTTCTCATCCTAAATCAAAACCCATCGAAGGCTCTGGATGTAAATGCAGTGGTGTTAACAATACTAAAACTTCAGAGAGACCAAAGTTACTGATAACTCCTTTCAGCCAATATATGACAACTTGTATGGTCTCATTCCTACTAGGAAATACCCAGAATGATCTTGAAAAGGCATGCACTTCAATTACTTGTGCACTGGTTTCCTGCCTGCGACCTTGTAAACGGAGCAATAAAATCGATATGTAACTTCTCTATCTGCCTTTCTACTGCTTTTGATTCCAACATGCCTTGTTCCCAGTCCTGCAGTGGCTTGCTTATTGAAGATGTCTTTGACATCTGCACTATCATCCTTATATCCCAGTCCATCGCTTTCCAAATAAATTCCTTCAGGATTTTGGAGAGTGTTTTATAAACTCCTAAACGTCCAAGCACTGGTGACGGGTGATAATACGCAAAGAAATAAGGTATTATTTCTGTGTGCGCTACAATGCTAGGCCGAATGCTGCCATGATTATTAGAATACATTATACCTATTTTTAAGCATATAAGGGCAAACTGCTTCTCTTTCCCCATTCTCTCCTTGAGGCTTCATCCTCTTCCTGGTGTTTGGCCAGGAAGTCATCCAATAATGGACTCACCCATTGTGGGTTCTTGCCTGGTTCATTTGCACCTACCTCATTTTCTTCCAGATCTCCCTGAATCATGCTACTCAAGCTGTCTGTAATAACGTTATCGGTCCCCTGACATGTTTAAATTCGAATTGAAAGGACGAAATACGCGTAGCCTAAGGAAAAATTCTATTTGTGCGTCTAGTGTTTGTCAGCGCCCTGCTAAGAGTCTGCTTCTCGATTTCTAATTGATATTCTTTGTGCTATAGGTAGAACCTCAATTTCTCCATGTCAGGCAAAAGTGCCAAAGCTACAACTCATAATCAGAGTAATTTTTCTGTAATGGGGACAGTCCTCTCAAAGCAAGAAGACTGACCATCTGAAACACCACAGCAACTATTAGCACCACGGAAGCGTCGATTTGGACTTCAACCCCTTCATCAAAATCAGGGGTGGTAAGGAGAGGAACCCCTAAGCCCCGTATATTCCTCCTAGTTATTGCTTAAAATCTCTAAACAGTCTTGATAATTGTACATAAACTTGAACTTAATATCAAGAAACAATATATCAGATAGTTGGATAAAACCTCCCCAGTGGCGCGACCAAAGGGCAACCAATTAAATTCAAATTATTACGTTCTCTGTAATCAACTATTGGACTGGATTTCCGCGACTGTTTTGTACATGAACTTAGAAGGGCGATGCTGTAACATCTCTTCTACAAACTCGTTTAGCTCTTTCATGGAGGGTAGCAACGTCACTGGTATAATAACAGCCAGCTCAGTGTAGTTTTTGATTAAGTTGGTGAACCCCAACTTATCAGTCAACACATTATTAAATTCTCCACACAACCAATTTAATATTTCCCTCTGACTTGGTACTCAAAGACCGAATTGCGCTGCGTCGTGTTTCCCCTACGCCCTATTATAAGGTGGGTACTGGAGACTGTTCAGCCACACACTGCCACAAAGTACGAAACTATCTGTCACTGGCAACAATGTCTCATCTACCAGTATCAAGATGACCACGTATCGACACGTTACTAATGTCGCAACTAAGGAATGGGGCAATGATCGAGCTCACACTTCCTCCTGCATTCTTTAGGACATCGTCAACTGCTTGTGTTCAGTTTCTATTTTTGCTGTAGGCAATTCCTCCTGAAGTGTCCTATGGCACCACAGGGAAAACTGACGTTAGATCTGGTATGCTATTTCCTCTATGTCTTGGAATGTACGAAGTGGCTGAACGAACATGGCCCATGAATGATCATCTAGCATTATCTGTTCCACAATAGTTTCTGCCACTTCAGCTCCTGTCTTCTAAAGAGAGAATGAGAAGAAATTTGTGTACACCAGATTAATATACACCTCAATGGCTCCCTTATGCTACCACCATTTCGCTTTCAATCACGGCTTTAGCTATTCTTCTTACCAAACTACTTCCTGCACAAGGATACAACTGCAGTATTTCCAAATCCATTAACCAAAACACCAAGTCTGTAGATACCATGAAAAACCACGCTCTGCTATCAGTTGTTTGGGGGTTGTATGGGCGTCGGCTAATATTATAAATGGATTTATTAACAACAGAAATATTTCAACACAAATACAGTGACATCAAAAGGCTCTTAGGCAATTAATAGAAAAACCGACATTATTCCATCCAGAGGTGGGTCTTAAGTAGGAAACCGGACAAGCGCGAGTAGGACTGTACAAACATCATAATCTACACTCCTGGAAATTGAAATAAGAACACCATGAATTCATTGTCCCAGGAGGGGGAAACTTTATTGACACATTCCTGGGGTCAGATACATCACATGATCACACTGACAGAACCACAGGCACGTAGACACAGGCAACAGAGCATGCACAATGTCGGCACTAGTACAGTGTATATCCACCTTTTGCAGCAATGCAGGCTGCTATTCTCCCATGGAGACGATCGTAGAGATGCTGGATGTAGTCCTGTGGAACGGCTTGCCATGCCATTTCCACCTGGCGCCTCAGTTGGACCAGCGTTCGTGCTGGACGTGCAGACCGCGTGAGACGACGCTTCATCCAGTCCCAAACATGCTCAATGGGGGACAGATCCGGAGATCTTGCTGGCCAGGGTAGTTGACTTACACCTTCTAGAGCACGTTGGGTGGCATGGGATACATGCGGACGTGCATTGTCCTGTTGGAACAGCAAGTTCCCTTGCCGGTCTAGGAATGGTAGAACGATGGGTTCGATGACGGTTTGGACGTACCGTGCACTATTCAGTGTCCCCTCGACGATCACCAGTGGTGTACGGCCAGTGTAGGAGATCGCTCCCCACACCATGATGCCGGGTGTTGGCCCTGTGTGCCTCGGTCGTACGCAGTCCTGATTGTGGCGCCCACCTGCACGGCGCCAAACACGCATACGACCATCATTGGCACCAAGGCAGAAGCGACTCTCATCGCTGAAGACGACACGTCTCCATTCGTCCCTCCATTCACGCCTGTCGCGATACCACTGGAGGCGGGCTGCACGATGTTGGGGCGTGAGCGGAAGACGGCCTAACGGTGTGCGGGACCGTAGCCCAGCTTCATGGAGACGGTTGCGAATGGTCCTCGCCGATACCCCAGGAGCAACAGTGTCCCTAATTTGCTGGGAAGTGGCGGTGCGGTCCCCTACGGCACTGCGTAGGATCCTACGGTCTTGGCGTGCATCCGTGCGTCGCTGCGGTCCGGTCCCAGGTCGACGGGCACGTGCACCTTCCGCCGACCACTGGCGACAACATCGATGTACTGTGGAGACCTCACGCCCCACGTGTTGAGCAATTCGGCGGTACGTCCACCCGGCCTCCCGCATGCCCACTATACGCCCTCGCTCAAAGTCCGTCAACTGCACATACGGTTCACGTCCACGCTGTCGCGGCATGCTACCAGTGTTAAAGACTGCGATGGAGCTCCGTATGCCACGGCAAACTGGCTGACACTGACGGCGGCGGTGCACAAATGCTGCGCAGCTAGCGCCATTCGACGGCCAACACCGCGGTTCCTGGTGTGTCCGCTGTGCCGTGCGTGTGATCATTGCTTGTACAGCCCTCTCGCAGTGTCCGGAGCAAGTATGGTGGGTCTGACACACCGGTGTCAATGTGTTCTTTTTTCCATTTCCAGGAGTGTATACAGACAGTTCATCTATAGGTTTTGTGCAGTGAGTTTGCGAATACCAAAATATGTGACTATTTTTTGACCACATTAACTTAGTTTAAATTTTTTACACCATAAATGGATTGTAGGTATTAATATTTGACATAAAATTTCAACTTGATTCCTCTAACCGTTCATGAGAAGAAGACGTCTTAACAACGGCCACACAGACAAACGTTCAACAAAAGTAAAACGAAAGTGTGATACAATTAGAAATTACCAATTTTTGTATTGTTTCCTCCAGTTATACAGTGAAACAACGATATTTAAGAAATCTCATGATTCTATGTTAACGGAAAGTATCCTATAGCTTTTGATGAGTGAGTTTGCAAATATCAAAATATATAACATAAATGACTTAGAAGCTTAATGGTTTTACGCCACCATGGTACTGCAGACCTTATTATTTCATGTAAATTTCAACTTGATCTCTCTACCTTTTCTTGAGTAAAATGCTCAACAGACGGTCACACAGATGGAGAACAATGTGATCCTATAAGGGTTCTGCTTTTGCCCATTGATGTATGGACCCTAAGAATGGACATAACACAATAATAAAATTAAATTAAACTTCTGAATCAGTACACTGCAACTGCAGCTCAAATACCTATCAGTGGCTGTGACGCACAATTGGGCACCAACCAAGAACAACAGAGTATAAAGTACAATATTCCCACTCTTTGTCCTTTGTTGTTGTTGTGGTCTTCAGTCCTGAGACTGGTTTGATGCAGCTCTCCATGCTACTCTATCCTGTGCAAGCTTTTTCATCTCCCAGTACCTACTGCAACCTACATCCTTCTTTGTCCTTAGTCCGTTACAATCCGGCCACAATACAGACACAGTTCAGTAAATTAATAGTATCACAACAGGATCTACCGCTGCTGCCTAGGACCTCCATCAGCAACTTACTACTGCTACACCAAACAAGACTACATGGTCTACAGACAACAGCGACATAAAATTTGGAAAACGTTCAGCTATGTACGACAGCTGAACACACCCTTACTGTTATTAACCTAGATGTATATGTGCAGACTGAAGCGACGAATGAATCTGTACAAATGGCAGGATTACAACCCAAGTCTACTGCTCACTAGGCGGAAGCGTTAACCACTACGCCACCCTGGCACAGAGTCTCTGCACAGCTGCAAATTTTGGTGATAAGAATCTCAGTAAATTACCTTTCTATGCCTACTTTCATTTACTGCTTTCGTATGGCGTCATATTCTGGGGTAATTCATCGTTGAGTAGAAAAGTATTCATTGCTCAAAACGTGTAATCAGAATAATTGCTGGAGCCCACCCACGGTCATGCTGCAGACATCTATTTAAGGATCTAGGGATCCTCACAGTAACCTCACAGTATATATAGTCACTCATGAAATGTGTTGTTAATAATCCAACCCAGTTCAAAAGTAATAGCAGTGTGCATAGCTATAACAAAAGGAGAAAGGATGATCTTCACTATGCAGGGTAAAATCTGACTTTGGCACAGAAAGGGGTAAATTATGCTGCCACAAAAGTCTTTGGTCATCTACCAAACAGCATCAAAAGCCTGACAGATAGCCAACTAACATTTAAAAATAAATTAAAAGAATTTCTAGATGACAACTCCTTCTACTCATTGGTTGAAATTTTAGACATAAATTAAGGGAAAAAAACAACAACAACTTACCATTAGTGTCATGCAATATTTTGTGTAATGTAATGTCTTGTACAGACCTCTTTTATTAACCTGACACGTTCCACATCATTACGAAGTGTCGTATTCATGGTTTATGGAACAAGTATTAATCTAATCTAATCAAATGTAATGTAATCTAATCTGCACAGACTACCCTAGCACACCTCCCTCCCTAATCCCAATTTCTATTCACGGCTCTGCGCAACTTGATATTGTCCCTATACCTGGACAGCATTGCGGAGGCTGTCCAACTGTAAAGAAAAAGCACCTAAGCATCGAACAAAATGGAGGATCCTGCCTGAAACTCAGGCATATGTGCTTTGATCAAGTGAAACTACATCGTTCCAGAGACCGCTACGAGTCTCAAACATCTCTAATGTATGTATGTAGACTGAAGGAGGCGTGCTATCGTAGCCTGTGCAGTTGTGCAGAGACACTACGCCAGGGTGATGTAGTGGTTAGCGCACCTGACTAATACGCAAGACACCAAGTGTGACTTCCTGCTTAGGTACAAATTTTGATTGGCAGCTATAGTCCTCATATGTATATCATAAATGTTTGAGACTTGAAAAGGTCTCTGGAACCACTTACACTACTGGCCATTAAAATTGCTACACCACGAAGATGACGTGCTACAGACGCGAAATTTAACCGACAGGAAGAATATGCTGTGATATACAAATAATTAGCGTTTCAAAGCACTCACACAAGGTTGGCGCCGGTGGCGACATCTACAACGTGCTAACATGAGGAAAGTTTCCACCCGATTTCTCATACACAAACAGCAGTTTACCAGCGTTGCCTGGTGAAACGTTGTTGTGATGCCTCGTGTAAGGAGGAGAAATGCGTACCATCACGTTGCCGACTTTGATAAAGGTCGGATTGTAGCCTATCGCGATTGCGGTTTATCATATCGCGACATTGCTGCTCGCGTTGGTCGAGATCCAATGACTGCTAGCAGAATATGGAATCGGTGGGTTCAGGAGGGTAATACGGAACGCCGTGCTGGATCCCACCGGCCTCGTATCACTAGCAGTCGAGATGACAGGTATCTTATCGGCATGGCCGTAACGGATCGTGCAGCCACGTCTCGATCTCAGCGTCAACAGATGGGGACGTTTGCAAGACAACAACCATCTGCACGAACAGTTCCACGACGTTTGCAGCAGCACGGACTCTCAGCTCGGAGACCATGGCCGCGGTTACCCTTGACGCTGTATCACAGACAGGAACGCCTGCGATGGTGTACTCAGCGACGAACCTGGGTGCACGAGCCACAAAACGTCATTTTTTTCGGATGAATCGAGGTTTCTGTTTACAGCATCATGAGGATCGCATCCGTGTTTGGTGGCATCGTGGTGAACGCACATTGGAAGCGTGTATTCGTGATCGTCATACTGGCGTATCACCCGGCGTGATGGTGTGGGGTGCCATTGGTTACACGTCTCGGTCACCTCTTGTTCACATTGATGGCACTTTGAACAGTGGACGTTACATTTCAGATGTGTTACGACCCTTGGTTGTACCCTTCATTCGTTCCCTGCGAAACTTATTTGAGCAGGGATAACGCACGACCGCATGTTGCAGGTCTTGTACGGGTCTTTCTGGATACAGAAAATGTTCGACTGCTGTCCTGGCCAGCACATTCTCCTCATCTCTCACCAACTGAAAACGTCTAGTCAATGGTGGCAGAGCTACTGGCTCGTCACAATACGCCAGTCACTACTCTTGATGAATTGTGGTACCGTGTTGAAGCTGCATGGGGAGCTGTACCTGCAGACGCCATCCAAGCTCTGTTCGACTCAATGCACAGGCGTATCAAGGATGTTATTACGGCCAGAGCTGGTTGTTCTGGGTACTGATTTCTTAGTATCTATTCATCCAAATTGCGTGAAAATGTAATCACATGTCCGTTCTAGTATAATATATTTGTCCACTGAATACCCGTTTATCATCTGCCTTTCTTCTTCTTGTAGCAATTGTAATGGCCAGTAGTGTAGTTTCATTTGATTAAGAAGAGAATACAGAACTCTGTCTCGTACAATGCTTGAACATGCGTTCAGTTTGGAGATAAACACAATCTTGTGCCTCCGCAATCATGCCATGTAACTTCAGAGCTTGTAACGAAGAGCTTGTATTGAAAACACGTACACTTGCCATTGTCTTAACTGGGTACGGTACCCTCTGTACATTAATTTCAGTTTCATAATTCTCAGCCGGCCACCAAACACTGCATGCCACTAAAGGAGGCTCCTAGCGTTATGTCTATTACACCAATAACAAAACCACACTTCCCCATATCGGTTTGTTCAGGTCACTGTGTAATGACACACTTATCCTCTGTATAGGTGACGTCCATGATAGGTTGGCCTTGCCCCACAGAGACCATTGACTACATAGGCTACCCGGCTCCTCGGCACATCACGGTCCTGCGGAACTTCCGTCTCGGTTGTTGGCCACTAAGTAACTGCTCTCTCCTCCACTTTCCACTCCTTTCCTCCAGGAATACCCCAGTGATGCTCGCATTGATGCCCCCACAAAGAGCGAGTCCTCTGGTGAAGCATGGCTTCCAAAATCTACCAGACTCTCCTGAGGTGGTGGGAAGTTTAAATGTGCAGTTTTACACTGGGCAATACATAGAAGATCTTGGCATTTGACGTCTTAATCTTGATTGAATCGTTCTGAAGGTAACCGAAAATCAATTAAAGTGGACTCTCCGATTGTTGAGAGTTGCGAGCACATACTGAGGTCCCATATAGCTGCCTGGTACGAAAATGTAGCTCTTGAATGCCTCTTCTTTATACATTCGTAGTTCTTTCTGGTTAACTCTTTCCTGTGTAGGTGTTTTGAATTAGCGATCAGTAACTTCTTCCATGACGAATGTCAGTGATTGGTATATCTTGTACATGCTGTAAGGGGCAGGATGGTGCTGAGAAGAAATGACTGTGTCCTGCTAATAAGGTACTTCAATGACTTTATTCTGTTTCTTACACGAAATTAGGGAGAAATCCTGATCATTGGACAAACAGGAATTATTTTACGTGGGAAGGAGAAAGGCTCTTCTAATCCCCGTTGAATATTTTTTTTAAGTACCTTCGGAGGTGGCAGCTCTTACTTCAGTTTGTCATACAAATTAACATCTTAGTGTTCCCCAGCTCTACATTTGTTATGTATGGTTTATGACTTTTTACATGAGGAAATTGTGGTGAGACTGTTCTTATAATTGGATGTGTAACCTGTAGAGAAAATTGTAACTAAGGAGCCAGAGTGGAGGCAATGGTGAACACGGAGAGAGATGAATTGGGAGCCATAAATCCTGGGTGCAGTGACCTGGTCATGTCAGTGATTCTGGCTAGCAGTTCTCAGTGGATATTACCTGCAGAAGGACTTCTGGCCGAAGCTCTCTCCTCCTTCTGCTTAGGGTCAGAGATAAGGACGCCAGTTTGCAAAACATTTTATCTGGGCCGGGCAGCAGTCCATCACAAAGGCAGCTGGATGGCCGAAAGTGGGTGGAGGAAGCATTTAGGAGAGACTGCTGTAAACTAAGCTTTCGTGCAAACAGTGGAAAGGTTATAAAACTCAGTGCATTCCCATGTTAGAAGCTGGGATGATGGTAAGGAGAGAGTAGCTGGTGTATATATTTAGTGGTGGTAGGATTGTAATCCCGTCCCCCTCTGATGCCAGGAAGCCACCAGATTCTTTTACCGAGCGGAGGAAGCATGTATTTCATGTGGACGACTGTCTGGGAAGCTTAACAACTTTCTTTCAGATACTGGAATTGGTCGGCCCAGAAAGATTAGATCTCTCTGCAAATGAGGGACTGTGGTCCCATCTAGGTAGATATTTTTTGCCAAAACATGGCCATGCTTAATGTGAGAATGACGCCTCCTTAGTTTAAAATCATATTTTTTTCTGACAAAAGAGATTTGGAGTCGCCAATTGGCTTGTTTCATGACATGCAAAGTAGAGGCTTGCTCCCCCAGCGTGAGAGCCCCAGTGCCACGTCTAACAGTCAAGAGGGGAGAGAGAGTCAATGAGTAGAGGATAGTTCAATTGGGTTGTGGAAGGGGGGGGGGCTGTTTAGTTTTTGCTAATTCCGTTCCCATAACGAGGCTTGGTGGAAAGTGGTTTTGATTCTTTGGCTTCTACGTCTTCTGGTCCTCCCCTGGAGGAGAACTTCAGGTCGTTCCCTAGTGGGTGAGACATGTGGTCTATATCTTGTGGTGGACTAGGAGCCAAAGTCAATTTCCAACTGTACCGACAGTGGACATGCATATCATCACAGATATATCATGTGTCACAAGGGTGAATTTATTCATCCTGAGACGGCCATCTGCTGTTTGACAATTCCAGCAAGGACCCTCATGTCTGTGAGTCAAATTGGTTTGGCCAGACCAGCGAACAGATGCACCATGTACTGAAATCTGCTGGGATTTCAAGGCTCTGATGGTTAAGTTTCCCACGTTCTGATAATCAGAACGGCTCGCCATGTTGTTTGCAAATTTTGGTGGACAAACAGCTGCTGCAGTGCACTGGTGCTTGTCAACAATGAGCTGTTTTCTGCTGCCGCCTGAATCTAAGTGAAAGAGTAAACTATTGCTACATTGGCATAGAGTAGTTAAATGATCTAAATGATCTTCTTAGCTCCCTGTTCTCAGGTGAACCATAGTTTATGGTGTGTTCCATCGTAGTTGATTCCTTTTGAATAGAGTTGGGTCTCACAGTGGATTCATGTAAACAAAATCAGACTGCTTTGAACAGGGGTTAATTCTGAGGAAAATTAGTATAGCTTCCACCACAAAGTATGCTTTGACTGTCGAGTATCATACCTTAACTTATTTAAGTTTCAGTCTTATTAAATTAGTTAATTAGATAATTAATTTGAGTGCTGAAAGTGATTACAGGCTAAATTCACTAATTCACATATGAAAATTAGGGGTATATCACACGATTTGAAGGTTATTGCCAAGATAATATTTTTCTTTATGTAAATATAATAACATTTAGCTTCACTCAGACACACATTTATTATTGAAGCAATCTGCAGCTTGCAATATTTTCAGCTCATAGAAGGCTTTCACTTTTCTAAAGTGAACTTCTCTTTGCATCATCAGACGGGCTTTGTCACTGTCACTAGCATCGACATCTTTTATGCTCGTCTGCTACGTTACAGATATAAAAATTATTTCACACTTACTAATAATTTACTGGGCACATAAGAAAAATTCGTGTTTTTCTTCACAGCTACAGTTTCAATCATATGTACAGGGTTATTACAAATGATTGAAGCTATTTCACAGCTCTACAATAACTTTATTATTTGAGATATTTTCACAATGCTTTGCACACACATACAAAAACTCAAAAAGTTTTTTTAGGCATTCACAAATGTTCGATATGTGCCCCTTTAGTGATTCGGCAGACATCAAGCCGATAATCAAGTTCCTCCCACACTCGGCGCAGCATGTCCCCATCAATGAGTTCGAAAGCATCGTTGATGCGAGCTCGCAGTTCTGGCACTTTTCTTGATAGAGGAGGTTTAAACACTGAATCTTGCACATAACCCCACAGAAACAAATCGCATGGGGTTAAGTCGGGAGAGCGTGGAGGCCATGACATGAATTGCTGATCATGATCTCCACCACGACCGATCCATCGGTTTTCCAATCTCCTGTTTAAGAAAAGCAGAACATCATGATGGAAGTGCGGAGGAGCACCATCCTGTTGAAAGGTGAAGTCGGTGCTGTCGGTCTCCAGTTGTGGCACGAGCCAATTTTCCAGCATGTCCAGATACACGTGTTCAACCGTTTCTTCGCTCACTGCAGGCCGACCCGTTGATTTCCGCTTACAGAGGCATCCAGAAGCTTTAAACTGCGCATACAATCGCCGAATGGAGTTAGCAGTTGGTGGATCTTTGTTGAACTTCGTCCTGAAGTGTCGTTGCACTGTTATGACTGACTGATGTGAGTGCATTTCAAGCACGACATACGCTTTCTTGGCTCCTGTCGCCATTTTGTCTCACTGCGCTCTCGAGCGCTCTGGCGGCAGAAACCTGAAGTGCGGCTTCAGCCGAACAAAACTTTACGAGTTTTTCTACGTATCTGTAGTGTCTCGTGACCATACGTTAATGAATGGAGCTACAGTGAATTTATGAAATTGCTGCAATCATTTGTAATAGCCCTGTATTTCAGGCAGATTTTTATGAAGTGAATAATGAGAAATCGTGGTTTAAATAACTACATATGATATTCTATCAGGTCTTTGCGTGGCCGTGGAATAGCTCGAGGGGAGTCATAAATTACAGTTTTCTTTCTTCTCCTCTGGAGAACTGTTGTTTGAGATTAGACTATACTGTACAGTGCGCAGTCGCTCTACAGAAAGGTAGCTTATTTGTAACAGCGTCAGCAGTCCTTCGGACTTTATTGTAATAGAGGTGCCACGTACAGAAGGGCCAAACAGTGAACTTGCGCCATCAGCACTAATTACTCCCTCTCCGTAAAGTACTTTGCGCAGTCTTCGTTGTTTCACACTGGTAACTGTGATAATAGCATCCACAAAGGAATCTTGAATGTTTTCGAATCTATTTTGCATATCATTGAGGAAAGTTGTTCAGCTGTTGTATATTGAAAGTATCGCTGTCTTTCGCACATGCAGCCATTTGGAATAGAATCTGTTTACTTACATACATTCCCGTCGAGACGAGATCACGAATTTACTGTTGAAGATAAGAAAAGAATGGAAACAATTCTTATTTGCAGTCATCAATCATTTGGCTGGAACGCTTCTCCCAACGTGGTTTAGTGTTCCTCGCTTGTCAGCTTCTCTGTTTTTAATATATTTTCCTTTCTTTCTTTGAAGTTTCTGTTTTTAAGCCACCGGACAATCTCTTCTTAATTAATTACCGAATCACAGTCGTTGAAACTCAGCACAGGGAAGCAATAAAGTGAAAGACACCAAATTATAACAGTAAAGTTACCCTGTCCTCATTTTTCACACTGTAAAACGACAGAAGCAGTTTTGTCTGAGATGTTTTAGAAAAGGGTTGTTTTTGTTCAACCACCCTATCTTTGAGCTACAGGCCGGCCGGTGTGGCCGTGCGGTTAAAGGCGCTTCAGTCTGGAACCGCGTGACCGCTCTGGTCGCAGGTTCGAATCCTGCCTCGGGCATGGATGTGTGTGATGTCCTTAGGTTAGTTAGGTTTAAGTAGTTCTAAGTTCTAGGGGACTGATGACCACAGATGTTAAGTCCCATAGTGCTCAGAGCCATTTGAATTTTTTTGAGCTACAATAGCTGAGGACAAGAGTTGTTTCGGTCATAATTAGTTAATGTTAATAGTGACTTTCAGCGATTGCTACCAGAATAAGCTGGAACATCGAAAACGGAACAAAATGACAAGAGATATTTTCGTAATGGACTTTGTTACTGAGTGTGAAACAGTTTCAGAATGATTTTCATGACAGTAGTAACTCTTGGAAACAATAGCAAAACGTACAACGTAGTGTTAACTTACCAGCAGAGGCAATGGATGGTGGTAAACAATATCAGACTTAAAGCCCCTTACAGTACCGTCGCGAGTTAAATGTGAATTTCAGTCTATTTTGAGAACATAGAAGATGCTTGAAGTGTTCGTCTAAAATGGTCAGTGTCAATGCTTATAATTTGCTTTTGAACAGTCTTCTTCGGTGGTCTAAGTTCAGTTCCGTATGCTACGAGCGGATTTACAGTTTTTATTTGCGTACTGATTTTTGTATAGATTTTTATCTGAATGGATGAGAGTTTTAAACTCAGATATTTATATATGTATCCTCCCTTCGTCAGTTAATCGTTAAGGTCTCTGTTCTTCAGATTGTCTTGTGATTCAGATTCTATAGCTTCCAAGATATTACTCTGAGTACATCCATTAACAGTAGTTTTGTAACTCCTCGTATACATTCTTCCCACCAACTTTCAAACGGTCGGTTTTTTTCATATGTTCATTTATGCGTCGATCCTTTTGAAAAAGTTATCATCAGGTTCTGGGTTGTATATATTCAAGTTTGAATTTTACTTACGTTAAGTAGGCATCACAACAAATCCCACTACTTTCCTGCAGCTGAGGCATCTATGTAGTTCCCTACGGAATTCAGATAGAATCTGTGTTTTGGATATTTTCCTCACAAGGGAACCTCCCCATCGTACCCCCCTCAGATTTAGTTAAAAGTTAGCACAGTGGATAGGCCTTGAAAAACTGAACACAGATCAATCGAGAAAACAGGAAGAAGTTGTGTAGAACTATGAAAAAATAAGCAAAATATACAAACTGAGAAGTCCATGCGCAAGATAAGCAACATCATGGCTAATGTAAACACAGGAGCGCCGTGGTCGCGTGGTTAGCGTGAGCAGCTGCGGAACGAGAGGTCCTTCGTTCAAGTCTTCCCTCGAGTGAAAAGTTTACTTTCTTTATTTTCGCAAAGTTATGATCTGTCCTTTCGTTCATTGACGTCTCTGTTTACTGCAATAAGTTTAGTGTCTGTGTTTTGCGACCGCACCGCAAAACCGTGCGATTAGTAGACGAAAGGACGTGCCTCTCCAATTGGAACCGAAAACATTTGATCGCAAGGTCAAACGTCAACCGATTCCTCCACAGGAAAACACGTCTGATATATTCTATACGACAATGGTTACAGCAATATGTTGTCGACCCACCTAACTTGTACACTTGGCGAATGGGTAAAAAGATTCTTCTACCTTGCCCGATTTAGGTTTTCTTGTGGATGTGATAATCACACCCAAAAAGGTGATGAAAACATAAGAGTTTGTCACATAAAGTGCAACAAATGAATGCAACACTTTCACAATCGCACAGTTTTCCCTGTGCTCTGTCAGAACATATGTTTTTAACGTTTTCAAATTTTTCCGTGTGTAGACCGTCAAATCCTGCACATGTCCAAGGAAATCTGGACATGTCCTGGAATATTGGGGAGAGAATTTTATTATGTGTGAGTGCCTGAACTTTGATAACTGTCTGAAAATAAAAAATTAAACTTTTCACCCTAGCCATGATGTTGCCCATCTTACGCATGGACTACTCAGTTTGTATATTTTGCTTATTTTTTCATAGTTCCACACAACTTCTTCCTGTTTTCTCGATTGATCTGTGTTCAGTTTTTCAAGGCCTCTCCACTGTGCCAATTTATAACTAAATCTGAGGGGGGTGCGATGGGGAGGTTCCCTTGTCAGTTTTACTAAGAGTTTACTCCATTTCCAATATTCACATCCAGTGGCATCTTCCCTTCCAATGAAGCACGGCTCGAGAATAAGTAGTATCGCCCTGTTTTGTGTGAATTCTAACTCCACCAATCTTCCTGTTCCAGAAGGTTCTTCCTTGTTTGGTACAATTACGGCATTTAATGATATGGAACAGTGTCCAGCACCCTGACCCTTCTTCTTGTCAGTGTTTTCCGCATGTGCCTTTCTTACCCGGTCCTGTTGGAAACCTACACATTCCTTATGTTAACGTTGTACTTAATTTCCAACATCCATCTGCAGCACCACATCTGAATCTCTAAGATAAAATATTAGGCACCAAAATGTATATGATAACTATCTCAGCAATTTACGACGCAAAATAAGTTTCTATTTCTGTTTTACAGATGCAGTACTGAGAGAATAATTATTCTGGATGACTGGTAAGTAATGAAAGTCCACTATGATAACACATTGTATGCACTTACATATTTAGTGATGTGGAAGGCAGTGGGCTTCATGTAAGAAACTACAGCATCCAACTTGCACAGAATGAAGTATACAGGGTGTCCCTCCCGCATTACTATGGTTTTCCCGCAGATATTCGCAATTTCGTTTATGCAATGTGTTGCTGGAGTCATCATGCCTTTCATATCGAGTACTCCCCCAGCGACTGAGCAGCGCTACTAAATAGCGGTAGCAGTCAGCGAGGACCAGCTTGGAGCTCGAGCACTAGTTATTCTTCGTCTTTTACTATCTCTGTCAATACACGTCGATAAGCCAAGTATCGGACTAGACAGATTTGGGACCGCCCAATAAAGTCACCACATGAAATTCAGCTTTTTAAACTCATTTTGTTTGTAACTGGAGAAAAGCGACCCTTTCTGTCTACACTGGCCGTCGCAAGAAAGACATAATGTGCAGTATCTGTTTGGGACGATTCAAATTACACGTTACAAGAACGAAATTGTAAACATCTGCTGAAAGTTCGCCTGATGACTCTTAGGATGGTATCCACACACCTATTTTGCATTGATTAACAAGTTGTATACTCCATAGTAAGCTTCAAAGTCTACTAGACAGTAACGATACATAGAAACTGTCTGCAGTAAAATAAAGTGTTTAACAGCTTTTTTGCAGTATACATGAAAGTAAAATATCACTTGCTGTCACAGTGAGAATGATTTTAGTACTGAGTTGCAGTTCATATCATTGTTTACCAACGAACAATATCCTTCCCATGAGAATGTAATGGGATTTATATATCCCTCGTCTGCTTTTTCTCGTTTCTTGCGCATTCCATGTTGTTGTTGTTGTTGTGGTCTTCACTCCAGAGACTGGTTTGATGCAGCTCTCCATGCTACTCTATCCTGTGCAAGGTTCTTCATCTCCCAGTACCTACTGCAACCTACATCCTTCTGAATCTGTTTAGTGTATTCATCTCTTGGTTTCCTTCTGCGATTTTTACCCTCCACGCTGCCCTCCAATACTAAATTGGTGATCCCTTGATGGCTCAGAATATTCCCTACCAACCGATCCCTTCTTCTAGTCAAGTTGTGCCACAAATTTTTCTTCTCTCCAGTTCTATTCAATACCTCCTCATTAGTTATGTGATTTACCCATCTAATCTTCAGCATTCCATTAGAACTACTGACAGCCTTGGGAGAGCCAATCCTGACAAAACTCTACCATCTGGTGAGCAAGATGTATGAGACAGGCGAAATACACTCAGACTTCTAGAAGAATATAATAATTCCGATCCCACAGAAAGCAGGTGTTGACAGATGTGAAAATTACCGAACTATCAGTTTAATAAGCCGCTGCTGCAAAATACTAACACAAATTCTTTACAGACGAATGGAAAAACTGGTAGAAGCCGACCTCGGGGAAGATCAGTTTGGATTCCGTAGAAATGTTGGAACACGTGTGGCAATACTGACCCTACGACTTATCTTAGAAAATAGATTAAGGAAAGGCAAACCTACTCTTCTAGCATTTGTAGACTTAGAGAAAGCTTTTGACAATGTTGACTGGAATGCTCTCTTTCAACTTCTGAAGGTGGCAGTGGTAAAATACAGGGAGCGAAAGGCTATTTACAATTTGTACAGAAACCAGATGGCAGTTATAAGAGTCAAGGGGCATGAAAGGGAAGCAGTGATTGGGAAGGGGAGTGAGACAGAGTTGTAGGCTCTCCCCGATGTTATTCAATCTGTATATCGGGCAAGCACGAAAGGAAACAAAAGAAAAAGTTGGAGTAGGAATTAAAATCCATGGAGAAGAAATAAAAACTTTGAGGTTCGCCAATGACATTGTAATTCTGTCAGAGACAGCAAAGGACCTGGAAGAGCAGGTGAACGGAATGGACATGGCCTTATAAGGAGGATATAAGATGAACATCAACAAAAAGCAAAATGAGGATAATGAAATGTAGTCGAATTAAGTCGGTTGACGCTGAGGGAATTAGATTAGGAAATGAGACACATAAAGTAGTAAAGGAGTTTTGCTATTTGGGGAGCAAAATAACTGATGATGGCCGAAGTAGAGAGGATATAAAATGTAGACTGGCAATGGCAAGGAAAGCATTTCTGAAGAAGAGAAATTTGTTAACATCGAGTATAGGTTTAAGTGTCAGGAAGTCGTTTCTGAAAGTATTTGTATGGAGTGTAGCCATGTATGGAAGTGAAACATGGAGGATAAATAGTTTGGACAAGAAGAGAATAGAAGCTTTCGGAATGCTTCCATGTGTAGGATGTATAATAATTATGTGTAATAATTATGTGTTATTTATGGTTTCAAAGCAGTAAAGTACGTAGAGACTTATTGTAGGTTAAGTAAACATTTTAGAGACTTTGACACGTTAAGCCACAATATTCGGAAGCGGCTGCAGTTGAACAAGGAAAGTCGGCACATGTGTCGACACTGATCATGTTTCTGCACAACGTGAGAAGCTAATGACCAGCGGGGTTTGCGCAGCAGCAGTCAGCACTTCGACAGATCAGTGATGAAGCAAACCGAAAATGCTTCCAAGGAGAACAATGAGCAGCGCTGTTCGAACGTCAGCGGTCAGAGCTCCAGGAACCGTCAGCATACTGAACTCACGCGCGTGACGCATCGGGCAATATGGAGGGCAATGCTCGACCACGTCATGTAATACAATGGAAAGCCGGCACGTACTTCGACATTGGTTACGTTTCAGTCCAATGTGAGAAACATTGATTAATGACCGAAAAGTCAGTCACCGCCCAAGAAACTTTGCGACATTGGCGAAAACACCGAATAAATACTTCCGACAAACGGGCGTGAGATGGTCCTTGGAGGTGGTTATTCGAGGAAAGAAAAATAGATCAACGCAGAAGATGGCATCCCAGATGATACCACAAAGAAGTGGTACCTACCCAGATGGCTGGTGAGTACTAAGTGACTGCGGTCTCACTAAATAGGTCACCTGTGAACCCAGAGATTTATGAAATCCACCAGAAGACGCCGAACTTGAGGATGGCTGGATCGATTCCGGGACGGAGTACTCCGCACCATGCTTTGCGTTTGTTAAGAATGCTGCAAGCGAATTCACAAGGAGAAGACCACGCCGCCGCCGCAGTGAGTCGCGGGCACTGTCCTGAATGGAAGGACAAGCAGCCGACGCAACGCTGCAACACGAGCAGCTGCCGCATCAGCCGTCACCGGAACTTGCACGCTACGACTCCGCCGCTCCGCTGCCGATAGGAATTGAGCGAGTTAAAACACACTGTATTAGTCTGTTTGTTAAATGGGTCTAATGTCTCAATAAATGACTGCTAGTGGAACCACCAATGTTTTACTCCACCTCACCCTCTGAGCAAGTAAAGAGCCCATTCCGCAGCCCACGAAGTGTCTCGTTCCCTCCCGCAATCCCTGAGAAAACAATAACCCATGCTCCCCTCTGCCAATGACGCTCAATAACTTCTGTCACTAAACTCCGACCTGCTACACATGAATTATACTGTCAATGGGTCGTTTCAGTAACACAAGTAACCCCGTGTCATAAAAGAGACTTAAAATACAAAAAAAGGAAATACAATATAGTACCATAGATAATTAAAGGCGTAATACACGTAACGACTAAAGCAATTATTTCCTATCACTGATTGGCTTAAAGATTTTTTCCCATTTAGATTCATTCATTACCATTATATTTAATGTTTATGTAGCCTGAAGTAACTAACCGAAGTTTAAACGTCGACTGTTTTGTGCCCTAAGAGTTGGAACACTACCAATTAATTTTTTTTATTTAGCGTACTTTTATGATGTCAGAAGAAATGATAGACAACTATTTACAACAAATATATACAGTTCCGCACAGTCACACATTATCTCAAGTTCGTATTTGGGTCATAGCCCTAAATCCAGCTTTGAAATCCAGTCAGAAGCTTCTGTGGACGAATTCTGAGCGGCTTCTATTGGCCCTCTGAATCCTCCGAGCGAACATTCAAATGTTATGTGACTTACTATTTTCTGCTTTTCACCACAGTTATATTCAGGGGTTCCAGATCTGCCCCCATCACTACTGATCCGATTCAGTACACGTCAGTGTCGTCAGGGTAGATGAATACCTGCTGGTCGCTCCCAGGGAGCTTTGGTTAGGTGGTGATGCTTCAGAGAAGATTGGTCTGGTCTTTGATAGTTCCAGGCTTTTGTAATGTCGAAGTTATTGTCCTGTCCGCATTCGGTAGCTGAGTGGTCAGCACGACAGACTGTCAATCCTAAGGGCCCGGGTTCAGTTCCGGCTGCATCGGAGATTTTCTCCGCTCAGGGACTGGGTGTTGTGTTGTCCTAATCATCATCATTTCGTCCCCATCGACGAGCAAGTCGCCGAAGACGCGTCAAATCGGAAGACTTGCACCAGGCGAGCGGTCTACCCGACGAGAGGCCCTCGACACAAGATTTTATTATACACTACTGGCCATTAAATTTGCAACACCACGAAGATGACGTGCTACATGATATGCAAATAATTAGCTTTTCACAGTATTCACACAAGGTTGGCGCCGGTGGCGACACCTACAACGTGCTGACATGAGGAAAGTTTCATACCGATTTCTCATACACAAACAGCTGTTGACCGGCGTTGTCTGGTGAAACGTTGATGTGATGCCTCGTGTAAGGAGGAGAAATGCGTACCATCACGTTGCCGACTTTGATAAAGGTCGGATTGTAGCCTATCGCGATTGCGGTTTATCATATCGCGACATTGCTGCTCGCGTTGGTCGAGATCCAATGACTGTTAGCAGAATATGGAGTCGGTGGGTTCAGGAGGGTAATACGGAACGCCGTGCTGGATCCCACCGGCCTCGCATCACTAGCAGTCGAGATGACAGGCATCTTATCCGCATGGCTGTAACGGATCGTGCAGCCACGTCTCGATCCCTGAGTCAACAGATGGGGACCTTTACCAGACAACAACCATCTGCACGAACACTTCGACGACGTTTGCAGCAGCATGGACTATCAGCTCGGAGACCATGGCTGCGGTTACCCTTGACGCTGCATCACAGACAGGAGCGCCTGCGATGGTGTACTCAACGACGAACCTTGGTGCACGAATGGCAAAACGTCATTTTTTCGGATGAATCCATTTTCTGTTTACAGACATCGCGGTGAACGCACATTGGAAGCGCGTGTTCGTCATTGCCATACTGGCGTATGAACCGGCGTGATGGTATTGGGTGCCATTGGTTACACGTCTCGGTCACCTCTTGTTCGCACTGACGGCACTTTGAACAGTGGACGTTACATTTCAGATGTCTTACGACCCGTGGCTCTACCATTCATCCGATCCCTGCGAAACCGTACATTTCAGCAGAATAGTGCACGAACGCATGTTACATGTCCTGTACGGGCCTTTCTGGATACAGAAAATGTTCGACTGCTGCCCTGGCCAGCACTTTCTCCAGATCTCTCACCAACTGAAAACGTCTGGTCAATGGTGGCCGAGCAACTGGCTCGTCACAATACGCCAGTCACTACTCTTGATGAACTGTGGTATCGTGTCGAAGCTGCATGGGTAGCTGTACCTGTACACGCCATCCAAGCTCTGTTTGACTCAATGCCCAGGCGTAACAAGGCCGTTATTGCGGCCAGTAATGGTTGTTCTGGGTACTGGTTTGTCAGGATCTATGCACCCAAATTGCGTGAAAATGTAATCACGTGTCAGTTCTAGTATAATATTTGTCCAGTGAATACCCGATAATCATCTGCATTTCTTCTTGGTGTAGCAATTTTAATGGCCAGCAGTGTATATGTTATTGTCCTGCAAGTTGATTGCTGCACGCCGTGACGGTTTTTTGCCCCTTAATCAATAGGCCTCTAATAATGAAATTTCCGAATGAATTAGTAATTCTGGGTTGCTTTTTTCCTTATTCGTGTCCACACATTCAGCAGTGAATGTGATCTCCTTGTGGATTGTTGTGGAATATTACTAATGACCGGCAGCCAGTGCGTGTTTATGCATCGTAATTAACAGTAAAAGGTGAAGAATGAAAATAAACGACAGTATGAGAAAAGTCGTCGCAGTGAGTCACTGAGACGATCGCCTGCTGCCCTTAAGCATACACTGTGAGAAATTCTGCTAGTATGGTTACTCATGAACAGCATATGAGTTTACGCCTACTTTGATCCCAGCGGATGACTCAGTCGAAAAGATTGAATTTTATGCACACTTGTACTAACTGGGTTAATATTTCATACTCAGGTCAGTAGTGGTCCACAAACACATATTCACGGTTATCACGCAAACGGTTCTTTTGTGGGTCCATGTTTGATGAAAAATTTCTGTTTCTATCACCGCGTACTTACGCCTGTTCGGTCTTCATTGTAAATGGACTTCTTGCTACTATTGTTTTGAAGGAGAAGCGCTGAACATATGGCACAGACGCACATGAACGTGACGAGGCAGCGAGCCAATAGTGGTTGGGTCGCCCGCCACCTCCTCCTCCGCCTCCACCCACCCCCGCCACCACCGCCCTCCGCCCCCAGATGTGCAGAGCGTGGGACATCGCCCGGGCCCGCGGCCAGCCCCTGTGAGGCAGGCTCGCCCGCGGCGCACGTCAGTCGCAGCGGGTACCGGTGGAGAATTATTAGACTTTGAAACGCCTTAATAGACAAAAGGAACGTCCGCGAATTATGGCCGCTCCTTTTTTATACGGCTCCGCTCTCCATCACTACACCTACATCGCGAGCTAGCCGGAGGGACAGAGACAGAGGGAGGGAGGGAGAGAGGGAGAGGGAGGGAGAGTCTGCCTGGGAGCGGCCAGGACGCGGGGGAAAGTGGATTCGTCTGCCCTCGGCGGCCATCTGCACGAGGAATGAAAGCAATGAAGCCGCCAAGAAATACGAATTTTTCTCAATTACCCTGGGACTCGGAAAGAGGTGAAGGAAGTTTCTAAGGGAATGGGACGGGGAAGCGAAGGAGAAGAAGGGGAGGGTTCGCAGTATATCGCAATTAGCGTAATTCGCAGTGAAATTTGCTTCTGGTGGGCTGGCTGTTACCCAGGCAACGAAATAAAATATTCTACGTGGAGAGAGTACTTTAATTTACAGCTAGAATCCGTCGTCGCTGTAACCATCTCTACTTCTTCAGCAGCCTTAGCACTTCTCTGGAGCATAATTTAGTACTCTTCTTCTTACAGTTCAATAGTATTGACAATTTTTCAACTGGCTTGTCCGTTCTTTCTTTAGAACAAATTGTTTCAGACCTGGTCCACTCAATTCAATCATTAAGTCTCACCAGCAGTCACCGATGACGTCTATCCAGATGAATTTTCGTTGACGTTTTGAAGAACGAATTATTAGGCACCAGGGAAGGAGCACAAAATCGGACTGAAAAGGGATGAAGAAAAAAATCTGTTGGGTCGTTTCGATAGGACCAAACTGGTAATAAGCTGAAGAGATTAAGAGAAATCACAAAACATATACATATACATGGCTAGATTGGGATTAAATCCTGTTACTTTCGAGTGCTAGCGAGGCTTGTCCTGTAATTCCAATTATCTATTTACTGACGTGCATGAAATATCGATTGCGTGTACAAAATCGTCTGATTGCAGTAGACTGGAATATTTCTGGATCCAAAAGTACATTTATATACTATCGCACTTTAATTTCCGTAGTACATAATTCCATCAGCATTTTAATTTTCTTGCAGAGTTCTGGTTTCTTCGATATCAAATATACTAAATATATTTATTTTTGTACACGAGTAAATCCAATAAAAACTTACAGTTTTCTTTTTTCTGTACACACCAAACTACGGTAACATTTATTAGAAGACAGAAGAGTATATAGTCCATTGTGGTACACCAGGCTTTGTGGGGGCTACTTGATTAAATCATACCTCATTTTTGGTTACTTGCAAGGATTGTAATGCACTATTTCTGTGCTTGTAGTCGAGTGGAATGGCAAGGGCTTCGTGAATTAATGCTGCCACAGAAACACGTTGACTACTTGATGATCATTTATGACAAAGACATTTCAAAGCCAACAAGAAGAAATTTTACATAAAAGTAGAGGTGAATGACAGCAGCAACAAATTACCTCGACTATATCAAATTTTAGAAGAAATGCAGTTACTTTTATCTTTAAAGTCACCCACAGCGCCTTTTTCAAGTGTGACCGCTGCATATTGAGGCGCAGACCATGCTGTGTTCCCTTAATAACCAGATGTGTACTTCTATCTCCATGGTTTTTTTGTTTATACTTATCGATACTGGAGATACAACGAACATGAGCCACATTTTTTTGAAAATAATCACTCAAAATAGGAAGGTTCCGATATTAGCAGTACAGAACTGCCAGACTACCGGAGCATTGGTGCACAGTCTCAAACTTAAATTTCATGTTCGAGTGAACACTGTTGCAGGGAACGAAGAACTGAAATGCACTTTCTTTACCATGCCCAGGCTTTCCATTTCCTGCATCTGGGGATGGGATTTCATGTGCGAGAAAAAAATAATAACTAACCTCTCCACAGTTTGAATAGAATTAAATAAGAAGGGTAGCAGCGTAAAACTGAAAGCAGTACTGAGACAACATGGCAAATATTTTCAGAACCTGATAGTGCGGTGTGTCGAGCCAAATCCACTACATATCACGATTGAATTTAATATAGAAAAAGGTAACTCAAACAAATGATGGTGACTACAAAATGCTCATTGAACATAAGGTAGTCGAATCTGGATACCTGACCCCCCCCACCCACCCCCTCCACAACAATTGTGCTTGCCACAGGTATTGCGAAGGTACATCCATGTTTCCGACGAGAAGTTTGGCATATCAAAGATTACGCGTGCCATATGGAGGTTTATCCACATCATACATTTTGTTGTGCCTACTACTCAGCCCGTGGATGAATAAAGAAGTGGTGGCTAAGGAAATACGTAAAATGTTGGACTGACAAATCATCGAAAAACTAGGAAAAAACCCACCCTATAATGTATAGGGTAAGATCCTATTTAGATCACATCCATAAGCCTCATTATCAAGGAAACAAAACAAGAAGTGGTAAAATTTATGTACAGGTCCGTATGGAATTCTGATCATTCCCAATGAAGGAAGTTATCTCGTTATTCATCAGACACTAGAGCCATGAAGGGAATATTTCCTCACAAAGACATTAAGAAATACTTCAAATAATATGTCATAAATATAAATAATTTCAGTTAAGAAATTATTTTGAAATAATTTGTAAGAAAGGTATAAATATCAGAAGAAAGCTTTTAAGATCATCCAGTAAATGCTAATTGATAATATGCAACGGCTAACATTAAACAGTAAATGATAAATGTAAAATAATAAACTACAATGATAATGTGTCACCACTTGTTCAATTTGGTGGGTAATTAACACATAGTTTAATTCATCCCTTCTTCTAACGAATCGTTTCGGAAACGTATTTAAATAATATAGCAATAAAAATATTTTAAGGGAGAAGGATAGCGACTAAGAGTAAAAGTACTGTAAGAAATTAAAGCTCAACGCCTTAGCTTATTTTATGTGATATAAGCCCGAAACACTCATTGCAAACTATGTTTCACCCGATTTATACAAAAAAGTGAATCCGCAGTGTGGTTGTCATTGATTCCAAAGATCGCCAGTTTTTCATAAGCCTGAATAATCAGTTCACGAAATTTTCGGGTAGTTAAAGAAGCTGAAGTGGTTAACAGATAAAGAATACAGACAGCACTGAAGTTATAATACTTGATATTTGCATTCTGAAGGTTAATGTAGCGAACATTACGCTAGCCGGTAATCAAGTGTTGAAGTAATTTTCCAAGAGAATGACAGAAACTCTGGTTCCTCCGCCAGTCAAGCTAGCTGGGACGAACATTATTGTATTTCGTATGGTCATTAATTTATCTATTGCTGGATATGTAAGGGAGGTAATACAATTCATTAACCAAACTGGAAATAAATAAAGTGCCCTATTTTAGCGTAGGCTTGGATAATCATCGATGCAACTTGTTGTGCATCGACGTGAATAGTTAGTTTTTGTACGATTCGCACGCGTTTTAAAGCATCATTTTTTATGCTACACCCAAAGGGAAAATTGGCGATAAAGTAGTCTGTGTCTACTTGTGTCGAAGTTTTCTACCAGTTGCACGGAGACTACAGTGTCCACAAATACGATAGCTAACTTGTCATCTTTAAAACGAAAGCAAAAGCTTCATATATACAATTTCACCACCATACTACTACTACGGCAAGAAAAAGGAGGACACGGTACAACAGGTAACAGTAAATGACATACTGGTAACCGCTAATGGGTAATGGTAAATGGCAAAACATAAATGGGCAAGAGGTAACAGTCAATGATAAATGTTAAATGCTAAACACGCTGGTCATGCAGACAGCTTGATTCTCGTCAGTAACTTTTACCATGCGGCCATTCACATTGCCACCATTCTGTTATCCTTACCCAGTGGCTGATAACCTGTAATAAGAGCTAGCAAACGGGACAATGTTCGAAAACCAACTATGGAGTATAAAATTTTTGGAAAATATCCAATTCAAAGACAGCAGTTTCCATCCTGTGACAAGATCATTTAGCATTATCATCAGAAGATGACAAATATTTTGTACTTATTATCATAAAAAGAAAACAAATATTTTGAGGGAGCAGGACTGTGCTGCAAGATAAGCTTAATACACTACCATGGAATAACTCTAACGTAAGCGAGTAGTAGGAAGCATAGCAGTCTCATTTCTTACCTATAGAAATGTATATTAGTGCTGTGCTGTAACGTTTGGCATTATGAGCAGGAGGAGGCACACTTCCTGTACTGTAAGACAAAGTTAATACCCTAGTATGAAGGCGCTGTAGCGTCTGGTTGACTTTGAAAGCATAGCAACTATCGTTTATTACTTATACGTACGTGTACTACTACTGGTCGGTATGTTATTCTACCAAAGTGTCATGCCCCTGTGTAACAGCAAAAGATGACAAACGTTCTGAACTGCAAGATGAAGATAATAACCTGTCAGGGGCATGGGGACAGTACAATATTTGGATGACATTGATATCACTTTTAGACATGAGTTTTGACGAATTTAGGTGAGAGAATAACATGCAGCATGCGGCTTGAGGCATGCATGTCATACTGTGTCTAGCTGAGGGCCAAATGCACTGAATGTCAAGTACACGAGAATTGTCGGAACAAGCGAAGGTCAGTCAGCAAATTCAGACTTCCCATAGCCTGAAGGACCGCCTTGTGATACCTGACAAGCATTACATTATAGAACAACTTTATTTTAGGAAAATAATTAAACTGGATATCTGTTGAACCTTAGAAAACTAAACTTAGCACGTATGCGAGTGCTGCTGTAAGTATTTCGTTGGGAGAAAGGTTTTTGAACATAATGCAAACAAAGTCATAACATTTGGATATTTTTGAGCGTGCCAAAAATGGCTGCATTGGGATTGGTTGTTTCATTTTAATAGTCTGTAAAATACTTTTACACGTGGAAGTATTGTAAATTATGCCCTTAATGTAAAGTTTTGAATAAAAACTTTCGAACATGACATAAAAAATATCAGGCATTTCTGATACTTTTGAACACCACAAGGATGGCTACATTGCGAGTAGCTGGTTCATTTTCATAGTTTGTTAAGTACTAGCCTCTATGTGGTGTCAGTGGGGGGGAGGGGAGGCTCGTTGGGAAGTGATACGAACCAAAGGCATCTTGGCTATATATATTTCCCACCATCTGCCATCTTGATATCATCATGTGACCAACTTGCATATTTTTAAGTTTCCCACTAGTTACATCTTGAATTTTTGAATTTGTAGCCATCTACCATACTGAAATTTTCAATATCTCACCATCCATCATACCTGATTTTTAAATTTTTAGCAATTTTTCGAATTTATGGCGTCATTTGTTTGAGGTCATTGACGACATCACTTCCCTTGACATGGAAGCAACCTGGACTAATACTTACAAAGATTATTTGAAAGCGAAGTGGTCTGCATAGTACCTTGATATACTATTATTATTACAGTTGTCTCAAGCGCAGGAAGTTGTGCATAATGCTGCCGTCAGTTGCTCAATGCTGTTAAAGTCCTGACAGTTAGCAAAGTTAAATTTGATAAGAGACTGAAGCAGTTTCTCATTGACAGTTCCTCTGTAGAAGAATTTATATTTTTAATTTGTAAAAGGAGATGGGTAGGAGTTGCTAATTCATAACTCTAAAAATACTTCGCAAATGGTTAGCTTGTGGGCGTATTTACTGATGAATACTAGTTACTTATATATATATTATTTGCATCTAAATACATTAAATAATTCGTCTCTTTGATGTGTGTATAATCATTCAAATATCTGCAATTGGCTATAAAAAATTTCTTCTAACAACGTGATCCGTAACCTCATGCTCGTATTCCAATATCAGCATGTGGTGTTTCAAAAGTCTAATCAGGAAACATCGCGTTTCTTTACCGCTTGAGCGACGCCAGGTAAGAAATGATAATATAAATATTTATTTATTTGTAGTATGTTAAGTGGAGACTTGTTATTTAAAAAGATTTTGTTTCTTTTCTTTCAAGTCGAGCGTGGCAGCAAGATGATCCAGTGGGGACTCCAGACGCGGTGGACGACGAGAGCTAACCACTATTGCATCGTGGTCGACGGCCGGCGGCTGGAAGAACCGTTGAAACATCGTGCTGACCATTATTAAAATATGTTTTATGCTTTTTTTGGATAAAAGGAAAAGGAGTTTAATGTGGAATGATGAAGTTTGTAATTGGATGTCAATTGGTTATCAACTGTTAAATAAACTTCGAGTTGGAAGTTAAAACAGTTAGTTGACTGTTGTTACGACATACATCGTAAATATTACTTATGTGAGAAATTTGCAAATTTTATTAAAATTCAGGCTTCTTGAAGAGATTCTGGCAGAATTTTACCAGCCATGTGGACGATCTTCAAAAATTAACTAGTTTAAAGTTTTATTAATGAGAAGTCGACACGTATTGACATTTTGAAAATAATCGATACTGTGAAGTGTATTAAAATTCTGTTTTAAAACCTTATCGGTGATTGTGGTCAAGAAGATCGGTTGTAAAGTGGAATATTTCGTTAAATGAGAACAAGACTGCTTCTTTAGTGACATTAATTAATTATTTAAGGAAAAATTAGGAGAAATTCAATTTATTGTGGCAAAGATATCAAGGAGTGTCAGACCGCATAATGAACATATAGAAACTCTGTGACTGTTCAACCGTCAAAAAATTTTTTTACGATAAAACTTTTCTACCCCAGGAACTGGTGAATTTCTCTGCGTCTATCCTTATCTTCTAGGTTGATTCTGCTACAGCTAAATGTTTTCCTTCATGGATTTTTCAAGTAACTGGTAAAAGAACTTATAATTTGATCTGCGGCTGACCGTCGATATTGGGTACACAGTTAGGCTGTTGTAAAGCTGCCTAGGTATCAGAATAATCTTGGTTTGTAATGTCATACTAAGACTGCATTAGGATTATTCATCAGCCTTGTTTTATCCAGGTCGGCCATCATGTGTTCGTCACCTTTTAACCAGGCCCACCATCTTGTGTCCCCATCTTGTATTGTGAAATCACAGCAAGACTGTCTCACTTCCTGACCATCTCGTTGTTCTCATTTCTGCCACTTCTGATTCCTTTCGCCTTTTCTCAGTTTACTCTCAATCAGTATTCTGTACTCATTAGACTGTTCATTCCATTCAGCAGATCATGTAATTCTTCTTCACTTTCACTCAGGATAGCAATGTCATCAGTGAATCGTATCATTGATATCCTTTTTCCTTGAATTGTAATTCCACTCCTAAACCTTTCTCTTATTTCCATCACTGCTTCTTCAATGTAGAGACTGAACAGTAGGGGTGAAAGACTTCATCCTTTCTTTACACCCTTCTTAATCAGAGCACTTCTTTCTTGGTTTTTCACTCTCATTATTCCCTCTTCACTGTTGCACTTATTTTATACTACCCGTCTCTCCCCATAGCTTAACCCTATTTTTCTCAGAGTTTCGAACATCTTCCGCCATTTTTAAATAGTCGAATGCTTTTTCCAGGACGACGCCTCCTATGGATGTCTCTTGATTTTTCTTTAGTCTTCCTTCCATTATCAACCGCAAGTCAGAATTGCCTCTCTGGTGCCTTTACCTCTCCTTAAGCCAAACTGATCGTCACCTAACACATTCTCAATATTATTTTCCATTCTTGTCAGCAACTTGGATGCATGAGCAGTTAAGCTGATTGTGCTATAATTCTAAAACTTGTCAGCTCTTGCAGTCTTCGGAATTGCGTGGATGATATTTTTCGGAAAGTAAGATAGCATATCGCCAGACTCATAGATTCTACATACCAATGTGAAAAGTCGTTCTGTTGCCACTTCCCTCAGTGATTTTAGAAATTCTCGTGGAATGTTATCGATCCATTCTGCCTTATTTGGTCGTAAGTCCTCCAAAACACTTTTAAATTCTGGTTCTAATGCTTGATCCCCCATATCTTCTAAATCGACTCCCGTTTCTTCTTCTATCACACAAGACAAGCCTCCCCCCTCATAGAGGCCTTCTAGGTACTCTTTCCACATATCCGCTCTCTCCTCTGCATTTAACAGTGGAATTCCCGTTGCGCTCTTGTTGTTACCATCCTTGCTTTTAATTGCCCCGAAGGTTATTTTGACTTTCCTATATACTGATTCAGTCCTTCCGACAGTCACTTCTTTCTCGATTTCTTCACATTATCATGAATACACTTCGTCTTAGCTTCCCTGCACTCCCTATTTACTGCACTCCCTATTCCTCAGCGTCTTCTATTTTTGTATTCCTGAATTTCTCTGAACATATTTGTTCTTCTTTCTTTCATCGTTCAAGTGATGCATTTCTTTTGATAACATAGTTTCTTGGCTTTACCAACTTTGTACCTATATTCTTCTTTCCAAATTCTGCGATTCCCCGTTTTAGGGATATCCGTTCTTGTCTGCCTGATGAGGCATTCGAAGCTGTACCGATAGCCTTAGAAAACTTCAGGCCTATTTCGTCATTCCTTAGTACTTCCGTAGCTCAGTTCTTTGTGTATTGATTCTTTCTGGCTATTCTCTTAAACTTCAGCCTACTCTTAATCACTACTACATTGTGATCTGTGTCTGTATCTGCTCCTGTGTACGCCTTACAATCCAGTATCTTATTTCGGTATCTCTGAACAAGCCTAACTGAAATCTTCCCGTATCACCCGGCATTTTCCAAGTTTATCTCATCCTCTTGTGATTCTTGGACAGAGTATTCACTATTACTACCAGAAATTTATTGCAGAAGTCAATTAGTCTTTCTCCTTTCTCATTCGTTGTCCCAAGGTCATATTTTCCAGTCACCCTTTCTTCTACTCCTACCCCTACAACAGCATTCCAGTCCCCCATTATCGTTAGATTTTCATCTCCCTTTAGGGTACTGTGTTATCTTTTCAGTATTCTCATATACTTTCTCTCTCTCTTCATCTTCAGCTTGCGACGTTGTCTTATATATCTGAACCGTCGTTGTCGGCGTTGATTTTCTGTCGATTCTGACAAGAACGTCCTTACCACTGAACTGTTCACTGTAACACACTCTTTGCCCTACCTTCCTATTCATAACGAATCCTACTCCCGTTATACCATTTCCTGCTGCTGTTGATGTTACCCTACACTCATCTGACCAGAAATCGTTGCCTTCTTTCATTTCACTTCACTGACCACTACTATATCTATATTGAGCCTTTGCATTTCTCTTTTCAGATTTTCTAGCTTCCCTACGACGTTCAAGTTTCTGATATTCCACGTCCCGACTCGTAGAACGTTATCCTTTTCCCATGGTCACCTCCCCTTTGGCAGTCCCAAAAATGGTTCAAATTGTTTCTGAGCACTATGGGACTTAACATCTGTGGTCATCAGTCCCCTAGTACTTAGAACTACTTTAACCTAACTAACCTAAGGACATAACACACATCCATGCCCGAGGCAGGATTCGAACCTGCGACCGTAGCGGTCACGCGGTTCCAGACGGAAGCGCTTTGGCAGTCCCCTCCCGGAGATCCGAATAGGGGACTATTAAACTCTGACAAATACTAGTCCCATACGTCTTCCGCAGTGACCCTCGTTACGTCATTAGACAAGTCCTCACCAACTTAGAGCCTTACTTCCGCTCTTTCCACATATTCACTTTCTGTTTTTCCCTTAACCGTAGAACTACCATTGCACTCTCAGTGTTGACGCCCATCCTCCTAACTTCACCGAAGGTTGGCTACGAAGTCTTTCGCGACGTATTTCTTGAATAAAAATCTCTCGGTGTACATGCCGCGTCAATTCACGATAAAACTCTAAGCTTTCGACCACTACCTCCATGGTCGTCGTCAGGGCTAAAACTGACTGTCGTAAACTAGCGAGGTTCCCACTTTTATACACAAAAGACGGCTTCTGAATGGCTGGAATACGTCATAGCAACAGCGATATGGCGCGTAGTGAAGTGGTGCCCTCTACTTCCACAGATGTAGTTTCTATCCCGCATTGCTTGCAGCGCCATCCCTTGAACCAGGACGTAAAGTGCAGGAAGTTTTCCTCTGCGATTTTTCTTTATCCAATGCACTCACCTTCACAGAAGGTTGCACTGACTATTCTATATGTTGAATCAGTCCTTCTCTATATTTTTCCTACACTCATTTCGACTTAGATTCCCTTTATTTCCTATTTTTTTCCGTCCCTAAGTGGCTTCCTCCCACCTGGATCTCCGCCCCTCCTACCTTCTACAAATCCCTTCAAATCCTAGAACGCCATGCGCTCCGCCTTGCATATCGCATCCGTCTCCCGTCCCCCACGCGGATCCTGCATGACCTTATTCTGTTCCCGCACCTTCTTCTTTTCCTCGAACGGGTAGGGATCCCCTACACCTCCCGCAAACTTGAGCCCCCTCACCCGCTTGTCTCTCCCATCCTCTCCCACCCCCGTCCGATGTCATGCCTGCATTCCTTCATCCCACCTGCTCTCCATCTCTAAACTCACCATACCCTCACCCAAGGTGGCTTGCACCAACTCCCCCTCCCTGATGATGCCCTCATCCCCTCCATCTACCACTCCTACCAACTTCGATCCTCCTCTGCCGCACCCTGTGTTTTTTCGCAAGGGCACCCTCTCTCCCTTCTCTCCCTCCTCCCTTCCTCCATCCCTCCTCCCCCCAGGCTTCCCCTTCCCGCCTACCTTCTTTCCTCCCCCTCCCATCTCCTCTGCCACTGGCATCTACACACTCCCCTCTCCCTCCTCCCACCCTTTTTCCCCTTTTGGCAGGTCCGCGGACTCGCACACGTATAGTGAACTTTCGCGTGCCGGAGATCATCGCCTAGTGTTTGTGTGTGCCGTCGTGTTCGTACTCAAGTGTTCCAGTGTTTATTCGTTGGTGCTCCAACGTTCGCGTGTGCCACCTGTCATCTCTGTGCGTGTCCACGTGTCTGAACATTCTTATTTTCGACTCTGCGCCCGTGAACGGCTCCGTGTGTTTTAATTTTGTATGTCTACGTTTGTATATCCACCGTGTCTGTTCTGCGATTGTCTTCTTTTGTATCATTAATTTTATGTGTGGCCGAAGAGCGGCGTAATATGCCGCTACTGGCCTACCTATATCTGGTGTGAAATTAACAATAAAGAAAAAAATTTAAAAAAAGTGGTTTCCGTCTCTGCGTTCCTTATTTTCCCTGAAAATGTTTCTTCTTCCTTCTTCTGTCGATCAATTGAAGTATTTCTTCTGTTACCGAATATTTTTTTTGCAGAGACCTTTTTTTCTGCAACTTCTGGATGCCCTTGTTAGAGATGTCCATTCCTCTTCAGCTGATCCGCTTCCTGTGGTGTTCATTATCGCAGTAGCTATAGCATCAGTTAACTTCAAAAGTATCTCATCATTCTTTAGTTGGGTTGTTTGGAGGAAGAGATCAAACTGCGAGGTCATCGGTCTCATTGGATTAGGGAAGGACGGGCAAGGAAGCCAGCCGTGCCCTCTTCAAAGGAACCATCTCAGCATTTGCCTGGAGCGATTTAGGGAAATCACGGAAAACCTAAGTCAGGATGGCCAGACGCGGGATTGAACCGTCGTCCTCCTGAATGCTAACCACTGCGCCACCTCGCTCGGTCATTCCTTAGTATTTAAATATCTCGCTTCTTTTAACAGTGATTTTTCTGGACGAATCTTATTAAATGTCAGCCTAATACTCATCATTACTAAATTGTGATCGGAGTCTATATGTTCCTCTGCTATGCCTTTCTATCCTATATGTGGTTTCGGAATCTCCGTCTGACCAGCTGAAACCGTGCTGTATTTCCGGGTCTTTTGCAAGTATGCCACCTCTCTCGTGATTTTTGAACAGTGTATTCACTATCGCTAACTGAAATGTATCTCAGAACTAAATTAGTTTTTTCATCTTTCATCCCTACTATTTTCTTCGTACCCCTAACACTGCATTCCGATTCCCCATGTTTATTGAATTATCATCTCCTTATACACAGTGAATTAGCCATTCGTCATCCTAATATATTTTATCTCTTCTTCCCTTGCTAATGAAGTCGGCATCTATACCTGAACTGTTGTTGTTGGCGATGGTTTGCTGTCGAATCTGATCTGAACAACTCTATCGCTGAACTTCTCACAGTAACTGCCTCTCTGTCCAGCTTTCCCATTCATAACGAATCCCATTCCCGTTATATCATTTTCTGCTGTTGGTCGGATCATAAATCCTAATCATCTTTTCATTTCACTTCACCAACCCCTAGTATATGTAAATTAAACTCTCTGTTTCCCTCTTCCGATTTTCTAGCGTCCCAACCATATCTTACCTTCTGGTTTTACAGGCACTGATTTGTAGAATGTTACCCTTTCGTTATGTTGCACAGTAGAATAGTAAGAACATGAAGGTATGAAATTTTCTTAAGAACCAACGGAGACGGGTAAGCGGGATGCGCCTGCCGGCTACGAAATGGTGTCATAACGGAATGCCAACATGAGGGGTCAAAAATACAGCTAGCTATGCGCACATTACATGAGAATAGGTAAGATGGAAGCCAAGAACAAATGATTCAGCACTTCAGCAGTTGTGTGTAACAGACAGGAAGTGCTACTGTGACGAGGCTAAATGTAGTATAGTAACTTCACTTAAGAGATGTCACAAGAACGCCTACCACGATACAAACTTCGCATAACGATACACTCTGGAAAGGTTATGTTAAACACTAGAACAGCTGAGTGCACCGACAGGCTAATAAAACGAGAGCACATTCTGTCACCAGTCTGGGGGGAAAGGGATGATCACGTCATCACCTGCCATAAACTGTCTGCCCTCTTAAATCTCATTCTCGGGGTTATATCATTCCATCTGCATTACGGATTGCGATGGAAGACCAACTCTGTTAAGTAGCAGGATGCTCTGGTGAATTCAGCAAGTGACAACAAGCAGCTGCCAACCTGGAGTGCACTGCTCCAGATCCACAGCCATCCATCATGAAGAGGATGTGTGATCTGCAAGTCGCAATCCTGCCGGTCACAAACTTGACTAGCTGAGGAAGTGGGCCAGGCCGGTCTTCTGTGAATGACGAACAGATCTGCCCACCTGCAGGCTGTTGGGAGCACGTGTCGCCGCTACTGGGGCAGTGACAGTCCCTCCTTACGGGCTGTATAATGGGACTGCCACTCAGGCTGTCCTCCGTGTTGCTGTGCTGCCGCGTCTTCCAGCTACACGCCATTTCGACAACCGACAGCAGGGGAACACAGATTTCTGGGGCCCTATTCTGTATCGTTCATACCGATCGGTGTAGTAGGTTAGTCTTGGTAGTGACGTCATTTTCGGTTCTTCATCGAAATATTCTATTCAGTAAGCTTCTGAGATCTGTTACCGAACGGTCCTCCCACCAATTTTAAGACAACTGTACCGAGAAGTGTGGCCCTGTCGATCGGTGAGCTGTGGTTTATGTACACCTATAATTTGTTATTTTAAACATATTTAGCGGTTTTAGCTTTGGATTTAGTGATTGTGTTACTAAAGAATCACCAAAGGACACATCCAGTTGGATACTGAGTTCATCAGAGACATTTTCCTTTTTTAGAAATATGGTTAGGTTAGGTTGTTACTGTGAATGATTATATAAAAAAAAACGTTTTCGGTCAATACTCTCTCAAAATACGTGTTATTTTTATGCAAATAATAGTTTAAAGATCATTAAATATCAAGACCTCGGCTCTGCTTACGTACATTACATGAGTGTGAACTGACGTTACTAGTGACTTTGTGTACTTTTTCCCATAAATGGTTTAGTTAATAACTATCGAAACTTGTTTAAAACTTTCAAGTAACAATGGAAAGCAATTATGTGAAACCTGATATTGGCAACCTTCCAAACTATCACGCATTTATGACTTACGCAGCACCGTTTGGCAACTAAGTCAGCCTACATTCCTGATGACTACAATTCAGAATTCAATTTGTGGCTGTCTTCGAACTTAGGATCTTTATTACTAATCAAAGCCACTACCCTAAGCCATGGATCTAACCTAAACACGACTTTGTAGCGAATTGAATGGTACACACTTCAATTTTTTTTGTGTGATTCAATTAACAGTTCAAAGTCGCACAGCTTGCCACACTAACGTGACTGTTCCATTGCTGATCAATTCAAGGATGTAACAATTATGTCTGCACGCAACTTACGGTCTGTATACTTTCTTTGCGTTGATTCACTTGACATGATGACAATAGCTTTATCTAGTAGCAGAAACCCATAAACAATAGTTTCTGTATCTGGGAAAGGGAGATCCTTAATAAGTGTTTCTCAACGCAGTGCAATCCGTCCAAATGATGCAAATGGCTCTGAACACTATGGGACTTAACGTCTGAGGTCATCAGTCCCCTAGAACTTAGAACTATTGAAACTTAACTAACCTAAGGACATCAGACACATTCATGCCCGAGGCAGGTTTCGAACCTGCGACCGTAGCTGTCGTGCGGTTCCAGACTGAAGCGCCTAGAACCGCTCGGGCACAGCGGCAGGCAGTGCAATCCGCATCTCCTAGTAATTCTCTTTTACACAGTCGTACGCCCCTTCCCATTTTTGTGTTTCGCAATCCTTGATTTCTTCTTCTTCCTCCTCCTACTTCATCCTCCCTCATGTTTTTCGCCGTCAAAAATGGTTCCCACACTGTAATGAAGTCGAAGGTACGCTGTTCAGCTACCACGCCTTAGAGGCTCTACTTACAACAGATTTTAGTATTTTCCCGAGCCTGCGAAATCGCTTTCCAGTGTTTAAACATACCAATGTCTTGACGAGAAGTTTCCACTTTTTCTTTGCAGCAGTCAGTGTTTGGTGTCTGATCTGTGACTATGAACTTCGTGGTGTTCCCGTGTATCAGCTAGCTGCCTGTTCCAGAGCAGACCTGGTTAGAAGCGTACGCAGCAGGGCCGCAGCTGAACGCACTGCCGTCCCGCTCGCGGCGGGGCTCCGCCCATGGCGTGTTCTCTCCTCGGCTGGCTGCAGAGCTGCTAGACAGCACGGCCGGCCCCACGCAGCGTAAACCGAAACGACGCGGCATCCTCAGGACGGGCAGGAGAGAATCCCGCCAGATGAGCGTTAATTAAACCCGCGCCGCAGGGATTAAGAGCGCAGCCATAAATACCTGCTGGGTGACAGGTCCCCCTCCGTCACCGCTGGCCCAGCCTACCCCTCCTCGAGAAGACTGGCGCAGCACAGGACAACAAGGCTACTACTCCTCTTCACCCGCTGGCCTGCCTGACCAGTTAGCCACTCACTGTGAGGTTCCAACCACTCGTGCTAGCTTGTGGTGGAAATGCCAAAATATAAAGGGTGAATCCGAATTCCAAAATTTTGATAAAATTTTCTCGAGCTTACAGCCGCATCCATTGGTTTACAACCCACGAGCTTTCGGCCGAGTTCTCCTCGGCCATTGTCAAGTGGTGCCTGTCAAATGATTGCTTATACAGCTACGCTGTCTTCAGTGACGTCACTGGTGCTCGCTCCAGGTTTTCTTCTGAATATTGTGGTTTAGAGGACCTGCGGCCTACCAAGTTCCGTTACAGGGTGGTGAGGTAGTTATAATTTATTTGGTTTGTCAGATTACCTCTACAACAGTGATAAAGTTTGTCACACGCACTCATAAAACGTACAACAGAAACAACAGTCTTGAGATGCAAAAATGCTGCGATGTGTTTGCTGTTGCAATACGAACCGCTCGGTGTAGCGTTGTTGTACTACCTTTCCGTTGCACTCGGTGAACCCATACTCTAGGTTCACATCGGCCAATTCATCATAAATAAACGTGTATGTACTGGTGTACATCACTGTTAACACACGACTAACACTGCCCGAAAAACAAACCCGAGAATGAACAGAGCATTGCCAGCTGCGAGCTCGAGCGTGAAGAATAAGATGGACATTGATGTTTCCACACCAAGAACTACGGGAGAGCCGGCCGGGGTGGCCGAGCGATTCTAGGCGGTACAGTCTGGAACTGCGTCCGCTACGGTCGCAGGTTCGAATCCCGCCTTACCGAGCGAGGTGGCGCAGTGGTTAGACACTGGACTCGCATTCGGGAGGATGACAGTTCAATCCCTCGTCCGGCCATTCTGATTTAGGTTTTCCGCGATTTCCCTAAATCGCTCCAGGCAAATGCTGGGATGGTTCCTTTGAAAGGTCACGGCCGACTTCATTCCCCATCCTTCCCTAATCCGATGAGACCGATGACCTCGATGTCTGGTCTCCATCTCCAAACAACCCGACCCAACCCCCAATCCTGTCAAGGGCATGGATGTGTGTGACGCCCTTAGGTTAGTTAGGTTTAAGTAGTTCTAAGTTCTAGGGGACTGATGTCCTCAGAAGTTAAGTCCAATAGTGCCCAGAGCCATTTGAACCATTTTTGAACTACGGGCGAATGGAAAAAAAATTGGTTCCAAACTGTGGGGTCCTGCCTACTCGTCTCGTATAGGGTGCCTAAAGGATGCTGCGTTCTCGGAATGCTATACAACAACTCAAGCAAATAACTTTAGTAGTTTTATTTTCAATAAAGCAGATTGAAGATACTCAAGTTTCAATCAACAAGCGTGTCGCAAGCGATGGGCGACATGCAACATAAATCGGACTCCTTTGCTATATACAATGTTCATGCAAGTTTGACACACAGTTTGTGGATCACTAATAACTGTTATCGTACCGTTCTCTGCTAGGCCTGTCCGTATACTGTCCGAATACTGGGCCAATGTTGAGACGACACTGAGCGGCCGAGGTTGACAGGAGCGGCGTATATATTATCCTATTGTAGAGGCCGCTCCTGTCGTGGTACCGTCCTAATCAGCGCACCATTGGCCGACGTCGTTTCACCGCCTTCTCTTCTCTTGCGTTCATCTTCGTTCCGGCACTTGTGGTTACGCCAGAACACAACCAAAGCACAAGTTTTATAGATGTGTTTCGTAAACCATTCTTGAAGATTAAACTTTTGCAAGTTAAGACAATGGTGATGCAAAAAAGTAATCAGCATTCCGAATTTAAGTTACACTTCTTTTTTATTACTTTTGTTGCGACATCACTTCACAATATAAAACATACTTGAAAATATCATCCTCGCTGTCAAAGTTCACATTTGATAAACTGACTACAATTTGCATCTTTTCAACATGACGACCAAGACTTGACTCTCTAATAACCGATTATGCGCCCAAAATTCAGAGTTACAAGTACGTCAAAGATCACAGTGAAAAAAGAAAGAATACACATAAGAATAATATCATTGCAATATAAACGTCAAAGTACCTCTACATTAATGAAATCAATCTCAATATTGTCTCAGAAATATGTTAACTATTTTACAGAAACACAGTAGAATAATGCTGGTATCGAGAGGTTGAGGTGAGGTGCCGTAATGGTTGCGTAACTCAAGTACCATTACAAGGTATAGAGATAAATTGGAGTAACAAAACAAATGACATCATACAAAATTGTTAAGGCTTTCGTGGCCACTTGTTGACAAACCGCCTATTGGCTTCTGTCTCGGGTTTTTCGAACGACGTTCATCTAATAATTTTACTGACGTTTCGCCAGCCACTCGTGCTGGCGAAACGTCAGTAAAATTATTAGATGAACATCTTCCGAAGAATCCGAGACAGGAGCCAATAGGCAGTTTGTCAAATGACATTGTGTACAGCAGGTGACAGAATTCGCTAGACCCCACTCCTCTCCTTGTCGTTAGGCTGAACTGCAGAGCTTTACTGCCTCTTACACAGCAAAACACACAAGGTGACGACGTGCTATCAATATACTATCTACAGACGTGAACTTGAAAAACTATCCGAGAACTGGCAGACTTTTTTTAGATAATGAGGGATGCTATATTTCTGCTGGTTACTTTATCTCTTAAGCTTATGTGCTGAGTTTAATAAAGTAACGATAGAACGCCTTTTAGTATACAGTCTACGAATACAATTGAATTATAACTTACGAAAAAAGTATTTTTTAATAAATCAGAGTATCCAAAATTATCATCAATTAGGAGGACAATATACACTTTTGGCTTTGAAACAATCTGTGTCTACGTTCAGCCCCCAATCATACTATAAGTAGCGTTGTTGGATGGATTACACGAAAAGATGCTTATGTCCCAGCAGGCGTAGATATACAACGTAATCAAGGTTTCAAATCATTCTGTGCCATGATTGAGTCAATACAACTGACAGAAAGAGACATCACAAGTGTGCAAATCTCCAAGTGTTTTACATTTAGATCTATAGGTTACAGAATTAAGTAGCGACATATTTTATGCGGGAGAAATTGTCTTAAGATTTATTTACCGGCTGTCACTTTGCTTGCTAGTGGCTCTTCTACAGAACAGGGAAGAATCATCCCTCCATCCGGATTAGAATGGAAAACTATTGAAAATTCCTCTTGAAGAGCGAACAGTTTTCCACTAAACTAGCATGCAACTGTAGCAGACATTATTCACTTGTTATCCCAATGATGGATAAGATGCGGAATTCACAACATATATGGTAAAGTAATCTTCAATGTTTGTTGCAACAGCTTCCAGGACTCAAAAACTAAAACCTCTACCTCTATGTCATTCCTCAAGTCATAATCATTCAGAATATTTAATCAGAGCCAGTGCTCTGCTTGACCTGACTAGCACTGTGAAAGCTCGCGGTTCAAAGATGTAGCAGCGATAGTTGCCACCTCATTGACAGGGGGCACAAATATCTAGTACAGGCCAATCCATAAATTTGTATTAGTGTAACTATGATCTGTGTGTAAACAGTAGCTACAAAAAATGTCCGACTGCAACTTGAACGTCATAAATAAAGGGCACGGAAAATAATTTGGTTGGCCTTCTTCTGCAGTAGCCGTTATAGCCATGTTTGTTTTTATGTCTTAAGTGCACTGCAATCTAAAACTCATTCAGTGGAACCAATTCGCTTTTTTAAAATCACCAGACGCTATTAACATTACGAGTAAATTACATTCGTTTTAATATTATATACTTGAAAACAATTTACTTTTAAATGCTTTCACTGACTGCACTTCCAACATGTAATAATACAAATCAAAAGAAGATAAAACACTGATTACGAAGTACAATGACCAACATATACGCCTCAGAAGCAGCGAAGAAAACCAACAGTTGAATAATTGCAGTAAAACTTCGATTCCAGTTTCTGATAACATGAAAAGAAAAAATATAGTCTGCTCATAATTATTACAATACAAGCGCTAATGATGCCTTGTCAATAAAAGCGAAAAGTGGCTGATTTCGTTATTTATAATTTTCGGACAGCTAATGACAGAGAGGAAACAAGCAGAGGTTATCCAAGGCTAACATGGGGCGGAATTTCTGAACATTATCTTACACTCGGTGCATTTTGCTCGTAATTGATTTTCAGGTTGCTTCTCACCAACGTCACCTCTAGGCTATCACAACATCCACATGGGAATTTTCGAAGTCTAACTGTTAAAACTTAATTGTATATTAAATATTATGTAAGATGAGGCTGAATCTAACTCAGTGCACAGTGCTAATTGTATCATCACTTCATCCTGGAGACTATTGGAATATCTTCGTAACGCTTTTATGGTAGATCCTGTGCACATCAACTTGTCTCCTTATAAAACTGCTCGTTGGTTCTTGCTTAGCAAAAAAGTTGAGGTTCATATAAATAAGGTAAAAGCAAAAGAACAAATAGTCAGAGAGACTAAACACCTCGTTTCTTACATCACCATAGAATAACACCAAAATACTAAACAGCTGATCCTTTGATATCTCAGAATGTGTCCTAGTTACCGATATCTCCTCTAGTCAGGTTGTGCCAGAAATTTCTTTTCTTTTCAGCCATAGTCAGAACTTCCTCATTAGTTATATGACCTACCAATCCAATCTTCAGAATTCTCCTGTAGCACCACATTTCAGAAGCTTCTGGTCCCTTTTTGTCTAAACTGTTTATCGTCCATGTTTCACTTTCTCACATGGCCGCATTCTATACAAATACTCCCATAAAAGACTTTCTAACACCTAAATTTATATTAAATGTTAACAAATTTCTCTTTTCGATAAACACTTTTCTTTCTGTTGCCAGTCCACATTTTATATATTCTCTGCTTCAGCCGTCACGAGTCATTTTACTGCCCAAACAGCGAAACTCATCTACTACTTCAAGTGTCTCCTTTCCTAATCTATTTTCCTGGGCATCACCTGATTTAAAAAGGCTAAATTCAATTATCCTTCTTTTCCTTTGCTGATGTTCATCTTGTTTCCTCTTTTCAAGACACTGCCAATTCCGAACAAATGCTCTTCCAAGTCCTTTGCTCTCTCTGACACAATTAAAATACCATCGACAAACCCCAAAGTTTTTATTTCTTTTCCCAGAATTTAAATTTATTGCACATATTTTTCGTTGTTTTCTTTTACTGCTTACTCAGCGTACAGACTGAATAACACTGGGGATAGGCTACAACCCTGTCTCACTCCTTTCCCAATGCTGCTATCCCTACTACCTTCAGAATTTGAAAGAGCGTATTCCAGTCAACATTGTCAAAAGCTTTCTCTGAGTCCACAAATGCTGTAAACATAGGTATGCCTTTCCTTAACCTATCTTCTAAGATAAGTCGTAGGGACAGTACTGTCTCACGTGTTCCTACATTTCTCCAAAATCCAAACTGATCTTCCCCGATGTTGGCTTCTACCAGTTATTCCATTCTTCTGTATGGAAAACGGGTTAGTGTTTTGCAACCATGACTCATTAACCTCATATTTCGGTGATAATCACACCCTCAGCACCTGATTTCTTTGGAACTGGAATTACTACAGTCTTCTTAAAGTCTGAGGGTATTTCGCCTGTCCTATATATCTTGCACAGCAGGCAGAAGGTCTGACAGAATGTCGTCTAGTCATGCGACTTTGTTTCGATTTGTGTGTTTCAGTGCTCTGTCGACTTCTTCTCGTAGTATCATGTCCCCCATATCCTCTTCATCTGCGTCCTCCATCGTTTCTATCGTACTGCCTGCACGATCGTCTCCCTTGTATAGTCCCTTTATATGCTACTTCCACCTTCTAGCTTTCCCTTCTTTCCTTAGGACTAATTTTCTATCTGAACTCTTGATATTCTTATGGCTGTTACTCTTTTCTCCAAAGACCTCTTTAATTTTCCTTTAGGAGTATCTGTCTGTCCTCTCTTGGTACACTTTTGCATTTACTGTTAATCTCAGACGTATGTTTCCCATTTCTCCTGCTTCGTATAGTGCATCTTTATATTTTCTCCTTTCATTGTCTAAATTCAATATCTACTATGTTATGCAATCATTTCTATTAGTCCCTGTCTTTTTATCTATTTGAGCTTTAGTTGCCTTTACTATTTCATCTCCCGAAGCTACACATTCGTCTTCTGCTGTAATCCTTTCCCCCGATCTATTCAATCGTTGCCCAGTGCTCCCTCTGAAACTCGGAACAACCTCTGGTTCCTTCAGTTTATCCAAGTCCCATCTACTTAATTTCCTAACTTTTAGCAATTTATTCAGTTTTAATCTACAGTTCACAACGAATAACTTGTGATGAGATTCCACACCTGCTCCTGGAAATGTCTTACAATTTAAGATCTCCATTAAATTTCGGGCATGCAGCCGCGCAAATAAAATTTCCTCCACTGATATTTCGGCCGCGATGTAATTCATCCATCCTGTGCGGCCATACCACAAATGTGTCGTCCATGCAACTCCAGAAGACCGTTGGTGTCAAACTTGCAGAGTCCAGTGCCTTGTCCTCGAAGTCTTCCATGAATAAATTAGCTATCAGAGGGGAGAGGGGCTTCCCGTAGCAAGGAAGCAATAGAGATTAGATTAGCTAATAATTTAATGAATAGAGATAATTTCTTTAATTTGGACATAGCGTGGAATCCGGCTCTTGGGATAATTAAACTGCAGAGAAGTCGTCATGGTGTCACCGCCGCCGATCATAGATCGATAAGCGAATCGAACGTCTGCACGCCTTCGCCACAGGCGGCGCATGTGTAAGCGCATTTCTTTGCCGTCGACCAGCGTCTGTGACCCAAATGCGCAGTACCGCAGCGGTGGAGCGCATGAGGACGCGCTTCGCGTCTTGTCGTTAGTCTTGTGACACACTCTGAGGATGGCCGGACGATACGCTGCTGAAATATCAGTGGAAGAAATTTTATTTGCGCGGCTGCATGCCCGAAATTTAATGGACTATGTATTACACCGCGAGAAGTTTAAATGCACTTCAATTTAAGATCTGATTTCAAAATCTCTGTCTTACTATTATATAATGTTTGAAACTTTTCGGAATCTCCAGACCACTTCCACGTATACAACTTTCTTTCATGATTGTTAAACCAGTGTTAACAACGATTAAATTATGGTCTGCGCAAAATTCTACCAGGCGGCTTCCTCTTTCCCTCCTTTTCCCCCTCTCCATATTCACCTGCTACTTTTCATTCTCTTCCTCTTCCTTTTCCTACGATCGTATCCTAATCCCCTGTCACAACAACATTTTCGTCTCCCTTAACTATATGAATAATTTCTTTTCTCTCGTCTTACGTTTCTTCAATCTCCTCGTCAGCTACTGAGCTAGTTGGCATATGAAATTAAATGATCGTGTGGCATTGTTCCCCGAGAGGCTCGGCCCGGGGAATTTCATCCGCCGGGTATAAGTCTTATTTCAAGCGACGCCACACTGGGCGACTTGCGCGTCGGTGATGATGAGGACAACACAACACCTAGTCCACGGGTGCAGAAAATCTTCAACCCGGCCGGGAATCGAACCCTGGCACGCTGCATGGTAGACAAGCACGTTACCAGTCAGCTAAGCAGACGGAAAGTTGGCAGATAAATTTTAACTACTGTGGTCAGTGTGGAATTTGTGTCTATCTTGGCTACAATATTACATTTCCCATGCTATTCATAATACCTTACCCGCATTCCTAATTGTTTATTTATTATTAAACCTTCTCCTTCATTACCTCTATTTGATTTTGTATCTATAACCCTGCATTTTCCTGACCAGACGTCCTGTTCCTGCTACCACCGAACTTCACATATTCCCATTATATCTAACTTCAACTTATCCATTTCCCTTTTTTAATTCTTCTAATCTACCTCCCCGATTAAGGGATCTAACATTCCACGATCCAGACCGTATAATGCCAGTAGTGTGTTTCCTGATGACGACATTCTCCTGAATAGTTCCCGCCCGGAGACCCAAATGTGGGACAATTTTAGCTCCAGAATATATCCAAGCGTTCACCATCATCATTTAATTATACAGTAGAGCTGCATGCCCTAGGGAAAAATTATGGCTGTAGTTTCCCGTTGCTTTCTGCCGTACGCAGAACCAGTACAGCAAGGCCCTTGTGGATGATTTTACAAGGCCACATGAGAGAATCATCCAGACTATTGCACTGTAGCAGCTGGAACGGCTGCTTCCCCTCTTCAGGAGTCATATGTTTATCTGGCCTATCGACAGGTAGCATCCACGATAGTATCAGTATCGCTAAGGCACCTAAGCCACCGCACCAACGGCAAGGTCCATGGTTAATGGGAGAATAAAGGCCAAGTATGTGTTACCGAAAACCTCTTGGAGTCGGTTTAGACACTTACGTTGATAACTCGAGTTCGCAATGAAGAGTGTCCGCCACCCAATACTATCATCATCGCTGTCTGGATACGCATTTATACCATTATCGGAAAAAATTGTTGTCAGCTCAGATCAACTCTTTAGCCTTGGTACCAACGAAATAGTTTAGTTAATCCTCACCAGTCTCTCCTTGATCAGCGAAGCTAGGATAAACAGTTCATTAGTTGTGCACCGCTATCGTCTCTGTAGCAGCTAGATAGCCTCCACATAAGTTCCAAAATCGTAATACGGAACGAGAAACGTGCACCGCTTCGCTACGTATAGCCGAACTAGCACCCTTTAATTTCGTCAGACCGCGCAGATTACGAGGAGAACCCACCATAAGTGACTCTCTGACACAGTCGAAACTTCGACTGGTGAAGCAAGAGGTGCAATAAAGAGACACATATTTGGTAGTACCAAGGGGAAAGGAGTTGGTCTGGGTGCGACTACAAATTTTCCAGTAATGGTATGACTGCATCGTGTAGTCAGATCGCATGCTTAGTTATATGTAGATAGTAACTGTTCTCGAAAGAACAGATACCATTGATTTGTTTGAACAAAGAGATATATATTTTGTCTAGGTTGTCAACACTCAATATTTTGATGCTACATAATCAGTTCACGCACACAGCATTAAACCAATGGGTTATGTATTGGCTAAGAGTACAGCTTCGAATTTTTGGCCCCCATGTTCATATCCAACAATATGTTGTTTGTTTTCCTTTGTTGGTCTCACTGTCACATTTTTTAATGTGAATATCATTACGAAAAGTGAATTCATTAACGTTGCTAAATACCTCGCGGTCTGATCATAATCTCGCAGCAAACTAAGAATATCAAAGCATCAAACCCTATCATGTATACCCTTTCTGAAAGGCGAATTACATGGCACATTCGCCCATTACAGAAGAAGTGCCCTACTCTCATGGCACAGCAAAACGGACATAACAAGTAGAAGCCATGAAACTAATAAATTACATTGCAGCCTCAAGCTTTCGTGAAAAACGCTTTGATGCATCTGGTTTGCCGAATTATTATCGCCCGGTAACAAGATATTTAGCAACGTTAGAGAGGTTGCTTTAAATAATACGATTGAAACTAAAAATAGTATGAGCGTGGGATACCGTTCTTCCCACACTGCTCGTGGTGCTCTGAATTGTTATGATTTTAATGTTTTTATGGAATTTATCACCCTTGGAAATGCACTGGTTCTCTTCAAGAATACAAGCAAAAAATCAAAACAAAAATTAGAATACTCGAATTTATATGTTTTCACTTTCAGTTACTGTTTCTTATTTGAGGTTGTATAAGATTTGTTATGATAAGGCCTATTCTAATAATATTTTGAAATGAATATTTATTTTGCCAGTAATCCCACGGTATTTCACAGTGTCACAAATAATACTGATCTCATTCATGTCACATACTTCCCCTTCAACAAAGAAAATAAACAATCTATGGTTGGATCTGAACACGGAGGGCAAAAATTCGAAACTTTGCTCTTATCTATTACGTTACCCATTCGCTTAGGTTAATGCCGTGTTCCTGAACTGGCGATATAGAATCAAAACTTTGTTACTTTCTCGGATTCTCCGAAACTATTGAACGTTGGCTCCTAAGACAAAATAGGTGTGCCTTTATTTTCACCCTTCCTTCACCAAGCGGGCTTTCGACTGTCTGGGGGCCACCACGGCAGGTTCCCCGATAAAATTACACGCTGCTACTTGGGCGTTGCGTCGAGACTAGAAGCAGTGCACGTTTCCATTTCGGTAGTACGAATTTGGAGCTTCTGTGGTGGTAATCCAACCGCTAGAGAGAACACGGTGGAACAGAAATGATGACTTTCTTCTCCTCCCTTTGCGGGTCTAGGCGCGAGTGGCGAGACTTACGGTTCAAATGGCTCTGAGCAGTATGGGACTTAACATCTGAGGTCATCAGTCCCCTAGAACTTAGAACTACTTAAACCTAACTAACCTAAGGACATCACACACATCCATACGTGAGGCAGGATTCGAACCTGCAACCTCAGCGGTCGCGCTGTTCCAGACTGAAAAGCATAGAACCGCTCGGCCACACCGGTCGGCGGTGAGACTTATCTAACCTATTTCGGTAGTACCGGGGCGATAGGAGTTGGTCTGGGTGTGACTACGAGTTTTTGCAGTATTGGTATAACTGCATCGTGTAGTCAGATCGCATGCTGCATTGCACTGGGGTTGTGATGACGATAGTTTCGCGTATTGAACGCTCCACATCCTGACCCAGAGTTACAAAAGAAAGTGTCTAACACGACTCGCAGAGGTTTTCAAGGACACGTATTTAGTGTATGCTACCTGTGTAGGGGCTATTTCAAAACGGGAGTACTTACGGAAGCAATGATTTAGGTTTGATTTCGATAAGTATAATTTATTTTATAAACCTCACTTCATCTACATTCTTTCCCTTACCAGTGTTCAACTTTTTCAGGTGTCTAGTCTCATGTTCGTTTGTCCCAATAGTTTCACCCTGTTTGTCCCTGACCTTCAACGTTTTACTCAAAGAAGAGGTGAAGAATAATTGTATCAGGTGAAAATTGATGTGTGCAGGATCGATCTTAATGGTGTTATTAATCCTGTCCAATTGTCTCGGACATGAAATGAAATCACAGTTAGCGTTGTCCACTGCGTTAGATTCAGCAGCAAGTTTCATAATACGTAACATACCAATCTGTTTTAATCAGTTCACTTCGATAATTCTCATATGTTATGTTAGACCAGAGGCGTCTTTAGTGTTAAGCCACCTCAACTTGGAGGCACTTTTTGCTTTATTGACAAAGCATCACCAGCAATTATATTGTAGTAGTTATGAACAGACGACATTTTTCGTTCCTTTGAATTTTGTATGATGACTGAAGTATTTTCCAATACTATTGTCTGCACTTTTTGTTCCTTGTTTCACATTCTCATCACAACTGCATCATCTTTCATGTTATCGGACTTGCACGGCAAGATTTCATTGCACCGTTTTCTTTTCTGATTTGAAATCATATGTTGTTCGCATTATGTGAAATTTGTTTCTGGATTTTTGAGTTTTGTAATCAGTGTTATTATGTGTTAGATGTGGTGCCAATGAAAGGCATAAAAACAAAAATTACTGTGACGGCTATGCAGAAGAGAGCCGTTCAAATAATTTCCTGTGCCCTGTATTTATGATGTTCAAGTTGCAGTCGGTGCATCTGGAAACTATCTGTAACCACACTTTAGACCCAAATCACAGATACACAAATTCAAATAAATGTCGTTGGCCCATACAAGGTGTTTCTGTCGCTAGTCCATGCGATGGCAGTTGGTACCACCACGTCTTTGAAGCAAGTGGCAGTGGTGTCTGATTAATCCTTTTTTAGGGCAGAGATCGAAGTTCCGTTGCAGAGAACTGTGTATTCACTTGTGATTCTGTTTCCTTCAATAGCGGCTTTTTGTATTTGATAGTTTTCTTCACTTATTAGTTGTTCTGGGGGGGGGGGGGCGGCTGTCTTTTGCTGCATTTGAAAATTTTCAAGTCAGTGTTGATGGTCGTTCGGCTGAGTTTCCATACCCATAAGATGTTCAGCAAGTGCAGAATGACAGCTGTTACTTTTCAGTCTCTTCGTGTTCTGTTCACTGAGTGTATGACAGCTGTTACATTCTAATCTCTTTGTGTTCTGTGTATCCTGTATTGAAGTTCCTGTTTGTCTGACCTGCAGTCATGGCATGTCAGTTGGTAAATACCAGATATGTTGTGTTTGCATTTGTTTGTACTGGTTCCCCTCAATTTTGTCTGCATTATGTTGCCTGTCTTACAGATTATTTTTAGACCTTTTTCAGTATGTTACCTGTTCTACAGGCTGCTTTGTTGTAACAGAAAGTGTACAATTTGCTTGTTGTCAAGGGTGTTTTCTTATTTATGTGCGCTTGTGTGTGTGTGTGTGTGTGTGTGTGTTCTGTGCGTTCGTATTCTGCGCGTTTTTCGTTTTGTGTGTTTATGTTCTGTGTCTGCGTTTTGAAGTTGGTGACAGGCTGTTTGTTTTTCGGTGCAAGGCGTCCCCTTTATTTTTGCTTTAGTTTTGAGATTCAGTTTCTCTATTAAGTTTCTATCATATCCGTTCTCTATAGGTATTCGTGTGATTATATGTAACTCATTTTTGTAATTGTCTTCACTGAGTGGAGTTTCGTTCACTCTGTTAAGTATATATTAGAAACCAGCTAGTTTGTGCACAGTCTGATGATTAGAGTATTTTTGTACAGCTGTGCTGATGTTGGTAACTTCGGGCTGAATATGGAGAATTAATGTTGGTTGTCATATTTGTGTATTATGAGGGTTTTTGGGTAAACCGTGTTGATATCACTGTGGAGTTGGTGGTTGTGATTGGGTGTTTTAGCTAGATGGTATATGGTGTCAGCTACAGAGCGATGTCAATATAATGTTCTGTGTTGTTTGGGTATTACTATTATTCCAAATCTTCTGTTTTACAAGTGTTTGAGGAAAATCTTGGCTAGAACTCCACTGACCGTTAACCCCATGGGAAGTCCGTCCTGTTGTGGGCAGATCTGGTTTTCAAATGAGAAACAGTCTTGTTCTGTGATTAGGTATGGAGCGGTAACTATTTATTTTATGTGGGGTTTGACTTTGTGTTCTTCTAATTGTTCTTTCACGGTGTTGATTGTTTCGGCATGTGGATATTCGTGTACAAGGATATGATTTGAAGTGATGTGAGTACTGCTCTTGTTGGTATGCTAATGTTTTTGATGTTTGTATCAGCTGTTTAGTGTTGTGTATGATTTCGTTGTTTGTGTATACATAGTGTTTGTGTAAGCAAGTGTGTATTTCTCTGGCTTGGTGATACGTGGATGCACTTCTGAAATTTACAATCAGACATATAAGAATTTCCTTCTTGTGAAGCTTTAGTAGGCTGTTCAGTGAAGGTGCCTTGGGGTTCTTTGGTTTTAGCCATTTCACTTGTTGATTTGTGAATATGTGTAAGATATCTTTCAGACGTTTCTGTGTATTTTACTGGTATTTTTGTGTTGGGTCTCCGGTTAGCTATTCTATATTGTTGTCTTCTGGAAACTTTAAGGTAATGTCTTCGTGTCCCTCTTGTTTTATTACTATTATGGTGTTGCCCTTGTCATATCTAGCGACAAGAGCCCGCTGTCATCAAGTTCGTTCATTATTTTCCTGGAAAGTTTTTTCTTTCTCGGTATTTGTTCCTGTCAGTTTTAATTATTGTTTCTTTCTTGTTCCGTATTAAGTACTCACTTTCTGCAATAAGATTCTCTACGTCTTGTGTGTAATGTGTGTGTTGACCTTGTATTTAGGTCCTTTCTCTAGCTAAATCACTTCTTTATTAGTTATCTGTATGTCAGTAAGGTTCACCAGGCGTTTGTAGATAATGTGTGGCTTTTTTTGTGTTCTGTTTTTTATGTATAACGATTTTCTTTGTTTCAAAAATATGTTTGGTTTTTTTTGTTGTTTTTCCCATTTTATTTTTATTAGTGTCTATGAGGGGTACACGAAAGGAACCTCCACGAAGACTGCAATAAAAAAAGAACAAGAAATGAGTAGCGCTCGGTGTTTCCTGGACAACGTCAGAAGACGCTACGAAGCGCGCTGATGGCAGATCGTCTCACAACCGGTCTCTATTCAAATGGACTGCATTCCGACCGGTCTTTCTCAAGGCCATTTGTTTTTATTTTCATAAACATAGAGGGATTTTCGCGAGAGAAATAATTTTATGTCAAAAATACACATGTGACATTCTGTTACTCTAGGAAACACGCAGGGAAAGTACTAAAAACCGTCCAAGAATTGCTGGTATGGAATTAATACTTGAAATAGCTCACGACAAAAACGGCAGTGCCATCTTTGACAGACCAAAATTGAGTATCACATCAGCCTCATTGTTTGGAGACAATAACCTCGAGCTCCTCACACTGCCAACTCCATTCTTCTGTGTAACATCGCTCTACAAACCACCCGATGCTAATTTCAGCAATAAAACACAATACAACTTCCACGATCAGGACGCGAACTTTGTCATAGGCGCTTTCAATTGCAGAAGCACGTCTTGGGGATACCCAGATACTGACACAAAGGGAACGAGTCTAGAAATATGGGCTGAGGCTCATGATCTACATCTGATCCATGATCCGAAGCTCCCACCTTCTTTTAACAGAGGCAGGTGGAAAAGAGGGCACATCCCAGATAACAACCGAGCGTGGTGGCGCAGTGGTTAGCACAATGGACTCGCGTTCGGGAGGACGACGGTTCAAACCCGTCTCCGGCCATCCTGATTTAGGTTTTCCGTGAGTTCCCTAAATCGTTTCAGGCAAATGCCGGGATGGTTCCTTTGAAAGGGCATGGCCGATTTCCTTCACAATCCTTCCCTAATCCGAGCTTGTGCTCAGTCTCTAATGACCTCGTTGTCGACGGGACGTTAAACACTAATCTCCTCCTCCTCCTCCTCCTCCCAGGCCGGCCGTTGTTTCCGAGCGGTTCTAGGAGCTTCAGTCCGAAACCGTGCTGCTGCTACGGTCGCAGGTTCGAATCCTGCCTCGGGCGTGGATGTGTGTGCTGTCCTTAGGATAGTTAGGTTTAAGTAGTTCTAAGTCTAGGGGACTGATGACCTCAGATGTTAAGTCCCATAGTGCTCAGAGCCATTTGAACCAATCCTTCTCCCAGACATCATCTTTGTTTCTTCAAAGGTAGCTGTACAATGTATGACGACTGTAGGAGAGCCCATCCCCCCTACCCAAAATAGACCTCTCATATCCACTGTGAATCCTGTAGTAGCGTCTGAAGAGTTACCATTCAAGAGGAGATTTAACTTCAAGAAGGCTGACTGGCAGAAATTCAGTGAAGACCTTGATTCAAAAGTGATAAACATACCACCGCAACCTGAAATGTACGACATATTCATCAAATGCGTCCAACAAGTTTCGAGGAAAACTACCCCGAGAGGATGCAGAACTCAGCATGTTCCAGGCATGTCCAGTGACGACAAACTGTTGTTAGAAAGATACCAAGCTCTCTATGAAGAGGATCCATTTGCAGAAGAAACGATTCAAGCTGATGAAGTATTGCTGCAAGCCATTTCAGCAACTCGCAAGGGCAAGTGAAGTAACCTGGTAGAGAACCTCGACATGAATGTTAACGGTAGACAAGCCTGGCAACTGCTTAAAAACCTGAGTGGCGGCCCTGTAAAACCACAAGACAATTTTACGAGTGTGACTCCTGATAAAGTGGCAACCCCTGCTGAACGACAAAATACCAGGAAGGACGCCCAAAGAAACCCTTCAGCGCGACCCATGGCTGAACTCGAAGCTGCCATTTCCAGTTTGAAGATGCACAAGGCTCCAGGTATCGATGACCTTAGAGTTGAACAGATAAAGAAATTCGTTAGTAAACCGATGGAGTGGTTACTAAGCCTAATGAACACATGGGTCGCCAAGCCACACATCCCCAAAATGTGACGGAAGTCTCGAGTCATTGCAACACTAAAACCTGGGAAGGAAACAAACGATCCGAAAAATTTTCGACCTGTCTCCCTTTTATGCCACACCTTCAAGATATTAGAACGGCTGGTACTTAACCAAATCAGTGCCACCCTCGAAGTGAAGCTTATCCCACAACAAGTAGGCTTTATTGCTGGCATCTCATACTGTAGTCAGATCTTGAATCTAACCCAGCACATCAAAGACGGTTTTGAGAGTGGTGGGATTACTGGAGTCGCTTTTGTTGATCTAACAGCCGCGCACGACACTGTGCATCATACGAAACTGTTAATGAAAGTGTGTGACATAACTAAGGACTACCAACATCCTGAGACGCCCTGCTAAACCAGCAGGACAGGACGGGTAGTTTAAACTGTGAAAAGGGGCCAAAAGAAACGGCAGTCAGTTACACTCGAACATACAACTTTATTTATTTGACCAAACATCACAAGAGCCAAAAAATTTTTTTAAAAGCACAGTATTAATTTTTGGAACTTAATAAGTGGCTGAATACGCCATACAATCTCATGCCTTAAGGGCAAGACCACTTTAATTTAAAATCGGCTGAAAGCCAATAACTTAAGACTCAAACCAAATTAGAATTTTTAAAGGGCAAAAGGCTTTATCTAAAAACAGTTCTTTAATTAGGCTGAATGCCCAAACAATCTGACACCTTAATAGGAAAACAACTTTAATTTAAAATTCGGATAAGGGCCCATCGCTGAAGACTCAACCAAAATAAATTATTAAAAGGCCAATGGCATTACCATAAAACAGTTATTTAATTAGGCTGAAGGCCCAAACAGTCTGACACCTTAAGAACAAAACAACTTTAATTTAAAAATCGGCTGAAGTCCCATCACATGAGACTCACACCAAACTAAATTTTTAAAAGGCCAAAGACCTTACCTTAGAACAATTCTTTAATTAGGCTGAAGGCCCAAACAATCTTATGCCTTAAGGGCAAAACAACCTTAATTTTAAAAAATCGGCTAGAAGCCTTACAAATACAAACAATAAAAACAAATAAGGAATGGCAGTACACCCGACGGTGCTCAGAAGTTTCCGAGGGCCGGCCTGGAATTCAAACACTAACGCTCGTTTAGGTGAGACAGGCAGTCGGACCAACCATTGTCGATGCGACGACAACCCAGCCGATAGACAGTCACCAGACCCACCGACAAGATAACTTCTGCTCCACCGGGCCAGCACACAACAGAGAATTCAATGAAACAATGTAGAAAGTATTGGCGCCCACAACCAATTATACATTGAGCTGTCAAACTACACACCTTGCTGGACAGCGACAACATGATGAGGAAAATACACTGCTCGAATTTCCGTCGACGGCCAAAGCAGGTAACTGGAACGTTAACAGCCACGAGGCAGAAGATTCCGCTGGTGCACTTCAATTAAAAATAACCAAGTACAGTTAAACTCCACTGGAGGTGGCTAAAATTTGCCAACTTGAAAACATACGTTGTTGCTCGCGTTAATGTCCCAACAGCCAACAACGAAACCCAAACGACACAATGTGAACAGTCGTGATTTGCTGGTAGATTAAGTCAAAACTCAACTTTCGTGACCAGGATCGATGAGCCACGGACCTCGTAGCAATGGGAACAGTACCACACACTCCGACCGCGCGTAGACGCTGCCAGCGGCCCCGGCCAAACTATGCGCCGCGGAGATTTCCTCGCTGCTCCAAGCCAACCGACCAACTGGTCGCACACAACACTGCCGGGAACTATAAGCGCCAGGCCACAGATAGTACAGAGAGCGAATATCGATACAAACTGCTGCTGCCACTCGCTGAGAGAGAGGATAACAGCACAATCTTGATAACCGCGGGAGACTAAACAGCAACCAAGGCTTAATCCAACGCATAACATGAGCCAGCCACGGTTCACATCCCTTATTAGCACGTTCCTTCAGAACAGAAGATTCCAAGTTTCGTTACGGGGTAAGAGGAGCAGATGGCGAGCGCAGAAGTATGGTCTCCCCCAAGGCAGTGTGCTCGCTCCAGCACTGTACAATACACAAATGATCAGAAAGTACCAGCAAGTACTAGGCTCTTCAAATATAGTGTTCAGAGGACAACTTTCAAAGAAGTAGACGGAAAGTGCCTCTAGCTATTGATGAACTCTCCAAGTACCATGATGCCAACCACCTGAAGCCCAATCCCAGCAAAACTCAAGTGATCGCCTTCCACTTACGAAACAGAGAAAGTCAGCAAAATCTGGGCATCACATGGCGAGAGAGCAACTGACTCATTGCCCAACACCAGTCGACCTAGTTGTCACACTGGACAGGGCTCTAACGTACAGGCAGAAGTGTCTAGACGTGAAACAGAAAGTCAAGTGATTGGCAGCAACTGGGGAGCCAATCGGCACCTCCTGAGGACTTCTGAACTTGTGCTTTGTGTATCAGCCGCTGAGTATGCTGCTCCTGTGTGAAACGCTTCAGCTCATGATACGCAAGTCGATACTGCGATCAACGATACTGCAAGGACCATCTCAGGATGCTTGAAGCGAACACCAGTGCAGAAATTGTATCCGATTGCTGGAATAGCCCCACCCAACATCCGGAGGGCCATTGCTGCAGACAATGAGGGAACATAGCAGGAGAATGACCGCTGTATGGTCATCAGACAACTAGATCCTGCCTTAAATCCTGCAAGAGTTTCCTTGCTGGGACTGCGCCAATGGAGGGAGCACCAGAGATAATTCGTCTTGCAACTGTGGAAGAGCTCACTGCCCGTAGATGTATCATCATAAGAAGAACTAGCTCCTGGCACAAACCTACAATACCCTGTGTGGAGGTCCCTCAACCGCCAACGAGTGGGCGTTCCCAGATGTAAGGCCAACCTGAAGGAATGGGGAATCCTTCCAGCGAGCGCAGACGCCTCTTGCGACTGCGGGGCTGAAGAAGATCCAAGCCACCTATTTGTATGTCCTCTCCTGGACAACCCGTGCACAATCCTGCAAGAGTTTCCTTGCTGGGACTGCGCCAATGGAGGGAGCACCAGAGATAATTCGTCTTGCAACTGTGGAAGAGCTCACTGCCCGTAGATGTATCATCATAAGAAGAACTAGCTCCTGGCACAAACCTACAATACCCTGTGTGGAGGTCCCTCAACCGCCAACGAGTGGGCGTTCCCAGATGTAAGGCCAACCTGAAGGAATGGGGAATCCTTCCAGCGAGCGCAGACGCCTCTTGCGACTGCGGGGCTGAAGAAGATCCAAGCCACCTATTTGTATGTCCTCTCCTGGACAACCCGTGCACAACACAAGATGTTTATGAAGGAAATGACAAAGCTATCGCAGCTGCTATTTGTTGGAAATGCTGACCGGACACGGAAATGAAATGAATGAGTGTTTCTGAGTTTTATTTGACAGTATTTATAACGTCATTTCATATTTAAGAGATTTTGATCTGGTTTCCTAGCTCCAGATGAATTTCGAATGATTTGGCATTGAGTTCCTGCTTCTTTCTATGTAGATATCTAATTTCTTATATCAGCCAGCCAATTTCGGATTTGTGCCTGTCGTGTTAGATTGCGGGTAATTTGGTGTGCGCAACGTGGTGGGCTACTAATATGCTCTTGCTGTAAATTGTGTGTGTTTTTTTTTTGTTTTAATATGCTGTACGTAATAATGCTTAGCACCCGCTCCTTGTATGATGATTGTCCTTTACTATGTTTCACTGGAGACAGTATTGGAGGCTCTCTGTCCAACAAGGATGTTGAACTACACGGCTCGACACCTGTTTCACTATCACTTTCACTTGTTAAGCACGTATCGTCGTCATTGTACTCATGTACATTTTCCGCACAGTCGGGCTTATCGGGCACCACACATTGCACTGACGTATCTTCCAGAAACGCTAATATTTTACCTGGCACGTCTTTCTCATTCTGCGAAGATCCTGGATTTTGACGAAATTGCAACTTCGCCAACTTGTATTGTAGACACAATGCAATGTTTGATTTTTTTATCGTTGGAATTCCTCTAGTTTGTATCAACACCATTAGCACTGTAGCATGGTTGCGAGTTACTTGTCGACTAATCAGTTCAACTAGGCTTCGAAGCCAACGCTGTGTTCACCATTAGGTACTTCCATTCGTGTCGCCAGTTCTAATTAGAAGCCAATATTGTGTTTCATGGTATACAATATGTGAGGTGTCGAATGCCGTAAGCATCATTCGCCTTTTGTGACCTCGCACTGAGGGGTTCCTTGTTAGCCCTTGAGGTATTTTCAAATAATGCAGCATATTTATCGTAATAGCTTCTCCGAGTATAACAGGAAGTAGTTTCCTACGTTATGGTGACATCAAAGGACATTCCAGAATGTCCAGCGCAGGTCGTGACTACTTGAACACTCTTGTCGTCTGCGATCAAACAGCAGTAAATTCACTTATCGACTGTTTTGGTTCCTCGTCTGAACAGCTCGAGCATACAAGCCGCCGTCCAGCCTTCTCACAATCAGAGACATTCAGATACATCATTTTCAGGGTGAAAGTGGTGTTCACAGCGATATTAATGCAATGAGTGGAGCAGTTCAGTGATAGCAACTCCGCAAGGAATAATTATGTTAGTCGTATCATATGCGAAAAGCGTTAGTGTTCTCAATACACGAAATGTTAGTCCCACTTTCTCAGCTACCTACAGCATTTCTGAGTTAACGTTTTTTGGCTTCCTGATTCAGACTATTATTTTTTTTTTCTTTTCCATGAAATGAGATCGAGCGACACCAACGCATTCCCTGTAACTGTAATGGACAGAGTCATGTAACAGCTTTTAGTGAAATCTTCGGTCAAAATTTCGTCTGCAGCGGGGACGCACATATTCTATACGGCATCTAAAAGCTGCGGCTACCACAAAAGAAACAAAACTTATCCGAATCTGTGGAAAAAATTAACATTTGGGTGGACATTTGTAAATCTCTAATTCCTCTCTCTCAAACCCCACCCTATGGGGAGAGAGGGAGAGTTTTAGTTTCAGCGAATCAAAATTTACGAAGTAAATAAGTACTTTTTATTTATCCGTAACCATTTTCCACGCAAAAATGAGAACATGGATTTTCTTGAATTACAGCGCCAACTACCAACAATCAAAACAAATGCTTAAGACAAAATGTACATAGTTTTTTATGTAGAATCTGATTGTGCAATAAAAAATGGGGGTTCCCATTTGAAATTTTAAAGTTGCCTCCCGCCCCACCACCAGGGGGCTGGGGTGGCGGGCTAATTTTAGCACCAGCAGATGTCCCCTCGAAAATAATCAACTTTGTGTTGTACACATTTTTTCGTGTGAAGCTTATTTTTCTAGTTATTCTGGTTTGTCAACTTGAAATTTACATCCTGTATAAGGAAAAACCAATTAGTTGGTGCTCTTTCGCCAGTTTTCGTTCAATGTTGGTTATTGGTGACAAGTTCGTATTATGTCTCATCTGTCAGCACGTGTTGGAATTCGAAATGGCGGAGTCGCGACCTGTCAAAACTATGGTTTATCGGCTGGCTACATTATTTCTCGCGTTGGTGAGCATCTCACAAGTGCCAAAGGAATTTGGAACCTTTGGGTTCAGGAGACCCATAAAGCCATGCGGAGTATCAAAGTTCTCATGCAACTTTGGCATGGTAAGATAGCTGTACAGGGTTGGACAAACATATGGAGACACCGTGTAACGCCGGAAATGCATATCCTCCTATTTCCATCTATTGTACTACAAATTTTTTCCTTATTTTGTTACCTGAAGATATGACATTTCTGTATCTTTATATATCGTAACTGATGCATTTATGTCGATGTACAATGGGTTTGTTTTGTAAATACTATTTGTATTTTTACGCTGGGTCTTGCCCAGGGAAAACTATGCTATCGAACGTCTACACCGATAGGTCGTGTGGAGAACCAAAGTGTTTAGGATCTTCGGTAGTGTTGGCTCAGCAACGGGCAGAGAGAGTCTGGGTGGAGTAGGGCGGTGGAGCAGGTGTGTTGAGTGACACTCGCGCGAGTTGCCGCGCTTTCGGGGTTTGGCAGCATGTAACTGCGCTCGACTTGCTATGATAGTTTCTGACGCGGTGTCCCGGACGGGAAGCATTAGCTGGCACACACCAAGAGCCCGTTTCGCCTGGTGACCGTGTCGAGAAGAAGGCGCGCCAACATCCAGCTTCTGCAACAGCTATGGCCGACAATAACTGATTGTCACCACCTCCTCGATCGATGACTTCAAACCTTCAATCAACCAACAAGGAAGACTGAAAGCACGTAAGGTTTTAGAACTGTATGGCAGACCTCAGCTTTTCAAACTGTTCCATTTGCATCACTAAAATACAGCAACTTAGCATGAACCTTTGTTTCTCATTGTCCCAATTGCATTACCAAGCAGGGTCCCTTCCTTTTCCGAAATGAACCCATGTGTCGTTGATATTCAAACACCGGCATTAAAGTAATATCATTCCATTTCACTGCTTTAATTTCAAAGTTCAGTTAAAGTATTCATAGCTGGCTACAATATTATGATTACACAAGCAGAAATTAAGAGTGCGAGTTTTGTTACCATATTTTAGCTTACCTCTGACTGCAGCTCAGCTTGGTACTTATTAGATTTTACTATTGTTAATTGTTCAAAATCATTTAATTCAAGTTCAAAGTTAAATCTCTTGGTTCTAAATTGTGTAGATTCAGGTAGCTTTTGAGATGATTGTTGAGGTAGCCCAAGACTAACCTTATTTTATTTAATTTCGTAGTGCTTCAGAAGCAAAGTTCACTATTAATTTCAGTCACTAAATTAACTTTCAATTTTCCGGTTTTATTAATTCTTTTGGTAAATTAAGTCAGAGTGTAGCGAAATTTATTACTTCTGATAAACATTCGGTTTTCACACAACACATGTCAACCTTCAGTTGCCACGCTTTTAGTGCTAATTGTATGTGCATTAACCTTTCTTTTTCGGTTACTATAGTAGTTGTCCATAGGACTGGCGAGCGTAATTTTGCCCAAATCTCAAATATCTAATTAACGTCAGTTAATTGTTAACGTAACGACCGCATATTTACTTTCTTTATCAACTTCACCCTTTTTCAAAATTAATTTCCACCAATTTCATTTGAATTTTTTCCTTTCATTTAGATGTAACCCTTCCTCCCTCTTTACCGACAGATTAACTTCGGTGACGATTGCTTTTCCCAAATTTCCATTAGGTACACGCGGTTTAATTTTTCACTGTCATTAAGGTCGATAAGTGAGGGGGAGGTTACCAACCACGAGAAATGTGTACTTGAACATAAATGCAGATGGTAGTCAAGCCTGTAGGTTGCGCTACGGCAGTTGTACAATGTCCTGAATACTTTCCAATGTCAATTGTCGTTCGAACAGTGTTCTGTGTGGTCGTGAATGCATTATGTCGAACGTGGGAAAATTTGTGGTGTTCGTATGGTGGGTGCTTCCGTAACTAATAGAGCCGAAGTATTTGGTGTCTGAAGGAACAATTTATTGATGATTTATATGACATTCAGGGAAAGTGAAAAGACATCATCTACTAAATCACAACGCGAACGAACCTGTATGTAGAGTGATCGTGACAGACGGTAGTTTAAGAGGATTATGACGAGAAATAAGAGAATGACAGATGCAAAAGTCACTGCAGAACTGTATGTCGCACTAGTGAATACTATTAGCACCAAAACGACACGAAAGCAGCTCCGGAAATAGTGAATTTCAAGGAGGGCAGGAATTCTAAAGCTGCACAGTAGTGATGCAAATGCTCCTAACAAGACAACCTGGAGCCAGAGTCATAAAAGCTAGATTATGGAACATTGGAAGAATGTCTTTTGTTGTATGTCTTGTTTCACACTATTTCCAACTACTGGCAGAGTTTAAATTGTAAGACTGAAACACGGTGGGGAATTGGCGATGATTTGGGCAGCCATATCGTGGTATTCCATGAACCCCTTAGTTACTTTGCAATGTAACATTACTGCCAAGGACTGTGTGATGATTTTGGTTATCAGGCCCATCTCATGGTACAATGTTTGTTCCCCAGTGCTGACGCCGTATTTGAGGAGTACAGGGTCACCGTTCGCACAGCTCACATCATCCATAACTGGTTTTGTGGACACGAGGATTAACTGTTGCATCTACGCTGGCCATCTCAAACACCAGATCTCAATATTAGTGAACGTGTGTGGTTACTTCTGGGAGAAGCGTGCGTGATCACTCTCAACCACCGTCATTGTTACCATATCTTGACACCGTTATGCAGCAGAATTATATAAGATGTCCTTGAAAACAATAAAGTACCTCTGTTTCATCATGCGGAGGCGTCTGCAAGCTGGTCTGAATGTCAACGGGGTTCCTACATCGTGTTAGATTTGGCGTTTCCACACACAGTCTACGAAAAGAAAACGACACACCAGAAAGGAATTCTCGGAATGGGTCGGAAATCGGCAGAAGTGATGTATATGGCCAGACAGACAAATGATTACAATTTCATAAAAATTTGGTGATTTATTCAAGAGAAAGGGCTTCACAAATTCATCAATTCAATAACGTGTTGGTCCACATCTGGCACTTATGAAAGCTGTTATGTGGCTTGGCATTAATTGACAGCGTTCGTGGATGTCCTCCGCAGTGATATCGTGCGGAATTCTGTCCAATAACTCCGTTAGATTGTGAAAATACCGAGCTGGTTGGAGGGCCCTGCCCACAGTTTTCCAACGAGAGATTTGGCGACCTTGCCGACCAGTGCTGAGTCTGGCAAGCAAGAAGAAGGACCATACAAACTCTCGGCTTTTGAGGCCGGACATTGTCTTTCTGAAATGTAAGCCGAAAATGGCTTTCAATGAAGGCCAACAAAACGGGGCATTAAATATCGTCGACGAAACTTTGTGCTGTAAAGACGCCGTGGATGACAACTAACCGGGCCTGTTATGAAATGAAATCGCACCTGCGACCATCAATCACGATTACTGATATCGATAGTGAGATACTACTTGTGACACTCATTTAATGGTGGTTATATGAGTTGCATCTTCTATTGTTCATTGTTTTCATGTCATTCTGAAGGTAGTCTGCGTAAACCAGTTATGTTGGCCACTGATGCAATGTGTACACGAATGGTGTTAACCCCCTTACCGTCGTCAGCTACGGTGAATTCCCCAGTGTTCTCGGCGTTTCTGTGCGCAGTTTACATATGTGTGTGGACGGCTCTCCTGTATTGGCGTATGCTTTCTCAAATGGTTCAAATGGCTCTGAGCACTATGGGACTTAACATCTTAGGTCATCAGTCCCCTAGAACTTAGAACTACTTAAACCTAACTAACCTAAGGACATCACACACACCCATGCAGGACGCAGGATTCGAACCTGCGACCGTAGCAGTCCCGCGGTTCCGGACTTCAGCGCCTAGAACCGCACGGCCACCGCGGCCGTCTATGCTTTCTCAATTAAATGTTGTAATCCTCAGAGTTTCTGTCTTGTTGTCATATTAGAGGTACGTTATTTGTAATTGTGGATTGTTGGGTGTCTATTACAATCTGTGTTGTGACTGTGCGGTTACGGAAACCCTCTCTTTTCTCCCTTCTTCGCCCCTCCTTCCGACCACCACCCATTACATGTCACGTTTCCGCCCTTTTGTAGCTGTTATAGCATAGACTATGTACGTGCCTCTTCAAATGGTTCAAATGCCTCTAAGCTCTATGGGACTTAACATCTGAGGTCATCAGTCCCCTAGAACGTAGAACTACTTAAACCTAACTGGCCTAAGGACATCACACATCCACATCCGAGGCAGGATTCGAACCTGCGACCGTAGCAGCATCGCTGTTCTGTACTAAAGTGCCTAGAACCGTTCGGCCACAGCGGCCGGCGACATACCTCTTACCCACTCTCATTGGTAGCTGGTTGTTTCGTGACACAATTGTTGGTGGACTTAGTTGGGATTATCTGATCACGCTTGGTTTCGTACATGATAAATAGTTTGTAGCGTACTTTAGAGGATTTTTCTGGGTTTGATCTATGCTAGCGTGTACGTTGCTGTCATTGGCCTCTAATTAGGTGCCTGGTGCTAGAACTGTGTGCATTATCTCCAGATTTATAACTAGATATCTTTTCATGTCTTCTTCCCCTTAAAACGCAATTATTTTAGTAGTATGTGACATATTTAATGGTCATGCACCCGTCTTCAGTTTTTCATGGCTTTGCATTTCCCCTCCCTTAGGTTCCGCTGCGCACGAGTTGTGGCATTGCCAGTGTTTTTATTGTCACCTTACAGATTGCTGTCACGTGTTCATAGTCTTACATTAAACGGACGTATTGGATTTACTTATTACTTAATTATTGGCATGCTTGTGGCCTCCTCACTAGTCAATTAATAATGTGGTTTATCTTTTAGACGATATTTATGGCCTGTATGTTTCTTTTCAAATTTTGCGTGGATGTAATGGCTCTTGGTTTTATGTGGTTGAAAGACCAAGTTGTGTACTGGTTACAGTATATTTATTCATAAGTATATGTAATTTCAAATTTTATTTTATTTTTTGTGTTCTCTTGTGGTTAATACATATGAGTACTTTTTGAGTTGATTTCTAGTCAGAAAGGCTTTCTGATACTTCATGAATAGCTGTTGAGTTATCCATTATGGTGCACTGCATTCTTCCGTGCTGGTTAGATGGTGTCCTTGTGTGTTATTGGTTCATGGCAGTACATAATATATGGATGCATTTGCACATGAATTTTGTTCATCATGAATAGTTTCTTGTGGGGGGTTTTCGTATGTTCTGCACGTGTTATGATCATAGGCTGTGTCCTACATTTGCTCCTCTAACATGTCTTGGACATATGACATAAGTGGTCCCTTCAATGTTTTAAATCTCAGATTTCATACCTTGGCATGATTCATGACGGATACATGTCATTTTGACTGGCATTTATATTTTGTTGAGCCTGTCATTCAGCAAGGACTACTTTCTCACAAATGTGTAGATGTTGTTCATCCTGAACATTATCTTGAGCTCTATATATTCATTGTATGGTATGACTCTACATTTGGTCTCTTGGCACGTTTTTTGGACGTTCGTTTTATACGTTTGACATAAATATGCCTATATTAGATTTTCAGCTTATAATTTGTAAATCTGATGTGATGCTGTCCTTGTGCAAGGACCACTTGCATATAGATGCGTTCTGAGGTTATAGTTTCTTCCATACATTTATCATTTACTACAGTTATTTTTGTCGTTCAGTAGGTTGTTTCAGGATTGTGCAAATAATACATCGTCCAGGTGCCCAATAAAAATCATGGAATATTTAATTAATGAAGTTATTAATAAATAGTAAATTTGTACAATATAAAGAGTGGAAATCCGCTATGCCATATTTTAGGCATGTGACAATGGATGTATTTACTGGTTTTATCAAATGATTACTGTAAATTCACTTGCAGAGTCTTGTTCTTGATTCTCATTCTGTTTTTAACCTGTCACTGTATTGCATGGTTGATAATTTGATGATGTTATCATTGCCGTTTATGTATACAGACCTGAAGATGATGCACTGAAGCACCGAAACTGGTAGCCATACAATAAATGACATCATAAGGACGGCTGTAGGTGTTCCATATTCTTACATAAGTGAATGGCCGATGTCTCCCAGACCTTCAGTCACAAGGGTGGACATACAAAAACTTACCTTGGCCAGCAAAGTCGCCGGATCTCTCCCGAACTGAGAAGTTTGGAGCATTATGAGCGGGGCTCTCCATCCATCACCGGAGTTCGACGATCTAACGCGACAACTGGACAGATTCTGACGTGATATCCCTCAGGAGGACATCCACCTAATTTGTCAATCAATGCCAACCCGCATAACTGCTTGCATAAGGGCCAGAGATGGACCAAAACGTTATTGACTTGCTTCATTTATGAAGCTCTTTCTCTTGAATGAATCATCCATGTTTTCTGAAACAGCAATCATTTGTTTATCTGTTCTTGTACATCACATAATCACATCCACTAATTTCCGTCCATCCGAATACTTCGTTCGTTCCTTTTTTCATCTTAGCCATGTAGAAGGCAATACAGCCGCGTGACGTAACTTCTGTAAGGAAATGGTTTGTTTGCAGCGAGACTGTTATCCACACTGACAGTGTGGCGACATGGTCTGAAAGCAGAGTGATCATTGTCACGGCGTCTACTGACGAGGCAGTAGAAACAGGTGCGTCGACAATGGTACAGCCAACGACAACAGTGGACACATGAGTGGCACCACGTAATATTTTTTCAGATGAGTCTCGGTTCTGCGATGGCACAACGATGGATGGATCCGTTTCAGGAGTCTTAGGAAAACAAACAGTTCCATATTGCATCCATCATCGGGGCCAGCACCTTTCGCAATAGTGTGCGGTGACATTAGGTACCAAACACAATAACTTCTGGGTGGCATAGCGGGTAATGTGGACAGTAGCCGCTACATTTCCGATTTGTTTAGGCCGGTGGCTGTGTCCTATCTGTTGTGTCTTCGTAATCTTATCCCTTAACAAGCTAACACAAGGCCGCATGCAGCCCATTCTGCCTTAATGTATCTCTATACAGAGGGTGGCCAACTGTTGTCGAGGTTAGCACGTTCTCCAGATCACCCACTGACATCTGACCATGACTTGCTGAGAGACTGACGCACCACCGATTGCAAACACTACGATTTTGAACTCCGGCATTAAGTTGAATCAGTATGGAGTGACATACCCATTCTGTTACCCATGCTGAATTAAACACGATGCTCAACGGCTGTATGTGTTCCATTTTCTTACATAAGTCCGATGTCTCCCAGACCTTCAGTCACAACGATGGACGTACAAAAACCTACCTTGGCCAGTAGAGACACCGTTGCTCCCAGAGGTGGCACCTATGTGTACTGAATTTCGTATCCAAATCATCGACATATTTAATCATTAAATTCTTATGGTCGTGGCTCGTAGTCATGTAGAATTTTTTTGTACATCATGTTCGCCATTGACTGTATTGACTCAATAGCGAAATAGATAATTCAGTCAATTTCCGGCTTTATGCCTACTGTATTTTTTCCATCAGTTGCAATGTATATATTTTTTCCTTTATCGATATTTTCTTTATTGTTATTTCGCCCCATATGGGTGAGATGTTGGTCTGTCAGTGGTTCAATATTCCGCTCTCCAGGCGAACAAATTAAAAATTATAATGAGAATGAGAAGAAATTAGGGCTGCTTTTCTATTTTAAATTAAAAATCAAAGATGGACAGCTAAAAAACAGAAATACACACATTTTAAAAACGGGGCACAGAATGGTGAAATTCTTCTGAGGAAAAACACTGAAGCAATGTATTATCACTTAAAATCTGAAGGGGTGTGGGTAGAAGAGATTGGGGTCAATTAAGTAGGAAAACTGTGGAGAAAAAGATGGGGATTGAGGTGGTTAGTGGGGGTACATACCGTAGGAAAGACAAAGGATGAGGTGGAGATTGGTGTGTGGGTAGGGTAGTGGTAACAAGGCTGTACATAGGTAAAGAAAGTGATATGTAAGATTACTTCAAATGGCTCTCAGCACTATGGGACTTAACTGCTGAGGTCATCAGCCCCTAGAACTTAGAACTACTTAAACCTAACTAACCTAAGGACATCACACACATCCATGCCCGAGGCAGGATTCGAACCTGCGACCGTAGCGGTCGCGCGGCTCCAAACTGTAGCGCCTAGAACCGCTCGGCCACCCCGGCCGGCTACGTAAGATTACTGTTGTCATCTTCTGCATGAGCACTTTAGCCACTGCAATATCTTAAGAACAGATAACATTTGTACCTTTATTCCAGCCAGTCACAAAATAAATTTTTTATCCTGTCTCGTTATATCTTAAGACTATATAATCACACAGTTGTATGCTGTCAACGGATGTAAAATAGTGTTATGAAGCTTATAACTGTTATCGCTGGAATGTACTATCTGTGATAAATGCGCATAAAATATGAGATGCGAATGTATTTTTGCTCCAGCGGTCTCAGTTCCCCTGCAAACAGTGTGTTAGAACATTGATTTACAGCGGATTGTGTTAGGATATTAACACTCATAACAGTCCACGTACTTTACATCATTTCACGATGTACAGAGCTCCGCACTCGTTTGGGGTTACTGTATTCCTACAGTAAAAAGGCTTAGTTTCACGCCAACATATATAAATGTCGTAGAATTTAAAGTCATCTGCTCAAGCAAAATGTTATTTTCACTACTTTTTTAAAATATAATACTGTCTAAACGGCATGTTGTGCGACTCTGTTTTTTATTTTTAGCTTCTGCAGTATCATTTGATAATGGGCAAAAGGTCGAAATTGCAATAGTGAAATAAATAATTTATACAGTCATTGACGAACATGATGTACTTTAAAAGTATTTGATCAGGTACTCTTGGTACTAAACTGTAAACGCGAAAGCAGTTAAATTTGTTTATTCGCTACTCTCACCGTTGTTATAATCTTAGCGATCAACTGTGTACATGATACAGTTACAGATTCATACAACATGACACTATGAATTTCCGAGGTATTGCATGCCGAAATTCGGATTCATTATGTTCCGCCCCTTTACTGTAACACTATAGTTAGAATCAGGAAAGGTTAAAAGTTAGAGAAAACGAGAAATTAATAACGGGAAAAAGATTCGCGTGTTTTGATCGTATCGTATAACTACTGAACTGGAAATATTACCTGAAGAGCAATAAATATTTTTCCACAACTGCATCGTTGGCTACAGACATTTGAAGACCAATAGTAATTTTATGCCAGCAGCAAATCGGAACAATATGTAGCGTATGCTCATTACCAAGCCCTGCAGATATGCAACCTCACCGCAAAACCGGAGAAGTAGTGTGTTCGGTGTAAACCGAAAGCGTGGAAGCGCGGCACACATTCGCTGGTGACCATCTAAAAGTGGACTGCACGGACTCATCGCAGTATTAACAACGACCACTCACTGTTCTGTATATACAACTGCGATATTCTGTTGATAGTGCCACTGAAACCGTACAGTGAAACGAATAGTAAATGTGAAGCTGTTACCTAACGAAACGTCATAGTGAACGACCAAACATTACTTTCATGGGAAATATACGTAAAGCTGTGTAACAGCTCACGACAGAGTAAAAACGAAAGATAGAAGAGAAGAAGAAAAAGAAAAATAAGGTCAAATTAATCACGAAAATGTGCCGCAGGTTCCTGCCAGTGGACACACAGAGTAGGTCAATAAAATTAGTTTTCGTCAGGGTCTCATGCCAACTGCCCGCCACGTTCACGCACCACCTGGTTAATGATATGCAGTTAAACACTCTCGTCCTGTTGGGCGTGTAATCAGAGTCTTGGATAAAGAATATTCGAATAAGAGCTAGCCATAGCAGCGCACATATCTACCTGTATCCAAACTATCTACCTGTATCCTAACTATCTCACGATCCAAATTAATAGCACTTCCACGTCAGTCAGCAAGGTCTGCATATATCATGGAGTCCATACTATCCACAGAAAAAGCAGTGAAAATTACGCACTGGTTCCTTGTGAGCCGGTAGCATGAATTCCAAGCTGAAGGGTGTGGACAAAAATATGAAAACACCAGAAACACAGCACACTACCAAGCCCAGCGTTGTCAAGGAAAACCGTTGACATTAAAAACAACTTCGTCGTCTCGTAATCGATAAATACAGGAACTGTACCGTTTCCAAGGCAAAATTTTAGAGTTCTTCCTGAAAAATAGTGGCAAATTCAAGCAACAATGATGGAAGTGGATAGTGATCAAGCGCGCCTCTCTCTAAATTAGACCCAGTGGCTCAATAATACTGAGATATCGTGACTTTGGTGACTAGGGGAGATGCGACGGTTCGTGCTCGTGCTCACAAAACCAGTACTGGACGATGCCAGGTGTGTCAGCAGGGGCCCTATCGTGTTGTAACATAGCATCACCATTGGGGAACAATCATTGTACCATGCGATAAATCTGATCATCCAAAATGGTCACATAATCCTTGGCAGTGATGCGATCTTGAAGAGTATCTATGGGTCCCATCGAATTCCACTATATGGTGCCCATATCATCACCACTTTTGGCATGTAAATGCGGTCAATAGTTGGGCATAGTATGGAACAAGACTCATCGGACCAAATTACTGCAGCGCGGAGTGGCCGCGCTGTTTGAGGTGCCATGTCACGGACTGCGTGGCCCCTCCCACCGGAGGTTCGAGTCCTCCCTCGGTCATGGGTGTGGGTGTGTTGTTCTTAGCATAAGTTAGTTTAAGTGTAGCGACCGATAACCTCAGCAGTTTGGTCCCTTAGGAATTTACACACATTTGAACATTACAACGAGGAGGAAAGCTAATCAGATATTCTGATAGAGATGATGATGGTCTAAATTAGAGAGGAAACGAAACTTCCTGCCAGATAAAAACTGTATGCTGATCCGGGACTCGAAACTGAGATATTTGCCTTTCGTTGGCAAACACTTGAAACGGTTCGTATTATTATTATTATTATTATTATTATTAATTTCGTTTTTTTCTTGTGAAAGAGACATACGGGAATAAGTGTCGTTGCCTCGCTGATAGTAACACAATTGTGACAGATAAAAAAAAACAGAAATTAATTACTCGACCTACAAATCATACAGAAATCAATTCTCAAGTATCTGACTGCGAGTTTTGAAATATTAACGACTCCTAACAACTGTACTGCAGTGCTCCCGTACGCAAGAGACAAGCTACCTCGTCCTGCCGCTGCAGCTGTCTGACCAGCAACATGCTAGAAATATTTCAAAAGTAATACTGCGATCCACGCAGAGAGAAATGCATGGTCATAGTAATTGCACTAACTGCTGCCACATTTTTCTTTTATGTATAAATTGTATGATCAAAGAAGGTTTGGTAAACAATGCTTAAACTGTGTACAGGGACCCAATGAAAACTGTAATTTACCATATTTGCAAAACAGATTATTTAAACAGTGACAAATGTACACAGACCTTAATTATTCCACAATGTCATTACTCAATAAATGCGTCTCTGGGCACAACAAAGGTACGAATATAACTTTCAATGTGTGCATACACCAATCTGACAAAATCCCTCTAGCGCACAAGCAAGCAACAACTACGTGCAACCAAGAAAGTCGAATTACCAAAAATCCTCACCTGATACCCAAGTCTCTTCGTGCCCCGCTAGCACGATCACGGCAGCTGCCACCCCTCTTGTTGCGCGGCTGGTCTCCACCTCAGGCTCCGTCCGATCTCTTCCGACTCCTCTCAACAACCGTTCGCTTGCCACTTCGCGCGATAATAATATCTCATACTCAGAGTTTGGGTATGCACATCACAGGAGAATCATTGGTCCACTTTGCAAAAACAGGTATGAACGTCCAGATTTCACACCCCACCGGCTGAGCTACGCAAGCACGAGTCATGTCCGCCCTCACATCTTCAGTACCGCCAGTACATCGTCCCCTACGTTTCACACTGCAAAAAAGTTCTCCTGCGTAACTTGCGAGACTAGCACTCCTGGTAGAAAGGATTGTACGGAGACATAGTGTAGTCATTCTCTTGGAGATGTTTCCAGAATGAATTTTCACTCTGTAGAGGACTGCACGCTGATCTGAAATTTCTCGATAGATTAAAACGGTATATCGGACCTGCTGCGTAGTCCGGACAAGACAAAGCCAGGGCAAAAGCACCACAGGCGCAAGTTGGAAGCTGGTACCAGTACCATGGAGACTCTCCACTTGCGCGAGTTCCACCGGCGCCACGGGCGGCCATGAGGATGAAGATATCGACTTCGCCTCGGCCAATTGATGGTCGAGTACAATCCGCCAATGACCGGGCGACAACGAACGGAAGCCTACTCGGAAGACAAATGGTTCAAATGGCTCTGAGCACCATGGGACTTAACATCTGTGGTCATCAGTCCCCTAGAACTTGGAACTACATGATGATGGCGTCCTCTTGGGTAAAATATTCCGGAGGTAAAATAGTCCCCCATTCGGATCTCCGGGCGGGGACTACTCAAGAGGATGTCGTTATCAGGAGAAAGAAAACTGGCGTTCTACGGATCGGAGCGTGGAATGTCAGATCCCTTAATCGGACAGGTAGGTTAGAAAATTTAAAAAGGGAAATGGATAGGTTGAAGTTAGATATAGTGGGAATTAGTGGAGTTCGGTGGCAGGAGGAACAAGACTTCTGGTCAGGTGACTACAGGGTTATAAACACAAAATCAAATAGGGGTAATGCAGGAGTAGGTTTAATAATGAATAGGAAAATAGGAGTGCGGGTAAGCTACTACAAACAGCATAGTGAACGCATTATTGTGGCCAAGATAGATACGAAGCCCACACCTACTACAGTAGTACAAGTTTATATGCCAACTAGCTCTGCAGATGACGAAGAAATTGAAGAAATGTATGATGAAATAAAAGAAATTATTCAGATTGTGAAGGGAGACGAAAATTTAATAGTCATGGGTGACTGGAATTCGAGTGTAGGAAAAGGGAGAGAAGGAAACATTGTAGGTGAATATGGATTGGGGGACAGAAATGAAAGAGGAAGCCGCATGGTAGAATTTTGCATAGAGCACAACATAATCATAACTAACACTTGGTTTAAGAATCATGAAAGAAGGTTGTATACATGGAAGAACCCTGGAGATACTAAAAGGTATCAGATAGATTATATAATGGTAAGACAGAGATTTAGGAACCAGGTTTTAAATTGTAAGACATTTCCAGGGGCAGATGTGGACTATGACCACAATCTATTGGTTATGACCTGTAGATTAAAACTGAAGAAACTGCAAAAAGGTGGGAATTTAAGGAGATGGGACCTGGATAAACTAAAAGAACCAGAGGTTGTACAGAGATTCAGGGAGAGCATAAGGGAGCAATTGACAGGAATGGGGGAAATAAATACAGTAGAAGAAGAATGGGTAGCTTTGAGGGATGAAGTAGTGAAGGCAGCAGAGGGTCAAGTAGGTAAAAAGACGAGGGCTAGTTGAAATCCTTGGGTAACAGAAGAAATATTGAATTTAATTGATGAAAGGAGAAAATATAAAAATGCAGTAAGTGAAACAGGCAAAAAGGAATACAAACGACTCAAAAATGAGATCGACAGGAAGTGCAAAATGGCTAAGCAGGGATGGCTAGAGGACAAATGTAAGGATGTAGAGGCCTATCTCACTAGGGGTAAGATAGATACCGCCTACAGGAAAATTAAAGAGACCTTTGGAGATAAGAGAACGACTTGTATGAATATCAAGAGCTCAGATGGAAACCCAGTTCTAAGCAAAGAAGGGAAAGCAGAAAGGTGGAAGGAGTATATAGAGGGTCTATACGAGGGCGATGTACTTGAGGACAATATTATGGAAATGGAAGAGGATGTAGATGAAGATGAAATGGGAGATATGATACTGCGTGAAGAGTTTGACAGAGCACTGAAAGACCTGAGTCGAAACAAGGCCCCCGGAGTAGACAATATTCCATTGGAACTACTGACGGCAGTGGGAGACCCAGTCCTGACAAAACTCTACCATCTGGTGAGCAAGATGTATGAAACAGGCGAAATACCCTCAGACTTCAAGAAGAATATAATAATTTTAATCCCAAAGAAAGCAGGTGTTGACAGATGTGAAAATTACGGAACTATCAGCTTAATAAGTCACAGCTGCAAAATACTAACACGAATTCTTTACAGACGAATGGAAAAACTAGTAGAAGCCAACCTCGGGGAAGATCAGTTTGGATTCCGTAGAAACACTGGAACACGTGAGGCAATACTGACCTTACGACTTATCTTAGAAGAAAGATTAAGGAAAGGCAAACCTACGTTTCTAGCATTTGTAGACTTAGAGAAAGCTTTTGACAATGTTGACTGGCATACTCTCTTTCAAATTCTAAAGGTGGCAGGGGTAAAATACAGGGAGCGAAAGGCTATTTACAATTTGTACAGAAACCAGATGGCAGTTATAAAAGTCGAGGGACATGAAAGGGAAGCAGTGGTTGGGAAGGGAGTAAGACAGGGTTGTAGCCTCTCTCCGATGTTGTTCAATCTGTATATTGAGCAAGCAGTAAAGGAAACAAAAGAAAATTCGGAGTAGGTATTAAAATTCATGGAGAAGAAATAAAAACTTTGAGGTTCGCCGATGACATTGTAATTCTGTCAGAGACAGCAAAGGACTTGGAAGAGCAGTTGAATGGAATGGACAGTGTCTTGAAAGGAGGATATAAGATGAACATCAACAAAAGCAAAACAAGGATAATGGAATGTAGTCTAATTAAGTCGGGTGATGCTGAGGGAATTAGATTAGGAAATGAGGCACTTAAAGTAGTAAAGGAGTTTTGCTATTTGGGGAGCAAAATAACTGATGATGGTCGAAGTAGAGAGGATATAAAATGTAGGCTGGCAATGGCAAGGAAAGCGTTTCTGAAGAAGAGGAATTTGTTAACATCCAGTATTGATTTAAGTGTCAGGAAGTCATTTCTGAAAGTATTCGTATGGAGTGTAGCCATGTATGGAAGTGAAACATGGACGATAAATAGTTTGGACAAGAAGAGAATAGAAGCTTTCGAAATGTGGTGCTACAGAAGAATGCTGAAGATTAGATGGGTAGATCACATAACTAACGAGGAAGTATTGAATAGGATTGGGGAGAAGAGAAGTTTGTGGCACAACTTGACCAGAAGAAGGGATCGGTTGGTAGGACATGTTCTGAGGCATCAAGGGATCACCAATTTAGTATTGGAGGGCAGCGTGGAGGGTAAAAACCGTAGAGGGAGACCAAGAGATGAATACACTAAGCAGATTCAGAAGGATGTAGGTTGCAGTAGGTACTGGGAGATGAAAAAGCTTGCACAGGATAGAGTAGCATGGAGAGCTGCATCAAACCAGTCTCAGGACTGAAGACCACAACAACAACAACAACCTAAGGACATCACACACGTCCATGCCCGAGGCAGGATTCGAACCTGCGACCGTAGCGGTCGCGCGGTTCCAGACTGTAGCGCCTAGAACCGCTCGGTCACACTGGCCGGCACTCGGAAGACAGAAGAGCGGCTCTCCCCCACTTGGTTGCAGATCATCGACCAGGGGTGACTTAGACAGGGAACGTCATTTAGTGAACTCTAAGAAGTGATCAGACAGTTGTTGTAATTTGCATGTGGTATGTAATGTGAAGTTTACATACGATTATTTGCATTTGGCCATTGAGGGCCTTTTTCGTGTTGTATTACAAACAGTGTTGCAGACTGCATGATTCAACTAGTCACAGAGACAAGTAAATCTTCTAACTCCTTTGTCTGACTTTGTTATTAGTTTCTTGGTGTGTTTGAGAACCTTCGTCCCCTGTCCTGTTACCTGACCCTGGTGCATAGTTGTATAATAGTGGAAGGGAGTAATTGTCTTAGCGGTGTTCTACACCAGGAACCATTGTACGAACTCACAAACTCAAGTCTACCGTACCAACAGTGGAAACTCAGCCTCCACGGCAGTAGCGACGAGGCCTTTACATAACTGGCAACGAGGTTTTGCAACAGGACCCGGACTCGAACTTGAAACCTACGCATCTCGCATGCCATTGCATGAGCAACAGCAACACTTGACCGCGAAAGGCAAAGGTCCCAAAGTTTGAATGCCAGACCGGCACACATTTTTAATCTTCCAGGAATTTTCAAATCGGAGCACAGTCAAAATTCATTCTGAAGAGGAAATGTTTGGAAGCATATTACATGCCTGTATCATTGCGCAACACATAACACAGGCATGTGATACTGCGAAGTATATTTCATGCACCGGCTTATTATGTGGACTGACTTCTAACAGTTACTACACTACTGGCATTAAAATTGCTACACCAATAAGAAATACAGATGATAAACGGGTATTCATTGGACAAATATATTATACTAGAACTGACATGTGATTTGGGGGCATAGATCCTCAGAAATCAGTACCCAGAACAACCACCTCTGGCCCTAATAACGGCCTTGATACGCACGGTCATTGAGTCAGAGCTTGGATGGCGTGTACAGGTACAGCTGCCCATGCACCTTCAACACGATACCATAGTTCACCAAGAGTAGTGACTGGTGTATTGTGACGAGCCAGTCGCTCGGCGACCATAGACCAGACGTTTTCAATTGGTGAGAGATCTGGAGAATGTGCTGGCCAGGGCAGCAGTCGAACATTTCCTGTATCCATAAAGGCCCGTACAGGACCTGCAACATGAGGTCGTGCGTTATCCTGCTGAAATGTAGGGTTTCGCAGGGATCGAATGAAGGGTAGAGCCACGGTTCGTAAAACATCTGAAATGTAACGTCCACTGTTCAAAGTGCCGTCAATGCGAACAAGAGGTGCCCGAGAAGTGTAACCAATGGCACCCCATTCCATCACGCCAGGTGATACGACAGTATGGCGATGATGAACACACGCTTCCAATGTGCATTCACCACGAAGTCGCCAAACATGGATGCGATGATAATGATGCTGTACACAGAACCTGGATGCATCCGAAAATATGACGTTTTGCCATTCGTGCACCCAGGTTCGTCGTTGAGTACACCATCGCAGGCGCTCCTGTCTGCGATGCAGCGTCAAGTGTAACTACAGCCATGGGCTCCGAGCTGATAGTCTATGCTGCTGCAAACGTCGTCGAACTGTTCGTGCAGATGGTTGTTGTCTTGCAAACGTCCCCATCTGTTGACTCAGGGATCGAGACGTGGGTGCACGATCCGTAACAGCCACGAGGATAAAATGCCTGTCGTCTCGACTGCTAGTGATACGAGGCCGTTGTGATGGTGTACTCAACGACGAACCTGGGTGCACGAATGGCAAAACGTCATATTTCCGGATGAATCCAGGTTCTGTTTACAGCATCCTGATGGTCGCATCCGTGTTTGGCGACATCGCGGTGAACGCACATTGGAAGCGTGTATTCGTCATCGCCATACTGGCGTATGACCCGGCGTGATGGTATGGGGTGCCTTTGGTTACACGTCTCGGTCACCTCTTGTTCGCATTGACGGCACTTTGAACAGTGGACGTTACATTTCAGATATGTTACGACCCTTGGCTCTACCCTTCATTCGATCCCTGCGAAACCCTACATTTCAGCAGGATAACGCACGACCTCATGTTGCAGGTCCTGTACGGGCTTTTCTGGATACAGAAAACGTTCGACTGCTACCCTGGCCAGCACATTCACCAGATCTCTCACCAATTGAAAACGTCTGGTAAATGGTGGACGAGCAACTGGCTCGTCACAATACGGCAGTCACAACTCTTGTGATGAACTGTAGTATCGCGTTAAGCTGCATGGGCAACTGTACCTGTACAAGCCATCCAAGCTCTGTTTGACTCAATGCCCAGGCTTATAAAGGCCGTTATTAGGGCCAGAGATGGTTGTTCTGGGTACTGATTTCTCAGGATCTATGCACCCAAATTGCGTGAAAATTTTATCACATGTGTGTTCTAGTATAATATATTTTTCCAATGAATACCCGTTTATCATCTGCATTTCTTCTTGGTGTAGCAAGTTTAATGCCCAGTAGTGTAATTAATGAAGGTGACTTGGCGATTTAATACACAAGGTACTTGGCGAGAAAAATGTTTTGGACGTCATGATTAATGACACTGAACATAAAAGAAATTTACAATACCCCAATAACTTAAAGACACAACGAAGTCATAGCTCTATGCCAATTACAAATGGAATCTATCATGTTTTGATACGAGTGACATACTCCTCAAGACTCCTGGCCAGACACAGGTACAGGGAACAACAGGAGGAGGCTGAACTGAGCCCGATTTAGAAGCAGCAGGGTACAAGTACGCGCAGGAAACGAGTTAGTCACAATTATCATTCTCATTGCGGGGAGGAAGATCAGTCTTCACAAATTCCGCGCGGTCTCAGCACCGAAGCAACGAACTGGAAGTAGCGCACCGAGCACACAAAGCCGCCGTGTGATGAAATAAGGAAGGAAAAACTGCTCGCCTCCAAAGCCGGTCGGCCAAAGGAACAATGTGTCCATTCCTGTTGCCGATGCACATCCCTCGTGTCCGGAAGATGTTCAGCCACACCAACTTGGAAGTCGCACGGGCGGTAGAACAAACAGACGGCCCGTTGCCCTGCAGACCTGCGCTGTCTGCGCTGCTTCATTCCCTTCTCACTCGAGAAAACAGAACTCGGGGCAAACGTGCGACGCCCCCTAAAAGCCAAAAATGGTGTTCCGAGACACGTGGGAGAGCTATCGATCCCACAACAGTTCATAACACTTGCTACGTTAAGACTTCTCGGTATATCATGTACCAAGTGATATACTGTTTTGCCCTCATCGACCTCATAGTAGACAGTAGCGCAGTTTTCCATTCAGTAAACCACACCAGCATATCATACAACGGGTACAGCACAGAACAGAGGTGAACTCATAACATACAGCGTCACCTGTAGATGCCGAGGGGGAGAAACAAGGGGCAGTGTCGGAGGTGCGGCCAGGGGGAACCTGCGCGGCGCACGGTGTGTGCGGCAGATAGCGAGGGGTGGCGATTCATTAGGGGCGAGTGTCGCCTGTGTCAACAGGGGCAGCCTCTCCTCTCTAGAGCACTCTTCATCCCCCCAGACCGGCCAGCGGTATTAACCCTTCCACTCGGCAACCCACAGGGGCGGTACCGATAATTAACTGACTCCTCTTCAAACGTTCCATCCGGAAATACTAGGTCTGAGCGCAGGTTTCAATTATCCGATCCTCTCGCGCACTTGTGAAACTCTTTCCCGTGAATCTAGCGGTGCTTGATTCCTCATTAAAAAGTTTGCCTACCATCCGTGTTACTCATTCCCCTTCAACTCGTCGTCATTTCGTCTGGTTACACGTCTGGCGTATGCCAGCTTTTGGCACAACCCGCCCACGTTACCTCGAATACGTGTAAACGAATTAAGACATAAGCTGATGATTCTCTTTTATATCTCCTGAGCTTATTTTTATTTGTAGTTCGTCTGTCGTCTCGTTTATCGATATTTAAAGCGAAGAGTCGAACTGAAGGCACAAATTCACGCGTCGGCTTTCACATGGCATAAATACGTTCTTTGCGTGTGTGGCTGTGTGTTTTGTGTGTGTGCCATCAATTGTCTGACTGGATGTGGCCTTCCACAGTTCCCTCTCCCGTTCCCACCTTTAAACTTCAGAGCAGCACATACACCCAACTTTTGCAGTTATTATATTTGTTGAGTATATTACAATCTCTGTCTCGCCCTATAGGTTTAACACTCCAAGACTGCCTTTAGTACCTTGAAAGTTATTCTGTGATGTCTTAGCACGTAAAAGTTTTTCCCCCTTTCTACTCAGGAAGAGAACACGGCAAGTGCCATATCCCTGTTTCCCAGAAACTTTTCTCTGCGCAAGAGGGGTCAAAGTAAGCAAGAACGTGTTTCGGATTACTGTATGTACTGGACCGTGTCTGAGAAAATGACGGTCAAAGTTTTCAAGCTACCTTATGTGCATTTTGCCGAAGTAGTAGTTCAACATAAGTGGTGGCATAATGGTTAGATTCACAGCTTAACAGTTTTGCGCCCCGTGTTCGAAACCGTATTATTACTTTTATTTATTTATTTTTCATTTATCTACCCATTTCCGTATAGATTTACCACACAAGTACTTCCAGTGTATATTGAAATAACTTGTCCTTATTCGTCTACTAATTATATGTCTGGCGAATGAATTCAAAAAATAATAATTAATTAATGACAAAATTATTCGAAATTCTTTTCGGTGAAATTGCAGTGGCGTACCTTGATTCATAATCAATTGCAAGCGCCAGTTTTCGGTAAAGTGGTTATGGTTTACCGCGATGTAATTGCCAAAGCGTGAAGACATCGACAACATTAACTACTTTCCTGTCACGAGTGAGATTCATTCGAAGAAATGTCGCAGTGGGAAAACTGCCTTCGCACGATGCTCATGGTGCTCGGAATATTTAAGTTTCGAAGGTTTCCACGATCGGTAGCATCCAGAGGAATGCATCAAATATTCCTGAAGAATAAACATAAGAATAAAATGTAAGAGTTAATAGAAGAATTTATATAAGAACGAAATATAAAAATGTGATAATTTAAAAAGATTTTAACCCCTGAAAATACTATACACACATGTATTATATAATAAATGAACGGAGTTTATTGTGAAACCCAGTTATAATCTTACAATTAACGCCATTGTGTACCCTAACTTGATAAGAAACATTCGTGTTGTAACTTTCTACGGACATGGGTAGATAAATGAAGAAATTTCATTAAATAAAATAAATAAAAGTAATAATCGGGTTTCGATCATGGAGCGCAAAACTGAGAAACTGCAATAATAATCGGGTATCTATCATGGGGAGAAAACTGAAGACCTGCAACTCTAACCACTGTGTCACGATTTCGGCTAAGATGACGGCCCTTTGAAAGGTGCATGTCTTACCCCGAAAATTTTAACCACCAATTCTCTGAAACGGTCGGGTATCTGCGGTTAAACAGAGACACGTGTTCGCTAATTTCTACTCCTCCGCCACTGAGTGAAGTTTCTAGGAAATCGGATTACAGCACTTTCCATGTTACCCTCGTCAGTGAGTTCCACATATATCATTCCCTACCGATACTATGGAGGAACTCATTTCTTCTCTTACTGTCCCACTTAATTTTCTGTAACACCATACGGCAGACGCTTCGATTCTCATCTTTTGTAGTTTATCCACATTTCGCGATTCGCTACCATCCACTGCTCGCTCTAGATGAACCTTCTCAATATTTCTTCTTCATTTTGAGGCCTATGTTTTATACTAGCAGAATTCTTTTAGCGAGAAATACTCTCTTTGCCTATGCTAGTCAGCTTCTTGTGTCCTCGCTGCTTCGTCATGAGCTAATTTACTTCCATGGTAGCAGATTTTACTTACTTCGACTACTACCTGGTCTCCAATTTTGATGTTAAGTTTATCGATAGTCTCATTTTTGCTACTTCTTATTACTTTCGACTATTTTTGGTTTACTCTCAGTGCGTATTATTTGCATAATATTGTAAATTTTACAGCTTAGCTCTCAGAATGCCTACTCACAACCGTTTAATCAAAAATATTCAAGTGTTTGTGAATGCCTAAGGGACCAAACTGCTCAGGTCATCGGTCCCTAGATTTACACACTACGTAAACTAGCTTACACTAACTTATGCTAAGAACAACACACACACCCATGCCCGAGGGAGGACTCAAACCTCCGGCGGGAGGGGCCAAACTGTTTATTGTGATACAAAATTTCTCGTAGTTGACTATGGCTACATGATCGGAACTTCCCTCTCATCATACTCTAAATTACTAAACATAGCTCTCTCAGAAATCTGATGATAATGCATCAAGTTTCCAAAAGTTTGCGGTTAACCGTTTTTGTTCGTTCCATTACCGCCACATCTTCCTTTTATTAATAATTTTTCCTCTTGGTGTTCATAATTTGATACGCGTGTTGCAACGCCAGAGCCGATAGTTTGTACTGAAGAAGTCTCCGCAATGGTTCCTAATGAAATACCAGTTCGCAGGGAAAAATTCTTTTTTATCATGATCTATGATAAGGGAATGTAGACATGAGTCGGTGTTGGATTAGTTTCAACTGCTAAACTTGATCTTCATGAAAAGTGCCTACCGCTAACAGAAATTAATTTACCTCTCAACAGCTCAGAATTTCGTCAGGTATGAAGTAGTTTTTTGGTACAATGTTTTACGTCTGAAGGGTATACAATCCTAGGGTGTACCTTAGCTAATACCACTAAGATGATGACGTAAAAGCTAAATCGGTCACTAACAATAAACAGATCAGATCTGAAGTGTTTAATATTATCACAATATTAAGTATTGCTGAAAAGAGTGCACAGGGCTTACATGCTGTACTGACAAGTGTGTGGTATTGACGTCAGAATACCTACATGAAACGTCCCCAATATAAATACGAATGTATCTATATTTCAATCCACTGGAGGTAGTTTCTAATAAATTTAGATGAAACGCATGTTTTAAATCATAAATTAAATTATACAAAAAACCTTTGATTTTATGCTTCAGGTGCTTTTTGCTTTTTAAAATCTATTACGCGTTCCGATGATCATTCCATCAGTAACTTGTAAATTTTATTATATACAGGGCGGAATATACTTGTGTCATGCAAATGTGCTGTCTGTTTGGCGGACAGCAATGGAACAAATACATGGCATATGCGAATCCACAAGCACATTCCAGTATCTAAAGATAATGAAATCCTTTGATGAGGATAGCATGTCTATTGAAACGCGACTGGCATTCAACACGTGTTTTAGTGTGTTCATTAATCAGCCGTACTACGCATGACGCGGTTTATACATTACACTTATTCATCTGCGCACCGGTGAAATCTCAAAATCTGTACAGGGTGTTTCAAAATGATACAGAAACCATTTAGAGGTACTGATGAGGACGTCTGCAGGACGAATTCTACTTTATGGGAACCATTCACCGGCTATCTCAGTCAGTGACGTAAGAAGGTGTAACGTCCCCTTAGAAAAATTAATCAATTACTATGCTCATAAACATCTTATGTTATTTGATTTTCAAACAGCTGAGCAAAACTGAACGTACTCAGACATTCACTAAAGTGACACACAATATTTTTTAGGGCAACGCAATCTGACTTTCAGTAATCCCTACAAAAGAATGGCCCTTACTAACAATAACCTATACCTTTCATGAATCACTTACCTCACAAACATCTGCGTTACTCGAACTACTGCAATACAGTGAGCGCCACTACTGGCAGCTAAATAAAAGATTCTAACTACTTAAGGGACTAACTACTGATAGGCATAGTTAGCAAATGAAAGATTTTGATAAAGAACAAACAATGTATTTACCTTAATAGTGTTCAAAAGTCATAATATATATATATCAGTTCATGACATCCAGTGTTACAAATTTACTGTCTCTGTCCAGATCATCCACTCTTAAAACTCCGCCATCTCACTCCCCACATCCACCACTGCTGGCGGCTCACCTCCAACTGCACAAAGCTACGCGCTGTTAACATCCAGCTGCCCAACACTACAATAGCAAACAACAATGCAAACCAACCATAGCCTTCACATAGCACAGTCAGTGATTTTCATACAGAGCGCTACGTGGCGTTACCAATAAAAAAACCTAAATAGAATACTTACACAGCCCCCATGCTCTCCACAAAAATTTTACAAATTGTTTTGGGCACTGGCCAATACAGATTTGAACTTTTTTTTCATAATTACAATAACAAAGAAATCAAATGCACACACTTATTGATACAATGTTGGTCAAAAGCTAAAATTTTCTCACAGTCCATAAAGACCGTCCTGATCATTCATCACAGTAAAATTGCAGTGTTTTTTTTCTCAAAGTCTGAGCAGTAAAAGAGAATGCAGTCTTGAAGAGGTAGTGTTGTCCTTCCAACGGAAAGACAGTGCTGGCTCTTGACATGCAGACAGGTAATGGGCCACAACAGAGCAAACCCACAGCAGAGTCAGTCGAAGTTTTGAAGAATATTGGTAAGTAGGTCATCACAGAGGAGACCCACTGTAGTCCTGGTAGGGTTATGGTATTGGTGGGCCACCAACGGTGCAGACACACTACAGTCCTTGTAGAAATTATGGTATTGGTGGGCCATCAAAGGTGCAGACCCACTTCAGTCCTTGCACAGACGGCCAGCAGCCATCTCTTGTGACTGTGCAAGTGCACAATCACCACCGAAGAGTCTTGTATTATATAGCAAGTCCATAAACCACCACTTGTGCACTCACAAAGTTTTTGTATTTATCCTTAGAACCAGCAATGCTGTTAAGCAGTCCCTTGCTGAATTATCAACACACTTGCAAACACAAACATTCCCAACTTCTCATATATTGTGCATATACTATGACCAACAGAAACGTGTGCAGTGAAATGTAACTTAATTTGAAGAACTGGTGTCTGTACAATTATAAATTTACAACATAAGAATACAATTACAAAGGTACAAAGTACACCATTAAAGAACATGACAATACAGATAACATTTGTAGTAATAGGGGCTTTACAAAAGAATAGAATTAAACATATACATCAGTGTTACAGGGATTATGACATAAGTAAATATATAAAAGGTCAGAATAACTTTCGAAACATCAACTTCACAAGCAAGCATTAAATCAAAACAGAATAAATAATGTCCAAACATCTTTACAAAGTAAATAACATATTATAAATGCAAATTATATTTGAGGATAACAGTATTTCTCATCATAGTGAATGTAGCTAAGTATTAGAAAAATTCTACAACATAAGTCTTATCAGATAAACACATAAAGACAGGAAGAGCACAAATACACAAGGTACACAGACACATAGTAGAATAACACAAAGGACAGGTCAGGGTTTGTATTCAGTGTGACATGTGGTACTGCAGTCCAACCCAAAACTTCATTTCACAGATGTTTCCTCTTATTTCACTTTTTTTTAATACCTTGTCAATGTATTTCTTCCAATTCCTCACAATTCACTCTCATATATAGCCTATCCCCTCTTAAGCTAACTTAAATGTACTGAGCTCAGATGCTAAACTAAGGGACGAGGCAATGCAGCAGTACAAAACAATTAACACAAACAGCTATGACAAAAAAATTTAAATTGGCAAAGCAAGCAGCAGCATATCTAAATTAGCAAAGCAAATGCAACATTACAACTAATATAAGGCAATGTACAGCAAACAAGAAAAATAAATCATTAGTAAAACTGGCCTAACAGAGTAATACAAAGTGAAATTCAGTAGCACTATGACTGGCAAACAGCAGCAGAGAATGCTATAACTTATACATAAACATGACAAACCCACAAGCAGAAAAAATAGTACACTAAAGACTACAATGCAGATAAGGGAAATGTATATTCACATCTTAATGTCTATGTAATTAAAGTGTTGCATCACAACTTATTCTGAAAAAAAAATACTAAGTACTTGAAAAGAAAATTATGTATGCAGTTACTGTTATTAGTCCCTTCTTATTGTTCTTTCCTTTCCAAGTGCCCCTTTTTCGAAGAATGTGGATCATAAAATTATTATTTAATGGATCTGTTGACAGAAAGTCTTCACATTAGCAAATGCATTTAATTTTATTTTATAAAACCAATGCTGCAACACAGCTGGAAAACAGATATCAAATGAAATAGCCAACTATGTAAAGCAAAGCATAACAATATCATTCAATACTCATGTGGCATTTCATAAGTTAGTAGAAATTCTCTCAATTCTTGTCATAGTCAGGTGTGCAGATGTAAGAATATTTTCCATCAATTCATAAGCATTTCAGTAAGTAGCACAAAGTACGTGCTCCACAGTATAATCATATGTTTCCAAGTAATAGCGTGTCATATTTGCGATGCTTTCTACAAAGGAATTTCAATAGAGAGGTTAATGGCCTCTTTCTTCTCCACCTAATGGCTTTTTCTCCAGGCAGGTGGCATAGCTGGGTGCCCACGACGCATTACGTGAAGGTCACTTAACTTTCTTACCGAAATATTTACGACAGCAGTGACAGCCTCATATAAAATATAAAAAAAAAATCAAAGGTTAGAAATTTATGTTAGAAGTGTGTAGAAACAAAATCTCATATATAACAGTGTCCAAATGTTTTGTCAGCATTGTGGTAACTAACATTCATGTATGTACACACACTTCATAACTCTTAAAGTACGATTCTTGGTTTCCAACATCCTTTTCATAAATCAGAGTCCCTAACCACTACTCCTTATTCCTTACCTTATACACATATACGTATTCATCAACACGTCTTCAATATTTCACCATAATAAATAGCATAATCAGATTCCTCATATAGCATCATCTCATTGATCATAAACATACCTCAACAGCATAATACACATCGCCGTCGTAATAAAAACATCATAATACCTCAGTCAAATCTCAAAAACGTCGTAGCTTCCTCCAGTAATTTCAAATCATCATCATCATCATCATTTAAGACTGATTATGCCTTTCAGCGTTCAGTCTGGAGCATAGCCCTCCTTATACAGTTCCTCCATGATCCCCTATTCAGTGCTAACATTGGTGCCTCTTCTGACGTTAAACCGATTACTTCAAAATCATTCTTAACCGAATCCAGGTACCTTCTCCTCGGTCTGCCCCGACTCCTCCTACCCTCTACTGCTGAATCCACGAGTCTCTTGGGTAACCTTGCTTCTCCCATGCGTGTAACATGACCCCACCATCTAAGCCTGTTCGCCCTGACTGCTACATCTATAGAGTTCACTCCCAGTTTTTCTTTGATTTCGTCATTGTGGACACCCTCCTGCCATTGTTCCCATCTACTAGTACCTGCAATCATCCTAGCTACTTTCATAGCCGTAACCTCAACCTTGTTGATAAGGTACCCTGAATCCACCCAGCTTTCGCTCCCGTACAACAAAGTTGGTCGAAAGATTGAACGGTGCACAGATAACTTAGTCTTGGTACTGACTTCCTTCTTGCAGAAGAGAGTAGATCGTAGCTGAGCGCTCACTGCATTAGCTTTGCTACACCTCGCTTCCAGTTCTTTCACTATGTTGCCATCCTGTGAGAATATGCATCCTAAGTACTTGAAACCGTCCACCTGTTCTAACTTTGTTCCTCGTATTTGGCACTCAATCCGTTTATATTTCTTTCCCACTGACATTACTTTCGTTTTGGAGATGCTAATCTTCATACCATAGTCCTTACATTTCTGATCTAGCTCTGAAATATTACTTTGCAAACTTTCAATCGAATCTGCCATCACAACTAAGTCATCTGCATATGCAAGACTGCTTATTTTGTGTTCACATATCTTAATCTCACCCAGCCAGTCTATTGTTTTCAACATATGATCCATAAATAATATGAACAACAGTGGAGACAGGTTGCAGCCTTGTCTTACCCCTGAAACTACTCTGAACCATGAACTCAATTTACCGTCAACTCTAACTGCTGCCTGACTATCCATGTAAAGACCTTTAATTGCTTGCAAAAGTTTGCCTCCTATTCCATAATCTTGTAGAACAGACAATAACTTCCTCCTAGGAACCCGGTCATATGCCTTTTCTAGATCTATAAAGCATAGATACAATTCCCTGTTCCACTCATAACACTTCTCCATTATTTGCCCTAAGCTAAAGATCTGGTCCTGACAACCTCTAAGAGGCCTAAACCCACACTGATTTTCTTCCAATTGGTCCTCAACTAATACTCGCACTCTCCTTTCAACAATACCTGAGAAGATTTTACCCACAACGCTGATTAAAAAGGTACCTCTGTAGTTGTTACAATCTTTTCTGTTTCCATGTTTAAAGATTGGTGTGATTACTGCTTTTGTCCAGTCTGATGGAACCTGTCCCGACTCCCAGGCCATTTCAATTATCCTGTGTAGCTATTTAAGACCTGACATTCCACTGTATTTGATGAGTTCCGACTTAATTTCATCCACCCCAGCCGCTTTATTGCACTGCAATCTATTGACCATTTTTTCCACTTCCTCAAATGTGATCCTATTTCCATCATCATTCCTATCCCATTCTACTTCGAAATCTGAAACATTACTGATCGCATTTTCACCTACATTGAGCAACTCTTCAAAATATTCCCTCCATCTGCCCAAGGCATCCACAGGATTCACCAGCAGTTTTCCTGACCTCTCCAAAATACTTGTCATTTCCTTCTTACCTCCCTTTCGAAGACTGCTAATTACACTCCAGAATGGTTTTCCAGCAGCTTGACCCATAGTCTCCAACCTGTTTCCAAAGTCTTCCCACGATTTCTTCTTGGATGCTGCAATTATCTGTTTGGCCTTGTTTCTTTCTTCAACATAACTTTCTCTGTTTACCTGGGTTCTGGTATGCAACCATTTTTGATACGCCTTCTTTTTCCTTTTGCAGGCTGCCTTCACTGTATCATTCCACCAAGCTGTTTGGTTCATCCTACTTTTACACCCTACTGTTCCAGGACATTCTTTAGCCACTTCTAGTACTGTGTCCCTGTACCTTGTCCATTCCTTTTCCAATGACTGTAATTGACTAGATTCAACTAACTGGTACCTTTCTGAGATCGCTGTTATGTACTTGTGCCTGATTTCCTTATCCTGAAGTTTCTCCACTCTTATCCTCCTACATATGGACCTGACCTCCTGCACTTTCGGCCTCACAATCCCAATTTCACTGCAGATTAAATAATGATCAGTGTCATCAAAGTATCCCCTGAATACACGTGTGTCCCTCACAGCCTTCCGGAATTCCTGATCTGTTATTATATAGTCAATGACAGATCTGGTTCCCCTGCCTTCCCAAGTATACCGGTGAATGTTCTTATGTTTAAAAAAGGAGTTTGTGATTACTAAGCCCATACTGGCACAGAAATCCAAGAGTTGTTTCCCATTCCTGTTGGCCTCCATATCCTCTCCAAATTTACCCATAACCTTTTCATACCCTTCTGTTCGATTTCCAATCCTGGCGTTAAAATCACCCATGAGCAGAACACTGTCCTTGTCCTTTACTCTAACAACTACATCACTGAGTGCCTCATAAAAACTATCCATTCAAAGCTCTCATAGTATCACAATGGTTCCGAAAAGGTATGAACAGTTCACAAAGTACATACAAAATACAATTTCATAAGTGTGAAGTTATCCAACTGTGTAATTAAGTAAACATCTGTCACTGATGTAGTAAAATAAATGTTTGTCTCTCTCAGTTAAATGATCAGATAGCTGTGTAATTTATGTGTTAGAGAAATATTGTACCGATGTGTAATGTTGTATAAGCAGATACCATATTAGCTAGGGCTTCTTGTGCTTGCCAGACACATGGTACACAAAGTAAGCGTGTACCCCCCTGAGGATTAATGTAATTATACCCTCAGGTGTTACATATTACAGAAATGGAATGAAATGTATCATGGAAAACTTTCTTTGTAATTCAAAAATCTTTAAAAATAAATGTTTTAAGTACAAAAGTAATCACTCAAATACGTGTACTGATGCGCTAAATTGTGTGTGTTGTTGTAAGACAATCTCTGTCATTACTTAAGGGTAAAAAATGTGCCAAGTGTCGAACTATCGTCGTCTGTAAGCAAAGTTCTGTGGAAGTCAACGTACTTACCTCGTAATAAACAAAAGCGAAATGCTATGCGTATGGATATCGTGGATATCGTAGTTATTATGCACCGTACTATGATCAAGAAAGTACAATACTGTAACGTTTGTTGTGCTCCGAAAAAGGCTGTCTCATTATAGCTATACCACAAAAGTTATTACTAAAACATGTTTTAGTTTCCAGAAGAATTCAGAAAAACTGTGCAGATATAAAGCAGATATAGCACAAAAGCAACAGTGTAAATTGTGTCTCACATTAGTAGCGTCGTGATATAATCGTGTAGCTGTCAAAGAAACCAAATGCTAAATCATCTTTAATCTCACAGAAAGTACTTTAAATCCAGAATGTATTCTCAAGTAAACCAAAATGTTGCATGAAAATCTCGTTAGCAGTACTGGTATATGTTCTAAGTATGTGAGCCTTATAGTCGTTACATAATCGTACAACTAACAAGCAAGATTGTACACACACTATAACACTGTGTCGTCTGTTCACTATGACAATGCATTCGTAATTACTGTCTAAATATGTTCCCTAGGTTCTAGACTGGATAGTTAACTTTAAAACATAGTTGCATGTTTACAGTTTCTAAGTCTGACGAAGTGTACTAGTAACGTGAAGCGAAAAATTTTATAGCAGGTTATCTTTCAATAAACGGTTTTACACGTGAAATGTGGTGCAATCCTTTACTCTTCATAGTATTCGGAGTTTCCACTTGAACGCAATTATCATTCGGTATACGTCGGTAAAGAATACTGGAATTTTTCTCAAGATTAGCGTCTATGTTATTTTTCTCTGAGCCAGCCGGCGCACGTGGCTGCCTGCGGTGCGAGTCATTGTTTGTCTCTTTGTTGGGGCTCGTCGTTATTAGGATTAGGAGACCTAACTTCTAGAAATTCGCCTTGTCGAGAGGCCCCTGCCCTGTTTGCATCCCGCCAGTTCTGATGAAATTCAGGTCTGTCGTTACGATTATATCGTCTGTCATCATGTCAGTGGTTACTGTAATTTTTTCTTGTTGGTCACGTGGTGGAGAATTTCTCCATGAGTCATAACTGCGCGGTGGACCGTTGCGTCTGAAGTTATTCTGTCTCCCTTGATAATAATTATTTTGGTTCCCATATTGTCTGTTTCTCTGATTGTCCCTGTCATATTCATTACTATGGAAATTCGATCTTTCTCTGTAACTATTATTCTGCCAACGGTTGTCATACGGGTAGTGTCTGTTTTGGTCACGATTTGCGTTGTAAAAATAGCCTTGTCGTGTCCAGTTATTATTTCTGTCATTGTGGAATCGTGACGGATGTGACCTGTAATTGTTGTGCTACTGTTTTCGCGTTCCGCAATTGTCAGTGTCAATTTCCAATTCTTGTAACAGTCCCTGAAAAGCTTCAATGTCGTCTTTGCAACGTCCTGCCAAAATAATATGTCGTAAATGTTCAGGCAATTTGATTAAGCCAATGCGGATGAGTTCTGAGGGGCTGTATGGGTTTGAAAGATACTGATTCTTATGTAACATGTCTTCGAAATATTTGACAAGACTAGAAAATTCCTATTGTTCGAAATGTCTCATCATTATGATTCTATGTTTTACTTGGTCTTGTGTAGCTTGAGACCAATATGCTGAGAGGAAGGCATGATAAAATTCTCCTTCACTGTGACAATCGTAAATGACCGAACGCATTCTTACAGCTGGTTCATTCTCTAAGAAGACACACATAAATTCTAACCTGTGCTCCAATGACCAGTTGGGAGGAAAACAATGAGAGAATTGATGAAACAATGCTTGTAGATGAATATTGTTGCCAGAATTCTTAAATGTTTTGAATTTACGTGTAGTAATGTACAACTTATAGTCAAAATCATCATGTCGGCGAGTCGCATATCGGTCATTGTTACTTCGTTTCGGCGGTTCAATCTCAAAATTCAGTGCACCTTGCCAATTTCTTTCATAATTTCCGAAATGCCCTGTGTTATTATTTTGTGACTTTTCCGTATTTCTAAGTCCCTCTTCTCCTGTTGGAGCGCGAGTCTCCTGTGAAATATGTAATTCTTCTATTACCTGTGTCAACTGATCTTGTACTACCCGGATTTCTCTTTTGTACTGTGTATTGATTTGATTTTGATTTTGTTTGAATTTTCTAATTTGTTCATACTCTTCTGTGTCAGTGAAGGCTATGGGTCTTGTGCCATCCAGATCATCATCTACCTTAGTAGATAAGTTAGTGAACTGATTCGAATGTTCAGCTACTTTATCCGATAGTGAACTTATTTCCTCAGTGTGTTTTTCTGAACAAAGTTTCAGAGTGTCTATTTGTGTTGAAATCATATCTACTGTGTCCTTTAAGTTTTCCTGAGTTTTTGCAAGTTGCGTAACCGAATCGGTAGATGCAACTGAGTCAATTTTAGCTTGCAAGGTGCTGTGATTTTCATGAACAATAGTTTGCAGTTCTTTTATGGCTGCTTCGTGATTATGTAATGCATTTTCATGACGCCAAAAATATAGGTTGAAAATGCTCACAAATTTGTATTTTTACGTCATTACAGACTTTTTGACATTTCGATTTGATTTTAAGTAACTCAGCAGTTAAACCTTCACGTGTTTGCTCAGGCATGGTGTACAACTTTTGAAGCTGTTGCTGTGACTGTTTTTGATTTTGTTGCTTTGCGTATAACTGTTGCTGTGTTTGTCTCTGGTGTTGTTCCATTGTGTCTAACTGTTGCTGTGTTTGTCTCTGATTTTGTTTCATCTGTTGCATTAATTGCAATAATAATGTATTAGTGTCTGGAATCTGTTCCTCTATGCTTTTCGGCAGTGCATTTGCTCTGGCAACATTCACATTTTGACGAGCAGAAAATGTGTCTTGACTTATTTGAGAAAACGGTGATGACGCAAAACCTGCATCTATAGTATTTGCAAGATTGTGTCCTGTCATTTCGGATTCCTGAGGCGAACTGTTGCCAACCAATCGATTGATAATGCTTCCCTGTTCACTAATTGTTTCACTGCCTACACCATTATTTGCAGCCCGCTCCATTTCCCTATGCACAAGTACCAAATTACTTTGTTGAACATTAGTTAATTTGTTACATGGTGGCGCTAACACACTGCTTTCGTCTTCACTGTCATTTCTCAGTTTACTTTCGAGCCTAGTATTACGTTTTTCACATGCCATTATTGTCAGAATATTTCACACGATAACGCGGAAAGGCACAATTGGAAGAGTTAAATAAGAAAACACATTAACATAGCACTGAAAGTAATATCTCATTAATTGCAAGCCCAGCTGAGAAATACTTGGCGCAAATCTAATTGATTACCACAACTTTTTACTGTACAACAATGAAAAACTACAACTACAAAGGAAATTCTCTGTATAATTATGCACTAGCAATAAACAATAGCTACACTAATTACACAAACTACAAGAAAAAATCAGAAGACTCCAGTGTGGCATCCTGGCAGGGTCGCCATATGTAATGTTCCCTTAGAAAAATTAATGAATTACTGTGCTGATAAACATCTTACGTTATTTGATTTTCAAACAGCTGAGCAAAACTGAACGTACTCAGACATTCACTAAAGTGACACACAATATTTTTTAGGGCAACGCAATCTGACTTTCAGTAATCCCTACAAAAGAATGGCCCTTACTAACAATAACCTATAGCTTTCATGAATCACTTATCTCACAAAAATCTTCGTTACTCGAACTACTGCAATACAGTGAGCGCCACTACTGGCAGCTAAATAAAAGATTCTAACTACTTAAGGGACTAACTACTGATAGGCATAGTTAGCAAATGAAACATTTTGATAAAGAACAAACAATGTATTTACCTTAATAGTGTTCAAAGTCATAATATATATATATATATATATATATATATATATATATATATATATATATATATATATATATATATCAGTTCATGACATCCAGTCTTACAAATTTACTGTCTCTGTCCAGATCATCCACTCTTAAATCTCCGCCATCTCACTCCCCACATCCACCACTTTTGGCGGCTCACCTCCAACTGCGCAAAAGCTACGCGCTGTTAACATCCAGCTGCCCAACACTACAATAGCAAACAACAATGCAAACCAACCATAGCCTTAACACAGCACAGTCAGTGATTTTCATACAGAGCGCCACGTGGCGTTATCAATAAAATAACCTAAACAGCCTACTTACAAAGGTATCGAAAGTCTGGGATTCAGCCCCAAGGGTATACAGTGCAAGCAGGACTTACGGCTGTCTTTGATTTTTGGTGACTGATACAGTCACACAGGATCCTTAAGAAACGTCATGGTTTAAGTAATTCGGTAATCTTTCTCTGTTTGAAAGACTATATTACAAACAGAAACAAAAAATAAGAGGAACCATATTAGAGGTTAACGAATATATCTGACTCTGTTGGGTTTTCGTAAGTCAGTTTCCAAATGAACAAACAGAGCAAAGTCCTGCGTGCTTCGTTCATTCTGCCATCCATATTTGTAATACCCTGTGGTGCGATTACGAAAAAGTTTCGGATCGTACATCCTATCTTGCAAACGGTCTTAGAGGCACCCTGTGAAATCTGTGGGTACCGTTCTGATACATCTTACATACATACTTGGTGAAAAACACGACACTATGCTCGCCAGCACAAATGTATGCGCCGTCCTAGTCTATGTCAGTGGACGTTTGATCAACGTTCTTCCAGTTGCTGGACTTCATTCCGAAAGTACGTTTCTTAAAAGCCAGCAAATTTAATATCTGTGAATGTGGTAACATCTTCATTGGAAAAACGCCACCAAGCCAAAAATATCCGTTAGTGATCAGAAGATGTCAAAACTGTCGAATAACGATGATGTTAAAGGAGTTTAGACACAAACCACCTTACTTACCCATTTCAAAATTGGCGGTATGAAGAGCGAAATCATTGTGATGAATGAGTCTTTATTTTGTAAAGCGCACTGCCTATCTTGCTTTAATTTACTTTTTTCTCATACAGACAATCAAAAATATAACCATTGTGTATCTCAATTATTGCTTGAACGTCTGCAAAGAAATTTTTGTGCCACGAACAACGACCATAAGCCTGCTGTCAGATGAGATCAGTTTCGTTTTTTGTGGTGCTTCCATTCACTGCTTCAATTGTTAATTCATTTCTGGAGTGAAACGGTGGATCCAAGTATCATCCTCAGAAAGTATTCGATATATAAAATGGAGAGGATTCATTCAAAAACAGACCAAATGTTGCTGAAATGTTTCGATTGCACTCACTAAAAGCGGTGTCTATCACATTAAAACGTACCTAGCGAAGTCTGGATTATTTTTAAAGAACTGTGTTTGTATTTAATTTACGAATATGTCAGTGGCTGTGCCTGTTAATGAATTCCTAACAGCAACACCATCCCACTGAAAACAAATTTTTCCATTCAGTGAAACTGAATTGAACGTAAGCAATGTTTCAAGTAGTTTAATAAACTCAGATATTTACTTTGATTCACCATTTTGTGCCTAAGCAAATAAGCTTTTATGATAGCAATATCTTCGACAACTGGAATATTAGTACAAAGATTCTTAATACAAAGTGAGGCAAACCTAGCACCATTTGGAATATCGAGACTGTATATTTGTCCTACTAATTCGAAAGTATTCTTGATGCTATTTTCTTCTAAAACATAAAAACTTTTAGATCATTTAGTTTTCTGTTCGGTTTGCAAAATGAAGAATTCTTATTATTCACTATAGGGCAGATCGTCTTATGTGACTCATGTAGTCTCCTTGCGACCTCAACTGCGATAAATGCACATTCATAACTATATTTTCAATTGGTAAAAACGAAAAGTTATTATTGTCAATTATTTTCCTTAAATTAACGTAAAATTTAGGCATTAGGTCCTTATCAATTCCTGTAATACCATTTTCATTGAAAAATTCTAGAGTTTTAAAGCTGTAACCCTTTCATTAATAACAATTAACGTATTACCTGTATCAGATTTTGTGATAATTGCTTGATTTTCAATTAATTTTGTGTTAATGCTTTGTACAAGTCTAGCTTTGTATACTTACTTTTATGTCTGTGTTTTAAAATAAATACTTTGCTTTTTAATACTATTTTGCAGATTACCAGCTAACTGCACTTAGTGTATTTAGTCACAACTCTGATGTCAGCAATAACATGTTTAATATTTGCACTGTTAAGAGGGAGTTATTCAGTAATGTATTCTCAGCCGACGTAAATTGAATATTAGTATGATTCGAAATCCTTGGCAAGAAATTATGTACATCATTTGTACTTTCAGGAAGAACTGACTTATTAGCTGATGTATTTTCTTTTGGTGGTTGTACTTAATTACTTTATGTGTAAAGTTAATCTTTTCATCTACTAGAGAAAGTAGGTTAGAAAATACTAAACTTGATAGTAGACCGCCTAATAAAATACGTGATTGGTACATTTTACGGTCGAAACTCCGTTTTTCTTTAAAAGCATTCCTAATTTGAGACTTAATCCAAAATACCTCAGTCTTCTGTTGAACAAAACGAATGTCAGGAAAGTTAGATTTGAAACTCATCTTTACGTATTTTGAAACGACATTGTTTGCGGTACATTACTTATTAAAACCAATTCTACTATTTAATTTCGTATTCTTAGTCCTAATTAATCCAAACATTTTGAAATTTCCATGTACATGAGTAGGTACTGCTTGTTTCTGTTGCAAAGTTAGCGGTCATGTTAAAAAAATTTTATATAATAAAACTGTCCCTACAGCATAAAGATGTTTATTTATTTACTGGTGACTGGTGTCGATAGTTATTCTGGTCATCATCAGACCGCTTACTCTGTGAAGAGAGTAACATGAAAGTACCTAGGGAAATGTAAACTACAAGCACAAAAATGAACATGGCACACATCAACAAACACGTAATAGAAAGGCAGCTCTATCCATGGCAGCCTGCTGAAGCTGGCGATTAGCAGGCGCCACTCCAGGAGGCACGTAACCATTCTTGCAGGAAATGCAATTTGGATCGCTTAAGTAGCGGAAGCTTCACCAACTATATCCAGCATTACATCATTTTCAGAACAGTGGTCGAAACCGGTCACCAGTAAAAAAAAATAAACATCTTTATGCGGTTGGGAATGTTTTATTACATAAAAAATTTTAACGTAACAGCTGACTTTCCAATAGAATCAAGGTAAAAGTTTCAAACTATTTCTATGTAAACGTTATATTTAAAAAATCGCTGAATAAGACGTCGCTTATTGCAACTTATCGTATAAAAGGAAGTATTTTTGTTACATTTTCGGAGAAATGTATCGGTTACAACGTCCAATGTTCTTTTTTGTGTATTACCTATCTTAGGATTACGAACAACATTGTTACATTTATTTTTACACTGTTGTTTTTCTGTAGATTGTTGGTTTCAAATCGGTAAGAGTATTACACAGTCAAACATGCTGCAGGAAAAGTATTTAATACTAAACAAAAGTGACACGCATGATGGTGATTATAAACTGAGGAAACACATGTCGGCATCGGTAAGGAACGGGCTGTCTCACACTCAACGATTTATACCATTTGGAAGGACAGAGGGAAAATACAACCTCTTTTCGAACACATCTCTATAAAAGTCAAGTAGGTGAGGTCAACCGAATAGAAAAATACTGAAGAAGCTTTACTCACATGTTTTAAGTAGCAAAGGTCAAATAATGTGTCGATCAGTTGACTATTCTTCAAGTAAAAGCCAACGAATTTCCGCGTCTGTTGGGAAATAGGAACTTCAACTCTCCTTCATCTTGGATGCCTTTCCAAGCTTGCGGCGATATTATCATGGGAAAATTTGTGACGAAGCTGCCGGGGTACCTCGGGGCTTAACAGACTATTGGTTGTCCAATGAAAGGTCTGCTGTGTGTGAAGATTACAAGCTGGATGACACACTCAGTGCAGATGGAACTGGCTTGTTTTAAAACATGACCCCACAAAAGACACTGAAATTTAAAGGCGAACAGTGTTCAGGTGGGATAATGTCTAAGATAAAAAGTACAACTATAGTTGCTGCAAATACGATAGATTCGTGTAAAGAAAACCTAAAAAACGTTCACTACCCACTTGTACTTTACGAAGATGAGACAAAATGTTGGACGACATCTGACAGCTTTGATAAGTAGTTGTGTTACCAGGTCTCTCAGCTGAAATCAAAGAAACGAAAAATTATTCTCCTGGTCGATAACTGTCCTAATCGTTCAGTAACCGACAATCTGCAGCGCATAAAGCGTGTGTGTTTACCTCCTAGCATCCCTTCAGTTGTACAACCTATGGACCAGGGAGCTATAAAATTTGTGAAAATGCAGTACAGGAAAATGAACATGTTAAAAAAAATGTAGGAAGGTGCAGAAACAGTTTTCAACGTTACTGGTGCAATTTTAATGATACCGGAAGATGTCACTCAAAATACAATTGCCAGTATTGTTGTAAATATGCAAGATTCACTGATATTTCTTCACCATCCCACGGCGAGGGCGACATGATTTAAGCAACAGCTGATGGTGTTGATGGGGAGGGCAACGATGACAGTCCTTCGGCGGAATTAGTGCAAGGTCTTCGTCCACCTTTGTCGGCTATAGAAATAGAGGACTAAGCTCAGGTACATAACAGTCTTACTATGTACCCCTCAGCGAGTGAAGAAGAAACTATAGCTAAAACCCAAAGCCAACTAGTGACTAACAAACATGAAAATAAACAAGAATAGTTTGTTGTGCCATTAGTTAACGAAGCTCTCAGTGCAGTGAAAACTTTCAAGAAAGTTCTTATTTTCCGCCCGGGTTCCCGGGTTCGATTCCCGGCGGGGTCAGGGATTTTCTCTGCCTCGTGATGGCTGGGTGTTGTGTGATGTCCTTAGGTTAGTTAGGTTTAAGTAGTTTAAGTTCTAGGGGACTGATGACCATAGATGTTAAGTCCCATAGTGCTCAGAGCCATTCTAATCTTATTTTCAATGAAGAGTTCAGTATAGATGACAATAATGAGGCATTAAAACGAATAAATTGTCAACCGCAAAATGCGTATGCAGATCTTAAATGGGAAAAGCAAACAAATATAACTGACTTCCTTAAGTAGGACGGTGTACTGCAATATTCGTTACTGTATTACACGTTAAAGTTAAATCAACTGGTTACAAAATTAAACAGTGCTGTCCTTGCTACGATTATAGAAGACCAGAACATTAAATTTTAGTATGTGCAAATTTTCTGAAAATACAGAAGTGGAGAAATTTTATCTTCATTACCGATGTTTTGTGTTGTGAGTTCGATATTTTCGCCGTGTTGGGTACAGTACATCACATATGTACAGTATTTTAAAGAGAATCATAGGGGAAAGTGTAGATCTTCGTGTAATTTATGTATGGAGTACTATCATTTCATTTTGGTACTGTGAATTAATTTGTGTAATACAGTTAGCGGAATGAACGAACGAAGTCGTGTAATTCACGACTGTCATACTATACGACATTTGCAGTAAGTTTAAAGATGCAAAAATTTTATCTCATTATCCAATACCGTGTCCGTTGCACTTCTTTCTTCACTTATTAAAGGTTTTTACATTTTGTTGGCATGTTAGTATTCTGTACGTACTACATAAACATAAGAAAAATTCCTCCACAGTCCCTCTCTACAAACAGTGTATTGTAAATACTGTACGTGTGTTGTATTTCTGGTAGTTTTTTGCAGTTTTAATTCTATGGTAGCCTACAATTTACAGATACGAAATTTTGATCAAGAAAACAAATCAGAAAGCAGGTTTTTGCGATTATCGGATATAACGACCATAAACCGTCCGTCCCTCCGACTTCGTTACAACAAGTTTCGACTGTATTCATTTTGATACTAATTATACAATTTTTGACTTAATGTGAGCTTACCCTGTGAAATCCTAGAAAATTCCTAATGTGTGGCCTTCAGGCAGAACAATTTGACTGACGTAGTTCTTTGTTACATTTGCAGAGGTAAGATAAGATCGAGACGACGACCTGATGGGAGGAGGGTGAATGAAGTCAGAAAACATTCACGACCAACGAAGGCGCATCTGGTTGAAGACCGTCACCTGAGTCTAGGCGAACCTGTAATCCAGCAGTAAACGTCAAATGGGTGAGGATGACTATGACTGCGATGCTGATGCCCCTCTAAGCTGTTCTACTACGTTTCTTTTTATAAGGGACCTTATCTCACCGCGGCCCTCCGCTTACTCACATGACCCTCCGTCTACCAATGGCTATTTTAATCATAATCTTATGCTCCTGTATATGATCGAATAATCGTGTATTATACATACACGAAGGGATTTCAAGAAGTATGTTACTAATTAGTATGGTGGGCATAGTGACCTTTAGTGAATGCCGCAGTGTGTCTCATAATAGTGACCAAATCTCAATAAACAACGGAAATCCACTCCTTGATCACGGAGTCATTCGAGAACATTTCTGTCAACGTCCTCATTGTTGGGAAATCGCAGTGTCGAGCCCCCCCTCCCCTACAGGCCCCTCCCCTAGATGTTCTTTCAGCTTGCCGAAGAGATCCAAACTGCAAGGTGCAAGATCTTCTCTTCCTCCCGGTCAGCACTACCGGCGACTGTGCGTCATTGGTTAGATGTGAGTGTGAATTCTTAAGGGACCAAACTGCCGAGGTCATCTGTCACTGTTGATCAAATTGTTGACTCTTCACTGCGGCTGGGAGCGACATTGCATTTGGTACATATACTGCCAGAATTTCACGATGAAACTGCTTGCCATTTAGACGCTTCACCCACAAGAATTGTAGTATCCCGCGTATTTCACCTTTGGACTAAGTTATGTTTCCAATTGCCGCACCATTTCATTCGCATACTGTTTACGTGCAGCGCAGCGCAATTGTCTCCGCAGGGAACCCGAAACACGTACTGTCTTCCGGCAATGCGCCAAACTAGTTGCGCGGTGGCCTTAGTGTGGGACGACCTGTGTAATTACGTATTTAAGAATGTGAGCGCTGTCGCAATTGGTACAACATCCACCTCTACGAACGATCTATTATACAACATGAACAAAAATTCGTGCACTCGGGCACCACATTGTGATTCCTTGCATACTGACAGTACAAAAATTTTGTACTAAAATTTCGTACCGCACATATGTTTCGTAGAAAACGGACGTCAAAGAAAGGCAATGTGGCAGCATTGTAGTCACATGTGTGGTCTCGTAAACTGACATACTGCCGGGAGTACTGTGTCCTGACCACATACCTCTCCATATCCGCATCCAGTGACACCTGCAAGCTGAGGATGACACGGCGACCGGTCGGTACCGGTGGGCCTTCTTGGCCTGATCGGAGGGAGTTTTGTTTATTTTTTGGTAGTTACATGTACGACAAGAATATTTATTGAATACTCCGTAGCTGTGCTGTTCAGTTAGTGCATGGAATATATATTCACTCCGGGCTAACGGGACATCCACTCACTTTTACATTAATTTAGAAATCATCGCCGATAGGCGATTTTCGAGACTGCCTAAGACGACAACATTGGATCATACAAGTTATGCTCAGCCACAAGTATCAATTCGAGTTTCAGAATGTTCTTCGGACTGTCTTAGAGTATCTATAAGGGTGGCTCTGCGTCACTGTGTTGAGAGCTGCTTATTATTTTGTAGGATTTCATTGTTGTTCTCGTGACTTCTACTTTTCTTCTCAGAAGATATCCATTCGGTTTGTAAGGAATATTATTCACGGCGAGTCACTGTTGTGTTCTAAGAAGGAGTCCAGTGTTCCTCAAGAAGTTTTGTTCTTTTGTTGTATTTAAAGGAGGACCTTTATTTTTTATCATGAATTGTTATTAAGTTACAAAGCAGCCTGGTCCACCAAAGCTAATGATTTTTTTGTGAAGACGCCATTCATCATTACTAATTATTTTGTTATTATCATAATTATCATTGATCTATGTTCAAAAAGAGTCTCTGATCCGTGGCAAGGTCGACATTCCTTCGCTAGTTATTTCGGGTTGATACCTCGCGCTAAACTGAAGCTCTGATTACTAGCGGAACTGTGGCGCGGCTAGTTATAAAAGGTCGAGCACGATCGCGCTGAGAAGCAAGAGAGATACAGTAAAGCGAGTACTTTCGTGAGGAGCCATCATGCAACTAGCCGTACGTCGCAGGCTGTGTATTGTGTCCCGTGTGTTGCGTCTGTGTGTTGAGTCGGTGTTGGGTTCTGCAAGCTGAGCGAAGTGCACATTGTCTCCGTGTGGGTTAGTTTAGCTTAGTTTCAAGTTTTCGGCAAATGCAGTTTCTCTTCGTTTCTTAGTACAGACACCGACCCAGTTATAGCACAGTTTAATACATACAGTCACAACACTCAATGGTGCAAAAATATTTACCGTTCAACAGCTAGAGCGACAGTAGCGCTCCAAGCGGTGAGAAAGCAGATAGTCACATGCGTGGTAAGCATAATGTTTCGTTTTAATCAGTTTCTACTTGATTAACGAAACAGTTGTATTTTTGCGTCGCGCGAATTAGTAAATTGTCTTCAGACATGAAATAACGTGAAATACGTGTAAATCAACCTAATCGCAGTGATTCAGTGACGAATCTACAACTTACTCACGAAGAAATACTTTCGAATATGCGTATATCTGCAGCTTACTCCGCTGAAAGCAAGGGCAAATAAACACATACTTCACGGATGAAAAGCATATATTTCTGTCGTTATTATCATAGCCACTCTTACTGACACTTGAAACAGTTTTGTGGAGCCTAATGATTCGCCCACTCTTACACTTCAAATGACTTTCTAACACACGAATGTTTTTGTAAATGTAATTATTTTTGCTTCAGAAGCGGATTTGTTGAAGATTCTTGCCGTCTGTGGCTCAGATTCAGCAACAATTGTGGAATCGGTTTCTTCCGTGTTAAGAAGTTCTCTCTTAAGGTACAGGTGTTTCAGCTTTTTGGTACGTTAAATAACGTACATATGACATTCCATATAGGTTTCCTACGTTCCACGTTCCTCATTAACCTATTTGGCTGAAAGTGTAGCCCACAAAATTCTACTTTGTTGTGTGGATATATGACGTCTTTCGGCAAGTCAGGTTTTCTGGTATTTACTATCTATTTTTACTAGCAATTTTTTTAGGAAAACGACATTATTTAATAAATATCAGTATGTTATAAAAGGATCTTAAATAAAGTGTCCTGTAATGTCCGTTTCGTACCTCCTACGGCCCTTGAGAAACTAAAGAATGACAAACGTGGTCTGTTATTTTTTATTTATTCTCGATTTTTATGGCACTCCATACACTCCCTACCGTAAAAACTAAGCTACAAATCAATGTAAAAGTTAGTGTTCACACTCATTCGATATCGTATTCAGAAGTGTCGCCTGATGACCGCTGGTGCGCTGTTATCGCTGTGGGTAACGAAAACGAGACAGAGTGTCGCGGCCGTTGTGTTTGATTGTCGTTATCAGGCGTAGACTTAGTGTCAGTGTTCACGTAGTACCGCGACGGAAAGATCTTTGCTTAAATTTAAAGAGTACGATGCGCCAAGTGATTTACGTATTTACATGTGCTTGGTGACTGTGTTAATTAACCAATCTAGCGCCTTCGCTTGTTAGTAATAAACATCATCTTGGTAACTTAAGTTTCTTGCTTGAAATCTACTAGTTAAGCCAAGCCATGGTAGTTTCAAGATCAAAAACATTTTATTCACGTTATTATGGTAACTGTTCAATAGCTGTTTTGTTGCAGGAGCTGTTACTGTGTGCTGAAGTTGTGTTACTAAAATTGATGTAAGGCCAAACTGGAAGCCATAGAGGTCCCATACTTAAGTGATGCGAGATTGTCACCCAATCTACAGTTAATGCCGTTACATAAACGAGGTACCATTTGGAAACAAGGCACTTGATTTACACTTACAATGAAGGAAATTGGTCTACTTCCCATTTCATTGCTCATTTTTCAAATGATTTGAATTTGTTGACAAATTTTGAATATCGTAATTTCTTTAATTTATTGTTAAGTTTTATTTAAAGAACTTTTTAAAAATTATGAAACCTTTGAAAGTGGATATTTTAGCATGTTTGGTGTTTTTGTTTTCGAGTTTACTTGAAAGTTTGGTTTTTTGTTTCACTGCAGAGTTTGCTTAAATTCAGATTTAAGTTGTCATTGTCTGGCAATGAAAGCAAACAGAGGCGCTGCTAAAAGTGCAAGAAAATTCAGCAAGTTGCAATTTTAAATTACCGGTCTCTGGTATTCAGTACAATAAATTAATTCTTTTAAAACGGTAGCTAAACGTTTCTTGTCCGAGCAACTCCCCTACTTCAGAAGCATTGAACTCCTCGTTTGGCCTAAACTAATTAATATTTGTCTGAATAAAACTTCTATTGAACCTAAGTACGGGACCAGACTTGTTTTCGAGCAGTGATGCTTAGGCAGCGAAAGAAGAGTTAGTGCTGTGGATAAAGCTTTATGTTAGAATACTCTAGTTCGACGGATTGGCTCTCAGCACTATGGGACTTAACTGCTGAGGTCATCAGTCCCCTAGAACTTAGAACTACTTAAACCTAACTAAGCTAAGGACATCACACACATCCATGCCCGAGGCAGGATTCGAACCTGCGATCGTAGCGGTCGCGCGGTTCCAGACTGTAGCGCCTAGAACCGCTCGGCCAGCCCGGCCGGCAGTTCGACAGTTTGATTCCGAATCTACGTTTAACTGTTTTTATTATTATTTGTTTTCTAATTTGGATCTGCCCAATAATCCTCTCGTAGACATTGTTTCTTAAACGTCACAATAACCACTGGCCACACACGTCAGAAATAGTCACTAAGAGTAATAATCAATTAAAAACAAATTACCTCTCATAAGACAAAAATAACTACAAAGTTTTTCAATGTGGAGATGTTGAATACGTATTCTGCATTCAGTAGGAGGGGCTAGTTGTAATATTTTAAATTAATTGTCAGTGACGGGCACGTCAATGGACTGGAAAGCGTAGAGGGCGATAGTATGTGCAAGAAAGCAGAGTAAATGTTTAAAGGCAAAACTCACCTTGAAAAGAGGAATGATAAAAATGATTGTACGTTAATTTCTGCGTTAGTGTTAAATAGTTCCATATGTTCTGTGTAAGACCTGCTGTAATGGCTGTATAACAATGATGATGCCAGATAACACATCATGCAGTCGAGTATTGTAACGCGATACGCTGCTCGCTGCACTAACTGTGCAGAGCAGTTACAAAGTACTGAATGGAGAAACTTGATGTACATGGATTAATGTGCTGCCACACAGCCTTTCTCTGATGTTCATTTTCTATGTAAAATACGTACGGTAAAAAATTTTCCTAGAGGCATCTGTGAACTGTTAGTATGCAAGGTAACACACTGTGGTGTCCGAGTGTGTAACCTTTCATCCTGTACAAGTACGGTAAGCATTGTGTAAATGTTTATACAAAAATTTTTTCATGCAGTGAAAAATAAATTATGGACCCTCTACACAATAAGAAACAAATAATTTATATAAACGATTTGCAAAACATGTTTTAACGAATTGGTGGAACAAATACAGACGCATGCTGATTCAGATGATGCTACTTTGAAGGTAGTGATAACTAATAAAACCTGTTCTGTAAGTCGGTCACAGGAATTTGTGTCATCGATGTTGTCTGTTTTGTGTCATACCTCAAACACGGAGTTCAAGAACGCAAGTATAGGAAGCTGCTCGCCGTGGCAGCTGAGTGATTCATACTCAAGAAACTTGTCACAGTGTGAGCACACAGTTTATGTTCCAGAAACTGGCACTTACTAATAGCTCCTTAATCTGCGAGCAGTCTCTTTGTTTTCGTTACGAGGAATGCCTGAAAATGCATCACGTGTCAAAAATGGTTCAAATGGCTCTGAGCACCATGGGACTTAACTTCTAAGATCATCAGTCCCCTAGAACTTAGAACTACGTAAACCTAACTAACTTAAGGACATCACACACATCCATGCCCGAGGCAGGATTCGAACCTGCGACCGTAGCGGTCGCGCGGTTATCACGTGTCACGACTTCCGTTTTATGTGATCGGACAATATGATGCTCTCTTGGTACAGTCTCAATAGTCGCACGTAGACGAGCAGAGGCCCTAAATACTTAGTGACAAATGCCAAAGTTATGTGTATTGCCCTCAATTTTCAATCAGGCTATAAGTGGATTTAGCTTCAAAATAGATTATTGAAGTATGAGGCCAATTTTGACCTCGACTAGCCTGTCTTGAAAAGAAACATTTTGTTGGACAAAGTGGAGGGTGTCCACGGGCATTTTAACGTTAATTAATCCCAGGTAAAGCGATACAATTGGATAGAAAGAGCTTGTGTCAGGAGGATGGGAGCAACCTTAGCGTAGAAATGATGCTGCCCCTTTGTTTTTGTTGCCGCATAATCACCTTGAAAATCGAAGTATCGCTTGGGGTATAAAAGATAGCCTCCGCAGGGAGCAGATTTGGGAGACTTTATTAAATGTTGGAAGAAGGTGTAGAAAGGCTTTTAAATTGAACAAAACCCAGTTGAATTGCTCTCTACCGGCAAGTTTACTCCACTTATGATGGAAACAAGCGCGCTGGAGCAAGCAGTATTGGATGTTTACGCCACTCTCAACAAAGAGTTCAGTTAATTTCCAGGCAGTGTCGCATTTAATCAGCCGCAACAACAGCACGAGTATTCCCATGTTGCATGTGTTTCTACCCGGTACCTTTTCTCAGATGTACAGAAGAATCATATCCCTGGATTTTGCTATTACAGATGGAATATTCTTGGAAAGAGGAGAAAAATATAACCATATTTTTGTTTTAATGTTAATGTCTGTATCTTTCTGATCCTGATGAGGTTACACATATCTTTAAAGAGTTAATAGTTGAAATGAAAAAGTTTCGCACCTCGACCATTACGAGATGAGTCTGACGAGTAATGATACTCATTTTTCTAAAGCAATCGTTTCATTCTTTGTGCACATCGAGTTTGTCCCTTCGGCAGTTACACAGCAACTGAGGTCGCCTGCAACACTGACCACCCGCGGAACGGGCGTGTTAAGCGGGCCGGACACCCGACGTACGCCAACTCATCGGCGGCGAATCGGCAGCCACACATGCGCCACTAGAGGTCATGACATCTATACTAATGGCCATTAAAATCGCTAGACCACGAAGATAACGTGCTGCAGTCGCGATATTTAACCGACAGGAAGAAGATGCTGTGATATGCGAATGATTAGCTTTTCAGAGCATTCACACAAGGTTGGCGCCAGTGGCGACACCTAAAATGTGCTGACGTGAGGAAAGTTTACAACCGATTTCTCATACACAAACAGCAGTTGACCTGCGTTGCCTGGTGAAACGTTGTGATGCCTCGTGTAAGGAGGAGAAATGAGTACCATCACGTTTCCGACTTTGATAAACGTCCGATTGTAGCCCATCGCGATTGCGGCTTATCGTATCACGACATTCCTGCTCGCGTTGGTCGAGATTCAATTACTGTTAGCGGAATATGGAATCGGTGGGTTCAGGAGGGTAATAAGGAAGACGTGCTGGATCCCAACGGCCTCGTATCAGTAGCAGTCGAGATGACAGGCATCTTATCCACATGGCTGTAACAGATCATGCAGCCACGTCTCGATCCCTGAGACAACAAATGGAGACGTTTGCAAGACAACAACCATCTGCACGATCAATGAGACACCGTTTGCAGCAACATGGACTATCAGCTCGGAGACCATGTCTGCGGTTACCTTTGACGCTGCATCACAGACAGGAGCGCCTGCGATGGTGTACTCAACGACGAACCTGGGTGCACGAATGGCAAAACGTCATTTTTTCGGATGAATCGAGGTTCTGTTTACAGCAGCATGATGGTCGCATCCGTGTTTGGCGACATCGCGGTGAAAACACATTGGAAGCGTGTATTCGTCATCGCGATACTGGTGTAGCACTCGGCGTCATGGTATGGGGTGCCATTTTGGCTCTACCCTTCATTCCATCCCTGCGAAACCCTACATTTCAGCAGGATAAAGCACGACAGCATGTTACAGGTCCTGTACGGGCCTTTCTGGATACAGAAAATGTTCGACTGCTGCCCTGGCCAGCCCATTCTCCAGATCTCTCACCAATTGAAAACTTCTGGTCAATGGTGGCCGAGCAACTGGCTCATCACAACACGCCAGTCACTACTCTTGATGAACTGTGGTATCGTGTTGAAGCTGCATGGGCACCTGTACCTGTACACGCCATCCAAGTTCTGTTTGACTCAATGCCCAGGCGTATCAAGGCCGTTATTAGGGCCAGAGTTGATTGTTCTGGGTACTGATTTCTCAGGATCTATGCACTCAAATTGCGTGAAAATCTAATCACATGTCAGTTTTAGTATAATATATGTGTCCAATGAATACACGTGTATTATCTGCATTTCTTCTTGGTGTAGCAATTTTAATGGCCAGTAGTGTACGATTCTACTTTCTTCCGCACGGTACATAGTTAGCAGTGTATCCTGGAGCGAGCGTACCATATAACAAACAGTTGAGACACGGGAGGTTAGCCCTGTTATGACCACTAATGAAGTGTCAGTCTTGGTACGACCACTCAATACGTGAAGTCCATAATACGACCATCAATACCAGTACCTATGTCATTGTGTTTCCTGTTGCCTGATAGCTTGAACTTCCACCGTCGGAGGGTGGTACTGGACTTCAGGTCTCTCCGCCACACCTTCAACGTGCACTCCAATGATGTCTTCAGAGTGATATCGTTACACCAAGGCAGTAAGACCGAGATACCGAGATCCACCGGTGACATTGTTTCTCAACCTACAACATATAAAAAACTAAAAAAAAGGAAAACGAGAGGGCTTCACATGAAGTGAGTCGCTTCTGGTAGGCGAAGAGGAGCCGTCCACCTTCCGCCGATGCCAGCACATCGACTCCTGGACGGTTACGTGGTCTCCGACGCTGCTCATCCAAGCTTACTCGAGTAACAGTTTTGTTGATTAACTTATACGGAAAGGCCGAACTTGCATCTTGCGTTGTTATATTAAGTTGTGGTTGAACTGTAACGATTTTCTGACTTAAATTCTTTATTGTGGACTCAGACGTGGCCAGTAGAATGGTTTGTTTGGCCAATGTACACAGCATTTCCAGTCATCGTAGTAGTTCTGGAATTTCTTTCACATCGTCGGCTGCGCTTTTCTATACATCAACCAAAGCACCAAAGTAACACCTTTTCAAGTGATTTTTGAACTAATGGAATTAAAAGAAGTTTCAGTGGCTGAGGCCCATTGATTAGCAGACAGGAGATCGGCATTAATTCTGTATCATGTTTATTGATGAGTTTGTCGCGTCAGACGGTACGCTGTAATGGGTCAGTCTCCAAGTATATTCAATGCGTGGTTGCACACCTACACCATTTTCCCGAAACTTTCAAGGATCTCCCGATTAATGGTTAGAGTGACAGTTTATACTGGGGCCAAAAATTGTTTGTGAACGATCGTGCCACTGAAAATCTAAAGCTGCAAATTCATGTTGGATTTGCCAGTTCTCTCTTTCCTGGGACGGGGAGAGCTTGCCATATGCCGCTCGCGAGTGTGGCAGAATGTCTCGTGGTAGTATTCGAATGTATCGGGTGATCAAAAAATCAGTACAAATTTCAAAACTTAATAAACCACGAAATAATGTAGATAGAAAGGTAAAAATTGACACACATGCTTGGAATGACATGGAGTTTTATTAGAACCAAAAAAAAAACACAACCAAGTATTGCTAGACGCGTGAAAGATCTCTTGCGCGCGTCGTTTGGTGATGATCGTGTGCTCAGCCGCCACTTCCGTCATGCTTGGCCTCCCAGGTCCCCAGACCCCAGTCCGTGCGATTATTGGCTTTTGGGTTACCTGAAGTCGCAAGTGTATCGTGATCGACCGACATCTCTAGGGATGCTGAAAGACGACATCCGACGCCAATGCCTCACCATAGCTCCGGACGTGCTTTACAGTGCTGTTCACAACATTATTCCTCGACTACAGCTATTGTGAGGAATGATGGTGGACATGTTCAGCATTTCCTGTAAAGAACATCATCTTTGCTTTGTCTTACTTTGTTATGCTAATTATTGCCATTCTGATCAGATGAAGTGCCATCTGTCGGACATTTTTTTGAACGTTTGTATATTTTTGGTTCTAATAAAACCCAATGTCATTCCAAGCACGGGTGTCAGTTTTTACGTCTCTGTCTACATTATTCCGTGATTTATTCAGTTTTCAAATTTATACTGACTTTTTGATCACCCTGTGCATCATCCGTAACCGCTAACAACGCTGAAACGTCCCCTTAGAACTATTAGTGAATTACTGTGCTGATAAACCTCTTACATTATTTAATTTTCAAACAGCTGAGCAAAACTGAACGTACTCAGACATTACTCTGTTTACTTATTCTGATCAACACTAAAATGACACACAATATTTTTTAGCGCACCACAATCTGACTTTCAATAATCCCTACAAAAGAATGGCCCTGACTAACATTAACCTATACCTTTCACAAATCACTTACCTTACAAAAATCTTCGTTACTCGAACTACTGCAATACAGCGAGCGCCACTACTGCCAGCTGAATAAAAGATTCAAACTACTGAAGGCACTAACTACTGATAGGCATAGTTAGCAAATGAAAGATTTTGATAGAAAACAAACAATGTATTTACCTTAATAGTGTTCAAAAGTCAGAATATATATATCAGTTCATGACATCCAGTCTTACAAATTTACTGTCTCTGTCCGGATCATCCGCTCTCAAAGTTCCGCCATCTCTCTCCCCACATCCACCACTGCTGGCGGTTCACCTCCAACTGCGCAACGCTACGCGCTGTTAACAGCCAGCTGCCCAACACTACAATGGCAAACAACAATGCAAACCAGCCACAGACTGCACACAGCACAGCCAGTGATTTTCATACAGAGCGCTATGTAACGATACCAATAAGAAAACTTAAACAGCCTACTTACAACGCAACTGAGGAATTCCTCATTCCTCTGAAGGCAGTCCTGAGGACTAAGACACGTATCCTTCCGAGTGGTCCTCTGCTCAATCGTGAGGTCCTTTGGAATCATCTTTGCATACACTTCTTCCATGCCCGAACGCTATGCTAAGACCTGATGGTCGCAGAACACTTTCATGTGCCCTTTAGGCAGAAGTAGTTCACCGTAGTACTCATGGTGTAACTCTTTCATACAAACATATCCCTGGCAGCCAACAAAGACATATTTATATTATTAATCACGTGTAGGGTGTAGGAGGCATCTTCTTCAGGGTCTTCAGAGTCAAACAATCTGACCAAAGTCTTTTCTCGAAGCTGAATGTCTTGTCGTAAGGGCTTCGTCCTCTACTTCATCTCGTCCTGCTAAAAAGGATCATCTGAGCATTTCTTCCCTGTATATGAACTTTTCGCAAGCCACATAGTGCTTTCGCCTGGAACACACAAAATTTTGTCCATCATTACTCACGCTTTTACTGGCACGTGTTCGTAACACACTCAATCAACGCAACTTCAGTGGTGGTGGTTAGTGTTTAACGTCCCGTCGACAACGAGGTCATTAGAGACGGAGCGCAAGCTCGGGTTAGGGAAGGATTGGGAAGGAAATCGGCCGTGCCCTTTCAAAGGAACCATCCCGGCATTTGCCTGAAACGATTTAGGGAAATCACGGAAAACCTAAATCAGGATGGCCGGAGACGGGATTGAACCGTCGTCCTCCCGAATGCGAGTCCAGTGTGCTAACCACTGCGCCACCTCGCTCGGTGGCAACTTCAGTTCTGATGTTTTCAACATGTAGCAACTGCTGCAAGTTCAGATCGGTGCTGAGTGAAGGTCTGTCGGAATTCAGCATAACTTCCGTTAAAAAGCAGGGGGCAACAGCCCTACTGGTTCTTACACATTGTTGCCAGTTCATTACTTTTGTGACATTCTACCTATATATAACAAGAAAACATATAACAAGAGAATGCAGTTTCACAAACAGGTGAAATATTCGAAATTCAAAATGAAGTTTTCGGAAGAAAAAGATTTTTTCTTTTCTCTTTCTCGTAAAATTAATCAAAAATATTAGTACGAAATGTTACTTTACATCGTTGTAGAGTCGCATTATCCACTAAAGAGGGTAAGTTTATCAACTAAGTTACCTCTTTCAGAAGGAATTTTTTCCTTCTACTTAGTCACCACGTCGTTGACCACCTCTGACGATATTCCTTTAGGCGTAACTAGTTTACAGTAGTACTGATGGCATAACTCTTTCATACAAGCACATTCATGGCATCCAACAAAGATAGATTTTTATTATTAATCAGATGGAGGGTGTAGGAGGTACCTTTTTTTCTGTCATGTGTAATTCCCTTAATCAATCTACTGTTCCTTTTTTATGTTGAGAACTACACGAACAACTCACAGACGGCAGGTGGTAGCATTAGCTGTGGAGAATTTACAATGTGTGTTGGGGGAGGGGGGCGCGGGAAATAGTGCAGTCGTTGTCGCAATACGGAAGCGGAGCTATTTATCTGACGTCCAAAAGTGCACACTATTGGATTTAAGGCCAACGGTGGAAGCTGTCCCAAAACGGCTATATTTCTAAACTACTCACGTGCCGCCGTGCTTAAAGTATGCCGTGCATGGCTAAATGACGCTATCCCAAACTAGCACTGAGACTATTGTGGAGCACCACGGGCCCATAGATGTCAGGGGTGAATAACGACTGCCGAGATTTGTACGGATGAGTAGCAAGTGATCGCCCAGATGAACCAAGAGGCTACCAAAAGCATCTCCTTAACGAGCGTTCAGCGGAAGTTGCTGTTTCTGCATCCATCGTGACTGCTGTTCAACGAAGATGGAGGTTGGAATTTTCACGACAGTGCCGCAACTGAATGTCCAGTGAGTGACGATGTGTGGCCTTTTCAGATGAATTTTGTTTTATGTTCCATCGGACAGAAAGCAAACTCCCTGCAACAATCGTCGGAAGGATCCAGGCCGGAGGAGGGAACATTACGCTCCAGGGAATCTTTACGTGGCATTTCCTGGATGATTTCGTCATTATGAATGGCACAATCGATCATCACAAGCATGCATCTGTCCTTGGCCACCATGTCCACACCTACACGCAATTTGTTTTTTCTCGGAACTATGGCATCTACTAGCAGGAACAATGTTTTGTGTCACACAGCTGGCAGTGTCCGAGGCTGGTTCGAAGATCACCAGAATGAGTTTACCGTACTGCCCTGACCACCGAACTTATCGAATTTGAACCCAATCAAGAATCTGTGGGACCATGTCAATCGAGCTTTTCGCACCATGGATCACCAACCGAGAAATCTAAAGTAACTTGTAACACCGAAAATGCAGGATGCATGGCACCTGCTACCTATACAGGGTGTTACAAAAAGATACGGCCAATCTTTCAGGAAACATTCCTCACACACAAAGAAAGAAAATATTTTATGTGAACATGTGTCCGGAAACGCTTACTTTCCATGTCAGAGCTCATTTTATTACTTCTCTTCAAATGACATTAATCATGGAATGGAACACACAGCAACAGAACGTACCAGCGTGACTTCAAACACTTTGTTACAGGAAATGTTCAAAATGTCCTCCGTTAGCGAGGGTACATGCATCCACCCTCCGTCGCATGGAATCCCTGATGCGCTGATGCAGCCCTGGAAAATAGCGTATTGTATCACAGCCGTCCACAAGACGAGCACGAAGAGTCTCTACATTTGGTACAGGGGTTGCGTAGACAAGAGCTTTCAAATGCCCCCATAATTGAAAGTCAAGAGGGTTGAGGTCAGGAGAGCGTGAAGGCCATGGAATTGGTCCGCCTCTGCCAATCAATCGGTCACCGAATCTGTTGTTGAGAAGCGTACGAACACTTCGACTGAAATGTGCAGGAGCTCCATCGTGCATGAACCACATGTTGTGTCGTACTTGTAAAGGCACATGTTCTAGCAGCACAGGTAGAGTATCCCGTATGAAATCATGATAACGTGCTCCATCGAGCGTAGGTGGAAGAACATGGGGCCCAATCAAGACATCACCAACAATGCCTGCCCAAACGTTCACAGAAAATCTGTGTTGATGACGTGATTGCACAATTGCGTGCGGATTCTCGTCAACCCACACATGTTGATTGTGAAAATTTACGATTTGATCACATACTGACGAAACTAAAATTACCTCTAACATGGAAATTAAGCATTTCCAGACACATGTCCACATAACATCTTTTCTTTATTTGTGTGTAAGGAATGTTTCCTGAAAGTTTGGCCGTACCTTCTGGTAACACCCTGTATATAACTTTTTCCTGAATTGTATGTAAATATTTGTAATTTAAATGCTTTCTTTTAAGAAGTAAGGACATTGCTTCACTGTATGTGTACATTTAGGTAGAAGTCTGTTGACGCTTCATTGTATTTATCCGTGTTTTACTGTGAAACTTATAAGCTCTGGGAAAAAGCCAAAGGAATTGTTATTTACATCGACTAGCAACAATAAAAGCAGTGCTTGTACGTTGTAAAATCTTTGGGTAGAGACTTGTTGCGCAGAGCGCGTGGAGAGAGCGGGAGACGGGTTCCAGCGCTTGTAGTGTGCGGAAGTGTGGTGTTAACGTTCTCGCAGTAGAGAGTACCATTTTTGGCGGCATCATGCACGCGCGCCGGCCAGATGTCTAGAGCAGGTGTACGGACAGTGGACGGGCGGAAGAGGCTGTACTGATTACGATTGCCCGTCCCAGTAATTAGCTGTGGCTCCACAAAATGCTACCGTCGTCAACAACAGCAGCAGTTCCCAGTTCCAGCAACACAGTTTCGTCGTCGGCTCCGAGTTTCGTCGTACGCACAGCACTGAAGTAAGACTGTTCATTGGTTGAAAGTATTAACGGCAAGTCCAGCAGCACAACTGAATGTGATTTGACTGATAAGATTTATTTAAATAGTAATCAGTTAAGCTCAGGGTGACTGTGTCCTCATTGCCCCCAGACATTGTTACCAAGCAGGATCCTTGTTGCTCTTTTTCCCTAATATGCTAACTGAGTGTCATAAGAAACAAACTGAAAAATTACATCCAGTTTATTAATGAATAATTTCTCTTTTAAGAATTATAGCCTCCGTCTACCTTCAATTAACTGTTGTACAACAGAGACTTTACTAAAGTAAAGCAATTTCACTTTTTTAAGTTTGAGAATCAATCACTGGAAAAAATTCCATATCTAAAGAAATGCGCAGATTAAGAGTGCGGAAATTTAATTTATTTTACATATAGCTTGGAGCACATGGCTGTTTGGTTTGGTACGTATTCTAGTATTTAATTCTGTTCAAGTCAGTAAAAAAGGTTCAGTTGTTCAGACGATAATATGAAATCCAGTTTGCAAAATAAGTAACGTCAAAGTAAAAAGTGCTTGCGTTTTTCTAAATTTCTTTGATGACGTTATGCTGAGGTCACTGGAAATCATTGTTCATGTAACGTAGTTCAGTACCGAGATACGGTTTAATTGCATATTTTCTAATCATTACTCGATTGCCTTTTTCAAAATTTAATGCCAAACATAACGTAAGAGTGACTTCCCAGTTTCCTTTATCATTACATACTAAAAACTAGTGTCAAAAAAAAACAAAAAAAAAAAAAACGTGGCAATCTTTAGTTGCCACGTCAGTGTTTAATAATATATGTTTTTCTTTTCCATCATCATGTACAGGATTTTGGACGTAAATTGCCCTAGTGGGCTGGCGACCGTTAATTACTTCCTTTTCGTTTATTAATGTAACTTTTGAATTCATGATCAGTGGTACCCCTTTCTGTCCAGTGTTGTTCGTTAGTGAATGCACAATATAACTTTCATTTTCCAAGTTATAGCCCTGTTCAGTTTAATTACTTTTATATTTAGTAGACTTTTCATCAGAAGGATCGATTGTACGTTTTCCTTCTACTTACCGGTATCACATCTTCGGGAAAGATAGCCTTATACAAATAGAAAAAAATCCGTTAGGCATACACGCGATCCACGGTCATATTTTATATCGCAAGCAGGATAGGCCGATTAGTAAGAGGGAGGTTACAAACTGGCCATTTCATTGGAGTCGGCACGGCTCCACATCAAAATGGTTCAAATGCATCTGAGCACTATGGGACTTAACTTCTGAGGTCATCAGTCCCCTAGAACTTAGAGCTACTTAAACCTAACTAACCTAAGGATATCACACACATCCATGCCTGAGGCAGGATTCGAACCTGCTACCGTAGCGGTCGCGCGGTTCCAGACTGTAGCGCCTAGAGCCGCTCGACCACCCAGGCCGGCTGCTCCACATCGCTGTCGGTACATTCCACAACTTACCGACTCGCTTCCTGCACGTCCCACAGTGGTCCACGGTGCAGAAGGTGGTTATTCAGGCTACCAGCACGTGGTCACATTTGGATAGTGTGTTTAGGAAGTCAGTATTGACAACTAGTTTTGCGCTGTGTCTTTTATTAATCACCGTACTTTTGTTCAGTTGCAGTGGTAGCAAGCATCACCTGGTTAGTCACAACATCTTAAACACCTTCTAATTTCGCAAAAATAAATTTCTTACTGATGGCAGATTGTTTATTAGAACTGAACACCTTCACCAGCTACTTTAATTGCACCGTTGTTGTCGAAGAGGAACTTCGACTTTTTTCTCAGTTCGCAAAGGCTACAGCGGCAGGTACCGATCGTAATTAGGTTCCGCGCCAAACAGCGGCACTCTCAAAGAGAAGCCCGCAGCAAACATAAGTAAGCGGAGGAGAGCTTTTCAAAGCTGCGGCGAATTCCGCGTAGGCTGCAGAACGCGCGACGGGCGATTCGACGCGGCCTCTGCGTAAACACTATTACCTTGTTTGACAGCAGAAAAACACGGCTTGATAGAAAGTCAATTAATGACGTAAAAGCGGTAATACAGCAAACAGAGGCAGCTGTGGTCGAACTATCAGACGGTAGCCTCGGAGAGGCGCTTGTGCAAAACAGAGAATTTTCGCTACATGGATTGTAGACTATGTATGATTCCTGCAGAGAGCAGTAGCGTTTCAGTTGTGCGAAAGGCAACAGTCTACAAAGCTGACTGATCCGCTCTTTTAACATCAGCCACGCTGGTACTGCAGACGGCTCGAAGCAAGGGAGCCACAGTCCTGAGGACATGCATTCGCATGCTTAATTAGGGTGGTATCCACTTGGGTAAAACATTCAGGGAGCAAAATAGTCCTCCTTGGGATCTCCAGGCAAGGACTACTCAGGAGAATGTTGTCTTTAGAAAAAGCGAATCTGGCGTTGTACCGGTCATAGCGTGGTATTTAGACCTCTCTCTCTCTCTATCTCTCTCTCTTTTTATTTTCCAAAAATTTATTAGTGGTTACTATACAATTTTTCCGAATAAGAAAGGCGTAGACATATTTACATCAAGAAGCATTCGAAAACGTCTTCATTACTCCGCCCATTATAAAAGTTTCAAGTTTTTATCACAGTAACGAACATTGCTTTCCTTCATAGGCTAGAGCTACAGTGTCACCGCTGAGATCAGTTTATCGTGATCTTCTTCTTGTCCTTCATCTGCTTTATTTATGGCGCGGCCATTACTTTTAGAACGTTGCCAAAGCTTTCTGTGTATTTGGCATATTTCGTTATTTTCCAGCGTTAATTTTGAATGTATGATAAACAGCCACAGTATGTTGCTGTTCTGTGGTCCTGGTGTCCGAACATTAAGGACGAATGTAGCTTTCGCATCACGTGTCATAGCCAAGTAACATGGCTTGATGAAACTGGGACCATACACAGAAAGAACTGCTACACTACAGTACACAAGGCAACTGAAAGAAATGCGCAATGACGAACAAAAATTAGACTGAAATCACCGTGATTCGAGGTGGACCCAGGACATTAGGAAAGCCTGGATATGGCCCTTAACAGAATGTGTGACAACTACGAACAGCAATACATTTTCTCCGACGTGCCCCCATGCTGGTCACTGATTTGATAAAAGTTCTTATGGTAGGGCGCTCCATTCCTCCAGCACTGCGGTTCACAACTGATGGACGGTTGCTGGTGCATGTGAACGTGCTGTGATATGAGCCGTGGCACCGTAAAAGATCCCTGGTGCTGGCTGCTTGACCGCTCTTTCCGGCCAAGCCATCTTTGACGGTCCGCGATTGGCGAACACTATTTAAGGAGGAAGTTGCTGTTTACGGCGTACTATCCGCGAGAGGGCTGGTAGCTTAGGGCGGGCTGGAAAATCACACTATAGCCTTGAGCTCAGCTGTGCGGACGGCGGACGCAAGGGGCCTCCCTGTTACTGCGGAAGTGGATTTAACAGTGACCGCTGTCCACGGGCCACTGGTGCTGGTACACGAAGATACGAGGCCTGCAACCGCACACCGTGTATGGCGCCATCGCAACAGCTGCGGTCTTCGGGACTATCCGAACGGCGAGCACTCGAGCTTGAAGTGCAACTCTCAGGCTGCAAAATTGTGTTAGGTGTCGGTGACTGCTTATTCACGGTGTCAGTATTTACAAGCTGTGTGTCATTTGGCTCAGGTGTCTTCAAATCCAAACCCTCATACTATTCTCTCTGTCTCTCACTCTGTGTGTGTGTGTGTGTGTGTGTGTGTGTGTGTGTGTGTGTTCATTTAGCATAATTCTCTAAATGAATTTATGTAACTACATTTGTAGAACCAACGTCTTTCGTTTATAAACTTAGTTACCCTTTTTTAACATCACGAGTAGTTACTGGCTTGCCGGCCGCGGTGGTCTCGCGGTTCTAGGCGCTCAGTCCGGAACCGCGCGAATGCTACGGTCGCAGGTTCGAATCCTGCCTCGGGCATGGACGTGTGTGATGTCCTTAGGTTAGTTAGGTTTAAGTAGGTCTCAGTTCTAGAGGACTGATGACCACAGATGTTAAGTCCCATAGTGCTCAGAGCCATTTGAACCAGTTACTGGCTTGGAGATTCAAAGAAGCCTCTCTTTTATGGTCATGTCGTCAGTTAAACTAACTGTCACTGTTAAGCAGCTAGAGCTGCATTCTGCCTAGACAATCAGGCGTAACATTATTTCCTTCTCCTTCTCAACTGTATACCGCCATAACGACCGGGAGAGCGGTGTGCTGACCCTACGCCCCTCCTATACGCATCCTCCACTGAGGATGACACGGCGGTCGGATGGTCCCAGTAGGCCAACATGGCCTGAACACGGAGTGCTTTTTCAACTGTAACGCCTTAACAGTGTTCCATCTTTAGCCCTCTAATTAATATTGATTCTTCATGTTGTAGAGTACATCTAATTCAGCTTGTGTATGAGACAGTGGCTGGTTCTGTTGTCATCAGGATAATCATCAGGGCCTCCTTGCTGTTGAAAGCTGCACTGCATGCAGTGCACCATCATAAAATCTGTAGTGTTTTATTAGTGTTACTTCATTTGTGTTTTTTTAATAACTGTAAAGATACTGTGTTGCTTTCTCTTAGAAATTACCAATTTTCTTTTTTTTTTTTCTGGCCCTTCAGGCCGACGAAAGGAATTGTTCTTTGAACCAATTAAATTAAACCTGGTGACTTACTAAGTTGATCTAAATTCATGTGGTAAATTTCTCTCATTTAGTAGCATATTTGAAGCATATTACTGAGTAGTGGCCCTTCTGGCTGGCTATCGTACACATGCCAAAAAACGTTTTGCATCACCCCGCTTCCCAGAACTCCTTAAGATAGACGTTGACTGTAGATGCTGTATCAGAGACACAGTCCCTTTGAGTGTTCAGAGATGTCACTAAAACCAACCAAAGATGTAAACAACCATGCATGAGTAACGCCTATTAGACGTAGGGGGTGCGACAGCCGATTGGTTCCAGTTATTCCACCAGGAAGGAGGTACGCGGCTCGTATTGTCTGTAGTTCAACCATGCCTAGAAGGTTAATACCGCGGTTCGATCGCGTCAGCATTGTTACTTTGTGCCAGGAAGGGCTCTCAACAAGGGAAGTGTCCAGGCGTCTCGGAGTGAACCAAAGCGATGTTGTTCGGACATGGAGGAGATACAGAGAGATAGGAACTGTCGATGACATGCCTCGATCAAGCCGCCCAAGGGCTACTACTGCAGCGGATGACCGCTACCTACGGATTATGCCTCGCAGGGATCCTGACAGCAACGCCACCATGTTGAATAATGCTTTTCGTGCAGCTACAGGACGTCGTGTTACGACTCAAACTGTGCGCAATAGGCTGCATGATGTGCAACTTCACTCCCGACATACTTGGTGAGGTCCACCTTTGCAACTACGAAACAATGCAGTGCGATAAAGATGGGCCCAACAACATGCCGAATGGACCGCTCAGAATTGCCATCACGTTCTATTCACCTATGAGTGTCGCATATGCCTTCAACCACACAATCGTCGGAGACGTGTTTGGAGGCAACCCGGTCAGGCAGAACGCCTTAAACACACTGTCCAGCGAGTACAGCAAGGTGGAGGTTCCATGATGTTGTGAGGTGGCATTATGTGGGACGACGTACGCCGCTGGTGCTCATGGAAGACGCCGTAACGGCGCCGTACGTGAATGCCATCCTCCGACCTATAGTGCAGCCATATCTGCAGCATATTGGCGAGGCATTCGTCTTCATGGACGACAATTCGCGCCCCAATCGTGCACGTCTTGTGAATGACTTCCTTCAGGATAATGACATTGCTCGACTTGAGTGACTAGCAAGTTCTCCAGACATGAAAGCCATCGAACTTGCCTGGCGTAGATTGAAGAGGGCTGTGTATGGACGATGTGGCCAACCACTATGAGGGGCGGACGCCTAATGGCCGTTGAGGAGTGGGACAATCTGGACCAACAGTGCCTTGATGAACGTATGGGTAGTATGCCACGACGAATACAGGCATGCATCAATGCAAGAGGACGTGCCACTGGTTATTAGAGATACTGGTGTGTAGCAGTCTGGACCACTACCTCTGGAGGTCTCCCTGTATGGTGGTACAACATTCAATGTGTGGTTTTCATGAGCAAGAAAAAGGGTGGAAATGATGTTTTTGTTCATCTCTATTTTAATTTTCTGTACAGGTTCCGGAACTTTCGGAACCGAGGTGATGCAAAACTTTTTTTAATGTGTGTAGTTAAATCAAACAGTTACTTGTTGATTACCTTGCTCCAATTAATTTAAGTTTATGCTTCATTTGTGAAGGATTTTGGTGCAGCAACTTTCTGTCAGTTTGGTTGACATTCTTTGAACGATCTATCCAACATTTTGCCATATTGCAAATTTTCAGTCTATTTATCTTAACGATAAATTTTTTGAGGGCACAATTCTTGAGCAATTGCCGGTTATAAGGAATTTATCTTAATGAAATACACTGAAGCGCCAAAGAAACTGGCATAGGCATGCGTATTCAAATACAGAGATACGTAAAGAGGTAGAATACGGCGCTACGGTCAGCAACGCCTATATAACGCAACAAGTGTCCGGTGCAGTTGTTAGATCGGTTACTGTTGTTACAGTGGCAGGCTATCAAGATTTAAGTGAGTTTGAAAGTGGTCGGTGCAGGAGTGATGGGACGCAACACCTCCGAGGTGGCGATGAAGTACCGTGAATATCAGGAATCCGGTAAAACATCAAATCTCCGACATCGCTGGGGACGGAAAAAGATCCTGCAAGAACGGGACCAACTACGACTGAAGTGAATCGTTCAACGCGACAGACGTGCAACCCCTTCCGAAAATTGCTGCAGATTTCAATGCTGGGCCATCAGCAACAGTCAGCGTGCGAAACATCATCGATATGGGCTTTCGGAGGCGAAGGCCCACTCGTGTACCCTTGATGACTGCACGACCTTGGCCTATCAACACCGAAATTGAACTGTTGACTGGAAGCATATTGCCTGGTCGGACGAGTTTCGTTTCAAATTGTGTCGAGCAGATGGACGTGTACAGCTATGGAGACAACCTCATGAATTCATGGATCCTGCATGTCAGCAGGGACTGTTCAAGGTGGTAGCAGTTGGAGTGATGAGGGACCACTGATGTGTCCAGGTACGACTCTGACAGGCGAGACGTAATTAATCATCCTGTCTGACCACCTGCATCCATTCATGTCCGTTGTGCATTCTGACGGGCTATTCCAGCAGGACAATATGACACCCCACAGGTCCAGAATGGGTACAGAGTGGCTCTAGGAACACTCTTCTGACCTTAAACAATTCCACGGGCCACCAAATTCCCCAGATATTAACGTTATTGAGCAAATGTGGAATATATTGCAACGTCTTGTTGAGAAGAGATCTCCACCCCCTCGTACTCGCACGGATTTGTGGACAGCCCTGAAGAATTCATGGTGTCAGTTTCCTCCAGCACTACTCCACACATTAGTCGAGTCCATGCCACGTCGTGTTGCTGCATTTCTGCATGCTCCCGAGGGCCATACATGATATTAATCAAGTGTAGCAGTTTCTTCGGCTCTTGAGCGTATATACATGTTGTCACTAGTGTATGTGTTCAGTGCTGCGATTTTAAAAATAAAGTTTTAAATACATTTTGCATCCTCAGTTGGGCTTACTCCTACCACTCCAGCAGCCTGTGTTATCTGCAATCACCTTTTACAGTATGTGTCAGGGGAATGGGCAGGCCAATCCATTCGCCGAAGATCCTCTCGTTCCAAAAGCTCCCCACCTGCGCTGCTCGTTCCGTTTGGGCATTTTCATTCATAAAAATGAGGTCAGGACCGACTGCAGTCCTGAAAAGATGTTCATTGTAGTGGGGTACAGTGTCACAGTAACGCTGATCAGTGAGCCTACAGCCCTGAAACAGTTGGTGGTTAGTAAGCCCCTACAACAATACACTGCCCCACACAATAACACCTGGAGCACAAATACAAACGTGTTCGACAATGTTCATCGGTGAATTACGCGTTCTCACCTCTCATCATACGGGGATACGTCTGGCATTATCGAACATGACCGTTTTGGTGGTCGAGGTGTTTTTTTGTGGAGAGGCATAGCGTTGTGTGGGAGTAATGAACTCCAAATCTTTGAACGCAGTACATTCACGTTATTGTGACACTGTACCTCGACACCATTTGCTTCTTTTTCGGGGATGCATTTCTTCAATGGATGACAGTATGCGACCCCACGGAACAGAGAAGCTCCTGGAACGAGAGGATATTCAGGGAATGGAGTTGCGTCCTCGTCCTCTGTCTTAAATTCCATTAAGCACGTGCGCGGCGTGTTGCGGCACGTCCACATGACCCAACGATCACCAGCAAACATCAGCCCGCTGGTGTAGGAATGGAACGCCCTTCCACAAGAAATTCTAAACAATCTTATGACCAGCGTGAGAGCACGTTGCGGAGTATGGATTGCCATTCGTAGTGGTGACACATCCTATTAAGGGCCTTGTCCCGCCTTTTGTAATGTCATGAATCGTGGTGAGTTCAGTCCAATTGTTGTCTTTGAATAAAAGTATCTTTTCTGTTCGTCTCCTTGCGTATTTCTTTAAGTTACCTTTTGTACTATTCTGTAGCAGTACCTTCTATGGATGCTCCAAGTTTCGTCGAGCTGCGTTACTTAGCAGTGACTCAGCATGCGAAAGATTCTTTCGTTCTTAAGGTTTGCTCAGCATCGTATGCTGCATTGTGCGCAAGCATGCAGATTCCAGCGCTCTTAATTTTTCTTGGTATCTGAGACTTACCGATCCCGTCAGTACACTTATGTTTGCTGGGGTCGATCACTGGCAATTTCTGACGTAAGAAGGTTGGGTTGCTGTGAGGGAGGAGACCAGACAGAGAGGTCATCGGTCTCATCGGATTAGGGAAGGACGTGGAAGGAAGTCGGCAGTGCCCTTTCAAAGGAACCATCCCGGCATTTGCCTAGAGCGATTTGGGGAAATCACGGAAAACCTAAATCAGGATTGCCAGACGCAGGATTGAACCGTCGTCCTCCAGAATGTGAGTTCAGTGTGCTAACCACTGCGTCACCTCGCTCTGTCTGATGTAAGAAATTACCTGAACTATTTGAAACAGTTAACGCAGAACAGGGAATCAGCAATCATACTGCATAGATGATTTCAGCCGTAAATACAAATATTAAAAAAGTTAGAAAGATTTTTCTTTCTAGCAAAAGTGACAACATGTCATTCTCAATGGAGAGAAATCTTCCGAAGTGAGAGTGATTTCATGTGTGCCGTAGGGGAGTGTCGTAGGATCATTGCTATTCACAATATACATAAATGACCTTGTGGATAACATCGTAAGTTCACTGCGGCTTTTTGCGGATGATGCTGTAGTATATCGAGAGTTTGTAACAATGGAAAATTGTACTGAAATGCAGGAGGATCTGCAACGAATTGACGCATGGTGCAGGGAATGGCAATTGAATCTCAATGTAGACAAGTGTAATGTGTTTCGAATACATACAAAGAAAGATCCTTTATCATTTAGCTATAATATACCAGGTCAGCAACTGGAAGCAGTTAATTCCATAAATTACCTGGGAGAAGGCATTAGCAGTGCTTTAAAATGGAATGACCATATAAAATTAATCGTTGGTAAAGCAGATGCCAGACTGAGATTCATTGGAAGAATCCTAAAGAAATGCAATCCGAAAATAAAGGAAGTAGGTTACAGTACACTTGTTCGCCCACTGCTTGAATACTGCTCACCGGTGTGGGATCCGTACCAGATAGGGTTGATAGAAGAGAGAGAGAATATCCAACGGAGAGCAGCGCGCTTCGTTACAGGATCATTTAGCAATCGCGAAAGTGTTACGGAGATGATAGATAAACTCCAGTGGAAGACTCTGCAAGAGAGACGCTCAGTATGTCGGTACGGGCTTATGTTGAAGTTTCGAGAACATACCTTCACCAAGGAATCAAGCAGTATATTGCTCCCTCCTACGTATATCTCGCGAAGAGACCACAGAGGCATACCGACAATCTTTCTTTCCACGAACAATACGAGACTGGAATAGAAGAGGGAACCGATAGAGGTACTGAAAGTACCCTCCGACACACACCGTCAGGTGGCTTGCGGAGTATGGATGTAGATGTAGATATAATGTCTAGAAGTCCACAAGTAAATCTGTGGATTAATGTATCAACGTGTCTAGACATAACGGAGTTGTCGACCTGACTGAGTGGCATTTTGTGAAGTTTTTCAGTTGGTCGGGAATTTTCCATTGACGACTATGTACCATTTAGAGTTCACAGCCGACGTGAGGTGAACGCTACGTACGTTTCTCCAGATGATCCTCAATTTCGATAGAGGGTATTTGGCTTCGATTCGGTTACATTTTGCTTTTGATTTCAGGACATTGTAAATATCTTCTTTGGTAAGTAATTCTAATTTGATCGCTTTCTGTTTATATAATTAAACTCAAAATAATGTTATCAGATGTACTTATACAAGCAATTTCAGCTACGTTGTGTCAGCGGCGTGGTATTTTCCTGCTTTTGTTTCAGTACTAGATTCTCTACAAGGCTTTTTTATGTTAGTAATTAAAAGTGCTCGGTGCATAATGACTCATGCTTACAAGACGCAGGCCTGCCTGTGCAGATGGTAGAGTCAGCGTGTCGAAATGTATTTTAAACACATTGCCTCTCTATAAGAACCACCTGAAGGCTCGTTGGATGCCGTTAGCCAATGGGTCTGGGATAGGCGATATTTGCGATGCGTATTTGCTACTGGTACGTCTATAGTCTTCGAAGTTGGAAGTGAGTTTAGTTACCCGTCAGAGAGAATTTTCAAAACGACTCTCATTTTGTTTAGTATTTCGCTCCATTGCAGGATACCACCTGAGCTGGAACTGCGTTTAGTTAGAGGCTAAGTGATTTATGCGATGTCCTAGTTTTTCACCAGTCTGTGATCTCAGCAATATTGATGCCATTTCCGATGTTTAGCATAATCGTTTTCTTTGTTTAGAGGTTGGCACCTACCGCCGCTGTGACGTCTCTGAAAATATGTGGCGACTTCGTAAAGTATACAGCTGACGAGAGTGTTATACAGATGTCTTCGGCGTTAATTGTGCAAGACATTTAGATGACTTTGTGCCGCGATGCTATGTTGACCAACAACGGGTTGACTAGTGTGGCATAAGTCACCATTGACAACGGATACCCATGTATCTAGGACTGGCCAATACAAACATATTTCTTCAGTGTCCTTCGAGTATGGTCTTGAAGCTAGCATTCACGAAAAACTCCCTCATGCAGTTGATTAAACGATTTTCTGGAGCGTCTGTAGTAGGTATCGGTGCTACGTGCGATCGAAAACTTTCTCAAAGTCGATGAATAGTAAGCGACCTTTTATTTTACTTTCTGCAGCTGTACAGATAACGCCTCTGAGTTTGCATGCTACAGTTACAACCCTTTGCCCAGCTACGGCACGTAGCTTACACATCCCAAGGCTTTTACCCAAAACAGTTTCCATCCTCCTCGAAGGCAGCAATGCAGAGTGTGATAGTCCTCATTTGCACCGTCCTCTTGACGCTTTCTTCTTTGGATATTGCAGCTATGATTCTCCCTTTCAGTTCCTTGAATATTCGGTCAGCATGCCATACGTCATTTACCAATTCCAGCAGAGATGCTCCAGTAATGTGCCAAAAATGTTGCATAAATTCAACGAAAACCTCGACAGACCTAGTGGTTTTCCTTTCTGTTTCTTGAAAGCCGCTAGTTCGATTTCCTCGTCCGTAAAGCACTCATCTAGAAAGATTCTGTTCTCCGACGTGAAGTTGTTCTCTACTTTCGAAGGATTTCGTCATGTTTGGTGATAAAGATCACGGAGGTAGGTAACAGTTGTCCGGATTCGTCATAAATTTCGTCCCTAATTACACCGTGAGGGCAGTTCGCAAGTTATTCTAGAAAACTGGTGTGAAAATAAACGGCTCGGCGTTGACGGTATTGCCTTTCAAACCTGAACGCCGTTAATATTCGCAGTGATGCCTCTGTCATTTAAAGGACGTCGAAGATTGTGATGTTGAACACCATATGTAGAACACAACCACTAATTAAAGTGTTCGTTACATCCTCTTTACGGAAATTAAGTATATGTTTGTTCCTAGGTACGTAAAAATCTTTCATCAAGACAACTTCAAGAAGTGCCAGTTCTACATCGGTTCAATACAAGAAATCTCTAAGGTTACTAAATTTGCTTTCACTTAGCATCCCGATTACGATTGTTGGTATCATTACGAGTCACTGCTGTGATTTCCGACTGAATTTTCTCATTTTGAGAAGACCGAAGGAGCGATCTGTTAACCTGCTAAAAACATTCAACAGTCTAGATTTCATAAATATTTCTTTACTTAAGACAAGCGGTTCCGTTAGACTTTTCTGTCATATTCAGGTCTTAAAATTCTTTTTTTTTTTATTATGAAACGTGTTCATTTTAGGTCGGACCTCTTGCCAAGTTGTCATGTGGATAAAAACCAGCACATTATAAAATGTTTGTCATAACAAAAACATTTAAAAACATAAAGCACCTTGTGCAAATACCCATGTTCATATGTATATATCGCTCGCAGATGCGTGTTACATCACAAAAACACAGCACATGGTACACAGTACAGACTGTATACTGCGTTTTTGTGATGTACCAAGCATATGTAAGCGGCATGGGTATGTACATGGCCGTTTGCACAAGGTGCTTTATGTTTTCAAGTATATTAGTTATCATAAACTTTTTATAATATGCTGATTTTTAGCCACATGACAACTTGGCACGAGGTCCGACGTAAAATGAAACATTTCATAATAAGAATACTTCTTAGGACCTAAAGATGAGAGTTAAATCTGTCGAAAACGGTTGTCTTAAATATTTATGTGATTTAGGCTGTTGAAAGGCTTTAGCTGTAATTTCCAACATACCCCAATCTTGATCTTTCCGCCAGTCGCCGCTATTGAAGTCCTTAATCTCATTCTCATCAGTACGCATTTCCTCATCCGAGTAGTCGGCCATTTTTTTTGGTAACATTTGCGTCTTAGGCTAGAATGGGTTTGATTGTAGTTTTCATTGTTTATATATAGAGATGGTATCTGTTCTTTCGGACATGTCCGAAAGAACTGACACCATCTTCATATATACAGAGTTAAGGCTCACCGGCCATTTGACCATGTTCTTCTGTGCAGGTGCACAAACAGTGCCCGAACTATTACGGGAATCGGCAGAAGCCGCGAGTAATGAGTGTAATGGGCAGGGGCACCATGAATATGGTGCGGGACAATAAGTTGGAAATGTGGGTCTCACGGGAGGCGTACCAGAGATAAGTCCCTGCAGTGGCACTATTGTCTGTGTCCTCGGCGTCTCTGATGGATAGATCGTCTACCATGTAAGCAGGAGATCACGGGTTCGAGACCCGGTCGGGGCACGCATTTTCAACTGTCCCCGTTGAGTTATGTCAACGCCTGAATGCAGCTAATGTGTTCATTATTGCCTGTAGCTTCTCTGTCACGTCTGCTGTCTGCCGCGTGATACGAATTTTATTATTGTTTGGCCATGACTGTTTCTCACTGTTACCTTCGTCAAGAGGTTTCCTTTCTGTGATGGCCCTTCAAGAACTGGAAAATCAAGATGCTCCTTTTCTAAATGTTTTGGAGTCTGTTTCGGAGTTTGTTTTGAAGACTCTTCTCATATGGTACTGCGATCTCCAAGAGCTATTTCTCGTCCTTCGTGCTTCTTATGCAGTTCGGAAGTGAGCGAGTGTTTATGCTGGAAAACGGCGAAACAGGTTGAATGTGAAACGTCCCCTTTGAACAATTATACATGATTGTGCTTAAACTGACACACAATATTTTTTAGCGCAACGCAATCTGACTTTCAATAATCCCTACAAAATAATGGCCCTGACTAACATTAACCTATACCTTTCACAAATCACTTACCTCACAAAAATCTTCGTTACTCGAACTAATGCAATACAGCGAGCGCCGCTACCGCCAGCTAAATAAAAGATTCAAACTACTGAAAGCACTAACTACTGATAGGCACAGTTAGCAAAAGAAAGATTTTGATAGAAAACAAACAATGTATTTACCTTAATACTGTTCAAAAGTCATATTATATATATCAGTTCATGACATCCAGTCTTACAAATGTACTCTCTCTGATGGACACACGTCCAGATCATCCGCTCTCAAAAATCTGCCATCTCAGTTCCCCACATCCACCACTGCTGGCGGCTCACCTCCAACTGCACAGGGCTACGCGCTGTTAACAGCCAACTGCGCAGCACTACAATAGGCAACAACAATGCAAACCAACCACAGACTGCACACAGCACAGCCAGTGATTTTCATACAGAGCGCTACGTGGCGTTACCAATATAAAAACCTAAACAGCCTACTTACAGGGTGCGTCATTGCTGTTAGCACTGCTAGAGCTTTAGATGACTCGTCTTTTCGACCTTGATTCAAATTATCGCCTCAAGAGCAGTTGGTCTAAAGGTCTGGTCTCCCGGCGAAATCTCAGCGCGAGTCAGAGCGGGAACTCTGCTTTTCGCATGACGTCAGAGTAAGGGGGGGATAGCCGCGCTGTGCGCCGTATTTGCCACTAGTATAGCCCTCGGGGCCGACTTCGCTAGTCGGTGGCGGGTGAATTCGGCTCGCGGGTGTTCTGTAGAGTTACAAAGAGAACAAGTTCTAGGTCAACCGTCATAGGCTGCCAATGCCCGGAATCCCTTGACATACAAAACTAACGGTATATGTTTCCGTAAATCAAGTCTCATAATGCGAACACTGTTATCTAGTACTCTGAAGTGCATACCACCGTCCAACTTACCATTTTTGATGCTGGAGAAATTTCCATAGGAAGATAAGGCCTAATGCAAGACACAGTAATCAAGTTCTAAAGGCAAATTATATACCTGAAAAGTCAGCTGAAACCAGCGTAGCTTAGTTGCACGGTACTCACCTCGTTGTTGCTGTGTAGGAAGGTAGATTCACGTACAAAGTGTTAGTAACAAACTCATGCTGAAGTTCACTGATTCTGTTCTGTCCAACTCTGATTTCACCGGAAAGTCAGGCGTCAGAGTCAGCAACTTTATGGCGAGGTTGATCAAATCCAAGATCAGTCTTCCAACTAGTACCCCGCACACGGTCATCCATTTCGAGTTCACAAAGGCCCTCAGCCAGCAACATCGGAGATGAACACAGAATACTTTCAGTCACCACAACGAAGACGACCTACTCGCCTTGCCGAGGCACACGAGACTGATTGCTTCTAAAAACACTGACCGTCCCGGCGGAAGAAAAAACTGGAACAATATTTCAATACAAATTAAATCCTGTGGAGTGGTTTTAGAGTGTGACTTCTGTGAAACGTCGGTTGCCCAGTAGATTAGAAATGAGACATGAATAGTTAGATGTAGTGGTAATGAAACGAGGACAGAAAAAAAGAATTTTTTCTGATGTGAGTACAGAATTATCAACACAGGTCAAATAATGAATGGGAAACTGGAGTGCGGATTAAATACTACGAACGGCACAGCGTACTGCAGCATAATATGTACGCCCATAAACCGCAAATACACACACAAACTCGCACACACACACACACACACACACACACACACACACATGTACAAAACAACATAGATAGCACATTATGTAGTCAACATAGATTGGGGTATGTTGGAAATTACAGCTAAAGACATTCAACAGCCTAGATCACATAAATATTTAAGACAACCGTTTTAGGCAGAGTTTACTGTCATCTTCAGGTCCTAAGAAATCTTCTTATTATGAGACGTTTCATTTTACTTTGGACCTTGTGCCAAATTTCTCAAGTGGATAAAAATCACCACATTATAAAAAGTTTATCGTAACTAAAATACACACACACACACACAGGTACAAAACAACATAGAGAGCACATTATGTAGTCAACATAGACTCTTAGCTGAGACCCAGCACAGTAGTTCGAAAGTTCGAGCATAATACAGGGTGTCACAGGAGGAACAGTCATTACGCAGTGATATGGCAGTAACAACCATTCGAAAAAAAGTATGGGACACATGGGCTCTAAAAGGCATACCTTAAGGGCTGTGAGGTCATCTTCACCTTCGATACTGTGAAAAAAATATCTGCTCTACTGCAAGCTTTTGCCTTCCATATTTTTGGTGGAGGAATTATGGACCAAAACAAGAAAAAATGGACTCTAAAATACTTTGGGATCTAAGAGCACTTGTTCGGTAGAAAAGATGTATTTCACAGAAGAGAAGACGAACAACTGCTCATATCTATTAAGGTATGCACTTTAGAGCTAATGTTTACCGGACATCTTGTTCTTGTTTTGATCCATACTACTACCTCTCAGAATATGGACAGCGAAGAGCTTGCAGTACGAAATATTTCTTTCACAGTATTGAGGATGACGTGCTCACAGCTCTTAAGGCAGTTTAGAGCCCTGCGCTTTTTTGTGTGGAATGATTGTTCCTGTCATATCCCTGAATATTGCTCATCCTTCCTGAGACACCTCGTACATGCTAGCTATCTCCGCAAATTGAAAGAAATTGAAAGAATGAATGAGGAGATAAAATAATTTATTCAGTTTGTTAATGGAGACGAAAATTTAATTGTGAATCGCGACTGGAATTATTGATAGAAATAGGAAGAGAAGAAAAAAAGTGTCATTGGAACACACGCTAGGGAAACATAATGAAGTGCAAAACCGCCTAGTAAAATTTCACACGAAGCTCAATGTAATCGTTGCTGCAACTTGCTTTAATAAGCTTTAATAAGCCCATGTTGTGCTAGGGGGAGAGGCAGGCGGGGGTAACAGCAGATTGCAGTAGCTTATACAGGAGGTTATAGCATAGCATTGGCGATCGTCTGCCTTTGTGGTTCTTGCTATCCTCTGTGTATTGCCCGCTGTTTGAGAGCTATGGCTGTTTACGTCAGAATCGCGGATCTGTAAATGCCTGTTATTCATTAGGAGATCTTCATACTCATTTTGTTGCAAGCTATGGTTCGAAGGTATGTAGATACTGTTCGCTGAAGTTCCATATCGATGTAGTTCACTCACTTCCTACATAATATTCATTAGATGAACGTTATCTTCTTTGTTCCTAGGATGATGAGAACTGATAGAACAGTGAGATAACGGAAACCATTACAGTAAAGACACTTACAGCATATCCACAGACCATGTGGCCTGTAACTGAACAATGTGTCACGGTTATCTCTGAACAGCCAAAAATTCTAGATTAGTACCCATTTTGCGAAATGAGCGCGGGATTAAAATAATTGAAGGAAAATTTACAATAATTTGGTATTATTATACCATAAAGAAATGATAAATTCCATAGCAAGATTACATTTGTCCGCTAACAGTCATGTGGAGTACAGTTCCACAATGTATTTGAATTAGAACATAAAGGAACCCTGTACAAAGTTAAATTCCTTTAATAATATCAAATAAGCGGGATTATAATGTCTACCATGACATACCTTCACGGATAATTAAATGAAATACCTGATCCTTGGACATGGAACAAATCCTGACGTTTCGAACAAAGGATTTAACCTTCGTCACAAAGTCGGTACATCGATAAACCTGAAAACACTGTGGAAGAAATATTACTCCAATGTCCTATCGCATTTAACGATCTCGCCCTTAATATATCTTTATTTAACCAGCATTTTATGGATGTTGTGAAAAAAAAACAATTTAAACCGACAGATGAGAAGGATTATCATCTAGAAGCCTGAACAGAAACTCAAGAACAATTGCTTCGCAACGTCTTCAGTGATGGCTCTCTAGTCCTGGATCAGCTGAAGCCAGTGGAAGTCAGATGACTTTGGGCCAGGAATGGTTTGTTTTCGTCCGGTGCCAACATTGGCGACGTAAGAACACAGTGCGTGCGTGTGCAGTAGCCGTTACGAAGTGACTGTCGTGCCCTGCTGTACTGAACCCCAAAGCACATGACTGTGTAGTACCAGCGCAGCCAGTTCACCCAGCGCTTCCACCCTCCCAGTTGCCAATGTGTTGGGCACCGGTGGCATACGAGTAACTTACTGTACATTGTAACCAAACGTAACCAAGAGGGTATTTTCAACATTTCACGGAAGGAAACGTTTCATTTAATGTTAGTAAGTGCTGTTTCTGTGTGTTTTTCATGATAAATGTGTTTATGAAGAGAATTAGAAAATGAGCTCTAACATGGCAATAATGCATTTTCAGACCCGTGTCCATATAACATGTTTACGTTAGAGTGCGGAAGAGCTCTAACAAACATGTATGAAAAGGCCGCGCAGAGAATCGCGGTTTTTAGGGGGGGGGGAAGGGGGGGTGCCTTGGTTTTCTGTTCCTGTTAGAGCTAGGAACATGGGGTCAAAAGTTTTTGGTTTAGCGCTATACTCCAGTATATTAAGCAAGGTTTGAACGACGAACAGAAGCTGCCGCCCAAGCAAATTATGGGAATCGATTAATTCGTTTTGCAAAAGATTTTAATTGGGCTGAAATTAATGCTCAGTTATTGATGTCATTTGTAAGTGCATTGTTAGGATTTTACGGTCAAGAATAGTCACCCTCGTTCGAATTTGATGGGCAAAAACGGTCACTCTGAAATACCTCCGGACTCGATCGGGTTGTGCTTCGAATTTATTCCACCGGCGAATTGGTTCCTCGATCTCAGGTAACTTCTAACCGTTTTAAAAAGTTAATTTATTTGAATTTCTGTATTTTAAACTGTATGTATTGGTTTAAACTTTGGAAGAAGTTAGATAAATGTACGAAATAAAACGCATTTGTTTAACCCAACAGTCTCATCCGTTATAGAGAGACGATAGTTTACAGTCGAGCTAAATGTAACTCGCTAAATTCATTCTTACGTGAAGTGAATGTGCGGAAACGATTTGGTTGGTTGGTATTGGGGAGGGGACCAAACAGCGACGTCATCGGTCCCATCGGATTGGGGAAGTATGGGGCAGGAAGTCGGCCGTGCTCCTTCAAAGTAAGTATCCGGCATTTGCCTGAAGTGATTTAGGGAAATCACTGAAAACTTAAATCAGTGTGGCCGGACACGGGTTTGAACCGTCGTCCTGCCGAACGGGAGTCCTCTGCGCCACATCGCTCATTGGAAACAGTTTAAAGTCAGTGAAATAAATAATAAATGCATTCTTATGATCATATTGAAAACCCACTTTTAAAAATCTAGTTTCATTCGCACTTTACGTGCAAAAACCTCTTTTTTTGCTAGTTTTTTTACATGTGCAACTATGTTTCAAGCTTGGGTGAATCAGGTCAAATTTTGTAAGAGGGTAGGCAAACAAATTTCGTTATTTGTTGTCCTGTCCTTTTGTGGAAGTTTTATTCGTTGCCACGATGTAAGCAATATGTCCGATAAAAAAACCTGTACCGGATCAGTAGTCACCTGTTTGAAAAATGGTTCAAATGGCTCTGAGCACTATGGGACATCACACACATCTATGCCCGAGGTAGGATTCGAACGTGCGACCGTAGCGGTCGCGCAGTTCCAGACTGTAGCGCCTAGAACCGCTCGACAACTCCGGCCGGCTCACCTGTTTCAGTTTGCCAAACTATGGCAGTCGAAAGTCAAATCTATTGTGGAGTAAAAGTTGGGAAGCAGAGAGGGAAATGCTCCAATCATAACAAAAAAAGGTGAATATGTCCTGGGTGCAGCTTTTCAGCTTACCTGGCAGGTTTAAAGGCATTTAGATATAGACATCTTGACACATTCGCGGTTTTTTACACCTTAACCCATGAGGGGTGTAAAAACAAACTGACACGAAATTATGTGCTTGTAGAAACCTCTTCGTCTACATCATCTGCTTTTACAAGTGCGTCGTAACATGTACTTCATGCACGATAGTACTCCTCCTTATTTCAGTGTTGATGTTCACAGGCTTAAAAGTAAAATGCCCCATGACAGATAGATAGGTAGAAGAATACCCACCAATTCCTTGTCCTCGACGCTCTCCCTACCTAAACCTAATAGAGTTTTACTTGTAGGGGCATTTGAAAGTAGTTCCTCACAATAATAGGTATGTGAGAGTAGGGTGCATCTGTAATAGGAAGCATCGTAGAGCGGGGAACCATGTATCCTAAACTTCAATGATGAGTTCTATTACACTGCACATGAAAAATACCAAGTTTGATGACATAATAGCATGTGTAATGTTGTGTGATATGACATCATGTGTTATCTTACTTTATCCGACACGATGAATTATGTTACATGTGTATTAATACTAATAAGTAAAAATTTGCGAATACGTCGAGATGTTTTGATTTAATATCACTAACGTAAATTTGCAGTAGGGTTTTAGAACACATACTGCATTCGAACATTATGAAGTACCTCGAAGAAAACGATTTATTGATATATAGTCAGCACGGATTCAGAAAATATCGTTCTTGTGAAACACAACTAGCTCTTAATACTCTTGAAGAAATAAGTGCTATCGACAGGGGATGTCAAATTGATTCCATATTTTTAGATTTTCAGAAGGCTTTCGACACCGTTCCTCACAAGTGTCTTATAATCAAACTGCGTGCCTACGGAGTATCGCCTCAGTTGTGCGACTGGATTCGTGATTTCCTGTCAGAAAGGTCACAGTTTGTAGTAATAGAAGGAAAGTCATCGAATAAAACAGAAGTAATATGCGGCGTTCCCCAAGGAAGTATTATAGGCCCCCTATTGTTCTTGATCTATATTAACGACATAGGAGACAATCTGAGTAGCCGTCATAGATTGTTTGCGGATGATGCTGTCATTTACCGTCTTGTAAAGTCATCAGATGATCAAAACGACTTGCAAAATGATTTAGATAAGATATCTGTATGGTGCGAAAAGTGGCAGTTGACCCTGAATAAAGAAAAGTGCGAAGTTATTCACATGAGTACTAAAAGAAATCACCAAAATTTCGATTACGCGATAAGTCACAAAAATCTGAAGGCGAATACTTAGGGATTACAATTACAAATAACCTAAATTGGAACGACCACATAGATAAAATTGTAGGTAGAGCAAACCAAAGACTGCGATTCATTGGCAAAACACGTAGAAGGTGCAACATGTCTACCAAAGAGACTGCATACACCACGCTTGTCCGCCCTATTCTGGAGTACTGCTGTGCGGTGTGGTATCCGCATCAGGTTGGACTGACGAATGACATCGAAAAAGTACAGAGAAGGGCAGCTCGTTTTGTATTATCGCGAAATGGGGGAGATAGTGTCACAGACATGATACGTGAATTGGAGTGGCAATCATTAAAACAAAGTCGTTTTTCGTTGCGACGGGATCTTCTCATGAAATTTCAACCACCAGTTTTCTCCTCCGATTGCGAAAACATTCTGTTGGCGCCCACCTACATAGGAACAAATGATCATCACGATAAAATAAGAGAAATCAGGGCTCGCACGGAAAAATTTAAGTGCTCGTTTTTCCCGCGTGCCGTTCATCTACATCTACATTTATAGTCCGCAAGCCACCCAACGGTGTGTGGCGTAGGGCACTTTACGTGCCACTGTTATTACCTCCCTTTCCTGTTCCACTCGCGTATGGTTCTCGGGAATAACGACTGCCGGAAAGCCTCCGTGCGCGCTCGAATCTCTCTACATTCGTGATCTCCTCTGGAGGTATAAGTAGGGGGAAGCAATATATTCGATACCTCATCCAGAAACGCACCCTCTCGAAACCTGGACAGCAAGCTACACCGCGAAGCAGAGCGCCCCTCTTGCAGAGTCTGCCACTTGAGTTTGCTAAACATCTCCGTAACGCTATCACGCTTACCAAATAACCCTGTGACGAAACGCGCCGCTCTTCTTAGGATCTTCTCTATCTCCTCCGTCAACCCGATCTGGTACAGATCCCACACTGATGAGCAATACTCCAGTATAGGTCGAACGAGTGTTTTGTAAGCCACCTCCTTTGTTGATGGACTGCATTTTCTAAGGACTCTCCCAATGAATCTCAACCCGGTACCCGCCTTACCAACCATTAATTTTATATGATCATTCCACTTCAAATCGTTTCGTATGCATACTCCCAGATATTTTACAGAAGTAATCGCTACCAGGGTCTGTTCCGCTATCATATAATCATACAATAAAGGATCCTTCTTTCTATATATTCGCAATACATTACATTTGTCTATGTTAAGGGTCAGTTGCCACTCCCTGCACCAATTGCCTATCCGCTTCAAATCTTCTTACATTTCGGTGCAATTTTCTAATGCTGCAACTTCTCTGTATACTACAGCATCATCCGCGAAAGGCCGCATGGAACTTCCGACACTATCTGCTAGGTCATTTATATATATTGTGAAAAGCAATGGTCCCATAACACTCCCCTGTGGTACGCCAGATGTTACTTTAACGTCTCTAGACGTCTCTCAATTGAGAACAACATGCTGTGTTCTGTTTGCTAAAAACTCTTCAATCCAGCCACACAGCTGGTCTGATATTCCGTAAGCTCTTACTTTGTTTATCCGGCGACATTGCGGAACTGTATCGAACACCTTCCGGAAGTCAAGGAAAATGGCAGCTAGCTGGGAGCCTGTATCTAATATTTTCTGGGTCTCATGAACAAATAAAGCGAGTTGAGTCTCACACGATCGCTGTTTCCGGAATCCATGTTGATTCCTACAGAGTAGACTCTGGGTTTCCAGAAAAGACATGATCCGCGAGCAAAATACATGTTCTAAAATTCTACAACAGATCGATGTCAGAGATACAGGTCTATAGTTTTGCGCATCTGCTCGACGACTCTTCCTGAAAACTGGAACTACCTATGCTCTCTTCCAATCATTTGGAACCTTCCGTTCCTCTAGAGACTTGCGGTACACGGCTGTTAGAAGAGGGGATAGTTCTTTCGCGTACTCTGTATAGAATCGCATTGGTATCTCGTCAGGTCCAGTGGACTTTCGTCTGTTGAGTGACTTCAGTTGCTTTTCTATTCCTTGGACACTTATTTCGATGTAAGCAATTTTTTCGTTCGTGCGAGAATTTAGAGAAGGAACTGCAGTGCGGTCTTCCTCCATGAAACAGCTTTTGAAAAAGGTGTTCAGTATTTCAGCTTTACGCGTGTCATCCCCTGTTTCAATGCCATCATCATCGCAGAGTGTCTGGATGTGCTGTTTCGATCCACTTACTGATTTAACGTAAGACCAGAATTTCCTAGGATTTTCTGTCAAGTCGGTACATAGAATTTTACTTTCGAATTCACTTCCGCTAACTTTGACATCGTTTAGCTTCTGTTTGTCTGAGAGGTTGTGGCTGCGTTTAAACTTGCAGTGAAGCTCTCTTTGCTTTCGCAGTAGTTTCCTAACTTTGTTGTTGAACCACAGTGGATTTTTCCCGTCCCTCGCAGTTTTACTCGGCACGTACCTGTCTAAAACGCATTTTACGACTGCCTTGAACTTTTTCCATAAACATTGTCAGTGTCGGAACAGAAATTTTCGAGCGTGGAACGGTAGAGAGACAGCATGAAGGAGTTTCATTGAACCCTCTGCCAGGCACTTTATTGTGAATAGCAGAGTAATCACAAAGTTGTAGATGTAAATGTCTTTGAAGCTGCCAGATAGGTCAAATTCCTAGTTTCCTTCTGTATCGTCACTAACTCTGTCCAAGAAATATTCCCCTTTTTTGTGTTATGATAGGAGCATTCTTCACTCTGGTTCAGCTCCGTGTGAGGAATGTTTCATGAAAATTTGGCCGCACCTTTTTGTTACGCGCGAGATGCCTTGCGCTGCGACGGTTACGGAGCACTCGTTCTTTTGCGGACGCCTTTTTTACGTTTGGCGGGAGCGAGCTCTGCGCTGCGCAATCCGCGGCTGTGCGTAGTAGAGGTTGGTAGTTCGCGATCGAACGGGTGCAAAGGAACGGTTCACCAAGATGAACGAAAGGACCGGGAAACGGATTCCAAGGAACGATCGGTTCATAGTTCACTTCAGTCGCGGCGATCTACTTATAGTTCCTGAGGACGAGGAACGATCGGTTCATAGTTCACTAGTTCACTTCGGTCGCGGCGGTCACTTCGGCAGTTCTCGTTCCAGCCTCGGTCGCGTGCTCGTCTCAGTCTCGGTATCCCTCGGCCGCACTCGTCGTTCTTCGCATGACCACCTGTCTCAGTTCCACTGGCAACTGCTCCTAGTTGTTCAGTATGCGGTTGTTCGTTTCGTTCACTTGTAACGCCGGAAATGCATATCCTCCTATTTCCATCTATTGTACTATTATTTTTTTCCTTGTTTTGTTACCTCAAGATATGACATTTCTGTCTCTTTATATATTGTAATTGCTTTACTGTTTGGATATATATATATTTATGCATTTATGTCGATGTATAATTGGTTTGTTTCGTAAATAGTATTTGTATTTTTACGCTGGGTCTTGCCTAGGGAAAACTGCTATCGAACGATTACATCGATGGGTCGTGTGAAGAATCAAAGTGTGTAGGATCTTTGGTAGTGTTAACTCTGCCGCGTGGAGCGCGGGCGGGGCAGAAGGTCTGGCGGGAGTAGCGAGTGGAGCAGGTGTTGTGTGACGCTCCCGCGAGTTGCCGCGCTTTCGGGGTTTGGCAGCATGTAATTGCGCTCGACTCGCGATGATAGTTTCTGACATGGTGTCGCGGACGGGAAGCATTAGCTGGCGCACATCAAGAGCCCGTTTCGCCTGGTGACCGTGTCGAGAAGAAGGCGCGCCAACATCCAGCTTCTGCAACAGCGACGGCCGACAATGAGTGACTGTCGCCACCTCCCCGATCGACGGCTTCAAACCTTCAATCAACCAACAAGGAAGACTAAAAGCACGTAAAGTTTCAGAACTGTATGGCAGACCTCAGCTTTTCAAATTGTTCCATTTGCCTCGCAAAATTACAGCAACTTAGCATGAACCTTTGTTGCTCATTGTCCCAATTTCATTGCCAAGCAGGGTCCCTTCCTTTTCCGAAATGAACCCGAGTGTCGTTGAAATTCAAACGCCAGCATTAAAATAATATAATTAGATTTCACTGCTTTAATTTCAAAGTTCAGTAGCTGGCTACAATATTTAGGTTACACGAGCACGAATTTAGAGTGCGAGTTTTGTTAGCATATTTTAGCTTACCTGTGACTGCAGCTCAGCTTGGTACGTACTAAATTTTACTATTGTTAATAGTTCAGAATCATTTAATTCAAGTTCAAAGTAAAATCTCTTGTTTCTAAATTGCGTAGAGTCAAGTTGCTTTTGAAATGATTGTTGAGGTAGTCCAAGACTAACCGTATTTTACTGGATTTCGATGTGCTTCAGAAAGAAAGCTCACTATTAACTTCAGTCACTAAATTAACTTTCGATTTTCCGGTTTTATTAATTATTTTGCTAAATTAAATCAGAGTGTAGCGAAATTTATTACTTCTGACAAACTTTCAGTTTTCACACTACACGTGTCAACCTTCAGTTGCCACGCTTCTAGTGTCAATTATATGTGTAATAACCTTTCTTTCTCAGTTACTATAGTAATTGTCCTTAGGACTGGCGACCGTGATTTCCCCCAAATCTCAAATATCTAATTACCGCTAGTTAATTGTTAACGTAACGGCCGCACATTTACTTTCTTTATTAACTTTATCACTATTTCAAAATTAATTTCCACCAGTTTCATTAGCACATTTCCTTTCATTTAGATGTAACTCTTTCCTCCCTCTTTACCGACAGGTTAACTTCGGTGACGATTGCTTTTCCAAAACTCCCATTAGGTACACGCGGTTTCATTTTTCACTGTCATTAAGGTCGGTAAGTGAGGTGGAGGTTACACGTGGCGACCTGGTGACAGGACAATCTTCAGTTTTGAGGTTGTTCTGGACACGAATTTGGCATTGTGCAAATCTCGTAACAAAGTACTGGTTACGTACAGGCCGTTACGTCAGCGAGAATAAATAGTGTGAGGAATCCTAATTAGATTTGAGATTTAGCATTTATATATAAAATTATTAAAATGAGTGAAGGCAACAATTACCAAAATTTGGTAGACTTGGATACGGAACAATCGGTCGAACAGTGGGAAACGCGCACGGCGGTTCCCATTGTTCAGGGGCAGGCGGCTAGCATGAAAGACGCGACCGCCGAAACGCAACAAAGAGCAGAAATGGAATTCCAAACTTTAGAAAATGTTTCGGAATCGGAAGCGAAAATCAAATCTGTACCCCTTGATGATGAATACGGGGGAACATGTATAGAGGAACCAGCTACGGAAGTAAAACCGGTAGTCTCCGGGAATTTAACTGATTTATTGAATGTTTTGATTAATGAAATCAAGAGTCAATCGGCAGAAATTATAGCTCTGTCTGCCAAGCAAGAAGCTCAGTCTGAAAAGATTGAACGAAAGCTAGACAATCAGAACAAAGCTATTAATGTTGTTAACAACAATGTTGGAGTTGTTAATACAAAAGTTGATAAAATCAAAGAAGATATTGTTGTAATTAATACCGAAATCGGTAATCTTAAACAGGAAATGATAGGCGTTCAGGCGGAAATTGCGAGCATAAATACTCGTTTTGATTCCGAAATTAGCAGAATCGAGAAAAGTGTAGGAGAAGCAGTTGCTCCGATCATCGAGAATAAGGTGACGGAACAAATTCAATTAGTGAAAAAAGAGGATCAACAGAAGGTGGAAACTTTAAAGGCTTTAGTGTCCGAAGTAGACACTAAAGTGAGGGAGCAGGCTAATACCTGCGAAGAGAAAAAGAGGGAAGTGGAAACGCTTGCGACAACCACTTGCCAAGTAATTACGAGAGTGTCGGAATTAGAAAGGAAACTTGACGAAAAACAGAGCTATGTGCCAATCTGTGCACATAGTTCGGAGTTGTTGACGAAAGAGGAGCGGTTCGACCCCTTGAAAAAAGGCGGTATACACGCGACGGATTTCATTAAGAATTGTGAAAGAGTTTTACCCAGATCATGGACTAATGAGAGGAAAATTAATGCGGTTATTGATGTGCTGGCTGGTGATGCCAAGCGTTGGGGCTTAAACCTCAACATTACGAACCTGACTTTTGACGAGTTTAAAAATTTGTTTCTGGCTGAATACTGGTCAGAGCAAAAACAGCAAAGTGTCTGGCGCGAATTTGTCGTATCGAGGCCTTTCGATGCGAATTCGCGCGGTTCGATGAGGGAGTTTTGTGAAGGCTGGATCCGCAAGTTGGAATATTTGCGTGATCGCCGCACGGAATCCGAAATAGTCTGGGAACTCTACAAGAAGCTTCCAGATGATACAAAACGCTACGTAGGAAGCAATTACAGGACAATCAATGATTTCCTGAAAAGAGTTGAGGACGAGGACAATTGGCGCAATAATCGCGACAGTGGTAGAGGCCGTGGTAACAACAACGGGTACCACCCCAACCATAACAACGATAACCATGGGAATAATGCATACCGCAGCAATAACAATAATGGTTCGGATCGTAATAACAATCGGTACAATGCAAATAATAACAGGAATGACGGAAACCAGTATCATACTAACGTGATACGGGCTTCACAGAATAGTAATAACGCCAGAGGGTGTGACCAGCTGCCTCAGCAGTATCCGGGGAGCGTATTTGCTGGGACGAGACAGGGAAACCATTAGCCGCGCCGGTGAGGGGCCGACCGGGCGTGGAGAAATTTTGGCGGCCCAATAACAGGAGAAAACCCAGGTGTCGTCGTTATGAAAATTCCGTATGGAATAATCAACGGAGGGAGAGTGTGCCAGTGTTAGGAGAAAGGAGTGCGCCCACAAGTAGTAGATCAGCTGTAGACACGGCAGTGGGAAGTACATTCACTGTCAGTGAGAACAATTTAAGTAGTGTTCCGGAAATCGATAATAAAGTGGCAGCTGTAATACCCACAGCGGAACTGGAGATTGAGTTTAAGAATGATTCGCAAGTGTTGAAAGAAGATCAGATGTCGGATAAAAAGAGGAGATGCAGAGAGGGATGAGGTCTGGTTAAGGCAGTTCGGTCGCTTATACGACGAACTAAGAGATTATAGGGGCTTGTACGGGAGAAGTGTTTATGGGGAGCGCGGGCAGGATTTGCCGCGTCTCGTCCCGCAGGAAGATAGTGATTGTGAAGTGATAGAAAGTTCTGGCCCTAACCGGCAGACTTTACTAGAAATAGTTGATGTTAATGGGGAGCACGAGCAAGATGCGTCGTGTTTCGTCCCGCATGAGTTGAATGTTGAAGTATTAACGGAAAGTTCTGGCCCTAACCGGCAGACTTTACCGAAAGTTGTAATGGTAGAAGTAGCCGACCCATCCGACGCGAACATCCAGTTTAAACATTGCGAGAGTATTAAGGAGAAAGATTACGAAAATTTTAGTGATAGCCGAACACGATTGGTAGAAAAGCACGTAGATTACAGCGTGTATGAGGTTAGAGCTGACGTTATACGGTCAGACGGTAGCAGTGTGGGTTGCGCAGATCCAGAGGAAGTAATTTCAGATGCTACTGGGCACATTCTTCCAGGTAGATTGGCAGATGAGATCAATCTGACCAAAGAGGAATCAACGAAGGTGACGATTAATGAATTGATAGCAAAGCAACACTCACTAGTTGACGAGTTACAGGAAAAGGTGTCGGTATTGGAGGCGAAGCTACAGACTAAGCCTCAGGACAGACGTGTTGAAATTAAAACTGTATGTGAACAGAGGCTGAAGAAGCCGCCAGATAAACCGGATTTGGGATCAAAGCCGGATGGTTTTTTCTGGAATGACCTGGATATAGACGAGGATTTACTGTGGGAAAATAAAGAAACAGTCGAGGACAAGTGTAGACAGATAGTAGTGTCTGTTAATATGCATGACCTACAACTAAACGTGTTGATTGACACCGGTGCAGAATTGAGTGCTGTATCTGGGAAAATATTTGAGTTACTGAAAGACAAACCTGGCATCGTAGTTATGCCAGTAACAGGAGTGAAAATTATCGGTGCTACTGGGAAGGCCAGTAAACCGGTCACAAAACAGATTTTTGTCAACTTCGAGATATGTGGGGCACGATTTGAACAAGAGTTTGTCGTCGTGCCAGACTTAACTACGGAAGTAATTATCGGGTTAGATTGGCTATTAAAGTACCGTGCAGTGATTAATTGCGAAAGCAAAACTTTGACATGTACGTCACAAGATAAAACAATAGTAGTTACTTTTGACGAGACAGGAGACGGTGTGCATAGGCAATACCAGCCTATACACATTGTTAATTGGCCGGATGCTATTGACGTAGGTATGAATTTGAACTACTGTAATGTGAGGAATCTCGGCATTGACAATAGTGTAGAAAGTGAATTGGAAAGTATTGTAGACGGTGTGTCAAACGTAACACACGAACAAAGACGAGGCCTGTATGAAGTAATAATGAAGAATAAGAGTGTGTTTTCAGACAAACCGGGACTTGTGGAAGGATATAAATGCAAGTTGCATGTGATTCCGCACGAACCATTCTTCGTGAGACCGTATGCTATACCGCTGTCCAAAAAGGAAGCAGTGCAACGGGAGATAGATAAGATGATCGAATGGGGAGTGATTGAAAGAAGTACGAGTCCATATAATAACGGTTTGGTCATTGTAGCAAAACGGGATGGTAGTGTGCGTATTGTGATTGTTGTGATTGACGCACGCACGTTGAATAGGGTCGTTCAACGTGAAACAGACAGACCAGAGAGTATGGAGGAGATTTTGCAACGTTTTCATGACGTTAAGTTCATGACTAGCCTCGATCTGACGGCTAGTTACTGGCAAATAGAACTCGAAGAAGAATCTAGGCCATACACCGCCTTCTTGTTTGCGGGCAGGTGTTATCAGTATAGAGTACTGCCGTTTGGACTTAATATATCTGTGTCCGTATTCATCAGGGCCCTAGATAAAGTGCTAGGACCGGCTTTGAGTTCAAGATTAACTGTATATGTTGACGACCTATTGTTGGCCAATGCCACTTGGCATGACCATTGTGACCTGTTAGATGAAGTTTTTAGAGCATTGCGCCGTGGCGGAATGACTCTAAAGCTAAAGAAATGCGAATTTGTGAAGCAGGAACTGAAATTTTTAGGGCATGTAATTACCACTGCTGGTATTACGAAAGACCCAGAGAAACTAGAGGCAATAAGGAATTGTCCTCCACCCAAGTCTAGGAAACAGTTAAAAAGTTTTCTAGGGCTCACAGGATTTTACCGTAAATTTGTAAAAGGACAAGTGTTTAATGATGAAAATTTGAATAACCTCTTACGCAAAAATGTTCCGTTTGTGTGGACTGACGGGTGTCAGACCGCTTTCGAGAGATTAAAAGACGAGTTGTTAAGATCTAACATACTATTTCATCCTGATTTATCGCTACCCTTCCATCTGGGAACGGATTCGTCGAATTACGGGGTGGGGGTAGAACTGTTCCAAGAAGTTGGTAAAGGAGAGGATAAGGAACACCGGACGATAGCGTTCGCGAGTCGAACTTTATCAAAAAGTGAGCGAAACTACACGATTTCTGAGAAAGAGTGTCTCGCTATCGTGTGGGGATTCAAGAAGTTCAAGGGTTACCTATGGGACCGTAAGGTGATTATTCATACGGACCATAAGGCGCTCACTTATCTGAAGGATTGTAAACTACTTCACGAAAGACTGACTAGGTGGTCGCTGTATTTACAGCAATTTAACTATGACATCTGTTACGTAAAAGGGACCGACAATTGCGTAGCGGATGCGCTGTCGCGGTTGCCCGAGTCTAATCAAGGTCTATTGAAAGATGAGGCAGATGGAGTGGTCAAATTATACTATTTTAAAGAAGTTGAGGGACGTAAATTAATAATGAACATTTGTAAGAATCTACGTCGTCATCAGAACGAGGATGGTTGTTTAAATATGGTGAAAACCCGATATGATGAAAAGAGTCCAGAAGGAGAGAAATTAAGGAAGTATTACAAGATATACGATCATATCTTGTACATACGTAAGGGTGAAGATAGTAATATTTGGCGGGTATGCTGGCCCAGCAAATACGTCACGGAAATAATAGACTACTACCATTTGGCGTATGGTCACTGTGGACCAAAGAAATGTACGGAAAAGCTGAGTGAAGTAGTGCATTTCAACAACATGTTAAAACGAGTTACTGACAGAGTGAAAACTTGCGATTTATGTCAGAAGGTGAAGGTTACCAACTGTACGAGTCGTGGTCCTATGCAAAGTATAAGGCCTAACGACACCTTTGAGTTACTGTGCGTGGACTTGTACGGACCTTTGCCCAAGTCATCAGGAAACTTTGCTTACATTTTAGTAGTGCTAGAAGCTTTTTCCAAGTTCATCAAACTATACCCGATTAGGAAAGCTACAGCCAAAGCAGTCTATAGCAAGCTTGTGAACGATTATTTTGTTCATATTGGTAAGCCCAAGGCGATTCTATCAGACAATGGGGCACAATTTACTTCTAAGTTGTGGAATGAAGGCTTGGAAAGTAATGGGGTCGAGGTGATCCATATTTCAGCTTATTGTCCGGCTGGGAATCCCGCTGAGAGGTATATGCGCGAGCTAGGCCGACTGTGCCGTACCTATTGCCATCACAACCATAGGGCATGGGGCAAATATGTAGCAGTATTTGAGAGAATTATGAACACCTTGAGACATGAATCGACGGGATTTTCTCCAGAGGAAATCCTGCTGGATGACAGAAGTAAAAGTTTAGTGGAAGAGATAATCAAATTCCCTCCACGGATTGACATTAGTATTGGTGTGAAAAAAGATCGTTTGCGAGAAGTAATGAAGCTAAAAGCCGATGCTCGCATACGTCGTCATGACGCTAAAGCGCGTTTTGCTAAGTTTGCAATCGGAGACTTAGTACTTGTAAAAGCTCATGAGAAATCGAGCGAGATAGACCATGAAAACTCTAAATTTAAGTTTGTTTATAATGGACCATATAAAGTCATTGGTATGCCTCACACAAATGCTTTCGGAATATTGTAGACTTGAAATTGTACCAACCTAGGATCGATTAATACCACACAATGGGTAATTTATACAGTATGTAAAATAGAGTGTAAGATTTAACGATTTGCTAGATTGCCATGCTTTTGACTGACCAAGGTCATTAAAGAAGTTGTAATTAATAAGTAATTAATTTTGATTAATCAATTTAATTTTAATCAATTTAATCATGATCTAATCAACTGAAAAATCCAAGCTGCTAGTTTAAGTTTTCAGCTGAGTCACAGTAGATTAAGGAATGTAAATATGATTTTGTAAATAGCTGTAAGATTTCATAAATATGTGATTTACTAGTCATTGCCGATGTACTTAGACGCTGTTTTAAGTTTCAGGCTAGTACATGCGTGTGATGATGGACAGTGTTGAGTTATCCACTGTGATAGTATTAAGGGACTCCTTGAGATTACTCGGGAGTGAGTTTTTCCTAAAGAATTCAGTGAAGCGGACGTTCTGGAAACGCCGTCACAAGGGCGAGTGAGATCAAGCGTGCCGCACACGCGGGCGCAACAATACTGGCGAGGCGAGCCGCTGTCGGTTCTTGTGCCGCTGTTGGCTCTTGCGCCGCTGTCGGCATTCTTTGTACTTGCGAGTACGGAAGGCGGAATTGTTTTTCTTCCTGGACAGCTGAAAGAATTCTACTGTCAATATTTATGTTTTTTTCGATCTGATGTGTGTTATTTTCTTGTTTAGCGTTTAATGGACTCCCATGACGAGAATATTAATTATGAAAGGGTTATGTAAAAATGTGTATTCTATGTAATTAATTATTAATTTGCGTATTTTGATCTACCTGTTTTTATGACCATGTACTCTGATTAATTTTGTAAATAGTATTCCATTTCTTGATACTGATGGGAATTTTGACAATTTTAGAATAGCTAAACCATTTTCTATGTTTTCTATGAATTTTAATATGTTGTCAACCTGTTTTATTTTGTTCAAGATGACAGAGTGGAATAAGATTAGGAGTTTCTCCACTCAATTATTATTGTCTACAAATTGGTTTATGGTTAATTAGGCGAATGCTAAATTTTTTTGATGTTTTGAGCATATGCATTTCCGCTGTTTCTTTTTTGGGACATTTTCTGAGTCTGTTTACGTTACACGAACATCCTCAGACAATGTGGGGCACGTGTAACGCCGGAAATGCATATCCTCCTATTTCCATCTATTGTACTATTATTTTTTTCCTTGTTTTGTTACCTCAAGATATGACATTTCTGTCTCTTTATATATTGTAATTGCTTTACTGTTTGGATATATATATATTTATGCATTTATGTCGATGTATAATTGGTTTGTTTCGTAAATAGTATTTGTATTTTTACGCTGGGTCTTGCCTAGGGAAAACTGCTATCGAACGATTACATCGATGGGTCGTGTGAAGAATCAAAGTGTGTAGGATCTTTGGTAGTGTTAACTCTGCCGCGTGGAGCGCGGGCGGGGCAGAAGGTCTGGCGGGAGTAGCGAGTGGAGCAGGTGTTGTGTGACGCTCCCGCGAGTTGCCGCGCTTTCTGGGTTTGGCAGCATGTAATTGCGCTCGACTCGCGATGATAGTTTCTGACATGGTGTCGCGGACGGGAAGCATTAGCTGGCGCACATCAAGAGCCCGTTTCGCCTGGTGACCGTGTCGAGAAGAAGGCGCGCCAACATCCAGCTTCTGCAACAGCGACGGCCGACAATGAGTGACTGTCGCCACCTCCCCGATCGACGGCTTCAAACCTTCAATCAACCAACAAGGAAGACTAAAAGCACGTAAAGTTTCAGAACTGTATGACAGACCTCAGCTTTTCAAATTGTTCCATTTGCCTCGCAAAATTACAGCAACTTAGCATGAACCTTTGTTGCTCATTGTCCCAATTTCATTGCCAAGCAGGGTCCCTTCCTTTTCCGAAATGAACCCGAGTGTCGTTGAAATTCAAACGCCAGCATTAAAATAATATAATTAGATTTCACTGCTTTAATTTCAAAGTTCAGTAGCTGGCTACAATATTTAGGTTACACGAGCACGAATTTAGAGTGCGAGTTTTGTTAGCATATTTTAGCTTACCTGTGACTGCAGCTCAGCTTGGTACGTACTAAATTTTACTATTGTTAATAGTTCAGAATCATTTAATTCAAGTTCAAAGTAAAATCTCTTGTTTCTAAATTGCGTAGAGTCAAGTTGCTTTTGAAATGATTGTTGAGGTAGTCCAAGACTAACCGTATTTTACTGGATTTCGATGTGCTTCAGAAAGAAAGCTCACTATTAACTTCAGTCACTAAATTAACTTTCGATTTTCCGGTTTTATTAATTATTTTGCTAAATTAAATCAGAGTGTAGCGAAATTTATTACTTCTGACAAACTTTCAGTTTTCACACTACACGTGTCAACCTTCAGTTGCCACGCTTCTAGTGTCAATTATATGTGTAATAACCTTTCTTTCTCAGTTACTATAGTAATTGTCCTTAGGACTGGCGACCGTGATTTCCCCCAAATCTCAAATATCTAATTACCGCTAGTTAATTGTTAACGTAACGGCCGCACATTTACTTTCTTTATTAACTTTATCACTATTTCAAAATTAATTTCCACCAGTTTCATTAGCACATTTCCTTTCATTTAGATGTAACTCTTTCCTCCCTCTTTACCGACAGGTTAACTTCGGTGACGATTGCTTTTCCAAAACTCCCATTAGGTACACGCGGTTTCATTTTTCACTGTCATTAAGGTCGGTAAGTGAGGGGGGAGGTTACACACTGCGTTCGCCCATTTTTCATGTGTTCTAAACTGTTCTTGCCCTTGGTTCTGGCTATTCAGCGTCCACGACCGGTAATCAAAAAACTATTTTATAGTTACATAAACTACATAAAAATTACGTTGTATCTAATAGGTACGTATTTTCAGGTAACAAAAGGGAAAGGGCATATCAGCTCACTTGATTATATCGATGAACAGCGGAAGACATACTTATGAAAAGGCAAGTTTTTTTATTCATATATTTTTTGGTTTCATCGACTTAATTTAGCAGCTAACTTTCAATAATTTGCTTAATTTTTAGTGTAAGAAAATTCATATAAAACGATTTTTGTGTGTCTTTCATATACAAAACATTACATTTAGGAAGGCTCTAATTATTTTTAAGTTTGGTTGTTTCCAATTTGCATTACCAGCTAGTTAGGTTTTTTTGGGAAAAAAAAGTCGGTTGTGGGTCATTTTGGTTCAGTAGGAGAAGCGGTGCCTCTCCATTTGAAAAGACATAGATTGCCATAAAATCGTATTTACTTATTATCTCAAAAACATTTGTTCAGAAGGAGCTTCGAAACTAAAAACTTTATTACTGCGAACTTAATTATTATTATTATTGCTGCATTAACTTTAATAATGGAACATAAAAACCTAATATTTACTAAGTGCATGAAACAAGTATGATGAGAAAACCACATTTTATATTATACTTCCACAAAATGGTTCAAATGGCTCTGAGCACTATGGGACTTAACATCTATGGTCATCAATCCCCTAGAACTTAGAACTACTTAAACCTAACTAACCTAAGGACATCACACAACACCCAGTCATCACGAGGCAGAGAAAATCCTTGAGTCCGTCCGGAATCGAACCCGGGAACGCGTGCGCGGGAAGCGAGAACGCTACCGCTCGACCACGAGCTGCGGACTTTTATGCTTCCATAAAGTCTCTACTTCGCGTACAAACTCGGAGACAACGTGAAGTATATATAGGGTGTAAACGATTATTGTTTACAACTTATCATAGCTATGTAGTGGAAGTCGAAACGAAGAATTTTACACAAGACACGTGTGGTCTATTAAGTTGGGATACAGCCACCAACAGGTTTACAAGACTACATGAGCTTTAGCCCATGTGCGTCGCGTGAGATTTTCATGTTCTCTTCTCCAGTTCTCTACACATCGTCATCGATTGTTTCGCAATTGCTGCTTGCATTAGCTTGTTATTTCTTCACTGCCTAATTGTTACATGTTTGTCTGTTTGTTGTATCTGCTCGTAATGGGCAACACATCGTCCGTAATTGGCGAGCAGTCTGTACTCGGAGCCGGTTTTCCTTGCGTCACCCTATATTATTTCCCTCCGATCAGCCACACAACGCTACAGTTGGCTAAACGAGAGGTTCTGCAGAAACACGGAAATTACTTCTGAAAGTGTGTAAGAATTCTGTAATGAATAAAAGCTCTATACTCCAGGGGGGAGGCAAGTTCCCCATCTCGGTGGTCTCCATCCTTCAGTCACCTACACTGCTAGTTTTCGGTTTTTCGTAAGAGCCACATACCAAACACAAATGAACGGTGAACGAGAAAGAATGAACGGTTCCCAAAAAAGAACGATCAGCAGTGAACTAGTTCCCAAGGATGAACGAGTTTGCCCATCTCTAGTGCGCAGCCTTTACCAGTGGGGCGGTCTGCTGAAGACGGAGGGCGCAGCCCGGCGGCGGTCCCTCCGCGGGCGAATAACTTGCGGCGGGCTAAGGCCTGCCGGCTTAGGCACGCCGCGGCTGTTGTTGTTTAATCCGGGCAAGAGGCGCGCCTAAGCCCGGCGCATCTGTCTCGCCGCCGGTCGCTTCCGCGCCATTACGCCGCGCTGCGCCGCCAGAGGCTGCGGCCGCAGACACGAGCCCAGAATTAGCGGCGGGGGCCAGCTGTCGCCCCGGCAACTTGCCTGCCCTGCGCCGCCGCAGATGGACCCCGGCCGGCCGCGCAGTAGCCGCTGCTGCGGCGGCGAGGGCGGTGGGCGGACCCGTCGCCTGCTGGCGGCATTCGCTGAGGTCTGAGCACGTCGGAGTATCGCTACGCAGGCCGCGCCGGGGCCACTGGACTGCGACTGCCGCTGCTACATCTGAACTCACTGTACGGTGTATGTACCTATATCTCTAGCGTCGATCAGTTGTAGAATTTTGGAACGCGTATTGATATGTCTGCGTAAGCAGAAGAAACTAACGATCAAAGTCGTAACACAATTTATTGGACTGTTCAATTAACCAAAACAAATTCTCCAAGTATGACACCAACACAAAACAGCGATCCATCTTCGAATCACAACTACAGACAAGAATAAGATAGAAAACAGCTGAAATAATTTCCTGCTAGTCTCTGCCAGAGACTTCTCCGATATACCGAGCCTAATCCGGATATCAGCGAGAAGATCCTAGCCGGGGTGCCAGGGCGGCAGCTATCCAAGTCTGCTGGCGGTCGATGAACGGCCGATGTGCGGTCGAGCGCCGACCTTTATAGCGTTTTTTTTTCTTTATTGTGATTTCATTCCCCTGCCCCATATGGGCAGGGAAGGGCTGTCAACGGCACAATCCGCCGCTCTTCAGACGAGTGACATGACAACTAAAATAAGAATAAAATGTTATATACATAAGGCGATAGAAAAGGGAACATAAAACAGAGTAATGGGAGAAAATGGAGGTAAAAATAGACCGACATGAAGACGTTCATGGGGGACAGTTAAAAAAGTCACCAGGAAGGTAAAAAACACAGTTGGTGATTCTTAAAACACAGAGAAGACACTGAATGGACATGCACATGTTAAAAGTCGGCCACAGTATTAAAAAGCACTCCAGAACAACACACTTAAAACCCACTTGTAGCACACACGACGAAGAATAAAACTGCCAGATGGGACCTGCCGAGGGAAAGGTCAGAGAGGATGGAAAAGGAGGGGAGAGCAAGAGGCAGCAGGGGAAGCGGCGGGATGTAGAGAGGAGGGGCATCAGCGGGTACACGAAGAGGCAGGAGACACGTGGAGCAGGAGAGGAAGAGGGAAGACAGGGCAGGAAGAGTGCAGAGACACTGAAAGGAGGCACAAGAGATGGAGGGGGAGTAGGAGGGGGAAGCCACTCAGGAGGAGGGAGGGGGAGGAGAGGGAGCCCTGAGGAGGAGGCAGGAAGATGGGGTTAGAGTTCGTAGGAAAGGTAGATGTCAGGGCGAAGCTCATCATCTGGGAAGGGTGGACGGTGGAAGTTGTCTTGGGAAAGGAGATGGAGGGTGTGGAGATGGAGAGAGGGTGGGACACAGTGGTAAAGGCGTGGCAATGGACTGCAGTTGGAGAGGAAGGGAGACACCAGGGGGTCAGGGGGATCAAGGTGGCGGACAATATATAGTGTGCGCATGTGTTCAAGGAAAAGGAGAAGGTGGGGGAAGGGTATGAGGTCGTAGAAGATGTGCATGGGGGATGGAAGGCGGATGCGGAAGGCGAGGCGGAGCGCATGGCGTTCAAGGATTTGGAGGGCTCTGTAGAAACGGGGAGGGGCGGAAATCCAAGCTACGCTGGCATAACAGAGGGTGGGGCGGATCAAGGATTTGTAGGTGTGAAGGATGGTGGAAGGATGCAGACCCCACGTCCGGCCGGACAGGAGTTCAGGAGGCGGAGGCGGTTGTGAGCTTTGTTTTGGATGGTAAGGAGATGGGGAGTCAAGGTGAGGTGGCGGTCGAGTGTGAGGCCAAGGTATTTGAGGGTAGGAGTGAGGTGGATAGGACGGCCATAAATGGTGAGGTAGAATTTATAGCGCTTCGGTGGATGAGTACCTCGGAACTATTTTCCATCACATGGTTTGATGTGTGAAAATAGTTGCGGGATCTGCAGCGACCTCTTCCTTATGTTTATGTGGGCCGGTAGTGGCCCCTGGTGGCCGCTGGTGTCTTTGCTGTGGTGCTGCTGTTGTGGTTGTTGCTGTGGCTGTTCATCAGTATTGCCTGTCGGTTGTGTAGTGCTTCGGTGTGCCTGCGAGGCGGTCAACCCGCGGCTGCATGCTGTCAGTTTGGTTGCTGATACTCTAGGCGCCGTGATGTCTGGTGGAGAAGGCCACAGCACGTATTGTGTTCGAGTATAACGACTTTTGTGGAAACTAGAAATCTACTCTGTAGGAATCAGCATGGGTTTCGAAAAAGACGATCGTGTGAAACCCAGCTCGCGCTATTCGTCCAAGAGACTCGGGGGGCCATACACACGGGTTCCCAGGTAGATGCCATGTTTCTTGACTTCCGCAAAGCGTTTGATACAGTTCCCCGCAGTCGTTTAATGAACAAAGTAACAGCATATGGACTCTCAGAGCAATTGTATGATTCGATTGAAGAGTTCCTAGATAACAAAACGCAGCATGTCATTCTCAATGGAGAGAAATGTTCCGAGGAAAGAGTGATTTCAGGTGTGCCTTGTGGATAACATTGGAAGTTCACTGAGGCTTTTTGCGGATGATGCTGTAATATATAGCCTGTCGGTTAACTGAAGAGCGAGCGAGCAAGTCCCCACTCTGCCAACCGAGCTACGTCCGAGGCGCTTCTACAGGCTGTTTCACAACATAGTACCGGCCCTGCTGCGGCGCTCGCTTCAAATCTGTGGCGAACGCGTGTATAGATACGTCTGGGCTGCGTTTATTTTTAGACAAACGCATTAAGACAGTACAAAAGACGATAGCATCTTCCGAAACACAACATTATAGAGTAAGTAATATTAACATAAGAACGGATGTCAGGATTCTACTACAAACATAGAACCAAATGCCTGTTCATGTGAGCGAGGTGGCGCAGTGGCTAGCACATTGAACTTGCATTCGGGAGAACGAAGGTTCAATCACGCGTCCGGCCATCATGATTTAGGTTTTCCGTGATTTTCCTAAATCGCTCCAGGAAAATGCGGGGATGGTTTCTTTGAAAGGGCACGGCCGACTTCCTTCTCCGTCCTTCCCTAATCCGATGAGACCGATGACCTCGCTGTCTGGTCTCCTCTCCCAAATAACCCAACCCACCCTATTCATGTGAATGTATGTTCCTCTATTGCTATTCGTAAAACCAACCCAATATAATGCAATCAGTCTGTAGAATTTAAGACTTGTTCTTACTTCGTGTTTCTACTAAAAGGTAGAAGTTTTCTTTGAAGGACTGTATTGAAGCTTTACAATTCTTGCAACACGAAGAGTGTTTAAAAAGTAAGCAGAAATATATAATTTTGTGTGGTGTATTAGTCCGATTTGCACTACTTTTTTGTCACTGTCTTCGTAAATATGTCTCAAAATATGTGTACAGTGTTACGCATATTGGGTATTTACTCTGTTGTCAGCCGTCAAAAAAGTTTGATGTGTTTTGCTAGCATCAACGATTATTTGTTTTGTATAAAAGTAGATTAGAGAATCTGTATTGAATTTTGTTATAAGAATGAAATAAAGTGTATGAAATTTTTAGAAATGTTAAATATTGCTTTTGGTGAGCCTGTTATGAGTAAACCAAGGGCATACAAGTGGTATAAACATTTCAAAGCAGGTCTTAAAGGACAGCGGTTTTACAAGCATGGATGAGATAAAAATGCACAGTTATGAGACCTAGAAACTATCCCGAAGAAACAGTTCCTAAAGTGTTTCGGGCATTGGGAAAAGCACTGGCATAAGTGTATAGTATGTAATTGGGAATATTTTGAAGAGGATAACTTCTTACCAAAAAATAAAATTAATATGTGAACGCACCTCGTATGTGAAGCTTTTTGCTTAGAAGTCCAGAATTGGTGTACATGTTTCGAAGGAAATTTTTGCAGTGTTTAGAATAGCTATTGCGCACATGTTTTAAGCAGTATGTCTTAGAATCAGGTGAAGAGCAATACAGAAAGAGATTTACTGTTCCATAAGTATCAAAGGTTTTACGTGATTTTGAAACTGTCTGTAACGTTGGGTTTCTTCCCAAAATTATTAGTTTTCCTTCGTGGCGATTCCAGTAAACCATGTGGCTTATTTTCGCCTGCCTTCCTTATGCGTCGTATTTGGCGAGGCTGACGTTTGCATAAATTACAGCCCTTTGATTGGGCCTGGTAATATTAGCCAACAGTTCTTTTTGGGTTGCCTCTTTCATACACGCTATAATAACATTAGAGACGATCGAACGCTCGTTACTCCGCAAATACCTCCTCTTCTTCGTATTCTGCACATTTTCTTGCAATTCTAGACGACTATCGATCACTTCCCGATATCAAAGTATATCAGTAGGTATACGAAGTTAACTGACTGACACTGGCAACTAGGGTCCCACGAACAGAAACGACGTATATCACTGCACGCCGATCTACGCCGCTAGACAGGTAACGGGCAACAGATTTTGAGTGGCCCTGTAGGCCGGTGGCAGCGTTCTTCCGGGGAAGGCCACTTCCCCCACCAAAAGCGCTGCTCGCTCTTGAGTTTACAGACAGACCGTATAAAAAAAAGCTCACTGTACGGTGTATGTACCTATATCTCTAACGTCGATCATTTATAGAATTTAGGAACACGTATTATATTAGAGTTTAATGACTTTTCTGGAGACTAGAAATCTACTCTGTAGGCATCAGCATGGGTTTCGAAAAAGACGATCGTGTGAAACCCAGCTAGCGCTTTTCGTCCACGAGACTCAGAGGGCCATAGACACGGGTTCCCAGATAGATACCGTGTTTCTTGACTTCCGCAAGGCGTCTGACACAGTTCCTCACAGTCGTTTAATGAACAAAGTAAGAGCATATGGACTATCAGATCAATTGTGTGATTTGATTGGAGAGTTCCTAGATAACAGAACGCAGCATGACGTTCTCAATAGAGAGAAATCTTCCAAGTAAGAGAGATTTCAGGTGTGCCGCAGGGGGGTGTCGTAGGACCGTTGCTATTCTCAAGACATATAAATGACCTTGTGGATAACATTGGAAGTTCACTGAGGCTTTTTGCGGATGATGCTGTAGTATATCGAGAGGTTGTAACAATGGAAAATTGTACTGAAATGCAGGAGGAACTGCAACGAATTGATGCATGGTGCAAAAAAATGGTTCAAATGGCACTGAGCACTATGGGACTTAACTTCTGAAGTCATCAGTCCCCTAGAACTTAGAACTACTTAAACCTAACTAACATAAGCACATCACACACATCCATGCCCGAGGCAGGATTCGGACCTGCGACCGTAATGGTCGGGCGGTTGCAGACTATAGCGCCTAGAACCACTCGGCCACTCCCGCCGCCCCCCGCATGGTGCAGGGAATGGCAATTGAACCTCACTGTCGACAAGTGTAATGTGCTGCGAATACATAGAAAGAATGGTCCCTTATCATTTAGCTACAATATAGCAGGTCAGCAACTGGAAGCAGTTAATTCCACAAATTATCTGGGAGTATGCATTAGGAGTGATTTAAAATGGAATAACGATATGAAATTAATCGTCGGTAAAGCAGATGCCAGACTGAGATTTATTGGAAGAATCCTAAGGAAATGCAATCCGAAAACAAAGGAAGTAGGTTACAGTACACTTGTTCGCCCACTGCTTGAATACTGCTCATCGGTGTGGGATCCGTACCAGATAGGGTTGACAGAAGAGATAGAGAAGGTCCAACTGAGAGCAGCGCGCTTCGTTACAAGATCATTTAGTAATCGCTAACGCGTTACGCAGATTATAGAGAAACTCCAGTGAAAGACTGTGCAAGAGAGACACTCAACAGCTCGCTACGGGCTTTTGTTGAAGTTCCCAGAACATACCTTCACCGAGGAGTCAAACAGTATATGCACCCTCCTACGTATATCTCGCGAAGAGACCATGAGGATAAAATCAGCAAGATTAGAGCCCACAAAGAGGCATACCGACAATCTTTCTTTCCACGAACAATACGAGACTGGAATAAAAGGGAGAACCGATAGAGGTACTCAAAGTACCCTCCGCCATACATCGTCTGGTGGCTTCCGGAGTATGGATGTAGATGTATATGTGGATACGTCACACAGTAATGGGCGGGTAGCTTCATACATGAGTCATGCTCCTATGATGAAACAGTTCCTAACACAGGCGAAAAAAAATCTCGCCACACCAAGGAGAATTTGTGCACCATAAACGAAAGTTGACGGGCGTGTTTCTATATCAGAAAAATGATGTCTATGCACTAATAACATAAGAATGGCGCTAATAGAGCCACTATAAGGATAATAAATAAATGTCATGTGAGTGGGGCCTTCCGTCGGGTAGACCGTCCGCCGGGTGCAAGTCTTTCTATTTGACGTCATCTCGGCGACTTGAGCGTCGAACTATAAGGATACAAATCAGGTTTGCTTTAAATACACGCTCTAATGGTCGTGAGCCTTAGTTACTTTAGGCACTGGACCCGGTGAGTTGGTGTTAGTCAAGATTACTTTTACGACGACGGACGCCACTATCAAAATCCCAATGAGAGTGAACAAGGTCGTGTAACACGCCTACGAGAAGCTCGATATTTCTTCTGTGATATTGCCAAAAGCCTTGCCAGGAACGTTGAGAGGGAACAGCTGATAATATCGGCACCTTCAGTGCCAGTTAAGATAGAATTTACTCGTCTTTGCTTTGTTAATTGGAATTGTCGGATCACTTGAGTAGCGAGTAAAAAATGGTTATAACATTTGTAAAGATTCTGGGTAAATAATAAAAATGTCATATAAATTTAATTTCATGGATTCAGTGACTGATCACAACAGCCCCATCCTGTGTAAAGAACAATGTTAGCACTAAATGGAAGCCATAATCTGGCGGGAATGAAAATTTTAGAGCGCGGTAATTAGTTACTTGTCCACTTGCTTGAGTCCTCCCCCGCGTCACCCGTTGCGAAATCTCAGTATGATTATCATCTAATCAATCAAATACTAACTTCGGGACCATCCCCTTTCAATGACTCCTTGCGAGCACTGAACCGAGATGGTAAGCAGCGTATACAGGGTGTTACAAAAAGGTACGGCCAAACTTTCAGGAAACATTCCTCACACACAAAGAAAGAAAATATGTTATGTGGACATGAGTCCGGAAACGATTACTTTCCATGTTAGAGCTCATTCTATTACTTCTCTTCAAATCACATTAATCATGGAATGGAAACACACAGCAACAGAAAGTTCCAGCGTAACTTCAAACACTTTGTTACAGGAAATGTTCAAAATGTCCTCCGTTAGCGATGATACATGCATCCACCCTCCGTCGCATGGAATCCCTGATGCGCTGATGCAGCCCTGGAGAATGGCGTATTGTATCACAGCCGTCCACAATACGAGCACGAAGACTCTCTACATTTGGTACCGGGGTTGCGTAGACAAGAGCTTTCAAATGCCCCCATAAATGAAAGTCAAGAGGGCTGAGGTCAGGAGAGCGTGGAGGTGATGGAATTGGTCTCCCTCTACCAATCCATCGGTCACCGAATCTGTTGTTGAGAAGCGCACGAACACTTCGACTGAAATCTGCAGGAGCTTCATCGTGCATGAACCACATGTTGTGTCGCACTTGTAAAGGCACATGTTCTAGCAGCACAGGTAGAGTATCCCGTATGAAATCATGATAACGTGCTCCATTGAGCGTAGGTGGAAGAACATTGGGCCCAATCAAGACATCACCAACAATGCCTGCCCAAACGTTCACAGATAATCTGTATTGATGACGTGATTGCACAAGTGCGTGCGGATTCTCGTCAGACCACACATGTTGATTGTGAAAATTTACAATTTGATCACGTTGGAATGAAGCCTCATCTGTAAAGAGAACATTTGCACTGAAATGAGGATTGACACATTGTTGGATGAACCATTCGCAGAAGTGTACCCGTGGAGGCCAATTAGCTGCTGATAGTGCCTGCAGACGCTGTACATGGTACGGAAACAACTGGTTCACCCGTAGCACTCTCCATACAGTGACGTGGTCAACGTCACCTTGTACAGCAGCAACTTCTCTGTCGCTGACATTAGGGTTATCGTTAACTGCACGAAGAATTTCCTCGTCCATTGCAGGTGTCCTCGTCGTTCTAGGTCTTCCCCAGTCGCGAGTCGTAGGCTGGAATGTTCCGTGCTCCCTAAGACGCCCATCAATTGCTTCGAACGTCTTCCTCTCGGGGCCCCTTCGTTCTGGAAATCTGTCTCGATACAAACGTACCGCGCCACGGCTATTGCCCCGTGCTAGTCCATACATCAAATGGGCATTTGCCAACTCCGCATTTGTAAACATTGCACTGACTGCAAAACCACCTTCGTGATGAACACTAACCTGTTGATGCTACGTACTGATGTGCTTGATGCTAGTACTGTAGAGCAATGAGTCGCATGTCAACACAAGCACCGAAGTCAACATTATCTTCCTTCAATTGGGCCAACTGGCGGTGAATCTAGGAAGTACAGTACGTACTGACGAAACTAAAATGAGCTCTAAGATGGAAATTATGCGTTTCCGGACACATGTCCACATAATATCTTTTCTTTATTTGTGTGTGAGGAATGTTTCCTGTAAGTTTGGCCGTACCTTTTTGTAACACCCTGTATATGAGATGCCTTGGCAAACACACAGCCGGCACGCTCTAACATAGATTGGGAGAGAGAAAAAAGATAACAATGGGGAAGGTAACCATTGAACGTAGCCACTGTGAATGATTGCTGTCAGCGGTGGTCACGAGAATGTGTGGTCTTAAGAGGACTGGGCACTGGGCAACTAAGTTGCACTAGGGCGAGGGAAAACGATGCTGTTCGGCATATGGCTCTGGTTCCTCGTACTGTATTTCCAGTAATTACCTGAGCAGCAGCTGGCGCCGTAGTGCCACCATGAAGCGTTCACAAATCGGTCACTTCGTGGACAGCTCCGAGCACGGCGTCCTATAGCGTGCATCCTAGTGACCCCAAACCACCGCCATTCACGACTTCCGTGTTATCAAGCAGGAGCTCATTGGCGGACTCGTGCGTGGTAAGTTGTGTTTTCTGATGAAACGTGGTTCTGCCTCTGTGCCATTTATGGACGTGTACTGATTAGGAAGAGGCTAGTTAAGGACTTGCAACCAACCTATCTGCATCTAGACACACTGTACCTACATCTGGAATTATGGTCCGGGGTGCAATTTGGTATGACAGCGGCCGCTTTCTCTTGGTTATCCCACACAGCCAGACTGCAAATGTGTACGTCAGTCTGGCGATTCTACCAGGTGTGCTGCCATTCATGAGCAGCAGTGTACAGTGTGCCTTCCAACAGGATAACGTTTGCTCACACACTGCTGTTGTAGCTCAGCATGCTCCACAGAACGTCGAAATGTTGCCTTGGCCTGCTCAATCATCAGATCTGTCTCCAATCCAGCACATGTGGGACGACAACTCTAGTGTCATCCACAAGCAACATAACCATCCTGGTTGGCTCAAATGGCTCTGAGCACTATGGGACTCGACTTCTGAGGTCATTAGTCCCCTAGAACTTAGAACTAGTTAAACCTAAGGACATCATAATCATCCATGCCCGAGGCAGGATTCGAACCTGCGACCGTAGCGGTCTTGCGGTTCCAGACTGCAGCGCCTTTAACCATCCCGTATTGATAGTCCAAGTACAACAAACTGATACCCGGCACCTGTACAACACAGTGTATGCACTTTTACATGTTTGCATTTAACATTTCGCTGGTACACCGGTTATTAATGTGTTAGCATTTCACATCTGCAATGTATTATCTAGCACTTACATTAATCTGCAATATTACAACGTTAACCACTTAAATATGTTAGACAATTGAATTCCCAAAATTTCATTTCTCTACGTTAATTACTTTTTCGGTTCTAGGCGCTTCAGTCCGGAAACGAACGACTGCTACGGTCGCAGGTTCGAATCCTGCCTCAGGCATGGATGTGTGTGATGTCAATATTTAGGTTTAAGTAGTTCTGAGTTCTAGGGGACTGATGACCTCAGATGTTAAGTCCCATAGTGCTCAGAGCCATAATTACTTGTTGGTGTCACGAATTTTTTCCTTTGGTATAGTTACAACTATGGCCGAAAAGTGTCAGAATTTTAAGGACTTAAGTCACAGGTAGTCAAAATAGACCGGCTGCTGTGGCCTAGCGGTTCTAGGCGCTACAGTCCGGAACCGTGCGGCTGCTACGGTCGCAGGTTCGAAACCTGCCTCGGGCATGGCTGTGTGTGATGTCCTTAGGTTACTTAGGTTTAAGTAGTTCTAAGTCTATGGGACTGATGACCTCAAATGTTAAGTTCCATAGTGCTTAGAGCCATTTGAACCATTTTTGTAATCAAAATAACATATTTTGGAAACAAAACTTTCTCTTCTTTGAATATTGCGGTTGTTGTTGTGGTCTTCAGTCCAGAGACTGGTTTGATACAGCTCTCCATGCTACTCTACTTTGAATATTATAACCTACTAATCATTGCTCCTTTACTGTGATTAATTCTTAGTGTGAGTGATAGTATAAGTGCAAAGTAATATAATAAATTAGTATTGTTATGTCTACTAGCTGAGTAAATGGGAATTTTTTCACTCCAAAGAGAGTGAATCATAGTCTCCCAAGAAAATATTATGTTGGCAAAACAAATAACATTTTAGGATAATTTAGTTATTTAAAGAAGGGATTATTTTGAAACTTGTTGATTTATAAATCTGCTCTTTTCATAAACTGCTCAAATAAGCCATTATGTTGTGATTTTTCAAAGGTAAAAGACGCTGGATTGCATGATGGATTTTATAAATCTGCTCTTTTAATAAACTGCTCAAATAAGCCATTATGTTGTGATTGTTCAAAGGTAAAAGACGCTGGATTGCGTAATGGATTTTATAAATTTGCTGTTTTAATAAACTGCTCATTGTTGTTGTGGTCTTCAATCCTGAGACTGGTTTGATGCAGCTCTCCATGCTACCCTATCCTGTGCAAGCTTCTTCATCTCCCAGTACGTACAGCAGCCTACATCCTTCTGAATCTGCTCAGTGTATTCATCTCTTGGTCTCCCTCTACGATTTTTACCTTCCACGCTGCCCTCCATTGCTAAATTTGTGCTGCACATATAAGTCATTATGTTGCGATTGTTCAAAGGTAAAAGACACTGGATTGCGTGATTTAATACTGATATCGGATTGTATATGATGAACATCTGCCAATTAGAGGACGGTACGTCCACGCGTATGTTGAAAGCTGAAGAATTACTTTCTGAAGTCTAAGTTCAGTCTGAAGATCTGCCTTCATCATATTCAGACACACGTGTCAGGAGCTCTGAATAGATGTGATAATTTTGCGGAATTATAAGTTACCATGGACGATGGAGTAATTGCGAACAGGTTCTAAAGACGAACCCGCGGAATTTCGATCTCTATTTGTAAACTGTGAATTCTGAGTTAGCAAAAATGTGTGCGGTGCATTGTGCAGGTCGGGACTAAGAATTGAATGTTCGGAGAGATCAATTTGTATAGTGTTAGAGCAAGCATTCTGCCACAGACAATCCGTTTTGCAAACTTTTTGGGAAATGGTTCGGTTAGACGCCATAAGCGGGCTATTACCAACGACTCTGTTCACATGTGAGTGTTGAATAAGACTTGCATGGGCTTGGCAGTGACTCTGTATCAAACAAGTGACAGTATATTAAAGTAACCATCTTGCGGTGCTGCAGTTCTTCTTCTTACGTCCGTGCTTGCTACGAAATGGGAAGGCGGAATTCCTCTTCCCAATATATTGAAGTTTTCATTCACACACCATCTAAAGTTTAATAGATTATTTAATCTGATACCCAAAAACATTTGACGCAACTTTTATAGACGTGTAGTGTGGCTAGTTCCCGCTACAGCTTTCTCTAGCTGACGAACGTTATGCATTTTCCAACAGGTCAGGCATGTTTACTCTGAAGCAGAGAAGAAATTCGCCGTAAGCTGAGTGGAAATTATTTCCGTAGGACAAACAATGAATGGCGGCAACATTGCAGGATGTGTGTGAGTGTGTGTGTGTGTGTGTGTGTGTGTGTGTGTGTGTGTGTGTTCACGCGCGCGCCAGTCGGTTGCAAGGAATCAAAGCAGCAAGATGGGTCTACGCGGAAATGTAAGAGAATAACCTTTGTAAGCTTTCTATAAAAACTTATTTATAAATGAAAATACTGAATATATTTTTTTAAACTTTGTCTTCGTATGACGTGTTTTTAGATTCGTGTTCAACTGCTGATCAATACTGACTGCTCGTTGGGCCTGTCTTGCGCATTTAAACAGTGCCGAGTATCAAAACTTTAATCATAATGAAATACTGAATTTGAAATAATATAAATGGATGTAATTAGATGTCAAAAGAAATGTATTGTGTGCTCAGTGAAAAATATTTAACTAAAAGTACTGGAGTACATTATGAAAGTTATGTGACATGAAGTATGACTTGAAATACCATAAAAATGACATACTGCTCTACTCAGAAGAAAAAAGTGTTGCAGATTACCTACAGCATTCACAGTAAATTGTTTCGCGTAACACCTAGAAATTGTGACTATACTGTTTCCTCATAAAAATGAAAAATGAGATCCTCCCTGAAATAAAAGTGACTTACCTCATGCTCACTATGTTGTTTTGTGTCCGATATACTGACGTTCCCGAAAGAAAATGGAAATCAATAGATTCAACAGCTAAGGAAAAATAAACTACTCACTACAAAATTTATTTATGATTGTCGGAAACAATCTGTGGCTTCGTGTAACGTAAGTTTGAATGCACAAACGATAAACATATTGAAAACTTAACTAAGAATGATGGAGGTGGGTTTTGCGTAAGAGAAAATCATTCTTGAAAAATTAAACTGTTTATTGACAAAAAGACTGTAGAACATAAAAAAACCGTAATGATTATGGAATTCTCTCAGTACAACAATTACAGACATTAAACTACCTGCATTATTTGCGACACAGTGGAAACAAAGAGATCAAATTAATGCTAATCATGAATATTATTAGTTATCTAAAGGACAAAGATTTCCTTCCATTAATTGTTCTTACACACAAGTTTTCATACCCATAATAACATATTTCAGATAGTTTATCTCAGATTCACAAATATAAAGTCTCGTTCTCTAAAAACTCAACTGCTCGCTACTGCGCCTAAAATAAGAATGGCCCTGCGCTGCACAAGTGATAGGCGAGCAAAGGAACCACAGATAAACACAGAGTCAGGGATCTTATCCACTACCCGTACAGCGCGCTGATTCATCGTAGTCCCAGTACAGTAAATGTGAATGATTTAAAATCGCAGAAACCATATGAAAACGTTACACACTATGGAGCTGTCGTGTTTCCACATAGTGTTGATCACACAGTGAAATTTGTATCGTATGTGTGTGTGTGGTGGGGGAGGGGGGGGGGGGGAGCGTGGGTGGGTGGGTGTGTGTGTGTGTGTGCATGTGAGTGAGTGAGTGTGTGTGAGTGTGAGAGTCATTGAGTGAATGAGAGAGAGATCATTTTCATGACATAGGTATTTTTTTAACAACCCAATTCCTTGGAGCATATTCGCAATTTTGACGGTGGAGTTTGGGTTTATCTTGTCACCCCTATATATTTCTGTATGCGCCATGTTTTGAATTGAAAGTGCTACTACCACACCACCGGAAGGGATTGAATTACATGCGTATTTTGTACAGAGGCAGAAGACTTCACGCAACACCTGCAAACGATTAATCACAAATAAAAGCTGGCAGTCCCAATTAACCATCGACCAATTCGTAACTGTTGCTTTATTGTTGCAAACTTCGCTGCTGCAAAACACCATTTTGTTTCAGAATGACCATGGACGAAACAACTTACGAGTAAAACAACAACAATTCTAAATCAACCAGCAGAAGAAAGTTGTGATCTTTCTCCGTACCGGACGGGATACAAGCGACGTAATATGTAATTTATTAAAAACGCAATCGTGGTATCAGCTGTCTGAAAACTTATACAGGTATAGGAAGGAAGAGTTTGTGGTAAAGTTCCAGTTCCCTAAAAACAGAATTTACTACTTTAATTCTTTATATAAGTTTTTTCACTTCGTTATATTCCGTTTTCTCTTTAGACATAATATTCAAAGAGCAATCGATCGACAAGTAGTATACAAACCGTAACTTACCTTTATAAATGTATCGATTCTGCCGCGGTAGACAAGTACGCGTAATTTATTACAAGGCGATTTGCAAGTGAAATCGAACATAAAGACTTTCGGAGAATTTCGAAACAAAATTAGACTCCCCACTCCGCTTCCCTCTTTCTCCTTTTCTGTGTGTTTTTTTCCTTCTTTCGTTTTATCGCCGAGGAAGAACGACAGTGAGCGTCGCCCGGCATTAGCATCTGCTTGCGCGGTTTTCCGGGAAGTGCTTCATTTCTCACGCACCCGTTTGTCCCCGAGTGAGCCCTGCAGGGCGCCAGATAATGAACGCCTCTCGGCAGGCGCACGCCGCGACGCGATTGTCTCCAGCGCTCACACGGCCACACAGGCGCACACACAAACACGCGCACGACACAACGCGTCCCGCAAGGAGCCACAAAAGCCGCTTTATCGCCGCCATTCACGGCGAGACTGCTAAATGATTTATTCTGTGACACCGAGGCCGCTCGGCGTGCCCCTCAGAGCTGCAAGTGTACGGCGCCCTCTCTGGACTAGAACGGGGAGGGGAGTAGTGGGGCGGAGTGCTGGAAGGACTCTGGAGTCACCACAGCTGCTGAGCGCGGTAACTGACAAATGTATGATCACGGGGGGTATCGAACGAAATTTGTGAACTGACTGAGGATTTCTTGTTAGTAAGGACGCATTATGTTACCTTGGAAGGAGAGTCATTGACAGATGGAAAAGTAAGTTCAGCCGTAATCCAAGGAAGTGTGTTGGAACCCTTTCTCCTTATGTTGTATATTAATTACACTACTGGCCATTAAAATTGCTACACCACGAAGATGACGTACTACAGATGCGAAATTTAACCGACAGGAAGAAGATGCTGTGATATGCAAATGATTAGCTTTTCAGAGCATTCACACAAGGTTGGCGCCGGTGGCGACACCTAAACGTGCTGACATGAGGAAAGTTCCCAACCAATTTCTCACACACAAACAGCAGTTGACCGGCGTTGCCTGGTGAAACGTTGTTGTGATGCCTCGCGTAAGGAGGAGAAATGCGTACCATCACGTTTCCTACTTTGATAAAGGTCGGAATGTAGCCTATCGCGATTGCGGTTTATCGTATTGCGACATTACTACTCGCGTTAGTCGAGATCCAATGACTGTTAGCAGAATATGGAATCGGTGACTTCAGGAGGGTAATATGGAACACCGTGCTGGATCCCAACGGCATCGTATCACTAGCAGTCGAGACGACAGGCATTTTATCCGCATGGCTGTAACGGATCGTACAGCCACGTCTCGATCCCTGAGTCCACAAATGGGGACGTTTCCAAGACAACAATCATCTGCACGAACAGTTCGACGACGTTCGCAGCAGCATGGACTATAAGCTCGGAGACCATGGCTGCGGTTACCCTTGACGCTGCATCACAGACAGAAGCGCCTGCGAGGGTGTACTCAACGACGAACCTGGGTGCACGAATGGCAAAACGTCATTTTTTCGGATGAATCCGGGTTCTGTTTACAGCATCATGATGGTTGCATCCGTGTTTAGCGACATCGCGGTGAACGCACATTAGAAGCGTGAATTCGTCATCACCATACTGGCGTATCACCCGGCGTGATGGTACGGGGTGCCACTGGTTACACGTCTCGATCTCCTCTTGTTAGCATTGACGGCACTTTGAACAGTGGACGCTTCAGATATGTTACAACCTGTGGCTCTACCGTTCAAAATGGTTCAAATGGCTCTGAGCACTATGGGACTTAACTTCTGAGGTCATCAGCCCCCTAGAACTTAGAACTACTTAAACCTAACTAACCTAAGGACATCACACACATCCATGCCCGAGGCAGGATTCGAACCTGGAACTGTAGCGGTCGCGCGGTTCCAGACTGTAGCGCCTAGAATCTCTCCCCTTAATTCGATTCCTGCGACACCCTACATTTCAGCAGGATAATGCACGACCGCGTGTTGGAGGTCCTGTACGGGCCTTTCTGGATATAGAAAATGTTCGCCTGCTGCCCTGCCCAGCACATTCTCCAGATTTCTCACCAACTGAAAACGTCCGGTCAGTGGTGGCCGAGCAACTGGCTCGTCACAATACGCCAGCCACTACTCTTCATGAACTGTGGTATCGTGATGAAGCTGTACCTGTACACGACATCCAAGCTCTGTTTGAGTCAATGCCCAGATGTATCAAGGCCGTTATTACGGCCAGAGGTCATTATTCTGGTTACTGATTTCTCAGGATCTATGCACCCAAATTGTGTGGAAATGTAATCACATGTCAGTTCTACATTTGTCCAATGAATACCCGTTTATCATCTGCATTTCCTCTTGGTGTAACAATTTTAATGGCCAGTAGTGTATCTGGCACAGCACTCAATAGCAGTCGCAGCCTTTTGCAGGTGATGCAGTTATCTGTAAATGAGTGGTGTCCTAAAATACGGGGGCGTGTTGAAAAGTAATGCGTCCGACTTTTTTATGTGAAAACTCTTAAACCCTTGGAAAAAAAAACATTCTATGTTTGTGTTCTTCATGTCTAAATTTCTGCGGCCCTCTGCCGTTAAAGCGCTCCGAAATGTAGAGTGAAACGTGACGATGCTTAACGTATCTATGTCGTTGCTTGAGACAGCGTGTTGTAATCGAATTCCGAATTCGAACAGTTCGCTTACACACTGAGTATCCTCTCCTTCAAAACGGCAGTGTCAGGCCACACACGAGCGAGCACTACGACTCCTGCAACATTCCTATGACTAAGGTTCGCTTTCATCGATAATCGTCCATACATGCGACTGCTGTATGTGTCCGAAAGTTAAAGAACTCCATAGAGTACTTCAGTTTGATAGTGAAGAAGCGGTGCAAACAGTGGCAAGGTTGTGGCTCCGTCAACAAAGTCAGACACTCTTCACTGACATTATCAACAAACTGGTCTCTCCTTGTGAGAAATGCTTTCGTCGCCAGGATGACTATATTGAGAAATGAATATATAAACAAGAAGAATAATGACGTGCAGTGTTAACGACGTTTGTTTTATTTATTTCACACAAAAAATTCGGATGCATAAATTATCAGCACGCTTTTGTAGATAGACAAATATTAAGATAGTTGAAATGTGTGTGAAATCTTATGGGTCTTAACTGCTAAGGTCATCAGTCCCTAAGCTTACACACTACTTAACCTAAATTATCCTAAGGACAAACACACACGCCCATGCCCGAGGGAGGACTCGAACCTCTGCCGGGACCAGCCGCACAGTCCATGACTGCAGCGCCTCGGACCGCTCCGCTAATCCCGCGCGGCAAATATTAAAATAGATGTTGCTACGATTTTAAATTGGTGCAATGGTAAGGAACCAACCTTAAACATTCCTGAGTGTAAAATTTTGCATTTCACAATCCACAAAAACAGAGTATCCTACGGCTATCTGATCAATGAGTCACTTTTTTAATCAGTCAATTCATAAAATATTTGGGTATAACTTTTGATTGCTTTTTATTCGATCCTCTTTCTCTCTCTCTCTCCGACCCTCTCTCACGTACATGGCTTGGACAGAGATACGGTGATACTGCGAGAAATTCATGCTTCAGCATAGAGCTAACAATGCCTGTAGATTGCGCTGCTGTATTTCACCACGAACGGGACCTGTGCAACGCCCTCTAAACGCTGCAACTGTCAGCCGTAGTTACAAGAGTGTTCTGTGTAGTTGCGAGTGCTTTATGCCTGATCTACGTGAATTCGAAAATGGGAAAATTGCTGGTGCGCTTATGGTGGGTGCTTCCGTAACCAAGACCACCGGAGTGTTTAATATTTCCAGAGGCACCGTACCAAAAATCTGCGGCACGTATAGGGGAAGCAGAACAAGGTCTTCGCTAAGTTACAACGCTCACGAAACTGTGTGTTGAGTTGTCGTTGGGGATGTCATTGTACGGGACTGTGACGAAAAATAAGAGGACGACAGATTCCAAAGTCACTCCAGTCCTGAAAGTCACTCTCGCGGACCCTGCCGGCACCAAAACAAGAGGAATGGAGTCCGATAAGCAAAGTATGTATAGGGACTCTGGAACTCAAAAACTACTCATCAGTGACTCAAACGCCCGTAACAGGAAAACGTGGTGCAGAATTCATAAAACCCTTGGTCGAATGCGTCTTGTTCACACTGTTTCCATCACCTGGTCTAGTTTACGTCCCAAGAGTGTAACAGGGTTGAAGTTCGCTAATGATTTGTGCAACCGTATCGTAGTAAACCATGGACCTCATCAGTGACTGAAACGTTCGTAAAAGGAAACGTAATTCTGAGTTTAAGTCCCAACAGTGAGACGTTCCGAAGGTTCGATGGTGATTTTGGCAGCCACATCGTGGTACTTCATGAGCCTCATAGCTATGCTGCAACGTCGCATTACTACCAAGGACTACATAGTTATTTTAGCTCATCAAGTTTATCCCGTGGTAGAATGTTTGTTCTCCAATGGTCATGCTGTGTTTCAAGAAGACAGGGCCACTGTTCACACAGCTCGCATCACCCAGGACTGGTTTTGTGAGCACGAGGATGAATTTTTGCATCTCGCCTGGACACCACAGTCACCAGATTTTGTACCTTTGTGGTCTGCCTTGGAGGGAAGGGTGTGTGTCGCTATCTACCTCCATCATCGTTATCTAAATGCGCACTTATTTTGCAGGAAGAATGGCATAAGATTCCATTGAAGCCATACAGGACCTGTATTCATCCACTCCGAAACGACTGGAAGCTCTTTTGAACGCCTATGGTTTTCTTCCACCGTATTAGGTGTGGTAACGTATTGTAATTTTGGCGTTTCCATATTTTTGTCCATCCTCTGTAAACTACTTCCAGCATTTCAAGTTGAAAGACACAAACCTGTAATCTGTCTTTGTTGTTCTCCTTTTCTTGAGAAATGAATAAACATAAACATTGTCTTTTTCCGCTACAGCTATCACTATTTCGATTACTTCATTTTCATTAGTCACTTTACTCATTACAGAGTGTCGTGACATCACTTCTTCATTCATTTCTTAAGCAACTAAATCTTCCAATAGACGCCTCTATGCACAACGATGTTCAGATTTGCGGAAGGCTTTTTACACTGTACGTCACAAGCGCTGTTGTACTGGAGCCAAGGTAGCCCCTGAGGGGCGGCAACCCATACAACACCACAGAGGACGAGGTTATCTATGCCCAAGGCATACCATAGTAAACACCGGCTATTTACACACACAAGATAATGGAAACAAACATTCCGAGCGCTACTTCCCGCAGTGGGAGCTCGAGAAACGGCCTGCAGGAACTATCACTATGCCAAAACCTGATGGGCTGGAGACAGCTATTTAGGGGCTAGAATAAGCCCTGAATTTCAGTTCACACCAGATGCCGACCTCGTGTACTGCGACCGTTGAAGATTACATCACTGTCTCTTAATTTGACTGTTACTAGTGTGTGTGTGTGTGTGTGTGTGTGTGTGTGTGTGTGTGTGTGTGTGTGTGTGTGTGTTACCACGAATATTTGTGGAAAATTAGAAGTTAACTTTTGTTTGCCTGTATTAGGAGACTTTTATTGTCACCGTTACTTTTGCCTTTCGTTTGTTGTTCAGTCATCAACCTTGTGAACTTACGTCAATAAAAGTTGTGTCTGTGAAAAATTGTAAACTGTCAGTCACAGCAAGCGCCTTAAGGAATATCGTCTCAGTTATGCGACTGGATCTGTGATTTCCTTCCAGAGGTCACATTTTATAGTAATTGACGGAAACTCATGAAGAAAAACAGAAGTGATTTCTGGCGTTCCCCACTGTAGTGTTACAGACCCTCTCCAGTTCCTTATCTGCACAAACGATTGAGGAGAAAATCTCAGCAGTGACTTAGGTTGTTTCAAGGTGATACTGTCGTTTATCGTCTAGTAAAATCATCAGAAGAACGAAACAAACTGCAAAACGATTTAGAAATGATATCTGTATGGTGTAAAAATTTGCTGTTGACCATAATTAATAAAAAGTGGGAGGTCGCCCACACGAGTGCTAAAATGAATCTGTTAAACTTCGGTTGCACGATAGATCAAACAAATCTAAAGGCCGTAAATTCGACTAAATACCTGGGAAGTACGGTAACGAACAACTTAAATTGGAAAGAGCACATAGCAAATCTTGTGGGGAAAGCGAATGAAAGACTGGTATTAATTGGCACAACGCTTAGAAAATGCAACAAATCTACCAAAGAGACTGCCTACGTTATGCTTGTCCGTTCTCTTTCGAAGTACTGCTGCGCAGTGTGGAATACTTACCAGACAGGATTAACGGAGTACATCGAGTAAGTTCGGAGAAGAGCAGCAAGTTTTTTACTATCGAAAAATAGGGGACAGAGTGTCACGGAGATGATACAGGATTTTGCAAGCACAAGGATGAATTATTAAAACAAAGGTGTTTCTCGTTGTCATTGCGGCGGGATCTTCACACGAAATTTCAATCATCTTTGGCCTCCGAATGCGAAAATGTTTTGTTGATGGGGACCTATATAGGGAGAAAAGATTGTTATAATAAAATAAGGGAAATCAGAACTCCCACAGATGGATATAGGTGTTCGTTTTCCGCGCTTTGTTCTAGAGTGGAATAATAGAGGATTATTGTGGAGGTGGTTCGACGAACCCTCTGCCAGGAAAGTTGGTGTGATTGGCAGAGTAGCCCTGTAGATGTTGATGTTAACATAAAGTAAAGAGTTACCCCAGTAATCTTCTTCACTTGAAGCAGCCTTCTAACAGTGCTCTTCCTTGTGTCTTCGACCTTCGATTTTGTGTAGCTAGAAGATTTTATCTGTATTTTCTGCTTCTCTTCACAGAATGCGCCCATGAAACTGAAAAGATCTTTGATTGATATGGGAAGACAAAACCACTTGTGCTGTTAAGTTCTTCTGTAACGGAGACATTGGTTTTTCTTTGTGTCCAAGGTGCGCGTAACATCTGCCGCTAACAACGCATCTGGAAGTTACGACTTCGCCTCTTGTCACTAGCTTTCACGTACCAGGTCTCGCAGCCGTTTAAGGACACAAGAACTCCAATGATTCCATCTTCGTTGTTTTGGACATTGGCTTGTTCTGCGAAATCGTAGTGAGTTTCATCACTGTGCCTCAGCCAAGGAATATCGTCGCTTAGTTTGCTTACCAAACTTCCCGGTGTCATTGACTAGAGATCCCAGATATGTACACGACGTGGCGCAGCGGTTGGCACACTGGACTCGCATTTTGGAGGTCAACGGTTCAAATCCGATATGCCTCCAGCGTGCACGTGGTTCGACATATGGCATCCACCCGGCATGGCGATGCGTTCTTTAAAGCACAGCGCTGCTGAAATCAGTAACAAGAGTCATACAGCTTCCCAATCTTCAATGCATTCCGTTACGCCATAGTATTGCATCCAGTATTATATGTGATACCGAAACGTGCCCTTCGAAAAATTATGAATGACTGGGCTGGTGAACTTCTACGTTATTTGATACAGAAACAACTGAGTAAAATTTAACGTACTCAGACAGTTTTCCCTTTACTTATTTTGATCATCACTAAACTGACACACAATACTTTTAGCGCAACGCAATCTGACTTTCAATAATCTGACTAAGAATAACCTATACGCTTCATGAATCAGTTACCTTGTAATGATGTTATGTGTAATGTTGTTGCGTTAATTTCTTCTGAAAGCGCTGCTGGGCATTCAAGACCATAAAAGTCGGTTAAAAGCTGTGAGCTGTCTGGGGAAGTTAACATTGCATTACTGAGCAACTGTTTCACCAGGTATCCAGTCTAGCTTACCAAATTCCCAACCAGACTAACATTAATTATAATCTTTTAATCGTCAGACGACAACCGGTGATATATGTATAAAAAAGAGAATTTAAATAAAAAGAAATAAATCAGTTTATATTTGGAAATTTATTTTAACATTGATCATTGAAATTTCAGCATATTAAACTTGATTCATAACTAAACTGGTACCTTATTTAGGATTGTGTAAATGTGAGTTTGTAATATTATGGAAAACATCAAATACAGAGCCAAGATTGGGAGACTACATACAACACTGCATTCATAAAATAACACACAAAGAACGCTGAAACATATGCAAGAGGAAATTAACCATAACCAACCGATTCAATTTTCACCCAAAGCAGTTACGTTCGTAGCGCAATCCTGTCCGTCATGAAATTACCACACACTGGTATACTAAATTCATACTAACTCTCTGTGAAATCTTCCCGAAAAGAATAACTCAGGGCTACTTTGATGCTTACACCACATGCTTCACGTGGTCAACTTGGTTTACACAAAGAGGGTAACTACACAATAATTTTGATAATTAAAATAAATTACATCGAATCTCAATTTACAAAAGAAAAACCCCGAACTGGTTACTATCGTCTGACTATTAACCTGATGGGTCAAACAATTGTATAAGCACGCAGTACTGGTCTCACAAAGTACACCCCACGTGTGTTGAACAAAAAGTTGCTATATTGAAAAATATTGTCAAGACGAGATGTTATAATCTCATGCACATTCGCATTTTAGATTGATGATCTTAGTTAGAGTTACTGATCAACACATGGTTCCACTTTACTCACAAAGTAGTGACAAAGCAACTACCGGAAGATATTCTAAGCTTCACACTCGAATTACACTGCGTTGCAATTTAAGATAACATTAGATATTTTAGAGCTAAACCTGAAATAAAGGTGATTAAATTTTCAGTTAGGCTGAACTTAAGAAATCCATTGTCCTACGGACTTAGCAGACACGCACTTAGCCGGAGATCTTACCACTTCAGACGCTCGCCGCGGACCAACTGCCATGGTCCCTTCCTGAGGGTGCCTCACAGATACAAACGGAAGTAACCAGAGAGGCAGCTTCCTATACCAACATGACAAGGGACGGACAGGACCATACTAAGAATAGAAACCTCTCTGCTTTTAGAAAGCGTAGCTACCTGTTCCGACGTTGGTCCTACTGTTCTTTAGCAGACAGGCTTGTCTGCTACCGTCAAGCATGCAACTAGAAATACATTTGCTTATTCATCCTCTCACACAGAAGGGAAGGGGGATGACAGTATCTTATCATATACAGTATATAAAAGAAAGCAGATGTAGGTTCCATATGAGACTGTGTGACATGAATTACATATAAACTGTGTTTTAAAGTGTAGTAGTGTGACAGATCGTTCTTGTTTATGTATAAAAGTAACACGTTTCACTGCTCAGTCTCCTCCCAGATTGTCAGAAACACCACAGTAAAGTTAGAAGAGGAATTTATGCCGTAAATGACAACAGATTTAAGGAATTAACATGAAAGGAATCCAACAGAGACCTTTCATAACCTCAACGCTCTGGGAAAAGACTGTGCAGGGAAGTTTCTGGCCATGCTAGGACATTCCCAAGCAGGCTTCTCACACTCAACTTAAACCAAAAATGTAAAGAAAAGCAAAAGGTAACCAGCTACTTGCCAAAACACCATCATTTCAACACATCCTTAGAATTTACAAATTTCAAAGAGAAGAAAACAATCTATGACGCCTATTTAAAAGATAGTGTAGACCTAATTCGGTCAGCAAGTAAAAACAATGGTTCCTGTGTCATTAATATGAAAACAATTTCTGGTTGTTACCCTTATGGAGTTCATCAGTATTTGCTCATTGCAAGAGCCAACTGATCACAGGAAAATTTATGACTGTTTATTAACATGTAAAATTTATGAAAATAGCAAAGGTGCCACACCAATTAAATAAAAATGAAAATAACATCAGTATTATAAAGCAAAACATTACAATGCACAATCCGCAAGAGCAAAAAAAAAAGATAAGAGAAAAAAACATGTTTTACAAAGTGGTTATTGCAAAAAAATTCTATATCTTATAAAACTAATAATTTGTAGAATTAAAATAACTTTGTGGCACTAATTTAATCACTCTACTATATTTCAGTTAGTTAGCAAACAATGATCACTGTGTCATTATACTGAAACTACAATTAATTTTGTGATTATTACCCTTATGGGGTTCCTCACTATAAATATGCCCCATGCAAAGGCTAATCGATCACAGTCCAATGAGAATGAATAGCTATCTGACTGATAAACGAAGCAATGCCACAGGAATGAATTTACGAAACAAAATATCACAAGTCTAATACATCACACAAGCCCAAACATTGATCAATAAAACAGCTCTGAAAGTACAGTAGTCAACGTCAAAAAAAAAAAAAATAAATAAAACATCTGCAAAATATAAGAGTCAGTCAAATAAAAAAAAACACCAATAAATCGAACCCCTGCAAAATACACGATCAAAGTTTCTCTGAAAGAACACACGTATATGCATTGGACTAAGAACCGTATAATCACTGTTCAATGGCACACTCAGTAGTCCCACTGTTCCGAGGTACAATATAAGAGGGGGGGGGGGGGCTTGTCGCCGCAGCTGTCAGTAGGGATTTTTGCCCATCTGTTGCGTGCAATCCCGCCGTCTCTGCCCTCTCATGAAGTTTCTGTTGGTGGCCCGTGTCACGTACATCTCGATTTGGTTCTATGTTTGTGTTGTCAAATTCGTGCGGTATCCTCGTTTGACATGCCAGGTTGATATTTCTGGGCAAGGATGACACTTAATGGCTCTTCTTTGTGCCACCCTTAGCTACCAGAGAACATCGGACTATGATTTACTGTCGCTTGACAGTGGGCATCCGCCAGGAAATGTTGATAGGCGTCATTGAAGTCTGCCAGTTTCTCTGGACAGTATGTGTCAAAAGGCTCCACGCCCCTTGTGTTGTTAAATTCTTGAGTTCTCCTCAATTGGCTCGCCGGTTTGATATTCCTGGGCAAGGATGACACTTAATGGTTCTTCTTTGTGCCACCCTTAGCGACCAGAGAACATCGAACCATGATTTACTGTCACTTGACAGTGGGAATCCGTCAGGAAATGTTCATAGGCGTCGTTGAAGTCTGCCAATTTCTCTGGAGAGTACGTGTCAAAAGGCTCCACGCCCCTTGTGTTGTTAAATTTTTGAGTTATCCTCAATTGGCTCGCCGGTTTGATATTCCTGGGCAAGGACGACACTTAGTGGCTCTTCTTTTTGCCACTCTTAGCAACCAGAGAACACTGAACCATGATTTACTGTCGCTTGACAATGGGCTTCCGAAAAGAAATGTTGATAGTTGTCGTTGACGTCTGCAAGTTTCTCTGGACAGTACCTGTCAAAAGGCTCCACGCCCCTTTATCCCCTGTTTTCTGTCGTTTCACCGCAACCGTCTCGTCATGGTCGCGTGTGTGTGGTGCGTTGCCAGCAGATGGATTTCCATGCGGTGGACCGCTCGGCCATCTCAGGTCATCGCCTCCAGGATGGGTCGCATTGGTGCGGCCGGCCATTAGCTCCGGGTGCAAGGGAAAGTGTTTTCCACGTAACCTTCTTTTGTTGTCAACCGCACTCCCAAAGTGGCCTGGTTGACAGTGTGTCCTGCTGGGAATCCCGTCTGTTTACAACTAGTCCTCCTCCTCGCTGCTCCTGCTGCCTCGTAAGAGTTTAGCCGGTTCGTTTTCACGTTCTCAACTGCATTCACAGAAATTGTTCATCATAGTTATGTCATTACAAAATGTCATACATAACACCAATTAGTATTGTCTTTCACTATTTTTTAAGAACAAAAGTGAGACTTAAATTTCTTTAATAAAAAAGTTAGCTAAATCGACAATATAAAAATAAAAGTTAAATGACTTGACAATATAAAAAATAAAAGTGAAATGACTTGACAGTATAAAAATAAAAATTAAATGAACTGACAATATAATATATAAATCCACATCATAATGTGGTTCACTTGCGTTTTAATAAATCAAATGCTACTTATTAATTCACTAAAATGAATAGGATTATGCCTTGTGCAAGTATAGGTCAGGACAGCATAGGATTCACATGTTATTTACACACTCACATGCACACCTGTTGACTATTCTACAAACTAACTACCCATAAACATGAATTACTCAAAATTCTACTTCAATCCAATACTAGTTAATCCAACAAGCTACTTCATTGCTACTTCAACACAGTGTTTATACCGCTACAACATTGTTCTAATTCGTCCTCTTCTTGACACTCGCGGCATATGACTTTCACGTGATAAATATGAAGAAACTTTCCTTAAACATACATAGTAAAGAGAACAATGGTTATTCACACGCCAAAACATTTATACCAGTTGACACACCTGATAAGAGACTCGCAATTATACATTTATCATACTCATATGTTTACGCATAAAACAGTAAGATAATTTCATCTAAAATTACGTTATCACAAGAATTAATCACGCAGATGACTCTGAGAAGGGTAAAAATATTTTCATCCTACAGGTTATATTACATTTTCTTACCCATTTGGCTCCAATTTCGTTCCTTCTTTAAGTTAACTTTCGCTTCCAAATCAGTTATTTAGCCTGTGGTGGTTATTCTGGATTCATTTCTCCGAATGTCAAAATTGTGGTCTCCTCTATTCTGTAAAACCGTTTCATCTTAACATATTGAACTTACAGCAGACACTAAAATCCGAATCCTCCTGTAGTTTAAATGACAGATGTTTTGCTTCATCGTTATTACATTAAACCAAGCTTTCCTTCGGTCCCATAATCAAAATTATTTAATCTTCCTCTATCTTCAAGAGGGACATTTCTTCAGTTCAACTCATGTAGGCTGCAGTGCATCTCGCACCACCGAAAACAGTAAGCTGTAATGCTCACAGCATCAGCAAAACACATAAACGTCACTTTTCTAGGACAAGTATTAAAGCAGAATAATTTTTCAGGCTCTGGCTCAACATCAGTCAAGACTACAAAAAGGATCCATATTTCCGTTCCATTATCCATTTGCTGAAAAACTGCTCGTATTTGACTACCACAATAATATTTCAGGGCGACGTAAATTACACAAACCACAATTCTTCTTTCACCTTGAAGGGAATCAATATACTGATGAAATCCACAGGCAGCGCTTTACGTACTCAGCTATAAAGAGCAAAAAAGGTATATCATCAATATTAACATATTAGCGCATATTGGGAAGCCAATGGTTAAACAATCGTATTATTGCATCCTGTTTTCAAGATTCTAAACTTACTCATTCCGTTCTCAGAGTTCTCCTATCTTAAATTATTCATACAGGACGCATACTATAGTACCAGATCCTCATTTATACTGACAGATATAGATTAGTAATAGATAGATAGCAGCACTGAAAGCAGAAAATCGGAAACAAGGCTACTAACTGCTGGGGACCTGGGTTTTCCAGACCCATAATACCCACAGATCGGATATTCCCTTGAGTCTCGCATTAATTCAACACAGATCTTGTTTCCCTCAGGTGCGACTCTTTTCAATTTACCCAAATAAAAACCATAAACATCACTTCAATCAATCACATAGAAACATCTTTATCATTATTTTTACCAACATGTTATTCAAAATACATTTATCACAAATTTAAGCTAATCAATTGTTTCTCTTCACCGTCCTCTCTACTCCTCACTGTCCTTTCTACTCAATGTATGGTTTTACGTTTGACACATGGTGTAGCCCTTTTGATTTCTTCGATCGAAGAGTTTCAATTTCTATGGCGTTTTCATGGGGAATCTTCTTTATCCGATACGGGCCGTTAAAGAGATTAAAAAATTTCTTGCAGACACCTGACTGTTTGTTAGCTTGTGTGATCTGATAAGAACTTTTTGTGCTACATGAAATAGTTTTTCTCACGTTTTTCTTATACGCCTTGACTCTGGCTTCTGCTGCACGCTTGATGTTGCGTAAAGCTAAGTCAACAATTGCGTTCCGGCGTAGTCTCGGCTCTAGTGGCCAAGGCACCACCTCTTTGATTTTGCTCGGGGGCTCCTTGTTTTTTAGCACAGTGATTGGCGGAAGCTTTGTTGACGTATTAGGCAACTCATTAATTATGTTCGGAAATCCTGTTAGGTGTATGTCCCACGATCGGTGATCACGGCTCCAATATAGCCTACATAATTTTCCTAATTCACACATAATACGTCACTGGGGTTCGAGCTGGGGTGAAATAGATATATATATATAGGTTTAATTCTTCTCCTTCGAAGCATCCGCTGCCAGTATTGCGATCTGAATTGTGGTCCATTATCCGAGATAACCCTTTTCACACGCCCAACTTCATGCAGAAACTGCTTTCCAAATGCAGATGCCACTGCCCTTCCTGTGGCTCGCCTCAACGGAGTCAGACATACAAACTTGGAGGTTAGCTTTTAACGAAATCGGTCGTAATGAACGGGATTGATTTGAAATTTCGTTAAAGAAGAATAATAAAATTTATCTGTTGTTTTTAAGTTAATTTTCTTTCGTGCGAACTTTGTTGTAGAACCACTCTCTTATTTTCGTGTGGTAATAAAAAATTTTTACTTACTTAATTATTACGTACATTTAAAGAAAAAATAATATTTACGTGAACTCATATGAACTGGTTAAGAATATTAGGTTGAGAATTGGGTCCTTTAAATCATTCGGCCTTGGCATACACTTTCCTGATGCAGTGGATTTTTTGTTAAATATTTTTACTGAATTTTATCCCGGCACTAGCCATAGAACACAAGATTACCTCTATTAGCAGAAAATGTTTTAATTATTGCCAAGCCGACATTTATCACTGATCAAACCTACTTCATTACACATTTAAGATTTTTTGAAAGAACCAAACTGTTTAAATTTCAATGTTCACTAACATTAGCTGTCCGCCTACGAATGCACAAACGTATAATTAATTCAAATTTTTATCAGCCACAGGATCACTGAAAAAGAAGAACAATTTCTTAATTCACCATTGATTTTTATGCATCTGTTCCCGATTTACGGGTTTGCTATTGTTGGTCGCGGCACAGCCCAGCAACACCGCTAAAAAATGCTGAAAAATTCTTAAAGAAATTTTATAGATGACGTGGGCAAGCTAATTTACATAAATAATTCACACTTTTGATAAACTCTAATATATTTAGATCAAACAACAATACAACTCACATTAATTCGTAACGCATCGTCTAATGGCGGCTAAGTCCAGACAGAGACAAAAGAAGTCTACCCATTCGTAAAAAACTCTTTCACAGTGTCCTACCGCAATGACTTCTGAACAGAGAAGACCAAAGAATACATAATGCATTGTGCTTAAATAGTATTGCTGACTATTAACATTTCTTTGCAAATTGACGATATTATTCTCTTCTGGCAACATATCTCTGCTATACTGACACATTTTACAATCACATAATAAATACAGAAAAAATTCCTATCCTAAATACAGACAAATATTACAACAAAAAATATAAGGAGAATAACAAATGTCTTTTACACCACATTCAGTAATATTTTTGTTCAATAATTACGATATATACAACTTGCCCAGAGCGGCGTATATGGTACAAATAAACCCTTTTTTTTTTTTTTTTTTTTTTTTTTAACGTGAGTTTGCCAGGGAACGTTACATTGCCCCCTGGCAGCATTTGGCAAAGAGTTTTTACACTTTGACACAATGGTGCCAGTAACGTTCTTTACACTTGTATATTTTACGGAATGGCTCTTTTATTTAGTCCCAGGGTTATATAAGTTCATGCCTCCCCCATTTGGGCGTAGGCAAACAGGAAACCTGGGCAAAACTGTGCCGGAGCCCAGCCATCCCAATTGGTTCATGGTCATTTGAATTAAATGCAGTTATTCATTTGAATTAAATTCAGTTCGTCACAAACGGTTACACAATTACACAATATCACAGTCACATACAGTTCGACTGAAGTTTTTTTGTGTGTGATACTATTATTCGTGTGATACACTACAAGGTCACTTGTCCTACGTAGTAAATGTTCAATGTTTATCGAAATGAAGTCATTGACATGTTATTCAGTTTATGTGAACATAAAAAAAAAATCAATAATGCTGTATTTGGTGAGCGGTGCGGAGTGATTGTTGAGCGGCGCTCGGCGCGGCGCGCTGACTCCGTGTAGGTCACCGCCCCCGGCGTTGACAGCTACGGCGCGGAGGGGCGTGGCTGTCTGTCTGGTCTGCTACGGACTGCTGCGGCCGCTGCATAGCTGATGTAGCCGGATGCGCGTTGGATATCCGCTCGCCCGTGCGACGTTTTCTTGCAGTGCTCCAGGAAACATGCAACAAGTTCAGAAACAGTGTACTATCCTTATAGGCATTTTTCCTGCTGTGGGAAAGAACGCACACAGTTAGTGGCAGTTATTACTCAGCAGGCCTTCACTAGTCTGGTTTGCACAATATTTCGTTGTCACCGTAACACGTTTTATGGGCACACAATATTTTTCACCATGTCATGACTTGTCATTAGTCACACGCAAGTTTTCACCTTAGGACAAAATGTATCTTCGTAGTCAATGCGCTTTCCTAGCGTCCCTTGACACACAAAGAGTTAAAGTTTGACACTAGCTTGATCCACCGTCCGTTATCGGTTCACTGTTCGTGTCGTGCTAGTTCCTTGTCCACTTGCACACACGGCGATGATACAGTTTTTCATCACTTATACACAACTATTCCGTGACGTATTGCTGCAGGTTTAACAGTCACTGTCTGTCTCTGCCGCACAATACTGCACTTTTGTTTAAGTTCCTTTATTTTTATTTACAATGTCCGCTGTGCAATTTTTTTTTTTTGTAATAGCACATTCGTAACTCTTTACCAAGGTGTGATATTTGCGTACATGGTAACAAAATATTAAAATTTGGTATTAGTTTGCCCAAAAGTCATCTATATTCGTGTTCGAGTAGATTTTATTTGTGCATTCCAGCCGGATTCAGGCATATTGTTCAATAACTCCTTTGAACTCATGTCACACTTTACTATCAACGTCCTACGTAACTACAGTGTAGTCTCTGTAGGCAAAAATTGACTTGGACTGTATCTGGCTAGCTCTTTTTTACTGTTTGAATCTGCACATGCTTCAATTGAAGCTTCTTTGTGCGTAACTTTGCATTACATAAATTTGCAACAAGTTTGCCTCCCGTGGTGCCCTCGGGTCACTACTGGGTGCATTATTTTCTCTAATAACATTGGTTAGATAATAAAGTTCTCAGGGCCTCATATTATTGATATTATTCTGGGTTCGAATCTGTCAATCTGACAGCTACACATATATACATACATACACATAATAGAGAAGATTGTGCCAAGAAATATTTCAAATTTGGGCACATAGAAAATTATGTAGTACACTAACTAATCATTACTAAAATGTTCTTTTTGATTGAACTCTGTCACAGCTTAACACTACAAATAATTGCACTAATCAGATTATCTGTGCAAACATTTAGAGCATGTTCTAGATAACACAAATTAAAAGAGTACATAACACAAATATCCATACACATGAGAAAGTCAATCATATTCTTATAACTAAACACTTCTACACTAGTACATTATCTCTAAAGATCACACATCATTAATGTTCATTATTTACAAAAGAATGGTGTCCACATAGGACTATTAGTCTTTTACTGTAGGAATGCTTTTACATCCTTACGCGGATACAGTCCCCGTACTCTCCCTGAGTGGGGATCTGCTAAGAGATAGCTACACTCATGTGGCACACTTACTACTCTAAAAGGTCCATTGTACACCAATTGCCACTTGCTATTCTGTTTCAAGGATGCCGAGGACTTAGGATGATTGCGTAAGAGTACCAAGTCCCCAACACTAAATTTTTGGTTATGCGTCACATGTCGATTATATTTTTCTTTCCTTTTCTGAGCGCACCTGGTAAGGTTGCACCCTGCTTTTCTTATCTTCTCTTCCTTAGGCTCAGGAATGACTGGAACCTTAGGCAAAGGTGCCAGCCACTCATTCAAAACTCTATTATTATTCATTATAATCTCGTTTGGTGGATACCCCGTAGAAGCATGCGGGGTTGCGTTGTGAACTTCTACAAACTTAGGTATCAGATCTGGCCATCTTGTGTGTTTATATGCAATGTATAACCTGAAAAATTTATTTAACTCTCCAAATGTTCTCTCTACTAAACTTGCTTGTGGGTGAAAACGGGAAATTAGTATATGCTTTATATCTTGTTCATGTAAATAGTTTTTCCAGGTATGGCCTGTAAAATAGGAAGCATTATCCGATATTATCGCTTCAGGCTTACTCACTTGTGTAAAATATTCCTTCCCTAACCATTTAACTATTCCACGAGCAGTGGCTGATTTAAGGCAGTATATTTTTAAATATTTAGAGAAAAGGTCATACACCGCTAAAATGTACTTCAATCCACCCCTGGCTCGTGGGTAGGGTCCTGCTATGTCTATAGATACTAACTGAAGTGGTCGATGAGGCACTATAGGATGCAGTTCAAACCTTGTGGACTTATTTTGAAACTTAGCTTTTTGGCACAGAGGACAAGTCCTGATAATGGTGCGAGTCTGCTGGCTTATCCCCTTAAAATAACAGAATTTGGACAAAATCCTTATTGTCTTGCCTATCCCAGCGTGACCCCATGCTAAATGCGTGTGCCACACTACAGCTGGGATAGCCTGTTGTGGTATACACACGACTCCATGGTCATTTGACACACCTGTTTTATAATACAGAATATTATCTACTATTTTGAAATTCTGAACACTTTTAAGATTGGTTCCTTCTTTAATTTTACTAATGATATCTCGCCAAATCGGATCAGTTTCCTGCAATATGGACATATTTTTACACATATGTAAAAAGTCCCTCCTATGTACCTTATCTTGTACTAATAGTATTCGATATTCCTCCGATTGTCCCAAAATATTTGACATTGAGGATTGCCCTAGTGGAAGCCTCGACAAGGCGTCTGCTACAACATTATCTTGTCCTTTAAGGTACATGATTTTAATTTTATATTCCTGTAATGCTAACCTCCATCTTAGCAAGCGGGTATGGTATAATTTGCAAGTCATTAAATAGCTCAAAGCCTGGTGGTCACTGAATACTTTGACTTCTTTACCATAGATGTAATAGTTAAATTTCTTTACCGCCCAAACCACTGCAAGAGCCTCTAATTCGGTAGCGGAATATGCTCTCTCGCAGCTGTTTAGTGTGCGGCTGGCAAATCCGATTACATTGATTGTTGTGGGGTCGTTGCTCCTGTCCCACTGAAATAAACACGCGCCCAGACCGTATGAACACGAATCTGTCGCTATACAAAAATCTTTTGTCATGTCTGGGTGTCGCAGTATGTTGGCGTTCACCAAGGCATTTTTGATAGCGTCAAATGCGCGTTGACATTCTTCTGTCCACACCCAGTGCGCATTTTTACGCAACAGGCTCAATAAAGATTCGTTATTCATTAATTGGTTTGGAACAAACCGTCTAAAAAAAGATGCTAGACCTATAAATGCTTTGAGCTGTTTCTTAGTTCTCGGGCTAGGAAACCCACGAATTACATCAAGTTTTTTGCTGTCAGGCTTGATGCCTTGTGGTGTTATTATGTGACCTAGAAATTTAATCTGATTACGCCCAAATTTGGATTTATCAAGATTCGCTGTTACTCCCGCTTGCTTAAACCTTTCTAAGACTTTACTCAGTAGTTCTACGTGCTCCTCCCAGGTGGCTGTGGCAATCACTAGATCGTCTACATACACTGTTACCCTTTGCAGCAAATCCGGACCTAAAACCGCGTCGAGGGCTGTTATAAAAACTCCTGCACTTACATTTAGGCCGAAAGGTAGTACCCTAAATTGGTAGCTCCTTCCCCCAAATATAAATGCAGTATATTTCCTCGACTCGGGTGTGAGCAGGATTTGCCAGAAAGAACTTCTCATATCAATAGATGTCAAATATTGCACTCCATGAAATTTTTGAATTTGCTCATCAAGATTTTCCGGATGAGTCCTAACAGGTACAATAATTTCATTTATGTCTCTCGCATCTAGTACTAACCGTACCTGTCCGTCTGCTTTTGCTACCGCCACCAAAGGACTACTATAAGGGGACAAAGACGGTTCTATTATTCCCCACTCGATCAGTTTTCTTATTTCTTTAGCTACTATTTCCTTCTTGGACCAAGGAATGGAGTATGAGGCTCGACAGTAAGTTTTGTGAGGCTTTTCCTCGATATTGTACTGATATCCCTTAACAATTCCTGGTCGTTCTGAAAATACATCTGCATAATTAGATAATAACTGTACCAAATCCTGCTGTTGCATAGAGTTCAAATTTTCGGACTGTGATACTTTGTTCACAAGTGCGTCCACATTTGCTTTTAATTGATCATCTTGTACGTCAGGATAATAGAGATTCTGACCTAGACCGTGATTGTCTAAATGTAGTATCGACTGATTCCTACACTTTATGTTAATAGCGTTACAATTAGGTACAGGTACCTCTTCAGATCTGAGCATGGACAATTCTATTCTCCTACCAGCATTCATCAAGCTTAATTTTCCCCGAGAAAGGTCGATTATTGCGTCCCTTTCTCTTAAAAAACCTACCCCCAAAATGCAGGCTACCTTTAAACCCTTTACTACCAGGAATGAGCACGCTATGGCTTCATCCCCTACATACATCTCTACCCGCACTTGGAGTTTAATTATTTGTCGCTGTGCACTTATGGCTCCAGTGACTTTACAATTATTCACGGGAAAAGTCAGCATACGCCTTTCCTTCCCCAGTACTTTGAATAAGTCCATACTCATAACACTGACAGTAGCACCTGTATCTACGACCGCTTGCACATCAATATTGTTAATTTTGATCTCTATTATCGCTTGTACTTTGTCTTTGTGCTCCTTTATGCACGTGGATGGTTCAGTTATTAATTCATCTCCCATCTGTACCCCGTCATTATACCTAAGGATACAGATTTTGTTCGGTGTTTTGTTCTGTGTCGGGCTGCTCTCACTCCAAACCTCAGCCGACGATGGAGAGCGTATCTCGGCTGCATCTAGTTTGTTGAATTATTGCTAGTGGATGGGCGTGGCTGCTCTGTGTCACTGACCTCCACTATGTGCACGTTGTGTTGCGTCGGCCGCCACGGTTGCGCAATTGGCGCATTTTGTGGTGGCGGTCGGTTATTGTCATATCTATCACTGTTTTGCCGGTCCGGACTGGGCCTCTGGTTCTGCGGCCAAGTTCGGTTTGCATCATTATAAGTATTAGTGTTGCTCGGCCCCCTGGCATTTTTCCATCTATTATTGCTTGGTGGGCCTGTCTCATACCGGTCATCGAACCTCCTTTTCCGGTCATTATTCACCGGCGGACTATTGCCGTTCCGGTCTCTACCTCTATTTCCGTTTTGTGCATACTCCTGTCTCCTATTATTACCTCCGCCGTTTCCATTACTTGGTGGAGGCGTGTTATTTCTACCATTTCTATAACCATTTCCGTTACTTCTAGCCTGTTCAGAGGCTGCCTTAACGTCCTCCTGAATCAGGTCAATTGAGTCCAGAACAGACAAGAAATGTTCCATATCATTTTGAGGCACGTGTATAAGTTTTTCCTTTACATGTATCGGCAAGTGTGATTTCAAAAGCCTGATCAAATCCCGGGATGAAATCTGTTCGTCCCAGTAACGGGTCTTATTAATGTACTTCTCGAAATATTTTCGCAAATTGCCTAGTCGTGGAGAATACGGCTCTGGATTATATACCTCCTTCCGTAATCTCTCCTGGATACATGTTGACCAATATTTGGCCAAGAATGCTTTTTCAAATTGCTCATATGTATCACAACTGTCAGCTGCTTCGGTTGCCCATAATGCAGCATCTCCTTGTATGTAAGACATAACGAACTGTATTTTCTGGGTATGACTCCAAACACTAGGCAAAATGTTTCTAAATCCCTTGATAAACACTACAGGGTGAACAGATTTCTTCTCCGTTGTAAAGATCTGAAACTGTCGGTTCCTAATCAAGCTTTCTTCAATCACTACTTTGGAATGACATTTATTTGTTTCGCTTACATTGGTTGCCTGTTCTGTCTCGCAGTCGCAATTTTTTACTGCAGTATTTATATGCCTATCATTGTTGGACCTGGCTGGCGTGACATACGCCCGTGCCTCGCCATGCCGCAAGCTAAGCTCCATCTCGGCAAGACGACGGTCCACACTCCGCTGCCACAGCGGAATGTCTTTGTGCACTATCCTTTTTAGATCTTGCACATCCGCACTTGAGCCCACATCTCTGGCCTCAATTGCGGCGTGCACTTTCTGATCTATTTCTTTTATGACTTCATTTTCTACTTTGTGCACATGTTCGATCACTTTGTTCTCAATTACTTGAGTTGTGTCAATTTCTAGTTGTTCGACCCTATTAGTCAGGACACTGATTTCCTCTACTATATTGGCGTTAGCCACTTGAACACTATCTACTCTTTCGCTTAATTCTTGCACCGTTTTGGGTATGGTTTCATATTTTTGTTTCAAACTAACAATCTCACTTTGCATAACTTCTAAAGTTTGCATCAACTGCAAGTCCCTCTCATGCAGGCGTCGGTCACGCTCTGCTTGTTTAGCATCACGTTCTCTATCGCGCTCTGCTTGTTTGGCAAATTCAGCTACCAATCTCTGGTCACGCTCTGCTTGTTCAGCATCACGTTCTCTATCGCGTTCTGCTTGCATACATGCAAATTCAGCTACCAATCTCTGGTCACGCTCTGCTTGTTCAGCATCACGTTCTCTATCGCGTTCTGCTTGTTTAGCATCACGTTCTCTATCGCGTTCTGCTTGTTTAGCATCACGTTCTCTATCACGCTCTGCTTGCACACGTACAAATTCAGCTTGGAAATTGAGCATGCGCTCGAACATAACTCTTAATGATTGCACTTCTGACACCTCACCACTCTCTGGTCCGTGTCCAGTGCTTGCGGATGGCACAGTATTTCCGCTATCAACTGAATCACTGGGTGGCAATGGCAACATTTCTTGTCCTTCTGCCCCCAGATTCTCACATTGTACTTCCTGAACTACGTCACTAACATTACTTTGTGTCCCACTTTCCAACTCGGTATCACTACTTACTGACTGTTGCTCATTATCCATGTTGATATCTTTCTGACTACGCAATCTAACCATAGTAAACAAAAGAAATAAAATCTGAACTAAATATCCTAACACTCAGGTTTCACTGACATAATCACACAAGAAATGGACATTAACTAATACACACTTACTATATACTACAATGACTAACTACCTAAATGTCCTGTCATTTTAAAACAATTTACTAACAACAAGCACACCACTAATGATCCGAGAACACTGCACTGAGGCTACTTTACTACCCACAGCACAACTACACTGTAGCTTTACCTTTTGGTGATCTATCTTGGGTGCAGCTGCCCCCTGATATTGTGGTAGGTAATTAATTTTTCGAAATATTGAGTTCTCTTCTCCAGCTTGCCTCTGGGTACATAGTGTTCTCATGCAAAAAATCATACACAGGTATTACCACACAATATTGGTTATGCAATACATACAATACATAGAAAAATTATTAAATGTTCTGCAACAAAGTTCGACTATATTAATTCCCTAGTTATCTCACGGGTATTTAGTGGCCACTGCATATTCGGGCCCCACGTTGGGCGCCAATTTAACGAAATCGGTCGTAATGAACGGGATTGATTTGAAATTTCGTTAAAGAAGAATAATAAAATTTATCTGTTGTTTTTAAGTTAATTTTCTTTAGTGCGAACTTTGTTGTAGAACCACTCTCTTATTTTCGTGTGGTAATAAAAAATTTTTACTTACTTAATTATTACGTACATTTAAAGAAAAAATTATATTTACGTGAACTCATATGAACTGGTTAAGAATATTAGGTTGAGAATTGGGTCCTTTAAATCATTCGGCCTTGGCATACACTTTCCTGATGCAGTGGATTTTTTGTTAAATATTTTTACTGAATTTTATCCCGGCACTAGCCATAGAACACAAGATTACCTCTATTAGCAGAAAATGTTTTAATTATTGCCAAGCCGACATTTATCACTGATCAAACCTACTTCATTACACATTTAAGATATTTTGAAAGAACCAAACTGTTTAAATTTCAATGTTCACTAACATTAGCTATCCGCCTACGAATGCACAAACGTATAATTAATTCAAATTTTTATCAGCCACAGGATCACTGAAAAAGAAGAACAATTTCTTAATTCACCATTGATTTTTATGCATCTGTTCCCGATTTACGGGTTTGCTATTGTTGGTCGCGGCACAGCCCAGCAACACCGCTAAAAAATGCTGAAAAATTCTTAAAGAAATTTTATAGATGACGTGGGCAAGCTAATTTACATAAATAATTCACACTTTTGATAAACTCTAATATATTTAGATCAAACAACAATACAACTCACATTAATTCGTAACGCATCGTCAAATGGCGGCTAAGTCCAGACAGAGACAAAAGAAGTCTACCCATTCGTAAAAAACTCTTTCACAGTGTCCTACCGCAATGACTTCTGAACAGAGAAGACCAAAGAATACATAATGCATTGTGCTTAAATTGTGTTGCTGACTATTAACATTTCTTTGCAAATTGACGATATTATTCTCTTCTGGCAACATATCTCTGCTATCGCAAATGCTGACACATTTTACAATCACATAATAAATACAGAAAAAATTCCTATCCTAAATACAGACAAATATTACAACAAAAAATATAAGGAGAATAACAAATGTCTTTTACACCACATTCAGTAATATTTTTGTTCAATAATTACGATATATACAACTTGCCCAGAGCGGCGTATATGGTACAAATAAACTCTTTTTTTTTTTTTTTTTTTTTTAACGTGAGTTTGCCAGGGAACGTTACAAGCTCCACCGCTACGAAAACATACGCAAAACCTGCTTTAGATCGTATTAGTGGCCCAAATAGATCCACGGCCGCGAAGTCACAAAGTTTGCTTGGTATTATCGGGTGCAATGATACAGCATACGTCACTGTGGCCGCCTTTGCTCGCTGACAAGGTCCGCACACTCTAAGTACACAACGAATACGGCGTAGCATGTTATTAAAATAGCATGTCTCCTTCAGTTTTTCACAACATTTCTGTGCTCCGAAGTGACCATAACTCAAATGTATGTACCATATAACTTCGTTTACGAGTTCCTCCGGAATCACCAACACCCATCTGGAGTCGTCCGGGGCTCGTTTCTTGAATAGTATTCTATTGCGCACTAAGTAGTACTGGCGTATTCCTACATTCTCCTTGTCCTCCCACTTCTTCTTTATATCTTTCAACACTGTGTCCTTATCCTGTTCGTCCGCTATACTCCCTAAAGAGGTGGTAACAAAGTTCTCGAACGCTACATTCTGTAAGTATAGGATACTAAAATTATTTCCACCGAGTTCCCCTTCTTCTGTGTGAACCAAATCTATATGAATGCGCGATAAAGCGTCAGCAATTACATTTTTCTGTCCCGGAATGTATTCTACAGTGAAATTATATTCCTGTAGGTATAGTGCCCAGCGTCCTAGTCTCCCATGCGTGATTTTTGTGCTCATAAGAAACTGGAGTGCACGATGGTCAGTGTACACCCTGGTGGTCCTCCCAAATAAGTAATACCTAAATTTTGAGTATGCCCAAACAATCGCCAGTACTTCGAATTCTGTCACGGAATAATTTTTTTCACATCGAGAGAGCACCCTGCTCCCAAACGAGACTGTTTTCCAAGTTGTAATATCATCCTTTCCTTCCGTTTGAAACAGTACCGCACCTAATCCTGACAAGGAACTGTCCGTCATTAAACAGAATTCTTGTGTCAGGTCGGGATGCACTAGGATGGGAGCCTCTACCAATGCCTTTTTCAACTTATAAAATTCATCCTGTGCCTCTTTCACAACATAAAGCGTTCTTCCCTGTTAGTCCACATAGACGGGGTGTACCAAGTACACTAAAATTTATAAATCGCTTATAAAAATTACACAGGCCTAAGAATGCTCGCAACTGTTTTTTATTTGTCGGCATTGCACACTCCGCTATCGCCGCAATTTTCTCCGGGTCAGGTTGTATTCCATTTGCTGAGACAATATGGCCTAAGAATTTTATGTTCTCTCGTCCGAACTGTGACTTATCTAAGTTGACTGTTACACCTGCCTTCTCAAAAACATCCAGTAGTCTGTTCAGAACGTCATTATAATCCTCCCACGAATTGTCCGCAATTAATATGTCATCCACGTAAATTGTCACTCGCTGTTTCAAATCATCAGGCAAAATGCTATTTAATCCCCTTATAAAAGCAGCTGATGAGACGTTTAGTCCGAACGGGAGACGCCGGAATTGGAAACAATTTCCATAACACAGGAACGCTATATATAATCTGCAAGATGGGTGTAGCACGATTTGCCAAAAACTCGAACGGAGGTCGACAGATGATAGTACCTTTACCCCGTGGAAACGTTGTAAGAGTTCCTCAAGGCTCTCAGGCCTGTCCGTTTCCGACATAATAATTGTGTTTATCTGTCTCGAGTCTAGTACCAAACGAACCGAGTTGTCACGTTTTGGAACGGCAAGCAAGGGTGAGTTGTATGAGCTTACTGCCCGCTCAATTATTCCTTGTTCTAACATCTTGTTTATTTCCTTCTCCACCTGGGCTTTGTACACCACGGGAATAAGGTATGGTCTAACAGAAAAGTTCTGATGGTCACGTACTCTGAATTTATAAGTAAAACCCTTAATCGCCCCCGGAGTCTCAGAAAATACCCGTTCATGATTCCTAAGTAGGCAATACAATTTCTCCTTTTCTCTGTCCGTGGTTCTGACACCCGCGATGCTCTTTCTCAGTGCATCAGCAAAATCAACATCTTTCCCCTGCTCACCAGACGTAGAGCACGACTCACTTACATAGTTCACGAGTAGCTCCAGTCTGGGTTGCGACTCGGTTTGAGCTTGAAATTTTAGGCAACTAATTTCTGACTCGGCACGTAATATGCATTCATCAAATACTAAATTAATTGGCTGATCTCCAACTTGAACTGTCATTACCCCTCCACCCATGTCAATTACTGCATGGTGGGCATTCATGAAGTCATTTCCTGAAATCATTGCTACATTTAGCATTTGGAGCACAAAGTAGTTGTACTCAAACTCTCTTCCCTGGCAGGTAAAATTAAGCCGAGTCTGCCTTCGGATTTGTACGCTCTTACCGTAGATTGCGCCCTTCACCTTCATTCCTCGCACTTGAAAAACGGGCCAAGTCCCAGTCCTTTCGCATTTTTGAAATGCTGCGTCGCTCACTATCGAGAAAGGGCTTCCAGCATCAATGACACACTTAAAACATATTTCGTTTACTGCAACTGTCACGACTGGATTTATTCCCGAAATTTTAGCACTCGTAGTTTCTTGCAACAAATCCTCTCTAATATCTTCCCTCTCTATATACCCTATGCACTCATTTGCCATGTCGCTCATTTGTTCCGATTGGGCGCCTTCTGCGCTGATCGTTTGTCATTGCCGGTTTTGTACATTTCCATTTGCTGGATTATGTCGAGGGTTAGCCGGCCGAATTTCAACATCATGAGGTGTTCCGCCTACAGTCCTATTCCCACCGTGTTCACCGTAGTATCGATTCTGGTTGCCGTAACTGTTGCGTTCACGATCCTGTCCACGTCCTCGATCATTTCCGTTGCTCCACCTGTGTTCGCGACTGTTACCCCAGTTTCTATACGGCTGGTCCCGATTACTGTTCCGTTCGCGTCGCAACCACCAGTCACGCCGTTGATTAGTACTACGGCCACGACTGCGATCGCGCTGCTGTGCCCCGTAATAACTTTGTGCCTGATTATGCGGGCATTCTCCTGTATTGTATTCCAACTCTTGGAGAAGTATCTTAAACGTTTCCACGTCCTATTTGCATCGTCCCGCAAGAATGACGTGGCGTAAGTGCATCGGCAATTTGGTGATGCATATCCTAATTAGTTCCGCAGGCCCGTATGGGTCGTATAAAAATTGATTTGCCTGCAGCATGTGGTCGAATAGGCGTGCTGGGCTGCCGAAACCAGACTGGTTCAAATTTGGCAGCATAATTATGCCATGTTTGACCCTATCTTGTGCCGCTCCCGACCAATAGGCAGACAGAAAGGCTTGTCGAAACTCCCAAGTGGAGATGCAGTGACGCGCTGCCGACCTCATGCGAATCGCCGGTTCACCTTCCAAATAGCCACACATATATTCTATCTTATGTGAACTAGCCCAGTCGGGGGAAGACAGAATTCAAATTGCTCGAGCCATGCTCGTGGATGTATACCTTTTTGCGAATTTCGAAATATCTCAAAACTTTGTAACCGTAAGGAAATGTTTGAAATAAAATCCCCGCATTTCCTCCTGGCGAGGTCCTTGAATGTTTCTATTTTTCTCATGTCTGCCCCTCAAAATACGTTCTTCCCTGTCGTCAAAATCTCCCTTGTGGCCGGAGTCCCTCTCTGCACTGTTCGTACGGCTATTTTTAGTGCTATTGGCGAGTTCGGAATCACATCCAATGCAGCTTTCCAGATGCGCCACGCTTTCTTGTAATTCGCCTGTTACAGCTTTGTCCCGCCTGTTCACTTCGAACAGTCCCTTCTTAAATCTAAGAAGCGAACGCACTTCTTCCGTCTCTGTGACCGCTACCTGTGTAGTATTGTTATCGCTCTCCGTCACCTTCATCGTGCCTACGATGTCCGCTAATGCCGCAATCTTATCATGTATTTGTCTGTTGTCCTCCGCCCCAGTCTGCTTCAATTGTTTTACTTGCTGTTCGAGTGCGTGAATCGCTTGACTGTTGTCCGCTACTGTGTTGCTAACGGACGCGGGACAATGCGTTTCCGCCTCCTGGACCCTCGAGAGTACCTACTGGCGTTCCCTTTGGCATTCTTCTCTCAGCGCTTGGAAATTCCTAAGTAGGTGTTCCTCTCTCTCTTTCGATTCCGCATCGCGACTCCGCTTGCCCTTTTCTAAGGCTTGCAGATGGTCACAGATTTGTTCAAATGTACGGCCTAATTCTTTCATAATATCACTTTTTATTTCACTTGGCAGATTGTTTATTCTTTGTGAGATATCATCGGACACTCTCTGCATCGACTTGTCGACTTTATTTGTCTGTTGGATTAGTTGTTCGCCTAGCTCGCGGATCGATTTTTCAGATTTTTGCGTCATTTGTTCGCCTAGCTCACGGATCGATTTTTCAGATTTCTCTGTCATTTGTTCGCCTAGCTCACGGTTCGATTTTTCAGATTTCTGCGTCATTTGTTCGCCTAGCTCTCGAATCGATTTTTCAGATGATTCTTTTTGTTCTTGGAACGATTTTTCAGATCTCTCTGCGTTTTCTTTATTTTGTTGCAATAAGGCTTTGATGAGTTCTGCCAAATCAATTTGGTTAGTAGGAGGCAAATTGATTTCTGGCTCTGCTGCGAGCCCATTCGTCCTGTTTTGCATTTCGTCTGAAGTATTCCCCATTGCATTTTCGGAACCGTCCGACGTGTTAATATTCGAAATCAAATTATCCCCTTGGTCCATGTTGCTTAAGTTGTTGGACTGCCTACTTTTAGCTTGGTTACGTGTCTGCATTAGTTCAATTTATAACCCGGTACGCAACACACTAATCACAATAAATGTATCTCCCAAAAATTACGACAGTTACACGAAGGGTACCCAACCTAGTACGCACTTTTTCACATGCAAAACAAATTTTTATCTCTGATCGAAGCAGTGCAATTTACCAGCGAGAAAAAAAACACACACACACATATAAAACACACAAATATAGAAAACAAAACAACAAGACAAACAACACAACGCCGCTCAACAACGCCGTGAATCATTTGAAAGTCTGCTCAGAAACAGCGCAGAAGTTGTTTGAGCGCTGCAGGGAAAAAAAATTAAGTTTATACAACGCTCGCAATCTAACGTTTCAGAGATTCCAGAGTCTAGCGGATTCACAGAACAGGGTCGTCATGTGTAATGTTGTTACATTAATTTCTTCTGAAAGCGGTGCTAGGCATTCAAGACCATAAAAGTGGGTTAAAAGCTGTGAGCTTTCTGGGGAAGTTAACATTGCATTACTGAGCAACTGTTTCACCAGGTATCCAGTCTAGCTTACCAAATTCTAAACAAGACTAACATTAATTATAATATTTTAATAGTCATACGACAACCAGTGATATATATATAAAAAAGATAATTTAAATAAAAAGAAATAAATCAGTTTATATCTGGAAATTTATTTTAACATTGATCACTGAAATTTCAGCATATTAAACTTGATTCATAACTAAACTGGTGCCTTATTTAGGATTGTGTAAATGTGAGTTTGTAATCTTACGGAAAACATCAAATACGGAGCCAAGATTGGGAGACTACATACAACACTGCATTCATAAAATAACACACGAAGAACGTTGAAACATATGCAAGAGGAAATTAACCACAACCAACTGATTCAATTTTCACCCAAAGGAGTTACGTTTGTAGCGCAATCCTGTCCGTCATGAAATTACCACACACTGGTGTACTAAATTCATACTAACTCTCTGTGAAATCTTCCTGAAAAGAATAGCTCAGGGCTACTTTGATGCTTACACCACATGCTTCACGTGGTCAACTTGGTTTACACAAAGAGGGTAACTACACAATAATTTTGATAATTAAAATAAATTACATCGAAACTCAATTTACAAAAGAAAAACCTCGAACTGGTTACTATCGTCTGACTATTAACCTGATGGGTCAAACAATTGTACAAGCACGCAGTCCTGGTCTCACAAAGTACACCCCACGTGGGTTGAACATAAAGAAAAGTTGCTATATTGAAAAATATTGTCAAGACGAGACGTTGTAATCTCACACACATTCGCATTTTAGATTTATGATCTTAGTTAGAGTTACTGATCAACATGCGGTTCCACTTTACTCACAAAGTAGTGACAAAGCAACTACCGGAAGATATTCTGAGCTTCACACTCGAATTACACTGCGTTGCAATTTAAGATAACATTAGATATTTTAGAGCTAAACCTGAAATAAAGGTGATTAAATTTTCAGTTAGGCTGAACTTAAGAAATCCATTGTCCTACGGACTTAGCAGACATGCACTTAGCCGGAGATCTTACCACTTCAGACGCTCGCCGCGGACCGACTGCCGTGGTCCCTTCCTGAGGGTGCCTCACAGATACAAACGGAAGTAACCAGAGAGGCAGCTTCCTATACCAACATGACAAGGGACGGACAGGACCATACTAAGAATAGAAACCTCTCTGCTTTTAGAAAGCGTAGCTACCTGTTCCAACGTTGGTCCTACTGCCCTCTAGCAGACGGGCTTGTCTGCTACCGTCAAGCATGCAACTAGAAATACATTTCCTCATTCATCCTCTCACGCAGAAGGGAAGGGGGATGGCAGTATCTTATCATATACAGTATATAAAAGAAAGCAGATGTAGGTTCCGTATGAGACTGTGTGACATGAATTACATATAAACTGTGTTTTAAAGTGTAGTAGTGTGACAGATCGTTCTTGTTTATGTATAAAAGTAACACGTTTCACTGCTCAGTCTCCTCCCAGATTGTCAGAATCACCACAGTAAATTTAGAAGAGGAATTTATGCCGTAAATGACAACAGATTTAAGGAATTAACATGAAGGGAATCCAACAGAGACCTTCCAACCTCACAAAAATATTCGTTACTGGGTACTACTGCAATACAGCGAGTCACAACACTGCCAGCTAAATAAAAGATTCTAACTACTGAAGGCACTAATTACTGATAGGTATAGTTAGCAAATGAAAGATTTTGATAGAGAACAAACAATGTACTACCTTACTAGCGTTCAAAAGTAATTCATGACATCCAGTGTTACAAATTTCCTTTTTCTGACGGACACCTGTCCAGATCGTCGGCTCTCAAAACTCTGGCATCTCTCTCCCCACATCCACCACTGCTGGTGGCTCACCTCCAACTGCCCAACGCTATGCGCTGTTCACATCCAACTGACCAACGCTACAATAGCGAATATTCCAACAATGCCAACCAGCCACAGACTGCACACAGCACAGTCAGTGATTTTCATACACAGCGCTACGTGGCGTTACCAACATAAAAACCTAAACAGTTTACTTACAATACTGATCTTAATGAGTGTAATTTGAAACATGTAGACTGTATGGTTAGATAGGAGAGGGCCTGATAGCCATGATCCTGCAAAATTAAAAATAAGGGTTTTTTGCAGATAAAGGGAACTGTTATCAGAAAAAGCTGCAGAAATGTCCAGTCTAGCGATACAAAGTTTTGGAACATGCCCTAAATGCTTGTAAATTTAAAACTGTGCATTTCACAAAACGTAAAAATGTTGTAACGTATAACGAAAATATCAACGAGTCTCAATTAGTCAATGCATACGAAAAGAGACATGTAAATGTTTGTGGGGATCCGAAATATAATGATGACATAGACTCCATTGTAGGCAGACATTGGTTCATTGAGAGTCTGACAGACATTTGAAGTTAGACCACTGTTAACTATATAAAAATTTCAAAAAACTGTAAAGTAAGGAATCTAGGAGGATACTTCATCCCCACGAAGATAAGATCAGACGGATTACAGCGCAGTCAGTCTGGTTGGGATACAGGCACCAACTATACACAACTGCAAAACTCATAGCACCTAAAGAAGACGGCTGAGCCGGTCGTCGAAATACAATACCGCAAGTTTTCTATTAATGAGTCGCGCTGATAAATCGATAAACCTGAGAGATCACATGTTCTTAAAGTGCTTTTAAAGTGGTGCGCGCCGCCCCCCCCCCACCCCCCCACCCCCCCCGCCACCACCGCCACCACCATCACCCCATCACCGACGCGGTACCTCCTTCCGGAGGAACGTGACTGGCCGGCCTACAGTAGCGGACGACGACCAAGCAGCTGTATACCGGTAGATATGCAGAACACTGCATCCCGACACTTCGCCAGAAGATGATGGGTACGAAACTCATTGAAACGTTGCCACAAAACGACGCCACCACTCGGCTGATAACCCGAGAAGAATTCATCAGTGGAATATGCCGAGAAAGACTGCAATCGCATATGATAGTTTTAGTGTATGAGTGTGTGGCAAGTTCATCCTATTATAATCCAGCGATAAGCCTGTCACATATATCTGCCATAGTATTGTAGCAGCACCTTTATTTGTTTGATACTACTGAATAAAATAACGACTCTGACGCAGATACTGCAAAAGGCCATGGGAGCAGGCCAGCCCGGAGCCGACCAAACAGCGTGACGTCAGATGCAGGAAGAGCTGCTGCCGCAGCACCAGGCAGTTATCACACTGCAAGCCAAGCAACGGGCCATCACCGTCACAACAATGATAACAGCAGAAAGACAGAACAATTGGAGCACAGAAGCCCCGTTACTTCAAGACCGCGCCGTAATCGCTGTTGGGTATTCGCGCTGGGCAGCGGTGCTTTGGCAAAACAAGTTTGCCCAAAACTAGTGTATATACTCTTAGATGTATGTATGCAATATGGAGGGCACCATCTACGAGGGCAGGTCTGCGCGGTTCTACGAGACGACGTAGCTCTGTGAGCGGACTATCAAAAAGTTTCCGTCTTACGGCGTTCCTGCAGCGTATATTCAACATAGCGTGACACTGATGCTGGTATATAAGCACCGATATGGGGACAATAGATTAGTTTGGCATTCATGTCTTTCCGGCAAGCGCGCGGTAAATGCGGAAACGCGTTATCACCAAATGCATCCAAATACACTACTGGCCATTAAAATTGCCACACCAAGAAGAAATGCAGATGATAAACGAGTATTCATTGGACAAATATATTATACTAGAACTGACATGTGATTACATTTCAACGCAATTTTGGTGCATAGATCCTGAGAAACCAGTATCCAGAACCACCACCTTTGGCCGTAATAACGGCCTTGATACGCCTGTGCGTTGAGTCAAACAGAGCTTGGATCGCGTGTACAGGTACGGTTGCCCATGCACCTTCAACACGATACCACAGTTCATCAAGAGTAGTGACTGGCGTATTTTGAGGAGCCAGTTGCTCGGCCACCATTGACCACACGTTTTCAATTGGTGAGAGATCTGGAGAATGTGCTGGCCAGGGCAGCAGTCCAACATTTTCTATAACCAGAAAGGCCCGTACAGGACCTGCAATCGGTCGTGTATTATCTTGCTGAAATGTAGGGTTTCGCAGGGATCGAATGAAGGGTAGAGCCACGGGTCGTAACACACCTGAAATATAACGTCCATTGTTCAAAGTGCCGTCAATGCGAACAAGAGGTGACCGAGACGTGTAACCAATGGCACCCCATACCATCATGCCGGGTGATACGCCAGTATGGCGATGACGAATACACGCTTTCAATGTGTGTTCACCGCGATGTCGCCAAACATGGATGTGACCATCATGACGCTGTAAAGAGAACCTTTATTCATCTGAAGAAATGACGTTTTGCCATTCATTCACCCAGGTTCGTCGTTGAGTACACCATCGGAGGCGCTCCTGTCTGTGGTGCAGCGTCAAGGGTAACTGCAGCCATGGTCTCCGAGCAGATAGTCCATGCTGCTGCAAACGTCGTAGAACTGTCCGTGCAGATGGTTGTTGTCTTGCAAACGTCCCCATCAGTTGACTCAGGGATCGAGACGTGGCTGCACGATCCGTTACAGCCATGCGGATAAGATGCCTGTCATCACGACTGCTAGTGATAAGAGGTCGTTGGGCTCCAGTACGGCATTCCGTATTACCCTCCTGAACCCACCGATTCCATATTCTGCTAACAGTCATTGGATCTCGACCAATGCGAGCAGCAATGTCGCGATACGATAAAGCGCAATCGCGATAGGCTACAATCCGACGTTTATCAAAGTCGGAAACGTGATGGTACGCATTTCTCCTCCTTACACGAGGCATCACAACAACGTTTCACCAGGCAACGCCGCTCAACTGCTGTTTGTGTATGAGAAATCGGTTGAAAACTTTCCATATGTCAGCACGTTGTAGGTGTCGCCACCGGCGCGAGCCTTGTATGAATACCCTGAAAAGTTAATCATTTGTATATCACAGCATCTTCTTCCTGTCGGTTAAATTTCGCGTCTGTAGCACGTCATCTTCGTCGTGTAGCAATTTTAATGGCCAGTAGTGTAGGAACAACGTTTTATTATTTTGTGGGCTACCGAAGGACAAACTTCGGCAGGCACCCATCGGCGAATGAATAATGTGTGTGGATCAAGATATCTGTAGAAACGACTGGGAAGCAGCGCCAAGTGCTGCTGCTACTGTTTCATGAGAATCGCACGTCCCCCTATCGCAGATTTCATAACGCTGAAAGTACGCCAACTCAAGTGGAAGACATTCAAGCACCCGCCCTACAATCCTGATCTCTCCTCGTGCGATTATCTCGCCTTCGTCGACTTAAAAAGGGCTTTGAAGGGTGGACTGTTCCGGTCGGACGAAGTTGTGCAGCAGGCAATTACGGATTCTTCACGCACCAGGAAGTGGTGTTGTACCGAATGTGTAACTTCAACCTGGTGCATCCCTATAATGGCTGCTTCAATGCTCATGGCAATTTCGTCTGATGGGCATACCGATTGTTGACTTATGAAACGTCCCCTTTGAACAATTATACAAGACTGTGCTTAAACTGACACACAATATTTTTAGCGAAACGCAATCTTACTATCAATAATCCCTACAAAAGAACGGCCCTGACTAACATTAACCTATACCTTTCACAAATCACTTACCTCACAAAAATCTTCGTTACTCGAACTACTGCAATACAGCGAGCTCCACTACTGCCAGCTAAATAAAAGATTCAAACTACGGAAGGCACCAACTATTGATAGGCATAGTTAGCAAATGAAAGATTTTAATAGAGAACAAACAATGTATTTACCTTAACAGTGTTGAAAACTCATAATATACATAGCAATTCATGACATCCAGTCTTACAAATTTCAAAACTCCGCCATCTCTCTCCCCACATCCACCACTGCTAGCGGCTCACCTCCAAATGCGCAACGCTACGCGCTGTTCACATCCAGCTGCCGCTGCCCAACACTACAATGGCAGACAACAATGCAAACTAGCCACAGACTGCACACAGCACAGTCAGTGATTTTCATACAGAGCGTTACGTAACGTTGCCAATAAGAAAACATAAACAGCCTACTTACAGACTTTACGGACTTCGAACGGAAACTTTTTGAACGTCCTTACACAAGCGGCCACGGTGAGACTTGGCCTCCACTACCTACAGGTCTTCTGCTGGTTCTGAGTGCGATGCTATGGACTGAGTGCATTCCAGCCAGTGGACCACGTCCGGACCTACATCCAGCACTGGCTGCCTTCTGCCCTGGAGAGCAGCCGTTCGAGACGAGGGCGATGCAGCCGCCCATTAATTTTCGCCTGTGCGGTCATAATGTGGCAATCCACATATGCTCGCAACTTACTCCATGGCGTCATGCCCCGAGCTCAAAGCTATGACCAGACAGCGCACGAGTTCCACCATATGCATTCGAGTTGGCAGTTCTGGTGAATCCCTGGCATTACCGTGGGTCTCTGAAGGCCACAGGCAGCCTGCTTGCGCCAAAGCCTTCACACCCACTGTGCTCAGCACACGTCCCGTGAGGGCGTTGCAACCGCAGAGTGACGCCGCGATCCTACTAGCTAGTTCAGTAATAAAATGACCGTTCAGTAAATGATGTTTCCTTGAGGGCTCATCAGCCTGCTACGGGGTAACCACCCGCTCCCACCATACTACCCTGGCCAAGGCGGTGTACTAATGGCTCCTGACGTTATTAACTTACTTGCACCACACATCGTAGTGGCCGATCACCCTACACAGATTTCCTGCAAGAAAATAGCTTCCTGTTAGTTAGAAAAACAATGTCTTTGTAATAGAATGGAAGACCAAGAGAGAATACTAGAAGCTCGAAAGGTAAATAACCGGTGTTTACGTACACTGTAGACACGATTTTGAGAGGAAGGGGAGCAGGTCGCATAGCTACAGTGATTGATACTTGAAATATTTTATTTTGTTACAGATCTTAAATTTTTATGTTTTCCTGTCGTGTTTAAGAGTAAATATTGGTGGCCTGCCTGCCGAGTAGAATCGTAGGTTCAGCAGAGGCTGTCTGATCCCGTGGAACGTGATCTGCTAACAACAGGCCCACTATGCATCCGCTGCAGGTAGCCAATAGGGAGATTGCGAGAGAAACCATGTGTTAACTTCTTGACGCCATCTGCAGTTGGTTCCAGGCTGAACACAGTCTTTGGATCCATCATCCGGCTCGTAATGATGTGAATCCCACACCTTTTCTCGGACTTGGTTCTGACACAAAATTGACTTCAGGATTGCTTTGGGATGTTAAATTCCACATATAATTCATTTTACTCCCAAAGGACAAACAGTGAATAGTGATAGTTACTATGAGCTACTGCGACGTCGTAAATCTAGAATGAAAATGAGGACGACATGGAAGCTCTGCTGCAGGACAGTGAGAGGCCTCATAGAACTGGGAAAACAATCCAACGCACTCAGAATCCGGCTTTTTGGTTTGGCTTCTGGAGCACCAACCGCACGTTTGTGACATAGCTCTAAGTGATTTCACCTTTTTGGTACGTTGAAGGATAACCTTCGCGAGTACAAGTTTTCTTCAGATGATAGTGTTCTAGAGAGAGTGCAACGATGGAAGTCCTTAGAGGCTGAGGGAGGTTCTATGATCAAACGATATTGCTTGCTGAGGTGCTTCCTCAATAACGGAGAGTATTCGCAGGTGATACTGCGTCTTGCAAAGTCATCAGATAGGCAAAATACATAGCAAAACGATTTAGATAAGATATCTGCATCATGTGAAAGATGGCATAACACTGCTTATACAACGCTTGTACACCCTCTTCTGGAGTATTGCTGTGCGGTGTGGGATCTGTGGTGTCACCGCCAGACGCCATACTTGCTAGGTCGTAGCCTTTAAATCGGCCGCGGTCCGCTAGTATACGTCGGACCCGCGTGTCGCCACTATCAGTGATTGCTGACCGAGCGCCGCCACACGGCAGGTCTAGAGAGACTCCCTAGCACTCGTCCCAGTTGTACAGCCGACTTTGCTAGCTATGCTTCACTGACTACATACGCTCTCATTTGCAGAGACGATAGTTTAGCATAGCGTTCAGCTACGTCATTTGCTACGACCTAGCAAGGCGCCATATTCAGTAATTAGAATGAATTCTGAACAGACAATATTGTGAATCATGTACCGTCAAGAGCGACGTTCATCATTAATGGATTAAAGTTAAATATCAACTAATTTCGTCCGCTTTCTGAATTCTAATTCCTTGTGACGCTCCAGACCTCACGTCAGTATAGTTCTCCCCTCCTCATGTCAGCCTGCGTGAGCTAAAACGCGTGCATTCCGGACTCCTCTCGTAACACGGTGTTGGCTCTTCTGCCAACACAACAGGATCCGCATCACTTGGGACTAACGGATGACATCAAAAAAGTTCGTAGATGGGCAGCCTGTTTTGTATTAACGCGAGACAGGGGCGAGAGTGCCACGGACGTGAAACGTGAGAGATGTGGGGTGAGAATCATAAAGACGAAGGCGTTTTTCGTTGTGGCGAGATCTTCTCGTGAAATTTCAACAACTTTCCCCTCCGACTGCAAAAATATTCTGCTGGTGCCCACCTACATAGGAAAAATGATGATTGCAATGAAACAAGAGAAATCATAACTCGCATAGAAAGATTTAAACTATCACTTTTCCCGTGCGCTTCTCGAGATTGCAACGATACAGAAATACACTGAAGGAAAAATAATCGCAACACCAAAAAATAATTAGGGTAGAGTAATAATTAAGGTAGAGGAATACATTTGTCTAGGTAACATATTTGTGTAATTAACACTGTAAGACCACAGGTTAACGTAAGCGCAAGGTAAGCCACTGCAAATGTGAAATTTTGGTACATTAGTAATAGGTGTAACCGACAGAATATTGAATGCAAGCATGCAGACGTGCTTACATGTGCCGGATGTCATTTTGCGGGATGCAGTTCGATACATATTGCACTTGGTCGTCAATATAGGGACGGTTTATGCTGGTTGTGTATGACGCTGGAGTTCTCGTCCGCTGATGCCCCATGTGTGCTCGACTGGAGGCAATTATAGTGATCCAACAGGCCAAGCCAACATGTCGACACTCTGTATGAACATGTTGGATTAAAAAAGCGATATGTGGGCGAGCGTTATGCTATAGGTAAGCACCTCCTGCACTGCTGTTCACGAATGGCAACACAACAGGTCTAACCAGCAGATTGATGACAGTGTTCGTGGGATAACTATGAGAGTGCTCCTGTTGTCGTACGAAATCTGACCCCAGACCATAAGTCCAGATGTAGGCCTGGTGTGTCTAGGACGCAGACTGGCCCTCAGCTTACTTCCTACTAGCGAACACAACGACCATCACTGACACCGAGGCAGAGCCAATTTTCATCAGAAGACACAACAGACCCTCACCCAGTCTACTAGAACAGAGCTGACCAGGTTGTGGAAAGTGGCCCAAATCAGTTGCTGTTAGTTGCACAAACATACAAACTTTATTTTGTTAAAACACTTAATCACGCATACCCTTAAAAGGATTCAAAAACAATACGGATGAAGGCCCGAACACAAGTTATTAAAATTGCTTTAAGGAATACACAAGGCTGAAGGCCTTAGTTAAAAAGCAAAAAAAATTACATAAATATTCTGAAGGCCACATATTGGACATGAAGAACTGAAGGCTTAAGGCCTGACTAAGAAATATCTGAAATAGAGCAAATCTCCTTTTTTTAAATAAGTTTTAAACAATTCAGTCTTGAAACCTTAATTTAAGTCGGCTGAAGGCCTTATTTTAAAATTAAAACAAACTAAATTAATAGACGGCTGAAGGCCTCGCACACTACTTGAGACAAAATAAAATCACAATCTAAAAACCAACAGAACAGTGATGCTCAGAAGTGTTCCAAGGGAGCCGATCAACAGCATGACAACGGAAAATATCACCTAGGACGAAGACAACAGCAGCACAAAAATTGGTGTTTAAATGCAGCCAAGCGACAATAACCACTCTAAAATATAAACAACACGAAAGGCTGTCGAACTACACGCCGTGCCAGACAGCATCAACACAGCGAGGAAACACCCAGTCGCTGCTCTGTCCCAACCGACCGAACGCCTACTCCAGTGCGCAGACACCACTCATAACTGCTCAGTGAAAATCACGGAAGCCACACACAATTCCACGTAAACACTTGCACCAAGAACTCCGACAACCCTAAAACCAATCACTGTGGAACAACAAGGAGAAATCACAAGTCGATACACACAGAGTTTCCAAAAGCGGTCGGCAACGAAATACACGTCGTCCGATGAGACGACCAACCAAGGTCGTCCCCACTCAAGTTATGTGTGTCATCAACCGTCGGGCGAGTCATGGCTGTCTGGACCTCACTGCTGCTCCGTCCCGACTGAACTACAACAGAGGTCGACCCGGAGATACTAGCGGTCGCTCCAGAGATAGTACGACAGTGGACTTACCGATAAGCGCTGCTGCTGCCACTCACGGGCAAGAAAATCAGCAACTTAGTGACGCCAATAAATCTAATAAGAAACGAGGCGACAGTACGTAAAGACAAGATGACAAGCAATAAACGGGAATGAACACGAGCGGCGCACGGCTTCACTGGCTCAGAGGCGTCCTTGAATCTACCGATTTGTAACAGCTCGTTGTGTCAGTGTGGTGACAACTGCTGCTCAAATTGCTGCTGCAGACGCAGAACGGTGCACCTTCCTCTCGGTAGCGTCACGTGGTCGTCCCGTGCCCGGTTTCTTGCGACCGTACATTCTCATGATCACCGCTGCCAGCAATTATACACCGTGGCAAGCCTTTCTGCAGTATCGCAGAAGGGACATGCAGATTCTCATAGACCTATTAAGCGAACTCGTTTAAACTCAGTGAGGTGTTGATAATGGCGTCTGTCGTCGTAAAGGTGTTCTTGACTAACATCAGTTCACGACGACCAAACTCAGAGATAACTAAAGCTGACGACCGTTACAGTGTGCATTTAAAGCAGATTTAATTTGCATCCTCATAGTGAGCTACTAGCGCCACTCTTATGCGACTGGCGCGATATGTGAATAGACATCATCTTTCAGAAGTAGAAACACGAGTACCAACTTACGTTTATGTCGCACAACTCCTTCTTGGTGTTGTAATTTTTTTTCCGTCAGTGTAACTTGAAGATATTTTGATGAACCCTCTACGAGGCACTTCATTGTGGATTCGCTGTGAATTGCAGAGAAATCATGTAGGTGTAAATGTAGATGTAGACAAGAAGTCCGTTTTAAAATGTGCGCTTACTTTTTTACTTCTCCGACCAACTTCAAAATCAGAGTTTAGTACGTCGCAGGACATTAACGTAAATCGTTCCTAACTCGCGTAAATAGTTAGTTCTGCAAAGCGTACGTGGGGAATTGTAAGCCATCTTATCCTCACGCGTGAGCTAACGTCTCCGTGAATGAATCGTATCCAAGTCAAACTACATAAACAACACAAAGTAGCCAATATCATACCAGAAGGGCTAACTGTAGGCTTCATAGGAGTGTGAGAATTGAGTGTATGTTGTTTTTCTTTAATATAGTGTTCATTCTAAACCCCTAACTGTACAGCAGGCTATTAAAACCATTTGGAAACAGGCGAGCTGGTAGTGGGGCAGCCTCAGCTGGGAATATTTGGCAAGGTATTTCCAATTGCGACTTTTGCCTGAAAACCTAGGGTATTTCTCAAAATCCTTACTAAAAATTCATTGATCCGAAATTATTTTCAATTTAATTATGGGACAATATGGCAACACAAGATCTGTAACCAATGTCACTGCACAAACTACTTGTCACTTCTTTAGAGGAGCACAGCGATCCCTCTGGTGCCCTGTAGGTGGTGTGTAAGTGGTACTATGTGGTCAGTTGATCGTTCACCGTGGCTTAAGTCACTTAGCCGAAGTGTGTGTGCTTCGAAGTGGCAGAAATGAGTTATCGTGTCTGGACGTGTCTATGACCAACCCTTGAACGAATCTGATTGTCTCCAAGAAATGATATGCCACTCGCAAGCATGTAACACGTAAGATCAACCACCATCACATATTCCATACAGACACATTCGGGAGGACGTCGGTTCAATCCTGCGTCTGGCTATCCTGATTTAGGTTTTCCGTGATTTCTCTAAATCGATCCAGGCAAGGTTCTTTTCAAAGGGCACGGCCGACTTCCTTCCCCGTCCTTCCCTAATCCGATGAGACCGATGACCTCGCTGTCTGGTCTCCTTCCGCAAACAACCAAACCCAACCCTACAGACAGAAGTTGGTGTAGAGTATAACTGACAATCAGTTTCAGACGCGAATGGAAAATGGTTCAAATGGCTCTGAGCACTATGGGACTCAACTGCTGAGGTCATTAGTCCCCTAGAACTTCGAACTAGTTAAACTTAATTAACCTAAGGACATCACAAACATCAATGCCCGAGGCAGGATTCGAACCTGCGACCGTAGCGGTCTTGCGGTTCCAGACTGCAGCGCCTTTAACCGCACGGCCACTTCGGCCGGCCCGCGAATGGAAATGTTGTTGTCATTTAAGACATGTGCATCTTGACTAAATTCCGAGTGAATACTGCAAAGGCAACTGCGTGAGATGGACGTTATTCACAGCAACAAACGAAGCCGCACGTGTTCATAGGGCGAACAACACAGATTCTGGGCAGCAGCTGCGTGGTTGAGTGTAGTGTAGTGCGCGAGGCGCCATTTCGCCTCTCTCCAAACGACGCTACGCGCCGACTGCTCCAACGACCCTGAAAGGCGTTTAATCCGCGATGTGTGAAGGGTAGAGTTCAGGCTAGAGGTGGTTCTAAGACGGTTTCGATGTGCTTTGCATACCACGACTTAGGCCCACTCATTCATTTCATATTTTCCATATTGTTGGCGTAGATCTTCCGTGAGATCCTTAAATCTGACCATAATGGTTATCAGTCAAAGGTTCTCAGTCAACCATAAACGTTATCAGTCCACTCAAATTACAGAGTACATGAATCGGGACTTAACACTTTCAGTGAACATAATTTGCCTTTTTCTCCTATTTCTTCTTCATTTGAACACACCCCTCTTCCAATACGACGATAGCCGCTTTCACAGGAAGCATACGTACCTTGTTTGATGAACAATCAGGTACCCTATCGCACCCTGACTAGTCCGCTAAATCACCCGACCTTAATTCAGTAGGAAATGCCAGGGACTATGTGGAACAACAGATGAAACGTACCAATAGATGCCCCCAAATGCCGGCCGCGGTGGTCTCGCTGTTAAGGCGCTCAGTCCGGAACCGCGCGACTGCTACGGTCGCAGGTTCGAATCCTGCCTCGGGCATGGATGTGTGTGATGTCCTTAGGTTAGTTAGGTTTAAGTAGTTCTAAGTTCTAGGGTGCTGATGACCACAGAAGTTAAGTCCCATAGTGCTCAGAGCCATTTCAACCATTTGATGCCCCCAAAATTAGCTACCTACACGAGCTCCAGTCATCACTGAGTGCCTTCATCTGCATATGACGTACCTGACGAAGCATGTGGACCCTCTTCCTCGCCTCGAAGATTTCGATACCTTTCTCTCACCGATGTTAGGTGTGTATTTTCATTGTATATAATGCGAACTTTCGTACTTCCGTATTTTTCTTTGTCAAGTGATGAAGGAGACTGGTGATGACAATTTTAATAACTGTTAAATTTGCGGAATTGTTATTAAATATTGACGTGATCAGTATCAGACATCATATCGAGATTCGCTATTATCACAGTGAACAGTCAGTGAACGAATGACTGTGAAACGTATGTGTCGAAAGCTATCTGACACATTGCTACCCTCAGTTTTTCCTAGTTCTGTCGCCAGGTAAATGATTACCATTAAGAAAAGGATGAAAATACAGAGGTGTCCAGAAAAATGTATACACTCTTTAACTGTCAATATTAAAGACCAAAATGACAGACCGTTACAATTATTGTATGGGGGGAAGGTTATGTTATGTGTTCACAGTGACTCCCATTAGCAGCCAAACGACGTCGGCGTCGCTGAAGTGTTGGCTGAATTACGACTGTCAATGTTGCCAGTGTGATAGCCGCAAATGAAGCCTCGATAGTTTCTCGTACGTCGTGCAGCGCAGCTGGCTCCTGTTGATAAACTTCGTTTTTCAAAGTTCCCCGAAGGTAGAAGGCAAGAATTGTAAGGTCTGGAGACAGTAGTGGGTATTCGACAGCTACTCTTCGACCTATCCATCGTCCAGGTAGATTTTAATCCAAGTAGGCTCTGACACCTCAGTGGTAGTGAGGAAGAGCGTCATCTTGTTATAGGTAAAATCTTTTATCTCCTAACAGCTCTCGAATGGCTGGTAAAATCGATGTTCGCAGCATATGAAGGTACACCTCACCAGTCACGTTGCCTTCAAAGAACAGTGATGAGCAGAGCGCGGCTCGTGTTCGTGCCGTTTATTGCTTCACGTCTTGTCTTTGTGGTACTGCCGTCCCGTTTCATATTCGATTTACTGGCGTCACTAAGTTGCTGGCTTGCCTCCCCGCGAGTGGCAGCAGCAGCGCTTATCGATAAGAGCACTGTCGTATGATCTCCTGGAGCCACCGCTAGTATTTCTGGGTCGTCGTGTGTCGGCAGTTGAGTCAGGATAGAGCAGCAGTGAGGTCGAGACAGCCATGACTCTCCGGACTGTTGCCGACACACATGACTTGAGTGGGGACGACCTCGGTTGGTCGTTCGGTCGGTCGACTCATCAGATTACGTGTACTTGGTCGCTGACCGCTTCTGGGTTCCCCGTGTGTGTCGACTTGTGATTCGTCCTTGTTGTTTCACAGTCACTGATTTTAGTATTGTTCGAGTTGTTCGTGGAAGTATTTTCGTAGAACCGTGTGTAGCTTGTGGTTTTGACTCAGCAGCTAATTTAATGCTGTCTGTGTGTTGCACGTGGTAGTCAGACGGTTGCGACAGAGCAGAGAGGAAGTCTCCGTGGCGCCAGGTCAGGCTGGGACCGCTGGCGGCGTGCAAGCAGGGTCGGATCGTGAGGCGCTAGCTGCGACAGCAACTAAGTTCGTTGCCCACCGAAACTGGACACTGAAGTTGAGTGATCAGTTAACCTGTTATGAAACGTCAACTGCTGTGACATCTCTTCGTTCATTGCCGGTTGTTGCTTCCTGGGCCGTTGTGGCTAGCAGCAACGTATGGTGTGTTGGAGTCGGTGAAATTTTGCAGCCACCTTCCTGTATGGTGTTTAACTATTAAATTGGTTGTTACTTATCTGTGAGGTGCACCAGCGATTTTTCTGCCTTGTCACCGTTAACGCCCCAGTTACCTGCCCTGGTCGTTAGCATAGTGCCGGCCGGTGTGGCCATGCGGTTCTAGATGCTTCAATTTGGAACCGCGTGACCGCCCTGGTCGCAGGTTCGAATCCTGCCTCGGGCATCGATGTGTGTGATGTCCTTAGGTTAGTTAGGTTTAATTAGTTCTACGTTCTAGGCGACTGATGACCTCAGAAGTTAATTCGCATAGTGCTCAGAGCCATTTGAACCATTTGTTAGCGTAGTTTACCAGCAGTGTGTTTTTCCTCGCAGTGTTGATGCCGTCTGCCATGGGTGTAGTTCGACAGCTTTTTAGTTGCTTGTTCGTATTTTTTCCTTAATACTGGTTATTGTACCTTAGCTCTTTTTAGACGCCAATTTTGAAGACGTAATGCTACTGGTATCTTTGTCCTCAGCTGATATTTTCCGTTGTCGTACCCTTGGTCGTGCGGAAGGGAATTGATTAGGTTGTTGGTCGGTCCTTCAGCCGTTCCTGGGTCGCGTTGCCATACGATTATTTAACCTTACTCTTGGCTGTCTGTCTCACCTCACCTTACGTTAGAGCTACCTCCTCAGGCCGACCCTCGGAACACGTCTGAGCACCACTGTCCTGTTGATTTTAGATTGTGATTTTCATTTTAGTCCGATGTACTGTGTGAGGCCTTCAGCCATCTATTAATTTAGTTTGTTTTAATTTTAAATAGGGCCTTCAGCCGATTTAAATTAAAAATATGAAGATTGATTTGTTTAATAACTAAAATTTTGAAAGTTTGTTCTATCTGAAATTCTTGTTATCCAGGCGCCAAGTTGTTCAATGTCCAGTGTGTGGCCTTAAGCCGAGCTTTTATGTGGAATGTTTTTAAGATAAGACCCTCAGATGTCTTACATTAAAATTTTGAAAACTGATTTCTTTAGAACCAATTTTTTTAAAAAAATCGTCTATCTGAAATTCTTGTTATCCAGGCCATAAGCCCTGAGTTGTTCATGTCTTGTGTGTGGCCTTCAGCCGAGCATTTACGTGAATTTTTTTTTTTTAGAAACAATGCCTTCAGCCGTGTGTATCCTTTAACGTCATTTTTTATAAATTGTGTTCAGGCCTTCAGCTGTTCTTGTTTTTGGTGTGGTTTTGGGCCTTCAGCCCAAGAGGTATCGCAAGTTTTCTTAACTAGGCCTTCAGCTGCATTGTTTTAATTTGATCCTTTTAAGACAATGGGTAATTAAGAGGTTCGTAGAAAAATAAAAGTTTGTGTGTTTTGTGCAACTAACAGTAACTGATTACGGCCCCGTCCCCAACCATAACCTGATCCACTCTGTCCTGCGAAACCAGATTTCAAGTGGACTAATCAAACCACGCGATAACGAACTAGACCACGCATTAACAACCCGTAGATTAACACGTTTGTCCGCGTGAACGAGAGTTGTGGCGGTTTACAGTACCGTTCAGTTTTAATTGCGCCTCATCCGACCAGATAATCGTCTCTGCAAACCGTTTGTCCTCGCGAAGCATGCCTTCAAATCACTCACAATACTCCATCCTTCCCTCCGGGTCGTCCTCATTCACAGTGTGCAGCGATCTTGAAATGTACGATTTCCACTTTGTAGCCTTCAGAATTCGATGCACCCTTGATCAGCTTACCTCGCTTTCACGTGCTCCCCGCTTCACAGATTTTGGAGGTGATCTAGTAAAACGTTGCAACACAGGAGCGTTGGAAGCTGGACCTGTTGATGTTTTTGGACGGCCAGAACTTTCCGTATGTACATCCTTTTCTTCATACTAATCCCGAATACGATAAATTGTTGCAAGTGTTGGTGGCTGACTGCCGTATACATTACGCCATTGTCGGCGTACCTCCATTATGTTTTCGTACTTCCAGTACCACTTCAACGCGGCAATTTTACTTCATTCATTGCTCCTCTGTCATCTGCTGGAAACATGCGCTAAGATCTGTTGAGGCAACAATGGTCTCCGCTACTGCGCAAATTTGCAACGATATATCATTTTGTTCCAAAGGTAATAATGAAACGCCCCCTTAGAAAAATTATAAATTACTGTGCTGGTATACCTCTTACTTTATTTGATTTTCAAACTGCTGAGCAAAATTGAAAGTACTCAGACGTTTCTCTCTTTAGTTATTCTGATCATCACTAAACTGACACACAATATTTTTGTAGCGCAACGCAATCTGAATTTCAATATACCCTACAAAAGAATGGCCCTGAATAACAATAACCTATACCTTTCATAAATCACTTATCTCATAAAAATCTTCGTTACTCGAACTACTGCAATACAGCGAGCGCCAATACTGCCAGCTAAATAAAAGACTCTAACTACTGAAGGCACTAACTACTGATAGGCATAGATAGCAAATGAAAGATTTTGATAGAGAACAAACAATGTATCTACTTTAATAGCGTTCAAAAGTCATCATATATAACTGCCCAACGCTACGCGCTGTTCACATCCAACTGCCCAACACTACACAAGTTAATATTCCAACAATGAGCCCAACCAGCCACGGACTGCACACAGCACAGTAAGTGATTTTCATACAGAGCGCTACGTGGCGTTACCAACATAAAAACCTAAACAGCCTACTTACAATAACTATCAAAGAGCGTATACATTTTTCTGGATCACTCAGTAGATTATATAGTTACTTCAACTTATCCACCTCCTTCCCGTTAAGACTCTAACTGCAGGCCTACTTACTTTCTGACTCTGATAATCACTTAAAAGGAATACGCAACGGGTAGCTATCTTTAAATTTAACATATTAATTAATGAAACAGAATATCATGTGTAAGGTGTCAGGCAAATCCAACACCTTCCATGAAAACCCTGACATGATAAGCAAATCCAGGAGAACAGAAGCCGAGAGCAGAACCGTGTTAAGCTAGAAGGCCCTACGATAAGGGACGGACACCCACGTTTCCAGCTAACCGCTAGGACCACCCCCCAACCCATGTTAAAAGCTAGAGCCCTCCAGAAGAACAGTATAGATCTTACAATAACACTAAAAGGGCCACCCCAGCCGCAAGTTTTAGCGTGAGACTTTTTCGCGTCTCTGTTACGTTGCAAACTTTAAAAACATTGCCCCACCACGAAAAGTATAATGTTTCTCATTGGACAGACAGAAATTTTGTAGGCGGAGCTTAAGGTTAACATTGAGACCCTGATTGGTCAGATGAAAACACAGCCAGATAGAGTTTTTAAACCAACTTCGGTAAAATGTAGTAAGGAGAAGTTAGGAGAGAGTTGCTTCCGAGACGGCGAGATGTGAAGAGCTGCACCGCCCTGACGCTGCCTAAACACCGACAAGGTAATGAACGCACGCGATGCCGCATTTTTGAGCACATAAGGCTTCACTCAGAACTGCAGAAGTCTCATCTGTTACATCCCCGTTTTGCGTAATACTAGTGTCGATCGTCAATTAAAGCTCATGGTATTCACATTTGCTACGTAAGTTAAAATATGAAACGCGATGATTTTTCTGTTATATAATTATTGAGAAGCCACATCGGCCACTGTAATTTACGACAAGTTAGATAAGTAATTAAAGATAATTGAAGGTCACTGTAGACGATTTTGATAGTTTTCTCTTTTGTGAAACTTAATTTAAACCTAGATTATAGATGTGATATGGCGTAGGTCATCCTTCGATCCATTGTAGAACTTGTAAACCCATTCAGGGAATATTCTTTCACATTTTTGTTGAACGCAGTTGGTTTTTACCATCCCGTATTAAAACATTTCCTTTTATCAATAGTGCAATTTATAAACAATGTTTTGTAAGTAGAATAAAATTTCCAATGGTAAACTTAACTGCTTTTTCGACGTTATTTTACCAGCTAACTAAAAATAGGAAAGCCTTGAACCCCTTCCACTAAATTTAGGTAGTATTAAGATTCTTTTACAGGGAGTGCAGTGGAGCTGACGCTGAAATCATTAAATATTTGGTTATATCATCGCTAGTCTCACTGAACTCTTCTAAACTCTACATGTCATGTGTGGTCTGACGTCTCCTTACCAGGAACAGGTCCCAGATTCAAACTAGTCAATTCCCTAAAAAACACGCTCAGAGCGTCGTTGCGTGAAAATGGCAGGGAGACACGATATAGAACAAACAGATACCACGCAGAATGTTAGACATGTTTAAAACGATTAATGGGGTTTTGGTTGTGCTTCTCCACAAATACACTCCTGGAAATGGAAAAAAGAACACATTGACACCGGTGTGTCAGACCCACCATACTTGCTCCGGACACTGCGAGAGGGCTGTACAAGCAATGATCACACGCACGGCACAGCGGACACACCAGGAACCGCGGTGTTGGCCGTCGAATGGCGCTAGCTGCGCAGCATTTGTGCACCGCCGCCGTCAGTGTCAGCCAGTTTGCCGTGGCATACGGAGCTCCATCGCAGTCTTTAACACTAGTAGCATGCCGCGACAGCGTGGACGTGAACCGTATGTGCAGTTGACGGACTTTGAGCGAGGGCGTATAGTGGGCATGCGGGAGGCCGGGTGGACGTACCGCCGAATCGCTCAACACGTGGGGCGTGAGGTCTCCACAGTACATCGATGTTGTCGCCAGTGGTCGGCGGAAGGTGCACGTGCCCGTCGACCTGGGACCGGACCGCAGCGACGCACGGATGCACGCCAAGACCGTAGGATCCTACGCAGTGCCGTAGGGGACCGCACCGCCACTTTCCAGCAAATTAGGGACACTGTTGCTCCTGGGGTATCGGCGAGGACCATTCGCAACCGTCTCCATGAAGCTGGGCTACGGTCCCGCACACCGTTAGGCCGTCTTCCGCTCACGCCCCAACATCGTGCAGCCCGCCTCCAGTGGTGTCGCGACAGGCGTGAATGGAGGGACGAATGGAGACGTGTCGTCTTCAGCGATGAGAGTCGCTTCTGCCTTGGTGCCAATGATGGTCGTATGCGTGTTTGGCGCCGTGCAGGTGAGCGCCACAATCAGGACTGCATACGACCGAGGCACACAGGGCCAACACCCGGCATCATGGTGTGGGGAGCGATCTCCTACACTGGCCGTACACCACTGGTGATCGTCGAGGGGACACTGAATAGTGCACGGTACATCCAAACCGTCATCGAACCCATCGTTCTACCATTCCTAGACCGGCAAGGGAACTTGCTGTTCCAACAGGACAATGCACGTCCGCATGTATCCCATGCCACCCAACGTGCTCTAGAAGGTGTAAGTCAACTACCCTGGCCAGCAAGATCTCCGGATCTGTCCCCCATTGAGCATGTTTGGGACTGGATGAAGCGTCGTCTCACGCGGTCTGCACGTCCAGCACGAACGCTGGTCCAACTGAGGCGCCAGGTGGAAATGGCATGGCAAGCCGTTCCACAGGACTACATCCAGCATCTCTACGATCGTCTCCATGGGAGAATAGCAGCCTGCATTGCTGCAAAAGGTGGATATACACTGTACTAGTGCCGACATTGTGCATGCTCTGTTGCCTGTGTCTATGTGCCTGTGGTTCTGTCAGTGTGATCATGTGATGTATCTGACCCCAGGAATGTGTCAATAAAGTTTCCCCCTCCTGGGACAATGAATTCATGGTGTTCTTATTTCAATTTCCAGGAGTGTACATTACGGGGTTGTTGATGGGACTGCAATATAGATATTGTGATTTGCTTTTCAATACATGGTTCGAAAGATTTATTATCCTACGTACCAGAATTTTGATCAAGTACAGATAAAAATAATGCACAAATTATACGTTGGTATGGTCTTCTACTTTACTCGAAGGCTCAATACAGTTTCTCAGTGCACAGATCGGAACATCGATACTGGGTGGTTGGGATAACCAAAGGAAACAGGAATTAGTAAAACGAATCCAGCATTCCTACACTTGCTCATACAACAACTCGAAGTAAACATCATTGCTACCAGAGCTACAACAAAATCCAGTGGCTAGTCGTCAGAGAATATCTTGGCTAAAGGTGTAAGATACAATGTGGGCTGATCCGGACGTGGTTGCAGATGGCACAATACATACAAAGAAAAGCGTCTGTCATAGCTTCGACACACTTTACAGAAATATAATGAAGCGTACAAAAGATTCAAGATCGCTGAACGCGTCAGCATATGTGACAAAATTAATGAAAGGACGAACTAACTATGATCAAGTCCCACAAACTAAGAATATCCATTAAACTACCAAACTCTTGAACCAAAAAAACAATTTCGCTATGCTATGCTACAGATTGAGATCAATTTACTGCCTGGACATACAGTTTACCCTCTTCACATGTGTTTGAGAAACCCGGTTCCCACAATAAAAAAGGATCAATTTGCAACGGAAGAATTCAACAGAAAATTGGAATACGACTCTAACATTGACCACGTGGCGGCGTGAGTGCACAAAACCACTGATTTTGAAGTTCCAAATACACAATAGAGAAAACGCATTAACGATCTAAGGTTCAATCTCGCACCTGCCTCACTTATTGTTGTCGTTGTTGTTGTTGTTGCTGTTGTGGTCTTAAGTCCGAAGACTCCTTTGATACAGCTCTCCATACTAATCTATCCTCTGCAAGCCTCTTCATCTCCGAATAACTACTGTAACCTACATCTTTCTGAATCTGCCTACTGTATTCATCTCTTCAGCCCCCTCTAAGATTTTTACCCCCCACACTTCCCTCTAACACTCAGGAACGCCTTTCTTGCCAATTCCAGCCAGCATTTTGTATCCTCTCCACTTTGGACATAATCAGTTATTTTGCTGCCCATAGCAAAACTCACATACTACTTTAAATGTCTCGTTTCGTAATCGAATTCCCTTATTGTCACCTGATTTAATTCGACTACGATTCATTATTGTTGTTTTGCTTCTGTTGATGTTCATCTCATATCCTCCATTCAATACACTCTCCATTCCACTCTGCTTTTCTAAGTCCTTTGCTGTCTCTGACGGAATTGCAATGTCATCGGCAAACCAGAAAATTTTTATTTCTTCTCCCTGGACTTTAATTATTACTCCAAATTTTTCTTTGATTTTCTTTACGGCTTGCTCAGTGAACGGACTGAATAACATCGAGGACAGGTTATAAGCTTGTCTCACTCCCATCTCAAACACTGCTTCCACCGATATCTTGCCGGTATCAATGTCGATAACAGGCAAAAATCGTGAAGATTCTCAACTCCCGGGGTGGATGAACTGTATATACACCATAAATAAGTTTTCTACGGAACATTAGTCGCGCGTGGCCATATCTTTAGTTCGTCTGGTATTAAGTGCGAAAGACTTTTTGCTCGTTTCATTCTTGAGCAATCAGCTGTCTACCACATTCTTTCACATTACTGGAATCATTTGATTTTTATTTAAAAGAATCAACATTTTTTTAAACTGACTTAGGCTTACTGGTAAGAAGATTAGGTAAAGAGGGAATTCTGATTTCGCTATAATGTGATGAAGACCTCCCCAGAAATTGACAGACGTCGAACTGTTGCTTCACGATGTAGCACTTTCCCTTTTTGTCAGTGTAGTTGAATCTGGATACCACCACGGTGTTACACACCTTGCGGCAGCAGGTGTACATATTAAAAAGTGCTGCACAGCAGGATACCAGACAGCAGTGTGGGGAAACGAATGGAGCGTCGGCGAGGCAGAGGTCTCAGCGGAAAGCGGGCGCGAAAAACGGCGCTCTGAGAAGCGAGGCGGCAAGGAGGGGGCGGGGAAAGGAGAGTGGGGCGGCGGGGGAAGGTCGCCCTTTGATCTGAGGCTGCGCCGCGGTCGATGGCCTCGAGGCGGCCGCACCGCGCTGGGGATGCGGGCGTCGGTAATAACGGCGGCGTCGCGGCGGCGACGCTTGTGGTGGCGAGGTTGGCTTCCTCGGCGTCGCGGCGCGGCGGGCCGCACTACAGCGCGAGTTCACTCACAATCAGAGGCGCTCCCTTTTTAGTCGCACTCTCTTAACTCGGCGCTCATTTGGGCCGCTCGCGGCTGAATGTCGCCTTTTGAGGCCGCCTGCCGCTGAATGGCCGCCGAGGCAGCCACCTCCCCCCTTTTGCTCTCATTTACTGTCCCTCCGACAATCGACGTTTGCGGCGGAGGAGAAAAAATGGCCTCGACGGCCAGGCTTCCAGAGAGAAATTGTGTGCCTTGTGGAGGGAGGCGTGGAGACAGCATCGCCGTGTGTGTTGTTCCTTTAAGGTTTTATCGTGGCAATGTCCTTCTTCAGTGCTCTGACACAAGTTACGTGAGAGCAGTACATGGTATTAACTCCCAATAACTATAAGGTTCCAATTGATGAATGTCACAATCTGGATATGGATTTTCTACATCTACATTCATACTCCGATAGCCACCTGACGGTGTGTAGCGGAGGGTACTTTGAATACATCTATCAGTTCTCCCATCTATTCCAGCCTCGTATTGTTCGTGGAAAGAAAGATTGTCGGTATGCCTCTGTGTGGGCTCTAATCTCTCTGATTTTATCCCCATGGTCTCTTCGCGAGATGTACATAGGAGGGAGCAATATACTGCTTGACTTGTCCGTGAAGGTATGTTCTCGAAACTTCAAGAAAAGCCCGTACCGAGCTACTGAGCGTCTCTCTTGCAAAGGCTTCCACTGGAGTTTATCTATCATCTCCGTAACGCTTTCGCGATTACTAAATGATCCCGTAACGAAGTGCGCTGCTCTCCGTTGGATCTTCTCTATCTCTTCTATCAACCACATCTGGCACGGATCCCACACTAGTGAGCAATATTCAAGCAGTGGGTGAACAAGTGTACTGTAACCTACATCCTTTGTTTTCGGATTGCATTTCCTTAGGATCCTTCCAATGAATCTCAGTCTGGCATCTGCTTTACCGACGATCAACTTTATATGATCGTTCCATTTTAAATCACTCCTAGTGCCTACTCCCAGATAATTTATCGAATTAACTGCTTCCAGTTGCTGACTTGCTATATTGTAGCTAAATGATAAAGGATCTTTCTTTCTATGTATCCGCAGCACATTACACTTGTCTACATTGAGATTCAATTGCCATTCCCTGCACCATGCGTCGATTCTTTGCAGATCCTCCTGCATTTCAGTACAATTTTCCATTCTTACAACCTCTCGATATACCACAGCATCATCCGCAAAAAGCCTCAGTGAACTTCCAATGTTATCTACAAGGTCGTTTATGTATATTGTGAATAGCCACGGTCCTACGACACTCCCCTGCGGCACACCTGTAATCACTCATACTTCAGAAGACTTCTCTCCATTGAGAATGACATGCTGTGTTCTGTTATCTAGGAACTCTTCAATCCAATCACATAATTGGTCTCATAGTCCATATGCTCTTACTGTGTTCATTAAACGACTGTGGGGAACTGTATCGAACGCCTTGCGGAAGTCAAGAAACACGGCATCTACCTGGGAACCCGTGTCTATGGCCCTCTGAGTCTCGTAGACGAATAGCGCGAGCTCTGTCAGATCAAATTTGTACATCACATTAAATACAGATCATGGAATTTTGACAGTAAAACTAAACCACTGATATCCATATCCGTGTACAAATACATTCACCAAGACATCGACAAGTATTTTTATGTTCCCATTCTTCGAGAACTTAAAAATAGGTCAGATCCTTTGCTTTCGATCAAGGTTTTTGGAAGGTTTTCCTTGGTTATGTAGAAAGTTCTGGACTGGAACCTATCAAATAGACCTCCCTGGGGATCGTTTTACCCCATTCCAATTTTACTGGGCTTTGGCTGGAAAGATCTAAGTACTACAATTGCCCACCCAGTCCTCACAAAACATGTTTGTCTGCTCATTGCACTTTCGTGTCCACATATTTTTTGTCACTCTGATATCATCACTGCCTCCATTGGTGCCACTGTCTCTGTTTCGACGCCTCCCAAGTCTCCTTCTGATTTCCACTGCTCCCTCTGAATGTTCCAAGTAACATTCTGTCTTCTGGCAACAACACTTGAATCCCAGTCAGTTACCCATGTGACTATCAAAACTGCTGTACCAGAAAGCCTAGCAAATAAACACAGACAATAGCGTTCAATAGCATTCCATACAATCAGGGTGTTAGGGGTATAGGTACAGATTTCAGTTTCATGCCGATGCCTCAGAAATTTTCCATAATATTGTGCCTCAGTTGTTGTATTCATTAAGATATGTCATATTAATCCGCGTGTTCTCTTAATATTTGCAAGAACACAGGACGCTGTAGGAAAATGTATTATCAGGGTGAAATTATCGGTCCGCATTAAAAGTGAATTTGAGAAGAAGGATTTTTGGCACCTTCAGGTCACCCATAAGACTTAAGTCAGGTATTCTGAGGAGATTCGGAAGGTGGTTTTTGTGGTGTGCGTACCGTAAAACCTTTGGTACACGCACCATCAGATTATTTGACTTGTCGCTCCAACGAAGTAGGCGAGTGTCAGCAACATGTCTCGTGGTCTTATCGTGGCGTGTTTATCTTCTGCCATTAGGTCAGACGATAGAAATGCCACTTGCACGCTTAGAGTAGCAGATTGACGGTGACCAACTTTAAATAGAACTTGATTAATTTTCACACACATTTATTAAAATAAGAACAAGCATAAAAGTATCTTAACTTGGTTCTGGATGCTATTTACAATTGACAGTCTGAAGTTCCTTTGGTCTTGGTATGTTAATATTATTCTCACATATCTCTGATACTTGACAAAAGTGTCTATACATTTATCTTCATGGCTATGTACAGGAATATGGTAATCTTATTAGGCGCAGACTGAAACTTGACTATAGACTGGTACAGACAAATGCAGACTAATGCAGACTGAATAATCAGAGGTCTGTACACTCGTTATAATACCTCGAGCGTTCAGGTATCACTGCGCGAGTGTGATCCGAGAGGAGAAAAGGTTCTACGTTAGCAGCAATCTCATTGGCTGCGTGACATATTAATACGCGGATCGGCGGAAGCAGAATTTGGTCCGTCTCTAAGACAGCGCCATCTCGTAGTGCGGAGACGGACGAGTGCTGCGCCTACGCTGTTGTGCTTAGCGGGGCGCGCTCTAGTGGGAAAGTTGTGTACGCGCTGACTACGCGGAACTATGTACACAACACTTTTAGTCTTCGAATTGCACGTTATGGAGCCGCAAGTACTTGTCAACGTACTGGAAGGCATGCGGTCGGAGGACCGTACGTGTATTACATTCTACAATAAACCTCTCATTTGTGTTGATTAGATGCTTTGGTTTCCACTGCTGAAGAGCTGAACATCGCAAATCAATAAGGGCGGGGGAAGGGGGGAAGGGTTAGAACGTAATTATCAGGATGCCTACATGGATTTCGAACAACTTGAAATTGTTTCCTTGCGAAAGGAAAGCGAAAGGCATGTTTTTGGTGCGACGAAGAGGGGCATTTCGTGCGTCGGTGCCCTGTTCAACGGAGGGAGAGGCCAGACAGCTGATACCATCAGAGACAGGAGAGGCGTATAGGCTGTGGTTTGGCAGAATGCTGTCTCAGTATTAGTGCTGTGGTGGGGGAGCCTCTGTCTTACCTTTGTGGCCAAATCAATCAGGATACTGTGTGGTTTTTTTCCTTCCTTGACTACCGGTGGTACATGGAATTTAGGGCTGCTTGTAAGGTCGCTTTCTTGCGCCCTTCCTCCTGGGGATGTCAGACTGTTAACGAGCAGATGTTGCCTGGGTTAGAGATTTGTGACTGAAATTGAGTGTTTATAACTTTTTGTGGCTGATTAACTTTGTTGGCGGTCAAGAATTTATCAGTGATCTTGATTCTGGGTTGCGATTTTCTATGAAGCAGAGGTTGGATGTTGGATTGGCAGGATTTGGTTGTTTACTTTAGGTTTCGTCTGGCTGAGAGGCTTCCCTTGTGCTCCTGTCGAAGTTCATTGGGAATCTGTAGTGTGGTACAGTCTTCCTCAATATTTGAGGTCAGTCATTTGGGTCTGGTTGAGGCAAACCAGCTCTCAGAAGTCCTTGGCCGCTTCCAGTGGTGTTAACAGACAAACTGAGGGTTAGCAGTGAAACTGAGTAGAAGATCCGCCATACTGATGAGATCCTAGTGAGGCAAGCTCTGTATAGGGTCTTTGCCGCCGAAGATGAAGAGTTTACAAGGTTTCATTTATGGTATGTTGCGTGAAGGGATCAGCAGGCTTTCCACGTCACCGTACACTTCATCCATCTTTCTGGTACTTAAGGGGGAAAGTGAGAGTTTCGTCTGGTGCTTAATTATATGTTAGTCAATGAAAAGGTGGTTCTAGAGTCTGTACTGCTCCCAGATTTGCATAATTGTTTCTCTTGGTTTGCTGAGTTCCAATTTTTTTACAGCTCTTGACCAAACAAGCCATATTATCAGATTTCCTTAACCGAGGATGCCAAGTATATTATCCCCTGGGATGTCAGTTTTAGGTGGAACGAAAGTTCTTAGACATTCTTTGAAGCCATTAAGTCTGCTCTTAGCAATCCACTCCTTTTGGCTATTCCCAACTTTGTGCTTTTGTTTGTGGTCCAAACGGATGTGTCTAATTCTGCAGCTGCGATAGTCCCCTTGCAAGAGTAAAATGTTGAGCGACATCCAATAGCTTATGCGTAGAGGAAATTATCGTCTGCTGAGATTAAATACTATACATACTAACGGGAAGCCTTGGCGGTTCTCTTTGATCTCGAAAAGTTGAAGATTTATCTGGAGCAGAGTTAGTTTCCTCTAGAAACCGATAACCAGTCGTTTACCTGGGTTCTGGTGCATCCCAGAAAATCTAGACTAATTGCTCAGTGGGTGATCCGCATTTCCAACTTTTGATTTGGAATCAGGCATATCTGTGGCTCAGATAATCTGTTGGTGGATGCCCTAAGTCACATGTTCGAGGGGTGAGGGACCGGACTGCGATGAGCAAGCAGCTTCCACTCATGACTGGGTAAGAAGGGTGTTGACGGAGGTTCCGGAGCTGTTTACGAATGTAGAGAGCACAAAGGAAGACGATTCTGCGATTTCCGATATTAAGCAGAGATCGTTGCAAGGAGAAAAGGTGTCTGGGTATAGCTTTTATCGTGGACTGCTTTGCTACGCAGCGAGCGCAAACGCCCAAGGAGCTGCTAGTGACCGGGTATCGTTATTTCCACAGCACTGTGGTAGGCAGCTTGGGCATTTATAAGACTATTGCTAAGTACAAGCAACGCAGCACTTGGCCTACTCTTTGTAAAGACATTCAGAGATTGGTGGGGGAGTGCGGAAGCTATAAGAGCCCTAAGCTTAACCCTAATTCCGGTAAGGGGTTTTTGCAGTCAGTCAGGGAGGAGCACCCTATGGGCAAAATTTTTATCGATTACGTAGGACCACTCCCTCGTACTCGCTTCGGAATAGGTACATCTTGGTTATTGTGGAAGTCTTCTTGTTGGCAGGTTCTGAGAAGAAAGGTGACGGCGTCTTTAACTATTCATCACCTGTCTGGAATTTTTTCCATTTTTGGACCACCCAGAACGCTCATTGATGATAATGCGCCTGCCTTTATTTCCGAGGTATTTAAAAGGTTCTGCTTTGAGAATGCCATCCAGCATGTCTCTACTACACCTTATTATCCATAGCCGTCTTTTGTGGAGCGGATGAACCGTAACCTAAAGGCAGCTCTCAGTATATTTAAAAGCAAATCTCAGAGGAAGTAGCATCTCTCGATATCCTGTCTCAACTTCGCATTCAGTACTATGCAACCATAGTCTCTTAGGCCTTATCAGGTTAATCTTAGGTCTATTAACGATCTTCTTACATAGCAGGTTGCTCCAAAAGCTATACAGCAGAACTGGAGGAAACCTAGGCAGAACTTCCTGATTGCACATAACAGGTTGGCCAGACATTACAATCAAGGTCAAAGTGAGATCAAGGCTAAGGTTGGGGCTGGGTGTTCTTGTGCAGTCCCAGCACTGCATCCAAAAGGTTGAACTAGCGATTCCTCGCCACAGTTGCTTTCCAACTACGCCGTGCAGCCACGCCGTCGTAAGCAGCTGGACGGTTGCTGTCGGTGTCAGTGTGGTTTGTGGCATCAAGTCGGACTTGGTTCGGCACTTTTGCCGTTACTGTTTGGTATGAGGCCTCTTGACACGGCGGTTCTCTGACATTATTCCCGAGTGCGCGTTACTGTAAGCGATTCTGACCGTGTGTGTTCCTTGAGTGCCGAAATTTATTTAATTTGTATGTTCAAGTCACTTTCCTGTCATTCGGAGATTCAGTTTGTATGAACTAATGTATGGAGCGACTCGTGTTTTGGAGACTATGATTCATTACGAACTTTGGACTTTGGGTATGGGATTAACTTGTTGTCTGTCAGCCCACTGAGCTTGGAGTTCGTTAAGCACGTTAGAGGAAGTCAGTAGAAGGCGGTATCGGCGGTGTCTGGGTTTGTTTGCTGTCCCAGTATCTTGACTCCCGGTGTTAGGCAGAAGAAAGGGGCTGCAACGCCTGAGATGTGGATCTTCTTATCACATTGTTGATCCTTATGCTCAGCAGTAAATCTGAATGTGTGAAATACACTCCTGGAAATGGAAAAAAGAACACATTGACACCGGTGTGTCAGACCCACCATACTTGCTCCGGACACTGCGAGAGGGCTGTACAAGCAATGATCACACGCACGGCACAGCGGACACACCAGGAACCGCGGTGTTGGCCGTCGAATGGCGCTAGCTGCGCAGCATTTGTGCACCGCCGCCGTCAGTGTCAGCCAGTTTGCCGTGGCATACGGAGCTCCATCGCAGTCTTTAACACTGGTAGCATGCCGCGACAGCGTGGACGTGAACCGTATGTGCAGTTGACGGACTTTGAGCGAGGGCGTATAGTGGGCATGCGGGAGGCCGGGTGGACGTACCGCCGAATTGCTCAACACGTGGGGCGTGAGGTCTCCACAGTACATCGATGTTGTCGCCACTGGTCGGCGGAAGGTGCACGTGCCCGTCGACCTGGGACCGGACCGCAGCGACGCACAGATGCACGCCAAGACCGTAGGATCCTACGCAGTGCCGTAGGGGACCGCACCGCCACTTCCCAGCAAATTAGGGACACTGTTGCTCCTGGGGTATCGGCGAGGACCATTCGCAACCGTCTCCATGAAGCTGGGCTACGGTCCCGCACACCGTTAGGCCGTCTTCCGCTCACGCCCCAACATCGTGCAGCCCGCCTCCAGTGGTGTCGCGACAGGCGTGAATGGAGGGACGAATGGAGACGTGTCGTCTTCAGCGATGAGAGTCGCTTCTGCCTTGGTGCCAATGATGTTCGTATGCGTGTTTGCCGCCGTGCAGGTGAGCGCCACAATCAGGACTGCATACGACCGAGGCACACAGGGCCAACACCCGGCATCATGGTGTGGGGAGCGATCTCCTACCCTGGTCGTACACCACTGGTGATCGTCGAGGTGACACTGAATAGTGCACGGTACATCCAAACCGTCATCGAACCCATCGTTCTACCATTCCTAGACCGGCAAGGGAACTTGCTGTTCCAACAGGACAATGCACGTCCGCATGTATCCCGTGCCACCCAACGTGCTCTAGAAGGTGTAAGTCAACTACCCTGGCCAGCAAGATCTCCGGATCTGTCCCCCATTGAGCATGTTTGGGACTGGATGAAGCGTTGTCTCACGCGGTCTGCACGTCCAGCACGAACGCTGGTCCAACTGAGGCGCCAGGTGGAAATGGCATGGCAAGCCGTTCCACAGGACTACATCCAGCATCTCTACGATCGTCTCCATGGGAGAATAGCAGCCTGCATTGCTGCGAAAGGTGGATATACACCGTACTAGTGCCGACATTGTGCATGCTCTGTTGCCTGTGTCTATGTGCCTGTGGTTCTGTCAGTGTGATCATGTGATGTATCTGACCCCAGGAATGTGTCAATAAAGTTTCCCCTTCCTGGGACAATGAATTCACGGTGTTCTTATTTCAATTTCCAGGAGTGTATTTAAAATTGTATAAACTGTTGGTGACTCCTTGTGCAGAGAATTGTTGACTTTCGTGAAGATGGTGCCTGACTGAATACCCGATCATAGGAGATTGTGGAAGGGGATAGAGGTGCCTCAACTTAGACGCTCCCTTAACCTGTTCCAGTCTTACTCATACTGTGACATACGCATAGGACTCTGAACCTGTTGGGCCCACAGCTCTCTTGTGGGTTGGCTGCCTGCATGCATTGGCTCACGACATTGTTTTTGCTGAGCGTGCCATCTCCTCCATCACCTCACGTTGCGTAAAATTAAGTTACGCAACCTTGTTACGGGCTTCAGTAACAACAATTGTAATATTTTTGTTTAATTTTTCTTTTTTAAAAAGTGATATTATCCTATTTTGTGTTTTAATTAATGTAAGTTAAGAGTTTCACATTGTTAGGCTAATGATTTTCAAGGCGACCGATGGTCATAGCCTAAATTGTTAAATTTCCTTAAATTTTAGTGTCTGGCGCCGGCCAGGTTTAAATTTTTGAAGAGCCACGGTTAGCCGTTTGTTCAGTTGATAAATTTTCATCAAGGTTTTATTACGTGGCGCTGGCCAAGATTTCTTAATCAAGGGGTATTTTACATGTAGAGACAATATATTAATGGGATGCGTTTATAAGTAATTGTCATTATTACCTATCATGTTCTCGGTTTCATAATAGTCGGGACTCCGTTTGTAGATTTGAATTGAGGTATAAGATTCTAGAAGGCCAGCTGGTCCATTTTTATCAGAATAATTACACCGCATGTTGGCATTGATAGTTTTTTTCCTTTATTTCCTAAATGTGTAAACTCAAAATTAGAGTAAATACCGTTAGTTCTTGTTCAAGTTTTATTTAAGTTCCCTGTATCCTTGTTGAATTCAGTCCACTTTAAATTTGTTAAGTGGCAATAGCCGTTGGGTACATTCAGAAAGCGTGCCTATTGTACAATCTGATGTTTGCACTTTATAATCTTTTATAATAAATGTTTTACGGAAGGTGAATGATGTTTATCTATACCCCAGTCCAGTCCTTCCACGTAAAATATCCTAAGCACCTGGGCGCGATTTGAATATTTTTCACGAATCTAGATACAATAATGGAATAAAATGGCTAAACCGATGTAATTGAAAGTTCTGTGTATTCTGTTTTCATATCTAGTCTCCCCATGAATTTTTTTCTCTTTTTTATAAGCTGAACATAACGAAAACAGTAAATGAATCATTAATTATTGATAATTTCCACAGTTGTAATCAATCTGTTGTTAGAATTACGCAGAAATTAAAAAAAGTGTTGTACTGGCAGTGACATTCGATCCCGGCACTTCCTGTTTATAAAACCAACGGCTTACCAGCTCGGCTGCGCATTTGTTGGTAAAGAGTGATCATATGAAGCAAATAACAACGCCTAAAAATTTTCAAACGCGATTTTTTCGAAAACGGTTGTGATCTGCGTCTTCCTGTTCGCATATGTTAAAGGTCCGAGTCATTCACTGCACATCCAGTCAATATGAATCAAATCGGTGGGGGAGAACTTCGTTCGGTCGCCTGGTTAGCATTGGTGCCAGTGAGAAAATGAAACAATTTAAAATGAAGCGCCTTGCGGAGTGGAGCCACAGTGAGACTCGGGAAGGAAAGAAAGTGTTTGGAGAGTCGTGTGTGGGGGGAGGTGGGGGTGAGTGGGTGTTGGTACGGTCGCTACAGGCCGCGCCGCAGGGCGACGCCCGCTCGGCGGCAGATACCGCGACCGCCGACTCTGCCACGTCGCGTCCCGTGCCTTCCCGTGTTTCTAAGATTCCCCAGACAGCAGTCACGATAGCGCCGCGGCTCGCTGTGAAATGGCCCGTGACGCCATAAAGATAATGCCTCGCCAAATAATAACCGCGCAGCGCCGCGCCGCTGCTAGCGTGGGCGGCAGTTCCTCCGCACAGTACTTAGCGGCTGCCTTTACATCCAATGTCCCGCCGACTCGGCGTGACCCCAGGTGACGGACATCCGTGTCACCTAACAAGACTCCGTGACGCAAAATACAGGCAAGTAGCAGCACTCTGCCAGTGGGCATGTGCAGGGAAATTTACTGAAGGAAAAAATCGCAACACGAAAAAAAATTAATGTAGAGTAATGATATTCTGGGAATGCGTCTGTCTAGGTAACACATTTAATTGTTTAATATTGGAGGATCACAGGTTAATGCACGCACACGATAAGCCATTGCAAAGCTGAAATGCTGATACTTTAATAACGGGACTAATCTCCTGATTATTGAATGCGAGCATGTAAACTTGAATGCGTTGTACTGTACAGGTGCTCTATGTCTGTTTTTGGGACGGAGTTCCATGCCTGTTTCACTTCTATGGCCAAGTTAATGCTGGGTGTGGATGACGCTGGAGATGGCGTCTGATGGTATCCCATATGTACTGATTGGCATCAGATCTGATGATCGAGCAGACCAAGACAACATATCGACTCTCTGTACAGTATGATCGGTTACAACAGCGTTATTTGGCCGAGCGTTATCCTGTTGGAAAACATTCCCCGGAACGCTATTCATGATGGCTGCACAACAGGTCGAATCACAGGACTGACGTACAAATTTTCAGTCAGTATGCGTCATTTGCTAATCACGACAGTGCTCCTGCTGTCATATGAAATCGCACCCGAGACTATAACTCAAGGTTTAGGTCTAGTGTGTCCAGGTTGCAGACAGGCTGGTTGCAGGCCCTCAGCTGGCCTCCTTCTAACCAACACACGGCTATCACTGGCACCGTGGCAGAACCAGCTTTGAAAACACAATAGACCTCCTCCCCTAGACTTAGAACTACTTAAACCTAACTAACCTAAGGACAACACACACATCCATGCCCGAGGCAGGATTCGATCCTGCGACCGTAGTAGTAGTGCCGTTCCGGACTGAAGCGTCTAGAACAGCTCGGCCACAACGGCTGGCCCTTTGGGATGTGAAACTGCCATTAAAGATAGAAGACTCAGCCATGATCGAGGCATGATGATACAGACTGCAATGGAAACTAATGCAATAAAGTCACTTAATTTGTATTCACAGGACATGTGACCTGTAATGGAAGAAGTGTCATGATGTTCCCTCAATTGGCGAAAGAGTCCGAATGAGTCGTCATTCGGATCTCCGGGAGGGGACTGCCAAGGGGAAGGTGCCCATGCGAAAAAGATTGAATAACCAACGAAAAGATGAGGTTCTACGAGTCCGAGCGTTGTCAGAAGCATGAACATGGCAGGGAAGAGAGAAAATCTTAGAAGGGTAATAAAAAGGCTCAATCTAGATATAGTGAGGGTCATTGAAGTGAAATGGAAAGAAGACAAGGATTTATCGTCAGATGGGTATAGGGTAATGTCAACAACAGTAGAAAATTGTGAACGGGAGTAGGATTCGATATGAATAGGAAGGTATAGTAGAGGGTGGGCTACTGTGAGTAGTCCATTGATAGAGTTGTTCTCATCAGAATCGACAGTAAACCGACACCAACAATGGTAGTTCAGATATGCATCGTCAGGTGCAATGAAGATATAGAGAATGTATATGAGCATATTGAAAGGGTTATGGAGTATGTAAAGGGAGATGAGAATGTAATCGTCATGGGGGGCTGGAATGTGGTTGAAAGAGAAGCAGTAGAAGAAAGGGTTAGGGGAAAATATGGGGTTGATACTAGGAATGAGAGAGAAGGAAGACTAATTGAGTTCTGCAGTAAATTTCAGCTAGCAGTAGCGAATACTCCTTTCAAGAATCACAGGAGGAGGAAGAGGTACACTTGGAAAAGGCCGGGAGATAAGTGAAGTATTCAGTTAGATTACATCATGATCAAGCAGAGATTCCGAAATCAGATACTGGATTGTAAGGCGTGCCCAGGAGCAAATGTAGACTCAGATGGCAATGTACTAGTGATGAAGAGTAGGCTAAAGTTTAAGAGATTAGTCAGGATGAATCACTTCATAAAGAAGTGGGATACGGAAGTACTAAAGAATGGAGAGATATACTTGAAGTTCTCTAAGGCTATAGAAACTGCAGTAAGAAATAGCTCAGTAGGCAGCACAGTTGAATAGGAATGGACATCTCTAAAAAGGGCAAACACGGAAAGAAAAACATAGGTATGAAGAAGGTAACTGCGAAGAAACCATCGGTGACAGAAGAAATACTTCAGCTGATCGATAAAAGATGGAAGAACAAAAATGTTCAAGTAAATTCAGGAATATGTAAGTCACTGAGGAATGAAATAAACAAGAAGTGCAGGAAGCTAAAACGAAATGGATGCATGAAAAAAGAGAAAAATCGAAAAAAATTATTGTTGGACGGACTGACTCAGAATATAGGATAGTCAAAACAACCTTTGGTGAAATTAAAAGCAGGGGTGGTAACATTAAGAGTGCAACGGGAATTCCACTGGCAAATGAAGAGGAGAAAGTGGGTCCATGGAAAGAGTCGATATAGAAGACGTAGGGGACCCAGTATTAGAATCAGAACCTCAAAAGGGCTTTGAAAGAGTTAAAATCAATTAAAACAGAAGGGATAGATTACATTCTATCTGAATTCTAAAATCATTGGGGGAAGTTGCAACAAAACGTCTATTCACGTTGGTTTGTATAATGTATGAGTCTGGCGATATACCATCTGACTTTCGGAAAAATCATTCACACAATTCCAAAAACTGCGAGAATTATCGCACAATCAACTTGACAGTCCATTCATGCAAGTTACTGACAAGATTAATATACAGAAGAATGGAAAAGAAAATTGGGGATAAGTGATGACGATCAGTTTGGCTTTAGAAAAGGTAAAGGCGTCAGAGAGGCAATTCTGACGTTGCTGCTGATAATGAAACAAAGACTAAAGAAAAATCATAATACATTCATAGAAATTGCCGACCTGGGAAAAGCGTTAGGCAGTGTCAAATGGTGCTACATGTTCAAAATTCTGAGGATAATATGGGTAACCCATACAGAAATACGGGTAATATACAACATTGAAAAGAGCCAAGAGGGAATAATAAGAGTGCAAAACCAAGAACAAAGTCTTGGATTAAAAATGGTGTAAGACAGGGATGTAGTCTTTCGCGCTACTGTTCAGTATACATATTGAAGAAGCAATGAGAAAATAAATAAAAGAAAGCTTGTGACATTCGCCTGCTTTATTTCTTCATTGATGGTCGATGAACTGCGTTGTTATACCGGCTGAAAAATAGGGTGTATGTGACAGCAGTCAGCTGCATAATGGAATGACGACACTGGAAACTTGTGCTGGACTGTGGCTCGCACTCAGATTTACCGCTTATTGAGAGTGGTCGCCTTAACGTTAGGCTATCCGAGCGCGCTTCACGGACAGACCCAAACTTCCATATGTCGTCATCCATGTGTATACGATCTGGATTCGTACATCCATTATGTATGTTCTCTTACAGGGCAGCCATTTTAGTTGAAAGTCGCTTCCTCGGTGTCAGTGTATTTATGCGCCGACACCAGACAAGCGACTTTCAACAGAATGAGCGAGAGATCCAGATTCGAGTACCCGTCCGACACAAATTTTCATTATCGTCATTCCATTACGCAATGATGGTTAACCATATTAACAAATGCGAATACATTTCATGTAGTGCAAACAGAGTCTTTGCACGATGTACTAGTTTGCAACTCGCATTGTGATATTTCATATGAAAGGTGTTTTTTTCAAAAGAAGTATTTCAACTCAAAACTCTGACTAGCTTTGGTTCTTCGTGTTCTACGTAGCTGAGAACCTAGAACGAAGCAGGTGATCTTCTCCTTTGTTGGTGGTAAAACCGTCTTCGACATAAACAATACTTGTCTACACCATCACGTATTAGTAGAGCACTTGCCTTCGAAAGACAAAGGACCCGAATTCGAGTCTCAGTCCGGCACACAGTTTTAATCTGCCAGGAAGTTTCATAACTGCGCGCACTACGCTGCAGAGTGAAAATTTCGTTCTGGCAACATCCTCCAGGCTGTGGCAAAGCAATGTCCCCGCATTATCCTTTCTTCCAGGAGTGCTAGTTCTGCAAGGTTCGCACGAGAGCTTCTGTAAAGTTTGGAATGTAGGAGACGAGGTACTGGCGGAATTAAAAGCTGTGAGAACAGGTCGTGAGTCGTGCTTGGGTAGCTCAGATGGTAGAGCACTTGGCCGCGAAAGGCAGAGGTCCCGAGTACGAGTCTCAGTCCGGCACACAGTTTTAATCTACCAGGAAGTTTCATTGTGAGTAAATGATACAACTCTAATAATGTTTTACAACGGACGAAGACACTGCACAGGTTCCCAACAGCTTTCCTGTTTAACGCGGAGGTGTCTTCGCTTGGCCCGTCTGTAATGCTCCATGGTGCTGAGGGGCTTATTGTTTGCGCTGGTATTCCTACTGTACACGTAGAGGCCAAATTAACTGCTCGAGTTTGATGTATACTGTCTAGATTGATACAGCCCTCTCCTAATTGCCAGTAAGAGCGCATCACGTAGCTCCGTACCTTTCTGCTCCGGATGCTTAAGAGCCATAATTTGTCATATGCTGTTGTTGTTTACCACAGGCGACCATTCCCAGAAATGTCTTCGGTGTTTCTTGTCTCACGAGAACTTTTCAATCCCGGATGATGTGGATGTGGTGTGCTCCAATTCAGTCGATAATTTTGCTTTCTTAAAATCTTCCACCCACGAAAATGGCACAGTCTAAGCTCAAAATCACCCTCACAGATAAACAGACAGACTGAACAGTGTTCAGAAACCTAACTGTCTCATTGGTGACTCGAGGCACACAGCGTTCTTCAAAATTGCTGAGAAAAATTGCTCTACTACACAAATAGCTATATCTTGTTATTTCATGTAGTCAGAAGCGTATTGAGGAAGACGTTTCCAATTTTCTTAAACAAAAAGGAGAGAAAAAATGGCAAGATATGAGTATTGTGAAGAGCTTTCTATAACTGTTTAACGGGCCGACTTGAAGCAGGAGAGGCACCACAGGACATTTTATTTTCCACTGTCTGTACTTTTACAAGCAAATTCATAAAACTTTGTCAGCATGACGAGGAAGGATTGAGGATTCACATTCGTAGCAGCGGAAGTTCAAAAACATAACAAAATAATTTTTTTACGTGTGAAATTTAATCATTTTTTCACTTACTATTGGCTGCATTTGTTGCTATAGGTACACTTTTCTTCTTAAGTAAGAGAGACTGTTCGATGAATTTTGCACAGAATACAAACCATACTTACAGGTGTCTGAAACTCTAGAATCTATTTAATTTATGAAAAAATGAATGAGCTGTTACGTTTTAAACTTTATGTTTACAAAAAATTAAATTTTGTAGTTAATTATCTCAATTTTTACCACAGTTTTTAATGGATTTGGAAAATTCTAGAGTTTCATACAGCTGTAAGTATGGTTTGTATGCTGTGCAAAATTCATCAAAGAATCTCTTTTACTTGTGAAGAAAAATGTACCTATAGCAACAAATGCAGCCAACAGTAAGTGAAAAAATGATGAAATATCACATCTAAAAAAAAATTATTTTGTTATGTTTTTGCACTTCCACTGCTATGAGTGTGAATCCTGAATCCTTCCTGGTCATGCTGACAAAGATTTATGAATTTATTTGTAAAAGTATAGACAGCAGAAAATAAAATGTCCTGTGGTGCCTCTCCTGCTCCAAGTCGGCCCGTTTGACGTCCTACCCCCCTTAATGAGCGGGCTCTTTATAAGTGAATGTCGTTACTACTTTAATGTTAACATATAAAAAATACACAATTTCTTTTAATTCTCTCCTATCAGTGGCGTTAGCGTTCTCATTAGGGAAAGCCAAAAAAGTTCCTTGCTCATTGGTGGGTGACCTTCACATGAGAGTTGCAAGTCTTGGAATGGTTATTTTGTAGCGCTCGTTTATTACTCAAGAGGAATTGGAAAACCGCTTCTACATTTTCTATCTTTTTTGAAGATTATTTCTTTGTCTTCATTTAGCTATTTGCATGCCGGAAAGGAATTCATAATAAATTAATAAACACAGGCGCAGCTCCGGCTGTAGCTGAGTGCGTACGTAATAATTCATCACGACCGGCATCAGCCGCCGCGAGCACTCCATTACGGAACACCGCGTGGGCTGCGCCTGGGCCGCACCTACTGTCATCCCATCTAGTTGTTCGACAACGGGGCTGCAACGGGCGGCTGGACAGGTCACCATCGAATCCCGAAACAACCACTGCCTGCAGTGACTCCAACAAGGTGAAATTTCCACCAGTCGTAAAGAGGCCATCCCACTGTGGTTAGAAGACACGTGTCCCAGAGCAAATTCGGGTGCTGCTAACGTAAAATTGCTACTCCTTCATAAAATTAACACCTTTTTTATGTTTCTCGTCTGACGATGATAATGACCGTAGCGACAGAAAGCTCGTCCTTACATCCGATTTGACTTAGCTCGGCTAACAGGAGAGATTTACTCATTTGTGCATTTGTTTCACCTGGCGAGACCCTCTCACATATCTAACAATCCATCACTATCGACAAGCAGTGAGTAACAGGCCATGAGATGCTCGTACCATCAATAATAACAATAAATTTTGGGAAACTCTCGAAGATGCAGCACCCAAAATTTCTCACCATTATTTCAGAATCTTTTTCGGTACCTTCAGTGCTCAAATGGGTACAGAAAACAAATATCGAACAACAGTGGGTCACATAAAAGAACCAATGAAATGGGGGAAAACTCATCTCCTTTTGTGAGCGATTCAACTTGCAATTCGGCCGGAGTGGCCGAGCGGTTCTAGGCGCTTCAGTCTGGAACTGCGTGACCGCTACGGTCGCAGGTTCGAATCCTGTCTTGGGCATGGAGGTGTGTCCTTAGGTTAGTTACGTTTAAGTAGTTCTAAGTTCTAGGGGACTGATGACCTCAGCTGTTAAGTCCCATAGTGCTCAGAGCCATTTGAACCATTTGAGCCAACCAACTTGCAATTAATATCCACATATTACAAAGTCCTTCTAAGTATGTAGAAAACTTGAATTTCTACTAACACGATGTTAGGGGAGTTTCAAATTGGTCGTGCTGTGATAACAGTCCGAATCTGAAAAGGAGCTCTGAACGTCAAAGTAAGAAAGTGCGCCAACTTCGATCTCTCAGAGATCAAAGTGAGATGTGAGCCAAGGAGAACAGAGAAGAAGATGAACAAGAAACTTTGAATGAATACGGAGACTTCGAAGCAAGACACAGATAAGGTCCTCAAAAACCTGTCTAACATGGAGATTAACAACTGGGAAGAAATTAAAGAATCCTCAATCAAAGCACCTGAAAAAATTGTGGGCCCTCCGTGGAAACGGAGGCACAGGAGATGGAAGGAACAGTGTTAATTTTGACGAAACACTTGAAAGAGATCTAAAATTCTGGAGGAGCTGGCACCTTAACAACATTGAGGAAAATTAAGAAGACTTCACGAGAGAAAGGAAATAAACAGCAAAGATAATTAGAGCAGAGAAGATAAAATAAGGCAAAACAGAGTTGGAAAAGTGGAAAAAGGGTACAAAAGGAACAACACCAAGGAGTTTCACCTAAAAAGAATTGATATGGGTATCAGCCAACAAGTCTGTGCTTTCAGGCGAACTGTTGGAAGCAGAGTTACAAGCGACAAGGAAAACTGTTTATGCTTGTCAGAGGATTTCAAATTCCTGCTAAACTGCGAAGAGCCTCGGGAAGGTCTGGATGCTCAGAAGCAAATCCACGATTAGACTTCAAACAACCGATCCTTAGTGAAGTCACAGATAATAAAGCTCCAGGGTGTGACTGTATCGTGACAGAAATGTGAACGATTGGAAGGCAAGTCGCTTCAAGTTGAATACACCGCCTTATAAAACAAATACGGAAAACTCAAATCATGCTGCAATATTGGAAATGTGCACTCATACATGCACTCCACAAGAAAGGCAACCAGGCAGATACGAACAATTACGGAAGTATCTCCTTACTTTCATTTGTTTATAGGCTGCTCTCCAAGCCCTGCTGAGAAGAGATGAAGAATAGTTCCCATCATCTCACTGGAGAGTATCAAGTTGGTTTCCAAAAGCGCAGGCCAGGTGCGATACAAATATTCTACCTCAAGCGCATTCTGAGAACTAGAGCAGTAAGAAGCCAGAATATAGCATTAACTTTTGTCAACTTAAAGAAGCATACCCTTCGACTGACAGACAATCTAGATTTGCGGTTGTAATGAAATTCCAAATTGACTGAAACCCGAGTAAAATACTAATAACCTCTGGCAGACACCAGCTCGAAAGTTAATTTTTTTGGAGAGTTCTCTAAGCCCTTCTAATTAAAGACGGGTGTTATGTAAGGAGATGGATTATCCCCAATCCCCTTCAATATCTTCCTGGAAAAAATCATGAAAACTGATGAAGAGGTCCTGAGGTTGGAAGAAGTAAATAAGACACATCTTGGGAAGCAAGGAAACAACTTGAAAAAGTCCATAAATATGAATTTGCGCAGATATGTGGAAGGTAGCTGGGAAGAAACCACAAGCAATAGAAGAAATACTTCAATTAATCAATGAAAGAAGGAAATAGAAGAAAAGTGTTAAGGAAAGACAGGATAAAGCAATATAAGTCATTTAGAAATGAAAACAACAGAAAGTTGAGAGGAGCTAAAAAGAAATCGCCGAAGGAAAAAACTGTTCTTATCTTAAAGCAAATGATTCCCAGCAGTTAAAGCAATGAGGTCAACTTTAAGACGATGAAACGAATACAGCTGTTGAACGCAGAAAAGAGTACCAACAGCTGGAAAGAGTATATTGACGATCTTTACAAGGGAAAGGGTTTTCTGAAGTGATTGAAGAAGAAACGAGAGTAGATCTGGAAGACAGCGCTTAGGGACACTTGTGGTTAAATAAGGCAGAAGGTGTCAGGGTATGGATGAGACTTTGACATACCCCTGTGATTTATTTATGAATTTATTCCATTGTAGCCTGTTACCTGTAATTTAAACATTGGCTGTGTTGATTCCTACATAGATTGTTACACACGTTATGCAATAAATATTATTACCTCCTACATAATACCACGATACCTCCTATTACCTCCCCAGGGATTCACAACATTTAATGAAAAAGATGTAACTCGACAGAGACAGGGTGCCCCTAGCAAACGTGAGAAATGGATGCTGTAACTCATACAAGATAACAAACAGTGTGTTCCTCTAACTACGGAATGCAGCAGTGGTCTACATTTACCATTGCTTATTACAATATTCTCTGCTGACAGACATGAATAACGCATTAGTGTTGGATCAGATGGATCACAAGAAATGCGGAGAAAGATAAAAGTATTAACTACTGACATGGAAAACTATAAATCTAACATGCGACTACCTCAAAGAAGATTGAGTAATTCAGATCGATGAGAGAAATCCGGAATCTGCACATGTTTATCGATACCTAAATCCGTGGTGATTACGCACTGATTGTCTGTGTCCCCCAAAATCAAGACAGAATTACACTCCAAATAACATCTGGGATTCATTCGCAATGAGACTGCAGACGCTCGCTAATGTGAGGGGTTCTGAAATGTGCCTAGCTGTAACTATGTACCAATAAACGCATATGCTTTATCGCACCCTGCTCGCCAAAACTGCAATCTCTCACCATACTCAGCATTCTGATGGGTGGAGCAAAGTGACCGGTGTGTACTTCCACAGACTGCGACACATCAGCTGAAATCTCTAAGTTAGGTGTTCTCCCTCCCAAGGAGCACACACAAGTCTGTCCTCTACCGAGAACTGATATGAAGTGTGCTGTGTGTTCTCTATCGATATTTGAGTTCGTTCTGTATTTTGAAACTGTGCCGATACTATGACACAAATGGTAACTGCTCAGCAAAGTACTGCTCAACCGTATATTTCTTAGGACGTCAACAATTTCCACTCCAAGTTAAAGTTTCATAACATCAACCAGTTGTTACATCTTACGTCTGGAGGTCTTCATCAGCCCTGAGTTTCTTTCCCATTTGCCGAGCAGTTCGATGTTTTAGCCATTGCAGCTGCGTCATGTCTTCCCCAACTCTACAATCTATTTTGGTTAGCCAATTAGGAGACCTCTTACAATTTTCTAGACGCATAGTCCTCCACCTCGCTTAAGGCGGCAACAGATGGGTGGCTGAAGGAGAAAAGAATTTCTGTTCACGAAGCAGGCTATTCTTTTCTCACAGCATGCCAAGATGTTTACCTACCTCTGACTGCCCCTCACATAGCATTCGTGGAAAGTGGGTCTTTGGCGCAAAAAACTTCCTTTGTAGATTGCTTGCCTCGGGCGCTCTTGCTTGTAAAAATCGCTGCCTTCACCCAAATGCACGTGTATGTCAAGCCACGTTAGGTGTTTCCATGACTGCAGACTTGGACCCACAACATTCAGAGCACAAAGCAGTATGTGAATTCGGCAGGAAGGAGGCTAGTTGTCGCCAGTTCCTGACAATAACAAGACACAGCACCCAGTACCCAGTTCGTTGCCGTCACTGTGGTTGACATAGTCAGACGGAATGGCAGCCATCAGCCGTAGGACACCCTAGCATTGTGTCACTGTCTTGGCCCGCCATCAGTCACTCAGCTGAACTGCAGAAAAATTCATCCAAGACCTCCACCAGGGAAAAAGATAGTTAGACAGAGTTAGATGACTTCATCTGGCAATCACTGATGTTATTTATTACATTCATTAATTTTTTATCAAAAACAGGGATTTAACTCAGTTCTGATTTCCAATCAAATTATGATTAGCAGATGAGATGATCTATGCAGCAATATATTGTCACATATCATCACTCCCATTTCTTGGAGAAAACGTGTGCAAATTTAGTTCCACTGAGACTTGTCACAGTGCGTCTACATCAAGAAAATTTATCATTGGTATTTTCTACTCTCAGTGACAAGGATTTCTCAGGATAACCAGGAGAGGTTCTTTTCCAGGGAAACATCTTGATATTCACCATATTCTCATTCTGTAAGTTACCTCAACTGTTCACCCCAAATACTGGTGTGAAGGGGATGAAAGCCTTAGTTGTCGGGAACACTGTATGATAATACTAGCTCGTCGTCTTTATAGATCTCCACTCTGGTTACTCTCTAGATATTTTCCACGTTCGTACTTAGATGTTCCTACAAACTGGCGTAGATTCTGACTCATTCTTATTCACATCCAAGGATGGTTTGCTTGACTGTTCACTTACACTCTTTATTAGAAAAATTCTTTGTCAAATCACATTCACTCCTTATTTTAAACAATTCTGTATATTTTTTTACAAACTTTCACACATGTGTCTATTGCACATGACAACACAGATAATATAAAAATCTATTTAAACACAAAACTGTGAAATTCAGTTAAGATTCCAGAATCACCAGTGCATAGATTCTTTGTAAAAAATTGGAAATACAATTTGAGCTTCTATTGCTCCATATAACGGATAACATCAGAAACACACAATGAAAAAATCAACAGCATTTGATAAACTGTAAATATGAATTAAGTGGACTATCAAGGTATCTTCATGAAATAAAGCCATTTAGCAATTTGTGTAATGTGCACAAAAAATAATAGTACATACTTGTAAATAGAATTACTAATAGTGAATAAAACTTCTAAGAATTAACCTAAAATGTCTGAAACATGAATTACATACTCTCTACAGGGGGACTCAACATTTCACAATAAAGATACAAAACTTTACAGTCGCTAAAGGCAAGATTCTAAAAATCACATAACTGATGGTGTTGTTAAGAATATGCCATTACACTGGCACTTGTGTCATGTACTGAAATCACAAAACAATAATCTACACATTCAAATGTCGCTGTTAATTATCAAGACATACTGGTCAGTCGCTGAAATGGAAAACTATAATACACATTACCAATCATCTCTTTGGGGTTTCTCTTAGTTTGTTACATGAGCTTGGTTTACTTCATTTTGTCTGCGTGATCCAAAGACATGCAGTTTCTGTTCACTGGGGGCAAGTCGAATTCATTTATGGTGTCTAACCAATGATGCATGATTCCAGACAATCTTGTGAAACTCGCTTCAGTTCAATGTTTCTGTAGCCTACTCTACCTGTTACCGAAATCTCGTCATTCACTACATATTGTTCAGTCTATAAACTGCCACAACACCATCTCACTATCAAGGGGTTCAACCCAAAAGCTATGTATCCACCATCTCCACTTGGTTTGGTTTTCACTCATTCTTAATATGTCTATTGAATGAATAAAATGCTGACATCACAACAATGCTTCTTAACATTTCAAACAAAATATAGTGTCCTTGTAGTTGCTTGAGAATTATGTCTCCAAATAGTAGTTCATCTTGAGATGCCTAACGTTGGTTACAGGAAATGTGATCGACCTCAGTTTCTGTCATTTATCCCCCCCCCCCCCCTTCAATACAAAGATGCTTTCACATTAGGTGCAAATTGCCTCATAATCATTCTCTCCTTGGCATATGATCTGCTTTATGTTTGTCCAGGATTGCCTGTAAAGGAAGTAGATATATTCTCTTTATTCCGTCATGCAGGCAGTAAAAATTACAATTGTCATAATGCAGACACCATGTGGATATCATTGTACCAGCAACCATTTCTGTCGAAGTGTGCTTATCATTCAATTGTGTTGTTCTCTCCTGAGTAGATAGATGAATCGTGGGGTCGTTGTGGAACCCGAACGGCTTCTCCTGGCATCTTCCCACAGGGATTTCGATCGTCTGGAATAGGTAGTCTGCTGTGTGGTTTCAGATAGTGGTGTCCCATTGTGCAGTCCCACTCAGGATATGGGCCATGTGTCCTTGAGTAGCTGATTGGGTGAAGATGGCAACCTGGCTCATGCCATAAGTCATCTTGGGGGGACACCTCTTCAAAAGCAGCTTCTAGCTCAGGTGCAGACAAGGCTGGACCTCCAACTGGGTCCCCACAGTGCCACACCCATAAATCATCTTGCACTCTTGTGTCTCGCCTCCACATGTGGCTCAGTACAACCTCAGTGTTATAACTGAGATCGACGTTACTACAACAATTATATTTTTCTAAACCACAAAGCTATTAGTTTTCAAGACAAGACTATTTAACTGCTTTAGGAAAGCAACGCAAAAATTGTAAATTAGTTTTTCAAGAGTTAAGTTATATTATCAGCATATTCTTAACAGCAATTTCTTACGTATAAGTTCATCATTTTAGCAATAAGACAACATTATCATTTTTCCGTAACAAAATGAAAAGAGTGGGATTAATTCTTTTCTCATCTTAATCTATTAATAACATGTTTACAATTTTGTCGTCATTGGAAGTGCAGGTAGGTTTGTCAGAAGGTAATGGTTACAGTTTCTACTGTCATTTCTTTACAATATGCTGTTAACTGTGATATGCACTACTAATTAGGATATTCATTGACGTAAGTGCATTCGTCTCAGTATCATCTGATCAAGATTCACATGGGCTCCATAGACCATCTCACGACCTTATTACTAACTACACTCTTGGAAATGGAAAAAAGAACACATTGACACCGGTGTGTCAGACCCACCATACTTGCTCCGGACACTGCGAGAGGGCTGTACAAGCAATGATCACACGCACGGCACAGCGGACACACCAGGAACCGCGGTGTTGGTCGTCGAATGGCGCTAGCTGCGCAGCATTTGTGCACCGCCGCCGTCAGTGTCAGCCAGTTTGCCGTGGCATACGGAGCTCCATCGCAGTCTTTAACACTGGTAGCATGCCGCGACAGCGTGGACGTGAACCGTATGTGCAGTTGACGGACTTTGAGCGAGGGCGTACAGTGGGCATGCGGGAGGCCGAGTGGACGTACCGCCGAATTGCTCAACACGTGGGGCGTGAGGTCTCCACAGTACATCGATGTTGTCGCCAGTGGTCGGCGGAAGGTGCACGTGCCCGTCGACCTGGGACCGGACCGCAGCGACGCACAGATGCACGCCAAGACCGTAGGATCCTACGCAGTGCCGTAGGGGACCGCACCGCCACTTCGCAGCAAATTAGGGACACTGTTGCTCCTGGGGTATCGGCGAGGACCATTCGCAACCGTCTCCATGAAGCTGGGCTACGGTCCCGCACACCGTTAGGCCGTCTTCCGCTCACGCCCCAACATCGTGCAGCCCGCCTCCAGTGGTGTCGCGACAGGCGTGAATGGAGGGACGAATGGAGACGTGTCGTCTTCAGCGATGAGAGTCGCTTCTGCCTTGGTGCCAATGATGGTCGTATGCGTGTTTGGCGCCGTGCAGGTGAGCGCCACAATCAGGACTGCATACGACCGAGGCACACAGGGCCAACACCCGGCATCATGGTGTGGGGAGCATATCTCCTACACTGGCCGTACACCACTGGTGATCGTCGAGGGGACACTGAATAGTGCACGGTACATCCAAACCGTCATCGAACCCATCGTTCTACCATTCCTAGACCGGCAAGGGAACTTGCTGTTCCAACAGGACAATGCACGTCCGCATGTATCCCGTGCCACCCAACGTGCTCTAGAAGGTGTAAGTCAACTACCCTGGCCAGCAAGATCTCCGGATCTGTCCCCCATTGAGCATGTTTGGGACTGGATGAAGCGTTGTCTCACGCGGTCTGCACGTCCAGCACGAACGCTGGTCCAACTGAGGCGCCAGGTAGAAATGGCATGGCAAGCCGTTCCACAGGACTACATCCAGCATCTCTACGATCGTCTCCATGGGAGAATAGCAGCCTGCATTGCTGCGAAAGGTGGATATACACTGTACTAGTGCCGACATTGTGCATGCTCTGTTGCCTGTGTCTATGTGCCTGTGGTTCTGTCAGTGTGATCATGTGATGTATCTGACCCCAGGAATGTGTCAATAAAGTTTCCCCTTCCTGGGACAATGAATTCACGGTGTTCTTATTTCAATTTCCAGAAGTGTAGTTAATTTCTTTACTCCTTATGACACAGTCGTTTCTCTCTGACATACTAGTAAACACAGCAACAACATCGACAACACTCAACGCTACATTACTTCGCAAAAACTGTTTATTATGTTAAGTTAAATTCTTTAACATTTCATCCTTACCACCACCTTACCTTGGTTGTAACCATGTACTTAATACTCACCTCCTGGAGTTTATCTTTTGTTCGTCTGCATACTTCGCGAGTCTACATAAATTATCATGATGGTTCTCCCTTGCCACGCCTAAAAAAATGGATCTCTCACATCATTCTCCTTTCCCTTTTTGCTGAGTGGGGTTCTTCCATTATGGCGATACTCTTCCTGTCAATGACAAAATTAGACACACAACTAAAAGCTCTTCATTTCGTCACTGGCCTCATATCCACTAGGTCCTTGCTTCATATTGCTACAACATCATCAAGTCACTGGCTCAGTGCATTTCTCACAACGAGCTCCACTAATTCCCATAATTAACTACTCAGTACACATGACCTCAAAACAACGCGAATAAGTCTTGCACACTTCATCATCATTTTGGGTACTTTCCGTCAATGACGTGCATAACATTGCTGTTACTCGAATCAACCTGAATCTATTGATCACACAGAAATCAGTACTCGTGTAAGTTTACGATTGCTATTAAAAGGACAGGGCTACACACATATTGTAGAGATATATTCATTCTTTTTACGGACAATGAGACAGGTTGCATCGTATCTAAAAATTGATACTATACTCCTAGAACTTGATAACGTTCAAAATTGTTGTTCCCCATTCGACTTACGACTTCATAGTGTCTCGTGTTCGACAACATTACTCTGTACTATTTTCTTATTCGGTAAGCACCACAATAGATACAAAAGAATTTGTTGCATTGATATCTACCCTTGTTCAAGTATCTCCTTGATCTCATCTTAGTCCTTATATTAACTGAGGCTGTTGAAGCGATTCCCAAATTCTTTTCCTATACACACTCTATATTACTTCACGTAACCCACCTAACATAAAGCGAAAATTTATATACTAAGAAAAGACTATTCTCTATGACAGAACACTCTCCTTAATACCACCAATATGCACTTCCGATCTGCTCTGAACCTTTCTGAAACAGATCACCTCAGGGGTAGTCCTCAATGTCACGGTCCTGTACTTCATATCAAATACCTCTTATGTACTGCGTCTCCCTGAATACCAGCGCCAGACTACCTTATGTATTTTCACCATAAATCTTTCCTCTTGTTCTTCTTTCACGTTTCATCATTTTCAGAATCGTACTCAGTATCAGTCCGCACATACTCCTCAGGTGCATGCAATAGAACATCATAAAACTCTCTCAGATTGTAAATCTCAAAGTTTGGACCTCTGTCTTTGAGGATGTTACACCCCACATATTAAGTGTCCTCATCATCTGACTAACTGGTGACCACGTCCTTCCAGTCGTCGTTATTGTCTTCATACTCGTTAAGCCATCTTCTTCACTCTCATAGGTTAATGACTTCGTAGTCATATCCGCCAGAGAGACTGATAGTTGCTCAAGTGCACAGTTTCTTTTTGTCTTAGGATCTTGCTTCACCGTTGTTCATACCTCTTCACCATTCATCTTCCCTTCCTAAAGTCACTGAATGACATCATCAGTGTCCAAGAGTCCTAAAACACTGAATCTGTCTTCTCCAATTCTTCTGAATTTTTTTAAATTTTAATTTGACCTCCCGATCATTCACAGGTAACACAGCAAACCTTTCCTGAACGTGCAAAACTATTTCCTACTGCTTTAAGAAATCAAGTCCTAGGACTGCTTTCGCAGCAGTATTTTCAACAACTAAAATATTCACACTGAACATGTGTGACTGGCGTTCAAAATTCACTGTCACTTGTTCATTTACCTCAGTAGTTTTGCCGCTCCTGTCTCCACTTTATTCCAAGCATTTTAAATAATGGCGGTCGTTTTTCCTTTTCGCATGCCTCATATACTTCATTATAACGCACTGAAACGTTTGCCACCACTCATAATTACATTTATTCTTTGGCAGGCAATACCCTTCTCAATTACCCCCCGAAAAAACGTTTTCCGGAGTTCATCAGAGATAATAACCAAGTCTGAGTGACGTCGGAGCCACCATTGTTAGTCACGTCCTCCACCCATCTTTCTACTCATGACTCCACTGGTTATATTGTGGGTTAGGGTTGTAGATCTCTACTATCTCCGCTCTACTACCTCTGTTTGGTCAACCACGATCATTTCTCCCACAGTACGACCACTCATCCTTCCTATGGTCAGCTGACCAGTGACTTGCTGATTGTGCCTGTTCCATTGAGTATAATTTCATCTTGGTAGATGTTTCATTCTGCAGTTGTAACTGCCCTGTCCTACCTTCTATAGGTGACAATTACTTTGTACAAACTGTACAGATTCTCATGCGTCAGCGTTGTGGTCACAACCTTGCAGTAAATTTTGAAAGTCTCTCACATCCTGCATGCCTCTTCCGAGTATAGTGATTTGACACTGTATTCGATATGGGAACTTTGTTAGAAAAATTCGTATCAGCTTGGCCAGACCATGTGAGGTATCAAAGAGCTGATATACTGTATCGTGCTCTGGTGCCTCGAGTTTCCATACGTTTATGTTTCCTTGGGTCCATGGAAGAACCCGATTCCACCCGTTTTTGACCCGTGACGTAAGGGTATTTTGGTGTGTGTTGTCATTACGTCCCGTTGTTTATGAGTTGGTTGTGTTTCTAGACGTCGTCTTCTTGTGTTTCATGGTGCCCTCTGGTGGTGTGTGTGTATGTACTGAGTATAATGTGTATATTGGTTTCATTTGAGCCTTGGTGTTGGATGTGTGAAGTCGTTGGCAGTGTTTGTAATTCCAAACGTAAGGTTTGGAAGTTTTTCCAGTGAGTTATCAATTATTTTTGTTTATGTGTTTGTCGTTTTCGTTAGGTGTTACTGGTTTGTTGTTTGTAGTGTGGTAAGACGTTTAATTCGTGCGTGAGGCGGGGGGGGGGGGGGAGGTTGGGCTGGCCGACCTAGTTTGAAGCGCCGGAATTTGCTGGTGATTATTAATTGTTTTTTTTTCTTTTTATGGTCTGTTCTCCTCGAGTTCGATTTTACGTGTATTTATGGTGTACTGAATGTGTTTTAATTTATGAAGGGATGTTTGTTTTGTGGATTTTTGTGGCTGTGGTTTTGGTTTTATTTTTGGTAGTTGTAGGTGTTGGGTTTTTGGTATAAGTAGTTGTGGTTGACCTATATAGGTCACTCTAAATAGTCGATTCCCAGTTTTGTAGTTGTAGATGTTGGTGTTTTCGTATCAATAGTTGTGGTTGATCTATATAGGTCACCGGAAATGACCGATTCCCATTATCGTAGTTGTAGGTGTTGGTATCGTCATATGTAGTTGACTTATATAGGTCAAGGGAAATGTCCGATTTCAATTTTCGTAGTTTTATTTGTAGGTATTGGTGTTTTGGTATCGTCACCTGTGGTTGACCTATATATGCCAAGGGAAGTGTCCGATTCCTGCAGATTTTGTTGGTCTATGTTTTAATATTTATTTTTGTTCGTCATTTTGTGTTTTGTGATCGTGGTGTTTGTTTTTTTACTATTATATTTAGCTTGTCCTCACCCTAAAATACCTAATTTCCCGCGATTGTTCCGTTAGTTTGATTGTATTTTTGGAGGGAGTTGTTATTGTGTTATTTATATGTATTTTCGTGTTTGTTGTCGTCTGAATGCAGTGACGTCATAGGCGCCATATTGGAGACGCTTCAAATAGCCATTTCCGCCATATTGATGACGTCATGGGTCAAAGCAGACGGGTGGATTCGGACACTTCTGCAATCCCGTTTCCCTCACTAATATCCCCAGTTTTACTTGAAACTGGTTTGCCTTGGACAAACATTCGTTGAGAAACACATGCTCTGAAACTGTCGTACGCTCTGCAATCATTCGCAGTCACTCTTATGTGCCCATGGCCTCTTTGAGAAAGTGTGTGCAAATAAAATTACTCCTCATCATGTGATACTAACACATGGGGAGCACCTCCTGGAATTGATCGATCCAAATCTTTGGATGGAAGGGTCAGGGAAGAGTGGGTATATCCGTATTACGACAAAAGCCTGCAGATCTCATCTTCATCACACCTCAGTGTGTCCTGATGAATGAACCAGTGTGCGTCTGATTTAACAAAGAGTATCAGTCGTATGGTGCAGCTCCTCTCCCTTGCGTAGCTAATCCACCCATACTAGTTTCTAACTCTTCCCAATCGTTATTTGAACTACTACTGTGATCCGTCTCCCGCTGCTGCTGAAGCAATGCTTCTCGGTTTTACTGATTAATGTACAGCTGTGTTTCTTTAAACTGCAGCAAATCTATTATTGGACAGAAAGTACTTCCTGACACTTATCCCTATACTCGATATTAACAAATTTCTCTCCTCCAGAAACACATTTCTTGCCATTGCTAGTCTACATTTTATGTCCACTCTGCTTCAGTTATTTTTCTGCCCAAATAGCAAAACTCATCGACTACTTCAAGTGTCTCATTTGCTAATCAAATTACCTCAGCATCACCTGATTTAATTTGATTACATTCCATTATCTTCGGTTAGTTTTTGTTGACGCTTATTTTATATCTCCCATTCAAGACACTGTCCATTCCGTTCAACTGCCGTCCCTAGTCCTTTGCTGTCTCTTACAGAATTATGATGTCATCGGCAACATCATAATTTTTATTTCTTCTCCCTGATCTGTAATTCCTATTCCAAATTTTCTTTTGTTTCCTGTACTGCTTGCTAAGTATACAGATTGAATAACATCGGGGATAGGCCACAGCCCTGTCTCACTCCCTTCTCAACCACTGCTTTCCTTTCTGCATCTCGACCCTTATGACTGCATCTGGTTTCTGTACAAATTGCAAAAAACTTTTCGCTTCGTGTATTTTACCCCTGTCAGCTTTACTTTGTAAATTAAAAATACAATTATACAGTTTCAATTTTGCGGTTCATCGATCAGACAGCGTTTCCGTAATTACACTACTTGTATTGTTCAGGACCACAAAACAGATACACGATTATAAAGAATAGCAGTTCAGTATACTTTAGTACTCATTTCATGAAAACAAAAGCTAGTAAAAAAGTTGCAGAAGACAAATACATTTAAGCCACTCTGCAGCTTACAACACATAAAAGATTCAAAACTTCCAGAAACAGCAACACTTTTGTTATTCGAATTGGAAAGTAAGGCATGTACATAGCATACACAGTAGACAATCCTATCCTAAACTGCATTTCAAAACCGATAAGAAACAGAAATATACCAGAAAGCAGGCATATATCAATTGCAAAGTACCCCAAGTATCAATTGTGAACACAGGTAATTGGGCAAACCGGTTGAACGTTCGATGTTCGATACACAGAACACTTGAGAACCTAGAAGTATAAGAAAAATCATTCTACATTTGCAGAATATCCCTGAGAACACAATCAAAAATGAACCTCTAGATAGCAAGACATGAAAATAATCAGAATAAATAATAAGAAACACTTTCTAACTTCGGAAGAAAGTTATCGTATAGAACTACATAGAATCAAAGCTGAAAAAGAAATGAAATGTCGTGTGGTGAGGGCCTCCCGGCCGGAAAAAAACAACCTTTGAATGATCAAGTGTACATGAAATATAACTCACTGTTTACATTAACTGATAAAGCAGTAGAATAACACCTGAGCAGATGATCATCAGAATAATGTCACACAACCCCTTTCCCCTCACCCTTCCCTGATCCTCTAAGCCAAAGATTCAATCATCCGAACGCCTACAACTTTTTATCCAGCTTCTGACATCTTCTAGATTCACATCAACCTTCTCAACCCCCTCTCTGAGTAACCACGAGCCGCGCTTCCAAATGTCTTGACATTATGTTAACATGTCGGAAAATAATACACACGCAGACGCACATATACACAGAGAGAGAGAGAGAGACAGAGAGAGAGGGGGGGGGGCGGGGGAGTGAGTGAGAAGGGGGATTGAGGGGAAAGAGAGAGAAAGAGAGAGAGAGAGGAAACAGAAATCAGTCTTTAGTTTGGCGACAGGCCGGCCGTTGAGGCCGAGCGGTTCTAGTCGCTATAGTCTGGAACCGCGAGACCGCTACGGTCGCAGGTTCGAATCCTGCCTCGGGCATGGATGTGTGTGTAGTTAGGTTTAAGTAGTTCTAAGTTCTAGGGGACTGATGACCTCAGATGTTAAGTCCCACAGTGCTCAGAGCCATTTGAACGAAGTGAACGTGTAGCTACGTGAGAAAGTACTCAAAGTTCTCGTAAGAAAAATCCGCAATTAGTACTAGACCTCAGCGGTGTTCCACACCAGTTAGTTTACAGAATATTAAAACTTCAACAAAAAAAGTCGTGACGTGAAAATATGTGGATGTCTCATAGGGGAAGTAACATTGCGATCTCTAAAATATGGTAAGATGAGAGGAAATGCTGATTAGTCCGCACATAGAAACTAAACTGTTTTGAAGAAGCCTTGATGTAAAAGATGAAACGCGTCTGGAACATAAATAAAATACTGATTGCAGCAATAAAATGGCCTTTCAGTTAGTAAAACAGTTTCATCTCTACTCGGAAGCATACTCTGGTACCACTTTCATTTCCACCCTTCCCTGTTCCTCTCCGGATGATGTGTAGGAAAAACAGCTGTCGACAGATGAGTTATAATTCCTCTAATTAGTTCGCCATGGTCATCTACGTGAGACATATGTGGGAGAAAGTAATATGCTTCCCGACTCTTCTTCGAAAGTACTCTCTCGGATGTGGGAGAAAGTAATATGCTTCCCGACTCTTCTTCGAAAGCACTCTCTCGGGATTTCAACACCAAATCATTCCGTTACGTACAACGCCATTCTTTTAGCGGCTGCCACTGAAATTCTTTGAGAATCTCCATAACGCTCTCTCTGTTATTAAAAGATACCGCGAGGACGCGCTCTCCTCCTCTTTGAATCTCTTCCGTCTCCTCTATTAAACCAACATGGAAGAGTCCACAGACTGACGACTAGTATCCAAGAATCAGTCGACAAAGTGTTCAGCACGCCACGTTTTCCACGATGAAATATATTTTTCTAATGACAGCCTGGACTCTGTTTCCCCTGAATTAGTTTTGTGTGGTCATATCATTTCACGTCGCTTCAAAAGCTTACTCCACGGCATTTTATGGTTGTTACCTTTTCTAGTAATTTTAAACTAATGACGAACTAGATTCCATCACATATTCACGCACAGCACATTTTCATTCATTTAAGTTAGAGTCAACTGCCAGCCCCTGCACCAATGGTCGATCTCGCCCAGATCTTCCTGCACATCGCTACAGTTGAGGCGATATCACGAGCAAACTCCGACTGCTATAGTTTTTATTCTTTTCTATTTCCCAATATTTCTAATCGAGACGCAGTTGGTGTTGTTCTGTAAGCACTTACCAATTGTAATAAGACTGTGTAAGGTACCCACCATTTTCAGATTATATTTCATTTCCTTATTTTCCAGATTTGCATTTTATATTGGGAAAACACAGTCATTCTGGTGCGAAGCAATTAACTTTGTTTAATAAATGTTTTGTGGTAAAAGCCACTTTTCCACTGTGGATATTAGGTGAAGCCTATTGGTCATAAACACTTTCTTAGAAGAATGTTACGACGGCGCATGAAATCAGTCATTTCAATGAGCAAATGAACAATGTTTAAGATTACGAAGTTGTACGAACAGCTACGATGGTTCACGATTGTAAGCACAAGATCCAGAATGGGCGCCATAGTAGTCAGTCGCCGACAGGATGGCTTTCCATCTAGTTCTTGTGGTATATTGAGACACCACACAAGAAGAGTTTGTGTTAGTTGGTAACAGAAGTACTCTGGACGTCCGCCCGCAGCAGAAACATCGCTGTCGCAGACCGATCACGTTGCCCACAGGAATCTCGCCCACTGGACTGGCAGCAAAATTTGGAAGAGATAAGCGCGCTTAAGTAACCGTGTACGAGCAGAAGTCAGTTGCAAGTTGTAAGTCAGTCCAAGTCTTCCTAGGGAGTTCCTGCACAACGTTCGTCGTGCCTTCCCGTCTTCAAGTCGTTGAGTGAGATGGAAACAGTGGCCGATAGATATAGGCAGTAGTTAGTCCTCAGCAGAAACAGAACAGTGAATAGAATTATCGTGCATGCACTTAAGCCACCTGTTTAGAGAATTAACTGAGTACTGCTAGTCTGGAACTGTTCCTCGAGTAGTGCATCAAGACTGAACGTTAATTTTCTCCTGACTTTATTTCAGAAAACATTATTTAGTTTATATATGAGGATAGTAACTGTTCTCGAAAGAACAGATACTATTGATGAGCGTGCAGCTTCTCTAGAATAAGTTATAATTAATTCAAACGCCATCGAGGTATATCAACAACACATGTCGGCAGCTAAAGGATTCAATTAATTATCATTTATTCTAGAGAAGCTGCACGGTCATCAATGGTATCTCTTCTTTTGGGAAGAGTTACTATCTTCATATATATAGCTAAAGGCTACCCAGCCATTGACCTTCGTCTGTGCGAATGCGCACAGGTTGCCCGAACTCTTACGGGAATCGTCACCTTAGTGTGCGCGAGTAATGAGTGGATGGGCAAATATATATTAGGTACATTACGTATGTAGATTGTGGACAGTTGGGAATGTGGGTCTTACGGGAACCGTGCTAGGAATAGGTCCCTGCAATCGCGCTATTCATCTGTATTATCGGTTGTGCAGATGGATAGAGCGTCTGCCATGTAAGCAGGAGCTCCAGGATTCGAGTCCCGGTCGGGGCACACATTTTCAACTGTCCCTATCGAGGTATATCAACAACACCTTTCAACAGCTGAGGGTTTCAATCAATTATCATTTACTATTTAGTTTGAGTTCATCGCACTGTAGTCACCGCAGGACAGATTGGCTAAACCTGCATTGGTTCAAATGGTTCTGAGCACTATGGGACTTAACATCTGAGGTCATCGGTCCCCTAGAACTTAGAACTACTTAAACCTAACTAACCTAAGGACATTACACACATCCATGCCCGAGGCAGGATTCGAACCTGCGACCGTAGTGGTCGCGCGGTTCCAAGCTGCAGCGCCTAGAACCGCTTGGCCACACCTGCCGGCTAAACCTGCATTCTACAATTTCTATTACCAGCGTTATCCAAGTTGAGTAATGTATGTTGCTGTTCACTATCGTGTGTTACTTTCATGGCGTGTGTGTGCTGCCGTAGAACCCACGCATCCGTCCTACCGGGTCTTTTCCAGCGACAGCAAGATTTTCATCAAAGCTGACGCCCCCAGTATTCAACATTGATCAGTCGACAACAGTTCTGTCGTCAGACCATGCTCTGAAGACATTGCTAGTTTTGAGTTAATAAGTCACGTATTGTTTCATTTATTATCAGATTTCGTAATTAACAACATTCTAAGGGCACCTACGGACATAATTTCAAGAAATATACCTTTCCGGCCAGCCGTTGTGGCCGAGCGGTTCTAGACGCTTCAGTCTGGAACCGCGCGACCGCTACGGTCACAGGTTCAAATCGTGCCTCTTGCGCCATATTCACTAAGCTGAAACAGTTCTGGAGGGCCGACCGGAGTGGCCGTGCGGTTCTAGGCTCTACAGTCTGGAGCCGAGCGACCGCTACGGTCGCAGGTTCGAATCCTGCCTCGGGCATGGATGTGTGTGATGTCCTTCGGATAGTTAGGTTTAATTAGTTCTAAGTTCTAGGCGATTGATGACCTCAGAAGTTAAGTCGCATAGTGCTCCGAGCCATTTAGCCATTAGTTCTGGAGGTTTAGTAAAACGGGGGGGGGGGGGGGGGAGGGGGCGATCTTATAACGAAATGGTTCAAATGGCTCTGAGCACTATGGGACTTAACATCTGAGGTCATCAGTCCCCTAGAACTTGGAAACTACTTAAACCTAACTAACCTAAGGACATCACACACATCCTGCCCGAGGCAGGATTCGAACCTGCGACCGTAGCCGTCGCGTGGTTCCAGACTGAAGCGCCTAGAACCACTCGGCCACATCGGCTGCCGATCTTACAACCAGCACAAGGTGCTGCTAATGAAATTACAGCCGCCAGGACTGCCCCGTGTTGTTGTCTGAATGTGTGAGAGCCGTCAAGGTTCCGCAAGGGCAGGTGCATCCAAGTTTCTGCAGCGACGCTATAGTTCTGAAAGACACACCTCTGGCGGCGAACTTGGTGCGCAAGGCGGTTGCAGTGACGTAGGTGGGAGCTGAGGACAGGAAGTGGCGTGAACCGTGCCGACGAGCTCGCCGGAGGGTCGCGAGTAATGTAACACCGCACCCGTTGCTCGTCCGATTTTTGCATGTGTTCGTCCCTGACAAACAACTTACAGAGAAATTGGGAGTGGAAATGTACGCAAAAATGGATAACGATAAACTTAAATGTGACCCTGTCACCCATAATTAATCTGCGGTGGTAGCGTTGACGATAAATCACACCTGTTTTTACTTCCAAACATGAACGTTCACGAACACTTAGGGTGTTCAATGACATCAAACCCATACACAAAGCCGGCCGCGGTGGTCTAGCGGTTCTAGGCGCTCAGTCCGGAACCGCGCGACTGCTACGGTCGCAGGTTCGAATCCTGCATCGGGCATGGATGTGTGTGATGTCCTTAGGTTACTTAGGTTTAAGTAGTTCTAAGTTCTAGGGGACTGATGACCTCAGATGTTAGGTCCCATAGTACTCAGAGCCATTTGAACCATTTGAACATACACAAAAATAAAATAAAGTAAAAGGGTGAATTCAGGATCAAGTACTGAAAGTAAAGGCTCTACTGAATCACAATAATTTTATTATAACCTTCAGATCAATGCGGAATAAAACACAATGAACAATTTACAAAGTATCCTCCTGATTGGCATTGGCAGTGAACTGTGTTAAAATTGGTCCAAAACGCGATCTCTTATAACTTGGCCGGCCGCGGTGGTCTCGCGGTTCTAGGCGCGCAGTCCGGAACCGTGCGACTGCTACGGTCGCAGGTTCGAATCCTGCCTCGGGCATGGATGTGTGTGATGTCCTTAGGTTAGTTCGGTTTAAGTAGTTCTAAGTTCTAGGGGACTGATGACCACAGCTGTTAAGTCCCATAGTGCTCAGAGCCATTTGAACCATTTTTATAACTTGGCTGACCGACTGACATCGACACAAAATGTAAAATACGAAGAACCACTACACCACAAAGTACCGTGAAACCTTTGTGGAAACAGCAATTGCACATGATCCAACTATTTAACGTTACTCCTAACACAGGCCGAAGGGGGAGCGATCTCACCGTAATGGTCCTGTTGCAGCAGCGGTGTCCGACGGCGACGGCGCGTCTGCGCGGTTGGTGTGTGACATCTCGGTAAGTACACTCCTACACTACTCGAACAACAGACCGCTGTCCATAAACTTCTCTATTGGCAACGATCTTCCCGGCAGCAAAGAGCTGGCGCGGCTAACGTCCACTCAGAACGAAAGACGAAGATGGGAGGCGACTTGGCTAACGTCCTCTCAGTACGAGAGCCCAGAACGGAAGACCTCTAACGAGAGTCCAGCAAGATCGCTCTTCACATTTCTTTTCTCACCTCCACTTTTACCGAGTGAATCACATCACTAGAAGCTCTCAAAATAGCCAGTTTGCCAGTGCCAACCAATGTACGGCCTGGGAGCAGAACACTTTTCCACCATTCTTTTATTTCTACAAAATTTCACAAGTAAACTGTGCCCTCGCCGGCTGGGAAGAACCAGAGCTGTGGGCAATGACACATTTACTGGAAGTTTTCTCCCAAGAGACCACTTGAGATTTTCCCGGCAAGATTCCCCGTCGTAGCGAACACAGATTCTTGCATTGAAAGTTTGTTATTCGGAACTCCTGGCCGGCCCCACTTGAGTTACTCGAAGGCGTAAAATTAGTGGGACATAGGCGAGAGCACGCACAGCAAAGCTCGTCCAGCTATCCACTGCTCTGTTTTGGTAAACACTTGAACACCTGCAGCAGCACGTCCTTCAGAGGTTGGCGACCGCTGTGGCCTCTCTAAACAGATTACAGAAATCCCCAAGTTCACCATTTATACCGTTAGGCTGTGGCCTTCGGCGGCTAGGTCGGGAGGTAGCCGAGCTCTGTCTCGCGTGCTGTCTTTCCGCAAAATCTTATAATTACAAAATCGCGAAATTTTCGCGTGCCGATGGGTTTCAGCATAGATTTCCTACATCGTAATTCAGAGTATTACTCCAACAAAACCTCAAGTGTCACGCTAAATGGAATCATGTAAGGTGCAAGGCCGTTGACACCTTACAAACTACTTACACCAAAACTAACCTAAGGACATCACACACATCCATGCCGGAGGCAGGATTCGAGCCTGCGACCATATCGGTCGCGCGGATCCAGACTGAAGCGCCTAGCACTGCTCGGCCACACCGACCGGCGATCTTACAACCACCACAAGGTGCTTTAATCAAACTAGACGCCAGGACTGCCCCATGTTGTTGTCTGAATGTGTGAGAGCCGTCGAGTTTCAGTAAGGGCAGGTGCATCCAAGTTTCGGCAGTGACGCTATAGTTCTAAAAGCCACACCTCTGGCGGCGAACTTGGCGCGCAAGGAGGTGGCAGTGACGTAGGTGGGAACTGAGGACAAAAAGCGGCGTGAACCGCGCCGACGCGCTCGCCGGAGGTTCGCGAGTAGGGACGGCAGGGGTTAAGCGTAGATTCCGCAAAGATGCTGTATTATGTGCTGCTCCCTGGCGCACTTTGCAGGAATTTATGATTATTCACGGAAAAGCGGCTCCCCCCGGCGGGAATAGGGGCGGCCGGGGCTGAGTGTGGTAATTCCTAAGTGGGGGTTAGCGGCGACCCGACGCGACGCGGCCGCGCCCGCTCCCCGCCTGAATATTTAATGCCGCATTATCTTATATCAGCGGCGCCGGCAGCCGGCAGCAGTAGCGGCAGCCGACGTCTTTAGCCGCTTAGCGCGGCGCATCGCCGTGATGTATCGCGCGCGCATGACGCTGTCGCACCCGCGGGTCAATGTGGCAGCGGAACGACGCGACAAGCGCCGCCGCCGGAGAGAAATGGAGCGCGCCCGCCGGGGGACAGGTGACGCTGGGGCGACGCGTAGGGGTCTCTGCGCAGATCAGACGTCTGGCTCCTACTGTAACGTCTTTCCCACAGGGCTCGGTTCTCCTAATAAATTGTTCTGTACCTACATCTACATCCGTACTCCGCAAGCCACCTGACGGTGTGTGGCTGAGGGTACTTTGAGTACTTCTATCGGTTCTCCCTTCTATTCCAGTCTCGTATTGTTCGTGGAAAGAAGGATTGTCGGTATGCCTCTGTGTGGGCTCTAATCTCTCTGATTTTATCCTCGTGGTCTCTTCGCGAGGTATACGTAGGAGGGAGCAACATACTGTTTGACTCGTCGGTGAAGGTATGTTCTCGAAACTTCAACAAAAGCCCGTACCGAGCTACTGAGCGTCTCTCCTGCAGTCTTCCACTGGACTTTATCTATAATATCCGTAACGCTTTCACGGTTACTAAGTGATCCTGTAACGAAGCGCGCTGCTCTCCGTTGCGTTGGATCTTCTCTATCTCTTCTATCAACGCTATCTGGTTCGGATCCCACACCGGTGAGCAATATTCAAGCAGTGGGCGAACAATAACCTACTTCCTTTGTTTTCGGATTGCATTTCCTTAGGATTCTTCCAATGAATCTCAGTCTGGCATCTGCTTTACCGACGATTAATTTTATATGGTCATTCCATTTTAAAACACTCTTAATGTCTACTCCCTGATAATTTATGGAATTAACTGCTTCAACTTGCTGATCTGCTACAGGGTGGCGCAAGAAACGTGTTACCAGTTGTTTCTTTCACAATTTACGACACACATTAGATATCCCGTTGAGATCTCTCCAGCAGTACCAGCAGAGCTTGGAAAAACAAATGAGTTACGAAATGATGTGTAATTCACGATACTGCCGCTAGGAGACTAGTAAGCAGCAATGGCTGACAATGGCAGACTGACGACACAGCAACGATCGGCAATTGTGTTACTTTTTCATGAAACGAAAAGCCTTGTTGTGACTCAGAGGCGTTTTCGACAACAGTTTAACACACGATGGGTCCCTTGCAATAAGACCATCCACAGGTTGTACGATAAATTTGTACAGGAAGGAACAGTACTGGAAGAGAAAGCGACCTGGGCCTAAGCCTGTTTGTTCGCCGGAGAATATTGAAACGGTACGAGTTGATGTACAGAGAGGTGCCGGGAAATCGTGTAGAAAGGCAGCAGTGAAAATCGGAATATCCAGACGCTCCGTTCAACGCATTCTTAAAAGTGACCTCCATATGAACCCATACAAGATGACCTGTGCACAGAAGCTCACTGAAGAACACCAACAGCAGAGACTACTGTTTGCTCAGTGGGCGGAGGATAGGGAAGAAACTCTCAACAACCTTTGGTTTTCAGACGAGGCGCATTTTCATTTAGACGGTGTGGTTAACAAACAAAATGTACGCTTTTGGGCCACTGAAAACCCACAAGTGCTTCATGAACGACAACATTATGCTCCGAGGATTACAGCGTGGGCAGCAATTTCCAGTCACGGACTTATTGGACTCTTTTTCTTTGAAGAAACTGTGAACAGCGAGCGTTATTTGAGCATGCTTCGCAATAGCTTCATTCCACAGCTTCTTGCTACAACCTTGCCCTTCAACACGCAGTGGTTCATACAAGATGGAGCAACGCCACATACTGCAAACACTGTGCTGGAGTTTTTACACGAGCATTTCGACATGCGGATCATTTCACTCAGGTTTCCATGTCGCTTCCATGACGGACAAAATTGGCCTCCCAATAGTCCAGGCCTCAATCCATGTGACTTTTTTCTTTGGATGTACCTAAAGGAAAAAATTTTCCCGAAACGTCCACGTGATTTAATGGATCTCAGAAGACTTATTCTTCAAGCTTGCAGTGAAATTACTGAAGACATGTAGGGTAATAACTAACTTTAGTGTTCGTTTCAAGGAAGTTAGGAAACAAAATGGTGGACATATTGAGCATGTGGTGAATTAGAACAAATCTCCATGGACGGCTCTTCGTTGCATATGTTCCTTTCAGATTGTATTGACCATACAGTTTGTATTCAAAAACAAAATGGTAACACATTTCGTGCGCCACCCTGTATATTGTAGCTAAATGATAAAGGATCTTTCTTTCTATGTATCCGCAGCACATTACACTTATCTACACTGAGAATCAATTGCCATTCACTGCACCATGCGTCAATTCGCTGCAGATCCTCCTGCATTTCAGTACAATTTTCCATTGTTACAATCTCTCGATATAGTTCAGCATCGTCCGCAAAAAGCCTCAGTGAACTTCCGATGTTATCCACAAGGTGATTCATGTATATTATGAATAGCAACGGTCCTACGACGCTCCCCTGCGGCACACCTGAAATCACTCTTACTTCGGAAGACTTCTCTCCATTGAGAATGGCATGCTGCGTTCTGTTATCGAGCAACTCTTAAATCCAATCACACAATTGGTCTGATGGTCCACATGCTCTTACTATGTTCATTAAACGACTGTAGGGAACTGTATCGAACGCCTTGCGGAAGTCAAGAAACACGGCATCTGCCTGGGAACCCGTGTGTATGGCCCTCTGAGTCTCGTGGACGAATAGCGGGAGCTGGGTTTCACACGATCGTCTTTTTCGAAACCCTTGCTGATTCCTACAGAGTAGATTTCTAATCTCCAGAAAAGTCATTATACTCGAACATAATACGTGTTCGAAAATTCTACAACTGATCGACGTTAGAGATATAGGCCTATAGTTCTGCACATCTGTTCGACGTTCCTTCTTGAAAACGGGGATGACCTGTGCCCTTTTCCAATCCTTTGGAACGGCACGCTCTTCTAGAGACCTACGGTACACCGCTGCAGAAGGGGGGGGGGGGGGGCAAGTTCCTTCGCGTACTCTGTGTAAAATCGAAGTGGTATCCCATCAGGTCCAGCGGCCTTTCCTCTTTTGAGCGATTTTAATTCTTTTTCCATCCCTCTGTCATCTATTTCGATATCTACCATTTTGTCATCTGTGCGACAATCTAGAGAAGGAACTACAGTGCAGTCTTCCTCTATGAAACAGCTTTGGAAAAAAACATTTAGTATTTCGGCCTTTAGTCTGTCATCCTCTGTTTCAGTACCTCTTTTAATATCATCGGAAAAAGACGACAATTGGGCTTCATGAGGCGAAATACGTGGATACATATCGTATATTAGATTTTAGCCGCGCATATTACTTGATCTAAATACACTGCCGCAAACAAATTAGTACAGTCTTTTAGAGGTTCACATTTCATTCAAGATTTATTGTTGCAACAGCGTATGTGGAGTACATTTAACTATCAACAGCACATGCGGTTCTGAGGTATGAGATATCGACCCAGGCTGGAATATCCATTTTTAGTACGTTGTGTCGCCTCCACGGGTGGCAATGCAGGCGCTGACTTAGGCATCCAGTCGATCGTACAAATAGCGAATACTGTCCTAGGATACGTTACGCCACGCCTGCTCGACCTGTTCACGTACTTATGCAGCGTGGAGCAGAGGAAACGCATGTTTCTTGAACCGCTAGTACGCGGTGACGAGAGGGAGTATTGACCTTGAATGAGTGTTGGCAGACTGCCCACACAATGCAGTTTCATTCGCTATGGAGCGTTGGAGCGTAGAGCATCGTACCGCAGTACTTTAGAAACAATGATTCCGTAGTCACAGTGCAACGTCTTTTCCGTCAAAATTTTAGAGTTGGACGTCGAGATGCAGTGCGTGATCTAAATACTATACTCCGATGGGTTGCAGCGTTTAGAAGTACTGGATCTGTGATGAAAGAGAAACCATCTGGTCTTCCCCGTTCAATTCGTACTTCGGAAATGTAGACCTAGCGAGAACGGCAGTTGTTGCTAGTCCGAAACGATCGGCTAGACGACAGACTGTAGCGCTGGGTATGTCACGTCGTTCGCTTCACCGCATCCTAAAAAATGGTTGCAATGGCTCTGAGCACTATGGGACTTAACTTCTAAGGTCATCAGTCCCCTAGAACACAGAACTACTTAAACATAACTAACCTAAGGATATCACACGCATCCATGCCCGAGGCCGGGTTCGAACCTGTGACAGTAGCGGTCGCGCGGTTCCAGACTGTAGCGCCTAGAACCGCTCGGCCACCCGGGCCGGCACCGCATCCTACATGATGATCTTAAGTTTCACCCGTACAAGATAATGATCCTCCAGCAGCTTAGTGAAAAAGATTTTATGCAGCGCAGAAAGTTTTGTCAAGTAATAGACGAAATTTTTACGGAAGAAGCAAATGCACAGTCTTCGTAAATGATGAAGCACATTTTCATGTAGACCACTACGTCAGTGTTCAAAATTGTCGGTATTGGGCGCCGGAGAACCCACATGGATTACACCAAAGGCCGCTCCACAGCTTAAAAGTAACAGTGTGGTGCTGCATTTCAAAGATGAGGATTGTTGGACCCCATTTTTTTGAAGAGGAAGGAACTGCAGTTACTGTGACATCACCGCGCTACGTTAAAATGTCAAACAACTTTGTTCGTCGAGAACTTGAAAGGCGTCAAGTGAACTTGAGAAAAATATAGTTTCAGCAGGATGGTGCCACAGCTCACGTCCATGGAAGTGGTTCGACAAATGTTCCCAGGACGTGTTATTTCGAGATATGTTGATGTTTACTGGCCCCCCTTCGCTCACCCAATTTGTCGATAAGCGACTTCTTTTTGTGGGTATATTTAAAATCGAAAGTCTATATGAACAAGCCTCGCACAACCATTGACCTGAAGAATTCCATTCGTCAGGAAATTGAAGCCGTGCCGAATGAAATGTTGGAGAGAGCCGTGCGTAACTTCTGGGAGAGGATCCAAATTTGTATCTAGCAAGAAGGACGTCATCTCCAAGACATTATTTTTCGAACCTAATTAAATTATGTATATTTAAAAACTGCATTAAAAATTTATCACTTAATGCTTGTTTTTATTATTTTTATCAAACCGTGTCCCAGTTGTTCAGTAGCGAAAAACATGCGTTTCCTCTGCTCTACCCTGTATAAAAGTCACTTCTCATCTCGTCATATCACACACGTGCTCGATTGGATACGAGTCTGGAGATCGTGCTGCCAAAGGATGTTGTTGCACGTCTTGCAGAACACGTAGACTGCGCTCAGATCATTAGCCTGCCGGAAAAACAGATCACCTTCCTTTTCCAAGAGCGGCCAAAGAATGGATCTAACGACGTTCTGCACCGACCGAGCGCTGGATGGCGTCTCCTCCAGAAACACCAAAGGTGAACGAGAGATGTAGCTTATCGCACACCGAACCGTAAGGCCGGCGATGAGGCCAGTGTATCTTGGACGAACGCACTCTGAGACAATGCTCACCAGGTCTGTGTCGTACGTGCAAACGACCGTCAGTTGCAGGCAAATAGAATTTGCTTTCATGGCTGAAGACCGTGGCACTTCGTTCCATCTTTGAAGTATCGTCTGACAGCACTAGCCGAGGCGTGCACGTCGTTGCTGTGGCGTCAGTGGGAGACGGGCTAGAGGTGTGCGTGCCGTAGTTGCACTGGTAATAACCGGTACGCAACAGTTCGAGTCGATATGTCTGGGCTCCGAGCCCCTGTACCTGTCCTAGCTGTACGATCTGCCACTGCTGCTCTTACAATACGACGATCCTGGCGGGCGTCTGAGCTACGTGGACGTCCAGAACCTCGTCTATGAATGTGAGAATTTTCGCGTGACCACTGTTACCAGCATCGTTGCACAACTGACTCAGCATGTCCGTCTTGCGTGGCCCGGAACCACCAATCCCAATCGGAAGCCCGCAATTTGACTATTCGCACGAGCTCAACTGGCTGCAGGAAGCACGGGTGCGTCTCCGTGGCTTGCTTGCCTGTTTGCTTCACACGTTTGCACCTCACTGAGCCTTCTGTCTCTGAGCGTTCCTTATTAAAGGGTCGACACAGGTGGCAGTCTGGTAGCTATGACATTACGCTCTCCGTTGGCCGACTACGCTGAAACCATTATCAACACATCGGCTATCCCTCATGTGGCATATGCTGTCATCGGATAGAAATCGATGTCATTTTTACAGGTGTACAAATTTTTTACGACAGAGTATATAAACATGGAACCGGACTTGTGGTCAATAAAACTGCAGCATCAGCAAGGTTAGAAAATAAGGAAATTTTCCTTATTGTCCGCATACAGCATAGTAGGGAGAATACATTATTAAACTGGCACGTTACCTCAGAGCTCCGCAAATATGTGACCCTTTTTGACTTTTTTTAAAAAAATATAACTCCCTTAACATTTCAAGTGGAAAGCTAAGAATTGTACTCAACCTAACTTTCAAATTCCGTCTTTTCAAAAAATTTGTCTCTTATAGGAATGGGCGATCAATTTCTTTCGTGTCTCACTTTGGTGGAAGTTCAAGTTGCCCATCTGCGCGAGACTCCTCATTCTACATAGAAACTCATCCATAGTGGACGTGTCACATTCTTGTAGTGCCTTTATTAGAATTTACACGTTCTACTTGCAACAAATTTCAATCCACAGAACTTCAAAAAATAAATTTTTGGAAAGAAATTTAGAAACAGATCAAAGTGATCTTCTAGCAATAGAAACAGGCACAAAGACACACACATTCACACGTACACACACACACACACACACACACACATATATATATATATATATATATATATATATATATATATATATATATATATATATATGTGTGTGTGTGTGTGTGTGTGTGTGTGTGTGTGTGTGTGTGTGAAAGGGAACTGAACAAGGAAATTCACTGCTTCAGATCGTCAATAAAAAGATACCTGGTGCGATTTCTTGTGTTGAATCCATTCGGTGAACAGCTTGGAGTGCCTTATAACATACAGCAACAGGAGAATTGGACCACGTTCAGAAATTTCCTTGTTTGATCATGGCTGTTACTAGTGCTTCTCCTATCAAGTCGGGAGCGGAAAGCTTTAGCCCAGGGCATAATTTCCCATAGTATATCACAACTACGTAGAAACAATTCTCTTCCGTAGTATGAGGTCGGCCACCACTTCTGCAGCAATCGTGACTTTGTCTGCTGACGTTAATTTTTCTCCTCGAACTTGGGAACCAGCTTCCGAAACAGTCATCCACCAGGGCAACAGACTATTGCATTCGTAGGCGACAAGGCATGTTTGTGCAGCAGTTAGCATCATCTGCTCCACTGATGATCGTCGCAGTCAGGCACTGGTGCGTTTAAGTTCGATGCTCTGTAGCGTCGTTGGATAAAGTTGCCGGGCACGGGTTCCTAACCTCAATTTTTTTTCTCAGGACGCCATCTACAAATCCTCGCAGTTTGTCGGCATCGTTTTGTAACATCCTGTATATATGAAGGGTCAATTTCAATAGTGGTACAAGTCCATTTTTGTTCATTCTGAGATACAGAGTCTTAAAGTTGAATGCGTGCTGAAAAATCTGCAGTTGAGATACCAGAAATATTCAAGCATATGACTTCTTGACAGAGATGAACCTTTCTTTCTGTTTGTTTGGATCATTAATTTCAGAAGCATTATAGGCAGAAAAGTGGAGGTAATGGCCTTGTACAACTATTGAAATAAGCCCTTCATATACACCTGCTACCTCATATGTTTACGGAAAGAAATGCAATTGGCCGGGAATGCACCTACGTCGGGAACTCTCACAATGGAAAGGAATACATAATCCATAAACGTAAACAAAAATCGCTTTCAACAAAAAGTAATATTTTTTAAATGGCACATGTGTGTTTTTCTACAGAAATGAAAACTAGAGGTACAACTAATGGCGGCAGATATTTTTTCACTATTCTAAAGCTCACACATTCTGAAATACGTAGACTATGAAGGACGGCAACTGCTCCACAGTTTCCGACGTAATGCGCAGAGCCTGGGTTACCTACAGAAGGCTTCAGGGCAGTGCAGGATACCCGCATTACGGCGTTACTGCAGTACATCACTGCGGCATAAACTGTGGTACCGTTAACATGAAGTCTAAGTATATGTTCCAGAAGGTATAAGGTTTAGAGCAGTTAAATTACGTCTGTCATCGCTAATTGTACCTCTAGTTTTCATTTCAGTAGAAAAAAACTTACGTAAACCACGTACAATATCGTAACTTTCTCTTGATACTGATGTTTATTTACGTTTGGCGGTTGGGCATTCCTGCCAATTGTGTAAGCCCCTAACATAGGTGCACCCATGGCCAATTGCATTTTTCACATTTTATTTCATTTCGGAAGTATAAGACATGGAAAAGTTATATGGGACACCTTGAATACGTAATTTGAGATTCTGAGAGGGAGAGAGAGAGAGAGAGAGAGAGAGAGTAATGGTTCAAATGGCTCACATGTCTCAAATGGCTCTGAGCACTATGGGACTTAACATGTGAGGTCATCAGTCCCCTAGAACCTAGAGCTACTTAAACCCAACTAACCTAAGGACATCACACACATCCATGCCCGAGGCAGGATTCGAACCTCGCTCGGTTACGGACTGAAGCGCCTAGAACAGCTCGGCCACACCGGCTGGTTCCCTCCGCCTAGCCGGCCGCGGTGGCCGTGCGGTTGTAGGCGCTGCAGTCCGGAACCGTGGGACTGCTACGGTCGCAGGTTCGAATCCTGCCTGGGGCATGGATGTGTGTGATGTCCTTAGGTTAGTTAGGTTTAAGTAGTTCTAAGTTCTAGGGGACTGATGACCTAAACCGAGCGAGGTGGCGCAGTGGTTAGACACTGGACTCGTATTCGGGAGGACGACGGTTCAATCCCGCGTCCGGCCGTCCTGATTTAGGTTTTCCGTGATTTCCCTAAATCGCTCCAGGCAAATGCCGGGATGGTTCCTTTGAAAGGGCACGGCCGACTTCCTTCCCCGTCCTTCTCTAATCCGATGAGACCGATGACCTCGCTGTCTGGTCTCCTTCCCCAAAAACAACAACAACAACCTGATGACCTAAGATGTTAAGTCCCATAGTGCTCAGAGCCATTTGAACCCTCCGCTTAATAGGTGCTGCTCATGCATGGTTGTTAACATCTTTGGCCGAGTTTAGTGACACCTCTGAACAGTCAAAGGGACAGTGTCAGTGATACAATATCCACAGTCAACATCTATCTTCCAGAGTTCTGGGAACCGGAGTGATGCAAAACTTTATTTGATGTGTGTAATTATGGCGTTGCGCTGCGAGAAAGTAAGTAACGCTACGAAATACACAATGAAGCTGGTGAGATCGAGTTTTACTTCACTTGTGAGTCAGTTTTCATATAAAGAGGATATTTCAGGGCAGTAAAATTAAGGATCGAGGGTCGTAGAATTTTATGAACTCACAGAGTAAAAAGTAAAGTTGTGAAAGGCTTTCTAACTAGTGCTTCAAACCTGATATAACGTCATTGAAATTCGGCCCAGCTGCTCAAAGAAAATAGCGATTGTCGTTGTATGGATGCAATGTGTATCGTTCTGCAGCGCAATGTGGTAGAATATTATTGTTTATTAGCTTTTGTCGTATAGCTCACATTTAATGCACACTTTCTATTCCTTGTCATCAGTACTAAATACACAATATTGCTTAACACAGGTTATATGCTGTCCTGGAAAAGATGTAGTAATATGTTTATGGTCGTAATCAGTCACAGAACATTATTAGTTCGAATGCTTGTGTTGCTTATATGGAAATAGTACAACGCGTTTCATACTTCAGTCAATCAATTGGTGCCATTTTTGCTGAGGACTAACACAAAACATATCTTTAGGTTCAAAACAAAATTAAATAAATCATTCTGTCTTAACCTGTTGTAGCAGTTTTTTTGCTATTGCTGATGTCTGTTCTTTGTTTATACAGCAACATGGTAAATTCGACTGGTGTTGTAAATGCAGTATAACAGTGAAATTATATTATGTGGCTCGGTGTGTAAATGTTGTTAGAAAATGCAACGTTGCTTATCGTCTTGACGAGTGATGCGGCAGAATACACATTTTCGTGTGTCAAAGCTGCTGGTTTTGTGCATTTAGATAGAACATCTCACATATTTTAGTAAATACTTTCTACTATATTTTCTTTAGTTGTTGTTGTTGTTGTTGTTATTGTTGTTTTCTTTAGTATTATTATGTATTATTACGTATTATTATTATGTATTATTATTGATGGGAGAGCCAGTCTTGACGAAACTCTACCATCTGGTGAGCAAGATGTATGAAACAGGCGAAATACCCCCAGACTTCAAGAAGAATATGATAATTCCAATCCCAAAGAAAGCAGGTGTTGGCAAATGTGAAAATTACCGAACTATCAGTTTAATAAGTCACGGCTGCAAAATACTAACGCGGATTCTTCACAGTCGAATGGAAAAACTAGTAGAAGCGGACCTAGGGGAAGATCAGTTTGGATTCCGTAGAAATGTTGGAACACGTGAGACAATACTGACCCTATGACTTATCTTAGAAGCTAGATTAAGGAAAGGCAAACCTACGTTTCTAGCATTTGTAGACTTAGAGAAAGCTTTTGACAATGTTGACTGGAATACTCTCTTTCAAATTCTGAAGGTGGCAGGGGTAAAATACAGGGAGCGAAAGGCTATTTACAATTTGTACAGAAACCAGATGGCAGTTATAAGAGTCAAGGGACATGAAAGGGAAGCAGTGGTTGGGAAGGGAGTGAGACAGGATTGCAGTCTCTCCCCGATGTTATTCAATCTGTATATTGAGCAAACAGTGAAGGAAACAAAAGAAAAATTCGGAGTAGGTATTAAAATCCATGGAGAAGAAATAAAAACTTTGAGGTTCGCCGATAACATTGTAATTCTGTCGGAGACTGCAAAGGACTTGGAAGAGCAGTTGAATGGAATGGATAGTGTCTTGAAAGGAGGGTATAAGATGAACATCAACAAAAGCAAAACAAGGATAATGGAATGTAGTCGAATTAAGTCGGGTGATGCTGAGGGAATTAGATAAGGAAATGAGACACTTAAAGTAGTAAAGGAATTTTGCTATTTGGGGAGCAAAATAACTGATGATGGTCGAAGTAGAGAGGATATAAAATGTAGACTGGCAATGGCAAGGAAAGTGTTTCTGAAGAAGAGAAATTTGTTAACATCGAGTATAGATTTAAGTGTCAGGAAGTCATTTCTGAAAGTATTTGTATGGAGTGTAGCCATGTATGGAAGTGAAACATGGACGATAAATACACTCCTGGAAATTGAAATAAGAACACCGTGAATTCATTGTCCCAGGAAGGGGAAACTTTATTGACACATTCCTGGGGTCAGATACATCACATGATCACACTGACAGAACCACAGGCACATAGACACAGGCAACAGAGCATGCACAATGTCGGCACTAGTACAGTGTATATCCACCTTTCGCAGCAATGCAGGCTGCTATTCTCCCATGGAGACGATCGTAGAGATGCTGGATGTAGTCCTGTGGAACGGCTTGCCATGCCATTTCCACCTGGCGCCTCAGTTGGACCAGCGTTCGTGCTGGACGTGCAGACCGCGTGAGACGACGCTTCATCCAGTCCCAAACATGCTCAATGGGGGACAGATCCGGAGATCTTGCTGGCCAAGGGTAGTTGACTTACACCTTCTAGAGCACGTTGGGTGGCACGGGATACATGCGGCCGTGCATTGTCCTGTTGGAACAGCAAGTTCCCTTGCCGGTCTAGGAATGGTAGAACGATGGGTTCGATGACGGTCTGGATGTACCGTGCACTATTCAGTGTCCCCTCGACGATCACCAGTGGTGTACGGCCAGTGTAGGAGATCGCTCCCCACACCATGATGCCGGGTGTTGGCCCTGTGTGCCTCGGTCGTATGCAGTCCTGATTGTGGCGCTCACCTGCACGGCGCCAAACACGCATACGACCATCATTGGCACCAAGGCAGAAGCGACTCTCATCGCTGAAGACGACACGTCTCCATTCGTCCCTCCATTCACGCCTGTCGCGACACCACTGGAGGCGGGCTGCACGATGTTGGGGCGTGAGCGGAAGACGGCCTAACGGTGTGCGGGACCGTAGCCCAGCTTCATGGAGACGGTTGCGAATGGTCCTCGCCGATACCCCAGGAGCAACAGTGTCCCTAATTTGCAGGGAAGTGGCGGTGCGGTCCCCTACGGCACTGCGTAGGATCCTACGGTCTTGGCGTGCATCTGTGCGTCGCTGCGGTCCGGTCCCAGGTCGACGGGCACGTGCACCTTCCGCCGACCACTGGCGACAACATCGATGTACTGTGGAGACCTCACGCCCCACGTGTTGAGCAATTCGGCGGTATGTCCACCCGGCCTTCCGCATGCCCACTATACGCCCTCGCTCAAAGTCCGTCAACTGCACATACGGTTCACGTCCACGCTGTCGCGGCATGCTACCAGTGTTAAAGACTGCGATGGAGCTCCGTATGCCACGGCAAACTGGCTGACACTGACGGCGGCGGTGCACAAATGCTGCGCAGCTAGCGCCATTCGACGGCCAACACCGCGGTTCCTGGTGTGTCCGCTGTGCCGTGCGTGTGATCATTGCTTGTACAGTCCTCTCGCAGTGTCCGGAGCAAGTATGGTGGGTCTGACACACCGGTGTCAATGTGTTCTTTTTTCCATTTCCAGGAGTGTAGTTTGGACAAGAAGAGAATAGAAGCTTTTGAAATGTGGTGCTACAGAAGAATGCTGAAGGTTAGATGGGTAGATCACATAACTAATGAGGAAGTATTGAATAGGATTGGGGAGAAGAGAAGTTTGTGGCACAACTTGACTAGAAGAAGGGATCGGTTGGTAGGACATGTGTTGAGGCATCAAGGGATCACCAATTTAGTATTGGAGGGCAGCGTGGAGGGTAAAAATCGTAGAGGGAGACCAAGAGCTGAATGCACTAAGCAGATTCAGAAGGATGTAGGTTGCAATAGGTACTGGGAGATGAAGAAGCTTGCACAGGATAGAGTAGCATGGAGAGCTGCATCAAACCAGTCTCAGGACTGAAGACCACAACAACAACAACAACAATGTACATATATTGATGCGCCAAAGCATTACAACCTCCTGCACTGTGGTACACCTTCGGAATGCAATACAGTAGAGATTCTGCGTGATACGGACTCGACGAGCCCTTGGTAGAACTCCGAAGGCATCTGGCACGAGATGTGTACTCACAGGTCACGTAAACTGCGGGCTAACAGCTTGTGGGCGCAGAGCTGCCACCCAATAGAGTCACAATGTGAACCATCAGGTTCATATCAGTCGAATTTGTTGGCCCAAACAAGAACGCCAGTTCACTATCATGCTCTTCAAACCATTAGAGCATGTTTCTGGCCTTGTGACATGGACATTCCAAACGGTTCAAATGGCTCTGAGCACTATGGGACTTAACCTCTGAGATCATCAGTCCAGAACGTAAACTACTTAAACCTAACTAACCTAAGGACATCACACACATCCATGCCCGAGGCAGCATTCTAACCTGCGACCGTAGCGGTCGCGCGGTTCCAGACTGTAGAGGCTAGAAACGCTCGGCCACTCCGGCCGACTCGTAGGGTTTACATGAGGCGAATTTGGTCGCCGAGACATCAACGTGAGTTCACTAATATGTTCCTCAAACAACTGTGGCACAGTTCGGGCTCCGATACATGGACAATTATACTGTTGAAAAATGACATCGCTGTCGAATAAGATATCAAACATGAAGGGATGCAGGTGGTTCGCTGCTGTCAGCTTGTCTCCAATTACTACTACAGGCCTCCAGATACCATGCAAGCGAAGGAGTATGTCTGCCATAGCATAATACTGCTCCCGTTGCGCACTGGACATTTAGAGCCACCGTTCACCTCCATGACGGGGTTGACCACCGACCTACCATAGCAAAAATGTGATTCACCCGAACAGCTGACAGCTTTCCATTGATCGACGTTGGAATGCCGATGGTCCCGTGCCCACAGCAATCGTAATTGACGATGTCGTTGGGTCAACATCTGTACACGTAGGGGTGGTCTGCTGCGGACCTCCATGTTCAACAATGGACGATGAACAGCGTGCTTCGAAACAGTTGTGCGTGCACCAGCATTGTGCCCTTTCGGCAGAGATGCCACAGATCACCATCTGTCCTACTTTACACAGAAGACAAGCTTCCGAAGCCCACGTTCTCTCAAGAGTCGTAGACATCCAACCACGTAGCGCTTGGTGGTAGCTTCTCCGTCCATCCACCTCTTTTCATAGGTGGTCACGACAGTAGCACGTGAACATTCGATTAGGTTCGCCTTTTCGAGGTAGTCGTTTACAGGCTCTGTGTAATAATAACCAGTCATTTATGATAGTCACTTATCTTAATGTATTTCCCCATTTGCAGCCCTTATCTTCGCTAGGATGATCACCTATCCATGTCTGCACCACTTACAAACTTATTTTACCTTGCCAAGTGCCAGCGACCCCACCGCATGGCATCCATCGTCGCGCTGGGCAGTGATCATAGTGTTTCGGCTTATCGGTGTATATCAGGGGCGTTGATTACCCTTTTTCTTCTATTATTTGGCTGCTGAGGATGAGTTGAGCTCGTTGTTCTACATCTACATCTACACTGAAGAGCAAAAGAAACTGTTAAACTGCCTAATATCGTGTAGTACCCCCAAGAGCACGCAGATGGCCGCAAAACGACGTGGCGTGGACTCGTCTAATGTCTGAAGTAGTGCTGGAGGTAACTGACACTGTGAGCCCTGCAGGGCTGTACATAAATCCTTAAGAGTACGAGGTGGTTGAGATCTCTTCTTAATAGCGCGTGGCAAAGCATCCCAGATATGCCCAATAATGTTCATGTCTGGGGAGTTTGGTGGCGAGCGGAAGTGTTTAAACTCAGATAAGTGTTCCTGGAGCCACTCCTTAGCAATACTGGACGTGTGGGGCGTCGCATTTTCCTGCTGGAATTGCCCAACACAGTCGGATTGCACAATGGACGGATGCAGGTGATCAGATAGGATGTTTATGAACGTGTCACCTGCCAGACTCGTATCTAGACGTATCAGGGTCCTATATCACTCCAACTGCACATGCCCCACACCAATCCAAAGCCTCCACCAGCTTGAACAGTCCTTTGCTGATATGCACGGTCATTGGATTCATGAGGCTGTCTCCACACCCGTAAACATCCATCCGCTAGATACGATTTGAAACGAGACTCGTCCGACCAGGCAACATTTTTCCAGTCATCAACAGTCCGGTTTCGGTGTGGACGGGCCCAGGCGAGGCGTAAAGCCTTTGTCGTGCAGTCATCAAGGGTACCCGAGTGAGCCTTCGGCTCCGAAAACCCTTATAGCTGAAGTTTCGTTGAATGGTTCGCACGCTGACACTTTTCGATGGTCCAGCACAGAAATCGTCTGCAATTTGCGGAAGAATTGCACTTCTGTCACGTTGAACGAGTCTCCTCAGTCGTCACTGGTTCCGTTCTTGCAGGATCTTCTTTCGGCCGCAGCGATGTCTGAGATTTGATGCTTGACAGGATTCCTGGTATCCACGGTACACTCGCGAAATGGTCGTACGGGAAAATCCCAACTTCATCGTTACCTCGTAGATGCTGTGTCCCATGGCTCGTGCGCCGACAATAAGACCACGTTACAACTCACTTAAATCTTGATAACCTGCCATTGTAGCAGCAGTACCCGATCTAACGGCTGCACCAGACACTTGTCTTATATGGGCGTTGCCGACCGCAGCGCTGTATTCTGTGTATTTGAATACGCATGCTGCGGCGGGGCGGGGTCGGTCGTCTACGTTTTTGTTAACGCTCTCGTTCAGTCCACCTACCTCGATAGGATTCTTGCCGATGACCCTTCACTCTGTGGTAGCAGAGTAAAGCAGCGTTGATGAAGCCACCACCTAATACATACCACACAGAGGCCACCTAACTCTAGTTGAAAGTCAATCCCTGAATGTTCATGATTAAAAAAAATCGGGCGTTCGGGATCTTCAGTCTACTTGCTTTTAAAATTAGAATAACTCTGCTTTCTATTCATATTGAAACACAAGAAATGGCTATCAAGTCCGTATTTAATATGGTGAAACGTTATCATTCAAAGTTCACTGTCTGTATAACAAATATTCACTTAGAAAGCAGCCAGAATTTTAGTAAGTCCCACCATACTAATTTTCACGTTCTACCAGTCACAGACCCACAACTATTCGCGAGTTAAACATTCGGTCGTTTCAGTTGTCTTCGTAAGAGGTGCTCGCCAAAATATTCCGTGCAGAGCACAAAACACGCCACGCGGAGTTGTTCCTACGACCAGAAAGTTCACACGCTCGTGTCTCTCAAACTATTTAACTTAGAAACCGAACACTTTCCCACGCCCGGGTTCCCGGGTTCGATTCCCGGCGGGGTCAGGGATTTTCTCTGCCTCGTGATGACTGGGTGTTGTGTGATGTCCTTAGGGTAGTTAGGTTTAAGTAGTTCTAAGTTCTAGGGGACTGATGACCATAGATGTTAAGTCCCATAGTGCTCAGAGCCATTTGAACCATTTTGAACCGAACACTTTCATTAAAATGTTTGCAACTTCAGTTGATTCAGTCACGATATGTTCTAACCGAAATTAGCTCACTATTTCCTCATCTTACAGAGTATTTTTAAGGAGCAATCTGACATCGTGTTATCCGTAGCCCGGCTCGCAAGCATCTCCTCTTCGAGGTACTCTCCTATATGCTCACTCCTATTTTCACGCGGGAACAGATTAATTCTCATTGGCTGTTGATCTAAACGACTAATCAGAGCATTCCTTCCAGATCATTATCGCGGCAAATCTTGCCTTATCCAATCACTAATTTGATAGTAATTAATGTCAGCAAAACTTCAAATTCTTGTATTGTGTATAATCAAAATAAACGAAGTGCGAAATATTCATCAAATTGATAAATATACTTATTCCGCCTCTAACTTCCATTCTGGCTACTTTTATACAAAAGCAAGCACACACCGACATACGTCACCTGAATCGTGGTTGCAACATAACTTTCCCACGGATCGTTAGTACAAGGTTTTACGTAAAATGAAATATTAAATTTTAACGTATGTCCTACATACATTCTCTCAATCATTCTCACGCACTAAAACGGCAAAATATAATCAAATAATAATTCTGACCGATTTTTGCATTAAGTAACGCACAGTCTGAAAAAGAAAATTCTAATTAATTGATTTTTATGCACTGATAACCTCCGAATGACTACAAATGATAATGAAAGACAATCTGATATGGTTCCTAACTTCGTTTTAAAAAACAAACGTAGGTTTAAGGAGTTTTAGGTAATTCTCTTTATCTCCAAAAGTACAATAAACAGAAATCTGAAATTTTGACAGCATCATTCCATTAATAACAAAAGACTCTGTACCACATTTGAACAAAATCGGATAATAACTAATATGGATTATTTAGATTCGTAGAGGATATGAATCTTCGTATCGACTGAAACTTACTCTATCAGTTCTCATGGCAGGCAGCGTCAGCTGTGCTGTGAGCAAAGCGAAAACAAACATAGCCATCCTGCAGCCACAGTACTAGACGGCTGCGTGCCTTGCTGCAACGAATGTCATGTCGTAATAACTTGGTGCGTTACAATACCTATACCAGTTTCTTTGGCACTTCAATGTACATCTACGCGGATACTCTGCAAATCACATTTAACCCATGATCACTCGCGTTGTTAGAAAAAATCTAATATTTATAATTTTAGTTAGATATTCCAGCACATTTCAAAGCTAATGAACTGACGATCAAGAAATGCTCTCTTTCATATCCCGTGCTTCAGTTAGTCTGAGATTCGTAGCTAAATTTCAACGATAGCTTGGTAGTTGTGCCATTATTTGCAGTGGTGCGCTCTGTTAGATTTTTTCTAGCACGGAAGTCTCTACGTAACAAATACTTCTCCTTTCGTGGAATGCCGCCTTGCTTCACTTTTAGTTTTTTTCTTGTACATATAACATGTGGCTATGTTCGTTTGTTTTCTCCTGAATGTGTTCAGCGTATGTTGCGTCTTTTATAAGAAAAGTAAGTATTTTTATTGGGTTTTACGAATTGAATGAAGAAATTGTTTGTACAGGGTACACGACATTCTCTGTCGGAGATGAAAATCTACAAAACTTTTCAGGGAAGTAGTCATGTCAGAGGAACAGATATTGTAGCTAGATGAACCACTAAACGACGATATTTACATACAGATTGTGTCATCAGATACTGACGCACGCTCTGAGCATGAAGAGGTCAATACTGCAACGCTTCAGTCAGACAGCGAATCTGGTACGTGTGCTACAGCTGTTTCTCAATATACAGATTGTGAAACATTTCGTGGTAAGGATGGAATAACAGAATGGTTGAAGCAACACGCTCCTCCAGCAAAAACTGCCCGTCAGAATATTGTAACACAGCTTCCAGGTGTGAAAGGTGTTGCAAAAAGTTCGAAAACAGCTTTGGAATGCTGGAAATAATTTTTTCCAGATAGTGTAATTGGTCGTGGAATACACAAACTAAGAACTTGACAGAATGGCAGCATATTATTCATGAAGTGTTCGACACTGCACACGGACAGATTTTGAAGAGTTATCTGCCTTACTTGGTATATTATATCTCGCAGTAGTGAAGAAGGCACAGCATCTCAATACTGATGAGCTATGCGCCACTGATGGATTTCTTTATTGCGTCGATGAGCAAACGAAGGTTCCACACACTTCTCCAAGCTATACGTTTTGACGACGAATCTACGAGAGCTCAGATAAAGGAAGCAGATAATCTGGCACCTATTAGAGAAATATTTGACGAATTTGTGGATGTTTACAAGAAGAGGTATAGTGCCGCTGCATTGACAACGATAGGCGAGATGTTAGAACCGTTCCGTGGAAGATGCAAATTCAGTGGGTATATAACAAACAAGCCTGCAAAATATGGCATCAAGGTATATGCGCTCTGCGATGCCAGAACGTTTTATACGCTACATATGGAAGTTGTTGTTGTTGTGGTCTTCAGTCCTGAGACTGGTTTGATGCACCTCTTCATGCTACTCTATCCTGTGCAAGCTTCTTCATCTCCCAGTACCTACTGCAACCTACATCCTTCTGAATCTGTTTAGTGTATTCAACTCTTGGTCTCCCTCTACAATTTTGACCCTCCAGGCTGCCCTCCAATACTAAAATGGTGATCCCTTGATGCCTTAGAACATGTCCTACCAACCAATCCCTTCTTCTAGTCAAGTTGTGCCACAAACTTCTCTTCTCTCCAATTCTATTCAATACTTCCTCGTTAGTTATGTGATCTACCCATCCAATCTTCAGCATTCTTCTGTAGCACCACATTTCGAAAGCTTCTATTCTCTTCTTGTCCAAATTATTTATCGTCCACGTTTCACTTCCATACATGGCTACACTCCATACAAATACTTTTAGGAACGACTTCCTGACACTTAAATCTATACTCGATGTTAACAAATTTCTCTCTTCAGAAATGTTTTCCTTGCCATTGCCAGTCTACATTTTATATCCTCTCTACTTCGACCATCATCAGTTATTTTGCTCCCCAAATAACAAAATTCATTTACTACTTTAAGCGTCTCATTTCCTAATCTAATTCCCGATTTAATTCGGCTATATTCCATTATCCTCGTTTTGCTGTTATTGATGTTCATCTTATATCCTCCTTTCAAGACACTGTCAATTCCGTTCAGCTGCTCTTCCAGGTCCTTTGCTCTCTCTTACAGAATTACGATGTCATCGGCGAACCTCAAAGATTTTATTTATTCTCCATGGATTTTAATTCCTACTCCGAATTTTTCTTTTGTTTCCTTTACTGCTTGCTCAATATACAGGGGAGAGGCTACAACCCTGTCTCACTCCCTTCCCAACCACTGCTTCCCTTTCATGCCCGTCGACTCTTATAACTGCCATCTGGTTTCTGTACAAATTGTAAATAGCATTTCGCTCCCTGTATTTTACCCCTGCTTTCTCTAAGTCTACAAATTCTAGATACGTAGGTTTGCCTTCCCTTAATCTATTTTCTAAGATAAGTCGTAGGGTCAGTACTGCCTTACGTGTTTCAACATTTCTATGGAATCCAAATTGATCATCCCCGAGGTCAAATTCTACCAGTTTTTCCATTCGTCTGTAAAGAATTCGCGTTAGTAATTTGCAGCCGCGGCTTATGTGCAGGCAAACAGCCTACTGGGCCATATCAAGAACCCAATGACGCAGAGAATGTGGTGTTGCGATTGATTCGACCGATTGACAAAACAGGCTGAAACGTGACGGACAGTTATTTTACATCTATACCATTGGCTAACAAACCGTACGCCAATAAACGACTCACAGTAGTAGGTACTCTAACGAAGAATAAAAGAGAAATTCCACCGGAACTTGGTGGACGTAAAGTGTAGGCAACTGAACAGCAGCATATTCGCATTTGGAGCAAAACAAAGCAACAACTACTTGATTTGCTCATACGTCCCAAAAAAGAAACAGAAAAAGAATGTTCTAATGTTATCCACCATGCACAGCGATGATGCTATAGACGCTGACTGTGCCGAAGCGAACAACCCTGAAGTCATTACATTTCACAGTCTCACAAAAGGAGGTATAGATGTCGTCGACCGTTTGAAATCAGAATATTCTGTTTAAAGAATAATCATCCGCTGGCCCCTTACACTGTTTTTCAGCTTGTTGAACATCGGAGCAATAAATGATCAAATAATACATAAGATAAACACAAATGACTTAATTCCACGGAGAAGATTCATCACAAAACAGTATGCGCTTACAGAAGCCCACATGATCAAACGCATGTCGATTCCGAGGATATCACTTCGCTTGAAGGGGAAAATAAAAGATGTTGTACACATATGCAAACTACCGACAGCTAAAGAAGAAAATGAATCAAGAGAAAAAACAAGATGTCACTGCTGCCCTAAAAGGAAAACAGATTCACACAACATCGCTGCTATCATTGTTCCAGGCCTATCTGTAAAGAACATACATCTACATGGATAATCTGCAAATCACATTTAAGTGCCTGGCAGAGGGTTCATCGAACCACCTTCACAATTCTCTATTATTCCAATCTCGTATAGCGCGCGGAAAGAATGAACACCTATATCTTCCCGTACGAGCTCTGATTTCCCTTATTTTATCATGGTGATCGTTCCTCCATATGTAGGTCGGTGACAACAAAATATTTTCGCATTCGGAGGAGAAAGTTGGTGATTGGAATTTCGTGAGAAGATTCCGTCGCAACGAAAAACGCCTTTCTTTTATTGATGTCCAGCCCAAATCCTGTATCATTTCTGTTGTGACTGACAATTCGCAATTTTTCACAAACAGAACTTTTATTGATGTAAGTTCACAAGGCTGAAGACTAAACATACAAACGAAAGGTAACAATAAGGAAAGAAGTCTCCTAATTGAGGCAAACAAAAGTTCACTTCTAATTTTCCACAAAGGTTCGTGGTAGCACACACACACACTAGTAACAGTCCAATTCCGAGACGAAGACATAATCTTCAACGGTCGCAGTACATAATGTCGGCATACGGCGTGAACTGAACTTTGGGGCTTGTTCTAGCCACTATATAGCTGTTTTGGCGTAGTGATACTTCCTACAGGCCGTGGCTCGAGCTCCTCCTGCAGGAAGTAGTGCTCGGAATGTCTGTTTCCATTATCTTGTATGTAAATAGCCGGTGTTTACCATGGTACTTTTCGTACGCCTTGGGATAGACAACCTCGTCCTCTGTGGTGTAAAATGGGTTGCCGTCCCTCAGGGGCAATCTTGGCTCCGGTATAACAATTTCTGTGACACTCTCTCCCATGTTTCGCGATAATGAAAAACGTGCTGCCTTTCTTTGAACTTTTTCGATGTACTCCGTCAGTCCTATCTGGTAAGGATCCCACACCGCGCAGCAGTATTGTAAGAGGACGAACAAGCGTAGTGTAGGCAGTCTCCTTAGTAGATCTGTTACATTTTCTAAGTGTCCCGCCAATAAAATGCAGTCTTTGGTTAGCCTTCCCCACAACATCGAGTGTTTTTATTGCCAGGAGTGTATGTCACAAGAAGCCATATCTGAATCTGACGAGTAAAAGGGACTGTGGTTAACCTTAATTTATCACTTGCTATAAATATTACGAACTGCTGTTCACACGGGTGTTGTAGTTGTAATGAAAGAAGTTTGTGAAACCTTTGCACGTTGAAATATTTTTAAGTTTAGCAAATTACATGTTCCATACCATGTTTATACTAATTTATAATGCTTTGGTAATAATAAAGAAAGAATTTATTGTATAAATGTGTCTTTGTCTGGCATAAAGAGATAAAAAAGGTGAAAGATCTCGCTGTTAGAAAAGATCTAACACAGGAGTTATCGCGCGACAACAATATACGCGAGCGACCGCCTGTTAAACGCCTGGCAGAGGCATCTATTATTCTAATTTCGAACAGCGCGCGTAAAAAACGAACATCTATATCTTTCCGTGCGATCTCTGATTTCCTTTATTTTATTATAATGATCGTTTCTCACTACATAGGTCGGCGTCATCATCATATTTTCGCATTCCGCGGAGAAAGTTGGTCATTGAAACTTCGGGAGGAGATTCCGCAGGAACCGAAATACGTATTTGTTTTATTGATGTCCATCCCAAATCCCTTAACATGTCAGTGACACTCTCTCCCCTACTTCGCGATAATACAAAACGTGCTGCCCTTCTCTGAACTTTCTCGGTGTACTTCGTTAATCCTATCTGACACGATCCCAGACTATGCAGCAATACTGCAAAAGAGAACGGACAAGAGTAGTGTAGGCAGTCTCTTTAGTAGATCTTTTAAATTTTTTAAGTGTTCTGCCAATAAAACGGAGTCTTTGGTTTGCCTCCCTCATAACATTTTCTATGTATTCTTTCCAATTTAAGTTGTTTTTAATTGTAATTCCTAGGTATTTAGTTGAATTTACGGCCTTTATATTTGACTATTACTAACACTTCTGTAGATGGAGTTAATCTGTTGCTCACTCATTTAAAGAAGGTGAAACAGTTAGGATCCGTCGGCTGTGATGAACAATTCTAGATGTATCTGATACAATAGATTCTTTAGAAGTTTTCTATTTTTGCAGTTCTGTCGTATTCCATTCTGCAACCAAATATCATCCTAAATTTCTATTTAGCTGCGTTGACAGAATTGGATTGTTATCAGTCAATAGTTTAATGCGTCTTGAAACATAATGGCTTTACTGAACTCATTAGCTACGCTAGATTCGCGCACCTTCCCTGTATGTATCGAATAGTTAGTCAATTTTTGAATTAGAAAAACTGGGGGCATTTTGACACTTGTTTGTCTGTGACTGTGACGAAAATGCAGTTATTATTTATGGAAGAAACCAGTCACACACGATTATTAATTGAAATGTTCTTATTGCTTATATGAAAATAGTTACTAAAAGAAAGGAAATCATAAATTAATCATTTGACTTCTACAGTATACATTACTTCAGTAATTGTACGAGCGCTACAGTGTAAATGTAAATCTACTTTATTTTAATGCAACGTAAAATATTCTGACTTGAAACATTATTAGATTTAGTTTTGTAAATCAGTTTTGCTATTTCTTATAATTTCTGTTTTTAAGAGGACATGAAAATCAAGATCCCCAAGTTTTACGTTTGTACGTTTACTGCCCCATTACGTTCTAACTTCTATAGAATTACTTTTTGCCTTCGATAAGTAAAAGTATTTCTTGAAAGTCAAATTATTATGATAAATATGAGATAACTAACGCAAATATGTACTATCTGATTGTGTCTCTAGGACGGTCCAAAATTTCTTCGTCACTCATTTTTGCTACTACTACTTACGAAGAAATAACTGAAGGCTTTTTGTTCTAGAGTAGATCCAACAAAGGAAAGGATATGCCACACACACACACACACAAAATCTTAAAATCAAGATCTGCTCAAGTCTTAAATCTCACGCGTAAAACCAGAGTGCAGTATGTCACCTGTTCTGTTATTACTCTGCAAATTCTCTGTGCATTTGTACGCGTAATAGTTCCTACAGTCTTCCAGTGACGTTTCGGCTCCCGTGCTACAATCTTAAGTACTTTGGAGCCGAACCAGCCTCAAGAAAAAAAAATCCGTTAGCAGAATCTAAAGGTTAGAAGACGATAGCAGACACTATTATGTACGCTACTGGCCATTAAAATTGCTACGCCAAGAAGAAATGCAGATGATAAACGGATATTCATTAGACAAATATATTATACTAGAACTGACATGTGATTACATTTTCACGCAATTTGGGTGCATAGATCCTGAGAAATCAGTACCCAGAACAATCACCTGTGACCGTAATAACGGCCATGCTACGACTGACCATTGAGTCAAACAGAGCTTGGATGGCGTGTACAGGTACAGCTGCCCATGCAGCTTCCACACGATACCACAGTTCATCAAGATTAGTGACTGGCGTATTGTGACGAGTCAGTTGCTCGGCCACCATTGACCACACGTTTTCAATTGGTAAGAGATCTGGAGAACGTGCTGGCCAGGTCAACAGTCGAACATTTTCTGTATCCAGAACGGCCCGTACAGGACATGCAACATGCGGTCGTGTAGTATCCTGCTGAAATGTAGGGTTTCGCAGGGATCGAATGAAAGGTAGAGCCACGGGTCGTAACACATCTGAAATGTAACGTCCACTGTTCAAAGTGCCGTCATTGCGAACAAGAAGTGACCGAGACGTGTAACCAATGGCACCCCATACCATCACGCCGGGTGATTCGCCAGTATGGCGATGACGAATACGCTCTTCCAATGTGCGTTCACCGCGATGTCGCCAAACACGGATGCGACCATCATGATGTTGTAAACAGAAGCTGGGTTCATCCGAAAAACTGACGTTTTGCCATTCGTGCACCTAGTTTCGTCGTTGATTACGCCATCGCAGGCTGTCCTGTCTGTGATGCAGTGTCAAGGGTAATCGCTGCCATGGTCTCCGAGCTAATAGTCCATGATGCTGCAAACGTCCTCGAACTGTTCGTGCAGATGGTTGTTGTCTTGCAAACGTCACCATCTGTTGACTCAGGGATCGAGACGTGACTGCATGATCCGTTACAGCCATGCGGATAAGATGCCTGTCATCTAGACTGCTAGTGATACGAGGTCGTTGGGATCCAGCTCGGCGTTCCGTATTACCCTCCTGAACCCACCGATTCCATATTCTGCTAACAGTCATTGGATCTTGACCAACGCGAGCAGCAATGTCGCGATACGATAAACAGCAATCGCGATAGGCTACAAGCCGACCTTTATCAAAGTCGGAAGCGTGACGGTGCGCATGTCTCCTCCTTACACGAGGCATCACAACAACGTTTCACCAAGCAACGCCGCTCAACTGCTGTTTATGTATGAGAAATCGGCTGGAAACTTTCCTCATGTCAGCACGTTGTAGGTGTCGCCACCGGCGCCAGCCTTGTGTGAATGGTCTTAAAAGCTAAACATTTGCATATCACAGCATCTTCTTCCCGTCGTTTAAATTTAGCGTTTGTAGCACGTCATTTTCTTGGTGTAGCAATTTTAATGCCCAGTAGTGTAGTAAGACAAACCAGTAATTATTATGATATGTTAAAGAGGCATTGAATACCTCCACTTAAATTACATATGTGACATTTCGCGAATATCTTGGACAGATGGCTCTGTAGTCTGGAATAAATTCAGTTATGTACTTCTTATTTTAGGTCAGTATAAAAAGAATGAGCTGTCACCACTTCTCAAGTGACCTCGCAGCCGAGCCGGCGCTAGACCGCGATCCCTCTTCCACCCTCCCTCCTCCGCGGTCCTTACGCAACACAGAGCAGCTCCCTGGTAGTGAAGCCGCCCCTGCAACAGGCCACAGCGCCCAGTATCCGATGGCGCAGCGTCTGCTGCTGCTGCTTGTTAACGGCGCTCTAATGGCCAGAGCTGCCTCTCGCTACAGAAAATCTCTTCACCTCCGCGGTACCAGCTCTTCCTAGAAGAGCGGCCATATATTTTCAGCCAGTCATCTAATAGGCCCTTCTTAGCGGTACTGTAAGCACCAATAACGTGACGTAAATGGTGGAGATTGGGTAAGCTTACACGCACAGTGCCGCTTGTTAGATGTCATGCGTCGGTCTTCAGGCAGCACCAATTAAGTTCCTGTTGTAATTTCATCCCTCACGTTTCGAAATGCCTTTCTTATATCATACATTGTTAGCAGGAAAAGGATGTCTTATTCTGCTGGCTTTCTTTTACGTTTACTTTCAATATTTGAATACGATTATTACACTCATTAGCAAGGTAAAGCTCATGGAAATTCCGTGAAGAACTACATTCTCCGTATCATTCACACCTAAATTCCTGAAGGAGCATACACATTTATGAAAGTCAGTTATTATGTAAAACAATAAGTACAGAACTCAAATGCGGTGTCCGTGATTAAGTCTCATTTTTTGTTTCGTGCTAACGACATGGAAACTACTTGTCACCTCTTAAGTCATTCTCTCTCCAAACAATTTCAGTAGACTGAAAATTCTTGATTTAGTTTCCTATTGTTTGTGTGAACATCTTTCAATACAAAACATTCGCTTGCAATATTGCAAGTCGACATTTTGTACAAAGACGCTTCTGAATGATACTATTTCTGTCCCTTCATATACAAGGTGCTCCATTGATAGTGACCGGGCCAAGTATCTCACGAAAGAAGCATCAAACGTAAAAACTACAAAGAACGAAACTCGTCTAGCTTGAAGGGGAAAACCAGATGGCGCTATGGTTGGCCCGCTAAATGGCACTGCCATAGGTCAAACGGATATCAACTGTGTTTTTTTGTTTTTTTTTTATAGGAACCCTCACTTTTAATTACATGTTCTTGTAGTACGTACAGAAATATGAATGTTTTAGTTGGACCACTTTTTTCGCATTGTGATAGATGGCGCTGTAATAGTCGCAAACGTATAAGCATGTAGTATCACGCAACATTCCGCCAGTGCGGACGGTATTTGCTTCGTGATACATTACCCGTGTTAAAATGGACCGTTTACGAATTGCGGAAATGGTCGATATCGTGTTGTTGTATGGGTATTGTGATCAAAATACCCAACGGGCGTGTGCTATGTATGCTGTTCGGTATCCTGGACGACATCATCCAAGTGTCCGGACCGTTCGCATATAGTTACGTTATTTAAGGAAACAGGAAGTGTTCAGCCACATGTGAAACGTCAACCACGACCTGCAACAAATGATATAGTTCAAGTAAGTGATTTAGCTGCTGTTGTGGCTAATCCGCACATCAGTAGCAGACGAATTGCGAAAGAATCGGGAATCTCTAAAAAGTTGGTGTTGAGAATGCTACATCTACATCGATTGCACCCGTACCATATTTCTATGCACCAGGAATTGCATGGCGACGACTTTGAATGTCGTGTACAGTTCTGCCACTGGGCACAAGAGAAATTACGGGACGATGACAGATTTTTTGCACGCGTTCTATTTAGCGACGAAGCGTCATTCACAAACAGCGGTAACGTAAACCGGCATAATACGCACTATTGGGCAACGGAAAATCCACGATGGCTGCGACAAGTGGAACATCAGCGACCTTGGCGGATTAATGTATGGTGCGGCATTATGGACGAAGGATAATTGGCCCCAATTTTATCGATGGCAATCTAAATGGTGCAATGTATGCTGATTTCCTACGTAATGTTCTACCGATGATACTACAAGATGTTTCACTGCATGACAGAATGGCGATGTACTTCCGGAATGATGGATGTCCGGCACATAGCTCGCGTGCAGTTGAAGCAGTATTGAATAGCATATTTCATGACAGGTGGATTGGTCGTCGAAGCACCATACCATGGCCCGCACGTTCACCGGATCTGACGTCCCCGGATTCCTTTCTGTGGGGAAAGTTGAAGGATATTTGCTGTCGTCATCAACGGACAACGCCTGACAACTTACGTCAGCGCATTGGCTATGCATGTACGAACATTACAGAAGGCGAACTATTCGCTGTTGAGAGGAATGTCGTTACACGTGTTGCCAAATGCATTGAGGTTGACGGACATCATTTTGAGCATTTATTGCATTAATGCGGTATTTACAGGTAATCACGCTGTAACGGCATGCGTTCTCAGAAATGATAAGTTCACAAAGGTACATGTATCACATTGGAACAGCCGAAATACAATGTTCAAACGTACCTACGTTGTGTATTTTAATTTAACAAACCTACCTGTTACCAAATTTTCGTCTAAAATTGTGAGCCATATGTTTGTGACTATTACAGCGCCATCTGTCACAAAGCGAAAAAAGTAGTCCAACTAAACCCTTCATATTTCTTTACGTACTACACGAATATGTAATAAAAATGGGGGTTCCTATTTTAAAAAACGCAGTTGACATCCGTTTGACCTATGGCAGCGCCATCTAGCGTTCCAACCATAGCGCCATCTGGTTTCCCCCTTCAAGCTAGAGAAGTTTCGTTCTTTGTAGTTTTTTCGTTTGACTCTTATTTCGTGAGATATTTGGCCCGGTCACGATCAATGGACCAACCTCTATATAAATACAGATAATAATTTATTTTGGCAGAAATATTCGTATGATGAATGACTAGAGTTTTTTTTTTTTTTCCTCTTGCGTTTTCGAAATTCTGCTGGATTTACATCGATTAGCGTTACCATTACCTATCAAATGTAAAATTCATCCGTGGCGAAAAATGGTTCAGTTTCTTGTGAACAAATTATCAGACATTGGAGACGCCTCATAATATGTCAGAAGTCAAACAATCTCGTAGTTTCCACGTATTGTGATGTCTACCACATCCTACAGAGTTCGTTGTAATCGACGCTAGTTTAAACTACAAGTAGAATTACACGGAATAATTTCATTTTGTTTGTGTTTGAATAACTAAATGTGAGGCGTAGCTGCCTAAATAGAGTATCGTCATCATAGTACCATAAGGCCACCTATAGATGTATTAATGGGACACAGAAATAGCAGTGACTGTCACAGAAAGGTAGTGTTATCGAGCAGAATACATACAGTATACAGAATACTGACATCTGTCATGATCAAGTCAACAGAAGACAGACATCTGGAAGATCAGTTCCGGAGGTACCAACCCTCCCAGTGGTTTTCGATTTCATTTTTGCTCCATCTTCAGTCTACTGACTCGTTTGTTGTTGCTCGCCACGAATGCCTCTGCTGTGCCAACCGTTTAATCTCAGAGTAGCACTTGCAACCTATGTCCTCAAATATTTGTTGGATGTACTCCAATCTGTGTCTCCCTGTACAGTTTTTACGCTCTACATCTCTCTCTAGTACAGGGGAAGTTATTCCCTGACATGTTAACACATGTCCTGTCATCCTTTCCCTTGTTCTTGTCAGCGTATTTCATATTTTCCTTTCTTTACCGATTCTGCGGAGAACTTCTTTATTCCTTGTTTTACCAGTTCACCTAATTTTCAACACTCTTCTGTAGCACCAGAACTCAAAAGCGTCAATTCTATTCTGTTTCGGTTTTCCAACAGTTAATGATCCGCTACCAAACAATGTTGCGCTCCAAATGCACATGCTCAGAAATGTTTCCCTGAAATTATGATTTATGTTTCATACAGGTAAACTCATTAGACTGCTCATTCCATAGACCAGATTCTGTAATTCTGCACTTCCACAGCTACTAACAAAGCTCTCACCGAATCTTGCCACTGACATCCTTTCACTCTGAATTTTAATCCCACCCTTCAGTCTTTTTTCCTTTCCGTCATTGTTCTTCGATGTGTAGACTGAACGGTAGGGGCCAAAAACGGCATCTTTGGCTAACACCCTTTTAATCCTAGCACTTCGTTCTTGTTCTTCCAGTCTTATTGTTCCTTCTCGGTTCTTGTACGTCTTTCCCTGCAGCTTACTCCTATTTTTCTCCAAATTTTGAACATCTTGCACCATCTTACATTGTCGAACGGTTTTTGCAAGTCGACAAATCATATGAATGTGCCTTGGTTTTTCTTCATTCTCGCTTCCAGTATCAAGCCCAAGATCAGCACTAACTGCCTGATTCCTTTACCTTCCTATACCGAAAGTGATTGTCATGTAACAGATCCTCAATTGTCATTCCCATTATTTTGTATGTTACTCTTGTCAGAACTTGGATGCGTGAGCTGTTAACCTGATTGTGTGGTAGCTCTTATATCTCTTGCTACCGTCGGAACTGCGTCGATCATATTTTCCCAAAAATCCGATGGTTTGTCGCCAAATCTTGTAGATTCTACACCCAACTCGAATAGTCGTTTAGTTGCCACTTTCCCGAACGATTTTAGAAATTCCTTTCCAATGGTGTCTACTTTGTCTTATTTGATTTCAAGTTAACCAAAGCTCTTTTAAATTCTGACTCTAATAGTGGGTACTCTACCTCTTCCATATCATCTCCATTTTTTTCTTCTGTCACACCATCAGATAGTTCCTACCCCTCATAGAGACCTTCAATGTACTATTTCTACTTGTCCACTCTCTCCACAGCGAAATACCTATTGCACATTTAATGTTGCCTCCCTTGCTGTTAATTTTATCGACGACTGTTTTGACTTTTCTATAGGCTTCTCTGAGTTAGTCCTTCTGATGACCTTTTACTTTTCGATTTCTTTATATCTTTGCTACAGCCATTTCAGCTTCCCTGTCGGGAAATTCATGTTTATTTCGCTCTTAAGAGATTTATGTCGCTGTATTTCTGTCTTTCTCCGAACATTTTTGTGCTTCCTTCGTTCGTTGATCAATTGTTCTGTTACCCAATGTTTCTTGCAGTTACCTTCCTTGTACCCATGTTTGTTTGTCCAAAATCTCCTTTTGCTCTTTTTAGAGATGCCCTCTCATCCTCAACTTAATTGCCTACTCTGATTGCAGTATCCACATCTTTAGCGAACTTCAAGTGCGTCTCATCATACCTCATTATATCAGTATCCGAATTCTTTCACCATTTATCCCTTCGGACGACGCTCTTAAACTTCAATCTGCTCATCGTCATTACCAGATTATGATCTCGTATGTGCTCCTGGGTGTGCCTCAGAGCCTAGTATCTAATTTCGGAATCCAGATGGAATGTTCCCGTGTCTCTGGGCCTTTTCGAAATATATGTCCGCCACTTCTGAAAAGGTGAAATTTATAGTGAAACTAAATTAGTCTTTCTCCTCTTTCCTTGCTGCTACCAGCCTCATATTCGCCTGTAAACATCGTTCTGCTCTTTCCCCTACAACCGCATTTCAGTCGCCAAATATTATTATATTTTCATCTCTCTTACCCATTCAGTGCCGTCATATACTTTCCCTATCCATTAATCTCCTGCTTGTGACCTTGGCATGTATACCTGAACTATTGTTGTCGGTCTTGGTTTGCTGTTGACTCTCATGCGAATAATCCTGTCACTGAACTGCTCACAGTAACTCACACTTTTCCCTATTTTCCTGTTTATAACGAATCCTATTCCTATTATAGCATTTTCTGCTGCGGTTGACATTACCGTATATTCGTCTGAACAGAAATATTAGTCTTCTTTCCGTTTCACTTCACTGACGCCCATTATACCTATATTTAGCCTATGTATATCCCTTTTCAGAGTTTCTAGCTCCCCTACCTCGTCCAAAATTCCGACACTCCACGCCCCGACTCGTACAATGTTTCCATTTCGTTGGGTTCACCCTTTTCTCTCCTTGGCAGTCCCTTCCCGGAGATTCGAATGGAAGACTACGCAGGAATCTTTTGGCAGTTACGTGTTTCAGTTACTGGCCACATGTGCTGTGGATACAACTTACGATTCTTTAATGCAGTTGTTTCCATTGCTTTTCGCATGCTCATGCTGTTGGAAATTGCTGATTCTTCCGAATTTTAAGAGTAGTTTCCCACTCTAAAGGCGAGAGAGTGCCCCGGATCGCTGTCCGCTAGTCCGCCCTCTTTGTCAAGGCCGTTGGCGGAACGAGGGTGACTTCATTATGACAGAATTCTTCGCCTCCCACTACTAATGAATTTCGTCCAAAATGTAGCCAGTGCCTAGGTTCGAACCCAGGACTTCGATCCATTTCATTACCAGCAGATGCTACCCCCTTTTTTTTAAATCTGCCCTTAGTTAAGTGCAGATTTTATATTTTCGTCGTAAATATAAAATGGTTCAAATGGCTTTGAGCTCTATGGGACTTAACTTCTGAGGTCATCAGTCCCCTAGAACTTAGAACTATTTAAACCTAACTAACCTAAGGACATCACACACATCCATGCCCGAGGCAGGATTCGAACCTGCGACCGTAGCGGCCGCGCGGTTCCACACTGTAGCGCCTAGAACCGCTAGGCCACTCCAGACGTAAATATCCAAAGTACCTTTACAACTAAGGTCTGGGTGTTTAAACATGTTTATTCGCCTCATTTATCTCTGTCATGTGGTCCACTGTTTGTCATGTACCTTTGGTTTTATGGATTTGACTCATACACTGACGGGAAAAAAACAGCAGCAACAAACGCGAGTTATGCGACATGTACGGAAATTGGTAGGTGTGTTTCTACATCTGAAAGATGATATCAGTTCAAATTTCACGCCAGTCACTTAAAAGTGGCGCTAGTAGCACCATTATGAGGATACAAATCAGGTTCGCTTTAAATACACGCTCGAAGGGTCGTGAGCGTTAATTATCTTTGAGACTGGACTTACTGAGTTGTGTATAATGGCCATGAGAAGTTAGGTTATTCATTTTATTCGTTATTGTTCGTGAAACTTGGTCTAGGCTGACGTCACGTCACACCCGTTCACGTTCATGGTCGATTTCTTCACTCATGTTTTACAAGCTACCGCTTACGCACCCCTAGACCACGGGTTCTGGCCTTTTAATTTCGTGAGAGTCTCAAAACGTAATGAAGGCTCCAAACCATTAAAGGTTTTAGACAGTTGCACTTAGCCATCTCCTAGTTACCGGGTGATACACTGGCGCAGCTAGAAGCGCTTTGTTTGACAGAGAGTGACACGCGGGTTCTGGCACAGCCGGGCATAGCACGCGAAGGGGCGGCTTGCAGAGTTTCGTATTTGACCAGTAGACGACACACCAGCCTTTATCATTGGTCAGATATAAAGACGACGAAGTAGGCCGTCAGATAGGTTACTACGAGTGGTTTTACCCAGACGAGCGGCCGTCGCAGGTGAACGTAAGTTGTTCAAGTGCCTCCAGCAACACTCAAAAATTAATATTATTGTAGAGTCTTGAATTGAGGATATAAGATGAACATCAAGAAAAGCAAAACGAGGATAATGGAATGTAGTCGAATTAAGTCGGGTGATGCTGAGGGAATTAGATTAGGAAATGAGACTCTTAAAGTAGTAAAGAAGTTTTGCTATATGGGGAGCAAAATAACTGATGATGGTCGAAGTAGAGAGGATATAAAATGTAGACTGGCAATGGCAAGGAAAGCGTTTCTGAAGAAGAGAAATTTGTTAACATCGAGTATAGATTTAAGTGTCAGGAAGCCGTTTCTGAAAGTGTTTGTATGGAGTGTAGCCATGTATGGAAGTGAAACATGGACGATAAATAGTTTGGACAAGAAGAGAATAGAAGCTTTCGAAATGTGGTGCTACAGAAGAATGCTGAAGATTAGATGGGTAGATCACATAACTAATGAAGAGGTAGTGAATAGAATTGGAGAGAAGAGGAGTTTGTGGCACAACTTGACTAGAAGAAGGGATCGGTTGCTAGGTCATGTTCTGAGGCATCAAGGGATCATCAATTTAGTGTTGGAGGGCAGCGTGGAGGGTAAAAATCGTAGAGGGAGACCAAGAGATGAATTCACTAAGCAGATTCAGAAGGATGTAGGTTGTAGTAGTTACTGGGAGATGAAGGAGCTTGCACAGGATTAGAGTAGCATGGAGAGCTGCATCAAACCAGTCTCAGGACTGAAGACCACAACAACAACAACATTGTAGAGTCATGAAATTTCTGGGATACGTTTGTATAGGTAACATAATGAAGAGATTAACGTTGCAAGATCACAGTAAATGCGAGAGAATCAATTGTAAATGTGAAAAGTTGGTACAATAATAACCGGTGTAACCGCCAGAATGTTAAATGCAACCACGCAAACGTGCATGCACTGTGTTGTACAGGTGCCGGATGTCAGTTTGTGGGATGGAATTCCATGCCTGTTGCATTTGGTCGGTCAGTATAGGGATGGTTAACCCTCTTTCCGGATGACGCTGGAGTTGTAGTCCGATGATGTCCCATATGTGCTCGACTGAAGACAGATTTGGTGATCCAGCAGGCCAAGGCAATTTGTTGACATATTGGATTACAACAGCGGTGTGTGGGCGAGCGTTATGTTACTGAAAAACACCTCCTGGAATGCTGATCAGGAATGGCTGCACAACAGATTGAATCATGAGATTGGCGTACAATTTCGCAGTCAGGGTGCGTGGGGTAACCACGAGACTGCTCTTGGTGTCACATGTAATCGCATCCCAATCCGTAACTCCAGGTGAAGTCCCAGTGCGTCTGGTACCCAGACAGGTTGGTTCCAGGCTCTCTACTGGCCCCCTAGTAACAAACACTGGGCCATCACTGGCATCGAAGCAGGACCAGATTTCATCAGAAAACGCAACAGACCACTACCCTGACCTCCAATGGGCTCTCGTATTGCTGCTGCAGATGCAGTACAATGTGCCGGATCCAAACATCAAACAGGATGGTCTTCCCTCTTGGTAGTGCCATGTGGCCTCCCAGAGCCCGCTCTTCTTGCGACCGTGCATTCTCACGACCACCGCTGCCAACAGTCACGTGCAGTGGCTTCATTCCTACCAAGTGTTTCTGCAATATCGCAGAAGGAACATCTAACTTCTCATAGTTCTTTTACACGACCAAAATGGTTCAAATGGCTCTGAGCAGTATGCGACTTAACATCTGAGGTCATCAGTCCCCTAGACTTACAACTACTTGAACCTAACTAACCTAAAGACATCACACACATCCATGCCCGAGGCAGGATTGGAACCTGCGACCGTAGCAGCAGCGCGGTTCCGGACTAAAGCGCCTAGAACCGATCGGCCATAACGGCCGGCTTCACACGACCACATTCAAATTCAGTAAGGTGTTGATAATGGTGTCTTTGCTGCCTTGGAGGCATTCTACACTATCATCAACTCACCACGTCCAGTCTCAAAGGTAATTAACGCCCACGACCCTTACAGCGTTTATTTAAAGCGAACCTGATAGGCATTCTCCTAATGGTGCTACTAGCGCCACTTTTAACTGACTGGCGCAAAATTTGAATTGATATCATCTTTCAGATGTAGAAACACACCTACCAATTTTTATACATGTCGCACAACTCCTGTTTGATGCTGCTGTTTTTTTTCCGTCAGTGTATTTCACCGCTGCCACATGAATCAAATCCATAAAACCAAAGGTACATGACAAACAGTGGTACCACATGACAGAGATAAATGAGACGAATAAACACGTTTAAACACCCAGAACTTAGTTGTAAAGGTACTTTGGATATTTATGACGAAAATATAAATGTACTTACTACTTGTAAAAGTTAATAACTTTTAAACTAGTCAGGAGACTTAAAGGTACACAATGTTCAAAAATGGTTCAAATGGCTCTGAGCACTATGGGACTTAACGTCTGAGGTCATCAGTCCCATAGAACTTAGAACTACGTAAACCTTACTAATTAAGGACATCACACACATCCATACCCGAGGTAGGAGTCGAACCTGCGACCATAGCAGTCGTGCCGTTCCAGACTGTAGCGCCTAGAACCAATCGGTCACCCCGGAAGGCTGTACACAATGTTAACGGATTTCGTTTCAGCAGTACTACCGAAAACCTGCTTCATTAAATCTATTATAATTCTACAGTTCGAATTATGATGCAAAATGTTCATACGTAGTGTTACAAACGAATTTAAGTAGAAAATAAAATGAAGAATAATAGGTGTAACGGAAGTATTAGAGATCAGACGACAGCAGCTATTTACAGAGATATAATTTCCCTGATGTTGAAACAGGTGCCGGCCGGGGTGGCCGAGCGGTTCTAGTCGCTTCAGTCTGGAACCGCGCGACCGCTACGGTCGCAGGTTAGAATCCTGCCTCGGACATGGATGTGTGTGATGTCCTTAGGTTAGTTAGGTTTAAGTAGTTCTAAGTTCTAGGGGACTGATGACCTCAAAAGTTAAGTCCCATATGCTCAGAGCCATTTTGAAACATGTGATAGTAAATAATTCTAACCTCAACTTTTCGTTGAATAAGATGGAAATAAGCTAAATGCTAAAATAACTAAATACTAACATAATTATTGAAAACCCTGTGAAATTCTAGTCCAATTTCGTACGTAATTCGCATAGTAGTGATAAGTTAAATGTAATTTTTTGTAATACTATGCCACTAGGTGCACAGGACAAGAGGGGATTTATCAGTCGCTACCTACAGCTGAGATTTTCTCAAAAGCCAGGTAGGTGCAGCTGAAAGGTGTGTCCCACTTAAAACCTGATGGACAGCAACGGTGTTGCTGCAAAGTCACAAACAGCTGGGGACGTTTGAGAAACACACAGGCCTTCCCATTACAAACAAGCGGGCTTCCTCTTGAGTCACCGGCTTCTTGACAGATCAGGAATGCAGACAAACACATGGATAGAAACTTGAAGGTGTGCAACTCGCAAGGAAATCGCAACCTGCAGTGTGAAGCACCACGATGTGGATCACCTGGTAACGGTGCAGAAGTTCCCAGGTTACACGCTAGCTGCTGCTAGGTCAGACATAGACATTTTCACCCTGCATGAATGCTGAGAACCATCGTCATGCAGCGCTGGTCGTTCATTAGGCCAGACTGAAAACTGGCCATTCCCTCTGCCCCCCCCCCCCTGCCCACCACACACACCAATGACGAAGACGATATGTCGGGAAATTCAGCACCATGGAGGACAGACTGGGCAATGATTTAACAAAGCTGCCAAGCAGCAGGTGCTAGAGGTAAGTCAGTAGGAAATCACGAGGCGGATAGCCTATGTTATCAGACATAGCAGTCAGTCAGTGTAATCAGTGAGTTAGTGAGACAGTGAAACAGTGAGTGAGCAAACAGTCAAATTGATCAATTAGTCAGCGATTAGCCAGGGAGGAATCTGACAGAAGGAGACAGTGACCTTGCCATTTGGGGGCATGCCAACCTATTGTAGACCGAGTCTTCAAATTGAGTTCGATTTCTGCATTCATTCTGATGTCTGTCGTCTCCTTGTGACACAGTCATTTTCCACTCTATGTCAACGGGACTTTCCTTGCGTTCCGGTACTCGGATCATAAAGCATCTGATCTCAGGCTCCAACTATGATGTTGACACTTCCTCTGTGAGATAATTAGCAGATGCTGTACTCGCCGAGGGCGCAGGCGCCATTACCCGGTGTCTGCCTCCAGGTCCGTGATATATCTGGAGGGGAATAGGCCGGGAGTGCGGAAGTAGAAGGAGGGAGTTAGGCTACCCAGGACGTCACCTCCAAACCTAATAAATGTCATTGGTTCCACGTATTAATCCATCAATTAATTTGTTTTCACTATGACCTGATTTTCATACTTGAGTTTGTAATATATTCCTCCTTATTTTGTGTGTCAGCCAGTTTGCGGTGGCATACGGAGCTCCATCGCAGTCTTTAACACTGGTAGCATGCCGTGACAGCGTGGACGTGAACCGTATGTGCAGTTGACGGACTTTGAGCGAGGGCGTATAGTGGGCATGCGGGAGGCCGGGTGGACGTACCGCCGAATTGCTCAACACGTGGGGCGTGAGGTCTCCACAGTACATCGATGTTGTCGCCAGTGGTCGGCGGAAGGTGCACGTGCCCGTCGACCTGGGACCGGACCGCAGCGACGCACGGATGCACGCCAAGACCGTAGGATCCTACGCAGTGCCGTAGGGGACCGCACCGCCACTTCCCAGCAAATTAGGGACACTGTTGCTCCTGGGGTATCGGCGAGGACCATTCGCAACCGTCTCCATGAAGCTGGGCTACGGTCCCGCACACCGTTAGGCCGTTTTCCGCTCACGCCCCAACATCGTGCAGCCCGCCTCCAGTGGTGTCGCGACAGGCGTGAATGGAGAGACGAATGGAGACGTGTCGTCTTCAGCGATGAGAGTCGCTTCTACCTTGGTGCCAATGATGGTCGTATGCGTGTTTGGCGCCGTGCAGGTGAGCGCCACAATCAGGACTGCATACGACCGAGGCACACAGGGCCAACACCCGGCATCATGGTGTGGGGAGCGATCTCCTACACTGGCCGTACACCACTGGTGATCGTCGAGGGGACACTGAATAGTGCACGGTACATCCAAACCGTCATCGAACCCATCGTTCTACCATTCCCAGACCGGCAAGGGAACTTGCTGTTCCAACAGGACAATGCACGTCCGCATGTATCCCGTGCCACCCAACGTGCTCTAGAAGGTGTAAGTCAACTACCCTGGCCAGCAAGATCTCCGGATCTGTCCCCCACTGAGCATGTTTGGGACTGGATGAAGCATCGTCTCACGCGGTCTGCACGTCCAGCACGAACGCTGGTCCAACTGAGGCGCCAGGTGGAAATGGCATGGCAAGCCGTTCCACAGGACTACATCCAGCATCTCTACGATCGTCTCCATGGGAGAACAGCAGCCTGCATTGCTGCGAAAGGTGGATATACACTGTACTAGTGCCGACATTGTGCATTCTCTGTTGCCTGTGTCTATGTGCCTGTGGTTCTGTCAGTGTGATCATGTGATGTATCTGACCCCAGGAATGTGTCAAAGTTTCCCCTTCCTGGGACAATGAATTCACGGTGTTCTTATTTCAATTTCCAGGAGTGTACTTGCATATATTTTGTATTCTGTGAATTGGTTTAGAAAACGTACTGTCATGCAAAGCCAACTGTAATATTCTTATAATATACCGTTAATAATAAGCAATGTAACAAACAGAAATACAGTTACTTATCCGGACAGCAAAATCACAAAAACAACTGTAATAACTGTGTGTGTTAACCTAAGGTATAAGCATCAGATTTTAACTCGTTTCTTCAAATAAGTCATTATTTAAGAGGTATGGCAAATAACAGTAGTTAGACCACTATTCTGCATCGATAACAATATATGTGGTTGGTGGTACACTATTATTCGCCAGTCTAATTAGGCACACGTAATGAAGCTGAGTAGGACAGCAGAAAAGATTGCAACTCCCTACTTACCCAACAGACTTCACTTTAGATTTAGATAAAAGATGGTTCAGCAATACAACAAAAGTTTAGCCGCTCGAAACAAAACTACAGCACCCAATTGCTTAAGCAAACAGACTGATTTCATGAAAGCAAAAGTCAATTTGAACAGGGGGGGGGGGGGGGGTTTCTACACCAACATATTTGGTACTCAACATTTCATTGATTCACTATAAACTGTTTAACGTTACTATTTATCACCATTTATCATCAACTTAGTATTTCCTTCCATTAATACGTAATGTGGAAGCAGCAAACAATTTATCTAATGTGGTCTCTGAATCTGGCATAACCTTAGGTAACCATTTCAACACAGAAAATAATAGCAATGTTAATTATGAAATTCTGTTAGTCTTTCCATCAATTATTTCACTGATTAATCACTGATTTGCCAACAATATATTAAAGATTTCACATTCTTGGCTGAATACAGGTCACTCGGAATTTTCATGAACCAGGTTAGGATCCTGCTCGGTTTATGAATGGGATAAATTACCGGGTGGACACAATTGTTAATTTGGATGATGTTTATTATTCTTAAAGCACACTTCAACTACCTGGCACACACTATAATACATAGCTAAAATGTCGTACCCTGTAAGCTGTGATCAGCGACGATTGCGTTGGTTGCAACAACTGCATTAATATCAGAACGGCCAAGAGCAGTTATCCATCTCGGACTTATTTCCTCTTCATAGCGATGATCCATGTTATAATCAACAGCCCGTTTTTCTCCCGATGCCAGACCGTGATAAATTGCAGTTTCCAACCGAGGCAAGATGCAACAATATGCCGCACTCCACACTATGCCGGCGCAGTACGTGCTGCCTCTAAGATCACTGGCCACCGATTGACTTTGTTCGCGCCCGCCAAAATGCGCCAAACGTTTCCGCTCCCACCTTTTCCTACGCTTACACAGCTTTCCGTTCCTAACGAAACTACTCAATCTTTAACACTACACATTTCTCATACAGCCCTAAGTGACTGCCAGTAACTATTACATACATAATTACATTATAGCGCCTTTTTTACATTTAATAATTATAACAAATAGATATCTTTACCACATTTAAAAGTAGATATTACACCCTTTTTCTTAATATGTACATTCATTTTAATATTATCAAAGAGTTTCAGTATCGATTTCGCTTCAAACAAGATGTCTCTACTCGTGTTTTAACAGTTTCAATAAAATATTTACAAATTTTTTTAAAAAATATGAACAATAATGTCACAGGTTCCGTGTATTAATCAATCAATTAATTTGTTTTCACTATGACCTGATTTTCATACTTGAGTTCACTACATTTTTGCCGCCTATTATGGGACGATCTAATTTGTATTTTCCCAGTTGCTTTAATTTTCTACATTTAGGCGACTAGCGTGGGACAATTTGGATACGAGTATAAATCCCTGAATCACCTTTAAATTTTCATTTTATTTGTTATAAATTTCAGACTCAACCGACTAAAGGCAATACCTTAGATCTGCTGATAAAAGACGTAAGACTATTATCTGCAACATCTAAAGGAACCAGCGATCAAGGATGGGTATGCAAAGTGTTCAAGCGTGTAGTTTTAATACGAATTTTTACAGTTTGCCTACTTTTGTGGATTTCCATAAATACAGATTGAGGACAGCTTAGTGTAGCAGCCATTTTGGCCTGGGCCAGTTATTGTCCAGGGTTAGTGACTCAAGGTGAGCACTGATGAGGAACGTGTCTATTACGATCAAAATGTTTGAATTTTTCAGGCATCAAGTTTAGGGACTTGTAGAATTTTTATAGGAGTTCAGGAACGTAGAATTTTCTACTGGAGTTAAGGAATTACACTACTGGCCATTAAAATTGCGGCACCACGAAGATCACGTGCTACAGACGTGAAATTTAAACGACAGGAAGAGGATGCTGTCATATGCAAATAATTAGCTTTTCTGAGCATTCACACAAGGTTGGCGCCGGTGGCGACACCTACAACGTGCTGACATGAGGAAAGTTTCCAACCGATTTCTCATACACAAACAGCAGTTGACCAGCGCTGCCTGGTGAAACGTTGTTGTGGTGCCTCGTGTAAGGAGGAGAAATGCGTACCATCACGTTTCCGACTTTCATAAAGGTCGAATTTTAGCCTATCGCGATTGTGGTTTATCGTATCGCGACATTGCTGCTCGCGTTGGTCGAGATCCAATGACTGCTAGCAGAATATGTAATCAGTAGGTTCAGGAGGGTAATATGGAGGTGGTGGATCCCAACGGCCTCGTATCACTGGCAGTCGAGAAGACAGGCATCTTATCCGCATGGCTGTAACGGATCGTGCAGCAACGTCTCGATCCCCGAGGCAACAGATGGTGACGTTTGCAAGACAACAAACATCTGCACGAACAGTTCGACGACGTTTGCAGCAGCATGGACTATCAGCTCGGATACCATGGCTGCGGTTACCCTTGACGGTACATCACAGACAGGAGCGCCTGCGATGGTGTACTCAAAGACGAACCTGGGTGCACGAATGGCAAAACGTCACTTTTTCGGATTAATCCAGGTTCTGTTTACAGCATCATGATGGTCGCATCCGTGTTTGGCGACATTGCGGTGAAAACACATTGGAAGCGTGTATTCGTCATCGCCGTACTGGCGTATCACCCGGCGTGATGGTATGGGGTGCCATTGGTTACACGTCTCGGTCACCTCTTGTTCGAATTGACAGCACTTTGAACAGTGGACGCTGCATTTCAGATGTGTTACGACCTGTGGCTATACCCTTCACTCGATCCCTGCGAAATCCTACACTTCAGCAGGACACTGCACGACCGCATGTTGCATGTCCTGTACGGGCCGTTCTGGATACAGAAAATGTTCGACTGCTGACCTGGCCAGCACGTTCTCCAGATCTCTCACCAATTGAAACCGTGTGGTCTATGGTGGCCGAGCAACTGACTCGTCACAATACGCCAGTCACTACTCTTGATGAACTGTGGTATCGTGTTGAAGCTGCATGGGTAGCTCTACCTGTACACGCCATCCAAGCTCTGTTTGAGGTTTGAGGTTTTCGGGCGCTAAACAGCATGGTCATCAGCGAGCTCTGTTTGACTCAATGCCCAATGCGTATCAAGGACGTTATCACGGCCAGAGGTGGTTGTTCTGGGTACTGATTTCTCAGGATCTATGCACCCAAATTGCGTGAAAATGTAATCACATGTCAGTTCTAGCGTAATAAATTTGTCCAATGAATACCCGTTTATCGTCTGCATTTCTTCTTGGTGTAGCAATTTTAATGGCCAGTAGTGTACTTCATGTAGTATTAAAGACTTAACGTACTTTAAAACTCGGTTACTCACTTTATCAATCTCTTTTACACGAAGAGCGTACCAACAGATAGAGTTAAGAGGTCACAGTGGGTGACCAGTTATTAAACAGCGACCATCCGGGGGCTACCTCAGTAGAGATGTCTGCACATATAGGATGTCTCAGGAGGAACGTCAACACTTAGGGATATGACAGAAACGATCATTCGAATTAAAAAGGGCTAATAAACATGGGCTTTAAAACACACATCTTAAGAGCTATGAGCACTTGTTCAGTAGAGCAGATGTGTTTCACAGTTGCGAAAATCAACAATTGGTCATAGCTGTTGAGGTATGTTTTAGAGAGCCCATGTTTACTACACTTCTCTGAATATTGACCCTTCCTTCTTAGACACGCTGTATTGTATGTCTGTACAAGGCATGCTGGAAGACAGAGGGAACCATTTCGACAGGCAATAAGCTGCAAGTGCCTTGTGGACAGCCACTGTGCGAATAGCTTTGGGTTTGTGGACACAACCCAAGGCCTGTTGTTGGCTCCTATGTCGGTGATTCTGCACAACAGAACAAAAAAATTTAGAACACAAAAAAAACAGGGGGTTCGCTTATTCTGAGGTAGATATTTGGAAAAGAATTTGATTGGCAAGTGTAAGTTTCCTAGCATGAGAACGGAATGCTACATTACGGAAACATAATTTGCTAACAAATAATTCTGTTCATGTTCAAATGTGTGTGAAATCTTATGGGACTTAACTGCTAAGGTCATCAGTCCCTAAGCTTACACACTGCTTAACCTAAATTATCCTAAGGACAAACACACACATCCATGCCTGAGGGAGGACTCGAATCTCCACCGGGACCAGCCGCACAGTCCATGACTGCAGCGCCCTAGACCGCTCGGCTAATCCCGCGCGGCTTCTGTTCATGAGATAAGGAATCGTAACTGGCCAATCAAATGTATGGACACGCCCAGGAGGAAACTTCACAGAAGCGTATGTGAGAAAGGAGACAGAGTATTTACTGGCAAACACAGACATAGCTCGTGCAATGACTGAGTTACTAGCAAGCTGATCGCCACTTGCTGATGACGAGCCTTAAGCGCCCCAATAAAAGTCTGCCTGCCTCTGTTCTGTTTGTGTCAAAGTAGTAACTAAAACCCCACAAAGATACACAGGTACAGCTATTAATACAGTTGCCATATCATTGTTTTCCTTCTATGTTAGAGTGTGACAGAAAGAATGTATTGTCTCAGAATAATTTTAGGGAGAAAAACGTCAATCAACTTCACTGATCCACAATAAGCTAAATTTTAAAGGAATAAATGCATTTGAAATACACTTTAATTATATTTCTATCACTTGATATTGATTTAAAATATCCCTGACAAGTGCACTTTTAATGTAATAAATATAATATGTACAAATGATTAATGAATCTATTGTCTTATTAATTAGCGTCCAGAAGGAGTCAGAAGGACTTAGTAGGGCTAATTGATAACTACATAAAATAGCTATCAACAAAGGATCAACAAAAAACTTACCTTCCCCATAAAATGAAGTTCAACATGGCACATAACAGTAAAGTTTACAATAAAAATGATACCTAACACAGGGCTATACCTGTTATACTATTACCATTTTACGTTGCTTTGAGAGTTTGTTTCCAGATTGCTATAATTTTCTTTAAAGTTTAAATATTCGTTAAAAACGATGTAAACTAGAGGAACAACAAAATGCCATAGTACAAAGTACAAAACTTATGGCTATAACAGATTAGGCTATATTCTCTGTTGATTAGTTGCGCACGTGTTTTCATATATTATTTCAACACCTGTTTTCCCTGTGTCTTGTCGTTGAATACATGCGTAGTGTTAAAGATTTTTTTTATTTTGACAGTATTATGAAAAAGTCTTACATTTCATTTAGTGGAAAATATAAAAAGGTAATGATTTGATGTATTTCATGTTTTAGAGGTCTGGTACAGAAATCAACATAAATTCTTACTAAGCAAGAAAGATAGTTTCTGGTGATACAGACAGTATTTATTCGGATGAGCAAAGTACGAGCAATATTTGTGAAGTAGTACTGGGCTGTACAGGTCTAACTGAGGAGGCATCTACGCGTATCAAAGAATGGCAAAAACCCAGATGTGTTGTGAGTGACATAGCTGGGAAAACTGAGACCCAGCACTACTTCTAAAAGTGCTATCGGATTTTACAAGACGTTATCTCCTACATGAATGTAGACAGAAGCTTGAGGTCAATTTTAATTTACGCAGAGGACTTCAAAGTTTTTATTTTCAAGAAAACTATCTCACGAGTGTATATCTTTTACATGCATGCACGTACGTCCTTCGGTACTTTTTACGATCACGTTCAAGACCCAAGCGTTCATTTTCCTTTCACAATGTTCAAAGTGCTCTCCATCCAGAGAATAGTCACTCTCCTCCCTTATGTTCTGAAATAGTGTCTTGTTTTCTCCACTAGACAGTGCCACGAGTCCCTGTAAAAAATCGTAACACAACACACACACACACACACACACACAAATGTCACACTAACTAATGTAAATCCACCCGATGATGGAGGTTTAAATCTTTGAAACGCGTCGTGAAAATAAATAAAACGGTGACTGGTAACAGTAAACTTGTTGTTTCATTTAATAACTAGGAACTGGTTTAGCCGTTCAAAAATGTTACGACAAATTATTGGAAATTCGTGGTAAGGTCTTATGGGACCAAACTGCTGAGGTCATCGGTCCCTAAGGCTACACACTACTTAATTTAACTTACGCTATGGACAAACAGACACCCATGCCCGATGGAGGACTCTAACCTCCGACAGGGGGAGCCGGTCGGACCGTGACAAGGCGCCCTAGACTGCACGGCCACCCCGCGCGGCTGGGAATTTATTAGAAGAATATACATTACAGGTAATAAAACTGTATCATCGGCGAAACGCTGGTTTTGCAACTACAGGTTGGCAGAGCGGAGTGTTATTAGCAGTGTCGCACCACGCTTCCCACATAACCGATGTAGCCACCAGAGGGTGACGTCACGCGGCGTCAGCCGTGGCGCCAGTGGAAGAGCTGGCGCCAGCGCCGGCGCGGATAATTTGCAAGTGGGCGCCGGTCGCTGGGCGCAGGGCGTGCAGGGCCGCCGAGAATGCCTCATATCAGGCGACATGTCGGCGAATTCCGCCGCGGGCCGGCCCTAAAGTCAGGCAGGGCCGCGTCGGCGCCCACGCGTCCCAGCGGCAGCGCCGGCCGCCTCTCAGGCCCTCCGACCTCCGCGATGTACCAGGGCAGGGCTAAAGGTCAGGTTAGTTGTATGTGAGTGTCTCTGTGCTCAGGACCGCTCTCAAAGGAGTACCCTGTTACTCGTCTCGAGCAGGTCATCAGCATTACTCTGATGCACAATCAGACACACATGTCTACAATATGACGCCACATTTTGTTTCACTCTCGTTGCTACCCAAGAAAATATCAAATTGTACCAGTCTCCAAGTCCTGACTAGATTTTTAGGAGGTTCATCAAGATCATCGTCTTCAATGATTAGGTCTTTTGGCCTTTGCCGCCTCACAGTTGTTAAAGCCAACTTCTTAAGACACATCTAACCTTTCTATTTCCTTTTGTGTTACACATATTGATTCAACTGATCCTGCCTAGGGGTGTTATGCAACCGGCAACACTTTCAAAAACCACGCACGATGTTTTCGTATTCCCTCGCTCGCTACATGGCAACTATTAGTCCCACTACAGAAGAAATGAACAGGAACTTTTTGAATGAAATGGCTATACCCTTCATTCGATCCCTGCGAAACCCAACATTTCAGCAGGATAATGGACGACCGCATGTTGCAGGTCCTGTACGGGCCTTTCTGGATACAGAAAACGTTCGACTGCTTCCCTGGCCAACACATTCTCCAGATCTCTCACCAACTGAAAACCTCTGGTCAATGGTGGCCGAGCAACTGGCTTGTCACAATACGCCAGTCACTACTCTTGATGAACTGTGGTATCGTGTCGAAGCTGCATAGGCAGCTCTACCTGTACACGCCATCCAAGCTCTGTTTGACTCAATGCCCAGGCGTATCAAGGCCTTTATTACGTCCAGAGGTGGTTGTTCTGGGTACTGATTTCTCAGGATCTATGCACCCAAATTGCGTGAAAATGTAATCACATGTGAGCTCTAGTATAATATATTTGTCCAATGAATACCCGTTTATCATCTGCATTTCTTCTTGGTGTAGTAATTTTAATGGCCAGTAGTGTAGTTAAAATTAGTATTGGGATACGTTTTCGCTAGAGGTAACAGTTTTCGAATTATTCAAGAAAAACATACAAAAGTGACTTCAAACGCTTGTTTATTGAATAACCGGAAAACTGTGGCCTCCAGTGAAAACCTATCCAAGTACAAAATTTCACTACATTAAATTTCCTATAAAATGTCCTGTCCATTTTTGCTGCAGGACTATTAGTTTGCGTGCAGTAAGCCACACAATATGAAAATCTCACTCGTGGTTTTTGAAGGTGTTTTGAGTTGCGTAAACCAGTAGGTACAGGCAACTGAATCACCCTACAGCCTTAGTTGTCTTATTATTAGACGTACATTGGACACGGTCTTTCCAGTTCAGTCTATACTCTTCAGTGATAGTTTTAATGGGTTCAACATTAAGTTCTCGTTTCATCGCAGTGTTTCTTTTGTGGTCCAGTAATGAATATCCCTCTACGAAGCAGAGGAACTTCATCTCTGGTGGTTCTGTTCGTCGTAATTGACCAGATGTTAAGATCCAACACTCGCTACCACACAGCAGCAAAGGAAGGCTGTATTCTGTAAAGTTTAATGTTTCTGTCCGTACGTTTTGTTTTATGTACGTTGTATCGTTCCACAGAAACATTTGAATGTGGCCAGTATTAGAACTACATCATCACACTCCGAAAATTTAAAATTCCACCCAAGATATTACTTGATCAATTATTTGTCATGTGTAAAAATTTTCGCTCTTGTTGTTCCAAGGCCTGAAATACCGACAGTTTTTTTTATCTGTTAATGTTCTCATTCCATAATCAGCGGCAATTTGACTCAAATTATCTACTAATGTCTGAGTCTTTTCTTCTGAATCTCCTATTACAAGCTGACCATCAGCAAATAAAAGGTTCACGAATGTAAAATTATCACTTCTTGATATGTCGTTTAATGTAATCAACCATTTATGAATGATGTCAGCATAAACGTTGAGAAGACTGTGCAGCCTTGCCTAACTGTTTTATTAATATCGACAGATTCTGCCCAGTTCTTTATAGTACAATCCTTGTTTCAGTACGTTTTTCTGAATAATAACTAAACTGCCATAACCAGATGTGCTGGAACTCTCATTTCCTTTACTGATTCCCAGGGCTTTTTCCTTTTCTCCTTGTCAAATGCCTTTTGACAACCGATAAAAGCATAATAAGTTCGTATCCTAATTCTCTTCTTTTCCCTGTTACTTGTGCCAAAGTGAAGAGACAATCGGAACATGATATATCATTCCTAAAACGATGTTATACCCTTAGCACATGTCCTTCCACTGTTGGTATTAATCTCTTGTTTGAAATTTTATAAAATAGTTTCTAACAGGAACTCAGCAGATTTATTCCTCGGTAATTTGTGCTCTGTGAATTACTGTCTTTTGTTGTTACAAATAGAACGTACCAAAGCTTCATTCCATTCGTTTGCTACGTGCCCGCTCAGAAAGTAAACTCACAAAATTTCCTCATAATCAGTTCAAACCTCCAAAAACTCTGTGTCCGATCAGTTATTCGAGTGACGTCGCGCTGTGATAAACACAATGGACCTGTTTTGAAAGAATACATCACCATCTGACAGTGTATTACTGTATTTTTCTTCTGTGTAATCTAGATTTCAGCTTTCACTCTATTATCGAGTACAGTGTCCTTTGGTCATTAACATCATTTTGCTCTGTGCTGTCCATGGTGACAAATACACAGTTCAGCACATTTAATTAACATTTATATAAATGGCGTAAAGTTAACGTCTTGCTCTACGACGGTTTCAATTCAGATGAGCAACGCGTCCACGCCTGCAGAGGGAAAGACGAAACTCTCAAAGTTGCCTGTCCTGGTAGGTAGACAGGATAACGAGGACTACGTCAGACGGTCACCCAGTGTCACTTAACGTCTGCCTTGCTGCGAGACCTGTTCAATGCCTGTGCGTCTCCCATACAGTAAACAAGGTTCGGTACACATTTTCGGAATACACAGCCATGCTCCTTGTGTATGGCGACGCTCGAAGTAACGGAAGAGCTCCTAGTCGGCTGCATCACGAAAGTTTTCCCCAACGTTGCACGCCATCGCACAAAATTTTTGCCTAAGTTACGCAGTGGCTCCGAGAAACAAGTAGGCTCCATCGTGAAGATGCAAGACTATCGCGATCCAGGGCAACACAGCACCCCGACTTTGAAGAAGATGTGCTGCACCACGTCGAATAGAATCAGCCAACGAGTACTCGAACAATTCCATGTACAATGCGTGTTAGTCACGTTATCGTCCGGGAGGTACGATTTAAAAAGGGTACGCGCTATGTGTCCAGCCGAATTTCCACAAGTCGTTGCCGACTGTATATACACTAGTGCCCATTAAAATTGCTACACCAAGAAGAAATGCAGATGATAAACGGGTATTCATTGGACAAATATATTACACTAGAACTGGCATCTGATTACATTTTCACGCAATTTTGGTGCATAGATCCTGAGAAATCAGTACCCAGAACAACCACCTCTGGCCGTGATAACGTCCTTGATACGCTTAGGCACTGAGTCAAACAGAGGTTGGATGGCATGTAAAGGTACAGCTGCCCATGCAGCTTCTACACGATACCACAGTTCATGAAGAGTAGTGACTGACGTATTGTGACGAGCCAGTTGCTCGGCCACCATTGACCACACGTTTTCAATTGGTGAGAGATCTGGAGAATGTGCTGACCAGGGCAGCAGTCGAACATTTTCTGTATCCAGAAAGGCCCGTACAGGACCTGCAACATGCGGTCGTGCATTACCCTGCTGAAATGTAGGGTTTCGCAGGGATCGAATGAAGGGTATAGCCACAGCTCGTTACCCATCTGAAATGTAGCGTCCACTGTTCAAAGTGCTGTCAATTCGAACAAGAGGTGACCGAGACGTGTAACCAATGGCAACACTTACCATCACGCCGGGTGATACGCCAGTATGGCGGTAACGGATACACGCTTCCAATGTGCGTTCACCGCGATGTCGCCAAACACGGATGCGACCATCATGATGTTGTAAACAGAAACTGGATTCACGCGAAAAAATGACGTTTTGCCATTCGTGCACCCAGGTTCGTCGTTGAGTACACCATCGCAGGCGCTCCTGTCAGTGATGCAGTGTCAAGGGTAACCGCAGCCATGGTCTCCGAGCTGACAGTCCATGCTGCAAACGTAGTCGAACTGTTCGTGCAGATGGTTGTTGTCTTGCAAACGTCACCATCTGTTGACTCAGGGATCGAGACGTGGCTGCACGATCCGTTACAGCCATGCGGTTAAGATGCCTGTCATCTCGACTGCTAGTGATACGAGGCCGTTGGGATCCAGCACGACGTTCCGTATTAGAACCCACCGATTACATATTCTGCTAACAGTCATTGGATCTCGACCAATGCGAGCAGCAATGTCGCGATACGATAAACCGAAATCGCGATAGTCTACACCCCGACCATTATCAAAGTCGGAAACGTGATGGTACGCATTTCTCCTCCTTACACGAGGCATCACAACAACGTTTCACCAGGCAACTCCGGTCAATTGCTGTTTGTGTATGGGAAATCTGTTGGAAACTTTCCTCATGTCAGCACGTTGTAGGTGTCGCCACCGGTGCCAACCTTGTGTGAATGCTCTGAAAAGATAAACATTTGCATATCACAGCATCTTCTTCCTGTCGGTTAAATTTCGCGTCTGTAGGACGTCATTTTCGTGGTGTAGCAATTTTAATGGCCAGTAGTGTAGTTCCTGCACCGCTGCATATACACGCCCCTGTTTCCACGTCGAGTCCTGTTTACAGGTGAATGTAAGTTCACTATGGACTGGGTACCGAATTCGCCAAACATCCATATCCGGTTTTTAAAAATAAAAAAGCCGTAGTACATTTGCTTAATCTGCAGTCGTTTATTGTGTACACACGACCTGTTTCGCGACAGTAGAAGTTCCATCTTGTGGTGTAAACTGTAATAATAAAAATATTCTGTTACACGCGAATGGGGATGGATCCTCAAGTCTGAAATATCAGAAAGGAACTATTTGCCTAAAATTTCTAAATTAAAACAAGTTAAAAGATAGAACAGGACGTTACTTACAAATAACATCATTTAATCAACTGAAGTCATCCTCACCCCAATGTTATCAGTGAAACAAAGGTTCTGTGTCGAAAGGATAACAGGGATCTAAAAAAGAAATCCGAAAAACAGACATCTCAATCTGACACCAAAAGCTGGCAAAATAATGCAATAAAAACTGGGGGGGGGGGGGGGGGAGGGAAATCACATGTTGCGTGGAATTATTTAGAAAAATTGCATAATAACCATTCCCCCATACTGGGAACACAAACACCAAAACTATGTAACAGTAAATACTAGCCGTGAGTACTGAAGCAGCACACAACCCTAGCGCAGGAGCGATGCGGAACAGACATGAGATTGGTGAACTGTTTACATCTACATCCACATTTATACTCCGCAAGCCACCCAACGGTGTGTCGCGGAGGGCACTTTACGTGCCACTGTCATTACCTCCCTTTCCTGTTCCAGTCGCGTATGGTTCGCGGGAAGAACGACTGTCTGAAAGCCTCCGTGCGCGCTCTAATCTCTCTAATTTTACATTCGTGATCTCCTCGGGAGGTATAAGTAGGGGGAAGCAATATATTCGATACCTCATTCAGAAACGCACCCTCTCGAAACCCGGACAGCAAGCTACACCGCGATGCAGAGTGCCTCTCTTGCAGAGTCTGCCACTTGAGTTTGCTAAACATCTCCGTAACGCTATCACGGTTACCAAATAACCCTGTGACGAAACGCGCCGCTTTCCTTTGGATCTTCTCTATCTCCTCCGTCAACCCGATCTGGTACGGATCCCACACTGATGAGCAATACTCAAGTATAGATCGAACTAGTGTTTTGTAAGCCACCTCCTTTGTTGATGGACTACATTTTCTAAGGACTCTCCCAATGAATCTCAACCTGGTACCCGACTTACCAACAATTAATTTTATATGATCATTCCACTTCAAATCGTTCCGCACGCATACTCCCAGATATTTTACAGAAGTAACTGCTACCAGTGTTTGTTCCGCTATCATATAATCATACAATAAAGGATCCTTCTTTCTATGTATTCGCAATACATTAAATTTGGCTATGTTAAGGGTCAGTTGCCACTCCCTGCTCCAAGTGCCTATCCGCTGCAGATCTTCCTGCATTGCGCTACAATTTTCTAATGCTGCAACTACTCTGTATACTACAGCATCATCCGCGAAAAGCCGCATGGGACTTCCGACACTATCTACTAGGTCATTTATATATATTGTGAAAAGCAATGGTCCCATAACACTCCCCTGTGCCACGCCAGAGGTTACTTTAACGTCTGTAGACGTCTCTCCATTGATAACAACATGCTGTGTTCTGTTTGCTAAAAACTCTTCAATCCAGCCACACAACTGGTCTGATATTCCGTAGGCTCTTACTTTGTTTATCAGCCGACAGTGCGGAACTGTATCGAACGCCTTCCGGAAGTCAAGAAAAATAGCATCTACCTGGGAGCCTGTATCTAATATTTTCTGGGTCTCATGAACAAATAAAGCGAGTTGGGTCTCACACGATCGTTGTTTCCGGAATCCATGTTGATTCCTACATAGTAGATTCTGGGTTTCCAAAAACGACATGATACTCGAGCAAAAAACATGTTCTAAAATTCTACAACAGATCGTCAGAGATATAGGTCTATAGTTTTGCGCATCTGCTCGACGACCCTTCTTGAAAACTGGGACTACCTGTGCTCTTTTCCACTCATTTGGAACCTTCCGTTCCTCTAGAGACTTGCGGTACACGGCTGTTAGAAGGGGGGCAAGTTCTTCCGCGTACTCTGTGTAGAATCGAATTGGTATCCCGTCAGGTCCAGTGCACTTTCCTCTGTTGAGTGATTCCAGATGCTTTTCTATTCCTTGGACACTTATTTCGATGTCAGCCATTTTTTCGTTTGTGCGAGGATTTAAAGAAGGAACTGCAGTGCGGTCTTCCTCTGTGAAACAGCTTTGGAAAAAGGTGTTTAGTATTTCAGCTTTACGTGTGTCATCCTCTGTTTCAATGCCATCATCATCCCGGAGTGTCTGGATATGCTGTTTCGAGCCACTTACTGATTCAACATAAGACCAGAACTTCCTAGGATTTTCTGTCAAGTCGGTACATAGAATTTTACTTTCGAATTCACTGAACGCTTCACGCATAGGCCTCCTTACGCTAACTTTGATATCGTTTAGCTTCTGTTTGTCTCAGAGGTTTTGGCTGCGTTTACACTTAGAGTGAAGCACTCTTTGCTTTCGCAGTAGTTTCCTAACTCTGTTGTTGTACCACGGTGGGTTTTTCCCGTCCCTCACAGTTTTACTCGGCACGTACCTGTCTAAAACGCATTTTACGATTGCCTTGAACTTTTTCCATAAACGCTCAACATTGTCAGTGTCGGAACAGAAATTTTCGTTTTGATCTGTTAGGTATTCTGAAATCTGCCTTCTATTACTCTTGCTAAACAGATAAACCTTCCTCCCTTTTTTTTATATTCCTACTAACTTCCACATTCAGGGATGCTGCAACGGCCTTATGATCACTGATTCCCTGTTCTGTACATACAGAGTCGAAAAGTTCGGGTCTGTTTGTTATCAGTAGGTCCAAGATGTTATCTCCACGAGTCGGTTCTCTGTTTAATTGCTCGAGGTAATTTTCGGATAGTGCACTCAGTATAATGTCACTCGATGCTCTGTCCCTACCACCCGTCCTAAACATCTGAGTGTCCCAGTCTATATCTGGTAAATTGAAATCTCCACCTAAGACTATAACATGCTGAGAAAATTTAAGTGAAATGTATTCCAAATTTTCTCTCAGTTGTTCTGCCACTAATGCTGCTGAGTCGGGAGGTCGGTAAAAGGAGCCAATTATTAACCTAGCTCGGTTGTTGAGTGTAACCTCCACCCATAATAATTCACAGGAACTATCCACTTCTATTTCACTACAGGATAAACTACTACTAACAGCGACGAACACTCCACCACCGGATGCAAGCAATCTATCCTTTCTAAACACCGTCTGTACCTTTGTAAAAATTTCGGCAGAATTTATCTCTGGCTTCAACCAGCTTTCTGTACCTATAACGATTTCGACTTCGGTGCTTTCTATCAGCGCTTGAAGTTTCGGTACTTTACCAACGCAGCTTCGACAGTTTACAATTACAATACCGATTGCTGCTTGGTCCCCGCATGTCCTGACTTTGCCCTGCACCCGTTGAGGCTGTTGCCTTTTCTGTACTTGCCCAAGGCCATCTAACCTAAAAAACCGCCCAGCCCACGCCACACAACCCCTGCTACCCGTGTAGCCGCTTGTTGCGTGTAGTGGACTCCTGACCTATCCAGCGGAAACCGAAACCCCACCACCCTATGGCGCAAGTCGAGGAATCTGCAGCCCACACGGTCGCAGAACCGTCTCAGCCTCTGATTCAGACCCTCCACTCGGCTCTGTACCAAAGGTCCGCAGTCAGTCCTGTCGACAATGCTGCAGATGGTGAGCTCTGCTTTCATCCCGCTAGCGAGACTGGCAGTCTTCACCAAATCAAATAGCCGCCGGAAAAGCGGGAACTAACAGCAGAAAGGTGACGGGCCCCTCACAACAGTAAGAGGAAAGAGGATCTATGCATTTAAAAAGGAAGAAAAAATAGTACGTTAGATGGTCATCTTAACCCTCCATGTCGTAACTGACTAAAATATTTTTGCGATACAGATCTGTTCATTCATTAATTGTATCGAAAGGATGGGAACGAAAACTTCTTAATATGTCAATCACTTTCAGAATATTGAGTATCCGACCTTCCTATGCAGTGTGCAAGGCAGTTAGTTTACCGCTAACCTGCTCCAGCTGACGCTGGTTGTCAATCAAATGCATTGTCATGTCTTTATGTTCTTTAAATCTCGTATAAAAACTGCTGCCTGTATGGCCAGTGTATCTACTCTGGCTTTTATCGCACTCAATACGATACACTCCGCAATCGGAGAAAGGGTCCTTTTTAAAGACTTCACGGTTACTTAATCTAATTCCCAAATTTTTTGGTATGAAAAATTCCGGAGCTATATTGGCTGACACCAATTTCTCTCAAATCCTCTCTGATACGTGTCCATGGTATGGAATCTTACAAAACTTGTTCTTTTTCACTTCTGCTTTCAGAGTGATTTCCTTCAATGCCCCTCCTCCACCTCCCCCACCCTCCCCCGCTACCCCTCCCCCACCCCTCTCCGTGCTTCGCTACCAGTTTCTTATTCCACGAAGTTTACACCAAATGATGGAACTTTAACTGTTCCGAAACTAGTCGTGTGTCCACAGTAACAGATTGTGAATCAAGTACTACTTACTGTTTCTTCATTTTTCAAAATGTACTTTTACAGTTACGGCTGCCATATATGGGCAGACGAAAACCCTCGTGCTATACATGTTCAGTGATTTCAGCTGCGATATGGTATTAACGTGTGGCGAGGTATTCTGGACGGTCATGTGATTGGGCCATACCCCTTTCCACTCAAGCAAACTGGTTCTGCGTACTTGATCTTCCTACAAAACTTATTGGACCCGTTCTTGGAAGGTGTGCCGCTGAATGTCCATCAGGAAATGTTGTTTCAGATTGATGTTGCACTATTTCATTTGTGACATGCGGCCGGCCGCTGTGGCCGAGCGGTTCTAGGAGCTTAATTCCGGAACCGCGCTGCTGCTGCGGTCGCAGGTTCGAATTCTGCCTCGGGCATGGATGTGTGTGATGTCCTTAGGTTAGATAGGCTTAAGTAATTCTAACTCTAGGGGACTGATGACCTCAGATGTTAAGTCCCATAGTGCTTAGAACCATTTGTTTTATGCGGTTTGGAGTTTGGAGACTTCTCAACAGACCATATGGTGAAAGATGGATAGGCCGAGGTGGGAACATCGTTGCCACCGCGATCGCTGAATTTAACTTCTATGGACTACTTCTTGTGGGGTCGTATGTAAAGTTTAATTTCGGAAGCCCTGTACAGATAGAGGAAGGTCTGCTGGCACAAGGTGAGTTGGAGAGTGTGTACCAGAACATGCTCCGCAGGTAGAATGTCAGTAATAACATTGGTGCTTCCCAAATCGAACTGCCGTTGTAATGTATCAGTACTGTTCTGTAGTGCTTAAGTTATAAATGGACGTGTGTTATGTTTCCTTTCGAATTGTTACCTAATAATTGTACTGCATCACGCCTGATTCTCCTCAAGCATAACCGGACGGGTTAAACCTCTGCACTGAAAACTCTACGTTTTCGGACACGAGTTTCTATTCAGAATATTATGTTCTCACTCCCCTCTACAATTCATAGAAGTTTATAATGTGAATTTCCGGATACCCTGTATATCGACAGAGACAGGGACCATGCCCAGTATAATAATAACAGTAGCTGCTAAAGGCACACTCCGAAAAAAGTATTCAGGACAACAATCTGCTAATAGAAAATTCAAAGCTTCTAGTATTACGAGTGTGTGTAATCATCAATCTACTCTACAGCAGTGAAATTTGATCGAGTTTCATTAGGCTGGGTGGCTTGGTACTCCAGGGACGTTGACCAGGTACAAACTTGATGTCAGAACTAAAGAAGCACTTTTATCATTTGATAAAAGTTTTGAAAATAATAATAGGCGTATTACATCCGCAAGCAGATGGAAGAACGGGATGGGTTCCCAGGAAGATTGCGGGGATGTTGAGTCACTATGTCAACAACAATCATAATGCCTAGGATAGTCCATTACCTTATGTTGTTGCAGCTTACAGTTCGAAAATTCACGGACGTACAGATCTATCACCCTAGGAGATAAAGTATGGACATAAGATGCCATCATCATCTGAGATAGTGAAACCCATAGTGGGAGAAAAACGTGTATAAGTGTAGACATTTTGCGAAGACTTTATGGACATTAAGACGCCAAATGCAAACAGCGAATAGAAAGACCCTGGAATGGCAGGAGTGAATGGAGCAATGAAATGTCAAGTTGCCTAAATACCATGCAGAGCAATCTGTAATGTATGTTCGTTGTCGATGTCTGTACCAAATGGTCTACACGACCTCGCCGGTAAATGTTAATTTACAGCTCCCAATTCGAAGAATAGTCGTCGACGTTGGGGGTATTCAACACTTCCAGGGCGTGCCGGAAGCCTTACCACCATTACCGGTCTCAAAAACAGGGAAGTGGAGGCAGTAGGAAAAGAAACGTGGCACGACATAACGATCAAGCTGCTCCTGAGAAGTCTGCATCTACTCTGCCACAAGCATTGAGAAACAGACTCAGGCTGACATAGAGAAGAAGGGTGGGTGACTGAAGTAGCGTACACGAACGCAAATACAAATGCACTGAGGTACACCTGTATTCGGAGAAATGCGGAACTTCAGGAAAATTTGTACACACTAGAACAAAGATGATTCTGTCAATTACACTGGTTAGGAAGATCCACGCACTGATCACAGCAGAAGCGTTGTCCCAGTGGCCAAAAGCAGCAGGCTGCAGTGGGCCTCTCCGCGCTGGACTAGACTGCCATGGGGACATGCGAGACAGGTTTCTCAGACGAATAGAAGTGAGAGGACACCCGCGGAGCATCTTCTCAGTGGCCTGCCGGTGTCGACGAGTGGTTCTAGGCGCTTCAGTCTGGAATCGTGCGACCGATACGGTCGCAGGTTCGAGTCCTGCCTCGGGCATGGATGTGTGTGATGTCATTAGGTTAGTTAGGTTTAAGTAGTTCTAAGTTCTAGGGGACTGATGATCTCAGATGTTAAGTTCCATAGTGCTCAGAGCCATTTGAACCATCTTCTCAGTGTATGACTCAGTCGTGGCTATCACTTCTGCAACGAGCAAGGATGCCTGAAATTACGGAACAGCGGGATGATGCTAAATGCGAATCAATGAGACATCTCGGGCCGCAACTTCTCGGCTTCATCGACAATAACAGGGTCTTCAGGTGCTAATCAAACATTGCTAAATAATATCCTCGATTCCACCAATCCACCGTACTTTGTTCTGTCGATAGCTGATAGCACAGCAGAATGGGCAGGGCAGTTGTTCCAGCATATGCAACAATAATGCAGTGAGTACCAGCACCGAGAAATGGTAATGAAATTTCTAATAAGGCGTAGGGAAGAAGGTGAGGGGAGGGGAAGCGTAAAGTACTGGCCAGTTAATAACGACAGCATAGCTTAACCATTGTTTATTAAACATTTAAAAAATTCTTTTATCAAGACATTAATCACATTATCCCGTGGAAACAGTACTAAATTACAGTAGGCCCAAACCATAGACCTTCAAGTCAATCAAAGATTAGTGTAGATGAATATTCCAATGTTCAGATGTGGCATGTCTCACATAAAATAAAACAGGCATTTTCTTCAACAGCATTAAAAGGTACAATTTAGCAAAACGTGACACATGCCACCTTTAAGAAAACAGAAATTTACTTAAACAGATTACAAAGATATAATATAGCTTACACGTCACGTACGTCAGTTTTAAGAAAACTTAAATGTACCTAAAAACAATCGAAAGATATATTGTATCTTAGACGTGATGTACGTCATTTAAAAAAAAAAACTGAAATTTGCTTAACAGAATCCAAAGACGTAATATAGCTGACACGTGAAGAAAGTGCCCCCAGGATTTAGAAAATACAACACCTTCCATTAAAACATTCCCAAATTGTACACTAGCTGCACGTGAGATCCGGCACCCTTAAAGGAAGCAAGTATTCCTCTGCTTAAACAATTTACACCCATGTCGTGCCTGTAAAATCACATAATACCGACTACACTTCAGTAGGATAGAGTAAGAAATTTTTGAAAGCCAAGACTATCTATGAAACTTGTGACTCCAAGTTCTGCAAAGAATAACCTATAATACAAGGCAAACGTAAAAGCAACCCATCGAAATTTTACAATAATTTCTGCATCCACGCGGAAGCCTTAGCAATAAGGGTTTAATATGAGTTACTTCAGGGGTGTAATCAAATAACAGGTAAAAGATTTTGATTAAGTCGTAAGTTTGAAACTGTGGAGGCAACAACACTGAGATGATATTAGTTAGTCTTAGAATAAGATATTAAAACCTCAAGACACTGCTAAACACCTCAACAGGCCGATATGCAACCATTTTATTATAGTTAACTACACCGGCGGCGAGACAACATGCCGCTACGCAATGCAGTATAGTGCGGGCAGTACACAAATCTTAACTGAGTCAACGACCAACCGCCACCTGGGCTCAAATGAGTCTCATGAACTTACAAGTACGCTTCCGCACGTGAACTGGAGTACACAGCAAATTACAGTAATTGAATGAAATACGAAGAACAGAAAACGAAGCAACGATGTATAGACTTCAGTAGGCACCCTCGTGCATGAATTTAGAGTGAGTGCAATTGCGTCTGAATATTAACAGACTTCGAGCGAACGACAGCTACATAAATCTTATGCAGATCAGTGACTCGTGCAGTTTCAGACAAAATTAAGTAAACCTCGCCAGAAACTTATCACGATAATTAGTCACGGTCACAGAATGTCTTAACACTAAACAGTGACAACCCAGAAACACCACCAAGGCCAAAACTAAATTCAAACTTAGACTGATGAGCCAGAACATTGTGGCCACCGACCTATATCGATCCAAGCTCCTCGAGGTGATGGCAGCCTCACCTGGCGAGGATTGACGGTTAGTGAGACACACGCCCGGTGCCTGTAGTATCAGTGAGCTTGCTGTCCGTATGCAGAATGTGGAAGGCGCGCGATCTATCTGAGTTTGAGCGAGGGCGGACTTTATGACCCGGAGGCTCGGCACAACCATTTCGAAAACTGTAAGACTTGTCTGTGGTAAGTGTCTTCAACGAGGAGCGAAACCAAGGTGAAACCACGTCCAAAAGTCGTAGGGTTGGGCGCCCACCCATCATTATAAATGTCGGAGGGCGTAGACTGGGCAGACTGCTTAAACAGGACGGGCGGCGAACGGTGACGGAAATAAAATCAGACTTTTATATTGGGCAGAGTACAAGTGTGAAGACACAGGGCACCGAACACTCCTAACGATGGGCCTTCGCAGCCGCCAACCGTGCATGTTCCAGTGGTAACACCACATGAGCAACTACGACTGAAATGGACACGTGACCATCGGCACTGGGCGTAGCGTGCCAATGGGAGAGCGCGAATCTGTCGTCTTGCAGGGAAACAGCTCCTTGACACATATACGGCGGGACGGAGACAAGCTGGCAGTGGCTCGATTATGCTCTGGAGAACATCCGCGAGGGCATTCCATGGGTCCAGTAGAGTTCGTGCAAGGCACCATGACGACCAAACAGTATCGTACACCGGTTGCACACCCTTATACTCCTACGTAACGATGACAGCACTGGCGTTTTTCAACATGGTAATGAGCCATGTCACAAGGCCAGGAGTGTGAGTGAGTGTTTCGAGGAGCACAGTGGCGGGTTCCAATTGATATACTGGTCCCTCAACTAGCCACATCTGAACCCGATCGAACATATATGGGATGTAATTGAGCGTAGTGTCGGAGCTCATCGTCCCCTCCTCGTTATTTACGGGAATTAGGTGACTTGTGTGTGCAGATGTGGTGCCAGATCCCTCCTGCGACCTAACGAGGCCTCATTGCTCCTACGAGTCGCCGCTGCTATACGTGCCAAAGGTGGACGTACTGGCTATTGTCATAATTTTCTGGCTCGTCAGTGTATTTACCAGGTGATCAAAAAGTCAGTATAAATTTGAAAACTGAATAAATCACGGAATAATGTAGATAGAGAGGTACAAATTGACACACATGCTTGGAATGACATGGGGTTTTATTAGAACCAAAAAAAATAAAAACGTTCAAAAAATGTCCGACAGATGGCGCTTCATCTGATCAGAATATTAATAATTAGCATAACAAAGTAAGACAAAGCAAAGATGATGTTCTTTACAGGAAATACTCAATATGTCCACCATCATTCCTCAACAATAGCTGTAGTCGAGGAATAATGTTGTGAACAGCACTGTAAAGCATGTCCAGAGTTATGGTGAGGCACTGGCGTCGGATGTTGTCTTTCAGCATCCCTAGAAATGTCGGTCGATCACGATACACTTGCGACTTCAGGTAACCCCAAAGCCAATAATCGCACGGACTGAGGTCTGGGGACCTGGGAGGCCAAGCATAACGAAAGTGGCGGCTGAGCACACGATCATCACCAAACGACGGGCGCAAGAAATCTTTCACGTGTCTAGCAATACTTTTTTTTGTTCTAATAAAACCCCATATATTTCCAAGCATGTGTGTCAATTTTTACCTTTCCATCTACATTATTCCGTGATTTATTAAGTTTTCAAATTTATAGTGACTTTTTGATCAAACAAGATGGTACACAATGACATACAAACACAAACTCACCCATAAAAATCACCAACATTTTCAAAAGACGGGGAATAAACATAGCATACACAACAGACAATTCTAAAAAAAAAATACATTCCAAAAATGACAAAAAACAGAGACGTATACCAGAAGGCAGGTATATATCAACTACAGTGTAACACTTGTGAAGTCACATTAGGACAAACAAGTAGAACATTTGATGTCAGATACAAAGAACTCATGAGAACCTGGAAATACGGGACTAACCACTCCACATTTGCAGAACACCTAAGAGAAAATGACCACAAACCAATCACTGGAGAAGATGACATGAAAACAATTAGAATCAACAATAAAAAACACCTCCTAACCGTGCAAGAAAATTACCACATACAGAAAACCAAAGGAGAAGCGAAAATCCTGTTGAATGACCAAGTACACATGCCAAGCAATTCATTATTTCATTAATAAATAAAATAATAGAATAACGTTCGTAAAAAGGAGTAATATAATAATAATACTGTCCAACATAATAATAATAATAATAGAACCCAACATCTTTACATGCACTGATCCATGAACCCTTCCACAGAATATTGAAACGAAAAGTCAAATCAGCTGCCACCAAAGTTTTCAACCACTTGCTAACAGCTACACCCCCCCCCCCCCCAAAAAAAAAGAAATAAAACACACACACACGGTATAAACATCATAAATAGAAGTTAATCTCGAACATATTCTTCGGTAGGTTGGCAACAAATGGGTAAACATACCAAAGAGGATGAAACACGTAATGGAGTCGCAATATTTACGTTGTGAAAAACATTGTCCGACGAAATAGTTGTATCGTGTGACGAAAGAACAATAGTACACCATAAAAAAGAGTGACAAAGATGGTGAACAGTGTGAGGAAGGCCAGAACACAAAATTTTGATTATAGGGCGGTGATAAATGTGGTAGTGCGACCTCCAGACCAGATGCGAGGAAACGCAGATCAGCAAATCGTAAGTAATTACTTTTTTACAAAAAAGTTAGCTATTTAATAATCTAAAACTAACAAAACTGTATCGTTGTAGATCCCACTGATGATGCCTTAGAACAGGAAAAGGCGAAACGCGTATAGGATAAATAAAGTAAATAGCAGCAGGAAAAGTCAGTTTTATCTACAAAAGAAGGCATGTAAATATTCGTCATACCCGCTGCACGGCACAATTGCGCTCTCGAGAATTTTCGCAGTCCCGGTTATTGCTTGTGTGGCCAATGTCCATCATCGATAGACAGCCATCCGTCCACGTAAACTTTTAAACTTTCAGTCCATTGGATGCCAAAGCAGTGGATCGAGCACAGAGAGACAGAACATTGTGGGTGTATCAGTTACCGTACACCACGTGACAGTGTGTGTGTAAGGAAGAAGAACAGACAGTCCGTAAAGGTGCGAGAGAAAATATACGTAGGTACAAGGCAAAATATAGTCACAGTAGTACGATGTTCGTGTAGTAGTTCACAGGTTCAGCAGGAGCCGGAAATTTCGAGCACCAGTTTCTCCCAAGGGGGAGGAAATGTCGCAACCGGTCAACAGGTATGCAGTCCAGCCGCCTACGTCATTATGTAGCTGGACCCTAAAATACTGCTGACGTAGCGTTCTGCAACATAGCAGTCTACCGCAGCAGTGGGCTCGTGCGCAACATTCTCTACCATAATGGTGCATTTGCGCAGTCGTTTATGTCACCGGAGAGGGATCCTGTCGGACTACGGACTACAGCAGGTCTGAGCCAGCATTAACGATCCCCGCTCAGCCAGTAGCAACGTATCCGATTTGTGACTTTAAATGGTTCAAATGGCTCTGAGCACTATGGGACTCAACATCTGAGGTCATCAGTCCCCTAGAACATAGAACTACTTAAACCTAACTAACCTAAGGACAACACACACATCCATGCCCAACGCAGGAGTCGAACCTGCGACCGTAGCGGTCGCGCGGTTCCAGACTGTAGCGCCTAGAACCGCTCGTCCACCGCGGCCGGCTGATTTCTGACTTCCACTGGCGGCGTGTCACTCTCTGTGGCAGTCACTGATCCAATGTGGGGCCGAGCAGCTGCAACCTAGTCGAGCAGTATCACCAGCTAGACAAAGCGATTGTGTACGAGCTTCTCAGCTAGCTGTGATGGTTCGTCGCTTCGAATTGGTACCAACCAGGCGAGGCCACCAATTCCATGCCAGGCATTGACACTTTGCATTTCTCTTGCAATCTGGGTTGAGATCTGGAAGAGACAGAACGTATGTCCGGCAGTAAGTAGCCCCGTGAGTGTATCGGAATTATTTCTAAGCACATGGTCATGGACCTCGGATTTTTCGCTTGTTTCCATAGTGAACTGCCTCAAACATAGATTTAGAAGATTTCACGCCAGGCGTACTGGTCTTGTTGGGGACTTGTGATATTGGGGACTTGTGTATGGACTCCGAATATTTCTGGTTACGTGACTCAGTCTGAACTTTAAAATCTTTTCTGCGGTTAACTTCGAGAGTAATCTGCACGTAGAATTTCGTTGCTTCGAAATTACAAAAATTTAAGTTTATACTTGTGCCAAAGGAACTGTAACTAACTTTTGTGAATGTTCGTAAGTTCACACGGACGTGTGATCCTGTTCAGTTTATTTAAACCTTCGCACAGATGGTTATCAGTTTAGTAACGAACAAGTGTTTATTGTGGAAAGTGAGATTTCATTATTTTGAATAAACTCAGCTCGTTAACGATTTCAAAACGCTGCGAGTAGTTAATATTATTCCACCGCAAATTCCTGCCTACATATTTTGAACTTGTGACTGAACTTATTTAGTGTCATCCCTGGACAGAAACGTAGCCGACATTTTAAAAATCTAGCCATGCATTGACGAGGCACTATGAACGCTGTTTTTTCTTACTTTGCACGTGGGGACTAACAAGTCATTAATTGGTGTAAACAACAGGGTTTAGTTTCTCCATTAGCAATTCGTTAATCATTTTGCCCTTAAAGCAGCATATGTCGGATTTGGCTGACAGTCAGAAATAGAACATTCTACATTTCGCAGTATCAATCCTAGCGTCACAATATACAATTTTAGTTCAATAACAACTGCTGCGACAAACAGGTACTTTCTTAACTACGACGAGTGTCTGTGGCGCACAATGGACGCATCGCACTGTCTACTTTCAAGGGAATGTCCTTCGTCACGTAGAAGAGAACCCGATGATAAATATTCGGAACATTGGATTTGGGAGGGTCTCCTGTAGACGACACGGCTCAGGGCTCTTTTCTCTCTGCTGTGTGCACATAGTGAAGCGGCAGATTTGAAAGTTATCTGATCTTCAGCCTTATTTTACATCCAAACAGTACGTTTCCGGGTGTGGGTCTTTATGAAAACTATATCTGCTATTCCCTCTACAGCCCCTACAACCCTGTTATAGGAATTATGAAACGTCTTGTATTTTTGTAGGGCATAGAGGGACGCAGATTACAGCCTTCTTGTTGATTATAGCTGTGTGATCAGCAGCGTTTACGTTTGCATTTGTTATTACTCCTACATTCTTTGCTCGGGAAGAGAAATCTAAATTTGGCCGATTTAAAATTTTAGACGGTAGGTATTCCTGAAATTTCGGACTAAGAAGCCTAGAATGGCCAAACAGGATAGCTGTCCTGGAGTTATTGGTCTACCTCTGTTTCAAATAATTCAGTTTAACAGCTACCAAAGTAAAGGTCACCGTTATTGGTCAGGTGTACTATGCTCATATCGTCAGTCGAGTGTATAATGACCTCCAACAACCCAGAAGCGTTATATCTTTTATCTCCATAAGAGAAAAGTTCGACATTAGTTCGTTTCATAACCACGTATAATTCATGAAAACATTTATAGCAGTGTCAGACCATTCAAAGAAGTAGACAGTGACAATCGTGACGGTAATCAGCCCTTTAACGTAGCCGATAGTGCTATCGCTCAAACTTGACCCTGCCCTTCTGATGGATGGAATTTTCAACTCATTTGGCTGGAAAAGGAAGGAGAGGTGAAGTCGAAAATTTCCTAATCACCAGATTTAACGCCAATGTCCTGCATTCAGTTCCCATCCATTCCACGTAGTCTCACAGAACCCTTTTTATCGATTGAGTTCCGAAAACTATCAAACTACCCGTTCGTCCGGTCACTGTTTTCGGTCCAATCCTCTCCTCCACGATTCTGCCGGATATTTTAACAGTTCACTAAATTTTCGGCGTCCCCTGTAACACTTTTTCGAGCACTTCAGGAGCGTTTGATAACTGATATTATGCGTGCTCTCAGCTCACCCGTACCTGTTGGAGGGGCTGGCACATAGATGGAGCTTTTCACAAAACCAAACAAAAAGTTACATGCCGTGAGATTAGGCGACCTTGGTGGCTTACGTATTTACGTTAGACCTGTAAGGCCGTTACGGCCGTTTCATGGTCAAGGCATCTCGTTGTTAAGAAAATCACGCTGCATGGTTATCACGGAAGACGTGTCGCAATGGAGAACAAAAAACACCTTTCGTTGGCGTGTCACCGCCATCTTGATTCGACGTATGTTGGGTAATCTAACAGCGAGCGAGCATCCTACGTTAACCATGTAAAGCGTCAACTTTCAACGGGCCCAGGATAAATTTATGCTTTCGATGCACAATGCATAATTCATCCAAGGTTTTTATCTTCATTCATGTACAAGTTACAAACTTTTGAAATGAAATTAATCTTTTTGAATTAATGATGGAATCTTTAGTAATGAATTAAAATTTGTGCCGCGGCGAGGACTTGAACTTGGGTCCTTGCGTACGAAGCAGGTATGCTAGCCATTACACTACCGTAGCAGTACAGAAACTTCACTGCGTGGACTACACTAGTCCAGTGCCCTCCCCAACACAAATTTCAATTCACGCCTTCAGCTTATTTCCCCTTCTTAAATCATCACTATTTCTGAGGCTCTCCGGTATTGGAATAACACCCCAGCTTTGGATGTAACGGGGAAATCCTGCCACGATGTGAGGTGTAGGTGATCTATATGATCTAATTTTCCTTGAAATATATCAGTGGCAATTTTATGTACAATAATGATGGAAGCTGATTTTTTTTTTTGTATTATTCACACGGGCAACTTGGTGCATAAGTTGTCAAAATGACTGTCCTATAGTTCCTGTGCTTATCTCTCCTGCTATCTCCTGGATAGTGTGGATGGTTTTCTTCTGAATGTTTGATGGTGTTGGTCTCGCCTCATAGGTTCTAACCACTCCCTACCTGTAGACGTGTTAAAACAGTAGTGAGCAACCTCCATTTTACTACAGTGAGTCGTAGGGGGCGAGAGTTGTATGGTCTGACAGAGGTTGGAACCTGTATAACAAACAACTAGCCGGCCACTGTGGGGCAGTTCTAGGCGCTTCAGTCCGGAACGCGCTGCTGCTGCGTCGCAGGTTGGAATCCTGACTCGGGCATGGATGTGTGTGCTGTCCTTAGGTTAGTAGATTTAAGCAGTTCTAAGTCTAGGGGACTGATGACCTTAGATGTTAAGTCCCATAGTGCGCAGAGCTATTTCAACCATTTTTCGAATAAACAACTGAGAACGTTGTATGTAAGTCCACTCTGAGATGAAGAGATTGCTGAGGGAATCGAAATCGTGATGATCCAAGGCACATGCAGTTAAGGACTCGGCGTCAGGTTAAACTCTGCTTACAGAATGTGTCCTTGAGGCCAGGGACTCGGTACAGGCCTGACGTTATCGGCTGGTTCCGCGGGTGGAGAAATAGCAAGGCTCTGAATAAGGTATGCTATGCCCAAATAAAAAGTTCTGGACAATGATGCCTAGTAGCGGCAGACGTTGGCACTGCAGGTTTGCTTTGAATCACAACTTTTCCCTACATGCGGTTGACTGGAACGACGGTTCCCCGATCTGTTACGGGAAGCGGTACCTTTGAGCCGTTGGGAGGATGACGGAGAGATCTTGAGTTTTGAAGAATCGGTTCAGACTTTCCCCTAAACGTAGGCCAAGTGGTGCTATAACGGGGGCCACCTGGATAGGATGCAAGGAAACGTACACGTTCAACAACTCTGGTCTAAGAACCTAGGGTAAGCTGAGATGATCTTGAGTAACCTGGGATTTATGTAGAGACTATTTGAGGACGCCACCTCCAAGTACCTGTGGGCATTGGCCAGTGGTTTTATTACTTTTTATTCGTGTCTGTTCCTATCTCAGAAGAATGTTTCTGTAACTCTTGGAGGCGGAGTGTAGCGCTACCAAGTACATTGACCAATCAAGACTGGCTGGTTACCTCTGGATGCACCTTATACTGGTTAACCGAAATCGATGTCAAAATGGGTGAAGGCAGGCGACATAGTTGGTAGTGATTTGTCTCCCAGATACGAGAATTAAGGGACCTCATTCCCTTTATGCTAATCGGCGTTAGTGAGCTGTGTGTTGCCAATGTGTTTCACCCTCTACCTCTTCTTTTACTGTAATCAACAACACTAACTACAATCAACGCAACCATATCACCGTCACCTTGTAACTATCCCACTTCGTCATTTATACTCTATAATCGACCTTGGTTACGTGTGCTCATTTCGTTGAAAATAAATGCATTCCAAAGAAAAGTGAGCGATACGATGTGGGAAAGACTGAGTACAAACATATTTAACTATTGTATTTATTAGTGAAATCTGTTATTAATTAAAATCGTCATTTTAGTGAAATTCCAACTATTGAATGATATAAGCCCTTGGTCAGTCCTAAAGCGGAAGGTTATTTCCGAAACCAGTTAAGTGTATCAGTCATACATTCGCGTAACAATTAGTAACATATGTATTGATGACATCATTCATTACTTCTGGAGGAGCAAGTTTTCCTATTTACGGAAAACACACATTATAATTCCTTAAAATAACGATAAACAAGAATGGAAACTGAAGTAATTACAGTAGTGCGCGACGTGATAATAGTGACGTACTGTGACCTCCCTATAATCTTAACAGTTGTGGTTTTTGATAGTCAGACTTTTCCGCGTATATGAAGTTCATTCTTAACCTTACTTTGCTGAAATGCTAATGATTTCAAAGTAACAGCAAAATATCATAACAACACTGTAATCAGGTAGCTGAGACCCAAATACATAATATTACCAAAAGCACACAAAAATTAATTAATATAGTTAAATAAGACATAAAATTTACTAGTATGTGACAATCATGGTTAAAAGAGCTCTTTTAAATATTTATTTCAGAAGTTTCTTAATGACTCTAATTATGTAGCAGTAACATGAACTTTAAGCTCAAGAACAATTTTAGTTTTACTGGCTGGTAGTTATTACACTGATAAAATTTTTTGTTCATAACGTGATACGCGGAAAACAGGATAAGATATTGTTCTAGGTAATAATAACTTGGGATAAGGACGACTATGAAATTATAATCATAGTTCGCACAAAAATTATATTGCCCAAATCATTCAAAACGCCCACAGGCCTTTAACAGGACTAAAAGTCCGAAGTGGTTCAATTTTTAGACGCTGCACGAGCGAATTAGTAATTGGCGGTAAATATTGCAATTATAATGTCTCATCTACAGATGAAAATATTTCTTATGCTTGCTGCTGCCAAATAATAATCTTCCTCATTCCTCTCGGAGTAATTTTAACACTTGCCAATACATTGTGGCCCTAGGAACTCACAATGCCTTTCATACCCTCAAAAAATTGCCGCACACATATTCTCTGTCCCAGACACACAGGCGCACGCACACACACACACACACACACACACACACACACGCACACACACTGTGGATGGGAGAAATTGACCGGTTAAACCAATACCGATATTTTAGTTCTGAATAATTGGTATTCTCCGGAATTTATATATTTGATTTCGGTTATAACGGATTGTTGCTGTTGTGGTCTTCAGTCCTGAGACTGGTTTGATGCAGCTCTCCATGCTACTCTATCCTGTGCAAGCTCCTTCATCTCCCAGTACTTACTGCAGCCTACATCCTTCTGAATGTGCTTAGTGTATTCATCTCTCGATCTCCCTCTGCGATTTTTACCCTCCACGCTGCCCTCCAGTACTAAATTGGTGATCCCTTGATGCCTCAGAACATATCCTACCAACCGATCCCTTCTTCTAGTCAACTTGTGCCACAAACTCCTCTTCTCCCCAATTCTATTCAATAACTCCTCATTAGTTATGTGATCTACCCATCTAATCTTCAGCATTCTTCTGCAGCACCACATTTCGAAAGCTTCTATTCTCTTCTTGTCTAAACTATTTATCGTCCATGTTTCACTTCCATACATGGCTACACTCCATACAAATACTTTCAGAAACGACCTGACATTTAAATCAATACTCGATGTTAACAAATTTCTCTTCTTCAGAAACGCTTTCCTTGCCATTGCCAGTCTACATTTTATATCCTCTCTACTTCGACCATCATCAGTTATTTTGCTCCCCAAATAGCAAAACTCCTTTACTACTTTAAGTGTCTCATTTCCTAATCTAATTCCCTCAGCATCACCCGACTTAATTCGACTACATTCCATTATCCTAGTTTTGCTTTTGTTGATGTTCATCTTATACCCTTCTTTCAAGACACTGTCCATTCCGTTCAGCTGCTCTTGCAAGTCCTTTGCTGCCTCTCACAGAATTACAATGTCACCGGCGAACCTCAAAGTTTTTATTTCTTTTCCATGGATTTTAAAACCTACTCCGAACTTTTCTTTCGTTTCCTTTACTGCTTGCTCAATATACAGATTGAATAGCATCGGGGAGAGTCTACAACCCTGTCTCACCCCCTTCCCAACCATTGCTTCCCTTTCATGTCCCTCGACTCTTAAAACTGCCACTTACTTCCTGTACAAATTGTAAATAGCCTTTCGCTCCGTGTATTTTACCCCTACCACCTTCAGAATTTGAAAGAGAGTATTCCAGTCAACACTGTCAAAAGCTTTCTCTAAGTCTACAAATGCTAGAAACGTAGGTTTGCCTTTCTTCTAAGATAAGTCGTAGGGTCAGTATTGCCTCACGTGTTCCAACATTTCTACGGAATCCAAACTGATCTTCCCCGAGGTCGGCTTATACCAGTTTTTCGACTCGTCTGTAAAGAATTTGCGTTAGTATTTTGCAGCTGTGACTTATTAAACTGATAGTTCGGTAATTTTCACATCTTTCAACACCTGCTTTCTTTGGGGTTTATTATTATTATATTATTCTTGAAGTCTGAGTGAATTTCGCCTGTCTCATGCATCTTGCTCACCAGATGGTAGAGTTTTTTCAGGATTGACTCTCCCAAGGCTGCCAGTTGTTCTAGTGGAATGTTGTCTACTCCCGGGGCCTTGTTTCGACGTAGGTCTTTCAGTGCTCTGTCAAACTCTTCACGCAGTATCATGTCTCCCATTTCATCTACATCTACATCCTCTTCCATTTCCATAATATTGTCCTCAAGAACATCGCTCCTGTATAGACCCTCTATATACTCCTTCCACCTTTCTGCTTTCCCTTCTTTCCTTCGACCTGGGATATCATCTGAGCTCTTGATATTCATACAAGTGGTTCATTTTTCTCCGAAGGTCTCTTTCATTTTCCTGTAGGCAGTATCTATCTTACCCCTCGTGAGATAAGCCTCTACATCCTTACATTTGTCCTCTAGCCATTCCTGCTTAGCCATTTTGCACTTCCTGTCGATCTCATTTTTGAGACGTTTGTATCTCTTTTAGTCTGCTTCATTTTCTGCATATTTGTATTTTCTCCATTCGTCAATTAAATTCAGTATCTCTTCTGTTACCCAAGGATTTCTACCTAGCCCTCGTCTTTTTACCTACTTGATCCTCTGCTGCCTTCACTATTTCATCCGTCAAAGCTACCCATTCTTCTTCTACTGTATTTCTTTCCCCCATCCCTTATGCTCTCCCTGAAACTCTGTACAACTTCTGGTTCTTTCAGATTATCCAGGTCCCATCTCCTTAAATTCCCGCCTTGTTGTAGTTTCTTCAGTTTTAATCTACAGTTCATAGCCAATAGATTGTGGTCAGAGTCCACATCTGCCCCTGGAAATGTCTTACAGTTTGAAACCTGGTTCCTGAATCTCTGTCTTTTTATTTTTTACTAATAACCAGTAAAAGACAGAACTATCAATTAGCCAGAGTGACAGTGCTAAAATTTTTCATTTTTAAAGAAATATTTCTTAATATCTTATTCGTAAAATTTGCATTAGTTCACAATGTTGAGTCTTTATAGAAAATGGAGAAAACGATCACTGCTATTTTAATAACAATGCCGACAGAAACGAGCAACAGCTATCTGGCACAAGAATTGTTGTAGCATTGCCGAGACAATAATTCCTCTATAGTCGTGTGCTGTGACTTAAGATACGCGCGTGTACGTGCTGTGTGCAAGGTCTGTCCCCACTTGGTCTCTAATGTAGTTTCTCGTTCTCGTCGTCATACATCCATTGTATTTATCAATGACGCCAACCCTATGCTGGAAATATTTTTACGAAGTGATATAGCACTAGGCTACAAAGCTTCATCTGCTTTAACAGACTGAAGATTTGTTACCATTTGTACGAAATAATAGAAGAAGAGGGAAATTATGGTATCGGTAATAAATTAAAAACGTAAGAGTTCGTTCACTGTATACAGGAAAAGTAGAATAAATTGCTCTGCTGCCTGTGTCTACATAATAGGCCTTTATCTGCGTGTAGTCCTCGAAAACGGATAAATAAACATGGAAAACAGAGTTCTTCTTATTCAGCTTTTAACCTTTATAACTCTCTAATCGTAATGCCAAATAGTGGTATGATCCCCGATTACAATATGATTTTTGAGCAGGCTTTCGAAAAATTAGAATCAATAGAAGAATACTGGTTATATTTGTAGTATTCAATCATTATTAGAGAAAAACATTGTGATGACTGACTAAGTTTCCTTTTGTTTGCCTATTTAATTTAATATTTTCATTTTATGTATCTTGAAACTGTGAGAGACAAAATTTTTCAGTCTTTGTTCAATTTTTACGTTTTTTACAGGAAATAATAGGAATAAAAATCCGAAAATCGGTTATTTCGGAAAACATTATCAAACAGCGGTTGCCCTGCCACCCCAAAAACATACGCACTAGATATAATATTAAGTCCATAACATTGCCATTGTGCCAACTGTACAGATGTTACACAATTATTTTCAGCCGATGCAAATAATATTTCATTTGTAACATAATAATTTCACTTATATAGTTCATAACGTTTACACAATACTGGCAATCTTCATAATTGATAAGGAATAAAAAAAACACATACGTCGAAAGGAATAAAATTAAATACCTTTACAGTAATGCTGTGTTATAAAGTTACATACTGTGTTGTAGTGTCACAACCTACCCTAAATAATCGCAATACTAACGTTTCTCTAATTCAGTACGTTCGAGGATTGTAAAACAAAGAGAGCATTTCTGATGGCTCAGCTAATAGACGATATCGCAACCAATAATATCATACAGCATTTACAATGGTCAATAGTCATCTACTTAATTATTATTTCTAAACATGAAAGTAGCACCTAACAAGAGTTAACAACATGCAGAAATTACCTTGTAATGCTTGTGATGAGAAGTTTATTAGTTCAGAGTAGAGAAGTAATTTACTTTTTTCAGCAGATATTGAGACTTAATTATTTCAAAACTCAAAGGCCAAGTAACGCGTGCGCACAGTCATTTCCAAGCAAGCTAAAACTACACACTTTTCGCTCACATCTTTCTACAGCACTTTCGCGATTATTGAGAAAATTATCTTAAATTATGTTTCTCTACAGTATCATACAGAAATAATAGGGCTGTTGGTATTTTTCAATGTCCAAAAGGTATGAACCCTGAGTCGAAGGAAAACAGAATTAAAAACACCCATTCTTGGAAGTTGTCCTTCGACATATACCGTGCGGTACAGTTTATTCGTTTTTTTGGTTATATACCTACATCTACATGATTATTCTGCAGGTCCAGGCAGAGAGTTCTTCGAATCACCTTGAAGCTATTTATCTGCCGTTCCACTCCCGAACAGAACGCGGGAAAAACGAACACTTAAATCTTTCCTTGCGAGCTATGATTTATCTTATTTTATACTGATGACCCTTTCTCCCTATGTAGGTGGACGCCTACAAAATATTTTAATATTCTGGGGAGAAAGTTACCGACTGAAATATCTTGATTGGCATCCCAATTTTCGTATCTTATCCGTGGTATTCTCGCCCTCATTTCGTGATAATAAAAAACGAGCTGCCTTCTTTGAACTTTTCCGATTTCATCCGTCAATCCTGTATGATGCGGATTCCACACTACAGCAAGAAGATGGCGGACATGCGTAGTGTAAGCAATCTCTCTATTGGACCCGTTACATTTTCTCAGTATACAACCAATAAATTGTAATCTTTGGTTTACTTTCCCCACAACATTATCTATAAGATTGTTCCAACTTAAGCTAATCGTAATTTGAATCCCTAAGTATTTAATTGAATTCACAGAATTTAGATTTGAGTGATTTATAGTGTAACTGATATTTAATGGATTATTTTTAGTTCGCATGTGGACGACGTCATGGTTTTCATTATTTAGAGTCATTGACACCTTTTGCATCATACAGACATCTTGTCTAAATAGTTTGCAATTGGTTTTGATCATCTAATGACTTTACATGACAAGCATCTTCTGCAAACAATCTAAAATGTTTGCTCAGATTGTCTCCAAATAGGTACATTAGGAACAGCAGAGGACCTATAATTCTTACTTAGAGAATGTCAGATATTACTTTTGTTTTACTCAACGACTTTCTGTCAGTTACCGTGACCTCTCTGACAGGAAATCACAAATCCAGTCGCACATCTGAGACGATACTCCTTAGGCACGCAGTTAGATTAGGAATTGTTCGTGAGGAACTGTGTCCTGAGCCTTCTGGAAATTTAAATATATGGAATCAATTTGACATCCACTGTCGATAACACTCATCACTTCGTGAGATGAAAGAATTATTTTTTACAAGAACGAATTCGTGTTGGATATTTGTCAATGAATCGTTTTCTTTGATGTAATTCATAATGATCGAACACAGTGTAATATGTTCCAAAATATGACTGCAAATCGACATTAGTGACATGACTGCTTCGGATACGTTTATAAGCAATAGTGTGTCATAATCACTTCTCTTTTCTCACATAACGTAAATTACAGCGCAACTATTTGATTTAGCAAATATTTTATAGGTTTATATGAGTGCATCAAAATTTTTAATAAAAGCTACAATGAAAACGCCCCCATATTGCATCGCTCGCCTCATTTGTATATGAGAAACGCGGAATTTGTTTTCTGAGTTTGCACATGCAGCTCCTCAGAATGTAATATGTGAGTCTCAGGTTCGTTGCTTTCGTTCAGTCTAGATGCAAGACAGTGTTTCGTTATTTCTTCCCCGTCAAACCTAGACAGAAGCAAAAATCGCTTGCTATTAACTGAAAGGTATATTTCTTATTAACATACTTTTACATTTAAGTAATGAGTGAGCTTGACCATGACCTTAAAGAGAAAAGTGTTTTCAAGGAAGGAAATATTAATATGACAGTCAAATCCCGTATCTAAATAAAATATTGAACATAAATGTGTCTGAATAATATCTAGTGAACACTTTTGACGCTTTAGTTCGCCGGGCAGGTTGAATACCCGTATATTCTAAATTTTTTCACCATTAAAACCTTCGTGACAGACTACACCTTAATTTAGGGAGCAACGCTCTGCCTAACTGCGCTCTGCCTTCATTACATGACTCACACGTTCGTGCGTTTCATGTGTACACTATTATCTCTCACCTGTATTATTTTCGTATCTTGCAGTTTATTACAAACAATATTGTAATTTTGTGCCTTTTTTACTAATAGTCCACTATAACTAGAACTCTGTATCTACAAATGTACGTAACTATATTATTGGAAAAATACCAATGTTATCAAGTAAATATTAAGCCACCAACAGTAAACAAACGACAGTTTCTTAACACAGCTGAGGAATGACCATGTTTTCCCCAAAGTGATAGCTTTCTTTCTCATTTCCTACGTTACGTTTAACTGGTACACCACAGGTAGTTTTTTACGGTAGTTTGCTGTTAATTGAGTTTACGCTTTACGCTTCCATGATTCTCTCTTCCGTCTAGTTAGGCACAAAATGCGTCAACATCCATCTCAACGCCATTATAAAGCTGTTTTGAGATATTTTCCGAGAAATGTTGTTCTTTCTATCACACATGGCGTCTTCCAAGACAGGGCATTTTTCTCTTGTATCTGCGGAGATTATTAAAATGATAACAATTTTTAAAGTTTACGAGCTTCCATCTGGAATAGCTGTGGGTCAGCATCTTCTGTTAGTCAGTACAACGAAAAACTAGTCCAAAGTCACAAATTTAACTTTTTTTTTATTCACATGATAACTACTTTCGGGCCGGGACCCATTTTCAAATCATTGCAACATTGTCAAAAATGATATTTCCGTTATCTGTTATCAGTTATCAGCATGCGCTGTAGCTGTTCTTTTGCACATTTTTGACGTGATTTTTACATTTTCGGAAATACCATTTTTGAATAAGTTACGATGCTTTGAAAATGGATCCCAGCCCAAAACTAGTCATCCAGTGAATAAAAATGTGAAATTTACAGCTTTGGACTGGTTTTCGTTGGACTAATTTTGATAGTTATTTTATTTTTCCTTAAATTTTAACTGACCATTGTAATGACACTTCCTTACCCGTTCCGGTAGCTGAGAGCGTTAACGCGCCGTTTCCGGGATTCGGGAAGGCGAGCCTGCTGCGGACTGATTCCGCCTCGCGGATTAACGACGAGGGCTGCTGAGTCGGCCAGCCTGGATACGGTTTTTAGGTGGTTTCGCACATCCCACTACGTAAATACCGGGCTGGTACCGACGCTCCTTCTCAGTTACACAAGGCGCAAACATTCAGAAAACGTTCTCACGCTTCAATATGAGATTTACTACACATGCAAACAGTTGGGGTACGCAAATTCCGTCCCAGGATTAGTGGTGGTGGTTTAATGTATGGTCGACATCGACGGCGTTAGAGACGGGACACAAGCTCGGAATTGTTCAACAATGAGGAAGACAATCGGTCTTGCCCTTGAAAGGAACAATTCTGGTATTTTCCTGGAGCGATTTAGAGAAACCACGGATAATCTAAATCTGGATGGCCAGGCGCAAATATGACTATAGAATGGTCATCCTTGTGAATGTGAGGCCAATCTGATAACCACTGCGCCACTTCTATCAGCACTTTGGTGGCCGCTCTACCTGTGACAGAGAGCTGAAACTCTAATATGTAAGGTATCAGGCAAATCCAACACCTTCCATGAAAACCCTGACATGATAAGCAAATCCAGTAGTATGTCACACAGCTCCGAATAAATCGTGACATTGAATTAACCAAAGTAATGCGAGTAACGAGTGAGCAAATGGAATACCACAGACTAACACAAGAATGCCTAAATGCATGTCATACCTTCCCACCGTAAGACAGACGCAGTTCCGAGGGTAGAAAGGAGAACAGAAGCCGAGAGCAGAACCGTGTTAAGTTAGAAGGCCCTACGATAAGGGACGGACACCCACGTCTCCAGCTAACCGTTAGGACCACCCCCCAGCCCATGTTAAAAGCTAGAGCCTTAGCGTGAGACTTTTTCGCGTCTCTGTTACGTCAGGACCACCCCCAGTCCATGTTAAAAGATAGAGCCCTCCAGAAGAACAGTATAGATCTTACGATAACATTAAAAGGACCACATCAGCTGCAAGTTTTAGCGTGAAACTTTTTCGCGTCTCTGTTACGTTGCAAACTTTAAAAACATTGCCCCACCACGAAAAGTATAACGTTTCTCATTGGATAGACAGAATTTTTGTAGGCGGAGCTTAAGGTTAACATTGAGACCCTGATTGGTCAGATGAAAACACAGCCAGATAGTTTTTTTTTAATCCAGCTACGGTAAATTGTAGTAAGGAGAAGTTAGGAGAGAGTTGCTTCTGAGATGGCGAGGTGAGCGGAGCTGTGCTGTCCGCCGCCCCCCGACGAACACCGACATGGTAATGAACGCACGCAATGCCGCATAACAGCGCATAAAGCTTCACTCAGAACTGCAGAAGTCTCATCTGTTACACCCCCTTTTTGCGTAATACTGGTGTCGATCGTCAATTAAAGCTCATGGTGTTCACATTTGCCACTTGAAGTAAAAATCTGAAACGCGATGATTTTTCTGTTATATAGTTATTGAGAAGCCACATCAGCCACTGTAATTTACGACAAGTTAGATAAGTAATAAAGATAATTGAGGGTCACTGTAGACCATTTTGATAGTTTGCTCTTTTGTGAAACTTAATTTAAACCTAGATTAGAGATGTGATATGGCATAGGTCAACCTTCGACCCGTTGTAGAACTTGGAAACCCACTCAGGGAATATTCGTTCACATTTTTGTTGAACGCAGTTGGTTTTTACCATCCTGTATTAAAACATTTCCTTTTATCAATAGTGCAATTTATAAACTATGTTTTGTAAGTAGAATAAAATTTCCAATGGTAAACTTAACCGCTTTTTCGACGTTATTTTACCAGCTAACTAAAAATAGGAAAGCCTTGAACCCCTTCCAATAAATTTAGTTAGTATTAAGATTCTTTTACAGGGAGTGCAGTGGAGCTGACACTGAAATCATTAAGTATTTGGTTATTCATCGCTAGTCTCACTGAACTCTTCTGAATTCTACATGTCATGTGTGGTCTGGCGTCTCCTTACCAGCAACAGGTCCCAGGTTCAAACTAGTCAATTCCCTAAAAAACACGCTCAGAGCGTCGTTGCGCGAAAGTGGTAGGGAGACACGATATAGAACAAACAGACACCATGCAGAATGTTAGAAAATGGCGACCCTGCCAGGATGGTAAAATACCATGATTGAAGGTCGACCACATGCCTAACTAGGTCAGAAAAATATCCTGTTGAGAAATTTTCGTAATAAAAAAATTTTTTGAACGTTATAAATAGTCGAAATTAGTATCTGCAGCGATAGATTGTAAGAAAGTATTCAATAAAAGTGAGACATTCTGGCAGAGACAATAGCATAATTAAGTTACGAATTTTAATATTGTTAGAATTAAGTTTTCTCTCCAATGCAAGCGCACAGGAGGCGGATACATCGTTGACAAGTTGGTTCTGACCCAACAAGTAAGTGAATGGTTTGTCAAGTCGTGTGAACAAAAAGTTTATGAAACGCGTGATATCGTATGAGCACATGTTGACTCGAAGTAGGGCGCGTGAATTGCTTTTAAATGAGAAAATAAGGGATTCGGTAAGATTAGCAATGACAGATCGAGATCTTGACCGAATTGAGGTAGAGACCCAGCATGAAGATGGACAGAGAATAGAGGACAGTACAACAGACGATGCAGTATCGTGAAAAATAGGACATATAACGCACCATAACGAGGATAATGTACGTCAAGGCATAGAAAACGTAAGTCAGCATACGACAGAGGAGCAGGAAAGTAGAGAGAGAGTCGATGAGGATTCTAACTTGCGTCTTGAATACGTAGAACCGATAGTACAAGTAATCAGAGCTCCCTCACCACAGAGTACAAGGAATGCGAGCAGAAACGTGTCACAGCACAGTTCAATGCAATCGGTTGCAAACCAACAATTGGGTGAAAACACAGAGCGTAGGACGCCGCAAGAAAACGCAATAGAACCCACCAATCTGGCAGAATTATTACAATTAATGACGGAAACCATGACAAGACAAAATAAAGAAATTGCGAAACAAATTAAAATTCAGAATGCAGAAATGACGAAACAAAATGCAGAAACCACGAGACAAATGCGTGCGATTAAAGAACAAAACAAAAAAATTCAGTTACACCTAAGTCATATTGAAGACGAGGCAAAAGAATCTCGAGAAGTGATAGGAAACTTAACAACAGGTCACAATCAATTGAGAACAGACATTGACAAGGTACAAGTGGACGTACAAACATTGCGTAATGACACTCAAGACGAGATCAAAACATTACGTAACAACACCCAGGGAGAAGTTAAGAAACTAGAGAAACAGATAAACGTAATTACTAGACAAGCAGCAGGTACAGCGCGTGAAATTGCTGAAAACAGTGTGTTACACAAACGTATCACAAAAGCAGAGCTGAAAAGATATGATAACCTCATAGTCAAAATAGAAGTGCAAACGAAGCGACAATTTCAGAAATTGCTAACAGAGTTGTTGCAAACCACTGAAGAGCGTAGTGAACAGGATCGAACAAGCACAGAGTCTGCAATCACATCCGTATCTGTAACAGCACAGGAAAAACAAGCAATTAACGAAGATATTACGCATTTGCGATTCCAATCACAGGCGGAAAGTAACATACGTGAAATCAGACAGCCTGCACAGCAACAAACACGTTTCGAAATTCTTGATGAAAAAAATGGTTCAAATGGCTCTGAGCACTATGGGACTCAACTGCTGTGGTCATCAGTCCCCTACAACTTAGAACTACTTAAACCTAAGTAACCTAAGGACATCACACACATCCATGCCCGAGGCAGGATTCGAACCTGCGACCGTAGCAGTCGCACGGTTCCGGACTGCGCGCCTAGAACCGCGAGACCACCGCGGCCGGCTTTCTTGATGAACAAACGTCATCACAAACACATGCGGAACCACAAATGTATGTTTCAAGACAGTTTGGATCGTGTAATGAAGCAGCAAGGTTAGCCAGACAAGATACCGAACCAATACCTGACAATGGAAACCCAGGTCGCGAAGAGTACAGTGCAATGCAATCAGCTACACGTTCACAACCGATGGAAGAAAATTATTGCGTACCACTCCAACGATACTACGCAAGGGTAGGCGAAAGTTACAGTGGACAATATCCAATGGATCTACCACAACCGGAAAGAACGACGGGAGAAATGATCAGAAACAAAAGTGGCGAAGAATCGCGAATTTCAAATGGAACTATGACGAAGTACGACAACGATCATTTCCTCACAGTCAGAAAATTTCAACACTTTCGAGAAGGAAACTCATTACATCCACGAAATTTTATTGATCAATTCCGAGTAGGATTACCAGAACACTGGACGCTAGCACACAAATTAGACTTTATATGTGCACACATGTCAGGAACAGTCGCAGAAACCATGCAGAATGTTGCAGCGACATGCCGATCGTACGAAGATTTCAGAGAGAAGTTTCTCTCACGATATTGGTCCAGCGAAGCCCAGAACAGAGTGAAGTACGAATTATTACAGAACCCATATTTTGAAAATTCAGGAGAGAAGAGTCCCGTGAAATTTTTCGAAGTTATGACAAACAAAAATCAATGCTTAGATGTACCATACAGTGACGGAGAGGTGATTAAATTATCCGCGATGAAGCTACCATTGAAATACCAGCAATCATTAGTAGATCGCGGAGGCAATGACGTCGAAGCATTTAAAGGTATTCTAAGGGAACTAGAGTTCATATTTTCGGAAGATGACGCAAGAAAAAGACGAAGCGCACGTGAAAACGAAAGCAAAAAGCAGTGGAATCCACAAGACATCGTACGAAGAAACAATAATTACGAACCACGTGATAACTTCGCACTAAGAAACGACAATAGATTTCAACAAAGAACCGGTTATGGATTTAGAAGGGAATATGGCAATAATTATAATTCACCCAGGAACGGCAACACCTATTACAGAGGGAATAACGACAACCGGAACGGGTACTGGAGAACCAATAGACCGACAAATTATCAACAAAGAAACCACTATCAACAAGCTGAACAAGAAAAGAGAATACAGATAGAAGAGGTGGAGGTAAGACCACCAAACCCCGATAAACGTTCGAATTGACAGCTAAGTGCCCATGCCAAAGAGAATGAGGCACCGACCCAGGACAATTGCAGCACCTTGAACAGAGAAGTAAAAATCTTATCACGAGAAGAGAAGAAGGAAGAAACAAATCCGCAGGGACCAGATGAAAACGAAGACAAGAAAATAACAATATCGTGTTGGGACGAAATTAATTGGGAGAATACTGACGAGGAAGATGAATTACCAGAGGCATGCACAACGAATGTAGGCGGAAAGGACGAAGTAATGAGTATTGCAGAGCTATTTGAGATGGAAACCAGGGAAAGCGAATTCAATGAGGATAGTGAGCAATCGACAGAAGATGAAAATAAGTTACGAGTGGGCACAGAACCCAACGTATATAATGAAGGAAGTTATGAAGCGATAATTAGAGCATTTAGATACGATTATGTGGAAGATAGACGAGGATGAGGAAAAAGTAGAGGATGTTGAAGAAAGCATAAATGAAGGAAGAAATAGAGAAGAAGAAATAAAAGAGAGAGAAGTAGCAGTCGAAGCTTATCCTACAGAAAGTTCGAATTCACAAGGGAAATTCCTGAAAAGATCATGTATGATTCAGTGGAGGATTCGTTGATGCAAGAAGAAGAACAGAACCAACCCTTTCAAATTCAACCAATTGTGAAGGCCATGACTTCAGATCACGAGATTGATTCAGATAACTAGATTGGTGGAAGTCTGAAGGCACTGTCGTACCTAACGGACATACTGCATCCTCATCTGTTTCGTCTCATGCGGTAGCATTGCGGTACTATTTTTCAGCACGACAATGCCCGTCCACGCCTGACACACATCACTGCGAGCTGTCGCTGGCAACATCCCCCGATCTGTCCCTGATAGAACGTGAGCTCCGTCCCGGCGCCAGTATCCAGGATATCAATTACCAGTTAGAATATTTGATGGCCAGCTTGACTCAAGAGAGGATACAGTGGCTTTGTTACACCCGTGATAAACAAAATGAGTGCATGCATCCAGGTCAAACGGGGTGTAACTTGATACTGATTAGTGGGCTTATACAGCCAAGCTATTTGTAAATTTGACTCGATTTTCTCATCACTAAAATAAGATCACAAAGGTTTCAACACGTGAAGTTTCATTTCGTTTACTCCTCGTCTTCTAAGTGTAGTGTCGTCCGCAAGATGGGGTACGAAAGCGAGGTTGGCATCCCGCAAAGAAATCACAGAAAACAATAGTAGCTGCATGTCGTGCCGACAAATGAGAAACGCCTGTATAGCCACGGATCCTACAGCTTCGCTATGCCACCGCAATCGATGGTCTACTTACGGCTGAGGAGAGAAGGCTCTCCCCAGTTCGCACTCACCAACCAATATGACAGCATTGTCTTAGAAAGGCCATCAGTGTATGCACTGCCTTAGACAGAACCTTAATGTGAATATTATGTCAATTATACTTTATGTGAAGGATCTTGTAAATTTTTCTGTATCAAGTAATACTTGAACATTCAGAGTCAGTTGTACATACTCAAAACATTCCTCTGGAAATGGATTCTACCAAATTAAGTAACTCTTCCTACCCATACTGGAAAAAAGTGAACTAATATTTAATGTCTTATACACACATCAAAAAAAGTTTTGCATCACCTCGGCTCTGAGAGTTCTGGAACCAGAACAGAAAATTGGGATAGGGATCAAAACATCTTTTCCACTCTTTTTATTGCTCATGAAAATCACACATTGCATGTTCTACCATGATACAGCGAGACCTCCAAGTTCGCAGCTCGTGGTCGTGAGGTAGCGTTCTCGCTTCCAGCGCCCGGGTTCCCGGGTTCGATTCTCGGCAGGGTCAGGGATTTTCTCTGCCTCGTGATGACTGGGTGTTGTGTGATATCCTTAGGTTAGTTAGGTTTAAGTAGTTCTAAGTTCTAGGGGACTGATGACCATAGCTGTTAAGTCCCATAGTGCTCAGAGCCATTTGAACCATTTTTGAGACCTCCAGAGGTGGTGGTCCAGATTGCTGTACGCACCGGTACCTCTAATACCCAGTAGCACGTCCTCTTGCACAGATGCACGCCTGTATTCTTCGTGGCATACTGTCCAGAAGTTCATGATGGCATTGTTGATCCAGATTGTCCCACTGCTGAACAGCGATTCGGCGTAGATCCCTCAGAGTGGTTGATGGATCACGTCTTACATAAACAGCCCTTTTCAATCTATCCCACGCATGTTCGGTAGAGTTCATGTCTGGAGAATATGGTGGCTACTGTAGTCGAGCGATGTCGTTATCCTGAAGGAAGTCATCTACAAGACGTCACGATTGGGGCGCGAATTGCCGTCCATGAAGATTAATGCCTCGCCAATATGCTGCCGATATGATTGCACCATCGGTCGGAGGATGGCATTCACATATCGTACAGCCGTTACGGCGCCTTCCATGACTACCAGCAGCGTACGTCGGTCCCACATAAGGCCACCCCAAAACAGCAGGGAACCTCCACTTTTCTGCACTCTCTGGACAGTGTGTCTAAGTCGTTCAGCCTGACCGGGTTGCACCCAAACACGTCTCCGACGATTGTCTGGTTGAAGGCATATGCGACACTCATCGGTGAAGTGATGCCAATCCTGAGCAGTCCATTCGGCATGCTGTTGGCCCCATCTGTACCGCGCTGCATGGTATCGTGGTTGAAAATATGAACCTCGCCATGGACTTCCGGAGTGATGTTGCGCATCATGCAACCTATTGCGCACAGTTTGAGTCGTAACACGACGTCCTGTAGCTGCACGAAAAGCATTATTCAACATGGTGGCGTTGCTGTCAGTGTTCCTCCGTGCCATAATCCTTAGGTAGCGGTCATCCACTGCAGCAGTAGCCCTTTGGCGGCCTGAGCAAGGCATGTCATCGACAGTTCCTGTCTCTCTCTATCTCCTCCATGTCCGAACAACATCACTTTGGTTCACTCCGAGACCCCTGGACACTTCCCTTGTTGAGAGCCCTTCCTGGCACAAAGTAACAATGCGGACGCGATCGAACCGCGGTATTGAATTGACCATCTAGGCATCGTTGAATTACAGACAACACGTGCCCTGTACCTCCTTCATGGTGGAATGACGGGAACTGATCGACTGTCAGACCCCTACACCTAATAGGAACTTCTCAAGCGTGGTTGTTTATATCCTTGGGCGGGTTTAGTGACCTCTGAACAGTCAAAGGGACTGTGTCTATGATACAGTATCCACAGTCAACGTCTATGTTCAGGAGTTCTGGGATGTGGGGTCTTTTTTGTATGTGTGTAGCAAAATAAAACGGCAAAACGCTCAGGCAGTGTAAAGTGGCTTTGGTGAACTACCATATTAAGGAGCCTAATTAAGATTCCCCTGGTTAAACTAGGTTAACCAAAATAAAAACCATACCTGACGATTGCTTATTTTTGACCATGGCATGTGTACGTGTCGGAGGATTTTAAAGTCTGGCATCTGCTGAACCAAAATCTCCTGTAGCACCACTTGAAAATACCCCAAAGACAGAAATTGCAATTGTGAAATAAATAGTTTCTACATTCAACGGCGAATATGATGTCTTTAATAAAAACTGTGGTGAATTGTGGATAAGAGGGGAGTGATGACCTTCCCACGACGCCGTAGTCCAAGAAGTGTGATGAAATTTGGTGCGAATGCGCCATCATTAACCCACCTTACAGCTCACATGAGCCGCGCAGGATTAGCCGAGCGGTCTTGGGCGCTGCAGTCCTAGACTGTGCTGCTGGTTCCGGCGGAGGTTCGAGTCCTCCCTCGAGCATGATTGTGTGTGTTCGTCCTTAGGATAATTTAGGTTAAATAGTGTGTAAGCTTAGGGACTGATGACCTTAGCAATTAAGTCCCATAAGATTTCACACACGCAGCTGACATGAACTTCTCAGCCGTGGGCTTTTCTTCCGCACGTGTCATCACCTTGCACTTTGAAGCGTCGCCTAGCCCGAGGCTGAAGTCGCAGGGTGCCATGCTTTTGTGTCATTACAGAGTAATATTGTAGGTGCCATTGAGACAAATTTCAAACTTAACTGTCGAGCTGGGAGACAATTAGGGGCTTTCGAAAAAATGATCCTTTAGTTTTGATGCGAAGTGTATGTCACAGAGCGGGTGAGTCTTAGGGTTCAAATGGTTCAAATGGCTCTGAGCACTATGGGACTCAACTGCTGTGGTCATAAGTCCCCTAGAACTTAGAACTACTTAAACCTAACTAACCTAAGGACATCACACACATCCATGCCCGAGGCAGGATTCGAACCTGCGACCGTAGCGCTCTGACCAACTGGGAAACCTGGCGAAGCTTGCGAATGTTAATGCCAGCCACACGCAGAAGACGCGTTGCCATATGCAATCCACATCTACATCCTACAGACCACCTGACAGTCAATGACATTTCACATTGTCAAGTGGGAGCATTCCATCTACTTTGAAAAACACTGTGTTATTCACAGTCGTTTTGATCGTTTTTGGTGGATTTATGACAGTCTACTGGCTTATAATCTCATGATTCATTGTCAGAACTATAAATCCAAAATTGTTATTAAGTACAGTTACAAAGATATTGTGTAGATTTTCCACTGGTGACTGAGGATGGTGTATTGAATGACATTACAGCAGTATCTGCGTCATTTGTAGACTAATAATTATACCCATTACAAGTCGTATGTTCTTAGGTTTCTTAGTACCTCCAAGTAAATGTAGCAAGAGCTAGCCATTACTGCTTATTTTCATCTGGGTAGCAGGACAGATGTTCGAGTGGCGACACGTGGATACAAAACGGTTAGTCTACACTGAAAGACGTAGTCTGTTTGCAAGAGAATGGTCCAATAAGACATGTCGAAACCTACCCTGAAATTTCTTACGCAGGAAGAAGATAACGAAAGAAATGCAATGGTAGAATTTTATCTGCTAAGAGACACTGCAAGTATTTTGTAAGAAATGTAGGAGTTACACATTTTTGCCGCGCGAAGAACAGCTTGTGACAGCTGTTGTACAGCCCTGCCCGCCTAGCGCGCGATTCAGCGAATCACTCACGCAGCGCCGCGTAGCGGAATTATCCGGAGTTCACAGATACCACTTTTAAGCACCTAAAGCCTGGTTTACATCGGGTGAATGGAAGCGAACACATGCGAATGACCATTTGCAGAAAATTCACTACCATTCACTTGTATGTCGTTCGTACTAGAGGAAACGGAAGAGAACACGACGTAGCGAACATTGCCTATGAACGCTGTGTTAGTTTTTAGTATTTGGAGCTAATATTCGGCATACAGAATACAATTCTATCTTGTTATGGCCACAATGAAAAACTTTGCTATTCAGTGAGGATTATTTTGCATGGCGAGTGCACTGTTCTGGACGAAGTATGCAAAATGGCGCAGGAAAGGAAGAATTTAAGTATCTCAGTCTGTATGGAAGCGTGACATGTGTGGAGATAGGGCACTTTACACGGAATTGCATCTCCATCTCTCCTTAGCACCGGTCTAAGATTTTCCTTGTATGTCAGCTGCTATTTTTCCCTAGCTTCTCATTACCATTGAGGGGAAATTGATAAACAGAACACTAATTACTGACGTCGAGTATCATATCAAGAGGTGACACAGCTAGCATCTCCACTACGCATGTAAGGTCTAATGGTCATATTCTTTTTTTTTCTAAAACAAAACTGGACTAGTGGCAAAACGTGCGCTTCGTGATCCAGAGAGCGCGGGATCAAATCCCGTTCAGAATACAACTTTTTCACCATGAGTTTTAGCCGAGCATTCACTTCTCACAGATGTTGGAGTGGTCACGAATGACGTGTGTTTCGGATTCCACTTTAAACTGCATGTCTCAATTTTCCGATTAGGTTACTGGGGAAAGTTAGGGACACGTAAGTAGCTGCAGTGGCACCCAATTGAAAGACCTGCTAGAGGCCTACTGGATACGCCAGACAGAGTTCTCTTTTAGTCGTGCTTGTTAGCTTGTTTGCTCTTGTGAAAACCTGGCTTAGACTGTATAAACATTTTTTGAAAAACTTCAAATCGACAGTTCAATTCTTGGACATGTAATTCTGATAAAAGTGGCTAGCAAAGAAAATAAAATAATGGCGATGTTTCATGTCACAGATCACATCCATCAATGAGCACTTGTAATTTGTTGAAATGAAATGTGTTTTGCAGTACTACACTTTATAACAATTCCTGTAGGCCCTTCCTTATAATAATGTTTGAATGTTGTACAGCCGGCCGGTGTGGCCGAGCGGTTCTAGGCGCTTCAGTCTGGAACCGCGCGAACGCTACTGTCGCAGGTTCGAAACCTGCCTCGGGCATGGCTGTCTGTGATGAGCTTAGTTAGTTTTAAGTAGTTCTAAGTTCTAGGGGACTGATGACCTCAGATGTTAAGTCCCATAGTGCTCAGAGCCATTTGAACCATTTTTTTTTTTTTAATGTTCTACATTTGACTATCAGTTCCTTGTTTATTCCCCGTAGTCGTTACAAAAATGAGAAGTGTCTATTGAATCCAAAAAGAAACATTTTTCTTGCACTACGCTCACCCGACAAAGGAAAAATTGATGCAGTCAGGCACTTCACAGTAACCACTAGTTTTATTTAGACAGAACTGTGATGGAGTCCGAAATGGTCCCGGCCGTTGTTCTGCATATTGCGCTGCATAACAGGCATCCTTGATCAAATTCGTTAAGCGTGGCGAAAAAAAATGGTAACGTTCAAATGACTGGGGCTTAGCAATACTTTTCCGCTGATAAACGTGAAATGAGAGAGAGGCGTCGGAAGTTATGTTGTCTGATAATTTCCTGAAAAATGCTTCCCACTGCCGAAAAAAATTCTTTATCGAAAGGTTGAATCGCACTAGTAGTTCCAGGCGGAATCCACATTACATCTACAGATTCTTCGTCGTTCTCCACAAAAACAGAGGCATCGTTATGTCCAGACCATGAATCCAACAAAAGCAATGAATTAGTTTCCGCAGCTTCGAACGAAATGTTGAAAATTAATCCTTCCCATATTTCCAGATTTTTGCCACTAAAAAGCACTCCCTCTTCAGGCCACGAGTGGCCTACCGGGACCATCCGACCACCGTGTCATCCTCAGTGGAGGATGCGGATACGAGGGGCGTAGGGTCAGCACAACGCTCTCTGGGTCGTTATGATGCTATTCTTGACCGAAGCCGCTACTAATCGGTCGAGTAGCTCCTCAGTTGGCATCACGAGGCTGAGTGCACCCCGAAAAATGGCAATAGCGTATGGCGGCCTGGATGGTCACCCATCCAAGTGCCGACCACGCCCGACAGCTCTTAATTTCGGTGATCTCACGGGAACGAGTGTATCCACGGCGGCAAGGCCGTTGCCGGTTTTTGTCACTAAACAGTCCTTTTTTTATTTTTGGTCCTAATTTGCCTTGCGGTTCTTGAAGACAGACATACAGCTGCGGAAACAGTAAACCACTCATACTTATCGTATGCGAATGTGTCATTGCATTCATTTATTGAGCAAACGACTCCATATTTTATTCACCCCGAAACAATAAAGTGTGGCGTGCACGCAATTCTTTCTTGAAACCTGAGTGATCAGCGTTACAAATAGCACTTGCGAGGATAACAGCAAGTTTCGTCTTTATGTCAGTTATGAATTTGTCTATAGCATTGTGTATCACTGGCAGCTGTTCTGTACGTTTACGTGACGTAAACTTGGTAATTTTGCTACTTCCTATTCTGTACGATTTCTTGAGCCTGCGTAGTGGGGTCGACGAAGCCTGGAAATTAGAAATGTTCATGTCAGATGCAATTCGCAGGGCCCAGTCTCTTAGATCTCCATCGATAACGGTGCGTAGGGTCTCACGAGCAGTTCTAAATCTTTCGAACAGTTTTTCATTCAGATGGTTTGGGATTTCCGTTTGGCGCATATTTCTTACTACATGTAATTCATTCTTGCATTTGTACACTTCACGCTCCGATTTTACGAAACGAAAATGTCTTTGCATACTGCGTAACTTCAAGCCTTTTTCCCTGTTTCGTTTAACCAATATTTCACTGCCTTTTCCTCGACGCTGAAAGCTGTTGCAGTACATATCTTTTTTTAGGCTTGGAAAGTACTCTTCTTCAGAACTGTTACTGGCACAACTGACGTAGTCCGAACTACAATTCATGGGATTGTCAGAGTTATTTCCTATGTCTTCTAACGTATCCACAATTTCAAACGAAATGTCAAGGAAATTAGCTAACAAATGACACGTATGTACGTCCTCAGGAGAAGAGATTATTTCGGCTGGAAGCCACGTTCTTCATATTTCATCATTGCTAAATTGAGAACGTTAACTGGATTCCACATTACTGTGGAACTAGAAGAAAAAAAAGGTATTATTAGCAGCCATGCTTTATAAAAGCGCAATAAATATTAATTCAGCTTTATCTGTACTGTCAGCACTTACCAATGCTCCAAAAAGCAACTGATAATTTGTAATAGACGTCACTTGAGTGAGTAATTCGAGAGAATAGTAACTGTGTACTGCAGTGTCAGAGAAACTGTCAGCGAACGGTAACCTGAAACGTCCTTTACAAATTACAATCGGGTTGTGTCGTGTTTCCTGTTTACAATGGTACCGCCGGCCTCGGCTGTGTGTGTGTGTGTGTGTGTGTGTGTGTGTGTGTGTGTGTGCCTAGTTGTGCATGCGCACTACAGCGCCTGTAGGGGTGTACATTTCTGCCGCCGCTTGGCCCTCTACGAATTTGGCAGTTTTCAGCTATTTTTTTAAATACTTGCAGTGCCTCTTAGCAGCTAAAATGTTGACAGTGCATTTCTTTCGCTGTCTTCTTCCCGCGTAAAAAATTTCAGGGTAGGTTTCGACAAGTCTTATTGGTCCACTCCCTCGTTAGTGGCGCAGTATAACTGTACATAAAACACCAGGTTGTAAGATTTGTGATGTGTGTGTGGGAAGACTGTTCGGTGGAGAGAAAAACAGCCAGCACAATGATGCATGTACATATTAAGGTACCACATTCAAAAATATAAGCACTTTTATGAACACCCTGTATATCCATTATCTTTTTTCGAGAATAACATCTCAAACAGAAATCTAGCGCACATCTTGATCACTTGAAACGTCATGTCGTGCCTGCTAATGTTTCATGCTCATCAAATGGTACAGTTAAATTCTAGAGAAGCCTGAACACGCTTGGCTTATATGCGCCAGAAACGCACTTTAAAAATCTATTAATGCTTAGAAAATTATAACGAAAAATTATTTTTAGTTTTCTTGTAACTAATCAGACACAACGGAGAGTATTTAAAGAAACTAGGACAAATATGGATCAAACGTTGGATGAAGCAAAACAATTACTATTGCAATTATTGAGCGTATAAAATTATAAAATAGCGAAAAACCAAGCATAAGAAGAAACGTAATTGTTAAGAACAAACAATAATTTGGCCAGAAAAGACCATAAAATGAAAAACTGGAAATGAATAACGAATGTTCAACGCAGCCGCCTGGGATCGCGATCTGCAGGCAGACTGTTGTTGCCCTGTTATTCGTTACAGTTGCTGTAATGCGACGTTAGCGTGTTACTAGACAGGAGGAACTAAATTATAAAAAATTCTAAAAAACAATAGCTCATGCGTGGTTATGAAACTTCAAACAGAATTCTCAAAAGTTATTCCAGCTTAATAGTTAATGTCCTTAGTTATATATGCAATGCATCACTGGCATAGGAAATTTTTCCAGACAGAGTAAAGTATCCAACAGTTAAACTACTTGTTAAGAAAGGTGACAAAACAAGACTTAAACGATTATCATTTAGTTCCCTTACTGACATCTCTTTCCGAAATATTCGAAATAATGTATTCAAGAGTAGTCGCACACTTACATACAAACAATTCACTGAACATATCATAGTTTGGATGCCAGAAGGGTTGCTCGCTGGCGAATATTATTTATACATTCACTCATAAAATAGTAAAAGCCTTAAATAATAATACATCGTGAGTTGGTATTTTTTGTGATATCTCCAACGCGTTTGATCGTGTAGATCACGTCACTCTCTTAGAAAAACTCTAGTTTTATTGAACTGATGGGTCTACACACGGCTGGTTTGAATCATACTTAACAGAATGCAACACGTTGTTCTGAATAATTCAGGCAATGTCGAAAAAGTAGAACATTTTAGTGACTGATGGAAAAATCACAAAGGGAATCCCACAGGGTACAATTTGGGTTCCACTCCTACTCCTTATACATGTGAATGACATTTAGCTTAACGTTCAACAAGTAAAATCGGTACTTTTTGCGGAAGATACTAGCGTTGTAATAAATCCCATTTGAGAGAAAGCAACAGAAAATTTGGTATAATACTTTCCAAAGAATTATTAAGTGGTTCTCTTAAAATAGACTGTCCCTAAATTTTGAAAAAAATACGCTATATTCAGTTCTGTATAACAAATGGAGTCATATGGACAACTGTTGAAGCGCATGAGCAATGGTCAATAAATAGGGTAGAACGCTCTAAATTTTGGGGTGTACATACTGATGAAAACGAACTGGAAGGAACACATCACTGAGCTTCTCAAACAATTAAGTCCAGTTACTTGTTCTTCGTGTAACTGCTGATTTTGGAAGAAACGAAACAATCTCCTGATGTATTTCGCATATTTCCACTGAATAGTGTATTGCAGTATAATTTTCTGAGATAGCTTATTACTTAGAAAGAAACTACTGATTGCACAAAAGCGAGCGCTAATATGTGTTGTTCACGAGTGGACCTCATACAGGTCCCTGTCGCAGTACATATATTCGCTAATGATATCCTTTCACAATTTTAGAAGAACAGTGATGTCCACACCTACAACACTAGAGGGGAAAAAGTTACCTTTATTGTCCATTGCTCAAGCTGTCAGTGGCTCAAAGAGGAGTTCAATATGCAGCAACAAGATTTGTCGTTCATTTACCCAATAACATAAAATGTCTGACACATAGCGAAACAAATAGTTTTAAGTCAATTTAAAATCATTTCTCCTGGACTACCCCTTCTAGTCCATTGACGATTTTCTACTCAAAAACTGGTAGCTAGCTAAAGTAAATTAAGTGTAGTTGCATGAGCAGGACTAAAAATAATAATGTGTTGATTAATTTTAACACTTGCCGTAAACTGAAGCGATCCACATCATTTCGATAAAGAAAACGTCAAATGAAGTATGGAATATGTAACTAACTAACTAAATAACAATACACAGATGTATCAAATATCTACTGGAATTACGAGATATGTTATCAACCTGAGTTCTGCTATTACGAACCTATGGAAATCATGGACGCAAAATTCGAGCTGATATTTACACTATCGTTGCTTGTGAAAGCTATATTCACTTATATGGAGGAGATTTTCAAATGTGCTCAGAAACACGAACATAAAACGTGTTCCGCAATTCCACAAGCTAATGACGGTAATCACGTGCATCAGTATGAACACTCTTCCTGAAAACGAGTACGACGTGTGCTTTTACCAATCGCACTCGACACGTGCTTGCTCAAGCGGCGAACTGTTTAACATGCTGCGCCAAGTGGAGTAACGTCTTTCCTATGTTCTTTATCAAATGGTTCAAATGGCTCTGAGCACTATGGGACTCAACTGCTGAGGTCATTAGTCCCCTAGAACTTAGAACTAGTTAAACCTAACTAAGCTAAGGACATCACAAACATCCATGCCCGAGGCAGGATTCGAACCTGCGACCGTAGCGGTCTTGCGGTTCCAGACTGCAGCGCCTTGAACCGCACGGCCACTTCGGCCGGCTGTTCTTTATCAAATCGCACAGGTATATCATCAGGTCCGTTGTGTGAACTCAGTTCATTTTCTATTCCTGTAATTAGTAAGTTTTATGTTCGGAATATTTGGAGATGCCGCTCTTTTAAATGGTTCCGAATATCCTTTCGGTAACATCACTGAATCATTTAGTAGAGCGCATCCACCTGGCAGTGATCACACAAACGTCAAACCACGACAAAGACAGTACACCAAAGGTGCGTTTATTGCGTGAAATGTGATAATAATAATCGCGCATTACGGCAATATCACTGCGCTGTACGATGCGAGAGTTTTCCATTTACATTCAGCTGGAGCAGCTGGTGTCATTACCGAGGGATTGATTTATGGAGTCGCCCAGTATCGAGTTTGAATACACCGGGCAATGACCTTTCTCTACGTGTAATAACTGGGAACGAAGCACTGCGAGTCACGTGAATAAAAACTGTTGACTTTGTAGATCATTTCGCAGTTGCTACTTTTTTGTGATTCCTTTCTCTCTTTCTTTCTGCCTTCTTTCTCCTCGCCATTTCTTTTTTTTTTTTTTTTAATGCTTTCCTCTCCACACTTAAGCGTCTTGCTTCAGTGTGGTTACTATCTTAACCTTGGAAAGGAAAGAAGCAAAACTTAAATGCAGACGCGTCAGAATGCAAAAATTTCTCCTGCCGTCTTTGTTGCAGGTACTCAGATAAGAAGACCAGATTCCGGGAAACAGTGGCATACTATTAAAGGAAATACTTACCACAGATAGCCGAGTTTCGCAGAAACTGCTAAAATAACACCGAGTTTTCATTCTTACAGTAGCTATCAAAGTTTCATAACGTGTATCATACTGGCCTTCAAATGACGTGAAATCTCTCTTCTGCTAGGGACTATGGAATTTGATATCAGAGTACACTACCTGATAAAATAAGTGAAGCAACTACGAGGGGAGCAAGAAACGAAATGAAATTTCGCAGGTTGGAAGTGTACATGATGTTATTTCATTGATTACAAAATTGTGTCGAATTTGCAAAGAACTTGGCCGTATGAGCCCACTCATCAATGTGACGTTTCACCCCCTCTGCCTTTATGCCGAGAAGTGCGTGTTGCAATAAAAACCCGATCCCGACTTGTAATGTTTAATAGAGATAGCCATACACACACACACACACTTATGTAACCCAGCGAAACTGACAAATGGGCTTGTTTAAGTACTACTTGAATACTAAGCAGTGAGTAGTGATTCAGCAAGAAAGTGAATAAGAAACGCACAAGTGTTAGCTTTTTGCCCATAGCTTTCTAAAGAGAATTTTTCCTCAGTTTTGTAATCACTGACTAAGTTCAAAGGAGTAAGTAAGCCGTCATGATCAATATATAATTTATAGATCTCATTGCCGCCTAATGGCACTGTAGTATGCGAGATCATCTCGCAGCACATTTAGCAGGCAGCAACCGTCGAATCAACTTTCGTCGACCGATATTGTTTACATCTGTAATCTGATAGTATGTAAAGAGAAGTTACTTAATACTAATGTTTTGACTGCAACTCAGTACGTAAATTTCGATAAATTACAATATTCCAGGACCATAAGTCGAATCCATGGTAGACTACAAGATGGCGGCCATGCAGCGTGGCACTAACGTACATAAGTAACAAAGAATGACTCGGTTTGGATCGAAGTAATGCAGACAGAACATGGTTAATGAATATACATATTGTTACCAATCAAAAGGAATTGATTTACATGCTCATATGGGTCCTGAGAGCAAAAACAATAACTCTTTCAAAACTTAGGAGTAGATAATAAATTTGAATCTACCGCTCGAAAGATTAAAAAGATAATGTTGACAACTAACTTCAGCTTCCATTTAATCAAGCTGGAGCAACCTTCGAGTTTTCATATTACTGGACAGATGAATACTGTCGTGTGTCTAAAGGCGGAATAATCGGGACCAAATGATGGAGACACATAAGTCCCGTAAGTAACCTAACCACTTTGCCTAAACTTGACCACAGCAAGTAATCCAAGTAATCTCACCCAATAGTTTAATCATTGTTGAATCTCCACACCAACACAGATCGTTTCAAAAAAAAAAAAACTAGTCTTCCTTCCAAGTCTGAACACAGGACAGAGCTCACCGGAAACAGCAGCAGGTGATAACTATTACAAATAAAGACGCCACGTGGCTTACAAACCGCGGAAGCTTCACATTGGTCGAAGGGTAAACCGACTCTCCAAAGATGCCAAATCACCTCAGTGACAACGCAAAAGGTTGCTCAAAGAGCTTATGAGTGCAGCAGACACGCATAAGATATTTTCAATGGTAACTGTCATAATCTACTAAATGCAAAGTACTAGGGTGAGTCAAATGAAAACCTTAAATTTGTAATAACAAATCGAAATTTCGCGCTGTTATCCTGTAAGTTGGTAGTCGTGCTACAAACAGCGTACAGAATGGCCTGTAGGCAGTATAGTGCAGATGCACACATACCGTCGCAGTATCAGTATAAAGATGGCCGCCCCACTTGCGACTTGCACCAGGGAAGAACAGCGTTCTGTTATTCGGTTTTTGCGTATTGAAGGTGTGAAACCTATTGAAATTCATCGAAGAATGAAGGTTCAGTACAGTGATGCATGTTTGTCACAGCAGCAAGTCTACGCATGGAGTAAGAAGTCCATTTGCGAACTACTGCTTGGACTGTCCCATAACGACTAGCAAGTCGCAGTACACTCAAGGAACACACAAGCACACTTTAAGCAAGATAAGACCTACCAACTTCGCAGGTTGAATGGCACAAACATGTATCGATGTGGAAAATTCTCAAAATATGATATCGGGTAAAGGACTCGCCCTAGACTTCTCCAACGAACACCACTTCCATTGTAATTAACCCTACTGTTAGTCTGTTAATGTCAATAGTCGCCGCTCCATTTAAAGAAGTGTATTTTTGCTGCTGTGTTGGCAGAAGAGCCAACGCCGTGTTACTAGTGGAGGCCGAAATTCACGCGTTTTAGCTCACGCAGGCTGGCGTGAGGAGGAAAGGACTATACTGGCCTGAGGTCTAGAACATGACAAGGAATGAGAATTCAGAAAGCGGAGGTAATTAGTTTGATACTTAACTTTAGTCCATTAATGATGAACGTCGCTCTTGACGGTACATAATTCACAATATTATCTGTTCAGAATGGTAACTGAATATGCCGCCTTGCTAGGTCGTAGCAAATGACGTAGCTGAAGGCTATGCTAAACTGTCGTCTCTGCAAATGAGAGCGTATGTAGAGAGTGAACCATCGCTAGCAAAGTCCGCTATACAACTGGGGCGAGTGCTAGGGAGTCTCTCTAGACCTGCCGTGTGGCGGCGCTCGGTCTGCAATCACTGATAGTGGCGACACGCAGGTCCGGCTTATACTAACGGACCGCGGCCGATTTAAAGGCTACCACCTAGCAAGTGTGGTGTCTGGCGGTGACACCACAATTACAATCTGTTGATTGGCTAACAGTGCGAGCCCCTGAGTACAAATCCATTCTGTGAAAAACGCACATCAATACCGCCTCCCATTTCTGTAATATTTGTAATTCAAGCCTTAGGTGATTCACTCTGCATACCCGCATCGTAGCCGCGCTACGTTGCATGCACTCTACAGTCACACCCTCAAACGGAAACTTCTCCGTCGCCCTTTATGTAATCACACAATACTTTAGTCTTACTAACAGCAATCAGAATACAGAAATATTACGCAGGAATACATACTGGAAGAATTGGAGACCTCTATAGTGAAAGAAAATATCGTGGTAAAATCCTGCCCCAGCGTAGTTAGTGTGCTCGTGTTGCCTGCTTTAACACCGGTGGGGAATCCTTTGCGCTAACCTTGTAATGTCGGCGCTCTTATTTGCCCCACATAAAGCGTTATGTAGCACATCCAGAGGGCGCTGACGGCAGGTGCGTGTGATGTGAGACTACCTGCACAAACTGCCGCAAATAAAGCGCAGTAAACAACGCGTCCTCGCACTCACATTCCAAAACTTTTTGTCTCTTTGACATTATCTTTACTGTAAAACAGCCGCGCCAGGTGCCCAGGCCCGGGGAGTGGGGGAACCAATGGCGCGCTCACCAGCGAGCGGTGGCGTCGGCCTCAGGGCAGCTGTTGTCCTTGTGCCGCCCCGTGCGAGCTGTTAAATTGCCGCCCCCCTTTTTTTACATTTGTGGAATTTTATTTAAGTAAATCTGTAGGAAATGTCAGCAATCAATCGCAATTTTTGTTTTTACTTTTCAGATCTACCTAGGTTTCGGCCACTGAGTGGGCAGTCTCAAAGCTTTTAATATGTGCTTACATCTAAACCGTCATGTTGACAGTTACGTTCAGCATGACGGTATAGATGTAAACATAACTCAAATCATTGAGAATAGCCACACTGTCACGAAATCTATGTAGACCTGGAAAACAAAAACAAAAATTGCGACTGATTGGTGACATTCTCTACAGATTTGTACAAAACAGTCGCTGGGCACCACCTCAAAAATGGAGTCAAACTTGATTGAACAAATCTAGCTAATTTCAATAAGCCTTATGAATTTACAAAAATGTTCAAATGTGTGTGAAATCTTATGGGACTGAACTGCTAAGGTCATCAGTCCCTAAGCTTACACACTACTTAACCTAAATTATCCTAAGGACAAACACACACACACCCATGCCCGAAGGAGGACTCGAACCTCCGCCGGGATCAGCCGCACAGTCCATGACTGCAGCGCCTCAGACCGCTCGGCTAATCCCGTGCGGCATGAACTTACAGTTAACGTAAATAAACATTTTTCAATGGTTGTGAACGGATGATGTATTCAACGGAAAGCAAAATATATTTACAATTTAACGATGATTTGGTTTGATCAACAATATTTACAATAACTATTTAATGTTGAACTAAATAAGAAACGAAATAGTAAATAACCAAGACACTGATCATAATATAAAAATTTAAAAAAATACTAGGCAAATCGAATCTTCCTGGCATCTGCTTGTGCAAACTCTTTCACACGATCTGTGTAATTTAAGTCATCTGCAAGCTCGTGCTCAGTCAATATTGTTGCAAAATCATTCAAATGAGTTTGGCTCATCGTTGATCGGAGGTATGTCTCTATCAATTTCAGTTTTGAGAAACCCCTCTCTCCACTCGCAACTGTCACTGGGAGTGTTAGGAGAATTCTCAGAGCAATATTAACATTAGGGCAAAAATTATATCTTCCTATGAACTTCAGAGTCTCTTTTGGACCTATTCCATGTTTAAACAATGTTGAAAGCACTTTTAGTTCTTCCCTCAACTCCAGCGCATCAATGTCACTTGACTCATGATCTTGCAAAATCGCTGCGAGGTTCCTACACTTTGTGTCCAGGCTGTCAGGAGGTGCATTATTCAGCTCGCCGATGTCGTAGAGAAAATCAAAATAATCAATGACATTTCAGTTGATTGAACTCTCATTGAAAGATATGGTTACTATATCTAAAAGATAATATTAGAATTCGATCTTGTAACGTTCTGTTGGGCCATCCACTGTCTCATCCCTTCCTTCATAGGTGAAGTGTATTGGCTTCTTACTTCGTCACCGGGAAACGCTTATCCGTGGTAACGTTAGGTCTTCTAGCTCTAATTCTGTAGCCAATTCTTTGGAATCCGTCCAGAATGACACACACTTTTCTTCTGTTCTGCAGATCTTAAAATTTGCTTTCGTTTTTTCAAGCATTTCCACGGCCTCAGAAGCATTTATGTCAATGGTCTGATGTGAAGCAGAACGTCGTACCAGATTACCAGAGAAATGAGAAAGGTGTAATTTTTTATTTCATTCACAAGTGACGTTGCTTTGTGAGCGGTCATGCCGTCGAATTCTTCTGACATCTGAACCAGTGCATCATAAACGCCTCCAATTTAAAACCTCAGGGGAGTAAGTGCTTCGATGCGACTTTCCCACCTAGTATCGCTCAGTGGCTTCAGCGACAGGCTAGGCAGATACTTCTTCAAGACATCCCTACGTCGAACGGAGGGCGAGAAGAAGTCATACAAAGTTTTCACTGTCGAAAACATGGAAACAGCATATTCAGAAGAATAATGGTATATGGAATAATGGAATATGGATGAAGGAAGTTAAGGCTGGACTGCAACAGATAAGAAATGACTGAGACCGCTGCCTAATGGATGATAGGCATATTACACTAGAAAACATGTTGGAGCAACATGTAGGCGTACAGTCTGAGATTTTAATCCGTGTGAAAGACTAGAGGAGACCTTTATTCAACAGATCGCTCTTAGTGATGGTATTGGCAATGGTAAAGAAGGCCGTGAGTGACTCGGAGGTAGGTGTTGCTCCTGGTTGGCTGACATAAAATGGCTTGTCCATGCTGGTGCGTATTGCGACACTGCTTCATGCTGAGACACATTATATAACTGTAAAAGTTTCCACGAATTTTTTGAAATTGAATAGTACTACCCATCATTCCACTAAACATAATAAAAAAATCAGAAATTTAACCACTCGCTCTTTTACTAATTAATTAATGTATAAATATTGAATTAATTCACCCACATACAATTTTAAAAAATTCTTTAGAAAGTAAGTAAGTCGTTTGAACAATGAGAAATTCTCGGTAGGGATCACGGATTATTATTACAAAATTTTAATAGGGTACTCAATGCCAAAATGATCAATTTTCATCACGCAGTTATATTCTTAAAGCGATTGGAAATGCAAAGCCAAATACAAATAACTTTTTCTAGAGGCAGTTCCAGAAAGCGGTACAGCAGCGATCACATGCAGACACTGTAGCGGGACACTGCGTCGTCTTCCTCCAGTTCTCTGCAAAGGTCGGGGTATTGCTGATGGCGTTGGCCCAGCATTACAATTCTCTTTCCCCGCTACCACCACTCCAGTTAACATCTGACACTTTCTGGCAACGATATCTCTGCTGCGTGAGCTTTTCTACGTCTGAATTTTGCGCATCTTTCCTCCGTAACTCGACAGCTACTATTCGACTGCGAGCGGGCGCTCGCAGCCCATCTTCCTCGCTGAAGCATCGACTAGGGCAATTTCAAGATATTCTTCTTCCTCTTCTTCTTCTTTATTTCAATGTTCAGGCAACATGCTCGCATTTTTAAGATAATTTTTTTCAGATGTGGCGTCCATTTTACCCTTTTACCTTACACTTCGTCGTTTAAGTTAAACATTCCAGGATTTCTGACATATTTCTGTCCGCTAGTGCAAATTATGTCAGTGGATACGAAGTAATCTCTGAAAGTCAGACACATTTTATTATTGTAACAGCTAAAGTAAAATTTACATATCGAAACAATCATACATTAATTGCTTATTTAAAGACCAGTTACCTAGTATTTTACAGTTTTCATCAATTAATAACACAACTTTTTCTATTACACAATGTTTTAGCAAAGAAGAATCACGTAATAATAATGAGAGAGAAAGAAAATTAAACAAACTAGAAACCGCAGATTAGCTAAAGGAAAGTGAGGGTGTCGGTAATTTAGAAGAGAATGAAACAAAGATAAGATAGCTCGCCACAGTCATTCATTGCCAGGGAAAGCCTCAGAGCTGCATGAAGCCCTTTCCTGTCGATTTGACAGTACAAATTTTATATACAATTTGACTGCACACTAAAGATTAGTTCCCTAAATTAATTATACTTATTAAGGGAAACTAAGGAAACAACAGCTGATCACTGTTTACATGCTATTATGAAATACACTTAAAAGACAATTACAGGGTTATTCTAAATGGCGGAGCCAGTTTCCGAACTTCGTATTTATTGAAGTACAAATACAAAATGAACAGACTTTACACCATTGAAAAAAGTAAGTTTCAAAGTTTTTTTCATAATTTTTGATATCAATTTAATTAATTTAATATACTATGTGATCAAAAGCATCCTGACATCCCCCAGAACATATATTTTTCATATTAGGTGCATTGTGCTGCCACCTACTGCCAGATACTCCATATCAGCGATCTCAATAGTCACTAGTCATCGTGAGAGAGCAGAATGGGGCGCTAAGCGGATCTCACGGACTTCAAACATGGTCAGGTGATTGGGTCTCACTTGTGTCATACATCTGAATGCGAGACTTCCCCACTCCAAAACATCCGTTGGTCCGCTGGTTCCGATGTGATACTGAAGTGGAAAGGTGAAGGGACACGTACACCACAAGAGCGTACAGGCCGACCTCGTCTGTTGACTGACAGAAACCGCCGACAGGTGAAGAGGGTCGTAATATATAATAGGCAGGCATCTATCCAGACCATCACACCGGAATTCCAGACTGCATCGGGATCCATTGCAAGTACTATGACAGTTAGTCGGGAGGTGAGAAAATTTAGATTTCATGGTCGAGTGGCTGTTCGTAAGCCATACATCACGTCGGTAAATGCCAAACAGTGCCTCGCTTAGTGTAAGGAGCGTAAACATTGGACGATTGAACAGTGGAAAAACGTTGTGTGGAATGACGAATCAGGTACACAATGTAGCCATCCGATGGCAGGGTGTGGTATGGCGAATGCCCAGTGAACGTCATCTGCCAGCGTGTGTAGTGCCAACAGTAAAATTCGAGGGCGCTGGTGTTATGGTATGGCCGTGTTTACATGGAGGGGGCTTGCACCCCTTGTTTTGCGTGGCACTATCACAGCACAGGCCTACATTGATGTTTTAAGCACCTTGTTGCTTCCCGCTGTTGAAGAGCAATTTCGGGATGGCGATTGCATCTTTCAACAGGATCGACCGCCTGTTCATAATGCACGGCCTGTGGCGGAGTGGTCATACGACAGTAAGAACCCCGTAAAGGACTGGCCTGCACAGAGTCCTCACCTCAAATCTATAGGACACCTTTGGGATGTTTTGGAACGCCGACTTCGTGCCAGGCCTCACCGACCGACATCGATACCTCTCCTCAGTGCAGCACTCCGTGAAGAATGGGCTGCCATTCCCCAAGAAACTTTCCAGCACCTGATTGAAAGTATGCCTGCGAGAGTGGAAGCTGTCATCAAGGCTAAGGGTGGGCCAGCAACATACTGAATTCCAGCATTACCGATGGAGGGCGCCACGAACTTGTAAGTTATTTTCAGCCGGGTGTCCGGATACTTTTGATAACATAGTGTACTTTGTAATAATTTGTAATTAATTAGTTTTTAATAATTATTTAGTAATTAGAAATATTATACATGTTCAATATGGCTACCACTGGCTGCTCGGGAAACATCTATGCGGTAGCCAAACTCGTCCCACACACGCGAAAGCGTATCTGCTGTTACTAAGTGCATGGCAACAGTTATCCGGTTCCGCAGATCGTTCAGAGTTGTTGGTAGAGACGGGTCGTAAACAGCTTGCTTCACATAACCACATAAGAAATAGCCGCAGGGTGAGAGACCAGGAGGTCTCGGTGACCCGAAGTGCAGAGCTAGGTCCTCAAGTCCCCTGTGACCGATCCAGCACAGGAAGGGAGTCATTCGAAAAGCCTCGTTTATGTCGGTGCCAAAGGGGTGGAGCTCCATCCTGTTGGAAAATGAAGTCCTGTGAATCTTCCATAACTTGAGGGAACAGCCATTGTTCCTAAATGTACCCAGGTATGTGATTCCCACTACAAAGAAAGATGGTCCATAAACCTTTGTACGGGATGCGGCACAGAACACGTTGATCTTCGGTAAGTCTCTTTCGTGTTACAATGGTGAATGTGGATTTTCCAAACCCCATACGCGGACAATGTGTGTGTCGACTTTTCCACTAAGGTTTTAGTTGCTTCATCGCTAAAAATTACACTCTGTAGAAGTGCGTCATCCTCCATCTTTGCTAGCACATAACCACAAAATGTGTGACGTTTCTCTTTGTCATTAGGGTTGAGAGCCTGCACAAGTGGTAATGGGTAGGGCTTGTACAGCAAACGCCGTCTCAGAACATTCCATACCGTTGTTTGGGGTATTCTAAATGCTCGACAGGCTCTGTTAGTAGATTTACTGGGACTGCGTACAAAACTGTTTTCATCCGTCGGACATCGTCCTTTGACTCACACGATCGGTTTGTGCTTTGTCCTTTGCACACACTCCCAGTCTGTTCAAATTGCTGAAACCAACGGCTAATGCCTTTGAGAGTTGGTGGTTGAATACTGAATTTGGTACGATTTGCGACTCAGTTTCCACGAACGCAGGAACGCAGAAAACCTTGTGCTCCACAGTCGCCATCTCACTCACAACTGACAGTGAAACGGAATGACGGCCCTACTGCCGCACAGACTCTACGGGCCGCATCTGAAACCATCACCGCCAGCCCCCCGCCGCCAGCCAAAAACTTTTAAACTTCCTTTTTCCATTGGTATAAAGCTAGTTCATTTTGGATTTGTACTTGAAAACTTAATAATTTTTGAAAATGGGTCCATCATTTAGAATAACCCTGTATTATAATACTTATAACCGTCAATATTGCATTAGGTCATAGATTTATGCACTTCTGACCAGAATTTCCTGTATTAGTAAGTTTCTATGTAGCTGTCTTATTGTATATTTCTCTCTCTAATGTTGCGCTATGTATTTATGTAGTTTTATAGTTACGTTTGTGTTATGTGTAGCCTTGTGTGTCTACTTCGTCTTCTTTATCTGCACCACTGTATGATGTTGTATTTTCTCTATCACCACTGCTGTCATTTAGTGTTACGGTTATGTTTGGTCAGGGTTCTAGTCTATACGCACTCTATCTTGCGCATTCGTCTAGTAATATTCTTGATCAGTGTCCGCTATTCAGTCTAGATCTGCTCATTGGTATGGACTCCTGAGGGAGCTGCATATGTTGTCGCGTGCCATCTTTTGTTCTCTGGTCTGTGTATGCGCGACGCACTGTAGTATTACATCTTCGCGGAAGCGAGTTTCCCTACATGCACGTACTTGACTCGGACGGAAATCGAAACAGTGATATAAAAAGGAAACTAATTTCTTTTATCAGAAATGAAAGGCAGTATAGCTGCGCAACTTCTGCCTCAGGTGGACACGTAGCCGTCGAGTGCTGTGTAGGTTTTATTCTGATCAATTCAGAAATGCAAGTACTACACAGCACTTGGTAAGATGATGTGTATCGTGAACATTGTTCTACTACTATTGGTCTTCGTTCCTTGTAAATAATTCACGGCTTAGCAAATTGGAATTAAAATTTACATTTTTGACAACATGTAGCGCAGTGGTTGGGGCATGGAGTGCTGAAGCGTAGCTGGTAGCTGTTACCTGTGTGCATTACGGTTACTGGAATTTAACGGAAACAACTCTGGTTTCCCGAATGAGATTTTCACTCTGCAGCAGTGTGTGCGCTGATGTGAAACTTCCTGGTAGATTAAAACTGTGTGTCGGCCCGAGACTCGAGCTCGGGACCTTTACCTGTCGCGGGCAAGTGCTTTACCATCTGAGCTACCCAAGCACGACTCTTGAGGAGAGCTTCTGTAAAGTTTGGAAAGTAGGAGACGAGGTACTGGCAGAAGTAAAGCTGTGAGGACGGGGCGTGAGTCGTGCTTGGGTAGCTCAGTTGATGACGGCACGGTAGCTCAGCGTGTTCGATCAGAGGGTTAGCTGCCCTCTGTAATAAAAAAACTGAGTTAATCGATCAACAACGAACTTAAACGAATGTCTTACGACGTCCAGTTCCGTTTCAGCCGCGCTCGCGAGTGGCCGCTGTTAACTGTTGCGCTGCACTTCAGTGTTTACATCGCTGTACTTGTGCTCCGCCGAGTGCCGTCCGTCCGTTAATCTCCGTGTTCGCTCCTCTTCCTTGTGATCTGATAGCTCTTTCTGGTCTTGCTGCTGCTACTTCGAATTTTGGTTGTTTAACCGAAATTGCTTCGCTGGATTAATCATGGCTACAAACCTCAGGAAGAATACTCTGGTATTTGCTTTTGACAAGGAATCCCGTCCTGTTCAGCCGACATCCCTGGAAATAGATGACTGGATTACACAGGTAATTGGTCTAAATTCTGAAACCGTTCATACCTGGCAACTGGATCAGGGAAAACACTGTGTTTTTGTCAAGTTAATAAGTGCTTCGACTGTTGATAAAGTGTTACGAATGTGGGGCTATGAAGTAGATTTTGTGCATAGAAATGGTTATAAAAGTAAGGTTTCCATCTATAGAGCGGACATTCATTACAAAACCGTTCGTGTCTTGAATCTTCCCATTGAAATTGAAAATGATAAGATTAAGGAAGCTCTTTCAAACTACGGAGACGTTAAATCAATTGCAAATGAAAGATGGTCGTCTCGCTTTAAACTGCAGTGTTTTAACGGGGTCCGCTGTGTAGAGATGGACATCAAGACGAATATTCCGTCTCACATAACTGTTTGTGGGTATAAGGCACAAATTCTTTATACAGGTCAGGAAGCTACATGTCATATATGTAACGAAACCGGCCACTTCAGACAGGAATGTCCGCGGCGAACTGTTGTTCTTAAAAGTAATTTGATACAGCGTCAGAAGCTTACCTTAAATGATCTGTTACCAAAGAATAGCCCGGAACAACTGGTTGAGGATGTTAACGCAGCGGGCCAAGCTGATGTCTCCCTTCACGATAACAGTCAATTTCCCCCGTTAACAACAAAAGGAAACCCTGTTGCCACTACTCGTGAAACTGAAACGCAACCGAAAAAACGACCTCTGGAGATAACTGATAGTTGTTCAGAGGACGAGCTGTCTTGTCCCACTCCCTCACTTCGCAAGCAAAAACAATGCGATGAGAAGGCAGTGGAACCTGAAGGCAAAATGCGAATGGAAATTAATGAACAGAAAGATAATACACATACGGTACCATAAAATGAAGGGTGTGTAAGCAGCATTAATTTGCAAGAAACAAAAGGTGCAGTAGCCGATTGCAAAGATCAGAATCTATCTGTTAATAAACAAATTCAGGGAGAGGTTGCAAAACTGCAGTCTCCATTTGTTTCCCTCAATCAGAAAGTGAGTGAAATTAATAAAGAACGAGGAAGTGGTGGCCAAACTGAAATCACGGTCAACACCACAGGGCAGGCGCCGGCAACCGAAATTGCTAAATCATCTGCTGCTGCTCCAGATAAGCCGCGAAGTAAAATACCGACGCAGCCAAATGAGAATGTAGCTCGTAACCAAGGGAAGGGAAAATCCGGTAGGGGCGACCCAAGCCCAAAGAATGTTCAGTCCGAAACGGTCGTACACGAATCACTGGAGGAAAAATCAGAAAGTTTACCAGGAAATCAGTCTGCTTGCGGTACAAGAGAAAACATCAGAAGTAGAAAAAAAACGGGACAGTAACTAATAAACTGATTAAACTGTTATTCCATGTTCAGCCTTCCTAGAAAACTGTTACAGCTTAACTGAACCCTGAACCACAGTAAACTAAATTAGTTCATCAAAACAACTACATAAAGACAGCACAATGACGCAATCTTATTCTGTCGCCACTATAAACGTAAATAAAATCGCGACCGGTTTGAAATTATCGACCCTTAAGGAATTTTTGTACGAATCCGCGACTGATATTGCCCTCTTACAAGAAGTTCTAATTTCGGATTTGGTAATTCCCGGTTTTGTCAGTTACATAAATGTGTCTCCCGAAACAAGTGTTGGAACAGCTACTTTGGCGAGGGAAGGGATTACAGTAAGCGAGGTGGAACGACTGGAATCCGGAAGGGGAATAGGACTAAATATATATGATGTGACTGTCATCAACTCGTACGCCCCTTCAGGAAGTTCTCATCGAGCTGACAGGGCACGTTTCTTCAAAGATGACTTGAAATACTTGTTAAGGAAATCGCCAAGACAGTTATTACTTGGAGGTGATTTTAATTGTGTTTTAAATAGAAAAGATCAGTTACCTGATTTTAATTTCTCAAGTGAACTAAAACAATTAGTTACTGGTTTACAATTAAAGGATATGTGGGAAATCAAATACCCCTCCACTGTTGAGTTCACTTATGTCACGGCAACATCACGTAGCAGGATTGATAGACTACATATTTCTAAAAATCTTGTAACTTCCGTGACAAAAGTAGAAACCATTCCTACGTACTTTTCAGACCATTCAAGTGTCTTAGCTTGCATAAATCTAACAAGACAGCCGGTTCGCCGATTCAAGAATCAGTGGAATTTGAACACTTCCTTGTTAGTAAATCATGATTTAGAAGATCTGATTAAAGAAACATGGGCAATATGCCTGCGAGCCCGTAGTAGATATGACACTGATATTGACTGGTGGGTTAAAATGGCAAAGCCAAAGTTGAGGAAAGTTCTTATTCAATACAGTGCCCAGAGCGCAAGGGAAATGAAATGCACTATAGAGTATTACTATTCCGTTTTGAGAGATCTATATGATCAAGTCTCAGTAGGTTCCTCACTTCGGATAGCAGACATCAAAAACGTCAAAGCCAAGTTACTTAATATCAAGAGAAGTCAAATGGAAGGGTTGAAAATAAAATCGAAGGCAAATTCGGTGTCAGAAGATGAAACTACTTCCCTATATCATTTAGTGAAGCATACGAAAAACGGGAGAAGGACTTTTATTGAAGAAATTCGAACAAAACACGGCACGATTCTCAAAACCCAGCAGGATATCAAGGACGAGATTTATCGCTATTATAGCGAGCTATATTCTGTACATCAAAGTAGTGATGCTTCCTTGGAAGAATTCCTTGACATCCTAGCCCCACAGCTGACAGAAGATGACAACGAAAATTTTCTCGAGGTTGTCAGTGAAGAAGACGTGTATGAGACTCTGTGCGCCTCACCACCAAAAAAATCCCCAGGACCGGATGGTCTGCCAGCAGAGTTTTACATCCGTTACTGGCAAATAGTAGGTGCGAAAATCACGGACATTGTAAATGAGGTTATTCAGGGTAAAATGATTCCGGCTGGGTTTAAGGAGAGTAAAATTGTTCTGGTGCCAAAAAATAATGGAAACAAAGATTTAAATAATTTTAGTCCGGTTTCACTGCTGAATTCTGATTATAAATTAATAGCTAGAATAATAAACAAGAGAAATTCATGCCTTACAGATAAAATTATTAGTCAACATCAGAACTGTGCGCAAGGCAGAACCATTTTTCAAAATCTAGCGGAATTCAGGGATATCATTGCAATAACTTCTGTAACAAACATAAAGTGTGCTTTATTGTTTTTAGATTTTTATAAAGCGTTCGATGTAGTAAACCATGAATATCTTCTACAGACATTGAAGAAAATAGGTTTCAACGATAGGGTCAAACAGTTGATTAAGAACATAGCAACTGGAATAAACGCTAAAATAGCGGTGAATTGTCAACAATCCAGGCCGATGCAAATACAACGAGGTGTTCCTCAAGGAAGCCCTCTGTCCATGTCGCTCTTCGCCATTTCGCTGGAACCTTTCCTCCGACATGTCCATGCTACATTAAAAGGCTTAACATTATCAGGAAATAAAACAGTTATAAGAGCCTATGCTGACGATATAGGGGTCATTATAAGGAATAATGACGAGGTAACCACGCTAGCAACAGTGATTGATTCGTACTGTAGAGCATCTGGAGCCAATGCAAACGGAAAAAAAGTAAGATGTTAAATCTCAGAGGTTTTGATAATATCAACGTCGAGTGGGCAAAATTAGTCCGACAACATAAAACACTTGGGATCACCCTGACAGCATGCCCTATGAAAATGACGGCTTTAAATTGGAAAGTTGCAGCAGATAAAGTGCAAGGAGCCATTGTAGATAATTTAACTCGATATATGAACCAAGTTCAAAGAACACAGTATATCAACTCATGCATCCTTGCTAAGGCTTATTATACTGTCCAGCTGTTTCCAATACCGAGAATGATGGTGAGGAGAATAATGTCCAAAATCACAAACTTTTTGTGGAGAGGTGAAGTGTTCAGAGTACCTGCTGAAGTAGCCACTTTAGATCCTAAAAATGGTGGACTAGGATTAACTGATATAACGGATAAAGCCTCTGCTCTTTTTATCAAAAGGCAAGTTAATTTAATAAGAGACTCGCGAGAAAGCATAACCTGCCAACTTTTCGAGATCATTAAACCTCCAAGTCTGCTTCCCTCGATTGACGTGCAGAATATCAACAGTCGCTTACAGCACGTGAGGATTTTCTATGTTGAGTTTAGTTATGTCAGTGTTGAACTCAGGCAGTCCCGACACTTAACATCGAGAGCCATAATGCGGGAACGAAAGAAAAGCGAAGGAAGCGTAGAACGACAGTTTCCAAACATTGAGTGGACTGAGATTTAGAAAAACATTAGTTCTAATGTGCTCACGTCTAATATAAAAACGTCATGGTACAAGACAGTTAACAACATAGTTAGCACCAATGAAAGACTGCACGCAATCGGACTCTGTGAAAGAAATTTATGTCAACAATGCCATCTAGTTGACACAGTAATTCATAGATATACTTGCAGTGGTCACATGAATAGTTGGAAGTGGATCCGGGAGCAAATAGCTCTGATTACAAGAACATCCCCTGATTATATGTCGCTGTCATTGATACACAGGCCTGAAGCACGCTATTTCCCAGAAGCAAAAAATAACGCTGTGTACTGGTTGCTGGGAAATTTTGTTAACTATGTCCTTAACAAATTAGGATCCGATAGCATTATAGAGTTCAAGGTACACATGCTGTGTGAGTTCCACAAAATTAGAAGCTATTCGAATCACAAGGAAAAGTTCGGTAATATGCTAAAAATTGTATTTGAAAGAATGGGCATTGGTTAATATAAAAAAGAAGACTGTGTTGACAGTTACGTATTATAGTTACCTTAAGGATACTATTTAAGATTTTACAGTATATTTATGATGTGAGCTTTTTCTACTTCAGAGAGTAGTTTTTTGAAATTTATAAGCTAATGTACAGAACTTATGTGACATAGACATTGTGTGTCTAATAGTGCCAAGCACAAAACATTAAAGGTGCATTATTGGCTTATACTAGAAATTTGAAAATAGACAGTTTTTAGACAAATGTCCTTATCGATTGGTTAAAAGCATAAGATTCTAACTGATAAATGTAATATTGAATGGCTGGCACATTGCCCTGTTCATTTTTGCAGTGAAAGACTGATTATATAGATCTGATCACTTCAGATAATTAGATTCAATTAATGTCAAGAAAGTGTAGTTGGAAGGCTAGTCAACTTTATTACATATCTCCGTTCCGCCATTCTCAAATATTTCAGAAATTGTCTAATATGATTATTAAACTGCTTTATATGTAAAATTATCCCAACAACTTGCTAATATCCATCATAAAGAACTAATTCTGCTTCTGTAAAGATTGCAGCTCATAATTCAAAGTGCAGATTTTACTTCCTCAGGTTGAAGTTTGAATGTCTTTAAAATTTTTTTCTTGATGTTTAATTTAATTCTTTCTGGTAATTTAATCAGTAACACAATCTTATGTTGTCTTTCCTTAAAGTCAGCGTAATTGAAATGATCAAACCGTTTTGTTTAAATAACTTCATGTATGTATAACTTAGTATGTATTTGGAATGTGTAACATTGTTTTTTTTAATAAAGGTTTTTATAAAAAAAAAGCGTGTTCGGTCAGAGGGTTAGCTGCCCTCTGTAATAAAAAAACTGAGTTAATCGATCAACAACGAACTTAAACGAATGTCTTACGACGTCCGCCCCGAGCAGATGCAACGAACGAAACCGAACGAAATGAGATTAAAAAAAAAAACGGTGGTAGAGCACTTGCCCGCGAAAGGCAAAGGTCCCGAGTTCGAGTCTCGGTCCGGCACACAGTTTTAATCTGCCAGGAAGTTTCAACTCTGTTTTCAGTTATCTCTTAATTTAACATTTTTATGAACCGGACTGGATACCCGATGCTAGCCTTGGTCGTTCTCGTAGAACCTTGTTGAAATAGTCTCTCAAACTTCATGCGATGCGGTGTGTTCTTCTGTTTTACGAAGGGGCGCGGTAGTAGTGTTAACAGTGGATCTCGCTTACGTCCGTGCAGTGTAAGGAAGACCTCAATCCGATAATTTCCACAAATGGTGGAAAACGAACAGACAAACAGACACAAACATCATTTGACAACGTACTATGCCACAGACAATTCACCAGTACAGTTCATTCAATAAAGAAATATTTTCAGTAAAACCGAAGAAAGATGACTTTACCTTCTTTATAAGTCTAGGCAACAAAGCTTTAAGTATTTATTTCTTATTCTTCCTCCATAATCCACAAAGAATCAAATTTCTCTTGTTAAGTTCAATTTCAAGTGGAAAAGACGTAACAAAATTGTCAGTGGCGATGCCATAAACTCCTTTAAGACAGTCAGTTAGATCCAGCACTGTTCTTTGTCCTCCATTTGTTTCTGAGGCATTCCCTTCTTTTCCAGTGTACTCTTGTAAGTTCAGTGCATAATATGAACAACAAACGGACAAATCACCCCGGAAAAAAGAAGTTGTTTGTCAACTGTAAAATGTAAATAAGGATTGTAATTAGACTTGCAGTGCTTGCAAAACAATGTGAAGACCTTTCTCACAGCAGAATGTTTATTATTCTTTCTCATTTCGTTTCTTGTGATGTCATCAAGTATGAAACAGCTGAAATCGAGTTCGAGACAATGAAGCAAGGGAAAAGGTCTCTTTTGTACACAGGATTTGTGGTCCACAACAACTCCATAGACTCCCTAAAAGCTTCCAGAACAACAACAGTTACCAGAACCCCTAAAAAAAGTACATTTCATCAACAGCCGTCGGCAACCATCGTTTCTAATTTTCTATATGTCTTATGTTTCATTCCTCATAATATACCCGTGCCTTTCACTGATCAGTCTACAAGAATCTTTAAAATAGTGTCATCAACCAACCAGTCGAAAGCATCTCTTACTGATTCCATTCCACAAGAGGCTATTATAAATCCTGGAAGCATTTCAGAAACACGTACCTTTTGGTGGATTTCTAGACGAAGCTATTGCGTTTATACTCATATAGTTTTTATCATTTGGCATATTTTCAACATCATCTTCAATGCTACAGTTTTCTGTTTCATCTGCTCTTTCTTCTTCTACCTCTAATACATTCTCAGTTTCTGATGATTCTGATTCATTGTCACTAGCAAGCTCTTCACTATCATTCTGCACCAGGGAAATTACATCACTAAAATTCACTAGGTTCTTTAGATGATAGCTTTCACGATATCTTTCTCACGAAATTGTAACTCTCATATCAGTGCCAAATGATGAACCAAATTAAGTCAGACAAAACGACAATGTCTGTTCATGCTCCCAACAATGAACATAGTTATTTCCATTGGAACGAAGAGAAATCATATCCCGAAAAATATATTTTTGTATTGCACCAACTACACAGTGAGACCAACAGGGAACCCCTTCAATAAAAGTAAGTGTGATTTTTGTCTTAATCACTTAGTCATGTAACCAACACAAGAGAAACGAGGTAACGAAGCACAACCGACGTTTTCACGTCGTAATAGAAAAAAAAGGGTTGCTGTCTCGACTGAACTCGCCTAGTAATCGGAAGGTTAAAATGGAGCGCAGTTTAGCCACACTATACCCCTTCAGTGTTTTATAATTAGAGCATTTAGCAACTGCCAACAGACGTTGCGGATAACCTTTTCTCTCTTATACGCTTAACGTGCAATATTTTAACACACTTTTAATGTAATCCGATGTTAGAAGCTACTTTATACATGCGAGTTTACTGGTCATAAATGGAACAGGTAGGGACAGATTCTGTTGAGGGTCCACCCTGTCTCCAACCGCTTTCAACATATACAGATGAAATCTTGCACTGTTGTAATGCCAAACGAACTAAAGATGTAAACATGCTTTCAGCACTGTTATATTTTTATGTACAGATTATACTACAAAATACGATGGATGCTCATCAAATAATACGTTATCAGTAACGTATACTATGTTTCGAATATGATTTTAAATAAAGGTAAAGCCCTTCTCAACCAAAAGAATAGACTGAGTACTCTATTGCTTTACTACACGTGGTGGTATCGGGGTGGTATAGGTATTGTGTCTTGTCTTCCTCCAGACTTCTAACTTAGTTAATCAAGTATAGAGGGATATAAAGTCTGACATTGACTCCGGAACAAGGTGCACTTTGGCATATTTCACGCATTTAAATTATTTAGAGAAACCGAAGTTATATGTGGTGTTCACAAAGGAAATGTGATGGGCCAATATGAGTGGCCCAATTAGACTTTTGGAAACGATATCGTTGTTCACCGTCTCGTGAGATCAACAGAAAATCGAAATTATGTAAACAGCATATTTGACTGACGCGAAAAGCTGCGCCGGAGATGAACAATATAAAATGTGAGGGCTCCACAGAACCACTAAGAGATTTCCGTTATATTTTTGTTACACGACAATCGACACAAATTTAGACGCTCTCAACTCAAATACAAGTGTAAGGGCTACTTTTCGGAGCAAACTGAATTGGAATGAAAATATCAAAACATTACTGGGAATGTGAAACAAAAATTGTATTTTATTCTCGGAACACCTTCAATGTATGGCAGCTACACTAAAGGAACTATGTACACTGTTTGTTCGTGTTTTTCCACAGTATTACTGGGCAGATTGGGACCCTTATCGCGTAGGATTGATAGAGGATTTTAATATGTTTGTAGTAAGAAAATATTATTTCTATCACAGAACATAAGTTTGTTTTGTCGTGCTTACCAGTTATAACCGTGACGCGCAATCCTACGGTGTAAAAAGAACCCCCACTGATATCACAGCAATTTCAGTTGGTGGGAGCATTTTGTGCCATCAAAGCAACAGCTAAAGAGCGCCAACCCGAATCCTGATATATCCCTCGTTCATCATGTGCTGAACGTCAAGATCATCAAAGCAATATGGCTCTGGCGTAAATCGAAAGACCTGATAAGCAATTGAACACAGCCTTTGTTACTAGCCAGTGCCGGCATCCATGTAAACTGGTTGAAAGGCACGCTGTGCTTGCACTCGTAGCTGGCGTATAACACACGCCAGAAAGAGCAATTCCTGCATTTTTTTCACATCCTTTGATGTCCACTCGGGCGATGGTAGCGCTAGTAAACAGCCTGTCTCTTCAGTTTCGCTCTTCGCGCCAATGATTCACTTCTCTCACACATTTAGTATTAGCGTCATTTATTGTGCGGCACAGCGGTGAAACTTTTTTATGAATAGCTTAAAATATCTGGGCTTATATAACACAGAAAGAAAGAAACTCTCATTTAGTATTAGCGTCATTTATTGTGCGGCACAGCGGTGAAACTATTTTATGAATAGCTTAAAATATCTGGGCTTATATAACACAGAAAGAAAGAAACTCTGACTGGACAAAGATGATGGAGGATAGTATCATTTTCCAATAATCTCTGCCAGCATTTCGCAAAAGTACCGGAAAGATGATTTTGGTGTCCATACGCGAATTAAATATCCAGTTCTTAGAAGTGCGTCTGCTGATGACAAAAAGTTTATTTCAGTACCTATGGAGTACATACGGGAAGTTCGGTGAAGAGTTAAGTGCTTTTAGTGTTTCTCTGTTAGCAACACTTGGTGGGAACACAGAGCTCACTAGCCATTGCTCCAGGGCACAGTGGCATAAGGACCATACATTTGCTGTTGCTCCTCAAGGACTTTTTTGAATTCAGATAAGAATGCGTTCTATTAGGACTGAAAGAAACATACCAGCCTCGTAATGTAAGTGATTTTAACCAAACAGTCACTGCAGTTTAATTTATTGCATGAGTTATTAAGTGTACATGATATTTTTCACTTATCCACTCGGAAGCAGTGTAACGCACTTGTTTATTTATATAGTTAGGTAGCCTGATGGCAAAATATATTGTTAAGTAGCCTGGTACGTTATTAAATTGGGATTTGATTCAGAAGACATCTCGGGTCGCCACCTGAATTGACCTACCACTTAATTACCCTGAATGTTTGCTCGAGAGATAAAACAACTAGTGGATAGGCCTCAATTCAGAAAAAAATAATGAAATTTTGATTACCTTGATAATTCTTGATTAATTCTATAGGTGAATCAGCTTGTAAAATGCTCTTAAATATACTAAAAAATTATACAATACGTGTAAGCTAGGCTGGCCGGGAGGAGACTCGATAGAAAATTTGGTAAACAGTGTGTGGATTGTCGAACATCAGGGATGGCTTTTGCTATATATATATTTCATGATTAAATCTTTAAAAGGGAAGCAAATCAAGAAACGTATATTTAAAAGGAAAACCTTAACCTATCATGGAGTGCTGGTACAGAACATTGCTGTTAGGAAGGTCCGAAATGCATGTAAGAATAACACGATTATTTGAAATAGGCAGTCCCTTGGTAAACAGGGATTACAGACGCACACATTCAAACTAACTATCACAGAGCAAGAAATCACTTAATAATTTAATAAGGGAAAAAAGATCCAAACTGGGTTAGACGGAGACTAGCCTCGATGGTCGAATACTTTAACAGAAAATTAAGCCCAAATTTATAAAAAAAAATACGCAGGACGGCAATTACGAGCAATGAATAGGAACTAAGTCTTTGAGTAATTCTTCCAAAAGTCAGGTGTCACGAAAAATCAATAATAACCTCGTGGCTACCCAATCCAAAGAAAAGTAGATAAAATGTAACAAAAATTCACGACAAGAAATATCTTGTCGTGAATCAAGCAATAAAACTCGAGAAGTTACTTAAGCAACGAAACTGACTCAGTTTCTCGTAAAGAATACTAAAGTACAATCTTGCGAACAAAACAGGTGGTAACAGCTACCAACAATGCACACTGAAAACTCACTGAAATCAGCACAAAACACAGTGGCCTTGTTCTTCATACGACTACCTAATGTTAAAGTCACTCACACACTACTTAAATCAGTTACATGATTTATTCAGAAATATAGTCACACTCATAGATTCACATGGCCTCGTCCCTCACAATCACAAAGGTATAGAGCACAGAGAAAACACTGCTATAAATTTCAAAAATCGCGAAATTATTCTCAATTTTTGCCTATGCAAGGTATCCCAAGTTATTGTATAATGACTGAAACCTATTAATGAATGAATTAAGAAATCCCTTAAGCTGAGACTTACACATTCAGTAAATTACGACACTAAGGACTAAAAGTAGAGGCTACCACTTCGACGATTCCCAGAACGGTGAGAAGTAGTCTTCGAAACCAGAGAAGCATCTCCAATAAATATAGGTTCAGAGAAGCACACTTACGACGATAATATTTGTTCATAAGAGGACATCAATGTAACGTCCATCCATGGAAATACATCCCTCTGCCCTTCGGAGAATCAACCAGAAGTTGAAATGCCTTAGTTGTTTTTTAACATGCCGACATGCATTGAAGAAGCAGACTTGCAGAATCTCCACATCATTGAATGGAGGGGTGTAGCCGATTTCTTCACATGTCAGATAGCCAGAAACCTAAAGAGTCGCAAGAGGTTATGGTGTGACCCTCCTCTCCCCTCCTCTTCCTCATACATGCTGCGTGAATGAGGCTCTTCACCGTTTACCTTTTGGGACGTTAGCGGACCCGTGCGCCTAACACCCTGTAACAGTCCGTCTAACAGCTTATCATTTGTTACTCTGCAATGTGGATATTATTCAGCGTAGAGAGTACGGACTCGTTTATTACTTCCATTTGACAAACCGTAGCAGAAAAATCACATCCGCCGTATTACGTGAGTACTAGTAGGCAACCAATCTTAACAAGTGGCCGGAAATAGATAATAAAACGTGCTGATCAGTTCGTTAGAACAATTAACACAATAACCGTAAACACAAAAGTGAAGTCATTTGTAGAACTCCATGATACATATTCAAAGTTGCGAGTTATTTATTATTCAATAACGCACATTAACACGACTGAAACTGCAGTACAAGACAACTCCACTCACACAATTCTAATTCCCAGACTAAGGAGTGCCGAGAGTACTGTGATACAGAAAGACGTCAAAATATACCGCTGAATTAAGGCCAATGCTTAGGAATTCACTCATACCCGCAAACAAAAGTGTATCAGCCCCTCCTATGAAGAAGTGTTCATGTCTCAGAAGGTATTTATTTTCGGACCCAAGTTTTTTCACGTTTCGATGAGTACTTAAAAATGGTTCAAATGGCTCTGAGCACTATGGGACTTAACATCTTAGGTCATCAGTCCCCTAGAACTTAGAACTACTTAAACCTAACCAACCTAAGGACATCACACACATCCATTCCCGAGGCAGGATGCGAACCTGCGACCGTAGCAGTACCGCGGTTCCGGAGTGCAGCACCTAGAACCGCACGGCCACCGCGGCCGGCCCGATGAGTACTAATACGTCTCAAAATATTCAACCTTTTTAAGGCACTTTATAGAGTAACTTGAGAGACAGGCTAGAAACAAATCTCACTCCTCTGTCAGATAATCCCTCTCTTCTGAATTTTAACTGTCGACATGTGTCTTCCATATGTCTGTCCACATGAGAGATACGACATGGGTTATGGTAATCATATGGGATAAATTCTAGTGTCCGATACCACCCGTCGGCTTTCACCAATGACGTCATACGCAAGGCAAAGATGCTGCAATGAACAGTCTATGAATGGAACGGATCATACGCGCAAACAAACGAATGTAGCATTCCATAAAATAATACATGTAACGCGACTACTATTTACGCGAGAATTTCATTTAAATGAGTTGAAGATGACTGAAATAAGTAAGAACAAGAGAGCAATTACGAGTGCATACATTATATTATATTTTCCACACGCACTGCAAAAACGATTGTAACCAGAAAATATTAAAACGACAGAAAAACCTTCCTCCAGAGAAACCAAAAAAGTAGCACTCGGACAAGACAGTAACATAAAAAAACGCAACGTAAAACAAGAAAAAAGTATCAGACCTACCAACACTTAACTAACAAAACGAGGCTTGTACATTTTGCTGACTACTTTCATAAAGGCAAGAAATAAACAATAACCTTTTGGAATACTCTTCCTCCAACAGCATTCATCTAAATGACCTTGCAACACTGAAACCCCTCTCTTTCCCCGCCCGACAACAGATTTTACAGCCGCCCAATACCCCTCGATAGTATTAGTACATGCCCCCGACTTATAATCTTTAAACTGGATATTGTGATTGACGACCAAATGATGATAACCCCTTTCACCCAACCCCTTGTATGAGGGAAACCCATCCGACATGACTGCAGGACCTTCTTCCACATTTTCTTCTATTAAAGATGTCAAGACTTCCTTTGTTCGATTTGGTACAACCCTAAATACCACATCAGCACAATATCCTCCAGAAACTACTACTCCAAAAACCCAAAGCCCAACAACCTCGTGCCCCATTTCGTACTTTCTCTTTCCAAAATATGACTCATCTACTTCAACTGTAACCCCTGCCCTTCCCCCCTATACTTTATAAATTCCCCGCAGACTTCTCTACAAAACCAGAACCAGACGACTACAGTGCCACACGAAACCCCTGCTTCGTGCATGACAGATTAGTAAGAATATTCATAGCAAAAATAGTAGGTTAGCATGACAATTACTTCTAAATTCAGCCTCGATCTTTCGAACCACGTCCCACTGCGTATGGATCTCTATATGTTATTTTTTCTGCACCTCCACATGTATTCGTCGGAATTTCGTGATAACCCAACCGTTGTCAAAACCATATAATTTCGACAGACACTGCACTTGCAGGCAAAAATTTTATAGTTGATTTACGGTCACTCATTTTCTGAAGCAGAATTTTCGCAATAAAAACAACTGACTCATCCATAACGAACAGCGTGAGAAATCAAGGCCTTATAAATCACAACTACTTATTAATCACGACTACCATCATTAACAAAAGATGCCGAAAACAAATTACGAGATGAAAATAAAACAATCTACATCGAATTTTTAATATCCGCGCGTAACGAGGAAATCCAGAGAAATCACTTAACGACCATCGACAGCAATCTGCGGCACAAACAAAATAACATCACACATTACGCCATTGGTCAAAGCCGACGGGTGGTACCGGACACTATAATTGTCCCATCATATGTTTAAGTGAATGGGATATCTTACAACAAATAAGAGGCGCTTTTAGAAAACCGTGTGTGGTGTCATATTACATGTAACTAGTTGCGGTCTTCCAAACAGCTAGGCCTACAATAGTACAAACTGACAAACCTCCCACTGTACTCCATACTGCGAGAGACGATCAAGTGGCAGAGCAGTTGCCAGCTTTCAAACGGGACGTAGAAAGCTCTGCCGTCTGTAGTGACTGAGAACTAAAGTCGCCAGGAGCTGCAACAATACTGCGCGTTACCACAGAAACGTAAACAAAATTGCGATTCGGGACTGAAGGTTGTTGACGGGCGAGGCTGCAACGCGAAGCTCTCTTTAATTGTCGCTCAACTTAACTGGTCGAATGGACTATAGTGGCACTGGACAATGAGGTGATCAGTTACGCTGTCGCTATTAAAATTAGAGCGCCAGTAAGGAGAGCAAATAATTTCACTTGATGTTCGTATAGAGTATAGAACGAAGAACACATGATAGAACTGTAGTAATTTTAGGGAATACGGGTGTAAAGTTTAACACGCAGAGTTGGAACCTCTGGCAGTCATAACGGCTATAGAGTCGCAGTACATCGAGCCGAACTTGGATGAGAGGTGTGCCTTGCCAAAGGGCTTTTGCTTGTGGCCGACTAGTGGCGGCATGCCAGTGTCTCTGCAACACACAAGTTATGTCTGTTGGTGAGAGATCCAAAGAATGTGCTCGCCAGAGCAAAAGTCGAACACTATCGAGATAGGTCAGAAGAGCACTGGCTATATGCAGTCTGGTGTTATGTTGTTGGAAGATATCGTGATGTTAATTTCGAAGATAGGGCACATCCACCGACCTCAACAAGTCAGAACCGTCGCACTGCTGTTAAGATTACCGGCTCTGCAACCAGAGGTGGCCGTCTTGTCAATCAACGGCACCTCATACAGTCCTAACACGTATGACGATGACAAATGGAGTACAACGTTCTTTCTCCTCGGAGCCTCCACAAACGGATGCATCCAATACGCAGAACTGGTCCTCGCCCGGGAAGAGGAAATGGCGCCGCTCGTCTGACCATTGTTTCCGTTGGTACACCACAAAGAGTCCGTGCCTCTCCCTGCTGCCGTGTCGTTGGTAGCAGCAATAATGGCCATCATGGTGACAGTGCTGCTCCGTAAATCGTTTACACTGGTCTTGTGAATATTTCTCTTACTTCAGAAAACCCCATTCTCTGACGTGCCCTTGCCGTACGAACATTCATGGCCAAGAAAACAAAATGTCTGTCCTCTCTGGAGCTAGTCGTGCAGGGTGCTGAGATACTGCGTGGCGTTGCATATGGCACTCCTGAATCCATCGATTCCATATTCGCATGACAGTCGTGATCCCGACGAACAAGAGTAGTAATACAGCATCCAGGAACAGCAATACCCAGTCACGACAGGCCACGCTCATACAGCTGTCCGATTCCGACACGTTTCTCGGTCTCACTCGAGACATAACACGACCTTCTTACACACAAGCGCCTTCCAAACGTGATTTATGTTTGAGAAACCGGCTGCGTATTTCAGCTCATACGCACAGAGCAGGAGGCGTTTCTCCTCCCTACTTCGTGCAGAACCAGAGGAAAAATGTTCCTACCGCAGCAAAAAAAAAAAAAGTAGAATATGAGCTGCCTCTTTGTAGCTTCCTCAGCATCTTTGAAAATTTTTCCAAAAATTTTGGCATTCGAACGTATCCGTGCTCCTTTTAACATGTAACTCACCTCTCACTTCCACAAGATCCTCTAACTGTAGCTCGTTCGCACGCACTAGTCCATTGCTGTAAATCACTCGTGCCCGTCCACTTTCAACTGTCCATTTTCACTCACTCACTCAGCGCAACTCATTTTCGTTATCTCTTTGTATCTCTGTAACTGTCACTGTCTCTTGTCTCGCAGTCTCCGTGCTGCCCTACTTCTACTGTCTCATCTCACTCTCACTATCTCTCTCTTACTGCTACTATCTCATTCATTCCCTTCCACTGCTACTCTCTCTTTTCACTTTCACTCTCTCTCTGTTTCTCGTTGAATTTCATAGACTCAATTTCTCATTAGCACTGACTCTCACTCACCTCCATTCTCCTCCTCCTCCTTATTCCTCTCACTGGTACAGTGTCCTTTACTCTCTTTCTAGCACCGTCAACTGTTTTCCTCTGCCACAGTGTCCATCTCTCCCTCTCACACTGACATTGTCGTCTTCGCTATTTCTATACCACAATGACTCTCTACTATCTTCCAGTATTTACCACACTTCCGACTTTTTTAGCTGCCACTGTCTTCTTCTCTCTCAGCATAAGAAAGGGCGAATATGTTAGCACGCCAAAATTTTTGGAAACATTTTCAAAGGCGCTGAGGTAGGTAGAACGGGGCAGCTAGTACCCCATTTTTCACTCAGCCTGTTAAACAGGAGGTTCGAGTCCTCCCTCGGTCATGCGTGCGTGTGTTTGTCCGTAGGATAATTTAGGTTAAGTAGTGTGTAAGCTTAGGGACCGATGACCTTAGCAGTTAAGTCCCATAAGATTTCACACACATTTGAACATTTTTTGTTAAACAGGAGCGCATTTGCTTTTTTGTGCTCCTGTAGGAGCATTTTACACCTGGTTACCACCTTTTCCCTCCTATAGCACTCATATAAAAGAACTAGGTGCATCACAAAAATTTTAGTAGTTCACGTATGAGAAACTGAAAAACGCAGAACTATTTTTACACCTTAGACCGGATTCTACGAGCACAAATTTTTTTCATTTGTTTCAGTACTATAACGGAGTTCCCAGAACCTTTCTGGTGATAACGGAGAGCGTATTTCTCCGTGCTACACCATTTTATAAACTACGTTCTCGCCTCCCACCGGACTTTACAGGCGTTCTTTACGTGCACAAGTAGGGCAATTTAGAGCATCTGTATCTCGGAAATGGGTAGAAATATCGAGACAATTTACGAGGCTTTTGGAGATCTGGATCTCAGAAATATATCGGAAAAATTTCAGGCATTTTCTGTGCGTCTTGGAATCCACGGTTCGGCTGTGGTACTAAAAAGCACGTTTTTGGGGTACTTCCCGATAACGGATAAAGATTTTTTAAAACCGGAAGACGGCATTTCTAGATAAACGCCTAGAGAATACGCCGTTACAATATGAACCTTTTTTGCTCTTAGTTATTTATATATCCGTTACGGACGGCTAAAAATGGTGAAAAACGCTTTTAAGGTGGTCTCAAGAACCGCCCATGAACTAAATGGTGCCTGCATAAGGCCCCGTAAGGCCCACTGTAGACTACATCTAATTCCAAAAGAAAAAAAAAAAACAAAAAAAACGATTTGTTCAATTTGCCTAAGCTGAGAAAGTGTGTAATATTCAAACTTTGAGTCTGTACAGTACGACTATCCTTCTATTGGGTACATGAAACACTTGACCCTACAATTCTGTCACCAACAGAACCCGAGGTACGGACACCGGAAAAATCTCATTTTTAAGCGCGGCGTTTTAGCCCCTCGTATCACCGCACACGTCGGTGCAAACACGTTGCCAGAAATTTCCCGCTGCCTTCCGCAAGCCGAGTCGTGATGACCGCAGAAGTAGCAGGCGGCGAGACGCGACATTCCGGCCGGCTATTGATCGGCTGATCCGCGCCACGCGACTGTCAGCTGTCCGTCCCTCATCGGCACCGGCGCAAATGTGGGTCACCTCCGACATCGAACCCGCTGTGCTCCCTTACGCTTACGCTTACCCTTACCTCCACCCCGGCACACAGTGCGGGCCGTGTGCACAGGGCTGAGTGGCTGGCGCAATTTGCAGGTGCCAGAATTAAAGTCAAACACAATCTCGCGGCGGTGTCGCGGTGGACACGCCGTGACGTCACATCCAGCGGAGACAAACCAAACACGCCAGTCACGTAGCGGCCCGGCCCGGCAGCTCGCGTGCGCCGGCGGTGGAAGCAGAAGGCGGCCGCCTCGCCGCGGGAAAATAATTATTGCCACAAAGAGGTGGCGCCAGCGAAATAATTTAACGAGGCGCGGAGCAGCCCGAAACACAAGGCGGCCGGTAGCCTGACCTATCGACTCAAATATTTTCTGCGCCACTCCCGCGCAAGCGGCACGGTACTTCGTCTGGTAGACGATTCAAGTTCAAGTCACATTTACGTAACACCACCTGTACCAAACCTTGTATTTTTTGTTATTTAAAGTAGACGTTAAATTAACATCTTTTGCAGACTCGCAGCAGTGAAAGACAAGTGCTTCCGGGCTCTTTTCTTAGTCAAAGTAATGTAATAAAATCACGCGATTCTGAGACTCGAAGATCAAGAACTATTCAAAGTAAAATTCTCAAATAAAGTTCAAAATGAAGGTAACATCATATATAGTTCCATGTGGTATTTGTGCGGTATTTATGGAACTTACATTTTATGTAATTTTCATCATGTTTCATATTTTCTCTGAATTTTAAATGGAATGTAAATTATGCTACATTGCTCAACATTTGATTTAAAAACAATATTGGTAAAACTTCCTGGCAGATGAAAACTGTGTGCCGGACCGAGACTCGAACTCGGGACCTCTGCCTTTCGAGGGCGAGTTCGAGTCTCGGTCCGGCACACAGTTTTCATCTGCCAGGAAGTTTCATATCAGCGCACACTCCGCCGCAGAGTGAAAATCTCATTCAGGGAACAATATTGGTATCTGAGACTCGTAGATCAAGAACTATTCAAAGTAAAATTCTCAAATAAAGTTCAAAATGAAGGTAACATTGTATAGTTCGATGTGGTATTTGTGCGGTATTTATAGAACTTACATTTCATGTTATTTTCATCATTTTTCATATTTTTTTCTGAAATTGAAATGGAAATTAAATTATGCTTCATTGCTCACCATCTGATTTAAAAACAATATTGGTAAACATTTTTATAGTATTTTCTATGGAGAACCGCAGGAGAAATAAAAAAGTAAATAGACTCAGTAGCACCACCCATCAATCACGACGATTCCATTGTCGATTGCCTGCTGTTTGTTTCGCGGCACCCAGGGAGACCTTCGTACAGCGCGGGCTTAAATATTTAATATTTAATTTTTATCCGAGTTTCAGACAAGGGGCTCCATAAAACTTAAAACTGAAATCAATGTTTAAGAAACGAATTTCAAGCTTACGTAAATTTAAATTTTATGAAAACTGTGTTTATGCTTAGTACATGAATAAAAGGTTTTTCAAAGTTGTATTAATTATTGTTGTGAATCTCGGTGTACATTAAACATTCACCTTCAAAATGAATCGTAGTTCACTGGTATGCGATATCAGGTTCTTGAAATATAAACTGTCGCGTTCAGAAAGTGACGGAAGCTTTACCGATTTTTAACTCGAGTACTAGTAAACATTTAAGAGAACTTTATGGAAGGTGTTTTCTTTTACCATAAATGGTTCAAATGGCTCTGACCACTATGGGACTTAACATATGAGGTCATCAGTCCCCTAGAACTTAGAACTACTTGAACCTAACTAACCTAAGGACATCACGCACATCCACGCCCGAGGCAGGATTCGAACCTGCGACCGTAGCGGTCGCGCGGTTCCAGACTGAAGCGCCTATATTCGCTCGGCCACGCCGGCTGTCTTACCATAAATGACACAAGTAAAATCATAAACTATTTTAAGAAATACGTTGCCAATTTTCTCACTTTTCGTCAGATTTGAAAGGGAACAGCCCGTATATACATGTCTCATGAACTTCGTATAACTACTGCACACCACAGTCATCTGAACCTGCTTACTGCACTCATCTCTTAGTCTGCTTCAACAGTTTTTACCCCCATACTCCTTTACGTTAAAATGAAATATTGCTTATTGTCCATAATGTGTTCTGTCAGCCTATTCATTATTTTAGGCACGTTTATTTTTTATGAATGGCAGAACACCTTAAAAAGTGGTTGGAGGACGGTGAAACCACAGAACGTGGAGATCGATGGCTTATCTGCACGGTAAACCACGGTAGACGACGGTGCTTTGCAGATCTAACAACACAATACAGTGATACTGCAGGCACAAGTGTTTCTGATACGTTGCTGTGCGCACATTATTGAACATGATGTTCCGCAGCAGACCACCCTCACGTGTCCTCTTGTTGACACAGCGAGACTCTACCGTGAATGAATGGGAAACGTGTTGCGTGGTCGGATGAATCACGTTTCTCATTACATTAGCTCTATGACCGTGTCAGAGAGCGCCATCATCCAGATGAACGGCTGCATGAAAGAAGCTCCACGTCACGGATGGTGTTATGCTATTCACCTCGTACCTACGCTAGTAATGAAAAACGCTGTGATAGCTGTGCACTACGTGTACATTATTGCGAACCTTCTACATACCTTCACGCGTCTTCTCCTATGGGAATGACTTCTTCCAGCAGGATAATTATCCGTGTCTCAAGTACAGAAACGTGCAACAATAGTTTGTGGAATTATTAGATACAATGCCCGCCGGTTATACAAAATAATACTTTTTCATGTGACTTAAACATGCATGTTTCAGCACCTTTATGCATCATCACTGGGTTTTCTTTATTGAAATCCGTGAAACGTGAAAATTTTTTAGGGGTAAGTTGATAACTAACCTGTGGAAATAAAACCTAAATAACAGGTTTTGTTTGTTTTTGCCATAACCTTATTTTTACATTATATTCTTATGCAGGACCTTTTGTACGTACTAATCTACTAGTAACTTCTCATCTGCAACCAAATGATATTAATGTGAATTTGGTTGGCGAGTTGATACATTACTTTAAGCGTAAACGTAATTTTGTTGCGTCAGGTACAAGAGAATATATGGACAAAATATCTTGACACAACCAAATTATGTTTAAACATAATGCTTTGTTAACTCGCCAACCAAATCCACATTAACGTTGTCTGGTTGCCGATGGAAAGCTACCAATACGTGACAATGTAAAATGTGAAATTAAGGTAATGACAAAAACAAGCAAAAACTGTTCTTTAGGTCTGATTTTCTCAGAGTAGTTATTACTTAAAATACATTCACACTGCACCGATTTGAATACGTAAAGACCACCGATGATGGCACAGAGATGCTGCCACATGTCTGGGTCACATGAAAAACTAGTGTTTCGCCTAAGAAGGGACTTTACATCCAATAATTTTAACTGCGACCACGGCAAATGCAAGCGCAGCAAGTTCAAATGATGAGTAGTTTGAGGAACGTGATAGTGGACTCTTGTTGATATCTTGGCCACCAAATTCATCTGATCTGAAACCGATGGAACACATCTGGGCAGCTGTTGGTCGCCAGCTCCGTACTGTAATGAACCTCCTCCTTCCTTGCCACTTCCACCTATAGTCCACATTACACAATGCCTTCTATGAAGATTTGCGAGAAGCGAAGATTGCAATAAACTTTCTAGTTTACTTAGCTTGCCATGTTGAGTTGGTTCCAGTTCTTCTTGTCTAGGGGTCTGACTCTTGAAGCTAAAAAAGTCACATAAGGTCCTCACGGTTGGTTTGAACTAAATAAATCTGAAGAGTGTTGTTGCAGCATTTTTTTTTCACGTAAGCATATTTTGTCACATTTTGGTATATCATACAGTCTTTTAATTTTTCACGCTAACAAATCCGAAATTGCATTGTTCGTACCAAAATACAAAAGTACGTCCGATCACATCAGAGTCACGCTTACGACTACTCCACTCTGCGGAGATAATAAATACCAAAGGGTTTACAATTTTTCTTAACAATTGAATTTCTGCTAGTTTTAATTTCGATTATTATTTCATAACTGAATCCATAAATAAACACTGTAAACAGTATAGCATTGCGTGATTAATAATAGAAATTTTAAGTGTGCCAATAATTCCTAATTTCAAACATTTCTAAAAACAATAATTTTAACTTTACATTCCGAACTATATCGATTATAACATCAACACTAAAATATTTTGTAAAGTGATTCCTTCTCATAAGTTTTAGCTTAAAACCGTGTATAAAATTACGTGAAAGTTTTCAGAAAGGCAACTGAGAAAATACTGACCTGTCCAAAATTCGAAAATAAGACTGATATCGACAAATACTGTTGAGGAAAAGTAACGCTGGAGGAGGGTGTCCGTTACAGTAGCCACAAACCACCCACTCTCTGCCACACACCGTCAGGTGGCTTGCGGAGTAGATGTTGATGTAGATAACCTACAACTGCGTTACCTTTGACTATGTGTCTGGTGCCACATACCACAGGGAACCTAGCAAGGATGGTCGAATCCATCTCCCGCGAAATCGCTGTTGCATTGCCTTACAAAAGAGCCGTTAAGTACAGGGGTTAGACACCGTTGGGTGGCTTGCGGAGTATCAATGTAGATGTAGATGTAGATGAAGTATGGAAGCACCGCGAAAGAAGCATCCTTGAACATAAATGCACCTGCTAATCAAGCCATCAGATAGCAAAAGGTGTATTTCACCACGAACTGCACCTGTGCAATGTACTTCATTGGTTGCGAGTGTCAATCGTAGTAACGACAGTGTTCTGTGTAGTTGTGCGTACATTACGTCGCAGCTCAGTGAATTAGAACTTAGGCAAGTTTTTTGTGCTCGTATGGTGGGTGCTTCCGTAACCGAGGTAGCCGAAGCGTTTGATGTTTCATAAGGTACCACATCACAGATTTATACCACATGCAGGGAAAGAGGAGTAACATTGTCTGTTAAGCCACAATGTGGATAAAGTGTGTGTTGGAAGGTCGTGAAGGACGGTCATTGTAGAGGATTATGACTAAAAATAAAATGAGGACAGCTGTAAAAGTCACCGCAGAAGTGAATGTCGCACTTTCGAACCCTATCAGCAGTTTCGAACCCTGTCAGCACCAAAACAATACGAAGGGAGTTCCGTAAGCAGGGAACTGCACGGCGATCTGGAATTCCAAAACGACTCACCAGTGGTGCAAATGCCCGTAACAAGAAAACATGGTGCCGAAGCCATGAAAACTGTGGAGCAATGGAGGAGAGTCAGTTGTTAGCGCGAGTTTTGTTCCACACTGTTTCCATTTTCTGGCCGAATTTACGTCTCAAGAGTTAAACAAGTCGGGGGTTCGGCGACGATTTGGTCAGCTGTATCTATAGTATTCCACGGGCCTCATGGTTACTCTGCAAGGCCACATTACTGCCAAGGATTGTGTGATCTTTTCGGCTGGTCATGTCCACTCCACGACACGTTGTTTTCTCCCAATGGACAACAGGGCCCCTGTTCACACATCTCACTTCCTCCAGGATTGGTTTTGTTGCCAAGAGGATGAAATGTCCCACCTCCCTTGGTCTGGCCATCACAGTCCGCGAATCTAAATATTATTGCGCCATTGTGGTCTACTTGTATGAATATCAAGAGCTCAGATGGAAACCCAATTCTAAGCAAAAAAGGGAAACCAGAAAGATGGAAGGAGTATATAGAGGGTCTGTACAAAGCCGATGTACTTGAGGACAATATTATGGAAATAGGAGAGCATGTAGATGAAGATGAAATGGGGGATATGATACTGCGTGAAGAGTTTGACACAGCACTGAAAGACCCAAGTCGAAACAAAGCCCCAGGAGTAGACAACATTCCATTAGAACTACTGACAGCCTTGGGAGAGCCAGCCTTGACTAAACTCTACCATCTGGTGAGCAAGATGTATGAGACAAGCGAAATACCCTCAGACTTCAAGAAGAATATAATAGTTCCAATCCCAAAGAAAGCTGGTGTTGACAGATGTGAAAATTACCAAACCATCAGTTTGATAAGCCACGGGTGCGAAATACTAACACGAATTCTTTAGAGGCGAATGGAAAAACTGGTAGAAGCCGACCTCGGGGAAGATCAGTTTGGATTCCGTAGAAATGTTGGAACATGTGAGGCTATACTCACCCTATGATTTATATTTGAAGGCAGATTAAGGAAAGGCAAACCTACATTTCTTGCATTTGTAGATTTAGAGAAACAGTTTGACAATGTCCACTTTAATACTCTCTTCCAAATTATGAAGGTGGCAGGGGTGAAATACAGGGAGCGAAAGGTTATTTACAATTTGTACAGGAACCAGATGGCAGTTATAATAGTCGAGGGGCATTGAAGGGAAGCAATGGTTGGGAAGGGAGTGAGACAGTGTTGTAGCCTATCCCCGATGTTATTCAATCTGTATATAGAGCAAGCAGTAAAGGAAACAAAAGAAAAGTTCAGAGTTGGAATTAAAATCCATGTTGAGGAAATAAAAACTTTGAGGTTCTCCGATGACGTTGTAACTGTCAGAGACAGCAAAGGACCTGGAAGAGCAGCTGTACGGAGTGGACATTGTCTTGAAAGGAGAATATAAGATGAACATCAACAAAAGCAAAAGGACGAAATGGAATCTAGTCGAATTAAATAGGGTGATGCTGAGGGAATTAGATTAGAAAATGACACACTTAAAGTAGTAAAAACGTTTTGCTATTTGGGGAGCAAAATAGCTGATGATGCTCGAACTAGAGAGGATATAAAATGTAGACTGGCAATGGCAAGGAAAGCGTTTCTGAAGAAGAGAAACTTCTTAACATCGAGTATAGATTTAAATGTCAGGAAGTCGTTTCTTAAAGTGTTTGTGTGGAGTGCAGCCATGTATGGAAGTGAAACGTGGACGATAAATAGCTTAGACAAGAAGAGAATAGAAGCTTTCGAAATGTGGTGCTACAGAAGAATGCTGAAGGTTAGATGGGTAGATCACATAACTAATGAGGAGGTATTGAATAGAACTGGAGAGAAGAGAAGTTTGCGTCACAACTTGACTAGAAGAAGGGATCGGTTGCTAGGACACGTTCTGAGGCATCAAGGGATCACCAATTTAATATTGGAAGGCAGCGTGGAGGGTAAAAATCGTAGAGGGAGGCCAAGAGATGAATACACTAAGCGGATTCAGAAGGATGTAGGTTGCAGTAGGTACTGGGAGATGAAGAAGCTTGCACAAGATAGAGTAGCATGGAGAACTGCATCAAACCAGTCTCTCGACTGAAGACCACAACAACAGCACCTGGTCTACTTTAAAGTCAAAGATGTGTGATCGCTGTCCACCTCCATAATTGTTACCTGAACACTATTCCGCACAAAGGATGCCATGAAATGCCCTTGAAAACCATACAGGACCTGTATCTATCCACTCCAGGACGAAGGTGTTTTGAATGCCAACGGTTTTTCTACTTAGTATTAAGCACGGCAATGTGTTATACTTGTGATGTTTCCATAACTTTGTCCACTTCCTGTAGGTCTTCGTAAAGTTCTGACCTCTCAGTGTTGTTTCCAGAGCTGGAGGTAGAGTTTGTAAGCGAAACGAAAGCTTCTTGTGCTTTATATTTTGAACACGGAATCTGCTTAACTTAACTTTAGCAAACGTCAAATTAATAGTTTCGTTTCTATTCACGTGTTCCTTCTCAGTAGTTGGTTTATCCTAACTATATATTTAAGTATTTGGTAATGTTTTGTTTCGCCTGAATTTGTACAGTTGATAAATTAGGTGTATTTCAACTATGCAGTTAATGAGCCAGTTTTATTCTAGGACATTCATGGTCCACTGGGGTGCCACCCCCACACGCATCGCAGCAGATGGCACCTGAACTTTCGTTTTAACGCTGGGCAGTAGATTTCAGTGGTGTAACGATGTCAGAAATCAAAGGTTGCCATAGAATCCACAGGAGAATTCACCTGAATTGATGAAATGTATATGGCTGTTAGAAAAATACCGCTGTAGGGACACTGTTACGAACACTAGAACTTGGAGGTGGATACATGTAGGTTTGCTTATTTTTCTTTTATTCTCTTTTTGTAAGCTTATAACGCTGCCACCGACCACCTTAATCGGCAATCGATGCTAACGTTATACCTCTGCGAGGAATTTTTGAGAAAGCTGACCGTGAAATAACCTAATGGAAACAGAACAATCAAACCGGGATTCGTTTCCGAAACACTCCAGCAAAGTATAACCAACAGTAAACAGGTGGGTCAGGAACAGACGTTCTACCAGCGCAAAAGTAAGCTGTAACATTACATGTTAAAACAGGTCGCCAGCCTAATAAAGCATTCTTGTGTCAAGTAAAATGATAAATTAGAAGGCAGTGTTAAGGCTAACCTAACTTTCGTTGACATACACACACTATACTCTTTCCTTACAACTGTTCGTACTACAACGCAGTAACCTAACCTTGAAGATAAATGTGCTACTAACAAACAAATGACCTATTAGATAGTAAACAGAAACATACGCCTCTCAACAACACGTATCTTAAATGAACAAGGTGTAACAGTTGATAAAACCAATTACCGGCACACATGAAGCTAGTAACAGTACTGAACAGGGAAAAGCTTGAAATGATTCTGAATTTAAAGCGGGGGGGGGGGTCTGCTAATGATCATAATTTATAACTTCATAACTTCATTGCTTAGTACAGTGTCTCTGTGCCTGTGCATTAACCATCGTCCATCAGAATAATAACACAGTAAATAGTTCTTTCTTAAACTCGATTTGAAGCAACTAAACGGAATGCAGATCTAACTACACTGGCTCTGAAGTAGCCTTTACAATGCTTCATTAACTAACTAGCCTAGAACATATGGACCCTTAAACTTTCATGGTTTGAAGAACCATGCTCATTAACAAAAATGCACCAGCATGAGAAATGGTAAGTGTTCTTATCATTAATTATCAATTAAGGAAAGCACAACAAACTATAATTCTATTAATAGTAAGTGAGCTTTCATAAGCAGTCTTTTGATCTACTCAAAAGTATAATTGGCTGTACAAATGACAACACAATATCAAATTCAAGTTCAAATAATTTCTCATTATAAATTAGAACACTCGGCGTTAAATTCACTAGGATAGGATTCCTGTTCATGTTTGTGATTTGGGATAATCACAGGTGTAAGATAGAGTTTTTAGCAACACCACAATTATTATTATAAAATCAACCAAATTTCACAAGTATCTGGTCCATTTACAGAGTGCCAAATATAAACAATTTAGTAGAAGACTGGTTGTACTGGTGGCTTAATTTGCAGTGAGTATTTACCAGGAGGCAATGCAGTCATAGCACTATTGTTGGCCTCGCCCTTTTACGTATCATCTTGGCGTCGGAATTATGTTTTTATAGGGCCAAAAACCATGCCATGATAATGGTATCATCAAATGCTGCAACCGAGGCCCATAAATACTGCCCTTAAGCTCTTCTGGCCTCAAAACTCCAGGAATATGAGCCACAATTATCCGCTACTGCTAACGAGATGTTAACCACAGCACTGCTCAGCCCAAACTCCTTACCCCTCACAAAGGATGAGTTGCCATTTTCGATCCAACCACACCTTTTCCACTCGGCTACTTCCGTAGCTGCGGTGCTTCCCTACATCTTTTACATTCAACATTATGTTCCCTAACTATTGTAAGACGTCATGGTCTCCTGACCTTCATTGCTTACATATTCCGCCCTCACAATCAAATTCCGCACATAAAGACGCTTCATTCGAACCCAAACTCGATAAGATAAAGTCAATATTGTATGAATTCATGTAAACGGTATACAAATAACCAGTAAATCACAAGTGCGCAGCGAGATTGAAATACTCAAGGCTGGTGTACACACACACATTCAAGACACTACAGTCACAAAAGCTTTTAGTTTGGGAGAGGGAAACGGCACGCTAGGAGGCTGGTCCCTTCAGAGGACAAGTCAACTTATCTACGTCGGCCAGCGACCGCCCATAGAGCAGACAGCGTTTGCCCGAGTGAAAGATAGAACGACCCTGTGTTCGGTTTAAAAGCAAATTCCGGTACATTGTGTGGGAGCGCCCAGCCTATGCATTCTTTACAAGCATAGCACGGAGTTTCAGAGGTTTTCACAGGGAGACAGCAAACGCCAAACGCCAGTGCTACAGACTTCCGGATTGGTCGCCTTAAACGAAACGTCATTCTCCCGTTTTAGAAGAGCAATGCTGATTGGCAGACGATATTCCTGAAACCTTGAGCTGAAGGAGTAATGGAAGAGACCGAAAGATATACCCCTTCACATCTGCCGTGGAGAGGGGCCATTTTGCTGTCGTTCTTGGAACAAGAACACGTAACAAGAGCATGTGCACTTGTACGTATACTCAAAGAGCGAGGAACAAGTCTCTCCTCAGTACTTTACTGGGGGAGCACCTCTGATGAGAGCAAATCAAAGTGTGACTCTATATCAAGTCCTTGCGATTAAGCGTTATTCACTGTGTCGGCGCCACACTTATTGTGTGGTGTGAACGGACAGAGTAATATTTAAACGCCTGCGAGCGAATTTTTGAGTGGCATCGTGGTGGACTGGTTATCTGGCTGGTGTACCACGCCAATAGTTAGACTAGGGGTGAATAGGAGTCCTTGACTTCATCAACGCATAGGGAGAGTTTGATTGGCGAAAGGTCAATCCAGATAGAACGAGGGTTATCTTATTTGTCAGCAGCGAGTGGCGCAGACAGCAGTCATCGCAGCTTACGGTATTGTGCGCTACAGATCTTGTGAGCCCCATATTTCCTCTATAACAGTGCACTTCACTGCATTTCACACGCGACAGCCTCGACCATACCTAGCAACATTCTAACGGATAATTATTCAAGTTGAGTAGGCGCAGCTCTCAGCCATTCTACCAAGTCAATAACAATCTTAAACTTTGTATAGAAATTTCATTAGCGAATCCTATCCTTAAGAGGTAACTTCACGTTCCGAAAAGAACCCGGAAATAACTTGTTCAGTTCATAACTAAAAGTGCCAGTGTGATTTCTCAGAATTTTTGTAAAATAAATAATAAATTTCGTTAGTTCCATGTTTTTCTTACACTAACTAGCACTAGTCCAGTACCCAAGTATCCCACTGGTTACGTAAGAAATTTTGTGAATTTTTGTGTCATTTCCTTACAGCAGACGACTCCAGAAGATATTTCTTGCTGAAAGTTTTTCAGGCATTTCTCTTTAGAACGTTAGGAGTGTCTGTCTGGCTTCTGTAGTAGTGTGAGGGTGGAAATTGCATCTTGCAAGGGCCACAGGGTAAAGGGTACATCTCAGATTAATCCGTTGCGCAGAATGACAGAATAGCAACCACACGTCGCTCACACTATGGACCAAGTCATTTACAGAACCCATAAGTTATTTAAATCCACAAGGATAATTTAAACAACATTGTCGAAGTGTTTCACATAACTGAAACATGTATACATAGTCAAAGAATTTCCATGCCAGATACAACAGTATACATATGCAATACTAAAAATTGACACAGAAATATTGATACAGATACAAAATAGGTCAAAAATATGTGTTACAAGCTACTTAATTTGTTTCATAATGCTGGGTTTTAGTTTTCTGTTTTGTTTTTGTCGTTAACTAGAATACTGAATTTCTAAAGTATTGTTCACTTTTAAATATTTGAATCAATGTAAGAACTTTTATAATGTGAATGTTTCAAAATATTGCGTAAATCAAACACGCTTGGTAAGCTAACACCTCTAGTATATAAATTATAATAATAATTTTCAATATGTAAACTGTACAGCCAACCGGTTACAACTTATGCAGGCAGTTGGCTGTATACTTTATATACTGAAAGTTTATTTACGGTTGCTGCTGCCAGCCATGTTTATAACTGCAAATAATAATAATAATAATAATAATCTCAAGTGGAAGTGAAGTTATAAATTAAATTTGAGATGGAAAAGAGCATATAAACTTTTCAAGTATTGTGTATAGCCGCACCTGTTTTAGACAACAAGGGAACATGTTTTATAACTACAGCAACAAATATTAATGATCTCAAGCTGAGAAGAAATTTGAGATTAAATACGAGGCAGACAAGACGAGATACAGCTCATAATGCTATATGTGCGCAGAATGTAAGAGAAAGAGAGACACTGCAATGGGTTTCGTGACCAAACAAACAAAGAGAAACCGAAAGGACAATTTAACACAATCTGCAGCCGGCTGACACATATCGGCTTACGGAAACTGCCGTTAGCAGTCTGTATCCTGACACTCTAAGCTGTTTTGACACGAGAGTTACCGCCAGCCTGTTGGTGACTTTGTGTCCGCAGATACCTGATCCTTGCCTGTTGATAAGTCTATCCGCGTTCTGCGGTACTGATAAACATGTAGGCCTACACCTAACACCAGCATCTACATGTACGCCTACATCTCTAGATCACTGTTTAGTGCGTAGCTGAGTTTACTTCTTATTTTGCTTGCATTAAGATTTTATCGGTCTCTAACGTGTAGAGAGAAGTATGAATGTGTCCTCTTGTGCGAGTTCTTATTAGCATAATTTTATGTGCACAGTATCTTTGGGGGATGAAGAAAATTCACAGATTGTGCTCTCAAAGGCGGTTTTTGAAGTTTAATAAGTAAAGTCTCTCGATGGTGACGAGATCTTCCTTCGAGTTGTTTGGAGTTTACATTTTTTCACATTTCCGTTACTCTGTCTCACCAGGCAGGCACAGCTGTCTCCATTTGCACTGGCCTTCCCTTCGAAGTCCACTGTTCGTCCAACTCAATACGGGTCCCACACAATAAAAATGTTTTGTATGCAATCTCTTCTGCGCACAAACTAGAATTTTCTACAGTCCTATCAACGAAATGAGGCCGCCCATATGCTTTACCAAATCATTGTTAACCACAAATGGTTTTGTGACGTGGGTTATTGTACTTAAGACTCATTCAGACTGTAGTGAGGGGATGTTATGCCCTTAAATCTGATGAAATGCATGCATTCACGTTTCTCTGCATTACTCAGTCTTTGTAGCAGACTATTTTTCACAATCTCACTGAAAAAGTGCAGTTTTCATCGGATGAAATTTCCTCAGAAGAATCTTTGAAGATCCTGGGATGGAAAATAATAATATCCTCTCTATGTCATTAATCTGTAACACGGCCAGTAATGGTAGAATAAAAACTACCCTGTGACTCACCGCCGGAGAACCTGCAACTACCAGTCTACAGTTATAAGAGTCGAAGAAGGAAGGAAGGTAGTAACTGAGAAGGAAGTGAGACAGTTGTCGCCTGGTATTCAGTCTGTACCATGAGCAAATAGTAAAGGGAACGAAGGTGAAATTTGGAAAAAGAGTTAAAGTTCAAGAAGAAGAAATAAAAATATTTAAGGTTTCCCAATGACGCTTATAAACGTCGTAGGCGGGAAATGCTTTGTGAAATCGGTAGAATGAGAGACACAGTAACTTATAAGACGAATATCAACAAAAGTAGAAGAACGATAATGGAGAGCAGTCGAACTAAGTAAGATAACGTTGACAGAAAGACATTACAAAACGTCGTTTTAATTTTATTTTGTGTTATTATTATTTTGCTATTTGGACAGAAAAACAACTGTCATTGGAAGAGTTAAAGAGGATGTAAAATGTAGATTGATAATAGCATAAAGACTTGTCATGGTAAGGAGTAGTAGGTTACGTCGAACATAAATAAATGTTCGGAAATATTTTATGGGCATATTTTTCTGGAGTGTAGTATGGAAATAAAATGTAGTCGATAGATAAGAAAAGAATAAAATTAAAATTGCTTCTATACTGTGCAAGCAGCCTTACAGTGTGTGGCGGAGGGTACTTTGTGTACCACTGTCACTTCCCCATTTTTCCTGTTTCAGGACGACTGCTGGTCTGTAAGTTTATCTTCGTGGTCTTTTCGCAAGATATGCGTGGAAGGAATCAATATATTGGCTGATTCTTCTATGAACCTAAACTCTGTGAATTTTAACAGTAAACCAGTCCTTGATGCAGGACGTCACTCTGGCATCGTCTGCAGATTAAGTTGGCTGAGCATCTCCGTGACGCTTACGTGCTTACTAGATGAACCTGTTACGAATTTTCTTTGAAACTTCTCTGTTTCATCTATGAATAATAATTCATCTATGAATAACAATAGCAGGTACACCAAACTCGAAAGCCGCGATAATAGTAGTTAATAACAACCTCACAGTAACACGGATCAGCCAGTTTTGCTCTGAACATATCTCCACACCAGAAATAACAGACAGACAGGAAGTATGGCTCATGTAGTCTGTTTACGTCCAGCACTAGTATGATACAGAACATTTCTTAGAGAAAATAAAAGACATTGCACGAAACTTAGAAAGAAAAAAGCTACTCATTCTAACCAATATCAACGCGAGACAACGAACTCAGACAGAATTGCCGACAGACGGCAACCAGTGGTTGACGTGGTAAATGAAGGCATCTTCTTCATACTGAATAGGGAGGGTCACCCACCTACCTACCGCGGAGATGCCGGTGGTGTAACATAGACCTTTCTCTAGGGAACGCAAAATCTCTCCCACTAGTCAATACATGGAAGGTATTGGATAGAGCCACACACAGCGACCTCAACGTAATCGTCATAACCACAGACAGATATGTCAATACAAATAACATAGACCATGAACAGCAGCATTTACTCATAGGAAGAGCTGACTCGCAAAAGGTTCGAGACATTGTTGAGGCGTCGTCACTCAACACTGTTCAAGGCAGTATAGATTACAAAACGCATGTACTGACAGAGGTCCTACAAAGACCACAGGAAGAGGCTATACCACAGCATAAACTGGCCGGGGACAGAAACAACCGGGAAATACTGAACTGGCAAGACTAAGGAAGGATTCACGGTACAAAAGAAAGTACTACCAACAAGCACAGACAGCTTCTGAAAGACAGAGAAGAATTGACCTGTATCGTGACGCTTAACAGAAATACCAAAAACAACTAAAAGAACGAGGCAAGACTACTGGACTAATTTCGTCAAACCCCAGCTTCAGAACGACATAAATGACCTTGTGGATGACATCGGAAGTTCGCTGAGGCTTTTTGCAGATGATGCTGTGGTGTATCGACAGGTTGTAACAATGGAAAATTGTGCTGAAATGCAGGAGGATCTGCAGCGAATTGACGCATGGTGCAGGGAATGGCAAATCAATCTCAATGTAGAAAAGTGTAATGTGCTGCGAATACAAAGAAAGATAGATCCCTTATCATTTAGTTACAAAATAGCAGGTCAGCAACTGGAAGCAGTTAATTCCATAAATTATCTGGGAGTACGCATTAGGAGTGATTTAAAATGGAATGATCATATAAAGTTGATCGTTGGTAAGGCAGATGCCGGACTGAGATTCATTGGAAGAATCCTAAGGAAATGCAATCCGAAAACAAAGGAAGTAGGTTACAGTACGCTTGTTCGCCCACTGCTTGAATACTGCTCAGCAATGTGGGATCCGTACCAGATAGGGTTGATAGAAGAGATAGAGAAGATGCAACGGAGAGCAGCGCGCTTCGTTACAGGATCATTTAGTAATCGCGAAAGCGTTACGGAGATGATAGATAAACTCCAGTGGAAGACTCTGCAGGAGAGACGCTCAGTAGCTCGGTACGGGCTTTTGTTAAAGTTTCGAGAACATACCTTCACCGAAGAGTCAAGCAGTATATTGCTCCCTCCTACGTATATCTCGCGAAGTGACCATGAGGATAAAATCAGAGAGATTAGAGCCCACACAGAAGCATACCGACAATCCTTCTGCCCACGAACAATACGAGACTGGAATAGAAGGGAGAACCGATAGAGGTACTCAGGGTACCCTCCGCCACACACCGTCAGGTGGCTTGCGGAGTATGGATGTAGATGTAGATGTAGACTTCTGGGGACAACCTTTCAAAATAGAAACAGAACGAATTAAGACACCGACAGCTCTGTCAACGCTAAAACAAGCAGACGGTTCAATGACCAGAGGATGGAGAAGCACAGCAGAATATCTCCTGAACAGGCTCCTCCCAGATGACGACCCCACACAAGACGAGCGACACCACGCAGACCTAAGAGAGAGCACGAGGCAACCATACACCAGTGACAGTGTAACCATGCCATTCTCACAAGAAGAAGTCGCGACGGTAATCAGCAAGCTTAAAAACCGAAAATCACCCGGCCCAGACAAAATACTTACAGAAACATCAAACAAACAGTAACACAAATCACACCTTTTCTTACTAACATGTTCAACGAGGCACTACTAATAGGCAGAATTACAAACCTCTGGAAAACCGCTAATGTAATAATAATCAGGAAATCACAAGATAAAGAACCAACAGACCCCAGAAGATACCGACTGATCTGCCTCTTAAACACTCTCGCAAAGGTACAGGAAAGGCTCTTGTGTTACCGCTTAGAATCGCACAGAAGCCTCCTCGGCCTAACGCCCCATCAATTCGGCTTCAGGGAAGATAGAGCAATACAAGATGCCGTCAACCAAGCACTGACAGTTACAAATAGCATCAGTGACATACAGATACGTGGCCGCCATACTAATCGACATAGCCCGGGTTTTTGACAATCTGTGGTGGCCGTCCCTCTTCGCGAGGTTAACGGAAATGAGGATATCAGCTTCCCTTTACAATAATCTCCTCGACTACTGCAGAGACAGAGTGGCGGAGTTGAGGGCTGGTATACAAAAGAGGATAACAAAGGGATGTCCACAGGGCTCGGTCTGCGGACCAATATTCAGGGATATCGCAGTCGAGCTCTTGCTGAACACCCTGGACAGTGACGACAGGGTAAGAGTTGGGGTGGCTTACGCAGATGACGTGCTCGTAGTGGTGTCAGCCAACTCGAGACCAGCACTAGAGACAAAAGGCACGCAACTGCTCCAGAATATTAACAGTTGGTGAAAAGAAAATAAATTAAAAATCACCCCCAACAAAACTGTATATTTACTGCTCAGAGGGACACTACAGAGGAATCCAATTCTAAAATTAGACAATACAGGCATACAGAGGAAGCAAGTCACACGCTATCTAGGACTGCATCCTGATGAAAAACAGACTTTTAACTATCATATCGAACTGACAAATGACAAAGTCTCCAAAGTTACGCACAAACTAGCTAGGCTCAACACAACTCATTTGCAAATTACCTATTAAGGCGATAAGGACCTACGTCATTGCGATATTTGAATCCATCGCATGCATCGCTGCCAAGTGCGCGGGCTCACAGACTGAACATACAGACTAACAAAACAATTGCAAGACGAGGTCAACGTAGTGTACTCCTGAGAATGAGCGGGACCTTCGACACCACGTCACTAGAGGCACTTTGCGTTGTGATGCGGACCTACCCTGTATACATAACAATACGTTATACAGCTGCATTTTACTGGCTTAAGAGGGACTGGCTTGATTAGGTCACCGAAATTACAGGAACCAAAATTATGAAAAAAACACAAATGAAACAATGGCGGATAAAAACATGGCAGAGAGAGTGGGACGCATCCGACATAGGTCGCTGAGTACACTCTTTCTTTCCTGATGTACGCGAAAGACTACAACTGAAACATGTCGACCAAAGACGGGGGATGGTCCATTTCCTGACAGGCCGCGGGCCGTATCCGGTACATTTAAGCCGCATGGGACTAACGATGAAATATGCGTTTGCGGAGAAAATGGGACAGCAGAATATCTCACACTGCTATGCAACACGCTAGCACAAGTGAGATCTATACAGAACGACAGTGACATCACCAGAATAACACTTAATCCCGATGATTGGAACGCAACAAATAGCGTAGCCGATATTCCATCGAACACACTGCATGAAGAATACAAGCGCCAAAACCCATATGGAAGCACAAAAAACACAACAAACCACATGGTAAGACACAAGCACGACCACAGATTCCGAAACCGAGGAAGGAGCCAACACACTAAGTGAACATAACTCAGAAGTGATCAACACGTAGGGGACCCAAACCAAAGCGCAGACACTGCATGCCACAACACAGATACAAACAACACAACATGCAGTAACAATCATAAAACAAACAAACACCGACACCACATACTAAGACTCTAGTACTAAAGTAACGTCGCTTGGGAGGCGATGGCTCGAAGAACTTTTATTCCGAGGCTTCTGCTCCCCAACGTGTCCGCCCCCATAGCTGAGTGGTCAGCGTGACTGATTGCCGTTCTAAGGCCCGGGTTCGATTCCCGTCTGGGTCGGGAATTTTTTCCGCTCAGGGACTAGGTCTTGTGCCGTCTTCATCATCATCTCATCCCCATTCGGCGCGCAGGTCGCCAAATGTGGCGTCGAATGTAATAAGACCTGCACCAAGGCGGCCGGACCTGCCCCGGAAGGGGCCTCCCGGCCAATGACGCCAAACGCTCATTTCCATTACTCTCCAACGATACACTGTACTGTGTTTAAAGTATACTTCACACAAGCTGTAATGTATTGTTCGTCTTATTATGTGTCGATAGAAGTACATTCTCTTCTTTATTTAAAGCTACAATTAATTAATTTTCTGTATGAAATGTATTTTCTGTATAAAGTATATATAAAACTTAAAATCTAATGTATTAAGTTATTTAAAGAATAATTCACTGAAGTAGCAATGAACTACATCCTTTTTCTACTAACAAATTTACAAACATAAGTGTACTCTCATGTAAAGTTAAAATTCATGTATTCCATGTATCAAATGCTCAGTCAGTATTTAATCTGTATAATACCAAGTGTATGTATCTAAGGTATCACATAGAATATACCGCAACTACCAAGAATAGGACAAACAAGCAGCTGCTGAATATCATGTAGTGTCCTGGCTTGCAGCACTCCCAGTAATATACCAATACATACAAACACAGTAAACATTCATAGGCACAAACCATTTCAGATGAAAATAGCTCGAGGTTCTGCCCAGATCTTCTCGCCTGAAACAGGTAGAAACAGGCCATTACCAACCAACATGCTACATAGGCTATACTATAAATCCAGATACAATATATCACTTCCCTCTACATACTGCAAATTATTTCCACAACACTCATTGTATTAAATTTTTCTTATTATTTTTCTTTGGAATTTGCATGTATAAATTATATTCTCATCGACTAGGCAGAAACAAATTGTATAGAACCATTTTAACAACTGTTAAGCACTCAGTTCGCTGTAACCTTAGAGAAATTTTTATATTATGTTCTTTATATTATTTTTAAAAAAGGCATTAACAACTGTACAGCAATGATATTGTAATACTGAGAAGTTTTTGCTGTTGGATTCAGAAGCTTCCTACCTACCTTACATTTCAAGGTGGTGGGTTACTCTGTATTGTTAATGAAATAAATAAATAAATATGAATCTCGTCTGGTTTGGATACCATGCTGATGAGCAGTATTCAAGTATTAGTCGAACGAGTGTTTTCTAAGCTACTTTCTTTGTTGACGGACTACATTTCCTGAGGATTCTCCCAATGAATCTCAGTCTGGTATCTGCCTTACCCGTGATTTATCTTATGTTATCGTTCCACTTTAAATAGCTTCGTACTCATACTCTTAGGAATTTTATGGAAATAGCTGCTTCCACTGATTGTTCTGCAGTCGTGTGATCATATTTTAATGGATCTTTCTGTACAAAATTGACAAGGCTTTTGTGTCCAATTGTTTACGCATTGCCTGCTGGCTTCTGTCTCATGATCTTCCGCAGACGTTTGTTTAACGATTTTTCCGGCGTTTCGTCAGTACGAGTGGCCGCTGTAGACATCCTCCATTGCTGGTGACGGAATGGAGTGGAACCCGTGGTCCGACATGAAATGTACCTGTCGTGCCAACATCTTGGGACTTTTCGTGGTCATTACCGACACTCACTGACAGGTACCAGCACAAAGTGTCAAATTATTACTCTAGCCAGAAAAGAGAAATGGATAATACGCTCGGAACTCGCGCAAGACCAATAAGTGATCAACAGTGCAACACCTGGAATGCATTCTGAGGAGCAGTGGGTACTCCACCGACTGCGTATGAAGTGTCACGAAACCTCACACCCGCCGAAATAAGACGTCGAAAGAAGAAATGTCGATTGTGGGCTTTCAGGCACACATGTCCAGTGTGATGAAAGGAACAGGCCGTATGTTGTCCAAACACGGTCTAAAGGCTATTTACAAACCGACTAAAATGATCAAAGAGTGTCTCACTTCTACATCTACACCTACATGATTACTCTGCAATTCGCAGTTAACTGCCTGGTAGATGGTTCTTCGATCCACCTTCAGACTATTTCTCTATCGTTCCGCTCCATATCAGTGCTTGGGAAGAAAATGAACACGTAAATCTTTCCGTGCACGCTCTAATTTCTTCTAACTAATTATGATGATTATTTCTCCCTACGTACGTGGGCGCCAATAAAATATTTTCGCATTCTGACGAGAAAGTTGGTGACTGAAAATCCATGTGAAGATCCTGCCACAACGAAAAACGTCTTTGTTCTAATCATTGCCACCCCAATTTGTATACAATATCCGTGGCTCTCTCTCCCCTATTTCGTGATAACACAAGACAAGCTGCAGTTTTATGAACTTTTTCGATGTCCTTCGTTAATCCTATCTGATGCGGATCCAACACCGCACAGCAGTACTCCAGAAGACGACGGACAATTGTAGTGTAAGCAGTCTCTTTAGTAGACCTGTTGCGCTGAGTACTCTGCCAATAAATCGCAGTCTTTGTTTCGCTTTCCTGACAACATTCGTTCCAATTTAAGTTATTCGTAATTTTAATCCCTGAGTATCTAGTTGTGCGATTAATGGTGTAACCGAAATTTAGAGGATTCCTTTTCATACTCATTGGGATGGCCTCACACATTTCATTATTTAGAGTCAATTGCCTTTTTTCGTACCAAACAGATATCGTGCCTAAATCAGTTTGCTATTGCTTTTGATCATCTAACGACTGTACAAGACGATAAATGACACTATCATCTGCAAATTATCTAAGAGGGCTGCTCAGATTGTCTCCTAAATTGTTTATACAGAGCGGAAACAGCAGCCTAAAACACTTCCTCCAGGAACGTTAGAAATTACTTATGTTTCACTCGATGACTTTACATCAATCACTACGAACTCTGGTATTTCTGACAGGAAATCAGGAATCCAGTCGCACAACAGACGATACTCCGCAGGCACTCATTTTGATTAGAAATCCCTTGTGAGGATCGGTGTGAAAAGACTTCTAGAACTCAAAAAATATGGAATCAGCTTGACATCCGCCGTCGGTAGCACTCATTACTACGTACAATAAAGAGCTAGTTGTGCTTCGCCAAAACTACGTATCTTTTCCGAATCAATTTTGGTTATCTGTCAATAAATCGTTTTCCTCGACGTACTTCATAATGTTCGAACACAGTATATGCTCTAAAATCATATTGAAAATTGACATTAGTGATAAGCGGCTTTAATTCAGTAGATTACTGCTGTTTCCTTTCTTGAGTATTGGTGTGGTCGTGCAAATTTCCGATCTTTATGTTTGGAACTTTCGGCGAGCGAGTAGTTAAATTTGATTGCTGAGTATGGAGCTATTGCACAAGCTTACTCTGAAAGGAACCTAACTTGGCTTTATTAAGTGTTTGAATAAGATCAGCAACGGAACAAAAGCGACTCTCTCGCAATGTTCGGGAATTTACTGCATACTGTGTACCTGTCCAAAAAATCTGTGTTGGTATGACTAGATAATAAACCAAGAAGGGTATCATCGAACAAAAAATGTATTGCAAGTTGGAACAGGTTAAGAAATTGCCTTGGCGAAGCGTGCGCTCTGTGGGACGGACATTATAAAATTTTCCGGCAGAGGATTCCCAGTGTAGAAAAGAGCTAACACACACATTTGTTCACGGGTGTCATAGAAATTCACGAACAGAACAATTGTTTTCACAAGAAAGAAAAAAGGCTTGAAGTCAATGGATCCTGGGTTCCCATGCTACAGCGGACGACCTTTGTAGGTAGCAAGGGTTGACGACAACGAAAAGACCAAGGAAAGACCCTCACACGTTGCGACAGATACACTCAATCTCTGGACGTGAGCTCGACTGAAGTCTGCCATCAGCTGTGGCACCTGAACCCACGACAATGCCAGTCAGTTATGGTACCGAAAAGTCAGAAAAATCTTTAAACGAACGTCGGCCGAAGATTCCGAGACAAATGGCAGTCTCATGCAATACGTCAGAGAATAAAAACCTAAAAAATATGATTTCGCAAATAAATGATGAACATTAGATTGATAGATCGAATAACCAAGGAAGAAGTAGTAAATCCAATCTAGCATTTGTGGGTGGTTGATTTGAGGGGTGCGGGAGTGGGAGGTCCCGTTATCTAAGGTGAAGAAACAACATAAACAGCACAGTCCGGTCAAGGAGAAGAGGAAACGGGCAATCAGAGAGGTAAAAGGAACGTCGGGGCTATAGGAAGAGGTAATAACAGGAGCAGGTGGCGGAGGGGGGGGGGGGGGGGGGGAGAGATAAACGGCGAGAGCAGGGCGCCCCAGAAACGCTGCAGGCATTGGGGCATCAGCACCGCCACAGATTCTTTCCGATCCCCAAGCCATAACATGGTCACAGTACAACGGAGACAAAACCAGGAGAAGAAGACACAAGAAAAGGGGAAACGATATAGCTTTAAAAGCCAGGCAAAACGAAAGGAAAAAAATGGGAGGGAGAAGCCGGCCACTGTGGAGGCAAAGTAAACGCTAACTGAGGGAGTCCAATTCCCGATGGAAATTCGAGGACTTCAACCTAGGAGGACCAACCACTTTCGAGAAGAAAACTCAGGACAGATGTAGCCATGTAAGGGTCGTTCGCTAACACCTGCAACAAGATAAGTGGGAGGGCATATTTATTGCGATGGGCCAAAAGGCAGGGCAGTCTAGGAAAATATGGATCACCATCAGGGGGGCCACACAACTACAAAGAGGTGAGGGAGGGGGTGCAGCTCATTGTGGAGTAAAAACCTATGGATCAGTCTAGTATGGCCGATACGAAGACGCCAGATGATGATAGATTCCTCAGGAGAGGTGGAAGGAAGAGCGCCATGTGATCGGGTTGCCTTGATCATGCAAAGTTTTTAGACACGAGGGCAGTCTACCAAGAGTCGGCCCACAACTAAGCAAAAAGGGATTTCGTAAAGCCGTAAATCCACCCATGGAGATGACAGAGGGAACGCGGTAGGTGGCTGCCGCCTCAGCCAAACGATCAATAAGTAAATTACCCAGGATATCTACGTGGCCAGAACCACAAAGAAAATCAACCGAACAAGCAGCATCGTCAAGATTGGCGAGAAGATTGTGAATGGTGGAAACCAAGGGGTGGCGGGAAAAACCTCGAGCGATAACCTGAAGTCCACTCGTTGAGCCCATACATAATAAGTAAGTACCGTTTAATATAGCAGAGTGCTCGAGAGATGGCCATCAGTTCTGCGGTAAAGACCCCCACACATAGCAGGCAAGAGACAGTGTTCTGTGGCAGCAGAAGGAGTGAATGCATATCCCATCTGATCGGGAGATTTAGAGGCATCGCTGCAAAATAAATAAATAAATAGAAATAAAGGCATCCTGAAACTCGTATAAGAACGCTCGGAACAAACAACGGAAAACCATTGGAGCTTGGAGCGATGGAAGCTTTCAGACCCCAGAAGAGATCTATAAAAATCTGTGGATGAAGAACTAACAGGTGAGGGGGGAGCGGTGGTCGGGATAGAACATGGGGAAGAGAACAAGAAGGGAAATGAAAATCACGGTGGGGAGAAGTGAGGTGGACCTAAACTGGGAAACCCACCCAAGGGCAGGCAGCAGATGGGCGATGGTCCAAAGTTGTGAAAAGAATAGGAGGGGTGAGTAGGAGAAGAGTGGATGGTAATGGCATAGGCAACCAGGAGATGAAACCGCTGAACCGATAGGGAACGGATCCCAACTTCAACCAGAAGAGTGTGAAAAGCACCAGTGACTAAACAGATACCACTATGGTGAACCAGTAATAAGAGGAGCAGTGTGGAAGGGGCAGCTAATTCATAAACTTGACAATTCGACAATCTTAGTAAAGACGAGACAAAACTGCCCAATAACGGAGGAGAAGGGTCAAACGATTCATACCAAAGAGGTTTGGGCAAGGAAGCGGAGGATATTGAGTTTACAAAAACATCCAACCATTCAGACAATAGGATGGAGCAATCAAGTAAAATTCTTATCAAAAAGATGACTTAAGAAAAGGAATTTGGGGACCATATACAGGTGTTTGGTGTCTAGGTAGACCTCTGGATCTGTATGGACTTTAGTATGGTGAAATGAACCATCCTCAATTTAAGAGGAGAGAACTGAAAACTGTATAAGAGCGTTCATGTGGAAGCATGCCATATGACACTCTGTAGCTGCCATTCCATAGAGGCCACCGAGTGGGAGTTAGCCCAAATACAGAAATCATCTACATTCAGAGCATGGACGATCTACAACCTGGCAGAAGCCACAAATCCAGTAATAGCGATCATAAAAAGGACACATAATACGGAGACCTGTGGAACGCCATTCTCCTGCGTGCACAGAGAACTCAGGATGTGCCAACCTGAATGATGGGACAGGAACTGGCGAATAAAAGACGGAAAGAGGCCCAAAAGATCCCACTCATGGAATGTAGGGGGGATGTGATGGCGCCAAGCTGTGTCGTAGGCCATACGAAGATCAAAGAATACTGCGACATGACGGCAGCGCTGAGAAAGGGCCTGCCAAGCTGCAGTTTCCAATCGAAGCAGATGATCGATTGGAGACCATCCCTCCTGAAAGCCTCACTAGTAAGGAGATGAAAGGTCCCAAGATTCAAGGACCCAATTGAGGTTATGAGCCACCATCCATTCTAGTAACTTGCAGGGGACATTGGTCGAGCTGACTAACCAGCAACTATGAAGGGACGACGAATCCTTGTCAGGCTTAAGGGCAAGATCCACAATACTGTCTCTGCATTGAAAGGGGAAAATGTCTTGGAGCCAAATAAGTTTAACCATCTCGAGGAGATTCATTGTGGAGGACTGAGGTGTTGAAGCAATTGGTTATGGATGGAATCAGGGCCATGGGCTGAATAGTGCAAAGAAGAGTGGGCCAGAAGAAGATCACATTCAGTAATAGGTTCACTGTAGGATTTCACCTGACAAGCAATAAAACATAAGAGGGAAGCTTCAGCCCGCTTTTTCCAGAGGAGGAAGGTGGCTCGCTAAGAGGCCGACGCTGATGCTGTCGCAAAATGGGTCGTGAGGTGTTCTGTGACAACTGGTGGGTCTGTAAAAAGGCCACCTGGAAGAGCAAGGAACAGAAGGGAAAACCGCTGCTGACAGCCTTGGAGAGTGCAGATTGTAGTCCACAATCATGACAAAGGGATGGAAGAACCCACACAGGAGACAAAGTGTTCCTAACACACCCACCTGCTCTGTTTGATTAAGTAACAGACTTTGGAAAGAAGACATTTAAAGATAATAACACAGGCAGAGAACAAGAGCCCCTTGAGATGTTGCGAAGTGCAACGAAGATCACGGATGGTGGAGGCAATGGGTGTGCTGCACCAAGGAACTGACCAAAGCGAACAGTGCCTATTGAATGCGGAATGACAACGCCAGAAACACAGATTATCTTATAGGACAGGTACTCTACGACTGTATCAATACAACCTGACAAAGAAGTTTTAAACACGACCTGGGAGGTATATAGAGCATGATGGAAAGCGCAGCTGTGTAACCAAGTCGTCGGGAGGCGGGCAGGGAACGAGAGATTCAACAGGAAGTGGTCACTATCATAGAGGTGACCGTGTGGGGACCATTATAAGGAAGGAAGAAAGGGAGGAGAAATGAGCGAAAGATCAATGCCGGAGAAAGTCCCACATTCAGCACTAAAATGAGTAGGGGAACCATCACTAAGAAAGCACATGTCGTAGTCCGCAAGAGCTTGGTAAGTCAGGGGCCTCTGATTAGGTGAAAAATCATTCCACCACAAAGGGTGATAGGCAGTAAAATCCCCAAGAAGGATGAAGGGAGACTTGATGAAGGAGGACAGTTAGGGCAGCAGATGTAGGTGGCCTATCAGCAGGGAGATAGAGATTGCAAACCACTACCACAGAGTCCAAGTGGACTTGTATGCCAAATGCTTCCAATATGGTAGGAAGGATGTTCCCTGTACTAACAACATCCATACAGACCGACATGTAAACGCCACTCGAAGCCATAAATGTTTCGACCTGGTGCTAACAGAAAGCCTGGAACCTATTAAGGGTTGGTGAAAAGGCGTCAGTAAATTGAGATTCCTGGAGGCCTACACAAGTATCCAAGTAAAGAACAATATAGAATTGCAGCTCTAGGAGGTAACGATAGAGTCCATTACAGTTCCATTGAATAAGCATGGATCGGGTATGCAAATAGCAGGCGAACAGGCTGGTGCCAAGTACACCACCGGGTCACCACCCATCACCAATGAGGGCAGGATGATATCAATAAATATGAGGTCAAACTCAGTTTGCGAGAGGGCAAATATCATCTCTTGGGGCACTATAAAGGGGGCGGGGTGAGCTTGTCAGAGGTAGACGAGGGCAGGGCACGGCGGAAGAGCAGGCTTTTGTAAATCCCGAACTGAAAGAGAGTGGGCGATCTTGGGGCGCACAAAGGTGTGTCTCGTGAACAAGTTGTGGTATCAGGCCTCCGGGCTGAGAGACACTGGGTGGAGGGATCCTGCAAGGGGAGCCCCACCTCTTGCAGACGACAAAGAGGGGGGATACTTCTCTGGGTGGGGAGGGGGAGCGGCACCTGGACGGAGGGTGTGGGGTGGGGACACAGAGGAGTGGAAGGGAGAGGGTAGGGGGCAGGACTGTAAGGAAGAGGAAGAAGGGGGAAAGGATGTAACAGAGACAAATGTAGAAGTCATCTATACAGGTCGAAGTCGGTCATATTTCTGATGATATTCAGTGTAAGGTAAACTACTCCTGTATCTTCTTTGCCTTCTTATATGCTGGGCAATCTGGTGAGCTTGGAATGTGACAGTCGTCACAATTAACATACACTGGCGACGGAACACACATTCAACACAAAGAGGGTCCACCATACAGCGGGAAGGCATGCACCTGAAATGCAAGCACCACATGGATAGTAGCATGTACACCAATAACTCCTAAGCTTGATCTTCTCCAGTAAGGTATCTCCCTCAAAAGCCAGAATAAAGGTGCCATGATTGGTGTGATTGTCCTTATGATCTCTCTGAACATGTCAAGCAAAGTGAACGCCCTGTAGTTCCAGGCTGATCCAGAGTTCCTCAACAGTTTCAAGGAAGACATCCTTATGAAAATGACTCCCTGAACCGTATCCAAGGACTGGTGAGCAGCAATGGTCACCAGGATGTCATCAAGATGATAACGAACACGAAGGGTTGCATATTAGGCGGCAGAAGAAGTCTTGATCAACAGAAAACCAGACAGGACATTACTGTGACTCCAATTCGACAAACTTGTCTTCGAGTTTTCCGTTAAAAATATAGGCTTTCTGGAAATGAATGTGTTCCTACCCGTACTACTGCAGACCAGGTAGCGGGGAAAATGTTCCATCCCAAGCCAGCAATCATGGCCCTCCTCCTAGAGTGTAGTTAGTGCGAGGGTTAGTTTATATTTTAAGTTATCTAATTATGATCTTCAGCTTGGAGTAGTCTGCGAACCCTCAACTTGTTAAATATTCTTATCATCTGTAGACTAACTTAATATACATTATTGATATAAACTACTGGTCTCTGGTATTCCTTGTCAGGGTGGCTAGTGCATAAGACTCTTTGGTAACTGTGGCAGTGGTGGGAACTACGTTGGACACTTGACTAGGTAGAGCCAGGCCCTGCGCAACAGGCACAGTGGGTCATATAATGCAATACATAAACCTTATTTTGAGTGTGCAGGATAAATAAGACAACCTGACGGGTGTACACCGATCGGTTCATATTGTGTACGTAGATACGTAAAACGTGCAAGAGGGAAACCATTATGTGCTTACGAGAGTTGATGGCAGCAGACTGTATTATTCGTTTCGAACCTCTTGATAAGTATGGAAGTGTGATTACGCATGTCAATCACATCGCGATTACGGGCAGCATGGGGTTCACGCCTGAGCCTCAGGACGTGCACTAGCAGCGCATGTCGGGTGTTTCAAGCGTCAACTTCGCGTCTTAATATCTCGGGATGTAATGGGAATATTGCGATACAATCAACGCCATTGTGTATGTGCTTTGTCATGTTATGGATTGCTGAAGAAAAAATATAGAAGATCCATTTAAAAAAACATAAGTTTGTGTTAAAAAACACATATGCTTTCGTTTTAGAATGTTTCCAAATATGTATATTCATGGGCCCCAGCCCTACATTGATACCGGTGAAAGTCGTTTTCCAATAGCTGTTATTGTTCCAGAGGTATTTTGGGTCAACAAGATAGCTGGGACACCCTGTATATACACTGAAGAGCCAAAAAACTGGTACACCTGCCTAATATTTTGTAGGGCCCCAGCGAGCATGCAGAAGTGCCGCAACACGACTTGCATGGACTTGACTAATGTATGAAGTAGTGCTGGAGAGAACTGACAGCATGAATCCTGCAGGGCTGTCCATAAATCCGTAAGAGTACGAGAGAGTGGAGATCTCTTCTGAACAGCACGTTGCAAGGCATTATTCATGCCTGGGGAGTTTGATGACCAGCGCAAGTGTTTAAACTTGCACTTTATTGGTGTACATTTCTCCCAGCTCTTTTTCTTTCTCTCATTAGCAAATCATTCACATTATAGCCCCGTGACTCCTTGTACCAACACCCTACTGTCGCCATTCAACGCACTTTATGAGGGAATCTCCTTATATTTGTTCCCCTACTGCTTCCACTGGGGAAACCTTTGTAACTAAATGTGGCAACTCATTTAGTACCTCTTCATATTCTCTCACCACATCCGTCCATTTTGAATGTCTACCCACGCAAGTCCGTCAAAGCCTGCCCAAGTCGCGCATGACGCTTGCTGCTGGATTAATTTGTGAATGAAATTTAGAAATGAGGATATAATTCACGCCTCCTACCTCCAAAATTCTTTAAACTGTCTGCCTAAAAACTGTGCTCCATTATCCGACATCAAATTTTTGGGTTTACCTACACATTTGAAATGATCTCCTAGTTTCTTAATAACATTATGATAAGTTTCCTTCCGTAACGAGCATAAGTTTGTTAGTTTAGCCCAGCATTCCAACGCCACACATACAAATTTTATTCTTCCCCTGCCTCTAGGGAACGGACTCTGAAAGACCATGGCGGATGAATCCCACCAAGTACATGGAATGATGGGGTACAACGCAGTGTTGGCACCAGAAGTTTGTACCTTAACTTTCTGACTTATCTCACAGGATCTCAGGAATTTCCTGACTAGGCGATTCATATTCTTAAAGTAGTAATATTTGTTCATAAGCATTATACACTTCTTTAGGCTGAAATGGGCATATCTTATGGGTATATACCAGGTTACCACACAATGATATTTTGTGGGATGCATAGTAATCATCTATGTGAGTGTGTTCTCTATGAAGCAATATTCTTTTATACAATTTTTTGTATCAGTATGACTCTGTTGTAGGGCATCAAAATACGAGGTTTGGAACTTAAATAATGGCAACTGTTTATTCGCAACCAATACAAAAGAGTTACATGTTTTCACTTGTTACTGTGCTTCAAAGTAGTCACCAGCGTTGTATAGAACCCGTTTCCAGCGATGTGGAAGGCGTAGTATACCGTCAGCACAGCCTGTTCTGTTGATGGTGCGAATGGAGCGGTCTACTGCCTGTCGAATATCTGGAACAGTTCGGAAGCGAATACCACGAAGTGGTTCCTTCATCTTTGGAAGCAAATCAAAGTCACAAGAACTTAAGTCCGGGGAGTATGTTGGATGGTAAAGTACTTCCCAGTCCCATCGACCGAACAGAGCAGCCACAGCTTGCGCTGTATGCGTCAGCGCATTGTCGTGCAAAATAATGGGTGGGTTGCGCAGAAAGTGTCGCCGCTTCTTTCGCAAAGCTGGTCGCAGGTGATGCTACAAAAACAAACAGTAATACTGTGCACTGACAGTCTGCCATGGAGGAACATAATGCGTTACGATAACACCATCACAATCGTACAGGAGAATCACCATAGTTTTATACCGCTCCATTCGCACCATCAACAGAACAGGCTCTGCTAACGGTATACTACGCCTTACACATCGCTAGCAACGGGTTCTACACAACGCTGGTGACTACTTTGAAGGACAGTAACAGGCGCTAATATGCAACTCTTTTGTATCGGTTGTGAATAAATAGTTGCCGCTATATAAGTTCCAACCCCCGTATAACCGCGACTGTCCTCGTGATGTTCATTTTCTAAGTTTTTACAAAAAAAATTTTGTGTCCTTCTTGTAGGCATTTACTTTTAGAATATAAATAGCAAATGTGAACCTCTTCCTTACACTTTAGTTTGATTGAAACTCTATAGGTAGACGAGACAGTGCACTGTGTATTAGATTATCGATTATCTTTCTCCTTTCTGTATTTAATAGTAAAGCGAAATTCTTGTAGAAAGAGAGCTCATCGTGTTAACTTATTTTGTTGAAATTTGTTCTTTAATAGAAATGTTAATGCACAGTGGTCTGTATGTATTATTGTCTCATATCCCACTAGTAGATATTTACGTTTCTTGAGTGTCCACTCTACTAACAATGTTTCCCTTTCCGTAATGAAATAATTTCGATCATTTTGTGTGAGATTTCTACTGCCAATTTTGTCTGGTTTTGCACTAATGTGTGATCAGGTACATATTCTTGGAAAATGTGACAGTCCAACCCGTAACAAGATGCATCCACCACCATATGAAAAGAAATGGCAAAATTTGGGTGAACCAACAACTACATCTACATCTGCATCTACATGGATACTCTGCAAATCACATTTAAGTGCCTGGTAAAGCGTTCATCGAACCACCTTCACAATTTTCTATTATTCCAATCTCGTACAGCGCGCGGAAAGAACGAACACCTGTATCTCTCCGTACGAGCTCTGATTGCCCTTATTTTATCGTGGTGATCGTTTCTCCCTATGTAGGTCGTTGTCAACAAAATATTTTCACATTCGGAGGAGAAAGCTGGTGATTGGAATTTCGTGAGAAGATTCCGTCGCAACGAAAAACGCCTTTCTTTTAATGATGTCCAGCCCAAATCCTGTATCATGTCAGTGACACTCTCCCCCATATTTCGGGATAATACAAAACCTGCTGCTCTTCTTTGAACTTTTTCGATGTACTCCGTCAGTCCTATCTAGAAAGGATTCCACACTGCGCAGCAGTATTCTAAAAGAGGACGGACAAGCGTAGTGTAGGCAGTCTCCTTAGTAGATCCGTTACATTTTCTAAGTTTTCTGCCAATAAAACACAGTCTTTGGTTAACCTACCCACAACATTTTCTATTCATTCCTTCCAATTTAATTTGTTCGTAATTGTACTTCCTAGGTATTTAGTTGAATTTACGGCCTTTATATTTGACTGATTTATCGTGTAACTGAAGTTGCCGGATTCCTTATAGCACTCATGTGGATGACCTCGCACTTTTCGTTATTTAGGGTCAACTGCAAATTTTCGCACCATTCAGATATCTTTTCTAAATCGTTTTGCAATTTGTTTTGATCTTCTGGTGACTTTATTAGTCGATAAACGACGGCGTCATCTGCAAACAACCTAAGACAGCTACTCAGATTGTCTCCCAAATCGTTTATATAGATAAGGAACAGCAAAGGGCTTACAACACTACCTTGGGGAACGCCAGAAATTACTTCTGTTTTACTCGATGACTTTCCGTCAATTACTACGAACTCTCTGACAGGAAGTCGCAAATCCAGTCACATAACTGTAACGATATTCATTAAGCACGCAATTTCACTATAAGCCGATTGTGTGGTACAGTGTCAAAAGCTTTCTGGAAATCCAGAAATAAGGAATCGATCTGAAATCCCTTGTCAATAGCACTCAACACTTCATGTGAGCCGGCCGGAGTGGCCGAGCGGTTCTAGGCGCTACAGTCTGGAACCGCGCGACCGCTACGGTCGCAGGTTCGAATCCTGCCTCGGGCATGGATGTGTGTGATGTCCTTAGGTTAGTTAGGTTTAAGTAGTTCTAAGTTCTAAGGGACTGATGACCTCAGCAGTTAAGTCCCATAGTGCTCAGAGCCATTTGAACTATTTTTGAACTTCATGTGAACAAAGAGCTATTTATGTTTCACAAGAACGATGTTTCCTAAACCCATGTTGACTGTGTGTCAAAAGACCATTTTCCTCGAGCTGATTCAGAATGTTCGAACACAATATATGTTCCAGAATCCTGTTGCATATCGACGTTAATGATATGGGCCTGTAATTAAGTGGATTATTCCAACAACATTTCATGAATATTGGTGTGACTTGTGCAACGTTTCCAGTCATTAGGTACGGATTTCCGTCGAGCGAACGGTTGTATATGATTGTCAAGTACGGAGCTAATGCATCAGCATACTCTGAAAGGAACGTAGTTGGTATACAGTCTGGACAAAAAGTCTTGCCTTTATTAAGTGATTTAAGTTGCTTCACTACTCCGAGTATATTTACTTCTACGTTACTCCTGTAGGCAGCTGTTCTTGGTTCGAATTCTGGAATATGTACTTCGTCTTCCTTTGTGAAGGCATTTCGGAAGGCTGTGTTTAGTAACTCTGCTTTCGCAACACTGTCTTCGATAGGACCTCCACTACTATCGAGCAGAGAAGTAATTCTTCTTGCCGATAACATACTTCACATAAGACCAGAATCTCTTAGGGTTTTATACCAGGTTTCGAAACAAAGTTTCGTTGTGGAAACTGTTATAAGCATCTGGCATTGAAGTCCACGCTAAATTTCAAGCTTCTGTAAAATATCGCCAAACTTGGGGATTTTGCGTCTGTTTAAATTTGCCATGTTTGTTTCGTTGTTTCTGCAACAGTGTTCGACTCGTTTTGTGTACCATGGAGGATCAGCTCCGTCGTTTATTAATTTATTTGCTGCAAATCTCTCAATTCTGGCGATACTGTTTCTCTTAATTCAAGCCACATCTGGTGTATACTTATATCATTAATTTGGAAGGTGTGGAGATTGTCTCTCAAGAAGGCGTCAAGTGAATTTTTATCTGTTTTTTTGAATAGGTATGTTTTTCGTTTAGTTTTGGAGGATTCCGGTGTTACAACATTCAATACCGCTACGACAACCCTGTGTTCACTAATCCCTGCATCCGTTTTGATGTTCGTTATTAACTCAGGATTATTTGTTGCTAAGAGGTCAAGTGTGTTTTCACAGCCGTTTACTATTCGCGTGGACTCAAGAACTAACAACTAGAAATAATTTTCAGAGAATGCGTTTAGCCAATTTTGGATGATGTTTCATGCGCACCTCTGGAATTAAACACGTATTTTCGCCAACATATCGAGGGTAAATTGAAGTTAATATTTTGCCATTGCTTCTTTTATTTTTGAAAATTCTTCATGACAGTTTATATTCCATCTCATCATTGTGTTCTGTTTCAATAACCTCATCAAACTTGGTGTATTAAGCAGAGAAATGGCAATGAATTTTCTGTAGAAACCCAACATACTTAAAAACGATTTGCTTTTATTAGTAGAGGCTGGTCACTCATAATTGCAGCTAATCTGTGTGTATCTGGCTGAATACCCGTAGTATTTACTCTGTGTCACAAGAGTTTCTCCTCTTTTCTACCAAATTGCGATTTTGACAATTTAATGGTGACACATAGGGAACCTAACCTCGAAAAAACTGTATCCAATACTTGCAGGCGTTCTTTCCATGTTGTGGATATTGTAACTATGTCACCAACATATGACAACTTTATTTCTTAACTCCTTTCCCAGTGCTTTATCCAAAGCTTTTATGAAAACTGAGACTGACACATTTAAGCCAAATGGTAGCATTTATCTGCCAATAGCCCAACGTGAAATCCATTGTGCTGATTCATTTTACTCCTTCAAACTTTGCTAGCAGCTCCTCTGTTCTAGAGGGTCTATCTCTCTATTTTTCTATTTAGAGTTTGTGCATCCAGTACTACACTTACATTACCAGCTGGTTTTTTAACAACAGCTTATGGATTGTTAAACAGCTGTCGGACATTTCTATAATATTTCATTGTCACAGTCTCTCAATTTCTTTTTGTACTAACGGCTTCGTCGATACTGGTATGGACTAGAGTCTGACGTAAAATGGATTGTGCGCTTTCCTCTTCAACCCACAAACAAAGTCTTTAATAACACCTGGGCATGCTGAAAATACTTTTATATGTCTACATAATAAAGATATAATATCCTCCTTTTCCTTAATGCTTAGGTTCTTTGGTTTGTTAATGTGATCAGTTATGTCTACCTCATTGACTTGTAGCGTGTCTGCCACTAATTGGTTCCTGTCATTCTGTTCTACTGTAGTTTCTGTGAATAAAGCGAGTCCTAATCTTCTTGTGTTGCTTTGTTTAAAAAGAATGACAGCCAAGTCATGTATGGGAACGTTGCTGTCCCCTGTTGGAAGTTTAATGATACATTGTTGTGCCACAACCAGTCTATGCCTGAAATCATAACTACACTTAAACCTTCCATTACAAACATTGCTTGCTGAAATGTGTGTGTGTTTAATGTAAATTCGATAAACAATTCTGTATGAACTGGTTTGCTTATCACACCTGTTACCATGGTTATCTTTATTCCTGCCACTGGTAGTCGAGGGAATGCATTTAACCGAGTACTTTTCTGTAAGCAATAGTGATCTACTACTGAAATGTTACTACCAGAGTCTGAAAGCTTCCAAATTCATGTTCTTTACAATGTAAGTCAATTTTGGTTTCACATATTCTTTTGTTTGCATATTTCCTTCATGTAGTAAAACATCTGTTAAAATCTGCTCGTAATCATACAAAATTAAGGTATAACAGATTTGTTGTTGCTCGTTTTCTACTGCTTAATAGGACAGAGCCTATCCCTGGAAATCTATTAGTTTTCCCTCTCTGTCTTACTTGTATTGTTAAATGTGTTATTGCAGTAATTTTTGTTATTGATCCTGTTTCTGTATCTATTCACTGAATGGTTATAATCATGTCCATTGTATAGCCTGTTTCCTCCATTTTTAGCACTCTCTTTCGTGGGATGAGGTCCCTCTTAACATTACTTTGTTGATTATTATTGTTGACATAGCTGCCTGTTTCCCATCGTTCTGATTACCTTTCCGCTATGTTCACTTGTTCTAAATATCTCAATAAGTTTTTCATTTTTTCCCAGTCCTTCCCTAACCACTTATCCTTTACATGCCATGATAATCGGCTACTGACAACTTCTAATAAATGTTCTTCGCTTATGGGACCGTCTAGATATATTTTTTAAGATGCCATTCCACAAAATCTCTATACCCATTCCATGAACTACTGTTTCGATCCTAAAAGTTCCCACCTCAGTTTCTTTTGGGCTCCCTCGCTCCAGTACATACACTTAAATGCTGTTTCGAAATCACTTTAAGTTGGGAATTTTTCTCGTTTTAACAAACCCCACTGCGCAGCATCACCTGCAAATGACTTGTCGCCAATCGTAGCTTATTAAAATCTCAGCAGTAATCGTGTAACATGCCCTTAAACGGCTTTAGAAATAAACAGGTTGAATACCGCACGAAGATGGAAACTTAGGGAATTTGTGATTTAATCCTGTGGTCGATGTTGTGGTGAAGTCATCGCAGTTAGTAGTTACTGTACCGATCTTCTACCTCTTTCCTTTGTTCTTTCTTTGTCTCCTTTAAGCTCAAAGAGTTATTAAGTATCACTGCCTTTTAAAATATCTCTGTTGTGAACTGCTAGTGTTCCTGGCACTGTAGATGTGATCTTCATAGTGGTAGATTTATTGTCTGCCTTACTAAATTCAAGTTTTTGTATCCTTGGTTCCAATTCATTAAGTATTACGGACAAAATGTCAATATTTTTGTTAGTCAGTTTCTACTCTCATAGTATGTCCGTTTTCTAAGGTACCGTCTTCTTTAGTTCCCGCTATTTCTAAGCGTCTATCTAATTGGGAAACATGATCGGAAGCCATGTTCAGTTTTGTTACCAACGTATCTATCCTACTGTTAAGTTGGGTAGTGAACGCATAAAACCATGTTTCTGTTGTTAATTTACGTCAGCCTGTTTCTACTTGTGTGAACTTGTCATCCATAATCATAACTGTAGTATTTAAGTGAGCCAACAGTTATAAGACCAATTGCATTAACTCTCCCATTAATGTCATAGTGACTTGACTGTAACTACATTCAAAGAAGTTGTCGAAAGCAAATTACTGCATTAGTACTTCACTTTAATCTTTATATACACACTATCACACCACTGTACTTTAAAAGAAGAAGGAGAATATCAGAACCCACCGAGCTATGGCATTTTACAACTCATGAACTTCCCTCACACCAGGAAAGGGAAGGTTGCAGGGCCTTAAGAAGCAACCTTCAATCATCCTTTACCAACCGATGGGACGGCCATTGACGAACGGCCAGTTTTTGGAGCTTGATACGTTTCATACGCCAAGCATCCGTCCTGATATCACCCAATCAGATCAGGGGCTCTCCCCACATGAGTCACCGCGCCACAGCAAGGGCCATCTGGCGAGGTGGCCATTTCTGGGATTTCCAATGCTCTAGAATGACAAGCAAACACTTCTGGTCATACATGGGGAAGGAACAGCTGAGGAATTAGAAGTGTGATGCCAGTTCTGTCAGGGAGCTCAGCCAGATAGGTACATAACAGACCCACCACATGGACTGTCTACATATGCTGGTCACCTAGCAAGCCGGAGGGGCAATCATGGCAGGGAAGGAACAAGGGAAGGAAGAGGGGAGAGGTATCCACGCTACAGACGCTAGGAAGGGAGTTCTTCCCCAAATGGCTCACATTGTAATGATCACCTCAAAGGGGGAGTAAAAACACCAAAAAGGAAAGACGAAAATGAAAAGACAAGGGAGCAAAACCGCAAGGAATACAGGAAACCAAGTGGATAGTTAGGTCAACATAAATAAGAACACAGAGAGAGCGAGGAGGGGCGGAGGGGAAGGAGCGAGGACAGGGAAGGAAGGGAATTGGGGAGGAAATGCATCCTTCGATGGAAGAATGGGTTGCAATAGCTCTGGGCTCCGTGTGAGCCACGCGTGAAATCATGAAAGAACTGTGAGCCACCAGCAAGGGCCAATTGAGCAGGAAAGAGCCTTATGACTCAGTATTTCTTAAATTAGGAATAGATTAATAGGACACATCCTGAACCATCAAAAAGTAGTTATTTTGGAATGGAAGAATGTGTACGTCGTAAAAATTGTAGAGATGGGCAAAGGCTTTAACACAGTAATCAGATTCAAATGGATGCAAGGTGCCGTTGTTTCGCAGGTATGAAAAGATCTGCATAAGACAGATCAGTGTTGCTCGGTACCACAGTGGTTCAGTGATAGATTACGGATTGAGAAGTCCTAATATTTTTGTCGTCATTTTTCACCAGTGGAAGTGTTTGTTGGGGTGTAAAATGTCGAGATTCTCCATTGTTTAAAGACCACTCTTAACTCCATGACACCACTACATCTAATTAAACACGGCCCAGAACAATGCACTTTCTTACGTATTCTCCATATATTACGAAGCACAATTTTTACGTTGTAATAAATAGCTCATAGCTTAAACAACTCTAAAATATATTGTAAGAGCAAATGCATTGTGTTTACTGATAAACAGCACATATCTGGCAAAGTTGGTCTTAGTTTCAGGGCTGGTTCCTTTGTTCATGTATAGCCTAGTGAAAAGACTCTGCCCAAGGTCGTTTAAATGACAAGTAGCTGGAACATTGTGTTCCTTTTAATCATTTTCTACTTTTCTTTGCCCTTTCTTGAAACACAGTTTACCATCACATATCTGACACTTTATCAAACACACATTGTTCAACTTGCTAGAGCCATACAAAGAACACAATCGATCACAGAGGAACAGCTACGGAACTCAGTAGATGCTAAACCAACTATTTCGCTATGTGACTCAACGCTAAACTTGACGCTACTCTGACACACTTGGCACCATAAGTAGATTATACATACTTCCAGATTCCAGTATCTTCTGGAAGATTATATAGTCCGAATTAGTATTAAGATGACTGTCTTAATTGAACTTTAAATGCGAACATCTTAGGTTAGGCTTTACCGTGAATGTTATTGACATTAAATGAAACAACAAGTTTACTGTTACCATTCATCGTTTCATTTATTTCCACGACGCGTTTCGAAGGTTTAAACCTCCATCATCGGGTGGATTTACATTATTTAGTATGACCTATGTGTGTGTGTTGTGTTACGATTTTTGGAGGAACTTGTGGCACTGCATCAAAAAAGTTTTGCATCACCACGACCGAGCGAGGTGGCGCAGTGGTTAGCACACTGGACTCGCATTCGGGAGGACGACGGTTCAATCCCGTCTCCGGCCATCCTGATTTAGATTTTCCGTGATTTCCCTAAATCGTTTCAGGCAAATGCCGGGATGGTTCCTTTGAAAGGGCACGGCCGATTTCCTTCCCAATTATTCCCTAACCCGAGCTTGCGCTCCGTCTCTAATGACCTCGTTGTCGACGGGACGTTAAACACTAACCACCACCACCGCATCACCACGGTTCCCGGAACTCCTGAAGACAGACGTCTATCTTCAGGAAAAATGGCTCTGAGCACTATGGGACTTAACATCTATGGTCATCAGTCCCCTAGAACGTAGAACTACTTAAACCTAACTAACCTAAGGACATCACACAACACCCAGTCATCACGAGGCAGAGAAAATCCCCTATCTTCAGGAGTTCCGGGGACCGCGGTGATGCAAAACTTTTTTGATGCAGTGCCAGAAGTTCCTCCAAAAATCGTAACACAACACACACACAAATGTCATACTAAATAATGTAAATCCACCCGATGATGGAGGGTTGAACCTTTGAAACGCGTCGTGGAAATAAATAAAACGGTGACTGGTAACAGTAAACGTGTTGTTTAATTTAATGTCTTAATTAAACTGTATTTCAGATTTAGCTTACATATTTGTTTCTCAACATAATTATTTACATAATGATCTATATGCGTAATGATTAATAACACAGATTGCACATTTTCGCAATCATATGGAAAATAGTAACTTCTTGCTATTTTATAGAATCGATTTCATTATTGAAAGTAAAATTAGAAAAAATTTTAAAAAGCACAATCATTTCGTTTACATTAAACCTGAAGCATAACGGTGTTATATTTATTGTAAATTTGTTTTTAGGTCATTTAAGTTGATTGGGTCGATTTGAATAATTAAAATATATCAAAAGAGAAACAGTTTTTAGCATTGATATATGTGCAAAGATACCTTCATATGAGATGTGTATAACTGTGGTGTTCAAATCCTCTTTCAAGTTGATAACAGCTTTACCTTTTGCTATAGACTTCGCATCAGGAGCTGTACCAAACCAGTCTTCGGACTGACAATAACAACAACAACAACAACAACCAGGCGGCGTGGACACAGATAAATTATTTTCGTAACTCTTTTCCAAGACCGGAACATCTATGGGTTTCACTGAGCTTACTGGCCGCTTAGGTTATCTGCACAGGAAACAGCTAGGCACGGCTGCCAACTTAATTTCGAATTTTTGCTGAAATAAAAAAAAAAGAAGTGGAAGAGAGAGAGAGCGAGAGAGAGAAAGGGCTGGGATGGAGAGGGATAGGACTGGGAGAGGTAGCAGGAAGTAGTCGGGGAACGTCAGTAGACGCGCTCCCGTCATTAGAATGTAAATTTCATTTTGGACGGCGGCCGGCGGCAGGGCCGAGATGAAATGTGAGAGTGGGGGCGGGTGATAGGGGTGTGTCTGTAGGTGGGTGGGAGTTGGTGTGTGTGGGTAGGTACGTGTGTGCGCGCTCGTGCACCTCCACGCGCGTGTACACCAGCGCGGCGCTCGGTCGGCTTTAATAACGCGGCGCCGGCTGCCTGCCGGAAAATAACTTTGTTCCCGGCCTGCGCTGTGCGCTGCGGGACACTCTAACGCGCAGGGGAGGCGACACACGCGGCCGTGGCCAGAAGATGACTGGGCGGCGGAAAAAGCGCTGCGTGCGCAATCCAAACAGAAGGCAGAGGCCGAGAGGCGATTATAGCGCGCTTAGCTGGCGCTGCCTGCAAAAAGGCGCGCTCAAAACAAAAACGCAAACAGCGCAGTTTTCCGAGCGCGCATAATTAAGCATTTATTCTTCATAATCACGTTTTTAGGGCCACGATCCTAGCTGTGGTCACTCGCGGAGGTAACTAATTTAAGCGCACACTCAGTGCAAGAAATGAGACACAATTAGTAACAAAGATTTTTTAACCATCAGCCTTTCGACAGTGACACGCTTCCCTCAACCTTTCATCTCTGCGTTAAAACTATTCTCAACATTCCCGATAATCTACTTTCTATATTCAAATATTTGTATGGTATCAGTTTCTCCATCCCGCTCTGTGTTAACTACTATGGATGCTACAGCAGATGTCTCACTAACCTGTCCGTTCTTTGTGGTAAGGGTCTCCTCAACTATTCTTTGTGGTCGAGAGTATTTTTTGTATCACTACCGTTTCCTACTTCTCCTCTCCCTATCACCAGTAGTACACAGTAAGAACGATTGTTGGTATGTCTCCATAAAGCTGGAATATCTCTGTTTTTGCCTTTAAAATTTGTAAGTAGGCTGTTTAGGTTTTTATGTTCGTAACGCCATGTAGCGCTCTATATGAAAATAGTTGACTGTGCTGTGTGCAGTCTGTGGCTGGTTTCCATTGTTCGAATTTGCTATGGCTCTTTAGGTTTTTATGTTGGTAACGCCATGTAGCGCTCTATATGAAAATAGTTGACTGTGCTGTGTGCAGTCTGTGGCTGGTTTGCATTGTTGAAATTTGCTATTATAGTGTTGGGCAGTTGGCTGTTAACAGCGCGTAGCGTTGCGCAGTTGGAGGTGAGCCGCCAGCAGTGGTGGATGTGGGGAGAGAGATGGCGGAGTTTTGAGAGCGGATGATCTGGACGTGTGCCCATCAGAGACAGAAATTTGTAAGACTGGATGTCATGAACTGATATATATATATATATATATATATATATATATATATATATATATATATATATATATATATATATATATATTATGACTTTTGAACACTATTAAGGTAAATATATTGGTTGTTCTCTATCAAAATTCATTTGCTAACTATGCCTATCAGTAGTTAGTGCCTTCAGTAGTTAGAATCTTTTATTCAGCTGGCAGTATTAGCGCACGCTGTGTTGCAGTAGTCTGAGTAACGAAGATTTTTGTGAGGTCAGTGATTCATGAAAGGTATAGGTTATTGTTAGTCAGGGCCATTCTTTTGTAGGGATTTTTGAAAATCAGATTGCGTTGCGCTAAAAATATTGTGCGTCATTTTAGTGATCAGAATAAGTAAAGTGAGAAATGTCTGAGTACGTTCAGTTCTGCTAAGCTGTTTGAAAATCAAATGACGTAAGAGGTTTACCAGCACAATCATTCATAAATTTTTCTAAGGGGACGTTTCAAGTTTTTTGAGAGATATACGTAGCAGGGAACAATATACTGGTCGACTCATCTAAGCAAGAACATTGTCGGAACTTTAATAGTTAACCACATCCTAATGCAAAATGCATCTCTTGTAGCGTCTACCTGTAACAAAACTCTCTGTTCTTCTTTGGATCATCTCTATTTCCTTTATCAAAATGGTTCAAATGGCTCAAATTGCTCTGAGCACTATGGGACTGAACATTTGAGGTCATCAGTTCCCTAGAACTTAGAACTACTTAAACCTAACTAATCTAAGGACATCACACATATCCACGCCCGAGGCAGGATTCGAACCTGCGACCGTAGCGGTAGCGCGGTTCCAGACTGAACCGCCTAGAACCGCTCGGCCAAACCGGCCGGCCTTTCCTTTATCAATTCTGGTATGGGTCACAGACTGATGAGGAAATCTCCAGTATCTGCCGAATGACTGTAAACTCGTTCGTCGGTGGACTATACCACCTCAGGACATACTCAGTCAATTCAGTCTGGTATCTGCCTCAGTTACGATCAGTTTTTTTTTTGTGGTCGTTCCGCATTAAATTGTTTCCTATGCTCCCAGATATTTAATGCATATAACTGCTTCCAGTGCTTATAAAATCTAGCTAGAGTAAACATTGGCGACTTTAGATTTCCACTTGTCACACTAGGTCGTGTATATATCACTGTGCCATCTTTGAGTTGATAGTATGCTTCGCAGGGGTACATAGGCAGGCCGCCTGCGTTTTTTTTTTTTTTTTTTTTTTTTTTTTTTTTTTTTTTTTTTTACTAACACAACAACTCTTAGGCGAAGCGAAAGAAGTATGCTGCTCAGGTTGTAATCCATGACACAGTACTCGTCAAAGCCTGTGCTATGATAAGTGAGCGGGATTCGCCTTATGAGAAAGGATTTTCGCATAGACATCGACTGTGTGTACCTGAATGGTGGCAAATCAGCCTTACATTCACTCTGTAATAACAATGATCCGTCAAGTAAGTTCGAAATGCAATCACACGTCAGGATGGATCAAAAGCAAACCAGAAGATGCTACCAACGTGACAATAATACGGTCGCCAGTCTAATTAACTGAGTTTCTTCCCTGTACAAGTTGGTATATATTCATGCAAAACAACAAGTTGTAACACTGCATAATATGGTAGAAATTTAGAACCAGAAAATGTATTGAACTGATAGTTTCACGTTCTGTACTGATATGGAAAATCATGAATACATAACACTACACTATAATGTTTACTACAAAACTTTATACTGTCTATTAATCTGATTAAAATCGGGCATAGGTTACCCTAGAAATTGTACTTTGATGCCATACACTAAATGTCAATTTTGATAAAGGTAAAACACTGATAAATTTTGACTTTTACATTAGCTTTAACTATTTCTGGTCAAACCAATTTAGCACACTTCAGAATTCAAATGAATGAAAAGGGGACCCTGAAACTGTTATGATCGCTGTATTTAAAAGATTGATTACTGAATTTATTATTCATTCAAGATTTCCAGTATATAAGTTACTACTCTTTTCATCTTATTTACTACTCATTTAAATGCCTTTAAATCCGTCTCGAAATAATAGACTTCATTACTATATCAATAGTAAAGTTATCTTTCGACTTCGTTAGACCTTCGCTATTCATTTACTGGTTCATTAACAAAACATTTCTTTAAACACCATTCTAATATAGCTAGTTCTGCAAATAATAATTATTAACACAATTTTTAATTTTCATTTCGGGACACTCGGATTGCACAACGTTTGGAAAGGACCCTGTCTAGGTTAGTTGTGAGGATAATTAAATGATGGAAAAGTTCTGGTAAAATTTAGGTTATTATTGCACCAAACAAACACAGTTCACTCTCTGATCCATACGAATACAGTACTAAAAGTTTCAGCCTGCTAGTATCGATGCGGCGGTTGGAGGGTGGCAAGACGACGAGGCACAGAGCACACATACAACCACAGCTATGGCTCATGACGTATCGGCACTTTAATTTTTCTTAGCGTCGCAATACTTTTCCATTTAGTGCCTATGGAACTTTGCCATGCTGTGTGGGCGTTGGAACGGCATACCGAGGCTCAGTGAAGCTATGTCTTCCAGGAGAGCCTCCTCGCTCCAGAAGGTGTTGCTCAAACCAGTGCCAAACTCCAACTACTACTGAGCCCGTTGTGCCGTGCAGTGCCTGCCATTCGCTTTTACCGCTCCCTGACAGACCGGGTATTCACCCGAGAATTTGCATTCTACATATCCTAACACATTGCCTACGTATGGACCAGACGCACAGCTACAATTTTAAACATCTCACAACAGTTTCAACATTTGTTACATTTCATTCTATTTCAATATTACTTGACATTTGACATAAACATTAATATTCACATTGAAACTTATTTACAGTTTTCTCAACATAATGGCATGAAACAAAAAAAATTAAATCAGAACATCAATTACACAAGTTTATCGTAAAATCAGATGAAAAGAATTACTTGTATGTACAATAGTACAGAGTCGTTGTTGTTACAAGGTGATCGGGAGCTATCCGAACCACGTCACTTGAAGCTCGTTGTGTGGTATTGGAAATCTACCCGATAGACTATACCATCAAATATCGGGCCGCAGCATATTGGCTCAAGATGGGACGATCTGACATGATAACTGCCATAACTGGCGTAGAAATGAGAGACAAACACCACTTAAAAAGGCGGCGACCAGATAGTTGGAAACTACAATGGTATAGCAGTGATAAGGGCTGGAGAGATTATACCTTATTCCCCAACGTCAGGGAATGGTTAGGAATGAGAAGTATCTTTCCAAGCAGAGACATGGTCCATTTCCTGATTGGACATGACCTTTACCCAATGCATTTACATCGCATGCATCTCAATGAACGAGAAGAATGTACTTGTGAGGAGAAAGCTTCCGCAGAGCACGTCTTAATACATTGCACACTTCTCAGGCAGACCTTAAAACTAGCGCAAACATACGCGGGCTTGCAAAGCGCGCTCAAAGAATGGAAAGAAGTCAACAGCACGAATTGGATCCGGGACCAGCGCATTTCCCAGAACCCTGAAGCGGCGTGCTAACGGATGCCCTTATTCGGACTGGTTGAACTCAATTCATGGAATAAAAAGTAGAAATAAGAATAATCTTCATGAATCACTTAGTTTGCTCCAGAAAGTTTCTCATTATTCAAAACCATACATTTTCAATAATTTTCCGGAAGCCATATAAAGTTTAACTACTAATAAAGTACAGTTTAACAGTGGCGTAAGGGACTTATTGCTGGAAAAGTATTACTCCATCGATAAATTTCTTAGGAAAACTGATTTATAAATTTATAATATTAATAATGTCAAATAACCTGAGTGTTACGTGTAATCTGACTTCTGCACACTTTCCATGCAGTAATCTGATCATTATAAATAAGTGTTGTTAGCTAATTTTCTTTTTGATAATATGTGGCTTCAATATTCTAAAAATTATCATATGTATATTTACCGGCTCCAAGTCGCAATCAACGTTTTTTATTTTCCCGCATTTCAAAATATTAGCGCATTGCAGAGCAGCTTTACATGGTTTGTGAGGAGATTGTTGTTACCTATTTAAAAAATGTTTAAGATTTTTTGAGTTATTTCACGTCCATGATGACACTTTCAATTACGGACTGTGAACGGAACATTAACATTTCTTTTTGTTAAATGTATTATGAATTCTTTTTTATGACATCCATATCGAAGAGAATGGAAGCTTTCGAAATGTGGTGCTACAGAAGAATGCTGAAGATAAGGTGGGTAGATCACGTAACTAATGAGGAGGTATTGAATAGGATTGGGGAGAAGAGAAGTTTGTGGCACAACTTGACTAGAAGAAGGGATCGGTTGGTAGGACATGTTTTGAGGCATCAAGGGATCACAAATTTAGCATTGGAGGGCAGCGTGGAGGGTAAAAATCGTAGAGGGAGACCAAGAGATCAATACACTAAGCAGATTCAGAAGGATGTAGGTTGCAGTAGGTACTGGGAGATGAAGAAGCTTGCACAGGATAGAGTAGCATGGAGAGCTGCATCAAACCAGTCTCAGGACTGAAGACCACAACAACAACAACAACAACATCGATCTCCTCGCTTTGGCTTTATAGAACAAAACAGTACTGTAATCCAGCAGGCGTCTTCGAGAAGGCTACCTGGCTGAAATGGCAGAGTGCTCGGCACATAGCCATGCTGAGTCCCAACAGATTGAGTCGTAAGGTTATTCATTGGAGGATTGGTGACAGAAATGAAGCACTAGGAGAACCCAACAAGATGGTTCGATGATTTGAAGAAGACTGTTAGCAAACGTTGGTACCTGATGGCACAACAGCGATTAATGTGATAGAATGTGGCACAGACTGTTTTCAGTAGTGGAAGGATAGTGGTTAAAGAAGCAGGTAAACTTTGACTAAAACAGCTGAAAATTTTTTGGGAATATTTGCGCTATGTCACTAAAACGATCTTCACAACAAGGATCCTTTATTGTATGATTATATGATAGCGGAACAAACACTGGTAGCAGTTACTTCTGTAAAATATCTGGGATTATGCGTACGGAACGGGTGCCAGATTGAGATTAATTGGGAGAGTCCTTAGAAAAGGTAGTCCATCAACAAAGGAGGTGGCTTACAAAACACTCGTTCGACCTATACTTGAGTATTGCTCATCAGTGTGGGATCCGTACCAGGTCGGGTTGACAGAGGAGATAGAGAAGATCCAAAGAAGAGCGCCGCGATTCGTCACAGGGTTATTTGGTAAGGGTGATAGCGTTACGGAGATGTTTACCAAACTCAAGTGGCAGACTCTGCAAGAGAGGCTCTCTGCATCGCAGTGTAGCTTGCTGTCCAGGTTTCGAGAGGGTGCGTTTCTGGATGAGGTATCGAATATATTGCTTCCCCCTAATTATACCTCCCAAGGAGATTACGAATGTAAAATTAGAGAGATTCGAGCGCGTAAGGAGGCTCCCCGGCAGTCGTTCTTCCCGCGAACAGTACGCGCTGGAACAGGAAAGGGAGGTAATGACACTGGCACGTAAAGTGCCCTCCGCCGCACACCGTTATGTGGCTTGCGGAGTATAAATGTAGATGTAGATGTATCGAATCCCAAAAAAGGTTACTGGTATTACTCATGTTGTAAACTTGTCCCGTTACGTACTATCACTTGTCGATAACCTCGATTCGATATCTCGTATACTTCAAATATTTGCAATTTCAGCGTTACCAGAGACACCTTGTAACCTACATTATCTTAAAAGCGTCGTAAGCAGTAATGGCACCGCTTTCCAAACCGTAAAGATCACTCCACATTTTCCGTCTCCAAGTTGCCATCAAAGTTTTTTTCTTTTCCCGCATTCCAAAATATTAGCGCATTGCAGTACACCTTTATTACGCTAGCGTAAAACGCATTAAACACGGACTCATCGCCCGCCTTCCTAATTGTACAGCAGCGCAAAGCAGCATCTATTTTAACGATTCTATCAAATGTAACTGCTTCGGCTGCGACGCGGCACCGCCGGCGCTTCGCCGAGTTTCGCAAACAGTGGAGGACGTTTACGTAAATTGTTATGCGCGGACTTTAACACGACACACGCAGCCAGATAAAAAATTTCCATCGAAGCGAGTTTTTCAGAAACAAGTTCTCGTCGTAAAAACGTGCAATAAAGCTCCTCCAGGTCCGCCGCGAAGCGTGAGAAATTGCACGAGTAAGCCGGCAGCGGAAGAACTTGGAAACAGTGGGACTTTCGGTTAATTACAGCCATTCGAAGTGCGTTTCGCTTCACATTTCCTGGCCCTGGAGTTATATTTGCACCGCTACGAAGTGCAAATTAATTTTTGCAGCACATGTAGGAGTGGGTGGGGTGCGATCGCATTAGCATTCATTCGTGATTTACGCGCCAAGTCCGGCGATCCCACCCGATCGATCGCCGTGCGTAAAGGCGAGCCAATAGCGCGATTTTATTTCTTTCAATAACTGCGGAGCGCTTTTAATAGGTTTCTCCTCTTTATGGCCGCACAGAGTCCTTTATTGCAACTTTAGTACAGCGGTGCCCAGGCAGGTCCGCCATTGCGCGTTTGATTAAAAGTCACACGCCTGCAATTTACCGGGAAACCCGTTTGTCGCACCGCAGCGGAAGTCCTGCTCGCCGGCTGAAATAAGTGCCATAAAATTAAAGTCATTCCCACTTTTCGTGATGGCCGAACCTTCCGTTCGAGTGTGCTCCGGGAAGGAGCAAACCTGGTTTATCCGTTATACCAGTGTTAATGGGTTTCCAGTGTTACATTGTTCTACTCCCTTTCAAGAGGATTAACGACTAGCCAACACGGTTATCATAGGGTTGGAGTGCTAACAATTTTTTAACCTCAGACAGCACCACCAAGCATTCAACGCTGCTCTAATTGTAGCTATATGGTCATTATACAATGTGTATATTCTGTAAGCTGAAACTCCTTTCAAAAACATTTTCCAGTGTTCGTACAAAATTATGAAAGCCATTTATGCGCTGAAATACATCCCCTACAGAGTGAATACGGCCTATCGAATACGCTTTCTGAATAACAGTAGGAGATGCCAAAGCTTATACAAAGCTCAATGAAAGGAAGTAAAATTACTCAGAAGTAACGCGGTTGAACATTGAACGTGTGCAGGAACTAGGAACTACGAACTACACAGTCTCAAAGCGTAAGAAATCATACGTTACATGTCCAGTTTGTTCAAGGACAAATGTTTCTGTACTGTATTACCAACAGTGTCCAGTCACCTGAAAACATGCAGCTTTTGTAGTGAATGCGATTTGCAGTTACGCAGGATATCTCGGAGGTCCGTGCAAGTTCTATGTTCAGTTGCATCACTTCCGAGTAACTTTGCCCCATTTCATTGCGTTTTGCATGAGCTTAGCCATCTCCTATTTAAAAGACAGATCTACATCACACAGATGATCCAAAACGTTATGAGCGCTTGTTTAAAAGCGTCTTATTCCATTTTTCAAAGACAGTGCAACGAAGATTCTGCTTGGCATGGATTCTACAAGTCCTTGATAGAATTCATGAAGTATGTAGCACCAGATATCTGCACACTGGTCACTTAATCCCTGCAAATTACGGGCTGGTGGAATACGGGCACGCAGCTGGAGCCCGATTTGTGTTCCAGTGGGTACAGATCAGGCACATTTTGTGGCTAATACGTCAGTGTGAGAGCACTGTGATATTAAACTAAACTCCGTCTGAACAGGCCTTGAAGGGCCCAACGATACCGACCAGCCACCGTGTCATCCTCAGACAACAGGCGCCACTGGATACGGATATGGAGGGGCATGTGGTCAGCACACCGCTCTCCCCGCCGTACGTCAGTTTGCGAGATCGGAGCCGCTATTCTCAATCAAGTAGCTCCTCAGTTTACCCCACGAGGGATGAGTGCACCTCACTTGCCAACAGCTCTCGGCACACCGGCTGGTTCAAAATGGTTCAAATGGATCTGAGCTCTATGGGACTTAACATCTGAGGCATCAGTCCCCTAGAACTTAGAACTACTTAAACCTAAATAGTCTAACGACATCACACACATCCCTGCCCGAGGCAGGATTCGAACCTGCGACCGTAGCGGTCGCGCGGTTCCAGACTGTAGCGTCTAGAACCGCTCGGCCACTCCGGCCTGCACACCGGATGGTCACCCATCCAAGTGCTAGCCCAACACGACAGCGTTTAACTTCGGTGATCCGATGGGAACCGGTGTTATCACTGCGGCAAGGCCGTTGGCCTGAGAGCACTATAATGACCATAAAACCACTGCAGCACAATTCTGACCTTGCAACACGGACAGTTGTCATGCTGGAAGATGTCGTAGGAATAGAGGGAGACTTCAGGCATGAAACGATGCAGTACGTCTGCGATAATATTGACGTGGTTCATTGCTGTCATGATGCTTCCGATCTCATGGAAGCTCAGCTCAGTGTATCCCACAGCATAGTTCTGCCCTCACCAGCCTGCATCTGTGATTCGGTGTACGTTTCGGTGCAGACGTTTGCCTCGATAACGGCATGTGATGACCTAACCATCGACCTGGTGTAACAAGAAATGCTATTCATTCGACAGGCGACACGTTTGTATTGATCCACGGTAAAACTCAGTGACGCTGTGCTCACTGCAGTCATAACTGACAATGTCGTTCAATCAGTTCAGGAACACGCACTCTGAATGCTCAACAATGGCCTTTGAACGGTGTGTTCCGAAACACTTGTGCCTGCACCAGCACTGTACTCTACCGTCAGATCTGCCACAGATTGGTACCAATACTGGATTGTGCAGTGGGGGATCTTCCTGTCTCAGGGTTTTATGATGAGACTTGGTCCTCCATTACCACATGGCCAACTCGTTATTTCACATCCGTCAACCACTTTCCATACCTTCTCAGTCCAGTAGTAAACCAACAGGCGACCAGCTCTGCCATTTCAGAGATTTTCGATTCCTGTCGCAGCGTCCAAACGATGTGCCCATTGTCAAAACCGGTTATATCACTGGATTTCCGCGCTTGCAACGCGTATCTTCGCCATAATGATTGCACAATTGTCTCCCTTCCGCTTACATTCTGTCCTTACTGTGTCACGTAGTGGTCATAATGTTTGGCTCATCAGTATACATACTCCACAAGCCAACGAACGATGCGTGGTGGGGAGTACCCCATACCATTAGTAGTCATTTCCTTTCCTGATCAAGTCGCAAATAGAACTAGGCAAAAACGACTGTCTATGTGCCTCTGTATGAGCCCTATTTTCTCGTATATTATTTCCGTGATCCTTATGCAAAATGTATGTTGGCATGAGAAGAATCGTTCTGTAGTCAGCTTCAAACGCCGGTTCTCTAAATTTTCTCGGCATCATTACTTGAAAAGAACTTCGCCTTCCCTCTATGGACCCCCATCTGAGTAAATCATGGAATACTTCTAGATAAGCTCAAGTACTGTGGTATGAATGGGACAGCGCTCAGATGGTTTAAATCATACCTAACGTGAAGAGTGCAGAAAGTTCAAATAAGCAGTTCACATAATATGCAAAAAACTGGTGATTTCGCAAACTGGGGAACAATCAAGAATGGGGTGCCGCAAGGTTCGGTCTTGGGTCCTCTGCTGTTCTTAATATATGTTAACGACTGGCCATTCGAAATTCACAAAGGTGCAAAGTTAGTACTTTTTGCCGATGATACAAGTATAGCTATCACACCCAACAGAGAAGAATTAACTGGTGAAATTGTGAACAATGTTTTTCAGAAAATCATTAAGTGGTTCTCTGCAAATGGGCTCTCATTAAACTTTGACAGAACACAGTACATACAGTTCCACACAGTGAATGGAATGACAACATTAACAAATACAGACTTCGATCAGAAATCGGTAGCTAAGGTAGAATATTCAAAATTTCTAGGTGTATGCATTGATGAGAGGTTGAACTGGAAAAAACACACTGAGGATCTGCTGAAACGTTTGAGTTCAGCTACTTATGCTATTAGGGTCATTGCAAATTTTGGCGATGTACCTCTCAGTAAATCAGCTTACCACTCCTATCTTCATTCTCTGCTTTCGTATTGCATCATATTCTGGGGTAACTCATCACTGAGTAAAAGAGTGTTCATTGCACAAAAGCGTGTAATCAGAATAATTGCTGGAACTCATCCAAGATCATCCTGCAGACACATATTTAAAGAGCTAGAAATCTTCACTGTAGCCTCACAATATATATATTCGCTTATGAAATTTGTTATTAACAATACGAACGAATTCAAAAGTAATAGCAGTGTACATGGCTACAACACTAGGAGAAAGGCTGATCTTCACTGCTTAAGGTTAAATCTAACTTAAGCTCAGAAGGGGGTAAATTATGCTGCCACAAAAGTCTTTGGTCACTTACCTAATAGCATCAAAAGTCTGACAGATAGCCATATAGCATTTAAAAGGAAATTAAAAGAATTTCGTAAAGACAACTCCTTCTACTCATTAGATGAATTTTTGGGTAATTTCCCCTACACCCACCAAAAAAAATATTAAGTGTCATGTAATATTTTGTGTAATGTAATATCTTGTATAGACACCTTTTATTAAGCTGACACGTTCCACATCATTACGAAGTGTCGTATTCATGATCTATGGAACAAGTACTAATCTAATCTAATCTGAGTTTCCGAAGAACCACCATAATACCTTCTCGTCGTTCGAACCTGCCAGTGACAAATCTAGCAGCCCACCTCCAAATCTCTTCGAAGTCGTCCTTTAATCAGACCTGGTGTGGATCCCAAACACTCGAACAGTACTCGAGAACAGGCTGCACCAGTGTTCTATCTGAGGTCTCCTTCACAGATTAACCACACTTCCCTAAAATTGTCCCAGTAAGCCGAAGTCTACCATTCGCATTCCCTACCATAATCCTCACACGCTCGTTCCATTTCATATCGCTTCGCAACGTTACACTCAGATATTAAATGACATGACAATGTCAAGCAGGACACTGCCAATGCTTTATTCGAACGTGACGGGCTTCTTCTTCCTACTTATCCGCATTAAACTTAAATTTTTCTTCGTTTAGAGCTAGCTGCCATTATTCACACCAATTATAAATTTTGTCTAAGTCATCTTGTATCCTTGTACAGCCACTCAACTTCGACACCTTCCCATACACCACAGTACCACCAGCAGACAACCGCAGTTCGCTGCCCACCATGTCCGGCAGATCATTTACGTGCACAGAATACAACAGCGGTCCCATCACACTCCCCTGGGGAACTCCTGACGATACCCTCATCTCTGATGACCACTCGCCGTTGAGGACAACATAATGAATTCTATTACTTAAGGAGCCTTAGAGCCTCTCACGTATCTGGAAATATATACCATCTGCTAGAACCTCCGTTAATAGTCCGCTGTGGGCTCCGTGTCAAACGCTTTTCGGAAAACTAGAAATATGAAATCTGCCAGTTGCCCTTTATCCATAGTTCGCAATGTATCATGTGAGCAAAGAACAAGCTGAGTATTCTGATTCGTCGACATAACCTTTTCGGTCTCTAGGAAATTTGTTGTATGCGAACTCAAAAAACTCAAAATATGTTCAAGAATTCTGCAGCAAACCGATGTTAAAGACATTGGTCTGTAATTTTGCAGGTCTGTTTACCCTTCTTATATGTAATAGTCACCCGAGCTTTTTTTCAATCACTTCGCGCTTTGCGCTGGCTAGAGATTCTCGATACATGCAAGCTGTGCAGGGGGTTAGTGCCGTAGAGTTCTCTTTGTAAAACCGAATTAGGATTACCTCCGACCTGGTGACTTACATGTTTCCAACTCTTTCGCTGATTTCGCTACCCCAGGAAAGCTTATTACTATGTCGTCCATACGAGGCTCTGTGCAGTGGTCAAACGACGAAGTGTTTCTAAGATTCTCTTGCGTGAACGATTTCTTAAACGCGGAAGTTAAAACTTCGTCTTTCGCTTCACTATCTTCAACTGCCACAATACAATGCTCAACGAGTGAATGGACGGAAGCCTTAAACCTGCTTAGAGATTTTACGTAGGACTTGAGTTTTCCCGGATTCTTGGCCAGATCTTTTGCTAAAGTACGAAGGTGGAAGTTATTGTATGCTTCGCGCATAGATCGTCTACAGACGCTCGAATCTCTACCAACCTTTGCTTACCGTCATTTGAGAAATTCTCCTTTGATCCGATAGAGCGATAGCTCTGCTTCCTCGACAAGCAATAAGCAATATCGCAGTTCTCCGAGATGAACCTGCGCCTGAGCCGAGATAATTGCAGATCGTCGTATTTATCACACAAGCCATATGTTTTGAGATTAGGAGGCAGTTTATGTAACATACGATGAAGTCTCTACCAAAAAACGCAAGAGGAGCACTCAAGTGTATGGAACCCATTTACCATGAAATCAAGCTTAAATATTCAAACATGGAGGCAAAATGCACATTGCACAATTGGTAGATCAAGGAAAGAGATGTATAATAATGAACTCGCGAGACTGAAATGTTGAAACCCACAAGAAATTCAGTGTAATAAACAGGCATATTAGATGTACAGGTTAGCGATGTTGGCTATGAATAAACATAGAGTCAGCACATATAACATACGTTCCGAATGTCGTATGAAAAATAAAAGCAAAAAGAAATCTTTAGAATCATAATCGTTATGAGAACAGCTGTTTATAAGTCACTTGAATTTGCAGATGATTAACCTAATTTAGCACGGGACGGTTTCCGATCACAACGTGTTCTGAAGCAATTCAAAATGACAACAAGTACCCACCATTTTGCGTATCAAGAACACACACAAAGGATAACGCGAAAGGGACGGGACTTTGCCTAGCTTGAATGTTATCATGGACCTCAATTGTTCCAATATCAAATCTAAGACAGATGTCTGAATACAGCTTGCTACTGCATGCTGGCCATGCCGAAGCATGAGAGGAGAGTGCTTTTGTATTTCAAGCGCAAGGCAGAACTAAATGAACGCTGTGCGCCATGTGTTCTCATTGATCGGCTGCAGTCAAATTTTGGGGGCTGCATTAAGAGAAACCAGCACTTCCTTGTTTTACGAAAGATGGGTCGCCATCGTGGACTGAGGCGAGTATCTGTGACTTACCAACCGAGCGAGGTGGCTCAGTAATTAGGACACTGCTGGACCCGTATTCGGGAGGACGACAGGTTCAAACTCACGTCCATCCATCCAGATTTAGGTTTTTCATGATTTCCCTAAATCGCTACTGGCTAATGCCAGGATGGTTCCCCTCAAAGGTCACGGTCGATACCCTTCCTCATCCTTGACACAATCCGAACTTGTGCTCCGACTCTAATGACCTCGATGTCGACGAGACGTTAAACCCAATCCTTCCTTCGTGTTATTCACGTGACTGATGCCGTATGCGATGCGCTTGTGCAGCGTATGAAAGGCGCCTGCAAATTAGAACAAAATCGTGTGTGTAAGGCTCTCTGCCATGGCCAGAGTCATCATTGAGAATCTCTTTGACACTCTCACGCTAACTAAGCAAACCCGTAACTATTCGTGCAGCTCTTCTTTGAAAGTCAGCTAAACCAATGAGGTATCTGTTCCATACCGAAGAATAATATTCAATATTTGATCAAAAGAATGTTCATAAGCGATTTCGTCCGTGTGTGAATTACAAATCTTCCGCATTCTCCCAGTAAATGTGAGGCTGGCGTTCGACTCCAACAATTCTAGATTAATGTGTTCATTCCATCTTGAATCACTTCGGACAGAAACTCCATGCGAAAGATTGTGACTGATTTCAGTGGCTTAATCTCGCTGGTATTTTCAAATGTTCTAGGATATTTTGGTGAATTTACGGCATTCATTGATGGTTAGCTACCAGCTGCCAATCTTTGTACCAGGCACTGGTTATCTATATGTCCCTCTGCATTTCGAAGCATAATTTTAGGAATGACATTTCGGCTGTACACAACTGCATCCACAGAGAACGACCTACGTAGGGACTCCAGAAAGTAAGTCACACGTTTTGGATAAAATTATTTTGGGTGTTAGGCCGCGTAGTTCTGAAACACTAAAAAAAAGTCAAATACCGACGTTTCTATCGTCTTTGCAAAGGTCCACTTCAGGGCGACTAAATGCCGAATTCTGGTGAAGGTCTTCCCCTATAGAGTGTCTTATTTCGGCTATTAGGTTCTGGAATGAAACTGGACAATTCGCAGTAAAGGTTGCTATGGAGGTGTGGCTGTACGATGGGCGCATAATATGCAGGCACTAGCGAATCGGCGGCTTGTACTCAGTGATAGTGTTTCTCAGAAGCAATATATTCATGCAGCATGGAAGTTCCGTTATGATAGTTTGTTTATACTGTTGAATCAGGGTCGTGTGGTGCTGCTGGCAGGTGAACACAAGCGGCGCAATGAATTTGGTAGGCTGTCCGTAACTGTACTGTCGTCCCTTTTCATGCTGTTAGGGTGTTTTATTGTTTCGATAGACTCTCTGTATCCATCGCTGCCGAGCAAACACACGTTTCTTGAAAATTAATGGTTTTCGGGCAGGGCTGATTTGTTGGGTTGCCCTGGTCGTACAAAGCGTTCATGGTCTTACATCCATGTAATAATCGTTTTACCGGTTTCAGAAACGTAATCTTCACCATATTTACGTCGATGTTCTTAGAAGCCTGCAGCATGGAAAGCATGTACCGGATACGTCGTGAACCTCAACACATCTCGGATCCTGTGGCAGGTCTGGAATAGTGGTTTCATTTCTCTACAGCGCAGCACTATAGCTATACAGTCACTGGCATGAGTAACAAGAAGAAGTTTCTCTGTTCCTGCGACTGTTTTATCTTCACTGTATCTCACAGCTCGTTATATGTTCTTTGTTGCTGTACCGCTACGCTATCTACTGGCGGACGACATTTAAACCATTATCAGTACATCTATTATCCCTCGGGTGTCATACGCCATCATCGAATCAAAACCGACGTCGTCTTTCCAGGCATACTAATTCTTTTTCCAGCAGTGTGTACATAGAAAGAGTAGCAGCCCTTTCACAATAGTTGAGCCACGCCAGTTTCCACTTACCTTCCCAAACTGATTCTACTGGCTGAGGAGCCAGACGAAGTGTGTCCTGCATCGACATATCATCCCTTTCCTTTCCTTACCCGTAATAGCCTATGGATGATCTATGAACATCAGATTCTCTTCCTGTGCTTAGTTATTCCTTTCCCATCTTCTTCATTATTGACAAGGAAGTACTCTGAGGCATGGTGAACCAGTCTTCCTTGGGAAGAGCATCCTCATGAAAATCCTGGCCATCCAGATTGAGGACTGTGCGATGGACCAACTACTCATCCACAAAAAGGCAGCCAGCTAAAATACCCCTCAATATTCCTTAGCTTTTGGATCGTTTTCGATGAAATTCGTCAACAGAAACAAGAATGGACTTTGCGTTTTGGCATCTGGAATGTACAGGACATCCTGATGAACAACTAGAAGTTTTGATTGATTCAGGACAGCACAACACTGATGTGGCTGTGCTTCGGAAAACAAGAGTGAGATGTACCGGTTGTGAGCATCTGCCGGAGTTCGCGCATTATTTTAGAAGAGTGGACAAAAGAAGTAGAGCGAGAGCATGAAATCCCATCATTCTAAATAAACGGTGCTCAAAATATGTAACCTCGTGGGATGCAATTAATGAAAAACTGGTAAAGCTCAGTCTGATAGTTAGAGCCATTAATATAGTGACAGTGGGAGTGTGTACCCCAAAAGCAGTTGTGGCTTTGAAGGTAAAAGAAGATTTTGAACAGATGCTTATAAAGACTACAGAAGCCGTTCCAAGTGTCCAGGAACTGACACTGGCAGATTTTTTAGGCAGAGTAGAGAAAGAGAGGAACATCGAAGCATGGATACGTGGGAAGGATGTTAGGAATGAAAATGGAAAAGGTTGGTGCATTTACTGGAGCAATGTGATTTATGAGTGAAAAAGACATTCGTTGCTCACAAGGAAATACATAAATTTACATTTTATAAACGTACAAAATGGCCGAAATCAATTAGTGATATCTATTCTTGAGGAAAAGGATAATTTAAAAATTCATTATGTCACAGTTAAAAGAAGGGAAGATTGGGTGGGTGATAATAATCTTGTGGAATGTAAAACTTATGTCCCTTATAGTTTCAGGAGTAGAGCTGAACGGAAGTGACGCAACATGCTGATCAGCCTGAAATCATGAAGTATATAACTTGTGCAGTCTAAGGGAAGATAGTACTAAGTACCTATACCAACATCGACTGTCAAAAAAATTGGACAGTACAGAGAAAAAAACAGAAAGCGGATTTGAACATATAAAGAATAATATAGATAAAGCAACAAGAGAAACCTTTAGAAAATATGATAAGAAGTAAGAACCAGTTTGGTGTAATGTAGAAATAGCAGAGCTGATTGAAGACACAAAAGAAGCTTACTTGACGTTCTTGGATGCGAATGATACTGAAATTTAAGATGGGTATCGAACCTAAATAGACAAGTAAAAAGGGAAGTGTTAAAAAAGAAAAACAGGATGCTGGAAGAAAATGTATGTAGAGAGGAGAAGGATAGGTGTCAGAGAGCCGAGGTATGGAGAACAATATAGCCAATGCGAGCTTCAAATATTTTGACAGGTTACATCGTAATAAAAGTCTATGTACAAAATATTTAAAGGATTTATTCCTGGAAAATCGGCCTGAATTTTGGCATAGATGTTGTGGTGAAAGAAGCGTTGTATTATTGTAAGAGTTACACAGGTGAGCGAGTGTGCTGGGGCTTACCTCAGTTCACCACTAACCACTACTAGCGCCACGTCGTCATAGCGCCTGTGCTTAGCATACAAAGGACTGCACCATAATCCAAGAGTGAAATTACATATTGAAATAATTCTCCCAAACTTAGTGTTGCTTCAAAATATTAATGTTAAACTTTGAGATCTCAGAATGATCAAATGAATATGTTTCGATAAATATGTTATTTTCAGAAAAAATAAGAGGCACTAAAAATGAAGCTAGAAAGCTAAAAATTGTTCAGAATATGCTAGTGTACGTCACAACTAAAATTTATAAGTCTCAACTTGATCAGAACAATATTTGTGTCAAAATCGGCATTCTTACGAAAAATTGAAGGCACTAGATGTTAGACTCATAGAGATGAAGATCCGTATGTAACCTCAGTTACATGTAATAACCTTATATTTGTGACACCAATAACCTATATCTATTAGTTTTCAATTTACTTACAAAAAACCAAATTTGGACTGAAAACATTCTTATTCATAATAAATTAAGTCTAATTCTTATTAGTTCTCGAAAATTCTAATGAAGACACTTGATTTCATTGATGAAATAATAAAGCTGTACCAAGTTTCAAGACTTTATTATAAATAACATTCATTACAAGTAATTTCAAGCAGGCAGTTCGGGTGTCATCTTCTACTGTCTGTTTCATACTGAAAATTCTAGCTGGCAAAGTATAAAAGTAATAGAACTAAAACGTTTTCAGTAACTTAAGCAAACTCAATTACAATTACATAAAAATTAAGAAGATTGTAAATTTTTTATGACATAGATATTAATTAACGAATGTCCGAGAAAGAGAATTAGATGTACTACCTGTGCCTAGAGTGGTTGATAGCAGATGTTCCGTTCGGCGATCCGCTGCGCCTATATATAAACACAGCCATCGAGGCAGTAAGATGAGACACTTTGCAATAGCATATTAGTCTGTCCACGTCAGTCAAACGACTGCCTGCGCTGTGCCTCAGATGACATTAGAGGTAAGCACCTACCAAAAGCGTTTTCGGTAAAAGAGTGGAAGTAACTGTTTGTGTGCCGCCCATAATGTTGACAAAACCGCGTGGGAAATGGTGAGATTATTTTCCACTTTTACGGCGAGCAATTAACATTTGGTTATTAGAAGTCAGGATGACAGACGATTTTACATGATACTTCCCTTAGAGATCGCCTCTGAACTGTTGATGATGTCGTTGTTGTTGTGGTCTTCAGTTGATGCAGCTCTCCATGCTACTCTATCCTGTGCAAGCTTCTTCCTCTCCCAGTACCTACTGCAGCCTACATCCTTCTGAATCTGCTTAGTATATTCATCTCTTGGTCTCCCTCTACGATTTTTACCCTCCACGCTGCCCTCCGGTACAAAATTGGTGATCCTTTGACTCTATTCAATACCTCCTCATTAGTTATGTGATCTACACATCTAATCTTCAGCATTCTTCTGTAGCACCACATTTCGAAAGCTTCTATTCTCTTCTTGTCTAAACTACTTATCGTCCATGTTTCACTTCCATACATGACTACACTCCATTCAAATACTTTCAGAAACGACTTCCTGACACTTAAATCAATACTCGATGTTAACAAATTTCTCTTATTCAGAAACGCTTTCCTTGCCATTGCCAGTCTACATTTAATATCCTCTCTACTTCGGCCATCATCAGTTATTTTGCTCCCTAAATAGCAATACTCCTTTACTACTTTAAGTGTGTCATTTCCTAATTTAATTCCCTCAGCATCACCTGATTTAATTCGACTACATTCCATTATCCTCGTTTTGCTTTTGTTGATGTTCATCTTATACCCTCCTTTCAAGACACTGTCCATTCCGTTCAACTGCTCTTCCAAGTCCTTTGCTGTATCTGACTGAATTACAATGTCATCGGAAAACCTCAACGTTTTTATTTCTTCTCAATGGATTTTAATACCTGCACCGAATTTTCATTTTGTTTCCTTTACTGCTTGCTCAATATACAGATTGAATAACTTCGAGGAGAGGCTACAACCATCTCTCACTCCCTTCCCAACCACTAGTTCCCTTTCATGTCTCTCGACTCTTATAACTGCCATCTGGTTTCTGTACAAATTGTAAATAGCCTTTCGCTCCCTATGTTTTACCCCTGCCACCTTCAGAATTTGGAAGAGAGTACTCCAGTCAACATTGTCAAAAGCTTTCTCTAAGTCTACAAATGCTAGAAATGTAGGTTTGCCTTTCCTTAATCTTTCTTCAAAGATAAGTCGTAGGGTCGGTATTGCCTCACGTGTTCCAACATTTCTACGGAATCCAAACTGACCTTCCCCGAGGTCGGCTTCTATCAGTTTTTCCATTCGTCTGTAATCAATTAATGTTTGTATTTTGCAGCCGTGACTTATTAAACTGACAGTTCGGTATTTTCACATCTGTCAACACTTGCTTCCTTTGGGATTGGAATTACTAAATTTTTCTTGAAGTCTGAGGGAATTTCGCTTGTCTCATACATCTTGCTCACCAGATGGTAGAGTTTTGTCAGGACTGGCTCTCCCAAGGCTGTCAGTAGTTCTAATGGAATGTTGTATACTCCTGGGGCCTCGTTTCGACTCAGGTCTTTCATTGCTCTGTCAAACTCTTCACGCAGCATCATATCTCCCATTTCATCTTCATCCGCTTCCATTTCCATAATATTGTCCTCAAGTACATCGCCCTTGTATAGACCCTCTATATACTCCTTCCACCTTTCTGCTTTCCCTTCTTTGCTTAGAACTGGGTTGCCATCAAAGCTCTTGATATTCATGCAAGTGGTTCTCTTTTCTCCAAAGGTCTCTTTAATTTTCCTGTAGGCAGTATATATCTGACCCCTAGTGAGATAAGGCTCTACATCCTTACGTTTGTCCTCTAGCCATCCCTGCTTAGCCATTTTGCACTTCCTGTCGATCTCATTTTTGAGACGTTTGTATTCCTTTTTCCCTGCTTCACTTACTACATTTTTGTATTTTCTCCTTCCATCAATTAAATTCAGTATCTCTTCTGCTACCCAAGGATTTCTACTAGCCCTCGCCTTTTTACCTACGTGATCCTCTGCTGCCTTCACTGTTTCATTCCTTAAAGCTACCCATTCTTCTTCTACTGTATTTCTTTCCCCCATTCCTGTCAGTTGTTCCCTTATGCTGTCCCTGAAACTGTGTACAACCTCTGGTTCTTTCAGTTTATCCAGGTCCCATCTCCTTAAGTTCCCTCCTTTTCGCAGTTTCTTCAATTTTCGTCTACAGTTCATAACTAATAGATTGTGGTCAGAGTCCACATCTGCCCCTGGAAATGTCTTAAAATTTAAAACCTGGTTCCTAAATCTCTGTCTTACCATTATATAACCTATCTGAAACCTTTTAGTATCTCCAGGGTTCTATGTATACAACCTTCTTTCAAGATTCTTGACCCAAGTGTTAGCTATGATTAAGTGTTACTCTGTGCAAAATTCTACCAGGCGGCTTCTTCTTTCATTTCTTAGCCCCAATTCATATTCACCTACTACGTTTCCTTCTCTCCCTTTTCCTACTACCGAATTCCAGTCACCCATGACTATTAAATTTTCGTCTCCCTTCACTACCTGAATAATTTCTTTTATCTCATCATACATTTCATCAATTTCTTCTCTCATCTGCAGAGCTAGTTGGCATACAAACTTGTACTACTATAGTAGGCGTGGGCTTCGTGTCTATCTTGGCCACAACAATGCGTTCACTATGCTGTTTGTAGTAGTTTACCCGCACTCCTAGTCCGCAGCTCGTAGTCGTGCGGTAGCGTTCTCGCTTCCCACGCCCGGTTTCCCGGGTTCGATTCCCCGAGGGGTCATGGACTTTCTCTGCCTCGTGAGAACTTGGTGTTGTGTGATGTCCTTAGGTTAGTTAGTTTTAAGTAGTTCTAAGTTCTAGGGGACTGATGACCATAGATGTTAAGTCCCATAGTGCTCAGAGCCATTTGAACCGCACTCCTATTTTTTTATTCATTATTAAACCTACTCCTGCAGTACCCCTATTTGATTTTGTATTTATAACCCCGTATTCACCTGACCAAAAGTCTTGTTCCTCCTGCCATCGAACTTCACTAATTCCCACCATATCTAAATTTGACCTATCCATTTCCCTTTTTAAAGTTTCTAACCTACCTGCCCAACTAAGGGATCTGACTTTCCACGCTCCGATCCGTAGAACGCCAGTTTTCTTTCTCTTGATAACGACGTCCTCTTGAGTAGTCCCCGCCCGGAGATCCGAATGGGTGACTATTGTACCTCCGGAATATTTTACCCAAGAGGGTTAAGAGTGCTATTTCCGATAGGAACATCATTCTTATTAGAAGGAATATAACTATATTTTGCGCATGTGAAATTTTACTAAATATATTTCTGCGTTAAAACTTATAGTCATTGTTCCTGATCCCAGTGAGTAAACAAGTAGAAACATTTTCTTTCAATGAGCATAATGACTAATGCGGACTTGCAGATTGGAAATTATGGTCAGCAAGTTCTCCGTCGCATTATGGCCGACCGCAAAAATAGTTTTCCGGCACTTGTAAACGGTGAAGGTAGGTGTAAGGCACGCACAGACAATTTAAGTGTTTTACGCAACGACGATATAAAGTGAAGACTTGCCAGATTATATACCCCCCCCACATTATGCGCACACGCTGGGAAACTGCACTGTTGTAGTGATTGGAGAACAGAAATTCAGTAGACACTAACAGGATACCAAAGGGAAGTGTGCAGAAACCAGTGCCAAAACAGTGTTAAGATTCGCTAGCGAGTGTGGAAACTGAACTGTGAATGTCATCCACAGTAATCTTGAGCGTGACGGACCGCCGTAACTGCTGCTGCAGCCTGCTGCCTGCATTACGTTGAAACGCGTCGTATCACGTTTGCTGGTACGCCACGCTGGCATCGCTTGTCGATGTCAAGCAAATGAGTTAAGTCAAGAATATTTAAAGTATTAGTTAATTGCTTCAGCAGGATATTAAAATGAAATATTGATTAAGATGAATCGAAAGTTAAGATTGAACCAATCTCTGATGATGAATCCTCAAAACTCGAAATTGAAATTAACAAGGATGGTTCTGTCAAAGTAATAAATCAAAAATCTGGAGGTGATTAGTTAAAAGTAGAATCGGAGATGAAATTCAATATTACTACGAAGTGAGAACCAATTTCTGACGATGATGTAACTGAAGTTGAAATCAAAAAAGAAAAAGTAGAATTAATATAGTTTTCATATTATGAAACTGAGTTCAGTATTTCTGAAATTCAGCCAACTTATGGAATGGTAGAAACGCCTTTAAAACCGGTAATAATAATAATGGCGTGTGACGAGGGCCTCCCGTCGGGTAGACCGCTCACCTGGTGCAAGTCTTTCGATTTGACGCCACTTCGGCGACTTGCGCGTCGATGGGTATGAAATGATGATGAGTAGGACAACACAACACCCAGTCCCTGTGCGGAGAAAAACTCCGACCCAGCCGGGAATCGAACCCGGGCCCTCAGGATTGACATTCCGTCCCGCTGACCACTCAGCTACCGGGGGCGGACTTAAAGCCGGTGGAAATACCAAGTGGCAAGGTAGAGGCACCAAATTGGTTGCAGTTACCATTTTCTAAACGTTAATCACGTCAGAAAGAATTTAGGTTAGTTTCGGTGAGTGTTTAACGTCCCGTCGACAACGAGGTCATTAGAGACGGAGCGCAAGCTCGTGTTAGGGAAGGATTGGAAAGGAAATCGGCCGTGCCCTTTCAAAGGAACCATCCCGGCATTCGCCTGAAACGTTTTAGGGAAATCACGGAAAACCTAAATCAGGATGGCTGGAGACGGGATTGAACCGTCGTCCTCCCGAATGCGAGTCCAGTGTTCGGAAAGAACTAAAGGTTGTGACAAAGAACTGAACAGTGAGACTGAATCTAGTAGTAAAAAAACTAAAGGAATGAAATGACCTGAAAACTGAATAACTTAATTTATAAAATTGATTCGAACCACCATGACCTGCAAGTCAAAGTAGTTTAACAACTAACTAAATTGCATAGTATTTTCAAAACCGATATTAATGAAGTTTGTAAAGATTTCAAAAACGCAGGTGATATTATGGAACGGAGGTTGTCAGAGAGAATAGGCAATGAATCCGAACTTTGCTCTCATCGGTTTGAGAAAGTAATTATTAAAGCAAATGCCTCTCAGAAAGATATCAAGAGAGCAAAACCTGACTGTGTGAAATTATGTAAGAATGTTGATAAAAAAATTTCTGACAGTGTGGAGGCAGTAGAACTACAGGTGGAAGAACTAAATACTAATATTATCGACATAGAAAATGGGGCAAAGTCTGGTAGCTCTTGCAATACTACAGTACAGCATGTTGCTTCAGTTGATGCAGCTATTGTCAGATGTCGTCAATTTTTATGTTTTGACCCAAACAAGCAAATTCACCCATTAGAGAGTTGTGGAATTATTTTGAGGAAATTTTACGAAATGCTTGGTCACAACGTGAGAAAATTGTTTGATAAGAAGTCATTTGTCAAGAGACGCTCTGCGATGGTCATCTGACCTATATTTAAAACTCCATTTCTTAATGAATATTGGTCTCACAACAAACAAAACGATGTTTTGAGAGAATTTTGAAGTGTTAAAAAGTTTACTCCAGAACGTGAATCTGTTAAAAGCTTTTCTAGAAAGTGGGTTTCACTTTCACAGCTGACAGAAAAAATGAAACTGGAAACTAGAAGGACTAGAAAGTAAGGTGTCTTGATACTGGTAGAAAAGAAACATTCTACACATAGAGATAATGTGGGTAGATACATTGAGTATCCGGAGCGAGTGAAAAGAGTTGCTGTTGTTGAGGAGTAGCTGCAGAATAATAATAGGTGCTATAAACGTCTTACAAACAACCGAAATGATGACAGTTGGAACGCGAATGTTAGAAGTATGGAGCACCAGAATACACGACCTAATTATCATGGTCAAAGCCGTGGCGCAGGAAGATACAGATACAGATACAGATACCGAGCATTCGGAATAATTATTATGTCGAAGGCAGAAATATACATAATGTACCGTAGACACAAGACGGAGAGCAGAGTTTTATCCGATCTGATTCTGAATCGAATGGACAAAATAGGCAGTGTGTGAAAAATTAAGTCCCGCCTAGGAGGGAACTGGTGCACACCAGGCGAAAACAATAAGGTAGCCAGTAACAGAAACACAGACCACAATCTGTCAGCACACGCAAACTGATAACAGGGAAGATGAGATAGGAACAGACAGTAACAGTAATATGCTAACCCACTCTCATTATCTAGCTAACAGCATTTTAGACGAACTAACTGGGTTAAATCAGATGAGGACAAAGACGAAATATAGTCTTACATCTTCGACAACAAAGACAATCTAAAGGCTAAAGTTTCGGTAGAGGAAGTAGAGCCAGTCTTGCAAGGCTTTGAGAAGGAATTGTTAGATGAAGAGGATAGCAATAATAATGTCAGGGACGCTATTAGCTGCATTGACTTGCCACAAACTGTAAAAGCAGACGACATTATTATAGACAGCAATGTTGCGCAGCGACGCAGTTGCTCAGAGGTAGAGAGTAGCTTAGCTGATGTGTAAAAAAAGGAAGTAAAGGAAGTCGTCAAGTGTTCTGATTTAAAATTGGTGGAGGGTTTGGAAAATGCAGCTTCGGATGTAGAGGTTGATGACCCCGCGAATCTAAGTGAAAATGTATTTTCAACTGAACAAAATTGCTTTACTTTAGTATGGAAACAGAATGAAAAGGATTTATTAGAAGACTTCCATGAGGGACCTGTTCAAACTGGAATAACTAACTCTGTCATAAAAAATAACATCTCAGGAGTAACAGTGCATTGTCTTCTCGATAGTGGCAGTGAAGCAAATGCTCTGTCCCAAACAGTCTTTGATTCTATTCCAAATAATAATGAGTAAACTCTCATGAAAGTAAGTGGCTTAAGAATAATAGGTGCTACTGGGAATGTTGCTAGACCTGTACAGCATGAAGCTTTGACACCAACTGATGTAGTTAACATAATTAAGAGATCATCCTTGTTTGATCATGCTTGGTCTAAGTGTCGGCATGTTGATTGGTACAGATCTTTTAACGAAATATCAAGGAAGATTAACTTTGACCGAAACCACTTAGTACTAACTTTACCAGATTCTCGAGTGATTACGGAGCCGTTGATTGGAAATCATGTAGGCAGTAATAATGAAGCATGGGAACTGTCTATCAGAGTAATGAGGAAAAACGGATACTTACAGGGAGATACTGAATATAATGTGCAACACGCTAATGGGGAAACGAACTGCATACTGGAAGAGATAGAAGCTAAGGGACAGTCAACAAATCAAATTTCTGATAAACAGAGGGCAGAAATAAGGCAGATATTTACCCCCCTTCACTATGTATTCTCAAGTACGTCTTGTGAAGTTAAAGAAAAACTAAGAAATTTCAGTGCAAACAAAGAAGTTTATGCATGTTTATCAAGGACGATTCAGGATACTAGATCACCCTCACGCAAACACATACCGTTTGTAATACCCCAAAAGGAAAAGAGAACTTGGTCTACAAAACATTGTAGATCTGAAGCCTTTAAAAACTGACAGTAATTAGATTCTGTAGGGAGTCTGCCACTCTTTGGTAGATGCACTGTTTGGCGTTCTGTACAGCCGGATGAAATTTCATTTCTCTTTCAGGTTTCATTCTCTCCTTCTATTCCATCAATAATAAGTTCTAGAATTATACATTTTCCTATTCACACACATTTAATCAAATACAACAGTAATGATGATAATGTCTGGCAATGTTTGCCGACAAGATAAAGAATGCAACCTATAACACTAGATTGCGCACTCACGGCAGTTGCGCTTTGCCGTTTTTGGTAATTAATGGATGATCGCAGATGCGTCGGTTCTCGATTGTGTTCAGGAGACGTAAAGTTTGATTACGCGAAGGTGGTTTCGTGACTGACCTTTGACCCGGATTGCCTTCACGCAATCAGAATCTTCAATGAAAATACCTAAGGGACCTATTTGAATACTAAAAAATGGAAATGAATGCAAAACAGTGAAATTTTGTAAAAAGTTATCAGATTGGAAATTGAACACATTAATGTCCTCCCGAATACAATCGACATATCGCGATGAAGAGCGAACCTGTAACAAAGTTTACATACATTGAAATTTATGGCGAGTTTAAAAAAAAGAATAAGAAGACATTTTCTGTAAACTGAAGCATCAATATATTCTCAAAGAACAAAGGCGCTAAACAAATAGACATTAACAAATATACAACGAATACAAAACTTACATTTTTATGTTTCTCTCATACATGGAGCAGTTCAACAATCGCTGCTTTTGTCTGTCCGAGATTTCTTAAAAATTAAATGTTCTGGCGTGCGCGTAAGTACTTTTTAGCGTCACACGGTTTACCGACGCGTTTTGCTTGGTGCTTTACATGGTTTTTGACACTAAATAAAATATAACTTGTAGCGGTGCTACACAACACGTCGTAACAAGTCGGCGATCAAACATAAAAAGGTAATGAAGTCTCTAGAACATTTCTTAACAAGTGATGGATTGTTCTTTCAAATGTTTCGCAGCTTATTGCTGTCGAGCGCTGTGGCAATGATTTAAATATCTGCGCCCAGCGGGTCATAGTGTTTATTTGAAATATTTTAACGCTGGACCCTCGTTTTGGTGTAGGCGTACATTATAAAGTTTTTCGCCTCTTTACACCTGCGCTGAGATGCTTAATATCTTTACGAACTACAGCCCGATAGCTGTTCCTTTCTTTTATGATAAATATCTCATTTGCAATATATCTGAAATCCAATAATATTACATTGCCTCCCGCGCGAGGAGCGGTGACTCCGCGAGGATCATCGCGACTCACGCGTAGTCGTAACATTATTACTTTCGTGAAACATTCTAGGATTGTTCGTTGAAATTATTTACAATAACTCTCACATATGACATTAAACAAAGTAGTTGACATAAGGAATAAAACGTATATATATTCGTACACATGAAATTAACTCTGACTTGTTCACAGAGTAATTACATGACGATTGACTTGTACTCTTTCTAATGTATTATACTAAGATAACAAATGTTCCTTTTGTCAATAAGAGACAGTGAAATTAGGACAAAGGTACACATACATAGGTACGGTATGCATGGCGTAACAAATATTAAAAATAATGAAGAAATAAATTATTTGACTTCACAGGAAGTCTTGGTACTCGACGAAGATTTCTTGCGATAAACACGTAGCACTTTACTGATTTATGGCTTTCATGACCTACTCAATAAAAAAAAAATCACTACACTTGTGTAGGTATAACTTGCACTGGGAGTGGCAGAATTTCGGGTAAAAATGGTACTACTGCACATGAGTAGGGAAATTGACTGCACTTTCTCAAGGGAGGAAAATTAGGGCATCACTTTCACTGTGGTGGTTGAAGTGGTTCTCTGGACGTGATGGTCCGTTGGGAATACGTCGTGGATCAGGAAATGGAAGACTGGTTCTGCAACGTGTTGAGCCGTTTGGTGGCGGTCTCTATTTCACTTGATACATGTTCGAGTTTCCATTCATGTTCCCGCACATGAGAAATACAGAGAAAATCTATATTAGAATGTGCTTACTTACTAATAACTTAGTCTAAAGGAAATTAGATTAGGTAAGGATAACAAATTTTTTTCTCTTTTTTTACGTACATAAAGTCTCATTCCTTCATGAGTGCTTAGCTTTCGTATTGATTCAACTTTCTTGTTTTATTTTTTGTTGACATGTTGCGTCGTTAGTTGGCCTGATCTATAAATTCGGTAACAATTGTCAAAGTCGAGTTTAAGATTTTTCTGATTAGTGTCTTTATATTTCATAAAGTATAAGAGTGCTTAACTCATTGTTTTATCATAGTTTATTTTGATAGTATTTCAATCACATTTGGCGCCCGCACTCGTTGTGCAAAGTAACGTGGATTGTTGAGCGCGCAGCGTACGCAGTGTTAGGCCAGTTTGTCATAGTCACGTGATAATAACTTGACGGTTCGACAACGCTGGCTGCAGTGTTCTGCGAGAAGCAGAGAATTTAGTTACTACTAGCCGTGCTCTAAGTTTTACACACTTTCATCGACTCGGGAATACGGGAGCAGCCAGACGGCAACTTCCGCATCTGTGTCGAAGAATATTTCCGTAGAAGGGTGTACAGTACCGGTTGAGGTAAATGCAACACTTATTCACTTGCACTGTTCAGCTTTCACATCGTGGTTTCGTGGTACAAGTACTTATAACATTACTTCACACGTAGAATTCCACACGTGTCCATGGAGTTATCGCCTTTTCAGTTCACACGTTATTATTAATTCGTGTCCACATGTATTTGATCGTCTTGTTAAGGTTCACATGCTACATTTTTATACGTGTCCTTTAATTGCTTGTCTATAGTCGATACACACGCAGCAGTACATACGTGTCCATTAATTACTGGCTGCATTATTCCTACAGAGTACAGTTAACATTTGCTATATATATTATGTCTGAAAATTACTTACAAAGGAAAAATAGTCTGTGTGGCTACAAGGCCTGACGGAAAAGAAACGTGTCATTATTTAGAGTTTGTGCTTTCAAAGGAACTTTAGGTTTACACCTAGTTCGAAATCTTTTTATTCTTTTCTTTTTACAATAGTTACTCTTTTCTCAGGTTCAGCTCTTTTATTTTCTCTCTGTTAATTACGTCGTTAGTTTGAAGACATAGTCAACGTGGCTTTATTAACGTGATGAACAGTTTATGTTCAAGTTTCCACCAGGGAAATTAGGAAGCTTGGTGTTGCCTATCGTGCAATTGCACACAACAAATCTTAACTGAATTCGCGGTTCGCGGAAAATAAGCATAGCCTGTCAACAACAAAAGTGTCACGACCATCCATACGTACAGTCTGTACGTATCAAGCACTCAGTAAGCCCGTAAAATTCGCTTCTCTACTGGGTAAGGTAGGAAAGTAGGGATGCTGATTGGAGGAAAATACAATAGAATTTAATAGAGTGAAGAAATTTGAAGATACAATGTCAATGACACGTGGAATGATGAGCTTAACATAAATTATTCATTACCACCTTAGTCTTTCATGACAAATAATTAGTATAATTAAATCGATACAGTAGTTTCAGTATCGTATGATCCAGCTATCTAGACATTTCTCTATACATATCTAAAATTACTTAAAGCATGCACTAACAGTGAACAGAGTCTGTTGGCTACCTCCTGCTCTGTGTATTCGTAAAATTGGTTTCTTAAAACACTCGTCGTATCTCGAAGATATGACATAGATAATTCTAGTACTAAATTAGATTACTCGCAACTGATCTTCCTAAGTACGTCAGCTGCGCCGCGCTGTAGAAAATTTTTATGAACGCATACGGTTTTCTCCGTGCGGTAACAAAAATAATTAAGTTGCGTATTTCTTTCCTGTTACCTGGATCTTTATTGACTTAACTTGATTTTTACATACTAAGTTGCTGCCGTTGTTTGCTGCGTTTCGCAGGTGGTCTTACAGAAATTGTTATCAAACACGCCTTATTCATAACATAACATTAACCTCGTTAGAGTAAGCAACTATAATTAATTGTCATCTATGAGCAGTCATTCTGGTCCGAATGATTAATTTACCTCATTCATGAGGAAAGAGCTTTGCTATGCTTAAAACTAGTTGTATCAGGTGGCATTTAGCACGTCCTTATTGTATTATTTATTTGTCAGCTTTTTGGGTGCGGCCGTTCATGGCTCAATTAACTTAAAACTAACTTACATCTAAGACAAACCTTTCTCTCCTATAATAAATATGGTCACATAAGTTAATTCTCTTGTTAAGGCATGTATAAGTAGGCTGTTTAGGTTTTCTTATTGGTAACGCCACGTAGCGCTCTGTATGAAAATCACTGGCTGTGCTGTGTGCAGTCTGTGGCTACTTTGCATTGTTGTCTGCCATTGTAGTGTTGGGCAGCTGGATGTGAACAGCGCGTAGCGTTGCGCAGTTGGAGGTGAGCCGCCAGCAGTGGTGGATGTTTGGAGTGAGATGGCGGAGTTTTGAGAGCGGATGATCTGGACAGAGACAGTAAATTTGTAAGACTGGATGTCATGAACTGATATATATGTATTATGACTTTTGAACACTATTGAGGTAAATACATTGTTTGTTCTCTATCAAAATTTTTCATTTCCTGACTATGCCTATCAGTAGCTAGGGCCGTCAGTAGTTAAAATATTTTATTTAGCTGGCAGTATTGGCGCTCGCTGTGTTACAGTAGTTCGAGTAACGAAGATTTTTGTGAGGTAAGAATTCATGAAAGGTATTGGTTATTGTTAGTCAGGGCCATTCTTTTGTAGGGATTACCGAAAGTCAGATTGCATTGCGCTAAAATTATTGTGTGTCGCTTTAGTGAATGTCTGAGTACGTTCAGTTTTGCTCAGCTGTTTGAAAACCAAATAACGTAGCGGTTTATCAGCACAGTAATTCATTGGGACGTTACGCATGTTGACAGGGTATTAATCCTGTGCACTATTCTTAATTATGTATCCTGGTACTTCATACGTATTTATTTAGCAGCTTAACTTAGCAGGTATCTTCAAGGATTTGCTCTGTATTTCTTCAAGTCTGCATGGTGATACAACCCTTTTATTCGTCCAGATACAGGATCAGCTAATGGATAGCAACCAATGTGCGGCTTTCTTAGGATGATAAATGGTCCTTCATGTAAGTGCTGCCACTTGCGATATATATGATGAATCAAAGAAGGTTTGAAGTGGGTCTTTAATAGCACTTTTCATTTATACGATACTATAAAACTTTGCTAATGTGCTTGTCATGCGTCTTTTTTCTTAGGTTGGCATGAGTGGTTAAATATATGAGAGCCTGCCTTAGCTTGTCGGCTAATGTTACTTCAGGGTGTTGTACTTTCGGAATAGGGTCTACCCATTCATTTCTTTCTAGTCGTTTAGAAACTAGTTCAGATGGCGTGAAACCGGTTGATGCGTGAGGTAGGTTATTGACAATCTCTTCAAAGGGTGTGACGAAATCAATCCAGCGAGTCTGCTGGTTTGGAATATAAGTTCGTATGAAACGATTGAACTCTTTGAAGATTCTCTCTGTGGGATTACTCTGCGGTCTATATCGGGATATCAAAATTTGCCTGATTTTAATATATTGAAAAATCCGCCTCAGTTGCGAAAATTTTCTGGTCTTTACCCAGGTTTCGGCTAGAATAATCTAGCCTTCTTCAGAAGCATTAAATTACTATAACATGCCGGAATAAGGCACAGTCAACATTAAAAATTAAAACCTATAGTACCGTGGTACCATGTCGAATTAAAACTACTTAACTGAAGTCCAGCCCCGCCATCTCTTCACCACGCCGTCGGTTGGCAGCCGCAACTACGTTGGCACTGACCGTCGCACTCGGAATTGCTCTGAAGACATAGCAACTCGTGCGCGTGCGCATACGGAGAGTCAAAGCTGTATATCATTGGCTATCTGTATATCACGTGTTGGGAGCTGATAACCGTAATTCTAAGCGAACTAAGCATTATGTAGATGAACTCCCTATGTGTATTAACTATACGCAAATTGTATTAAATGGTAGGGAATTTACTTTATTGGGTATGTAAAGTTTAAGAATTGCCTTTACGACTTTATGCACATATGGTCATCGTGTAAAGTATCCCCACCGAACATGACTAATAGCGAGCACCTTGCTTGTCTCACTTATTTAAAACCTTATCAATATCTATAATTTAATTAGGGCGTAACTGGGCGTACAACGCCCCTGTTATCACACTTAACTACTATTGAGCGACATAGGTCAAGCATATTAATTAAAGTGTGGCGGAGGGTAAAACGTCTCCGTCATCACGCTTACGTGCTATTGACCGACATTGGTCAAGTATACTAAAATGTAATCTACGACGTACGTTAGACGGGAAATATTTTCTATAGGTGACATTGTAAGTAACGCGAAACACATGTAAAGTTATCGTTCTCATTAAAAAGGGAAATATTTAGAGCAGGTAAGAACCATGGTTATACGGCAACATATTCTACCAATAACAGCCTTAAGAAAAATCTAATCCACTCTTTAAAAATAGCTGAGGACAAACTGTCACTCTCCGGGGTACATAAAATCACATGCGGTGAGTGCCCTAGCTTTTACGTCGGCCAAACAGGGAGAGCTTTGTCAGCAGGACATAAAGAACGTATTCCAACAAGAAGTGGTGACGGCACACGGGGTTCGTTTTCCGCTGAGCACCTCGTCCAAAAGGCCCATGCACCCAACCCTCAAACTAATACTGAGATGTTGCACTGTGAGGTAAAATGAACAAGGCTAGATATTCTAGAGGAGATGCAAATTTTTAAACGCTTGCTATCCGATAAAGAAAACCTTCTGAACGATCAGCTGCTGCTGAGAAATAAAAACTTTTTCGAAGGTTTCCAATCTTTGTTACGTTTGGTTGAATTTATCCTTGTTACATCGACCACCACATTTCTCTCTTGGTCGCCGCATATCATGTTCAGACATCAAGCTTCGCGCTGCTCTTTAAATTTAAGTTTGGCCCACTACTCTTTCACGAGAGTTAGGAGGCCATTATAGTTGAATTTAAGAATTATGCAGCACATTAAAGTAAAACTTAGCTGCTTTAAATACTTCCCCTTTCAATGATAACGATGACGTTACACGCATATCGCATTACAATGTTACCTGTGGAAGATTATTCCCATCAAAGGTACATTGTAGATTATATGTTAGTACACTTGACCTATGTCGGTCAATAGCCCATAAGCGTGATGACGGAGATGTTGTACCCTCCACCACACTTTAATCAATATGCATGACCTATGTCGGTCAGTAGCATAGATGAACTTAACATTGTAGATTATATGTTAGTACACTTGACCGATGTCGGGCAATAGCACATAAGCGTGATGACGGAGATGATGTACCCTCCGCCACACTTTAATTAATATGCGTGACCTATGTCGATCAATAGCATAGATGAATTTAACAATTGTGCAGCAAAGTAAAGTAGAACTTAGCCGCTCTAAATATTTCCCCTTTTAATGAGAACGATAACTTTACACGTGTTTCGCGTTACTTAACAATGTTACCTATAGAAAATATTTCCCGTCTAACGTACATCGTAGACTATATTTTAGTATACTCGACCTATCTCGGTCAATAGCACGTAAGCGTGATGATGGAGACGTTTTACCCTCCACCACACTTTAATTAATATACTTGACCTATGTTGGTCAATAGTAGTTAAGTGTGATAACAGGGGCGTTGTACGCCCAGTTACACCCTAGTTAAATTATAGATAAAGATTATGGTTTTAAATAAGTGAGACAAGTAAGATGCTTGCTATTAGTCATGTTCGGTGAGGATACTTTACACGATGACCATATGTGCATGAAGTCGTAAAGGTAACCGTTGAACGTTATATAACCAACCAAGTAAATTCCCTGCCATTTAATACAATTTGCGTATAGCTAATATACATAGGGACTTCATCTACATAATGCTTAGTTTGCTTAGAATTACGGTTGTCAGCTCCCAACACGTGATATACAGACAGCCAATGAAATACAGCTTTGACTCTCCGTATGCGCACGCGCATGAGCTGCTATGTGCTCAGTGCAATTCCGCGTGCAACTGTCAGTGCCAACGTAGTTGCCTCTGCCAACCGACCACGTGGTGAAGTGATGCCTGGGCTGGACATCAGTTAAGTAGCTTTAATTCGACATCGTACCACGGTACTATAGGTTTTAATTTTTAATGTTGACTGTCCCTTACTCTGGCATGTTATAGTAGTTTTATGCTTCTTAAGAAGGCTAGATTATTCTAGCCGAAACTTGGGTAAAGAGCAGAAAATTTTCGCAACTGTGGCGGATTTTTCAATATATTAGTTTATCACAGTTGCTGACAGGGTTGCAACATGCTAGAAATTCTTGCCTGATGTTGTTTGTTGCAAGAAAATTACTCCAACGTTTCCCTATAAAAGTTGATTTGCCATCGGATAACATGGCTTCAGGTTTGCCAAAGCGAGGAAAATAGTCCTTTCCAATTCGTCTGGTCAGTGGAAGTGCGTTAGATGATTTCATTGCATAGAGTCTTACATGCTTGGTAAAAACATCTAACAATACGACCAGATCTTTCACACGACCTCTTCCCAGAGGAAGCGGACCTACATAATCTAAATTGACGATTTGGTTTGGCCTTTCTGTACGTATCGGGTTTAAAGATAAGGCATTTGATAGGTTGAAAGGTTTCGCCATTTGACAAATGGAGCAATTTCTTAACAGCTTGTGAACTTTCTTGTGAAGATTAGATACGTAACAATATGCTGAAATTTTGCGTTAACATTTCTCCGGGCCATAATGACCCAGGAAAGGCGAGTGTACCAGATGAGATGTTCAACATAATCTTTAAGAATACAGACACACCACCTCCCTGTCATAGGAGAAGTTCGATGGAAGAAGACTTCATTGTGTATTTTATAAAATTTCGACAACAAGTGATCGGGACTATTTTGACGAAGATGTTTAATTTTTAACCAATTGCGATCTGTGTCTTGAAGAGTGTTCATTTGTCGGCAAAGACGAAAAAAGTAACTTCGATGCAGAGGATCCTTCATGGGAAGTATCTTGTGATTAGAAATCTGTTCCTTTAATTCAGTAGGCTCCGGCAATCCTTCCGGCATACGTGGCAATGCATCAGCAATAATGTTATTCTTGCCTTTTACGTTAATAATTTCAAAATCATACTCTTGTAAAAACAGGCACCATCGGGTAAGCCTAGGATAATGAAGTTTGCAAGAGAGTAAAAAGCTTAGTGCTTGATGATCTGAGTATACCTTGATTTTACGTCCATAAATATAGTAATTAAAACGATGAAAAGCCCACACAAGAGCTAATCCTTCTAATTCAGTTACCGAATATGGTCCCTCATACTCGGTTAGGACTCGACTGGCAAAACTGATTATTTTGATGTCATCCTGGCCACCAGGTTTTTCTATTTGAAACAAACAGGACCCTAATCTTTGAAATGATGCATCGCAAGAAATGCAGAAATCTAAATTCATGTTCGGATTATTTAAAATGTTACTCTTTAGGAGAGATTCTTTGATTTTCTGGAAGGCATTTGGACATTCGGAAGTCCACATCCAATGGACGTTTTTCTTGAGTAAATTCAACAAAGGTGGATGGTTAATTGATTGATCTGGAATGAAGCGACGAAAGAATGAGGTTAATCCGATGAAACCTTTTAATTGCCATTTAGTGCAGGGTACAGGACATTTTTTTATAGCTGTTAACTTGCTGGGTTCAGGAGAGATTCCTTCCGAAAAAATTATATGTCCTAAAAACTTTACTTCTCTCTTGGCGAATTTGGATTTTTGCAAATTGGCGGTAACTCAGAAATCAGAGAATCTTTGAAAGATCTGTTGTAGAAGATTTAAATGTTCTTCCCAGGATGCCGTAGAAATCAGTAAATCATCAGCGTACACGGTTATTTGGTCAAGTAACTCCGGACCTAGCACATGATCAAGTGCTGCAATGAAAACACCAGAACTAATGTTAAGACTAAAAGGTACCACTCGAAAATGATAACAGCGACCAACAAAGATGAACGCTGTGTAGTTCCTGGATGATGATGACAGTAGCGTTCTCGCTTCCCACGCCCGGGTTCCCGGGTTCGATTCCCCGCGGGGTCAGGTATTTTCTCTGCCTCGTGATAACTGGGTGTTGTGTGATGTCCTTAGGTTAGTTAGGTTTAAGTAGTTCTAAGTTCTAGGGGACTGATGACCTCAGATGTTAAGTCCCATAGTGCTCAGAGCCATTTGAACCATTTTTTGATGATGACAGTTTCACCTGTCAATAGCCACTGCGGAGGTCAACGGAGCATAGAAATTTCTCACCATGGAATCTTTGTAATTGTTCCTCCAGGGCTTCAAGTCATACTGGTATCATGATTTTATTGATATTCCTCGCTTCCAAGACAAGTCTGACGCTTCCATCGTGTCTGAAAATAGACAACAAATGACTACTGTACGGAGAGTCGGATGGTTCTATTATTTTCCATTTAAGCATTTTACGAATTTCTTTTTCGACTGCTTCCTTACGGGCCTGCGGAACAGAATAGGTTGTTTTACAAAATGTATCATGGGGTTTCACCTTCATGTCAAATTCATAGTTAGCTATGATACCTGGTTTTCGGAAAAAATGTTCACAAATTTTGATAGTAAATCATACAGTTCATGTTTTTGTAGGTCGTTGAGTCCGTTTGTTTCCGAAGTTTTCGTGCGTAGCTCGTCTGCAGTTGGTAACAAGTCAGGGTCATTGTTGACGTCGCTAGACTCGTGAATCGCACGACAGTAATGTTGCCTGTCAGAGAGCCTGCGTATTTTCACTTTGCGCTCAATGTTGGTTATCCTAACTTTTGTTCTCGTTAGATGTATGACTAATGTTCTATCGTTGAGTCTTAGGGTACATTTACCTTCAGCTAGATCGATAATGGCACGATTTTTTCTTAGAAAGTCCATTCTTAGCAAGCATGGAACAGACAAGTTCTTAACTACTAAAAATGTGCACTGTATACAGTCGGATTCAAATTGTATAGGTGCTTGTACTTGCAGGCTAACCTCCTGTACCAGGGAGCCCACTACTCGGGATACAGTCCATCCTTGTACAGGGAGTGAAGAAATTTTTGTTACAGATTACACGTTTTTGTATACACGCATAGACAAAGCATTGACGTATGCACCTGTGTCGATAATGGTAGTTGTAGTTATATCAGAGATGTGAATCAGAGTTGACGCCTGGACTTGGTTCTCCCACAGGTCGTCGATGTCGTATGTGTCCTTTTCGTCTAATAGGTCGTTCCGTAAGTCGCTGTCTTCTTCGTATCTAATTACGTTGATATGTCCTTTAATGAAATTGCCCCCCAAATGTTCCGCAGCTTCTCCGTGGAGGCATAAAGAAGCTGCTACTGGTTTTCCATCTTGGGTGGAAATGAACTTTCAGTTATTTTTAACTGATTAGTATTATGTGCCATATTTGTCTGGAAATAGTCACTTAAATGCGGGACATTTGGCAATGCGTCTGTTGCTTGATTCGCCTGTGTGCAGAAAATGGTCGAGCTTCCTTGGTTATTGTAACTGGCGGTGTTCGGAAAAGCATGTGACGGATTGTTTTGATTATTGTTCCTCGTCTGTTGATTAGGTTGGTGAGGAAATGTCGCATTTTGAGGTTGTGAAAAATTCATTTAATGTGAGGGAGTGAAGTTACTTTGCTGATTAAACTGTTGTGGCCTGTTATAATTGTTCCATTTCCTTCCCCCGTGGCGATTGCCATTGTGTTTCCTGTTGTTCTGATACTGGTAATTACCGTTGTGATTTAACGGTGAATTACCGTCCTGTCGCTGTGTGTTTTGATAAATCGGATTGTATCTATTTTGATTTGGGTATTTGGCATATGGTTTATCGTTGCAGCGATTGATATTGTTATGATTACTGTAAGGCTGCACGTTTGGTGGTCCGGTGTTATGTTGGTATGACATTCCGTTGACACTGCTTTGACATGCTGTCGCGGAGCGGGCGGTCCATTATTGTAGTTACTCCGCGCACGCGCACTCCCGTCCTCATATATCATACCCAAGTTGTCAAGAACGGAAAGGAAAGCTTATTGGTCATCTTCGCTTACATTGACTTACTTTTCCCTTAGGGAAACTGAAGTTTTGACTTTAAGATCATGATGACACCTTTGGCTGAAATTGGCGTGTCCCAATACTGAATTTTACGTAGGTATTTTTCGAAATAACGCCTCAGACCTTCTCCTTTGTGGTTGAAAGGTTCGGCATTATAGACCTCTTTTCCCAGTATTTGTTGAATACCCGAACTCCAGAAATTATTCAAAAAATGTCTTTCGAAATCTGCATAGGTGCGACATTTGTCTATTATTTCTGTACCCCAGATTGATCTTTTTCCGTGTACATACCCTAATGTGAACTGTATTCGCTGTTTGTCATTCCATGATTCGGGAAAGGCACCTGAGAATGATTTTAGAAATACCATGGGATGTATATTCCGTTTTTCAGGTATAAATGGCTGGAAAACTCTGTTTCAAAACACTCTCATCTCGCATTAGTTCGACAAGTGTCAGCTGATCAGTGTGACTACGTGACGTTGAAGTTTTGTCACGCATATTATTTGCCGTTAGTGAGAATTGCACATGATGTACGGAATTTTGCCGAGAATCTGGTTCTGGCGGGAGCGAATAGTCGCTTTGGTTATCGCCTTGGAATTCCATAACTTGTTTCATAAGCTGATCGATGTCATTGGTCAGCTGTTGTTCCCATTCCGGAAGATGATGGATGAATGCTCGTCTGATTTCGCCTTGTTCAATGGTAAGAGTGTCACCAGAAGTTCCGGGAGCAGTCAAAATTTCTACTGTTGGCAGATTTAACTGCTCCTTTCAGCTCGGATTGTACCTTACTCTCTATGTACTGTTCTTTAGATTGTATCCACTCTTGGAATTCCCTTAAAGTGTAGTGCTCATGCCTGTGGTGACATCTTCGATCCTTTTGTCAATACTGACATCTGATATACACTGGGCAAGGTTTTCAACTCGTTCGCCAATGTTAGTGACACCTTCTGTCAGTTAACTTACTCTCTTTGAAATATCGCTGTGTGCTTCAAAGAGTGACCCATAGTTGATTTACATACGTCTACCTGGGTCTGCAAATCCAGTAACATTCTACCAATGTTGGCATCGGCGGATGCCACCATGGAAAGACCACTGTTAATTTTCGCATTCACGCTTGCGCTAAGCTCGCTTGCGTACGCAGGGGTAATGGCTTTAATTTTCTCTTCCATGGTGTCATTCGAACTTTTGATTCGGGCTTGGATGTCGGTAATAACGGAATTTATGTCAGTCATGAGCACTTGAGTACCTTCTATTCTCAATTCTAAATTGTTTAATTTGGTGTCAACTGTCCTGTTTTGCTTCTGCAACCTGGCATCGACATCCGCTATTTGACCTCCAAGCTTACCCACGTGAGCCTCAAGATTGTCACTTTTGTTCGCTAACTGTCCCATTCGAGTGTCAAGGTTACTCATGTATGTTTCAAGACTCGGTTTCATGTCAGCGAACAATTTTAACACATCTGTTAGCGAGCATTCACGCAATTGCGGCGCGGTCTGTGGCGGCGACACTTCGTGTACCACTTCACCGTCCGTTAGAGTATCAGTACGAGATTCAGGTTTGTTTACACCCGTGCGCGATCTAATTTCTCTGTGTTGCTCATCTGCCATCTTGTATTTAGCGCAGTTACACCACACGAGACAGAGAAGATATTTTATGATTATGATTTTCTCTTGTCAGGCGCGCCGAAGTTTTCGCGTCCTGATTTCTCAGAAATTGCTTCCACGTAGTGAACAGTTGAAACTCTAACACACGAAGATGCCAATATGGCAACCGGAGAGACAAAATAAATGAAAAGATCTTATGCAGCACTGAAACTGGTGCAGATACTAGCCATTATGATTCATCAAAGTTTACAACAATGAGAATTTTTCCAAAATTATTTCTAACTATTTTAAGCGAAATGATGTGAAAGAGACTGTTCTAACTGGAAAAACGAAACGGGAATTTGGAATTTAGAGAGCGAAAGGAAAAGGAATAAAGCGTTGAGAACGAATTCTCATTAGCCGATTGAATACTTAGTACACAAAGATTCAAACATAATGAAAAGTCGTACTCACTTTCGTTGTCTTGAGCCTACAATTTACGGCTGATGTGATTTCGTACTGCGATTTTTTTTTCTTTTACTGATTTTTCTGCGACTTGCGTGAAAAATAAAAAGAACAGATTAGTTTTTAGTCAAGTCCCTGTTCGGTTGCCACTTCTAGTGTTATAGATTTTGCTATTCGCACATATGTAATAAAATTTAACAGTAATGATGATAATGTCTGGCAGTGTTTGCCGACAAGATAAAGAATGCAACCTATAACACTAGATTGCTTACTCACGGCAGTTCTGCTTTGCCGTTTTTGGTACGACTTGGAAAGAGAGAGAAATTAATGAATGATCGCCGATGCGTCGGTTCTCGATTGTGTTCAGGAGACGTAAGGTTTGATTACGCGAAGGTGGTTTCGTGGCTGACCTTTGACCAGGATTGCCTTTACGCAATCAGAATCTTCGATGAAAATACCTAAAGGACCTATTTGAATAATAAAAAAATGGAAATGAATACAAAACAGTGAAATTTTGTAAATAGTTATCAGATTGGAAATTGAACACATTAATGTCCTCCCGAATACAATCGACATATCGCGAAGAACAGCGAACCTGTAACAAAGCTTACATATATTGAAAAATTATGGCGAGTTTAAAGAAAAGAATAAGCAGAGATTTTCTGTAAAATGAAGCATCAATATATTCTCAAAGAACAAAGGCGTTAAACTGATAGACATTAACAAATATACAACGTAAACAAAACTTCCATTTTTATATTTCTCTCATACATGGAGCAGTTGAACAATCGCTGCTTTTGTCTGTCCGAGATTTCTTAAAAATTAAATGTTCTGGCGTGCGCGTAAGTACTTTTTAGCGTCACACGGTTTACCGAAGCGTTTTGCTTGGTGATTTGCATGGTTTTTGACACCAAATAAAATATAACTTGTAGCGGTGCTACACAACACGTCTTAACAAGTCGGCGACCAAACGTAAAACGGTAATGAAGTCTCTGGAACATTTCTTAACAAATAATGAATTGTTCTTTCAAATGTTTCGCAGCTTATTGCTATCGAGTGCTGTGGCAATGATTTAAATGTCTGCGCCCAGCGGGTTATAGTGTTTATTTGAAATATTTTAACGCTGCACGCGCGTTTTGGTATAGGCCCACATTATAAAGTATTTCGCCTCTTTACACATGCTCTGAGATGCTTAAAATCTTTACGAACTACAGCCCGATAGCTGTTCCTTTCTTTTATGACAAATATCTCATTTGCAAAGTATCTGAAATCCAATAATAGTACAAAGTAAAGAATATATACCTTCATGTTGTACATGTGCTATTACTTTGCAATAACGTCCTACGTAATAAGAATGATTCCCAGAAATGACTACAGCCAAATGATGACTTATAAGAGAATATGAGATGTAGTTTGCAGCAGTAAATTCTAAATGTTGAAATAACAGTGGGCTACTATCAGCACCAATGATAAAAAATAATATCTAAAGTTAGCAAACAATAAATATGTTCCTCAAAAAGATTAGTAATAGCAAAATACAGCTACTTTGCGTTAAGAGAAGTAACTGAAGCTGAAAATTCCTAAAATGTGAAAGAGTAAACTCTTCATAAATTAATAATTTTCACATTGGGAGTAAGGTTGTCTGAAGGTAAAAGAGAGACATAAATTGGAGGCAACAGAGGCAATCCTAAACGTTTTATTATTAATTAAAGGAGATGTGTGGAAGTGGTGTGACGATCACACTAAAAATAAATGTAAATAATGAGGCCGGTGGCTGACGAAGGTAAAAGGCAGAAAGAAGCGTCGAAATATGTAGGAAAGTTAAATATGTGGATAAATGAAAACAGGGAGAAATTGGAGAAATGAAATCAGTAGGCTAATGTATATGTGACAAAACGGTGGAAAATTGGTGTGTGATTCCCTCACGTCTCGTAAAACGGTTGAGAAACGAGTTATTTTGCTTAAGGCAGACGGTCATTTAACAGATAAATATTGACACATACAAACAACAATAAAGATAAATGAATGTGTTAAAGCCGGCCGAAGTGGCCGTGCGGTTAAAGGCGCTGCAGTCTGGAACCGCAAGACCGCTACGGTCGCAGGTTCGAATCCTGCCTCGGGCATGGATGTTTGTGATGTCCTTAGGTTAGTTAGGTTTAACTAGTTCTAAGTTCTAGGGGACTAATGACCTCAGCAGTTGAGTCCCATAGTACTCAGAGCCATTTGAACCACTTTTTTGAATGTGTTAAGAAGTGCAGTTTGTAGAGTATTGGTATGTTACAATAAAAAGTGCTTTTTAATGGTGTGTGTAACAAAGCAAAATAACTGCCGTCGCACAAAGGACTTCTTTAGCATACTAATCTATACGATAACTGAGCCATATGAAGATAGAACTTACAAAGGTTACTGGGTTTTCTAAGTAAAGCAACATGTAAAGTATTGAAGCAAATTCCAGACTAGCCCAAAATGTGACTATTTAAGAACCTACGTTGACTTACAGAGAATCACAGCTATGGTTTACAGATAAAAAGAAATTGCAAAGTTAGTGACTCAAGCTTAATAATGATGTAACTTGTAAAAATGAATCAGAGTAGCGTCACGATTTTGTGAAGTGACATATTGCCAATAATCATTTGGAAAAAGTTAATAATATTTTGCCAAAAAATAAATTTAAAAAAAAAAATTCTTTCTGATAACTTCTCAATGAGTTACTTCGATTAGAGAAGGAAAATAGAATACAGAACGTGTTTTGTTCTCCCTTAGATGTACGTTGAGAAGACAAGCTTAGGCTATGTTATCTGTTTCTCAGGGGCATGGAGGCTGCATGAAAGGCAGCTACAAGCTGTATTGGAGGACAAAGCTAGATGGACACCAATGACAGTGTCTCCCTCCCTTTTCCTTTTTGTAACAGAGAATCGTGAAGGACGCCATATATAGTGACTCACCACCCTCTACATTAAACGTTTCAGCGAAAGTGGTTCGCAAGGGGACGCACCACAGTACCTTCGATTGTGATTAAATGAGAGATTACTGAAAAGCGAAATATTTTTGTATGTTTCTCTTTTCAGGTAAAGACTGAAAATTCTAAATCACAAAATTAATTTTGTAATAACTGAAAATTGCATTTCATTTCCTATGTTATTTTATGTTCATGATTTGTAAAAATCGACTGTTTTATGTTTTCTGAACAGAATTAAATTTCGTTCAAAAATATTTTTCTTTCACAAAAGTAAATTGGGAGTGATATAGCGAAACATATCGTTGTAAAAGACACAGAGGCGAGCGAGTGTGCCGTGGTCTACCACTGTTCCCAACTACTTGCGCCACATTGTCATAGCATGCCTGTGCTTAACATACAAAGGACTGCATCATAATCTAAGAATGAAATTAAATATTGAAATAACTCTTCCAAACTTTGTCAGTGTGTGATTCAGTATATTAATGTCAACATTGTGATGTGTCTGTATGATCAAATTAATATGTTTTACTAAATACAATCATTTAAGAAAAAGTAAGTGACCCTAGATAATGAAGCAAGATATCTAAAAATGTTCAGAATGTGCAAATTTATGTCAAAATTTAAAGTTACGAGTCAACTTGAGCAGAGCAGTATTTTGGTCAAAATCGGCGTTTCAATGAAAAATTGAAGGCACTAAATATTAGACTCAGAAAGATGAAGACCGTACGTAACCTCCGTTACATGTAATACCCTAACATTTGTGACACAAATGAGCTACCTGTATTGGTTTTCAAGTTATTTACTAAAAACCAAATTTGGACTGTAAGATTCCTTGTTCATAATAGATTAAGTATCATTTGTATTTTTTATAGAAAATTCTAATTACAGCCCTTGATTACACTGATGAAATAATACAGCTGTACCAAGTTTCAGGACATTATTATGAATAACAATCATTACAAGTAATCCTCAACAGGCAGTTCAGAGGTCATGTTCTACTGTCAGTTTCATTCTACAAATTCTACATGGCAAAGTATAAATGTAGTAGAACTAAAACTTTTTCAGTAACTAGAGCAAAATTAACTCTAATTATCTAAAAATTAAGATGAGTGTAAACTCTTAAACGACAGAAATATTAATTAATGTATGTCTGAGAAAGAGACAATTTAGATGTGCTACCTATGCCTTGAGCGGTTGATAGCAGATGTTCCGTTCGGCGGTCCGCTGCGCCTATATAGGCTATTTATAAATACAGCCAGCGAGGCAGTAAGAAGAGGCACTTCGCAACAAGATATCAATCTGTCCTCGTCAGTCAAACGCCAGCTTGAGCTGTGCCTCAGATGACGTCGGAACTAAGCACCTCCCAAGAGCGTTTTCGGTAAAAGTACGAAGTGAAATCACGAGAACTGAACACCGTCCTGGACCGCTTAGATTTCATGGACGTAGCTGTTTATGTGCCGCCCGTAATGTTGACAAAACCACACGGTAAGTGGCGAAATTATTTTCTACTTTCAAGGCGAGCAATTAACATACGGTGATTAGAAGTCAGGGCGATAGACCATTTTACCTGATACTTCCTCTAGAGGTCACCTCTGAACTGCTAATAGTGCAGTTTCCGTCGGAGGTTCGAGTCCTCCCTCGGGAATGGGTGTGTGTGTTGTTCTTCGCATAAGTCAGTTTAAGTAGTGTGTAAGTCTAGGGACCGATGACCTCGGCAGTTTCGTCCCATATGAATTCACACACATTTGAACTGTGCAGTTACGGATAGGGACAATATTATTAGTAGCAGGAATATTATTATATTTTACCCATGTGAAATTTTTCTGAATATATTTCTGAGTTAAAATTCAAAACTTTTATTTATAGTAGTTGTTACTGGTCGCAGTGAATAAATAACAAGTAAATACATTTTCTTTCAGTGAGCACAATGAGTAGTGTGGATTTGCCGACTGGAAATTATAGTCAGTACGTTCTCTATCATTTTCTGGCTCACCGCAAAAATAGATTTCAGGCTCTTGTAAACAGCAAGGGTAAGTGGAAAACACACGCAAACTATTTAAAAGTGTCGTACATAACAACGAAACGAAAGTAAAGATCAGATTTATTATTTACCCGCAGCCCCACAATGTGAGGCGAGAACACAACAGGAGGAGCTATGGCGTTTAGATATAAAAGCTCTTCAACGGGCTGTGAGGAACTGCAAGATTCACAAGCCACCGGGCTTTGGATCAATATCTCTCAAGCTGATGAAATCTGGGACACTGAAGTTGTTCGAGATGCTACGAAAATAGGAAAAGCATATGATAACGTACCCATGAAGAAACTATGGGAAAATTGGAAGGAGATAGATTTGGATAAAAGATTGCTAAGGGCTGTTATGAAATTATATGAAAATAACAAAGCGAGAACAAGTATTGGGAACAATTGGACAGACGAATTCGAGCTGAATAAGGATCTGCAGCAGGCATGAGGGCTTAACCTGTATTTGGCAGAAATGCTGTAGACATGGCATAGAAAATGCCAGTTTGTGGGAGTAACAGTAGAGGAGAGCAAGATGTTCAGCCTGTATTTTGCTGAAAACCAGATTTTATTAGCAAAAGATGAAGATGGTTTAAACGATAAACGATAAGAAAGCCTAAAGAGAGGGATAAAATATGAAAGACTATGAGTACGTGGCTTTTGGAACGGGAAAAACAAATAATTTGGAAGTACCTGGAAAAGTAATTGTAGGTGTGGCAAAGGTAAAATACCTTGCGTATTGTTTAATAAACAGGGAACAATCAATTACTTGTACGATTAATAAAGATCGAGCTGTAACAACAGCCGTGAATTCTGTTATGTGAAACAAAAAGATAAGAAGAAAAACGAAGAAGAGGCTGTGTAAGACTATAGAGCAGAACGTAGTTTTGTACGGAGCAGAAGCCTGAGAGGTTAGAACAAAATATATAAATAAACTGCTTCCCACTGAGATGAATTACATAAGACTATGCATAAGCTGTGCTAGAATGGATAAGATAAAAAGTCACACAGTCCGACAAAGGGTGAAAATGGATAGGGATATCTGTGACAATGTACAACAAAATCCACTGGTGTGGTTTGATCATATGAGTAAGATGAATGAAGACAGGATATCAGATGGGATACTAATATAGATACCGAGTGAGGTGGCGCAGTGGTAGCACACTGGACTCGCATTCGGGAGGACGACGGTTCAATCCTGCGTCCGGCCATCCTGATTTAGGTTTTCCGTGATTTCCCTAAATCGCTCCAGGCAAATGCTGGGATGGTTCCTTTCAAAGGGCACGGCCGACTTCCTTCCCTAATCCGATGAGACCGATGACCTCGTTGTTTGGTCTCTTTCCCCAAAAACAACCCCAAACCCAAACTAATGTAGATACCATCCCGACGAAAGAAAAGGGATCGCTCAGCGACGCAAAATTATGTGGCAGAGACAATGGAAGCAATGACTATGATCACTGAGGTCAGTCAAGACAGAAGAAGAGGGGGACTGAATCGCAGAAGCGTCACCAGCTGCCCGCAGCTCGTGGTCGTGTGGTAGCGTTCTCGCTTCCCACGCCCGGGTTCCCGGGTTCGATTCCCGGCGGGGTCAGGGCTTTCTCTGCCTCGTAATGGCTGGGTGTTGTGTGATGTCCTTAGGTTAGTTAGGTTTAAGTAGTTCTAAGTTCTAGGGGACTGATGACCATAGATGTTAAGTCCCATAGTGCTCAGAGCCATTTGAACCATTTGTCACCAGCCGTAGATATTCCGGAAGAATCTCTGCCCAAAATCTTTCTACATCTTTTTACCAAGGGAGGAAGAGCGGTGGTAAGACGCAGAACTCACATTCTGGAGGATGTTGGTTTAGATTTCCTTCCGCCAGTCCAGATTCAGGTTACGGGTTTCGGGACTGCTTTGTGACTAAATTCAGGACTTCCTGACAGATAAAACTCTACACATCGAGCCGGCCGAAGTGGCCGTGCGGTTAAAGGCGCTGCAGTCTGGAACCGCAAGACCGCTATGGTCTCAGGTTCGAATCCTGCCTCGGACATCGATGTTTGTGATGTCCTTAGGTTAGTTAGGTTTAACTAATTTTAAGTTCTAGGGCACTAATGACCTCAGCAGTTGAGTCCCATGGTGCTCAGAGCCATTTTTCTACACATCAACGGAGCTAAACCGCCACATTGTAGGGAAGCAGCCAACTCACGCCATATAAAATTCATATGCTTTCCATTGTGTGCCAGTCTAGTCCGCTGTAACTAGCTATGACGTCACGAATGTTGCGCAATACCTTATAAATAAACTAAATAATCTGAAAAGTTGATAGCATGTCAGAAATGATGCTAAAATGATACTGTGTTAAGTTTCAGTTTGGTAACATTAACAGTTTTTCGAAATTCGGACGTTTCACGTAAAAATCATGGGTGCAACAGAAAGGAGCTAGAAACTTCAAAATTTATAGTTGGATTCCTTTTTCATTGTATTTAATGGAAACAGCATGCTGGATCTCATAAAGTAATATTTTGGTTGAAATTCATGATTTTCTGTTTTTGTGTCCTAAATGTACAGAAGCAAGATAGATTAAGTAAGTGATTAGATAAAGCTAGGATGTTTAGATTTAGGTAGAATGGAAATACGCTATACAACAAAGATGTGAGAAGTTTCCAAAAGGTAGCTATAAAACTATAGCTGTAGCGTCTCTCCAAAGGGCAAGTTCAGAGCTCATCTATTGCGTGCAGTACTACTAAAATAATTATCTCGCCAAAAGTATTTAACCTAGCCACATTAGAATTTTATTATACATATTTACCTGTGTACTGATTGCACAATTAAATCTATAACTTCATTGACCTTCAGCGAATATATATAAGAGCATGCGAGCTAGAATAAGGCCCCAGTTCACTTCTAGATTCGTATCAGCGTGCACTCCGTGTCGGAAGCCGCGTCGCGGCTGTGCACTTGCAAGGAACAGCCTTGGATGCCGTATTCCGTAACTCGATATGCACTTAACAATGAGTCGCATTGGGGTAAAGTATTAATTGCAGAACGACTTAAGTCATTTATTCTCAGTTTGCGTATGTCGTATTTTCACGTGTCGCCGCAGGGCAGACTTTCTACCATTACTAGCGTGGCGTTTGATGAGTATTACCATCAAATTTTGGTGAGCATTCAGTTTGAACATTTACATCGATAATGATTATTGAACAGCTACCTTATCTAGAGATAATAGGATCCACACAATAGACTCTTAACAGCTCTGATAGTACAACAGCTGATATGGGTAATCATTGGTCTGGAATTTTACGCTTTGTAGCTTTCAGAATATAGTGATAATTGTTATAGTAAACTGCATTTTCTGTGAATCCCAGACATCATCCTAAATCCTCAGAGTAATGAACTTCAGCCTAAATCCTCAGAGTAATGAACTTCAATAATCAATAACTTTTCTTCTCCATCAGAGTGGGCACAGTGAACTTTAATTGCAGGCATCACGTTTTTGCTAATCACTTTCTGGTTGCCAACATTGTAGTTGGAGAGCCTGTGTTGAGAACGGCAATACAAAAGAAACAAATAACAGAAGTAATTTATTTCCACCCGCCGCCACACAACACGTAAAAGTAACATCGGGAGCATCACAAGGGAGTGCTACAGCGACATTCCTATAGGTGACGGCGAGATGCTGCTCGTGGACGAGATGTGAAAGTCCCATGGCAATAATGTTGAAGCGAAATGCTTGAAGACGTAGAGAGTATCCACAGATGGTGCAGGGACTGGCAGTAGGCCCACAAAAAAAAATGTTACGTAGTAGGTGACTAATGTTTTGACCGGCGCCTTTTGACGTATATGCAGAAGGAAATGGAGGAATTTGTCAGCAGCGAAGAGTATTAGATGCACGTGACAGGAACTTGACATTTATACAGGGTGGTCCATTGAAAGCAACAGGGCCAAATATCTCACGAAATAAGCATCAAACGAAAAAACTACAAAGAACGAAACTCGTCTAGGTTGCATGGCGGCTTAAATAAATATAATGCAAATAATTTTAATTTTTTAGATTTAGTAGCTGTCCGGTTACGCTGTCTCGTAACCGGTTGGCCCTGACTAGTATTAGTACGCAATCTGACTGCATAGAATAACAACAAAGAATGAAAGGAAATTTCCGTTACCACAATTAATTAATTAAATCCCCAGCAACGATATAAGCTACGAAACAAAAACTACGGAACAACAAAGCACAAGTGTAACTGTTCTGTGTGTGGAAGTGTGATTCAACGTACACATCTGGCACGGTTCTTCCTCAATAAGACAAGATATTTTAAATACCATTTACACTGAATTAATTAAATAAAACTAAAATACTATAATTGCACATAGAAACCCGAATTACAGTCTAATACATGAACACAAGCCAGATGCTTTGTTGACTGAACCTGTGACCAAGAGGCATTGTTAGTTAGGAAATTTAAAAAAAAAATAAAAAATGTTTTTTACCTTCATATATATTGATTAAAAATACACTCTGATCATTACAACATCTCCATTCGAACAACATCTCCTGTCTAGCCCATCAAAACAACTGCACACGACATGGCCTCAAATAGTACAGCTATCAACATCCTCTCAGCAAGCACTGCCCATGGGAACTTCTCAACAAGCACTGCCAGTGGAGGCGGCGGAATAAAACTCTTTGGCGCAATCTCTGGCGCTGTGACTCAGTGTAGCCATCTTTCATATGCCCCTCCTCGACGGGCTAGAATTTGATGGTATTTTTGCCAGCATTGGTGGTGAAAATACCACCAAATTCGTCAAAAAAATACAGACAAAAATAAAAGATAATAATATTAATAAGTAAATATCATATAACTAGATAAATTTTGGCTTTGCACTGACCCTTCAATAACCTAATATATAAAATACAGTAAGGAATATAAATGCTTGCATACATGTGATTTTACATAATAGTTTACACAAGTATCATTCAATCAATGGCACCTGCAATGACAAATAGGTGTAGGTAAGAGTCTCGTAACATTTCACAAACAGTAAATATACAAAAAATCAGTTTATACAAATATTCACATAAAATCTTGTCAATAGTTCAATAAACAAGTAGTACTCCTCAGAGTAGTTAACAGTTCCAACAGTTGCACCCAGCAATGGCCAACAGGTGCAAATAGCAGTCCCATAACTTTTCATCAGCAGTAATTAAACAGCTCCAACAGTGGCACCCAAAAATGGCAAGCAGGCGCAGACACCAAAACGTGACATCATTTCAGTAGAAGCAGTTCCATCAGTGGCACCCGGCAATGTTGAACAGGTGCAGACACCAACAAGTGACATCATGTCAGTAGAAGCAGTTCCATCAGTGGCACCCAGCAATGTTGAACAGGTGCAGACACCAACAAGTGACATCATTTCAGTAGAAGCAATTCCATCAGCGGCACCCAGCAATGTTGAACAGGTGCAGGCACCAACAAGTGACATTATTTCAGTAGAAGCAGTTCCATCAGTGGTACCCAGTAATGTTGACAGGTGCAGACATCAACAAGTGACATTATGTCAGTAGAAGCAGTTCCATCAGTGGTACCCAGCAATGTTGAACAGGTGCAGACAGCAACAAGTGATATTATTTCAGTAGAATCAGTTCCATCCGTGGCACCCAGTAATGTTGAACAGGTGCAGACAGCAACAAGTAACATTATCTCAGTAGAAGCAGTTCCATCAGTGGCACCCAGTAATGTTGAACAGGTACAGACAGCAACAAGTAACATCTCATCACTGGTTGAGCAGTTCCAACAGTGGCACACAGCAATGTTGAGCAAGTGCAGGTAACAGTCCATAATATTCACTATCACTAATCAGACAGATCATCAGAGTTCGTCAGCAGAAATTAAACATTTCTAAGTGGCATCCACCAATGTTAATACATGTAAGCACGAACAACAGTTTGCATGCACACACAATTGCTTTTACAAAATTATTATCAATGCTCTTACACTAAACATACAAATTATAATAAACACACAAATGATATCAGATAATTGTCATATTAAATATTACAAATACACAAATATCAGTAAACCTATAATATTCGTGGGTGTCAGTGCAAGCCACTACAAACAAGTAAAATAATATTTAGGAGATAGGTCAGTACCAATTATTAGGGATTAGGAAAGGAAAACACACAAAACACACTCACTCATCTTTCATCCACATTCAAGCACTACTGTGTAATTGACTAGTGTTAACTGTGTAAATGCTATTCTGTCAAAATTTGATGTTCAACATGTGCATCAAGTAGTCGTGGCAACAGTGTATAACAGTCAATAATAATTAGTCAACGACATAGTCATCATGTCAAGACCAACGTTTGCCAAGCCAAATCAAATGTACGGTTGCTGAACAACTGTCAGTGTGCCAAGATATGCAAATACTTCCTCTCTCCAAAAAAAAAGTATATACTGCTTAGTGATTTAACAAAGTGTGTGTGTAGACAATCTTCCTTCTACTTGAGTGTTCTAGTCTGCCATTTTCATCCTCCTTGTTCCATATAAACCAACAAAAAAATATGCTCCTCACTTACTCTACTTCTTATCCACCAAAACTCCAATAATCATCAGCATCACATAATCTTAATACTTCAATAATACCTCTTACGTCGATACATATAAACCTTATCATCAGTATCATTTACCTTACCTCTTGTCCACCAAAACTCCAATAATCATCAACTTCACACAATCTCAATACCTCAATAATACCTCTTCAATACGTCGACACATATAAACCTATCGCCAATATCATTTCACTTTCATAACAACTTTTTCTTCTAGTCAGTCTCCTCGAACAAGTACAGATAAAATCCTAGTGCAAACTTCAATTTATCATCCCATACAATCCGGACACACAATGTCCACACACAACCTCTGTGTAATACATCTGACCCAAATCTTCTATTCATTATGAATTATAAAATACATTTTGGTTACCTTTTCCATCATTAAATAAAAGAAATGCATGCATGACCTCTAACAGCCTTTAGTTTGAATAACTTTCAGTAAGTAAGTACGAGTATGGAGTGTGAATAATCGTGATATTTCACAGTGTGTACACCACTTCAAGAATCATGGTAAAACAGAAGCAAATGTGTGGAGTATTTCTTGTGTCAAGTGTCACTTGCTATTGCAATTGCTCACGAAGAATGCAGTGTAATAACTGCCAATGGTCTAAGCCTAGTGTTGGTATGTCATGTCGTTAGCTTCCTTCCTATTAGCATAAATTTATACAGCTTCCATAAAACCTCCAGCCCATGTGACTTCAATGAAGTTTCTTGTACCAATGTCGTTCGTAGAATTACAGCAGTTCATTTTCTTATCTTAAAAATATAAGGCACTGAGCGTAAGCAAAACATGCAATAGCGAGTAAATATACCAGTAGAAAACAGAATGTCAACAAGTGGATGCAGCACAATCCCTACAACGAGGCTCTGCCAAGCGAATAATCTATAATTAATACCATAGTGTGACCTAAACTCCATGTTCGTACACCGTATATCAGCATTGCTATATACCAAATTAAAGAGTAATGACAACAAACAGAAATGTGTAAATATGCAATCCATACGCAAGCAGCAATTACGTATCTTACATAATAAACAGGTCATTAGCATCATATCAGCGTAAGCAAATAAATGTTCATAAGTAATCTTAATAAGTAAACATGAAGGCGCAAGCAGATAAATCACAAAGTGTAACCTACATACAGAACCACATCAGCACAATTAATCAGGTGATAATTATAATTTAAATAAATAAGCACTGCAGGCACATAATTAAAAAAAATGTGACATCAGTGAAAAAGCATAGCAGCCATGCAATGCTTAAGATACACAAATAACAACCCTATTCATTAATCAATCATTGTCAAAATCAGTTAATGTACGCAAGCACGTCGCTTCACAAGTAAATTCATAGAACATGAAATTTAGCACAAAGTATGAATCACGTAATCGCGAGCAGCAAATTACGTCTAAAGTACGTACGTAAGTGGAAATATGTTACCTGAAAAATAAACTCAATTAATAGTTACCTTTTTAGTTTATTAGTTTCTTCTTCGAAATTACATTTTTCCTGAAATTTTCTCCCTAGCAAGTCCTCTTAACGTCGGACACATACAGAATTTACCTGAAGTTCTTAAATATTTTATACAACCGTATCCTGAAAAATACTGAACGTTAATAACATAATTTATCAAGCCACTATAGCTTTATACTGAATTTAATCAGAGAAATTAGACTGTGTATTTGTTTACGGCTGTCAGTGCATTCGCACTGAGCACTCGATCAGCTGTAGGTACGCGTGACGTAGGAAGTAATTGTTTGCGGTGAACGACTGCCTTGTGCGGCGCGTAGACTTGACTGTTGCTTTGAGTATGTGTCGCCGCCAGAACACGGCGCGGTATCCTTGTACTCTCCGTGTGTTTACGTATAACTGTTAGTTTCTCAAAAGTATGTCATTCCACAAAAATTTTAACATTCGATAAATGATGTATTCACTTAGAGCGCCGAGATTTAAGAGTTTCTACTTCGACAATGTTATCATGAATAATTTTGCGAACTCTATAAAGGAGAAAAAATTTGCGGCACAAGCCTTTTCCTTTGTGAGACAAACGGTGAGACTTAATTAACACTTTTGACCAACTGACAAGGCTTTTAAACGACCAGGACGTTTAGCTGATTTCTCTCTTCCAGCAGCTGCAGATGCAATATTTCGTAGAGCCAGGTTGACAGCTTCAGAATGCCGCAGTTTCCGTGTAGGCGGAAAAGGAACGATTTCAGAAATGCGATTTGTCGGTGCTTTATTTTTTAACATCAATATAGGCGGTAAAGAAGTTGAATCATTAGGGAGTTCATTCAGAATGTTTTGAAAAATATGAAGATACAGATCCCACGTTCTGTGATTCTGATGACAATAAAGTCGACACAATTTATTGATTTCCTCCATCCATCTCTCTGAAGCGTTAGATTGAGGGTGAAAAAGTGAAATGAAAATTGGTTTAATCTTACGACGCCGTAGAGTACGAAGCCAAATTTTAGAGCGAAACTGTGATCCATTATCTGATATAACCTTATCAACATGACCCACTTCTTTAAGAAAATGTTTGATGAAAGCGTTAGATACTGAACGAGCTGTTGCTTTGCGTAAAGGTGTAAAACACACATATTTTGATGTCAATTCCACTGCTACCAAAATGTACGCAAAACCATTAGTAGAACGAACCACTGGATCGAACAAATCGACTGCAGCCATCTCCTTCAATTTCGCTGGAATGATAGGAGACAACGGTGCTCTGTGAGAAATAGTTGGCGGCTTAGCCTTTTGACATAATTTGCATTTGGCAAGAACAGATCGAATACGTTTTTCCATATTACTGAAGTAGCAATTTTCTCGTAATTTATGAAAGCATTTTCTGGGACCAAAGTGTGCATAACTGAAATGTGTATACCAAATCAATTTATTAACCCACTCATCAGGAATACAAACTAACCAAACAGAGTTGTCGACCGATTTTCGTTTAAAAAGAATATCATTGCGAACTAAATAATACTGCCTAATCGCTACGCTTTCCTTTCTCCTCCACTTCTCCTTAATGTCCTTCCAGATGGGATCCGTATTTTGCTCCTTAGCGATGTCCTGGAGCGAAGACAAAATAAAATTTTCAAATGCAACACCATGAATATACATCAAACAATAATTGTTTTCTTTGCAGTCCTCTTCAGCACTTTGTTTCAAACCCATAGGTGCACGTGATAAAGCATCAGCAATAATATTTGAAGAACCCTGTATGTAAACAATACTAAAATCAAATTCCTGTAGATACAGCGCCCATCCTGACAACCTTCCATGTGTTAATTTCGTTGACATAAGAAATTCCAGAGCTCGCTGATCGGTGTAAACCTTAGTATGTCTGCCAAACAAAAATGTCCGAAATTTTGTGAAAGCCCAAATAACAGCCAAGGCTTCAAGTTCCGTAATCGAATAATTCTTTTCTGATGTAGAGAGAACACGACTTCCAAATGCAATAGTTTTCTGTACTACAACAGCGTTTTCTTCTATCTCTTGAAATAAGTGTGCACCTAGTCCTTTGTATGATGAGTCTGTCGCCAAACAAAAATCTTGAGATAAATCCGGATGTGAAAGAAGTGGAGCAGCAACTAAAGCATCATGATATTGTTCAAATTCTGATTGAGCTTCCTCATCCCAACACCAATTAGAATTCTTTCCAGATAGTTCACATAAACGAGGTGTGGTCAAATCGTCCAATTTAACAAAGCGTCTAAGAAAATTACAGACACCAAGAAAACTACGAACATCACATTTTGTAGTAGGAACAGCATAATTACGAATAGCGTCTAGTTTCTCTGGATCAGGAAGAATACCTTCTGTAGAAATAATATGACCAAAAATTTCACCTGAGAACTACCAAATTCAGATTTTTCTAAGTTCACTGTAATGCTAACTCTTGCAAAAATATGTAATAATGAATCCAAATTTTTGTTGTGCTCACTCCAAGAACGTTTAGCAATAAGAATATCGTCAACATATGAAGTAATATTATCACGAAGATAAACAGGTAAAATTTCGTTTAAACTACGAATGAATGCTGCTGAAGATACAGTAAGTCCAAACAGTAATTTCCGAAATCACTTTTGGGTAAAATAGTCATATCCGGTTATTCTTTACCAACTCTCTAGATAGATTGATAGTTGAAGAGTTGTTTTTATAGATTCAAAGAATAGTAAAAGAGTAGGCAGAAGTGCAGAAAACTAAAAGGGAAATAGCGATACTACAGCTCGGGGCCCTGTGCACGCTACGGCACATATTCCCTTAGTGTAGTGAATCCCCTGAGGACTTAAATAGCTGCACATAAATTCCAGTTTGTGACTTAGTTGCCGATTTGGTGGAAGTGCGTACATAAATTGATCTAACCATGAACATGGATGTATGTCATTCTTAGAATTGCGAAAGATCTTAAATTTCCGAACAGTTAAAAAGTATTTATAGTCAAAGTTGTCGCCTCGTGGCGACAAAGACCTACCGCGCCTGTCCCAGTCCGAATGTCGATTATTGTCAAGTTCGCGCGCCTGGCGCTCTCTTCTTGCATCTCGTAAATGAAATAAATTATTTTCTTCAAAGCCCTCTGCTATCGGTGATTCCAAATTTCTTCTACCGTCTTTTCCTACGATTTCGCTTTCAATTTGTTTGACTTGCTTTCGCAACGCCTCAAATTCCCTTTTAACGCGTTCGTTAAATTTTCACTGGTTTTCAACATATTTATTTATGTTCTGGTACTCTTCGGTTTCTGCAAATGGCAATGGAGCTGTATCATCTGAATCTCTGTCCCCATGTAAACTAAGATTTGTCAATTTATCTGAAATCTCCTCAACTCTTTCCGATAAGTCACCTATTTTTTCTTTCTGTTTATTTACGTCTTCCGTAAGTGTCGCGACTCGGGTTTCAGTAGTTAACTGTTTCTATTGTTTTGTTAGGTTATTTATTCTGTCATTTGGTACGGATTCCTCGATTCTCTCAAATATTTCTTCCTTATCGTGTGCACGTTGTAAATTTAACTCTGAAAATTTTTGTACTATCACGCGATCTCTTTCTTCCAGTTCTCTATCCTGTTCCCTTTGTCTAATTTCTATTGAAATTAATCTATTATTGTGAGCATTCAAAATTGGTTGTACTTCTTCTCTAATTTCTTTCTTTAATTCATCTTTCATATTTTTGAAACATGTCCCTATTCGTGAGTCTAACCGTGTTTCCATTGTTTCCATCTCTGTTTCAATTGTTCCTATTTGTGAGTCTAACCGTGTTGCCAAAGTTCCCGTCTCTGTTTTTAATTCAGATCCTAACTGTGTTTCCATTGTTCTCATCCGTGATCCCAAATTTAATATAGCACCCATCAACTGCTCCATACTAACTGGTTCGAAATTCTTTTCGCCCCTAACATTTCCCGCAAAACCAGCTTCCTTCGTCATAGCTGTAAAGCTATCTGTGTTCGATACTATTCCAGAATCTTCTGTCGTTAATCTCGTATCTGACAATTTTTTGATTGTGAAAAGTTTTGAAATGTTTCCAGACTATTTTCCCGACTTATTAAATTGTTTTCAACTTCATTATTCATCATACTGTTCTCCTGTGTTGGCGAGTTCGCCTTGTCAACAATTTCGTCATTCTGACTATCCATCATTTTTGCCTATTTCATCGATCGCGTAATCATTTACAAAACATACAAAACTCGTCACTATACGAAAATTCCGCACAATATGACACAAACAATACCATTTACACGAAATGCTTCCCTCAAACATGATTAACGAACAATTGAAATCTTCATAATTGCACAAAATTGTCAAACGCGTATACAAGACATCAAAAATTAAATTTGCAAAAATACCATTAGAAGAAAGACAAATGTTCATTACCAAATCTACACATGCAATATAGACTACAATTACTAAATTACAAATTACTACAACAATACTACTGTCTACTATTTTTACTATCAAAAGAATTCCAAGGGACGATCCGAAGCAGCGGTCGCCACGTGCATGGGGGCTTAATTAAATATAATGCAAATAATTTTAATTTTTTAGATTTAGTAGCTGTCTGTTCGGTTACGCTGTCTCGTAACCGGTTGGCCCTGACTAGTATTAGTACGCAATCTGACTGCATAGAATAACAACAAAGAATGAAAGGAAATTTCCGTTACCACAATTAATTAATTAAGTCCCCAGCAACGATATAAGCTACGAAACAAAAACTACGGAACAACAAAGCACAAGTGTAACTGTTCTGTGTGTGGAAGTGTGATTCAACGTACACATCTGGCATGGTTCTTCCTCAATAAGACAAGATATTTTAAATACCATTTACACTGAATTGATTAAATAAAACTGAAATACTATAATTGCACATAGAAACCCGAATTACAGTCTAATACATGAACACAAGCCAGATGCTTTGTTGACTGAACCTGTGACCAAGAGGCATTGTTAGTTAGGAAATTTAAAAAAAAAATAAAAAAATGTTTTTTACCTTCATATATATTGACTAAAAATACACTCTGATCATTACAACATCTCCATTCGAACAACATCTGCTGTCTAGCCCATCAAAACAACTGCAGAACAAGCACTGAAGTGGAGGCGGAGGAATAAAACTCTTTGGCGCGATCTCTGGCGCTGTGACTCAGTGTAGCCACCTTTCAAGGTTGAAGGGGGAAACCAGATGGCGCTTTGGTTGCCCGCTACATGACGCTGCCGTAGGTCAAATGGATATCAACTGCGTTTTTTAAAATAAGAACCCCCATTTTTATCACATATCCGTGTAGTACGTAAAGAAATACGAATGTTTTAGTTGGACTACTTTTTTCGATTTTCGATAGATGGCGCCGTAATAGTCACAAACGTATAAGTACGTGGTATCACGTAACATTCCGCCAGTGCGGACGGTATTTGCTTCGTGATACATTACCCGTGTTAAAATGGACCGTTTACAAATTGCGGAAAGCGCCGATATCGTGTTGATGTATGGCTATTGTGATCAAAATGCAACGGGTGTGTGCTATGTAAGCTGCTCGGTATCCTGGAAGGCATCATTCAAGTGTCCGGACCGTTCGCGCACAGCTAATCCGCACATCTGTAGCAGACAAATTGCGCGAGAATCGGCAATCTCAAAAACGTCGGTGTTGAAAATGCTACATCAACATCGATTGCACCCGTACCGTATTTCTATGCACTAGGAATTGCATGGCGACGACTTTGAAGGTCGTGTACAGTTCTACCACTGGGCACAAGAGAAATTACGGGACGATGACAGATTTTTTGCACGCGTTCTATTCAGCGACGAAGCGTCATTCACCAACAGTGGTAACGTAAGCCGGCATAATATGCACTATTGGGCAACGGAAAATCCACGATGGCTGCGACAAGTGGAACATTATCGACCTTGGCGGGTTAATGTATGGCGCGACATTATTGGAGGAAGGATAATTGGCCTCCATTTTATCAATGGCAATCTAAATGGTGCAATGTATGTAGATTTCCTACGTAATGTTCTACCAATGTTACTACAAGATGTTTCACTGCATGACAGAATAGCGATGTACTTCCAACATGATGGATGTCCGGCATATAGCTCGCGTGCGGTTGAAGCGGTATTGAATAGCATATTTCATGACAGGTGGGTGGGTCGTCGAAGCACCATACCATGGCCCGTACGTTCACCGGATCTGACGTCCCCGGATTTCTTTCTGTGGGGAAAGTCGACGGATATTTGCTATCGTGATCCACCGACAACGCCTGACAACATGCGTCAGCCCATTGTTAATGCATGTCCGAACATTACGGAAGACGAACTACTCGTTGTTGAGAGGAATGTCGTTCCACGTATTGCCAAATGCATTGAGGATGACGGACATCATTTTGAGCATTTATTGCATTAATGTGGTATTTACAGATAATCACGCTGTAACAGCATGCGTTCTCAGAAATGATAAGTTCACAAAGGTTCATCTATCACATTGGAACAAGCGAAATAAAATGTTCAAACGTACCTACGTTCTGTATTTTAATTTAGGAAACCTACCTGTTACCAACTGTTCGTCTACAATTGTGAGCCATATGTTTGTGACTATTGCAGTGCCATCTGCCACAAAGTGAAAAAAGTGGTCCAAATAAAACATTCATATTTCTTTCCGTACTACACGAATATGTAATAAAAATGGGGGCCCCTATTTCAAAAAACGCAGTTGATATCCGTTTGACCTGTGGCAGCGCCATGTAGCGGGCCAACTATAGCGCCATCTGGTTTCTCCCTTCAAGCTAGACAAGTTTCATTCTTTGTAGTTTTTTCGTTTGACGCTTATTTCGTGAGATATTTGGTCCGGTCACGGTCAATGGACCACCCTGTAGACATCGATTTCGAAGATTTCTAAAGGCCTTGGATTGCAGAGGATGCCCTGTACCATATTAGATGGGTACTGGTTTACCTCTACGCCATGAGATCATTTATATCCGCCAGTGGTTTACAACAACTGACCCAGAAGGATCTGCAACAGCACGAGTGCGTGCACGCAGCCCCGAGGAGCAGACCCCGCTGTAAGAAGGAACGGGCCTCGTCCGGCCAGACCCGCGGCCAGTGTGAAATGAGACGGGCGCGGCCGCATTCTTTATTCAGAGAGCGGCGGCCCGCGGACGCATGCAGGCGCGCACGTACGCACGGTATTGCGTGCGGCTCGCGCCGTCCCGCGTGATGGAGCTGGCGGGCGGGCCCGCGGGGGAGATGAAGAAACCACTGCAAACCGCAGCTGCGCCTGTGCGCCGCCAAAAACCCGCCCTGCCCTGCCAAAAATAGGAAAGAGGTCGTAAAAGCGGCGCCTCTCTTCTTCTGCGAGAGTGATAAATCCCCGTCAGAAAGGAGGCGCCGGCCGAGATGGTGCGCCTAGTGAAAACTTGATGCGTCCCCTGGGGCGAGCTGCGCCGGGGAGCACGGCAGCGGTTAAATATGGCGACGTGACGTCGCGACGACAGCCCGGGGGCTCCAGAGGGCAACGGTGAGGGTGGGGGAGGAGGGAGCTCACAGATCCTGCCTGCCTGTTCGTAATTACCTCTCGGCTATCTGCTACTCGTTCTGTATACGTTCCCAGATAGGAGGGGGTTCCACTCCATGTGACCAAACGTCCCCTCACACCACCAGAATGTAAGGCACGAGGTCAGCCTATGCAGCCTAGGGCGCTGACCTCTAACACACATCTCTCTTTACTTTAGATGTATCCGTTTTTCAGAATGAGTCATTGTTGGTAATGAACTGATTACGACTTTACGACTGGTCCATAACTACGTAGACGATAATCATTACGTTTTATTTATTGTCGTTGTGTAGTCTTCAGACCATATAATATTTTCACGTAGCTCTCACGATCCAACATTACTTGAATACTACACTACTGGTCCTTAAAATTGCTACGCCACTAAGATGACGTGCTACAGACGCGACATTTAACCGATAGGAAGAAGATTCTGTGATCTGCATATGATTAGCTTTTCAGAGCATTCACACAAGGTTGGCGCCGGTGGCGACATCTACAACGTGCTGACATGAGGAAAGTTTCCAACCGATTTCTCATACACAAACAGCAGTTGACCTGCGTTGCCTGGTGAAACGTTGTTATGATGCCTCGTGTAAGGAGCAGAAATGCGTACCATCATGATAAAGGTCGGATTGTAGCCTATCGCGAATGCGGTTTATTGTACCGCGACATTCCTGCTCGTGTTGGTCGAGATCCAATGACTGTTGGCAGAATATGGAGTCGGTGGGTTGAGGAGGGTAATACGGAACGCCGTGCTGTATCCGAACGGCCTCGTATCACTAGCAGTCGAGATGACAGGCATCTTTTCCGCATGGCTGTAACGGATCGTGCTGCCCCGTCTCGATCCCTGAGTCAACAGATGGGACCTTTGCAAGACAATAACGATTTGCACGAACAGTTCGACGACATTTGCAGCAGCACGGACTATCAGCTCGGAGACCATGGCTGCGTTTACCCTTGACGCTGCATCACAGACAGGAGCGACTGCGATGGTGTACTCAACGACGAACCTGGGTGCACGAACGGCAAAAGTCACTTTTTCGGATGAATCCAGGTTCTGTTTACAGCATCATGATGGTCGCATCCGTGTTTGGCGACATCGCAGTGAACGCACATTGACTCACTGCCCAGGCGTATCAAGGCAGATGTGTTACGACCCGTGGCTCTACCCTTCATTCGATTCCTGCGAAACCCTACAGTTCAGCAGGATAATGCACGACCGCAAGTTGCAGTTCCTGTACGAGCCTTGCTGGATACAGAAAATGTTCGCCTGCTGCCCTGGCTAGCACATTCTCCAGATCTCTCACCAATTGAAAACGACTGGTCAATGGTAGCCGAGCAACTGGCTCGTCACAGTACGCCAGTCACTACTCTTGATGAACTGTGGTATCGTATTGAAGCTACATGGACAGCTGTACCTGTACATACCATCCAACCCTTGTTTCACTCAATGCCCAGGCGTATCAAGGCCGTTATTACGGCCAGAGGTTGTTGTTCTGGGTACTGATTTCTCAGGATCTATACGCCGGCCGAAGTGGCCGTGCGGTTAAAGGCGCTGCAGTCTGGAATCGCAAGACCGCTACGGTCGCAGGTTCGAATCCTGCCTCGGGCATGGATGTTTGTGATGTCCTTAGGTTAGTTAGGTTTAACTAGTTCTAAGTTCTAGGGGACTAATGACCTCAGCAGTTGAGTCCCATAGTGCTCAGAGCCATTTGAACCATTTTTTTCTCAGGATCTATGCACCCAAATTGCGTGAAAATGTAATCTCATGTCAGTTGTAGTATATTATATTTGTCCAATGAATACCCGTTTATCATCTGCATTTCTTCTTGGTGTAGCAATTTTAATGGCTAGTAGTGTATGATAAATACAGGGTGCACCAAAAAGAATCATCTAGTTTTTAAAAATGATGCCCGTTATGTTATTTGAGATATATGCCTGAACAGGGTACCGTTGGAAAGAGCAAACTCTCGAGTTTCACATGGTTTCCGCAGGATAGCAGCAGTGTGTGCCGACTGCAGTTCTAGTAAAAATGGTGTCGGGACAACAGAAAGCGTTTTGTGTTCTACGTTTTGGACAGTGCGGGTCGGTAAAACTGCTCAGCGTGACTTTCGTACTAGGTATGGTGCGGATCCTCCTACAGCACAGAGCATTAGACGATGGCTTGAACAACTCCGAGAAACATGTTGTTTGTGCAGAGGCAAATCGCCTGGCTGTCCTCGAGTGTCTGATACAGACGTCGAACGCATCCGCCATAGTTTCACAATGAGTCCACAGAAATCCGTTCGCCGCGCAGCTCGACAGCTCAACATGCCCCCCGATGTCCGTCTGGCGTGTGTTGCGTTGACACTTACACATCAAACCATACAAAATTCAGCTATTGCAAGCTCCTCGTGAAGGTGACAAATAATAACGAGTGGAGTTCTGTAATTTCGTTCTTGGCAGGATGGAGAATGACGATTTTCTTCCACACTTAGTGTTTAGTGACGAGGCAACATTCCATTTAAATGGAAAGGTGAACTGTCATAATGTGAGAATATGGGATACGGAACAACCACATGAAGCTGTGTAACATAACAGGGACTCTCCAAAATTTTATATATATATATACACAGGGTGTTACATAAAGGTACGGCCAAACTTTCAGGAAACATTCCTCACACACAAAGAAAGAAAATATGTTATGTGGACATGTGTCCGGAAACGCTTACTTTCCATGTTAGAGCTCATTTTATTACTTCTCTTCAAATAACATTAATCATAGAATGGAAACACACAGCAACAGAACGTACCAGCGTGACTTCAAACACTTTGTTACAGGGAATGTTCAAAATGTCCTCCGTTAGCGAGGATATATGCATCCACCCTCCTTCGCATGGAATCCCTGATGCGCTGATGCAGCCCTGGAGAATGGCGTACTGTATCACAGCCGTCCACAATACGAGCACGAAGAGCCTCTGCGTTTGGTACCGCGATTGCGTAGACAAGAGCTTTCAAATGCCCCCATAAATGAAAGTCAAGAGGGTTGAGGTCAGGAGAGCATGGAGGCCATGGAATTGGTCCGCCTCTACGAATCCATCGGTCACCGAATCTGTTGTCGAGAAGCGTACGAACACTTCGACTGAAATGTGCAGGAGCTCCATCGTGCATGAACCACATGTTGTGTCGTACTTGTAAAGGCACATGTTCTAGCAGCACAGGTAGAGTATCTCGTATGAAATCATGATAACGTGCTCCATTGAGCGTAGGTGGAACAACATGGGGCCAATCAAGACATCACCAACAATGCCTGCCCAAACGTTCACAGAAAATCTGTGTTGTTGACGTGATTGCACAATTGCGTGCGGATTCTCGTCAGCCCACACATGTTGATTGTGAAAATTTACAATTTGATCACGTTGGAATGAAGCCTCATCCGTAAAGAGAACATTTGAACCGAAATGAGGATTGACACATTGTCGGATGAACCATTCTCAGAAGTGTACCCGTGGAGGCCAATCAGCTGCTGATAGTGCCTGCACACGCTGTACATGGTACGGAAACAACTGGTTCTCCCGTAGCGCTCTCCATACAGTGACGTGGTCAACGTTACCTTGTACAGCAGCCACTTCTCTGACGCTGACATTAGGGTTATCGTCAACTGCACGAAGAATTACCTCGTCCATTGCAGGTGTCCTCGTCGTTCTAGGTCTTCCCCAGTCGCGAGTCATAGGCTGGAATGTTCCGTGCTCTCTAAGACGCCGATCAATTGCTTCGAACGTCTTCCTGTTGGGACACCTTCGTTCTGGAAATCTGTATCGATACAAACGTACCGCGCCACGGCTATTGCCCCGTGCTAATCCATACATCAAATGGGCATCTGCCAACTCCGTATTTGTAAACATTGCACTGACTGCAAAACCACGTTCGTGATGAACACTAACTTGTTGATGCTACGTACTGATGTGCTTGATGCTAGTGTTGTAGAGCAATGAGTCGCATGTCAACACAAGCACCGAAGTCAACATTACCTTCCTTCAATTGGGCCAACTGGCGGTGAATCGAGGAAGTACAGTACATACTGACGAAACTAAAATGAGCTCTAACATGGAAATTAAGCGCTTCCGGACACATGTCCACATAACATCTTTTCTTTATTTGTGTGTGAGGAATGTTTCCTGAAATTTTGGCCGTACCTTTTTGTAACACCCTGTATCACACTATATATATATATATATATATATATATATATATATATATATATATATATATATATATATATATAGGACAGTCAGTACAAGATACAATTAGACTATTACAAGTAAAGTAAAGGACAATGCTTTGGCTGATAATTTACAAGTTGTGAATGCTATTAACAATCGCTTTCTAATTTAGCAGGAAAAAAGAATTACGTAGGTCAGCGAAAGAAGGAAAAGAATGTAGGTATATTTCAAACTTGATTCCATAAAACTTGAAGAAACTAGAAGTAACATCAACATATTGTACTAAAGTAACAAAATTATAAAATTTCGAAAAACAAAAGCTCATGTGGTGTTAATGAAATGTCAAACAGAATTTCGAAAAGCTGTCCTAACTTAAGAAGTATGTCGTTAGTGGTGTATCTTCTGCGTCACTGGCATAGATAATTTTTCGATACAGATTGAAGTATGTAATTGCAAAACCTCTTCATAAGAAACATTACTTAATTAATCATTAACTAGTTTCCTTACTAACCTCTTTTCCCAAATATTCGAACTAATACTGTGCTCAGGAGTAGTCTCACATTTAAGTAGAAACAATATACTTAGCACACCATAGTTTCGATTCCAGAAGGATTGCTCGGGTCAGAATGCTGTTTATACATTCCTTCATTAAAAAGCACAAACCTTAAATAATGAAACATCAACACCTGGTATTTTTTGTGATCTTTCCAAGGCGTTTGATTCATAGATGATGTTACTCCCTTTGAAAACCTCAGATTTTATGGAATCGATGGTTTTATACGTAAGTGGTTTGAATCATACTTAAACAGAATGCAAAATGATGTGCTGAATAATCCAAACAATGTTTGAAAGCTAAAAGATTTAGTGACTGGAGAGATATCACGAAGCGTGCTCCTAAGAGTCCAATTTTTACTCAACCACAATTCATTATACGTGTTAACATTAAACAAGACCAATTGGTACATTTTGCACACATTACTGGGGTTATAAAAATACCATTAGAGAGAAAGTCATTGTAATGATGTTTTTTAAAAAAATAATGAAGCTGTTCTCTGAAAATGGACTCTCCCTTAATTTGAAGGAAACACACTATGTTGAATTCTGTACAATAAATAAGGACAAACCAGAAGAACCACATGAACAGTAGTAGTAAACAGGTTAGAATGCTCCAAATTTTTTGGTATACGTATTGATGATAACATCAACTGTAAGGAGCTGTTCGTTTCGAATAATTACTCTTCTCGGCAACAAACCAATCAACCTTCTGACATACTTTACCTTCTTCCATTTACAAATGTCTTATTGTGTATTTTGTTAACTAACTGATCGCTTACAAAGAAAGTACTGATTGCACAAAACTGAGCAATATCAATAATATGTGGTGTTCAGCCACGGTCGTCAGGTGGGCACCTCTTCAAGGAATTAGGCATTTTAACCGCGCCATCAGAATAGCTAGGTCCTAAGATGAAATTCGTTGTACAAGATCTATCACGATTTAGGAAGAACAGTGACGCCTATACTTCCTACTCTAGAGGAAAACACACTTTGTCACTAGTTATCAAAGCTCTCTGTCAGGAGATCGATGTGAGGCATTTAAACTGTAAAACTGTTTGAATATTTGGTAAAATACACATCGGATTAAAAAAAAGTGGTAAAACGTTTTGCACCTCGAAGAGGGATATTCATTAACGTAACGCTCGCCCCCCCCCCCCCCTCCCCGACACCCCCGGGGGCGGGGGGGCGTATGGCTTTGAAATCTTAAATAGGAACCCCTAGTTTTTATTGCAGATTTGGATTCTTCGTGAAAGAATGTATAACTTTTGTATGAAACATTTCTTTCGTTTCGTGATAGATGGCGCTATAATCGTCAAACATGGAAATGAGGTGACAATGGTTGCAAAAAGGTACTATCTCAGACAAATGCACTTCCGATTAAGACAATCGAAGTACTTTTTTGATAGTTTTGATAAAGCTATCATGTGACACCACCCACAATCGAATGAAGCACAGACCATGATCAGGCACTGAGCCCGCGGTCAGACTGTGCATGTTACTTCAATGATTCGGACTGTACACGTCTCGTCGTAATTGTTTCACAATGTCATCGATTGCAGGGAGGGTCGATATCATTACCGCACACTTTGAGGCTCATAGAAACGTTGACGAAGCTCCTCAAATGTATGCTACTCTGTTCCGTGGTAGGAATGTTCCGTCTACAACGACGTTTCGCAGTATTGTCCACCAGTTCATTGAAACGGGAAGATAGAGACCAACCGCGGCCTGTGACAAACGAAAATAATACGCTGAATGTTTCAGCGGCGGTGGCTGCAAATCCTCATATTAGTTCTCGGAACGTCGGGCGAGGTTCTGGAATTTTGCAAAGAATTGTTCTACGCATACTGCATGCACACAAATGGCATCTATTTCATTTATCGCTGAATCAAGAACTGTATGGTTGACGATTTTCACAATCGTCTAAATTTCTGCAACTCTATACATGAACAACTGGCAGTCAATGATAATTCCATTCACAGATACTTTTCTCCGATGAATCAAATTTTACGAACAGTGGTCAAGTGAATCGATATAATATGCATTAGTGGTCAGTGGAAGTTGAACGTCAACGCCCATGGAGTGTCAATGTATCGAGCGGTATTTTCGATACGCAGGTACTTAATATAAGTAGAAGGTGATCTGATTGGTCAGATGTACAGCGATATTATGGACAATGTTTTACCCACAGTAATGGACAAGCTTTGAATCGAAACTATCCAAGTCGATGGATTGGATGAGGAGGTCCTCAAATGTGGCCCGTACGTTCACTCGATTTGACTTATACTGATTCTTTCCTGTGAGGCTGGCTAAAAGAGAGAGTTTACATGGATGTACCAACAACCAGTGAAGATATACGGTAGCGAGTTCGTAATGAATGTGCAGACATTAGCATAGAGACATTAATACATGTCGGATTGTCATTCGGACACGGAGTTGCGATGTGCATTAGAACCAACGGACAACGTTTCGAGTATTTGCTGCACTGAAACACTTGTGAGAGACAAAGATGCTCACAGTAATCAGGCACCCCGGGTTAATGAGAGGCAAAGGGACTCACCAAAATCAAGCACTCCAAAGGAACACATTACTGATACGTCCACGACGTTGTTTCTGGGTAACGCTAAATGTAGCCCATGAAAGCATTGCGCGAGGGTAAACGGTATCACATGATAGCATTTTCCCAAATATCAAATAATGTACTTTGATTTTCCTAATCGGATCTGTATTTTTGTGAGGTATTACTGTTTTGTAACAATTGTCACACCATACTAATCTGTGCCGATTATCATGAAACGAAAGAAATGTTTCACACAAAAGTTACATTTTTTTTTCACGGAGAATCCAAATCTGCACCCCCGGGGGTGGTACAGGGGGCCGAGCGTTATATTAATGGATGTCCCTCTTCGAGGTGAACAACGTTTATTACCACTTATTTTAGTCCGGTGTGTATTTTGCAAATTTTCCGACAAACTGTTTCAAATGAATCACCCTGAATATATATAATAAAAACTATTTTTATATATACTTGCATGAACAGGACTAAAATGTGTTCATTAATGTGAACACTTATCATGTACACATATACAGGATGATTAGAATTAAAGTTAAACTTTCAAAGCTCTGTAGAAATACCACCACACGTCAGAATGACGTCAAATTGCAATGGAATAGTATCGAGAAGGGGGAGAACGAATGCTAAAAGAAAAATAAATAGTTTCAAAATGTAGCAATAGATGGCGCTGTAAGCATCATAATTTAATAGTGGTCGACTACAAATGACAAAAGAATCATACAACAATTCCTAAGGTGTACGTTTGACCTTAAAAAAACTGTACTACTCAGTGCGCATGGGTGTACAGGTGTGATACAGATAGGTACGTAAACCCATCCACCACGGAAAGGTCATATCACATCGAATGGGAAAAATCGGTTTTTAATTGTCCTGGTTCAAAAACCTCAGAAAAAGCATCACTCACATCGGTTTTTAATTTTCCTGAGGCCAAAAACCGCATAAAAAGCATCAATCAAAATCAAATCGGATTATTAATTTTCGTGTGAGTGGCGCCATTTCCTGCAACAATTTCAATTCGAGAAACAGCTTGTTCCACAAGTGATCGAAGTGTTTCCGGGTTCACGTTCCGAATGTGTTGCGCAATGCGTGCCTTCAATGCAGCTAAGTTTGCAATCGGAACAGTGAACACAGTATTTTTCAGATAGCCTCACAGCCACAAGTCACACGGATTCAGATCAGGTGATCGGGACGACCAGGCTGTAGGGAAATGGCTGCTGATACTTCTAGCATTTCCGAAATGGCACTTCAGCAGCTGCTAAACTGGATTTGCAATTTGCGGAGGTACGGCATCCTTCATAAAAATGATCCCATCCACGCTGTTGAAGAGCTGGAAAGACGTGTATGGCCCTACGATAAAGGATGAAGTAAACCCGCATCACACAATGACCTTTTCAGGATGAAGTGGTACTGGTTGATTTGCGTGTGGATTTTCCGTTGCCCACATTGGACAATTCTGTGTTTTGACATATCCTGTTAGATGGAAGTGGGCTTCGTCTGTCCACAAAATCTTCCACGGCCAATCATTGTCCACTGCCATGCGAGCGAGAAATTCTAAAGCAAAAATCTCTCTTGCTGGCAGGTCAACAGGAAGCAACTCGAGCACATGGGTAATTTTGAATGGATAGCAAAGATGGATGTTCCGTAGGACTTTACGCACCGTGCTCATGGTTATGTCCAATGTTCGGGCAATTCTCCGTGCACTACATGTTTGCCTACCACTACTCGTCTCCTTCTGCAACGCTGTGGCCACTGCTACCATTGCCGGCCGGAGTGGCCGTGCGGTTCTAGGCGCTACAGTCTGGAGCCAAGCGACCGCTCCGGTCGCAGGTTCGAATCCTGCCTCGGGCATGGATGTGTGTTCTGTACTTAGGTTAGTTACGATTAAATAGTTCTAAGTTCTAGGGGACTGATGACCTCAGATGTTAAGTCCCATAGTGCTCAGAGCCATTTGAACCACTGCTACCACTTGACGTCGAATCTATTCGTTTGCTCCCTCTACCGGGTTGCACACCGAATTTCCGAATCATTTTCTCCAGAGCCACGGCAGTCATCGGACCTACGCCTTTTTTCAAACCCTTCAGTGTCCAGAACTTCTGCAGAGCGACGTGTTCAGTCATCATTCTTGTAATACAGCTTTACAAGCAGAGCGCGATCCTGCATTGAGATAGCCATAGCGAACGTCACAGACGCGAAAGGAGAGAAAGCGTTTTTTTTCTTTATTGAATTTCCATTCTTCCCCTCCCTCCCCCCTCTCCCCCGACAGGGGGGTCGGGCTGGCAGCAGCGTAATATGCCGCTCTGAGGCCTACAGACGAGTTAAAAGCATAATGACTAGAGAACAACAATAAAAACAGGTTATAAAACGGTGACTGTTTAAAACTGTTGCATGGCGAAAAGTTGCGGAAGAGAAAATAAAAACAAAGGGTTGGTGATGCTGATTAAAACACATAGTAATTAGACAGGCACAATTAAAAGAAACATGGCGATACTCTGGTTTCTGTTCGCAAGAGTGAAAAAAACTCACTTAGCGACACTATAATGTCTGTTGGCAACACTTAAAAAAGGGGATGCACAACACTGAACACTCACTTAAACACTGCACTATAGACACGATGAGGGGTGGGGGGGGGGGGAGACCCGGACAGATGAGCGGGAAAAAAGGGGAAAGAGAGGAAAAGCAAAAGGGGAGTAGCCAATGGAGGGAGAGGGCACATAAAAAGAGGGCGCAGGGCAGACATAAGAAGGAGGGTGGAAGGCAGAGGAGGTGAAAGTGAAAGGACTCTGGGGAGAGAATGGAGTCAAAGATAGGGTAGGTGGGAAAAAAGAGGATGGAAGGGGGAGGAGAGGGAGCCTGAGAAAAGAACAGATGTAGGGAGGGGGTAGGGAAAGCCGTGTACTGGGAGTGTTTATACCAACTGCAATGGATCATGCTCAAGACAGGTGTTTCCATTTATGTATTCTGACACATACAGCGCCATCTATTGATCAGTCCTCACACTATTTTTTTTTTTCTGTCATACGGTTTCCCTCTTCTCCGATAATATTCCGTTGCAATTTGACGTCATTCTGACCAGTGGTGTTATTTCTACAGCGTTGTGAAAGTCGATTTGAATTATAATCACCCTGTATTATAAATTGACTCGTTCCACATTATTTCGATGAATGATCTATGGAACATGTAACTCACTAACACTCCACGTTAGTGTAATCCTGTGCCTTCATGTCTGCATAACTACTGCAACCTGCATTCATTTCAATGTCCTTGCGGTGTTCACGCCTTGGTTTCCCTCTTCAGGTTTCTCCTTCCCCTACCCTGTTTCTTCCATTATAAAACTGTCGAGTTTTTAATGCCTCATACACTCCTGGAAATGGAAAAAAGAACACATTGACACCGGTGTGTCAGACCCACCATACTTGCTCCGGACACTGCGAGAGGGCTGTACAAGCAATGATCACACGCACGGCACAGCGGACACACCAGGAACCGCGGTGTTGGCCGTCGAATGGCGCTAGCTGCGCAGCATTTGTGCACCGCCGCCGTCAGTGTCAGCCAGTTTGCCGTGGCATACGGAGCTCCATCGCAGTCTTTAACACTGGTAGCATGCCGCGACAGCGTGGACGTGAACCGTATGTGCAGTTGACGGACTTTGAGCGAGGGCGTATAGTGGGCATGCGGGAGGCCGGGTGGACGTACCGCCGAATTGCTCAACACGTGGGGCGTGAGGTCTCCACAGTACATCGATGTTGTCGCCAGTGGTCGGCGGAAGGTGCACGGGCCCGTCGACCTGGGACCGGACCGCAGCGACGCACGGATGCACGCCAAGACCGTAGGATCCTACGCAGTGCCGTAGGGGACCGCACCGCCACTTCCCAGCAAATTAGAGACACTGTTGCTCCTGGGGTATCGGCGAGGACCATTCGCAACCGTCTCCATGAAGCTGGGCTACGGTCCCGCACACCGTTAGGCCGTCTTCCGCTCACGCCTCAACATCGTGCAGCCCGCCTCCAGTGGTGTCGCGACAGGCGTGAATGGAGGGACGAATGGAGACGTGTCGTCTTCAGCGATGAGAGTCGCTTCTGCCTTGGTGCCAATGATGGTCGTATGCGTGTTTGGCGCCGTGCAGGTGAGCGCCACAATCAGGACTGCATACGACCGAGGCACACAGGGCCAACACCCGGCATCATGGTGTGGGGAGCGATCTCCTACACTGGCCGTACACCACTGGTGATCGTCGAGGGGACACTGAATAGTGCACGGTACATCCAAACCGTCATCGAACCCATCGTTCTACCATTCCTAGACCGGCAAGGGAACTTGCTGTTCCAACAGGAAAATGCACGTCCGCATGTATCCCGTGCCACCCAATGTGCTCTAGAAGGTGTAAGTCAACTACCCTGGCCAGCAAGATCTCCGGATCTGTCCCCCATTGAGCATGTTTGGGACTGGATGAAGCGTCGTCTCACGCTGGTCCAACTGAGGCGCCAGGTGGAAATGGCATGGCAAGCCGTTCCACAGGACTACATCCAGCATCTCTACGATCGTCTCCATGGGAGAATAGCAGCCTGCATTGCTGCGAAAGGTGGATATACACTGTACTAGTGCCGACATTGTGCGTGCTCTGTTGCCTGTGTCTATGTGCCTGTGGTTCTGTCAGTGTGATCATGTGATGTATCTGACCCCAGGAATGTGTCAATAAAGTTTCCCCTTCCTGGGACAATGAATTCACGGTGTTCTTATTTCAATTTCCAGGAGTGTATGTGCCCTATCAACCGAGGCCTGCTTTTAGTATCGCTGCTAATTTCTTTATTCCCCTTTTCGATTCAGTACCTCATCATTAGTTATTCGACCTACCTATTCAATTTTCAACATTACTATAGCACCATATTTCTTAAGTTTCTATTTCTTTTTGCCTGCACTTTTACTTACTGTTTTGCTTATCACATTGAAAAAAATACACTCTAAGACAAAAGAAAATGCGATGCACCACGAAGGAAGTGTCCAAATGTGACGTAAATCGTTAGACGTGATGAACATTTACAGACAAACAAATGATAACAATTTCAGAACGACTGGACTGGATGAGTTATTCAAGAAAAAGACTTCACAAGTTGATCAACTCAGTAATGCAGTGGTCCACTTCTGGTATTGGATTGATTGATACAGTTGACAGATGTCCTCCTGAAGGATAGTGTGCAAATTCTGTCCAAGTGGCTTGTTAAATCGTCTTAAACCCGAGATCGTTGGATGATAATGCCCAAGAAAACGTTCTCAATTGGGGAGAGATCCGGCGACTTTGCTGGCCAGGGAAAGATGTGGCAAGCACGAAACGCAGTACAAACAACTCTCGCAGTCTGCGAGCAGGCATTACTTTGCTGAAGTGTAAGCCCAGGATGGGTTACCCTGAAGGACAACAAAACGGGGCGTAGATATCATCGACGTAACTGATAGGTGGAGAAATGGCACCCCAGGTCATCACTCCTGATAGTGGGGCCATATGGCGGCCGACAGTCAGGTTGGTATCCCACCGCTGTGTTGGGCGTCTCCAGACACATCTGCGGCCTGGAATCCCACTGACTACAGTAGAAGTGTCTTAAATGATGAGTCCTGCTTCGAACTGAGCCTCGATGGTTTGCGAATACGTGTCTGGAGACACGCTGGAAAGCGGTGGGTACCGATCTGACGGTCGCCCTGCATACAGTCTGACAAGCTGGAGTCATGGTTTGAGGTGCCATTTCTTTTCATAGCAGGATCCCTTGGATTGTCGTCCACGGCATCCTTACAGCACAGCGGTACGTCGACGATATTCTGCGCCCCAGTTTGACCTCCTTCATGGGAAGCTATCCTGGGCTTACATTTCAACAATATAATGCCCACCCGCACATGACGAAAGATTCTACTGCTTGTCTTCGAGCTTGACAAATCCCACTTTTGGCAGGATCTCTCCCCATCTGAGAAAGTTTGGAGCATTTTGGGCAGGTTCCTCCAGCTATCTCGAGATTTTGCCGGTGTAACGTGCCAATTGGACAGAATTCGGCACGCTATTTCTCAGGAGGAAGTTCAGCATCTCTATCAGTCAATGCGAAGCCGGACAAATGCTTGCATGGGGGCCTTTGGTGGACCGACGCGTTACTGAGTAGTCCAATTTGTGAAGCTCTTTCTTTTGAATAAATCAACCAATTTTTCTGAAACTGTAATCATTTGTTTGTCCATACAATTAAAACACAGCTACCGATTTCCGGCCCATTCTGATAGTTTTTTCGTGGCGGTCCTCTTTTGGTCTTAGATTGTATAATTTCTAATTCTGTTTTTCGGATAGAAGTCTCCAGCTGAGGTACACACTGAAACCCTGGGGTTATAGTTCTGTGGCTCACCGCTAGAGGATCCAAAATAAATTGGCGCAGCCCACTGATAAGTGGAGTTCCGTCTGGCACTCATTCAAATAACCCCCCAAACCGAAGCAGCAGCGAAAATATTGCATCCATGTCGGGCCACTTCACGTGAGTTCTTTAGTCACATAATCACTATGGAGGAGTGTTGGGTGTATCACAATGGCCACGAGACAAAGGAGCAAAGCAAGGAGTGGAACGTGTGGATTCACCAATGCTGGGAAAGGTGAGCAACAAACCATCCTCATGCAAGGTGATGTTTATACTTCTTTTAGGGGCTACCATGGCGTGGTGCTGTCCGCATCTGTAGCTGAGTGGTCAGCGGAAGTGACTAACATGCGGACGAACCGATTCCCAGTACTGCCAGGGACTTTTCCTTTGTGGGAGGGATGGGACGGAGTCCACTCAGCCTCGTGACTCAACTGAGCAGATACTTGACACAGTAATAGCGGCTTCAGGTCACGAAAACTGACAATGGCCGGCCGGGCGTTATGCTGATCACACGCCTCGCCATACCGCATCCTATGAGGCTACTGGCAAAGTATGACCCAGCGGTCAGTCGGTACCGATGGAGCCACCATGGCCTGAGGACGGAGTATGGTGTGGTACTACCTTTCTGCAAGTAAGGTACAAACCGTTACAGACGAGGATCCGAGAGGTTGTGAAGATGAAGCATCGAAAATGGAACATCCAATCATATCAGAGAGAGGTAAAAAGTGGGGCTTTTGCAGAATGTCACGGAGGAGGATCTAGTCTTTGATATTTCCACTACGCGACAATACTTCTGTGCCTTATGTGAGGCTGCTGCGAGGATGTTCAGGACTATCGTTCACTAGTTGCTCTATCTCTTCGTTCCATATTTTTAAACTTTTCTTTCCTCTAGATATTGGTATTTTGCTAAGAACCACATCAGCTGTTTTCAGAACTTCATTTTTAATGTTTTGGCATTCTTCTGACATCAAATCGCTTGCACTTACAAAAGGTAATTTGTCTGTTATTATTTTCGTATAAGAACTCTAATACTTTACATTTGCAGGAGGTGCATATAGTATTTTTCCAAACGATTATGAATATATTTCTGGCTCGTTTTCCTCTACCCATCTCATGTGACACCTCTGAACTCACTGATTGCAATCGTGTCATCCCACGGATATCCTGCCCATTTCACTCTTTTGTTATAAGTCGTCCTGTTCCAAAGTTGACGGTCGGAATGGCCGAGCGGCTATAGGCGCTATAGTCTGGAACCGCGCGACCGCTACGGTCGCAGGTTTGAATCCTGCCTCGGGCATGGATGTGTGTGATGATGTTCTTAGGTTAGTTAGGTTTACGTAGTTCTAAGTTCTAGGGGACTGATGGCATCAGCAGTTAAGTCCCATAGTGCTCAGAGCCATTTGAACCATTTTCTTTATCCAAATTTCCTCAAGCCAATGCCCTATACTTCGAAATTTAAAAAAACCCTAACCTGAACTCATTAGCTCGATGGGTTCTAAGCGATCAGTTACAATGAAATACTCAAATCCTGACTTACAAACCCTCATGGTGCGTCAAGCCAAGCTGCATCCCCATGTGTTCTAAATCTCCCCTCAGCCTGTCACGTCAAACCTCCTCATCGCGTGCCTGTTCTATCTGTTGTAGTCTATGGACTTGACTCTGAAATTACAGCATGTTATGTTGAAAGAGAACAACGTATCTGCATTCAGGGCTGCATACAGTAGGCATCAACGAGAAGTTTGGTCCCACATCCCTAGTACTCAGATTCTCAGAATGCCTTTCAACTATTGATCGTATCTCTAGAAATGGCTTCCCCATTTGCCAACACAGGCATCTAGAAGATATGTTTCGTGAGGGGTTAAAATTATATAACCGGCAACAACATCTTCTCTAGATATAAAAGATTTTTCGACCTAGTACGAGACCGTTATGAAGTGAAATTAAGCCGAAAATGAGCTCCCAATTAATCTCCGAGCAATGGACAATGATAATTACCAAAACCACCGATGCACGGTATCCAACCCAGAGTGATATGATTCGGTTGAACACTCAAATCTTTTTGTCAGTTTAAGATCGATTGCTTCATATGGTAAATTTTCGCATTATACGAGCTGGTTCTGATGAAAGATAAAACATTTTCGACTACAACACAAAACTGTTTCACATTATGTGCCTCTTTTCATGTCAGCCTTTTAAATATCAATTGTCAAGGTGCGATTCAAATTTTCATAATCGCTCCCTATTTAGATACTATCCCCAGCATTATTAACGTTTATTTGAAGTGAGAACAACCCGTTATGCTCAGTTAAATAAAAGGTTTCATGGGGGATAACTTCTGTGTATAAATCCAAAGAAGTCGGCTACGAGAGCACAGATCAAATTAGTATTCGATACATTCTTTAAGAACTAATCTGAAGCAACTGATCTCGATCAGTGTCTTGTTTAACCTAAAAGACGATATTTCAGTTAGCATCCCTTCTATTCCCATGGCAACCTTTTTCTATCATTATGTTACAAACATGGTTGGAAAGCGAACAAAACCTTTATTCTATGTGGGTCCCAGAATTCTGTATTCTCCACTGAATCATGCTTAAAATTAGTGTCAATGACGTTTGAATTTGTATAAATAATAATTTGATTTAAGAAGACATGACCTAATTCTGACATACGGCTTGGATGACGCCAACAATTGACGCCGGCATCGATGTTTATAAAAGCAGCTCTTTGAGCCAAGGGCCGCAGTTTTCAGTAAATTAAAACAGCTACTGGCTGAGAGAGCGAGCAACAGGTAGTACTTTCGTTCGATAGTATCAAATGAAACTGTGTATATTCGTTTCCGAGTACCAGTATAGTGGTAACACTGATAGAAGTACAGCCACTGTATATTCGTTTCAGACTACCAGTATGGTGGTAACACTGATAGAAGTACAGCCATTTTGTGCTTGAGGCTAGTAAGCTCATCGGACAAAAATTAATCACCACTGACACATCCACAAGCATCATTTAATACCGTGTAATTCCGCCCCTGACTTGATAAGCGCCTAGATTCGGTTAGAAAATGATTCCAAAGGCTGTATAGGCGAGTCGTATCCAGATTAATCCACTCGCTGAGGATTTGATGGCGCAATTCCATCAAATTGAGGGGATTCTGATGCCAGCGTTTTACTCTCTGTTCAGTATCCCAAAGATTTTCTACGGGACTTAAGTCAGGCTATTTTGTAAGCCAATCTGGATGTAATAAGGGGGGAGTGTTCAGAGAACCAGTAGCATATTCTTCCAGCCCCATGAACTTTGCAGTTGCCGTCTTGAAAAATAGGGCCATCAATAGCATTGTTGTCGTGTACATGTTGACTGAAAAACAACACCTGATCATTCAGAGTGTTTAAATAAACATGTTGGTTTACGTTCCTGTTCACCTCAATGATCGATCCCACGTTCAAAACATTACAGAATCGCCACCAACTTGCACCTGACCTCGCACGCATTCAAGATGCAATGCCTCATGTGACCTTCTGTGCACTAGACCACATTCATCATCTCAGTATGGTCAAAAACGTGGTTCGTCAGACCACATTATGTTTCGCCAGTCAGCTACTGTCCACGTTCGACGATTTCCAGCCCCATGAAGACATGCAACTTTAAGTGCATCTGTGGGCAATGGGCTCTTGCAGAATGACCTATTGCAACGTCCACTGCATGCAGTTCCCCTCGCAGTGTTCTCTCGCTAACTGGTGTGGATGGACCTTCATTCACGGCCTGCAGCTATTCCTGTCGAGTTTGAAGCTATTTCGATTCACAACCCGCGACACACATCTCCGGTCCGTCACATTCTGGATCTTTTTCCGATCACAATTCTGACGTGGTGCTACGTGGCGACGTGTGTTACACCACCGCTTGGTGACACGCTGAACAGTCCGCCGCGAAACACCAACAAATCCAGCAATTTCAACAGGCGTATGGCCACGGGAACGGTCAAACACGATTGACCCTTTTTTGCCTCTTTGTCACGTCTTTTGATTTACCTACAATGTCCTCATAAAAAATATCTGACTGATTGCTACTGCCTTATGCTTACGTAGGGTCGCGGCACGAGCCGTTGAGCACGTGCCTCGATAGCTGCGCCAGCTGTAAAGTCCTAACGGTGGTGGTGGTTAGTGTTTAACGTCCCGTCGACAACGAGGTCATTAGAGACGGAGCGCAAGCTCGGGTTAGGGAAGGATTGGGAAGGAAATCGGCATTTGCCTGAAACTATTTAGGGAAATTACGGAAAACCTAAATCAGGATGGCTGGAGACGGGATTGAACCGTTGTCCTCCCGAATGCGAGTCCAGTGTGCTAACCACTGCGCCACCTCGCTCGGTAAAGGTCTAACGATTCATCAGTGCGTGCGCACTGGGTGACTAGATTTTTGTCTGATAAGGTTAATAATACACTGATGTGATGAAAGTCATGGGATACCTCTCAATATCGTTTCGGACCTCCGTTTGCCCGGCGTAGTGCAAGGGCTCGAAGTGGTGTGCCATCAACAAGTCGTTCGAGGTCACCTGAAGAAATATTGAGCCACGTTCCCTCTATAGCCGCCCATATTTATGAAAGTATTGTCGGTACAGGGTTTAGTGCACGAACTAGCCTCTAGATTATACTCCACAAATTTTCGATGGAATTCAAGGCGGGCGATGTGAGTGGCCAAATAATTCACTCGAACTCTCCAGAATGTTTTTTCAAATCTAACTGCAGCCAGGTGACATGGCGGATTGTCATGCATTAAAACTCCGTCGTTGTGTTGGAACATGAAGTCCATGAATGGCTAAACATAGTCTCCAAGCAGCTCAACATATCCATTTCCAATGATCGCTTCAGTTGGACCAGAGGATCCAGTCCACAGAATATAAACATAGCCCACACCATTATGAAACCACCACCAACTTCCACAGTGAGTTGCTGACAACTGGGGTCCGTGGCTTTGTGGCGTCTGCGCCACAGTCGAACCCTACCATCCGCTCGGACTCATCTGACCATTCACTGTTTACCAGCTGTCGAGGGTCCAACCGGTATGGTCACCGACCCAGGAGAGGCGCTGCAAGCAGTTTTATGCTGTTAACAAAGGCACTCGCATCCGTCGTCTGCTGCCATAGTCCATTAACGAAAGATTTCGCTGTTCTGTCCTAGTGCATACGTTCGTCGTGCGAACTACGTTGATTTCTGCGGTAATTTCACGAACTGTTTCCTGTCTGTTAGCACTGACAACTCCACACAAACGCCACCGCTCTCGGTCGTTAAGTGGAGGCCGTCGGCCACTGAGTCGTCCGTGCTGAGAGGTGATGCCCGAGATGTAGTATTCTCGGCACACTTGTGATACTGTGGATCTCGGAATATTGACTTCCCTACCGATTTCCGGAATGGAATGTCGCATGCGTCTAGCTCCAATTAGTACAACACGTTCAAAGTGCGTTAAATCCCGTCCTGCGGCAATAATCACACTCAGAACCTTTTCACATGAACCAACCGAACATAAACGACAGCTCAATCAATTCGCTGCCCATTTATATCTCCTGTACGCACTACCGCCGCCATCTGTATATCTGCAAATCGCTATCCCAAGAGTTCGTCACCTCCGGAAGCACGCGGATGCTAAGGTCTCAGGCTCGAATCCTGCTTCAGACACGGATGTGTGTGATGTCCATAGGTTAGTTAGATTTAAGTAGTTCTAAGTTCTAGCGAACTGATGACGTCAGATTTGAAGTCCCACACTGCTTAGAGCCATTTGAACCATCTTCGTCACCTCACTGTAAACAGAACGACAGATACGGGGGTCACTCCAAAAGAAATGCACACCACATCTGTAAAAATACAGTTTTCATTCTGCATGTGTGAAAGTTTTACAGTGTGTAGATAAATCCTTCCCGCTTGTTTTCAAACTTAGTTCAACCTGTTCCCGTGAGTGGCGCCATCACAACATGTCTTCAAGATGGCTGCTACACTTGATGTTCGTCAGAAGCAACGTGCTGTCATAGAATTCCTGTGCTGTGAAAACGAGACAGTGGGAAACATCCACAAGAGGTTGAGAAGGTGTATGGAGATGCTGCTGTCGATCGCAGTACAGTTAGTCGGTGGGCAAGCGGGTTACGTGATGAAAGCGGGCACGGCAATATTGAGGATTGTCCTCGCAGCGGCAGGCCTCGTACTGTACACACTCCAGACAAAGTGCACAGAGTTAACGAATTGGTGACTGCTGACAGACGCATCACAGTGAAGGAATTGCCACGCTACGTTGGGTTAGGGGAAGGAAGTGTTTGCAGAACACTGAAAGTGTTGGCGTTAAAAAAGGTTTGTGCCAGGTGGCTTTCCAGGATGTTGACAGTGGCTCACAAAGAAACAAGAAAAACGATATGCAGCGAACTTTTGGAACAGTACGAGAATGGTGGAGATGCATATCCTGGAAGAATTGTGACAGGTGATGGAACATGGCTCCATGACTTTTCACCACAGACGGAGAGGTAATCGATGGAGTGGCATCACGCAAATTCACTGAAGGAAAAAAAAATCAAAACCACACCTTCTGCTGGAAAAGTTATGGCTACGGTGTTTTTCGATTCCGAAGGCGTCTTGTTTGTGGACATCATGCCAAGTGGAACCACCATAAATTTTTATGCATTTGTGACGACACTGAGGAAACTTCAAGCTCGACTGAGTCGGGTTCGACGACATCGGCAAGAGCAGGGTGTTTTGCTGTTGCGCAATAATGCACGGCCACATGTCAGTGAAAAAACCATGGAAGCGATCACAAAACTCGGATGGACAACACTGAAACACCCACCTTACAGTTCTGACCTGGCTCCGTGTGACAATCATATCTTTGGGAATCTGAAAGACTCTCTTCGTGGAACAAGGTTTGAAGATGATGACTCCCTTGTGCACGCTCTCAAACAGTGGCTCCAAATGATTGTTCCAGAATTTTACCGTGCGGGTATACAGGCGCTGGCTCCAAGATGGCGTAAGGCAGTTGAGAGGGATGGAAATTATGTGGAGAAATGAAAATATTGTTCCTAAAGGATGTATCTACACACTGTAAAACATTCAAACACGTAGAATAAAAGATGGATTTTAAAAATATAGTGTCATTTCTTTTGGAGTGAACCTCGAAGTTACTAAAGGTTAAGAAAAACAGCACACACCAAGTGAAGGCGTGGACCTGCAAGAGTGAACAAAGCGACTCTAACGAGATAATCACATCCACAGGGATTGTGGGTTTGAGAAATTTCAGACTGGGGGTACGAAATACTTGCCAAAAACCAGCTGCAGGCAGACCTCACCAGCATATGAAAACTATAAGACTAATAAAATATATTTGAGTACCATCGGATGTGATGCAGGGCCACGGATCGAGTCGAGTCGGGAGGAAAAACTCGGGTGCCGAGGCAGGCGAGGGGTGATGAAGGCGCGCCGCCTGCCGAGCCGCCGGTCGCTATTGGCCATCATTAATGCAAAGTGCCGCCACGGCAGACGCGCGGCCCGTATTTCAGCCGCTGGCCAACTGGTCGGACCTGGCGCCGGCCGCCCCTCTCCGCCTCCTGCCGCGCGGCTGATAGCTCGGCCGGAACTGCTCCCAGAAGCCGCGCCGCCATCGATTCGCCTGCCACGCTACGCTGGGACGGCTGCAGTCGCCGCGGCGCGGTGCATAACCGCTGGCCCGGCCCGCTACCACACGGGGCGCCACGCGTCGCCCCGGTGTGTCAACTTGGTTCCCCAGCACCACGGAGGATTCCCGCTGTGTCTGCAGTACTTTCGGGCAGTCCGAGGGCCGACAAGTCAGAAGTTCTCGAGCCCTACGCCGAGTATTCTAATGGCACATTCTGCTTCTGCCAATACCAAAAAGCATCTGCAAACAGGTGTGAATCATAATAACACCAGATACACTACTGGCCATTAAAATTTCTACACCACGAAGATGACGTGCTACAGACGCGAAATTTAACCGACAAGAAGAACATGCTGTATTATGCAAATGATTAGCTCTTCAGAGCATTCACACAAGGTTGGCGCCGGTGGCGACACCTACAACGTGCTGACATGAGGAAAGTTTCCAACCGATTTCTCATACACAAACAGCAGTTGACCGGCGTTGCCTGGTGAAACGTTGTTGTTCAAAAATGGTTCAAATGGCTCTGAGCACTATGGGACTTAACATCGGAGGTCATCAGTCCCATAGAACTTAGAACTACTTAAACCTAACTAACCTAAGGACATCACACACATCCATGCCCGAGGCAGGATTCGAACCTGCGACCGTAGCGGTCGCGCGGTTCCAGACTGAAGCGCCTAGAACTACTCGGCCACTCCGGCCGGCGAAACGTTGTTGTGATGCCTCGTGTAAAGAGGAGAAATGCGTACCATCACGTTTCCGTCTTTGATAAAGGTCCTATTGTAGCCTATCGCGATTGCGCTTTATCGTATCGCGACATTGCTGCTGGCGTTGGTCGAGATCCAATGACTGTTGGCAGGATTTGGAATCGGTGGGTTCAGGAGGGTAATACGGAACGCCATGCTGGATCCCAACGGCCTCGTTTCACTAGTACTCAAGATGACAGGCACCTTATCCGCATAGCTGTAACGTATCGTGCAGCCACGTCTCGATCCCTGAGTCAACAGATGGTGACGTTTGCAAGACAACAACCATCTGCACGAACAGTTCGACAACGTTTGCAGCAGCATGGAATATCAGCTCGGAGACCATGGCTGCGGTTACCCTTGACACTGCATCCCAGACTGGAGTGCATGCGATTGTGTACTCAACGACGAACCTGGGTGCACGAATGGCAAAACGTCGTTTTTTCGGATGAATCCAGGTTCTGTTTACAGCATCCTGATGGTCGCACCCGTGTTTGGCGACATCGCGGTGAACGCTCATTGGAAACGTGCCATTGGTTATACGTCTCGTCACCTCTTGTTCGCATTGACGGCACTTTAAACAGTGGACGTTATATTTCAGATGTGTTACGATCAGTGGCTCCACCCATCATTCGATCCCTGTGAAACCCTACATTTCAGCAGGATAATGCACGACCGCATTTTGCAAGTCCTGTACTGTCCTTCCTGGATACAGAAAATGTTCGACTGCTGCCCTGGTCTGCACATTCTCCAGATCTCTCACCAACTGAAAACGTGTGGTCAATGATGGCCGAGCAACTGGCTCGTCACAATACGCCAGTCACTACTCTTGATGAACTGTGGTATCGTGTCGAAGCTGCATGGGCAGCTGTACCTGTACACGCCATCCAAGCTCTGTTGGACTCAATGCCCAGGCGTATCAAGGCCGTTATTACGGCCAGAGGTTGTTGTTCTGGGTACTGATTTCTCAGGATCTATGCACCCACATTGCATGCAAATGTAATTACATGTCAGTTCTAGTATAATATATTTGTCCAATGAATACTCGTTTATCATCTGTATTTCTTCTAGGTGTAGCAATTTTAATGGCCAGTAGTGTAAATTTAAGACTTAACCTGAAACAAGACAACACTGAGGAAGCACAACGGCAATGTAGAGTGCTGAGGAATGGGATCAACGAAGAGGCAAAAACGGCTGAACGACAAGTTTTGGAGAACAAACGGGAGGAGGTCAGTGAAATGATCAATGTAGGATAGCTGTAATCTGCCCATAAATCACGTAAACAGTTCTTTGGAAATAGACAAATGAAATGCAGTGGACTCCAAAACGAAGATGGAATAATATTATATGAGCAGAATGACATAGTAGGAAGGTGGAAACAATACATGAGAAGCTGTCTGTGGGAAGTAATGGAGATCTGGAACTGGGGAACGCTGAGGAAGTCGTTCTGGAGGAACAGGGGTACTACATCTTGCGCGATGACTTCGACTTGTAGTCATGCAGCTAAAGCTTGTGAAAGCCACTGAAGTTGATGATATACCAGCAGAACTCATCGAGGACAAATGAAAATCTATTCCATCTCATACAAGTTGTATCGAAAAACAGTTACCGCAATGCCATTGCTAAGGAAAGCATGTGCAAACAGCTCTGAACATTGTAGGACCCTCAGTTTGGTAACATGTGCCTCAAAGATCCCGACGTCTATCATTTCAAGTCGGATAAAACGCTGGATAGTTGCAATGACAAGTTTGGTTTCAGAGGACGTATAGACACACGAGAAGTAGTACTCGGTTTACGATTAATTCTTGAGAAAAGACTAAGGAAGAGTTGGAAAAAGCATTTGATTGGATAGACTATCGACAGCTTCTCAAGATGGTGAGAGAGAATGGCATAAAGTATAAAAACAGAAGAGTAATGCAGACACTGTATAGAGAAGAGGTGGCTGTTATAAGGTGCAGAGAACATCAAGAAGAAACTAGTATTGAGTGGGGTGTACGACAGGGTTGCTCACTCTCTCCGATCTTGTTCAATGGATACATTCTGAACGCAGTAGATGAAGATATAGTGAAAGTAGGAGTTATGGGAGAAATTATAAACTATGCTGACAGAGATCGAAAGCATCCTCAGCTCTTCCTATAATATGGAAAATAATAAATGTGAAACAAAAAACTGAGTTTGAGCAGAGAAAACACCGTTGCCCAGTGTTCACTGAGCTGAATGAGCGACTGTCTTTGGAGTAAAATTACATCAGACGGAAGATCTAGGAAGGTTATTGCAAACCGAATCCACCAGGCAAAAGCTGCGTTTTACAAGAGAAGAAACCTTTTCACGCCCAGCGGCACAGACAAACGTCTCAGGAAACACCTCATAAACACGTTTGTTTGGAGTGTGCTGTTGCACGGAAATGAAATGTGGACACTCGGAGAAGCAGGAAAATACAGCCTTTGAGATGTAATGCTACCAAAAAATCCTCAGATTTCCTGCGTAGACAAGATATCAAACTAAGAGGAGCTCCACAGAGTGCAGCAAGAGAAGCCCTGTTCCCTGAAGCTAATTTTACACAGAAGGGACACATGGGTCGGCCATCTGCTGTGACGTGATGGTAACATTAGAAGTTTCATTGACAGAACGGTAGAAAAGAAACACAGACGCGGCAGACCGAGACTAGAATATATCAAACAATTCAAGGAGCATACCAGCTGCACCACCTATACCCCTCTCGACAGAGAGGCAGAAGACAGAAATTCATGGCGGGCTGCTGCTAACCAACTTGATGGCTGAAGACCATGAAAGAATGATTACTGTTAATGAAGTAAAAGATCCACGCAGTCGACACCAAATGAAAAAGCTAATCCTTATGTTTCTGATCTAGACTGCCATAAAAATGCGTAGGAACTGTTAATCAGAACTCAGGGAGAAGTTATAGTCTAATTCACAATCGATTTATTGATCTTAAACAAGACAAGACAACAAATTTATTAAAGAAACATCATACAAAAAATATTTACTTAACAAAAGCCTTACTAAAATGGGATCAATGGTGGAGAAAGTGATCTGCTGGGGATCGACACACGACACTAACTAGAACACTACTCGCTCTATTTCACTTCATACACGTGAATCCAGGTTATGGCATCAAACTATGCCACCACCAAGCATCTATATTCTACCATAAAAAAAGGAAAAATATGGTTCGAAAGAACAGGGTGCTGAGGAATAGATATTATAGCCCTACGTCGCAGCAGCGAATACTTTACCATCCTACTGGTCAAGGCGGCACACTATGATGCGTTCGGCGACTGAAGTCATGGACAGCGGAAATCTGTTATTAAATGCGCGTTCCCGAAAAATGCAAGTACGCGGTCTCGCGTTCGGTCAATTCAGAATGCAGGTACTTCCTTAAGATCCTCTGAGACCCCGACGGATTCCAGTGTGCAGGTGGACCTATTTGCTGGTCTGCCAAACCAATCTGACTCCGTGCCACGAATGTGCATGTCGCAATAAGTCAAATGTTTAGATGGCCGACTCAAGACAAATAAGTACACCCACGCATCGCTCGTTGTGACCATGATGATATAAGCAGTACCTCTGGTGGTTCAGAAGGTGACTGGAACAGGCTCTAAGTCGCGCCCTAGCAAAGGACACAAGTCTCACCGTTTAGGAAGAGACATGCAGTTCTTTACTCGCAAAGTGCCAGTACAAGAGACTTGTACAAGAGAGATGATCTCCCTTTCTGTGTGTTGCCTCCTCAGCTCGGTTCCAAAAGCACATTTCTCTTTTTTGACTTCCCCCAATTTTGCACAAGCCAATCACGAGCTGGAGCCCGGCATTCTAAGCTCGGTGAATGGTCTTTGCACTGCAAACCGATTTGACCAATCAGAGACTTAAAGTTAATTGGCAGAAAACGGAAAAAAACTCAGCTTCGCGGCCTTTTCCCCACGTGTTTGCCATGTCTTTTGCTAACACAATACAGGGTGAAAGCACAGCCCTCCATAAACAGCTTGTTATCTCCCTTGTTGCGTCTGTGGTGTCACCGCCAGACACCACACTTGCTAGGTGGTAGCCTTTAAATCGGCCGCGGTCCGTTAGTATACGTCGGACCCGCGTGTCGCCACTGTCAGTGATAGCAGACCGAGCGCCACCACACGGCAGGTCTAGAGAGACGTACTAGCACTCGCCCCAGTTGTACAGCCGACGTTCATAGCAATGGTTCACTGATAAATACGCTCTCATTTGCAGAGACGATAGTTAGCATAGCCTTCAGCTACATTTGCTACGACCTAGCAAGGCGCCGTATTCAATTGATAATTAATATTATGAAGCATGTACCGTAACGAGAGATGTTCTACAATTGTGGATTAAAGTTAAGTATTACCTCATCAACGTACTTTATTTGCAATTCTCAAGATATTGTCCTGTTCCAGACCTCACGCCAGTCAGCGTGTAATTAAACGCGTGCATTTCGGCCTCCTCTAGAAACACAGTGTTGGCTCTTCTGCCAACACTACAGCGTCCATTTGAAAGCTTGCAAAGAACGGCCATAAACTCGCATTGACAAAAGATGTTTTGAAACAGAGTCTGGACGTCAGGGCCCCAGTTTTCCTGTCCCACGGACATTTGCAGAACGTTTACATTTCTTTTGGCGGCTTTCTCGTTAACAAGGCCTACAATGCGCTGTCAGCGACTTTTCAGCGTTAGGCTGTATACCTAGACGTCTGGCGCCAAAGCTTAATGTGTTTCTGCACATTGCGACTGCGGCATAGCACGTCTGGAAATGTCTCCTCACCGTTCTCCAGAAAAAATGCACTTTGTTGCCCCATCAACGCCATGCTTTTACTGCAGTCGTTTAAGTCTGCACCCTGTTCCTTTGAATGCAGGTAAAGTTTCCGTATTTCTTTCCCTAGAGTACACAAACAAGACCATAAACTGCTGCCCACCATTTCACAATGCATGAAGTCAAGTCGCCGTAGATCATATTCCCTACACCAAATCAGAAGTGAGAGTGCCCTGCAATCTCTCAACCTAAGAAGAAGATCTATATCTGCATAACTACTCTGCAGCTCACGTCTAAGTGCTTGGGAGACCGTCCATCGAACCACTTCACATAGCTTCTCTACTGTTCCACTCTCAAACAGCAAGCAGGAAAAACGAACACTTAAATCTCACCATGGAAGCTCTGATCTCTCTTATTTTCTCCCTATGTAGATTGGCGTCAAAAAAATAGTTGGAAGTTTGTGACAAGGCCTGGCCACATCGTAAAAGATACGTGTTTTTATAGTTGCCACCCCATTTTTACTTCGCAACACTTTCTGCCCTATGATAGTACAAAACGAGCTGCGCTTCCTTGAAATTTTCTATGTTCTCCGTCAATAGTATCTCTTACGGGTTGCATACAGCGCTGCAGTATTCCAGAAGTGGACGAACAAGCATAGTGTACGCAGTCTCTTTAAGAGACCTGTTGCATCTTCCAAGTGTTCTGCCAATAGAACGCACTCTTTGGTTCGTTCGCCTTCACCACAACGTTATCTATAAGAACGTTCCAGTTTAAGTTGTTTATAATTGTTAATCGGAGGTATTTTGTAGTTGACAGCCTTTAGATTTGTTTGATTTATCGTGTAACCGAAATTTAATGGATTCCTTTTAGTGGATGACTTCTCACTTCTTATTATTGTGAGTAAGTTGTATTTAGAGTAAGTTGTTTTCGCACCATACAGATTACTTGTCTAAATCTTTCTGTATTGGTTTTGGTCTGATGACTGTACTACACTCCTGGAAATGGAAAAAAGAACACATTCACACCGGTGTGTCAGACCCACCATACTTGCTCCGGACACTGCGAGAGGGCTGTACAAGCAATGATCACACGCACGGCACAGCGGACACACCAGGAACCGCGGTGTTGGCCGTCGAATGGCGCTAGCTGCGCAGCATTTGTGCACCGCCGCCGTCAGTGTCAGCCAGTTTGCCGTGGCATACGGAGCTCCATCGCAGTCTTTAACACTGGTAGCATGCCGCGACAGCGTGGACGTGAACCGTATGTGCAGTTGACGGACTTTGAGCGAGGGCGTATAGTGGGCATGCGGGAGGCCGGGTGGACGTACCGCCGAATTGCTCAACACGTGGGGCGTGAGGTCTCCACAGTACATCGATGTTGTCGCCAGTGGTCGGCGGAATGCGCACGTGCCCGTCGACCTGGGACCGGACCGCAGCGACGCACGGATGCACGCCAAGACCGTAGGATCCTACGCAGTGCCGTAGGGGACCGCACCGCCACTTCCCAGCAAATTAGGGACACTGTTGCTCCTGGGTATCGGCGAGGACCATTCGCAACCGTCTCCATGAAGCTGGGCTACGGTCCCGCACACCGTTAGGCCGTCTTCCGCTCACGCCCCAACATCGTGCAGCCCGCCTCCAGTGGTGTCGCGACAGGCGTGAATGGAGGGACGAATGGAGACGTGTCGTCTTCAGCGATGAGAGTCGCTTCTGCCTTGGTGCCAATGATGGTCGTATGCGTGTTTGGCGCCGTGCAGGTGAGCGCCACAATCAGGACTGCCTACGACCGAGGCACACAGGGCCAACACCCGGCATCATGGTGTGGGGAGCGATCTCCTACACTGGCCGTACACCATTGGTGATCGTCGAGGGGACACTGAATAGTGCACGGTACATCCAAACCATCATCGAACCCATCGTTCTACCATTCCTAGACCGGCAAGGGAACTTGCTGTTCCAACAGGACAATGCACGTCCGCATGTATCCCGTGCCACCCAACGTGCTCTAGAAGGTGTAAGTCAACTACCCTGGCCAGCAAGATCTCCGGATCTGTCCCCCATTGAGCATGTTTGGGACTGGATGAAGCGTCGTCTCACGCGGTCTGCACGTCCAGCACGAACGCTGGTCCAACTGAGGCGCCAGGTGGAAATGGCATGGCAAGCCGTTCCACAGGACTACATCCAGCATCTCTACGATCGTCTCCATGGGAGAATAGCAGCCTGCATTGCTGCGAAAGGTGGATATACACTGTACTAGTGCCGACATTGTGCATGCTCTGTTGCCTGTGTCTATGTGCCTGTGGTTCTGTCAGTGTGATCATGTGATGTATCTGACCCCAGGAATGTGTCAATAAAGTTTCCCCTTCCTGGGACAATGAATTCACGGTGTTCTTATTTCAATTTCCAGGAGTGTATGTGGTAAATGACAGTATTATCTGCAAACAATCTAAGATGGCTGCTCAAATTGTCTCGCAAATCATTTATATACATTAGGAACGCCTGATACACGAACGCCTGATTGCCAGTAACTATGACTTTTCCCAATAGCAAATCACGAATCCAGTCGCACAACTCATAGTGACGCAATTTGATCAGAAGCTGCTTGTGAGGAATGGTATCAATAGCCCTCCGGAAATCCACAAATATGAAATGATGATAGCACTCGTTTCTTCATGAGAATAAAGAGTTGAACAAGAACGATATTTCCTGAATCCGTGCTTACTACATTCTAGAGCAAGACCTCCTGTTCCATATTTTCTATATGGCTTATACCAGTCCAGTTACATATCTCTTTTGTTCCCACCAAAACATTACTTTCAAGTATAAAGATAGCAAAATATAAATTTCTAACTATTGCTGAGTGATGGGCGGCACGTGGGGAAACATCCCATTTTTTTGTAGTTTTCGAAAAAAATTCTTTCATAATGAGAACGTCCGATCCTCCACCCAGCTTCAAGTTACGGGAAATGCAGTATCCGGCATGTAAGCGCGGAATAATCGTCTAAGAGGGGTGAAATTCACAACTCGCCACTATGTTGCAGAAACGAGAAAATGTACACAAAATATTACTAAGCGATTGTTTTGTGTTTGTTCTGAACTGACTGATACACATGGTGTTACAAAACGATACGGACGAACTTAGAGACATTCTAGAGGAACAGATTGAGGAACAGACTGAGGAAACGTTATCTAACGACGCCACAGAGCGTCCATGTTCTACGAGCCAGCGCCTACCGCTAGGCCACACCTCTCGCAGCATACGTGACATTTCACGCTGACGGCCGTACACTAGAAGTCTCGCAATACAAGTGTGTTTTTTTGCAGTTCAGTGATCGCGACTGATTGACACGATAGCCAGTGGGGAAAATGGAGCTAACTGCTACTCTGACAGGCTTTGTCTGCTATGAATGCGATGGAGTGTTGCCTCGTTGGATGAAGGTTTCGAACATAGCTTTCCATCCGCTGTTTATTTTTCTCCTGGGACTTACTAAAATCTCCAGAGTTTTTCGGTACACAGGATGTAACGGAAAGATACCGACAACGTCGAAATTACAAAGGCTGACAACTGCCTACGCAGCAGATATCGTCGTCTACTCCGCTGGAGTTTGTGGCCGTTATTCGCGTTCAGTGAATAACAATAGAGTTCTCGAGAATTCGAGGCTGTGATTTAATTTAAAGGAAAGGAAATATGAATGCAAAGGAAAGATGATGAAGTATAAAGAGTTTTCGCTGTGCCAGGCAACAGAAAATAATTTTCAAGGATTGAACATTAGTATTTATTCTGTTGTTACAAGAAATTAAGTAAAATTAAAGAAAGTGTTTACAATATCTGCCTCCAGCAATGCAGCATCCGTACCACTGACAGATGCGCTCGCTCAACGATACCGGGCGTGGTGCGAACATCTTCACACGCTGCACGTATACTTGCAGATTACTGTACTGCTGACACGTCTAGGGTTTCATATGCCACATACCACAAACTTCCAGCGAGCTAAGGTCAAGCTACCGAGGCGACCAAGTTACAGGGCCACCTCGACCAATTCAGCGATCTCCAAACATCTATCCGATCTGTATTCTGGCAGCTAGACTGAAGTGTGTGAGTGGCCAATCACATACGTCGACAGACTGTATGTGGCACCTGCTCTTCCGGCAGCGCTTCTCGAATGAAAGTTCCATAGCCGTCACCTGTGAGTCTAGCAGGAAGCGTGTATGGGTCAATCAAATAATCCTCTGCCATAGCACCCCATAAATGTACGGTAAACTTTTCTTGATAACGTAGAGATGTGAGGGTTCCCTTCCACCTAAATATGACAACTGTGGGCGTTGCACAAACCCTCATGGTTGATGGGTGCGACGTCTGTGAACACAACATGCACAGCATAATACGGGTGCACAAAAACCACTGCCCAGACTGCACATGGGGAGCAAAATCGTAGGCAGTCAGTGGCTCTGCCTTCTGAATATGGAATAGACGCCTTCCCTCCTCATCCACACTCTCCAAGCTGCTTTGTAATTGCTTTGCAGTGAGTGTGCTACACCGCGAGTGCTTGTGGATGGATCTGTGTCGAATTAATATGTGCTGAGGCGTAGCGCCGTATAACGATCCTGCCTTGGCGGCGGTTAAGTGTGTCTCAGAGCTGGATAATGACAGATGGTGAAGCGAGACTGGACGCGCACGTAGTTTATGTATCAGCCGATAGAGGACAATATTGGATAGGGGGACTGTGATTTTAGTTTCGATTGTGCCCACTAGAGTGCACTAAAGTAATACAATATTTTTCATAAACTGTTCGACTATTTTCATAAAGTGTTGTTATGCCTTTGTGTATGTAAAATGTTATAAATATATTTTAGCAGTATGAATGAGGCGTGAGTGCGGTTTAAGGTTAATATGAAGATAATTGTTTAACTAGTTATGTAGTAGGATTTAGTGTGGGAACATTTGGAAGAAGTATGGATATGGACAAAGGGGATTTTTGTAGAATAGATTTGTAAAGGAAGTTTATTGTAAAGGGAAAGTTAATTCAGGTATAAATAACAATAGTAAATAACTTTATGCCTAAGCAAAACTTCAGCATATTAGATAATTACATCGGTAAAAAGTGCAGTCGTTAGGTTTACTATTTTGCGATTGGTTATTGATGAAAAGCGCGGACTGACGCAGGAGAGTGCTGTTTTGCTATTGGCTGTTGAGTAAGCTGACCAATGGCTTTCTCTGCTGGTAGAGAAGACAGAGTATTCTAGAGAAGAGTCGGAGCCTAGCCATGAAACAGTTCGGACGTGTGTAGTAGTAGTTCCGATGGAAACGATAAGTTGCCGGATCTAGCAGTGTTTCATACATCAAAAGTGTTGTAAAGTGACGGCACAATAATTCCGATGGGTGTGTAGAAATTTCGTAATTTTTAAGTGAATTTTGTGACGAAAAAAGCCATATATTCCGCGTGGCGTATTGAGCAGGTCGGTGGCTAAAACCTGTGACTGCATTTGGTACCGACAGACTTAATACTTGGCGAGCATTATCAATCAAAATCAATCAGTATTTTTATAGCTATTACGTTTTCGGGAAATGCAACACCATAAACTTGCTAACGTGAGTGAAAGGGTTTATGAGTGACTGTGTTAAGACTAGCACGGGCTTGGCAGTGATACTTGTTCACCTAAGTTTCAGAATATATTAATTGAGGACAAAATGTCCAAACTTTCATTTGTGTGAAAACTTTCTCCCGAAACGTAGATTAGTGACTTAAATTGCAGCCTGGTTCATGTCGAAGTACATTAGGTTTCACTCGGCTTTCGTACTGATGATCTGCTGAGACAATGTTCACAGGTCTGTCGTAATGGGACGGAAAGTGCTCTTCAAATTGTAGTGTTCGTACGCTTCGCACGTGATCTCGGCCGTTTTGACGTCCTTAGAAACCACTCGCAGACGCTGATGAACAGTGGCAGACGTAGAATGGTGTGACTGACGCCAATTTAGATAGCTTTGCCAACAGAAGCGTAAAGCTGTGTGCCCATTTCCTCTCTCCTCACCAAAAACGAAATTCACATCGCGCTGCTCGGAGCAAGTGACGTTCTCCACGATACGGTGCGAAAGCACAAGAAAAACTACGAATGAGTGATGTGTTTCTACCCTGTATGTCTTTCCCTTTTGCCGCCACTGCTGATAGCAGTCTCTACAGGGTGGTCCATTGATAGTGACCGGGCCAAATATCTCACGAAATAAACATCAAACGAAAAAACTACAAAGAACGAAACTGGTCTAGCTTGAAGGGGGAAACCAGATGCCGCTATGGTTGGCGCGCTAGGTGGCGCTGCCATAGGTCAAACGGATATCAACTGCGTTTTTTTAAATAGGAACACCCATTTTTTACTACATATTCCTGTAGTACGTAAAGAAATATGAATGTTATAGTTGGACCACTTTTTTCGCTTTTTGATAGATGGCGCTGTAATAGTCACAAACATACGGCTCACAATTTTAGACGAACAGTTGGTAACAGGTGGGTTTTCTAAATTAAAATGCAGAACGTAGGTACGTTTGAAATATGAATGTTTTATTTGGACTACTTTTTTAGCTTTGTGATAGATAGCGCTGTAATAGTCACAAACGTATAAGTACGTGGTATCACGTAACATTCAGCCTGTGCGGACGCTATTTGCTTCGTGACACATTACCAGTGTTAAAATGGACAGTGTAGCAATGGCGGAAAAGGTCGATATCGTGTTGATGTATGGCTATTGTGATCAAAATCCCCAACGGGCGTGTGCTATGACGCTGCTCGGCATCCTAGACGACATCATCCAAGTGTCCGGACCGTTCGCCGGATAGTTACGTTATTTAAGGAAACAGGAAGTGTTCAGCCACATGTGAAACCTCAACCACGACCTGCAACAAATGATGATGCCCAAGTAGGTGTTTCAACTGCAGTCGCGGCTAATCCGCACATCAGCAGACAAATTGCGCGAGAATCGGGAATCTCAAAAACGTCGGTGTTGAGACTGCTACATCAACATCGATTGCACCCGTGCCATATTTGTATGCATCAGGAATTGGATGGCGACGATTTTGAACGGCGTGTACAGTTCTGCCACTGGGCACAAGAAAAAATACGGGACGATGACAGATTTTTTGCATGCGTTCTATTTAGCGACGAAGCGTCATTCACCAGCAGCGGTAATGTAAACCGGCATAATATGCACTATTTGGCCGTGGAAAATCCACGATTGTTGCTACAAGTGGAACATCAGCAACCTTGGCGGGTTAATATGTGGTGTGGCATTATGGGAGGAAGGATAATTGACCCCCATTGTATCGATGGCAATCTAAATGGTGCAATGTATGCTGATTTAGTACCTAATGTTCTACTGATGTTACTACAAGATGTTTCACTACATGACAGCAAGGCAATGTCCTTCCAACTTGATGGATGTCCGGCACATAGTTCGCGTGCGGTTGAAGCGGTATTGAATAGCGTATTTCATGGCAGGTGGATTGGTCGTCGAAGCACCGTACCATGGCCCGCACGTTCACCGGATCTAACGTCCCCGGATTTCTTCCTGTGGGGAAAGTTGAAGGATATTTGGTATTGTGATCCACCGACAACGCCTGACAAAATGCGTCAGCGCATTGTCAATCCATGTGCGAACATTACGGAAGGCGAACTACTCGCTGTTGAGAGGAATGTCGTTATACGTATTGCCAAATGCACTGAGGGTGACGAACAAAATTTCGAGCATTTATTGCATTAATGTGGTATTTACAGGTAATCGCGCTGTAATAGCATGCGTTCTCAGAAATGATAAGGTCATAAAGCTAGATGTATCACATTGGAACAACCGAAATAAAATGTTCAAACGTACCTACGTTCTGCATTTTAATTTAAAAAACCTACCTGTTACGAACTGTTCGTCTAAAATTGTGAGCCATATGTTTGTGACTATTACAGCGCCATCTATCACAAAGCGAAAAGAGTCGTCCAACTAAAATATTCATATTCTTTTTCGTACTACACGAATATGTACTAAAAAATGGTGGTTCCTATTTTAAAAAACGCAGTTGATATCCATTTGACCTATGGCAGTGCCATCTAGCGGGCCAACCATAGCACCATCTGGTTTCCCCCTTCAAGCTAAACAAGTTTCGTTCTTTGTAGTTTTTTCGTTTGACGCTTATTTCGTGAGGTATTTAGCCCGGTCACGATCAGTGGACCACCCTGTATAGTGTTGTTGTGACAGGCGTGGACACGGTCAGCGCCATCTAATGTCCAGAATGACATCAGATGCATTGCTCCGCCTCCAATCCGTCAGCGTACAAGGTTACGTTTGCTGCTAAGGGGTAGCCTAGCGGCAGGCGCCTGCGTCGTCGGATAACCTTTCTGATCACAGATTCCTATCCTCAGTTTGTTCCTCAAGACAAGCTCTACAATACTACTAACCTTATCGGTATCGTTTTGCAATACCTTGTATATTAGCGCCAGAGACATTGTACTTATAATCGAATTCTATTTAAAGACTGTTACAAAGTAATTACTTTGTGCGAGTCAAATGGCTCTGAGCACTATGGGATTTAACATCTGAGGTCATCAGTCGCCTAGAACTTAGAACTACTTACACCTAACTAGCCTAAGGACACCACACACATCCATGCCCGAGGCGGGATTCTAACCTGCGACCGTCGCAGTCGCGCGGTTCCGGATTGAAGCGCCTAGAACCGCTCGGCCATCGCGGCCGCCTTACTTTGATGCGCTTGGCTTGTAATATTTACAATATTATTCCGTTTTGTTCTTAAAAGTCAGTCACTTTCCTTACAAAATAAAGTGAAGTCGAAGTGAGATTACTTACAAATTCAGTAAAACAGATTCGATCGCAACAGATGTTTATTTTTTTGGCATCCGGTTTCGTTCTATAATTTAGACAATCTTCAGGCCGTAAGCTCCATGGTGGCGACCGGTGGCTGTGGACGGCGCAAGATCTCTAAGAACACGGATGACAACTGCTCCGTCCGTGCTCTCACGGATCTTGCGTCGTCCACAGCCACCAGTCTCCACCATAGAGCTTACGGCCTGAAGATTGTCTAAATTATAGACCCAAACCGGATGCCAAAAAAATTGACATCTGTTCCTATCGAGACTTTTATGAGTTTTAATATTTTACGCAGGTCACTGATTTAGGCTCCATCGGAAGTGCGCTTTCCAAAATTTTTTGATTACTTTTTATTTTCAATCAATCTGCAGTTTTTTAATGACTGCACGAATGTGACACAATTACTTACTCTTTGGTCTGTCATTTAGTATCGGATGCTAACGTCGCCCATAGCGACGGAAAAATATTTAATGTTGTTAGATGTGTATTCTAGGGCCCCAATTAAGACTCTTATACTGGAAACTTTTCAAAGAATTTTTGAGACCACCCGCAGCGATGGTTCACCCGAGAAGAACTATGGTAATTCAAATTTTTGCTGAACTTTAGTGCTCGGTTCCAGGGGCTTCAGTCCGGAACCGCGCTGCTGCTACGGTCGCAGGTTCGATTCCTGCCTGGGGCATGGATGTGTGTAATGTCCTTAGGTTAGCTAGGTTTAAGTAGTTCTAAGTCTAGGGGACTGATGACCTCAGATGTTAAGTCCCATAGTGCTTAGAGCCATTTAGTGCTCGAAATTCAATCTCAAACTTTTTTTTTGGAAAAAGGGAGCCTACATAGTTCATACCAGTTGCTACCAGAGCAATAACCATTTACTTATTTTATTATTCGGCTGTTTTCTTCCTATTGTGACTGTACTGGACATTAAGCTCAATGACGTGGTTTGATTGGAACAAAACAGAATGTCCATGTGAAGTTCAACAATTTATGCATATTTTTTGAAGAAACAAGCATGTACAACAAAACTTAAAACTCTTAAAATATAATCCCAAAAGGGGAATATATTTTTTTTTCAAGAAATCTCAGTAACTTAAATAGCTGTAGGTTGACTAATGCATTCCCCTTGCTGACTCTACAGAACAGTAAAACTTCAGTATATTTCCTTTACTCATAAAACAATAAATAATACAGGGTGCCCATCGAAGAAGTCCCTGTTTTCAGAATCAAGTACCTCGAAAACTAATATCGATAGACGAGTGCAACAAAAGGTTATTGTAAAAGTTGTAAGAATTTTATACAGAAGTTTCGAAATAGTTCGAAAAATTGTTAACAGATGGCGATGTACGCTGTGCAGCACTTGCAGTATCAGCGTGTATAATTAAACTCGTCCTCCGCAAACAATCTTTATAGTTAAATAACAATCTTTTCGAAATGTCCACCATTCACAGTGCAAGATGGTGAAAACGAACAATGAAATTTGCGATCACGTCCTGTAGTGTCTTAATGGAAATGGATCAGATGTCACGCAGATCTCTGATTCAAGCTCGTACAGTGTTGTGGGATGGTTCCGGTAGAGAGTGTCTTTCAGTGTGCCCCGTAAAAATTCGTCATAAGGAGTCACATCGAGCGAAAAAAAAGTTCAAATGGCTCTGAGCACTGTGGGACTTAACTGCTAAGGTCATCAGTCCCTTAGAACTTAGAACTACTTAAACCTAACTAACCTAAGGACATCACACACATCCATGCCCAAGGCAGGATTCGAACCTGCGACCGTACCGGTCGCGCGGTTCCACACTGTAGCGCCTAGAACCGCTCGGTCACCTAGGCTGGCCTCACATCGCGTGAGCATAGAGGCCAATATAATGCAGTACCAGTAAATCTGCAATAATCGAACGCTGTGATTCTACTCCCGAAATATTCACGAAGAAAGCGAAACACTTGTTCGTTGCGATGGTCTGGCCCCGTCTTGCACGAACCACTCGATTCCTGGACGACCCTGAAGCGCTTTGTTCCAAAATTCCAGAGTAATGTTACTAGTGATCGTTTTCTCGCATGAAAAAACAGCCAATAATGCCTCTGCTGCATACCGTATTCCAAACAGTAACTTTGGTGAGAATACAGTGATTTCGCTTCACATAAAAGGCGATTTTTGGAACCCCAAAATGGATGCTTTTGTTTATTCACGGTTTTATTAAGGCGGAACCGGATGCAGCCAACATCAAATCCTGTATTATTCATTACTGTGAGAATTTGGTTCGCAAAATCAGCCCTCTGTCTCACATCTCGTACAGCTTTGGTCTGATGGCTCTTGGTTTTGAATGAAAACATGAGTAGGCTCTGTCTCAGTATTTTCTGCATTCTGTCGCACTTCAAACCAGTCTCTACAATAATTCTTCGTACGGATCTCCTTGTATTTTGCAGAATAATTCCAGAAACGGCGGCGCCATTTACAGGAGTAGATACAGTTTGCCTGGGGCCAACATTCCCTGCTAGATCGTTCGTCATCCTATCCGCCTCCGGTAGCTGAGTGGTCAGCGCGACAGACTGTCAATTCTCAGGGCCCGGATTCGATTCCCGTCAGAGACTTTCTCCGCTCAGGGACCGGGTGTTGTGTTGTCCTAATCATCATCATTTCATCCCCATCGACGCGCAGATCGCCGAAGTGGCGTCAACTCGAAAGACTTGCACCAGGCGAGCGGTCTACCCGACGGGAGGCCCTCGTCACACATTTATTATTCGCCATCCTGAACTTCCGCTGAAATTTGGCAACGAGCTTGCGAATGGTTTTGTGTATCAAGGTCTTCGAATCCCTCCTCTCACGATGCATCCATCAATGCTTGAACCAACACCACCACATTCCCGTTAACCAGTGTGACTTCTGTTCCAGTTTCTCCTTGATGATCAGCTCCTGCACCTCGCCCATCTTCTGTGCCACGAGCTCAACTCTCGTAAATCCGATATTTTTGTGTCCCTCGTCATAAAGAAAGCCTAAAACCATGTATGGCATCCCGATCTCCTTTTCCAACTTCAGACATATGCATTTCCTGCTAACTATGTCCTCCTTATTGTATCCTTCCGATCTAATTGTCCATCCTTTGTCACTATTAACCATACCAGTTCCAGTTACTTCCATCCCACCGCAGGAGTGCTCCAAGGCTTGGTCTTCTCTCCTCTGTTACCTCCTCTCCACCGTTGATACGCCCAAACCACCTCCACCAATCCCCCTGGCTCAGCACAGCTTTCCTGGCCCTCTACATTACACTCCAAAAATCCCAACGTTCCCTCTAAATCCACCTCAGTCAGTTTACTTCGTGGTATAACCAATGGATCCTCAGGATCAACCCATCCGAAACCCAGCCAATAATTATAGGCTGAACCACCCACACCTTCCATGACTTCTACCTTACCATTTAAAACTGACCTATCCAGTTAATTAATATACTGAAATATCTGGGACTAACTCTACTCTCAACTGGCGACTAACGTGGAAATCTCACCTACTAACCACCCAACATAAAGGTCACAAAACCCTAAAACTACTAACAGGCTGGACTTACTATACTCCACACTAGACTCTACACCTGCTATGCTCCGCCGGCCGGAGTGGCCGTGCGGTTCTATGCGCTACAGCCTGGAGCCGGACGACCGCTACGGTCGCAGGTTCGAATCCTGCCTCGGGCATGCATGTGTGTGATGTCTTTAGGTTAGTTAGGTTTAAGTAGTTTTAAGTTCTAGGGGACTGATGACCTCAGAAGTTAAGTCCCATAGTGCTGAGAGCCATTTGAAACATTTTTTTTTTTTTGCTATGTTCTACACCTACAGAGCCATGATGTGACCAAGACTCTACAGTGCAAATGTTCAGTTGATCTCCACCCCACCAAAGTTCCACAAGTCCCTCAAAATCGTCGAACGTCGTGCACTCCATATAGCTTTCCTCATCCATTTACCTTCCCCCACATGGGTTCTCTACAATCTCATCAAATTCCCACCCCTCCACACCATCGCATCTCCTATACTATCCACAAACTAGATTTAAATACCCCATTGTCTCTCCAGTGATCGCTACCCGTGGTATGCTGCTGCGCCTTTAGAAACACGTTTCACAGACCCTACACGTACATGCTCTTAATATCCTACTTAGCTTGAATGAACTCCCTGTTCCGGACAGTCACATCTGTCCTGAAATTTATCCCTCATACCAACTTTATCTTTTTCGCACCTACCCCAATCCAAACCATGGCTCCTCTCTCGGTATCCCTCTCCATCCATCCCCATCCCTTTCCTCTTGCTGCGACTACCATAGTCACACACAAAACCCCGCCCCACCCTCCATCATTCCGAATTTCTGTTTTCCCACTATCGACCCCAACCCCTACCCTCATCTTTATAGTTTTCTCTGCCCATCAACCCTATGAAACATGTCCTGTCCCCCCGAAATACTTTTCTCCCAGTGCAAAGCTTCAGCGCTTTTTCGTAGAATAACTTCACCATTCTGTAACGTGTATTCGTCAACTGCCTTACCGCAGTGGTAACACACCGGTTCCTTTTAGATCACCGAAGTTAAGCGCTGTCGGGCTTGGCTAGCTCTTTGATGGGGCACCGTCCGGGTCTGCCGAGTGCTGTTGGCGAGCGCGGTGCCAATTGAGGCAATTGTGAGGCCAATTGAGGAGCTACTTGATTGAGAAGCAGCGGCATCGATCACGAAAACTGACAGCGTCCCAGAGAACGGTATGCTGACCACAGGCCCCTCCATATCCGCATCCAGCTGAGGCCTGAGGATGACACAGCGACTTCTCTGTACCGTTGGCTCCTCACAGTGTTTGTTTTTTGTAATGCGTTTTTAAAATGTGCGTATTTTCCTTTTTTACATATCTGTCAGTAATTTTTTAATTTAAAATAGTAAATCAATCCTCATGTTCTTTGTTTCATCCTGGTTATATATTTAATTCTCTTGGCTGAAGAGCAGAATATTGAATTGCTGAGAGCCCACCCCCATCGCCCATAAGGGTCGAGGGAATGAAACTGACAGTAAAGAAAAAAGAAGTTACGTCTTGTGTAGATACTGAGGGACTTCAAAGTCTGACATGTGCCAAGCAAAATATAAGTGATGCGCTATTTTCACCATTTTTCTAATGTACCACTGTCTTCACGGCATTTTTGTAAATTTTTTTGTATTGTTTTAGCTTTTGTTGTACCACATGATAAAGGTCCAAAAACTGACATTGCAATTGGTAAATAAATAATTACTACAATTAACGGCGAATATGATATCTTTTTAAAAATAAAATATTAAGCTAGATTGGGAAACGCATACTACGTCAAGAGGCAGCTGTGTGTTCTTCTGCAAGCATCTAACGAATTTATTATTTCTGTCACGTCCCCAGTTAGACCATTGAGAGCTTCGGCAGTTCCCCACCAACTACATTTCTTTTCCTTTGGTATTTGAGCTGTGAATCCCTCGGATCCCCAAAGCACCTATGATATGATCAGTATTCAGGGACTGACAGGAACGACCATCTGAAGAAAAAATTTCTTATCGACATATGCAGGTTGCAGACTGATTTCGGAGATACAAGACATTTAATGTACATTTATTTTCGTGCTAGTGGCGCGCACGTATGTTTCTTACCCATCCAACATTTTTGACGTTTTACTCAGCCCTCCCTGCCTCGCTGCTTTCAACCTCTTTGCTCGGGATGTCTTTCTGCCATTAAACTAGCCCAGTGAAATAGTGCGAGGCATTTGAATACGGTAGGAGGTGCTGAAGCAAAATAGCTTTATTTAAATTTAAACAAATCATTTTACTTAAATAATCAAACTTTTTCACAGGCGTAAAATATTTAAAAAACAAAGCCATAGCTGTTCACCATATTTTGAGTTACACTTATTGCAAGCAAGTAGCAGCAGAGTTTATAGAAATAACGAGCCACTGGCTGCAGAATTTAAAAACTAGGTAATGCAACAAACAAACCAGCAGCTGACGAACGGAGCTACAGTTCCACCCACAGCTATTGAGCAGAAATTAAAATAATAATAAGCAACTGGTGGGAGAATTTAATAACTAATTAATGGAATAGAAAAGCAGCAAACGCTCGCTAGAATTGCAGGTACACCGATAGAAAGCCACTGGGGACATAATTAGAAGAATAATAACAACAGGTGGCAGAGTTTATTAAATAATTACATGCAAATAAAAAAGTAGCAACTGGCCACCAGGATTGCATATACATTATAGAAAACCACTGGCTATTGATTTTAAAGGAATAGTAAGCAACTAGTGACAGAGTTTAACAAAAAGATCCAATAAATTAAAAATACACAACTGCCAACCAGAGAACCATTTAAAAAACACTGGAAAAAATATAATTTAGTACAGCACAGGTCATTCAGTTGAGCGGTTAGCCCACAAAAATATCGGAGCTCATACATTAACAGCCCTACAAAGCCTATTGTTACAGAATGAAAATCAAACAGTACACATCCTTCAAGCGGACAGTATAAAATTACCCCTGCAAGTTTCGGACAATCAGGTGGTAACGGAAACACAATCAGAACAGAAATACACTGACGGAAAGAAATCACAATACCAAGAACTAATTACGCGACATAAACAAAAGTTGGTGGGTGTGTTTCTATATCTGAAAGAAGATGCCTTCTCAAATTCCACTCCAGTCACATAAGACTGCTCTAGTAGCGTTATTATGGGGATGCAAATCAGGTTTGCTTTAAATACAGTGTATAACGCTAGATTGGACGTGGTGAGTTGATGTTAGCCAAGAAAGCTTTTAAGGCGACAAAGACGCCGATATCAACACCTGAGTTTGATTGGGGTCGTATAACAAGGGCTATGAGAAGCCGGATGTTCTTTACACGACACTGCATAAGGACATGGCAGGAATGCAGCCACTGTACATGATTGCTGGCAACGATGGTCACGAGAGAAGAAGACCGGGCTCCGGATGGCCACATGGCACTACCGAGGTGGAAGATCTTCGTATTCGTCGTATGGCTCTGGCGCATTGTACTGCATCTGCCGCAGCAGTGCAAGCAACAGTTGGCGCCACAGCGCAACAACCAACTGTTACAAATCGGTTACTTCGAGGACGGCACCGAGACAGACACCTTGTAGATTTCATTCCACTGACCCCAAACCACCGCCAACCGCGACTTCACTAATGTCAAGCGAGAGCTCATTGGAGCGCAGGGTGGAGGTCTGTTGCGTATTCTGATGGAAGATGGTTCTGATTCGGTGCCAGTGATGGCCATGTGTTGCTTATATGGAGGCCAGTTGATGGCCTGAAACCAACCTCTCAGCATGCTAGACACACTGGATCTGCATCTGGAGTTAAGGTCTCGGGTGCAGTTTCGTATGACAGCAGGACCACTCTCATGGTTACCGCACGCACACTGACTGCAAATTTGTACGTCAATCTGGTGATTCAACCTGTTGTGCTGCCATTCATGAACAGCATTCCAGGGGGTGTTTTCCACCGGGCAAACGCTCGCCCACAAGCCGATGTTGTAACCCAAAGTGCTGCACAGACTGTCGACTTCTTGCTTTTGGCTGCTTGTTCACCAGATCTGTCTCCAATCGAGCTCAAATGGGACGTCATCGGACAACTCCAACGTCATCCACAAACAACATTAACTGTCGCTGTACTGACCGACCAAGTGCAACATGCATTAATCTCCAACCCACAAACTGATATCTGGCGCCTGTACAACACGTTTGCACCTTTGCATGCTTGCATTCAAGATTCTGCAACATTCTGGTGGTTGCACCGGTTCACATTTGCAGTGTCTGACTTGCAGTGTCTCACTTCGCGCTTACATTAACTTGTCATCTTACAATGTTAATCACTCAAATATGCAACCTAGACAAATGTATTCTAGACTTTTCATTACTCTGCCTTAATTATTTTTTGCTGCTGCGACTTTTTTTCGTCAGTGTATTACTCAGGAGTGGTAGAGTAAATGGCTGGCCAGACTAACTATTTGCTTGCTCATGGACAACGAAGGTTTTAGTACCAAGTGATCCATCTGTTTCATTACGCGGGTGACGAATTATATGCTAGCCCCGGCCCGGGGCCCATGAATAAACAAAATGAACAGACAGAATTACAAGGTCCACTTCCTGTAATACATGAGACACTAAAAATTATACATCCACAAAACTGTTCGACTTGGGATTAAGGGACGACCCTCCACCCATGTTGACTGGCCCACAACCGTAACATAAAACCGAGAAAGAAGAAATAAAAAACTTAAAACTGACTAAGAAGACGGAAAATAAGTGCATGGTGCCATGTATAGATAGTTTGATAAAGATTATTTGTATTTTCCGTCTACCTATGGTCTGGACGTAAATATTGCACACAAGTAATAGTATTTAGACTTTATTTAACGTATTTAACGGCCATTGGCTGACAATGATTTAATGCTTGAGACGATGGGTGGAACTTCCACTATGTATGCAACGTACATTGCACGTCATCCGCCTCCTAGAGTGGCGCCTCCTGCTCGAAAGCTTCAGCAGACACCCACGGGTACAGTTGCCTTCTTTTTACAAATCTGTTCATGTGCTATGTTTATATTTGTGCCTGTAGTTTACATTCCTCAAAGTACATTCATGTTACTCTCTCCATAGAGTAAGCGGTCTGATGGTGACCAGAACAGTTGTCGATACAGGTTACCATTAAGTAAATAAACATCTATATGCGGTTGGGACTCTTTTACTATACAAAATATTACTTAATAATCAACCTGACGTCCTGACGTACCTATTTCACTGATTCTGCTACGCTCCAGACACGATTTTTAGTAACCACGACGGGGAACACATAGACGGGCAGATTACGAAACGACATAAAAGTCTTAAAGCAAAATTGTCAGCACATTTTCTGAGAATCGTCACGGGAATCAACAGCAAGCCCGGACTGCTAGCAAGCGGGTGCTCCCGTCATCCAGCTGTGGTTCAGGAATCAACGGGAACCACAGGCAGCCCTTACGACCAACGATCGGAACTTGATTGACAGGTATCAAACCCTGCCACCACAGCCTACACAGGGTTCCTCCCGAAATGCAGACTCGAGCACAAGTAACAGTTTAACTGCTACGTCAGAACACGTTTTCCAGCGGACGATACTGACTGCCCAAGAGGCAACAACCGGCGCATCATTACAGCACTGACTGGTGTTTGGACGCATAACTGCCGCCCAAGCCTCGAGTCGCATCGGCCACAACCATACTACTCTTACTCGCGGCTCACGGCCTGTCCGGAACTTACTGACAAGGGGAGGCCACGACGTTTGGAACGTGCATTTACTGCAAACTTCGTACACTCGTAGTACTCCATGAGGACAACAAAATGTGTAAGAGGTAGCGCGTACTTCTCAAGCGTTATTGAGAAAATCGCAAGATAATTTCGGTCGTCGATTATATATCTGTGTGTGGCCATTTTAACCATAAAGCGGCGTTAGCCGAGTGGGGTCGGTACGGTAGCTCAGCGTGTTCGGTCACCGCGGTAGCTTCCCTTTATAATATAAAAACTGAGCAAACGGATTATCGAACAAACTGACGGGTGTTAGCGGACGTCCGCCTTGATCAAATTCAACGAACAGTGTAGAACAAAATGTTTTTTTTTTAAGTGTTTGGCGATCAAGCAGCTGAATCGCTGGATCAAGTTCCGTTCGTCAGTTTTTTTTTATTTTCAACATAGTCGTTTTTATTTATTATTTATATTACAATTGATATAATCGAGCAAATACGTGTAATCGGATGAACTTTTATTAAATTTACAATGTCATTTGGCAGTGTACTTATTTTTATCATTACAAGTAATGTAATATTCATAACTATCGACTAGTAAACGACCAAACGCATAAAGTGATACTGAAAATGTATGCTTGTCCGTGATTTGAGAAATCCCTTATACCTGGAAGGAGCCCGAAACGACTTGTTACCTCCAAGGTTTGACCGGCACAGACGGCTTTCGAAAGATGTACAACTAATTGTCGCTTTTGACATTACAATTTGCAGGATGATATTTTTCGTAAAAACATGGAAAACATAAAGTTAAACGGCACGAGGTGCATTGAATAAATGCTACATTTCCGCATACGCGAGGTCTTTTGACGATTTCCGTGGAAAAACAAACCTCGTTAACAGTTTCAAAAACCTTTCTTTCAGACGAGAGTTTGGAAGCAAACCATGCATAACGCAGTATTTCCTTAAAAATCGGCGCTGATAATTTGTTATGCAGTATCGAGTGTATTTTAATAACGTCTTCCGAGAAGCAATTTCTCGCTCTCTTTCGATTAAATACGAACAGTTTTGAAGACACGGTCAAGCATACATTTTCAGTATCACTTTATGCGTTTGGTCGTTTACTAGTCGATAGTTGTGAATATTATATTATCTGTGATAATAAAAAGTAGTATATTGCCAAATAACATTGTAAATTTAATAAAAGTTCATCAGATTACACGTATTTTTCGCATTATATCAATTATAATATAAATAGTAAAGAAAATGACTGTGTTGAAAATAAAAACAACTGACTAAGGGAACTCGATTCCAGCGATCCAGCGGCTTGAACGCCAACCACTTTTCTTTTTTTAAAAAAAAAAAAACATTTTGTACTATATTGTTCGCTGAATTTGTTCAGGGCGGACGTCTGATGGTGCCCGTTTAGTTTGTTCGTTCACCCGTTCGCTCAGAATTTTTATGAGAAAGGGAAACTAACGCTCTGACCGAACACGCTGAGCTACCGTCCCGGCACCACTAAGCTGCTGCCGCTTCATGGTTGAAATCCCCACGGAAAGATACATATTTGACGACCGAAATTATCTTCCGATTTCCTCAGTAACGTTTCAGAAGTACGCGCTACTGCTTACACATTTTGTTGTCCTCACGGAGTACTACGAGTGTACGAAGTTTACAGTAAATCCGCGTTCCAATCGTCGTGGCCTCCCCTTGTGAGACAGCTGACAACAGCGGTTGCCCTTAAATCCCGCGTCACAACGCGCGACCTCCCGTCTGGTGGCGGATCAACCGCCTGATCCACTGCCACAATCAGTGGTGCTGCCAACCTAAGGCACCCATCGTGCGAAAAGGAAAGATACCCCGCACGGCACAAGGGCGACAGTTAATCAGAGAGAAACATCCGTTAACTGTATTTTTACATATCTACACTAATGAAGATTACGCATATAAGGTGTATCTTTTGCGGCTTCTGTGATTGTACAAGGATAAGTTAAAAAAATTATACGCGCTGTGGCTATACCTTTTATTACAATAAAAATAGGACACGTACGTTAACCTCATTTTTCAATATAGTCTCCCTGTTTTCAACGAACTTAGTCCATCGTTGCACAAGCTTCGTGATGACTCAGAAAAGAAGGTTTTCAGCTGAGCAGGAAGCCACGCATGCACCGCGTCCTTCACTTTGTGAGGGGTCCACTTGTACGTGGAGCTCGATTTTGTAATATATTTCATGAAAAATGACATGAAATGGTTATCACGTGTAGAATCTATTGTAAGTAGGGGCGCGCGGAGCGCAGTAGCAGTTGCCGTTCGACTAGCTGTTAAAGGTAAGATTAAGACTTAAAGCTAATGGCTAGCTGTGAGAGTTTAGCTGTTGGCGTATGGAGGCCGCATAATATAGATTTGTAAGGTAACGAAATTTTTTATCAGGATTACAAAACACACAAAATATTACAAAATGGTTCAAACGGCTGTGAGCACTATGGGACTTAACATATATGGTCATCAGTCCCCTAGAACTTAGAACTACTTAAACCTAACTAACCTAAGGACATCACACAACACCCAGTCATCACGAGGCAGAGATAATCCCTGACCACGCCGGGAATCGAAACCGGGAACCCGGGCGCGGGAAGCGAGAACGCTACCTCACGACCAAGAGCTGCGGACAAAAAAATATTACAAATCGGGTATATGTAATCAACCTATACATTATGTGATACATTAAATCTGATCTCAAATACTTGGTACCTAAATTCATGGGTCAGTACTGTAAAATTAGCAAGATACACATAGCGTCGCTGCATAATTAAAACAAAGTATACAAAATTTCATCACCTTACAAAACTGTATTATGCTGCGTTCATAGGCCAACAACTAAATTCTCACAGCTAGCCACTAGCTTCAAGCCTTACATCCTACCTTTAACATAGGGCAACGGCAACTGCTACCGCGCGCCCCTACTTACAATCGATCCTGCCAGTCAGGCAACATCTTTGGTTCAGTGGTGTCAAAGATACAATCTCTTCTACATGTGATAACCATTCGTGTCATTTTCAATTAAATATATTACAAAACCTGGCTACAGTACAAGTGGACCCCTAACAGCTTCTCGCTCCGAGGTGAATCGACAGCCCCTTAATACATCTTGGGGTGGACCACGCAAATGGTAGTCGGAAGAGAAAAGATGAGGACTATATGGAACATACTTAACACTCATGTTTCCGGAGTGTTTCAGCAGTGTGGGCAGCGGTATGTGAACGAACATTGTCGTGAAACAACACAACACCGTCCGACAGCAATGCTCGGCACTTCCTTCGAACTGCGGGCTTTAATCTGTCAGTAAGCATCTCATTGTAACTATAACACGCACTGTTCATTGTAGTCCCATTCTCCTGATAACGTTCCAGTACTTGGTCTGGTGCAAAAAAAAATTAAAAGAAAGAAGTAAGCAGCAGTATTCTTGCGGGCAGTTGTGCTTTGAACTTATTCCTGCCGGGTGAGGATAGTTGTGAATGTTTCCATTCTTTAATCTGCCGTTCACTCTCCGGCTCGTAATGATGAAGCCATGTTTAGTCTCCAGTGATGGTTGTTGTCCAAGCGCGTTTGTTTACGCAACAGTGTGAGTTGTTTCGGGACCCGCCTTGTACAGACTTTGTGAAACCCAAGTATATTCTGGATGATTTCAAACGCAAAACCTAACTAATCAGGGGACGGTGTGCTGCTTCACCAACAGTTATTCGTGTGGCTACCAGAACCATGTCTCGTGCACGCTCAGTATTGTAATTTGTAGCCGCGGGTGGCCTTCCGGCTCATTTCTCATGCATAATATTTGTGCAACCATTTTCGAATTTTGTAATCCATTCGCAGACACTCCGTTACGGCAACGCAATGTTCCCCTGTTGCGCCGAAAGTCTCTGATGGACTGCTGCTCCCGATATACGTTCCGATCCCAGAAACCGGATCACCGCTCGTTGTTCCTCTTTGGTGCTAACTTCTAATGGAGCGGCCACGATCTGTCTGCAACAAAAGGTAGACAAACGAAGGAATCAGTATGAAACTTTCATAGCAGTACCACAACAGCATAACAATAAAATAAACGAGGACAGAGGTCAGTATGGACAGCGTAAGAAGAGTTATGTCAACATTGCACTAATTTTTGACATACCCTAGTAGTGCCCCTCCTGCTGTCGAAGAATACCGCTGGCTCTTTCCGACACGTCGAATTCCTGATAGTACAATGTTTACCAGAGTGCTTACCAGATTTTTCAGCACATAACGTGAAACAGGTATTCTTACAAGTTCCCATCTTTCTACTGAACCTGTAGTTCAACAACCTATGCAGCAACAGCAACACATTGTTGACGTACTTGAATACGACTATCAGTTACATCACATTTTCGTACCACTCCATCTTTCATGCTACTCATTTCAGCAACGAAATAGACAAGATAACAGACGAAACCTTTCTTTATTTATAACGCTGAAGGCAAGAGGAAGCAAACTTGTTTTGATGATTCACCAAAAGACGGACACCAGTGGAACACGAACAAACACTAGTGAATGCGAACTGAACACGACCGAATGCAGTTCGCTTGCGTTCGGGTACCGTCGACACCGGAGAGAATTCCCGTTCGCTGGTGTTCGCTCGCCTGTGTTCGCTCCAGCGTAAAGCAGGCGTAACAGGAAATAGAAGCTAGGTGTCCTGTAGGCGGAGCTGCCTGGGGGCATTGTGTTACGCAACATGAGCGATCTATTATCCTCGCGCTGGTATTACCTGATTACCTGAGGCGCCATCAGCTCTGAATGCCGTGGCTGCAACTCAGGTTACAATTGAAAACTGCAAATGCAATCTTCAGTGGCTTTTGCGAACCGCCGTATACGCGTTTCTGTAATGCAACTGGTGATGTGAACTAGCTTAATAATGCCTCTTGGTTAAATGTAACGTTGGGAAAAGAGGATGGGGACCAGTTGCTGTGCTCAAATATGTAGCATCTTCTCTAAGTTTTGAGTTTCTTCTCGTAACTACTCTGCTAGTTAGGTGCTTTTAGTGAATTCTCAGGTTTGTAAGTGAGCAGATAGCCACCTACTTCTGAATTGACTAAATCTTTGTTTCGCTGTTTCACATGGTGTCTTAACACTTCATTATCAAATCGAAATCGAAATTCAAATTTTTAATTTCTGAGTGCTTTAGAATGAATGAGTGAATGAATGTGTGCGTGCGTGTGTTAGAGTGTGTGTGTGTGTGTGTGTGTGTGTGTGTGTGTGTGTGTGTACTGGGGAGGGGCACATGCATGGGAGAAACTGAGATTCTGTCCCAGAATTTATGGCATTCAAGTTAGGACTTTATATCCTTAATCAAACTTTTCTAAACAATTTATTTATTAGATTTGTATTATCTTTAGCTAATCTCTGTATATGAGGCCCAAACCACTAAGGATAGAAACTTGAAATTTGCAGAGGGTATTGCTCTTATACTATAGAAGGGATTTTTCGGTATTCCATAACAAAGGGGGCGAAATAAGGGATGAAGGGTTTTTCAAAGTATGTCGCTATTAAGCCAGTTTTGAAGCTAGACCTACTAAAATTGGTATTTGATTTCTCGGTCAAAAATAAAGAAATACATGTTTCAGCAATTCTGGACATTTATCACGAATGAGGGTGAAATAGTCAGTGCAAATAGTGCACATAAATAATTGTTAAAGAACTACTATAGTATTTTTATAGCTGCATCTGTGAAAACTGATATTCGAATTCTTGGTTCCAAATAAAAAAAAATGTGTTCCAATGCTTTTGGAAATTCAACCCCTAATGGGGAGAAATAGGGGGTGAAACGTTTTATAAATATTTGATCATGAAAGCATTTTGAGAGCTACATCTATGAAAAATTAAATCTGGCTTCTCGGTTAGAAATGTAAAAAAACTGCGTTGCCCTGCTTTTGGAAATTCAGCCCCAATGAGGGTGAAATAGGGGTTGAAGTTATAATGAAAATATTTCGTTATGCAAGTATTTTCGAAGCCAAATCTATGAAATTTTGTATTTGGCTTCTCTGTTACAAATAAGAAAGATGAATTCACTGTTTCTGGGGATTCAACCTTAATGGGGTAAAATAGGTGGTAAAACGTTTCATGAATATATTTCATTGTGGAAGCATTTTTAAAGCTAAATCGACGAAAACTGGTGTTTGGATTCTCCGTCGAAAAATAAAAAAAAAATTTTTTTCACTGTTTTTGGAAATTCAACTCCCAGTGGGGCGAAACAGGACCAAACTGATTCGTTGATTCATCATCACTCAACCCACATCGCTATGGACAAACTTGAAATTTGGAGAGGGTGTTGATCTTATACTGTAGGCATCGTTTAAGAACGGATTGTTCGAAATTCTACTCATAAGGCAGTAAAATAGGAGATGAAAGCCTTTTTGAAAATAAGTTACTATTGAAGTAATTTTGAAGCTAGAACTATTAAAATTGGCCTTTGGTTTCCAGCCATAAATAAAAAATATGTGTTTCTACGTATTTGGAAATTCAATCACTAAGGGGGGAAAAGTGGGTGAAAGTTTTTTCGAAATAAATCATTATTAAGGAACTAGGAAAACATCTGTAAAGTTACATCTATGAAAACTGGTATTTGACTTCTCAGCTAGAAATAAAAACATACGTGTTTCAGTGATTTTGGAACTTGGACAACCTAAAGGAGTGAAATAGGGAATGAAAAGTTTAATGAAAGTATTTCTTTATGAACGCACTTTCAAAGCTAAATCTATGAAAATTTGTATTTGGCTCCTCTGTTAGCAATTAAGTATAAATTTGTATTTGGCTTGTATGTTAGAAATTTAAAAAAATAGGTGTCTCACTGCTTCTGGGTATTCAACCCCAAAGGGGGTGAAATAGAAGATGAAAATTTTAAAGAAAATATTTTGTTCTATTAAAAAAGTTTTTAAGCTGAAGCTGAATCTATGAAAATTATTACTTAACTTCTCGGTTAGATGTAAAACATATGCGTTAGGGGACGTAAGTTTTAATGGAAATATCATCACACGAAAGCAAAAGGCATTAATAACAAAACCCTTGAACTCTAGCCACCATAAACGGTTTTTGGTCAGAAGTATATTTGGAAAAGACCAAGCTTCTCTGGCCTTAATTGGCGTGAAAAATTTAGAAGGTTTTGAAATTTCTGAACAAATTAAAAATTTGATCAAAGAAAAGCAAATAAAATCTATACAGACCACACAGTCTTTGCGAATGAAGCAGCAGGCACTAAACTAGTTCGGTATGTTAGTTTTGGATGGAATGTCTTTGAAACGATGATGTATAAAAGATGTTTCTCATATAAAAGTTAGTATGTAGTTATCGTCCTCAAAAACTGTATAATCAAATTGTAAAGCTACTACTATGAAACCTGGTATTTGACTCCTCAGTTAGAAATAAAAAATAGCCAACTACCATTAATTAATTTTGAAAAATGAAGACTTCTGTTACGACATAAATTAAATAACCTTTCAACTACATCTATCCATATGTAATAAATCTGGTTTCTGAAATATCAGTTTAGAAAATTAGTTGCAAACAGTGTGCTGTCAGAGTATTTTCAACATATCTTATCAAAATATCTTAACATTCATTATTAGTCTAGTTATTCATTTCAGTTAGCCTGTTTTATGTTACAATTTTACATTCTTTTTTTGTTTACCCTTTCACATATATGTATTTTGTTAAATGAAAATAGTAAGTAATACATAACTTGTTATTATTACACAAAATCATTACAGTAACGATAATCTGTAAATAACTGCTTAAAAGATGAAGTCTTCTTACATCATGCACACAAAATGAACGAATTTTCTTCACATAATATACATGACAGAGAAGTGATTATGTACCAGTGACTGCAGCTAAATTACAACGTTTGTCAGGTGCAGATTGACATCATAATCATTCAACAGAACTAGACCTGAAAATTTTCTCACAAAGTTCTTCCGACATCTAAAGCCATGTACATCTCATGACTAAACCTGTGCTGTTGACCCTTTTGGAATCATCAGATGAACAAGTTCCTTGCCACAGATGCAATGTTCTATATGGTTGTTTCACATTATAGCCCTAAAAATCTAACAATAACGTAGATTTTCCTCACTTGCTGCGAAAGACATATCTTTCAAATATCTTTTGACCAGATTTCGATGCTGTCATAACGACATTGGAGCTTCAAAAAGAGATTCTTACATTCTCAGTCCAAACTCACCATTAGTTTCTTTTCAAACCATGAAAAGGAACGAGGCAGTACGAAAAAAGCGCTTTGACCATCATGTCCAAAGAGAAGTAATTTATTCATCTGGTAATCCCAAAGGACTCGACGACACAGGTACAGACGTGAGATGTAAAAGTGACCTTTGATATTGGAAGGACCTTGTGAGAAGATTTTCATATATAGTTCTGTTCAGCTATTTTCATGTCTATCTGCACTTGAGAAAAAATCTAATTGAACTGTATTTACTTGCACGTAATCAGTTCTTTTCACCATCTCTTACCAATGCACTCAAATATTCTCGATGCAAATTAAGATATTTAGAGAATCACCTGTGACAGTTTGAAATCCTGATGAATTTTGTTCTATATTGTGTCCTCTGTCATGTATATTATGAGAAGAAAATTCGTTAACTTTAGGCTTATAGTGTAAGGAAATGTTATGTTTTAAGCTTTTCTTTACAGCTTATGATTATTGTAATGATTTTGAATCATAATTACAAGTTATGTACAACTTTAATTTATGAAAATACATGTATGTGAAAGGGTAAACTAAAAAATAAATGTAAAACGTAAAATAACAATGTAAAACACAAGGTAAGTATAACGAAAATAAATAACTAGAATAACTAGAATAAATAACTAGAATAATAAATAACTAGAATAATAATGAATGTTTGTATATTTTAATTATGTATTTTGAAATTCCTCAGTCAGTGCATTTGCAAAAAATATTTCAGAAACCAGCCATATTACACATGATGTATGTAGCTTGAAAGCTTCTCTAATTTACGTTGTAACAAAAGTTTTCATTTTTCAGACTTAATTAATGGTGGTGCAGTAATTTGCAGAATGTCAAATTATTACAAAATTAGATTACACAGTTTTCAAGAACGCTAACTACATCTCAACTTTTGAATGAGAAACATTTTTATATACCATCCTTTCGAAGATATTCTCTCCAAACATAATATGCCATATTAGCTTTTGGATTGTGTTTTACCCTTTAAATGTGAAACTGGGCACAAACAAAAACATGTGTTGCAATATTTTGACCCCTGTATACACCTGCCATGTTTCATCATGATCGTTAATTGGTTCTTGACACTGTTCCCTCGTCAGTAGTGATGTATGTTAGGCAGTAGCAGTCAGCATTGTTGTTATTGCTAGAGTGCTGGTTCTTCTTCAAGTTTTACTGTCCCTTTTAATACAGATTGATAAAACTGATATCTTACTAGACTAATCTAGGACCTCTCTATCTACTGGGAACGTAAAATTCTGCTTTAAAAAGAATTTTTGTTTTAACAGGAAACAAATCGACACTTTCCGCCGACACTGGGCCTAACATGTAAGATGTGATGAGCGCTTTTTGTTTGGGCTGACTCTAGCTGCACAATCCAAAAACCAAGTTGCAAAAATACGCTGAAGAGCCAGAGAAAAAGCGCCTGACGGCTCTTAGGAGAGGTATCGTGTACGTCATAAATAACAATTATAATAAATATTTTGTCTTCTGCAACACAGATAATGCCGATGGTGGGCAAAGGCTTGGAGCTAACCCAATAAAATAAAGTGCCATTAGAAAACAGATTGTGTCACATACATAATTATTAGTACGAAAAGTATGAAAAGGATAGATTGTTACTCGCCATATAGAGGACTGAGTCGCAAATAGGCACAACGAAACGACTGCTATGTGTTTAAGCTTGATGGGAGCAGCCATCTGGTGTCGGTGGTGGTGCGGGCTGTGAAGCAGTTGTCGAAGCGAAGTACATTTTCTTGAGCAGCGTGTGCAGTAACTGAGGTGCCAAGCTGTCTCTTGGCGATCGTCCTTTTCCAGTCCCCCCCCCCCCTTTCAAACCTCCTGACTTCATCCAGCAGCATGTACCCGCTGCACACTCCCACAAACAGCACTAAATCTCCTCCCCCCCCCCCCCACACACCTTTCATGCTGTTCCTTTTCCATCCTCACCCCATGACTCCCTGTTATCCCCCTCCCCCCCCATCCGAGCCTGATTGCTGCTCCCATCAGGTACAGTTTCTGTGTGCGGTCCTGCCACAGAAACCAAAGACGATGGTCATTTGTGTGTGACTTGTGCTTCATTTGTGTGTGACTTGTGCTTGTGCGCGTGTTTTTTTTCACTTCAGAAGAAATTATTTTGGCCAAAATCTTAAATTATAGCAATCTTTTCATTGTGCCTGTCTGCAACTCAATGTCTTCTCTATATGGTGAGTAGCAATCTGCGTATTTCATAATACTGTTGTTCTTTCATTATGGACATTCCACTGTTTAATTCCCAATTAAGACACTTCTGTGAAGCTTTAGAGCTTTCTAAATGAGCATTAATGAAATGCATTGCTCTGTTTTACATCTTCTTTGTTTTCTGTGTCAATCCTATCTTCTACAGCTCGCATACTGACGAGCAATAATCAAGAGTCGGTCGGCCAATGTTTTTGTGAGATACCCCTTCGTCAGTGGCCTCCATTAGCTGATGATTCGTCCAGAGAAACTCAGTATGACATCTGCCTTACCTGCCATCAGTTTTCTGTATTCATTCCGCTTTAAATCGCTCCATACATAGACTCATAAATATTTTATAGATGTGACTACTACCACTCATTGTTCTGCAATAGTGTATTCATGTAATAATGAGACTTTCTGACTATTTATGCGCAGTATTATAACACTAACATGTATTTCACTCTAACGTACCGTGAAACACGCTAATGTTATCGTCTGAGAGGATTTCGAAGTTTGACAAAGGTATCGGACTATAATTTCTAATTTAACGAAAAACTAAACTGTCTTTAACCTTGGGAGTTAATGAAAATGGTAAAATCATAAATGAATGAAAAAAATGAACGATCGCCAGCCCAATTAGGCACATTAATTTGGAAATATATATTTGAGAAGATTGCGTATTGGTTATTGCAGTTACTTTCGTATGAAAAACACCTAGAAATAACCAGTCAAGAGATAAGAAATCGAAATAACATATTAAGAAAGCTGACTGGAACTTCCTGGGGAGCTCAAACTAACGCCCTACGCACCGCAGCACAATCTCTTGCTTACTCGGTGGCAGAATACTGCGCCCCAGTCTAGTACAAGAGCACACAATCTCAGAAAATAGATGTCCAGCTTAATACTACCATGAGGACTGTCTCAGGAACTCTGCAACAACTCCACTTCCCTGGCTTCATGCCCATTGCAATATAGCTCCTCCCTCCCTCAAGGCAACAAACAGCTATCGGAGAATGGAAGAAAATTAATGACCCCTCTGTCTCTGAAGATATACCTATCCGAAAAATATTGGACCATCTACCAACTACCCGCCTAAAATCGAGGAACCTATATGGGAAGACGAAGTCCTCAAATTCCCAGAAAGGTACGACACAGCAAGGGAATGGAGGCAATACTGGTCGCTGAATAATCGCCATCCTCTCATCACTGATTTTGATCCTTCGATACCGGTGGAAGGAATGCAAATGCCCAGAAGAACTTGGTGCAGACTTAATCGTGTGAGGACTAACCACGGCAGGTGTAAGGCCATTCTCCAAAAATGGAAACTCACTGATCACCCACGATGCGACTGTGGTGCAGAAGAACAAAGAATCCCTCACCTGATCTTCGAATGTCCTGCGAGGAGGTTAGAAGGAGAATGGAGGGATATCATGAATGCTACTCCTCGTGCTGTTCAATGGCTGACCTGCTTAGATGTGGACTTGTTATAGCTGCAGTGGCTGTCTCCCTAATCTTTCGCATATTGTTGTTTGCAATCAATCGTCTAGTAATATTTTTGTAATTCGTTTATTACATTAATTAATAGTATGTGTGCAATTTTACTCTGTAGTTGCCATACGCTAAATAAATAAATAAATAAAATAAGTTACTTTCGTTAAAATTTCCCTTTGAATAGCAAACAGGATACAAACTGACACTGCACTCTGTACTGCGTATAGCAGCAGTTACCAGTAACACACACACAAGTAAATTATGGGGAGCAGATTTGCACCAAGCTCTTACTAATGACAGCCACACTCAAGAGCATTACTTAATCAAATGCTGAAATGTCACAGCATGAAGGGCAGAACTAAGTTTGGACATCAGGAGCTTCTATCTTGACTGACTTGAAAAACGCAAATAAAGATGAATAACTTCATAAATATACAGTTTAAGCTCCTCCACATATAGCAATTTTCCTTAGTAACCGTAATAGTACATTTTTATCCTGATAGGTGGAGGGCATGATAGCGCCCATAAGCTGGTATAGTTTCTCTAATCAAAACACTTTGATTATTACAATAGTAAAGACTAACTCTAAAAGCTAATCATTCACTTCACTTTGAGTAGTTCATAAATTACTTTGCAAGACAATAAAATACAACACTAGGGTTAATTAATTACAAAAAAGGAAACATTCATGATAGAAACCAAAACCACACGATTTTTGAAAATGAGCATAACTTCACTTGTAACATTACATCTGTTCATTAAATATTTGTATGTATTTGCCTTTTAAACGCCTGTGAAGCAGGTATTCTAGACAATAATATTTACACAGTCTTGCACTGTAATCGTACAAAACTATATTTCATAATAATCTAAGGATACTTCAGCAAAAGCCTATCCAACTTCACGTTTGTGGTTTTAGCTTAATCTTTTACTACTCCTTTTATTTTAGACAAAAAATCACTTTTAAACACTTGAATTCAAGAGTTGTTCACTTTAAATCATGATACTCGGTTTCAGTAGCACTTAGGTGAGAACCCTGATTAGGTTCGTGATCAGGATTGAAAATATGGTTCCGGACACGAATTTAGGTTTTATATGATTGTTATTGAAACAACACGCAAATTAACCGGTCCATGCCCATATACAACACTTAATTGAATGTATGAAGTTTGTAAAGCAGTGGCGAAGATTGATGGCAGGTGACATGGCGGGTAACCAGTCTCACGTTTCTTGATGTACGAATGCTTTATCAAATCTCTTCTTGGCGTCAGATTTTCAACATACTACAGCCATTCCATTATGCCGTGAATACCAGATCCACATCCGAGGCAAATCCTTTATAAGGCAGCTTCCAATTGCCTCTCTTAGCACCGTCGAAGGGTACCGTGCTAAGGATAGCCACGCACTGCATGCCGTTCACACACAGGAGCCGCTCAGTTTGACCGCCAAACACACCTTTTAGATCGCGCCATGCCATTTCCGTTGCGGAGGGACTTCCTTAAGCTTTTACATGTTACGAGTACAATTGCCCTGAGCATGAACCAGCTTTTAACAAACATTTTCTTTTTATGAACATATTCATTTCATAATTATTTATCATTTCAACATATTCTTTTGCTCTTTTCATATATACATTACAAAACTCTAATTTTCTTACCATAGCTCAAGGAGTTTAAACAACACAGAATACACACTTCATAAATTTCAGATACATAGTTACATAATATAAACCTGTTTCTAATCAATATAAGTGTTACAGTATGTTACATATGCTTATGCTTATGCTGAAAGTCAGCTGCCAATCCCTGCAACGAACTTTGGTTCTCTTCTTGTCTTGCTGCATCTCGCTACAATTTTCTAGCGTTCCAACTTCTCTGTACACAATAAACCTTCCGAAACATCCTCGTAGGACCTCCACGTTATCCGCTAGGTCATTTATACATGGTGAACAGTAATCGTCCTAGAACACTCCCTTCGGGTACTCCAGAAGTTTTTTACGTCTGAAGGCATCTGTCCATTACGGATGGTATGCTGTAAACTGTTTGAAACGAAGCTTTCAATCATATGACGAAGTTGGTTTGGTATTTGTTTTTCGGTAGACGGCAGTGCAGAACTTTTTGTAATGCCTTCCAGAAGTCAAGAAACACGGCATCAACCTGGGCACCAGTATCTACTGCTTTCTGGGTAACACCGACGAATCTATTTTGATTCCTACAGGGAAGATTTTAGGTCTTCAGATAAGTCATAGTACACGAGAATAAAACGAGTGCTAAAATTCTGAAAGATACTGACGTCATTGATGCAGACATATAGTTGTGTGCATCTGTTTGGTCACCCTTCTTGGAAACAGGAATAAACCACACATTTTCAAACTGTCAGAATCAGTTCACTCCTTTAGCTACCTACTTCGTTCTCATAATCCGCGTAGAATCCGTGCAAGGGTCCCATCAGGTCCAGCTGCCAGGTTACATCGATCTCTGTGATATAAAACCTTGTGCGATAAGACCGATTTGAACAGAAGAATAAGTAGTTGTCATGCAACCAGATCTGTATCACTCATTGGATAAATAATTGTAATCGGTGAATATGATGAAAAGGGAAGCACATGTCACATAATCAAGTATGGCAGACTGCCGATAGAAGAGGAGGGAGCGCTCACGTATACTCGACGCAGAATCGTGTAGGAATCTAGTTACGTCCACTCGCCCTTACGTCTCGCAGTCAGTTGCTTCGATACGTGTATATATGTGATGACTGAAAGAGAAAATATATTTTCAAACACATGTACGCAGTACCGCGATTCTTCTCATGATGAGCACAGGGTGCAGCCAGCTGCAGGTGGTGGCACATGTCGGCACTAATGACGTGTGTCGCTTTGGATCTGAGGAAATTCTCTCTGGATTCCAGCGGCTATCTGATTTGGTGAAGGCTGCCGGTCTTGCTTACGAGATGAAGGCAGAGCTCACGATCTGCAGCATCGTTGACAGAACCGACTGCGGACCCTTGGTCAGAGCCGGGTGGAGGGTCTGAATCAGAGGCTCAGACGGTTTTGCGACCGTGTTGGCTGCAGATTCCTTGACTTGCGCCATAGGGTGGTGAGGTTTCGGGTTCCGCTGAATAGGTCAGGAGTTCACTACACTCACTGGCGGCTACACGGGTAGCGGAGGCTGTGTGGCGTGGACTGGGCGGTTTTTTAGGTTAGAAGACCTCGGGAAAGTACGGGGTGGGCTGCAATCCCAAAGGGTGCATGGCAAATACAGGACGAGCTTGGATCAAGGAACAGTCGGAATTGTAGTTGTAAATTGTTGTAGTTGTGCTGGGAAATTCCCTGAGCTTCAAGCGCTAATAGAAGGCACAGAAGCTGAAATCGTTATAGGTACAGAAAGCTGGCTAAAGCCTGAAATAAGTTCTGCAGAAATTTTTACGAAGTCTCAGACGGTGTTCAGGAAAGATAGAGTAGGCAGAATTGGTGGTGGAGTGTTTGTGTCTGTCAGTAGTGGTTTATCTTCTAATGAAGTCGAAGTAGATACTCCGTGCGAATTGGTATGGGTGGAGGTTATACTTAACAGACGAACTAAGTTAATAATTGGCTCCTTCTACCGACCCCCAGACTCCAATGATATAGTTGCTGAACAGTTCAGAGAAAATTTGAGTCTCATAACAAATAAATACCCCACTCATACGGTTATAGTTTGTGGGGACTTCAACCTTCCTTCGATATGTTGGCACAGATACTTGTTCAAAACCGGTGGTAGGCAGAAAACATCTTCCGAAATTGTCCTAAATGCTTTCTCCGAAAATTATTTCGAGCAGTTAGTCCACGAACCCATGCGAATTGTAAATGGTTGCGAAAACACACTTGACCTCTTAGCCACAAACAATCCAGAGCTAATAGAGAGCATCATGACTGATACAGGGATTAGTGATCACACGGTCGTTGTAGATAGGCTCAATACCGTTTCTTCCAAATCCACCAGAAACAAACGCAAAATAATTTTATTTAAAAAAGTGGATAAAGTGTCACTAGAAGCCTTCCTAAGAGACAATCTCCATTCCTTCCAAACTGACTATGCAAATATAGACGAGATGTGGCTCAAATTCAAAGATATAGTAGCAACAGCAATTGAGAAATTCATACCTCATAAATTGGTAAGAGATGGAACTGATCCCCCATGGTACACAAAACGGGTCCGAACGCTGTTGCAGAGGCACCGGAAAAAGCATGCGAAGTTCAGAAGAACGCGAAATCCCGAAGATTGGCTAAAATTTACAGACGCTCGAAATTTGGCACGGACTTCAATGCGAGATGCCTTTAATAGGTTCCACAACGAAACATTGTCTCGAAATTTGGTAGAAAATCCGAAGAAATTCTGGTCGTATGTAAAATACACAAGCGGCAAGACGCAGTCAATACTTTCGCTGCGCAGTGCCGATGGTACTGTTACCGACGACTGTGCCGCTAAAGCGGAGTTATTGAACGCAGTTTTCCGAAATTCCTTACCCAGGGAAGACGAATGGAATATTCCAGAATTTGAAACATGAACAGCTGCTAGCATGAGTTCTTAGATGTAGATACCTTAGGGGTTGCGAAGCAACTCAAATCGCTTGATACGGGCAAGTCTTCAGGTTCAGATTGTATACCGACTAGGTTCGTTTCAGATTACGCTGATACAATAGCTCCCTACTTAGCAATCATATACAACCGCTCGCTCACCGATAGATCTGTACCTACAGTTTGGAAAATTGCGCTGGTCGCACCAGTGTTTAAGAAGGGTAGTAGGAGTAATCCATCGAACTACAGACCTTTATCACTGACTGCGGTTTGCGGTAGGGTTTTGGAGCATATACTGTATTCAAACATTATGAATCACCTCGAAGGGAACGATCTATGATACGTAATCAGCATGGTTTCAGAAAACATCGTTCTTGTGCAATAAACAATAAAGAATAAAAATAATCCCAAAGCAACCCAGAGACGAACCCAGAGTAAACAACAGAGCATCCCAGAGTAACCCAGAGACCATCCCAGAGTAACCCAGAGAGCATCCCAGAGTGCCCCTGAGAGCTAAACCACTAAGAAGAATCGCTTCTCGGCTTTTGGCAAGATCAGTGTGTAGTATTATTTAATATAACCCACCCACCTCCCCTGGAGTCGGTACTCCTGCAGATACAATCAATCAAATGAAATAATAATCACGACTAATTAAACAACATGCATGGCTGTGAGGAAACATGCAGTTGCTTCGACAAAAAGTAAATGCAGCAGCGTCATAATATACAGCTACAGAAAGTAGTCAGAACATGAGTTAGAAGCCTGCAAGTACTGATAACAGCCGCGTCATACGTCACATTTCCTGCAGATAAGTGGCTACTAGCTGGGCGCGGCAGGAAGTAGCGCACTGATAATCCAACATGGCGACCGGAAAAGCACTTTTAACTGCGGATCGCGCTTAGTTGAAACACTAGCGCGATCCGCCGAGCCCTAGCGGCAGCCAGACGAACTACATACCCACTGGCGCTGTATGTAGCTGCTGCAGCTAAGTCAACACAGCCGCTATCGACAGGGGATCTCAAGTTGATTCCGTATTTCTAGATTTCCGGAAAGCTTTCGACACCGTCCCTCACAAGCGACTTCTAATCAAGCTGCGGGCCTATGGGGTATCGTCTCAGTTGTGCGACTGGATTCGTGATTTCCTGTCAGGAAGGTCGTAGTTCGTAGTAATAGACGCCAAATCATCGAGTAAAACTGAAGTGATATCAGGTGTTCCCCAGGGAAGCGTCCTAGGACCTCTGCTGTTCCTCACCTATATAAATGACCTGGGTGACAATCTGAGCAGTTCTCTTAGGTTGTTCGCAGATGATGCTGCAATTTACCGTCAGTAAGGTCATCCGAAGACCAGTCCCAGTTGCAAAGCGATTTAGAAAAGATTGCTGTATGGTGTGGTAGATGGCAGTTGACGCTAAATAACGAAAAGTGTGAGGTGATCCACATGAGTTCCAAAAGAAATCCGTTGGAATTCGATTACTCGATAAATAGTACAATTCTCAAGGCTGTCAATTTAACTAAGTACCTGGGTGTTAAAATTACGAACAACTTCAGTTGGAAAGACCACATAGATAATATAGAGGGGAAAGCGAGCCAAAGGTTGCGTTTCATTGGCAGGACACTTAGAAGATGCAACAAGTCCACTAAAGAGACAGCTTACACTACACTCGATCGTCCTCTGTTAGAATATTGCTGCGCGGTGTGGGATCCTTACTAGGTGGGATTGACGGAGGACATCGAAAGGGTGTAAAAAAGGGCAGCTCATTTTGTATCATGACGTAATAGGGGAGAGGTGGCAGATATGATGCGCGAGTTGGGATGGATGTCATTAAAGCAAAGACGTTTTTCGTCGCGGCAAGATCTATTTGCGAAATTTCAGTCACCAACTTTCTCTTCCGAATGCGAAAATATTTTGTTGAGCCCAACCTACATAGGTAGGAATGATCATCAAAATAAAATAAGAGAAATCAGAGCTCGAACAGAAAGGTTTAGGTGTTCGTTTTTCCCGCGCGCTTATCGGGAGTGGAATGGTAGAGAGATAGTATGATTGTGGTTCGATGAACCCTCTGCCAAACACTTAAATGTGAATTTCAGAGTAATCATGTAGATGTAGATGACAATGGCCCAAAACTGTCTGAAGAATAACCCACCCCAAGGAGAGGGAGCTGTAGTTGCTAATGTGAATCAAGTATCTAAATCGCTTCGCCACATAGCTTGATGTGTCGAGCCGTGTAACGTGCTAAGGCACTATCATTTCGTAAACAGCTCAAGATATTGAAATATCATTTTCGCTGGAACATAATACGAATGAGAAAACGTAATTATGTCGATGGTTAACTGCTGGCATTATAAATTTTCCCTAAATTATATGAGAAAGGTAGTGAAACTGAGAGGTAAGGCAGCCGTTGCCTGCAGCTGCGATGTAAACACTCCCAAGCGCTGCTCACATACGAGACTCCGGCACATGCAGCAAGCGCAATGGTGACTGCGAAGCCTTTCAAGACAGAGTCTTTAAATATTAAGTTCTCGGTTAACTTGCAGCGTCACATTCGAATCCCAAACTTTCGATGAGTGAGTCCACCGTCACCGTCATCGGCTAAATCTTTCTGTCGAGGAAATGGCAGTTTCCACTCTTATGTCAGACGATGGCGTCTGATAGGCTGGATGACGTCACGGAAATAGTGCCTCCTGAAGATGCGTCTTCTACGTCCATACATAGCATTTTCGCGATCGATCCACCAATGCTTGAAGAGCCAGTGCTCACATTGAGCGATAAGGCATCTCGTAGTTTACCGACCGATGCGAGTGGTGGACCAGCAAGCAACACTAGATCCACACTGAGGTGACAGAAATTACAGGATAGCGATTTGCGCATAGATAGATGGCGGTAGCATCGCGTTCACGCTCAGGTGATTCGTGTGAAAAGGTTTCCGACGTGATTGTGGCCGCGCGCCGGGAATTAACAGACCTTGAACACGGAATGGTAGTTGGAGTTGGGTCCATGGGACATTCCATTTCGGAAACCGTAAGGGAATTCAAAATTCCAAGATCCCAGTACCACGAGCGTGCCGAAAATACTACACTACTGGCCATTAAAATTGCTACACCACGAACATCACATGCTACAGACGCGAAATTTAAATGACAGGAAGACGATGCTGTGATATGCAAATGATTAGCTTTTCAGAGCATTCACACAAGGTTGGCGCCGGTGGCGACACCTACAACGTGCTGACATGAGGAAAGTTTTCAACCGATTTCTCATACACAAACAGCAGTTGACCGGCGTTGCCTGGTGAAACGTTGTTGTGATGCCTCGTGTAAGGAGGAGAAATGCGTACCATCACGTTTCCGACTTTGATAAAGGCCGGATTGTGGCCTATCGCGATTGCGGTTTATCGTATCGCGACATTGCTGCTCGCGTTGGTCGAGATCCAATGATCGTTAGCAGAATATGGAATCGGTGGGTTCAGGACGGTAATACGGAACGCCGTGCTGGATCCCAGCGGCTTCGTATCACTAGCAGTCGAGATGACAGGCATCTTATCCGCATGGCGGTAACGGATCGACCAGCCACGTCTCGATCCCTGAGTCAACAGATGGGGACGTTTGCAAGACAACAACCATCTGCACGAACAGTTCGACGACGTTTGCATCAGTATGGACTATCAGCTCGGAGACCATGGCTACGGTTACCCTTGGCGCTGCATCACAGACAGGAGCTCCTGCGATGGCGTACTTAACGACGAACCTGGGCGCACGAATGGCAAAACGCCATTTTTTCGGACGAATCCAGGTTCTGTTTACAGCATCATGATGGTCGCATCTGTGTTTGGCGACAACGCGGTGAACGCACATTGGAAGCGTGTTTTCGACAACGCCATACTGGCGTATCACCCGGCGTGATGGTATGGGGTGCCATTGGTTACGCGTCTCCTTTTGTTCGTATTGACGGCACTTTGAACAGAGGACGTTACATTTCAGATGTGTTACGACCTGTAGCTCTACCCTACGTTCGACCCCTGTGAAACCCTACATTTCAGCAGGATAGTGCACGACCGCATGTTGCAGGTCCTGTACGGGCCTTTCTGGCTACAGAAAATGTTCGACTGTTGCCCTGGTCAGCACATTCTCCAGATCTCTCACCAACTGAAAATGTCTGGTCAATGGTGGCCTAGCAACTGGATCGTCACAATACGCCAGTCACTACTCTTGATGAACTGTGGTATAATGTTGAAGCTGCATGGGCAGCTGTACCTGTACACGCCATCCAAGCTCTGTTTGACTCAATGTCCAGGCGTATCAAGGCCGTTATTATGGCCAGAGGTGGTTGCTCGGGGTACTGATTTCTCATGATCTATGCACCAAAATTGCGTGAAAATGTAATCACATGTCAATTCTAGTATAATATATTTGTGCAATGAATACCCGTTTATCGCCTGCATTTCTTCTTGGTGTAGCAATTTTAACGGCCAGCAGTGTAAATTTCAGGTGGTACCTCTCACCACGGACAACGCAGCGGCCGACGCCTTCGCTTAACGAACGACAGCAGCCTCGTTTGCATACATTCATCAGTGTTAACAGACTAGCAACATGGCGTGAAATGACCGCAGATATCAATGAGGGACGTCTGACGAACTTATACACCAGGACAGGGCGGCGATACTTGGTTATGGTAGCAGACGAGCGACGAGAGTGCCTTTGCTAACAGTACGACATCGCCTGCGGTGCCTCTCCTGGGCTAGTCACCATATCGGTTGAATCCTAGACGACTCGAAATCTATGGCCTACTCAGATGAGTTCCGATTTCCGTTGGTAAGATCTGATTGCAGGGTTCGAGTGTAGCGCAGAACGCACGAAGCTATGGACCCAAGTTGTAACAAAGTACTGTGCAACCTAGTGGTGACTCCACAATGGTGTGGGCTGTGTTTACATGGAATGGACTGGGTCCTCTGGTCCAACTGAACCTTTCATTAACTGGAAATGGTTATGTTCAGCTACTTCGAGATCATTTGCAGCCATTCATAGACTTCACGTTCTCAAACAATAGTGCAATTTTTATGGATGACAATGAACCATGTCACTGTGCCACCGTTGTTCGCGATTGGTTTGAAGAACATTCTGGCACTTCCAGCGAATACTGTGGCCACCCAGATCGCCCGACCTGAAAGCCATGGGAAATTTATGGGAGATAATGGAGAGATCAGTTCAAGCACAAAATCCTCCACAGGCTAGACTTTCGCAGTCTAGGACGGCTGTAGAGGTAGCATGGCTCTGTATTTCTGCAGCGGACTTTCAACGACTTGTTGAGTCGAGTCCATGCCACCTCGAGATGCTGCCCTATGCTAAGCAGAAGGAGTTCCGACACGAAATTAGGAGGCATCCCATGACTTTCGTCACCTCAGAGTAGAGCGCAAACGTAACATCACTAGGCACCATTTCCGTGATGTCATGACGTAATCCAGCCAGTCAGATGTCGTCCTCTGGTATAAAAGTGGGAAACTCGCCGGTACCCGGGGGGGAAGCAGGAACATCAGCGATTTCCTTAACCTGGAACTAAAGAAGTGCCGCGGAAAACACAAGTGAATCAGTGAGTTTCACGATAGTCAGACTTAGCTCCTGACGACGACAAAGGAGGCAGCAATCGAAGGTTTGGTATTTTATCCGAACTGGGCGCGTCAGGGTAACCGAAAACGTTTTATCCAAGAGCTATAGTGGAATGCCGCAGCCTTCCTTCTCTGATCCTTTAATGATATTAACAAGCTTGTAACGCTGTACTCGTCTTTGCAAGAGCTCTCGAGTGTCGTGAAAAATAGTACATTGTTTCATTAAAAAGCGTACGTGCTTCAGTATCTCGACTGATACAAGATTTAAGATTATTAACCATTAACTAGCAGCGCACTTCGTAACAGGTTCATTTAGTAATCGCGAAAGCGTTACGGAGATGTAAAATAAACTCCAGTGGAAGACTCTGCAAGAGAGACGCTCAGTAGCTCGGTACGGGCTTTTGTTGAAATTTCGAGAACATACCTTCACCGAGGAGTCAAGCAGTATATTGCTCCCTCCTATGCATACCTCGCGAGGAGACCATGAGGATAAAATCAGAGAGATTAGAGCCCACACAGAGACATACCGACAATCTTTCCACGAACAATACGAGACTGGAATAGAAGGGAGAACCGATAGAGGTACTCAAGGTACCCTCCGCCACACACCATCAGGTGGCTTGCGGAGTGTGGATGAAGATGTAGATGTAGAACTAAACTCTTGTGCTCTTCAACTTTTGTAGGTTTCTCTATCTTGTACTAATTTCTTCATATCTATGCACCTATCGCATGCAACATCTTTTATAATCGATTTTTTTCCCTCTTCTGCTGGCTGCGACGCCAAGCTAACTATTCCTGGTTGCTGTAGCAGAGATACGGCTAACTTATTCCATCTTCTGGTGAGAAGCTTCCATACACTTCGTTCCTCTTTGTTGTACATGTTTATTTCGCACTTCATCCGTCCACTTAGTTTTTAACATTCTTCGCTAGCATCACATTTCAGATGCTTCCAGTTTCTTCTGTTCCGAATTTCCGATATTTCAATATATCTCATCGATACAATGCTGTGCTCCAGACATAACTTTCGTGACGTGAACTTCTTCCTGAGTTCGATGTCAACATCTAATATGAGTAGAGCTTGCAATCCAAGTCAACATTACTGTCGAAGACGTGAGAGTGCTGTGAGGTTGTTCCCTAACTAACAGTTTACGTTGTAAGTAGGCTGTTTATGTTTTCTCTATGTAAGTAGGCTGTTTATGTTTTCTTATTGGCAACGTTACAAGTAGGCTGTTTATGTTTTCTTATTGGCAACGTTACGTAGCGCTCAATATGAAAATCACTGGCTGTGCTGTGTGCAGTCTGTGGCTAGTTTGCATTGTTGTCTGCCATTGTAGTGTTGGGCAGCGGCAGCTGGATGTGAACAGCGCGTAGCGTTGCGCAGTTGGAGGTGAGCCGCCAGCAGTGGTGGATGTGGGGAGAGAGATGGCGGAGATTTGTAATTTGTCATGAACTGCTATATTTGTATATGATGATATCAAGGTAAATACATTGTTTGTTCTCTATTAATATCTTTCATTTTGCTAACTATCCCTATCAGTAGTTAGTGCCTTCAGTAGTTTGAATCTTTTATTTAGCTGGCAGTAGTGGTGCTCGCTGTATTGCAGTAGCTTGAGCAGCGAAGATTTTTGTGAGGTAAGTGATTTGTGAAAGGTATAGTTTAATGTTAGTCAGGGCCATTCTTTTGTAGGGAATTTTGAAAGTCAGATTGCGTTGCGCTAACAAAATATTGTGTGTCAGTTTAAGCACAGTCCTGTATAATTGTTCAAAGGGGACGTTTCATATGTCGACCCTTGGCCTAGGATACCTCACTGGAATCTTCTGATTTTTCTTGTAGTTTGTGTAATTGGTGTAGCTATTGTTTATTGGTAGCGCGTAATCATAGAGAGAATTTCCTTTGTAGTTGTAGTTTTTCATTGTTGTACAGTAAAACAGTTGTGGCATGCATGTAGATTTGCACCAAGTATTTCGCAGCTGCGCTGGCAATTAAGTAGACATTATTTCCATTGCTATGTTATTTTATTTTGCTCTTCAAATTGTGCTTTTCTGTGTTATCGTGTGAAATATTGTGACAATTATGGCGTGTGAAAAACGTAATACTAGGCTCCAAAGTAAACTGAGAAATGACAGTGAAGACGAAGGCAGTGTGTTTGCGCAGCAGAGTAATGAATTAACTAATGTTCAAAGTAGTAATTTGGTAATTGCGCATAGGGAAATGGAGCGGGCGGCAAACAATGGTGTAGACAGTGAAACAGGTAGTGAACAGGGAAGCGTTATCGATCGATTGGTCGGCAACAGCTCGCCTCAGGAATCGGGAATGACAGAACACAATATTGCAAATACTGCAGACTCAGGTTTTGGGTTCTCACCGTTTTCTCAAATGAGTCAAGAAACATTTTCCGCTTGTCAAAATGTGAATGTTGCCGGTGCAACTTCACTGCCGAAAAGCACTGAGGAACATGTTTCAGACACCAGTGCATTGTTATTACAATTAATGCAACAAATGGGACAAAAGCTTGAAAAGTTAGACACAGTGGAACAAAATCTCAAGAAGTTAGACACAATGGAACAACACCAGAGACAAACACAGCAACAGTTAGACACAATGGAACAAAATCAGAGACAAACACAGCAACAGCTTCAAAAGTTAGACTCATTGGAACAAACTCTTGAGCAAACGCGTGAAGATTTAACTACTGAGTTACATAACATTGAATCGAAATGTCAAAAAGTCTGTAACGACGTAAAAACGCAAATTTGTGAGCATTTTCAACCTATTTTTTCGCGTCATGAGAATGCATTACAGAATCACGAAGCAGCCATAAAAGAACTGCAAACTATTGTTCATGAAAATCATGAGACCTTGCAAGCTAAATTTGACTCAGTTGCATCTACCGATTCGGTTACGCAACTTGCAAAAACTCAGGAAAACTTTAAGGACACAGTAGATACTCTGAAACTTGGTTCAGAAAAACACACTGAGGAAATAAGTACACTATCGGAGAAAGTAGCCGAACTTTTGGATCAGTTCGCTAATTTATCTACGAAGGTAGATGATAATCTGATTGACGCAAGACCGGTAGTCTTTAATGACACAGAAGAGTGCGAACAAATTAGGAAATTCAAACAAAATCAGAATCAAATTAATACGCAACACCAAAGAGAAATCCGGGAAGTACAAGATCAGCTGACTCAGGTAATACAAGAATTACGTATTTCAGAGGCCACTCGCGCTCCAATACGGGAAGAGGGACTTAGAAATAGGGAACAACCACAAAATAATAACACAGGACACTTCGGAAGTTATGAAAGAAATTGGCAAGGTGCACCGAATTTTGAAATGGAACCGCCGAAACGACGTAACAATGACCGATATGCGACTCGCCGACATGATGACTTTGACTATAAGCTGTTCATTACTACACGTAAATTCAAAACATTTAAAAATTCTGGCAACGACATTCATCCACAAGCATGGCTCCATCAATTCTCTCATTGTTTTCCTCCCAACTGGTCATTGGAGCACAGATTAGAATTTATGTGTGGCTACTTACAGAATGAACCAGCTGTAAGAATGCGATCGGTCATTCACGATTGCCACAGTGAAGGAGAATTTTACCATGCCTTCCTCTCAGCATATTGGTCTCAAGCCACACAAGATCGAGTAAAACATGGTATCATAATGATGAAACATTTCGAACAATCTGAGTTCTCCAGTCTTGTGAAATATTTTGAAGACATGTTGCACAAGAATCAGTACCTGTCAAACCCATACAGCCCCTCAGAACTCATCCGCATTTGCTTAATCAAATTACCTGAACATTTACGACATATTATTTTGGCAGGACGTTGCAAAGACGACATTGAAGCTTTTCAGGGACTGTTACAAGAACTGGAAAGTGACACTGACAATCGCGGAACGCGAAAACAAGGACACAACACTTACAGGTCACATCCGTCACAATTCCGTGACGACAGAAACAATAACCGGACACGACTGGTCTATTCTTACAACGCAAATCGCGACCAAAATAGACACCACCCGTACGACAACCGTTGGTAGAGTAATAATAGTTACAGAGAAAGATCGCATTTCCGTAGTAATGACTATCACAGAGACAATCAGAGAAACAGACAATATGGGAACCAAAACAAGCATTATCAAGGGAGGCAGAATAACTTCAGACGCAACAGTTCGGCGCAGAGCTACGATTCAGGGAGAAATTCTCCACCACATGACCGACAAACAAGAAACTATGTAAACTACCGACAAAATGACAGACGTGAATTTCATCAGAACTGGCGGGATTCAAACAGAGCAGGACCCTCTCGGCAAGGCGAATTTGTAGAAGTTAGGTCTCCTAATCCCAATAACAGCGCGCGCCAACAAAGAGACAGACAATGACTCGCACAGCAGGCAGCTGCGTGCGGCCGCTGGCTCAGGGAAAAATAACAAAGACGCTAGCCTTGAGAAAAGTTTTAGCATTCTTTACCGATGTAAACAACATGATAATTGCTTTGAAGTTGAAAGTCTGCGTACTAGGAAGAGTAAAGGATTGCACCACACTTCACATGTAAAACCGCTTACTGAGAGATAATCTGCTTTTTAACTTAGTCTTTGCCATAAAATTTTTCGCTTAACATTACTACTATGCATTGTCAGACTTAGAATCTGTTAACATACAACAATGTTTGAAGTTAAATATCCAATCAAGAACCAAGAGAACTTATTTAAACAGAAATGACGAATGCATTGTTATAGTAAACAGATGTCACAGTGATATTGTGTGTGTACATTCTTGCTTGTTTGTTGCACGATTACATAACGACTATAAGGCTCACATACTTAGAACATTTACCAGTACTGCTAATGAGATTTTCATGCAACATTTTGGTTTTCTTGAAAATACATTCTGGGTTTAAAGTGCTTTCTGAGAGATACCAGATGACACAGAGGTTAGTTATGTGACAGCTACACGATTTTTATCACGACGCTACAATGTTGCTTTTGCGGTGTATCTGTTTTACATCTGCACAGTTTTCTGAATTCTTCTAGGAAGAAAAATATGTTTTAGTAGTAACTTTTGTGGTATAGCAACACTGAGACAGCCTTTTTCGTGGCACAACATTACGTTACTGTACAGTACTTTCTTCATCACGCCAATAAGCATAATAACTACGATATCTATACGCAAAGCATTTCACTTTTGTTTATCATGAGGTAAGTACATTGGCTTCTGCAGAACTTAGCTTTCGGAGGAAAATAACTACGACACTTCCACAGAGATTATCTTACAACAAGATGCATATTTAGCGCTACAGGACACGCATTTCAGTGATCAATTTTATACTTAAAACATTTATTTTTAAAGATTTTTTGAATTACAAAGAAAGTTTTCCGTGATACATTTCATTCCATTGCTGTAATCTGTAACACCTGAGGGTATAATTACATTAATCCTCAGGGGGGTACACGCTTACTTTGTGTACCATGTGTGTGGCAACCACAAGGAACCCTAGCTAATATGGCATTTGCTTATACAACTTTACACATCGGTACCATATTTCTCTAACACACAAATTACACAGCTATCTGATCATTTAACTGAGAGAGACAAACATTTATTTTACTACATCAGTGACACATGTTTACGCAATTACACAGTTGGATAACTTCACACTTATGAAACTGTATTTTGTCTGTACTTTGTAAACTGTTCATATTTTTTCGGAATCATTGTGATACTATGAGAGCTTTGAATGATGTATTTGGTACGAGATCACGATTTTTAAAGTACGTTTGAGGCAGCTGACACTTTTGACATGAGCAGAGAATTTTTTTAGGCTTAGAAATTATTGGAGGAAGTTACGACGATTTTGAGATTTGACTGAGGTGTTATGATGTTATTATTACGACGACGATGTGTATTATGTTGTTGAGGAATGTTTATTATGCTACGTATTTCTCACGATGAAATATTGAAGAAGTGTCGACGAATATGTATATGTATAATGAGGTAAGGAATAATGAGTAGTGTTTAGGGACTCTGATTTATGAAAAGGATGTTGGAAACCAAGAAACGTACTTTAAGAGTTATGAAATGTGTGACTGTATCACAATGCTAACCAATATTTTTTTTGGACACTTATATTTATAGGATTTTGTTTCTACAGATTTGCAACGCTAATTCTTGACCTGTGAAATATTTTTATATGAGACTGCCACGGTAGCAGAAACTGCTGTCGTAAATATTTCCGTACGAAAGTTAAGTGACCACCTGCACGTAATGCGTCGCGGGCACCCAGCTGTGTCAGACGCCTGGAGAAAAAGCCATTATTGCGAGCCCTTTTCAGCGGCACAGGTAGAACAAAAAAAAAAGGGGGAGGCCATTATCCTTGGAAATATTCTTACATCTGCAAACCTGATAATGACAAGTGTCTTTCTACGAGAATTGAGAGCTACTGAGAATTGAGAATTGAGAGCTACTGACTTACGAAATGCCACATAGCTATTGAATGATGTTTTTATGCTTTGGTTTGCGTAATTGCTTATTTCATTTGATATCTGGTTTCCAGCTGTGTTGCAGCATTGCTTTTATAAAATGAAATGCATTTGCTAATGTGAACACTTTCTGTCAACAGATCTATTAAATAATTATTTTATGATCCACATTCTTTAAAAAAGGAGCACTTGGAAAGGAAAGAACAATAAGAAGGAAGTAGTAACAGTAACACATAATTTTCTTTTCAAGTACATGGTAATATTTCTTTTTACAATCAGTTGTTGTGGTGCACCACTTTAATTACTTAGACATTAAGATGTGATTATACATTTCCCTTATCTGCATTGTTATCTTTAGTGTACTATTTTTTCTGCTTGAGCTATGTCATGTTTAGATATAAGCTGCTGTTTGCCAGGCATAGTGCTACTGAACTTTAATTTGTGTTACTCTGCTAAGCCAGATTTATTTTTTGTTTGCTGCATTGCCTCATATTAGTTGTAATGTTGAATTGCTTGGTGATTTAGATTTACTGTAGCTTGCTTTGCGATTTTCCATTTTTTTTATTGCTGTTTATATTAATTGTTTTATGTGCTGCTGCATTGCCTCGTTCCTTATTTTAGCAACTGAGCTCAGTAGATTTAAGTTAGCTTAAGAGGGGGTAGCCTCTAAGAGAATGAGTTGCGATGAATTGGAAGAAATGCATTGAGAAAACAGGTTTAGGTAGGATTTTCTTGGAAATAAATGTTGAGGTAAGAAATGTGTGAACATATAAATACAGAAAGCATGCTTAGATAGAATCTTTTTGGTGGAAACAAAGGATGAAATAAGAGGAAAGATATATGAAGTTTTGGGTTGGACTGCAGTACCAAATGTTACACTGAAAACAAACCCTGCCCGTTCCTCTTGTGTTATTCTGCTATGTGTTTGTGTACTCTTGAATATTTGTGTTTTTCCTGTCTTTATGTGTTTAGCGGATATGAGTTACATTGTAGAATTTTTCTGATACTATGTTATTTACTTTGTAAAGATGTTAGACATTATTTATTCTGTTTTGTGTTAATGCTCATGTGTGAAGTTGATGTTTCGAAAGTTATTCGATCTTTTATGTATGTACTCATGTCATAATTCCTGTAACACTGATGTATATGTCTATTTCTATTCTTTTGTAAAGCCTGTATTACTACAAATGTTATCTGTATTGTTATGTTTTTAATGATGTATCATGTACCTTTGTTATTGTATTTTTATGTTACCAAATTGTAATTGTTACCAGTTCTTCAAATTAAGTAACATTTCACTGCACACGTTTCTGTTGGTCATAGTACATGGACAATATGTGAGAAGTAGGGACTGATAGTGTTTGCACGTGTGTTAATGATTCAGCAAGGGACTGGATAACAGCATTGCTGGTTCTAAGGACAATTCCAAAAACTTTGTGAGTGCACAAGTGGTGGTTTATGGACTTGCTATATTGTCCGCAAGACTCTTTGATGGTGAATGTGCACCTGCACAATCGCAACAGATGGCTGCTGGCCATCTCTACAAGGACTACAGTGGGTCTGCATCTTTGATGGCCCACCATTACCATTATCTCTACAAGGACTACAGTGGGTCTGCACCTCTGATGACCGACCAATACCGTAATCTCTACCAGGACTACAGTGGGTCTGCTCTGTGATGACCTACCTACCAATACTCTTCAAAATTTCGACTGACTCTGCTGTGGGTTTGCTCTGTTGTGGCCCATTACCTGTCAGCATGTCAAGAGTCAGCACTGTCTTTCCGTTGGAAGGACAACACTACTTCTTCAAGACTTCATGGAAATCCACTACTTCTGTGTGCATTGTCTTTTACTGCTCAGACTTTGAGAAAAGAAACGGCAGTTTCACTGTGATGAATGATCAAGACTGTCTTTATAGACTGTTAGAAAATTTGAGCTTTTGACCAACATAATATCAATAAGTGTGTGCATTTTCTTTTACTGCTCAGACTTTGAGAAAAACTCTGCATTTTAACTGTGATGAACAATGTGGACTGTCTTTATGGACTGTGAGAAATTTTTAGCTTTTGACCAACATTGTATCAATAAGTGTGTGCATTTGATTTCTTTGTTATTGTAATTACGATGGTGAAAAATTTTAACAAATATGTATTGGCCACTGCCCAAAAATATTTTGTAAAATTTTTTGTGGGGAGCATGGGGGCTATGTAAGTAGGCTGTTTATATTTTCTCTATATAAGTAGGCTGTTTATGTTTTCTTATTGGCAACGTTACAAGTAGGCTGTTTATGTTTTCTTATTGGCAACGTTACGTAGCGCTCAATATGAAAATCACTGGCTGTGCTGTGTGCAGTCTGTGGCTAGTTTGCATTGTTGTCTGCCATTGTAGTGTTGGGCAGCGGCAGCTGGATGTGAACAGCGCGTAGCGTTGCGCAGTTGGAGGTGAGCTGCCAGCAGTGGTGGATGTGGGGAGAGAGATGGCGGAGATTTGTAATTTGTCATGAACTGCTATATTTGTATATGATGATATCAAGGTAAATACATTGTTTGTTCTCTATTAATATCTTTCATTTTGCTAACTATCCCTATCAGTAGTTAGTGCCTTCAGTAGTTTGAATCTTTTATTTAGCTGGCAGTAGTGGTGCTCGCTGTATTGCAGTAGCTTGAGCAGCGAAGATTTTTGTGAGGTAAGTGATTTGTGAAAGGTATAGTTTAATGTTAGTCAGGGCCATTCTTTTGTAGGGAATTTTGAAAGTCAGATTGCGTTGCGCTAACAAAATATTGTGTGTCAGTTTAAGCACAGTCCTGTATAATTGTTCAAAGGGGACGTTTCAACGTTGGTGCTGCAGGTGCATACGTAGCTACATATCCCAAGTTCTTTACCACGCACCACAAATTTTACGACGGTGTTCGTCTCTTAGAGCAGAGGCAGCGCACGTCGATGGATCTTGTAAAGTGTTTACTCACCTTTGATAATAAAAGGATTGCTGTATAGGTTCATCCTGATATTTGACAGCACATTCGCAATGATCACAAGGGCTATTATTACGGGTTGCTATCATACTTTCCATTGGGCGTAAACGGCACAAATCTTTGTTACATGTGGAAGTCATAGTAGCAGTAACAGAATCCAACTACTCGTAATTTCACACGAAATTCACAGTGCTACGATTAATAGACAGTACTGATAGCATTTAAGCACTTTAATGAAAAGTACTCCTGATTCTAAGGGTCGGCATTGTGCACAGATGCTCACCCACGAATTTACGTCTGAACCCAAGCACCTCTGTCAACCCATTGTGTTCTTTTCTGACAGCGCCGTGAAGTCGCACAGGGGATCTCTGTTCTCTGTCACGAGCCAATAGGAAGATAGTTTTTTTTGATCGCCATATAAGGGAATCCTGGAAGGCAAGAAACGTGTTGCCGTGTGCCCTTTCACGTGATAGTCCATACTGCCAGTACGTGATAACGAAATAGAATCCTACCTAGAAGTTTCACGTCATCAGTTTCCATTCAGTTAATTGTACCCTGTTCCACAATTTTGCATGTTTGATGATAACAAAAATAAAATATCGAAATAATGTTCCTCAATCAGTCTAATCAGATCAATCTCAATAAGGGATAGGGCCATTTAATCGTAAGTATTACAACCTGTACTTTTTGTAGAACGCTTTCTTCACCTGCACGAATTTACTTCCGAGGATTTCCTTGCTTCGATCATCTTATATAATCTTATTATCAGTTTATATATCCAAATTACATCACGAAATTTGTTTCATAATTACTGGTTTGTTGGATGTTAACACATTAATTTAAAGAAATATCGTCAACTAACAACATGTTTATTTTTTAAATGGTACGAGGTAACATGTTGCCAATGTATGTTTTCAAAACATATTACATGGAGAATGGCGACAATATGCATACATCTGGGTCATAAAAGAGCTTAGCACTACCTCCTGTCTGAAGCAGATCCATTCAAAACACCACTGTTTAAATATCTCGTTGTCTATTTATTAATTAGGAGTCAAAACCAACTTTAAATAACATTAACATTGACTTTAGAACAGTTTCAAACATAAATAAATATATCACAATTTTAAATGTTTCCCCTCACAGAAATCGATTAGTTTGATGTGTATGCACTAACTATTACTATCTGATTGAACGACATGTGCAGGAAGAAGAAAATACAGGGAATACTTAGAAATTAAACTACTTTTCACCCAAAGGTTAAAATTGCAAAATAATTTGTTGATATTTGCCCTTCGCTTGCATTTAGCGTGTAAAGATTCGTTCTCTCATTAAAATGATTCAGTGGTTATTCGATACACAATACATCTTTAATATATCTTTATTAAATAATATCAATCAATTAAAATTGATGTTTTCAATTTCATTCCATTGCGTATACCTAAGTAGATTGACACACTGCGTCGTTTGCACTAGAATAATCATTTTGGTATGTGATATCATCGTAGTGATGCAATACGGCCGATATAAATCACAACTTGTCACTTATAATGAATGATATTAGTGAGTCAGACTCTTGAAAATGATATTATGTCATTATAACTACGTTTATTCCAGTTTTACAATAAACTTCCGTATAAATTGGTGTATACACAAAACAGAGGAATGAACATGTTTACTTGGTTCACTCACATTCTTCAACACACAAATTCGCAATAAATATTATCAAATTAAAGAAAGAGACTGGTTCCATATCATAACTACATAAATTGCCAATTTAAATCACAATTACACTTTTCATCTACAATGGAAATAATGGATCTGGAGATTTGTAACGTATCAAAATACTTTCACAGCAAAACACCTAAACGAGGACAATTTAGAAGTCTCTAGATGTTGGATGGAGTTTACTACTATTCTAATGATATGTTGAATCATCTGAACAGAGTTTAAAGTTCATGCATTGATTTCTGTTGTCCAGTTTGTGTTTTTGGCGTGATGTAGAGTGATGTGGAGGGTCGTACACATCCACACAGATGCTGTAATTGGAAAGCTTCTTGTGCTTGATGATGAACAGTAAAAATTAAAACTGTTAGAAGTCATAAAGATTTTCGTAGCTGCTATGTGTGAGCATCAAGCTTTTTATTGCCGTTAAATGTATTTATTTATGATTGCGATTATGTGTATTCAACAACGGTCCTGGTGGAAAAGTCGTCATTCCCGGAATCAATGTGTTATCAGCACTACACGTTGGGTGCAATGGAAATTTGAGTGAAAAAATATGATCCAAATACTTCCCAGGCTGCAGTAGTTTATCGACCTTGTACTGACAGCATATGTAGCGTACAAGAAAGTCAGCAGATAATTGGAATTATATAAAATTTCCACAAGTAAAGGGGTCCTTGAGGTCCTCGAAAGGACATGAGTCACAATGATAGTGCGTGAACATAAAGTGACTTGCACGTGGCACATTCGTACGAATCAATTTTGTCAGTGCCTGACTTGCAGTATTTGTCCAGTATATACTAACGCTGCATTTTGGACTCACACAAAAAATTTCTCCAGTGACGTGGTTCAGATGCACATTACAATCCCATTCCATTATAATGAAACTGTGTGTATATTATTTGTCACTTGGGTCCTCTGTGGGTTAATAAACTATACTATAACATGTCAATAAATGTATTATTTCTTCTCCCAGCTCGTAGAGCGCTGCGGGAGATACTGATTTTGGACCTGTAACGCAGCCTTACCGCTGCAGGGTTTTAATGTTCTTCGCCGCCTTAGTTCATATTTTGATTAAAGTTCGATCGACTTGCTCGTAATTCTTAGCAGTGGCGTGATTCTCACGAACAGCAGGGCACTTTGTCTTCTCAACCTCACTCTGTTGGTGTGTATCTTCTTCAGAGGCGTATTCACTTGCCGGATTTCGTTTCCAATGCTTGCGAGAAACTCTGCCTGTGAGTTTCCCTTTATCCCTCGAATGGTTTCGAGTCTTCCCCGTTTCAACATAGATTTCAACTTAGGAAATAAAATAAAGCCTGTGGAGTCCAACCACACTGTCTGAATACGGAAGTCAGGAAATGCAGCCATTTCGTTTCCTGCGCAAAAGTTACCAGCCTGCAGCGGAGTGTGCGCAAATTCGCCGCCGCCGAACGCAGAACCAATTTTGCAGTCTCGTGTTTCTCCAGTTCCTGTTTCCTGAAAGCCTGGCCTGCAAGTTACGCGTGGTAAACTGTGCGCTTTTCCAAATACACGTGTGTCGTTCGCGAATAAGTTGGGTACAGCGTTAACGATACACATAAACTGACGCCGACGTGACAAGTGCACTGTACCGAAATTTCACTCACTGTATCAGTAGTGAGTTGACGAGATTCACGTGGAATCACAGATAATTCGTCTTCTGACACTCTTCAAGTGGCCGTGGCCGTCGGGAACAGAGCTGTACGCGAGTTTAGTTCGAAAGCCTCACCGTATCAGTCTGAAGTACGGAACGATGTGATCTAATACCCAGACATTTCTACATCTTTCATGAATAAATATCCATCGACTGTATATACTTTGGTTTTTTAGGTTTTTATTTCAGATACATATTTCGTAGCGTAAGTTCCATCGTCAGGCTCTCAACTGAAACTTTTCATCCTGGCCTGTTCAAGCAGTCGCACTTGAAGGATGTTACGTTGTTATATAATTGGAATAACGACGAGCGCCAGTGAAAGCAAAATACAGCATTATAAAATACCTACTTACGGCCAGAGTCTGTTTTACTGGTGGTCTATAATGAAAAATTCCTCTAAGTAGTCAGGTTTTTGTTGTACACGTATCGCTGAGTCAGTGAAGAATGAAAACATTGAAAATAATCGTCCTAAGAGGCCAACATACTTCCTTAAATTAATTCTACTAGACAGATGTGGCACACAGAGGAAATAACATTTCTGTCAAAGACTTTAATTTGTTTACTAATAAGAGAGATTATGTGAATCGCAATAAAGAGATCAAGAGGATGTTTTTACATTTTGTTTTGCATTTTCCTTTGTGACGATTTGCTTTTTGAAGGAAGATAGTAAAATAAGATGAGAAATAACTCACAGTGAGTAGCATACTTGAAGCCAAAGCTTCTTGGACGTATTGAGAACTGCGGTATATTAGCTATCAGTCATTTCATTAAGTAAGTGATTTATTTGGCTGCGCAAGCTCTAACTTGAAAATGTGGCTTATGTTTCTTACGCGTAGAATCATTAGGTCTTTTTCAGTACTGGCCGGCCGTTGTGGCGGAGCGGTTCTAGGCGCTTCAGTCTGGAACTGCATGATCACTACGGTCGCAGGTTCGAAACCTGCATCGGGCATGGATGTGTGTGATGTCCTTAGGTTAGTTAGGTTTAAGTAGTTCTAAGTTCTAGGGGACTGATGACCTCAGATGTGCTCAGAGCCATTTGAACCATTTTTTTTCAGTATTGTCAACAGTGCGTCCAGTTTCATGCAAACGGGCAGCTACTGCTGATTAATTGCGTTACTAGTGTCGAATGGTTGCATGATATTCGTTACACTTAACTCGCCAATTTGAAATAGTTAAAAATGGTTGCCTTCTTGACAGCTGATCTTATCTGATCTACAATGTGCTAGTTTGTCTGTTTTATTTAATTTATTTAATATCTAAAGTACAGTTCACCTTTTTCTACAGAAACTAATACTTACATTGAATTGTTTGAAAATGTTTGCTATTGCATACGAGATGTTAGCAACGAACTGCGTGCTTGTTACAGTCACTGGTGTAAGTACTGTGTCATTCTTTTTCATAATTTTTTGGCATAATGTATCTATTTTATGCGAGGTGTACACATTATTTTGGGTACTTTGTTTGGTGTTTTTTATTTTTAATCTTCCGAAAATAACGGTGATTTTTCGATTTTTCCTTCTTACAAGTACCGTAGACATATGAGAGTAAGGTTGCAGACCTTTTTTTCTGCGTGTAATTGTGTCCGGCTATGTGCGAATTCCAGATGAGTCGGTAGTGCTTTCTCTATTAGCTGATATCGAGAATATTCCAAATGGAGTTGTCATCATTAACGAGCGAAGAACTAATTGCAAGGCTGCGAAGCACACATGCGTCTGTATTTTGTAGTCTATAGGAGTGAGTAATTAAAGCCAAGGTAGCATCTACGTTATCCAAGTTTTGAGTCAAAAGTAAGCAGTTTAGATTGCCAAAACCACAAAGCCAGCGGAAACAAGTACCATGTACATTCACAAGAAAAGTTAAGCACAATGATAGTTTCTCACACTAAAGTAGCGGTAAACTATGTTCAGTTGTGTGGGCTGCACTAGTGAAATTTCCAAGGTAGCTTTCTCTGGCTTATGTGTGGATTTGAAACATCTACCATTACTGTTTCGGGAACAGGAGCCTCATCGGCAAGCCACAATCATGAAGCATCATAGCGTCATTAGTATCAGAGTGTCCCGATCCAGCTTACGTATATCGAATCCGTAAGTAACATTATTGCTTCAACTGCCACCAGTCTGTTAACTGATGTAGATGTTAACTACAACACACGCGTACTCACGTAAAAATATTAAGTGCGTCTAATATAGAGGAAGAAACGTATTTAAATAGAAGCCTTTATATCGTTAAAACACTAGTTTAAACAAGTAATGAGAACTAGGTGCCAAAACAAGGGAGTTGCAAGTTAAATACTTCGAAACAGCTAAAGATCACAGCAAAATATAAATGAAGGTGGTTGTGGTGAAGCGACGCAGAAACTATGATCTGCTTTGCCACTCAGGAAATTATCACATAACGTAAGAAAACAATGGTTAAAACAGTCCCCAGCTGAGGTGATAAATTAAAACATTTGATAGAATATACAACCACTCTCGTTCGACAGAGACGGAAAAAAGTAAACATCATTACTCACAAAAATTATATTCATAAACATACAAATGAAATGTTAACTGCGGCAAGCCGCATTTAGTGACTGTTCAGTGCCAATTTTCCGGCGAGATCCGAGACACAGTTGAAGCATTAACTCGTCACCTAATGACGTTCCTCTGCGATCGTCTTAGAGTAACGGTTCCACAGCCCTCGATTTCGTGTACTAAACTAATGGGGCCACCACGCTTCCACTTCGTCCACTTTGGCTAACTTCCTTCTTGAATAGCTCCTCGAATTTAACAGCTAGGCCTGGGCAGCAGGGACCGCACCGGAAGTCGACAGCGCTGAGTGAAACTTCCTCACTCAGCCACAATAAGGAATCGTGTGGCATTGTAGCGCCTCTGGTCCATCACCGTTGGAAAATGCCCCAACTAACTCCAGCACACAACTGTCTACGTGACCATGACCGATCCGCTTAAGACGGCGAAGCGTCGGCTGCCCCCTGTGTGTGCGGAAGGTAAACACTAGGACTTGCTGAAAAGTAATGCCTCCGAATTTTTTATTTGAAAGCTATTAAATCTCTTTAAATAAAACACAAGTTCGTAAATTCTGCATCTTTATTGTTTATGTCTACATATTTATTTCTCAAGATCGTCACCTTGACGGTGAACACACTTCTCCCAACGAGAGACCAGTTCGTTGACACCGTCACTGTGGAATGTTTGACTTCGTCGACGGAGCCACAGTCTCAACACTGCTTGCGTCGCTTCTTCATTATCGAAGTGAAGTCCCAGAAGGTATTCTTTCAGATCTGGTAAGAGATGAAAATCGAATGGTGCCAAGTCGGGACTGCATGGATGATGATCGATGACAGTGAAACGCTAGTCGTCGGACTGTCGCAGATGCCGCAGCGCCCGTGTCTGGTGTGGCATTGTCATGCTGAAATAAAGAGTGCTCCATATGTAGACGAAACTTTTCGAATTCGAACCTCGATTACAGCATCCTGTCTCTCACGTAGCGACATAGTTACGAGGGTCACTCCAAAAGAAATGCACACTATTTTTGTAAAAATACAGTTTTCATTCTGCATGGGTGAAAGTTTTACAGTGTGTAGATACATCCTTCCCGCTTGTTTTCAAACTTAGTTGAACCTGTTCCCGTGAGTGGCGCCATCACAGCATGTCTTCAAGATGACTACTACATTTGACGTTCGTCAGAAGCAACGTGTTGTCATAGAATTCCTGTGCTGTGAAAACGAGACAGTGGGAAACATCCACAAGAGGTTCAAAAAGGTGTATGGAGATGCTGCTGTCGATCGCAGTACAGTTAGTCGGTGGGAAAGCAGGTTACGTGATGAAAACGGGCACGGCAATGTTGAGGATTGTTTTCGCAGTGGCCGGCCTCGTACTGCACAAACTCCAGACAATGTGCACAGAGTTAACGAATTGGTGACTGCTGACAGACGCATCACAGTGAACGAATTGTCACGCTAAGTTGGGATGGGGGAAGGAAGTGTTTGCGAAATACAGAAAGTGTTGGCGTTAAAAAAGGTTTGTGCCAGGTGGTTTCCCAGGATGTTGACAGTGGCTCACAAAGAAACAAGACAAATTGTATGCAGCGAACTTTTGGAACAGTACGAGAATGGTGGAGATAAATTTCTTGGAAGAATAGTAACAGGTAATGAAACATGTCTCCATCATTTTTCACAAGAGACGAAGACGCCATCAATGGAGTGGCATCATGCAAATTCACCCAAGAAAAAAATTTAAAACCATACCTTCTGCTGGAAAAGTTATGGCTACGGCGTTTTTCGATTCCGAAGGACTCTTGCTTGTGGACATCATGCGAAATGGAACCACCATAAATTATGATGCATATGTGACGATATTGAAGAAACTTCAAGCTCGACTGAGTCGTGTTCGACCACAGCGGCAAAAGCACGATGTTTTGCTGTTGCACGACAATGCACGGCTACATGTCAGTCAAAAGACCTGACTCCATGTGACTATCATCTCTTTGGGAAACTGAAAGGCTCTCTTCGTAAAACAAGGTTTGAAGATGATGACTCCCTTGTGCACGCTGCCAAACAGTGGTTCCAACAGGTTCGTCAAGAATTTTACCGTGTGGGTATACAGGCGCTGGTTCCAAGATGGCGTAAGGCAGTTGAGAGGGATGGAAATTATGTGGAAAAATGAAAATATTGTTCCTAAAGGATGTATCTACACACTGTAAAACTTTCAAACATGTAGAATAAAAGATGGATTAAAAAAAAATAGTGTGCATTTCTTTTGGAGTGACCCTCGTACGTTACCCACTGACATGCAACAGGCTGCAATTTGGAGCCCTCTAGCGGAAGAGGACTGCAGATATGTAAACATGAAGAAATACGATGTACAATGTTAATAATAACAATTTTGGCATAAGACATCGGAGGCATTACGTTTCAGCACGACCTTGTCCATTCTTGGGAGCGAAGCTGTGATACAGTAAGACTTACTGTCGATCCCGTGTACTTGCAACGGTTACAACTGACTGATCCTACAGTCACGTGAAAGAATATGCGCTAGAGACCACCATACGCAGTTTTGTCGCTCTTATACACGAGGTTGTGTTTGGTGCACAATTTATATAAGTTGCGAGTTCTACACATTTTAGTGCTGCATAACACGTCTTCGCTCTCCATAGGTGGTCAGTTCCAAGCGGGACTCATCTACATCTACATCTACATCCATACTTCGCAAGCTACCTGACGGTGTGTGGCGCAGGGTACTCTGAGTACCTCTATCGGTTCACCCTTGTATTCCAGTCTCGTATTGTTCGTGGAAAGAAAGATTTTCGGTATGCCTCTGTGTGGGCTCTAATCTCTCTGATTTTATCCTCACGGTCTCTTCGCGAGATATACGTAGGAGAGAGCAATATACTCCTTGACTCCTCGGTGAAGGTATGTTCTCGAAACTTCAACAAAAGCCCGTACCGAGCTACTGAGCGTCTCTCCTGCAGAGTCTTCCACTGGAGTTTATCTATCATCTCCGTAACGCTTTGGCGATTACTAAATGATCCTGTAACGAAGCGCGCTGCTCTCCGTTGGATCTTCTCTATCTCTTCTATCAACCCTATCTGGTACGGATCCCACACCGGTGAGCAGTATTCAAGCAGTGGGCAAACAAGTGTACTGTAACCTACTTCCTTTGTTTTCGGATTGCTTTTCCTTAGGACTCTTCCAATGAATCTCAGTCTGGCATCTGTTTTACCGGCGATTAATTTTATATGGCCATTCCATTTTAAATCAATCCTAATGCCTATTCCCAGATAATTTATGAAATTAACAGCTTCCAGTTGCTGACCTGCTATATTGTAGCTAAATGATAAAAGATCTATCTTTCTATGTATTCGCAGCACATTACACTTGTCTACATTGAGATTCAATTGCCATTCCCTGCACCATGCCTCAATTCGTTGCTCATTCTCCTGCATTTCAGTACAATTTTCCATTGTTACAACCTCTCGATATACCACGGCATCATCCGCAAGAAGCCTCAGTGAACTTCCGATGTTATCGAGAAGGTCATTTATGTATATTGTGAATAGCAACGGTCCTACGATACTCCCTTGCGGCACAGCTGAAATCACTCTTACTTCGGAAGACTTCTCTCCATTGAGAATGACATGCTGCGTTCTGTTATCTAGGAACTCTTCAATCCAGTCACACAATTGGTCTGATAGTCCATATGCTCTTACTTTGTTCATTAAACGACTGTGGGGAACTGTATCAAACGCCTTGCGGAAGTCGATAAACACGGCATATACCTGGGAACCCGTGTCTATTGCCCTCTGAGTCTCGTGGACGAATAGCGCGAGCTGGGTTTCACACGATCGTCTTTTTCGAAACCCATGCTGATTCCTACAGAGTAAATTTCTAGTCTCCGGAAAAGTCATTATACTGGAACATAATAATGCTCCAAAATTCCACAACCGATCGACGTTAGAGATATAGGTCTATAGTTCTGCGCGTCTGTTCGACGTCTCTTCTTGAAAACGGGGATGATCTGTGCCCTTTTCCAATCTTTTGGAACGCTACGCTCCTCTAGAGACTTACGGTACACCGATGCAAAAAGGGGGGCAAGTTCCTTCGCGTACTCTGCGTAAAATTGAACTGGTTTTCCGTCAGGTCCAGCGGCCTTTGCTCTTTTGAGCGATTTTAATTGTTTTTCTATCCCTCTGTCATCTATTTCGATATCTACCATTTTGTCATCTGTGCGACAATCTAGAGAAGGAACTACAGTGCAGTCTTCCCCTGTGAAACAGCGTTGGAAAAATACATTTAGTACTTCAGCCTTTAGTCTGTCATCCTCTGTTTCAGTACGATTTTGGTCACAGAGTGTCTGCACATTTTGTTTTGATCCACCTACCGCTTTGGTATAAGACCAAAATATCTTAGGATTTTCTGCCAAGTCAGTACATAGAACTTTACTTTCGAATTCATTGAACGCCTCTTGCATAGCCCTCTTCACACTACATTTCGCTTCGCGTAATTTTTGTTTGTCTGTAAGGCTTTGGCTATGTTTGTGTTTGCTGTGAAGTTCCCTTTGCTTCCGTAGCAGTTTTGTAACTCGGTTGTTGTACCACGGTGGCTCTTTTCCATCTCTTACGATTTTGCTTGGTACATACTCATCTGATGCATATTGTACGATGGTTTTGAACTTTGTCCACTGATCCTCAACACCATCTGTACTTGAGACAAAACTTTTGTGTTGAGCCGTCAAGTACTCTGATATCTGCTTTTTGTCACTTTTGCTAACCAGAAAAATCTCTCTACCTTTTTTAATATTTCTATTTACGGCTGAAATCATCGATGCTGTAACCGCTTTATGATCGCTGATTCCCTGTTCTGCGTTAACTGTTTCCAATAGTTCGGGTCTGTTTGTCACCAGAAGGTCTAATATACACTCCTGGAAATTGAAATAAGAACACCGTGAATTCATTGTCCCAGGAAGGGGAAACTTTATTGACACATTCCTGGGGTCAGATACATCACATGATCACACTGACAGAACCACAGGCACATAGACACAGGCAACAGAGCATGCACAATGTCGGCACTAGTACAGTGTATATCCACCTTTCGCAGCAATGCAGGCTGCTATTCTCCCATGGAGACGATCGTAGAGATGCTGGATGTAGTCCTGTGGAACGGCTTGCCATGCCATTTCCACCTGGCGCCTCAGTTGGACCAGCGTTCGTGCTGGACGTGCAGACCGCGTGAGACGACGCTTCATCCAGTCCCAAACATGCTCAATGGGGGACAGATCCGGAGATCTTGCTGGCCAGGGTAGTTGACTTACACCTTCTAGAGCACGTTGGGTGGCACGGGATACATGCGGACGTGCATTGTCCTGTTGGAACAGCAAGTTCCCTTGCCGGTCTAGGAATGGTAGAACGATGGGTTCGATGACGGTTTGGATGTACCGTGCACTATTCAGTGTCCCTTCGACGATCACCAGTGGTGTACGGCCAGTGTAGGAGATCGCTCCCCACACCATGATGCCGGGTGTTGGCCCTGTGTGCCACGGTCGTATGCAGTCCTGATTGTGGCGCTCACCTGCACGGCGCCAAACACGCATACGACCATCATTGGCACCAAGGCAGAAGCGACTCTCATCGCTGAAGACGACACGTCTCCATTCGTCCCTCCATTCACGCCTGTCGCGACACCACTGGAGGCGGGCTGCACGATGTTAGGGCGTGAGCGGAAGACGGCCTAACGGTGTGCGGGACCATAGCCCAGCTTCGTGGAGACGGTTGCGAATGGACCTCGGCGATACCCCAGGAGCAACAGTGTCCCTAATTTGCTGGGAAGTGGCGGTGCGGTCCCCTACGGCACTGCGTAGGATCCTACGGTCTTGGCGTGCATCCGTGCGTCGCTGCGGTCCGGTCCCAGGTCAACGGGCACGTGCACCTTCCGCCGACCACTGGCGACAACATCGATGTACTGTGGAGACCTCACGCCCCACGTGTTGAGCAGTTCGGCGGTACGTCCACCCGGCCTCCCGCATGCCCACTATACGCCCTCGCTCAAAGTCCGTCAACTGCTCATACGGTTCACGTCCACGCTGTCGCGGCATACTACCAGTGTTAAAGACTGCGATGGAGCTCCGTGTGCCACGGCAAACTGGCTGACACTGACGGCGGCGGTGCACAAATGCTGCGCAGCTAGCGCCATTCGACGGCCAACACCGCGGTTCCTGGTGTGTCCGCTGTACCGTGCGTGTGATCATTGCTTGTACAGCCCTCTCGCAGTGTCCGGAGCAAGTATGGTGGGTCTGACACCCCGTGTCAATGTGTTCTTTTTTCCATTTCCAGGAGTGTATTATCCCCACGGTTCGGTTCTCTGTTTAACTGCTCAAGGTAGTTTTCAGATAATGGCTACTTTGACCCTGCCACCCGTTATGAACGTTTGAGTCTCCCAGTCTGTATCTGGTAAATTAAAATCTCCACTCAGAACTATAACATTGTCGGGAAATCTACTCGAAATATTTTCTATGTTATCCTTCAGGTGCTCAGCCGCAACAGCTGCTGAGCCAGGGGGCCTATAGAGACATCCAATTACCATGTTTGAGCCTGCTTTAACCGTGACCTTCACCCAAATTATTTCACATTTCGGATCTCCGTCAATTTCCTTCGGTACTATTGCGCTTTTTATCGCTATGAACACGCCTCCCCCTTCACTGTCCAGCCTGTCTGTGCGGTATACATTCCAATCTGAGTTTAGAATTTCATAACTGTTTACATCTGGTTTCAGCCAACTTTCTGTCCCTAGTACTACATGGGCATTGTGACCGTTTATTAATGAGGGCAGTTCTGGGACCTTTCTATAGACGCTCCTGCAGTTTACTATTACCGCATTAATATTGTTATTCCGTGTTGCATTTGCCTGCTGGTACCTTGTCGCGTCTCCGGAGGAGTCTTATCGGGCCTAGGGACTCGATACTGAAGACAGTGTTGCTCCTGTTAATGAGATTTCACGCCGAAGGCATGCGTGGAGACTTCCCGAACAGCGATGGGAGACCAACATAACTGTCGCCCGCCGTCTGGGATGCCATTTCCTTTCATAGCAGGACACCTGTGGTTGTCATCCGCAGCACCCTTACAGCACAGCGGTACGTCGACGATATTCTACGCCTCGTTTTGTCATCCTTCGTGGATATGTTGCTGACTAGCTCAATTTGTGAAGTTTTCCTCTTTAATAAATCATCCAATTTTTGTGAATTATAATCATTTGTTTGCCTTGCCGATTTCCGTCCCATTCGGATAATTCCTTCGTGATGGGTCGTTTCTTTCAGCTTATATTGGATATTAAAACCATTTGCACAGACTTTTAAGGCAAGTAAAATTCTATATATTTTTAAAACTACTTATATAACATGGGGACACTTAAGCCACACTTCGTATGTCGTGTACCATGTTGAACTTGCAACAGATGAATGTCTTTTAGCATCCAATCCATACATGTTCATACTTAGTATTAAAATGCGAAATTAACTTTGTCTGTTACACTTTCACGACTACACTGTTGCACTGATTTTGATAAAATTTTATATGGAGATTTATTGAACGCTGAGGAAGAACACAGGCTACTTCAGCGCCGGCCGCGGTGGTCTCGCGGTTAAGGCGCTCAGTCCGGAACCGCGCGACTGCTACGGTCGCAGGTTCGAATCCTGCTTCGGGCATGGATGTGTGTGATGTCCTTAGGTTAGTTAGGTTTAAGTAGTTCTAAGTTCTAGGGGACTGATGACCTCAGATGTTAAGTCCCATAGTGCTCAGAGCCATTTTTTTTAGCTACTTCAGCAAGTGTACAACACCTTTATTGGCTTGAAGAATATAACGCGAAATATGGAAGAGCAATCACTCTTCGAAAAAGCTATGTATTCCTTGACTTTTGACCTTTGTCATATTTGTGAAAACACTTTTATTATTTGATATGTTCCCCATAATACGATTCAAGGTAATGAATACAGTGTTTATACAACCCTCTATCTGTTTAATCCGTACTTCTATACCAATTTCAGTCACAAATCACATTTTAGCCGCTGAGCGTCATTCGTCTCTTATAACTTCTTTTTAGCGGTCAGATTTTTGTGAACAGATCGTGGTCATGTGGTTAGGGTTGTTGTTTCACGAACATGTGTTCCTAGATTCAGTTCGCGTCCGTGTAGATTTTTTCTGCTCGGGCTGGATGTCAACGTTGTTCTCATCATCGTTTCATTATCATCGGTGTGCGAGTCACCGAAGTGACGTCCAATTTAAAGACTTGCACCATGCTCCCGAACATTCCAACCGGGGTCTCCAGGCCAATAAAGCCATACGTACATTTCATCTCATTTTGCTAATACGCGAGCGCAGCCGTGGGTAACAGCTACAGTACAATGCTTATACAATTCTCAACGTGCTTAATCCATGCTAATCCACACTTCCTTACTAAAATGCGAAGGCTGCCCTGTCTGTTACGTTTTCACGACTAAAACGCTGAACCGATATCCATGAAATCTGTCGTGACGTAGCTTGAATCCTGATGAAGAAGATAGGCTACTATAAAGAGTATGTAGTACAAGATATTCATCGATGTGAAGAATACTACGAAATTTAAGGCGGTGTATACTCCTTGAAAAAGGTATTTACTCTTTCACTTTTGAACTTTATCATATTTGTGAAAGTGCTTCAATTGGTTGATATGTGTTACGTAACATGATTCAACGTAATAAATACAATGCTTATTCAGTTTTCAATGTGTTTAATCCATACATCCATACTATTACCCTTATTATTAATAGCGAAAATAACCCGTTCTGTTACGTGTTCACGACTCTACCCCTAAACCGATTCCGATGGTATTCGGTATGGAGACAGTTTGAACGTGAGGAAGACGATAGGCCACTTTAGACAGCTATATCTTTTTGAGTATTATTAACATTTTTTAAAAATATTGTATACCTGAGCGGCAAGCAGACGACGCTGACATCATAGTTGGCATTCTTATTATCTATAGATTATTCCGTGACAGTGCAAACCTAATGTTATTGGTTTGTGACATTGAGTTCCTACACTACCTGACAGAGCTGGAAAGATTTGGTCAAGATATAACAATCAGATCGGACGGTAAGCCCGAGAATCATTTTTAAAACTATTGTTGTAAGCCTCTCATTTAGCGCACAGTTCTAACAGAGCACAAACTGTGGAAGTCACTCGAATCCAAAAAGCCTCAGAGCAATCTCACGTCCGCCAGAACTTAGATGCAGAACGTCAGGCGATCTGTAGAGCTACAGAGACAATAGAACAGTCACAAGCGTTGAGCGTCACGCGTCTCTTACAGCTTCCAAGACGCTTGAAGACACAACAACGGCGTCATTTAAAGTCTGTACGCCAAAAAAGACTCGTGCTTTTACATGTGGAGCATGGGAGGCTTTTGTTGAGGCTGCGTTTGACTGTGATCTATTAGCTGACTACGTAAACCATAAATTACTCATCACAGGAGATGGATCAAAAATATGGGCACAATAATGCACTAAAACGAAAGGGAAAAGCAGTTGGTATGTGTTGCTCTGGCGGCGCAATCTCACGTCCAGCATTAGGTGAGGCAGATAAACCTCTAAAAACTCTACTTCTGAACGAATATAATGAATCGCGGCATCTTTAAATGTGGTTCCAAAATACACTACTGGCCATTAAAATTGCTACACCACGAAGATGACGTGCTACAGACGCGAAATTTAACCGACAGGAAGAAGATGCTGTGATATGCAAATGATTAGCTTTTTAGAGCATTCACACAAGGTTGGTTCCGGTGGCGACACCTACAACGTGCTGATATGATGAAAGTTTCCAACCGATTCCTCGTACGCAAACAGCAGTTGACCGGCGTTGCCTGGTGAAACGTTGTTGTGATGCCTCGTGTAAGGAGGAGAAATGCGTACCATCACGTTTCCGACTTTGATAAAGATCGGATTGTAGCCTATCGCGATTGCGGATTATCGTATCGTGACATTGCTGCTCGCGTTGGTCGAGATCCAATGACTGTTAGCAGAATGTGGAATCGGTGGGTTCAGGAGGGTAATATGGAACGCCGTGCTGGATCCTAACAGCCTCGTATCACTAGGCAATGGAGATGACAGACATCTCATCCGCATGGCTGTAACGGATCGTGCAGCCACGTATCGATCCCTGAGTCAACAAATGGGGACGTTTGCAAGACAACAACCATCTGCACGAACAGTTCGACGACGTTTGCAGCAGCATGGACTATCAGCTCGGAGACCATGGCTACGGTTACCCTTGACGCTGCATCACAGACAAGAGCGCCTGCGATGGTGTACTCAACGACGAACTTGGATGCACGAATGGCAAAACGCCATCACGACCGCATGTTGCAGATCCTGTACCGGCCTTTCTGGATACAGAAAATGTTTGACTGCTGCCCTGGCCAGCACATTCTCCAGATCTCTCACCAATTGAAAACGTCTGGTCAATGTACTATTTCCAGACCTTTTCTTGAGCACTGAGCTCTCTAGTTGCCTGCGTTAACAATCTAATAATCACCGTAACACCGTAGGAGTTATTAAGTAGTGAACGTTGGGTTTTGTTGAACGTTTCTTTGTTTGAAAACGACGGATGAAAGTGTAAGGGCGATTATGGGGGCCTCCTGCAGCTACTTAGAGAAAATGTTTTACCATATGTACCAAAGCGTTCATCACTTCCAGGTGTCATTGTTAAATGCTTGATGCCAAATTCAAAGAAAACGTCCACTGGGTCTACGTCAGAAAGGTGGTTCTCCTGCTACCAACGTCGCATGTCTGCATCTGCAGAGACGGGAGGTCGACACGATGCTCTTCATGAAGATGCAATAGAAAGAGCAACACTGACTCACGGAGGATGTTGAGATAAACATCCTGCTCCATATTCGCTTCATGACTGGACCCAAGCCATGGCGCTAAAAACACTCTTGAAACATAACAGAACTACCTGGGGCCTGAACGTCACCGTCCACACACTACTGGTTGAACGCCTTTATTGGGCCGTCATTACGCTCGACGACTCGCATCATCTAAAAGGAGGCCAACTCACGATTCGTTGGACCACACTTCCCACCATATTGTTTGGCTCTTTCAAGAAGTGCGGCCTTATGTACTAGTATGAGCAACAGCATGCCATAATACAGCTGTACCAAGTTTCAAGACTGTACTCTAAATAATAATAATTATAAGGAACATTAAAGAGGCAGTTCAGAGGTCATGGTCTACTGCCTATTCTGTTCTAAGAATTCTAGTAGGCAAAGTTTAAATGCAGTCAAGCTACATCTTTTTCAGTTACTAATGCAAATTTAACTCTATTTATATAAAAATTAAGAACATTGTAAATTGTTAAACGACACGTATATTAATTAATATGTGTCCGAAAAAGGTGCCATTTACATACTTCTACCTGTGCCTATGGTGGTTGATAGCGGATGTCACGTTTGGTGGCCCACCGCGCCGTTATATAAATACAGCCAGAGAGGCAGCTGGAAGAGACACTTCGCACAGAGATTACAATCTGTCCGCGTCAGTCAAACGCCTACGTGGACTGTGCCTCTGACGGCGTCAGAACTTGACAGATAAATAAAGCGTTTCCGGTAAAAGTAGGAAGTGAACCAGTAAAGACTGTGCGCGATCCTGAATCGCTTACATTTCACGGAAGTAACTGTTTGTGAGCGCTCGGCAATGTTGACAAAACCGAGTGGCGGGTGGCGAGATTATTTTTCCACTTTTAAGGCGAGCAATTAACTTTTGATGATTAGAAGTCAGGGCGATAGATTATTTTACTTGGAACTTCCCGTAGAGGTCGCCTCTAAACTGTTAATAGCGCTGCTTCGACAGGGATATTATTATTATTATTATTATTATTACTATTGAAGATATTATTATATTTTGTACATGTGAACTTTCCAAGACATATCAATCAGTTAAAACACAGAACTTTTATTTGTAATCATAGTTCCTGATCCCGTTGATTAAATAGCAAGTAGAAACATTTTTTATTTATTTTTTTTATTTTTTTTTATTTTTTTTTTTTTTTTAATGAGCGCAAAGAGTACTGTGGACTTGCAGACTAGAAATTATGATCAGTAAGTTCTTCATCGCTTTCTGGCTGACTGCGAAGTGAAACATATGGATAGATGAAAATAGAGAAAAATAGGAGAAATCATGGTAGTAGGCTGACGTATATCGTAAAATGGTGGAAAATTGGTTTGCAATTCCCTCACATCTCGTAAAAAGGGTTGAGAAACGCGTTGTCTTGCTTAAAGCAGGTGGCCAATTAACAGATAAATATTAACACATACTGACAACAATGAAGATAAACGAAGGTGCTAAGAAATGCAGATTGTAGAGCATTGATATATTACAATAATACAGCTTTTTAATTATGTGTGTATCAAAGCAAAGTAACTACTGTCGAACAAATGACTTCTTTAGCACACTAATCGGTACGATAATTGAGCCATATGAAGATAGAGCTTACAAAGGTTACTCGATTTTCTAAGTAAAGCGACATTTAAGGCAATGAAATAGGTTGAAAACTAGCCCAAAATGTGACTATTTCAAAAGCCCGTGTTGACTTTCAGAGAATAATTGCTATGGTTAAAAAATTGCAAAGTTCGTGACTCAATTGCAATAACGAGGTAACTAATAAAAGTGAGCTAGAGTAACGTCACCATTTTATGAAGCGGCATATTGCCAGTAATTATTTTGAAAAAGTTAAAATAGTTTTCTAAATAATATATTTTTAAAAAAGAAAAAATTTTCTGATAACATCTCAATTGTTTACTTAAATTATAGAAGAAAATAGAGTATAAAATGGTGCTTTGTCCTGCCTTAGATATAAGGTGAGAAAAGAAATTTGGGCTACGTTACCTGTTTTTCAGGGATATGGAGGCTTCATTAAAGGCAACCTACAAGTTGTATGGAGAAAAAAGTGAGGACAACAACCATAGTGACTTCTCCGCTTCCCCTTTTTGTTATAGTATTGAGAAGGACACGAACCATAGTATCTTCTCGCCGTCTACCTTAAATGTTTTAGTGAAAGTGGTTCCTATGGACATACACATTGGTGCCTACGATTGTGATTAAATGAGTACTGAAAAGCGAAATGCTTTTGTGTGTTTGTCTTTCAGGTAAAGACTGATACTTCTAAATAACGAAATTAATTTTGCGACAATCGAAAATTTTATTTCATGTTTCTATGTTATTTTATGTACGTGATTTGAAAAAATTCACTAAGCTAAAATCAATTTCATTTCGAAGAGGTCAGCTATACTAACATCGTTTGTTTACAGTATTTACTTTTGTTCAGAAATGATTTTTTTCAAAAAATAAACAAAAGGTGATGAGGCGAAACACGCACTGTATCATTGGAAGAGGTACAGGGACGAACAAGTGTGCCGGGATTTACCCCAGTTCCCTACTACCAGCGCGACGTCTTTATAACGCGCCTGTGCTTAACATACAAAGGATTTCACCATGATCTAAGAGTGAAATTAAAAAGTAAAATAACCTATTCCAAACTCAGTCAGTGTATGCTTAAGTATATTAATGTTCAATATTGTAAGGTCTCATAATGTTCAAATGAATACGTAATGCAAAATATACGATCTTAAGAAATCTGACACTGAATAATAACGCTAGAAGGTTAAAAATTGGTCATAATATGCTAAATTTATAAGCCTCAATTCGATCAGAGCAATGTTTTAGGCAAAATCGGCGTTTTTACGAAAAATTGAAAACGGTAAATATTAGACTCAGAAAGATGAAAATTCCTCTATTTTGTGCTTCAGAAGGCTGCTATTGACACCGTGAGCTTGACCCTCGTCGTCGTGGCGTGTTTGGTCGGCCACTGAGGCTCAAAGAACTTCCGGTAGCCTCGGGACTCGTTATCGTTGTCTCATCCTGCTCGTCACACGTCTGTTCCATGCAACTGAAAGCCTATGTACGCTTCCAGTTATTATGTAAAATCTAATTAAAATTACTAAAACGTTCTGATCAGACATGTAATTAAAATTAACGTTTTCTACGGTCGTGACAAGGAGATGTCTCGTGTTTTTCTTGAATATTGAAAGAGAGAGTTTTTGGATGGATGACGAAACGGGGTGTTTGGAGATTGCCACTGAGAAGGAGATGGTATTCAAAATTGATGATTCAATTTTGTATAGGTGTAAACTGTAATTTACCACAGACGGTAATATAGTGTAAGTCGCTGGAAATATTTCTATTTTCTTTAATTATATTTCAACTTTCTACTCTTTCAAATAATTTCTGTTACGTATTTCTTTTAAGAGAAATATAATTTCTGCAGAATGCTATTGCTGTAAGTAATTAATTCTTTAAATGGGCCACACATTGCAGTTACAAGGCGCCGCTTATGACTTTTTTTTTCCAGAGAGCAGCGTAGCTCGACATCTTCCATTCAAGAAGTAAGTAAAAATAAAAACTTCATTTGACGAGATTAGACGGAATAAGTAAGCTACATCGTGGCAATTAGCCTCTGGTTCTCTTACGAGATTACGGAAGAGAGAGGGAGAGTGTGTTAGCTGGATACTTTCTGTTAGACGGACATCCACACTCTTTACTGTATATGTGTAGTAATTCTGGCCTCCTAGTGTGCGACGCAGGAGATACAATGACATTTTTAAAAATGGTGGATAAATATTTTTTCTACAGTCTGCGCTTTGCAGCTCCAGAACTGCAGATTTTTAGATGTCGTAAGCTAGAACTTTTCTCTGGTTGAAGGGATGTAAAACAAATGTTGTAACCACAGTTTTAAAATTATGAGAAAAGCGTTAAAACAACGTTTTAAGAAGTCTTAATTTCAAAAACCTCCCATGGATAGTCAGAGTACTGGAATCTCATACTTTTTTATTTATTTATTTTATAAATTAAGTGATAGTGAACCACAGACAGTAGCTTCGTCGTTCATTGCACTGTTAACAGCAAACTCGCCTCTATTTTCGTATAGAAGTTTTTTGCCACAGTACCCTGGCGACCGAGTTTTTCAGATATTTTGCTGGTTGTAGTGCTTCGTTCACTTCTCAGAAGAAATCCGATTAACGCGAATACTTTGCTCTTGCGCTACGTGTTGGTGTAGTACTTGAATAAGGGCTTGTGTATAGATACTATCCGTAGTCGGTTCACTTCAGTTTGCCTCTTCCTTACGCTGCACTTATATCTGTATTTGATAACACGATTTTGTGAAGCTGTGTCGCGAGCTGCATGCTACTGAACCGGTTCTAATATATGCCAAAACACTCCACGAGGTTCAAGACATGTTTCACCTGATTATGTCTAAAGAATGCGAACTATGTTGGAAAAAACATATTTTGTACACATATACCTAAGGCGTGATTCACTTCTAGCTTTACCTATCAACAGTGGTGGCAACAGGAGAATCTGGAACTTGTACAAAATAATTTCTTATCAAAACTACCTTGACTTTCTTTGTGTTTCAGATGGCACAAAAGAAATAAATCGTCTTTCAAATGTTTCAAGATTTATTAAGATCATTCGCGACTTACAAGGAAACCACACAGCTATCGGATTTTTATAATGTCTTATAATTGTGGCACGTCAATCAACAGTGGTGGCAACAGGAGAATCTGGAACTTGTACAAAATAATTTCTTATCAAAACTACCTTGACTTTCTTTGTGTTTCAGATGGCACAAAAGAAATAAATCGTCTTTCAAATGTTTCAAGATTTATTAAGATCATTCGCGACTTACAAGGAGACCACACAGCTATCGGATTTTTATAATGTCTTATAATTGTGGCACGTCAATCTCAGAAACAAAATATCAGTGCCCCGAAGTAGTTCTACGCAACTCTCAAAAATTCTCGAGAAAATAGACTTTCAAAACTTTCAAGTTTACATAGCATCTCCAATTGCCTTGTGCGAGAAAGGTTTTACGATGGTACAATGCTTGCGTGCCACGTGGCGGTTCGGGTTCGATTCCTTCTAGCCATTCACGCTTACCAATTTTGTACTTACTGTCAGTCTCGTGTTTTAGATGTTTGTATTCCCTTTCGCCTGCTTCATTTACCGCATTTTTGTATTTTCTCCTTTCAGCAGTTAAATTCAATGTCTTCTTTGTTACCCAAGGATTTCTACTAGTCCTCGTCTTTTTACCTACTTGATCCTCTGCTGCCCTCACTACTTCATCTCTCAGAACTAGCCATTCTCTTCCACTCTATTCCTTTCCCTTTTTCTTGTCAATTGTCCTCTAATGCTTCCTCTGAAACTCTCTACAACCCCTGGTACTTTCAGTCTATCCAGGTCCCATCTCCTTAAATTCCGACCTTTTTCGCAGTTTCTTCAGTTTTAATCTACAGTTCATAACCAATAAATTGTTGTCAGAGTCCAAATCTGCCCTGGAAACATCTTACAATTTAAAATCTGGTTCCAAAATCTCTGTCTTACCATTATAAAATCAGCCTTCTCGTGTCTCGAGGTCTCTTCCATGTATACACCCTTCTTTTTTTGTCATCAGTCTTCTGACTGGTTTGATACGGCGGCCCGCCACGAATTCCTCTCCTGTGCTAACCTTCCACCTACTGCTTTATTTGATCTTTAAGTCCTCCAAAGCTCTGTTAAGTTCTGCTTCTAGTACTGGATCCCCTATCTCTTCTAAATCGACTCCTATTTCTTTTTCTATCACATCAGCCAAATCTTCCCCCTCATAGAGACTCTCAATGTATTCTTTCCACTTATCCGCTCACTCTACAGTTTTTGCCCTCTACAGTTTCCTCTAGTAACATGGAAGCCATTATCTCATATCTTAACAGATGTCCTATCATCCCGTCCCTTCTTTTTATCAGTGTTTCCGATATATTCCTTTCCTCTCAAATTCTGCTTAGAACCTCCTCATTCCTTACCTTATCACTCCACATAGTTTACAACATTCGTCTGTAGCACCACATCTCAAATGCTTCGATTCTCTTCTGGTCTGGTTTTCCCACAGTCCCTGTTTCACTACCATACAATGCTGTACTCTAGACGAAAATTCTCAGAAATTTCTTCCTCAAATTAAGGCCGATATTTGATATTAGCAGACTTCTCTTGGCCAGGAATATCCTTTTAGCCATTGTTCGTCTGCATTTTATGTCCTCCTTGCTCCGTCCGTCATTGGTTATTTTACTGCCTAGGAATCAGAATTCATTAACTTCATCTTCTTCGTGACCATCAATCCTGATGATAAGTTTCTCGCTGTTCTCATTTCTGCTACTTCTCATTACCTTCGTCTTTCTTCGATTTACTCTCAGTCCATACTCTGTACTCATTAGACTGTTTATTCCGTTCAGCAGATCATTTAATTCTTCTTCACTTTCACTCATGACAGCAATTTCATCACTGAATCGTATCATTGATATCCTTCCACCTTGAATTTTAATTTCACACCTGAATCTTTCTTTTATTTCCATCATTGCTTCCCCGATGTACATATTTAAACAGTAGGGGTGAAAGGCTACAATCTTGTCTTACACTCTTTTTAATACGAGCACTTCGTTCTTGGCGTCCACTCTTATTTTTCCGTCCTTGCTGTTGTACATATTGTATATGACCCGTCTTTCCCTATAACATACCCCCACTTTCCTCAGAATTTCGGACACCTTGCACCATTTTACATTGTCGAACGCTTTTTCCAGTTCGACAAATCCTATGAACGTGTTTTGATTTTTCTTTAGTCTTGCACCCATTGTTAACCGCAACGTCAGAATTGCCTCTTTCATGCCCTTACATTTCCTAAAGCCAAACTGATCGTCATCTAGCGCATCCTCAGTTTTCTTTTCCAATCTTCGGGATATTATTCTTGTCAGCAACTTGGATGCATGAGCTGTTAAGCTGATTGTGCTGTAGTTCTCGCACTTGTCAGCTCTTGCTGTCCTCGGAATAGTGTGGATGATGCTTTTCCGAAAGTCAGATGGTATGTCGCCAGACTCTTACATTCTACACACCAACGAGAAAAGTCGTTTTGTTGCCACTTCCACCAATTATTTTAGAAATTCTGACGGAATGGTATCTAACGCTACTGCTTTATTTGATCTTAAGTCCTCCAAAGCTCTGTTAAATTCTGCTTCTAATACTGGATCCCCTATCTCTTCTAAATCGACTCCTATTTCTTCTTCTATCACATCAGCCAAATCTTCTCCCTCATAGAGACTCTCAATGTATTCTTTCCACTTATCCGCTCACTCCTCTGCATTTAATAGTGGAATTCCCATTGCACTCTTAATGTCATAACCTTTCCTTTTAATGTCACCGAAGATTGTTTTGACTTTCCTGTATGTTGAGTCTGTCCTTCCGACAATCATTTCTTTTTCGATGCCTTCACATTTTTCTTGCAGCCATTTCGTCTTAGCTTCCTTGCACTTCCTATTTATTTCATTCCTCAGCGACTTATATTTCTATGTTCCTGAGTTTCCCCGAACATTTTTGTACTTCCTCTTCTCATCGAACAGTTAAAGTTTTTCTTCTGTTACCCATGGTTACTTCGCAGTTACCTTCTTTGTACCTAAATTTTCCTTCCCAAATTCGGTGATTACCCTTTCTAGAGCCGTCCATTCCTCTTCAACTGTACTGCCTATTGAGCTATTCCTTACTGGTGCATCTATAGCCTTAGACAACTTCAACCGTTTCTCGTCATTCCCTAGTACTCCCGTATCCGACTTCTTTCCGTATCGATTCTTTCTGCCTAATGTCTTAAACTTCAGCCTGCTCTTCATCATTACTATATTGTGATCTGGGTCTATGTCTGCTCCTGTGTACGCCTTACAATGCAGTATCTGATTTCAGAATCTCTGTCTGGCCACGATGTAATCTAACTGAAATCTTCCCGTATCACACGGCCTTTTCCAAGTATACCTCCTCCTCTTGTGATTCTTCAACTGAGTATTCGCTATTACTAGCTGAAACTTGTTACAGAACTCAATTAGTCTTGCTCCACTCTCATTCCTTTTCCCAATCTCATATTCTCCTGTAACCTTTTCTGCTACTCATTCCCCTACAGCTGCATTCCAGTCTCCCATGACTATTAGATTTTCACATCCGTTTACACACTGTATTACCCTTTCAATATCCTCATACACTTTCTCTATCTCTTCATCTTCAGCTTGCGACGTCGGCATGTATACCTGAACTATCGTTGTCGTTGTTGGTTTGTTGTCGATTCTAATAATAACAACCCTATCGCTGAACTGTTCACAGTAACAAACTCTCTGCCCTGCCTTCCTATTCATAACGAATGCTACTGCCGTTATACCATTTGCTGCTGCTGTTGATATTACCCTGTACTCATTTGACCAGAAATCCCTGTCTTCTTTCCACTTCACTTCACTGACCCCTACTATATCTAGATTGAGCCTTTGCATTTCCCTTTTCAGATTTTCTCGCTTCCCTACGACGTTCAGGTTTATGATATTCCACGCCCCGACTCGTAGAACGTTATCCTTCTGTTGATTATTCAGTCTTTTTCTTATGGTAACCCCCTTGGCACCTTCTTTTAAGATTGTTAAACCAAGTGTTAGCTATGATTAAATTATGTTCTGAGCAAAATTCTACCAGGCGGCTTCCTCTTTCATTCCTTTCCCTCAGTCCATATTCGCCCACTATTTTTCCTTCTCTTTCTTTTCACACTGTCTCATTCCGCCCGCATCTCGTGGTCGTGCGGTAGCGTTCTCGCTTCCCACGCCTGGGTTCCCGGGTTCGATTCCCGGCGGGGTCAGGGATTTTCTCTGCCTCGTGATGGCTGGGTGTTGTGTGCTGTCCTTAGGTTAGTTAGGTTTAAGTAGTTCTAAGTTCTAGGGGACTGATGACCATAGCTGTTAAGTCCCATAGTGCTCAGAGCTATTTGAACCATTTTTTGTCTAATTCCAATCCACTGTGACTATCGAATGTTCGTCTCTCTTAACTATCTGAATCATTTCTTTTATATCATCATTCATTTCTTCAGTCTTTTCATCATCTGTGGAGCTAGTTGACATATAAACTTGTACTGCTGTGGTGGATGTGATCTTTGCATCGTCTTGGCTACAATAATGTGTTCATTATTCTGTTCATAGTAGCTTATCCGTGTTCCTTATTTTAGCCACTAATAAGTCTACTCCTGTATTATTCCTATCTGATATTTTATTTATAATCCTATATTCACCTGAACAGAAGTCCTGTTCCTCCTGCCACGGAACTTCACTAAGTCCCACTATATCTTTCATCTCCTAGGGGCTCGCCAGTCTTTGGTGGATTCGTGCTTGGCTACCACGGGGCCCCATCCTTTGCAGCATCCTTATCCTTCTGTGCTGGATGTATATCCTTTTGCTATTCTTTTTCCCTCCCTTGGGGAACATTTCTGGCGTGTTATTAGGAACGTTTCGCATTGTCCTTCGCTGACATAAGAACAGTCTCACCACTGTTTTTCGTTCCCTTTCCCTTTCTTTGCTTCCCTTCTCCTATCCTTCCTCCACTTCGGAGATTGAGCTTCCTCCTTTTCTTCATCTTCCCTGTGCACTCATGAAGGCCGGCCCAATCGTCTGACATGTAACAGGTGACTGAGTAGTGCGTAATTCCCAGCCCCAGGTCGACAGGTAGGTTTCGCATGTACCCCTGGTACAGGCCAAGCCCATGGAGGGGTGAGTGCCTGAGCTGCTACCTTCCCAAATTGCCGATTGCTGCCTCTGTCAGGTGTTCGGGAGGTTTGACCTGATGTGTGAACAATCACCTAAGGCGGATGCGCCCCCCCTGTGAAGGGGCCCTCCAGTTGGAAGGAGCGCGCCATTGGAGACACTGGCAATCGTGGGGGATTTTCTCATAGTGAGTCAATCATCTTCACAATCAACGTCTACGAAGTTCAAACGGAATGAGGCTAACGATTCAAAGACCTATCCTTCTGCACGGTTCCTCGGGGTGTTACGTACTGAAGATGTACAGTCCTTCACAGCGGTAAATCCGTTTATTATTCAGAAAGGTGTTGATGCAATTGCCGGCCCTGCGAAATCCTGCTCTCGTTTGAGGAATGGCACTTCGCTTTTGGAGACTACTTCTGATTCTCGTGCAGAACAACTGCTTCCCGCCTCGCTTCCCCACGGCTATCCTGTTCGTGTCGAGGCCCATAGAACTTTGAATTCTTCCCATGGTGTTATTTACACTAGGCTGCTCGACGGTCTGACCAAGACTGAAATCCAGTCATATCTCTCTGATCAGGATGTCATTGCTATCCATCAGGTGATGAAAAAGGTAGATTCCTCCTTAGTGCCCTCTTTTTCTCACCTTTGAGAGAATGATGCTTCTGTCCAAGATCAAAGCAGGCTATAAAATTATCACAGTCCGACCGTACATTCCGAATCCGATGCGCTGCTGCCAGTGTCATCGTTTCAACCACACTAGAACGTCTTGCCAAGACCCAGCCAAATGTTTAGCCTGTGGTAGGGGTGCACACGAGGACAATTGTCTGCCTCTTTCTCCCCACTGTATCAACTGCAATTGCGGCCATGCCACCTCCTCTCGAGATTTTCCTGTGTATCTTGATGAGTAGGCTGTCCAGGAGATCTCGTTTCATGATAGACATGGCCTCGTAGACATGGGATCTCACATTCAGTTCTGAGGTTATGAAATGGCCCAGTGTCAAGGTAGCATCGCCGTCCCCTCACCCAGCTGTGCAACAAGCCATCAAACTCTCGCCTCAAACGGCGAAACCACAGGCTGCACAACTGGCAGAACGGAAAGGACAGGAGGAATACTTCTGTGAAGACTTCCTTGGTCCCTCCAGCCAACCAACAACTGAGTCTTCCTCTGCTAACTGGAAAGACTAGAAGAAGTCCAACAAAGCCAAACGGTCTTCTCCTCTGCCGACTCGAAGATCCTCTTCGACAGTGTCGCCACTTGATACCTTCACCTGGCCAACCTCCATTTCACTGTGGGCACCACCAATCGTTTTTCTTCGTTGGACTCCACAGACCGACAGCACAAGAAAGCTGATGCTTCTGTGGAACTCATGGAGCAGGATCTTCCTGCGTCTGGCTCTGTAATAGCGATTCTTCGCAGGCTGGCACTCGGCAGGCACCGAGGTGGCATCCCTTCATTTCTTCCTCATCATGACTCTCCTCCAATGGAACGTTCGTGGCTTTCGATCCCACAAAGAGAATTTATGGCTGCTTTTAGAACCACAGCATCCCCTTATACTCTGCCTTCAGGAAGCAAAATTGCATCCTCACGACCGCTTTGAGCTTTCGCATTTCTTCCCAGTCCGTTTTGACCTTCCCCCAAAGGTCGGCATTCCCTCTCACAGGGGAATCATGCTACTCATATGGGATGACGTTCACTGTCAATCCATCTCCCTATCTAACTACGCCAGGCGTTGTGGCTGAGTGGTTCTAGGCGCTTCAGTCCGGAACCGCGCAGCTGCTACGGTCGCAGGTTCGAACCCTGCCTCAGGCATGGATATGTATTATGGCCTCAGGTTAGTTAGGTTTAAGTATTTCTAAGTGTAGGGGGCTGATGACCTCCGATGTTAAGTCCCATAGTGCTTAGAACCATTTAAACCATTTGACTAGCCATCGTCGGGCTGTTGCAGGTTGCAGTTTGTCTTTTCCTTCCCTACCTGACTTTTTCGCTTTGTACCATTTATATCGCACCAGCATTCGATGTCATCAGGGCAGACTTCCTCCAGCTTATTGGGCAGCTAACTCACCTATTTCTGCTAATCGATGCCTTTAATGCGCACCATCCCCTTTGGGGTTCTCCCAGAACATGTCAGATAGGTGCCATCTTGGCTGACCTTCTTAATCAACTTAACTTTTTTTGTCTTAACACAGGATCACCTACATTCCTTTCCGACTCTTCGCACACCTATTCCCATTTATACTTATCCTTCTGCACAGTCCATCTTGAGTGGTCCATTCTGTCTGACACCTACTCGAGCGACCATGTCTCATGTGATATCTGTTTGCTGACTCCTACCCGAACTGCGTGCGCACCCAAATGGCAGCTTACTAATGCTGACTGGCAGCTTTACTCATCCCTGACGACTTTCGAACAACAAGATTCCCCAGCTGTCATGACCAGGTGGAATATATTACAAGCGTTATCCTTACCACTGCAGAATGTGCCATTCTCCTCACTTCCTCTTTACCATACCGTGTCCCAGTCCCTTGGTGGACTGAGGCATGCCACGATGTAATTCACTCGTAGAGACGTGCTCTCCGCCTTTTTAACCATCATCCTGTGATGGCCAGCTGCATTCATTATAAACAGATCGCGCACAGTGTCGTCGTGATCTTCGGGACAGCTAAAAAGCTAGCTGGATTTCATTCACTAGCTCTTTTAACAGTTCCATTCCCTCTTGCGTTGTGTGGGCCAACCTCCGACGGCTCTCTGGGACAAAGATCCATTCCCCAATTTCTGGCCTGACAATAGCAGATGATGTCATCGTGGACCCTGTTGCTATCTACAACACCTTGCGCCGAGCTCTTCCTATATCACCCCGCCTTCCTCCATCGAAAACGTGCAGAGGAGGCTCGGGCGACGCCCTTCTCAGAATCGTGAGTGCTACAGTACAACATTTACCATGAGGGAGCTAGACCGTTCTCTCAGTTCATCCCAATCCTCCACCCACGGCAAGACACTGTCCACATTCAGATGTTGCAGTACCTTTCTCTTACAGGCAAGCACTTTCTGCTTAAAACATACAACCGCATCTGGGTAGAGGGCACATTTCCCGGACACTGGCGTGGAGCCATCGTGACACCCATACCTAAGCCCGGTAAGGACAAAAACTTTCCTTCTAGCTACCGTCTCATCTCTCTCACCAGCAGTGTTTGCAAGGTGATGGAACGTTTGATTCATGTCTGACTGGTATGGTGGCTCGAGTCTCCGTTCACCAGTTGACCATCTCGTCACTTTGTCCACCCATGTCATTAATGGTTTTCTGCGGAAATCCCAGACTATGGCCGTGTTTTTCGATTTGGAGAAGGCCTGCGACACCCACTGCAGAACTGGTATCCTCCATACTCTCTACACATGCTGCTTCCGTGGCCATCTGCCCCGTTTCCTTGAGGAGTTTTTAAAAGACCGAGTTTTCAAGGTGCATGTGGGTTCTGACTTGTCGGACACCTTTATCCAGGAGAACTGTACGCCTCAGGGTTCCGTCCTAAACGTCGTCCTCTTTGCTATGGCCGTTAATCCTATTATGGCCTGTCTTCCATCGGGTATCTCCGGCTCTCTTTTCGTTGACGATTTTGCCATCTATCGCAGTTCTCCTCGGACCTGTCTCATTGAGTGGTGTCTTCAGCGATGTCTCGATCGTCTTTACTCATGTAGCATCGACAATGGCTTTCGTTTTTCCACTGACAAAACCGTTTGTATGAATTTCTGGCGGTGCAGTTGGTTTCTCCCCCCATCTTTCCACCTTGGGCCTGTAGCTCTTCCGTTCGTTGAAACTACGAAACTCCTGGGGCTCATGCTCGATAGGACACTCTCTCGGTCCTCCCATGTCTCGTACCTGGCAGCCCGCTGTACGCGGTCCCTTACGCTCTCTCAACACTATACACCATCGTTGCATCCATTTGGCTGTCTCAACATACGTTGCCTCAACACTATCCACAATCGTGGCATCCATTTGGCCGCTGGCGCTTTTTACACTAGCCCGATTGAGAGTCTGTATGCCGAAACTGCTGAACTAAGACTGTCCTACTGCCATGACTTTCTTCTCATCAGGTATGCATGTCGTTTGTCTGCCATGCGTGGCCACACATCTTACGCCCCTTTCTTCGATGACTCCTTTGATCGCTAGTATGAGGAGCGCCCCTCTTCCCTGTTACTTCCAGGTGTCCGCTTTCAGCATTTGCTCTGGCGGCTTAACTTCACACTACCTGCAACTTCCCCAGTGGGTGTAAACCCTTTGTAAGGCCGGAAATGCATATCCTCCTATTTCCATCTATTGTACTATAAATTTTCCTTATTTTGTTACCTAAAGAAATGACATTTCTGTGTCTTTATATATTGTAATTGTTTTACAATTTATATATGCATTTATGTCGATGTATTATTCGTTCGTTTTGTAAATATTATTTGTATTTTTACGCTAGGTCTTGCCAAGGGAAAACTATGCTATCGAACGATTACATCGATAGGTCGTGTGGAGAACCAAAGTGTTTAGGATCTTTGGTAGTGTTAACTCTGCCGCGTGGAGCGCGGGCAGAGCGGTGTCTGGCTTGAGTAGGGCGGTGGAGCAGGTGTGTTGAGTGACGCTCCCAAGAGTTGCCGCGCTTTCGGGGTTTGGCAGCATGTAATTGCGCCCGACTTGCTATGATAGTTTCTGGCACGGTGTCGCGGACTGGAAGTATTAGCTGGCACACATCAAGAGCCCGTTTCGCCTGGTGACCGTGTCGAGAAGAAGGCGCGTCAACATGTGCATCAGTGAAAAAGACCAATAAAAAGGTGTTAGCATGTGGACGTAATGTGCTGTTCCAGTCTCTTCTGTACCTAAGGTCCATCACCGTTCCCTTTGGATCCCTACGTAATTCGGTGCTCTCCGATACACACGATCGAACAGCGGAGGAGTGGTACTCAAGCGTCAACTTTAGGTTACAGTATCTCCGGATGTAATTAACATTTTACAATGCAACAAACGGCACTGATTACGTATTTGTTTAACGTTAGGTGACTCACCCTGTATACCCCTCCTTTGTGGTTGCACCTACGGTACGGCTATCTGTATCGCTGAGGCACGCAAGCCTCCCCACCAACGGCAAGGTCTATGGTCCGTAGGGGGAGGGGGGGGGGGGGGAGTTCTTGTGAATGAACATAAATTCTTAATGAAAATTTCTTCCATTCCATCACTGCGGCTGATACAGCAACCAGTGTAAGATTTGAGACAAAAATACAGTCTAGATTGCTGGGTTTTTATTTTCAAATTTCAGTTATGCGTTTTGCCTGTGGTAGGCATCTCAGATTGTAGAAACTTGTCACCTGCGAATGCGTCAGCAAAATGTGATTAGGATATCAAATGGGTGAAATGGCTCTGAGCACTATGGTACTTAACATCTGAGGTTACAGTCCCCTAGAGCTTAAAACTACTTAAACCTAACTAACCCAAGGACATCACACACATCCATGCCCGAGGCAGGATTCGAACATGCGACCGTAGCATTCGCGCGGCTCCGGACTGGAGCGTCTAGATCCGCTCGGCCACAGTGGCCGGCGATTAGGATATCAGCAAGTTGACAGACACTGAGGATTTTTAACTCTTTGGTACCGTAGTCACATTTTTATGGACGACATGCGCCGTGACAAGTTTCCATAATCTGAAGATGCTTCTCACAGTCGATACGCGTCATTCCAATTGGAAAATGAAAACCTCTGCAACCAAGACTATATTTTTATCTCAAATTATTAATTACCAATATCTTACAAAAGATTGTTAGTAAACATTACCTAAACGAAAGAACATTACAATGACTTTTTTTTATCTTTTTGTGCCTTATGCTTCACGGAAATACTCGTAGAATATGCATCTTTGTTTAAGAATTTGCATGAGCTGGGAATCGACCTGGCCCGCCGAAGTTGCAGACAAGCATTCTATCACAGAATCACGTGACACATCGAATATTTGTCCTAGATTCTGCGAAATTAAAATGATCGGAAAACTACAAAGTCGATTTTGTCGAAAATGCTTTAGAGGATTTATATTTGAGTTCTGAACTTCAGGAACCATCGGTACAAAAAATTACAAAAATCTGGTAGCCGTGTGGTGTCCTCGCCGGTATTCCGCGCCGGTTCCTGGTCCGCTCGCCTGAAGCAGCTGACGCACGGTGCGCCCGCCGGCCGCGCCGCCTCGGCCGTTGTCGCTGCGGGATTTCTGGATTCCCTCGGCTGGGCCGCGGCGAGGCTTAATCACCAAACTGCCGCCGCCGTCATCCCGGCCACAACGGCGCCCGCAAACACAAATACCCATTCAGAAGGGCTCTAACAATTTTCCGACATATTGCACGCGCCGCGCGAATATCTCCATATCAATAGCTGTTTCGCCTGCACCCCTATTCTCTTTGGACGCGACGTTAACGCCGTTTGCATATGAATGTGTGTCAAAGAGAATAAACACGCGGCCCGGGCCTCCGATTACACGTCGATATTACCTTGTTTGCCCGCGCGGCTCGGAAGGGGACGCCTCTGCGGCGCGCGTGGTTCCTCGACAGCCCGCCAATGCACCTGCCCGCCCCCGCTCGCCATGCCCTTAAAATGTTCACCACCTGCCGTGTCCGAAACACGCCGTCACAGCTCGGGGGGCTCCGTGAGCTCTCCTCGATCCGTTTAGTTTGGGTCGTAATTCCCAGTGTCGCCGCATTTGTGAGCTACTTACTCCTTACCACACTGAAGATCGTGGAGTTTGGTAGGAGAGACGTCAGCTGGTACCTGGAACATTGCAGACCCCGTCGCTATTTCACAACCAGCGTAAGTATAGCATATAAGCGACAGTTGAAGCTGCTGACTGGATGGACAGCAAAAGAAATAACGACAACGAAAGAGTTGCTTAGATGATGATGATGATGATGTTTGGTTTGTGTGGCGCTCACCTGCGCGGTTATCAGTACCCGTACAAATTCCCAATCTTTGCTCTGTCCAACTCGCTACATCCATGAATGAGGATGAAATGATGAGGACAACAAAAACACGCAGTCATCTGGGGGCAGGTGGAAATCCCTGACCCCGCCGGGAATCGAACAGCGGACCCCGTGCTCGGGAAGCGAGAACGAGACCGCGAGACCACGAGCTCCGGACGAGTTGCTTAGAGTGCTTTTTGCAAACTAAATAAGGTTCCCAAAACTAGGGGTTCAGTATGTATCTGGAAAGGATAGTTTATATTCAGTTCTTTGTTATCTAGCAGGAGGTTTTAGTTAATTCAAGTGCAACTACTCTCGGAGATGCAGCGTCGGCTGCAAATATTGTGTGGCAGCGGTTAATGTGGAACCGGTTTATCTTGCGAAAAAGTTAGTTCCAATTGTAGCCACTAACTGAAGATCTGCCACTCTAGACTATTTGTATGATGTATGATATCCATCTGTCATTTGACACAATTCAAAGTGAGTGAACAGAATGGCTATCGGGATGAGAGGGCGTGCACTGATAATGAAACTGTTTTATGTGAACGGCAGCAATTGCAGTGGTCCGTTGAGAGAGTATTGCTGACTGTGAGAGGCGGCTCGAAGTCATTAAATGGTTTAATGAAGATGCTAATGCAATTCTAAGTCACGGACGAGCTTCGTGCTAGACCTGAAAGAGGAAAGCGTCCTATTCCTGTGGAAGTTATTGGATGACGTTGCTATTGCTGTAATGACCATGCCATATGTGACTAGTGTAGTGCTTGTGTAGTGGCACGAGAGTTGACCATCCCATGGTCAACAGTAGCGAAATTTTCGTGGTCTATTTGAAAATGGTAGCCGTATAAGACCCAGACGGTATAGGAACTGGAACCTCATGATCTGCAGAAACTTTCTGATATCGTTCTTCAGTTTCTGGCACGGTTCGTAGTTGGCGACTTGTGGCTGTTCAATATTCTATGCAGTGACGAGACACATTTTGCACTGCAGGCTGAAATGAACACACAGAACTGCCGACTTTGGGATTCTGTTAAACCGTGTGTTGTGCACGAGGGGCTGTTCCACTCGGTGTGGTGTGGATTCACGAGCACATTTACTGTCGCTCCGCTCTTCTTCGAAGTAAACACACCCAGAGAGCCCGTCAGGTGTACCGTCAGGTCTTCACATTATCGAGACTTCCTTGTACAGAGTGTGATTTCAGCTTTGGAAAAGCCCAACTCCGTGGAAACTACGGTTTTCATGCAGGATGGGGCAAACCTCATCTCGCTCGCCCAGTGAAAGATCTGCTTAAAAATGGTTCAAATGGCTCTGAGCACTATGGGACTTAACATCTGAAGTCATCAGTCGCCGAGAACTCAGAACTACTTAAACCTAACTAACCTAAGAACATCACACACATCCATGCCCGAGGCAGGATTCGAATCTGCGACCTAGTGGTCGCGCGGTTCCAGACTGATGCACCTAGAACCGCTCGGCCACTGCGGCCGGCTAAAGATCTGCTTAGTGGAACGTTCCACGAACGTGCTATCTCCATAGATTTTCCAGATCCATGGCCTGGATGATCAGCCGATCTAGATCCATGTGCCTTTTGGCTCTGGTGAAATCTAAACGAACGTGTTTATCAGTACATGTTCTGCCTGGACCTGATGTGAAGACCACTATACAGGAAAACGTTTCTCAGATTCCACCAAACTGCTGCGAGCAACAGTTGATGACGTTGTTTTACGGATGCAGCATCTCATCAACGTCTCTGTTGCTCATATTTAAGTAATTGTGTAAGCGGTAGTTAATAATAAAATCAACATTACACGTTTCTAACTTGTTTGACCTTTTCAAACCACTTCCTGTTCCTAATCCATTACATTTGAGAACATTTCTGTACGTCATTCTTGCATTCACAGCGCCATTTGTACCTGGTGGCCAAATTGGAACTAATAGTTCCCAGCGTAAAACAGTATTTATCCAGTTTCGCTGCCATACGATAATTACTCCCCTCATTGCACCTCTGTGAGTAGCTGCACTTTAATTACTTGTGTAATCATGCGGTAGTTTGGTTCATGTGAGTGAGGCATGATATTGTACGGAATGTAGCTATAAAGAGAGCAAAGCAAGCAGTGGAAACATATGGATTCAACGCCGCCGAATCAGGCAAAGACGCAGCCAACGTCGAGGAAGATGATGCTGTAATTTGGGTCTGCCCTGACGTGATGCTAACACATTACAGCCATAGGGGTCAAACCACGACGGAAACATGTTACCAAAATCTCCTGAAAAAATTAAGGTAGACAGTCACGGTGAAACGTAGAGCAATGCTGTCCAGAGATGCTTTTGCTCCAAATCAGCTTCTCGGCTCTTCTGTACAGGACATACACTTCTACATTTTTATAGATATCATGTTGCCGTTGACTGCAAAAATTTATTTATTTCACTTCAGTTTCGGCCTTTGGACAGTTACCAAGTTGTACTGGAAAAGCTAAGAAATATACAAATATACAAAAAATTAAGGACAGGTTATGTGTGTGTATATATAGAGTTCCACAGACATTCCATCAGACAGTAGTAAGGTTGTGAAAATAACACATCACTTACATTTTGCTTCAGCACATGTCAGACGTCTAAATCTTCTGACATGTACAAATGTCATCGTCAGAGCTAAACATTTTCTTCTGCGAATATAGTAACACCAAACAAGCGCGAAGCTCTGAACATCCTAATATGAAGTAAATTGTATAAACCGTTACCAGTGTTGACATCTTTAACCCAGTTCGTTATAAACCAATAGTCTGACACACAACTGGTGAACTGAGGGTGTTGCAGCGAAAATACATTTTTATGTCATAATTTCTGTGCACTTTTCAGGGACAGTACATTCCAGCGGCAACAATTTTAAGCTTCATATCATAACGTCATTTTACATCTGTTGACAACATACCGCTTTCTGTGTGTGTATACACCCTGTCTTTCATTTTTTGTATTTTTCTTAGCTCTTGCGATATCATTTGATAATGACGCAAAGGCCGAAACCGCAGTAATCGAATAAAATAAATCATTTTCTACGGTCAACGTGACGTAGCCAAAAAAAATCTATAGTACCGTCAACGCTGAACATGAGAAGTTAATACCCACATATGTTGCTTCATTTATCTATTAAATTTCTTCTGACATGGAACGCAGTGACTTCCTCTTTCCAGCCGGCCGGTGTGCCTGAGCGATTCTAGGTGCTACAGTCTGGAACCGCGCGACTGCTACGGTCGCAGGTTCGAATCTTGCCTCGGGCATGGGTGTGTGTGATTTCCTTAGGTTAGTTAGGTTTAAGTAGTTCTAAGTTCTAGGGGACTGATGTCCTCAGAAGTTAAGTCCCATAGTGCTCAGAGCCATTTGGACCATTTTTCCTCTTTCCTCAGGCGAAGAAATCATTGGCTCGCAGTCATTTACAGAATAACGACGAGGTGGTTTTTGAATAGGAACGTTTCCTGGCAAGCCACAGTGTGCCAATATAGAAACAGTACCACCATCAACAAGTTTCAAGATCGCAGCTCATCTTTCTCGCGGTGATAATTAAAATTTTATGAGTGCCCTTCGTAAAGAGCAAGCCATTAAAAACAGGATTATCCAGCGAACAATAGAGACACACGTCGGGACACACTACAGGTCACAGCGCAGTCAGGGAAGCGAATAAACAGACCAGGACAAAAGCAGGAATTTAAGAAATTATTTTGATCGTTATGAAAATTAAATGAAGGTGGGGGGGGGGGGGGGGGCGTGTAACAACGCTAACATATCGAAAATGAATTGAGTTCTATGGTGGATTCCAACGATCAGAAAAGACCAACATGACATCCTAATTACACTTTTGTAGCTGGAATTAAAAAACTTGAAGGAGCTTCGTTGATGCACATAGCAGGAAACCGTATTGCAGCAGGCCATTATCCAGCAATCAATGTCTAATGGGTGATACTGATGACTTTTATGATTGATAGAACACACTGTCATTCTACAAATACACTACTGGCCATTAAAATTGCTACACCAAGAAGAAATGCACATGACAAACGGGTATTCATTGGACAAATATATTATACTAGAACTGACATGTGATTACATTTACACGCAATTTGGGTGCATCGAACCTGAGAAACAAGTACCCAGAACAACCAACTCTGGCCGTAATAACGGCCCTGATACGCCTGGTCATCGAGTCAAACAGAGCTTGGATGACGTGTACAGGTACAGCTGCCCATGCACCTGCAACACGATACACAGTTCATCAAGAGTAGTGACTGGAGTATTGTGACGAGCCAGTTGCTCGGCTACCATCGACCAGACGTTTTCAGTTGGTGAGAGATCTGGAGAATGTGCTTGCCAGGGCAGCAGTCGAACATTTTCTGTATCCAGAAAGGCCCGTACAGGACCTGCAACATGCGGTCGTGCATTATCCTGCTGAAATTTAGAGTTTCGCAGGGATCGAATGAAGGGTAGAGCCACGGGTCGTAACACATCTGAAATGTAACGTCCACTGTTCAAAGTGCCGTCAATGCGAACAAGAGGTGACCGAGACGTGTAACCAATGGCACCCCATACCATCACGCCGGGTGATACACCAGTACGGCGATGACGAATACACGCTTCCAATGCGCGTTCGCCGCGTTGTCGCCAAAGACGGATGCGACCATCATTTGCTGTAAACAGAACCTGGATTCATCCGAGAAAATGACGTTTTGCCATTCGTGCACCCAGGTTCGTGGTTGAGTACACCAACGCAGACGCTCCTGTGTGTGATGCAGCGTCAAGGGTAACCGCAGCCACGGTCTCCGAAGTGACAGCCCATGCTGCTGCAAACGTCGTCGAACTGTTCGTGCAGATGGTTGTTGTCCTGCAAACGTCCCCATCTGTTGACTCAGGGATCGAGACGTGGCTGCACGATCCGTTACAGCCATGCAGATAAGATGCCTGCCATCTCGACTGCTAGTGATACGAGGCCGTTGGGATCCAGCACGGCGTTCCGTATTACCCTCCTGAACCCACCGATTCCCTATTCTGCTTACAGTCATTGGATCTCGACCAATAGGAGCAGCAATGTCGCGATACGATAAACCGCAATCGCGATAGGCTACAATCCGACCTTTATCAAAGTCGGAAACGTGATGGCACGCATTTCTCCTCCTTACACGAGGCATCACAACAACGTTCCACCAAGCAACGCCGGTCAACTGCTGTTTGTGTATGAGAAATCGGTTGGGAACTTCCCTCATGTCAGCACGTTGTAGGTGTCGCCACCGGCGCCAACCTTGTGTGAATGCTCTGAAAAGCTAATCATTTGCATATCACAGCATCTTCTTCCTGTCGGTTAAATTTCGCGTCTGTAGCACGTCATCTTCGTGGTGTAGCAATTTTAATGGCCAGTAGTGTGGTAAGGCCAATAAAAATGGAAGTGTAGGTATGGTTATCGTTGTGGACTCTCCACGACTCATTATCATCTCAATCTCGTGTAGGAGGCAATAGACGCGACGGAACGCCATAAGTTCTTCGGAGCCGTCCTCCTTCCCGCCTCCCGCGCTTGAAATATCGCTTCTCACGACAGTCTCCTCTCCAGACTCTCCAATCTGTGGGCCCCACACCAAGGCGTCTGTCACTTCCGGTTTTATCTTCAGGAAAGAAGTTCAAAGTGCACTTTCGGCATGGGATGTCCTCAGGGCACAAAATTAGTGCCGGTGTGCCGCAAGGACACGTGCTGGACCGACCGCCTGCAGTTTTCTTCAATCGCAGAGCGAATTTTTGGCCATGTGATCTTGAACTGCGTACGGACGACGGTGCAGACTTCAGACAGAGCATTAGCGCCTGGCGCAGTGACAAAGATATCAAGTCGCGATTGATCCCATAACAACTTGGATCTTGAGATGGTTCCTAGGTTTCATTAGAAACAAAAGCCAAGCCATTATCAATTCCTGTAACGTCCAGATGAAGAAAAAAGATGTAGAATGTTAACAAAATTCGTCTTATTTTAAAAACTTCAAGAGTTTTCACATAAAAAATTCGGAAGCATGACTTTTCAGCTCGCCCTCGTATAACGACGCGCGGAAGGATACCAGACAAGACTTGAAGCGCCTCTGACGTTAAGACAGGATTCAGCATAGTAAATAATTTGGACGGATCTTACCAGTCTTGCGGATCGTACAGACTATTCAGAATCTCAGCTCTGCGTCATGCAAAATAAGTTCATCAGAACAGTATGTTCCCACATAAATGACTCCAGAACCAGACATAGGTTAACACTTCAAGGCACTGCACGATGACTCTTTCCAAGGCAACGCTACACGGGTAAGAACAAGAACGAGGCTGAGAGTGACTCCCGACTTCTTTTCAAACAAGCGCGCACACAGCACCCACTACCGCAAAGCCACGCCATTGGCTCCTGGCCAACGGCTCACCAAACACAAACAGCTCGCTGCTGTGGTTAAGCAAAGACTTTATGAAGGTATCAGTATCGATATATATACAGAGTGATCCATAGACCGTGACCGGGCCAAACATCTCACGAAATAAGCGTCAAACGAAAAAACTACGAAGACCGAAACTTGTCTAGCTTGAAGGGGGAAACAAGATGGCGCTATGGTTGGCCCGCTACATGTCGCTGGCATAGGTAGAACGGATATCAACTGCGTTTTTTAAAATAGGAACCTCTAATTTTATTACATATTCGTGTAGTACGTAAAGAAATATGAATGTTTTAGTTGGACCACTTTTTTCGCTTTGTGATAGATGGCGCTGTAATAGTCACAAGCATATGGCTCACAATTTTAGACCAACAGTTGGTAACAGGTAGGTTTTTTAAGTTAAAATACAGAACGTAGGTACGTTTCGAAACGTCCCCTTACAAAAATTGTACATGACTGTGCTTAAACTGACACAGAATATTTTTTAGCGCAACGCAATCTGACTTTCAACAATCCCTACAAGAGAATGGCCCTGACTAAATTAACCTATACATTTCACAAATCACTTACCTCACAAAAATCTTCGTTACTCTGTAGTGTTTCCTTTATACTCGGGTTTCTGCCGTGAAAAATATGAAATAGAAAATCTGATTGATGTCTTGAATTTTGGTGGTGTCAGTTACGGATAAGGCGGACTTCGTATTATTGATTGAGATCGTGCTGTAATTTGACCGTGCATGGCAGACCGGGTCGGCAACACTACAAAAAGCGACTGTACGGAAATAGCATCAGAAACTAATTGAAATTTACCTTATAATCTTGTTAGATACGCAGTATTAATTACAATATAGTCTTCATGGCTGTCCTCCTAATTTCTCTTGTAGGACGACCCGTCTTTCACTTTTCTCCATCTGTTGAAAACTTCTTCAAGTTGTCACTGTCATGATCAGTTTACAAATTTGGTGATAACAACCTCGAATCACTATTGAAACAACCTCGCTTTGTAATATAATGTTAATTTCCACCCAAAAGCTTATTCAACACATGTCTTTCGTATGAAGACAAGAGAGAGAGTGTAATCAATTAGTTGTTAAAAACAAAAACCTACGCAAAAGTAAAAAGACGAACAAAATTATTTATAATAATCGGTCGCTGGCGTAGCGCTCTTCTGCGTGCGCGATCTTAAATTATATCTTTGTATTGGCGGAGTCGCGGAAGTCAAAGTACCATTACTATGCCTCCTCTACTGACACGCTCCGCAAGCGAGCGTGGCAGTATAGAAAATTTACATAGATACATATATATGAGAAAATATTTCTGAGCACAATGCTCTTTGCATATCAGTCTTTGTATACAATCTTTTTGGTGTGTATCTTCTTTAGGAGTCGTAACATTAATGTCTTTGAATTGCAGCGTATTATCGTTGCTTAGCACAGCGTTTGAATTCAGTTCACATGATTCGTATTTACAATGCAATTAATTCGAACAATAAATGTTTCTATTATATTGCTCCAATGTCTTTAAACGTAGTATAGGATTCTGAGTGTGTGTACTGCCTGGATCTCTTGCGTGTGACTTGAAGAAAATCCAAAGTTTGTTCAATGTGTCAACACGAAATTGTGATCTCCAGCAGTCGAATTTTGGTGGCGTCTACCGGGGTATAAATGGTCAATGAGGGCACAGGAAACACCTCACTGCCTACGACAGGTGATGAACTTGTCTTTTACACCAACCTGAAGACCTGCCGGCTTCCACTACACCATACACTTCAAGGCATATTGACACTACGTAAATATTTCTTGACCAGTGTTCCATTACGTTGGTTTCTTCTTTGCATTTTCAGTTCCATTTATATGAATCATGTGCTACATGCACAAGTCCTTTGCAGTTCATTAACATCTCCTTAAAATACATGTCTTGATATAGTAAGTACATAAATATACAAATATTTACAATTAATCATTAATGAGATAGTTACATTGTTGTCATATAGTACATATACAGAATTAAATGAAAAATATAATAAATTTTTACATTACATTCAATATCATTGTGCTGACATGTGAATTACATTACATTCAGATTGAAATATACATTTTATTTATTTTATTTGTTAGCTCATTCTTTTTCTTTCATTCCTTTTTTTTCCTTTCCCTTTCGTTACACTTGCAACATTTGAAGATAATTGTGGCAACTCGCTAGAATATTCAACTTAAAATTCATCTCGCCTCCTGGAATAAAATTTACACGTATTTCAAGCTTCAAGACAGCCCTCTGTAGGAGGATAGGTTCATGGGATGGTTGCTAACTACTTCATCAATACTAGTAAAGTCATCTCCTACAGTGGACTACACAAAATAAAATATGATAAATAAAATACATGTTAACTTAATATAATGTAAAAGTTCCCATACCTAATACCGTTTCTAAGTGTGGTGTCCCCACTATTGCTGTTTCTAAGAGTGGTACCCCTCTATTACCATTTCTAAGTGTGGTGCCCCTCTAAATATCTTAGGATCCTACAAGTATGTACATCAGTGTGGTAAGTGTGTGTATATATATATATATATATATATATATATATATATATATATATATATAGTTTAAGTCAATCATGTTCCTATAAAATTTGTGTAGTTCATTTCCTTCCTTTCTTGAGTATCAAGCAATATGAATAAATGTTTCACTTAATAAATAAATAAATCTTCTTAGATAATTGCTGCTGCGTTCTATGCTGTATATCCATTCTGTATTTTCCTTGTGGTACCTGTAAAATTCTATTCATAAATAAATATGTGTGTATGTCTCTCCATACTGTCAGATAATCACGAATTATATCATGTCAAACATTTCATCAACATGTATAAATTTTTCTAAGGGAGGGATGAGAGTATGAGCCGCAACAGAGGACTGATGTTTTGTTTTCTCCTTTCTATTTAATGGTGCATTAGTTCAGTTCAGTAGATGAGCTTTAATTATGTCATTAGATGACTGCTAAATATATTCTCTTAAATAATTCTTCCAATCTGAAGTGTCAAGCCTACATAACTCCAAAAATTTCATTACAAGTTCCCATTAGATTAGTGTTAAAGTGTTATAGATTTAAATCTTCTGGTATATTTCCAACAGTGGCTGCTGTAAATAATTCTTTCCACATAAATCTATACTTTCACCTTTAGTTATAAGAATATATAAGACATCACATAAGTTATTATCTCAGGCATACCAATCTTTCAATAAATAATATTCTTTCCACTACTTTCATTCTGTATTCCATGAGTACATGTGATATAGCATTCAAATCTAGTTTCTCTCCTCTCAACATATTCTCAATTACTCATAACGTTCTCACCTATCCATTATTCATTCTTCACAAAATAACATATACTTATTCCTCAGCATTATATATATATATATATATATATATATATATATATATATTCCTCTTATTCATCATCATTTACTTTTTTCTTCAACAATAATAATAATAATAATAATAATAATACCCTTTTCTCATCTTATATTCCATTTACCTCTCTCCATATTACTATTTATCCTCTTATTAAACTAAAATTACATTCACTCATCTCACTCAGTCACTCACATCACTCATATCAACATTACTATTATCACATGCCTCCTAAAGAAAATAATTCTGTTCAGTTCTCTGCCTCCTCTAATGTGTATATGCCTTCTCTAATGTGTATATGCCTCAATAGCAACTGCTCTTATAACCAAATATCTTATTAGCTATTGGATGGTTCACATTGCTTTCTAGACTTACCTGCAGTCATTAGATTGTAAATATCTGTATAATTTAAATGTAGGCTCATCATAACTGTATATCATATTAATTATCTTCTTCTCATTAGCTAACATTTTACTGTATGTATTTTTTCAAATGTCTGTGTGGATGTAGACCTCTGGGTTTATGTGTTAATGGATATTCTAATGAATAACAGCCAGGGTGTGGAATATTTGCAATTCGGTATGGTCCAGAGTATAAGCCTTGCCATTTCTTGTTTAAATGTTTCAGTTTTGTGGGTTTAGGATGTGTTCTTAGTAAAACTAACTCATGAACGTGAAATTTTTGTGCTTTCATGACACCTCTGCCATATTTCTGCTTTCTTTCCTTAGCTTTGTCACACAATATTGTGTAAGCTTGTCTTACTTTTTCTTTTAAACTAACATGATTTGTTGTTGCTGTAAATTTAGGTAGAGGGTCTGTCCATTCATTTCTTTCTGTTTTATCCATAATTAATTCAGTTGGTGTGTATCCAGTAGAAATGTGAGTTAAATTGTTCACTATTTGTTCAAATGGTGCTAGGTATTCTACCCATTTTGTGTGCTTCTCTGGTGTGTGTGTTCTCATAAACTGTCCAAATTCTCGAAATGTTCTTTCTACTGGGTTTTCTGCCACGTGAAATCTTGAAATTAAAATACGTTTAACATTCTGTTCTTCAATAAAAGTCTTCCATTTTAAACTGGTAAAATATGCTGCATTATCCGTGATCATAACTTCAGGTTTTCCTGTTCTTACAGAATAATCTGTTAATAGATGTCTGGTAATAGCAGTGGTAGAAACTGAACGTAAAGCATATAATTTTAAATACTTTGTGAAAACATCTAACACAGCAAGGATGTATTTCATTCCTCCATGTGCTTGTGGATAGGGTCCTGCAATATCTAAAGAAATTAGCTGTAATGGCCTCTTAGGTATGATTGGGTGCAATTCATTCATGCTTGTGCGATTAGAATATTTGGCTTTCTGATATATGATGCATTTCCTAATATTACTCAATACTCTTCACCTTAAATTTGGAAAATAGCAATATTGTATAATCTTATCTGTACATTTGGTTACACCATAGTGTCCCCAAGTTCTGAGTGTAAATAAAATAAAATCATCAACATGAGCTTCAGGTAAGCAAACACACCAATGCTGTGATTCAGGGTTTCGTCGGTGAAATAATACTTCTTTGTGTAATGTGTAATATTTCTCAAGATGTGGGTCTGTTCCTGCACGTAATTTATTCTTTACGTGGATCCACCTGGGATCATTGTCCTGCAATATGGCTAACTTCCTGCACATGTTTTTGTAGTAAGGTGCAAATGTACCATCATACATGAGTAAAATTTTGAAATCTGATGTTTGTTCTGTTACATCTGAAAATTCTTGTAGGCCTTGTGGCAAATGAGATAGAGCATCAGCTATAATGTTGGATTCTCCTTTTATGTATATAATATCAAAATCATATTCTTGTAGTGATGCACACCAGCGTGCAAGAGTGAATGTAATAACTTGCATGATAGCAGGAAAGAAAGAGCTTGATGATCAGTATAAAGCTTAGTACATTTTCCCCATAGCAAGTAGCGAAACTTGCGAAATGCCCATACTATGGCAAGTGTTTCGCGCTCGGTCACTGAATATGACTTTTCGCATCCAGTGAGCGTGCGGCTAGCAAAACTTATAGTTTTGATGACTGTTTGTTTATTTTCTACATGACTTTGGAATAAAAATGCTCCAAGCCCATAGGAACTTGCATCTGTTACTAGGCAAAAGTCTGACATTATGTCAGGATGACATAACAACGGTGCATTAACTAAAGCATTCTTAATCGCTTCAAAATCTATCTGACAGAAGTCTGTCCATTTCCAAATATTATTTCTTTTGAGTAAAGATAGAAGATGTGGACTGTTAAGAAGGTGGTAGAGTACAAATTTCCTGAAGAATGAAGATAGACCAAGAAAGGCTTTGAGTTGTTTACGATTCTGTGGGGACGGAAAATTCTTTATTGCATCAATTTTTCTTGAGTCTGGATAAATGCCTTCAGTTGATATGATGTGACCAAAGGAATTTGATTTCTCTCCTCCCTAATTGATAAATTGATAGTGACACCTGCGTCAGAAAATTTAGTCAGAAGTTGCTTCAAAAGATTAACATTTTCTTCCCAAGTGGTGGCAATGACAATGTCGTCAACATAAACTGTGATTTCCGATAACAATTGTGGTCCAAGAACAGCATCTAAGGCTTCAATAAATACTCCAGCACTCACTCGTAGACCAAAGGGTAGAACACAAAATTGATAACTACGTCCCTCTCATAGAAATGCAGTGTATTTACGACTGTTTTTATGGAGGTTCACCTGCCAAAATGATGAGCGGAAGTCGATATTGGGTAAATACTGTACATTATGAAATTTTAAAAGTTGTTCTTCCAGATTTATAGGTCGTGTGTTGATTGGGATTATAACTTTGTTAATTTCTCGTGCGTCCAGCACTAACCTTACACTACCATCCTATTTATTAACTGGCGGTGGTCTCGCGGTTCTAGGCGCGCAGTCCGGAACCGCGCGACTGCTACGGTCGCAGGTTCGAATCCTGCCTCGGGCATGGATGTGTGTGATGCCCTTAGGTTAGTTAGGTTTAAGTAGTTCTAAGTTCTAGGGGACTGATGACCACAGCTGTTAAGTCCCATAGTGCTCAGAGCCATTTGAACCATTTTTCAACTGCTAGGATCGGACTGCAATATGGTGAATGTGACCTTTCAATGATACCCCAAGCTTACATTTTTTCAATCTCTTCCAAAACTGCGGGTTTCTTTGACCAAAGAATATTATAATATGTTCCACAGTATGTTTTGTGTGGTTTAACATCCATCTCATAAGTATAGCCTCTAATAATTCCAGGTTTCTTCACAAATACCTCAGCAAATTGCTGCCTGCAAAACTTCAAGTAATTCAAGTTGTTGTTTCTTCCTCAGGTATTCAGATTATGTGCATTTCTCATATAAATCATTAGGTTTAATTCCCTGAGCTACAGCTTCATTAAAAGTTAAATCGCATATGTTTGTTGCTGGTGGATACACAAAATGTAACTGTTCAAACTTACCTTGTTTACTGTTTAAGTTTTTACCCTGTGTTAACTCTATTGTCAGTTGTTGTTGGTTTACGGTTAAATGACATTTCCCTTTTCCTAAATCTATGATTGCTTGATATTCATTCAAAAAGTCAATTCCTAATATGCAATGCATAACTAATTTGTCTACTACCAGTGGCACTTATAATGTGGCACTTATAATGTGGCACTTCTGTACTGGCAATGTTTGTATGTTCATTATTTGTTTGAGTTCATTATATAAGGACATTAAAATGACACTTGCTGCTGCTCCTGTATCTAACATTACTTCCACTTCATAACTACCAATCATAACTAGTGTTATAGCCTGAATAATCTTCTTTGTTTTACTGGTACCATTAAAATCTACATCCTGATATAATTCTTTTTCTATTTTCTTACTGTCATCATATCAGAGAAAACAAATCGTCGGTTCCGTTGCGCTCTGCTCCCTATCGACCGTAACTCGAGCGCTTAGCTCGGTCGTCGTTCGTTTTCCAGCAAATTCGGTTGTTGCTGCGGGTTGGGTTCATTGCCCAACTCAATAATATTTACATTTCTGTCGCGCGTCACCCAAGTATCAGCTGTTTGGTTGTTGACATTACCTCGCGTCGCATTGGGAGTTCCGTTAGGTAGGAATTGAGGGTTGCTGTATTGCATGTGTCGTGGCGGTGGTCCATTGTGACTTCCCCATACATTATTTCGCCCATGACTGTAACTGGTATTGTCATTACTGTTATTCCTGCAATACATGTTTGGATGTTGTTGGATGTTGTTTCTCTGAAAATATCCTCTCTTCTTTGATCTCTATGATATCGGTTCCTTCTTCTGTTGTTGTTATTTTGAATATAACTGTTATTGTTCTGATTGTAATTACTGTTCAGATAACCATTATAGTAATAATTACTGTTTCTTTGCCAATGCTGCGAGTTGTTTCTCCTAATATTGAATGGATTTGTCCCAGTGTAGTGCGAATTGTTTCTTTGAGTGTTTTGTTGTGGTGTCGAAGGCGGATTCCAGTAGCCTCTGTCAGTTCTGTTGTGTGTACGCGAATTGCTTGGATGGGTCGGATACAATTGATTGAAATTCCTGATCTCATCTCTGTAAACAACATCTATCTCATCAACATAACCAAAAAAATTCTTTATAGTGTCCTCGGACACTCCCATTAATTTATCACGGTAAGGAAATGGTAAGTGGCTTTTAAGTGTTCTAATTACGTCTGGTAAATCTGGTGGTTTTGTCCAATATAATGTTTTGTCTAGGTAGCGTTCAAAGTATTGATGTAAAGTCTCTTTCTTCGGGTTGTAAATTTCTGGATTGTATACTTCTCGTTTTAAACTTTGCTGTTCTGTGATCGACCAGAATTCCTCAAGAAATGCCTGTTCAAACTGTTCAAATGTTAAACATCGTCTTTTCATTGCTGCTCCCCACTTAGCTGCTCTTCCACGTAACAAATTTGTAACATATCGAATTTTATCGGATTCTAACCAATGTCTCAGGAAAATACCATCAAAAGAGCGGATGAAAACAATCGGATGCACTTTGTCTTTCTCATCACATGAAAATGTCTGAAAGTATCCATGTCATACTAATGTTTCATCAGCTACTCCCGATGGTATTATCGGTCCTGCATTTTGTGTCAAACTGTGCATAGTATGTGGTGATGTCTGATAGTAATTTTGATCTTGTGGTAGCATTGAAAATGGTTCATTGGGATTTGTATCACTCATTGGTAATTCTATTTTCGGCTGTGTGCTGGGTCTAGCATTATTCGGATTCTCATTTGTGTTTTGGTTGCCTGTTATGGGTTTTGGTATCCCTGACAAACTTGGTATTACATTTTCTTTAAGTTTACGTACCTCTTTCTGAATATTATCTGTTTCTCCCTTTACTTGTTCCTTTGTCTTATCTAAAATGATCTGTGTCATTGTCTCAAACTTCTCATCTAAATAATAATCACATAATTTGCATTCATGTACAAGTTTCTCTGCTAGAGTTGTGTCATTCTTTATAGATGCTACATCTGCTCTGTCTTCAAGTTTTTCTTACTTTTCCTGTAAGAATTTCTGCTCCAATGTTACATCATTTAATCTGTCTGAAAGGTCTGTAATCGTCAGGTCTAAGTGTTCTTGGTTTGTTTTTATGGAATTGTGTGACTGTCGTAATTCGTCAACTTGGGTACTGGTTTTCTGTTGTTCAAAAACTACTGTTAACAATTTCTCATTACATCGTTGTAAGTCAGTTTTTGTCTCGTCACTGAATTCCACAAATACCTTTTCTTGTCTCGTAACCTTGTGTGATAAGTCAGTAAATTTCCTTCCAAGACTACTGGTGGTTTCTGTCAAATCGGCAATTTGTCTCGATTGTTTTTCAAAATTTTGTTTTATGTCCTGTGTCAGTTCATCGAATTTAGTGTCAAATTTCCCAATGTCACGTTTTAAATTGTCATTTTTCTCGTCTAAAGCGTCAAATCTTTTGTCAAATTTTCTGTTTTGGTCACCAAGTAACTTCAGAATCTGGTTGAGCATGTCCTGTGTCTTAGTTTCGTCATTTTTTCGTGTCTGATTGATGTCAGGTTCTGAAGTTGACGTTGTCAATGTCGCGTTTTGTCGTGTAGCACTCACTCTCCATTCGCCTGTATATCTGTTTAAATATAGGGGTTGTTGTCTTAATCGATCCGGTTAAATTATGTCTTGAACACCCTCACAATTAAGTTCAATATTCATTTGGGTGTCGGACATGTTTTGCAATGTGTCACTTTCACTAAGCTCGTCTGCAGAAACAATTTCTATGCGTCTAGCGTCCATCTTGCGGTTTTCGTAATTAATTGCAAATAAAATTTTCCAATGGCAAAAAAAAAATTTAAATGTGATATGTTGAAATCTGAAATTTTTCTTATGGAAATGGATATTTCTGTATGATTTCTAATTAGAAATTGAATTATTAAACTGGTACTGAAATTTCCCTCTCACAAATAAATGACTGTGAATATGCTCTTCACTTATCATTTGCAATAATAGTAGTAAATCGATTTCAACTACAATTTGAAAAAATAATTTCGAAATAAATGGATCGGAATAATGGAAGTACAGAGGGCTGCTTGAAACTGGAAAAAATGTAAATTTTTTTTGTTCTTCAGTCTTATGTTGCAAATGTAGCGTCAAATATAGTTTTCAATCCAAAATTTTTCTTTCGCGGCCGTGCAAATTATTTTATGGAACGTTATCCTTTTCCTTTTTTTACCAAATTAATTTCCTCAGCATGAAAATGAAAATTAACACGAATTAATAACAGGGAAAAAAATATTGTTGTAAATTTCATGCACGTAACATTACAATTGAAATGAATGAGACATAGTCCAAATTCATTTTCTGATGCTATTAAGTGGTTAAAATTAGATAAAATGTCCAAAATTTATAATAATTGCACTTTTATCAAATCTGAAGATTGTAACTCCTGTCATCAGGACGCCAATTGTAGTGTTTCCTTTATACTCGGAGCTCTTTCGTGAAAAATATAAAATAGAAAATCTGATTGATGTCTTGAATTTTGGTGGTTTCAGTTACGGATAAGGCGGACTTCGTATTATTGATTGAGATCGTGCTGTAATTTGACCGTGCATGGCAGACCGGGTCGGCAACACTATAAAAAGCGACTGTACGGAAATAGCATCAGAAACTAATTGAAATTTACCTTATAATCTTGTTAGATACGCAGTATTAATTACAATATAGTCTTCATGGCTGTCCTCCTAATTTCTCTTGTAGGACGACCCATCTTTCACTTTTCTCCATGTGTTGAAAACTTCTTCAAGTTGTCACTGTCATGATCAGTTTACAAATTTGGTGATAACAACCTCGAATCACTATTGAAACAACCTCGCTTTGTAATATAATTTTAATTTCCACCCAAAAGCACATTCAACACATCGCCGAGAAATACATGTCTTTCGTATGAAGACAAGAGAGAGAGTGTAATCAATTAGTTGTTAAAAACAGAAACCTACGCAAAAGTGAAAAGACGAACAAAATTATTTATAAAAATCGGTCGCTGGCGCAGCGCTCTTCTGCGTGCGCGATCGTAAATTATACCTTTGTATTGGTGGAGGCGCGGAAGTCAAAGTACCATTACAACTCGAACTACTGCAACAAAGCGAGCGCCACTACTGCCAGCTAAATAAAAGATTCAGACTACTGAAGGCCCTAACTACTGATAGGCATAGTTAGCAAATGAAAGATTTTGATAGAGAACAAACAATGTATTTACCTTAATAGTGTTAAAAAATCATAATATATATAGCAGTTCATAACATCCATTCATACAAATGTATTGTTTCTGATGGACACACGTCCAGATCATCCGCTCTCAAAAATCCGCCATCTCACTTCCCCACAGCCACCACTGCTGGCGGCTCACCTCCAACTGCGCAACGCTACGCTCTGTTAACATCCAGCTGCCCAACACTACAATGGCAGACAACAATGCAAACTAGCCACAGACTGCACACAGCACAGCCAGTGATTTTCATACAGAGCGCTACGTGGTGTTACCAATAAGAAAACCTAAACAGCCTATTTACGTAGCCCCCATGCTCCCCACAAAAAATTTTACAAATTGTTTTGGGCACTGGCCAATACATATTTGTTAAAAGTTTTTCACGATTACAATAACAAAGAAATCAAATGCACACACTTATTGATACAATGTTGGTCAAAAGCTAAAATTTTCTCACAGTCCAAAAAGACAGTCCTGGTCGTTCATCACAGTAAAATTGCAGTGCTTTTCTCAAAGCCTAAGCAGTAAAAGAAAATGCACATGGAAGTAGTGGATTTCCATGCAGTCTTCAAGAAGTAGTGTTGTCTTTCCAATGGAAAGACAATGCTGACTCTTGATATGCAGACAGGTAATGGGCCACAACAGAGCAAACCCACTGCAGAGTCAGTCGAAGTTTTGAAGAATATTGGTAGGTAGGTCATCACAGAGAAGACCCACTGTAGTCCTGGTAGAGATTATGGTATTGGTGGGCCACCAGAGATGCAGACCCACTGCAGTCCTTGTAGAGATAATGGTATTGGAGGGCCATCAAAGGTGCAGACCCACTTCAGTCCTTGTAGAGACGGCCAGCAGCCATCTGTTGCGACTGTGCAGGTGCACAATCATCATCGAAGAGTCTTGTACTACATAGGAAGTTCATAAACTACCACTTGTGCACTCACAAAGTTTTTGGAATTGTCCTTAGAACCTGTAATGCTGTTATCCAGTTCCTTGCTGAATTATTAATACGCATGCAAACACTAACAGTCCTCTTTTTTTTTCACATAATTTGCATATACTATGACCAACAGAAATGTGTGTAGTGAAATGTAACTTAATTTGAAGAACTGGTGTCTATACAATTATAAATTTACAACATAAGAATACAATTACAAAGGTAGAAAATACATCATTAAAGAACATAACAATACAGATAACATTTTTAGTAATAGGGGCTTTACAAAAGAATAGAAATAAACATATACATCAGTGTTACAGGAATTATGACATAAGTAAATACATAAAATATCAGAATAACTTTTGAAACATCAATTTCATACATGAGTAACAAAACAGAACAGGTAAATAATGTCTAAACATCTTTACAAAGTAAATAACATAGTATTAGAAAAATTCTAGAACATAACTCTCATCAGCCAAACACATAAAGACAGGAAAAACACAAATACACAAGGGTACACAAACACATAGCAGAATAACACAAGAGGAAAGGACAGGGTTTGTTTTCAGTGTAACATTTGGTACTGCAGTCCAACCCAAAACTTCATTCCATAGATCTTTCGTCTTATTTCAACATTTGTTTCCACCAAAAAAATCCTATTCAAGCAGGCTTTCTGTATTTATATGTTCACATATATCTTACGTCATTATTTATTTTCCATTATCGTACCTCATCATTTATTTCCAAGAAAATCCTACCTAAACCTGTTGTACCTAAACCCTACTTTTTTTTGTTCATATCCTCTTTCAAAGTACTTTTTTGGCCAAACCATTTTCTTGTAGCTTCTCAATGCATTTCTTCCAGTTCATCACAACTCGTTCTCTTACATAGCCTACCCCATCTTAAGCTAACTTAAATCTACTGAGCTCAGTTGCTAAACTAAGTAACGAGGCAATGCAGCAGCACAAAACAAATTAACACAAACAGCAATGACAAAAAAATGGAAATTGGCAAAGCAAGCAGCAGTAAATCTAAATTAGCAGAGCAATTGCAATATTACAACTAATATAAGGCAATGTGCAGCAAACAATAAAAATAAATCATTAGTAAAACTAGCTTAACAGAGTAATACAAAGTCAAATTTAGTAGCACTATGCCTGGTAAACAGCAGCAGCAAATGCAATAACTTATATCTAAACATGACAAAGCTCAAGCAGAAAAAATATTACACTAAAGACAACAATTCAGATAAGGGAAATGTCTATTCACATCTTCATATCTATGTCATTAAAGTGGTGCACCACAAAAACCTATTCTACACAAAATTACCAAGTACTTGAAAAGAAAATTATGTATGCAATTCCTGTGAAGGGAAATGTCTTTTGTGCTCCTTCGTTTTTTTTTTAAGTAGATCATAAAGTTATTATTTACTGGATCTGTAGGCATAATATGTCTATATTAGTACATCTATAAAATTTTAATTTAACCAATGATGCAGTGAAGCTAGAAACTAGATATTAAACAAAATGAACAAACTCTCAACTAGAAAGACAATAGATGTAAAATGTTTCTCATAATTTCATTAGGCATTTTAGTAAATATCATAAATTAAGAGCTCCACAGTATAATCATATGTTTTCAAGTTTGAGCGTGTCGGATTTGCGATGCTTTCTACACAGAAATGTCAATAGCGAGGATAATGGCCTCCTTTATTCTCCACCTGTGCCTCTAAAAGGCACACACTAATGGCTTTTTTCCAGGCGACTGTCGCGCAGCTGTGTGCCCATGACGCATTACGTGAAGGTGGCCACTTAAGTTTCGTACCGAAATATTTACGACACCAGTTTGCACTACAGTGGCAGTCTCATATAAAAAATTTCACAGGACGAGAATTTGCAATGCAAATGTGCAGAAACAAAATCCTATGAATACAACAGCGTGCAAAAAATTTTCGGCTGCATTGTGATACATTCATGCATTTACACACATTTCATAACTCTTAAAGTACGATTCTCAGCTTATTGATCATAAACATACCTCAACAGCATAATACACATCGTCATCGTAATAATAACATCATAACAGATCAATCACATCTCAGAATCGTCACAGCTTCTTTCAATAATTTCAAGACCTTCAATATAGTCATCTACCTCAAACATACTTCAAAAATCATGATCCCATACCAAATACATCATTCAAAGCTCTCATATTATGACAATGGTTTCCAAAAAAATATGAACAGTTCACAAAGTGCAGACAAAATACAAATTCATTAGTGTGAAGTTATCCAACTGTGTAATTACGTAAACATCTGTCACTGATGTAGTAAAATAAATGTTTCTCTCTCTCAGTTAAATGATCAGATAGCTGTGTAATTTATGTTAGAGATATATGATACCGATGTGTAAAGTTCTATAAGCAAATACCATATTAGCTAGGGCTCCTTGTGCTTGCCAAACAAATGGTACACAAAGTAAGCATGTACCCCCCTGAGGATTAATGTACTTATACCCTCAGATGACAGCAATGGAATGAAAAGTATCACGGAAAACTTTCTTTGTAATTCAAAAACCTTGAAAAATATATGGTTCAGTGCAAAATTAATCACTCAAATGTGTGTCCTGTAGTGCTAAATGTGCGTCTTGCTGTAAGATAATTCCGTGGAAGTGTCGCAGTTATCGTCCTCTGTAAGCAAAGTTCTGCTGAAGTCAATGTACTTACCTCATCATAAATGAAAGTGAAATGCTTTGCGTATAGATATCTTAGTTATTACGCTTATTGTCGTGATGAAGAAAGTACTGTGTTGTAACGTATTGTTGCGCTATGGAAAAGGCTGTCTCAGTGTAACTATACTACAAAAGTTACTACTAAAACATGTTTTACTTTCCAGAAGAATTCAGAAAAACTGTGCTGATATAAAGCAGATACAGCACAAAAGCAACAATGTAAACTGTGTCACACATTAGTAGCGTCGTGATATAATCGTGTAGCTGCCAAAGATACCAAATGCTAAGTCATCTTTAATCCCACAGAAAGTACTTCAAACAAAGAATGTCTTTTCAAGTAAACCAAAATGTTGCATGAAAATCTCATTAGCAGTGCGGGTATATGTTCTAAGTATGTGAGCCTTATAATCGTTACGTAATCGTGCAACTAACAAGCAAGAATGTACACACACAGTAACACTGTGTTCTCTGTTCACTATCACAATGCAGTGGTAATTACTCTCTAAATATGTTCCCTAGGTTCTAGATTGGATAGTTAGCTTCAAAACATTGTTGCATGATAACAGTTTCTAAGTGTGACAACGCGTACTAGTAGTGTGAAGTGAAAAATTTTATAGGAAAGACTAAGTTAAAAGGCAGAGTATCTCTCAATAAATGGTTTTACATGTGAAATGTGGTGCAATCCTTTACTCTTCCTAGTGGATAGAGTTTAAACTTCAAAGCAATTATCATGTTGTATATGTCGGCAAGGAATGCTAAAACTTTTCTCAAGGTTAGCGTCTATGTTATTTTTCGCTGAGCCAGCCGGCGCACGTGGCTGCCTGCGGTGCGAGTCATTCTCTGTCTCTTAGTTGGCGCGCGTCGTTATTGGGATTAGGAGATCTAACTTCTACAAATTCGCCTTGCCGAGAGGGCCCAGCCCTGTTTGAATCCCGCCAGTTCTGATGAAATTCAGGTCTGTCGTTAGGATCATATCGTCTGTCGTCATGTCGGTAGTTCCTCTAGTTTCTTTCTTGTCGGTTAAGTGGTGGAGAATTTCTCCCTGAATCGTAACTGCGCGCTGGACCGTTGCGTCTAAAGTTATTCTGTCTCCCTTGATAATAATTGTTTTGTTTCCCATATTGTCTGTTTCTATGGTTATCTCTGTCATATTCATTACTACAGAAGTGCGATCTTTTTCTGTAGCTATTATTCTGCCAACGGTTGTCATAAGGGTGGTGTCTGTTTTGGTCACGATTTGTGTTGTGAGAACAGCCTTGTCGTGTCCAGCTATTATTTCTTTCATTGCGAAATTGTGATGGAATTGACCTGCAATTGTTGTGTTTCTGTTTTCGCGTTCCGCGATTGTCAGTGTCAATTTCCAGTTCTTGTAAGAGGCCCTGAAAAGCTTCAATGTCGTCTTTGCAACGTCCTGCCAAAATAATATGTCGTAAATGTTCATGTAATTTGATTAAACAAATGTGGATGAGTTCTGAGGGGCTGTATGGGTTTGACAGGTACTGATTCTTGTGCAACATGTCTTCAAAATACACTCCTGGAAATGGAAAAAAGAACACATTGACACCGGTGTGTCAGACCCACCATACTTGCTCCGGACACTGTGAGAGGGCTGTACAAGCAATGATCACACGCACGGCACAGCGGACACACCAGGAACCGCGGTGTTGGCCGTCGAATGGCGCTAGCTGCGCAGCATTTGTGCACCGCCGCCGTCAGTGTCAGCCAGTTTGCCGTGGCATACGGAGCTCCATCGCAGTCTTTAACACTGGTAGCATGCCGCGACAGCGTGGACGTGAACCGTATGTGCAGTTGACGGACTTTGAGCGAGGGCGTATAGTGGGCATGCGGGAGGCCGGGTGGACGTACCGCCGAATTGCTCAACACGTGGGGCGTGAGGTCTCCACAGTACATCGATGTTGTCGCCAATGGTCGGCGGAAGGTGCACGTGCCCGTCGACCTGGGACCGGACCGCAGCGACGCACGGATGCACGCCAAGACCGTAGGATGCTACGCAGTGCTGTAGGGGACTGCACCGCCACTTCCCAGCAAATTAGGGACACTGTTGCCCCTGGGGTATCGGCGAGGACCATTCGCAACCGTCTCCATGAAGCTGGGCTACGGTCCCGCACACCGTTAGGCCGTCTTCCGCTCACGCCCCAACATCGTGCAGCCCGCCTCCAGTGGTGTCGCAACAGGCGTGAATGGAGGGACGAATGGAGACGTGTCGTCTTCAGCGATGAGAGTCGCTTCTGCCTTGGTGCCAATGATGGTCGTATGCGTGTTTGGCGCCGTGCAGGTGAGCGCCACAATCAGGACTGCATACGACCGAGGCACACAGGGCCAACACCCGGCATCATGGTGTGGGGAGCGATCTCCTACACTGGCCGTACACCACTGGTGATTGTCGAGGGGACACTGAATAGTGCACGGTACATCCAAACCGTCATCGAACCCATCGTTCTACCATTCCTAGACCGGCAAGGGAATTTGCTGTTCCAACAGGACAATGCACGTCCGCATGTATCCCGTGCCACCCAACGTGCTCTAGAAGGTGTAAGTCAACTACCCTGGCCAGCAAGATCTCCGGATCTGTCCCCCATTGAGCATGTTTGGGACTGGATGAAGCGTCGTCTCACGCGGTCTGCACGTCCAGCACGAACGCTGGTCCAACTGAGGCGCCAGGTGGAAATGGCATGGCAAGCCGTTCCACAGGACTACATCCAGCATCTCTACGATCGTCTCCATGGGAGAATAGCAGCCTGCATTGCTGCGAAAGGTGGATATACACTGTACTAGTGCCGACATTGTGCATGCTCTGTTGCCCGTGTCTATGTGCCTGTGGTTCTGTCAGTGTGATCATGTGATGTATCTGACCCCAGGAATGTGTCAATAAAGTTTCCCCTTCCTGGGACAATGAATTCACGGTGTTCTTATTTCAATTTCCAGGAGTGTATTTCAGAAGACTGGAAAATTCAGATTGTTCGAAATGTTTCATCATTATGAAGCTATGTTTTACTCGGTCTTGTGTAGCTTGAGACCAATATGCTGAGAGGATGGCATGATAAAATTCTCCTTCACTGTGACAATCGTGAATGACCGATCGCATTCTTTCAGCTAGTTCATTCTCTAAGTAGCCACACATAAATTCTAATCTGTGCTCTAATGACCAGTTGGGAGGAAAACAATGAGAAAGTTGATGAAGCCACGCTTGCGGATGAATGTCGTTGCCAGAATTCTTAAATGTTTTGAATTTACGTGTAGTAATAAACAGCTTATAGTCAAAATCATCATGTCGGCGAGTCTCATGTCGGTCATTGTTACGTCGTTTCGGCGGTTCCATCTCAAAATTCGGTGTACCTTGCCAATTTCTTTCATAATTTCCGAAGTGCCCTGTGTTATTATTTTGTGGCTGTTCCGTATTTCTATGTCCCTCTTCCTGTACTGGGGCGCGAGTGTCCTCTGAAATACGTAATTCTTGTATTACCTGTGTCAGCTCATCTTGTACTTCCCGGATTTCTCTTTGGTGTTGCGTATTAATTTGATTCTGATTTTGTTTGAATTTGCTAATTTGTTCGTACTCTTCTGTGTCAGTGAAGGCTGCAGGTCTTGTGTCATTCAGATCATCATCCACCTTTGTAGATAAATTATTTAGCTGATCCGAAAGTTCAACTACTTTCTCTGATAATGAACTAATTTCCTCCATGTGTCTTTCTGAACCAATTTTCAGAGTATCTACTGTGTCCTTTAAGTTTTCCTGAGTTTTTGCAAGTTGCGTAACCGAATCGGTAGATTCAACTGAGTCAATTTTAGCTTGCAAGGTCTCATGATTTTCATGAACAATAGTTTGCAGTTCTTTTATGGCTGCTTCGTGATTCTGTAATGTATTTTCATGCCGCGAAAAAATAGGTTTAAAATGCTCACAAATTTGTGTTTTTACGTCATTACAGACTTTTTGACATTTCGATTCAATGTTATGTAACTCAGTAGTTAAATCTTCACGTGTTTGTTCAAGCGTGGTGTCTAACTTCCGAAGATTTTGTTCCATTGTGTCTAACTTTTGAAGCTTTTGTTGTGTTTGTCTCTGATTTTATTCCATTTGTTGTATTAATTGCGATAATAATGTATTAGTGTCTGGAATCTGTTCTCTATGCTTTTTGGCAGTGCATTTTCACCGACAACATTCACATTTTGACAAGCAGAAAATGTGTCTTGACTTATTTGAGAAAAAGGCTATGACGCAAAACCAGAATCTACAGTATTTGCAAGATTGCGTCCGGTCATTTCGGAATCCTGAGGCGAGCTGTTGCCGACCGATCGATCGATAATGTTTCCCTGTTCATTATTTGTTTCACTGTCTACGCTATTATTTGCCGCCCGCACCATTTCCCTGCGGACAATTACCAAATTACTACTTTGAATGTGTGTTAATTCATTACACAGTGGTGCTGATAAGCTGCACTCGTCGTCACTATTATTTCTCAGCTTAGTTTGGAGCCTAGTGTTACGTTTTTCACACGCCATTATTGTCACAATATTTCACACGATAACACAGGAAAGCACAATTTGAAGAGCAAAAATAAGAGAACACATTAACATAGCACTGAAAATAATATCTAGTTAATTGCAAGCACAGCTGCGAAATACTTGGTGCAAATCTACATGCATGCCACAACTGTTTTACTGTACAACAATGAAAGACTGCAACTACAAAGGAGATTCTCTCTACAATTACGCGCTAGCTATAAACAATAGCTACACTAATTACACAAACTACAAGAAAAAAATCAGAAGATTCCAGTGAGGTATCCTCGGCTAAAGTTCGACATATGAAACGTCCCCTTAGAAAAATTGTACATGACTGTGCTTAAACTGACACACAATATTTTTTTTGGCGCAACGCAATCTGACTTTCAATAATCCCTACAAAAGAATGGCCCTGACTAACATTAAACTATACCTTTCACAAATCACTTACCTCACAAAAATCTTCGTTACTCGAACTACTGCAATACAGCGAGCGCCACTACTGCCAGCTAAATAAAAGATTCAGACTACTAAAGGCACTAACTACTGATAAGCATAGTTAGCAAATGAAAGATTTTGATAGAGAACAAACAATGTATTTACCTTAATAGTGTTAAAAAGTCATAATATACACTCCTGGAAATTGAAATAAGAACACCGCGAATTCATTGTCCCAGGAAGGGGAAACTTTATTGACACATTCCTGGGGTCAGATACATCACATGATCACATTGACAGAACCACAAGCACATAGACACAGGCAACAGAGCATGCACAATGTCGGCACTAGTACAGTGTATATCCACCTTTCGCAGCAATGCAGGCTGCTATTCTCCCATGGAGACGATCGTAGAGATGCTGGATGTAGTCCTGTGGAACGGCTTGCCATGCCATTTCCACCTGGCGCCTCAGTTGGACCAGCGTTCGTGCTGGACGTGCAGACCGCGTGAGACGACGCTTCATCCAGTCCCAAACATGCTCAATGGGGGACAGCTCCGGAGATCTTGTTGGCCAGGGTAGTTGACTTACACCTTCTAGAGCACGTTGGGTGGCACGGGATACATGCGAACGTGCATTGTCCTGTTGGAACAGCAAGTTCCCTTGCCGGTCTAGAAATGGTAGAACGATGGGTTCGATGAGGGTTTGGATGTACTGTGCACTATTCAGTGTCCCATCGACGATCACCAGTGGTGTACGGCCAGTGTAGGAGATCGCTCCCCACACCATGATGCCGGGTGTTGGCCCTGTGTGCCTCGGTCGTATGCAGTCCTGATTGTGGCGCTCACCTGCACGGCGCCAAACACGCATACGACCATCATTGGCACCAAGGCAGAAGCGACTCTCATCGCTGAAGACGACACGTCTCCATTCGTCCCTCCATTCACGCCTGTTGCGACACCACTGGAGGCGGGCTGCACGATGTTGGGGCGTGAGCGGAAGACGGCCTAACGGTGTGCGAGACCGTAGCCCAGCTTCATGGAGACGGTTGCGAATGGTCCTCGCCGATACCCCAGGAGCAACAGTGTCCCTAATTTGCTGGGAAGTGGCGGTGCGGTCCCCTACGGCACTGCGTAGGATCCTACGGTCTTGGCGTGCATCCGTGCGTCGCTACGGTCCGGTCCCAGGTCGACGGGCACGTGCACCTTCCGCCGACCACTGGCGACAACATCGATGTACTGTGGAGACCTCACGCCCCACGTGTTGAGCAATTCGGCGGTACGTCCACCCGGCCTCCCGCATGCCCACTATATGCCCTCGCTCAAAGTCCGTCAACTGCACATACGGTTCACGTCCACGCTGTCGCGGCATGCTACCAGTGTTAAAGACTGCGATGGAGCTCCGTATGCCACGGCAAACTGGCTGACACTGACGGCGGCGGTGCACAAATGCTGCGCAGCTAGCGCCATTCGACGGCCAACACCGCGGTTCCTGGTGTGTCCGCTGTGCCGTGCGTGTGATCATTGCTTGTACAGCCCTCTCGCAGTGTCCGGAGCAAGTATGGTGGGTCTGACACACCGGTGTCAATGTGTTCTTTTTTCCATTTCCAGGAGTGTATATAGCAGTTCATGACATCCATTCATACAAATGTACTGTTTCTGAAGGACACACGTCCAGATCATCCGCTCTCAAAAATCCGCCATCTCACTTCCCCACATCCACCACTGCTGGCGGCTCACCTCCAACTGCGCAACGCTACGCTCTGTTAACATCCAGCTGCCCAACACTACAATGGCAGACAACAATTCAAACTAGCCATAGACTGCACACAGCACAGCTAGTGATTTTCATACAGAGCGCTACGTGGCGTTACCGATAAGAAAACCTAAACAGCCTACTTACAGTTTGAACATTTTATTTCGGTTGTGCCAATGTGATACATGTACCTTTGTGAAGTTATCATTTCTGAGAACGCATGCTGTCACAGCGCGATTGCCTTTAAATGCCACATTAATGCAATAAATGCTCAAAATGATGTACGTCAACCAAAATGCATTTGGGAATACGTGCAACGACATTCCTCTCAACAGCGAGTAGTTCGCCTTCCGTAATGTTCGCACATGCATTGACAATGCGCTGACGCATGTTGTCAGGCGTTGTCGGTGGATCACGATAGCAAATATCCTTCAACTTTCCCCACAGAAAGAAATCCGGGGACGTCAGATCCGGTGAACGTGCGTGCTTCGACGACCAGTCCACCTGTCATGAAATATGCTATTCAATACCGCTTCAACCGCACGCGAGCTATGTGCCAGACATCCATCACGTTGGAAATACATCACCATTCTGTCATGCAGTAAAACATCTTGTAGTAACATCGGTAGAACATTACGTAGGAAATGAAATCAGCATACATTCCACCATTTAGATTGCCATCGATAAAATGGGGGCCAATTATACTTCCTCCCATAATGCTGCACCATACATTAACCGGCCAAGGTCACTGATGTTCCACTTGTCGCAGCCATCGTGGATTTTCCGTTGGTCAATAGTGCATATTATGCCGGTTTACGTTGCCGCTGTTGGTGAATGACGCTTCGTCGCTAAATAGTACGCGTGCAAAAAATCTGTCATCGTCCCGTAATTTCTCTTGTGCAGAGTGGCAAAACTGTATACGAGGTTTAAAGTCGTCGTTATGCAATTCCTGGTGCACAGAAGTATGGCACGGTTACAATCGATGTTGATGTAGCATTTTCAACACCGACGTTTTTGAGATTCCCGATTTTCGCGCAATTTGTCTGCTATTGACGTGCAGATTAGCCGCGACTGCAGCTAAAACACCTACTTGGGCATCATCAGAAACAATTCCTGTTTCCTTAAATAACGTAACTATCTGGCGAATGGTCCGGACACTTGGATGATGTCGTCCAGGATACCGAGCAGCATACATAGCACACGCTCGTTGCATTTTGATCACAATAGCCATACATCAACGCGATATCGACCTTTTCCGCAATTGGTAAACGGTCCATTTTAACACAAATAATGTATCACATAGCAAATACCGTCCGCACTGGCGGAATGTTACGTGATACCACGTACTTATATGTTTGTGACAATTACAGCGCCATCTATCACAAAGCGAAAAAAGTGATCAAACTAAAACATTCATATTTCTTTACGTACTACACGAATATTAATAAAAATGGGGGTTCCTATTTTTAAAAACGCAGTTGATATCCGTTTGACCTATGGCAGCGCCATCTAGCGGGCCAACCATAGCGCCATCTGGTTTCCACCTTCAAGCTAGACGAGTTTCGTTCTTTATAGTTTTTTCGTTGGATGCTTATTTCGTGAGATATTTGGCCCGGTCACTATCGATGGACCACCCTGTAAATTGTAACTGACAAAGTTAATACATTCGATATAGTTGGAAAATAAATAACATAGACTTGAAAAAGTAAAATACGTGGTGAGAAAATTAAAGAGCCGACAAGCATACCATTACTCAAAGCGAAAACACAATGCCATCTGAAGTGAGACTCAGCAGCAACTGCCAGACCAACCACTGCCTGCCAGTGCTGCCACCTTGCTGATAATCTGCCTCCTCAGCCTGAGTAAGTTTCTTTTGTAATTGTGGCGTGCAATGTCATTGCTGTGGTGTTACTCAAATCTCAGAATTGGAACATGTCTTTCAATTCAAATCTTTTATATAATTTCAAAACAGGCTGAAGATAAATTTTATGGAAAACATTACCTCAAAACAAAAGATTAGGTCCCTCAATGAACTCCACTTCTGTTTGCAAGCAAAATAAGCTCATAATAGATTGACTGAACTGGACTAACGTAAGCAAAGAAAGGGGAAAAACGTAGAAAACCAAAAATCATTACTAAATTTCTAAAGCTAGATTTATACTAACAATAAATCTGTAAAACCTTCGTGTCCGTCTGTTTGTCTGTTTCGACACGATAATCCCCGCAACTACTAGACGAATTTTTGTGGAGTTTTCACAGATGACTTCAGCGTACCTTGGGGCAATGTACAGGCTTTATTTCATCAAAATCTGATCTTGAAAAAATGCTTCGTAGTTTAAAGTTATATCTAAAATCGTCGTGTGTCTGTCTGAACAAGCTAGTCTCCAAACCTACTACACGAGTTTTCACAGTGTTCCTACAGATGACTTGAGCATATTTTGAGGCGAGATACAGACTTTATTTCATGAAAACTGGAACCCGAAAAAAAGGATCGTAATTTACAGTTTTATCTAAAATCGTCTGTCCTGTTTAATAGTTCAGACGTTTAGCTATTACAGCGTAGTACAACAGAGAAGCAATAAATGGAACTTTTAGTTTTGTAGTACAACAAATAACCAGGAGATAGCGCTATTAATTTTCTAACACAATGAGAGATGTATTCGGAAGCTTATGTAAGTGACAGAATTAAACACTGCAATCTTATCTTTACGAATAGAAACCAATGGCAAATTTACTTGACTGGAATATACAGACTTACTAATTTGGCTTTATGTTTTCAAAACTTAACGATATTACTTTGCTTCTTTCGATAGGTTTTACTTATAATCTTTGTTAGGAAAATCGAATTCATTGAGTTTGTTTCGGGAATTGGGTGCCTGCTCACTACAATTTTAATTTATTTTTCTTTAGGAATAAAAAAAGCCTAGAAAACAGTTGAGTGTCTCTGAATACCCTCAGAACGGCTAATAGACTATGTGGTTTCCAGACGCCAACGAAGATCGTGAGGTGAGGCTTGCAGCAACACGAGAACATCCGGCTTTAACTCGCACTTTGGAAACTCCTTCTGAAAGCGGAGGGCGATGTGGCTCTTCACATAGAGCGTCGTGCCTTATCTCGCCAGTCAGCACCCTTCAATCGCAGAGGCTTCAAGATACTTCTTTCGGTATTACATCATAGAAGGGAAGTGTCACAGGTAAGCGAGTACCCCAAATCCCATTTATCTCAAATTGTTAACCACTTCAATGGATTATAAACATGAGCTGTGTATTGGACGTTGATAGAAATTAACGAGGAGATTTGAAAATGTGTGTCCGACCGGGACTTGAACTCTGGATCTCCTGCTTACTAGGGAGGTGCTCTAACCCTAAGTCACCGAAGACACTTATACCGAGCACCCCCTCCAGCACACCGACATTCTCAACTTACTCCACACACTATGAGAGTAGTGTTCCCTGCCCGTTAATCTCAATGCTCGTGGCAAAGGCTATTCCCGCATGAGTTCGAGAAATGATCTTTGGCTTGTAAATGGAAATGTCGTGTGACGAGGGCCTCCCGTCGGGTAGACCGCTCGCCTGGGGCAAGTCTTTCGAGCTGACGTCATTTCGGCGACTTGCGTGTCGATGGGGATGAAATGATGATGATAAGGACAACACAACAGTCCCTGAGCGGAGAAAATCTCCGACCCAGCCGGGACTCGAACCCGGGCCGTTAGGTACGACATTCCGTCGAGCTGACCACTCAGCTACCAGGAGCGGACTTTTGGCTTGTGATCGCCGTAATTATGTGTTTATGGTGTCTCTTCTTTCGCACATGTCCGAAAGAAGCACTATTGTGAAACTGGATGACTCCGCCAGACGGGATTCCTTGGCGTTTTGACTTTATAAAACGTCGTAGTTTCTGTAAAGTATCTTTATAGCACTGGGCATTGATTCTAGTTCCAAGCGAGCAGAACGCCCCTGCAGTCGAAGAAGGAGGTCATCATGATGTAAAGTGGGAGCGCCAGGGCAAACGGCAAAACCTACAGTGGAAACATCCCACATCTTGTCCGTCAAAGAAATCCTACGCTGTTCACACTAGTTCCGCTCAGGTCATGGTGACCATCTTCTTCGACTTCAGGGGCCCTCTGCTTGTCGAGTTCCTCTTGCGCGGGACCGTAATCAATACACAGCGCTGTAAAGACACTGTAGAAACTGCGATGTGGCATAAAGTCAAAACACCCATAAATATTGATCGTCTCGTCTCGCAGTGGGATAAATATGTAAATGTGCGTAGTCATTACGAGGGCTTTCAATAAGTAACGCAACACATTTTTTTCTCCGCCACTTTCGATTGAAAAACTGCCGAAATTGTTGTAGGACGTAGTTGAATATTTCCGCTTCAGCCCCAGCAGTTTAATGAAGATCCGATAAGTAGCACCATAATACGCATCCTTCAAACCTACATGCTTTCAGAAGAAAAATCTAGTTTCTTCACTTGTTGAACGTCCCTTGTACTTCTGAATGAAACTATTCCATGGTCCCATTGAGGCGCGTTTTCGGTTTTCATTTGACTGGCCTTCATGTCTACCACTAGGTGTCGGAATTCGGCAGCTCTAGGACTGTGGCCAGTCGCGACTGTGGTTCGTCATTTCGGTACATTGTTATTCATATTTGGTCAGGGTTCCAGGACTATTTATGGAATATGGAATCAGTGGTTCAGAAGGACCATACTGGTATAAAGTTGAAGTACCAAGAACCTATGTAAATGAATCTGTCACACAACGAAGTTCCACCCATTTCTCAGCCAGATGACAGCCATTGTTGCTGCTGCAAGTGGCAGCCCTGTATACCAAATTTCGTGCCCTGTATACATGCAAATAATCAAACAATTTTAAGGTAGAATATTCTCCCTACTTCACTGTTTACGCACAATAAGCAAAATTCCATTAATTGTTACCTTTCCTGGAGTTGTAGTTTCAGTGACCAACTGCGCAGATTATTAATACTAGTGGGGTAATGTCCATGTAGCTACGGAAAAATATTTTTTCAGAGCAATATATTTTTCATTCCATTCGGCTAAAACACAGTTTTTGGTACGTTTCTTGCTTACAGTACACATGAGATGCCTACTGCTGTTTCACAAGAATTTTCGCGTGTGGAACTGGCAATGTAAATCTATACGTATTACAAAAATGGATGTACATATGTATGAATGTTCCGCATCTCCTCCTAAGCCACTGTACCGTTTTAAACTAAAATTGGTACACGTATTGCTTACTGTCTGGAAAAAATCGTTATGGGGTAAGAACCAAATACCTATCAAAGGGATGCGGCTGAAGGTGAAAAGAAGAGTAGCTCACGACGTGGAGTCATGAGTACGGACCCAGATTCTCATTTATCCAACACGCAAACCTAAAGAAATCAATAGTACTTTTCTTGCTGAAAGGTTGTTTATATTCACAAACAATGAGCAAGTGGCAAAAGCCAAGGAACAGTTTAGAAAAACAAAAAGATATGAGAGGGATCTGACAGATCTTCCTCATCACACCTGTGTCCTGGAAAGATACACTGTGCTGGAGTTATATTTTCATGGGGAAGCCTTTGTTCCAAGCATTTAAAGATATTTGTTTCTTTCATAGTGCTCCCAAATTATAACAAATTTAAAAGAGATGTTTTTACAGTGGATCGACTTGTAGTGTGAACATAGGAAAGTACCCTCAATATATTTATAACAATTATGTATCCCAGTTATGTGAGTAAACAGCTTCAAACCCAGATCAAAATAAGTTTAAAACATGCGTACTTATGAGTAGTTTTGTTTGATTACATTGTTGAATTGGCTTAGAAATAGCCCAATGAAAACAAAAGGAAATTGCGCATACAGAAAAGTTAGAGAACAATTTATGCACAAATATGAATCAATAATATACAAAAAAAATAACTCTAGTAAACTGTGTATAACTAGAGTAACTGTACATGTATAAGGAAAAAAATCATGGACCTCTGTGGGACTAGCCCGACAAAAGAAACTTGAGTACATACGATCATATAAAACAAATTGAATGTATAAAAGGGTATCAAATACACAATGACAATTCAAAATTAAAGGCGTACACAAAATAAAATGAAGTAATAATTCATCAAAAGTTACAGAGTGAGGACAAGAAGTTTCAAGCCTGCACATGTAATCGGAGTCACATATTGAAGCTAATGTACAAAGGAAATTGATTGTGCATACATAATAAGTTAATTGTTAAATGTCTTCCTTTAATGATGTACTGCTCAGCAACACTCAACAAAAATAATGACAACAATCGGCAGATGTCAAGGTTAACTACGTACATACTTGAAAAAAATCGTGTAAGTTAAGTGGAGCTAGTCATGCAAGGGCCGTTTATGGGCTACGGCTACCCAGTAAATGCCATTATTTAACAAGAAATAATAATGGAAGCACACTTGTCACAGAACACAAAAGATAAAGCATAATTACATATATATACAACCTAACATAAAGAAGCAGAAGCACTGACTTCGAAAGGGCAATCTACACATGTTCACACAAAACTTACATCGCACCAAATTCATCTTTCACACTTCGCTGTTCTCTTACACTCGGCTATGAGGGGATGTTGCTAGGGCACTTGGAGGATAACTGCTTTAATAGGCGTCTTGGAGGATCACTTGGGAGGGTTTTGTGGCTGCATCTCGGTGTTGACGGGGCGTTGATCCGTGATGACGGTGATCAGCTCAGCCTCTTACATTGTACCTGAAGTTGTCTGCAAGACCCAACTCGAATTATCCACAACCCAGCAAGTGACAGCAGTGTGTCGGAATGGAGTGTATGTCGACAGGCACATGTGACATGTCAGAGCCCGTGTTTTCTGCTTAATAATGTCCATGACAAGCGTCAGCAAGATGTCTTCTCCTCGCCATCAGGTAAGTGTTACCCACTAATGGCAGAATGAACCACTCTTGTTCTTTACATTAGTATCAGAATTCAGGTACTGCCTTTTCTTACGACATGACATATACAACTTGAGTCCTGCCTAGATCTCGCCGGCTTCCATCTTTACCATTCATCAAAAACTGAATTATGTACATATGACAATACACACTTACTTTTGAAGGCAACCAAACAAAGTAAAATCAGACAGAACATACATAGTGCAAAAGAAATACTTACATCTGCCATAGTTTTGTTACTCATAGTTATCTTTAGATACCTTGCAGTATCACTCTTTCGATTAGGATGCTGGATCCTTCACATCCTATGTGGACTACGAAAAGCTTTTGGAAAATTCTTTGTTAATGCATTGTGTTTGTTAGGTAATTGCTGAGTGCTTACTAAAACCTTCTGGCCAACATAAAATTCTACTTGCCTCACCCCTTTGCTCCCATATCTAGTTCTGCTCTCCACTGCTCGCTTCGAGTTTTCTAATTCCATCTCTACGATTAATTGTCGATGGAGTCTGTGCTCCTTTGGCCATGTTACCGTTTCCTTTATACAGTTAGGACATTCTTGATTCTTCAGAACGAGGACTGGGGCAAGCATATTCATTGGGAAGCACATTTAGAGCATCCTGGAATGATCGAAGATGCACAGCCGATGTTTTGTGCCACCTGCAGCAGTAGAGTCTACATGATTTTCCAGATTCTTTCATCACCCTCTAAGCTGGCTTCGGCGAAAGATACTATGATGAAATAAAGACTGGTTTAGTCTTACGGTTTCTTGTCATGTATAGGCGTTGTAGAGACCTAAATTGCGGACCATTGTCAGAGGTCATTCGTCCCACTGTACCTACTTCCTACAGTAAACGATTTGCAAAGGTGGCTGCCACAGTCTTGTCAGTGACCTTTCCCGAGGGCATCAAAGTCACAAAATGTTTGGGCATAACGTTGCAAAGTGATATGAAATGGAACGAATGTGTATGGACAATAATAGGGAAGGCAAGCGGTTGACTTAGGTTTATTGCGAGAATTTGAGGAAAGTGTGATTAATCTGTCAAGAAGAACGCGTACAGAGCACTAATGCGATCCGTTTTCGGGTATTGCTCAAGTGTTTGGGATCCCCACCAGGTCGGATTAAAGGAAGACATTGAAACAATTCAGAGTTATCCTGCTAGATTTGTTACCAATAGGTTGGACCAGCACACGAGTATTATGGAGATGCTTGATGAATTCAAATAGGGTTCCCTGGAAGGAAGAGGACGTTGTTTTTCCAGCACACTGCTGAGAAAATTTAAGGAGCTGTCATTTGAAGCTGTATGCAGAACGCTTTTGCTGCCATCAATGTACATTTCACGTAAGGAGCACGTAGATGAGATAAGAGGACGTTGTATAGGCAGTCGTTTTTGTTTCCTCTTTTTGTGAATGTAACAGGGAAGGAAGTGAATAACTGTGGTACAGTATACCCGCTGCCACAGACCATACGGTGGCTTGTGGAGTATGTATGTAGATGTGGAAGTAGGTATAAAATTTGAGGTATGTGGGTTTCCAGAGGTGCAGGAGAAGTTGTTGCCCTGTGCTCCATTCGATGCATGTTAAGAAAAAGGAGGGGAGTTACGGAGGGGACAATAATAAATGATAAATGATAAATATATAAAAAGTACTTTCCACTACCCTAGAGTAAACGTCGGTCATAAAAAAAATCCACGTACAGTTATGATATTGTTTCTGTTTCACATCAGGGTGCGAGGATTTCATTTAGAAAAAGTTCCAGACATTTACACCAAAATCTACACAGAAAAGTGACGCGAATTCAAACGAAACATGGGTCTAACCGAATTAAATTAAGAAGTTTTGAGAAGGGCAGTGTTATGCTTTCCAACGAGGTATTTCATTACGAGGTAACGTTACTCTGGAACTGATCTTCGCGAGCCTTGGGAGAAGCTCTGAAAGATCGTTCAGAAAAAGAATTCTTGGATACACATTTTGTAGGCCTTGGGATGTGTCATTACTCTGGGAACTGAGAACGTAGGCCCTGGCGGACCCCGGAGCCCTTGCTCCTCGTTCGAATACAGTGCACTCGGCCGCTGAACTATATCTGCGGTTAGAGAGGAGTCATGGCGCTGAAGATCGGCAAGTTCACTAATAGGGGCCCGGCCTCGGTAAGGAGCGCTGATAGCGGGTGATTTAAGTGAGAATTAATGGCGGCGCCAACCGCGGTTAATATCCTGAGAACCGGGCCGGGGGACTCGCGTGCTCCCCTCCACTCGCAGCAGCCGACCGCGGCGGGACCGCGCATGCGCAGAACACACGACCGGCATCTGACTCAGGGTGGTGGCGCAATGGTGTTGCGTCTATTCCGTACGAGATGGTCATCCGGTAGTCGAAGCATCTAGACCAAGGGAGTCCATCTCAAAAGCTGACATGACGCAAACACACAAGTTATAGAAAAAATGAAAGTGCTTTAAAATCAGTTTTCATAAAAATTACATTTATTTAGAAAAACATGTACAAAGCAGAAGAGCAACGGCAATATTAATTTTTGTGCGTGAGACATGACACTTCTTTTGTGCTACTATCTTTCCTATTTCAGCAGAAAACTTATTCGCGGTAATTACTTTGAAAACTGATCCAGGGTGAATGTCTGAAATTTTGAATCTGAAAAATTTATTTCGTTTTATAACTGAAAACAGCTGCTCACTTCGGTATGTACTTACAAACATGGAAATAATTTCATACACACAGCTACAGCTACAGACTGCACTGACAAAGACTTTGGTCGAGATCGATCTATTGTTTGTACTTAAGTGACTTCTTACGTTCAAAACAACACCATTTAATTGTGGTGACATTACCAACTCCTGTTCATGGTAACACACAGTATCACAGCCCGAAACGGCAATGACTGCTGACGGCGATCTCCATCGGCGTCTTGCAAGGCACAGTCCAACTGCAGCCACTGGAGTCAGGGGAACAGGGCTGATACTTTCGCGTGTCAGTGTTTTATTACCTCAGGGCGACCAAACTTTACGAACCTACCGCCCACAAAAAACAGGTCTCGTAACAACTGCTGGGAAGAGCAGTGCCCAAGGTCTGCCTACCAGAACGCAGAACTCAAAAAATTTGCTCGGTCTGCAGAGGTTCCTCATCCTGCCTTGGCACCAACCGTGGCAAGCACTGTGCCTCCTTGAGTAAGAAAGAGCCATTCAAATTTCTTGGGGATTCTGAATGGAGGTGACCATTTTGCGGAAATAAGTAACTGCTCTCATAATGATCGTATCAAAAATCAAACTGCGGAATAGCGCTCTATAATACGAAAGAATTTGGCTGTTCCTGTCTCCTTTCTCTCCTTTTCTGGAGGCAGTAATTTTCATATGAAGTTTACATACTACAAAATAAAATCAACGACAAAAATAGAAGTTCACAATCCTGTTGATCGTAAACAATGTTTCCAGATTGTGTGTCGGCCGAAGTGGCTGTGCGGTTCTAGGCGCTGCAGTCTGGAACCGAGCGACCACTACGGTCGCAGGTTCGAATCCTGCCTCGGGCATGGGTGTGTGTGATGTCCTTAGGTTTAAGTGGTTCTAAGTCTAGGGGACTGATGACCTCAGATGTCAAGGCACATAGTGCTCAGAGCCATTTCAACCATTTTTCTGCTGTTTCGCCGCTATACCGCTGTTCTTGCCCCTGTTAGTAGGCCATCCTTAATTAGAGAGTGTCGAAGGGGTTGCCGGTCTGCAAGCATGTAAGACTTCGTCACGATTTTTGTATGTACAGGTACATTTTTAAAGCTGTCGATAAAGACAGGCGCATGCCGCGTAAGGTTTTGCCAAACTGGGCGAGGGGGGGGGGGGAGGAGGTTGTCCCATCCCTCTGAGATCACGCCTTCATAACATGAACTTCTGGGCTAAGGCCTCTTTTTGGTATGTGTCGACATCTTGCGGTTTGAAGCGCCATCGAGTCCGAGGGTGACGTCGCAAGGTGCCAATCTTTTTCGCCTTTATTGAGGAAGTTTGTACGCACCTTTAACTAAATTTGTAATTGAAGCATCGCAATGGATAGGAATTACGGGGTTTGGAATAAGTGATCCTTTAACTCTGTCACGCAGTGTAGTTAGGGTACAGTTTTAGAACACATTCAGTCAGATTACACATTGAAATAAATAAATAAATAATTCTTGCAGACTACAGAGTACACTGTTGATTTCAGATTACTTCTTTCGTGTTACATAACTCTTTCGTCACTAGACAATAGCCAGAGTTATCTTTGGTTACAGGTATAGCATGATTCAGATTTCCGTAGCGCAGAATATCTGGTCTATGGATTATCCGCGCACAGTTGTTTTGAATTGTGTTCGAAAGTGTGCTGTGTCAAAATGTTTCTGTATACGTGCTGTTTAATAGAAAGTATGTATTTGTACATAAACATTCGTCGGAAGCATACATCTACAACTGAAAACAACCCAAAATGAAACGTAATGATGTAAAGTTGATGTAGACTGTCAAAGCACCTGAAGATGAGCCCCAGGGCACGAAATGCATAGTGCATTTTAATAATTCTTTTCTACTTTCTCCATACATTTTAAATGATGCCAATTCTTTTATGGATTCTTTCGTTACTTCTTGGTAGAACAATTTTAGATTTAAGGTTGAATAAGAGGTACACTGTTTTTGTTCTGCAGATTTTTGTTAATTTCAAACTAGTTTTCGGCTTATTGGCCATCTTTAGGAAACAGCTGTTGAGGAATAGCGTACTGCTGTTCGTCTGACCTGTCTTTTGAAACAAATTTCTGATTGTGAAAACGTACATTACGAAAACGTACGCGATTTATTAAATAGCGATGGCACTAAATTGGAATTTGTGCAGATAAGTATCGGCGGTTGAAGGAAGGCGATTTTGGGAGTGTGGCTGCAACAAGGAGACAGTAGTGCGCAGAACATGTTCTCCGATCAGGGGGCTCTCTCTCTAACGAAGTATCAGTACACCAGCCAACTAGTAAACGTCCAAAAGGTCGTCCGCGAACGAGGTGGAAAGACAGAACTTAGGCGAGCCTGGAGGAAGCAGATCCAACCGCCATCACCGAGAATTCTCGAGACAGCAGTAAATGAGCAAATGTTTGTATACAATTTTTGTGATGTCACAGTTCTATTTTTTCATAGTTGGTTAACTGGATGCACTGACCATTTCTTTATGTATTATTTTGACTATTTATTAATTTTTGTCTCCTGCCAAGGACCTTTTTATGGGCAATAAATGGTGATGTTGAAGTGAAGCGTATATAATGAACGAAGTGTGTTTGGTAGAGGAAGAGAGTGAAGCCGAGGCTCTCAGCAACCCGTTATAATACACACCGAGACACAGAAAAGCATCGTTTGTTGTTAGAATATGCGGGATAAAATTCGTTTAACTATACCGATGTTTCCACTCTGCAGGAAAAGAGAACCATCGTCAGGGAAAAGTAAATGAAAAACAGAAACAGACAAAAATTGGATATTTACTTCCAGAAAGTGAGATGAAAGCAAATGGATTTGCACTGTTGCCGCCACCTCTCGCATCCCAATTTCTACCGTTTGCGGTCCTTCCAGTCTCTTTCACTAAGACCTCTAGCCGCCATTTTTCCTGTAACGTCATCTTCCCATCATCTTGAAGGCCTGGCACGCTTTCTTCTTTGATGCGGCATCCACTGCTCTATTCGTTTTTCCCATTGTGTATGATACACTTTGTAAGTGACAATACCAGATTAGACGTTTCCTTTCTACACAGTCTAGAATTGTGCTTACGACGTTCTTGATCTCCCTGAGTCTGTTATGTCTAACGTGATTAAGCCTGGAAAATCCACTACACCGCCTCAAAGAACCATCACGAGAGCCAACAGGCAGGGTCTTCCCACAACCCTGCGTCATACGTCTTGATACTTTCGACAGTGATTTGTTTTGTACTGCGCGATATGTTGCTCTTCCAGTGGATGCTATTTCCTTATTTTATGGCTCTCTTGCCCTAACCAGTTTCATTGTTTATATCATCCGTACTTCTGCGTCATTCCCAAAAAGTTACGACACCCTTTAACAAAATCAGCACTCACTTCTGTTTCATTAACAGCATTTTCTAACGCCATCAGATATTGTTTTAGATATACACTATTTATAGTAAGTCCCTGTGTTTCATATTCTTCTTTCAGTTTTCGAAGCATCTAATTTTCATCTTCCTCATCTCCAGCTACTATCACGCGAACAAGATGTCATCGTTTAAGTGGATACCTGGTCCTCCGAATTTCCTTTTCCAAGATGTCAACGCCTCCCCTAATTAGGTCTCAAACAATGTAGGAGTGAGTGTGCGTCCTTGGTGCAGACCCTTTGCACCTCACACTCTTGAGATAGCTGATTTCTCATTTTTACCATTGCCGTTGTCACCTAACATCCCATAGATGTTTGGGCTCACATGCTTTTCCTCTTCGTCGAAATATCTTGGCTCAAACTTGTCTAGGGGTTGAACCGCACGTGTCGCATTAGACGCCCTAAATTAAACACTTGTGAACGTTTGGTTAAATTGTCAGGCTGATGGCAAGTTTGGGAAATATATAGTTAATATAACATATAACAATCATAATAATAATAGCGAGAACTAAATTTACGAGCCGTAAATGATGTGGGCCACACAGCTGCGATTTGATTAGATTACTTTTTATTCAGAAAGCAAACTAATAACGAATGTGGTCGTATTTAGAATTACCGTTAGACTCAAGCGCATATCCATTTGACACAGTTCGACCATTCACAATCTCATCGCGAATTACCAGTCCAATGCATCACCTCGTTAACTACGCGAAAAGTTAGAGTTCACGCCAAGCGCGGCTGTTTACCGCTCAAAGTCCCGCGATAACACACAACGCGAAATTTTCTAAGTCGTTTCATTTTCTAGCTGCCTAAAGACCGACTGTCCGCTTTCGCGTCTCAATCCGAACTGTACCCTTTGACGTCCTTCTGCCCGTCTCCGCCACGCCCCAGCGTGCCGGACATCCTAGCTCAACTGACTAGGGCAGTTCCCTTTCCTGAAGCCGTCCACCAGCTTATTCTACATTATTTTACATTTTAACATATTTCAATAATCAAAGCTTGACCACTTTCCACGTTCTAAATAAAGTAACAATAATATCCATTACATAACAAACATTAAATCCTTTTACATAAAACCAATACAGTTTCCTTCTTAACTTTGAATGTCACGGCCAGTAGTATTGCACCAATGTGCTTTCTGATAAATAAATAAAGAACGAAAGTAACTATTATGCAATAAACTTTACAACAAATATTGTATTACCTAACGATTCAATAAGGTGTCATGCTGTCATCGTTCAATGTGTTTTGTGTGGAGGACATGATGATCTGATGCTTAACTGAAAATAGTGGTAATTTAAATTTGCTATATTTTTTAAACAAATAAAGTCACAGAGTTGATATTTACAACGTTTGTCATTTTAATGATGCGCTTCTATATCCAATGTCGATCGTTAAGTTCGACCAAAGCGTTCATATTTTAGCATTCAGGTCTTTGTTACGAAACCTGTTAATTTCACTTTAACAGTGAATCCTGAACTACTATAGATATAATCAATGCTCAAGTTTTATTGGGATCACCTTGCTGTGCTGGTACTGCGAACGGCTGAAAGCAAGGGGAAACTACAGCCGTAATTTTTCCCGAGGGCATGCAGCATTACTGTATGGTTAAATGATGATGGCATCCTCTTGGGTAAAATATTCCGGAGGTAAAATAGTCCCCCATTCGGATCTCCGGGCGGGGACTACTCAACAGGACGTCGTTCTCAGGAGAAAGAAAACTGGCGTTCTGCGGATCGGAGCGTGGAATGTCAGATCCCTTAATCGGGCAAGGTAGGTTAGAAAACTTAAAAAGGAAAATGGATAGGTTAAAGTTAGATATAGTGGGAATTAGTGAAGTTCGGTGGTGGGAGGAACAAGACTTTTGGTCAGGTGAATATAGGGTTATAAATACAAAATCAAATAGGGGTAATGCACGAGTAGGTTTAATAATGAATAAAAAGATAGGACTGCGGGCAAGCTACTACAAACAGCATAGTGAACGCATTATTGTGGCCAAGATAGACACGAAGCCCACACCTACTACAGTAGTACAAGTTTATTTGCCAACTAGCTCCGCAGATGATGAAGAAATTGATGAAATGTATGATGAGATAAAAGAAATTATTCAGGTAGTGAAGGGAGACGAAAATTTAATTGTCATGGGTGACTGGAATTCGAGAGTAAGAAAAGGGAGAGAAGAAAACATAGTAGGTGAATATGGAATGGGGGAAAGAAATTAAAGAGGAAGCCGTCTCGTAGAATTTTGCACAGAGCATAACTTAATCATAGCTAACACTTGGTTCAAGAACCATAAAAGAAGGTTGTACACATGGAAGAATCCTGGAAATACTAGAAGGTATCAGACAGATTATATAATGGTAAGACAGAGATTTAGGAACCAGGTATTAAATTGTAAGACATTTCCAGGGACAGATGTGGACTCTGACCACAATCTATTGGTTATGAACTGTAGATTAAAACTGAAGAAACTGCAAAAAGGTGGGAATTTAAGGAGATGGGATCTGGATAAACTGAAAGAACCAGAGGTTGTACAGAGGTTCTGGGAGAGCATAAGGGGACGACTCACAGGAATGGGGGAAAGAAATACAGTAGAAGATGAATGGGTAGCTTTGAGGAATGAAATAGTGAAGGCAGCAGAGGATCAAGTAGGTAAAAAGACGAGGGCTAGTGGAAATCCTTGGGTAACAGAAGAGATACTGAATTTAATTGATGAAAGGAGAAAATACAAAAACGCAGTAAGTGAAGCAGGCAAAAAGGAATACAAACGTCTCAAAAATGATATCGACAGGAAGTGCAAAATGGCTAAGCAGGGATGGCTAGAGGACAAATGTAAGGATGTAGAGGCTTATCTCACTAGGGGTAAGATAGATACTGCCTACAGGAAAATCAAAGAGACCTTTGAAGAAAAGAGAACCACTTGTATGAATATCAGAAGCTCCGATGGAAACCCAGTTGTAAGGAAAGAAGGGAAAGCAGAGAAGTGGGAGGACTATATAGAGGGTCTGTACAAGGGCGATGTTATTGAGGACAATATAATGGAAATGGAAGAGGAGGTAGAGGAAGATGAAATGGGAGATATGATACTGCGTGAAGAGTTTGACAGAGCGCTGAAAGATCTGAGTCGAAACAAGGCCCCAGGAGTAGACAACATTGCATTAGAACTACTGACGGCCTTTGGAGAGCCAGTCCTTACAAAACTCTACCATCTGGTGAGCAAGATGTATGAGACAGGCGAAATACCCTCAGACTTCAAGAAGAATATAATAATTCCAATCCCAAAGAAATTGGGTGCTGACAGATGTGAAAATTACCGAACAATCAGTTTAATAAGTCACGGATGCAAAATACTAACGCGAGTTCTTTACAGACGAATGGAAAAACTGGTAGAAGCCGACCTTGGGGAAGATCAGTTTGGATTCCGTAGAAATGTTGGAACACGTGAGGCAATACTGACCCTACGACGTATCTTAGAAGCTAGATTAAGGAAAGGCAAACCTACGTTTCTAGCATTTGTAGACCTAGAGAAAGCTTTTCACAATGTTGACTGGAATACTCTCTTTCAAATTCTAAAGGTGGCAGGGGTAAAATACAGGGAGCGAAAGGCTATTTACAATTTGTATAGAAACCAGATGGCAGTTATAAGAGTCGAGGGACATGAAAGGGAAGCAGCGGTTGGGAAGGGAGTGAGACAGGGTTGTAGCCATTCCCCGATGTTATTCAATCTGTATATTGAGCAAGCAGTAAAGGAAACAAAAGAAAAATTCGGAGTAGGTATTAAAATCCATGTAGAAGAAATAAAAACTTTGAGGTTCGGCGATGACAATGTAACTATGTCAGAGACAGCAAAGGACTTGGAAGAGCAGTTGAACGGAATGGACAGTGTCTTGGAAGGAGGATATAAGATGAACATCAAAAAAAGCAAAACGAGGATAATGGAATGTAGTCGAATTAAGTCGGGCGATGCTGAGGGGATTAGATTAGGAAATGAGACACTTACAGTAGTAAAGGAGTTTTGCTATTTGGGGAGAAAAATAACTGATGATGGTCGAAGTAGAGAGGATATAAAATGTAGACTGGCAATGGCAAGGAAAGCGTTTCTGAAGAAGAGATATTTGTTAACATCGAGTATAGATTTAAGTGTCAGGAAGTCGTTTCTGAAAGTATTTGTATGGAGTGTAGCCATGTATGGAAGTGAAACATGGACAATAAATAGTTTGGACAAGAAGAGAATAGAAGCTTTCGATATGTGGTGCTACAGAAGAATGTTGAAGATTAGATGGGTAGATCACGTAACTAATGAGGAGGTATTGAATAGAATTGGGGAGAAGAGGAGTTTCTGGCACAACTTGGCAAGAAGAAGGGACTGGTTGGTAGGACATGTTCTGAGGCATCAAGGGATCACAAATTTAGCATTGGAGGGCAGCGTGGAGGGAAAAAATTGTAGAGGGAGACCAAGAGATGAATGCACTAAGCAGATTCAGAAGGATTTAGGTTGCAGTAAGTACTGGGAGATGAAAAAGCTTGCACAGGATAGAGTAGCATGGAGAGCTGGATCAAACCAGTCTCAGGACTGAAGACCACAACAACAACATGAAAATTTATGGAGGATGGCAGATTAAAATTACTGTGACTTGATTTCCAGCACTACTACAGGATTAAATAGTTTCCATAAATGTTTCCCTTTATGGCCGATCTTAGGTCCGCCATATTTAACACTGCTACGTCTTCATGGCGACAAATGCCTTCTACTGGGTTTCCCTATGACGTAGGTTCTCGTCTGTCTCACTCGCACACTACAGCGCTTGGGCCTCAATAGACAATAGACGCCTGTGAGTTTCCCCATCTCGTGGTGAATTTGTGCCCTTTGTGGCATCCGGTCCTGGACGACAGGGTTCGTTTCACAATTCCTGAAGGCTGACTCTTTCGCCCATACACTTAAATGAGAGCGAAATGAACGTTAACTCACTCCGTACAGCCTTTGTAGGACAGTTCTATAGCTTTCACGTAGCTTGACAGCAGCCCAGACTCGTCCACAACTTGTTTTTGTGGAACTGTGTCATAAGCTTTTTTGAGGTCTACAAAGACAAGACAGGTGATAAGTGCCCTTGCTATGCTTTTCTCAGTTAGGTTTTTGAAGATAAACACTCCATCAGTAAAGGAGGGACAAAATCTGAATCTACATCGTTTTTCAGATTCGGTTATTTCTTTTTCAATCCTAAATTTTAGGATACTACTGTATATTCTCGTCATGGGTGGCATTACACTAATTCCAAGACAGTCTGCACAGTATCACGTTGCGTTTTTCCAGTCTTTTGGAGCTTCGTCGTCTCTAAGACTTCCGTGAAAAATCAATGCCGATATCGTAAAGTTTCGACTGTGCTGCTTTAATCAAATCCATATAAATGGATACTGGACCTTTAAACATAATTTTTTTTATTAAGTAGGAAGTATGTAATGCAGTGGGCTTTAAAATGTGACATGTAGCATGTCCTTTTTTATAGGTACAAAGGGCGATCAAAAATTTTCCGTTTGAGGGCGTTGCTGCAGCGTGTATGCAACGTAGTGCGACTCTGATGGGGTTATATAAGCACCGACATGTAGGCGAGGGATTAGAGGGGCATTGTGTCTTTCCGACGTGCGTTATTGCCCAATGCGTCCAAACAGGATCAACGTGCTGTTATTCTATTCTTGGCTGCCGAAGGACAAACGCGGGTGGACATCCATCGAAGAAAGAAGAACGTGTATGGAACAGCAGATATGTCGCGAACCACCACTGTGGAATTGTATCAGAAAGGGTCCTGCTGCTTCATGGTAACGCGCTTCCCCATATCATAAATGTCGTAACACTGAAGTTACGCAAACTCAAGTGAGAGACAGCCGAGCATCCGACCTATAGTCCTGATCTCTGCCTATGCGATTATCGACCCTCTGATCCCTGGAAAAGGCCTTGTAGGGTCGACGGTTCCTGACGGACGAGGATTTGCAGTAGACAGCTACTTCGCGCAGCAGGACACAGTGTTTTACCAAACGGGTTTCTTCACCCTGGTGCATCGGTGGATTGCTTCACTGCTTAAGGTGATTTCACCTCACTGGCATATCGTTTCTGACCTGTACGTCCTTAGAACGAAAACTTTTTGATCGCGACTTATACAATGTCCAGTGACGTTAATGTGGCCACCTGTCAAAAACATTAATAATTACTTTACAAAATGCACAACTGTCAAAACTTCGCCACGACCAAAATAAAATAATTTTTTTTTTGGCTCACCTTACCGTAGGCTGTAGGTTCAGAAGTTGCACTAAGAAGGCGGTGTCAGCTTTCTGACACCAGTGTTAAATGTCCCTTGTACTGTCACCCGTGGAGGGTGAAATGAAATGTCAGAACGGCAGTAGATTTGTTCAGTGAATAACCATCTCTTGCACCGTCGACCGCTGCGAGACGTCAATGAAGAGAGTCAAAGAGGTTCTCGAACGTGCAGACAGGGATGTGGAGGCATGCCGGCTCCACCGCTGCCGCCAGCTGCGCTAGTTTTCTCGGCTGAGGGTTCATAACGCGAACAGCCCGATCGAGATGGTCCCACAGATTCTTGATCAGCTTTAAATCTGGAGAATTCGGTGGCCATGGGAGTACGGTAAACTCACCTTGGTGGTCTTCGAATCACGCACGTTGTAAGCGGGCTGCTTCTGTGTTGGCAGCGCTGTGTAGCTCTTTGCGTTAGGTCTCTGACTGCGCTTTCTTTGTAAGTGACTCTGTGGCTGGTTGGACTCATTGTTGGAAGTCAGTCGCCATTAGTGTTGGGCAGTCGGAAGTTAGTCGCGAGCAGCGATGGAAGTACTGTTGGGCAGGTGGGGTTGAACAGCCAGCAGTGATGGATGTTAAATGTGAGAAGCTAGCACTGATGGGGGGTAGAGGTCTGAAGTGTTAGCGTAGGCTAACGATCTGGAAGTATCCGACTTGGAGACTGAAAATTATTCATGATTGTATATCTTTGTACTGGATGTCAATGACGATTTACATTCGTGTCTGAACTGGATGGCACACTATTAAGGTAAAAAATACATTATTTGGTTTGCATCAAAATCTTTCCTTTGCTAACCACTTGCCTATTAGTAGTTAGTGGCTTTAGTAGTTAGAATCTTTTATTTAGCTGGCAGTATTGACGCTCACTGTATTGCAGCAGTTGTCGTAATGAAGATTTTTGTGAGGTAAGTGCTTAATGAAATGTATATGTTATTGTTAAGATTTCTTTTTGTCACGGCCATTCTTTTGAATTAATTATTTGAAGTCAAGTTGTAATTTTTTGAGCAGTCAGATTGCGTTGCGCTAGTATATTGTGGTCTGTGTTGACAGGATAAGAAAAAGTAAAGAGAAAGTATGCTCAATACGTTCTGTTTTACTCAGCTGTTTGAGAATCAAATAACGTAGAAGTTTCATCTTCTCAGTCATTCAGAAATTTAAGTACAGACGCACACATTTAAAGAAAGAAGTTTCAACGTACAGTGCGAACTGTGTGACACACTGCATTGCATTGCTCTGCTGGTACATGTCATCATGCCGAAGAAGAAAAAGCTGGATTTAGGGGTTTACAGGTCCACAAGAACAGATACGTATTGTGGCATGGCCCTTGTGCCTTCCATAATGACGATATCACCCACAGAATGCCACGAAAATATTCCCCAGACCATACGCTCCTTCCTCTGGCCTGGACTGTTCCGACGATTCGTTAAATTGCGATTCTGACGTGCAAATTCCAGCCTTCGTTACAGATAAACAGCAGTTGGCAGGAGTGCATGAACCAGGCGCCTGCTTCAGAGCCCCACAGGTAGCGATGTTCGCTGAATTGTCGTTGAGGAGACACTGTTGGTAGCCCCTTGGTTCATGTGGGCGGTCACTTGCTCACCAGCTGCACCTCTGTCCTCCCGTACGCTTCTCCGCAGCAGTCGTTCACCCCTGTCATATGTGGCCCGTGGTGCACCACTGTTGCCTCGCTGTCGGTTTTCAAAAGCGCCGTTTTGCCATTCACGGTCTACTTTAACCACGGCGGTGTACGAAGACTTTACAAACTTAGCCGCTTCTGAAGTGCTACTACCGTTGGCCCGAAATCGCTCCGTTCCTGCATTACGACAACGACTCCACTGCTATCCACGTTCATCCAAGATCAGTTATACACTGTCCACTGGTAGTGGTGTCACCTGCCGTCTGTGAGTGGTTATTGCTCCTTGACGTCGAACATAGCCGGTGGTCACATTAATGTGACTCTACCCTGTACAATAAATAGCAGTTTCAGGTAAAACATTTGTCATGTTACCTTCCATTCCGAAAGCGGTTGCACGTAGCGACTGTTATATTGACTTGTAAATTACACAGGGCGAAAAGTATTTAAAATGACAAACTCTGGGAAGTTGTAGGGGACATCAAAACAAATATTTTTCCCCAATGTCATTTTTTCCTACGAGGATTATTTGTTGTTTCGTAGCTTTTATAGTTGCCGGGGACTTAATTAATCAGTTGTGTTAATGGAAACTCCTTGTCATTCTTTATTATTATTTTATGCAGTCAGATTGCGTGCTAATAATAGTCAGGGCCAACCGGTTACGAGGATTCATAACCGGTCCCACAGCTAGTAAATATTGCATTTATTCATTAATATTAGTCTTTTCTTTTTAATTAAGCCTCCATGCACGTGGCGACCGCTGCTTTGGATCGTCCCTTGGAATTCTTTTGATATTTGACTATTACTAGCACGCAATCTGACTGCATAAAATAAAAATAAAGAATGACAAGGAATTTCCATTAACACAGTTGATCAATTAAGTCCCCTGCGACTGTAAAAGCTACGAAACAACAAAGCACAAGTGTGTGGTAGTGTGACTCAACGTACTTGTATCTGGCTCGGTTCTTTCTCAATACGACAAAATATTTTAAACACCATTTACAATGAACTAATTGAAAAACCAGAAATATTATAATTGCACATAGAAACCAGAATTACAAGTCTAATAAATGAACACGAGCCAGATGCTTTGTTGACTGTACCTGTGAGCAAGAGGCATTGTCATTAAAGAAAACTGTAATACCTTTTTACCTCATTGTATATTGACGAAAATATTCCATTACACGAGCATCATAAATCAAAAGCCCATCTCCTTTCTCAAATATATTCTGACAGTTGTATCTTCTTCCATCTATACATTACACCAACCAAACGGTACAACATTTCAGTCAACAAAATAGATGGTTCAAATGGCTCTGAGCACTATGCGACTTAACTTCTGAGGTCATCAGTCGCCTAGAACTCAGAATTAATTAAACCTAACTAACCTAAGGACATCACACACATCCACGCCCGAGGCAGGATTCGAACCTACGACCGTAGCGGTCGCTCGGCTCCAGACTGTAGCGCCTAGAACCGCACTTCAGTCAACACTCAGATCGTCTACTCTCTCCCCCAACAGAACGACTGCTCTCGGCATCCTCTGAACTACTACTGCCCCAGTGGAGGCGGCGGAATAATAATCTTTGGCGCAATCTCTGGCGCTGTGACTCAGTGTAGCCACCTTTCAGTGTCTTATAAATTTATAAAAAATTTAAAAAGTTTTACCAATCTGACGTAATTTAGATGTTTTAATAATAATAACGGACTCACAAGGAGTGAACGTGGAAATTTTATTTCGTGCCGGCAAACATGAAATAAGTCAAACTACAATGTAAAGTATTTTACTAATGTTTCATTTTATGTAATTCTCATGCAAATTTGAAGTACTTTACTTACCTTGAATTTTGCATACGTAGATCATGTGGATGGCCCCATACAACCAACCGATGTGTTCTCCATACAGCTTGCCTCTGGAAACAGTAGTATTCAATGAACTGTGGGTGAAGGCCGATCAACAGGGACTTACATACTTTGAGCGAAAATAATAGTGCTATGTAATATACAAACCATATTAGTAACTTTTTATGACATCATCTGACTATGTACTTCTTGTATTCTTAGCATTGAGAATGGCCAGCTTCTAGCCGAAATCTAGATCTGCATAATAAAATTTAAAAAGAACGACTGATTGCTGCGCTCTATAATTTACAAGTAAAACATTTGTATTTTGTATTATCCGTGTTCTTCGGATATTCCACGCAGTGTCGGGTCCGCAGTCGTGTAAATAATCGGGAGTTTCCTGTTCTGGCAATTGATTTACGATTTTTTTTACCTTTGATGAGGTACACGGTGTAGCGCCTTTCTCCAACTGAGAGCTCTCCGCAGTGGAGATACAGAGTCTTGTGGAGATATCGCTGTCAAGGTATTCGGAGAGCACTCCTCATCATGACGGAGGCCAGTCACCCCACCACGTCTCCCAAATTAGCAGCCAGCGGTTGTGGCAGAGGAGCCAACGCAGACGCGAGAGCCGGCCAGGCACCGGCTCAAGTGGCGCAGCGCTGTTGCAACACGTGCCCGAGAGGACCGTAAATTCGTCAGCGGAATAATATCACCGTAACAGCAGCTACAGTGGCGCTGGTCAAATAACAGCGGCGGTCTGAATTTTTCAAAAGCCGCTGCCGGACAAAAAAAGGCGGCGGCACGACGCTTCCCAGCGCTTTTACACCCCTCCACCCGACTCTCACCCCCTCCCCTCCTCTGTTTATACGTAATTCAGAGCACGCACGAGGTGTGTGAGGGAAAGCGCGCGGGGAGACAAAGAGAAGGAGAAAACAGTATCCGGAATAAGGAGTTGGGTGGAAGGAGTGAAGAAGAGCGAGTGAGGTAGATCGTGGGACGAGCGGAGCTGGTAAGAGAAGTAGTCGCATAAGGAGGGGGAAAAAACGACTGGGCGGGCACTTCAATTATTTAACGGTTAGCAGGCGGAGGAAGCGCCACTGTTACCGGTGCCGGGGCTGCTTACAGATTGCGTTCGGAATTCCGTAAATTTAATTAAAGCGGCTGCTGGCGAGGGGTGCTTCGAGCAGAAGTGGTGCAGAAGGGTGGAGTGAGGCGGCGGCTGGTTAGGTGACCTGGCACCGTAGATCGCGTCGTGCCTAATGAATGCCGCTGGACCACCCCGCATGTACGAAGCGCCGATCTCGCCTCCCGCGTCGCCAGCGACACCACCGCCGATTTGCGCCCGCTTAAGGGGAACCCTCTCCCAAGCTGGCACACCAGAAATAAACTCGTAGTAGGAATGCCAAGTAAGCGGTGTGCTCCAGAGCAGGTGAACTGTCGCGTGAGGAAGTAATGCTTTCCTCGGTCCGTTAGTGCAGCACACCCTAGGCCACACACCGTGTCTTACAGAAGATACCGACTCGTGGCGATAACATATTACACCTTCTGGTGACAAACAGACCCGAACTACTTGAAATAGTTCATAAAGCGGTTACAGCATCGATGATTTCAGTCCCAAATAGAAATATTAAAAAAGGTAGGAAAATTTTTCTGTTTAGCAAAAGTGACAAAAAGCAGATTTCAGAGTACTTGACAGCTCAACACAAAAGTTCTGTCTCAAGTACAGATAGTGCTGAGGATCAGTGGACAAAGTTCAAAACCATCGTACAATATGCATTGGATGAGTATGCGCCAAACAAGATCGTAAGAAATGGAAAAGAGCCACCGTGGCACAACAACCCAATTAGAAAACTGCTACGGAAGCAACTTCACAGCAAACATAAACATAGCCAAAGCCTTGCAGACAAACAAAAATTACACGAAGCGAAATGTAGTGTGAGGAGCGCTATGCAAGAGGCGTTCAATGAATTCAAAAGTAAAGTTCTATGTACTGACTTGGCAGAAAATTCTAAGAAATTTTGGTCTTATGTCAAAGCAGTAGGTGGATCAAAACAAAATGTCCAGACACTCTGCGAACAAAATGGTACTGAAACAGAGGATGACGGACTAAAGGCCGAAATACTAAATGTCTTTTTCCAAATCTATTTCACAGAGGAAGACTGCACTGTAGTTCCTTCTCTAGATTGTCGCACAGATGACAAAATGGTAGATATCGAAGTAGGTGGCAGAGGGATAGAAAAACAATTAAAATCGTTCAAAAGACGAAAGGCTGCTGGGCCAGATGGGATACCAGTTCGATTTTACACAGAGTACGCGAAGGAACCTGCCCCCCTTCCTGCAGCATTGTACCGTAGGTCTCTAGAAGAGCGTAGCGTTTCAAAGGATTGGAAAAGGGCACAGGTCATCCCCGTTTTGAAGAACGGACGTCGAACAGATTTGCAGAACTATAGACCTATATCTCTAACGTCGATCAGTTGTAGAATTTTGGAGCATTATTATGTTCGAGTATAATGACTTTCCTGGAGACTAGAAATCTACTCTGTAGGAATCAGCATGGGTTTCGAAAAAGACGATCGTGTGAAACCCAGCTAGCGCTATTCGTCCACGAGACTCAGAGGGCCATAGTCACGGGTTCCCAGGTAGATGCCGTGTTTCTTGACTTTCTCAAGGCGTTTGATACAGTTCCCCAAAGTCGTTTAATGGACAAAGTAAGAGCATATGGATTATCACACCAATTGTGCGATTGGATTGAAGAGTTCCTAGATAGCACAACACAGCATGTCATTCTCATCGGAGAGAAGTCTTCCGAAGTAGAGTGATTTCTGGTGTGCTGCATGGGAGTGTCGTAGGACTGTTGCTATTCACATTATACATATAAATGACCTTGTGGATAACGTCGGAAGTTCACTGATGCTTTTTGCGGATGATGCTGTAGTATATCGAGAGGTTGTAACAATGGAAAATTGTACTGAAATGCAGGAGGATCTGCAACGAATTGACGCATTGTGCAGGGAATGGCAATTGAATCTCAATGTAGACAAGTGTAATGTGCTCCGAATACATAGAAATAAAGATCCCTTATCATTTGGCTACACTATAGCAGGTCAGCAACTGGAAGCAGTTAATTCCATAAATTATCTGGGAGTAGGCATTAGGAGTGATTTAAAATGGAATGATCATATTAAGTTGATCGTCGGTAAAGCATATGCCAGACTGAGATTCATTGGAAAAATCCTAAGGAAACGCAGTCCGAAAACAAAGGAAGTAGGTTACAGTACGCTTGTTCGCTCATTGCTTGAATACTGGTCAGCAGTGTGGGATCCGTACCAGAGAGCGTTGATAGAAGAGAGAGAGAAGATCCAACGGAGAGCAGCGCGCTTCCTTACGGGATCATTTACTAATCGCGAAAGCGTTACGGAGATGATAGATAAACACCAGTGGAAAACTCTGCAAGAGAGACGCTCAGTAGCTCGGTATGGGCATTTGTTGAAGTTTCGAGAACATACCTTCACCGAGGAGTCAAGCAGTATATTGCTCCCTCCTACGTATATCTCGCGAAGAGACCATAAGGATAAAATCAGAGAAATTAGAGCCCACACAGAGGCATACCGACAATCTTTCTTTCCACGAACAATAAGAGACTTGAATAGAAGGGAGAACCGATCGAGGTACTCAAAGTACCCTCCGCCACACACCGACAGGTGGGTTGCGGAGTGTGGATGTAGATGTAGATGTAAAACTACTGACAGGCCGTGGCAACAGCCCGACATGAATGACGTCACTGGATTGTCAGCGAATTTATACATCCAATTAAATACTGCACATGGCTTGCCTAACCATTCAGAATAATGAATCGGGGTAAATCGCAAAAAGAAAAAGAATATTCTACATTCTTACGTCTTTGTACTGTTAAGAACCAGTACTGGAAGTTACGTTGCAACGTAACAATCATATTAGCGGGTGGTACAGTTGATGTTAAAACTACCTGGTAGGAGCATTACTGTCGCTTATCATGTCCTACAGCTCCTGCAAGCTATAGTAATGGTTTAACAAATTCGTGTGATCCACGAAATTACAAGCCCTTGCGAGTTATTGCTGGGTATTAATAATTTCTAGCGGGAGGGTTTAACCAACTGGTAAAAAATTGAACGCAACGGATAACGCAGTATTTTAGAACCACTACAGAAGGCACCCATGCAGTGATTAATAGGGAGCATAGAGCCTTTATTTACTTTCATGACCCATCATTCAACTGTGGTACAGACTTTCACCTATTCGTTATGATGAAGGGGGGAAATAATCAGTCGAGGGCATAGGTTAATTGATATTTTTTCAATACCGATGGCATTTCAATTAGTAGCCGTATGTCTGTTGGAATATACATCATCGTCTCTCTAGTTAATTTGATTTATTTACGCCACGTAATTATGGAAAGGGAGAGGGGACCGCAGACCTGGCTTCAATGTAATGTTATGCAGGCACACAGTTGTACCTAAACCCACGCTTATTACAATCAATTACTGTAGGTCACGCAGAAAAAAGTTCAGCAAAGACACTACAAGCGAACTCAGTCAGGGGGAAGAGTATTTGCCTAAATATTTCAAACGTACACTGAAGTAAGGGTAGCAAGTGGTGCACTTCACTATGACTGTCAATTTTGGTTTAATCTTGCTTTTAGAAACAACACCACGTTACTGAGCTGGGGGGGGGGGGGGGAGAACATTTACTATAATGAGGCGTGAAAATTTTGCAAGTCTTTATTCCGTCAATGGGCATTAAAATCTGAACTTTGCTAGATACAAGAGATTAAACCGTGTATTCTACGTAACGCACTTCATTGTGGGCGAGTCAAATAGCTATGGGGACCACAAGAATCATTAACTATCAGATCAATACTACTCCACACACTTGGCCAAGTAGCGGTAGCCAACAGAAATGCAAAAAAATGCGGATACACAAGATTATTCCTTCCCTGTCTTACACTCATCCACTACCGTATGGTTATTCACTCGTCTACTATACATTTTCAGACCGAAACTGCACTTTACCAATGTGTCGGCTGCTCCAGCCGACCACGTGGTGGGAAAGCAAGTACACAAAGAAAACATATGAAAAATAAATAAAATTCCTCCAAAATATTACTGTAAAAGAAAGACCAAATTAAAATACCGCTGGCCGGAGTGGCCGTGCGGTTCTAGGCGCTACAGTCTGGAACCGAGAGACCACTACGGTCGCAGGTTCGAATCCTGCCTCGGGCATGGATGTGTGTGATGTCCTTAGGTTGGTTAGGTTTAAGTAGTTCTAAGTTGTAGGCGACTGATGACCTCAGAAGTTAAGTCGCATAGTGCTCAGAGCCATTTGAACCATTAAAATACCTTAAACGAGTGAACTTCCGTTAAGCACAGAGCAATAATACGACCATGCGCTTAAGGCCCATGGTGCATGGCGTGACAGAGGTACAAACGCAAAGTTCTTACTGAAATTTGAATAAATTATGAAAATAAACTCCCTTATGGGGGTTTGGTGGTTATCTCACACCTGATTTCAACATCTGGACTTTATTAACGAGCAGTTTTGAGATATTCTGATACCTTTGTTAACATTATCAAAATCGAGAGCTGCGTCTCCACGTCTGTCCAGCGCCGCTACCCGGGAACAAGTGGACCTGCGGTCACCTCTCCTAACCGTTGTTTATTCAAAGGGTGGTGGAGGGGATGGTTCGCCAACCTGACAGAGCCAATACTCGTGCCTTCGCAACCGCTCTGACCCGACTTGCACAATATCTTTGCCAAAGTTGTTCATGTTTATGGGGTTGGTACTATCCTACCACAAAACCACTCTACTGATGCAATCTACGACCTCTGACCAAAACTTTCTGCTACTTCACATAATATTTCATTCATACAGCCCAGGTTGAACAAGGGAAGGGATACAGGGAAACGTGGCACACACGAAATAAAAATCAATGAATAAGTAAGTAAACACCGCTTGATCCATTCTCTCCTGCTTGTTACCCACAGATTTATTTCTGCAGAGTAAAAACGTTTTCGCCATAATTCTCCTGTAAGGAATTTATTGAGCAAAAATATAGAATAAATATGGACTGGGACAACAAGTTCCGTTTCAACGTGTTATCGATTTTCATAAACGTATAATCTCTAACTTTGACATTATGCATAATATCACATTTTGGAGATGAAAATGTATAGAAGTTGATATAATTTTTCTATTTTAGTTCAATGGTTGTTTTAGCATTATAGGGTAATTCGTCATTGAAGAAAATTTTATTCCATAGAAGCATGTAAGAGGTGCGTTCAATATGTAATGCAACACATTTCTATATGTAAAAGGTGAAGGGGAGAGAAAGGAAAGGAAAGGGAAGGACTACAAGCGGAATCAGCGGCGACCAGTGAAAATGTGTACGGGACAACGATGTCCTGCTTAATAGGCAGGTTTGTTAATCACTGTGCCATCCGGGACGTGGTGTTATCGCAGTTACGCGGACGATCTCGGCACACCTCACGGCCGATCCACACTGTCACCGAGCGCCACCTGCACTATGTCGTCAAAAGTATCCGGACACCCCCAAAAACATACGTCTTTCATATTAGGAGCATTGTGCTGCCACCTACTGCCAGGTACCCCATATCAGCGACCTCAGCTGTCACCATACATCGTGAGAGAGCAGAATGGGGCGCTCTGCGGAACTCTCAGAAACTTCAAACGTGGTCAGGTGATCGGGTGTCACTTGCGTCATACTTCTGTATGCGGGATTTCCACACTCCTAAACATCCCTAGGTCCACTGTTTCCTGTGAGGTAGTGAAGTGGTAAATTGAAGGAACACGTATAGTATTTAAGCGTACGTTCCGATCTCATCTGTTGACTGACAGAGACTGCCGACGGTTGAAGAGGATCATAATGTGTAATAGGCAGACATCTATCCAGACCATCACGCAGGAATTCCAAACTGCATCAGGGTCCACTGCAAGTACTATGACAGTTAGGCGGCAGGTGAGAAAACTTGGATTTCATGGTTGAGCGGCTGCTCATAAGCCACACATAACGCCGGTAAATGCCTAACGACGCCTCGCTTGGTGTAAGAAGCGTAAACGCTGGTCGACTGAACAGTGGAAGAACGTTGTGTGGAGTGACGAATCACGGTACACAATGTGGCGATCCGATGGCAGGGAGACCGTCATCTGCCAGCGTATGTGTATGTGAAATCTTACGGGACTTAAGCTTACACACTACTTAACCTAAATTATCCTAAGGACAAACACACACAGCCGCACAGTCCATGACTGCAGCGCCTTAGACCGCTCGGCTAATTCCACGCGGCATGCCAGCGTATGTTGTGCCAACAGTAAAGTTCGGAGGCGGTGGTGTTATGATGTGGTCGTGTTTTTCATGGAGGGGGCTTGCACCCCCTATTGACTTGCTTGGCACTATCACAGCACAGGCCTACGTTGATGTTTTACGCACCTTCTTGCTTCCCACTGTTGAAGAGCAATTCGGGTATGGCGATTCCATCTTTCAACATGATCGAGCACCTGTTCGTAATGCACGACCAGTGGCGGAGAGGTTAAACGGCAATAACACTCTATAATGGACTGGCCTGCACAGAGACCTGACCTGAATCCTATAGAACACCTTTGAGATATTTTGGAACGCCGACTTCGTGCCAGGTCTCACCGACCGACGTCGATGGCTCTCCTCAGTGCAGCACTCCGTGAAGAATGGGCTACCATTCCCCAAGAAACTTTCCAGCACCTTATTGAACGTATGCCTGCAAGAGTGGAAGCTGTCATCAAGGCTAAAGATGGGCCAACACTATACTGAATTCCAGCATTACCGATGGAGGGCTCCAGGAACTTGTAAGTCATTTTCAGCCAGGTGTCCGGATGCTTTTGATCACATAGTGTATCTGCAGTCCCAGTCCATTTCCTCCATGCTAGCTAGCTGCTCTGAGATTCCCGCAGGATGTCGGACATTCTTGTGTATCCGCACTGAAGGAGGTGGATCCATTGCCCATCGAGAAGAATCAATTCTAGGAATGAGTGGTGCCTTTCGGACATGTCAGAAAGAACAGACATCAGGCATTCATATAACACATTTTTTTCTGGGCTAACTTTGGTTGAGAAATACGGAATTTGTTTGGACCATCGCGGAATATTCCCACGTCAGATCCTGTAGTTTCATGAAGTTCCGATAGATGGCGCCAATATACATAGCCTTCAAAGTGGCGTCTGTAGGGCAGGTGCGTTTCAAGTAGACAGTTGCCACTGAGTTTCGTTTGACGGAAAACCGTAACGTCACAGATATTCATAGGCGCTTGCAGAATATCTACGGAAATATGGCACCGAACTAAAGCAGGATGAGCCGTTGCGCGAAACGTTTGTCATCATCGCAACGAGGACGCGCAAATATGGCCGATTTTCCGCGTGTATGCCGGCCACACGCAGCTGTGACCGCTGCAGTGTTGGAATCTGCGGACACTTTCACTCGAGGTGATCAACGGACCACAGTCAAACACCTTCACGACAACACGAACCCACTCAAGTCTGCTCACCCAAGTGGACCTCAGAAAACCTTACTGGATTGTTCTTCCTCATCTACTCTACATATCGGGCCTCGCACCTTCCAGCTTCCACCCGTTTGGCACAATGAAGGATGCACTCCGTGGGAAGCAGTACGTCGGATGATGGGAAGGTTACGATGCAGAAAGACATTGGCTTCAACGTCGGCCACTAGAGTGGCACCATGCAGCTATACAGCCCCCCCCCCCCCCCCCCCGCTCCCCTCGCCCAAAGAAGGTGGCGTAAGGCCGTCGCTTTTAATGGAGATTATGTTGCTAACTGGGCTTTTGTAGCCAAAAGATTGCGGAATAATATGATATATTGGAATCAAAAGATTCATATTACCTTTCGTCTCTTACGCAGGATTATTGTCAACAATATGGCAGAGCCTGAAATCGTAACTAACAATTACTAGCATAACGTGGATCGTATGAAAACCACTAGAGTTGTTACTTTAGGTGCATTTGTATACCAAAACCTCTTTAATTCTGCAAGTACATCCTCAAGTGAAGTGAAGTTCAAGAAGGCACAGATTAGGCTAAAAGCTACTGAAACATGCACATAACATATAACACGTAGCCACCACACTTATCATTTACCAACAGTCTTCGTAAATAATACTCAAAAAGTGGCATAAATGTGCTAATGTCATGATTTATAGTGCTTAATCGCCCAACAAAATGTTGAAAGGGACACGGTGGGATACAACAAGTACAATGTTTCACTTCGATTACTGTGCTTGGTATAAGAACACTAAGCAGTCCCTGTCGGTTACAGAACAGCGTAACGCACAATATTGGGCTGCCCAAATTCGGCCACTCACCGAAAGACGTAAACACACAGCATGAAACCTGTCGACTGCGACATAACGACTGTAAGATACCACAATTGTTTCACACAGTGGTAATGACTATAAGTACAAGTGTATAACCTAATTATTATTACTATTATGTGCGATTGGACCCATACGGATCACGCAAAGCTTTTCCGATTCAATTTTTTAATTCTCCAAACTTCTCTCATTCTTTCCCCATGAATTCTCTTTCTTTCCTCTGTCCATTTTGTCCCCTGTCTCTTGCAAACTTCATTCTCGGGTTGTACTTTCCAACTATTGATTTTTTGCCTGTATACATTTCTGTTTATAGCTTCTGAAGAATTTATTTGTGCATTTGCTAGATCTGTTTTGGTTTCTTGTATCCAGGGTATGGTTTTCAATTTTTCAATGTATATTAAAATTTTATGGGAGAGTCTGGGTGTTGGGAGTCTGTGGATATGACCGTAAAATTTTAGTCTTCTTTTCCGGATGTCTGCGGCCAGGTTAGATAATTTTTCTGTAGTTTTCCGAGACTGTAACCTGTATCCATCTTCCGTTCTTTTTGGGCCAAGAATCTTTCTGATAATTTTGCGTTCCTCTTTCAGGATGCCTTCCAGGTCGCCTTTTCTATGGAGTGTGAGTGTTTCGCTGGCATATAGTGCTTCGGGCTAGATTACTGTATTGTAGTGTCGTATTTTTGAGTGAATGGAGAGACACTTTTTATTGTAGATGTTGTGGGTTTTCCAGTATGCTCTTTTCAGTTTTTGCAGTCGAACTTTTTGTGCAGTTTTCTCTCCCCCTGTGGGTTCTAGGACCTCGCCTAAGTATTTAAAGAATGGAACTCTCTCAATTTGTCCATATTTTGTAGTCAGTTTTTGAGTTTCAAATTTTGAGCAGATGAATTTGGTTTTTTGGAAGGAAATTTGTAGCCCAACTTTTTCGGCGCATTCTTTGAGAATATCTATCTGTTTAATTGCTGTGGTCTCGTTTTCTGCTAGAATGGCCACGTCATCTGCAAATGCCAAGCATGAAATTTTAATACCATCTTTAGATCTTCCTAGTTGTATAGGCTTCCAGTAATTTTGATTCTTCAGTTCTTTTTCCCATTCTCGGATGACTTTGTCTAAGACAAGGTTGAAGAGGAGTGGAGACAAGCCGTCACCTTGTCTGACGCCGGTTTTGATCAGGAAGGGCTCTGATATTTCACCCAGGAATTTTATCTTAGAAGTTGTGTTTGTGAGCGTTTCTTTGATAAGGTTTAGGGTTTTCGGATCGAGTCCTAGCTCCTCAAGGATAATAAGGAGAGATTGCCTATCGATTGAATCATAAGCCTTTGCGAAATCAACAAAGGAACAAATGATCGGACTGTTTCTGACTGCTTTGTATTTTAGTGATGTCTTCAAATTGAAAATTTGTTCTGCACAGGATCGGTGAGGGCGAAAGCCAGCTTGGTATTCACCAATACTGTGTTCGAGTTGTTCTTGTGTTCGTTGAAGAAGACAAGCTGAGAGGATTTTATAAGTGACTTGGAGAAAGGAGATTCCTCGATAGTTGTTTATATCTGCCATGTCTCCCTTTTTATGCAGTGGATGAATTAGGGCGCATTTCCAATCTTCTGGTAGTTTTTCTGTCTGCCAAATGTCTGTGAATATTTGAGTGAGTTCTTTGAGGGAATTTGGTCCAAGATTTTTAAGTAGTTCTGCAGTGATATTATCTTCTCCGGATGCCTTGTTGTTTTTCAGTCTATGAATATGTCTTCGGATCTCCTCTAGTGTAGGTGGTGGGGATTCTGGATTTGTGTAGATAGCAGTTTCTTGAGGGAATCTTGAAGAAGGTTCAGGGCAATTGAGGAGTCCGGAAAAGTATCTTGCCAGCTCCTCACAATTTTCCCGATTTGTGAGCGCTAGTTTTCCATCTGGTTTTCTGAAACATAGATTTCGTGAGCCGTATCCATTGATTCTCCCAGCAAAGGTCTTATAGAAGTCTCGTACATTATAGTTACGGAGATTTTCTTCAATAGACTCACACTGTTCCTTGACTTGTCTGATTGTTTTTGCCACTTGTCTTCTGTTGTTGTGGAAGTGATCTAGATTTTCTGGGGATTTTTTACTGTTATACTTCAGAAAGGCTTTCTTTCTTTCTTCCAGCGCTTTTTCACATCCAGAGTCCCACCAGGGGTGTTTTGTGTTCTTTTTCAATGGGATCAGTTCTTTTGCCTTCTTTGTAATTTTTGTTCGAAATTTTTCCCAAGAGTCAGCTGGTTCCTTTTCCCACTCCTCCTTCAGATTGGTTTCTTTGATTGTTCGTGTGTCAAATTTCATCATATGTGTTTTCTTCGGATAGAATTTTTTTGGGGTGAATTTCACTTTAATGCGTGTTAAGTAGTGGTCTGACTTGGACATCATGGATCTCTTTCTGTACGAAATAGGAGATGGCAATGTGGTCAATCTGATATTCGCCGGTCTCTTGTATGGGGGACCTCCAGGTCTTTTGTTTTCTAGGTTTTTTTCTCAAAGATGTAGACATTATTTTTAGATTATTTTGTTGGCATAGTTCAATAAATCTCAGTCCGTTTCTGTTGGTGAATCTGTGTGCTGGATATTTTCCTACAGTTTTTTTGGTGTTCTTTCTCTCTGCCAATTTGTGCATTGAAATCTCCCATTAAGATTTTGATATCATCCCGGGGAATTTTGGCCATGACATCTTCAAGTTTAGTCCAGAATTTTTCAGTTTGTAGTTGGCGTTTTTTGTTGTCTATGTTTGTGGGTGCATGAACATTTATCAACGTGTATTTCTTGTTGGCGCACTGGATACGCATGGTCATGAGGCGATTATTTATGGAAGAGACCTCTCTAATTGAGCCCAATATATTTCTGTGCACCGCAAATGCCATGCCCAGGAGTGGCGTACCATTGGCAATTCGTTTGTCAGTCTTGCTCTTGAAGATGCGATGGTTTCCATAGTCTATTGTATTTTCATCCGTGAATCTAGTTTCTTGTAACGCTAAGATCTTAATTTTTTGTTGGCCTAGCTCTGTTACTAAGTTGTGTAATTTTCCAGGTTGAATTAGGGTCTGAATGTTAAAGGTACCAATGTACATGGGAACCTTGGGACGAAGTTTGCTTGAGAACTCTGATCGTGATGGCCCGGGTTCCCCAGAATCCGAAAACCCAGTTGTCGTCTGTCGACGAGTGGATTGGTTACCACCTGGGGTAATTCTGTCATTACTCTCACGAATCATGATAGCTTGTAAGTTTTGGTCCAGTGTTTCCACTGGGTGTTTAGAACCAGGGATTGTCAGTTCCTGGAGCATATAATACAGCCGCACCTACTAGATGGACAGACCCTGACGTCGCTGCCGCTCGACTAGAGTACAGACGCATTGAGCATTTGGAATGTGAGATTTTTTTTCAAGGTTTTCTCCTATAGATCCGCCGTGTTCTGCGTTAACAGGGTCACCTCGTGTAGGATGTGGCTCTTCACCACGCACGGACGGTCTTGGACGTATAACCTAATATATACAAACATCAAAAAAAGGTTTGCATCACCCCTGTTCCCAGAACTCCTGAAGACAGACGTTGACTGACGATATTGTATCACAGACACAGTCCCTTTGACTGTTCAGAAATGTCACTAAACCCGCCCAAAGATGTAAACAATCACCCATGAGCAGCGCCTATTAGACGGAGGGGGTCCGACAGCCGATCAGTTCCAGTCATTCCACCAGGAAGGAGGTACACGGCTCGTACTGTGTATACTTTAACCATGCCTAGACGGTCAATACTGCGGTTCGATCGCGTCCGCATTTTTACTTGGTGGCAACATGGGCTCTCACCAAGGGAAGCATCCAGGAGTCTCGGAGTAAACCAGAGCGATGGTGTTCGGACATGGGGGAGATACAGAGAGACAGGAACTGACGACGACATGCCTCACTCAGGCCGGCCAAAGGCTGCTACTGCTGTGGATGAACGCTGCCTAATGATTATGGCTTGGAGGAACCCTGGCAGCAACGCAACCATGTTGAATAATGCTTTTCGTGCAGCCACAGGACGTCGTGTTGCGACTCAACCTGTGCGTAATAGGCTGCACGATGCGCAACTTCATTCCCGACGTCCATGGCGAGGTCCATCTTTGCTACCACGACACCATGCAGCGCAGTACAGATACGCTCAACAGCATGCCGAATGTACCGCCCAGAATTGGCATCACGTTTGTAACCTCCCCGTGAAAATATGAAAATGAAAAGAATTGAATAGAATTGCAAATAGTGCCAAATGTTAGCTTCCCACAGTAATAAAAGTCAATGATAATATAAATGTGCAAAAATGTTAAGTCCCCACAAAATTAACGTTAAGATCAACCTGATAAATTTTATAAGGGCAGCTGCGCTGACCTTAGGCCCTGTGCAATAATTAATCTGATAAATTGATTCTGGGAGGAAAAGCATAGGAAATATTGTTTCAATTGGAATGATTCTTTTCTTAAAACGATTGCTTTGAAAACAAAATTATTATTGGGGCAATTCTTGAACAAATTAATTACAGTTAACATACATTACATTATCAGATGTGCGCAATGCTGCTTCATTACATTATTTAACAATATACCTCGTCCCGAACCGTGACCAGAGACCCATGTCGACGCCCGCCGACTTCTCTCACACTACTTCCGACTGAGTACAAGTCGCAACTGCATTCTCGCGCGGTCAAGCGCAGACTAGCAACGATAAACTACTCTCTGGTCAGAGATTCTGTCATGCCTCGCCATCGCTGGTACATATGAGACGTACGCGTTTCACGTTCTCTTCACCGATGAGTGTCGCATATGCCTTCAACCAGACAATCGTCGGAGACGTGTCTGGAGGCAACTCGGTTAGGTTGAACGCCTTAGACACACTGTCCAGAGACTACAGCGCTGTGGAGGTTCCCTGCTGTTTTGGGGTGGCATTATGTGGGGCCGACGTACGCCGCTGGTGGTCATGGTAGGCGCCGCAACGGCTGCACGATACGTGAATGCCATCCTCCGACCGATAGTGCAACCATATCGGCAGCATATTGGCGAGGCATTCGTCTTCAAGGACGACAATTCGGATCCTCTTCGTGCACATGTTGTGAATGACTTCCTTCAGAATAACGACATCGCTCGACCAGAGTGGAGAGCGTGTTCTCCAGACACGAACCCTATCGAACATACCTGGGATTGATTGAAAAGAGCTGTTTATGGACGACGTGACCCACCAACCACTCTGAGGAATCTACGCCGAATCGCCGTTGAGGAGTGGGACATTCTGGACCAACAGTGCCTTGATAAACTTGTGGATAGTATGCCACCACGAATTCAGGTATGAATAAATGCAAGACGACGTGCTACTGGGTATTAGAGGTACCGGTGTGTACAGCAATCTGGACCACCACCTGTGTAGGTCTCGCTGTATGGTGGTACAACATGCAATGTGTCTATTTCATGAGCAATAAAAAGAGTGTAAACGATGTTTATGTCGATCTGTATTCCAGTTTTCTGGACAGGTTCCGGAACTCTAGGAACCGAGGTGAGGCAAAACTTTTTTGATGTGTGTATATATGCAAGTATATATTCTTAAATTAAAAGTAAAATTTCTTAATACAAGTTGGTCCGAAAGTCACGTAACGTCTTCATAATATCCAAACGGAGTAACAAACAGTAAAACAAAGCCCCTACACCTGAGAAAAGGGACAGGGGAAAACATTATACGCAATGTCACCAACATGTAGGCCGTCTTGAACGCCGCCATCTTGTATTCAACTCGAAAATTGCCAATGGGAAGATGGTCATGTGACATATCGGAGAAATAGAGAATTTCATGAGAAAAACGATGACGTCGTTATTTTGAAAATAGCTCTATTCATTCTCGAGATAACCAATTATGTGTGGTAGCAGTGATACCCTAGGCAACGTGAGTGTTCCGTGCAGAAAAGGCATGAAGCCGACGTTAAACATTCCCGAGAGAACACCAACAGTCACAGCAACGGTTCGATATGCTGCCAATGATGTTGATGAACTTTGACCAACACATGTTGCTGAATTTGACCACTCGCATCAACAGTGAGCTGCTTAAGATAAAACAGACCCGTACTTCCACTGCATAAACCTATGCTTTGACGTGACCCCACAGGTAAAAGTCCAAAGGAGTTAAATCTGGTGGACGTGGCGGCCACTCCACTGCAGCCCTATGACCAGTCCACTTTTATGATATACATATAGGTGTTCATTCTTTCCGCGCGCTATACGAGATTGGAATAATAGAGAATTGTGAAGGTGCTTCGATGAACCCTCTGCAAGGCACTGAAATGTGATTTTCGGAGTATCGATGTAGATGTAAGGGAACTGCACGTACCAGGTACGCCTGCACACTCCGTCCATAATGCGGCTGGGCTCCAACGTACTGGGATAATTCCGGAAATGTCCTGTTCTCCGTTAACAGCGAAGAAAATACTTCTTCATTCAGCAACCTCAAATAACCGTTGGCTGTTACTGAATCACCATTCGGATACTCCACACACCAAACCAGACCATCACTTTTTGCGAGCCGACCAGGTTAGATGCATCAATCCAGTGCGGATTTGTGTCCCACCAATATCCACAATTCGGCTTCTTCACATCACTACTGATAATGAAATTGTCTTCATCACTGAATGTAGATGATAGGGAAAACGAAGCTTTGTCTGCAGTTGCTACGTCACCCATTCTCCGAATTGTAACCAACGGTGTGGCTCACCCTCATTCACGTGTTCCAGAAGTTGCATTTTGTACGGGTGCCATTTGTGCTGTGGTAAATTTCGTAGAATTGAGATACGGCTAACCCCACATTCTTGTGACAGGCGAAGAATGGTCCGTTGCGGACTCTTGCTAAGTGATGCCAGCACACTCATTGTTGTTGCTACATCGGAGGCGGATTCTGGTCTTCCAACTTTCGGTTTATCTGCTACAGAACCTGTTGCCCGGAATCTGGCCAAACGTTTTGCGGTTAAGCGCAGACTAGCAACGATAAACAACTCTCTGGTCAGAGATTCTGTCATGCCTCGCCATCGCTGGTACATATGAGATGTACGCGTTTAATAACCCTCCACTGGGGGGGGGCAAAAATTTGGCAACGATGGTGAGTCATTTGGACTTGGCATGAGCAACAAATTTTTTCTTAACTAATTAACTTTTACAATCACAGAATATTCAGATGTAGAACATGAATTAAATGTGGTGCACATGCACCGAGTACAAAACATATTAGGCAATAACAAAATGTGAGTACAAAACGTATTAACAAAAGACATAAGTGGACATGCACTGTAGTTCAGAACATATCAGCAAATCAAAATGCACATACAATGAGTAGAAATCATGTTTGAAAAATGACAAAAGTGCACACGCACTGAAAAACTCTTTAGCATTTTCACAACAAATAAAAGTAATGGCAAAAAAATTATATTGACAAGAGACATAAGTGCACATGTACTGTAGTTCAGAATATATCAGCAAATCACAAAATGTATATACAATAAGTAGAAATCATGTTAGAAAATGACAAAAGTGCACACACACTGTAGTTCAGAATATATCAGCAAATCGAAAAAAAATGTATAGGCCATGAATACAAATGATGTTAGCAAAAAAAATGGTTTTCACTATGTTACAAGAATTAGGATAGGAAAGGGGAGGGTTGCATCATGGTTGTAGCACTTTAGGTTGCACGCAGCTGCACTGAAAGTCTATATCTTTCCACAGAAGTACAACACCAAGTGAGACAATCTGAAGTTCTTTTCCCAGAAGTGTTTATCAGCGTAGCCAAGACACTGAAATGTCGTAGTAATGTTCCATGTTATCATTTTCGCAGTACATCAGGTACACCAAACAGTGGGACCATAATAACGTCTCCATCGCTCACGGTGGTGGACAGCATGTCATGTCAACACCACGCTCTTACAAGGCACACCAACGTAGAATTAGTGCAAAAACCAAATATAGTGCTCCATGATCAAGAGGATATACAGGACAAATGGATATTGCAGTAATTCAGGGTAGTTATGTCAGAAGGTGAAGGACATTAAGTCACATACTAGTCTTCATTGGGAATTACATTAGTAGTTTGCGGCATTCATAGCCCAGTTATTGAACATTTCTGTACCATGTAAGTGGTATTACAGAAAAATGTTCATTAATTGTTTTACAGAGAACATTGGCACTCATTCTCTAATTACAAATCATCAGAAGTCATTACTTAAAACAGGAGGTAGTCAATAACCTAGTATTATAGAATAATGTTGATAATTAATCATTGGTCATCCCAATACAGTAATCAGTAGCATTCATTTCCCAGTTACAAAGCATTATTAATTAATCATTGGTCATCTCAATACAGTAATCAGTAGCATTCATTTCCCAGTTACAAAGCATTATAAATTAATCATTGGTCATCCCAATATAGTAATCAGTAGCATTCATTTCTCGGTTACAAAGCATTATTAATTAATCATTGATCATCACAATACAGTAATCAGTAGCATTCATTTCTCAGTTACAAAGCATTATTAATTAATCATTGGTCATCTCAATACAGTAATTAGTAGCATTAGCATTCATTTCTCAGTTACAAAGCATTATTAATTAATCATTGGTCATCCCAATACAGTAATCAGTAGCATTCATTTCCCAGTTACAAATCATTATTAATTAATCATTGGTCATCTCAATACAGTAATCAGTAGCATTCATTTCCCAGTTACAAAGCATTATTAATTAATCATTGGTCATCTCAATACAGTAATCAGTAGCATTCGTTTCACAGTTACAAAGCATTATTAATTAATCATTGGTCATCTCAATACAGTAATCAGTAGCATTCATTTCCCAGTGTAATCTCCCCACGGAAAATTACCCTCTACCACGCAATAATTAATAGTGGTCAACCAAATCATCCACATGTATTTACGTTTGAAAAGTATCTGATCAGATTTTCTAGTAATATATGCGCCGACAGCTCGTCGACGCCAAGGTATTTTTCTAGTACGTTTATTCTTTGGAACAACAGAGGTACAGAAATGTATGCTCCATGGTTATTATAGATAGAGGGAGGAACAGCTTCGGAAGTATCGGTTGGAAGATTTTCGGATTACCAAAAGAGATTTATTTACTCTTCTTCGCGCTAAAGCGAGCTAGGAAAGTTTGTGCCGCTAGCGTGATAGATAAAGAGAAAGAAAAACCTGTAAAAGAAAATTACATGAGACTTGGAACCAACAGAAAACGGAACATGTACGGAAATGGATTCAATATACAATTTTCCTCAGAAATAAGGTTTGTGACCATTTTATTCTAGAGTGAATGACGAAGGAGTTCTCTGTCTGAACCATTGATGATTGTCTGGGCCCTGTAATTAATTGGGAAGTTTCAGCTGTGACGAAGAGAGCCTGCAATCTCTGAGTTTTTTGAAATCGTCCAAAAAGGCTTCGTCCACATCTGAAATTTTAGATCTGTCGTAAACTGAACGAATTGTTCAAACGATCGATTTTCCCAACTGAATGCAGCGCTTAATAATAATAACAAATGTAAAGATCTTTTCTAGCAAGCCAGTCGCTGAATATTAAGACGAAGGGCTCCACCAGAGATTCCACTAGGCTGATTTCACGTAAATAATATATTTAACCTGTACACAGATAAAGGACAGAGAGAGAGAGAGAGAGAGAGAGAGAGAGAGTGAGAGAATCCTCCATTAGCATAATTGTTTCTCTGTCTTTTCACGGATCAGCCTAACTAGAAAACACGAAGCCCTGACTTTATTGTACCGATTTATGTGTGAGAGGGAAAGAGCGATAAAGGCGACAGATACACTTCTGTACAGACAAAACATTACACCAAGTTAGCGACAAGCTGCATTCACATAGACTTTCATCATTTACAAAAGCAGAGTAGAATTCATTATAATGGCCAATCCGTGACAGGACACGTTTTTGGACGTTGTTAAAATAATTTTGTTCTCTGTTTCATGTGAACTATTACGAGACAACTTAACTTGGAACAAGGCTCAGAACAAATGAATACCGGCCAGCAGCAGAAGTTGGCAGCGTCTGTAGAGCCAGTTACTGCACATTCGCACACGATACCGACTTGTGTGAGTAACTCGAATATTTAATTGCCACGAGCTAGTTGTTCGCGCGAAGTTTTATCTGACGGAGATTACGAATGCCTTTGCCATGCCGAAGAAAAAATGATAAAGCATCGGCAATTCCAGATTTTTAACACTGACAAAAGGGGGGTCCATCCGATTGTTTTTATCCGAAGTTTTAGAGGAGTGCTGCCCAGAAATTGGTCGGAGTGGCAGAAAATCAGTTTCGTGACTGGGTATATACAAGGTTCGGGGGCGATCTGGGCCTCGGACATGACTTCTGTTTGCTCGACATATGACGATTTTGAGAAAGCGTTCTTAGCAAAATTCTGGTCAGAAGGGGTACAGGAACGCCTAAGGCAGGAGGTGCTCTACCCAGAGCCTTTCTCTTTTTCAAAAGGAAGCCTTAGGAAGTATTTTGAAAAATATATAAACAAAATTAGATATTGGGACAGACCTATGCCTTTGCCAGACATAATAAACATACTTAAGGCAAGATTACCAACTAACATCCGGAATCAATCAATTTACGGGAACGATAAAGACTTGGAGTCGTTCCTCACGACGTTAGATCATATAGACATTATAGAAGAGAGCAACCAGAAAGCCCGTAACAACAGATTCCAATATAGGGAGATAGAACCTCCGCCAAATGGCAGGCAAGGGAACGCACAGAGATCGATAAATGGTGGAGAAACCCCCCAAAATCGCAATAATAATACCGGCAATAGTCTTGCGAGGGGCTATCCAAGGAACAACAGGAATGGGAAACGATACAATCCCGTATGGGGGAACGAAAGGAATTTCAGACCGCAAGCCTGGAACAATAACAGTAATAGAAAGTGGAATCAACCGGGGGGAATAGATTCAAATAACCAACATCAGTGGGGACGGACATCTACGAATCAACCGGTAATTACCGAAGTGACGGACGATGTCAACCACCAGGCGAATCAAAATCCAACAAACTTGTAAGGACCCACTCGTGCCCCGGAGGAGCGGTCAACAATTGGTTGAGGGGCAACAGGATATGTGTACCAATGCTAACGTATAATGATGGACGATTACTGGCAGATGAATTGACAGAGGACTTAGAACCCCAAGATGAGGATAAGGAACAGGTGGCAGTAGCCGAAGTGCAAGTCATTTTAGAGACTGTACCGATAGTGGCGGTTTTAGACACAGCTGCAACCACAAATGTTATTTCGGAGGCTCTATTCAGCAAGATCAGAAATATAAGACGAGTACCAATTTTTCCAGTTCAAAATAGCAGAATAATAGGCGCCGTTGGGGCTAGATCGGCTAATGTAAAAGTGCAGTCACTACTTAGTGTAGAAGTCGGAAATGTAGCAATATTAAGCACATTCCTTGTTGTAAAAAATTTGGTGGTAGACTGCATTATAGGAGTCGACAGCCTACGTCAATACGGATGCAGAATAGATTTTAAAACAGGAAAAATTTGGTTAAATGTAAATAAACAAGAAATTGAGTTGGACTTGTTGAAAAAGGAAAGCCTTACCAGAAAATATAATGGTGGGATCAGTGTGCAAGTAATCAGGACTGCACAAAATTCTAAACAGCACGTAAATAATGAGTTCCAAGTCAAAGGAGACTTCGGTCAATTAGTGTATGAGAAGTTAAAGGAATCCGACTGCATTATTGAAGAGCAGAAGAAGCAGCTCAAAGAATTATTATTAGTGTATGAAAACGTGTTTGACGAAAGGCCAGGAGTTATTAAGGGATACATATGCCATCTCTACGTTAAGCCACACGAAACGTATTGTAGAACTTTCTATCCTGTTCCCTGGAGGTTAAAGGCTCAAGTTCAAAAAGAAATAGATCGCATGTTGAAATGGGGTTTGATCGAACCCTCCACAAGCCCATACTGCTCCCCATTGTTGGTCGTGCCAAAAGCAAAATGAACGCTCGTAAAAAACATAACAATAAACTGTGTGTGTAGTGATAGAAACCTTTAAATTGAAATAGTTAATCAGTGACATAGAGTATAGAAATAGTGACTAACTATTATTATAGAGTGTTGTAAAGAAGATAGTGGAGATAGGCTTCACCTGTGGTTTGGGTGAACATAGAACTTTAGCATTGCTAATGACATCAAAAATGATTAAGGATCTAACTGACCTTCAAGAAGAATGAAATGTTTCCCGCAAATGACGCGAAATAATCAAAAGAGGTTCCGAGTGAATATTCATATATAATCTCATGTGAGCGCTTACATGTGTAAACGTGTGAAGGGATGTGTTGTGGTAGTGAATCGTGAGTGACGGTTAACGCCGCAAAGATAATTTCCCGCGCAAAACAGTTGACGTCGGCGCGAGAATTAAAATCGATATAGACGATACAGATATGCTTTGTAAGAGACTCGCACCAAACGCGAGGATAAACTGATTCATGTTGAACTCTAAAAGGAATAGGTGTTATAATTAGAAGTTAAGAGTTTTAATTTATTAACGAATGATTAAAGAAAGTAATATTCATAGATTCAGTAGTAAATTAATGGTTCGTGTTCGTTTGAGAATTTTGTGTGAAAAATCCATTTCCATATATGAGCATGGATGAACGCCGTATGAATCATAGAGTAAATGAAAGAAGTGAATCCGCATTCCTCAATGCTAATAAATTTTACATTTCAGCACTCAAGCGTAAAAATATATGTATTTAGAATAAAAAGTTTTGAGTATAGCTAAATTATATGACTTATCAAGGAAATATGGATGATGTCTTGGTATAAAATGAACTACACTTTCCATTATTCGATGATTTGAATCCAAAATCTATAGTAAGTTACATGAATCCTTTAAATTACGAAGAACAAATCAGTGATAGAAAATGTGTTAGAACTTTTAGACTTATAAGCACAAGTGGGGAGGCAAAGTCAAAAGGTGTATTCAAACGAGAGTAAATCGGATGATGCTTTTGGCAACATCATTAAGTAATGGTTGAATTCCTTGAAGTACGTCGTAACAAAAAGGATCCATGAAGCCATAAGGATTTTGCTTTCAAAAAGGAGAATCTTGGACGGTGCAACCTAATCAGTTCTCTTACAGGAAGAGTTTTCCTTTTGGTCATTGCTAATTCTTTTGGAATGAATGTTGCATGTGAATTCGAGTATCCCTGTTCCTTCTACTCTTCCCATTGTGGGCCGCGTAGAAGATCAACTACAGAGGGGGCCGCGTAGAAGACCGACTACAAATGTGGACGTCGGGGACATGTAAGACCCGGGGGAGTTTAGCACCGCAAGATATTGTACCAGGAGCAAGATTGTAAAACGAGAATTCACGTTATTTATTGTAAAACGTTTTTTTTTTTTTGCTAGAGGCACAAACCACTCTTCTCCAAATCGTGATACAAATTGATCCCTGTCTTTCCTTTAGAGATCTATTTCAAAATTATATATTTTTTTCTTCTATAGGCTTTCCTATCTTCTATGTACCGTAGGCTGGGGGTCTAGGCTTAAGAGGTTTTCCAAGGTTTCCCTGCTTAAGAAAGTTCCCGAATGGGTAGACCCTGACATCAGTTCATGAAAGATCATCTTCCTTGGTTGTGCACAGCAAATATAACACCTAGATGCACGTAAAAGCAATACAGCCGCGGTACCGGTCTCTTCATTTCTTCTGTCTTCAACATTTCTTTTCTTCGTCTGTCTCAAATATAATATTCTTTTTCAGTCGGAGGACTGACAATCATCACTTCCGGGTTATCCACGCTAATAGATAGCTCGCGAAGTGTGTTCGGTGAATCAAAATTGAGCTCACAAACTTCGCTCTCTGCGAGGGGCATTGTAATCTCCCCACGGAAAATTATCCTCTACCACGCAATAATTAATAATGGTCAACCAAATCATCCACATGTATTTACGTTTGAAAAGTATCTGATCAGATTTTCTAGTAATATATGCGCCGACAGCTCGTCGACGCCAAGGTATTTTTCTAGTACGTTTATTCTTTGGAACAACAGAGGTACAGAAATGTATGCTCCATGGTTATTATAGATAGAGGGAGGAACAGCTTCGGAAGTATCGGTTGGAAGATTTTCGGATTACTAAAAGAGATTTATTTACTCTTCTTCGCGCTAAAGCGAGCTAGGAAAGTTTGTGCCGCTAGCGTGATAGATAAAGAGAAAGAAAAACCTGTAAAAGAAAATTACATGAGACTTGGAACCAACAGAAAACGGAACGTGTACGGAAATGGATTCAATATACAATTTTCCTCAGAAATAAGGTTTGTGACCATTTTATTCTAGAGTGAATGACGAAGGAGTTCTCTGTCTGAACCATTGATGATTGTCTGGGCCCTGTAATTAATTGGGAAGTTTCAGCTGTGACGAAGAGAGCCTGCAATCTCTGAGTTTTTTGAAATCGTCCAAAAAGGCTTCGTCCACATCTGAAATTTTAGATCTGTCGTAAACTGAACGAATTGTTCAAACGATCGATTTTCCCAACTGAATGCAGCGCTTAATAATAATAACAAATGTAAAGATCTTTTCTAGCAAGCCAGTCGCTGAATATTAAGACGAAGGGCTCCACCAGAGATTCTACTAGGCTGATTTCACGTAAATAATATATTTAACCTGTACACAGATAAAGGACAGAGAGAGAGAGAGAGAGAGAGTGAGAGAATCCTCCATTAGCATAATTGTTTCTCTGTCTTTTCACGGATCAGCCTAACTAGAAAACACGAAGCCCTGACTTTATTGTACCGATTTATGTGTGAGAGGGAAAGAGCGATAAAGGCGACAGATACACTTCTGTACAGACAAAACATTACACCAAGTTAGCGGCAAGCTGCATTCACATAGACTTTCATCATTTACAAAAGCAGAGTACAATTCATTATACCAGTTACAAAGCATTATTAATTAATCATTGGTCATCTCAATACAGTGATCAGTAGCATTCATTATTCAGTTACAAAGCATTATTAATTAATCATTGGTCATCCCAATACAGTATTCAGGTGACATACTATTCAGAGCTAATTGGTATTACTCAGAACTCTCTTAAACTGGTATCATTATTTGGGACTGGTAATACATTTTTTTGTTAGCAATGCATTGCTTTGGGTAATTATAGGGGAAAGCAAGAAGAAAAAAAAATTTGCTTCTGGGTTGTTCCTGTAAATGAAAATGTGTAACGTCATTCGTCATGAGTCAGCTGTAGCAAGGTTATGAAACAAATAGAGTATATGTAATCACATTCATAAATGACATAGATTTAATGAACAACTGCTTATAGCACATTAATTTCATAAATAATTTCTCCTGCAAAAATATATAAAAAAAACGGATTATTAAGCTGAAAGAAGAAACGCATTTTATGCTGAAAAGTAGTGAACTTCGAATTAACAGGTAGTGAAATGTGTATAAAAATGTGTTTCATATCTGTCCTTTCCAAAACCTTCAGTCATTATACTATGCGATATAACACCTGCTGTCAAAGCGAACTGCAACAAATACTTAAATAACTACATAGCATGAATACATAACTTCCACATTATCTTCATCTGTAAAGAAAAAACTTCATTATCCATCACTTCATTATCTATATTATCATAACTCCATTATTATCATCACCTGTAAAGAAAAACTTCATTATCCATAGTAGCATATTCTTCATCATTATTCATCAGCATTCATTATCATCTGCAAAAAATCACTTCATTACTCATTATACAACTATCCCTTATCTCTAGTATATTCCATCACTAAAACTAAGATGTGTAGTTCTGTCTGACAGCCTGCATCAACCGCCTCGTATTCTGAAAGAAAAAAATAGTTAAGACTGCTATTCTACGATGTGTATAGTATATTCTTGTTAATGCTTGTTAATTCTGATCCATTTACTCTTCCTCGCGAGGTTTGCATCTTCTTTCGATTATTCCGAAGGTGAAATTCTCATTTCTGTTTAATTTATTTCTTTCACACATCATTTCTTTTTGAAATTGATGGCCAGAGATTAATGTCTTGCATTTAAATCATATACTCACTAAATAATGATTGGTTTATGGTAACATAATTAAGCATACAGCATAACATGACAGAAAACGTAATATGTGAAAAACTTATATAGTATTCAGAGGCAAAAATGTACTCAGTGTAACACAATGTAACAGTAAAGTAGTCATGATGTTGAGATATCATAAGGCAAAATGTCAAAGTCAACTGGTGTTTGCTATATCTTAACTATTTCATAGTGCATACAAACAAAACATGAAACAATCGTATATAACTAAGAAAGACAAAAAATATGACGTTCGTTGTGTTCAGCTTGTGTGTTGTGTAGTTAATAGAGGCGAGAATTAAAGACTTTAATGGAGAGAAAATTTAATAAAATTAATATGTCACTAGATAGCATTGCATAATTATTCATAAGATACGTAAGTTTCTCTGGAAAAAAATGTGCACAGTCTGATATGTAACGACAAGAAGAGCGACCTGCTAACCTTACCTTGCCGGGCACTTCCTCATTAGTTATGTGATCTACCCATCTAATCTTCAGCGTTCTTCTGTAGCACCACATTTCGAAAGCTTCTATTCTCTTCTTGTCCAAACTATTTATCGTCCATGTTTCACTTCCATACATGGCTACACTCCATACGAATACTTTCAGAAATGACTTCCTGACACTTAAATCAATACTGGATGTTAACAAATTTCTCTTCTTCAGAAACGCTTTCCATGCCATTGCCAGCCTACATTTTATATCCTCTCTACTTCGACCATCATCAGTTATTTTGCTCCCCAAATAGTAAAACTCCTTTACTACTTTAAGTGCCTCATTTCCTAATCTAATTCCCTCAGCATCACCCGACTTAATTAGACTACATTCCATTATCCTTGTTTTGCTTTTGTTGATGTTCATCTTATATCCTCCTTTCAAGACACTGTCCATTCCATTCAACTGCTCTTGCAAGTCCTTTGCTGTCTCTGACAGAATTACAATGTCATCGGCGAACCTCAAAGTTCTTATTTCTTCTCCATGAATTTTAATACCTACTCCGAATTTTTCTTTTGTTTCCTTTACTGCTTGCTCAATATAAAGATTGAACAACATCGGGGAGAGGGTACAACCCTGTCTTGCTCCCTTCCCAACCACTGCTTCCCTTTCATGTCCCTCGACTCTTATAACTGCCATCTGGTTTCTGTACAAATTGTAAATAGCCTTTCGCTCGCATTAGTATTTTGCAGCTGTGACTTATTAAGCTGATAGTTCGGTAATTTTCACATCTGTCAACACCTGCTTTCTTTGGGATTGGAATTATTATATTCTTCTTGAAGTCTGAGGGTATTTCGCCTGTTTCATACATCTTGCTCACCAGATGGTAGAGTTTTGTCAGGACTGGCTCAACCCACGGCCGTCAGTAGTTCCAATGGAATATTGTCTACTCCGGGGGCCTTGTTTCGACTCAGGTCTTTCAGTGCTCTGTCAAACTCTTCACGCAGTATCATATCTCCCATTTCATCTTCATCTACATCCTCTTCCATTTCCATAATATTGTCCTCAAGTACATCGCTCTTGTATAGACCCTCTATATACTCCTTCCACCTTTCTGCTTTCCCTTCTTTGCTTAGAACTGGGTTTCCATCTGAGCTCTTGATATTCATACAAGTTGTTCTCTTATCTCCAAAGGTCTCTTTAATTTTCCTGTAGGCGGTATCTATCTTACCCCTAGTGAGATAGGCCTCTAAATCCTTACATTTGTCCTCTAGCCATCCCTGCTTAGCCATTTTGCACTTCCTGTCGATATCATTTTTGAGACGTTTATATTCCTTTTTGCCTGTTTCACTTACTGCATTTTTATATTTTCTCCTTTCATCAATTAAATTCAATATTTCTTCTGTTACCCAAGGATTTCTACTAGCCCTCGTCTTTTTACCTACTTGGTCCTCTGCTGCCTTCACTACTTCATCCCTCAAAGCTACCCATTCTTCTTCTACTGTATTTATTTCCCCCATTCCTGTCAATTGCTCCCTTATGCTCTCCCTGAATCTCTGTACAACCTCTGGTTCTTTTAGTTTATCCAGGTCCCATCTCCTTAAATTCCCACCTTTTTGCAGTTTCTTCAGTTTTAATCTACAGGTCATTACCAATAGATTGTGGTCAGAGTCCACATCTGCCCCTGGAAATGTCTTACAATTTAAAACCTTGTTCCTAAATCTCTGTCTTACCATTATATAATCTATCTGAAGCCTTTTAGTATCTCCAGCGTTCTTCCATGTATACAACCTTCTTTCATGATTCTTAAACCAAGTGTTAGTTATGATTATGTTGTGCTCTGTGCAAAATTCGACCAGGCGGCTTCCTCTTTCATTTCTGTCCCCCAGTCCATATTCACCTACTATGTTTCCTTCTCTCCCTTTTCCTACACTCGAATTCCAGTCACCCATGACTATTAAATTTTCGTCTCCCTTCACAATCTGAATAATTTCTTTTATTTCATCATACATTTCTTCAATTTCTTCGTCATCCGCAGAGCTAGTTGGCATATAAACTTGTACTACTGTAGTAGGCGTGGGCTTCGTATCTATCTTGGCCACAATAATGCGTTCACTATGCTGTTTGTAGTAGCTTGCCCGCATTCCTATTTTCCTATTCATTATTAAACCTACTCCTGCATTACCCCTATTTGATTTTGTGTTTATAACCCTGTAGTCACCTGACCAGAAGTCTTGTTCCTCCTGCCACCGAACTTCACTAATTCCCACTATATCTAACTTCAACCTATCCATTTCCCTTTTTAAATTTTCTAACCTACCTGCCCGATTAAGGGATCTGACATTCCACGCTCCGATCCGTAGAACGCCAGTTTTCTTTCTCCTGATAACGACATCCTCTTGAGTAGTCCCCGCCCGGAGATCCGAATGGGGGACTATTTTGCCTCCGGAATATTTAACCCAAGAGGACGCCATCATCATGTAATCATACAGTAAAGCTGCATGCCCTTGGGAAAAATTACGGCTGTAGTTTCCCCTTGCTTTCAGCCGTTCGCAGTACCAGCACAGCAAGGCCGTTTTGGTTATTGTTACAAGGCCAGATCAGTCAATCATCCAGACTGTTGCCCTTGCAACTACTGAAAAGGCTGCTGCCCCTCTTCAGGACCACACGTTTGTCTGGCCTCTCAAAAGATACCCCTCCGTTGTGGTTGCACCTACGGTACGGCTATCTGTATCGCTGAGGCACGCAAGCCTCCCCACCAACGGCAAGGTCCATGGTTCATGGGGGGGGGGGGGTCATAAAATGTGTAAACTCATCTGGAAAAATATGCACGGTCTGATGTGTAGATGTGTAACAACAAGAAAAGCGACCTGCTAACCTTACCTTGCCGGGCACTTGCTAAGAAAAAATACGATAATCATTGGTAATTAGTCATGTGAATATAATTGCATAAGTGATCATAAAACTAGCAAAATGGCATTATAGCATGTTAAATCATAAAGTGTCTTCATTCAATAAACGGTTTGATGTTTGACCAATGGTGATTGCCTTTGGATTTTCTGGTTCTCAAAGTTTCGACGTGTACAACATTGGGGTGAGGAATGCTGCGAATCCGATATGGACCTGCGTATAGAAGTTCAAATTTACTGCACCTACCTTTTCCTTTGTTGGATAAATAGTGTGTACGTACTAATATTTTCTGTCCAATGTGAAAGTCACGGCGTGTACAAACCTGTTTTTGCTGTCTTCTCCGTCGCTCTGCGGCACGTTTGATCTTGTTCAGCGCAATGTCGATTATTTCGTGGTGTCGTAATCGACGAGATGTAGGAAAGTTTACTAATTTTGTAATTTTGTTAGGTGGTGCTATATTTTTCAGTATAACAGACGGAGATAGCATAGTGGATTCATTTGGAATGGAATTAATTACATCTTGGAATGAGAATATGTGTGTGTCCCAATCAATATGTCTTTTGTGGCAGTATATTCTACACAGTTTACCAATTTCTTTCATTAATCGTTCACAAGGGTTCGAAGAAGCATGGTACTTGGATATATAGATCGGAGAAATGTTTCTAGCTCGTAACATGCGTGTTAATATAGCAGAACGAAATTGTGATCCATTATCGGAAATTACTTTCAACACATGCCCTACATGAAAAAGAAAATGTTTTACAAATGCTTTCGAAACAGTTTTAGCAGTAGCTTTGCGTAACGGAGTGAAGGTAACAAATTTTGAAGTGAGTTCAACAGCGACAAAGATGTAGCAAAAACCTCTATTAGTTCTGGGAATTGGACCAAAAATGTCTACAGCGGCCATACGTCTCAATTTAACAGGTACAGTTGGATGTAATGGAGGAATATGTGAAGTTGTGTCTGACTTAGCTTTCTGGCAGATTTTACATGACGCTAAAACTCGTCGTATACGTTTCTTCATGTTGGCAAAATAACAGATCTGTCTCAGTATAAGAAAACATTTTCTAGCTCCGTAATGTGCGTAACTTAAATGAGTATACCCGATTAATTTGTTAACAAGCTCGTCAGGAATGCATAATAACCAACTGTTGCTGTCAGGATGAGAGCGGCGAAACAGAATGTCATTGCGTACAGTGTAATGGTTTCTAATCGTAACATTATTCCTATCTTGCCAAAGGTGTTTAATTTCTTTTAACATGTTGTCTTTACTCTGCTCTTGAGCTATGTCCTGTAATGACGACGAAATAAAGTTTTCAAATGCAACTTGCTGAATGTACATGACGCTGAAATTTGCATTGCAGAAGTTGGTTGCGATGTCATGCTGATTGTTGCTGAGAGAACGAGGTAGTGCGTCTGCTATAATATTTCGTGTGCCGGGAATGTGAACTATTGTAAAATTAAATTCCTGTAGATAAAGTTTCCATCTACTGAGTCTGTCGTGTGTAAATTTAGCCGAAAGTAAACATTGTATTGCTCTATGGTCTGTGTAAACGGTGGTATGTCTTCCATAAAGAAAGTGCCGAAATCTCGTGAAAGCCCAAACAACACATAATGTTTCCAGTTCTGTAACAGAATAATTTCGTTCAGCAGGTGACAGAATGCAACTTGCAAATGCGATGTTTTTAATTATCTTCTTCAATTTCCTGGAAAATATGTACGCCTAAAGCGGCGTTAGAACTATCGGTGGCAATGGAAAAATTTCTGGTAAGATCTAGGTGCGATAAAAGTGGTGCATTCAACAGAGCATGTTTCAGGTTCATAAATTCAGAATGTGCTTGCTTATCCCAGGACCAAATAGTGTTTTTTCCTGTCAATTGGCATAATCTAAGTGTGTCTAAAGCAGAGTGATGAATAAATTTACGAAAAAAGTTAATTAAGCCCAAAAAACTGCGTAGTTGCTTCTTCGTTGTAGGAACAGTAATGTCACGTAAAGCTTGAAGTTTTTCCGGATCAGGCGCAATGCCTTCTGCTGAAATTACATGTCCAAGAAATTTTATAGAAGTTTTGCCAAAGTGCGATTTACTGAGATTAACTGTGAGTCCTTGTGCATGAAAAGTTTGCAACAGTCGTTCTAAAATCACATTGTGTTCAGACCAGTTAACTTCTGCAATAAGAATGTCAACTACGTACGTTGTAATTCTGTCTTTAAGTTCTGTCGGAAGTATTGTGTTCAAACCGCGAATAAAAGCTGCTGAAGAAATAGTTAAGCCGAACGGTAATTTACAAAATTGATAACAGTCACCAAAACAGAGAAAAGCTGTGTACTTTCTGCAATTCGGATGGAGCTGAATTTGCCAAAATCCCGATTTCAGATCTAATGTAGAATAGATAGCAGTACCGTGAAATTTCTGTAGAAGTTCCTCTAACGTCTGTGGTCGATCTGTTTCATTAATAATTATGTCATTGATGTGACGTGAATCGAGTACGAGGCGAAGTGAGCCATCTTTTTTCTTAACAATATGTAGCGGGTTTATGTATGGACTAACTGCCGGTTCTATAATTCCTTGGTCGAGCATATCTTGCAACTCTTTTTTAACTTGTTCTCTGTGGATATATGGAGTGGGATAATGCTTTGCTTTAAATGTGTCGTGCTGTTTGACTTGAAATTCATACATAAAACCGGACATAGTACCAGGAATGTTGTCGAAAACTGAAGCTTGCTGTAAAAGAATTTTGTGTAGTTGCGTGCGTTCGCCGCTGTATTTGCACTGCTTTGTTTAACTTTATCAGAAATCATCTGCATTACGTCGTGGTCAGCTTCGTCTGGAGTATTATAGTTATGTACGTACGTATCAGTGAACAATGTGGAATTACAGTCTATGTTACGTGATGCAGAAATGACCTCTGTACGATTAATTGTTTGTTCTTCCGCAGATAAAGAATGCTGAAATTCTAAAGCCAATTGTACATTTTCATCCTTCAACATTAAATAGGAATTTTGAAAGTCAATAATGGCATCGTGTTGTACCAGAAAATTCGTACCTAAAATAATGTCTGTCGTCAATAAAGGAACAATCCAAAAATTTAAGTGAAAAGTATGACCTGCAATACAAAATGATAACTGTGTCTGTAATTTAACATCTACTCCTTTACTCGATACTGTTCCTTTAACTTTCGTTTTGCCTAATGGTGATGTAGGATAGGTATTCTCTTTGTTACACTCGTTGAAAGTCTCCTCATTTATAACAGACATAGGTGATCCAGAATCGACTACTGCTGAAAATTTCGATGATCCAATTTTAATTTCGATGACAGGGTGTGAAATGGTTTTCTGAACAACTGGTCTTTCCTGCAAAAGAGTGTCTCGGATGTCGTCAAAAGGAATAACATTTTCGTGAACAGCATTCTGCGTGTCTAAAGTAGTGCTTGTGTTACTGGAAGATGCGACCTGTATAGTATCTAGTCAGATTCTATCTGACGTGTTATTATTTTCAGGACAATTCTGTGGCATTTCGACTATTTGAACTGTTCTGTTATTTCTTCCAGACGCATTACGTTCTGGATGATACCTACTGTTGGGTTCATTCATGAGAATATGTTGTTGCTGATCATTTTGCTGTTGGTAAGACGACCGTTATTATATGTACGCTGAAAATTTTGCTCATTATTTTTACGTCTGTCGTGATAGTCATTTCTATATGGTGCATTGCGATAGGAATTGAAGTACTGTGTTCTCTGCACATAGTTATTTCCTTGCTGCGTTACTATTTGTTGTACCAGGGACTATACGTCCACGCGGCGAAACATTAAAGTTTGGTTGACCTTGTGCATTGCATTGTTGGTTAGATATGCTAACCGGCTGGTTTTGTTGCTGTTGTTGTGAAAAACCTCTATTGTTACTAAAATGTGGTTCCCGTTCCTGCTGATAATTTTGTCGATACTGATAATCAAAATTTTGTCTGCTATTAAAGTTCTGGTGGTTGTCGTTCCTAAAGCGTCTATTAGCTTTGCTATTGAAATTGCGTTGTTCATCTACATCTACATCTACATTGATACTCCGCAAGCCACCCAACGGTGTGTGGCGGAGGGCACTTTGATCGTAATTACTGTAAGTTTGTTGGCCTTGGTTGTTATATCTTACTGCTGCACTTCTAAAAGCTGCAACAGATCTCTGAATGCCGAAATGTTTTCCTTTTGCTGACCTGTTAGGAGTGACACTCTTAATGATCGTGGTAATTTAGAGATACATAATTGAATAAGTGCAGATTCGCTGTATGGTTCACTTAAGTACTGATTTTGTTGGACCATGTGCTCAAAAAATTGCGTGACACTGGGAAAATTTGAGTTCTCATAATTTGGTAAACTAATTAGTTGATCCTTAATTCCGCGCTGTGTCGTCTTCGACCAATACGCTGACAGAAAAGCATTCTGAAATTCTTCTACCAAGTAGCATTGCCTCGCGATCGGTCTCATACGAGTTGCCGGTTCGCCTTCCAAAAAACTGCAAATAAATTCAAGTTTGTGCATTACAGGCCAAGTCGGTGGAAAAGCAAAACTAAACTGTTGTATCCAATCCAGTGGGTGAATCTGTGTTCTGTCATTTTTAAATACTTTAAATTTTCTCACTGACAGAAAATGTTTGTAATCAAAATTATCGTCTCTGTATGATGGAACAGGTTCAGGATTGTAAGGGAATCTGTTTCACTGTGACTGTTCTGAATCTAACTCATGTACTCTCTGTAGATTACCTAAATTATATGCACTGCGTGAGTCTGACAAATGTTCGCAAAGTGGCGTCTGCTGTGACGTGTTATTAAGTGAAATATTTTTTATCTCAGTTACCTCTTGCTGTAAACTTGATAATTTTCTACGTAATGTGTTATTAGACGAATCTATCTCATTGATTGTCTGCTGTAGATTTTGGAGTTCAGGTGTTTGGTTAAACGAAATCGGTGCAGTATTGTCTGATTTGCTTTCATTATTACTATCAATAACATCAATACGACTGGTCAATTCATCACATTTTTCAGTCAGCATTTTTACCTGATCATTATTTTTAGTGTCAGAAGCCTTAATTTGTTTTTGTATTTTACTTGTGGTTTCGCTCAATTTTTAATGTCTGCTTTAATGATACCGGAATCTTGTGTTACTTCTAATTGTTTGAGTCTGTCTGTCACTGTCTGAAAGTCTGTTGTGTATGTATCTGTTTTCGATTTAAGATCGGAAATTTCATCACGTAATTCTGTGTTCGACTGTTTGATGGTATTAATTTCATCGGACACTGAAGCAATATTGTTGTCTACGTACATTTTTGCTTTCGCAAACAATTTACGTTTGTCTTCCTGTCTCTGTGCAGTGATTGTTTCCATGACTTGACGTTTTACTTTATTTTGATCCTGTATAAATTTGCGGAAACGCGTATCACTGTTTTGTAGGTGTTGATTAAAACGTTCGTCAATTTGAGTGTTCTGTTGGTCGAATTTCGCGTCTATCTTTGCTTCCATTGTGCGCAAAAGTTCTGCTGTCATTAGTTTAAACTCATCGCATAATTGTGTAGCTTTTTCAGAGCATTGTTTACCGACTGTACTAATTTCCTCTCTAAGTGTTTCTGTTGTAGCTGTTCGCATATCCCTTAATTCTTGAGCAACAGATCTAATTTCTTCGCTACTTTTCCTACCGCAAGCCTCAATTTCCTCGCGTAATTGTTCCTTAGTATCATGACATTGTGTGGCAACGGCTCTAATCTGTTCACTAAGCTGTCTGGAATTGTTGTCTAATTTTTCATTTAGCTGTCTGGAATTGTTGTCTAATTTTTTATTAAGCCGTTGTTTGAGATTGTCGTTATTTTCATTAAGCTGTTGTTTGAGATCTTCTTTAAGTTGTTTGGAATTGTTGTCTAATTTTTCACTCTGTTGTTTAAAATCTTCCCTAAGTTGTTTGTTATCTTCTTTAAGGTCGTCTTGTTTTTTACCCTGTTGTAGCAATATTGCCATAATTTGACCAAATCTAAAATGAACATCTCTATTCTCTGTACTGTGTGACGGTGTGTCTGCAATTGTCACGTTTTGTGTGACCATTTGGTCATTCTGTGATTCACAAAAACGTTAGCCCATCGGTTGCGCACTGTTAGTCACTACCTCCGAATTAAATGAATCCGTCGTACTTTCAGTACACTGTTCATTTTCATTAGGAATATTTGTCTGTATGTTACTTGAATTTTCCAAACCGGGTGTGTTAAGCTGGGCAGCGCTCATTACAATAGAGCGCCCCGCGTCATCAATTGTCGTCAAATTAACAGAGGAGACAATTGTTCATCATTAAGATAAAAATCATCATTAGTGGTTGGAACGCACTGAATGTCAGTGAACACAGGATTGTCATCATTATACTGTGTGTCACAAGTACTATCGGTGAAGTTATTTAATTCGGTTATTTCATTCATAATACCTTGCGATGCACTATTAATAGTCTTTCGCGGCATTTGTACACTAATCACAATTATTCAATAATGAAACAAAGACAATGCAAAATCCAACAAATACAAATACAACAAAGAGCGACGAATTGCCGATGATCTGAGGAAAGAAAGTCAAAAAATTAGTAAAACTGTTGCGCCAAATGCTAATTATATTTTAGTAAATAAGAGCAGATATCTGACTGCTTCTTAGAAGATTCACAAAGAAATACGATCCTGGTCCACATGTCGCCAAGTGTAACTTCCCTGTGAAAATATGAAAATGAAAAGAATTGAATAGAATTGCAAATAGTGCCAAATGTTAGCTTCCCACAGTAATAAAAGTCAATGATAATATAAATGTGCAAAAATGTTAAGTCCCCACAAAATTAACGTTAAGATCAACCTGAAAAAATTTTATAAGGGCAGCTGCGCTGACCTTAGGCCCTGTGCAATAATTAATCTGATAAATTGATTCTGGGAGGAAAAGCATAGGAAATATTGTTTCAATTGGAATGATTCATTTCTTAAAAACGATTGCTTTGAAAACAAAATTATTATTGGGGCAATTCTTGAACAATTTAATTACAGTTAACATACATTACATTATCAGATGTGCGCAATGCTGCTTCATTACCTTATTTAACAATATACCTCGTCCCGAACCGTGACCAGAGACCCATGTCGACGCCCGCCGACTTCTCTCACACTACTTCCGACTGAGTACAAGTCGCAACTGCACTCTCGCGCGGTCAAGCGCAGACTAGCAACGATAAACTACTCTCTGGTCAGAGATTCTGTCATGCCTCGCCATCGCTGGTACATATGAGACGTACGCGTTTCACGTTCTCTTCACCGATGAGTGTCGCATATGCCTTCAACCAGACAATCGTCGGAGACGTGTCTGGAGGCAACTCGGTTAGGTTGAACGCCTTAGACACACTGTCCAGAGACTACAGCGCTGTGGAGGTTCCCTGCTGTTTTGGGGTGGCATTATGTGGGGCCGACGTACGCCGCTGGTGGTCATGGTAGGGGCCGCAACGGCTGCACGATACGTGAATGCCATCCTCCGACCGATAGTGCAACCATATCGGCAGCATATTGGCGAGGCATTCGTCTTCAAGGACGACAATTCGGATCCTCTTCGTGCACATGTTGTGAATGACTTCCTTCAGAATAACGACATCGCTCGACCAGAGTGGAGAGCGTGTTCTCCAGACACGAACCCTATCGAACATACCTGGGATTGATTGAAAAGAGCTGTTTATGGACGACGTGACCCACCAACCACTCTGAGGAATCTACGCCGAATCGCCGTTGAGGAGTGGGACATTCTGGACCAACAGTGCCTTGATAAACTTGTGGATAGTATGCCACCACGAATTCAGGTATGAATAAATGCAAGACGACGTGCTACTGGGTATTAGAGGTACCGGTGTGTACAGCAATCTGGACCACCACCTGTGTAGGTCTCGCTGTATGGTGGTACAACATGCAATGTGTCTATTTCATGAGCAATAAAAAGAGTGTAAACGATGTTTATGTCGATCTGTATTCCAGTTTTCTGGACAGGTTCCGGAACTCTAGGAACCGAGGTGAGGCAAAACTTTTTTGATGTGTGTATATATGCAAGTATATATTCTTAAATTAAAAGTAAAATTTCTTAATACAAGTTGGTCCGAAAGTCACGTAACGTCTTCATAATATCCAAACGGAGTAACAAACAGTAAAACAAAGCCCCTACATCTGAGGAAAGGGACGGGGGAAAACATTATAGGCAATGTCACCAACATGTAGGCCGTCTTGAACGCCGCCATCTTGTATTCAACTCAAAAATTGCCAATGGGAAGATGGTCATGTGACATATCGGAGAGATAGAGAATTTCATGAGAAAAACGATGACGTCGTTATTTTGAATATAGCTCTATTCATTCTCGAGATAACCAATTATGTGTGGTAGCAGTGATACCCTAGGCAACGTGAGTGTTCCGTACCGAAAAGGCATGAAGCCGACATTAAACATTCCCGAGAGAACACCAACAGTCACAGCAACGGTTCGATATGCTGCCAATGATGTTGATGAACTTTGACCAACACGTGTTGCTGAATTTGACCACTCGCATCAACAGTGAGCTGCTTAAGATAAAACAGACCCGTACTTCCACTGCATAAACCTATGCTTTGACGTGACCCCACAGGTAAAAGTCCAAAGGAATTAAATCTGGTGGACGTGGCGGCCACTCCACTGCAGCCCTATGACCAGTCCACTTTTATGATATACATATAGGTGTTCATTCTTTCCGCGCGCTATACGAGATTGGAATAATAGAGAATTGTGAAGGTGGTTCGATGAACCCTCTGCAAGGCACTGAAATGTGATTTGCGGAGTATCGATGTAGATGTAAGGGAACTGCACGTACCAGGTACGCCTGCACACTCCGTTCATAATGCGGCGGGGCTCCATCATACTGGGATAATTCCGGAAATGTCTTCATCACTGAATGTAGATGATAGGGAAAACGAAGCTTTGTCTGCAGTTGCTACGTCACCCATTCTCCGAATTGTAACCAACGGTGTGGCTCACCCTCATTCACGTGTTCCAGAAGTTGCATTTTGTACGGGTGCCATTTGTGCTGTGGTAAATTTCGTAGAATTGAGATACGGCTAACCCCACATTCTTATGACAGGCGAAGAATGCTCCTTTGCGGATTCTTGCTAAGTGATGCCAGCACACTCACTGTTGTTGCTACATCGGAGGCGGATTCTGGTCTTCCAACTTTCGGTTTATCTGCTACAGAACCTGTTGCCCGGAATCTGGCCAAAAGTTTTGCAACTGCAGTGTTCAAATGGTTCAAATGGCTCTGAGCACAATGGGACTTAACATCTGTGGTCATCAGTCCCCTAGAACTTAGAACTACTTAAACCTAACTAACCTAAGGACGTCACACACATCCATGCCCGAGACAGGATTCGAACCTGCGACCGGAGCGGTCACGTGGTTCCAGACTGAAGCGCCTAGACCGCACGGCCACACCGGTCGGCAACTGCAGTGTGAGAAATGGGTTGTGCGGTTGATAGGCGACTGATGAAATTCTCGACAATGAGCCGTACGCTTCGTTCTCCTGACGTCGAGATGATTTCGATGCGTTCTTCTTGTGATAATGACATTTTCGTAACCTGTAAATGAGGAAACAAAGGTTAAAACGTGAGCATGGCTAAATGTTACCTAACATTTAAACAAGTGTAACATGCCAGGAATGGAATTTGCCCTACGTGTCATTTAAAACTCCATTTGACTCCTTTTCGTTATGTAACACTCGCGCCGCCGAGCGTATCACTGCCGCCACACATAACTGGTTGTAACTCGAGAATGAATAAAGCTATGTTTTCGTTTTCCTAGTGAAATTCTCTACCTGCTTGATATACCGCAAATTCACCTTTCCATTGGAAATTTTCGAGGTGAAGCCAAGATGGCGGCTTTCAAATTTGCAGCTATGTTGGCGACATAGCCTACAAATTTTTCCCCTCCCCTTCCTCATTTGTAGGGACTTTGTTTTACTTTTTACTATTTCATTCGGATTTTATGACGTTTTTTCTGGAATTTTCGTTGACTCTATACACTAAATATTCCATGAATGAATAAAATACATTTTCAGAGGAACGTATTACAGACTAGAAAGTGAAGTGTAAAAGGTGCCATGCAACTATTCTAACATTTTTCAGAAACTGTATACGAAAAAACGTACAGAAGAAAAATAATCTACAAAATGAAAGTAACACAGAAATGTGATTTCAAAACTCGATTAAGGCTAAGTGATATAAATGCAGATTTTATAAGGAGTCATACCGCATTTTACGCAATGAGTCAGTGCTATTACGCAATATGATCCTGAATGACGGATGTAAATTACAGTAACTACAAGATTTCTTTTTTTGTAATCACCGTTGCAATTTTTATTTCACTTTGTGAGAAATATTTATGAAGTCTGTTGGTGCATATTCTGAAATGTCCGGTCTAGGGCGCAGTAAGCAAGAACTTACCCCAAGTAGACACGGAAGAAGGAAACATTTATTGTAAAGAACAAAAAATAACACTTGTAAGTAGGCTGTTTATGTTTTCTTATTGGCAACATTACATAGCGCTCTGTATGAAAATCACTGTCTGTGCTGTGTGCAGTCTGTGGCTAGTTTGCATTGTTGCCTGCCATTGTAGCGTTGGGCAGCTGGATGTGAACAAGGCGTAGTGTTGCGCAGTTGGAGGTGAGCCGCCAGCAGTGGTGGATGTGGGGAGAGAGATGGCGGAGTTTTGAAATTCGTAAGACTGGATGTCATGAACTGCTATATATATTATGACTGTTAAGGTAAATACATCATTTGTTCTCTATCAAAATCTTTCATTTGCTAACTATGCCTATCAGTAGTTAGTGCCTTCCGTAGTTTGAATCTTTTATTTAGCTGGCAGTAGTGGCGCTCGCTGTATTGCAGTAGTTCGAGTAACCAAGATTTTTGTGAAGTAAGCGATTTGTGAAATGCATAGGTTAATGTTAGTCAGGTCCATTTTTTTTTTGTAGGGATTTTTGGAAGTCAGATTGCGTTGCGCTAAAAATATTGTGTGTCAGTTTAAGCACAGTCTTGTATAATTGTTCTAAGGGGACGTTTTATATGTCGACCCTTAGCCGAGGATACCTCACTGGAATCTTCTGATTTTTTCCTTGTAGTTTGTGTAATTAGTGTAGATTTTGTTTATTGCTAGCGCGTAATTGTAGAGAGAATCTCCTTTGTAGGTTCAGTCTTTCATTGTTGTACAGTAAAACAGGTGTGGCACGCATGTAAATTTGCACCAAGTATTTCGCAGCTGCGCTTGCAATTAACTAGATATTATTTTCAGCGCTATGTTAATGTGTTCTCTTATTTTCTGTGTTATCGTGTGAAATATTGTGACAATAATGGCGTGTGAAAAACGTAACACTAGGCTCCAAAGTAAACAGAGAAATAATAGTGACGACGAGCGTAGCTTACCAGCACTGCTGTGTAATGAATTAACACACATTCAAAGTAGTAATTTGGTAACTGTGCATAGGGAAATGGAGCGGGCGCCAAATAATGGTGTAGACAGTGAAACAAGTAGTGAACAGGGAAGCATTATCGATCGATCGGTCGGCAACAGCTCGCCTCAGGAATCGGGAATGACAGAACACAACATTGCAAATACTGTAGACTCAGATTTTGGGTTCTCACCGTTTTCTCAAATGAGTCAAGACACATTTTCCACTTGTCAAAATGTGAATGTTGCCGGTGCAAATTCGCTGCCGAAAAGCACTGAGGAACATGTTTCAGACACCAGTGCATTGTTATTACAATTAATGCAACAAATGGGACAAAAGCTTGAAAAGTTAGACACAATGGAACAACACCAGAAACAAACACAGCAACAGTTAGACGCAATGGAACAAAATCTTCACACCATGCTTGAACAAACACGTGAAGATTTAACTACTGAGTTACATAAAATCGAATCGAAATGTCAAAAAGTCCGTAACGACGCAAAAACACAATTTTGTGAACATTTTCAACCTATTTTTTCGCGGGATGAAAATGCATTACAGAATCACGAAGCAGACATAAAAGAACTGCAAATTGTTGTTCATGAAAATCATGAGACCTTGCAAGCTAAAATTGACTCAGTTGCATCTACCGATTCGGTTATGCAACTTGCAAAAACTCAGGAAAACTTAAAGGACACAGTAGAAAGACACATGGAGGAAATTAGTTCATTATCAGAGAAAGTAGTTGAACTTTCAGATCAGCTGCCAGCCGCGGTGGTCTAGCGGTTCTAGGCGCACAGTCCGGAACCGCGCGACTGCTACGGTCGCAGGTTCGAATCCTGCCTCGAGAATGGATGTGTGTGATGTCCTTAGGTTAGTTAGGATTAAGTAGTTCTACGTTCTAGGGGACTGATGACCGCAGATGTTAAGTCCCATAGTGCTCAGAACCATTTTTGAATTTTCAGATCAGCTAAATAATTTATCTACGAAGGTAGATGATAATTTGAATGACACAAAACTGGTAGTCTTTAATGACACAGAAGAGTGCGAACAAATTAAGAAATTCAAACAAAATCAGAATCAAATTAATACGCAACACCAAAGAAAAATCCGGGAAGTACAAGATCAGCTGACACAGGTAATACAAGAATTACGTATTTCAGAGGCCACTCGCGCTCCAATACGGGAAGAGGGACATAGAAATACGGAACAGCCACAAAATAATAACTCAGGACACTTCGGAAATTATGAAAGAAATTGGCAAGGCACACCGAATTTTGAGATGGAACCGCCGAAACGACATAACAATGACCGACATGTGACTCGCCGACATGATGATTTTGACTATAAGCTGTTCATTACTACACGTAAATTCAAAACATTTAAGAATTCTGGCAACGACATTCATCCACAAGCATGGCTTCATCAATTCTCTCATTGTTTTCCTCCCAACTGGTCATTAGAGCACAGATTAGAATTTATGTGTGGCTATTTAGAGAATGAACCAGCTGTAAGAATGCGATCGGTCATTCACGATTGCCACAGTGAAGCAGAATTTTATCATGCCTTCCTCTCAGCATATTGGTCTCAAGCTACACAAGACCGAGTAAAACATAGCATCATAATGATGAAACATTTCGAACAATCTGAATTTTCCAGTCTTGTGAAATATTTTGAAGACATGTTGCACATGAATCAGTACCTGTCAAACCCATACAGCCCCTCAGAACTCATCTGCATTTGCTTAATCAAATTACCTGAACATTTACGACATATTATTTTGGCAGGACGTTGCAAAGACGACATTGAAGCTTTTCAGGGACTGTTACAAGAACTGGAAATTGACACTGACAATCGCGTAACGCGAAAACAGGAGCACAACAATTACAGGTCACATCCGTCACAATTCCGTGACGACAGAAACGATAACTGGAGGCGACAAGGCTATTCTTACAACGCAAATCGTGAACAAAATAGACACCACCCACATGACAACCACTGGCAGAGTAATAGTTACAGAGAAAGATCGCATTTCCGTAGTAAAGAGTATGACAGAGACAATCATAGAAACAGACAATATGGGAACAAAAACAATTATTATCAAGGGAGACAGAATAACTGTAGACGCAACGGTCCAACGCGCAGTTATGATTCAGGGAGAAATTCTCCACCACGTGACCGACAAGAAAGAAACTATGGAATCTACCGACATGACGACAGACGATATGATCGTAACGACAGAGCTGAATTGCATCAGAACTGGCGGGATTCAAACAGAGCAGGACCCTCTCGACAAGGGGAATTTGAAGAAGTTAGGTCTCCAAATCTCAATAACAACGCGCGCCAACAAAGAAACAGACAATGACTCGCACCACAGGCAGCCACCTGCGCCGGCTGGCTCAGGGAAAAACAGCATACATGCTAACCTTGAGAAAAATTTTAGCATTCCTTACAGACGTATACAACACGATAATTGCATTCAAATCAAACTGTGAGTACTATGAAGAGTAAAGGTTTACACCACATTTCACATGTAAAACCGTTTATTGAAAGATAATCTGTTTTTTTTAACTTAGTCTTTGCTATAAAATTTTTCAATTTACATTACTAGTATGCTTTGTCAGACTTAGAATCTGTTAACATGCAACAATGTCTGAAGTTAAATATCCAGTCAAGAACCAAGAGAACTTATTTAAACAGAAATTACCACTGCATTGTGATAGTGAACAGAGGACACAGTGTTACTGTGTGTGTACATTCTTGCTTGTTAGTTGCACGATTACGTAATGACTATAAGGCTTAAATACTTAAAACATATACTGCTAATGAGATTTTAATGCAACATTTTGGTTTACTTGAAAAGACATTCCTCATTTGAAGTAGTTTTTGTGAGATTAAAGATGGCTTAGTATTTGGTTTCTTTGATAGCTACACGATTATATCACGACGCTACTAATGTGTGACACAATTTACATTGTTGTTTTTGCGGTGTTTCTTTTTTATATCTGCACAGTTTTTCTGTTTTATTCTGGAAAGTAAAACATATTTTAGTAGTTACAAAGAGACACCCTTTTCCGTAGCACAACAATATGTTACAGTACAGTACTTTCTTCATCACAACAATAAGCGTAATGTAATAACTACGATATCTATACGCAAAGCATTTCACTTTCGTTTATCATGAGGTAAGTACATTGACTTCTGCAGAACTTAGATTTCGGAGGACGATAACTACGAGACTTCCACAGAGTTTATCTTACAACATGACGCACAGTTTAGCGCTACCGTACACGTATTTCAGTGATTAATTTCACACTTAAAACATTTACTTTTTTAAGATATTTGAAGTACAATTATACAAGGGTTTTCCGTGATACATTTCATTCCATTGCTGTAATCTGTAACACCTGAGGGTATAATTACATTAATCCTCAGGGGGGTACACGCCTACTTTGTGTACCATGTGTTTGGCAGGCACAAGGAGCCCTAGCTAATATGGTATTTGCTTATACAACTTTACACATCAGTACCATATTTCTCTAACACATAAATTACACAGCTATCTGATCATTTAACTGAGAGAGACAAACTTTTTTACTACGGCAGTGACAGACGTTTATGTAATTACACCATTGGATAACTTCACACTTACGAAATTGTATTTTGTCTGTACTTTGTGAACTGTTCATATTTTTTCAGACCTATTGTGATATTATGAGAGCTTTGAATGATGTATTTGGTATGGGATCATGATTTTAAAGTACGTTTGAGGTAGATGACACTATTGAAATGAGCAGAGAATTTTTTTTTAGGTTTTGAAATTATTGGAGGAAGCTACGACGATTTTGAGAGTTGACTGTGGTGTTATGATGTTATTATTACGATGACTATGTGTATTATGCTGTTGCGGTATGTTTATGATCAATAAGCTGATGCTATATGAGTTATTTGAGTATGCTACATATCTGTTATGATGAAATATTGAAGAAGTGTCAACGAATAAGGTAAGGAATCATGAGTAGTGGTTAGGGACTCTGGTTTGTGAATAAGGTTGTTGGAAACCAGGAATCGTACTTTAAGAGTTATTAAATGTATGTAAATGCGTGAATGTATTACAATGCTGACGAAAATTTTTTGGACTCTGTTATGTCAATAGGATTTTGTTTCTACAGATTTGTAACGCAAATTCTTGACCTGTGAAATATTTTTATATGAGACTGTCACTGTAGCCGAAACTGCTGTAGTAAATATTTCCGTAAGAAAGTTAAGTGACCACCTGCACGTAATGCGTTGTGGGCACCCAGCTGTGTCAGATGCCTGGAGAAAAAGCCATTAGTGTGTGCCTTTTCAGAGGCACAGATAGAAAAAAAAAGGGAGGCCACTATCCTCACTATTGACATTCCTTTGTAGAAAGCATCGCAAATACGACATGCTCAAACTTGAAAACATATGATTATACTGTGGAGCTCTTAATTTATGATATTTACTAAAATGCCTAATGAAACGATGAGAAACATTTCACGGCTATTGTCTTGCTAGTTGAGAGAAATGCCATATGGCTTGCTTTATGTATTTATTTACTCATTTTGTTTAATATCTAGTTTCTAGCTGCACTGCAGCATTGGTTAAAATAAAATTTAATAGAAGTACTAATATAAATATTTTATGCCTACAGATCCAGTAAATAATTTTATAATTTATTCAAAAAAAAAAAACGAAGGAGCATAAAAAGACATTTCCCTTCACAGGAATTGCATACGGAATTTTCTTTTCAACTACTTGGTAATTTTTTGGTACAATAACTTCTTGTGGTGCACCACTTTAATTACATAGACATTAAGATGTGAATATACATTTCCCTTGTCTGCATTGTTGTCTTTAATATAATATTTTTTCTGCTTGAGTTATGTCATGTTTAGATATAAGTTATTCCATTTGCTGCTGCTGTTTGCCAGGCATAGTGTTACTGAATTTGACTTTGTGTTACTCTGCTAAGCCACTTTACTACTGATTTATTTTTCTTGTTTGCTGCTCATTGCCTTATATTAGTTGTAATATTGTTGCTTCCTTTGCCAATTTGTATTTTTTTTGTCCTTGCTGTTTGTGTTAATTTGTTATGTGCTGCTGCATTGCCTCGTCCCTTGGTATATATATCTGAGCTCAGTAGATTTAAGTTAGCTTAAGAGGGGGTAGACTATATAAGAAACTAACTATGATGAATCGGAAGAAATGCATTGAGAAGCTATAAGAAAATGGTTTGGCCAAAAAAGTAGTGCACAGTGGAGAAAACTATTTTTGAAAGAGGATGTGAACAGAATACAGAAAGCATGCTTGGATAGGATTTTTTTTTTTTTTTTTTTTTGGCTGGAGCAAATGTTGAAATAAGAGGGACGATATATGGAATGAAGTTTTGGGTTGGACTGCAGTACCAAATGTTACACTGAAAACGAACCCTGCCCTTTCCATTGTGTTATCCCCCTATGTGTTTGTGTACTCTTGTATATTTGTGTTTTTCCTGTGTCTATGTGTTTAGCTAATAAGAGTTATGTTGTAGAATTTTTCTAATAATATGTTATTTACTTTGTAAAGATGTTTAGACATTATTTATTCTGTTTTGTTTTAATGTTCATGTGTAAAGTTGATGTTTCAAAAGTTATTCTGATCTTTTATGTATTTACTTATGTCATAATTCCTATAACACTTTTGTAAAGCCCCTATTACTGCAAATGTTATCTGTATTATTATGTTTTTAATGATGTACTTTGTACTGTTGTTATTGTATTCTTATGTTATAAAATTGTAATTGATTCCAGTTCATCATATTATTAACTTGTAAGTTACATTTCACTGCACACGTTTCTGTTGGTCATAGTATATGGACAATATGTGAGAAGTAGGGACTGTTAGTGTTTGCACATGTGTTAATAATTCAGCAAGGATAACAGCATTGCTGGTTCTAAGGACAATTCCAAAAGCTTTGTGAGTGCACAAGCGGTGGTTATGGACTTGCTATATTATCCGCAAGACTCTTCAATGGTGATTGTGCACCTGCACAGTCACAACAGATGGCTGCTGGCCACCTCTACAAGGACTACAGTGGGTCTACACCTTTGCTGACTCACCAGTACCATTATTTCTGCATGGACTGCAGTGGGTCTGCACCTCTGGTGGCCCACCAATACCATAATCTCTACCAGGACTACAGTGGGTCTGCTCTGTGATGACCTACCTACCAATAGTCTTCAAAACTTCGAATGACTCTGTTGTGGGTTTGCTCTGTTGTGGTCCATTACCTGTCTGCATGTCAAGAGTTTGCACTGTCTTTCCGTTGGAAGGACAACACTACTTCTTCAAGACTGCATGGAAATCCACTACTTCCGTGTGCATTTTCTTTTACTGCTCAGACATTGAGAAAAACAGTTATTTTACTATGATGAACGATCAAGACTGTCTTTATGGGCTGTGAGAAAATTTAACTTTTGACCAACACTGTATCAATAAGTGTGTGCATTTGATATCTTTCTTACTGTAATTATGAAAATTTTTTTCAAATCTGTATTGGCCAGTGCCCAAAGCAATTTGTAAAATTTTTTGTGGGGAGCATGGGGGCTATGTAAGTAGGCTGTTTATGTTTTCTTATTGGCAACGTTACGTAGCGCTCTGTATGAAAATCACTGGCTGTGCTGTGTGCAGTCTGTGGCTAGTTTGCATTGTTGTCTGCCATTGTAGTGTTGATCAGCTGGATGTGAACAAGGCGTAGCGTTGCGCAGTTGGAGGTGAGCCGCCAGCAGTGGTGGATGTGGGGAGAGAGATGGCGGAGTTTTGAAATTTGTAAGACTGGATGTCATGAACTGCTATATATATTATGACTATTAAGGTAAATACATCATTTGTTCTCTATCAAAATCTTTCATTTGCTAACTATGCCTATCAGTAGTTAGTGCCTTCCGTAGTTTGAATCTTTTATTTAGCTGGCAGTAGTGGCGCTCGCTGTATTGCAGTAGTTCGAGTAACCAAGATTTTTGTGAGGTAAGCGATTTGTGAAACGCATAGGTTAATGTTAGTCAGGGCCATTTTTTGTAGGGATTTTTGAAAGTCAGATTGCGTTGCGCTAAAATATTGTGTGTCAGTTTAAGCACAGTCTTGTATAATTGTTCTAAGGGGACGTTTCACACTTCACAATGCTGCGTGAGTTGCAAATAATTCAGTCACGGGGAAGAGTAACAACAACCGTTGTTGATACAATGAACTGTGTACCGTCTACTTGTAAGTAGTCGGTGAAACGTTTATATCGATAGTCTGTACCTTAACAAATTCACTCATGTCGCACGGGCAAAAATCTATGACCAGAAAAGGACCATTTTTTGGATGGCTCTCCAACTGCACTAACACGACAACAAGCTCGTGAATACCAAAATCCTGGTGCCAAAGCTCTGTGAGGCTAAAGTCTCACGTTCAAAGGGGAACAGCACGTTTTGTATTATCGCTAAATAGGGGAGAGAGTGTAACTGAAATGATACAGGATTTGGGATGGACATTATTAAAACAAAGGCGTTTTTCGTTGCATAGGAATCTACTCACGAAATTCCAATCGACAACTTTCTCCTCTGAATGCAAAAATATTATGTTGACGCCAACCTACATAGGGAGAAACGATCACCATTATAAAATAAGGGAACTCAGAGCTTGTACGGAAAGATATAGCTGTTCGTTCATTCCGCGCGCTGTAAGAGGTTGGAATAATAGAGAGTCGTGGAGGTGGTTCGATGAACCCTCTGCCAGGCACATAAATGTGATTTGCAAGAGTATCCATGTAGATGTAGATGTAGATGTAGTGTGTCCAATACCATGGCTCATATATGCACTTTTCAAATTTTTTTATGATTTTCCTTTGGCCACAGCCCACTTTTCTTCTATTACATGTAAAAATGAGCTGTTTGAAATTTGGGCTGAATAGTAATTCCTGAAAATGTTTATAATAAAAATGAAACGATAAAGGTGGCGATTACGAACACACGCTGTTGTCACAGTGTCGTTCCTGCAGTGTCACTTCGTCCAAGGAGCTTGATAAATAAGTGACTGTTACTGAACGGACACCTATCGCTAATACCGTTTACTTGGCAACAGTGCACTAGGATGACACAATTGCCGTCTACTCAGCTAATTCATGTAGAACAATGGAGTTCTTTCAAATTATTTGCTATGGTGTTGTAGGATCTCAAGATCACCGAGCGGTTACTGAAGCAAACGTGCTATTTGGCCAAAGATTTATGTTTTTGATTACTTCTGCCGACTGGGGAGTGGAGCGAGACGCAATGATGGAGAAAGCAGGCAAGATTGGTGAAAGAGATACAGTGCGTAATTTATTCACCCTTTCAGCCAGTACTTTTGCTGCTCCCAAGTTTCTGTTGGCACGTTGCATAAACGAAACAGAACCCAAGAATAAGCGTTCTGCGGCTGATTAATAATATGATAGGAGCAACAATTCTTCATTTTTATTAAAGCTACTTACAAAATGATAAAATTTTATAAATCTGCGCAGAAAAACCTACAGGAAGGTAGCTATTTTGGCTAGAATCGGGGAGGGGGGGGGGGGGGGCGAGGCGGTCATTGTTTTTGCAGCTTAGTCAGGGGTATAGGATCAGCTCGTTACGGTTCTGATCACAGATGGGATAGACTCCGCTTATAGTCCAGTTAGATGGCGCTCAGTTTGGCTTTAGGAGAGGTAAAAGCTATAGTGAGGCAGTTCTGACGTTGCAGTTGATACTGGAAGCAAGACTGAAGAAAAATTGAAACGTTCATAAGATTTGTCGACCTGGAAAATGCGTTTGACAATGTAAAATCGTTCAAGATGTTCGAAATTCTGAGGAAAATAGGAGTAAGCTGTAGGGAAAGACGGGTAATATACAATATGTACAAGAACAACGAGGGAACAATAAGACTGGAAGACCAGGAACGAAATGCTCTGATGAAAAAGAGTGTAGCCAGGGATACAGTCTTTCGCCCCTACTGTTCAACCCACACATCGAAGAAACAATGATGGAAATCGAAGAAAGGTTTAAGAGTAGGATTAAGATTCAAGGCGAAAGGACATCAATGATAAGATTCGATGAATGGAATGGACAGTCTAATGAGTACAGAATATGACAGAGAGTAAATCGAAGAAAGACGAAAGTAATTAGAAGTAGCAGAAATGAGAACACCGAGAAACTTAACAACAGAATTGGGTTCAAATGGCTCCAACCACTATGGGACTTAACATCTGAGGTCATCAGTCCCCTAGCCTTGGAACTACTTAAACCTAACTAACCTAAGGACATCACATATACATGCCCGAGGCAGGATTCGAACCTGCGACCGTAGCAGCAGCGCGGTTCCGGACTGAAGCGCCTAGAACCGCTCGGTCACAGCACAGAATTGGGGATTGCGAAGTAGATGAATTCTGCTACTTAGGCACCAGATTAACCCGCGATGGACGGAACAAGATGGACATAAAGAGCAGAACGTCAGTGGCAAAAAGGGCACTCTTAGCCAGAAGAAGTCTACGGATTTCAAAAATAGGCCTTAATTTGAGGAAGACATTTCTGCGAATGTACGTTTGGAGCGCAGCGTAGTATGGTAGTGAAACTGGGATGGTGGGAAAATCGGAACAGAAGAGAATCGAAGCATCTGAGATGTGGTGCTAAAGAGGAATGTAGAAAAATTAGGTTGACTGATAAGGTAAGACATGAGGAGGTTCTACACAGAATCAACGAGGAAAGGAATACATGGAAAACACGGTCAAGAAGAAGGGACAGGATGATAGGACATCTATTAAGACATCACGAAATATGTATTTTATCCATAATGAATGCAGCTGAACTGCGTCACTGTTCCTTTATAGGGCGTAGAAAAATAACCGCTACCAGCCACAATAGAAGGTGTTTTTATTTAACACATAACTGGTTTGTGCCCATCTTCAGGTGGTTTACATTCAAGTACATCTTTCCATACTTAATTGTTGGAGATGACTGCTTAAATGAAAAACAAATAATGTGATGATGACTAAATAGACACAAATGAAACATTTGGAAGTCATTAGGCGACATATGTTGCAAAATAATACAGTACTTCCATAAAGCTGGTGAATCCATGTCGTTTTCACATTACATTCATCATATTTTCTACACCTTCTAACAACCCTACCACAACAAAGGTCAAAAATTAATCATGATTGTGATGTTGCTCACGCTGCTAAATACTGCATTTTTGGGCAACAACACAATTATATTATGTGGCAGCTGTCATTAGAGCACAGTTAATAAAGTCATTTTATGAAATAATGGATAAACTAGGCACTCATATTTTCGTGTTTCCGACGCTGTTCACGTCGTAAACTCATGGCTCAATCGTCAAAAATCTATGTAGTGATGATTTCAAGCTCGATGCAAAGAGGCCTAGGTGTTATACTGCGATATTCAAAAGTTTTGTAGATGTGTTTCAGAAACCATTCTTGAAGATAAAACCTTTGAAAGTTAGCACAATGGTGATGTAAAAAAGTAATCAGCACTCCGAATTTAAGTTACACTTCTTTTTTATTACTTTTGTTGCCGTATCACGTAACACACAAAACATCACATTATAAAACATACTTGAAAATATCTTCCTCACTGTTAAAGTTCACATTTTATAAACTGACTACAATTTGCGTCTTTGCAACATGACAACAAAGACTTGACTCTCTAATAACCGCTTACGCGCCCAAAAATCAGAGTTACAAGTACGTCAAAGATCATAGTGACAAAAGAAAGATTCACTTAAGAATAATATCATTGCAATATAAACATATCGATGTATCAAAGTACCTCCACATTAATGAAATCAAATCTGAATGTTGTCTCAGAAATATGTTAACTGTTTTACAGAAACACAGTAGAATATTGCTGGTATCGATAGATTGAGGTGAGGTGCCGTAATGGTTACGTAATTCAAGTGCCATTACTACCTTAACTGTCTATTTGTCACCAGGTTCATTATTGGTGCTTCCAAATTATGTCTTTGATAAAATAGAGACACTTCAGATATTAGTAACTTCAGACAATATGCACTCACAACACTGTGGTCGTTAGCGGTGTGATAACTAATGGGCCTTCATGGAGGTGATTACTGCCGCAGACGAATTCTCCGTTTCCTGCAAGCAGTGAGATCTCTCACCCACCTACCCTTTGGCTGCTGTTCCGACCATAGCTGACACCGAACTTTTTTCCTTCTAGCAGGGATTCAGTTGATGTTCAATTAAAATAATGAACTGGACAACAGGGGGAGCTACAGACCAGAGAAAATGCGTCTATTCAGGTAAAATCGTAGTGTATTGTACTTCTAGCAGCACACAAGGGGAAGGAGAGGTAGCCTGAGTTATAAGTGTGGCGCTACATTTACAAAAATCAGTTCCTGTCTCTTCTACCTCCAAGTGAAGAATGCTACACAGAAAACAGTCAGTCGATAGTAAAGCCTTGAATAAGCTTGGTCCAGCTCATGAACTATTGGGGAGTGCGTGGAGAGAAACCACGGAGAACATTGGTTACCGGAAAGAACGGTAACGGAAGCCCGGGCAGGGCACTTCATGCAGTTACTCAGTAATCACCTTAAATAGCGCCCAGTCTATGGCGTGCCGAACGATAATCGGTATGGTGGCTAACGTCACAGAAGGTAGGTACTGACAGAAATTACTATCATCTCTCGAGTAGAACGACCACGGCGGAAACCGGTGTACTAAACCCGATCACCGATACCGAGATGGCGGCTGGCTCCGAACTGACGACCATCGCAGCTGTTCACATCTGTTGCGCCCAGTCTACCAAACAACTGCCTTGCCTTACCTTCTCTCGCGAGGAGCCTTAGCACAGTATGCTTCCATCAACGAGAAGAGCGGCGTATAACCAACCTCACCGGGGCTGTTACCATTAGCAACCCCGTGTAGTGGTCTCAGCTCCCGACTCTTACTGTGGCGAGAATTCCGCAGAAACGCAGACCCTCGTGTTAGTTGAGCCGATGGTGGTCTCGAATCGTCGGGGAAATTAATTTGAGATCGTATAATTAAAAATTAATTATAACGATTTTTGAGATAATTATTTATCAGCTCGAAAGTCATATCAAATTAAAGATAATTTAACGATCAACATGAATCTGAAGTCAAAATTATTGATTTACTTTAATCTGAGCTGGACCATGCGGCAGTACATACTGGTGACAGGCCTTGTGGTCAGTCCACGAAAAGTCTGCACTCTACAACATGCTTACCTTTGAAAAACAGAGGTCAGTCCAGTCAACGAAGAAAAATTAGGAGGGAAATTCATGTAGGCGCAATTTTTTTTTAACGGTGGTAGGGTGGAGTGTCATAGAAAACATACTACGTGGCGTACGAGCGTGGGAGTAGTGCCACATTTTTAGATTTTCCTTGAATATCTCGAAAATAATACTACCTAACAAAATGTTTCTTGTTACAAAATTAAGCCAGCCGCTAGTGGCCGTGCGGTTCTAAGCGCTACAGTCTGAACCCGCGTGACCGCTACGGTCGCAGGTTCGAATCCTGCCTCGGGCATGGATGTGTGTGATGTCCTTAGGTTAGGAAATTCATGTAGGCGCAATTTTTTTTTAACGGTGGTAGGGTGGAGTGTCATAGAAAACATACTACGTGGCGTACGAGCGTGGGAGTAGTGCCACATTTTTAGATTTTCCTTGAATATCTCGAAAATAATACTACCTAACAAAATGTTTCTTGTTACAAAATTAAGCCAGCCGCTAGTGGCCGTGCGGTTCTAAGCGCTACAGTCTGAACCCGCGTGACCGCTACGGTCGCAGGTTCGAATCCTGCCTCGGGCATGGATGTGTGTGATGTCCTTAGGTTAGTTAGGTTTAAGTAGTTCTAAGTTCTAGGGGACTGATGACCTCAGATGTTAAGTCCCATAGTGCTCAGAGCCATTTTTACAAAATTAAACTACATTAAATTTCCTAGGAAAAAGATCCTATTCATTTTTTCTCTATAACCAACAGCTCCCATGTTGCAAGGGATGGCAAAATCGCAGACTATAAAAATAGATACAGATAGCCGTACCGTAGGTGCAACCACAACGAAGGTGTATCTGTTGATAGGCCAGACAAACGTGTGGTTCCTGAAGAGGGGCAGTAGCCTTTTCAGGAGTTGCAGGGGCAACAGTCTGTATGATTGACTGATCTGGCCTTGTAACACTAACCAAAACCGCCTTACTGACCTGGTACTGCGAACGGCTGAAAGCAACGGCAAACTACAGCTGTCATTTTTCCCGAGGGCATGCAGCTTTACTGTATGATTAAATGATGATGGCGTCCTCTTGGGTAAAATATTCCGGAGTTAAAATAGTCCCCCATTCGGATCTTCGGGCGGGGACTACACAGGAGGACGTCGTTATCGGGGGAAAGAAAACTGGCGTTCTGTGGATCGGAGAGTGGAATGTCAGATCCCTTAATCGGGCAGGTAGGCTAGAAAATTTAAAAAGAGAAATGGATAGGTTAAAGTTAGATATAGAGGGAATTAGTGAAGTTCGGTGGCAGGAGGAACAAGACTTCTGGTCAGGTGAATACAGGGTTATAAATACAAAATCAAATAGGGGTAATGCAGGAGTACGTTTAATACTGAATAGGAAAATAGGAATGCGTGTAAGCTACTACAAACAGCATAGTGAACGCCTTATTGTGGCCAAGATAGATACGAAGCCCACGCCTACCACACTAGTACAAGTTTATATGCCAACTAGCTCCGCAGATGACGAAGAAATTGAAGAAATGTATGATGAGATAAAAGAAATTATTGAGATAGTAAAGGGAGACGAAGATTTAATAGTCATGGGTGACTGGAATTCGGGAGTAGGAAAAGGGAGAGAAGAAAACATAGTAGGTGAATATGGATTGGGGGAAAGAAATGAAAGAGGAAGCCGTCTCGTAGAATTTTGCACAGAGCATAACTTAATCATAGCTAACACTTGGTTCGAGAATCATAAAAGAAGGCACTATACATGGAAGAAGCCTAGAGATACTGGAAGGTCTCAGACAGATTCTATAATGGTAAGACAGAGATTCAGGAACCAGGTTTTAAATTGTAAGACATTTCCAGAGGCAGATGTGGACTCTGACCACAATCTATTGGTTATTAACTGTAGGTTAAAACTGAAGAAACTGAGGCATCAAGGGATCATCAGTTTAGTATTGGAAGGCAGCGTGGAGGGTAAAAATCGTAGAGGGAGACTAAGAGATGAATACACTAAATAGATTCAGAACGATGTAGGCTGCAGTAGATACTGGAAGATGAAGAACCTTTCACAGGATAGAGTAGCATGGAGAGCTGCATCGAACCAGTCGCTGGACTGAAGACTACCACAACAACAACAATGGTCTAAAACAAATGTATATTGTTAAATGAGGTGGGTTAAACACAAATATTAAATGTGCAGTGTCGTAAAGGTAGTGAAATCATGCAAGACAATATAATTCTGGCGCTTCTCAAACGTATACAGAGATGTAACTGTAAATAGCTTCTGACTGTTAAAGATACCACACCTTGAAGGTGATTTGCGCAAACGTAAAATTAACGTAAAGTGCACTAAATGTTTGGACTCGCTAATTAATAGCGTTACAGAGCAACCGCATTTAGTAGGTAGGAATAACGCCACCTGTATTCCTCAGATAAGGCACTAAATGTTTGGATTCGCTAATTAATAGCGTTACAGAACAACCGCATTTAGTAGGTAGGAATAACGCCACCTGTATTCCTCAGATAAGGGAAGATTATGCATGGAGTTTCTCACTCAGATAACATATTTGAATGCTGGTTGTTTGCGAGAAGATCGTATTATATCGAGTAATCAGGAGAAATCTCAATTAGCACGCATCGCAGTTCGGCAGCGGCCTGATCGTGGAGTATCGATACTGTGTTGTATCGTTTAGGATATAGTTGATAGCGTTGGTGAGGATCCAGTGAGTGTCATGTGAATATGGAAAGGTTGGATTCAGGAGGGTCATACTCGATGACATGTTTGATCTCAGCCGTCCCTCATGAATAGCGCCCGAGACATACTGTTCTCCTGACCATGCCGGATCAAGCGCTGTACCTTGAGTCGGAAAATGAGCCTGTTTGCTGCAAGGAAAATGTCTGTAGAGACACCCCTGGAAAACCACGGACTCCCAGCGAGGCGATCTTTGCTATCGTTTCCCTTGACCGACGCGCCGGCAGTATTGGGAGGCCTCAAAGACAGCCGTGGACACAAGAATGGCACCACGACGTCTTTTCAGACGAGTCCCGCTTCTGCTTACAGCATCAGTATAGCAGTATCCACGTGAGGAACGTCCGAGCAGAAGTAACTTTGAAACTTCCTGGCAAATTAAAACCATGTGCCGGACCGAAACTCGAACTTGGGACCTTTGCCTTTCGCGGGCAAGTGCTCTACCAACTGAGCTACCCTAGAACGAATCACTACCCGTCCTAACAGCTTGGTTTGGAAGGCAGGAAACGATGTACTGACAGAACTGAAGATTGGGTAGCTCAATCAGTAGAGCACTAGCCCGCGAAAGGCAAAAGTCACAAGTTCGAGTTTCGGTCCGGCACACAGTTTTAATCTGCCAGGAATTTTCATATCAGCACACACTCCGCTGCAGAATGCAAATTTCATTCTGGAGAACTAAGATCGTCAGGTTCTCCTGCATCTACATGTACAGACCTCAAACCACTGTACTGTGCATGGCGGAAGTAATCATGGGCCACTACTAGTCATTCCCCTTCCTGTTCCACTCGTAAACAGAGCGAGGGAAAATCAGTTATAATAGTATGGTCCGCCGTACGAGACCTGATCACTCATGGCTTATATCTGTGGTTCTTAAACTGAATGAACGCTGGTGGCAGTAGAATCGTTCTGCAGTCAGCTTCAAATGCCTGTTCTCTAAATTATCTCAGTAGCGTTCCTACATAAGAAAATCGCCTTCTCTCAAGGGATTCTGAGTTCTTTCCATAATATTTGCGTGTTCATCCAAACTACCGGTGACAAATCTAGCAGTCAACCTCTCAATTGCTTCGATGTCTTTCTGTAATCCAACCTGCTGGAGATTCCAAACTCTCGAGCAGCATGGGATGCACTGGTGTCTACATGCGATCTCCTTTACAAATGAGACACACATTTCGAAAAACTCTTACAATAAATCGAAGTCGACCTACTCCAGTAGTTGCATGCTCCATCCGTTTCCTATTGCTTTGCAACGCCATGCCTGGATATTTAACCGACTTTGCAGTGTAATGTACCTTAATGCTGAATTCGAACATTACGAGATTGTTCTTCGTACTCATCTGCACTGACTTACACTTTTCTACGTTTAAAGCAGGCTGCCATTCCTCGCACCACTAAAAATTGTGTCCACGTCACCTTGTATACTACTACTGTCATTCAACAATGACATCTTCTCGTACACCATACTGTCATCAGCAAACAACCATATACTGCTGCCCACCCTGTCCGCCAGGTCATTTATGTATATAAAGAACAACAGCGGTCCTGTCACACTTCTCTGGGGCACTCCTGACGACACACTGGTCTCTAATGAACAGTCTCCGTCGACGACAACGTACTGGGTTCTGATAATTAAGAAGTCTTCGAGCCACTCACATATCGGGGGACCTATTCTGTATGTTCGTTCCTTCGTTAACAGTGTGCAGTGTGCTTCGTGAGAAATGCTTTCTGGAAATCTAGAAATATGGGATCTACCTGTTTCACTTCATCCACTGTTCTGGGGCTGTCATGCAAGAAAACGGCAGACTTTGTTTCGCACTAGCGATGCTTTCTAAAACAGTGCTGATTCGTCGATATGAACTTTTCCGTCTCAGGGAACGTTATTATGTTCCAATTGAGAACATGTTCAAGAATTATGTACCAAACAGACATTAACGATATTGGTCTGTAATTTTGCCGGTCAGTTATTTTATCTTTCTCATATACAAGAGTCACCTGGGCTTTTTTCCGCTTGTTCTGGACTTTGCGGTGAGCGAGAGATTCACAATAAATGCAGGAGAAGTAAGAGGCTAGAGCCATAGAGTAATCTTTGTAACCCCGAATTAGAATTCAATCCGGACCTGGCGACTTATTTATTTTCAGCTCTTTCAGTTGTTTCCCTACGCCAAGGATGCTTATTACTGTGACATGCATACGCAAGTCTGTACGATGTTCAAGCAACGGTATGTTTGTAGGAGCCTCCTGCACGAACAATTTCTTAAACACGAAATTTAAAACTTCAGCTTTCCTTTTGCAGTCTTCTATTGCCACATCAAATTCGTAGCATTCATCATCGTCATACTGGACCAGTACTGAGCGTGATGGTATGGGGTGTCCTTAGGCACACAACATGATCACCTCTGATTTGCCTGGCCGTCAATTTTGGCGCAGGGTGAGGGTACTGCGATGTTTGCGTACGTCTGGTTAAGGTTAACCATTAATACGCGCTCATCTGGAGATAGATTGGGTCGAAATTGAACGAAGGCTAGCGGTTTGAAGGGCAGAGGAAAAAAAGCGCCAAGGCAAGAGCCAAGGGAAAAAAAAAACCTGCGATAGTTAGGTCGGGTGGTAAGAGCAGTAGCGGATGTCTTGCTGCCTGCGATAGGTCGTGCAAGGGTAGGCTTTGTTAGTAGTGGGTATCATGCATGTCGATACCTTGACATTGTGCGGTTGTGTTGCTCGGAGGCTGGCACTGGGTGCCGGTGTACAGCTCTCGTTCAGCGTCAGCAACCTGCAACAGTTAGGTTTATTATCGTTTTTGTGTCCGATAGGTCATATATCGGAAGCACAGTGTGAGGTAATGTTGGCGGATTGTTTGTGCGTCAGTGGGCGAGCTCGTCGGTGTCCCTGCTGTGGCCTGTTGGTCGGCTCTAATAGCAGCTGGCAGTTACCAGTCAATGTTGCTGATATGCAGGGGCTTGCCGACGTTTGTCGCTTGTTTGCGTGTGTTAGTTTACCATAGGTAGCTATGCCCTAGCTAGCAGTGTCTTTGGCCGCTTGTGCTTCCACCTATGGTTGTGATCGTAGTTTCCCAGAGTGAGGATGAAAGGACTGTTCGAGTGTCTCGAGTTCCTGTATAGTCGTGTGGCGTGTTTTTTGAATACTTCCTTGAGGGTATCAAGCCGGTATTCATGGTGAAGATCCACGGTGCGTGTGTAGCGTGGAGCGTTGCTAATGATTCGTAGCACTTTGTTCTGTATGATCTGCAGGCGGCACAGTCGTGTAGGAGCTGCATATCCCCAGACGGGAACTTCGTACGTCATCAGAGGTCTAATCAGTGTCACGTATATGGACCTCGACACCCTCCTATTCAGTGTGCTTTCCCTGTTGAGCATTGGGTAGAGCTGTTTGAGCCTCGCGTGCGCTCGGTTGGCAACGTACTCAATGTGGTCCCCCCATGTAAGTTTCCGGTCCAGCCAAACACCTAGGTATCTGACTTTCCCTCGGAAACGTATTGGGCGTGTACGTAGTGTTATCGGTCTACAATGTTGACGTTTGCGCAGTAGTTTCGGTCTACGTGTGAACAGAACTGCTTCGCACTTGTCGACGTTTACTTTAATACGCCGTCGCTCCACTGAGTTAGGTGGCTGTGCTCTGTCTAGATGTGTATGTGTCATTATCTTTCAACAACATAGCACAAGACCGCACATTGCCTGTGCTGGCCTGATATACCTTGATACGGACTGTGTGCAATTGTTTCCCTGATCAGCACTTTCTCCAATGAAAGAACTGGTCACGGGCTGCCGACCGACCGCCACGCCAGTGCTCTCCAGCCATTAACGACTGACCAAGTCCGCCACGGAGTTGAAGCAGAATGGAATGACGTACCCGTATCTGTCATCCGACGGAACTCAGTTTTAATCGATGCCCAGCTGGGTTAAAGGTATTATTCCTGCCAAGGGGTGCCATCGTTGCATAGTAAATTTCGAACCCTTTGTATCACCAAATCACCCACAATATTAATCATCTGCTTTTGTTATTATACTGAGTACGGACAACAGTAAAATTGCATGATTTGCTATCCTTCTTAGTGTTTGTGGTGTACGTACTGTAAGACCTTCGGTACACACACCATCAGATTATTTGACTTGTCGCTCTAACGAAGTAGGCGAGTGTCAGCAATATGTCTCGTGGTCTTATCGTGGCGTGTTTATCTTCTGCCGTTAGGTCAGACGATAGAAATGCCACTTGCACGCTTAGAGTAGCAGATTGACGGTGACCAACTTTAAACAGAACTTGATTAATTTTCACACACATTTATTAAAATAATAAAAAATATAGACATTACGTAACTTGATTCTAGATGCTGTTTACAATTGACAATCTGAAGTTCCTTTGGTCTTGGTACGTTAATCTTATTCTCACATATCTCTGATACTTGACAAAGTGTCTATACATTTCTCTTCATGGCTATGTACAGGAATATGATAATCTTATTAGGCGCGGACTGAAACTTGACTATAGACTGGTACAGACAAATGCAGACTAATGCAGACTGATGCAGACTGACTAATCGGAGGTCTGTACACTCGTTATAATACCTCGAGCGTTCAGGTATCACTGCGCGAGTGTGATCTGTGAGGAGAAAAGGTTCTACGTTAGCAGCAATCTCATTGGCTGCGTTACATACTAATACGCGGATCGGCGGAAGCAGAATTTGGTTCGTCTCTAAGACAGCGCCATCTCGTAGTGCGGAGACGGACGAGCGCTGTTGTGCTTAGTGGGGCGCGCTCTAGTGGGAAAGTTGTGTACCCACTGACTACGCGCAACTATGTACTCAACAGTGTTACAATTTTTAATGACCAAAAGTGATAATGGTTTTGTTACACTTGTAACTGGCTGGTGTTAAAATACATCCATCACATTACGGTTGGGAAGTTTGCATAAATTACATTAGTTTTAGCACTATGTATATAATACTAGCGCAGCACTTCACGCATTTATTTTGTATTCAAGGTGTCGTATAGCCCACGCATAGTTGATGAAAGATATTTTTATTTGCATGTATAAAGACAAGAATGCTTGTTTTTCATATTTTTTAATTTACCGGACCGGTATTGAGGGCATGCTCATCACCAGCGGCCCTATAGAAGATACATAAATTAATAGGTAATAAATGCTACAGGCTATGTGTTATAGTTGGTGGTATGTGTTTATAATTATTTTATGTTGGACTGCTCAGTACTTATTTATATTTGATTTTTAATCCTTCATAGAATGTTTTTCAGATGTTCTACTGATTTTTATAACACATTCTCATTTTATTATATATGACACAAATCGTAGTTCGAAATATCAGTGCATGTTTTGTTGTCAAATATACCATTAAGATACAAAAATATCGCTTTCTAAGTATTCTTTCTTTGGTTTTAGTAATGTTTCAGAGGTCTATGTTTCTTTCTCCCTTTGCTAATAAATATAGAAAAACATAGTTTATAGTAGCTGAGTATCCGGTGTTGCCTGGGCGTGTATTTACTTCAGTTATATTGGACAATCTCCTCCTTCCCACTCTTGCTACCCATCTTCTCCTTTCTCCCTATCCACCACCTCCTCATCCGTTTCTCTGTTCATGTCCTTCTCGCCCTGTCTCTGTGCTGTACAATGACATAATTTTGTAGATACATTCGCCAGCATATGTGCATACTGTTTGCCAATATAGTTATTACCAAAGTAGTAATAAACTTAAGCGACATGCACGATGCGGCAGTTTTTCACGTACTCAGTGTCTATGATGTCATGCCTCCTAAAGTATGTGCCGTATAATAACGTAAATCTGCACGTATTGGTAGTAAAGAAGTAATACATTAAAAAGTCACACGTGATGCGACACTTAAACTGCATGAACAGTGAAAGCGTAGTAAGCGATAAACTTTCCTCCTTTTATCATCTTGTGGGGTTTGCAAGTGAGAGAAGTTTTCGTAAAGGTCTAAAATTATGCGTAAAAATGTGTAAAATTTGTTGTAAGTCACTAAGTGCTCTCGTTCTCAAATACTGGATGAATAAAATGTGGATATTCTCGCGTCGTGGCAGACACTTCTTTTATTCCCTACCCTTAACCCTTGTAAGTAGGCTGTTTAGGTTTTTATGTTGGTAACGCCACGTAGCGCTCTGTATGAAAATCACTGACTGTGCTGTGTGCAATCTGTGGCTGGTTGGCATTGTTGGAATATTCGCTATTATAGTGTTGGGTAGTTGAATGTGAACAGCGCGAAGCGTTGCGCAGTTGGAGGTGAGCCGCCAGTGGTGGTGGATGTGGGGAGAGAGATGGCAGAATTTTGAGAGCGGAAGATCTGGACGTATGTCCGTCAGAAAAACGAAATTTGTAAGACCAGATGTCATGAACATATATATATATATATATATATATATATATATATATATATATATATATATAATGACTTTTGAACACTATTAAGGTAAACACATTGTTTGTTCTCCATCAAAATCATTCATTTGCTAACTATGCCTGTCAGCAGTTAGTGCCTTCAGTAGTTAGAATCTTTCATTTAGCTGGCAGTATTGGCACTCGCTTTATTGCAGTAGTTCGAGCAACGAAGATTTTTGTGAGGTAAGTGATTCATGAAAGGTGTAGGTTATTGTTAGTCAGAGCCATTCTTTTGTAGGGATTATTGAAAGTCAGATTGTGTTGCGCTAAAAATATTGTGTGTCAGTATAGTGTTGATCAGATAAGTAAAGAGAGAAATGTCTGAGTACGTTCAGTTTTGCTCAGCTGTTTGAAAATCAAATAACGTAGAGGTTTTCCAGCACTGTCATTTATAATTTTTTTCTATGGGGATTTTCACCCTTTGATAGGTAGGTTCTTGATATCCCACAACGTTTTTTTTTTTGTTTTGTTTTTTCCAAGCAGTAAGTGATATGTGTATCACGTTTGGTCGAAATCGGTTCTTTGGTTTCGGAGGAGATGTAGAACAAACATGACCGATGTATGTACGCGTATTATGTATTATTTTATGTACCTTCTATAGGATGATGCGCATGTGCTTGTTACTCATCCCGTAAATTTGAAAAATTATAGAAAGCAATACATAAACTGAAGAGCCAAAGAAACTGTTACACCTGCCTAATATCGTGTATGGTCCCCGCAAGTATGCAGAAGTGCCGCAACACGACGTGGCCTGGACTCGACTAACGTCTGAAGTAGTGCTTGAGGGAAATGACACCATGAATCCTGCAGGGGTGTCCATGCATCCGTGAGAGTACGAGGGGGTGGAGATCTTTTCTGAACAGCATGTTGCAAGGCAACCCAGATATGCTCAATAATGTTCATGTCTGGGGAGTTTGGTGGCCAGCGGAGGTGCTTAAACTCAGAAAAGTGTTCCTGGAGACGCTCTGTAGCAATTCTGGACGTGTGGGGTGTCGCATTGTCCTGCTGGAATTGCCCAAGTCAGTCGGAATGTACAATGGACATGAATGGAAGCAAGTGGTCAGACAGGATGCTTACCTGTCACTTGTCAGAGTCGTATCTAGACGTATCAGAGGTTCCATATCACTTCAACTGCACACGCCCCACTCCATTACAGAGCCTCCACCAGCTAGAATAGCCCTCTGCTGACATACAGGGTCCATGGATTCATGTGGCTGTCTCCGTACCAGTACACGTCTATCAGCCCGATACGATTTGAAACGAGACTCGTCCGACAAGGCAACATGTTTCCACTCATCAATAGTCCACTGTCAGTGTCGAGGGGCCCAGGCGAGGCGTAAAGATTTGTGTCGTGCGGCCATCAAGAGTACACGAGTGGGCCTTCGGCTCCGAAAGCCCATATCTATGATGTTTCGTTGAATGGTGCGCACGCAGACACTTTTTGATGGTCCAGCATTGCAATCTTCAGCGCTTTGAGGAAAGGTTGCACTTCTGTCACGTTGAACGTTTCTTTTCAGTCGTCGTTGGTCCCGTTCTTGCAGGATCTTTCTCGGGCCGCAGCGATGACGGGATCTGATGTTTTACCTGATTCCTGATATTACGCTACAATCGTGAAATGGTCGTACGGGAAAATCCCCACTTCATCGCTACCTCGGACATGCCGTGTCCCATCGCTCGTGCGCCAACTGTAAGACCACGTTCAAAAAATCGCTCTAAGCACTATGGGACTTAACATCTGAGGTCATCAGTCCCCTAGACTTAGAACTACTTAAACGTAACTAACCTAAGGGCATCACACACACCCATGCCCGAAGCAGGATTCAAACCTACGACCGTGGCAGCAGTGCGGTTCCGGACTGAAGCGCCTAGAACCGCTCGGCTACAGCGGCCGGCAGTACGACATTCAAACACATTTAAAACTTGATAACTTGCCATTGTAGCAGCAGTAAACGATCTAACAACTACGTCAGACACTTGTCTTATATAGGCGTTGCCGAACGCAGCGCCGTGTTCTGTCTGTATACGTGGCTCTGTATTTGAATACGCATGCCTTCACCAGTTTCTTTGGAGCTTCAGTGTACATACACACATACATTTTATAATATCAATGAATATCTCAAAATATTTATCGTGGTCCGAATGTAACCAAATATAGCTTACTCGGTGCCCTAACTATGGTGAAGTTGCCAGTGAAAATCCCATAAAAATTTGTCCAGTAGTTTTGGAGATTAACATGTTCAGACAAACTGACTGACCGACCAGAGAGTTTTACTAACATGGTATATCACGAAAGCTTTTTTTCCGTGATCCGAATTTGATGAGCTAAGGCCTGTGCGGTACCTCAAACTATGCGCATGTTACCTGCGAAAACTCGATGAAACTTTGTATGGTATTTTTAGAGAAAGACAGACACGACAGTTTTACAGATTTATTATTAGTATATATAAAAGTGAAATGTGTGAATATCGGGATAAAGTCTGTTACGTTTCATTTGAAAGGCTGCTACATATATGGACGACGATATTTGTAAATTTTTTGATAAAATGTATGTTTTTTAGCTCGCTTTGTACGTTAACAATACTACCAGGAAATTTCCTCATCTGAGTAAATACTTTTAGTTTCTCCAGAAGGTCTAGATATTTGTCTTTGTCTACAGTGTGTAGAACTGACTTGCGTTGAGCTACTGTATGTCTGTCGTTTCGTGTTTTTGCTCTCTCAAATATGTACTGTATGCTGATGGACTGTTGTCACTGCTGTTCGTGTGTTCCCGGAATCTCGGTTTGAAATTTCTAACTATATATATACTTGCTTGTAATCAAGTTGGTCCAGTGTTTCCACTGGGTGTTTAGAACCAGGGATTGTTAGTTCCTGGCGCATTATGACCAGCCGCACATTGTGTGAACAGACGCTGACCAGGATGCCGATGGTTCCCACTTCAGACGCGTCCTGGATTTGGGTGTTGACAGTGCTTATTGTAATGGCGGCACTTACTCGCCATGACACACCAACGTCTTCGGGTTCTGTGGTTTAGAAATAAGGTGGAAAAGTGGATTGTATTGTCGGAGAAGGAAGCACTAAAGAGACCAGGAACAAAATGGACAGAAGAAAGAAAAAGAAAACATGGAGAACGAATGAAAGAAGTATGGAAGAAACGACGTCAGAAAGCTTTGCGTGATCCTTCTGGGTCCATTCGCGATAAATAAATTATATATATATATATATATATATATATATATATATATATATATATATATATATAATGTATCTTCTATAAGAGAGCTGATGATGAGCATGTGCTGGTTCGGTAAATTAAAAAAAATATAAAAAACAGTCAGCCTCCTCATTGTGTATGCAAATAAAGATGTCTTTCATCAGTCATTTGTTACCATTAACCCTTGATTTCAAACATAAATGATGAAAATAGTAACTGTCAGCTCCACTTCACATAGCAGGAATAACAGTGGCGTCGGCCTTATTCCATCAGCTGCGTGTGAAGGGTGAGGAAGGGAGCGGGAGAACAGTCCCTACCCTCGCTCCCTTATGCCCTGCGATTGCTATGGACTGTGTCATTAGCCGTCTGAAAAATTCTGACTGACCAGTACACTTCGTCAGTTTTGTTATGTGCCATTGTACGCAGGTTTCAATGAGCACTCTACTGCTAAAGGCGAAAATTCTAGTTACAAGCGAATGCAGACGTCACATCCATATGAAAAGCAAGAAACGGAGGAGAAAATCCTAGCACTGGCAACGTTTTCACCGAATAAAACGAAACGTGTATTGTAATGGAAAGAAACATTTTAGGAGTTAACAGTATTGATAAGTTATTGATACAAGAGTTGCTGATAACATGCGCACAAATGGAGAATTTCATCAACGTTATTTTGGAAGAATCAGACCACTGAAGACGTTTAATATACTCACTTAGCTCAGTCTTCTTCAAGTCAGTCACAGTTAAAATTTTCACGTAGTTGAACCCATGTAAATGTTTTTAGAAAAGTGTATACTACCCTGTCTAGACGTCGCCATCCCAGTCGCAACTACATTGCTGCCGCGCGCGTTCTTCTAAGCCGTGGTCAGTATTTCTAATTGAAGATTTTATCTATAGGCAGCCATTAGCAGGAGGCGAACTGCGCCACCGCCTAGCATCAGGAAAGCAGACTCGTGTGCTCAGACAAGTCAAAAATTTTATATTCTTATTACAGTCAGAGAATACATTATGTTGTAGAGTTGGCAGCATCAGCTTTGCCTCGCGTGTTGCCGATTTATTCCCGACACAACACATCCGCCAGTCTGCGCTCTGCATTATTAACTCAGTATTACGCCTGTTGTGTTCTGTAGAAGTTAATAGCATTTTTATTGGTTTTGTGCATTGACTGAAAATATCTGCCAAAAGAAGATTGTGCACTGACGAATATATTACACACGGATTCACGTTTATTGTAAAAGACGATGCCCAGCTGCCACAGTATGTTGTGTGTCGTAAGGTCCTCAGTAACGACTCACTGCTGACTCAGCGTCTGGAACATATAGCAACAGCTCAGCCCACGCTGAAAAGTAAACCAAAAGAATTTTTGTTCGAAAAATATGTTCTTTAAATCGCATGAAATTGGACTCTTCTCGAATATTTCAGCAAGAAAATGAGAAAGTTATTGAAGCAGCGTATGGAATTCCTCTCTTACTCGTAAAAGCAGAAAACAAAAAACCTCATAAAATTGCTCAGACCTTAATCAAACCCTCCATTTTCAAAGCAACCAGAACTGTTTTTGGGGAAGATATTCAGCGAAAAACGGTCAAGATACCTCTTTCAAACAACAGCGTGCAACGTAGGATCGAAGAAATGGCCTGAATGTGAAAAAGCCGCTAGTTAATAGACTGAAAATTTCTGAATTTTCTTTCGGCTTGCAGTGTGATTCTACGGATATATCTCCACAAATTTATTTAATAGATAACTGCCGATTTATGAAAGAGAAGAAAATAATGGTACACCTACAGTTTCCAAAAAACTTGGAAACAGCATCAAAAGTTTCTGATGTATTTTCTGCCGTTATTGATTTTTTTGCTGAAAATGGTTTGTCTTGGGACAGAGTTATGGGAATTTGTACTGCTCAGCACAAACCATATTAGGATCACGTTCTGGCTTCCTAAACATTGCCAAAAAAATCGTACTCTTATTCTCTCTCACTGTATGATCCACAGACAAGCCCTAGCTTCTAAAGACTGCACTGAAGGTGGCTATCAATGAAGTTAATAACACTCAAAAATATAGTGTTGAGAATATGATAATATGGCGCTCCTGTGGTGATGTCTTTAATTCTAAGCTACCTAACCGTAAGCCGTAAGGGTTTACACACATTTTGCAGATAATTACTGGTAACCAGAAAATTTTCTGTTAGGCGGCTTTCACAACAGACACAACAGACAACAGGTGTTACTTCCTGAATAGAGGGTTAAGTACTACGAGTGGTTAGTTAAAAATATTATAGATGGCGAACTCGACCAGACACTACATTCAATGAGAGATAAAGCTCTGTTTCGCCTTTCTTGCCATGTCAACAGACTCTCTAATCGTTGCTGGTTCACCGGAAACATTCTCACTGTCAAACAAATTCCTCTTCAGAATTAAAACATAAGGAATTTAGTGCACATTTACCGACAGTCGATTTTAAAATCATTATCAGTTCAGATGTTTTCGGGACCTGCGGACAGCTCAAGAAACAGACAGCACAGGTTTTTCCAGCGAGATGGACCTATGAACCCCACGTCTCGTCAATGGCTTTCTGCTATTCATGAATCCTTCATAAAAGATCGTACAATAAGCAAAGGTTTGCGGCCGCCTCGTCTGCGTGTGGTTTTTTGTCAATGCGGGTATTTGAAAAAAAAAAAAGAATATGAAAGTAAACCTAAAACGGTAGAATAACTCAAGGAAAACATATGCCGTCTTAGTGAAATAATCGATGTTATAGTTCTGCGTAATGTGTCTTTGAACGCGATTTCAGGGAAACATGGATGAATACAGAGCAGGGCGTACGCTCGCAACAAATGCTGCAATTTTTAAAAGTAATTTCTGATTCGAAACAAAATGATGCTTTACTATCACTGAACATGCTTATTACTGACTCGGCACCGTTTTCGTCTTGCTGCAATTTTTAAAAGTAATTTCTGATTCAAAACAAAATGATGCTTTACTATCACTGAACATGCTTATTACTGACTCGGCACCGTTTTCGTCTTGGACATTCCGTAAAACTAAATATGACTTTAGATTAAACTGTCAGAACTGATGTAAGATTAGTCACATCGTTGGTGTAGTTTGAAGTATCGGCAATCGTTCAGAAAATAAATTTCCTTTGGTTTAGTTCATATTGTGTAGCCAACTCACAGGGACAGTTTGATGAAACTGAAGTGTCAACTTTGCTCAACATATATGTTATTAAGTATTAAGCGATACAATTCGTTTACGACTTTGTATATGTTTCCGAGAAGACAGAGAGAAAGAGAGACGTGTTAGGTGCGGAAGTATTTTCGGAAGGTTTTCATTTTAATATAATTCCTTTAGTTAACTAATTGGTGAGGTACACGCTTCACAGATCATCTATACGATTCATTTATCGAAAATACAGTACATGCATATATGATTAGGGTTAATATTGATTAACATATTTTTCAATCCTACTCCTGTAACTACACTTAAAAACTAGATTCTTTACTGACTGCCAGTTTTTAGATAAAAATTCATCGATGGAATAGAAGGAATTGTCCAGGAGAAACAATTATAAGTTATATTTAAAACTTGCTTTGCTACGTGTCTCAGATCTTTTGTTATTGGGCGAATCATCAAAATGTTCTGTTGTTGCATTTTGAACTTCTTTATGAGCCACGGACAGCTTTCATAATGGGTAATAATGGTCACTTTTTCCTCTAGCGTTGTAGGAACGGGCATCACTATCCTTCTCTGACTGTAATGGATTATATTACTGATTAATTTCATTTGCGTATATATTATGATGGTGGAGTTAAAACGCCCAATTCCATGAAGAAGTGCCTATATGACGATCATAAGTGGACAACACATCTTTGTTTCATTAGCGCCTATATGCATCGTTATTGTGCAGTTAAAATGCGTAACTCCTTACAGAGGCACCTACGTGACGACAACGGTTGAACCCCACATCCCCTCCCATTTATAATTATTAATCTTCTCGAAGATGGAGGTGATGGTTAGTCTCCTTTTGGGAAGGACGACGTCCTGAGCGGAAGAAAATCTACATCTACATCTTCATCTACATCTACATACATACTCCGCAATCCACCATACGGTGCGTGGCGGAGGATACCTCGTACCACAACTAGCATCTTCTCTCCCTGTTCCACTCCCAAACAGAACGAGGGAAAAATGACTGCCTATATGCCACTATACGAGCCCTAATCTCTCTTATCTTATCTTTGTGGTCTTTCCGCGAAATGTAAGTTGGCGGCAGTAAAATTGTACTGCAGTTAGCCTCAAATGCTGGTTCTCTAAATTTCCTCAGTAGCGATTCACGAAAAGAACGCCTCCTTTCCTCCAGAGACTCCCACCCGAGTTCCTGAAGCATTTCCGTAACACTGGCGTGATGATCAAACTTACCAGTAACAAATATAGCATCCCGCCTCTGAATTGCTTCTATGTCCTCCCTCAATCCGACCTGATAGGGATCTCAAACGCTCGAGCAGAACTCAAGAATAGGTCGTACTAGTGTTTTATAAGCGGTCTCCTTTACAGATGAACCACATCTTCCCAAAATTCTGCCAATGAACCGAAGACGACTATCCGCCTTCCCCACAACTGCTATTACATGCTTGTCCCACTTCACATCTACGGTGTTAGGTAGTTGGCCGATAGAACCAGCCAGGTAATGGTAACCTAACGTATCTGTAGAGTTCCCTCAGTATTCGCTTGTGAAACAAACCTACTGTTCTAACAATGTCTCTAGAGGATGCTAGAAATGGAAACACACCAACACGGTAGTATGCGGTACCGAGTCTTTAAAAGAGTTTCGTCAAGATCGCCCAGCCTCATTTCGTCAGTTGTCTGTAGCAGAGCAACACGTAACATCTATGTCGGGCAGTGAGTGCCCATTGGACTTCGTTCTAGCTGCCATCTTGACGATAGTGTTGTGCTTTGAACTCACGTACTCTGACGAGTAGTAAGAGCCTCTAACGCAGCTCGTGACGTTTACTGTTCACGAGGCTTAAGATAACTTAGTTACACTATTTCAAGATAACCCACAGGTGCAACGTCAGCAGCTACACATCGAAGTTATATGGCCTACAAGGTAACTAACGCATCGTCATGTTCCACTGTCCCTCGTATCTCTCCCTCCCTTCCTCCCTCCCTCTCTCTCTCTCTCTCTCTCTCTCTCTCTCTCTCTCTCTCTCTCTCGCACTCTCTCTGCCGGCCGGAATGGCCGAGTGGTTCTAGGCGCTTCAGTCTGGGACTGCGAGACCGCTACGGTCGCAGGTTCGAATCCTGCCTCGGGCATGGCTGTGTGTGATGTCCTTAGGTTAGCTACGTTTAAGTAGTTCTAAGTTCTAGGGGACTGATGACCTCAGCTGTTAATTCCCATAGTACTCAGAGCCATTTTCTCTCTCTCTCTCTCTCTCTCTCACACACACTCACACACACACACACACATACACAGACATAGACACAGACACAGACACATACACATACACACACACACACACACACACACACACACACACACACACACACACACACACAATCCCCTATTGCCTTTCCAAGTATCAAGGGATAATGGCTTACAGACTGATGACTCTATTATACTATGAAAGCCAGTTATTAATACTAGTGCACTCTGATTTCAGAGCAAAACATTTGTTTGCTTCAGTAGTTAGTCTTTAATATAGAATAAACTTCAGGTATCAAGCCTCTTCCTGGAATTACGAATGTGACATTGCCACCCTGACCATCAATATCTCCTTCCTTTACCTGGACTAACCGACGTAGGACTATGTTGCTTGATTCGCAGCTGTTACTGGGATGGATTACGTCACTTGTGAAGCCATCTCGCCTAAGTTAGTAAAACTGGTGTGTAAACTGTCACAAGATTCGAGTGGACACTCGAAAAGTTGAATTATTTTCTACTGAAGAATTCTTCCATTGCTAAAGCCCAAAGTAGTCAAGTATTATCGTCTTGTACAACAACGCCACAAAACATTTTGTATAGCAGTGTTGTTACGATGTACATAATTATCAATATTGTAATTACTATGGAGCTACGTAGGGTGTCACAAAAACGTTGTGACAACCTTCGAAGGGTTGTAGAGGGTGTCTGGAGGAACAAGTCTAGGATGAAAACCCGTGTCTGGAAAAGTCATCCAACGACGCTACAGGGCGTCGAAGTGACAGGCACCGGTGCATGCCACTAGACCACCCCCGTGGCAGCAAATGTGACTTTGTACGCTGACGGACCATTGGCGGGACCTCTCGCAGTGTTGTCTGTTATTCGGCGATCGCGACTGATTGCCATAATCTCTAGTGATGGAGCTAGCTGCTACGCAGAAAGGCCTTGTCCTCTGTGAATGCTCCCACGCCCGGGTTCCCGGGTTCGAGTCCCGGCGGGGTCAGGGATTTTCTCTGCCTCGTGATGACTGGGTGTTGTGTGATGTCCTTAGGTTAGTTAGGTTTAAGTAGTTCTAAGTTCTAAGGGACTGATGACCATGGATGTTAAGTCCCATAATGCTCAGAGCCATTTGAACCATTTTTTTCTGTGAATTCAATGCTCTGTTGCCACGGTGGGTGACGGTTTCGCACATGGGTTTCAATCCGCAGTTTATTTCTCTCCTGGAACCCTCAAAAACGTCCAATTTTTTTCAGTATACAGGAGAAAAATAAACTACAGATGAAACCAATGTCCGAAATTGTCACCCACCATTGCAGCAGAGCATCGCACTCATAGCAGACAAGGCCCGTCTAGGCACTTTGCTCCATCTTCTCCACTAGCAATCGTCGCAATCAGTCGCGATGACTGAGTGACAAACAAGGTTGCTAGACGTTCCGCCAACGATATGTCATCGTAAATAAGTCACGTTTGCTGCCGAAGGTGTGGCCTACTGGAAGGTGCCCGTAGCTTCGACGCTCTGTAGCGTCGTTGGATGACTTTTCCTGACACGGGTTCCTATCCTCGATTTGTCTCTCAAGACACACTGTATAGTCCCTCGAAGCTTGTCGCAGCATTTCTGGGACACCCTGTATAGTAAGCATAAGGCATGAAAAGACGTAGCGTCCACCTGGACCTGTACGATCTCTCATACAGAGACTCACGGTTCGCTTCAGAGGAAAATCGTTCACAAATTTGATGAGAAGGAAAGATGGCCAGGTTTAACGTCATTAGAGACGGAGCAGTAGTTCGGATAAAGCTGGGATAGAGGAAGAAACTGGCAGTGTTCTTTTCATAGGAATCATTTTGATATCCGCCTTAATCCATATAGGAACATACGAAAAACCTAGAACTAACAGCTGGACGAATATTTGAAACCAGCCCATTCCGAACAGAAGCCTGATGCCTCAACCAGTGAGCCACCTTAATAGGTTCCATGCCCTCTTTTACACGTCTCCTCTTATTTTCATCAATTTTATTAATGTTCTATGTCATTGCACGGTAGTAACAGACTGAATAAGGTTATTGTAATGAGAGTATTTGTACTGAGAGCTCAAAAATTACTTTTCACTTGATTCCTAAACATGTTTTACTTTCGTGGGTGGCTCTGGGCGAGGCGAACATCGTAGGACGCGGCACATTGCGTTTCCGGTTGGGAGCTGCACTTCCCTGAATTCTGAGTGGTTCGTACGATAGGCTTAAGCGCCTGGCGGAACGACTGACGTCGGTCGAGTTTCGCCTATTGTATGCAGGGCGAAACGACCTGCAAGACGTCTGAGTGTCGCCGCAGTTTATGTGTTTACCATTCCGGCGCGTCCGGATCGAAGATTCCTGGCACCGACTGACTGCAATGTCCTCATCATTCTGAGAGTACTTGTGGACTGTGCCCTGCTGGGTGCGACTGTCTGGCACCGGACGGCCGGTGGTCTAGGCAGGTTGTTTTCATAGCCGGTCAAACGACAAGTTCAGTGCCCTCAGCTGAATAGCAGAGGCGTGATTGGTCAACTTAAACTGAGGCTAGTTGACGTCATAAAGCGCTGCTCGAAATTGGAGGGAACGGTCGCTATTGGCGCGAATGATGTTCTGAGACAGTGTGGGGGAATCTTGGAATCAGGACTGAATGTTGATTCGCGGTTTTCGAGGAGGGTAGGAAGTTGAGCAGTGCTGGCTTCGCTGTTTGCATCGCGTCACAGAGGAGGATTCGGGATGTGATCTTCCTCAGAGTCGGACGGTCTCGCGACTTGGTCGCTCGTTTTCGGAAGAACTTAGAAATCACGGACAGCCTTCGCAGCCAGGGGTTGACACAGAGACGCTGCACGGCAGAAGTCGGCGCCTACATCATCAGGACGCTGCCTACCGACGACGTGCTGCAGATTTCAGTACTGGTACAGTATTTTGCGGCTCCGGCATTGTAGGGCCTTATCAATTTTATACTGAATCCCTCAGCAGCACGCGCGCTCGCTTTGCTATAAGTCCACCTTGCTTGTTTCTCCATGTGATCCCATTTGAGCTCTCAGTACTAATTGAGATACTGCTATATAGTCGGGAGATTAATATTCATTAGGACCTCCAGTCATTATCGTCAGTCTATTGCATCACAGAGAGTAGGAGCACCTTGTTCTCGAGCCAACTCTTATTCTCATAACATTTCAGTATACCCTGTCCTTTAACCCATTGTTTGTGTCGCTGAGCATGTACATTTATGTTCTGATATATAATAAACTTCATTGTAACAATATTTAATCCGCATATCATTTCGTAGATATAGGCAGAATCCCATTTCCTGTTGTTTATTATGATGAAGTTCTCTTCTTTTTGAGTAGATTACGATTTTTTATTAAATTATTGTGAGTGTGCACTCCTTATTTTGCCAACTGGCAGGGTCCACCATCATTTCCTTCCGTTAACGTTCTGCGCATAAATAATTAGCTAGTAGATAAGGAGGGGGGTCGAGTGCATGTCTCGTTCTCATGCAATATTCGTCTGAATTAAAGAGGTACAAACTCTTCTCCACCCCGGCACCTCGCAACCTCGCTGAGTCTACCAGTCATCACGTACATGTATTCTCCTCACATCAGAACATATCTGTGGTCCGTTCATGAGTTCATCTGTCACTGCTGTGTAACAACAACGGTTTCCTCTCGATTTGACCGCCAGCATACATGTTGAAGTGCTCCTCGCCGGCTGAGTTGGGTGTAAAACAAAGATAAGGTTCAAAATGGCTCTGAGCACTATGGGACTTAACATCTGAGGTCATCAGTCCCCTAGAACTTAGAACTACTTGAACCTAACTAACCTACGGACATCACACACATCCATGCCCAAGGCAGGATTCGAACCTGCGACCGTAGCGGTCGCGCGGTTCCAAACTGAAGCGCCTAGAACCGCTTGGCCACTACGGCCGGCAACAAAGATAAGGAACCGGAAAACTGCAGATATAGTGTTTAAGCATGCGGCATTGCAGAGGCACAGAGGCAGTTTGTTTTCCATAATTCGGACGCTGATTACAGGATCCTGTCGTAGTTACACAATCCGATACATTATGCACTCATTTTTGCTATTATCTTTTTCATCTAGGACTATTCAATTCATTTCCTCTCCCCTAAGTCATTTATCTAATTTTACTACGTAATTTTTATGTATGCTTTGTGTGATTCCATATTGGGCACAGTTGTTGCCAACACGCTTTTTGTCTATTCAGTCACAGGAAGTGACGTAGTCCAGTCGTATATAGCTCTCCAAATGGTTCAAATGGCTCTGGGTACTATGGGACTCAACTTCTGTGGTCATCAGTCCCCTAGAACTTAGAACTAGTTAAACCAACTAACCTAAGGACATCACACACATCCATGCCCAAGGCAGGATTCGAACCTGCGACCGTGCGGTCGTGCGGCTCCACACCGCTCGGCCACTCCGACCGGCTATAGCTCTCCCAAGGTTATATTGCATGACTTAATTTTCACGTAATGCAGACTGCTGTGGCACACCTTTTTCAGTGTTCGCATTCAGCTTTTGCAACATCACTTACAGATTTTGTCCTTGAACTACATCATTATTCAATTTCTTTGACAACAAATATTTTCAGTAACAGATCATTTTCAGGTTACGCTGTTTACTGCGTGTTCTACTGTGACTGCTTCTTCTCTCGGTACTTAAGGTCAGATTACCTTAAAATTGCATATTGGATCATAAGCATGCATATAACAAGGCACAGTTTCAGCAAATCAGGGCTTAACATATCTAGCGATATTATTAGACCAGTTCTTAGCACAGTAGGCCATGTACAACTCTACAAAAAAGATTGTCTACAAAACGCTTTTACGACCCAAATTTCAAAAATAATCTAGTGTATGGTATCATCATTAGGCCGCAGCAACAGGGGAGACCGATATTTGTACAAATAAGGACGCTGTGAATGGCCACAGGCATCTTTGATTGTCGAAAAAGGGTAACATAAACCATCAACCTTCAGTTATGTTCTAAAACCATTACAAGATTGGGTCCCGCCTGTTTGGGTAAAACACACATTCTTCTTATTAAGGAAGCTGTTGCTTAATAAACACGGAGTGTTGTCTTAACGCAAAGCGATTGTAATATATTTATGCCTCCGTCTCCACGGGAGGTTCAAATGGTTCAAATGGCTTTGAGCACTATGGGACTTAACTGCTGAGGTCATCAGTCCCCTAGAACTTAGAACTACTTAAACCTAACAAACCTAAGGACATCACACACATCCATGCCCGAGGCAGTATTCGAACCTGCGACCGTAGCGGTTGCTCGGTTCCAGACAGAAGCGCCTAGAACCGCTCGGCCACACCAGCCGGCTCCACAGGAGGAACATGTACATGGTGAAAAGAAAACACTGAAATAAATTATGACAAGACACCCAAACTCTTAATGAAGGTTTCAGAAAATCTTGAAAGACCCTTCCTTCAGTCTCCTTTCATTTACATGTCATTTATTATACTTTGGTTGCTTCGTGATCACCCTAGCAGCTTAGCTTTCTCTTATGTTTCATTATGCTTGTTATCCTGGGCTGGGGGGAAAATTTGCATAGATAAATTTGTTTTATTTGCGTCTAACGTTAACAGTCTCTTTCCTTTTCTTAATCCACGTCATGAATAAACTGTGTAGTGTGTGTACGAGTAGTTGGGTGTTCATACGTAATGCCAGAAAACAGAGTGTTGGAAATTTTCCTTGGGTCTTGTCCAAACATGTCTTTCAACCTGTCGGGCTGTAGAGTATGGGCCCTCCCGCTCTTTTTAGCGTTTTTCAATCGGTCATGTACTTCCCGCTCTTGTTTCTTTTTCGCTTGGTCCAGCACTCCCGCTTCGGGTAAAGGCAGACCCGGCGCTAATGGCTGGCGGTTTGAAAGTTCTCTGTTTATTCTCTTCATGAAGACACCACCGTGAGCATTCGAGCCCCTCATAGCACGCTTTGTCATAGATTTCAGGTTGCTCGGAATCAGTTAAATGTTTGTTTGCGGTGTACGTTAAGTATCGCTCTTTAATCGAATCACTAGTCAAAAGTTTCATTCAGAAATGACCATATTTTTATCCTGAAAAGTTCCTCTACATAATAAGAACTTTGGCGTTAGCGCTTTGTCAGAGGTCTGATGCTAAAAACGTACCTTCAATGCGTCTTTACTTAAGTTCAGAACTTGATTCCCTGTTTATTAATTAACTTACACACACACACACACACACATGTGCTGCACGGAGTGACTATTGAGCAAATTTTTCTTATTTTCGCGAACCTCGAGTATGGCCTTTGTACTGACTTACCTTTATATGAATTTCTCAAGTAATTCATTTCATTTATCGCTTTCAGCAAATTATCTGCAATTTCTGTTTTCAGCTTTAATTATTTAACCCTACTGCCTGGTTCCCTTCTGACTATTCACGTTGAACTCATATTTCTGTGGGTTAGTGAGCACCAAGTGAGTTTTAGCAGATACTGGTTAATCAAATAGTTCTTAACTCACTGAGTAAATTGAATACCCATATGTATATTCAAATTTATGAGTGCCACACTTTACCGATTTTATTCCATTTTTACTGCTTTGTCCTAAATCTATTGTCCAACAATAGTAGGTTCAACTCACTGCATCACAATCAATTCCGTCAGCAGGACGAAACCTATACAGGTGGAATGTTCGAGTACATTGAGATTTATTAAAATTGTTGATTTTTGTCAAATACTGTCTATGTCCTGTGGTGTTACTCACAAAACAAAAGGAAATTACCAAAGAAACTATGAATAATTCAAGTTCAACTAGCTAAGCTAAGTCAGTGTTTAAGAATCCCGATAATATCACAATCCAATACACTTCGACAACATCTAAGAAGTGGAAAATATTTTCATACATATATATTAAAATGTACAGATTTTAGTGACGATTTTATCCTACGGTAACATTTCTGTTGTCTTGAATTTTGAATTAATGTACGTCCTTATTTCATTTGTGAAAACAGTTAAAAACTTAATAAATGAAAAGTACCAGTTTGCTTTTTTTCTACAATATTACTTTTATTGTGTTAACTGGTTTTCGGCTTACAAGGCCATCTTCAGACATTTACTATGATTAGGAAAGTGAGTACACCTCTAACCTCAAATTGTAAACAAAAGTTTTCCCAACGCGTAGCCGGCCGCGGTGGTCTAGCGGTTCTAGGCGCTCAGTCCGGAACCGCGAGACTTCTACGGTCGCAGGTTCGAATCCTGCCTCGGGCATGGATGTGTGTGATGTCCTTAGGTTAGTTAGGTATAAGTAGTTCTAAGTTCTGGGGACTGATGATCACAGATGTTAACAGATGTTAAGTCCCTTAGTGCTCAGAGCCATTTCCCAACGCGTAATTAACCTATCGAACCAAATGAACAAAAAGTGCTTGAGAAAGGTTTTAAATATTCTCCTCCCCACCCTGCATCAGAAAAACAATTGGATGTTACGAAAGTAGACACTGAATGTGCTCCAATGAAAGACACCACTGCAAAATATTTAGTTGCCAATGCACTAAAGAATGAAACCAAATTCGTGTGTAACATCCCATGGTCTATTGACTTTCACACCCTCAAGTCCTTAAAATAGAAATTACAACACCAAGATATCATTGCCACAAAATCTGATAAAGGCAACAAGATTGTACTTTTGAAGAAATGTGATTATGTGGATAAAGTTAATGATTTCCTGAATATCACAGCCATTCAAGTCCTTCCTAAAGACCCTACTAAATTATTCAAAGAGGATGTTAAATATGCAGTGAATTTATGCAAACGTATATCCTCTGAATTTGAAGCAAAACTGTTAACTAATATGATCCCAGTGGCTCCTAGAATGTATGGGCTTCCTAAACTGCACAAACAGGATGTTCCTATTCGTCCAGTTGTATCATCATTCCTTGCTCAATCTGACAAACTAGCTAGTAAACTGGATGTCCTAATTAAGAGCAAGACTAAATTCAAACCAAAGCATGGTATTTCAAACTCTATGCATCTAGTAAATAAGTTAAAAGGTATATCTGTCTCACACAGTGATAAATTATATCCTTTGATGTCTTCAGTTTGTTTTCGAACATACCAGTGGTAGAATGCATTGATATTCTGCCAAAGCTGATGCACAAGTCTAATGTCAATCCTGTGAAATTGAATAACTTGAGATTGGCCACTCAGACATGCTTGGCACAGAACTATTCCCAGTTCCAAGAGACTCTTTATAAACAATTAGATGGCTTGGCTATGGGTTCCCCTCTTAGTCCACTGTTGACTGAAATATTTATCAATCATTTTAAACAAAATTTTCCAAAAACAGATCCTCTGGGTGCAAGTATCAAATACTGGTTTAGATATGTAGATGATGCCCTGTGTATGTGGACTGGTACTACAAGACAACTCAACACATTTTTGAAAAACCTAAACAGTCAACATAAAAATATTCAGTTCACAATGGAGCTTGGCAAAAAATCCATAAACTTCTTAGATCTCACCATTGACATCAGTACACACACACATTATTTCAAAATTTATAGAAAAACTACAACTACAGACATAGTAATACCTTCTTGCTCACAACACCCCACAGCTCACAAACATGAAGCTTTCCACTCAATGGTACACCGTCTCATATCTATCCCCATGTCCAGAAATGATTTTAAAGCAGAGTTAGATACAATAAAATTAATTGCCACAGCCAATGGGTACAGACCAGTTCTTATTGACCACATCTTGCACAGGAAACAGAAACGGAAAATTATTCCCCTCCTCTATGCCCCACCTGCTTCCCCGTCCACTATCTGCAAGAGATGGTGTACACTACCATTTCTGGGTGAGGTATCACAGATTGTCGCCTAAGTACTGAAAGCCTGCAAGTATAGGCTTTCCTATTATGTTAAGAACACGACAGCACAGAGTGTTTTTAATAGCAAAGATAAGATTCAGTTATTAGCCAACAGTGGGGTATACAAAATCACTTGTTCTGATTGTGACTATTTTTACATCGGTCAGTCAGGCAGAGACATAGCAACTAGGCTGGCTAAACATTATCGCAACTGGAGGCTGCAGAATTCTGACTCTGCATTTGTTGGGCATGTACTGAGTGAGGTTCACAACTACTAGCCAGCGCCCGACATACTTCACTTAGCAAACAGAGGGCATAAACTCAACCTGCCGGAAGCCCTGGAAATTAACAAACATCTTGCTCACAGTCCAGATCTAATCCTAAATGACCAGACACAGCTCAACACTTCCCCTCTCCTAAACTTCATATAATGATCTCTATTGTTCACTACTTCCCACACTGTCTGTTCCTACACATTCCCATTTTCCTGTATTCATTACATTCTTTTGTTTCATCGAAGTTGTCTATGTATACCATATACACTGTAGTTTCAATAGTTAAGGCTTTCTTTTAACTGGTACTTGTATTACTGTCTATGTTTAACATCTCTTGTAGTTATATGTGAGTGCAGGCTTTCTCGACGAATTTTATATATCAAGTCTTCACGGGTTGTCAGCCGAGTAGCGTCGTCGTCTTGTAGCAACGTTTCGATGGAATGCGTCTCCATCAACTTCAGACTTGGCCTGAAGATGGTGGAGACGCATTCCATCGAAACGTTGCTACGAGACGACGGCACTACTCGGCTGACAACCCGTGAAGACTTCATATACCTCTTGTAGTTTTGTCACCAAATATCGTTCAAATTTTACTTTGTTCATTTAATTAATGGAAACTGCTACATATCCAGTGTTTTCAATATAATGTTAATGTTAAAATGGAGTACTGCCACTCTCAAAGATTACATTTACTGTATGTTCCCTAAAAAGCCTCCATTTTCCTGCATTTATTTATTTCTGTTTATCTAATTGATATTGCTTATGTTCCTTATGTATTCTGTAGTTACATTGATAATTGTTTCTTCTTTTAATTTGTTTGTCTATCACTCTCTGTGTTTTATACCTCCTGATGTAGCCTTGGCAAGTACTAATTTTATTTTATTTTATTAGTTTTGTTTATTAATAGAAACTGTTATGTAGGATGCTGTGACTATTTTGTGTTAAAGTTTTTCCTGTCTACTCCATTTTCATTTATTTATTGCTCAATTTTTTACTTTTTCATTGCATTACCCCCACACTATCAAAGATGTTAATTACTGTATGTTTCTGCTTCAGTCTAGACGTGTTACTTCTCTTCCAATGTTGTTTTCAAACATTGTAACTTCTTTGGTAACAATACTAAGTAAATGTCTGAAGATGGCCTTGTAAGCCGAAAACCGGTTAACACAATAAAAGTAATGTTGTAGAACAAAAGCAAACTGCTGCTTTTCATTTATTATAATGTTGTTCTACCAAGAACCGACTGAAGATTCTGTTAACAGTTGAAAACATGTCTCTACGCTAAACTTAATACACTCACTTGATAGTTAACTTTCATGGACGACTTTTTAGCCACGTTGGTCGTCCCACCGAAACAGTAGTCACGTCTACCATCTCACGGGAATTTTTTTCGGGGTAATAGATAATCTATACGTTAAATCATGATATAAGCTATCTACATTCCAAATTTCATCCAAATCCGTCGAGCCATTTCAGCGTGAAGGAGTAACAAATATGTTAACTTACACATATGTCCAGTTCAAAAACTTTCGCATTTACAATGTATGTAGGACAGTGAACTTTGATTTCTGCTCCATGAAACCTTCGTCTGCGAATACAGAACATGCTGATATCAATATATTGTGTTATTCCTCGAGCAGTTTTCTGTCGTGTGACTGATCGTCTGTTGCGAGAGTCAGAGTTATTCGCTACCTAGTGTATCCACACTCTCTATTTCCTCCCACGAGGTTTGCATGCTGATGTTAAAGATAGTTGCCATTGATCCCCCATTGATCATACATCACAATCATCTCATATCTCTTTCATTGCATGTTCATTTTTTTTCTTGATCCACGACGTGTGCCGTGAGACTTAAGTGCTTTCTTTGTAATAAGCGTCAGTTTTATGGAGTATGAGTCACTTTTACCCTCATCCCCACCCATGGCCTGTCGTTTCTCTGCATTCCTTGTAAAATCAATAAGATAAAGAACATTCTTGTACGAAATGTTCGGCAAAAATATAAAGAAATATGGTCCTTTTTTTACAGTCTCGAAGTCTTCGCACTGAATCCGTTGCGCTTTTAATTAATGTAGAGGGTGATAAATGCACAGAGTGGAACTGAACGATAGTAATGCAACTTCCCCCAGTTTCCAAGAGCTGTAAATCTCTACAAAAGTCCATGGCATATGGCGAAAGAGTTCTCTCAAAAAATAATTGTTAAATAAGAGTAAGAAACAGAGTACAGACGCGAAAACGGCAAGAGATAGGTGACCTCTTTTAACCTTACTAACAATTAATTAATATTTCATTAAAATATAAACCCACTGAACACGTGCAGGCACTGTCAGTAACGGCAGAAGAACGAACGTTTCGCAGAGACAGGCAGAACCCAGTTAGAAAGTTCGCAGAACTGTGACTGCAACGGAAAGACTGCGAAGTCTTCACTGGTAGATACTTAAACAAAGACACTCTGCATCAACAACCACAACGCACATCATGAGAAAGCGAGCTTTCAAAACTTAAAGAATCGCCATTCAACGCAGAAACTCTGAATATTTTTCAGCCTTTTGCGTGTATCTCGCAGAGATCTTCCAGATAAAATTAGACTAACAACAGGTGACACAGAAGTGCACATGCAGTCATTTTTGCACGTTATCACCAGTGAACTAAACTTTAAAAAATCTTAATGTACAGTACAATAACAAATTCCTTCTACCATGTACTTCATACTAATTCGTGTCGCATAAATGTAGATTTTGATATTGATTATGGCCATTCGCAACACACTCTGGCACTCTCATTAAACATTCTGCGAACAGCGTCTCATAAATTCACCCCCTCTCGGCGTGGAGTAGGGGCAAACGTGACGTGGTCTCACGCTCATCTCATATCTCTTTCACTGCTGAGCTAACATCGCAGCCTTTGATCGAACTTGGACGCCGAGCTTCTGATTACATATTGCTGCTTCAATTTAAAAACGGCGCAAAAACAAATAAGTGACCACTTCATATCCTGTGTATGAATTTCACCTCTCCAAAATCTGATGGTGGCTTTCAGTATTTTTTACCCTTGTTTCTCTTTCTGACGTTTTATTATTTTTATCATTATTATTATTGTCAGTATTATGATGATTTCCCTATTTTTATTTCATTCCAGATATTTTGTAAAGTTTGTTACATAGTTAATATCATTTTTATCACGTGCTATTGTCTTTGTCATTTCGTACATCAACATAGCCGCCAACATTACAGTAGGGTTACAACGTTTCTGACAGACTTCTCGGTAAGCCCGCCCATTCCTCCCTAATCAGTGCTTCCAAAGTGTCAAATCAAGCGCTATTCTGGCGTACATCTTCTCTTTCAAATGCGTCCAAAGAACAAAACTAATTTGAAGTCTGCACTCCTCGGTGGCCACTCAACATTGCCGCGACGTCGAGTAGGACGAGGTGGGAAAGCGTTGTGAAGCCTTTCTCATGAAATAAATGCAAAGTTGGGATGTGGGCCATCCTGTATGAAGTGTACATTGTCCATACCGCCCCACTTTGCAACAGTGGGATGAACGAAAGTTTTGTAGCCTGTGCAGATGCCTTACCGCATTCATCGTTTCACGAAAAATATACGGACCAATAAGATTATCATCACCAATACCATATCACGCTATCAACGATGAATGTGACTGCAGTTTTTCAATTGTAACTTAAAGGACTGCTTTTGCTAGGGGCCCAATAATGGGCAGTTATTGAGATGTATGAGCGCAACCATATGGAAGACGGCTTCATGTGACCACAAAGCGACAATGCTTGAACAAAGTGTGGGATTCATGGCCTATAGTAGAGCTCGTTCATTATCCATTCTACTGAACGATAAGCTGAGTCGGATTCTCTGTGATATTGTCTCAGGCATTTCTTGGGTCTTTGGTCAAATACGGCAGCAGCGTGATCTTTGGCATCTTCAGTGATCAGTGATAACTGTTTTGAGGGACCCAGCATCCTTTTGGTAAGTAAAGGAAAGTGTCTGCAACAATGTCGGATGCAGTCTCTTTATCGTTTTCACACAGAGTCGCATATCTTACCTACTCCCGCCTCCGCCGTCTCTGTACCATTATAGACGATTTCCCGACTTCCATTCCAACTGCAATCCGATAATGGTCAGAAATGTTTAGCCTACATGCCATCTTTAATTATTCATTATTAGATATGGAAGAAAGAATATATATATATATATATATATATATATATCCTTTTGCTGCCTTCCTTGCTGCCCAAACTTCCCTCATTCGCTCGCTGTGTTTCTGATTCCGGTCCTCTGTCCATGCTTCTTGTCGGCTTCGTGTCTTCGGCTTCATCTTGATTGCCTTTTTGGCTGCCCATATTTCTTTCATCTTCCGGCTGTGATCTTGCTTGCGTTCTTCGGTCCATTTTACGCCTGTTCGTTTGTCACAGTGTATCTAATGTATTTTACTTTTCTTAATGATGTTTCCGAATTTTATCCTATCGTTTATTGTGTCTGGTGTGATGCTGAGTTGGTTCAGGTCAATTTTTAACTCTGCCACCCATTTGTTGTTTCTAGTGGTTTCCCAGTCACAGATTTCATAATGAAAAGACAGAGATTTAGGAACCGGTTTTAAATTGTAAGAAATTTCCAGGGGCAGATGTGGACTCTGACCACAACCTATTGGTTATGAACTGTAGAGTAAAATTGAAGAAACTGCAAAAAGGTGGGAATTTAAGGAGATGGGACCTGGATAAACTGACTAAGCCAGAGGTTGTACAGAGTTTCAGGGAGAGCATAAGGGAACACTTGACAGGAATGGGGGAAAGAAATACAGTAGCAAAATAATGGGTAGCTTTGAGGGATGAAGTAGTGAAGGCAGCAGAGGATCAAGTAGGTAAAAAGACGAGGGCAAGTAGAAATCCTTGGGCTACAGAAGAAATATCAAATTTAATTGATGAAAGGAAAAAATATAAAAATGCAGTAAATGAAGCAGGCAAAAAGGAATACAAACGTCTCAAAAATGAGATCGACAGGAAGTGCAAAATGGCTAAGCAGGGATAGCTAGAGAACAAATGTAAGGATGTAGAGGCTTATCCCACTAGGGATACAATAGATACTGCCTACAGGAAAATTAAAGAGACCTTTGGAGAAAAGAGAACCACTTGTATGAATATCAAGAGCTCACATGGAAACCCAGTTCTAGGCGAAGAAGGGAAAGCAGAAATGTGGAAGGAGTATGTAGAGGGTCTATACAAGGGCGATGTACTTGAGGACAATATTATGGAAATTAAAGAGGATGTAGATGAAGATGAAATGGGAGATATGATACTGCGTGAAGAGTTTTACAGAACACTGAAAGACCTGAGTCGAAACAAGGCCCCGGAAGTAGACAACATTCCATTAGAACTACTGACAGCCTTGGGAGAGCCAGACCTGACAAAACTCTACCACCTGGTGAGCAATCTGTTTGAGACAGGCGAAATACCCTCAATCATGGACTGTGCGGCTGATCCCGGCGGAGGTTCGAGTCCTCCCTCGGGCATGGGTGTGTGTGTTTGTCCTTAGGATAATTTAGGTTAAGTAGTGTGTACGCTTAGAGACTGATGACCTTAGCAGTTAAGTCGCATAAGATTTCACACACATTTTTCGAAATACCCTCAGACTTCAAGAAGAATACAATAATTCCAATCCCAAAGAAAGCAGGTGTTGACAGATCAGTTTAATAAGTCACAGCTGAAAAATACTAACGCGAATTCTTTACAGACGAATGGAAAAACTGGTAGAAGCCGACCTCGGAGAAGATCAGTTTGGATTCCGTAGAAATGTTGGAACACGTGAGGCAATACTGACCTTACGACTTATCTTAGAAGAAAGATTAAGGAAAGGCAAACCTACGTTTCTAGCATTTGTAGACTTAGAGAAAGCTTTTGACAACTTAGAGAAAGCTTTTGACAATGTTGACTGGAATACTCTCTTTCAAATTCTAAAGGTGGCAGGGGTTAAATACAGGGAGCCAAAGGCTATTTAAGATTTGTACAGAAACCAGATGGCAGTTATAAGAGTCGAGGGGCATGAAAGGGAAGCAGTGGTTGGGAAGGGAGTGAGACAGGGTTGTAGCCTCTCCCCAATGTTATTCAATCTGTATACTGAGCAAGCAGTAAAGGAAACAAAATGAAAGTTCGGAGTAGGTATTAAAATCCATGGAGAAGAAATAAAAACATTGAGTTCACCGATGTCATTGTAATTCTGTCAGAGACAGCAAAGGACTTGGAAGAGCAGTTGAATGGAATGGACAGTGTCTTGAAAGGAGGATATAAGATGAACATCAACAAAAGCAAAACGAGGATAATGGAATGTAGCCGAATTAAGTCGGGTGATGCTGAAGGAAATAGGTTAGGAAATGAGAAACTTAAAGTAGTAAAGGAGTTTTGCTATTTGGGGAGCAAAATAGTTGATAATGGTCGAAGTAGAGAGGATATAAAATGTACACTGGCAATGACAAGGAAAGCGTTTCTGAAGAAGAGAAATTTGTTAACATCGAGTATGGATTTAAGTGTCAGGAAGTCGTTTCTGAAATTATTTGTGTGGAGTGTAGCCACGTATGGAAGTGAATTGTGGACGATAAGTAATTTGGCCGAGAAGAGAATAGAAGCTTTCGATATGTGGCGCTTCAGAAGAATGCTGAAGATTAGATGGGTAGATCACATAACTAATGAGGAGGTATTGAATAGAATTGGGGAGAAGAGGAGTTTGTGGCACAACTTGACAAGAAGAAGGGATCGGTTAGTAGGACATGTTCTGAGGCATCAAGGGATCACCAATTTAGTGTTGGAGGGCAGAGTTGAGGGTGAAAATCGTAGAGGGAGATCAAGAGATGAATACACTAAGCCAGAGGTTCCCAAACTTTTGTTTGTCACGCCCCCCTTCTGCCGAAAAGAAAACTTCCGTGCCCCCCCCCCCCAAAAAAAAAATGTAGAGATTTTTATTAATTATCAAGAAACTATTGAAAAATATGTGATGGTGACGTCGTGTAACATGGTGGGTTGTTAATGTATCGAGTCGCAGTTATTACGTCATCAATATAGTCTTGTGATTATAAGCCACTCCAAAAGTAAAGAAAATCCTTGGTAAACAAGGAAAAATAATTGCGACCTTTGCAGATTAGTGGATGCGGTCTATTATTTTAAGTTGAGTGTAGCTTATTACTTTCACTCATTATCACGGTGTTAACGAACATCACTGATTTGTACTCCTATAGCGCTCCCCATTGTCATTGCGCATAGGTTGGCCTTTATGTCAACGACGACAGTTACCGAACGGCGACAAAGGCCCACTTCCCAGAACCAGACAAAAAATAAAAAATTAGTTTTACGCAATAATCGTGCAGACTACACAGAACTTTAAAAAATATGAATAAAACAACTTCCTTACCTTCATTACATCCCCTTGCAGCACACCATTTCTTCACACGTATACGATTATAGGACTATTCTTCGCTTGCCATATCTAGGATAAACTTTCGCTGTGTCTTCATCCAGAAGAAATACTATTATTAGTTGAAACAACCTACCACACGTAACATCAGAATCAATAAGGATCACACGCAATATTTATATTTAAATCAGATTCACTAAGTTTATTTTATATTGTTTCTTCGAAATAGTTTTTTATAATTTTACAGTATTGCCTGCATGTAAGGATAGTTAAGAGGAAAATGACAAGTTCTCTTATAATGTGACTTATTTATTATAAAAATATTATTTCCAAACACATATGGCAAGAAACAAACAAATAAATCAATGTGAAGGATGAGCTTGCATATCACATGGGGATCCGCGGGTTGACCGGGTAATAAAACGGCATTTTTGGAGTTACGCGGTATAAATGATTATTACTCTGATGAACATAGCCTACTACGGCTAAAAGTTATAACATGATTACGTTCAGTTCATGTTTACAAATGTACGGAATAGTTAATACCAGACTTTTCTGTTTTCCAATTGTAGAAGTAAGTTGTTTACAAATCTGATATATTAGATTTAACGCATATCGCCTTCGTAATTTTGAGAGTTTCTGTGTGTGACATTCTAAACGTGACATTCTAAACGTGATCTTCAAAAGCTCTATGTTCTAGGATAGGTTATTGAGATAGGATTGCGGGAAGTGGGACGCCAAACGATTTCATTTAGCACCATAATCTATCATTAATACCTGCACATTCATTTTTATTAAAATATCGATATTAAAAAGAAATATTAGGTTTATACCACTAACTCCACCCGCGCCCCCATTGCAGCATCATCGCGCCCCCCAGTTTGGGAACCTCTGCACTAAGCAGATTAAGAAGGATGTGGGTTGCAGTAGATACTGGGAGATGAAGAAGCTTGCACAGAATAGAGTAGCATGGAGAGCTGCACCAAACCAGTCTCAGGACTGAAGACCAGAACAACAACAACAACCCAGTCAAAGATCCGTTTAGTCAGTCTGTGTGATGGCATTCTGTAGAGGTGTCCATAGAGTTGTAGTCTGCGTTTTCTAATCTTTCCTGTGATTGTCTCCGTATGTTTGTATAGTTCCTCTGTATGTTTCTCGATCCATATTCCATTGTTGTTAGTTGCGCTAAATATTTTCCTAAGTATTTTCCGTTCTACTTTTTCTAGTTGTCTGATACGTGTATGCTCACTGTGTCTTTTCGTAAGAGATCTGTAGTCCAGTTTGGAAGCGATTTCGTGTAGTGTTTCAGTAACATCTTTTGTTTCGTTTATACCTTTCGTGGCAATCGCCAAGTCGTCTGCAAAAGCCAGGCATTTAATCTGTAGGTTTCCTAAGGTTAATCTCTGTTGTGATGTTTTCCATTCTTTTATTGCCTTATGTAACACTAGATTGAAAAGGAGAGGTGAGAGGCCATCACCTTGTCGGACAGCTGTGCGAATTTCAAAGGGCACTGATAGTTCCCCACACAACTTTACTTTGGAGGCTCTATGATAGTCCGTGTTTTGTTATCTACTTTATATTCTGCTAGAATTTTGAAGAGAGTTTTCCGGTCGATAGAGTCGTACGCCTTTTTGAAGTCGACAAAGGTAATGATCAGGTTCTGTTAGTGTTGTAAAACCATTTTCAGGTTCCAAATTTGCTCCGCACAAGACCACCCTTTACGGAAGCCTGTTTGGTATTCCCCATTCAAGTGATCGGTCTGGCATTCTAGTCTGTTTAGTAAAGCTTTAGAGAGGATCTTGTATGTGACAGGAAGTAGGGATATTCCTCTATAGTTGTTCAGGTCAGTCTTGTCACCTTTTTTGTGTAGTGGGCGTATCAGGGCAGGTTTTCAGCCGTCAGGAATTTTCATGGTCTTCCAGATATCTTCCAAGATCCTGTGGATGTCTTTGGTGAGTTCTGGGTGTTGTAACTTCCAGATTTCCGCGATGATGCCGTCTTCTCCCGATGCACTACGATTCTTGAGTGGCTTGATTGTTTATTTAACTTCTTCTAGAGTTGGGGGTTCACTATCTGGATTGTATGTTCTTGTTTCTGTCATCATTTGTTCCATAGGGGGTTCCGTGTTGAGGAGTTTTTCAAAGTACTTTGCCAGAATGTCAGAATTGTTTTTGGTATTGGTTTCCAAGGTTCCATCGGATCTTCTTAAGCACAAGTTGGGTGGTTGATATCCAGTCATATTTTCTCTGAACGTTCTGTAGAAGTTTCTTGTATTGTTCTTCAGGAAGTCCGATCTCCGTCAGTCGCCGTTTATCATATTGTCGTTTTTCACTGCGAATGATTTTGCTTGATTGTTTCTGTGTTTTCAGGAAGTTCATCCAATTCTCTTGGGATTTATGGCTACTAAATTTTTTCCATGCACTAATTCGTTGGTCAATAGTTTGGTCACATGTGTGGTTCCACCAACGGTGCTTCCTTGTGCGTGGTGCTTGTGCTAGTTTCATGGCCTCTTGGATTCTTCCTGAAAGTTGTGTCCAGTCTGTCGTTTTCTCAATTTTAATTTTGTGTAATATTTGGGTCTGGTTTAAAGTAAGGTATTCTGGATCTGGTCTAACAATTTTGGTGGTCTGAGTCGAAGTAGCCTTTATTTGTGTCTATGTTCAAAATTTCTTTTTGTGAGTCTTTCTCGACTATTACGTAATCGATTTATAGTTCTTGCTTTCCGCTGGGGAATTTCCATGTGGTAAGTTTCCGCGTTGGTTTCTTGAATTTTGTTGACAAAAATGCGAGGTTGTGGCTGTTGCAAAAGTCTATCAGGTGTTTTCCATTTTTGTCTGTGTCCTTGTGTGGAGTATGTTTTCCTGTGGTATGTCTGTATATATTTTCTTCTCCGGGTTCAGCGTTGAAGTACCCCAGTATTGTTTTGACTCTGTGCAGGAATTTTCCTGTAAGTTTCTTCCATTGTCGTCCAGAAGTCATCAATTTAGTCCGAGTTTTTCCTGTTGTAGTCATTAGTCGGTGCTTGTGCCTTGATTATTGTGTAGGATTTATTGGCTGATTTCACTGTGATGGTGCTGATTCTGCATGGGGGCTTAATTATATAAATATGAAATGCAAATACTTTTAATTTTTAGTAGTTGTTTGTCCGATTACGAAGTCTCGTAAATGGTTGGCCTGACTAGTTTTAGTACGCAATCTGACTGCATAGAATAGCAACAAGAATGAAAGAAAATTTCCGTTAACACAATTAATTAATTAAGTCCCCAGCAATTATAAAACGTACGAAACCAAAGCACAAGTGTAACTGTTCTGTGTGTGGAAGTGTGATTCAACGTACACATCTGGCACGGCTCTTCTTCAATAAGACAAGAAATTTTAAATACCATTTATACTGAAGTAATTAAAAAAAATAGAAATACTATAATTGCGCAAGAAAACCAGAATTACACTCTAATACAAGAACACGAGCCAGATGCTTTGTTGACTGAACCTGTAATGACGCATTATTTAAGACACTGAAATAATAAAAAGAAAAGGGATTTTTTTTACCTTCATATATATTGACGAAAAGCACTCTGATCATTACAATACCTCCATTCGAACAACATCTGCTGTCTAGCCCATCAAACAACTGCATAAAACATGGCCACAAATAGCACAGCTATCAATATCCTCTCAGCAAGATCTGAACAAGCACTCACTACGACGACATCTCAACAACTACTTGACTCCTACTACTTCTCAACAAGCACTGACTACTGCCACATCTCGACATGCACTCTCCACCACGACTTCTCGACAAGAACTGCCAGTGGAGGCGGCTGAATAATACTCTTTGGCGCAATCTCTGGGGCTGTGACTCAGTGTAGCCACCTTTAATATGCCCTTCCTCCACGGGCCAGAATTTGATGGTATTTTTGCCAGCATTGGTGGTGAAAATACCACCAAATTCGTCCAAAAAAAATACAGACAAAAATAAAAGATAGTATTAATAAGTAAATATCAAATAATTAGATAAAATTTTGGCTTTGCACTGACCTTTCAATAACCTAATATATAAAATACAGTAAGCAATACGAATTCTTTCATACATGTGACTTTATATAATAGTTTATGCAATACACAAAAAATCAGTTTATACAAATGTTCACATAAAATGCTTTCAATGATTCAAAAAACAAGTAGTTGATAGTTCCAGCAGTAGCACCCAGCAATTGTCAACAGGTGCAAATAGCAAGAAGTAACATCATTTCAGTAGAAACAGTTCCAACAGAGGCACCCAGCAATGTTGAGTAGGTGCAGACACCGACAAGTGACATCATTTCAATAGAAGCAGTTCCATCAGTTGCACCAGGCAATGTTGAACAGATGCAGACAGCAACAAGTGACATTATGTCAGTAGAAGCAGTTCCATTAGTGACACCCAGCAATGTTGAACAGGTGCAGACACCAACAAGTGACAGCATTCAGCAGAAGCAGTTCCATTAGTGGCACCCAGCAATGTTGAACAAGTGCAGATACCAACAAGTGACATTATTTCAGTAGAAACAGTTCATCAGTTGCACCCAGTAATGTTGAGCAGGTGCAGACACCAACAAGTGACATCATTTCAGTAGAAGCAGTTCCATTAGTTGCACCCAGCAATGTTGAACAGGTGCCGACACCAACAAGTTACATCTTTCAGCAGAAGCAGTTCCATTAGTGGCACCCAGCAATGTTGAACAGGTGCAGACACCAACAAGTGACATTTTCAGTATAAGCAGTTCCATTAGTGGCACCCAGCAATGTTGAATAGGTGCAGACAGCAACAAGTGACATTATGTCAGTAGAAACAGTTTCATCAGTGGCACCCAGCAATGTTGAGCAGGTGCAGACAGCAGTCCATAATATTCACTATCACTAATCACACAGTTCATCAGCAGAAATTCAACATTTTTAAGTGTCACACATCAATGTTGAACAAGTGCAGGTATGAACAACAGTTTGAATGCACACACAATTGCTTTTACAAAATTATTATCAATGCTCTTACACTAAACATACAAATTATAATAAACACACAAATGATATCAGATAATTGTCATATTAACTATTACAAATACACAAATGTCAGTAAACCTATAATATTTATGGGTGTCAGTGCAAGCCACAACAAACAAGTAAAATAATATTTAGGAGATAGGTCGGTACCCATTATTTTGGATTTGGAAAGGAAAACACACAAAACACACTCACTCATCTTTCATCCACATTAATTACTACTGTGTAATTGAATAGTGTTAACTGTGTAAATGCAATTCTGTCAAAAATTTGATGTTCGACATGTGTATCAAGTAGTAGTGGCAGCAATGTTTAACAGTCAGTAATAGTTAGTCAACGACATAGTCATCATGTCAAGACCAACGTTTGCCAAGCCAAATCAAATGTACGGTTGCTGAACAACTGTCAGTGTGCCAAGATATGCAAATACTTCCTCTCTCCAAAAAAAAAGTATATACTGCTTAGTGATTTAACAAAGTGTGTGTGTAGACAATCTTCCTTCTACTTGAGTGTTCTAGTCTGCCATTTTCATCCTCCTTGTTCCATATAAACCAACAAAAAAATATGCTCCTCACTTACTCTACTTATTATCCACCAAAACTCCAATAATCATCAGCATCACATAATCTTAATACTTCAATAATACCTCTTACGTCGATACATATAAACCTTATCATCAATATCATTTACCTTTTCTCTTGTCCACCAAAACTCCAATAATCATCAACTTCACACAATCTCAATACCTCAATAATACCTCTTCAATACGTCGATACATACAAACCTTATTACCAATATCATTTCACTTCCATAACAACTCTTTCTTCTAGTCAGTCTCCTCGAACAAGTACAGATAAAATCCTAATGCAAACTTCATCATCCCATACAATCTGTAGACACAATGTCCACACACAACCTCTGTGTAATCCATCTGACCCATATCTTCTACTCATTATGAATTATAAAATACATTTTGGTTACCTTGTCCATCATTAAACAAAAGAAATGCATACATGACTTCTAACAGCCTTTAGTTTGAATAACTCTCAGTAAGTAAGTACAAGTACGTAGTGTGAAAGATCACATAAGACTTTGAGTGAATAAATCGTAATATTTCACAGTGTGTACACCACTTCAAGAATCATGGCAGAAGCAAACATGTGGAGTATTTCTTGTGTCAAGTGTCACTTGCTATTTCAATTGCTCACGAAGAATGCAGTGTAATAACTGTCAATGGTCTAAACCTAGTGTTGGTATGTCATGTCGTTAGCTTCCTTCCTATTAGCATAAATTTATATAGCTTCCATAAAACCTCCAGCTCATGTGACTTCTATGACGTTTCTTGTACCAACGTCGTTCGTAGAATTATAGCAGTTCAGTTTCTTATCTTAAAAATATAAGGCACTGAGCGTAAGCAAAACATGCAATAACGGGTAAATATACCAGTGGATGCAGCACAATTCCTACCACGAGGCTCTGCCAAGCAAACAATCTATAATTAATACCATAGTGTGACCTAAACTCTATGTTCGTACACAGTATATCAGTATTTCTATATACCAAATTAAAGAGTAGTTATGACAACAAACAGAAATGTATAAATATGCAATCCATACGCACAGCAGAAAACATATATCTTACGTAATAAACAGGTCATTAGCATCATATCAGCATAAGCAAATAAATGTTCATATGTAATCTTAATAAGTAAACATGAAGGCTCAAGCAGGTAAATCACAAAGTATAACTTACATACATAACCATATCAGCACAATTAATCAGGTGATAATTATAATTTAAAGAAATAAGCACAGCAGGCACATAAGTAAAAAATATGACATCAGTGAAAAAGCATAGCAGCAAAGCGATGCATAATATACACAAGTAACAACCCTGTTCATTAATCAATCATTGTCAAAATCAGTTAACGTATGCAAGCACGTCGCTTCACAAGTAAATTCATAGAACATGAAATTTAGCACAAAGTCTGAATCACGTAATCGCGAGCAGCAAATTACGTCTAAAGTACGTACCTAAGTGGAAATATGTTACCTGAAAAATGAACTCAATTAATAGTTACCCTTTTTAGTTTATTAGTTTCTTCTTCGAAATTACATTCTTCCTGAAAATTTCTCGATGGCAAGACGTCTTAACGTCGGACACGCACAGAATTTACCTGAAGTTCTTAAATATTTTATACAACCGTATCCTGAAAAAATACTGAATGTTAATAACATAATTCATCAAGTCACTATAGCTTTATACTGAATTTAGTAGGAGAAATTAAACTGTGTATTTGTTTACGGCTGTCAGTGCATTCGCACTGAGCGCTCGATCAGCTGTAGGCACGTGACGTAGGAAGCAATTGTTCGTGGTCAACGACTGCCTTGTGCGGCGCGCAGACTTAACTGTTGCTTTGAGTATGTGCCGCCGCCAAAACACAGCGCGGTATCCTTGTACTCTCTGCGTGTTTACATGTAGCTGTTAGTTTCTCACAAGTATGTCATTCTACAAAAATTTTTCAAAAGTATATCATTCCACAAAAATTTTAACGTTAGATATGTGATGTATTCCCTTAGAGCGTCGAGATTTAAGAGTTTCTACTTCGACAGTGTTATCATGAATAATTTTGCGAATTCTATATGGACCGTTATAAAGCAGAAAAAATTTGCGACACAAGCCTTTTCCTTTGTGAGACAAACGATGAGACTTAATTAACACCTTTTGACCAACTGACAAGGTTTTTAAACGACCAGGACGTTTAGCTGATTTCTCTCTTCTAGCAGCCGCAGATGCAATATTTCGTAGAGCCAGGTTGACAACTTCAGAATGCCGCAGTTTCCGTGTAGGCGGAAAAGGAACAATTTAAGAAATGCGATTTGTCGGTGCTTTATTTTTTAATATCAATAGAGCCGGTAAAGAAGTTTAATCATTAGGGAGTTCATTCAGAATGTTTTGAAAAATATGAAGATACTGATCCCATGTTCTGTGATTCTGATGACAATAAAGTCGACACAATTTATTGATTTCCTTCATCCATTTTTCTGAAGCGTTAGATTGAGGGTGAAAAAGTGAAATAAAAATTGGTTTAATCTTACGACGCCGTAGAGTACGAAGCCAAATTTTAGAGCGAAACTGTGATCCATTATCTGATATAACCTTATCAACATGACCAACTTCTTTAAGAAAATGTTTGATGAAAGCGTTAGATACTGAACGAGCTGTTGCTTTGCGTAAAGGTGTAAAACACACATATTTTGATGTCAATTCCACTGCTACTAAAATGTACGCAAAACCATTAGTAGAACGAACCACTGGACCGAACAAATCGACTGCAGCCATCTCCTTTAATTTCGCTGGAATGATAGGAAACAACGGTGCTCTGTGAGAAATAGTTGGCGGCTTAGGCTCTTGACATAATTTGCATTTGGCAAGAACAGATCGGCAATAGTTTTCTGCACTACAACGCCGTTATCTTCTATCTCTTGAAATAAGTGTGCACCTAGGCCTTTGTATAATGACTCCGTCGCCAAACAAAAATCTTTAGATATATCCGGATGTGAAAGAAGTGGAGCAGCAACTAAAGCATCACGAAGTTGTTCAAATTCTGATTGAGTTTCCTCATCCCAACACCAATTAGAATTCTTTCCAGGTGGTTCACATAAACGAGGTGTGACCAAATCGTCCAATCTAACAAAGCGTCTAAGAAAATTACAGACACCAAGGGAACTACGAACATCACGTTTTGTAGTAGGAACAGCATAATTACGAATAGCGTCTAGTTTCTCTGGATCAGGAAGAATACCTTCTGTAGAAATAATATGACCAAGAAATTTCACCTGAGAACGACCAAATTCAGATTTTTCCAAGTTCACTGTAATGCCAACTCTTGCAAAAACATGTAATAATGAATCCAAAATTTTGTTGTGCTCACTCCAAGAACGTTTAGCAATAAGAATGTCGTCAACATATGAAATAATATTGTCACGAAGATAAACAGGTAAAATATCGTTTAAACTACGAATGAATGCTGCTGAAGATACAGTTAAGTCCAAATGGTAATTTCCGAAATCACTTTTAGGTAAAATAGTCATATCCGGTTATTCTTTACCGATTCTCTAGATAGATTGATAGTCGAAGAGTTGTCTTGACAGATGCAAAGAATAGTAAAAGAGTAGGCAGCGGTGCAGAAAACTAAAAGGGAAATAGCACCACTACAGCTCGGGGCCCTATGCACGCTACGGCACATATTCACTTAGTGTAGTGAATCCCCTGAGGACGTTAATAGCCGCACATAATTTCCAGTTTGTGACTTAGTGGCCAATTTGGTGGAAGTGCGTACGTAAATTGATCTAACCATGCACATGGATGTATGTCATTATTAGAATTGCGAAAGATCTTAAATTTCCGAACAGTCAAAAAGTTTTTATAGTCAAAGTTTTCTCCTCGTGGCGACAAAGACCTACCGCGTCTGTCCCAGTCCCAATGTCGATTATTGTCAAGTTCGCGCGCCTGGCGCTCTCTTGTTGCATCCCGTAAATGAAACAAATTACTTTCTTCAAACCCCTCTGCTATTTGTGATTCTAAATTTCTTTTGCTGTCTTTTCCTACAATTTCGCCTTCAATTTGTTTGACTTGCTTTTGTAATGCCTCAAATTCCTTTTAACGCGTTCATTAAATTTTCCCTGATTTTCAACATGTTTATTTATGTTCTGATACTCTTCAGTTTCTGCAAATGGTAATGGACCTGTGTCATCCGAATCTCTGTCCCCATTTAAGCTAAGACTTGTCAATTTATCTGAAATCTCCTCAACTCTTTCCGATAAGTCACCTAATTGTTCTTTCTGTTTATTTACATCTTCCGTAAGTGTCGCGACTCGGGTTTCAGTATTAACACAGTTAGTAGTTAACTGTTCATACTGTTGTGTTAGGTTATTTGTCCTGTCATTTGGTACGGATTCCTCGATTCTTTCAAATATTTCTTCCTTATCATGTGCACGTTGTAAATTTAACTCTGAAAATTTCTGTACTATCACGCGATCTTTTTTTTCCTATTCTCTGTCCTGTTCCTCTTGTCTAATTTCTGTTGAAATCAAACTATTATTGTGAGCATTCAAAATCGGTTGTACTTCTTCTCTAATTTCTTTCTTTGATTCACCTTCATGTTTTTGAAACGTGTCCCTATTCGTCAGCTTAACCGTGTTTCCATTGTTTCCATCTTGGTTTTAATTGTTCCTATCTGTGAGCCTAACCGTGTTACCATTGTTTCCATCTCTGTTTTACTTGTTCCTATTTGTGATCCCTGTGAGTCTAACCGTGTTTTTAATTCAGATCCCAAATTTAATATTACACCCATCAACTGCTCCATATTAACTGGTTCAAAATTCTTTTCGCCCCTAACATTTCCCGCAAAACTAGTTTCCTTCGTCATAGCTGTAAAGCTATCTGTGGTGTATACTATTCCAGAATCTTCTGTCATTAATCGCGAATTCTGAAAATTTTCTAATTGTGAAAAGTTTTGAATTGGTTCCAGACTATTTTCCCGCCTTATTAAATTGTTTTCAACTTCATTATTCATCACACTGTTCTCCTGTGTTGGCGAGTTCGCCATGTTAACAATTTCGTCATTCTCACTATCCATCATTTTTGCCTTTTTCATCGATCGCGTAATCATTTACAAAACATACAAAACTCGTCACTATACAAAAATTTTACACAATGACACTTTATCACCAACAATATCATTCACACGAAATGCTTCCCTCAAACACGATTAACGAACAATTGAATTCTTCCTAACTGCACAAAATTGTCAAACCCGTATACAAGACAACAAAAATTAAATTCTGCAAAAAATACCATTAGAAGAATGACAGTTACCAAATCTACACATGCAATGTAGACTACAATTACTAAACTACAAATTACTACAACAATACTACTGTCTACTATTTTTACAATCAGAAGAATTCCAAGGGACGATCCGAAGCAGCGGTCGCCACGTGCATGGGGGCTTAATTATATATAATGTGAAATGCAAATACTTTTAATTTTTAGTAGTTGTTTGTCCGATTACGAAGTCTCGTAAACGGTTGGCCCTGACTAGTTTTAATACGCAATCTGACTGCATAGAATACCAACAAGAATGAAAGAAAATTTCCATTAACACAATTAATTAAGTCCCCAGCAACTATAAAACGTACGAAACCAAAGCACAAGTGTAACTGTTCTGTGTGTGGAAGTGTGATTCAACGTACATATCTGGCACAGTTCTTCTTCAATAAGACAAGAAATTTTAAATACCATTTATACTGAAGTAATTAAAAAAAATAGAAATACTATAATTGCGCAAGAAACCCAGAATTACACTCTAATACAAGAACACGAGCCAGATGCTTTGTTGACTGAACCTGTAATGACGCATTATTTAAGACATTGAAATAATAAAAAGAAAAGGGAATTTTTTTACCTTCATATATATTGACGAAAAGCACTCTGATCATTACAATATCTCCATTCGAACAACATCTACTGTCTAGCCCATCAAACAATTGCATAAAACATGGCCACTGTAGTGTTACCTTTTTATTTTATTTATCTCTTCTTCTCATAGCTATTGAAACAACATCGCTTTGTAATGTAAATTTTAATTTTCACCAAAAGCACATTCAACGTCGCCGAAAAATACACGTCTTTCGTATCAAGACAAGAGAGAGAGAGTCCTCCTTTAGTTCTTAAAAACAAAAAAACTACACAAAAGTAAAAAAAAAAAGAACAAAATTATTTATAAAATCGGTCGCTGGCGCAGCGCTCTTCTGCGTGCGCGATCGTAAATTATAACTTTGTATTGGCGGAGGCGAGGAAGTCAAAGTACAATTACAATGCCTCCTCTACTGACACGCTCCGCAAGCGAGCGTGGCTGTATAGAAAATTTACATAGATACATACATATATGAGAAAATAAGAAATTTACATATTACAAAAAATATTTCTGAGCACAATGCGCTTTGCATATCAGTCTTTGTATACAGTCTTTTTGGTGTGTATCTTCTTTAGGAGTCGTAACATTAATGTCTTTGAATTGCAGCGTAGTATCGTTGCTTAGCACAGCGTTTGAATTCAGTCCACATGATTCATGTTTACAATGGAATTAATTCGAACAATAAATGTTTTTATTATATTGCTCCAATGTCTTTAAACGTAGTATCGGATTCTGAGTGTGTGTGTACTGCCTGGATCTGTTACGTGTGCCTTGAAGAAAATCCAAAGTTTGTTCAATGTGTCAACACGAAATTGTGATCTCCAGCAGTCGAATTTTGGTGGCGTCTACCGGGGTATAAATGGTCAATGAGGGCACAGGAAACACCTCACTCCCTACGACAGGTGATGAGCTTGTCTTTTACACCAACCTGAAGACCTTCCGGCTTCCACAACACCATACACTTCAAAGCATATTGACACTACGTAAATATTTCTTGACCAGTGTTCCATCATGTTGGTTTCTTCTTTGCATTTTCAGTTCCATTTATATGAATCATGTGCTACATGCACAGGTCCTTTGCAGTTCATTAACATCTCCTTAAAATACATTTCTCGATACAATAAGTACATGAATATACAAATATTTACAATTAATCATTACATGAGATACATTGTTGTCATATAGTACATATACAGAATTAAATGAAAAATATAGTCAATTTTTTTTTTACGTTACATTCAAGATCATTGTGCTGACATGTGAATTACATTACATTTAGATTGAAATATACATTTTGTTTGTTAGCTCATTCCTTTTTTTATTTATTTATTTATTTATTTATTTATTATTATTTTTTTCGTTACACTTGCAACATTTGAAGATAATTGTGGCAACTCGCTAGAATATTCAACTTAAAATTCATCTTGCCTCCTGGAATGAAATTTACACATATTTCAAGCTTCAAGACAGCCCTCTGTAGGAGGATAGGTTCATCGGATAGTTGTTAACTACTTCATAAATACTAGTAAAGTCATCTCCTACAGTGGACTACCCAAAATAAAATACATGTTAACTTGATATAATGTAAAAGTTCCTATACCTAATACTGTTTCTAAGTGTGGTGTCCCCACTATTGCTGTTTCTAAGAGTGGTACCCCTCTATTACCGTTTCTAAGAGCGGTGCCCCTCTAAATATCTTAGGATCCTACAAGTATGTACATCAGTGTGGTAAGTGTATATATATATATATATATATATATATATATATATATATATATATATATATATAGTTCAAGTCAATCATGTTCCTATAAAGTTTGTGTAGTTCATCTCCTTCCTTTCATGAGTATTAAGCAATATAAATAAATGTTTTACTTAATAAATAAATAAATCTTCTTAGATAATTGCTGCTGCGTTCCATGCTGTATATCCATTCTGTATTTACCTTGTGGTACCTGTAAAATTCTATTCGTAAATAAATATTTGTGTATGTCTCTCCATACTGTCAGATAATCATGAATTATATAATGTCCAATATTTCATCAACATGTATAAATTTTTCTAAGGGAGGGATGAGAGTATGAGCCGCAACAGAGGACTGACGTTTTGTTTTCTCCTTATTTTCCTTTCTATTTAACGGTGCATCAGTTCAGTTCAGTAGATTAGCCTTAATTATGTCATTAGATGACTGCTAAATATGTTCTCTTAAATAATTCTTCCAATCTGAAGTGTCAAGCCTACATAACTCCAAAAATTTCATTACAAGTTCCCATTAGATTAGTGTTAAAGTGTTATAGATTTAAATCTTCTGGTATATTTCCAACAGTGGCTTCTGTAAAAAATTCTTTCCATTTAAATCTATACTTTCACCTTTAGTTATAAGAATATATAAGACACCACATAAGTTATCATCTCAGGCATACCAATCTTTCAATAAATAATATTCTTTCCACTACTTTCATTCTGTATTCCATGAGTACATGTGATATAGCGTTCAAATCTAGTTTCTCTCCTCTCAACATATTCTCAATTACTCATAACATTCTCACCTACCCATTATTCATTCTTCACAAAATAACATATACTTATTCCTCAACATTATATATATATATATATATATATATATATATATATATATATATTCCTCTTATTCATCACCACTTACTTTTTACTTCAACAACAACAACAACAACAATAATAATACACTTTTCTCATCTTATATTCCATTTACCTCTCTCCATATTACTATTTATCCTCTTATTAAACTAAAATTACATTCACTCATCTCATTCAGTCACTCACATCACTCATATCAACATTACTATTATCACATGCCTCCTAAAGAAAATAATTCTGTTCAGTTCTCTGCCTCCTCTAATGTGTATATGCCTCCTCTAATGTGTATATGCCTCAATAGCAACTCCTCTTGTAACCAAATATCTTATTAGCTATTGGATGGTTCACATTGCTTTCTAGACTTACCTGCATTCATTAGATTGTAAGTATCTGTATAACTTAAATGTAGGCTCATCATAACTGTATATCATATTAATTATCTTCTCCTCAGTAGCTAACATTTTATTGTATGTATTTTTTCAAATGTCTGTGTGGATGTAGACCTCTGGGTTTATGTGTTAATGGATATTCTAATGAATAACAGCCAGGGTGTGGAATATTTGCAATTCGGTATGGTCCAGAGTATAAGATCTGCCATTTCCTGTTTAAATGTTTCAGTTTTGTGGGTTTAGGATGTGTTCTTAGTAAAACTAACTCATCAACTTGAAATGTTTGTGCTTTCCTGACACCTCTGTCATATTTGTGCTTTCTTTCCTTAGCTTTGTCACATAATGTTGTGTAAGCTTGTCTTACCTTTTCTTCTAAACTAACATGATTTGTTGTTGCTGCAAATTTAGGTAGAGGGTCTGTCCATTCATTTCTTTCTGTTTTATCCATAATTAATTCAGTTGGTGTGTATCCAGTAGAAATGTGAGTTAAATTGTTCACTATTTGTTCAAATGGTGCTAGGTATTCTACCCATTTTGTGTGCTTCTCTGGTGTGTGTGTTCTCATAAACTGTCCAAATTCTCGAAATGTTCTTTCTACTGGGTTTCCTGCTGCGTGAAATCTTGAAATTAAAATATGTTTAACATTCTGTTCTTCAATAAATGTCTTCCATTTTAAACTGGTAAAATATGCTGCATTATCTGTGATCATAACTTCAGGTTTTCCTATTCTTACAAAATAATCTGTTAATAGACGTCTGGTAATAGCAGTGGTAGAAACTGAAAGTAAAGCATATAATTTTAAATACTTTGTGAAAACATCTAACACAGCAAGGATGTATTTCATTCCTCCACGTGCTTGTGGATAGGGTCCTGCAATATCTAAAGAAATTAACTGTAATGGCCTCTTAGGTATGATTGGGTGCAATTCATTCATGCTTGTGCGATTAGAATATTTGGCTTTCTGACATATGATGCATTTCCTAATATTACTCAATACTCTTCGCCTTAAATTTGGAAAGTAGCAATATTGTATAATCTTATCTGTACATTTGGTTACACCATAGTGTCCCCAAGTTCTGTGTGTAAATAAAATAAAATCAACACGAGCTTCAGGTAAGCAAACACACCAATGCTGTGATTCAGGGTTTCGTCGGTGAAATAATACTTCCTTGTGTAACGTGTAATATTTTTCAAGATGTGGGTCTGTTCCTGCACGTAATTTAGTCTTTATCTGGATCCACCTGGGATCATTGTCCTGCAATATGGCTAACTTCCTGCACATGTTTTTGTAGTAAAGTGCAAATGTACCATCATACATGAGTAAAATTTTGAAATCTGATGTTTGTTCTGTCACATCTGAAAATTCTTGTAGGCCTTGTGGCAAACGAGATAGAGCATCGGCTATAATGTTGGATTCTCCTTTTATATATATAATATCAAAATCATATTCTTGTAGTGATGCACACCAGCGTGCAAGACGTGGATGTAATAACTTGCATGTTAGCAGGAAAGAAAGAGCTTGATGATCAGTATAAAGCTTAGTACGTTTTCCCCATAGAAAGTAGCGAAACTTGCGAAATGCCCATACTATGGCAAGTGTTTTGCGCTCGGTCACTGAATATGACTTTTCACATTCAGTGAGAGTGCGGCTAGCAAAACTTATAGGTTTGATGACTGTTTGTTCATCTTCTACATGAATTTGGAATAAAAATGCTCCGAGCCCATAGGAACTTGCATCTGTTACTAGGCAAAAGTCTGACGTCATGTCAGGATGACATAACAACGGTGCATTAACTAAAGCATTCTTAATCGCTTCAAAATCTGTCTGACAGAACTCTGTCCATTTCCAAATATTATTTCTTTTGAGTAAAGATAGAAGATGTGGACTGTTAAGAAGGTGGTAGGGTACAAATTTCCTGAAGAATGAAGATAGACCAAGAAAGGCTTTGAGTTGTTTACGATTCTGTGAGGATGGAACATTCTTCATTGCATCAATTTTTCTTGAGTCTGGATAAATGCCTTCAGTTGATATGATGTGAGCAAGGAATTTGATTTCTCTCCTCCCGAATTTCGTCTTTGATAAATTGATAGTGACACCTGCGTCAGAAAATTTAGTCAGAAGTTGCTTCAAAAGATTTACATGTTCTTCCCAAGTAGTGGTGGCAATGACAATGTCGTCAACATAAACTGTGATTTGCGATAACAATTGTGGTCCAAGAACAGCATCTAAGGCTTCAATAAATACTCCAGCACTCACTCGTAGACCAAAGGGTAGAACACAAAATTGATAACTACGTCCCTCACATAGAAGTGCAGTGTATTTACGACTGTTTTATGGAGGTTCACCTGCCAAAATGATGAGCGGAGGTCGATATTGGTTAAATACTGTACATTATGAAATTTTAAAAGTTGTTCTTCCAAATTAATAGGTCGTGTGTTGATTGGGATTATAACTTTGTTAATTTCTCGTGCGTCCAGCACTAACCTTACACTACCATCCTCTTTATTAACTGCTAGTATCGGACTGCAATATGGTGAATGTGACCTTTCAATGATACCCCAAACTTGCATTTTTTCAATCTCTTTCAAAACTGCGGGTTTCTTTGACCAAGGAATATTATAATATGTTCTACAGTATGTTTTGTGTGGTTTAACATCCATCTCATAAGTATAGCCTCTAATAATTCCAGGTTTCTCCACAAATACCTCAGCAAATTGCTGCAAAACTTCAAGTAATTCAAATTGTTGTTCCTTCGTCATATATTCAGTTTCTGTGCATTTCTCATATAAATCATTAGGTTTAATTCCCTGAGATACAGCTTCATTAAAAGGTTAATCACATATGTTTATTGCTGGTGGATATACAAAATGTAGCTGTTCAAATTTACCTTGTTTACTGTTTAAGTTTTTACCCTGTGTTAACTCTATTGTCAGTTGTTGTTGGTTTACGGTTAAATGACATTTCCCTTTTCCTAAATCTATGATTGCTTGATATTCATTCAAAAAGTCAATTCCTAATATGCAATGCATAACTAATTTGTCTACTACCAGAAAACTGTAATTGAGTGGTATATTTGAAAATGTTAAGTTAATTAGCACTTGAAATTTCACATTCTTTGATTTGTTACCGGTGGCACTTATAATGTGACAATTCTGTACTGGCAATGTTTGTATGTTCATTATTTGTTTGAGTTCATTATATAAGGACATTGAAATGACACTTGCTGCTGCTCCTGTATCTAACATTACTTCCACTTCATAACTACCAATCATAACTCGCGTTATAGCCTGAATAATCTTCTTTGTTTTACTGGTACTATTAAGATCTACATCCTGATATAATTCTTTTTCTATTTTATTACTGTCATCATATCGGAGAAAACAAATCGTCGATTCCGTGCGCTCTGCTCCCTACTGACCGTAACTCGAGCGCTTAGCTCGGTCGTCGTTCGTTTTCCGGCAGATTCGGTTGTTGCTGCGGGTTGGGTTCATTGCCCAACTCAATAATATTTACATTTCTGTCGTGCGTCACCCAAGTATCAGCTGTTTGGTTGTTGAGATTACCCCGCGTCACAGTGGGAGTTCCGTTAGGTACAAATTGAGGGTTGCTGTATTGCATGTGTCGTGGTGGTTGTCCATTGTGATTTCCCCATACATTATTTCGCCCATGACTGTAACTGGTATTGTCATTACTGTTACTCCTGTAATACATGTTTGGATGTTGTTGGATGTTGTTTCTCTGAAAATATCCTGGATGGTACCTGTTATCCTCTCTTCTTTGATCTCTATAATTTCAGTTCCTTCTACTGTTGTTGTTATTTTGAATATAACTGTTATTGTTGTGATTGTAATTATTGTTCGGATAACCATTATAGTAATAATTACTGTTTCCTTGGCAATGCTGCGAGTTGTTTCTCCTAATATTGAATGGATTTGTCCCAGTGTAGTGTGAATTATTTCTTTGAGTGTTTTGTTGTGGTGTCGGAGGCGGATTCCAATAGCCTCTGTCATTTCTGTTGTGCGTACGCGAATTGCTTGGATGGATCGGATACAATTGATTGAAATTCCTGATCTCATCTCTGTAAACAACATCTATCTCATCAACATAACCAAAAAAATTCTTTATGTTGTCCTCGGACACTCCTATTAATTTATCACGTTAAGGAAATAGTAAGTGGCTTTTAAGTGTTCTAATTACGTCTGGTAAATCTGCTGGTTTTGTCCAATATAATGTTTTATCTAGGTAGCGTTCAAAGTATTGTCGTAAAGTCTCTTTCTTCGGGTTGTAAATTTCTGGATTGTATACTTCTCGTTTTAAACTTTGCTGTTCTGTGATCGACCAGAATTCCTCAAGAAATGCCTGTTCAAACTGTTCAAATGTTAAACATCGTCTTTTAATTGCTGCTCCTCACTTAGCTGCTCTTCCACGTAACAAATTTGTAACATATCGAATTTTGTCGGCTTCTAACCAATGTCTCGGAAAAATACCATCAAAAGAGCGGATAAAAACAATCGGATGCACTTTGTCTTTCTCATCACATGAAAATGTCTGAAAGTATCCATGTCGTACTAATGTTTCATCAGCTACTCCCGATGGTATTATGGGTCCTGCATTTTGTGTCAAACTGTGCATAGTATGTGGTGATGTCTGATAGGAACTTTGATCTTGTGGTAGCATTGAAAATGGTTCATTGGGATTTGTATCACTCATTGGTAATTCTATTTTCGGCTGTGTGCTGGGTCTAGCATTATTATGATTTTCATTTATGTTTTGGTTGTCTGTTATGGGTTTTGGTATCACTGACGAACTTGGTATTACATTCTCTTTAAGTTTACGTACCTCTTTCTGAATATTATCTGTTTCTCCCTTTACTTGTTCCTTTGTTTTATCTAAAATGATCTGTGTCATTGTCTCAAACTTCTCATTTAAATAATCATCACAAAATTTGCATTCATGTACAAGTTTTTCTGCTAGAGTTGTGTCATTCTTTAAAGATGCTACATCTGCTCTGTCTTCAAGCTTTTCTAACTTTTCCTGTAAGGATTTCTGCTCCAATGTTACATCATTTAATCTGTCTGAAAGGTCTGTAATCGTCAGGTCTAAGTGTTCTTGGTTTGTTTTTACGGAATTGTGTGACTGTCGTAATTCGTCAACTTGGGTACTGGTTTTCTGTTGTTCAAAAACTACTGTTAACAATTTCTCATTACATCGTTGTAAGTCAGTTTTTGTCTCGTCACTGAATTCCACAAATACCTTTTCTTGTCTCGTAACCTTGTCTGATAAGTCAGTAAATTTCCTTCCAAGACTACTGGTGGTTTCTGTCAAGTCGGCAATTTGTCTCGATTGTTTTTCAAAATTTTGTTTTATGTCCCGTGTCAGTTCATCGAATTTAGTGTCAAATTTCCCAATGTCACGTTTTAAATTGTCGTCTAAAGCATCAAATCTTTTGTCTAAAGTGTCAAATTTTCTGTTTTGTTCACCAAGTAACTTCAGAATCTGGTTGAGCATGTCAGAGTCCTGTGTCGTGTCTTAGTTTCGTCATTTTTTTGTGTCTGATTGATGTCTGGTTCTGAAGTTGACGTTGTCAATGTCACGTTTTGTCGCGTAGTACTCACTCTCCATTCGCCTGTATATCTGTTTAAATATAGGGGTTGTTGTCTTAATCGATCCGGTAAAATTATGTCTTGAACATCCTCCCTATTAAGTTCAATATTCATTTGACTGTCGGACATGTTTTGCAATGTGTCACTTTCACTAAGCTCGTCCGCGGAAACAATTTCTACGCGTCTAGCGTCCATCTTGCGATTTCCATAATTAATTGCAAATAAAATTTTCCAATGGTAAAAAAAATATTTTTTTTATATGATATGTTGAAATCTGAAATTACTCTTGTGGAAATGGATATTTCTAAATGATTTCTAATTAGAAATTGAATTATTAAATTGGCACTGAAATTTCCCTCTCACAAACAAATGACTGTGAATATGCTCTTCACTTATCATTTGGAATAATAGTAGTAAACCAATTTTAACTACAAATTGAAAAAAATAATTTCGAAATAAATGGATCGGAATAAAGGAAGTACAGATGGCTGCTTGAAACTGGAAAAAATGTAAATTGCTGTACTCACCATTTTTTTTTCAGTCTTATGTTGCAAATGTAGCGTCAAATATATAGTTTTCAATCCCAAATTTTTCTTTCGCGTCCGTGCAAATTATTTTATGGAACGTTATCCTTTTCCCTTTTTTTTACCAAATTAATTTCCTCAACATGAAAATGAAAATTAACACAAATTAATAAAAGGGAAACAATATTGTTGTAAATTTCATGCACGTAACATTACAATTGAAATGAATGAGACTTAGTCCAAATTCATCTTCTGATGCTATTAAGTGCTTAAAATTAGATAAAATGTCCAAAATTTATAATAACTGCACTTGTATCAAATCCAAACTGCACTTGTATCAAATCCTAACTGCACTTGTATCAAATCCGAAGATTGCACGTCCTGTCACCAGGACGCCAATTGTAGTGTTACCTTTTTATTTTATTTATCTCTTCTTCTCATAGCTATTGAAACAACATCGCTTTTGTTATATCCTAGCCAGTAATGCCACCCGAGCCCGCTGCCAAAAGGTTGGCAGCATCAAAGTCCGGACGCTGTCCGCATAAGCAGCGCCAGCGAGACAGCAAATCGCCGCAAGTCTGCACGCGCCACCGCTGGCTTCTGGTTTCTTAAGCGCTGGAGTCGCGAGCGCTAGGACAGTTCTGTATTCGCCGCTCAGTTGTATACTCGCCACCGAATTGTGTACTTGCTAGTCAGTTGTGTGTTCATCGCAGCAGAGTTGTTGTTTGTCGTCAGCCGTTTCTACAGCGAATTGTTTGTCGCTACGAACACCGCCACAAAAGCTTTGTAATGTAAATTTTAATTTTCACCAAAAGCACATTCAACGTCGCCGAAAAATACACGTCTTTCGTATCAAGACAAGAGAGAGAGAGTCCTCCTTTAGTTCTTAAAAACAAAAAAACTACGCAAAAGTAAAAAAAAAGAGAACAAAATTATTTATAAAATCGGTCGCTGGCGCAGCGCTCTTCTGCGTGCGCGATCGTAAATTATAACTTTGTATTGGCGGAGGCGCGGAAGTCAAAGTACCATTACACCACAAATAGCACAGCACTCACTACGACGACATCTCAACAACGACTTGACTCCTACTACTTCTCAACAAGCACTGACTACTGCCACATCTCGACAAGCACTCTCCACCACGACTTCTCGACAAGAACTGCCAGTGGAGGCGGCTGAATAATACTCTTTGGCGCAATCTCTGGCGCTGTGGCTCAGTGTAGCCACCTTCCAATTCTTTCGTTTGGTGACGAAAAGTCGATTATGCTGTGCGTGATGGACCTGTGTACTGCCAATCCTGTGCCAAAAACCCGTAGGTTTTTTAGTTGTCTTGATGGTTTTCCTTTGTATATTCTAAAGGTCTCCGTGTTGAAATGGTCTTCGTCTGTGAATCGTGTTTCTTGCAGTGCACATATTTTGATTTTAAATTTTTCGAGAGTGTCTGTGAGTTGTTTCATCTTTCCTGTCTTCATCAGTGTGTTCACGTTGAGTGTTCCGATGTAGTGTTTACGTTTGGTATTGAGGGAGTTTGAGAAGCTCCGATTCTTCTCATGGTGTCCATGAGCTCCCGGAATCCGATGCTCACGACGATCCCAGTCTATTGACTGGGGCCCGGGGTAATGAGATTTTTCTCGTTGTACCATCATGATGTTTAGTAGTTGGATATATGGCATGCTGCCAAGTACAACCTGACTTTCCAGATCAGGAGGTTGGTTGATACCGCCACTGACATGTGGAGCACACGCCTTTTGCAGCCACCCACTGTGGGAACAGACACTACTAGTAGTTTTGGTCCGCCCTGAGTATTTCATTTCATCGGCACCACCCATGTCTAGGAGGCATTCCCCCATCCGCCACCTGGGGAGGCGCTCGTTGCGGGTCTACTAACCGCCCCAAGATATATATATATAACAATTAGGTAAAAGTTACATAACAGCGTAGAAATGAGCGTAACGAAACATTAGAGATATTAACATTATATGGTGTCTAATAGAATAGGCTACCTGTGAAACAAAAGAAAGGGCGTGCAGTGGACCACCTGTATATTTCCTTGTGTATTTCCCATTATAATTAGAAACATAGCTCGTACACTGCTTTTATACACTGTTAGGATAAAATATTATTGTGGTGTCATAACAGTGTTGATACCACACCAGACAGTACGCATCCAGAGGTTGGCAGCAGTGTGATGGCCTAATCTGCGGTGCTCTTGAAGCCACACGTCCGGCTGCATGTGCACGTAGCCCCACGATTGAGCCAGCGTAAGTAAGCACAGTAATGTCGCCACCATGTCCGCCTCGTTATCTGCTGAAAACCCAGACTGCTAATCGCGGCGGTCTGGTTTCTATTCCCGGCCAGGTCTGATATTTTTTTCCGCTCGGGGACTGGGTTTTTATTGTCCTCTTATTCGAATTGTCATTACTGACACGAAAGTCAGTTCAAACACACTGTCGTATCGTCTTTCCAATATTGAGATTTGAGATGGCTGTATGGGCATGAACTGGAAGCCAGTTTAATAGAAAAAGAAAAGAAAAGAAAAAAGCCTGAGACTAGCGGAGCTGACTAACCATCTACGAGCTAAGTCAGCCGAAGCTGAAGCAGGCCATTGTAGTGTTTCTGTGTTGTGATCAATTACGACCACTAGGCACTGATTAACGGATTCTCTCTCTCTCGGACTTCCTGTCCACGTTAAGTGAAGTTATTGTCCAATTCACATTACGTGTGCTGCTAATCATTTCCACTTTCTAACCACCCACATATTTATTCCTTGGCAATTGCTTCTGGTAAATCCAACAATTATGACCACTGCCCAGCGTGAGACTGAATGCGAGATTCCATGCGAGGCTGTGGGCCAGTGATGTAGTAAGGAAGGTACAGTATGCAAGCAGCCGAACAAAGAGGAATGAAGAATTATTCTTTTGATGATAGGGGGAATCGACATGGAAATCCACTTTTCCTGAATATCTCGAAGGCAAGTGTTTCTAATAGTGGAGGAAATACGCTGGATATCATTTGTTTTATTTATTCCAGTTTCCACTTAGATTGGACCATCAATTTACTTATTCCAGCTACACAACATGCTTCGTCATACAGCAATCATCAGATAATGTTAAGAACATAAGGAAAACATAAATGAAAAGCATGGAAACCATCACTAACGTTACCAAGTACACTAATGAGACAAAACATTTAGGCCATTGCCCAATGCGATTGAATGCTGCTTGTTAGCGTTGCGGGCACTTTCGCGGTAAGGAAGGTAAATCGGCAGAGTAGAGTCAAATGGGGAATCAATCCAGTGACTACACGGGTGGCAAAAGGGCAAATCTATTGATGTTAGCAACTTCTACAAAGGACTGACTGTTGTCGCCCAGCACTTGGTAACAAGCGTCTCTAAAGCTACAGAGCTGGTCGCCTGTTCGCGTGCTACTGTCACGGTGTCGTGTCAAGAATTAGACATAGTGCATCCTGAAAAGTTTCAGATGAAATACTGATCTACTCATGAGCCTGAACTGCCATTGCTCCACTACTACCAGTTACACAACAGCATGACTTGCACTTATTACCCGAGGCTGGCCGCGCTGAATACACAGAACTTTAACATGGAGATCTTGGATACTATACATTGATGGAAAGGACAGTGAAAACACGAGTAGGTGACGAGGTGTTGGACGTCCACGTCGCAACAGTGAACGTGGAGGTCAGTGGCTTGGCCGCTCTCACAATTAGAGTAGGAGGCGACCTTTGATAGAGCTGACGATAGAGAACAGTGTTAGCGCAGGAACGCGTCTTTCGAAGCACGCCCATCAATACACACTGTTGAAGACGGAATTCTGCAGCAGACAACACCTACGTATTCCCCTGTGAACCCAACAACATCGTCAGTTACGAATGTAGTGGGCACGGGATCACCGACACTGGCCTGTGGATCACCACTGGCAGCAATCTATGGCACGATGACAGTGGTGAACTACATGGACATCACCATGGGCCACCTTACTTCCCTTCATGCTTGATGTCTTCCCAATAGCGAAGGCAATTTCCAACAGGATTATTCACCGTATCAGAAGGCCAGAATCATGCTACATTGGTTTGAGGAACGTTGATTACTTGACTACAAAAAAATTAGATGTACAGCGTGTTAAGAAAATGTCACACATTTCGAGACGTGGTAGTATTCATAGAAGCCGGCTGGTGTGGCAATGCGGTTCTAGGCGCTTCAGTCCGAAACCGCACGACCTATACAGTCGCAGGTTCGAATCCTGCCTCGGGCATGGGTGTGTGTGATGTCCTTAGGTTAGTTAGGTTTAAGTAGTTCTAAGTTCTAGGGGACTGATGACCTCAGGTGCTAAGTCCCATAGTGCTCAGAGCCATACTCATAGAAGCAAGAAAAATAAGTCCAATAAATATGGGTTCCGAAATGCATACTTTCTGAGATGGGTGTGGAAATGTACACCTCCTGCGATGAATACGTGTTTACAGAAGGTGTTCAGCTTGGCGTCCATTCATGACAATACACCACTCTCCTATCTGGCGTAAGGAATGACGCAGCCTTTGAACTGTGCCAGATTGTTTTACCTGTTGGCACGCGTTGAAGACGAGAGTCCGCAAATCGTTGACTGGCGTGGTGTAGACCAATTCCTTAAAGTGTCCGCATAACCAAAGTCTAGGGGCCTGAGGTCTGGGGAACGAGCAGGTCAGGGTGTGGGGCCTCTCCGACCAATCCAGGGGTCTAGAAATGTATGCGTCAGATGTTCGCGCACACTGTGACGAAATTGTGCTGGTGAGCCACCGTGATTGAACAGCATTTGTATTCATTGCTGCAATGGCACAACTTTCAGCAAGGTAGGCAATACATTAATGAGAAAGTCCAGATAATGCGCCCCAGTTAACCTTTGTGGTATCACATATGGCCCAATTACATCTACATCTACATCCATACTCCGCAGGCACCTTGAGTACCTCTATCGGTTCTCCCTTCTATTCCAGTCTCGTATTGTTCGTGGAAAGAAGGATTGTCGGTATGCCTCTGTGTGGGCTCTAATCTCTCTGATTTTATCCTCATGGTCTCTTCGCGAGATATACGTAGGAGGGAGCAATATACTGCTTGACTCCTCGGTGAAGGTATGTTCTCGAAACTTCAACAAATGCCCATACCGAGCTACTGAGCGTCTCTCCTGCAGAGTCTCCCACTGGAGTTTATGTATCATCTCCGTCAAGCTTTCGCGATTACTAAATGATCCTGTAACGAAGCGCGCTGCTCTCCGTTGGATCTTCTCTATCTCTTCTATCAACCCTGTCTGGTACGGATCCCACACTGCTGACCAGTATTCAAGCAGTGGGCGAACAAGCGTACTGTAACCTACTTCCTTTGTTTTCGGATTGCATTTCCTTAAGAGTCTTCCAGTGAATCTCAGTCTGGCATCTGCTTTACCGACAATCAACTTTATATGATCATTCCATTTTAAATCACTTCTAATGCGTACTCCCAGATAATTTATGGAATTAACTGCTTCCAGTTGCTGACGTGCTATATTGTAGCTAAATGATAAGGGATCTTTCTTTCTATCTATTCGCAGCACATTACACTTGTCTACATTGAGATTCAATTGCCATTCCCTGCACCATGCGTCAATTCGCTGCAGATCCTCCTGCATTTCAGTACAATTTTCCATTGTTACAACCTCTCGATATACCACAGCATCATCCGCAAAAAGCGTCAGTGGACTTCCAATGTCATCCACAAGGTCATTTATGTATATTGCGAATAGCAACAGTCCTACGACACTCCCCTGCGGCACACCTTACTTCGGAAGACTTCTCTCCATTGAGAATGACATGCTGCGTTCTGTTATCTAGGAATTCTTCAATTCGATCACACAATTGGTCTGATAGTCCATACGCTCTTACTTTGTTCATTAAACGACTGTGGGGAACTGTATCGAACGCCTTGTGGAAGTCAAGAAACACGGCATCTACCTGGGAACCCTTGTCTATGGCCCTCTGAGTCTCGTGGACGAATAGCGCGAGCTGGGTTTCACACGATCGTCTTTTTCGAAACCCATGTTGACTCCTACAGAGTAGATTTCTAGCCTCCAGAAAAGTCATTATACTCGAACATAATACGTGTTCCAAAATTCTACAACTGATCGACGTTAGAGATATAGGCCTATAGTTCTGCACATCTGTTCGACGTCCCTTCTTGAAAACGGGGATGACCTGTGCCCTTTTCCAGTTCTTTGAACGCTACGCTCTTCTAGAGACTTACGGCACACCGCTGCAAGAAGGGGGGCAAGTTCCTTCGCGTACTCTGTGTAAAATCGAACTGGTATCCCATCAGGTCCAGCGGCATTTCCTCTTTTGAGCGATTTTAATTGTTTCTCTATCTCTCTGTGTCTATTTCGATATCTACCATTTTGTCATATGTGCGGCAATCTAGAGAAGGAACTACAGTGCAGTCTTCCGCTGTGAAACAGCTTTGGAAAAAGACATTTAGTATTTCGGCCTTTAGTCTGCCATCCTCTATTTCAGTACCATTTTGGTCACAGAGTGTCTGGACATTTTGTTTTGATCCACCTACCACTTTGACATAAGACCAAAATTTCTTAGGATTTTAAGCCAAGTCAGTACATAGAACTTTACTTTCGAATTCATTGAACGCCTCTCGCATAGCCCTCCTCACACTACATTTCGCTTCGCGTAATTTTTGTTTGTCTGCAAGGCTTTGGCTATGTTTATGTTTGCTGTGAAGTTCCCTTTGCTTCCGCAGCAGTTTTCTAACTCGGTTGTTGCACCACGGTGGCTCTTTTCCATCTCTTACGATCTTGCTTGGTACATACTCATCTAACACATATTGTACGATGGTTTTCAACTTTGTCCACTGATCCTCAACACTATCTGTACTTGAGACAAAACTTTTGTGTTGAGCCATCTGGTACTCTGAAATCTGCTTTTTGTCACTTTTGCTAAACAGAAAAATCTTCCTACCTTTTTTAATCTATCTATCACCATATACGCCTGCCCATACGTTGATTGAGAATTGGTGTTGATGCCCCCTTTCCTGAATTGCTTGGGGGTTTACATTGCCCATACGTGCTGGTTCTGGAAATTCACAACACCGTCTCTTTTGGATCCTACCTCACAGCTAAATAAAATCTTCGATGTGATCAGTAGCCACGCGGCACACTTCTGCAACAATTTTTAATGACATGCAGTTTTGTGACAATGTGGTATCACAACAAAATTGGGAATTAGCAAAATGGGTGCTCTAAATGGAATAGAAATAAATTTAATTTTTCAGTATGAACAGATGTTTTATTGAAGTACAAACGTGAAACACTTCTTTAATACGTAGGGATTATATAAGCATTGGCTTTTACATCCTTTCCGCCTTTTATTGAAAGCATCTAATACATCTTTTTCTCTGATGGATTGACTGTTGCTCGTCTCGGTGACTCATCATACCGGTATTTCAGCAGTTCTAATACTGCCTTTCCACCACTTTGATGTGCTGATGAGAGCGCTCTACTGAACACCCAGATTTTCAGGGCGAACAAAAAATCAAGATAACAGTTCTAAAATTAAATCTTGAGGCTCATCAAATAGCCTAAGTTATTAACCTCATTCAGCATGCTGGTTACAAAAGAAATGTAATGTGGGTATTTTTTGTTGCCTAATAAGTTTGTAATAAGTTGCTTGATTGACATCTCACAGTCAGGTTTGTTTTTTTCTTTTTCTTCAAATTCGAATAGAATATATGTTTTCGAATGTCACCTGGTGGAAACCTGCCGTCTTTCAGTTTAACTTCTGAAGGATACTTGAAACATTCTGACTCTTTCAATTAGTCAAATGTAATGTGTGGAGATAACAGATTTTTTTTTCTTCAGTTTCATGAATATCTTCTCTGTATGCTTCAAAGATTTTCTTGTAGGCTAGTATACTCTGGAGTAATTTCGATTCCTACCTTATTATCCCAATCGCATACGAAACAGGGTCAGTTTGCCGGTGTAATCGCAAACGTAGCACCTTTAAATCACATTTTTGTTAAAACTGTATCAAGATTTTTGAAACTTTTCAACATACGTGAAGAATGGGGGGTATCGACGAACAGATGTTACACTGTGTAACAAAACAACCTTTAAACTAATTTTAGAACAGCCCATAAACAGTCTATGTACCTCCTAGCCCTATTAAAATCATGAGCCGCGATTCACAGAGATTCCCAGAGGTACCTCACAGAGGGAGCATCCCAGGGTGTCCCTGAGACCTACAACACCAAAAAGAATCGCTTCTCGGCTTTTGGCAAGATCAATGTGTAGTCTTTTTCATGTAATACAGATAAGGATAAAAGACACATAGAAGGAAGGGAACTTTATTTAAATTTCTATAGTAATGTATGAGATCACTCATGAGTTTAATTTTTTTGCAGTTGTCAACACCTTTGAGCCATACTGAGACAGATTCGGATTCATTTATTTTGCGATGATTCCTGGTCCTGATAACCAACGGCATCGTAGAATTGTAATACGATTTTCTCATGTCTCTGCTGTAGACTTCACAAATCTAAAATGACCAATAGGCAATGACTTCATGACTGTTAAATGATTCTAGTCCTGGTACTTTTTCTGCTTTAGGACCACGTACTAGAGAAACAGTCACCCAGCCATTGCCATGCTGTGCGGCATCATTATTTGTTAGCGTAAAATTCAAAACACCGCCAAAACACACTGACGGACCATGCAGAGGTGTTGACAACTGTAAAAAAAATTGAACTCGTGGGTGATCTCACAGATTACTATAGAAATTGAAATAAAGTTCCCTTCCTTCTACCTATCCTTTATCCTTATCTGTATTACATAAAAAAGACTACACATTGATCTTGCCAAAAGGCGAGAAGTGATTCTTTTTGGTATTGTAGCTTTCAGGGACAGTCTGAGATGCTCTGTGGGCTCTAATTTGTCCAAAGTATAATAAACTCGATCGCAAACTTGTTCATATCTATGATAGCCTTTCTCAAAAACGTTTCATTTACGAACAAGAAGTACCATGGTCTACTGGCTAAATGGCAGACGGAGATTAGCGTATTTTATTACTTTTTTATTTTTTGAACTGAAACAATCACTATTATTGGTTCTTGGCTCTCTCCACAGCCGTGGAATATCAAATACAGTATGAGTATAAAATGGTGTCTCCATTTTCTTGGACTATTTTCTGAGACCTGTAACACCCTTATGAAGATCACAATACATTCACTCCGCGGTAATAATGCTGATGTTACTGATAATAATGGTGATGTTACTGACGACAGTGTCAATACAGTAGATTTAGTAATCAAGAACTACTGTCAACGTGAGTAACCTACAAGTACAAGACGTCGGTGTAATGAAGCAGCTTAAATCACTTAATGAAGGCAAGGCCTCCAGTCCAAGTTGAACAATAGGCAGATTCCTTTCAAAGTATGCTAATACAATAGGTCCACAGTTGCCAATCATATGCGACTGCTCACTCAGCGAAAGATCCGTACCTAAAGATAAGTCACATCAGTGCCCAATAAAGGAAATAGGAGTGATCCACTGAATTACAGACCACTAGCGTCAAACTGCAGTAGAATCTTGAGGCATATACTACGTTTGAGCATTATGACTCATCTCGAAGAATACGTACACAGAAAACTCAAGTAGCACTTTATTCTCACGAAGTAATGAATTCTATCGACAGGGGGACATCAAATTGATTCCATATTTTTAGATGTCCTGATGGCTTTTAACATCGATCCTCTTAAGGGACTTTCATATATCCTCTTAAGGGATTTTTAATCAAATTGCGTGCCTGTGGAGTATCATCTCAGTTGTGTGACTTGATTCGCTATTTCTTGTCAGAAAGCTGGTAGTATCTGACGGAACGTCATCGTGTAGAAGTAATACCAGACGTTCCCCAAGCAAACGTCCTACGCCCTCTGTTACTCCTGATCTACATAAACGATTTAGGAGACAATCTTAGGAGTCCTCTTAGATTGTTCGCAGATGATGCTGTCATTTACCGTCTTGCAAAGTCATCAGACGATCAAAACCAATTGCAAAATAATTTAGACAAGATCCCTGTGTTGTTGTTGCTGTTGTTGTTGCGGTCTTCAGTCCAGAGACTGGTTTGATGCAGCTCTCCATGCTACTCTATCCTGTACAAGCTTCCTCATCTCCGAGTAGCTACTGAACCTACATCCTTCTGAATTTCGCTTAGAGTATTCACTCTTAGTCTCCCTCTGTGATTTTTACCCTCCACGCTTGCTTCCAGTACTAAATTCGTGATCCCTTCATGCCTCAAACGTGTCCTACCAATCTATCCTTCTTCTAGCCAAACTGTACCACAAATTCCTCTTCTCCCCAATTCTATTCATTATCTCCTCATTAGTTACGTGATCTACCCATCTAATCTTCACCAGTCTTCTGTAGCACGACATTTTTAAAGCTTATATTCTCTTCTTGTCTAAACTATTTAAGAACTCTGTATGATGCGCAAAGACGCAATAGACCTTAAATAATGAAAAGTGTGAAATCATTCGCATGAATACTAAAAGTCATTCGCTGAATTTCGGTACACGATAAATTACACAATCTGAAGGCTGTAAATTCAACTAAAAACTTAGGTTTTACAGTTATGAATGACTTAAATTGCAACGATCACATAGATAACGTTGTGGGGAACGCAAACCAAAGATTGCGATTTACTGGCAGAACACCTAGAAAATGCAACAAGTCCGCTAATGAGATTGCTTACACTATGCTTGTCTGTCCTGTTCTGGAGTATAGCTGTGCGATGTGTACTGTGCATAAAATAGGATTGACCTTCTCATGAAATTTCAATCATCTACCTTCTCCTACGAGCGTGAAAATATCTTTTTGGTGCCCACTTACATAGAGAAAAATGATCATCCTAATAAAATTAGAGAAACCAGAGCTTGCATGGAAAGATATGTTTTCTTTTTTTTCGCGCGCGCTGTTCGAGAGTAAAAAGGTGAAGAAATAGATTGAGGGGATTCGATGACCCCTCTGCCAGGGATTTAATTATGAATTGCAGAGTAATCATTAGACGTGACTGCAGTGCAAGAAGAGCCAAAGAGCTTGTCATAAAAATGGTATTTTGTTCCCGTATTGAAATTCACGGCACCAAAAACCACAAGCATAAAATACATTAAAATGTTTTTCATTGTTGACCTGTATCATGTTTTAACGACCTGTGGGCTACGAGGTCATTAGAAACCAACATCATAGTTTCACAAACAGCTGCGTATTAATTTACTGAGAATTTCTCAAAAACTTTCCTTTCATCTACTTCGCCAACGCAGACTAACATTATAGAACACTGTTATCTGTTTCTTTTGTGACTTTCATACGGAAATGGTTCAAATGTATTTTGTCTACTCATTCCATCTAACTTCACAGGATGTGTTTAAAAAATAATGAAACAGAAGGGAGACAGCAATGAACAGCAATTAAGATAAAACCTTTGATGAACGCAGATGTTCCATTCTGCTAACTAACAAAGAGTCGATGTGCAAGATGTCTCGTGACCTTTCGCAAGATGCAAAGATAATACGTCTCTAGAGCTTATTTTGTTTTGATAGGCAGCGACTCGCTTAAGCGATTCTATTACGTTTCACATATGCTGCGATTTAAAATTTTTAATGAAAAAGTGCGACGACGTCTACTGAAAATTCCTTGTCAGACTAAAGGGTAAGTTATTTTCGCAGCTTGGCTTACATACGATAAACAAGTTCTTAAAAGTAAGACTTGTTTGGTAACAGTATCTTAGTAGGTTTTTTTCCCGGAAAATAGCTGAGACATTATTTCTTAACAATTCGTGAAAAATATGAGTTTTAATTATAGTAATGAGAAGCCTGTTATGGAATACAAATAATAGAAGGAGTAAAGATTATAGTTGAGGCACTAAGCTATCGATAGGGGCATAAACTGGACATGTGTATAGAAGATAAGGAAATCAGATTAAGTTGTTGAAAAAAGAACAGTTGTAAATAACTAAGAGATAAAGAGCTTGTAATAGTAGTGGCCATATGTACTAATCACAGCAATCACTGCCATTTTGTACCTATCGACGATTCAACGCCTCAATTACACAGTGAGTTGTTACCTCTACTCCTTCCATTATTAATAGTATGAGTTATTATTTTCCTATAAGTTAGAAAATTTGATTCATTTTGTAGCTCTTTAATAACATTATTAAACTACCCCGTACGTAAGATCTTTTGGCTGCCCTGCACTGCTGCTACAATCCGCAATATTAGCTGCTTCTACATGAATTAAATATAGTTCGTGCAAGTACTGACAACGGAATTTTATCTTGATTTGTACTTCACAATACCGTACGCTGTTTTACCGCTCATCCATAATCGATTTTTCACACAATCCGAAACAATGTGACGGTATTACCACACGTCATCCTCTATCTCTAAAACATTATTTCATAACGCTAATTCATTTGGTTTCTTTGAGTCTGTATTAATCTTATATTAAAATTCTCGCCTCTGATATCGATTTCATACGTTCGACATAATTAATTTCTGTGACATCTACAACTCTCTTTGTTTTACCAAGTTATTTGCTGTTAGTAATAAACGTATATATTGCAAGTTGACTTTAATTGCGGTGCTTATTTACTGGTCGGATCACGAGGCGTTTTTAACACTGATTCTCACTTTCAAGTGTGATACTTCTTCTGAAGCTGACAAGTATATTGTCCTATTCGTCTTATTCTTAAATTACTCAAAGTTTATTTATTGTTCCATCCTAAATAATATTCTTTTTACCTACTTCCGGTTCGTGGCGGTGTAGGCCAAGTTATCGACTTTATACTCGTACACACATAAACAGTTGTCCAATCACGCATTAGGCTTTCACATTTTTGTATGGAACATATTGTGCCCGAAATAAATTAAAAATAATTGCAGTTCTCTGGTTGCTGTTAATATTTTCTGGAGCTTTGTCTTGATTGTAGGGCTAATTCCGGAAATGGTAATTCCCTGCCTGATGTGACCAATTTGGTCCCCCCTCTGTCGAACAACCAACTCGCCTGCTGTTTGCTTCAAAAGATTTAAAAACTCAGGTAATAATGACTACTACTATGACATAAAATTTAGGAGACTGTTCGTATTACCAGAAAACTATTCGTCGTGGCTAGCTAGACCTTGAGCTGTGTTTTTATGTTGTTGCAAGTTTTATCCAAACCGTCGATGTCAGTGACCCGTTCACAATAGGCGTGTTCTTGCTCTTTGACGGGAAGCAAAACAGTGGAACTCTTGCAGAGCTTCACTGAAAACTATATGTAGAAGTGTTTTCAGCAGCTGAAGGAAGGAAAGGATAGAGATATAAGGGGTCGGTCATCTCATATAAAATCAAGCATTTTGGTTAGTTTTTGGGCATATGCATCCCAAATTTCTTTGGTTTCTTATATTTGATAGTAGGCCATTCAGTTAATATATATCGCAAATTCTAGCAGCTTTTGACCATGCTAGGCTTCTGTATTTTGCGTTTCAAAACACTGAAATTAATCCAATTTTTCCAACAATTTGGGGGATAGATTTTAGTATAACTCAGAAAATATCGGAGCTATAGAGATGAGTTGTGATTTAATTTGATATACCGCACAACAGTACCGTTAGATTACGTTAGTCTTGGAAAACCCAAACATTTTCTTTTTCAAAATCTGGAAGCACCCCTTTTAATTTTCATATAAAAATGTATGTTTATCTTACATATTTCAGCTTTCCTTTAACAAAATATGTAGGTGGAGAAAAGACTGTTAGAAAGAGAAATTAATTTTTAAATGTAGCAAAGCACCACGCTGATTTTTAGTTCGCGTTGCAAGAAATGTTCAACAGTAAAAAGTATGGAATTTTTATTGTAGATTTTATTCTACTGTTAGATGGTAGTTTTTTCTGTTTTTGTATTTACAGATGCAATTGCATGTGCAGTATGTCAAAATGACTTTTAATCTCTCAAGAGTTAGTTAATTCATATAGGTGCTTAAGGGAGGTATCATCATTAAAATAATTGACCCTAGCTTTGTTGTCTGATGTACAGAGCGAGGTAAACCTGTTTCCTGGTCATACAAAACGACCTTCAAAATGCAAACCCTGTCTTAATCTCTGATGTTGCTAAAAATTACTCATTTGCGCTGCTAGGACATAAAATTCATCCCTGACAATGATTTGCATTTACAAATGCAACTGCATGTGCAGTACGTCAGCGAGCTTTTTAGCCTCTCATGTGTTAGTTAATTCGTTTAGGTGCTTAAGGGAGGCAACATCACTAAACCTGTTTTCAAAATAACTGATCTCGATTTTTGCTGTGTGATGTAAAGAGTGAGGTAAACCTGTTTGCTCTTTATACGAAACCACTGATTTTGCTAAAATTTACTAATTTGTGCTGCTACAACATGAAGTTCGTCCCTGGCAGTGACCCACCAACCAAGCCACACTGCATTCTTTTTTTTGTGTTTTCCAGTGAGAATAACACTGTACTCAGATACCTGAATTGTCCTTTCATCTATACCTTCTTAAAACGTGGTGCAGGAGTATTTAATGTTTTCAGTCAAATCTGATTGTAATAACAGAGGAAAAATTTCCTAATATAAACGAGATGTTCTGCTTCAGAATTCGAGCACTCCATGAAATAAAACAGGAAGTTTACACAGACCGTTAGAAAGTCAAATCGTGACACCTAAGTAGCTGTACAATTTCGTTCAGTAAACCATTCCTGGTGTCTATTCCGAATTATGTACAAGAGAGGTAGACACGCAAAATTAAATAAGGTTATTACTCCGATTCATTAATTCAGAAAGATTCCAAGGGTCACATAAATGTTACTTCTCATTCAGACTCCAATGAAGTCTTACGCTGAATGGTACATCAAGATTGCAATATATTCTTAGACAGCATATTTTCTCAGATTTCAGCGTCAAAGAAGCACAATACGTACAGTTTCTAACACAGAACTCTCACAAAAAATAAAATTTCATTAGCACAGGATGATGAAACAATCAACGAAGTCGAATGTTTTAAATTGTCAGGTATCGAGATAGATGAAAAGCTTTCTCAGAAGTATCACATTTAGGGTTCTGTGCAGAAACTACAAGAACAACATTCGCTGTCAGTGGCATTAAAAGGTGAATGTTTATTTTGTTTTATTCCATTTTATTATCTCCTATTGTATAATTTTTGGTCAATTTTGTTCACACACAGAGAATGGTCATAGCCCATATAAGAGCGGTCAGAATGATCGACGGTGTCAGTTTGTGAATTTCATGGAGGCCAATGTTCAATCGGAATTCCAACTCTGCCGCCCCTGTACACATAACTCCTCGTGGGACGAGTGATAAATGTCGTATAGACTCAGTCAAGAGGAAGTGCAGTTTTTACTCGTGGAACACCTGCATAATGCTTCCTTAATCAGTGTACAGCAAAGTGTCCGATTCTGAACAGACTTTCAAAAGAACTGAAAAATTTATTAAGGCGATATTTTCAAGTTTACATTGACAGGTTTCCGCTTTGGTACACTTTTCTCTACGAAGCTACTTCTCAGTAGCTTAGAGTATTTCACCACAGTGGATTCTTTCACTGTCTAATACTGTCACAAATGTTTGATTAGTGATTTTTTTGGTTCATTTGTTATACTATCATTTCATAAATCATGTAGTTCCATCGCCCGTTAGCTTGGGCTGAAGTGCTCATACTGAGCTTTACAAAAAATGTTGGACATATGAGGTAATATAGGTTTTTGCTGCTATTATGTATGGAAAATGAATTGCACACTTACTGGTATCATGGTGAAAGTTATACATCTTAGATAAAACATGTGAAAGTGTAATATGTCTAATCTCATGATACACGCGTCACATTTAAATTGTTATTTCAAATTAAAGGACGCTTCAATCGTAAGGTGTATTATTAAGCATAGCTGTGAGTGAATACTGTCAACACATATTTAACAATCATTATTACCATTTCATACAACACATATTTCTGGAGACTTGTAGCGCTACTCTTTCTGTGACACCCTTATTCGTGTCAGCATTTGTCTATCATTAGTGATAATATCATTTTGTCCAGTTTGATTAACGTACCGTAGGAATTTCAACTCTCTGCCATTCTGTCACAATTCTATTGAGGGGATTCATTCTTTGCTATGCAGATCAAATTACAAAATGTTGTACATATCTCGTAGACGACATCTATTATCTGCTAGCAGGCAGTATCGTACAGTTTGGGAACTATAAAACCTTTTTTTGGTAGTATTGCACAGGCTACGATAATTTGTCTGAGGGGCAAAACCAGTATGCTTTAGGTCTATTTGCGTTCATATTTACATTCTACAACAAACTAATGAAATCAAATCAACTCTGTTGTCCGGACATAACTGAGCAATGAAATGCATTCGCAGATTGTGAATACGGTACCGCCACAGCTATACAAGCAACTGTAAACAAATGAAAATTTGTTCCGGACGGTCACTCGAACTTGGATTTCCCGCTTTAGGCGAGCGGTAGCCGTAACCGCTTCGATTATCCGAGCACGCTTCGCGGACAGAGCCAAACTTCCATATGTCCCAGTGTCTGCTTCCCATAGTTCGCACAGTTGAGTGATACCCTCACAGGGAGAAAGTAGTTTAGTTTTCTCGTCGGGTTTTCCTGCCTTTGGCTGGAAATAAATTAGTGCAGTGTCTGCATCTGACAGCATCTGTTAAGAACAATGCAGTGTCCCGTACACTGCATCGAAGTTTATAGACACTGTCAAATAGAGACAACTGAGCAACCCTCACTGTCCACGCCATCAGTAGGTTTAATTTCTCTATATTTCGTTGTGACAAGAAATGCGTAGGTACCTTTTACACAGCCCAGATAGCAGTAGAGAAAATGATGTATGGACTACTACTGAATAAAAAAAACACCAAGCCATGCTGCGGACAATCAAAGTGGACAGAGATAAAGTGCGTCGGCACACTATTGCGAATACCCTCTAATGTCAGCGCAATGAATGCTGATATTCTTAAGGCGGCAGCGTTTGACGTCGCGGGGCTCATCTCCTGTACGGATATTTTCGCCAACAAACAATTCAGTATATCATGTGGCGAACTGACCTCCTAAAGTGGATTTCATTGAATAAGCAAGGAATAGTGTCGATGGGCATGAAAGGGAAGTAGTGTTTGAGTGTTTGAGAAGGGAGTGAGACATAATTGTAAAGTATCCCTGATGTTACTCAATATGTACGTTGAGCAAGCAGCAAAGAAAAAAAATTTGGAGTGGTAATTAACGTTCAGGGAGAAGAAATAAAAACTTTGACGTTGGTAGATGATATTGTAATTGTGTCAGAGACAGCAAAAGACTTCGAACAGCAGCTAAGCGGAATGGACAGTGTCTTGAAAGGACGATATAAGCTGAACAAAAAAAAAAAGCAAAACAAGGATACTGGAAAGTAGTCTAATTAAATCAGGTGATACTGAGGGAATTAAATTAAGAAATGACACAGTTAAAGTAGTAGATAAGTTATTTGACCAACAAAATAACTGAAGGTTGTCGAAGTAGAGAGGATATAAAATGTAGTTTGGCAATGGCAAGACAAACGTTTCTGAAGAAAAGAAATTTTTTGACATCAGATGTAGATTTAAGTATTATGAAGTCTCTTCTGAAAGAATTAAACTGCGTTCCTGTGGAATATCGCCTCAGTTGTGCGACTGGATTCGTGATTTCCTGCCAGAATGGTCACAGTTAGTAGTAATGGACGGAAAGTCATCGAGTAAAACAGAAAAATACCCGGCGTTCCCCAAGGAAGTGTTATAAGCCCTCTATTGTCCCTGATCTATATTAACGACATAGAAGACAATCTCAGTAGCCGTCTTTGATCGTTTGCAGATGATGCTGTCATTTACCGTCTTGTAAAGTCATCAGATGACCAAAACGAATTGTAGAATGATTTATATAAGATATCTGTATGGTGCGAAAAAGTGTCAGTTGACCCTGAGTAAAGAAAAGTGTGAAGTTATTCACATGGGTAATAAAAGAAAATCTGAAAGCTGTAAATTTAACTAAATACCTAGGGATTACAATTACAAATACTCTAAATTGGAACGATCAAATGGATAACGTTGTGGGTAGAGCCAACCAAAGACTGAGATTCATTGGCAGAACACTTAGAAGGTGCAACAGATATACTAAAGAGATTGCTTACACCACGTTTGTCCGCCTTACTTTGGAGTATTGCTGTGCGGCGTGGGATCCGCATCAGGTGGGACTCACGGATGACATGGAAAAAGTACAAAGAAGGGCAGCTCGTTTTGTATTATCACGAAACAGGGGAGATAGTGTCACAGACATGATGCGTGAATTGGAGTGGCAATCATTAAAACAAAGGCGTTCTTCGTTGCGACGGGATCTTCTCATGAAATTTCAATCTCCAGCTTTCTCCTCCGATTGCGAAAATATTCTGTTGGCACCCACCTACATAGGGAGAAATGATCATCACGATAAAATAAGAGGAATAAGTGCTCGCACAGAAAAATTTAAGTGCTCGTTTTTCCCGCGCGCCGTTCGAGAGTGGAACGGTAGAGAGACAGCTTGAAGGTGGTTCATTGAACCCTCTGCCAGGCACTTTATTGTTAATAGCAGTAATCACGTAGATGTAGATGTCGTTACCCTGAAGGAAGTCATTCACAAGATGTGCCCGATGGGGGCGCGAATTGTCGTCCATGAAGACGAATGCCTCACAAATATGCTGCCGATATGGTTGCGCTATCGGTCGGAGGATGGCATTCAGGTATCGCACAGCTGTTACAGCGCCTTACGTGACCACCAGCGGCGTAGGTCGGCCCCACATAATGCCACTCCAAAACAGCAGGGAACCTCCACCTTGCTGCACTCGCTGGAGAGTGTGTCTAAGGCGTTCAGCCTGATCGGGTTGCCTCCAAACACGTCTCCGACGATTGTCTGGTTGAAGGCATATGCGAAACTCATCGGTGAAGAGAACGTGATGCCAATCCTGAGCGGTCCATTCAGCATGTTGTTGGACCCTTCTCTACCGCGCTGCATGGTGTCGTGGTTGCAAAGGCGGGCCCCGCCATGGACGTCGGGAGTGAAGTTGTGCATCAAGCAGCCTATTACGCACAGTTTGAGTCGTAACACGACGTCCTGTGGCTGCACGAAAAGCATTATTCAACATGGTAGCGTTGCTGTCAGTGTTCCTCCGAGCCATAGTCCTTAGGAACCGGTCATACACTGCAGTAGTAGCCCTTGGACCGCCTGAACGAGGCATGTCATCGACTTTTCCTGTCTCTCTGTATCTCCTCCATGTCCGAACAACATCGCTTTGGTTCCCTCCGAGACCCCTGGACACTTCCCTTGTTGAGAGTCCTTCCTGGCACAAAGTAACAATGCGGACGCGATCGAACTGCAGTATTGACGGTCTAGGCTTGGTTGAACTACAGACAACACGAGCCGTATACCTCCTTCCTGGTGGAATGACTGGAACTGATCGGCTGTCGAACTCCCTCCGTCTAATAGGCGCTGCTCATCCATGGTTGTTTACATCTTTGGTGGGCTTAGAGACATCTGTGAACAGTCAAAGGGACTGTGTCTGTGATACAATATCCACAGCCAACGTCTATCTTCAGGAGTTCTGGGAAACGGAATAATGCAAATGTTTTGTTGATGTGTGTAGCACTGGAGGGAAGTGTGGGGTGTAAAAATTGTAGTGAGAGACTGAGAGACGAGTACAGTAAAAAAAAGAAAATAAAAAGTTAATCGCTGCCTGTGTAGTTTACAAACACCATTAGTAAAACATCCCTCTTAACACAGCCACAAACACTGTCCACGATGCATAATCTAAAACTGTTCTAACCTTGGCTACCTTGGCTGTTTACATATGAAACAACGTTAGAAATCACGCGCCTGCCACTTTTATTGATTTACTGCTAGTTATAATCATCAGTATAATGCAATGCATTCTTATAGCATACGTAACTTTCGTACGCCAGTCACACAGCACATCAATAGGTCGAAACTGGTACATAGCTTACAATAAACGAAGAAGTTGTTCTTGCAAACCATTGTACGCATACCAAAAAGGAATTCTTAACACTTCTCTGCAATAGCTTTACCTGCCGGTATACCGCAGATGGAAAAGTGCTAATGATATTCCATAACTTGCGATATCAAATTCCTCATTATTTTCAACGTAGTTCGTCGATGCACACTACTACACAGTCTACAACAGATTTTGAACACTTTTGCTAGAGACTTTTCCGCGTTACAAAATGGTTCAAATGGCTCTGAGCACTATGGGACTTAATATCTGTGGTCATCAGTCCCCTAGAACTTAGAACTAATTAAACCTAACTAACCTAAGGACATCACACACATCCATGCCCGAGGCAGGATTCGAACCTGCGACCGTAGCGGCCACGCGGTTCCAGACTGAAGCGTCTTTAACCGCACGGCCACACCGGCCGGCCTCCGCGTTACACACCCGCATTGAACGCAATTCGAGAACACTTCCTCTTCCGGCTGCGGGAAGCTCTCAACATATTTTGCATTCAAATAGCACTCCCGAAACGCACGATTGCAGTTAACGGTCACAGTTTAAAAAACGTAACCTTAACTTGAATTATATTCAAGTATGTTTAAATACAACAACGAAATATAAACAGCAATTATCTTTAAGAACTTAAATGAAATATTCACCTCCTTGTTAATTCTTAAATGGAAAGACGATTGCGACTCGTCACTTCATATTCACAGTAGCAGTGTAAAGTAGAAACGCGAGAATTAATCACGCGTATCAGGAGCGCCAATCGAACGACTACTAATCGTATATGTTATGAACACTAAACAGGTTTCAAATGAGATCTATTTGACGGTCCTCCGTACAGCTCTGATTACACTCCCAGTGATCATCACCTCTTCCCCCACATAAAGAAACGGCTATCGTCACAGAGTTTCGCAATCGGAGGGTAGCCTTTAAGAAGCCGTCAAAACTTGCTTCAACTCGCTGCCGGCTGATTTCTGTGACGAGGATATATGCAAGCTGGTCCACCCCTATTATAATTGCCTCAAGGTCGTAGGAAACTGTGTTGAGAAGCATATTAAGATTACAGCCGTAGTACGTATAAAGGGTGTAAATTTTAAGTTGACAAACCAGAATAACTCGGAAAATAAGCTTCACACGAAAAAAATGTGTAGAATCCAAAGTTGATTATTTTCGAGGGGGATATCCGCTGGTGCTAAAATTAGCCCGCCACCCTAGCCCCCTGGGGGTGGGGCGAGAGGCAACTTCAAAATTTCAAATGGGAACCCCCATTTTTTATTACAGAAACAGATTCTACATAAAAAACTACGTACATTTTGTCTTAAACATTTGTTTTTATTCTTGGTAGTTGGCGCTGTAATGCAAGAAAACCATGTTCTCATTTTTGCGTGGAAAATGCTTACGGATAAATAAAAAATGAGTTAACTCGTTAGTAAGTTCGATGTTTGGTTAGTTAGTTAGCTAGTCAGATGATTTGTTTGATAATTAAAAGTTGTGTGGCCTCATGACCAAGAAACAAACAAAACTTATCCAAATCTGCGGAAAAAATTAATATTTTGGTCAACACTTATAAAACTCTAATTTCTCTCTCTCAAACCCCGCCCTATGGGGAGAGAGGGAGAGTTTTAGTTTTTGCGAATAAAAATTTACGAAGTAAATAAGTACTTTTTATTTATCCGTAACCATTTTCCGCGCGAAAATGAGAACGTGGATTTTCTTGAATTACAGCACCAACTACCAAGAATCAAAACACGTGTTTAAGACAAAATGTACGTGGTTTTTTTGTGTAGAATCTGATTCTGCAATAAAAATCGGGGTTCCCATTTGAAATTTTGAAGTTGCTAATTTTAGCACCAGCAGATATCCCCCTCGAAAATAATCAACTTCAACTTTGGATGCTACACATTTTTTCGTGTGAAGCTTATTTTTCGAGTTATTCCGGTTTGTCAACTTAAAATTTATACCCTGTCTAGCAGGTCCCACAGCTTTAGGGTCTAAGTTACACATTTGGTAGAACTCTTAAAGTGAGTGGTTTAAGGCAAGGAACAAATGGGGGGGGGGGGATTAATACTAAATTTTGAGTGTTTCGCACCTCAACTGGTAAAAGCGGACGATTATATGATTGCTTTGTTGTCCTTTGCCTGTCTGTCTGTCCACCGTTAAGAACCTTTTCGTCAGAAACGGGTAGACGTAGCAAGTCGAAATTTATGTCATATACTAAAGTCTACGGTCCCTTGGCGGTGTAAAAAGTTTAAGCTTCTAAGTCAATCCAATCGCGAAAGAGCAGCCATTTATATCACATTTTGGTACTCACAAACTCACTCATCGAAACCTATAGGGTACTTCCCATTGACCTAGATGCATGAAATTTTGCAAGAAGCAAGGCTTCACAATACAAGTAACGGAAAAAAATCCGAAAATTATTAACTGACAATTATACACAAGAAAAAAATACTTTTTGTCATTTCTTATCCCTTTGTGAGTCAGCCCGTCTGTTAATACCCCTTTTTCTCAGGTATTACAAATGCAAATGCGCAATTATACAAAAAATTTAAGCGTGGAACTTAAAATTAAAACACTCTCGAAAGTTTTGGAATTCCCAGGACTGATATATTGCGAATATCGTGATTGATATCAAGCAAAAATCGTCGAGGTCTTCGATTCCCGGGATGAATGAACCACCTGTTGTTGTTGTTGTTGTTGTTGTTGTTGTGGTCTTCAGTCCAGAGGCTGGTTTGATGCAGCTCTCCATGCTACTCTATCGTGTGCAAGGTTCTTCACCTCACAGTACCTACTGCAACCTACATCCTTCTGAATCTGCTTAGGAACCACCTGTATACATAATTAAATCTGTACAGAACCCTCACAGCGCAAATCCTATTCGCATTTGGCCAGTTTGTTATTTATATAAACTACCAGCACTTTACAAGAACAACTTATGCTCTAGCTACTTTTCAAGAAGTGGTCATCAGTTTCAGTCGATGCATTACAACGGCGCGTAAAAATCTTGCCACCTTCTCTCAACTACCGATGTTCTCTTCTGCACAACAGCCCAGGGACACCAGGACTCTACCACCTAGTTCCTCGTCAGCAAGTTGGGGTTGGGTTGTTTGGGGGAAGAGACCAAACAGCGAGGTCATCGGTCTCATCGGATTAGAGAAGGACGAGGAAGGAAGTCGGCCGTGCCCTTTCAAAGGAACTATCCCGGCATTTGCCTGGAGCGATTTAGGAAAATCGCGGAAAACCTAAATCAGGACGGCCGGACGCGGGATTGAACCGTCGTCCTCCCGAATGCGAGTCCAGTGTCGTCAGTAAGTTCTTGGGTTTTATAAAGCGATAGTTGCAGAGTACTGGGGTTGTTGGGACATTTTGAAATCAAATTGATACTGCAGGTGAATCCCAACCACCTCCCTCCCTCCCCACCCCTCCCCCTCCTCCACCTACTCTTCTGGTGGGAATTTGGAATTTTGGCGGGAATTTTGGCGAGAATTTCGAATTATCGTGGGACTTTCTTTGCTCCAGGGCTGTGCCGTCGTCCAACCCCCACTCCTTCCCAAAGAAATTATCGCCAAATTAAAAATTCCAGTACCCTTTCCGGGACTCATATCCTGGTTGTCCTCGACAGAAAGCACAAGTGCATCCCCAAACACAGTTATACCACTGGAGGCATTTGGAATTCGCGGGAAATTAAAAATGGCAGTGCCCTTTCCAGGAGTCGAACCCTGGCCCTCCTCAACAGAGATCCCAAGTGCACCTCGTAACACGTGGAAACTGCTCAGATGCAGGAGAGCTATCTATTTACTTTATTTATTTTGGTTGGGAAAAATGAAGTAAAGATCGGCTGTCATTATGTAACTAATCATAAAGATCAGACCTAATTACACAACTACATGCATAGCGTTACACAAGGACCGCGTAAAAGCGCGATGCAGCTGAAAAATTGACGATTGCATTCAACTGGTGCTATCCTGCTGGGAAAAAATTTCACAATACAACTCGAAATTAGTAGCAGACATACTCAAACTCTGCCCCTCACCTACAAATTGGTGCGAAAAAAGCTGTGTTGTAAGGTACTAGCTTTATTCTTTTCGGCAGGAAATATGTTCAACTGACGAGATGCTGGTGTTGGGCAGGGAGGAGTTTAATAAGTGTATTACCTGGAAGCATCCAGCTGAGGACTGTATCTATTTGATGTCAGAGTTCACTACAGACCCCTGTTCGACAATCTCCATGCAGCCCAGGTAATTGAGGCCAATACACACTACCACAGCTGATATAAAAAAAAAATGGTTCCCTCTCTGTTTTCAAAGACTTTGAGTGATATTTAAATAACATTGGTCGACACTATCGTGGTTTCCTCACCTAAGACACCTGTAAGCCAGAACTTATAAGGCACTAAATATCTTAAAGTGCCTTAGCCACAGGTCCTGATCAGCGGGCAGGGCGTGTCTGCTCCAGTTGTACAGAGCTTTCGTGCGATCGAGGCTAGATTATGGGTGCACAGTATATGGATCAGTGAGGACCACTTATCTGAAGATTACTGACGCTATCCACCATGAGGGGATTAGGCTGACCACGGCTGCTTGTGAGATCAGCCCGACACCCAGTCTCTATGCTGAAGCTGGCGAACCGCCATTCACCATGTGGCAGCAGCTCCTCATGGCGCGTCAGACATCTAAGTTCCCCGTTGTTCCGAATTCACCTGCACAACATACTGTTGTTTGTTCGCCTCCTGAATACTATTTCTCCAATCGTCTTTGAGCGACAAGGGTGTTTGGCTTCCGAGTACAGCATGTGCTGGAGTCATTTGTTGTGGACGTGGAGCAAGTACAGCCCCAACTCCAGGGTTTTAACCGGACGCCACTCTGTTTATTGCAGACCCCCAAAGTGATTTTAGTTTTAGTGCTGTACAGGAGAGATTGCATTCCTGTGTGTTTTCAGCACAACTTTTTATGACATTTTCACTGAGCACCACAACTCTGTAGCTGTGTTTACTGATGGATCTAAACAGGGGACTCCATTGGTTTCTCTATTGTTTTCCCCGATCGTATCGGACTGCCTCAAGACTTTACTGCCTTCGACGCAGCATTATGTGCAATCTTATGGGCACTGGAGCCGATGAGACGTGTTTCGAGTGCTAAATTCTTCATCCGTTCCGATTCTCTGAGTGCCCTTCACTCTCTACAACGCTTGTACCCAGCAGATAAAGTGGTCCAGAATATCCAGTCTGATGGGTGACAGAGCACATGGGTACTGCAGGGAAAGAAAGTTTGTAGTAGCCAAGAAGGCGTGTCGCGAGCCTCAGTTAGTTCATTGTGCCATACCCCTGGATGCTCTCGCCTCATTCTTAAGGTACAGAGTCATGAATGTGTAGGAACAAGAATGGCTGAAAGTGACATAATAAGCTGCGCCTCGCCAAGTCCTCAACGCTGGTGTGGCGTGCCACGCAGGTGATATGAGGTCCTCCTTACTCGTCTTCGCACAGGCCACAGCCCTAGACGCATAACTTCTTGCACCGGATCAGTGTGTGGTGCTTGTGGCGTTCGGATCGCAGTGCGCCACATTTTACTAGATTGTGTTTTATTTTCGAACCAATGGCCGGCAGCTCATTTGCCGGGAAGATTTGCCGTCTCCTTTAACTGACAAGCAAACGAATATGGTACGACTTTCAAAATTTTGTGAATTGTCTGACTTGTTCCCTGAAATTCTAGGGCGCCATTTTTAACATGTTGCGTTGCGTTTTACTTGATAGTTTATGCACATCTCCCTACTTTCGGCGTTGTTTTCCATGTTGTGAGTTAGTGTGATTAAGCTGGTGTCCATGCGCGAGGTTGAGAGAGAGTGAGAGCGATTTTATCTCAGTTTGCTTGTTATTTCTTTCATCGCATTTTCTACGTTTTAACCACATTCGTTTCAACTGACCTTCGTATGGCTGCTGGTAATCTCGATGTTGAGCGCCCTTAAGCCACAAACGCAAACACACAACAGTATAGTGAAGGTTTAGTAAGAATAAAGTGTACGTTTACCAGTCACGAAGCGGTCTTCCTGCATTTCCATCCGAGATCGAAGAACGACATCTACTTAGAGAACTCAAGAAAAATCCAAAACTATGCATTCCAATGCTTGCTACTGTAATTCAAATGCATACAGGAAAAGCTGTTTCAGCACTGACTGCAAGAAATGTGCTTTATGAAGCAAGGTATGGACGCCGAAGAGCCAGTAGAAAACTATACAGCAGCAAAATCAACAGAAGGAAGCGAGCTGCATTTGCAAGAAAACATAAATCCGCTGGGTTTGATTTCAGGAAGAAGATTGTATTTACTGACGAGAGTCGATCCGACCGTTTAAATCAAATGGGACAGTGACAGTATGGAGGAAAAAAATGTGAACCAGAAGAGAGATACATAACAGCCTCAGTTAAACGTGGAGGAGGTTCCGTATTTATCTGAGGCTGGATGAATGCAAATCGATTGGATGGGATTATGGACCACAATATTCAAATAAACATCCTAAAAACAAATCTGTTCAGAAGTATCAATAATATGGATCTTTCTGTGGATTATGTTTTCACACAAAATAATGATCCAAACATACAACTGTCAATGCGGCGCTGCTGAACACTCCACGCTGCATGCCAACATCATCATAATCGCCAAACATTAATCTAGTACAGCAAATGTGGAATGAACTCGACAAAAACGTGAGGAACCAGCAGGTATCCAATAGAAATGAACTAAAGAACTCTCTACTAGAGGAAAGTTACAGTGCAAACAACAGAATCTCTGGTGAAATCCGTGCCAAGGCAAATGCAATAGATTATAAAGCGGAAAGAAGGGCCTCCTAGGTACGAGTGCAAACCGTAACATTCTGTGTTCAGAGTTCATTTTCAGTATTGCAGACGAATATTTATTTTGCATCATAAATTGCCTATCTTTACTTTTGAATGTTTAACAGTTTTTATGTAAACAGAAATCTGTATTTATTTATTGTATTCTCCTTTTCACTGATTAATGAACAAGTCCATGTCCATGCTGTACTTCATTCTGGCAATTTTCCAATATCTATACACGCTGAAACGTAACTCCTGTGTTAGACGAAAACTGTCTGGACTACTTATACATTAACTTGCTGTCACGACTAATGTTCCATTTTGAACAAGTAGGTGTGAGCTGTGGCTAGCAGTTAACTCCGCCAAGAAAAGTCTCAGACGAGTATGTATTGCTTCTCAAGGCAGTGCTAGTACCAGGAATGTCGACGCGGCAGCAGTGGTTGGTCTTTTGAATATATGAGCTGTACAAACACGAGGCTCATACGCATTCCAACCTTGTATAGTTGGAAATACTCATTTCTGACTGTAGGTTCCTAATCTAAAAATACTAAAAATAATCTAAAAGTTCTCTGTGTAATTTGTACTCTAAAAATTTTCCACACACTATATAGGAGTTTGTGGTTAAATGTGTGAGCTTTTTCTTAATAACCAAACAGAACTTATTTTTCTAAGTTGCCTGTGATATTTACCGTGACTGGCGATTGGGCTTTCGGAAGAATATTGTCCGCATAACCCCGATGATGACAGGATCATACTAGTGAGAGATCTGTTGCACAATCAGCTTGACATTGCTTATAAGAATAATATACAGCAGTATGGAAAAGAAAAATGAGGATCTGTTAGATAACGATGAGTTTGTTTTTCGGAAGGCAGAGGCACCAAAAAGGGAATTCTAATGTTACGCTTGATAATGGAGAAAATCTTTAGAAAAATCATGGTACACTCATAGGATCTTTCGATCTTCGACAACGTAAAGTGGTGCAAGATAATACAAATCCTTAGAAAAATAGGTATACGCTCTAGGAGAAGACGGTTAATATGCATATGTACCAGAACCAAGACGAGAATATAAGACTGGAAGACCAAGGAAGAAGTGCTGGGATTGAAAAGGACGTAAGGCAAAATGCAATCTTTCTCCCCTGCTACTCAACCTCCACAGTGAAGAAGCAATGGCGGATTCCGGAGTATGATTAAAATTATGATTAGATTCGCTGATGACATTGCTAGCCTCATGGAAAGTGACCCGTTAATTTGAATGAACGGTCGAATGAACACTGAATATGCACTAAGAGAAAATTAAAGAAAGCGAAAGTAACGAAGAATAACAGAAAAGAGTTTATCCTTGAGCAAATCGAAACTCGGGATCATGTAGTAGACGAAGTGAAGAAATTCTGCAGACTTCGTAGTTAAAGTAACACATGACGGACGAAACAAGGAGGATATTAGAATATAACCGACGCAGCCAAAGAGAGCATTTCTCGCTAAAAGAAATATCTACTACTGTCAAACATTGGCCTTGATATGAGGAAGAAATTTGCTATCACAGCCATGTGGAGCACAGCATTGTATGGAAGCGCATCTCGGTCCGTCGGGAAACAGGAGTACGAGAGAAGCGAAGCGTTTGACATGTTGTGCAGAAAAATGCTGAAAATTTAGTGTCCTGATAAGAGACGCGAAAAATGTGGTGGTCCTCCGCATACTCGGCGAGAGATAGAATATGTGGAGCACACTGACTAGAAGAAGAGAAGGGAAGATAAGACACGTATTACGGCATCTGTGAATACTAGAGGGAGCCGCTGAGGGCTATAAGAGAAGACAGATTGGAATATACTCTTACCCAGTAAAAGCGTGAGAATGTCAGCTTCAAGTGCTACTCTCACAAGGAGACCACATGGCAATCTGATGCTTGCAATTTTTTTTATATTTATTGTACGTGAAGTTCAGAAATCTGGCTAATTCAGAAGATTGATGACCCCGACACAAGGAAAAAAAAAAAAAAGAGGGAGAACAAGCTGGAAGAATACGGAACGATTCTGATGGTAAGAAAAGCCTTCATAGAACAGTAGCCTTTATAAACAAAATGCCGATTGCTGTCTGGTCTCTTCGTCAGATAAAGAATTTGGCACAGGAGAGATAGTCGAGGGGGCACATCAAACCAAAGTAGCTCCATGCGACTCTCAAAAAAGTCTCGAGAAAATCGACTTCTAAGTTTCGCGTGCATCTTCATTTCACTGCAGCTAGGCCGGGTAACGTGGATCTGTGGTAGAATGCTCGCCTGATATGTACGTGGTTTGGGCTCGAATCCTAGCCGATGCAAATCTTTAAGCACAGGTGCACGTTCTGCTATCGTTGCCTTGAGGAGTAAAATACATAGAGATGAAAAAAATGGTTGTGGTCGAGACTGGCAATCGTTGGGTCGCTCGTTAGAATGTCGTTTCTGTCGTTATTTTTTTCATATTTTTAAATTTTGAAACCGACATCATTTAAACATAAAATTTTCAAATATACGCTAATTACCAAATATCTGTCTCTTTTTTTTACAAAAAATGGATGTCGTCTCATTTCTAGTTGCATATCATACACAAAATTTCCATTGCAAATAGAAGCTCTTGATAAAAGATTATTATTAAAGATTGTTTAAACTATAAAAAAATTTACAAATAAGTTTTGCACATTTACATGTTTTGCGCTCCACGGAAATGCTCGTAGAACTAGCACCATTGTCTAAAGATCTGCATCGACCGGTAATCGAACCTGGATCACACATATGCCGGGCAGCATTCTACCACAGAACCCCGTTTCCCAGCAAAGTACTGTCCTGGCTTTAGTGAAATAAAAACGCTTGGAAATCTTCAAAGTCTAATTTATCGACAAATTTTTAGAGTTGCGTCAAGTTTCTTTGATGGACTGATATTTGAGGTCTAAGCGTCGCGAACCATAAATATATAAAGAAGTTGACACGTGAGAGAGGGGGCACATCAGAACAATCAGAGGATTGATGACCACGACATAAGAAAAAAAAAAGAGAACGAGTTGGACGAGTACGAAACGTTTCTGATGGTAACAAAGATTTTCATAGGAACAAAATACATTTCAGTCTAGATTTTTGTGTAATGTCAGTAGTCTGAGCTCATATTTTGTTTGGGATATCGAAGGTTTATTGTAAGTAAGGGCTATTTCATGCTGCTGTTTTTTAAACTTTTATTTCGCTGAAAAACATGAAGGGTAAGACAAGGCTGCAACCTGTCTCCACTGGATGATACGTTGAAAACAATAAACTGGCTGGGTGAGGTTAAGATATGTGAACACAAAATAAGCAGCCTCGCATATGCGGATGACTTAGTTGTGATGCCAGATTCGATTGAAAGTTTGCAAAGTAATATTTCAGAGCTAGATCAGAAATGTAAGGACTATGGTATGAAGATTAGCATCTCCAAAACGAAAGTAATGTCAGTGGGAAGGAGATATAAATGGATTGAGTGCCAAATAGGAGGAACAAAGTTAGAACAGGTGGACGGTTTCAAGTACTTAGGATGCGTATTCTCACAGGATGGCAACATAGTGAAAGAACTAGAAGCGAGGTGTAGCAAAGCTAATGCAGTGAGCGCTCAACTACGATCTACTCTCTTCTGCAAGAAGGAAGTCAGTACCAAGACTAAGTTATCTGTGGACCGTTCAATCTTTCGACCAACTTTGTTGTATGGGAGCGAAAGCTGGATGGATTCAGGTTACCTTATCAATAAGGTTGGGGTTACGGATATGAAAGTAGCTAGGATGATTGCACGTACTAGTATATGGGAACAATGGCAGGAGGGTGTCCACAATGAGGAAATCAAAGAAAAACTGGGAATGAACTCTATAGATGTAGCAGTCAGGGCGAACAGGCTTAGATGGTGGGGTCTTGTTACACGTATGGGAGAAGCAAGGTTACCCAAGAGACTCATGGGTTCAGCAGTAGAGGGTAGGAGTATTCGGAGTAGACCAAGGAGAAGGTACCTGGATTCGGTTAAGAATGACTTTGAAGTAATAGGCAAACAGAACACAGCATGTTGTTCTCAATGGAGAGACGTCTACAGACGTTAAAGTAACCTCTGGCGTGCCACAGGTAGGTGGTATGGGACCATTTCTTTTCATAATATATATAAATGACCTAGTAGATGTGTCGGAAGTTCCATGCGGCTTTTCGCGGATGATGCTGTAGTATACAGAGAAGTTGCAGCATTACAAAATTGCAGCGAAATGCAGGAAGATCTGCAGCGAATAGGCACTTGGTGCAGGGAGTGGCAACTGACCCTTAACATAGACAAATGTAACGTATTGCGAATACATAGAAAGAAGGATCCTTTATTGTATGATTATATGATAGCGGAACAAACACTGGTAGCAGTTACTCCTGTAAAATATATGGGAGTATGCGTGCGGAACGATTTGAAGTGGAATGATCATACAAAATTAATTGTTGGGAAGGCGGGTACCAGGTTGAGATTCATTGGGAGAGTCCTTAGAAAATGTAGTCCATCTGTTGTGTCTAGACAAGACAGCCTAGACACAATGAGAGGAAGCCGAAAGGCACGCGCTATAAGCTCACGCAGGATGGCGTGAGGTCTGAAACAGGATACGTAATGAATGCTATAAAGAAAAGTACGTAGCTTCTGGAATACTTAACTTTAATCCATCCTTGGTACATCGCTATTGACGATACAAGTGAGACTCTATAGTTTCAGACAATATACTGCTAATGGCGCCTTGCTAGGTCGTAGCCATTGACTTAGCTGAGGGCTATTCTAACTATCTGTTCTGCAAAGGAGCGAGGCTTCGACAGTGTGCATCGCTAGCTACGTCGTCCGTACACCTGGGCGAGTGCTAGTACGTCTCTCTAGACCTGCCGTGTGGTGGCGCTCGGTCTGCTATCAATGAAAGTGACGACACGCGGGTCCGACATGTACTAATGGACCGCGGCCGATTTAAAGCTACCACCTAGCAAGTGTGGTGTCTGGCGGTGACACCACACCATCAACAAAGGAGGTGGCTTACAAAACACTCGTTCGACCTATACTTGAGTATTGCTCATCAGTGTGGGATCCGTACCAGGTCAGGTTGACGGAGGAGATAGAGAAGATCCAAAGAAGAGCGGCGCGTTTCGTCACAGGGTTATTTGGTGAGCGTGATAGCGTTACGGAGATGTTTAGCAAGCTCAAGTGGCAGACTCTGCAAGAGAGGCGCTCTGCATCGCGGTGTGGCTTGCTGTCCAGGTTTCGAGAGGATGCGTTTCTGGATGAGGTATCGAATATATTGCTTCTCCCTACTTATACCTCCCGAGGAGATTACGAATGTAAAATTAGAGAGATTCGAGCGCGCACGGAGGGTTTCCGGCATTCGTTCTTCCCACGAACCATACGCGACTGGAACAGGAAAGAGAGGTAATGACAGGGGCACGTAAAGTGCCCTCCGCCACACACCGTTGGGTAGCTTGCGGAGTATAAATGTAGATGTAGATGTAGAACATTAGAAGAGGCACCAATGTTAGCACTGAATAGGGGATCATGGGGGAATTTTATAAGGGGGACTATGCTCCAGACCGAACGCTGAAAGGCATAATCAGTCTTAAATGATGATGATGAAAAACATGAAAGGTGCTGTTCTTCGCTGGTGTTCTTATCGTAGAGTGGGTCGAGGCTCGGAAGTCCCACTACTTCAGTAACAGTTCCTGTTCGAGCCGTTGGGTTTGTCGTTTCCGCCACACGAAAGGAGACAGAAAAGTAAAAGCCCAAACCGGAGTTGGGACGCCGCCCTATGCGGCCTAGCGCGCTATTGCCTTTCCAACTTAACCCAGCTGCAGCAGGAACATTCGCAACTGCCAGCGCCGGACGGGACCTAACTGGCTGCTTATCGACCAATCGCCCGCCGCCGGCCGCCAATAAATTTGTGCGACAGGACGGCGCGGCGCGGCGCGGCGCGACATTTCCTCGCCGCTTCCTTTCCCTCGCGCTCCTTTTTTTCTTTTTTCTTTTTTTCCTCTCTGCTGTCTCGCTTTATTCCGCCGCAGCTCCGGCAGACCTATGCCCCGTCCCGTCACAGCGGCCGCTCTCGGCTGGCGAAATTAATTTGTGCCGGATACTCGCATTCAGCGGCGCTGCTTGTCAGCCGCTGAAAAGAATGCGGCGACAAGTGGAAATATCAGGCATTCAGGCACGCTATCTCCCACCCCCACCCCACTACCCCGCTCTTCTGTATATCGCTGTATCACTGTTCCGTCCGTGCAACAATGAGCCTCCATTTTTTTGCGAAAGGGAAAGTGGAGGCCGCGTATTACGAGGGATTAGGAGACGCAGCAGAGGTATGAGAGACTGGATAAGAAGAAGGAATGATTGATTGGTTTCTCTTTCATGCCCGAACTGTGCTGTTCTAGGCAGAAACTTTTCAAAAATATTCCTGACATCAAAATACGTTTTTTTTTAATAATCTAACCATTCCGATCGTCTTAAAAGCATACGAGGTGATTTTGCGCAGCTTATCTATTTGTGTTACCCGCATCACTGAAAACACGAACAGTCGACAAATCACTTATTTTTTGACTATGAAAAGCCTTTTAATAAGTAAAACGGGATTTATTGTACGGTATTTTAACAAGACGAGGCGTATGAGAACACCTTATCAATACCAAAAAGGTCATTGTACAGAAGCAATTCTGTAAGAGTGAAAACAAATAAAAAAAATTGCTCTGAGCACTATGGGACTTAACTGCTGGGGTCATCAGTCCTCTAGAACTTAGAACTACTTAAACCTAACTAACCTAAGGACATCACACACATCCATGCCCGAGGCAGGATTCGAACCTGCGACCATAGCAGTCGCGCGGTTCCAGACTGCAGCGCCTAGAACCACCCGGCCACCCAGGCCGCCTCAAATAAAAGTAATGATACATACGCCTAATACAAATCAAGGAGTCAGATAAGGGTATCATATTAAATGTGCAGGAAAGTAAACGGTGACTTTCCACAGTGGAAACTCAATCAGAGTAATTATTGTCGTTGTTTTAAAGAGCTTGTGTATTTGTACTTTCATGCATCTCGTAAATCGTAAGATCCAAAATTAAACATAGCACATCAAGATTTATTTTTACGAACTCTGAATCACAAAAAAAGAAAAGAAACTCTAGTCAAACTGCATGAGCAAATTTCGTTACCATTACTACATGGGTTTGAAAGCTGGCAGTTTGTGTAAAAGACATAAGTGCTTATTTGTATTTCCCTAGAGATATTTTTGCTCCTCAAGATATACACTCCTGGAAATGGAAAAAAGAACACATTGACACCGGTGTGTCAGACCCACCATACTTGCTCCGGACACTGCGAGAGGGCTGTACAAGCAATGATCACACGCACGGCACAGCGGACACACCAGGAACCGCGGTGTTGGCCGTCGAATGGCGCTAGCTGCGCAGCATTTGTGCACCGCCGCCGTCAGTGTCAGCCAGTTTGCCGTGGCATATGGAGCTCCATCGCAGTCTTTAACACTGGTAGCATGCCGCGACAGCGTCGACGTGAACCGTATGTGCAGTTGACGGACTTTGAGCGAGGGCGTATAGTGGGCATGCGGGAGGCCGGGTGGACGTACCGCCGAATTGCTCAACACGTGGGGCGTGAGGTCTCCACAGTACATCGATGTTGTCGCCAGTGGTCGGCGGAAGGTGCACGTGCCCGTCGACCAGGGACCGGACCGCAGCGACGCACGGATGCACGCCAAGACCGTAGGATCCTACCGCACCAACACTTCCCAGCAAATTAGGGACACTGTTGCTCCTGGGGTATCGGCGAGGACCATTCGCAACCGTCTCCATGAAGCTGGGCTACGGTCCCGCACACCGTTAGGCCGTCTTCCGTTCACGCCTCAACATCGTGCAGCCCGCCTCCAGTGGTGTCGCGACAGGCGTGAATGGAGGGACGAATGGAGACGTGTCGTCTTCAGCGATGAGAGTCGCTTCTGCCTTGGTGCCAATGATGGTCGTATGCGTGTTTGGCGCCGTGCAGGTGAGCGCCACAATCAGGACTACATACGACCGAGGCACACAGGGCCAACACCCGGCATCATGGTGTGGGGAGCGATCTTCTACACTGGCCGTACACCACTGGTGATCGTCGAGGGGACACTGAATAGTGCACGGTACATCCAAACCGTCATCGAACCCATCGTTCTACCATTCCTAGACCGGCAAGGGAACTTGCTGTTCCAACAGGACAATGCACGTCCGCATGTATCCCCTGCCACCCAACGTGCTCTATAAGGTGTAAGTCAACTACCCTGGCCAGCAAGATCTCCGGATCTGTCCCCCATTGAGCATGTTTGGGACTGGATGAAGCGTCGTCTCAGGCGGTCTGCACGTCCAGCACGAACGCTGGTCCAACTGAGGCGCCAGGTGGAAATGGCATGGCAAGCCGTTCCACAGGACTACATCCAGCATCTCTACGATCGTCTCCATGGGAGAATAGCAGCCTGCATTGCTGCGAAAGGTGGATATACACTGTACTAGTGCCGACATTGTGCATGCTCTGTTGCCTGTGTCTATGTGCCTGTGGTTCTGTCAGTGTGATCATGTGATGTATCTGACCCCAGGAATGTGTCAATAAAGTTTCCCCTTCCTGGGACAATGAATTCACGGTGTTCTTATTTCAATTTCCAGGAGTGTATAACAGGGCGTAAAATGTTTTATTTGTGTTTTGAGCTCTGCATTAATTTTATCTTTTATTTCGTTTGCTGTTCTGAAGTAGGTACCCAGATATTTAAATTCATTTTAACATATTTAAGTTTGGAATTTCAAGCTTCCGGTACTGTTACCTTCGAGGGTAAATTGACGTATAACTCCAAACCTACTCTGTTGAGTGTTTGGTATCAACTACCGTAAACGAAATACAATTTCTCTCTTGCTGTAAGAATATAATGTCAGGGTAAGCCAGTATGGAATTTTATGTAAACTGAGCCGGCCTGAGTGGCCGAGCGGTTCTAGGCGCTACAGTCTGGAGCTGTGAGACCGCTACGGTCGCAGGTTCGAATCCTGCCTCGGGCATGGATGTGTGTGATGTCCTTAGGTTAGTTAGGTTTAAGTAGTTCTAAGTTCTAGGGGACTGATGACCTCAGAAGTTAAGTGGTGGTGGTGGTGGTGGTGGTGGTGGTGGTGGTTAGTGTTTAACGTCCCGTCGACAACGAGGTCATTAGAGACGGAGCGCAAGCTCGGGTTAGGGAAGGATTGCGAAGGAAATCGGCCGTGCCCTTTCAAAGGAACCATCCCGGCATTTGCCTGAAACGATTTAGGGAAATCACGGAAAACCTAAATCAGGATGGCTGGAGACGGGATTGACCCGTCGTCCTCCCGAATGCGAGTCGTGTGCTAACCACTGCGCCACCTCGCTCGGTGAGAAGTTAAGCCCCATAGTGCTCAGAGCCATTTGAACCATTTTTTTGTGTAAACTGAAAGTAAAAGTTGTAACGAAAGAGAAGGGACTAATGATATCAGCCGCATCGCGATTTTACGCGGAATCAGCGGTAAGTAGTGAAAACGTTTGTTATACTGGTACTCGAACCTGGGATCTCCGCTTAGTAGGCAGCTGCATTAACCACTGCGCCATCCAGACACGCAGTTTATCGCAACTGCAGGAACTGTCTCAGCACGCTCCCCGGTGTAATGTCACCATTCAATATGAACAATATTATTAGTGAAATTACTGTCTGATACTGTGCGATGTACGTAAGAATCAAAGATGCTATAATATTGCGGAGAGATATGAGCAGTACTATCATCTCTGGTTTATATATGATTTTTGTTGTTATCTGGAATGAGAATTATTCTGACTATTGTTCTTGCGACTAGGCTTTTCTCGTTAAGATTATCTTGAAACTACTACGGTCTATAGATGTATTGTATCAGAAGAAATAAAAGAACTGTTCACAATGTTACATCACACCGGCCGACTCACATTTCCACCCAGCGCCATCTATCCTTCCATGTCACCCATGCTCGCTAATTTTATATTCCCGCTGCAGTTCGAACGTAAACGTGCATCCGCAGTGATGGCTCTGGATTCATTGCCCGCCAAAGCAAATCGATTATATGAGTGCGCAGTGTCTGTTCTTTCAGACCTGTCTGAAAGCACAGACATCACGCATTCATTTAATATGGGATTTGACTGTCTACTTTTGTGCACTTCTTTAGATTTTTCCACATCTGTCTAGCAGTAATTGGTGAGGGAAGAAGGGGAAATCATCTGCCTTGGAGGTACCGAGACGCTCATAATCGAAAGTTATTTCGACGAGCTTGTCAATGATTATGGAATACGCCATAGCAGTGTGCTAATCGGCTATATAGTAATGTTTCTGCAGTTATAATATAAACATTTTGATTCGTTATTACATAGCTGAAATTGTGTTAATGAGGCAATGTTTCTATAGATACAGTTTTAAAACAATCAGCGGCGTAAGGGAGAGTGAAAACAAAGAAACAGCACGATGGACTGTTGGTGTTGCACAGGTCCAGCGGCTGCTCAAAAAAACGCAGCTAGAGATCTATCGCCACACGCCTTTAAAAATGAATGGCAATAATAGGAGAGAAGAATGAGAATTCTCAGTATATATTAGGCAGTCGAATAAGCGACAAGTACTGTTGATTTGCTATGAAAAGACATTACAGTACCGCGCAGAAACCATTTAAAGACTTAGTTGGTAATGAAAGAGCCAACATTTACAAAGATCGACAGACGGTATTCACTGCCCTTTACATCAAGAAGCACTTTGTGCTAAATTTACAAGTATGAAGCATATGAAGAATTTGGTGGTTCGAACATAAAATTTGTGAAGGCGCACCCATCATTTCAGTGTCAGCTGCTACAGTTTTCGATGGAATTGGACGAAGAGTATGGAGTCTTTACATACAGTATTACTGCACAGTACGTTGGTGAAGTCAAGGGGCAGACCTGGAACGACTTTTCCATTTGAAACTCACTATTGTTGAACTACAAAAGCAAAACGAGGATAATGGAATGTAGTCGAATTAAGTCGGGTGATGCTGAGGGAATCAGATTAGGAAATGAGACACTTAAAGCAGAAAAGGAGTTTTGCTATTTGGGGAGCAAAATAACTGATGATGGTCGAAGTAGAGAGGATATAAAATGTAGACTGGCAATGGCAAGGAAAGCGTTTCTGAAGAAGAGAAATTTGTTAACATCGAGTATAGATTTAAGTGTCAGGAAGTCGTTTCTGAAAGTATTTGTATGGTACTTAGCCATGTATGGAAGTGAGACATGGACGATAAATAGTTTGGACAAGAAGAGAATAGAGCTTTCGAAATGTGGTGCTACAGAAGAATGCTGAAGATTAGATGGGTCGATCACATAACTAATGAGGAGGTATTGAATAGAATTGGGGAGAAGAGGAGTTTGTGGCACAACTTGACAAGAAGACGGGACCGGTTGGTAGGACATGTTCTGAGGCATCAAGGGCTCACAAATTTAGCGTTGGATGGCAGCGTGGAGGGTAAAAATCGTAGAGGGAGACCAAAAGATGAATACACTAAGCAGATTCAGAAGGATGTAGGTTGCAGTAAGTACTGGGAGACGAAGAAGCTTGCACAGGATAGGGTAGCATGGAGAGCTGCATCAAACCAGTCTCAGGACTGAAGACCACAACTGTGGTGTCACCGCCAGACACCACACTTGCTAGGTGGTAGCCTTTAAATCGGCCGCGTCCGTTAGTATACGTCGGACCCGCGTGTCACCACTGTCAGTGATTGCAGACCGAGCGCCGCCACACGGCAGGTCTAGAGAGACGTCCTAGCACTCGCCCCAGTTGTACAGCCGACGTTAATAGCAATGGTTCACTGACAAATACGCTCTCATTTGCCGAGACGATAGTTAGCATAGCCTTCAGCTACGTCATTTGCTACGACATAGCAAGGCGCCAATTATCAATAGATATTTAACTTGTGATGCCTGTACCGTCAGACCGATGTACACCACTTATGGATTAAAGTTAAGTTCATATGGTTCAAATGGCTCTGAGCACTATGGGACTTAACATCTGTGGTCATCAGTCCCCTAGAACTTAGAACTACTTAAACCTAACTAACCTAAGGACAGTACACACGTCCATGCCCGAAGCAGGATTCGAACCTGCTGCGACCGTAGCGGTCTCGCGGTTCCGGACTGAGCGAAAGTTAAGTATTACATCAACTACGTACTTTATTTGCTACTATTAATTCCCTTAACTATTCCAGACCTCGCGCCAGCCTGCGTGAGCTTAAGCGCGTGCCTTTCGGCTTCCTCTCATAGTGACTTGGCTGTCTTGCCAAGTCACAACAACAACAACAACACCATCATTGTTGAACTTTTGAAGCAGAAAGGAGTGCTGGAACGAAAAGTAGAACATCCAGAATGGACTGCAGACCTCGCATTGTAAGTCAACTTGACTGCCCACTGCAAATCGCGTTGTTGAATGGACACATTCTGACAAACACAGTCCATTTCCCTAAGCTCACTGGCGTTAAAGAAAAGACGAGGTTAGAAGAACTCATTATGGCCTTGAAAGAATTACTGGTTTGGTTTCCTACTCGTCTTATGCACACTGCCAGTCTTACATGTGTTTTCGAGATCGTTTGCCATTTCAGTAGGAAGCGCCCCCCGTGACTGACTGATCTGTAACTTAAGTCTCGTTTTAAAGACAAACCCCTTTAACGTTAAACTGTCCAGGACGTCCACATTGCCTTCGTCTGGTAGAATTTCTACGACTCCATAATAAGATTGCAAAAGTGCTACAATATTTCGATCAACATATGTGTGTGAAAGACGTTTTATGAATCTACATAATCCGTGATTACGTGGCAACTTGAGTACGAAAACCTTTGAAATTGTCTGCCTTGTCCATATGCCGACTGTTTGTACCAGATAAAAATTAGATGTCTTCAGTCCGACACAAATAATCAAATAATACTGAAAACTTGTTTTGTGTTTCATGTGTGTTGTCGGAAAACATTAAACATAAGGCCAAAAACGTACTGCGACTGCATCGTCATTTAAATGGGTCGCGCTCGCATTTTCCCCCCTCCTCACGTTCAGACAGTGTGGCGTGGTGGTGGGGGAAATGTGTCAACCCGGCAGAGTTCCATGGTACTCGTGCCAGGGCACTGCCAGCAGGCGGAATTCTTGGCCCCGCCTGACACAGTATAACATTTCCAGTGTTGACCTGCATGGTTAGAAAGTCAAAAACTTTTGAAAAAGGTCTTAAAAGCTTACAATTCACCAGGGTCACATTCACGTTAGCGTAGATCCATAAACCACAATAACTACTTGTAAATTAAATAAGTCAGTTACTCCCCCCCATGAACCATGGACCTTGCCGTTGGTGGGGAGGCTTGCATGCCTCAGCGATACAGATGGCCGTACCGTAGGTGCAACCACAACAGGGGGGTATCTGTTGAGAGGCCAGACAAACGTGTGGTTCCTGTAGAGGGGCAGCAGCCTTTTCAGTAGTTGCAGGGGCAACAGTTTGGATGATTGACTGATCTGGCCTTGTAACACTAACCAAAACGGCCTTGCTGTGATGGTACTGCGAACGGCTGAAAGCAAGGGGAAACTACAGCCGTAATTTTTCTCAAGGGCATGCAGCTTTACTGTATGGTTAAATGAATACACTAAGCAGATTCAGAATGATGTAGGTTGCAGTAAGTACTGGGAGACGAAGAAGCTTGCACAGGATAGAGTAGCATGAAGAGCTGCATCAAACCAGTCTCAGGACTGAAGACCCCCAACAACAACAACAGCGTTATTCATAGTAAACACGTGATGTTTTCTATGTATTTCTCTACTACAGCAATTGTAAACCATTATTTACTAATTACTGATCGAAAGCTTACAAGATCTTACGCCTGTGTTGTGTCAAATGCAAGAAAAAATGAACATTTATACTCGCTGGACAATTGACCTGATCTTCTTTGTCTAAGCTGAGAACTGCCGCAAGCAAAATAAACACTTCTGTTTGCTGTCATGATATCAAATCTTCAGTTTCCACTGCTGTTGTGAACAACAAGGTATCTGGCGCTTACTGATCAATCAGGGATTCATTTCTCAATGTACCGCATGGCGCTTTCATGTACATATTCCAGTCTACTTTCTGATCTTTTGTCATTTACTTTGTTGTGCACTTTGCGGAAATTCTTTCGGAGCGAACTGCATTTTCTCGGCCTCAGGAGTAATTGGCGCGCGTTGCGCAATATCGTGCTTATACGGTACAGTATGTCACACAATAAAGAAAATAAACTTAGTCACGAAATGTGATTTTTATTTCAATGCTCGATGCGTTTAAAACCCTTGGGGCTCATCTTTAGGTGCTTGGTCAGCCTACATTAGTTTTCGAATTTGGGTTGTTGTTGGTCCAAATATATTTTACAAGGTGGCACATTGTAATTAAAATTTTTACAAAACTACTACAAAACCACAAAATTACTTGCTGTTTCTATTAGTTGTTACACAGTTCTTGAGCACCGTATGAATAGACAGCTATATTCATGTATAAACCTTTCGTTTCACATCACATTTGTAAACGAAATTCAAACAAGTAAAAGAGTATCCAAATGTAAAGATACTATTTTCCACAAACACACAGGCGTTGGTATTATTATTTATACATGATGTCATTTGCAAAATAATTATTTATGTATATATCAGATGTGACCTTTTTATGAAGTGGTTGCAGATATGAAATATTTGTTTATTTAGGTAAAATTAAACTTTTGAAATTTCTGAAAAAACTGTGCCTGTTAACTCTGTTCATCTAATACATTTTCTGAAAATTTCTCTCATTTTACAGTATTTCTGTTTCTAGTAAAAGATCAAGTATTCTTGTATTATTAACTACTTAAGATTTATCAAAATGATTGAGCCTGAAAGCATTAATGTGTTTTTGTAACATGTACGGCAAACTCTTCCTGTTCTATGTAGAATGCAGAGCAACTGTTACATTGTAATTTAGATACTCAACTGTGCTCTCATATTGGGGTGTTTGTGTATCCTGTGCGAGACAGGGGTGTGCACGTTTGTTGTTTGTGCAGAAAGATATTTTTATACTGGTATTTCTAAATAAATCAGTTAGGATTTTTTTGTGAAGCTGTGCCTAAGTAGAGTATGTTGGCGAAGACTGGTTTTACGTCAGTTGATTTTCCTGTAGTACTTCCTTTACCGATGTTGCATTCTGTTGGATAGCTGCTCAGTTAATTTTACTGAGTACCCATTGTTCATTGTAGTTGCTTTGATGGTATCTATTTCTCGTGGTAGTGCTTTGGGCTTTAAAGGTAATGTGTGCCACGTTGAACATGGACCTAAATGCACTTGTGTTTGTTTAGACGCTGTGGTGATATGTGTAATGTGATGTCCTTATACGTTGGTTTCCTGTGAATTTAAATTTTATCTTCTTGTTGCTCATTAACAGCACTGTTCTAAGAAATTTATAGACTGGTTTGTTCATGTTCTGTTGTGTACTTTATTTTATCATGAAGTGAACTGAATAAACCAAGAAGGCCATCAAATTCATCTTTTAAGCCACCAAACAGGATTGGAGTGTAATTGACATAGCTCCCGTAATAACTGTATCTTCCAGAAACTTTATTTTTTCCTTCAAGAATTTTGCCTTCAATGTGGATGATGAATGTGTCAGCGACGAGGATTAACTTGTTACTACCCATAGCCAATAGCCCTTTTTGTTGGTAGATCTCATTAAACGAGAAATAATTATAGGACAAAACTAGTTCAAGTTGACAGCAATGGATAAAATTAAGCAGTATAGCACAGTATATTAACTGAGTGTCAATATTTTTAAAATTCTGCAGGCTTCTGCACTGTATTGATGAAAGCGACAATACCAATCTCAGATGGCTATTTTTTCTTCCTGCCTCCTTTCAGTAAAACCAGTCTTCGTTATTTTTTACTTTCTGTCTTACCTTACTTAGCTTCCCGTGGTTCGCCAGTTCCACCTTTGGATTTCCAAACCATATCAGGTTTATTGTTGGCGGTAGTTATTGCCAGCCTAAGTACGGGCGCCCTTTCCTAGCTGGAGTCTTTTTTGCAGCAGTTTGGCTGCAAGCCCATCCATTTGGGCTAGCCTTCAGGCACGCGACTGAAAAGTATCCTGAGCCAATATAGCTTTCAATTTTCTAGGATTATTTAACATTTTCGCTACTCTTGGTTTTCATATTACTTTATACTCCGAAAGTTTCTTGGGAAATTTCGAAATTGATGTATGTAAAAATGTAAACGCTTTTAGTAAAGTAACTGCCCACCGCCTGCCCCAAAGACGAAGCGTCCTCGGTGTCCATGGTGTGGCCAGGCGTCTCCTTTGTGCGGCTGTGCGGCACTTCTCTTGCCAAGAAACTGCTGAGCCGCGCGTTCTCCCAATAGCCTCTCGCGCCTTTTTATGTCCCCCCCTCTTTTTTATCCCTTCCTTCCCCTCGTCGGCGTTTTTAAGCATCCCTCGAGGACGTAAAGCCTCGCCCTCAAATAAATGGTTAAACGGCCTTTCCTTTGTTACAACACCAACTGCTCGTAAGTTCGTGCGGGAAGGCCATCGAAGAGTGTTCCGCCGAAAACGCTGCTGTTGCAGGGTCACGCAAGTCAATACTCTTGCACGGTCATTTTAACTCAGAAAATGCTTACCTTTTTTCCTTTCATATTCGAACTACACGACTTCCATGATGGTTGTACCTGCTGTGCTCCTCACCCCTAAGACTGGTTTGATGCAGTTCCCCGAGCTGGTCTGTCCTTTATAAGTCTCTTCATCTTTGAATAACTAATGCAACATACGTCCGTTGGAGTCTGTTTCTGAGGTCGAGCCATATGTTCTACCTGCAATTTTTACATCTACATCCACATGATTACTGTGCAGTTCACAATTAAGTGCCTGGCAGAGTGTTCATCGAACCACCTTTAAACTACTTCTCCACCATTCCACTCTCGAAAAGCGCACGGAACGGACGAACACGTAAATCTGTGCTGGTAAACCTCTTGCGTTATTTGATTTTCAAACATCTGAGCAAAACTGAACGTACTCAGACTTTTCCCTCTTTACTTATTCTGATCAACAGCAAACTGACACACAATATTTTTTTTTAGCGCAACGCAATCTGACTTTCAATAATCCCTACAAAAGAATGGCCCTGACTAACAATAACCTAAACCTTTCATGAATCACTTAACTCACAAAAATCTTCGTTACTCAAACTACTGCAATACAGCGTGCGCCAATACTGCCAGCTAAATAAAAGATTCTAACTACTGAAGGCACTAACTACTGGTAGGCATAGATAGCAAATTAGCAAATGAAAGATTTTGATGGAGAACAAACAATGTATTTACCTTAATAGTGTTCAAAAGTCATTATATATATATATATATATATATATATATATATATATATATATATATATATCAGTTCATGACATCCATCTTACAAATTTCCTTTTTCTGACGGACACACGTCCAGATCGTCCGCTCTCAAAACTCTGCCATCTCTCTCCCCACATCCACCACTGCTGGCGGCTCACCTCCAACTGCACAACGCTACGCGCTGTTTACATCCAACTGCCACACACTACAATAGCAAATATTCCAACAATGCCAACCAGCCACAGACTGCACACAGCACAGTCAGTGATTTTCATACAGAGCGCTACGTGGCGTTATCAACATAAAAACCAAAACAGCCTACTTACAAGGTGGACAGCAACAAAGTATTTTTTCACACGCTGAGGAGAAAGTTGATGATTGAAATTTGATGAGAAGGTCCTGCTGCAGTGAAAAACGCCTTTCTTTTTAATGAATGCTACCCCAGTTCATGTACCCAAAAAAGCGGGAATTATTTAAAAAAACTATACATTTTCGAATTGTTTACAAAGCAACCATATCGTCTTCAAAATACTCTCCATTACACTAATACATTTGTCCCACCTGTGCTTGCACTGTTCGAAACATTTTTTGCAGTCAGCTTTAGAAATGGCTGACAGCTCCTCCCTCGTTTCTTTCTTCACTCCTTCAGTGTTGTCAAGTTGATGTCCTTTCATGCCCCTTTAAGTGCGTGTAAATAAGAAAAAGTCGCACGGAGCCAGGTCAGGCGAGTAAGATGCGTGGGGCAGCGGACCATGCCATTGAGATGACTGTCTGTACAGGTGCGTTGTCATTGTGGAAGAACCGGTCTCCTGTCTGCCACAAATCGGGTCTTTTTTGACGAACACTGTTGCGCAATATTCTTAAAACTTCCAAATAAAAGGTTTGATTAACGGACTGACCTGGGGGGACAAACTGAAGGCCCCTGGCATCAGAAATTCAAATCATCATTGTTCTGATGTTTAATCTGACTTGACGACATTTTTTCGAACTGGGTGACGATGACGTCTTGGTTGGCTTGACACTTACTTTGTGTCTGGGTCATAACCAAGCACTGGGACTCATCACCAGCAATGATCTTTGACAGAAAATCTGGATCAGTTTCAAGCTGTTGTTTCATAGCACATATTTCAACTCGACGTTCTTTTTGATTGTCAGTCAGAACTCGAAGATCAAACTTGGCAGCAACCCTTTTCATTCCCAAACCTTCCGTTGTAATTCGCTGAACCGAGCTCCAAGATAACCCATTAATCTCTGACAACTGGTCAATTGTCTGACGACGGTCTGTGAGCACAAGCTCTCGAATTTTTTGAAAATTTTCGACGATTCGGGCAGCTGATGGACCTCCAGAACGTTTGTCATCAATTGACATGTCGCCGTTTTCAAATCGAGCAAACCACTCGTTCACTTGAGTTTTTCCCATAGCGTCATCTTGGCAATCTGTATTCAAAATTAATAGAGGTTCAGAAGCATTTTTACCTTGTAGAAAACAAAATTTCACAGCTGCAAGTTGTTCACTTAAATTGGCCATCATAAAAAACGAAACAAGAATAAACCAGCGCTAGCAAAAACAATCACTGCAGATGAACAGAAGAAGCCAGATCGACGACAGAGGCGGCACTGAACTGCCAGTGAGTTGCCCTATACGCGCCTAGCGGTAGATACGCGTTCTACGTAACCTCCGCCCACAGCAATGTTGTTCCGGATTTTTTGGGTGCCCCCTCGTGTCATATCCGTGGCACTTTCTCCCCTATTTCGCAATAACACAAAACGAACTGCCCTTCTTTGTGCTTTTTCGACATCCTCCGTCAATCCCATCTGATGCGGATCCCACACCGCACAGCAGTGCTCCAGAAGAGGCCGGACAAGCGTAGTGTAAGCAGTCTCTTTGGTAGAACTGTTGCACCTTGTAAGTGTTCTGTCATTAAACCGCAGTCTTGGTTTGCTTACCCCACAACATTTCCTATGGGTTCGCTTCAATTTACGTCATTCGAATTGTAATCCCTAAGTATTTACTTGAGTTAACAGCCTTTACGTTTGTGCGATTTATCGTGTAACTGAAGTTTAGAGGATTCTTTTTAGTGCCAATGTCCACGACTACACACTTTTCATGATTCAATTGATACTTTTTTCACCATTCAGATATCTCGTCGAAATCATTTTGCAAATCATTTTGATTATCTGATGACTTTACATGATGGTAAATTCCAGCATCATGTGCAAACAGTATAAGACGGACTGCTCGGATTGTCTCCTAAATCTTTTATGTGATCAGCAACCGCAGAGGGCCTATAACACTTCCTTAGGGAACGTCAAATATTAATTCTGTTCTACTCGACGACTTTCCGTCAGTTACTACGAACTTTGACTTTCTGGCAGGTAATCACGAATCCAGTCATATCGCTGAGCGATACTCCATAGGCACGCAATGTAGTTAGAAGTCACTTATGAGGAACGGTGTCAAAAGTCTTCTGAAAATCTAAAAATACAGAATCAGTTTGACGTCCTCTGTCGAAGCACTCATACTTTGTGAGAATAAGGAGCTAGTTGTGTTTCACAAGAACGATATTTTCTGAATCAGTGTTGGCTATTTGCCTATAAATCGTTTTCTTCGAGATGATTCATAACGTTCGAGCACAGTGTATCTTTCATATTCCTACTGCAAATCGTAGTTAGAGATATGGGTCTTTAATTCAGCAAATTACTCCTATAGTCTTACTTGGGTACTGGTGTGACCTGTGAAACTCTCCAGTCTTTGAATATGTATCTTTCTATGAGCGAGTGGTTGTATATGATTGCTAGGTATGGAGTTATTGTATCACCATACTCTGAAAGTGATGATCCCCATTCCAAAGAAGGCAAATGCTACAAGATGTGAAAATTATAGGACACTCAGCCTGGTTACTCACGCCTCTAAAATATTAACCTCCATTATCCTAAAACGCATAGAACAAAAAGTCGAAGCTACACTCTCCGAAGACCAGTTTGGATTCCGGAAAGATAGAGGAACCAGAGAAGCAATATTTGCTCTAAAACTAATAATAGAGAAACGACTAGATAAGAACCTGAAAACATACATAGCTTTCGTAGATGTAGAGAAAGCCTTTGATAATGTTAAATGAGATAAGATGTTTGAGGTACTCAAAAAAGTAGGAATAGACCATAAAGATAGAAAAATGATATGGAACCTGTACAAAAACGAGACAGCAGTTATCCGTGGACGGACAAAACAAGAAGAGGTGCAGATACGGAAAGGTGTTCGACAAGGTTGCGCACTATCCCCTGTTATCTTTAACGTATACATTGAAGAGGCGCTGAAAAAAGTAAGGGAAAATTAACAGACAGGTGTAGTAATTCATGGCCAACGAATAGATATGATAAGATATGCCGATGATATAGCTGTCCTGGCTGAAAGTGAAGAAGATCTTGTAGTCCTACTGAATAGAATGGATAAAGTTATGGGTGAAGAATATAATATGAGAATTAATAAAGCAAAAACAAAAGTAATGGCATGCAACAAAGAAGATCAAGTGAAAGTCCAAGTTCATGTAGGCAATGAACTGCTTGAACAAGTTGATAAATTTACTTATCTGGGCAGTAATATTACCAGGGATGGAAGGAGCAAGGCAGAAGTGAGATGTAGAATAGCTCAAGCAAAGTCTGCTTTTAACAAGAAGAAAAACATATTAACATCTAAGAGCATCAGCCTTGAAACCAGGAAAAGATTTTTTGAAATCATATGTGTGGAGTGTGGCATGCTATGGGTGTGAAACATGGACTCTCGGGACAGAGGAACAGCAGAATCTAAATTCTTTTGAAATGTGGTGCTATAGACTCATGCTCAAAATAAAATGGATCGACAAGGTCACAAACGAAGTGGTTCTGGAAAGAGCAGGTGAGAAGAGAAGCTTCTGGAGTTTCATTGTTAAAAGAAGAGTGCAATTTACAGGCCATCTATTAAGACATAAAGGACTCCTGAACACAATCATAGAGGGATATGTCGAGGGAAAAAGACCAAGAGGAAGACCACGACTGAGGTACATGGATCAAATCGTGAAAGATGAGGGATGTGACACCTATAAAGAAATGAAGAGAAAAGCTGAAAGACGCACAGAATGGAGACAAGCTGCCATTGTAGCTGTTGCAAACCAATCCTTGGATTGACCACTACGGAAGAAGAAGACTCTGAAAGGAAACTGACTGGCAAACAAGCTGGCTGGACCCGTTGCCTTAACTTTCTTAAATGTTTTAAGCTGATTTACTGTTCCGAGGATGTCTACTTCTAAGTTACTCATGTTGGCAGCTGTTATTGATTCGAATTCTGGAGTATTTACTTAGTCTTCTTTTGTGAAGGAATTTCGGAAAAGTGTGATTAATAACACTGCTTTACTGCCGCAGTCATCAATAACATCACCATTGTTACACCTACACCACTCTCCACAATGAAATTAACTATTCACTGCTGTATTTGGATGTGTTCTATAAACCTGTCTCTTTTTTTTTTTAAACACGTTTTCCCATAAAGAGCCTTCTTCCACGACTGTTATACTCAGAATTTATAGGTAAAACATCTCAAAGTATTATGTACTCTTCTTGTCTGTACTGTTTACCATCCACGTTTCACTTCCATATAAGGCTACACTCCAGACAGACATCTCCGGAAAATACTTCCTAACACTTATTTTCAGTGTTAACATATTTCTGTTTTTCATAAAGTCTTCCTTTGGTATTGCCAATCTGCGTGCCACATCCTCTTTAGTTCTGCCATCGCCGTTTATTTCATTTCTCAAATAAAGAATCTCACTACTATCTTTAGTGTCCATTCTCATCAGTCAGCCTATAAAACCAGAGATTTTTTACAATATTTTTAAAAAGTAATGGAGCAATCGACGTAAATCTTTTGGCACATTATTTATTGATTCTTGAACAAAATTTTCTGACTTTTCTTTAAAGAAATTCTGTCATCATTAAGCCCTTCATCCGACGAGTTAAACTTCCCCTGTCCAAAATGTGATGCCGGCTGCTGTGGTCGAGCGGTTCTAGGCGCTTCAGTTTGGAACCGCCCGATCTGAGGGGGGAGTCGTCCACTTGGGGCCAAACGGCACAATTATGGGTTCGGTGTGGGGCGGCGGTGGGGTGAGTGGACTGCTGTAGCCTGTTGTGGGGTTGTGTACCACTGAGGGCTAGGGCGGGGACGAAGCCTCTCCGTCGTTTCTAGGTCCCCAGTTCCATACAGTACAATACAATACAACAGGTCTAGATGAAACTTAGACCATACATACAACAAACTCCTAAATTGTGGAACAGAATGTACCGTAACTGAAAGAGATACACAGTGAAACTAACAGAAATGTCACTTTTATTCAAATACAAAAATTACACTGAGGTCACCGCGATTTATGGCCGTTCGCTGGATGTTACAAAAGGCGGGGCTTGGTTGTTCAAAACTGGTTCAAATGGCTCTGAGTACTAAGGGACTGAACATCTGAGGTCAGCAATCCCATAGAACTTAGAACTACTTAAACGTAACTAACCTAAGGACATCACACACATCCACGCCCGAGGCAGGATTCGAACCTGCGACAGTAGCGGCCGCGCGGTTCCAGACTGTAGCGCCTAGAATTGCTCGGCCACTCCGGCCAGTGGCATGGTTGTTAACAGGGTGTGTAATCAGAGTGTGCTCTGATAACAAGCTCCCACGATGGTCACAAGGCTGGGAAGCAGTTCTCGTGGTAGGGCGCTCCATTCCTGCACCAGCACGGTTCACAACTACTGGATGGTCGTACATGGATGAGAACGTGCTGGTTTAAGTCTCCCCAGTGCATCCCACAAGCATTCGATGGCATTCGGGGGTATGGGCAGTCAGCCTATTCCCCGAATACCCTCTCGTTACAAAAACTATTCCACCTGCGCAGTTCGATGCAGCCGCAAACTGTCATCCATAAAAATTATGTCAGGGCCGAACGCACAGCTGAAAAGAAACTTACAGGGCAAAGGCACTTTGTCACAGTAACGTTGATCTGGAAATGTATCGTGTCAGACCATAACACCAGGAATACTAACACGAGAATGTTCGACAATGTCCCTAGATGCATTACGTGTTCCCACTACTCGGCCTATGAGGGCATGTCCAGCATTATCCAAAATGATCAGTGTAATTATGGTCTTTGAATAAAAATGTCATCTCTGTTCGTCTCATCGCAAATTTCCTTCAGTTACTTTGTTTATGATCCATATTTCATTGAGCTGCGTTACTTGGCTGTGACACCTCATTTGAAAGTTAACTTTCGACCTGAGGTTTTGACACCAGTGTAAATGAGGTCTGATAACATACATGGCATTGATAAATTAGCTTTACGAAACCTTTAATTGTGAAAAGGGAAGTAACTTACAGAAATTTTTGATACAGCACTACAGCTCAATATTTCTTCAAGTTTTACTCCCACCTAAGGAGATGGGCAGACTACCCCTGAATTGATTCAAAGAGCCACATCTTTCTAAAGAGTTAATAATGGATGATTCGGAAAAAAATGAATGGTACCTCATCTGATTTCAAAGTGCGTTTCCAGTGGCTGTAATGAGAGCGAAGAAAATTCTGAACTAGGCTGCTCCAATGGCGCCCCACGTCACATCCTTAAGAAAACGTTTCCCAAGTTACAAAAAATGTGTTACAGACCATGTGCACATGTGGATTTGCAAACGTTATTAGTACATGAAGCTGTTCTCACCCATGAAAACAGAAAATAGAGAAAACACCGATTTTTTTCCTTATTTTCAATTTATTGGCTGCCAAGCAGTATCCATTCACCCATTTCAATAGTAATGCTAATTATGACGATATGAAAGTAACTACAACACAACACCCAGTCTGTGAGTAGAAAAAATTTTTGATCTAGCTGGGAATCAAACCACGGCCTCTTCACTTCACCAACCACCACGCTGACTACGCAGCTGCAACAGCATGCAGAAGTTGTGGTCTTCAGAGCGGTGCACTTCATAAAACAGTTCCAGCATCTTTCCGTTCTTGATTTCAAAAGAATAGCAGTCGTAATGTGTTGCCAGTGATCATAAAAGATGCAGCCTTTGGCCACCGCGTCGTTGGAGCATTGGAGCGTGTCGTAAAGCGATCCAGACGAAAGATATTAAAAGTTAATTTTGTACGTTTTTCTTCGATAACACGAAATCCACAGGCTCTAGCGAAATCTTGTTGCAGAACAGAACTAAATTACACTAAATTTCATTTAAAAGGTAATATTCATTTTTTCTCAGGGACTTTTAGGTTGTGTGAAGAGAGGGAAAGAATATGAAAAATCTTGCGTAAGGCGCATGCATTGAGGTGTAGGTAAGCCAGTTTGAGGTAGTTTCTCGACTTGATAGACTAAGTGTCCTATGTAAAATTATTCGTCTCGAATTCGACTATACTACTATGGTACATTATAAACAATGACATGGTAACGAATAATAAAGAAAATAAGTAACAATGTACCTTAAATGTGTTCTATCTCGGAAACCATTCAGAAGAATGCATATGTCCACATGAAGTTTTCTGCTTCAAACGATCGTTCCTGTTATATCCCTGAATATTGAGCATTCATCCTGAGACAACCTGTATATTATGTTTAATTTTTTTATTTATTCATTTAAGCTGAACGGAATACTGTCTTCAGGAGTCCTCTAACGTCACACCTGAGTTTTATATGGAACTACAAAACTTATTAAAATCACAGTTCCTTAAAAATCATAATATTTTTAATATGATATCTCTTCTTTTGTCTCTGCATGTAGTAGGCATTTGCCTGTTACGCCCTCTTGCCTGAAATTGTTGATTTCCCTTGGACTTCCTAAGTATCTTCTGTCCACTGGGTAATTACTATCACCAATGTTGGCAATCTGTCGTCTTCCATTCTTTTGAAATAACCCTTCCAGTTGTTTCTGTATTATTTAATCTGCTCATTTAAGTATTTCACTCTCAGTTCTTTTCTGACGTCTGCATTCAGTCTGCCCTCAGACAGAATGTATCCAGTCACTCTTCTTAGCAATCGGATTTCTAGTGCTTGTATTCTGACAGGCACGAGTGTTTCTGCTGTTTTTCTAGGAAAGAGCTTCAAGGTCTAGGGAGCAGTAGTTATTATTAGCAGTAGTGTATGAACAATAAGCTTGAGTATTTGGACTGCGACGCCGTCCTGTACAGTAAATGCTGAGCTGAAGGATTTTTCGACAGCGTTCTCAGCCCAAGAAAGAATTTTTCGCAACTACCGTTATTTACCTCCGCGAAATAATCAGTAAGTCTGTGTTTTGTTTACGGTTCAATGAAGGTTATCATTAAAGTCAAGTACTGGTTTAGTTCTAGGTTGGGATAATGGGATCAGCTGCAGCTCCTACTTTGCCTACTCTTTCCTAGATCACACAAGCTTTTCCATAGAGCATCTGGTCTGAACGTTTTAGATTAATGTACTGGCGTGTCTTAGTTACCGCTTTTCTCAGTTTGATTGTTTCTGTTTGCTTCCTGCAAGCAATTAATTTTATTTTGAAGGGTAGGAGGTCGTTTGTGAGCCCATGTGCAGTGTGTTCGATATTTTTGGACTGTTTTAGCTCTTTCGTCAGCCAAGGTGCAGGTTTTCCCTCCAGCTTTCCAGTCTTTGGGAGAGCATATTTATTATGTAACAGGGTTATTTTGGCAATGATGTTGCGAGCTGATATTCAAGGTACGAATTTCTTTGCTTGTGGACTTCGTAGCAAATATATGTATTTTTTCATTTGAAAAAGAAGAAACTACACACATGAATTTCGCAGAGAAGGGGCAGAATATTTATGTTGGTGTTCCTAGCATTATTTGTTAAGATCATAAGTCGAATCGAATTTTAAAAGGTCAGTTTTGAAACACGCTGTCCCGCCTACTTCCGGAGGTATGTAGAGGACGTACATCAGGCAGTTTTTTAAGGGATTTGATATTTACGAACATATATTTGTCTTGTTTGTCTTCATTAGTATTGAATGAGAGTAGCATGGTCGGTAATAAGTAAAAGTGTTTATATGCCACAACTCCACCTCCTCATCTGTCACTTCTATGAAGTCTTAGGACAGTGGAGTCAATATTTAGGGAACTGGAGGCTTGGCTTGAGCCAGATGTCCAAGTTCGTTAGAAGAAAGACATGGGCGTCGGCATTCTAAAATATATGGCGGAGTTCGTCGAAATGAGCTGAAAGTGATGGCCAACTATGTTTCTACAGTAACAATACAAACACGCTGGTAGAAACAGTGGCTGCATGAGTGGACAAGTTGTTAGCTCCTAAAACACAGACATCACAGTTCTTTTGCACTGCTTTTTTCCAGCCTTTATCCGCACCATATTCTGTCATCTCTTGTTCACACACTATGTAGCCGAAATTCAGATACCACATTATTCAAAAATTTTGTCTTTCAGCAGTGAAATCCTCGCATATAGTCAGGCTTGTCTTCGCGGGTTTCCTTAATTGCTATGACTGTTTCAGACCTTTTGGTATGTGATAACAGGCTTCACGATTGTGGCTCTAGGTTTCGCTGATCACAGTGTCCTGCGTTCGACTCTGTAACTTCTGATTATAGAATATGCTGCGTGTATATTTGTTCTCACTTTAAGCTTTTACAATTTAAAATGGGTATGTTAATAGCATATGTTTTAATTTTACCAGTGTACTTTCAGTGCTGTACAACAATATGTTATCCACATTGCCGTCGACTAGAAGAATTACGAGCGATGTTTGGTACCATTTTACCAAAATGGAAGGAAAAGAAAAATGCCGCTCGTGTCAGCAGATAATTGTCACGTCTTCTGGCTCATCATCAAACCTGAAGAGATATCTAAAAATCGAAGCATCCTACAGTACGTCTGGAACGATGTTTGTCAGGAAGCCAATCAAGATCGCCATCAGTCGGTGCAGAAATTCGAGAAGTCATTACTCGTGAACTGTAGTCAACTTCCACCTCTGGTGTAGGTTTCCTCCCAAAAAGGCAAACTGAGTCTCAAGCTGTGTCCAGCCCATCACTGTCGCCAGATTCGGGGCCAAGTCATGGTTTATTTCCTTTGTGGAGCACTCGCCCTCAACCGGTTTTTATTTACAACAACCAATTAATAATTTTTTAATATTATAAAGCCGTCCACATTAAGTAAATGTATTCCATTACGCGGTCAGCTTTTAAAAATGATTTGCAGTGAAAATTAAAAGTGACTCGGCACCCTGAACAGGCAATCTGCCTTATGTCTGACGTGTGGACGAGTGTAAATAACATTAGTTTGAGAAGAGTGCTCACAGTTCGAACACAGAGGGATTTGCAGAAAACATCTCAAACTGGGTAAAGTCTGTTATCTAAAACACAATATCAATTTTAAAATCACTTCCGTAATAACAGAAAATGCGTCAAATACGAAATTAACTGACATGCTTTTAAAACGTCCACATATCCCATGCTTTGCACAGTCTTTAAACTCCACTGCACAACACGCAATTCAAAAGTCCTTACAGAAAACCGATTTTGGTCGGTGAGGCCTGGCACAAAGTCGGCGTTGCAAAACATCTCCAAGGTGTTTTGTACGATTCAGGTCATGACACTGTGCAGGCCAGTCCATTACAGGAACGTTATTGTCCTGTAACCACTCCACCATAGGCCGTGCATTATGAACAGTGCTCGATCGAGATGAAAGATGCAATCGTCATCCCTGAACTGCTCTTCAACAGTGGGAAGCAAGAAGGTGCTTAAAACATCAATGTAGGCCTGTGCTGCGATAGTGCCACGCAAAACAACAAGGAGTGGAAGCCCCCTCCACGAAAAACACGACCACACCATAACACTACCGCTTCCGAATTTTACTGTTGGAACTACACACGCTGTGGCAACGGCCTTGCCGCAGTGGATACATCGGTTCCCGTCAGATCACCGAAGTTCAGCGCTGTCGGACGTGGCCGGCACTTGGATGGGTGACCATCCGGGCCGCCATATGCTGTTGCCATTTTTCGGGTTACACTCAGCCTCGTGATGCCAATTGAGGAGCTACTCGACCGAATAGTAGGGGCTCCGGTCAAAGAACACCATCGTAACGACCGGGAGAACGGTGTGCTGACCACACGCCCCTCCTACCCGCATCCTCATCTGAGGATGACACGGCGGTCGGATGGTCCCGATCGGCCACTTGTGGCCTGATGACGGAGTGCTACTACACACGCTGGCAGATGACGTTCACTGGGCATTAGCCATACCCACACTCTGTCATTGGATCACCACATTGTGTACCGTAATTCGTCACTCCACACAAGCTTTTTCCACTGTTCGTTCGTCCAATGTTTATGCTCCGTACACCAAGCGATGCGTAGTTTGGCATTTACCAGCGTGATGTGTGGCTTTTATGAGCAGCCGCTCGACCATGAAATCCTTTTTCTTATCTCCCGCCTAACTGTCATAGTACTTGTTGTGGATCCTGATGCAGTTTGGAATTCCTCTGTGATGGTCTGGATAGATGTCTGCCTATTACACATTACAAGCCTCTTCAACTGTCGGCGGTCTCTGTCAGTCAAGAGACAAGGTCGGCCTGTACCCTTTTGTGCTGTACGTGGCCCTTCATTTTCCACTTCACTGTCACATCGGAAACAGTGGTCCTACATATGTTTAGGAGTGAGGAAATCTCGCGTACAGACGTATGACACAAGTGACACCAATCACCTGACCACGTTCAAAGTCCGTGAGTTCCGTGTAGCGCCCCATTCTGCTCTCTGATGATGTCTAGTGACTACTGAGGTCGCTGATATGGAGTACCTGTCAGTAGGTGGCAGCACAATGCACCTAATATGAAAAACGTATGTTTTTTTTGGGGGGGGGGGATGTCCGGATACTTTTGATCACATAGTGTACCTATGCAAACATAATGCCCGCACAGTCTAATTCGAATAAAAAGTAAATTCACCCAAAAATCTCTCTCATTTTATCCTCGTGATCTCTACGCGGGCGTAATGGCCACACAATCTACTTCTAATAAAGAATAAATTCATCCAACAGGTTTTAGCTATGATTCGGTCATCCTACCAAGGGTTCACATTTAAGTACCGATCATTCCCTTTTCTCTTTCATATTGGCTACACCGGCTACAATCCTAGTAGCGAGTCCCTGAATTATTTCTACGTCTATTTTCATGCTTACTTGACAAGAACTGCAGTCACTGGTACCATGGCCTAGAGTTGGTCCTACTATCGTCTGCTGTTCTGCTTCGTTTGTAGATACTTTATGTTTTCCCAGAACCCTTCCAACAAATGTCTCCATTCTTCTTCCCTAATACTGACTTTATGTGATGGTTCCATTTCATATCGCTTCTAAGCATTACTGTTTCTCCCACAATTTATTTATAATCGACAGACCTTCAAGGTTTTTTTCTTCTTCTCTGTGAACTCTTAATTCCCTTTCCGAATTTCTCCTGGTTGCTCAACGCGCACAATGAATGATATGGGCGTTAGGTGACCAGCAGCTTTATATGGACAGGTATAGTCCGTACCCATGGAAACGAAGTCCCTTGGAAATTTGTGACTGATTACTATAACCGTCGCAGTTGCGATGTAATACACATGATTACATGTTTCCACCGTTATCAGCCGTCTGCAGATCTCTTCATCTTGATTATAGTGTATCACGTCACTTTCGTCTCCGTAAATGACTGCCTCGATTTCAGAATAATTATTTCCAATTATTTTACACACCACGACCAAGTCGATGTGATACACTGCAAGCAGGTTCAAGAGATCTGAGGATTGCTCTTAACGATGGAAGCGGCATTACATCGCAACTCCAACTGTATAATATTAGTATTAATTAGAGTGATTTACACCTTTGTCATTTTCAAACGAAGCGTACAGAATTGGGCGTGCAGGACTGTTCATCTTTTATCCATGTCAGTAGGTATCATCATTTCCATAGATCTTCAATGTGACACGAAGTGTCCACTCTATTACATTTTTAGCAAAGTCAGTGGGGAATACTGTTTAGACGGATGGCCATCCATTAGCAGATTTTCTCTTGGTGGAATCATAGAACACTGTTTACCAGCATAATACTGGTAGTAGCGAATTGTAGCGAAATGCAGCGTTGCTCGTACAACGCCGTGTGTCGCGGATTCGACTGTGAAGTATTCAAAAAGTTTTACTGTTCATAGGAATGAAATGCACTTCGGCTAGGGGATGTGTTTAGTACTTCACATCTTTGCGGTGCTAGTCAGTGTGTTTCTTGAGCATTTAATGTTTACGTAGCTAGTTGGATACCATACCGTTTCGCCATACTAATGAAGAGGAGAATGCTTCGATACCATATATTCCGCGAAATATGTCATCATTGTACAACAAACAAAATTCATAGTCTTCCACAGTACACTGCATTCCAGAACTGCTTCAATAACCTTGCTTTCTGAACCTGTGTATAACTGAATATTTGTTATTAATGGGCTGAAATAGAAGCGCGATATTGAATGCCGGGTTGGATGAAAAAGAAACGGAAATTAAAATAGCTGGGATCAATCTTCAATAAGCAGATCATACCATTCTGATGGCGGAAAGTGAAGACGACTTAAAGATCCTCTTACTGAGGGCAAAAGAAGAAAGTGCAAAGACTGGTCTAATGCTGAATGTTAAGCAAACGAAAATTATGGCAACCTACGCCTGTCACTTCACGGCACGTAGGAGGAGAAACAGTGGAGTTAGTTTCTATGTTAAACTCTCTCGGCTCTCAGATTTCTGCGGATGGTGACTGCAGCCACGAAATCATGAGATGCTTGTTACTTGGTAAAAAGGCAATGTCCAACACTGACAAAGTTTTAAGAATTGGAGACATAATTTTAACAGCAAAGATCTGTATAGTAAGGGCGACGGTCTTTCCAGTTGTGATGAACGGATGTGAGATCTGGTCTATAAGAAAGACTGAACGGCGTTGGATAGACACCTGCGAGTGGTGCTGTTAGAGGAAGCTTGTAACGCAGACTTTGTCAAGCACAAAACACACGTGGCAAGACCACAGCATCTGTCCAGACGTCCTCACCACAAAGGAAGAGAGAGTAATAAAATTAATCCTTTGATTCCGCGCACAGATTCGGACTCCTAATAAAATTCCGAATCAACTGATATCTAACTCAGACCATTCGGGTAGTTAATTAACAATTCATGAAATTTAATTATTGAACTGATATTACGAGATTAATTTTCCCAAGTCAACAGACACTACCGAGCTATTATCTACATAGATGGTGGTGGTTAGTGTTTAACGTCCCGTCGACAACGAGGTCATTAGAGACGGAGCGCAAGCTCGGGTTAGGGAAGGATTGGGAAGGAAATCGGCCGTGCCCTTTCAAAGGAACCATCCCGGCATTTGCCTGAAACGATTTAGGGAAATCACGGAAAACCTAAATCAGGATGGCCGGAGACGGGATTGAACCGTCGTCCTCCCGAATGCGAGTCCAGTGTGCTAACCACTGCGCCACCTCGCTCGGTATCTACATAGAGGACCTGCAGTTGGAGGGGGCAGGATAAATTTAACAGTCACCGTCTAATTAACTTAGAAAACGCCTAAGACGACGAAATCTAGCTTGGTTTTATGGCCGTTATTTCGAATCATCGTCGAAGCCACGCAGCGGCGAGGGCACACACAGCTCTCCCGCGTTTTGAAAATTCGCGCCAGTTGAAGTCACGCAAACATATGGCCGAATCTGACCTACTCCAAGCGGTCAGGACAGCAGGAACGGTTCCAATTCTCGCCCCTGTTAAGGTGCGTTTACACCTGTGCGCCTTGCGCCTCGTCATCCTGCGACTGTGCTTGCGCCACGCGCAAGTAGGGCACGCGTGTAGGTGCATGCCTCTTCCTCAATATTCTGCATGCAGGTGATTCCATTCACACTTGTGTTCACGCTGGGTGCCTCAACTTTCGTGTGGGACAAGTTCCGAATGACGACTAGCCGCAAGGCGCACAAGTGTAACAGAGCCTACAATGAGGAGGCGCGCGCTAGCTCATCGACAAGAGTCCTTCAGTAACATGGGGAGCACCTCTCCACCACAATGCGCTGCAGTTTATAGAAATGTCAACATTGCGAGTTTCAGAGTACGGCAGTTACCGCTATTCACTAGGTAGTGCTTCCCATTACCTAGCGAACGACCTAGGTCAGCATTGGGAACGACCACTCGCGATGTTTAGAGCTGCTAAGCACATAGCATTTACAATGGTTGTGACTGTACTATCGCTACGGCTGCGCCGCAAGATATTGGCGCTGCAAATCGACGTGTAGCGTGATAAGTTGTTTCGGCCGACCCCTGCTACTTTTATCGTAAGCTTGACCCATGGTTAGTTTCTCCTGTTATAATGATTCCGGTTATTTCATTCCTGTGCACTGTCTGGGGGCTGGCCTTTATTCTGAAGATGGTTTTGTTGTGTGAACTTACGTACTTTCAGCTTGTCAATGGCTACATTCTTTGAGTGACAATTCACGGAAACTTGCGACATAGCTACCTCTTATTTATTATCCTAATTTTCATTATCTTAGCTTCCCAACCGTCCGTTTTGTAAATCAGTTCCTTACTAGACGAAGGAACACGTGCTGTAAGGAACGAAGTCCGACGCTCAAAAGAGGTGAGTGATCTGCGAGGGAACAGTGTTAGTTGGTGGTTCTTTGTTAATCTGCTACAGTTTGATCCCGCAACACAAAAAGGCTGCAGACTCCTTAAAAGTTCGATGGACTGCAAAGAGAACGAATAGGCCCATATTCCAGCAAATAAAATCAGCTTGCTGCTTACAATGTCTGATACGGAAACAAAAACTGACATAGTTTGGGCACATCATGAGAAGACATGATTCGCTAGTAAAGACGTTAATGCTGGGGAAGATCAAAGACACAAGGAGAAGAGGGCGGCAGAGAATGAGATGGATGGATGGCATCACATCAACTGAAAAATCTACAGGACAAAGCGCACGCAGATGAAATCGGGTGCTTTAGTTTATAGGGTCACGGAGAGTCGGAATAGGTTAAAAGAATGGGGAGAGAGGCAGAGAAAGAGAGAGATTCAGTTATTAGTTATTCACGCACTAACTTATCACTGATGAAACAAGACGGTAGCATCAAGTGTCTGTAGGATGGCGGCGTTCTTTTATGTAGCCATTTTATGTTCAGTAGTAATTAATGACTTGGGTTGAGTAAAATAATTACAGTAATACAGAATACAATTGATATACTGTTCTCAGAACTCAACAGTGACATAAACGACATGGATTTTCAGTATATGTAACATCTATGAAAGCCACAAAACTACGTATTCTCCAACTACGTCTTTCAGAATGACAATAAACCATTTATAATGTAGGTGAGGGTGATATGATTGATTATAATGTGCAACGAGTTGAACAGATGCTACTCCATCCCATGAACCAGTTCCCAGTTAACGAAACACGAGAGACTTGTGAGTCTTTGTGCCCCTACGCGCATGGATACTACTTCACGTTATAACTCACTACAAGTTCAGCATTTGGAATAACTGCAAAATAGCTGTACGTATATTTAGATCACACTACTCAAATGACCTGCACGTCGTCTGTTAATCATAACAACAATGTAATGCTGAAGATTTCATTCAGAATCTGCATCGTTGCACATCTCCGAACCGCCTCACGCCGACATCGAAACATAATGCCTGTTCGAATCTCTACTGCCATATCGCCTTTTCGACTCGTGTGTGGTCCTCATTGGCTAACGTGAGCAAAAGCTCGTCAAAGGCTCAAACGCGCTTCAGCGATGTCACATATACTTCAAAAAGATGCGCTCGACTAATCGAAGCTGACCGTAGGATTCCATTGCTGAATATTGCAAAGATAAATTCGCGATGCTGGAAAGCATTAATTGTGGGCAAAACGAAAGGGGAGCAGTTTTGTAAGCAACTTTGAAACTGTCATCTCTGTAGCTCAGAAATTAAAGAACGTGCCTCCCATTTCACATAGCATTATACCCACTTCATTTTCTTCTTCCAACAATATTGTCTTCACTACTAAAAAAAGAAATACGTGACATATGTTTCGTCGTCCTTTAGAAGTGGCAAGATAATACATTACACGACCGTCCATAAAAACTGTTAGCCTGCTACTCCTTGGCATCGACTTGTAAGCTTCCAAGCGATTTCTACGGTGTTGTAGCAGAAAAGTACAACGTCACGAAAACTCGCGAAAAGTACACTGAAGAGCCAAAGAAACTGGTGCACCTGCTTAATATAGTGCAGGGCCCCCTCGAGCACGCAGAAGTGCCGCAACACGTGGTATGGACTCGACTAATGTATGAAGTAGTAATGGAGGGAACTGAAACCAAGAACCCTGCAGGGCTGTCCATAAATCCGTAAGAGTACGAGGGGGTGGAGATCTCTTCTGAACAGCATGTTCCAAGGCATCCCAGATATGCTCAATAATGTTCATGTCTCGGGAGTCTGGCCTCCAGCGGAAGTGTTTTAACTCAGAAGAGTGTTCCTGGAGCCACTCTGTAGCAATTCTGGACGTGTGGGGTGTCGCATTGTCCTGCTGGAATTGCCCAAGTCCGTCGGGATGCACAATGGACATGAATGGATGCACGTGATCAGACAGGATGCTTACGTACGTGTCACCTGTCAGATTCCTATCTAGACGTATCAGGGGTCACATAGCAATCCAACTGCACACGCCCCACACTATTACAGAGCCTCCACCGGCTTTAACAGTCCCCTGCTGACATACAGGGTCCATGGAGTCGTTACGTTGTCTCCATACCCCTACACGTCCATCAACTCGAACAATTTGAAACGACACTCTTCCGACCAGGCAAAATGTTTCCAGTCATCAACAGCTCAATGTCGGTGTTGACGGGCCCAGGCAAGGCTTAAAGCTTTGTGTCGTGCAGTCATCAAGTGTATACGAGTGAGCCTTCGGCTCCGAAAGCCGATATGGATGATGTTTCGTTGAGTGGTTCGCATGCTGACTCTTGTTGATGGCCCGGCATTGAAATCTGCAAAAGTTTGCGGAAGGATAGCACTTCTGTCACGTTGAACGATTCTCTTTAGTCGTCATTGGTCCCGTTCTTGCATAATCTTCTTCTAGCCGCATCGATGTCGGAGATTTGATGTTTTACCGGATTCCTGATATTCAAAGCACACTCGTAAAATGCTCGTACTCGAAAATCCGCAAGTCATCGCTGCCTCGGAGATGCTGTGTCCCATCGCCCGTGCGCCGACCATAACACTACGTTAAAACTCACTTAAATCTTGATAATGTGCCATTGTAGCAGCAGTAGCCGATCAAACAACTGCGCCAGACACTTGTTGTTTTGTATAGGCGTTGCCGACCGCAGTGCCGCATTCTGCCTGTTTACATATCTCTGCTTTTGAATACCCATGCCTGTACCAGTTTCTTTGGCGCTTCAGTGCATAAAATTTCTACTACATATCAGCCAATTTTGTTTCTCATAAACGATTGATGTGTTCGGAAACGCTTAATTTCCATGTTAGAGCTCATTTTACTACTTCTCTTCAAATCACATTAATCATGGAATGGAAACACACAGCAACAGAACGTACCAGCGTGACTTCAAACACTTTTTTACAGGAAATGTTCAAAATGTCCTCCGTTAGCGAGGATACATGCATCCACCCTCCGTTGCATGGAATCCCTGAAGCGCTGATGCAGCCCTGGAGAATGGCGTATTGTATCACAGCCGTTCACAATACGAGCACGAAGAGTCTCTACATTTGGTACCGGGGTTGCGTAGACAAGAGCTTTCAAATACCACCATAAATGAAAGTCAAGACGGTTGAGATCAGGAGAGCGTGGAGGCCATGGAAACGGTCCGCCTCTACCAATCCATCGGTCACCGAATCTGTTGTTGAGAAGCGTACGAACACTTCGACTGAAATGTGCAGGAGCTCCATCGTGCATGAACCACAAGTTGTGTCGTATTTGTAAAGGCACATGTTCTAGCAGCACAGGTAGAGTATCCCGTATGAAATCATGATAACGTGCTTCATTGAGCGTAGGTGGAAGAACATGGGGCCCAATCACGACATCACCAACAATGCCTGCCCAAACGTTCACAGAAAATCTGTGTTGATGACGTGATTGCACAATTGCGTGCGGATTCTCGTCAGCCCACACATGTTGATTGTGAAAATTTACAATTTGATCACGTTGGAATGAAGCCTCATCCGTAAAGAGAACATTTGTACTGAAATGAGGATTGACACATTGTTGGATGAACCATTCGCAGAAGTGTACCCGTGGAGGCCAATCAGCTGCTGATAGTGCCTGCACACGCTGTACATGGTACGGAAACAACTGGTTCTCCCGTAGCACTCTCCATACAGTGACGTGGTCAACGTTACCTTGTACAGCAGCAACTTCTCTGACGCTGACATTAGGGTTATGGTCAACTGCACGGAGAATAGCCTCGTCCACTGCTGGTGTCCTCGTCGTTCTAGGTCTTCCCCAGTCGCGAGTCATAGGCTGGAATGTTCCGTGCTCCCTAAGACGCCTATCAATTGCTTCGAACGTCTTCCTGTCGCGACACCTTCGTTCTGGAAATCTGTCTCGAAACAAACGTACCGCGCCACGGCTATTGCCCCGTGCTAATCCATACATCAAATGGGCATCTGCCAACTCCGCATTTGTAAACATTACACTGACTGCAAAACCACGTTCGTGATGAACGCTAACCTGTTGATGCTACGTACTGATGTGCTTGATGCTAGTACTGCAGAGCAATGAGTCGCATGTCAGCACAAGCACCGAAGTCAGCATTACCTTCCTTCAAATGGGCCAACAGGCGGTGAATCCAGGATGTACAGTACATACTGACGAAATTAAAATGGGCTCTAACATGGAAATTAAGCGTTTCCGGACACACGTCCACATAACATCTTTTCTTTATTTGAGTGTGAGGAATGTTTCCTGAAAGTTTGGTCGTACCTTTTTGTAACACCCTGTATACGTTTGTTTACATATTCCACATGACGCTATTAGTTGTGTTTGCTAGTAGCTTTAAACATATATACAGTCTACAGCTTGTCACCTACAATCAACAAAACGTTCTTTATTTTCTGTTTACTCTTCATTTTCGTGGGAATCGCTATATATCGGTTTATTTAACTTGTTACTTACGATTTCTTATGATGTGGTGTTTTTTCCCTTGCTCGTGCCGAATATGTTTATTTCTTACGCCGTTGTCGTTATACACGCATTTTGTATGGTTTGTCTCGTGCGCGTGTTTGTTTGAGATGTGGTGACTTTGTGATGTTTAGCTTCTGTGTGTGTGTGTGTGTGTGTGTGTGTGTGTGTGTGTGTAAATGTTTCTTGATTACGTGTTGGCTGTTTTTGTATATTTCTGTTTATTTTATCTACTGTCCTTGCATGCTATCCATTCTCCTGTTTTTGGAAATTTGTGGTAAGGTCTTAAGGGACCAAACTGCTGAGGTCATCGGTCCCTAAGCTTACATACTACTTAATCTAACTGAAACTAACTTAAGCTAAGGACAACACACACCCATGCGCGAGGGAGGACTCGAACCTCCGACGGGGGGAGCCGCGCGCATTCTCCTGTGCAATTTGTCTTATTGTCAAATGTTTTCTTCTTGTTTTTCGTGTTTAGTTATTCTGTATAGTCATGGGTGTTCATACGTGTTCTGTTCGGTCTGTGTAGTGAGTAGCTGAAACAGGCTTCTCTATGGGTTATGGATGATTGGGCTGGTTGTGAATGATCGTGCAGCTGATAGTAGGTTTACCAGCTGCGACATAGTCGCGTATACGAACAGTGATCCAATACTGTCAAATGTTTTGTATTCCAGTATTTGATCACAATATCAATTCCTTTGACGATGACTGGTTCTATCACTAATGCCAGCCGCTGTGGCCGAGCGGTTCTAGGTGCTTCAGTCCGTAACCGCGCTGCTGCTACGGTCGCAGGTCCGAATCCTGCCTCGGGCATGGATGTGTATGATGTCCTTAGGTTAGTTAGGTTTCAGTAGTTCTAAGTCTAGGGGACAGATGTTAAGTCCCATAGTGCTTAGAACCATTTGAACCATCAGTCAATAATGACCATCTTCAGATCTGTTCTACACCATGTGATAACGCCGTAATGGCATCGTCGAAACGTATAAATATACTCAGCGCAGCATCGTCACATAGATCTAAAATATGGTGTCAAATAGGCCACAACATCCACACAATCATTTTGCAACTTAAAATGACTGTGTGGACGATGTGGCCTATTTGACACCATATTTTAGATCTATGTGACGATGCTGTGCTGAGTATATTTATATGTTTTGACGATGCCTTATCACATTAGGATACGGCGTAGAACAGATCTGAAGATGGTCATTATTGACTGAAACCGGTCATCGTCAAAGAATTTGATATTATGATCAAAGACTGGAATAAAAAGCATTTGATAGTAGGTTCCCTATAAATTATAAACTCATGTTTATTGTTTCTGTTGTGAATGATGATGTCTAAGAAACTGAGTTTTCCACTTCTTCTGTTTTAATGGTGAACTGTATTCGTGGATGGATAGTGTTTATTCATGACGAAGTTCTTGAATGTCTGTCATTAATCCATTATGTTGATTATCATCTACATATCTTTCCATAAAGGAAATAAACAAATAAATCCTCTGAAAATGGCACGTGAAGTGCTGAAGCATATCTGGGTAGAAACAAAACTATGAAACAGTGTCTTGCATAAGCCGTTACTGCTCTCCAGTTTTTCTTAACAAGCACATAAATACATTGCCGAAAATAATTAGTACACCTGAAAAGACGACGTCGATATTGATCCGATGATGGCATATACCATCTGGGGGATAACATATGTATTGACAATGGTTTCAACTTCGCCTGTCAACGGATAGCGTATTGGCATAGCTATCAGACTGCCATCTGTGTCTACCCTTTAATATGGAATGCTCGCAGACAGAAAGAAGGCACAATGTGGTGTGAAGTAAGCGAATAACCACTCCTATAGCCAACTGAGCGAGTCAAAGGGTCACTTGTAAGATGGAATGGTGCGCCCTGATCTTCAGCGATGGAAGAAGACTCTGCCTTCACCAAGTGATGGTAGTTTGCGCGTTAAGCGCTGTCTCGTAGAGCGCATCCGTCCAAAAAACATTGGCCCCATCCCAGGCCTTATAGTCGCGGTGCGATAAACTATAACTCTCGTTGACCTCTGGAGTTTCTGGAGGGGATGCTAATCAGCCCTCGATACGTGCAGAATGTTCTTACACTCGTTCTTTCGCCATTCTTGCAACAGGAAGGTGATGTGTTGTTCCAACAGGATAATGCTCGCCCACAGACTGCCCGTGAAACTCAACGTGCTCTGCAAGATTAGCTGCAATCACGATCTCCAGACTTGTCTCCAACTGAGCATGCGTGGGATATGATGGGACAAGAAGTGGCTCGTGCGACTGGTCAACCAACAACTCTTACAGAATTGCGTGAACAGATCCAGCAGGCATGGCGTAACGTATCCCAGGACAGTATTCACCAGTTGTACGATCGACTGGATGCCAGAATCAGCGCCTGCATTGCCGCCCGTGGAGGATACAACACATACTAGTATTGATGTTTCAGTATGGGTCGGTATGTGGTACCCCCGAACCGCTTGTGTTATTGATCTGTAAATACACTACTGGCCATTAAAATTGCTACACCAAGAAGAAATACAGATGATAAACGGGTATTCATTGGACAAATATATTATTCTAGAATTGACATGTGATTACATTTTCACGCAAATTGGGTGCATAGATCCTGAGATATGAGTACCCATAACAACCACCTCTGGCCGTAATAACGGCCTTGATACGCCTGGCCATTGAGTCAAACAGAGCTTGGATGGCGTGTGCAGGTACAGCTGCCCATCCAGCTTCAACACGATACCGCAGTTCATCAAGAGTAGTAACTGGCGCATTGTGACGAGCCAGTTGCTCGGCCACCATTGACCAGACGTTGTCAATTGGTGAGAGATCTGGAGAATGTGCTGGCCAGTGCAGTAGTCAAACATTTTCTGTATCCAGAAAGGCCCGTACAGGACCTGCAACATGCGGTCGTGCGTTATCCTGCTGAAATGTAGGGTTTCGTGGGGATCGAATGAAGGGTAGAGCCACGGGTCGTAACACATCTGAACTGTAACGTCCACTGTTCAAAGTGCCGTCAATGCAAACAAGAGGTGTCCGAGACGTCTAACCAATGGCACCCCATACCATCGCGCCGGGTGATACGCCAGTATGGCGATGACGAATTCATGCTTCCAATGTGCGTTCACCGCGATGTCGCCAAACGCGGATGCGACCATCATGATGCTGTAAACAGAACCTGCATTCATCCGAAAAATGACGTTTTGCCATTCGTGCACCCAGGTTCGTCGTTGAGTACACTATCGCAGGCGCTCTTGTCTGTGATGCAGCGTCAAAGGTAACCACAGCCACGGTCTCCGAGCTGATAGTCCATGCTGCTGCAAACGTCGTCGAACTGTTCGTGCAGATGGTGGTTGTCTTGCAAATGTCCCCATCTGTTGACTCAGGGATCGAGACGTGACTGCACGATCCGTTACAGCCATGCGAATAAGATGCCTGTCATCTCGACTACTAGTGATACGAGGCCGTTTGGTTCCAGCACGGCATTCCGTATTACCCTCCTGAACCCACCGATTCAATTTTCTGCTAACAGTCATTGGATCTCGACCAACGCGAGCAGCAATGTCGCAATACGATAAACCGCAATCGCGATAGGCTACAATCCGATCTTTATCAAAGTCGGAAACGTGATGGTACGCATTTCTGCTCCTTACACGAGGCATCACAACAACGTTTCACCAGGCAACGCCAGTCAACTGCTGTTTGTGTATGAGAAATCGGTTGGAAACTTTCCTCATGTCAGCACGTTGTAGGTGTTGCCACCGGCGCCAACCTTGTGTGAATGCTCTGAAAAGCTAATCATTTGCATATCACAGCATCTTCTTCCTGTGGGTTAAATTTCGCGTCTGTAGCACGTCATCTTCGTGGTGTAGCAATTTTAATGGCCAGTAGTGTATAATCATTTCATGTACTCTGTATGCACCGTTCCAACAATAAATCTTGAGTGAATTTGAGACCTCTGAACGAGTGTTCTAATTTCATTTTCCGTCAGTGTAAGAAAAACTGCAACATCGGCAAGATGATGTGTGTTTTAATTTTCAAATGTTGACTCTCTCTTCTTCAGGCAATAATTCTGTGCTAGAAACTGAATCGTAAACACACACAGAGCTATAATTTTAGGCTCAGTGTCCGCTGGGTACATAGAAGTAAAGGATTTACTTCTCCCCTCATATCTGTAGAAGTTCTGGAACTGTTTCTTTGCGAAATTCATCATCCTACGCGATGTTCGCTCATCTGACCCATACATTTCACAACCTAAATTTTCCGTGTACCAAATACATATTGTAAACAATTGTGGAGTATTTTATTCGCTAAGTACCAAGAACGCACACGCCCTGCCTCCTAATTCATCTCGGAGAGACTTTTCTACGAAGTTCCCCACAGATTAATTACGAAAGAGCGTCCGCTTTCTCGGAAGTTTCTTGTTCCGCCAGCGAAATTTATTTCCCCGCAGGGCGAGAAAAGAGGTGTGTGTTTTTCTGACACCTCCGCAGCACGTTGTGAGCGGGTCGCCGCTATAACTTCATAGTGCCGCACTCACAGCCACAACAGTATCGGCGAGCGAAACCATTGGACCGTGCCTTTGCCGATATCTCCAGGCTTGGCGCTAAAGGACAGTGTTTCTTCCTGCTTTAGAAGTGCCAAAATTAATATTACTTCGTCAGTTTATCTTCCAATGGTAGTAGAGATACGGCAAATATTCGAATTTTGGGCTTTTGAGTCAATCAGTGAGATGTGCCCGGCTGACTCATTCGGTAGATCACTACTCGCAGAAGACAGATAAAATATGTATCCGGGTTTGTACACTTTCCTGGTGGGCAGGAATGCATTTCACCTTCAAATACATAGTGCCAGGTTTTCCCGCTAAACATACTCACTGATAAATACAGAAACAGACTTCGATTCTCCTCCTTCATTTATATCTATACCTTGCGAACCACGAATCACCAATGTAGTACTGGAGGGAAGAGTGGGGAGACCAAGAGAAGAATACAGTAAGCAGATTCACAAGATGTAGGTTGTAGTAGTTATATGGAGATGAAGAGGCTAGCACAGGATAGAGTAGCATGAAGAACTGTTTGAAACCTGTCTTCGGACTATAGACCACGACAGCAACAGGTTGAGGAAGCTAAAACAGGTCACACCAGACGTATGCAAAAAGAGGAAATCTATCATGATGTGGTCTTCGCTGAATTATAGCAAACAGTGTGATGAAATCCCTGACGTACGCAAGTAATTTTCAAACGTTTATAGGTGCCGAATTTTGACATCGACTTCTTTTTTTCTTAATGGGACTAAAGATATTTGTGTGGCTCTGGACAGAGCCTTTGGAAAGGACTTCAACCACATAACGTTTGTGAAAGATGGTCAAATAGTAGCAACATGACACCATCGTAAATCAGTGTCCCAGCATCAGGTAAAGAGGTCACACAAATGTATTAATATATATGTAAGCAATCGCGTAATTCAGGCACAGTTCATACGTTTACCTGTGCGCTTGAAGCCCATCAGTATGTGGTCTGCAGTTGTAAAGTTCGTGTGTTTACCAGTATACTTGACGCCCATCGGTATGTGTTCTGCTGTTCTGATATTGACATTGTGAAACTATTCAGTTTTTCACAATGTATGCTACAGTCCAAAAGTAGATATGGTTTTCGTTCTTACGAATGTTACCAAATTTTTTTTTTAGCAACGGTGCGGTTGTAGGTTGACATTTTATTTTTTATTATTTTTCAGTCTGTTATATAAATGTAAGAATAGATCAGATGTTCATGAATTGGTGTATATGAATACAACACATAACATTTCATCATAAAATTTCAAATTTGTTTATATAACTCATCGTTAGGGAGTTTAAGGGATAAAACTACATAAAACATCTATTTAAAGCAGAAGTAAATATAATTTAAAAATTTACATAATACCCTCCAGCCAGCTGATGCAGAGATATATGCTCCTCCAGAATCCAACATGCGCATGCTACTGGTGTGCTGTGCTATACCACATTACAAACTTTGTAATTGATTTCCTGGTCCTCGTAGAGGCTTATCGCCTCCCTGCATCCGGTAGGTCTTTGTACCTGGAATGTCTATCTTCGATATGGTGCATCTCGTTATCATCAAGTATGGTCTATTTTTCCTTGCCTCTCGGCTATTTTAGGCTTGCAGTTTGTAAGCTGATATTTTGGCTGTTAGTAAGTTTGGCTTTTGCCACTGCTTCTTATTCCCAGGTATGTTATACACTTGTGTACTACCAAAGGTGTTGCTATCCTGGTCTGTAACATTATGTGTAATCGCACACTCCCAGGCGATGTGATCCTTTGAGCCAACTGCTCCACATCCATTACTGTATGTGGCTCTGAGCACTATGGGACTCAACATCTGAGGTCATCAGTCCCCTAGAACATAGAACTAGTTAAACCTAACTAACCTAAGGACATCACTCACATCCATGCCCGAGGCAGGATTCTAACCTGCGACCGTAACAGCAGCGCGGTTCCAGACTGAAGCGCCTAGAACCGCTTGGCCACTCCTGCCGGCCTGTATGTGGCGCTTTGGCATATTTTCATTAAGTAGCTGAGACATGGCCCATATCCCGACAGATCGAAAGACGTACGACATTCTTGATCCTAGCTGCAGTTCCTAACAGATACGATGCCAGTGTTGTTGGCAGAGATTTCTCTATACCTAAGGTCATAATGTTATATCAAAATCATTCCACACACATGTGTAGAGACGTTCTCAAGAGAACGTTTGGAGATCGTTGATCAATCGTTCGTAAAACACAAAATGGCCTGCATGTCAGGGTTTTATCTGTGGGGAGTATTAAGACACTAAGTCGGTTTCGAAATACTGGCGACTTCCAATAATTTTCGTAATGAAAATGCGTTCTAGGAGAGTCGTTCAATAAGTAATGCCCAACATTTTTTCCTCAGAACATTTTTATTGTTAAGAGTCAGAATTTGGTGAAAACATACATCAACATGTCTTGCCCATGTCCTATTTTTCTACGTAGACTCCATCACGTTCTATGGCCGTACGCCAACGATGTGGAAGAGCATGTATTTTCTGCTAGAAAAAGCTCTTGTCCTGTAGGCGTAACCATGTTTTCACTGCATGATTGACACTCTCGTCGTATTCAAAGTGTGTCCCCCGTAGAGAATCTTTAAGCGGCCCAAAGAGATGGAAGTCCGAGGGTGCCAGTTCTCGACTGTAGGGTGGATGAGGCAGTGATGTACAACCCAGTTTGACGATGTGTTCCCTGGTTCTCATTCTTTTGTGTGGACGTGCATTATCGTGTTGGAGCAAGATTTCTGCTGGATTCTCGTCCGATCGAACACGTCGGAAACGGTTCTTGAGTTTATTCAGGGATTCACGTATGCCTCTGAATTGATGGCTGACCCCCTTGGCATCACATTCACGAGAATGACGCCATAACAATCCCAGAAGACTGTCACCATGACTTTTTCGATAGAGGGGGTTGTCTTGAATTCCTTCTTTTGTGATGAATGAGGATGATCAACTCCATGCACTCCCTTTTTGTTTCCGGCTCAAAGTGGTGCACCCACCCTTTCGTCCCTCGCAACGATCCCTGACAGAAAGGCCTCTCCATCGGTCTCAGAACGCTGCAACAATTCAGATGAAATGGCCCTTCTTTGAATCTGGTCATCCGCTGTGAGAATTCGTGGAACCCATTGAGAGCACCTCTTTGAATATCGTAGAGTCTCGATCATTGCAGACGCACTTCCAATGCTGACCGACAACTATAGAGCCAATTGTCGAGTTGTGATGCGCCGAACGACACGAATAATGGCATCCGCACGATTCTTCATGTCTGGAGCAGTGGTTGTGACACGACGTCCCGAGCGTAACTGATCATGGAGCTCTGTTTCTGCAATTCCTGTGGCTGTAACTTTCTTTACCCATCGCCCAACTGTACTCCTATCAACTGCATCATCACCATACACTGCACACAAACGTTTGTGGATGTTCACCATGTTTCTTTTTCTGCACACAAGAATTCAATAACAGCACGCTGCTTGTAACGTGAGTTGTATGTAGACGCCATTTTGACATTGTACTGCGGCTCTCCCATATGTCAGAACTGTTCGAAACTTCGCCGGCGCACAGAACAAACGTCAGATGTGAAGTATCAACAAGGACGTTTGTCTATGTATATTAATGACTTTTTAAAAAAATGTGGGGCATTACTTATTGAACGACCTCGTAGTAAAGAAAGGAGCCATTTGTGAGTTGCCTGTTTGGTTATGTTTGTTACAGTAAGACAGAGGTTTTAGGGACCTGTTCGCATCGCAGCGAGGCAGATTTTTTGGCCTTGTCAGTGTGTTAAAAGGCGACGCTCAACGCGTGAACGACTTCTGGCCTGACTCCAGGTAAAGTTCAGCACTTCGTTCATCACTAGGAGGGAGGGGGGACTGTGGCTGGTCCATTGCTCCAGCTGCCTTTTGCCCCAGTAATGATCCCCGGCACTTTCTGACTGGACTTGGGGTCGTCCTGGAGGAACTACAACGATTAGTACTTCCCACTCCTGTCCATATCTGAATCTGGGACTGCGAGGGCTGGAGTCTAGCGTTCTACCAGCTAGACTTTGACCGCCAAACTGTTTTAAGCTAGTTTTCAGCACGTGCTGATGTGGTGAAAACCAGTTAATAAATGAATGTCTTAAAAAACTTCGACATAAATTCTGTAAAGGCAAAATAATTAAGTACACGTTCCCTGAAGATGGGCACATAGTCCATTACTAGTCGACTAGCATTGCAGGATCACAGTTCAATGTAAGCCCTAGATAAGCCAATGAAAATGTGAAATATTGGTGTATTAATAACTGGTTTAACTGCCAGAACGTTGAATGAAAGCATGCGAACGTGCATGCATTGTGTTGTGTTGGTGCCTGATGTCAGTTTGTGGGATGGAGTTTCATGCCTGTTGCACTTGGTCGGTCAATACAGGGACGGTTAACGCTGTTTATAGATGACGCTGGAGTTGTCGTCTGATGATGTCCCATATGTGCTCGATTGGAGCCAGATCAGGTGATCGAACAGGCCAAGGCATTCCAACTCTGACAAAGGGCATATTATTTTTACGCAGAGCCCGTGAACGAGTATCTCGAAAACGGCAAAGCTGGTCAAATGTTCATGTGCTGCTGTTGTGAGCATCTACGGAAAGAGGTTGAAAGGTAGAAGCACAGTGAAACTACCACCAGGTGCTAAGTGATTGAACGATCACGACTCTTCACAGACCCTGGGGTTCGGAGGGTTGTCTGCTCTGTAGATGGTGATCCGTGGTACGTCTGCCCGAAAGAACACAATGCTGGTGCACGTACAAGTGTTCTGAGCAGCCGCGTGGGATTAGCCGAGCGGTGTATGGCGCTGCAGTCATGGACTGTGCGGCTGGTCCCGGCGGAGGTTCGAGTCCTCCCTCTGGCATGGGTGTGTGTGTTTGTCCTTAGGATAATTTAGGCTAAGTGGTGTGTAAGCTTAGGGACTGATAACCTTAGCAGTTAAGTCCCGTAAGATTTCACACACATTTGAAAATTCTTTGTTTCGGAGCACACCGCTCATCGTACATCGTTGAACTTGGAGTTCCGCAGCAAACCATCCCCACGTGTTCACATGTTGAACCAACGACATCGTCAATTACGATTGCAGTCGGCACAGGACCATCGGGATTCGGCCGTCGATTAATGGAAACGTGGCGGCTCCTCGAGTGACTCACGTTTTTGTTACACTAGATCGATGGTCGTTTCCACAAACACCGTCACAGAAGTGAACCGCGGCTCGAAACGTGCAGCGCCCCACGGACGCGGGCTGCTGGGAGTAGTATTGTGCTGTGAAAGACATTCTCCTGCGCTTGCATGGGACCTGCCGTAGTAATCGAAGACACGCTGACAGCTACGAACCACCTGCATCCCTTCATGCTTGATCTCTTCCCCGGCGGCGATGTTGTCTTTCAACAGTACAATTGTCCGTGCCTCGGTACCAGAACCGTGCTACAGTGGTTGAAGGAGCATTATAGTGAACTCACGTTGATGTCTCGGTGACCGAAGTTATTTACGCGAATTACATAACCTGTACGTAGACATCTAATCCACATATCACCACAAACCTAACAATAATCTGTCGGATCCCTGATAAGCAGAATCAGTGATGTATTTCGTTCCAAAGATGGACAACCAAGTTATTAGGCAGGTGATCATATGTTTTGGTTTATCACTGTATTTTCGCTTAGGGATTAGTGAATGTTTGTTGTTAAAAGCATTAGAACTCCGTTTGTGCCCATTCCTCTTCTCAACCCAAATTGGTATAGCGAAGGAAAGCGTGTCTATTTTGTCCACCAATCTATATTTAATCATCCATTCCAACGTTTTGTGTGTGCACGTTAACAACGTTTTCGGCCCTTAGGATTCAACCTTGTTATTGTCCTTCTCTTGTTTCTTAATCATCACAGTTCTCAGTAGTTTCGTGAACGAAATAAAGACGGATTAATCTCATACTGTATTCAAGAAATTAATTACTTGCTCTTTACCCATTTGTGGGAGTTGCCGAAACACTTCGCAGCAAATATTGTCAGGTCTCGGTGCTGCACGATTCGCATTTAACAGCGCTTGTCTGTTTCTTTAAGATATAGGGCTTCAAATGCTCGTGCATTGCATCCTGACACCTTTGTTGCGGTCTGGGATCTGCCGTAGAAGCAAGTTTTTGCTCTGTTCTCTCTAACACGTCCTCCGATGTGAGCCGTGTTTGTCTTGTGAAAGTCGAACAATACAGGTCTTCCCAACTTCTTCTTTGCTTTTATTGCGAAGTACGTTGGGTTTCACTATCGCACATTTAAGGGCAAGGTACTTTTCTAATTTCGTGTGTTCCTTCTATCGATTCAATACCTCAATTTCTATTTTCTTTACGTCCTGGCAACCTGCATTCCACCATGATCTTGTTTTTCGGTATTTACTTCCTAGCCTGATTGGTGATGGCCTCTGAAAAAGATAATTAGGCTGCTACAGCTCGTGCGTATTTTCAGTTGCTTCCATAATGTATTCGACATACATCTCGTTATGTAGATATATATTAACAAGTACTAGAACACCATTCCTGGCCGTGGAAGTTTATTAGCAGCGGTAGGTTGTCCGAACCTAGTGGATATTGTAGTATGTATAATGTCATGATACGAGTTAGTTCGACTGATACTGTAGTTAGCTGCCGACTTTTGCTTGACAAGGCAGTTTTATGCGAGTCGCCATGCCATAATTCAGCATTACTGAATTCTCTCCATCGGTTATTTCCAGCAGATATTCCCTACACTATCTGCCAGTCTATGGCACCAAGCCGGGTGGTGTGTGATGAGATCTCCAAGAATCAGTTTACGACCGTATACTTGTACTGTGTTGTAAATTGTCTCCTCACTCATCCGAAAGTTGAGAGCTCTGTATACCGAAAGAGCTTATACAGATTTGAATAACTTTCGTCCAGAATACGAGTCCAGTGTCTTGCCCCTTCGCAAACTTGCTTTCTTTTCATTACAGTGTACACACCTCTGCGAAGTCATGATTTGTAATGACGTGTAAATTTTCATAGCTCTTTAATACTTCGTTCGTGGAGATACACTACTGGCAATTAAAATTGCTACACCACGAAAATGACGTGCTACAGACGCGAAATTTAACCGACAGGAATAAGATACTGTGATATGCAAATGATTAGCTTTTCAGACCATTCACACAAGTTTGGCGCCGGTGGCGACACCTACAACGTGCTGACGCGAGAAAAGTTTCCAACCGATTTCTCATACACAAACAGCAGTTGACCGGCGTTGCCTCGTGAAACGTTGTTGTGATGCCTCGTATAAGGAGCAGAAATGCGTACCATCACGTTTCCGACTTTGATAAAGATCGGATTGTAGCCTATCGCGATTGCGGTTTATCGTATCGCGACATTGCTGCTCGCGTTGGTCGAGATCCAATGACTGTTAGCAAAATATGGAATCGGTGGGTTCAGGAGGGTAATACGGAACGCCGTGCTGGATCCCAACGGCCTCGTATCATTAGCAGTCGAGATTACAGGCATCTTATCCGCATAGCTGTAACGGATCGTGCAGCCACGTCTCGATCCCTGAGTCAACAGATGGGGATGTTTGCATGACAACAACCATCTGCACGAACAGTTCGACGAAGTTTGCAGCAGCATAGACTATTAGCTCGAAGACCATGGCTGCGGTTACCCTTGACGCTGCATCACAGACAGGGGCACCTGAGATGGTGTACTCAACGACGGACCTGGGTGCACGAATGGCAAAACGTCATATTTCGGATGAATCCAGGTTCTGTTTACAGCATCATGGTGGTCCCATCCGTGTTTGGCGACATCGCGGTGAACGCACATTGGAAGTGTGTATTCGTCATCGCCATACTGGCGTATCACCCGGCGTGATGGTATAGGGTGCCATTGATAACACGTCTCGGTCACCTCGTGTTCGCATTGACGGCATTTTGAACAGTGGACGTTACATTTCAGATGTTTTACGACCCGTGGCTCTACCCTTCATTCGATCCCTGAGAAACCCTACATTTCAGCAGAATAATGCACGGCCGCACGTTGCAGATCCTGTACGGGCCTTTCTGGATACAGAAAATGTTCGACTGCTGCCTTGGCCAGCACATTCTCCAATTGAAAACGTCTGGTCGATGGTGGCCGAGCAACTGGCTCGTCACAATACGCTCGACGCTACTCTTGATGAGCTGTGGTATCGTGTTGAAGCTGCATGGGCAGGTGTACCTGTACACACCATCCAAGCTCTGTTTGACTCAATGCCCAGGCGTATCAAGGCCGTTATTACGGCCAGAGGTGGTTGTTCTGGGTACTTTCTTCTCAAGATCTATGCACCCAAATTGCGTGAAAATGTAATCACATGTCAGTTCTAGCATAATATATTTGTCCAATGAATACCCGTTTATCATCTGCATTTCCTCTTGGTGTATCAATTTTAATGGCCAGTAGTGTATAATTTTTGGGAAACAGTGTACGAAGTAGACCTCCGCTGGCAAGGTGGTTTGTGCGAGATGGTCGGTAGTTTGCAGGCGCGCACGACCAGGGCGCAGAGTTGGGAAGGGCCGGCGGGGCATCTTCTGTGAATCGCATATGCGCACTGCGCGCCGCCTCAGCCCCTACGTGACACGCCCGCTAATTTATGCGTTATGTCGTTTGTTGTATAATTCACTCCGGCAGCGCGCCTGGAGGCCGCAACCTCTATATAACTTGGGCTTCAGGCGGCGCCGAGTTTGTTTGCACTGCCCCACCCCGCTCCTGTTGCCAGCTCTGTTTGCATACGCGGGCCGAGCCCGCTCTTTTAACACTGTTATTATTTCTTGCCGGGCTCCCGGCCCTTCTTGCGGGACGCAGCGTCGCTTTCATCGGGGTAAACAGAGCCAGTTCTTCATGGCAGGAAACGAGCTCTGTTTACGCCGTTCCCAGGTTGTTGAGCGATGTAGGCTAGGCATTTTCAGGCTACTGGTCCAACGCGAGAGCGTCCGGTCCACAAGCAGTCGAGTTGAAACCTAGTCGTGGGATAAATATTTATCTTCACGGCTATCCACCAGATGGAGAAGAGATAGGGGTAACCACCTCTAGTCTTTATTTATTTACTTCAACCTGCAAAATTAACGCATTCAGGTCCTCTCCTGCGTCTAACCATATACCCTTAGTAGCATTACAATTTGCATTGTACATGAGCAACATAAAATGAAAATAATATTATCTTTTCTTTGTACCTTCGCTTCGCATAGTCACAGGATCGGAAAGTTTATGATCGAATTTGGTATGGTTAGTGTAAGGTGCCTCCACATGCCCTTCCTACGCCCCCTCTCCCCCTCCCCCCCCCCCCTCCCTCACCCTGGATCGAATGCGTGTACAACTGTCTGTATTCATGCGAAAGTGAGCAAAATTTTTCTAAATCTTTGTGAATCGTGTAACTGAAGTGGGGCGTGGGTACCAGCCTGATATTCACCAAGTGGGATGTGGGAAACCGCCTAAAAACCATGTCCACAATGGCCAGCACACCGACTATTATCGTTAATTCGCTGGGCAGAAATCTGGGGCCAGAACACCTCCCCATCCCAAAAACTGACGTTTTAACATGCACAGCTATCCAATAGGTGATAATAGTAATAATAATAAGAATAATAATAATGACAGTAAGCATAACAATGAACACAGAGAATTAAAAAAAATTCAGTCCTCTTAAAACTGTTTTAATTAAGTCAACGCGTTCTTGCCAAATGCGAGTAGTAACATCTAACTGAAATATGTGGAAGGATATAGGTATAAGAATATAAGGATTCAATATGGCATAGAAGTTGACTGGTCAGCAAAAGAGGGAGAAATAATACGTTAACAACAGCGGATGAGTTGGAAGAAAGTAGGCAAGTGTGCAATCGTGTTTCGAGTTTCTGTACATGTTGACAGTATTGGTACTTCCGTCTTTTTCTTAGCTCTTCTACTGGTGTTCGATCGTTTAGGTGGTATGTGTATGTTATTTCTCAAACACCATACTGGCGCTATCGAAGTGGATAATCCATTCTGCTCTGTGACCCTTTTTTTTTCTTTATTGTATTTCAATTCCCCATTGGGGCGGGCTGGCAGCAGCATATGCGCTGCTCTTCCGCCGAAAGACATAGAACAAAACAATAGAACACATTTAAAAACAGCAAAGGAGAGAATAAGGTGAATATTGATATAAATAAGGGGGAACATCATGGAAGACAATAGACAAAAAACGGGGTGACTGTAAAATGGAGATAAACTGTTTAAAAGTAGCACACACAAAAAGCCACACACTGTGACGATTAAAAGAACACAAGGCACAGTATGACTGGAGCATAAAGGTGTTGACGGATGGCATAGCACATAACGTAACACTGACGGCGAACCTCAAGGCAGTACACAATTAAAATCACACCTCTTGACGAACACGAGAAACAGCACTAAACACAACACTGATGTGGCACGCTGATGATGATCAATACAGAGGATCTGCCAGGCGCTAGGAGATGAGGGAGACCTGAAGAAGGGAGGAAGGGGAAGAGATGGGGGAGGGGAGCGGGGGGCACGCGGAAGAGGGCCAGGTATGGAGGGATGTGGGAAGGAGAGAGGCAAGTATGGGGTGCAGGGTCTCAGGGGAGGGGTGGACGGAGGAAAATCCGCTCTGGGAGAAGGAGGAAAGAGGAAAAGGGGGCCCTGGGGAGGGGGGGGGGGGGAACAAGGCCAGGTTATAGTTGGAAGGCAGGGTAGATGTCACGGCGAAGTTTTGTGTGGCCCTTTTTTTTTCCTTTATTGTAATTTTAATCACCTATACAGGCGGGCTGGCAGCAGCACATTACGCTGCTCTTCAGCCTTAAGTGGAACAATAACATGACATTGAGGTGATACAGACAATACAAAAAACAGCGGGCAAAAAACGGAGATACAAAAAAAACAATAAACATGAAGCCATTCACGTTGGACTATAAAAACACTAACACTTGTGGACACGGCGCACAAAACACGGAGAATGGCGATGGCACATATGAACAGTGGAGTCGTAACTGCACGAAACACAAAACAAAGCACACACACGAGATACTGATGTCGATGATCACCGGCGCACGAATGTTCACTATGCGTGTGCGAGTCCGGGGACCTGCCAAGAGAGGAGGAGGAGGAGGAAGGGGAGTGGGAGAGCGAGAGGGGAGAGCAGATATGCCACGGGCAGGGGAGAAAGGGGGGAGGGAGGAAGGGGGAGGGGAAACCTGGGGGAAGAGGGGTGGAGGGAGGGGACGTGGGAAAAGGAAAGAGAAGGGAAGGGAAGAGAAGGGAGGGAGGGTGCCCAAAGGAAAGGACACCGGAAGTGGGGGTTGGGGCAGGGTCAAAGTTGATAGGAGGGGTAGATGGAGGGGAGGAGGACATCATCAGGGAGGGGGAGCTGGTGGAAGCCACCTTGGGAGAGGGTAAGGAGGGTGGAGAGATGGAGACCAGGTGGGATGTGCGAATACAGGCGCGGCAGCGGGCGGGGGTGGGAGAGGATCGGGGAGACGAGCGGGTGAGGAGGATCGAGTTTGCGGGAGGTGTACAGGATCCGTATCCTTTCAAGGAAAAGGAGGAGGTGGGGGAAGGGGATGAGATTGTACAGGATCCGCGTGGGGGAGGGGAGACGGATGCGATAGGCGAGGCGGAGAGCATGACGTTCAAGGATTTGGAGGGATTTATAAAAAGTAGGGGGGGGCGGAGATCCAAGACGGATGGGCATAACAAAGGATAGGGTGGATGAGGGACTTATAGGTGTGGAGGATGGTGGAGGGGTCCAGACCCCACGCACGTCCAGAGAGGAGCTTGAGGAGACTGAGGTGGGAGCGTGCCTTGGCTTGGATTGTCCAGAGGTGGGGAGTCCAGGAGAGGCGACGGTCGAGGGTGACACCAAGGTACTTAAGGGTGGGAGTGAGGGCGATAGGATGGCCATAGATGGTGAGATAGAAATCAAGGAGGCGGAAGGAAGGGGTGGTGTTGCCTACAATGATCGCCTGGGTTTTGGAGGGATTGACCTTGAGCAAGCACTGGTTGCACCAAGCGGTGAACCGGTCAAGATGGGATTGGAGAAGGCGTTGGGAGCGCTGTACGGTGGGGGCAAGGGCAAGGAAGGCGGTGTCATCGGCAAACTGGAGAAGGTGGACGGGGGCTGACGGCGGCAGCATGTCCGCCGTGTACAAAAGGTACAGAAGGGGGGAGAGGACGGAGCCTTGGGGCACACCGGCAGAGGGGAAAAAGGTGTAGGAATCTGTGTTACGGATGGTGACATAGGAAGGACGGCGGGAGAGAAAGGAGCCGATCAGACGGACGTAGTTAATGGGAAGGGCGAAGGTTTGGAGCTTGAAGAGGAGACCGGAATGCCATACGCGGTCATATGCACGTTCGAGGTCCAGGGAGAGGAAGATTGCAGAGCGACGGGAATTAAGCTGTTCAGAAAGGAGATCAGTGAGGTGAAGGAGAAGGTCGTCAGAAGAGACGGACGACCGAAAGCCACACTGGGTAACGGGAAGGAGGCGGTGCTGGCAGAGATGCTGGTGGATGCGTTGGGTGAGGATAGATTCCAGGACCTTGCTGAAGACCGAGGTAAGGCTGATGGGACGGTAGGAGGAGACGGCAGACGGCGGTTTGCCAGGTTTAGGGAACATGAGGATACAGGAGGTTTTCCACAGGTCGGGGTAGTAACCCGTGGACAGGACTACATTGTAGAGCCTGGCCAGGGTGGAGAGGAAAGAGACAGGAGCTTCATGAAGGTGACGGTAGGTGACACGATCGTGACCAGGAGCGATGTTGCGTTTTGTGCGGAGTGTAGCAATGAGATCCTGTGTAGTGATAGGGGCATTGAGTTCCGTGTGTGCAATGTTGTCCAAGTACTGGAAACCAGGAGCGAGGGGAGGGACGGAGGTGTCAGTTCGATCGCGGACATCCGGGAAGAGGGAGTAATCGAACTGGGGATCATCGGGGATGGAAAATACATCGGAGAGGTAGGAGGCAAAGTGATTGGCCTTACTAAGGGTGTCAGGGGAAGGGTGATCATCATGGAGAAGAGGATAATAGGGGGAGGGTTTAGTTCCGGTAAGGCGACGGAAGGCCGACCAGAACTTGGACGAGTTGATTGGTAGGGTAGCATTTAAACGGGTGCATGTCTGTCGCCAGTCCCAGCGTTTCTTAGCTGCGAGCAAATTACGAATGTGTCGCTGGAGTTGCTGGTGACGTCGTAGTGTGTCCAGGTAACGCGTGCGGAGGAAGGCACGGTAGAGACGATGGGATTCACGGAGGAGGAGAACGGCCTGTGGGGGTAAGGTAGAACGGTGGGGGTGGATGGCGACAGTAGGGACGTGGGCCTCCACGGCCTCAGACTAGGTCTGCTGGAGAAAGGAGGCGGCATGGGTAATATCGTCAGGGTGGTGGTAGGTGAAGGGGTGGCAATCGACCTGGGTGGAAAGGGTATCCCGGTAGGCATTCCAGTCGGCATGGGAATAGTCGTGGACATACTAAGGGGAGGGTCAGTACGAGGGTCGGGGCGAGGGCGACGACCGTCAAACTGTGAGGAGGACAGGGAGATGGTCGCTACCAATAGGCTCCAGGACATCCACCGTTATGTGGCCAAGGAGGTTGGGGGAGGAGAGGATAACATCAGGATTGGAGTTGGATTCGGGACGGGTGTGCTGGGGGATGGGGATGAGGTCGCCTTGAAGGGAGGAGAGGAACCGATGCCACCGTCGTAACTGGGCAGCGGAACGACTATGGATGTTGAGGTCGGCGGCGATCACATAGGAGGAGAAGGTACGGTCAATGTTGGAGAGGAAGTCGAAGGGAATAGGGGCGTTAGGGCGGACATAGATGGTGGCGCAGGTAACGGTAAGGCCGGGGGCGCTGAAAGGGATGAACATTCTGGAGGACGATGGTAAGGAACCTGATGATGTCCTCAGCGGTGGGGGGGGGGGGGACGAAGGGAATTGCCAGGAGGGGTGGGGGCGTCCAGGGGACAGACAGGGACGGTGAGTTCAGGAGTGGTTGGAGGGGGTCGGGCTTTACACTTTTGGGAGTAGGTGGGATGGGGGAGATTGCAGGTATTGCAGGAAGGAGGGGATTGGAGATTAGGGCACTGCCTGAGGAAGTGTGCTTGCCGACAATGCGGGCAGGTGGGGGCCTCGCAGCACTCAGCTGTGGGGTGCGCGTTATAGCGCAGACACCTCTGGCAGCGCAGGGATTGAGGAGGGGAACGGGAGGGGTCAACCTTATAACGCTGGTTAAAAAGGAAGGCACCCTCCTTCAGGAGACGGTCGATGGAGGGAGCGTGCTCAGAAAAAACCCGCATAAGGCGGGTGGGGCCGGCAGCGTTATGGATGCGGCGAACCGCACGCACCTCCAAATGGGGATGGGCCTGAAGCTCTGCCAACACCTCCTCCTCCGTGATCACTGGACTAAGCCGAGTGATCACGGCGGTGAGAGTCGGCGGGCGACGTGGAGGTTGGGGTTGGCGGGAGGGAGGAGGCGAAGGAGCAGGGGTGAGAGAGGCATGAGGGCCAAAGCGGGTGACAGGGATGCGGGAAAGGAGGTATGTGTGGAGGGTTGGGCTGGGGGTGGAGATGAGGACCGAATCAAGGCGAGGAGTGAGGGGGGAGATGGGGGCACCAGGACAATGCTGGCGAAGGAAGAGGGTGAGGTTCCGGGCTTCAAGGAGAGAGGGATCAGGACGGGAGAGGAGGTAGCGGTAGGAGGAGGGGGTAGAGGAGGAGGATGAGGGGGCAGGGACGGGTGGGGAGACATCCATGGCATCATGGGTGGGGGAAGGAGGACGAGGCGGAGCCTTTTTGGAAGCAGAGGAGGCAGGGGTGCCACTGGGGCGCTTGACGGCGGTGGAGGGGGTGTGGGGGATGGGAACAACTGGAATGTGGCGGGGAGGGGCAGGTCCCGGGGCCGGAGTCGGCGCCGGAGATGGTGACGGTGACGGTGAAGGCGAAGGCGACGGTGACGACGGCGGTGGCGGTAGTGGCGGCGATGGCGAAGGCGACGGGGAGAGCTGGGCATGGACAGTGGCCCGACGGGCCACCACCCGAGCCGGAGCTGCAGTGACAGGCTGGGGGAGTGGGGGGAAAGGATCAGATCGAGAGGAAGAAGCTGGAGAGGGGGCGACAAAGAGTGAGGGCAAAGGGAGAGTGAGAAGAGGAGGGATGGAAGGAGGGGGGTGGGACTGGGCACACCAGGTGATAGTGGTGGAGGCGGCGGAAGGGGAAGTATAAACTATAGCGGTGGTGGTAGCGGTGGCAGTGGTGGTGGGGGCGGACATGACGGTAGGGAGAAACAGTAACGAACAGAACGAAGAGGAAAGGACAGAAACTGGGGACAGACAAAGACGAAGACGGATGAAGACGAAGACGGATGAAGACGAAGACGGATGAAGACGAAGACGGCCGTAGACGAGGGTCAGGACCGCGGCGACGGCGGCGACCAGGCGGCAACGGCGGCGGCGGCGGCGGCGGCGGCGGGCACCGGCTGGCGGCGGCGGCGAACAGACGGACGGCCACCGGCTGGCTGCGGCGACGAACAGACGGACGGCGGCGAACAGACGGTCGGACGGACAGCAGGCGGCGGCGGCGGCGGCGAACAGACGGACTGACGGGCAGCAGACGGCGGCGAACAGACAGACGGACGGGGACAGCAGGCAGCAGGCAGCAGCGGCGGACAGCGAGCAGGCAGGCGGACAGACGGACGGACGGACGAACAGCTGCAGCAGGAAGCGGCGGGCAGGCAGACAGACAGACACAACCGTCGAAGACGAAGATTACAACCTGAGAGTAGCCCAGGCGTTGCAACCTGACGTCGTCGACTGAGGGGATCCAACCCTCTGATGTCTGCGAGGTGTGGTCCCAGTGGTTTAGTTGTGGCGCGAATGGGTTTTCTCTCAGACTGCCGTTGTACTTTGAGCACACTCAGGATTCGGTCCCAGGCCCGACTCAGTTGGAAAACACTGTATTTATTAATTCGTAACATGTTTTACAATACAGTCTCAGAATCTGTTCGACTGTTTCAACAACTTGGTGCCATCGTAATTTGGAGAGGGAATGCTCAGCGACATATCTGAGACGAGCATGCATCTATAAGAAACTGTATCATCTACAACTATTCGGCGTGAACTTCACGAGACAAACATTTGTAGCTTTGTGACTGTTTCAGAACTATTGATTACAGCGTGTAAATGCATTGAAACGACGACACTTGTGTTACGATTATATAAATTGGACATGACAACAATTAGACACACAAGGGGCCAGACACATTATTACCGACCAACAGACAGGTTTACGTTTTGAGAATACTTGCGGAAGCCTTTCGTATTAACTGTCTCCGTCCTACCGTGAGGCGTGGCATAAATTCAATGAATCTGCTGGGAGCGACATCTCACAGCAGTCTTGGCCAACTTCTCATTCACGGGCGGATTATAGGGCGGGATAATGTCAGCATTCTGGCCGACCAGTGCTGCAAAAGTTGTTCACTTGTGTTCATATTATTTTGTTCAATCCCCGGGCTTTAAAATCTATGAATAATTATGCTTACAGTATTTTACTTGATCTCTGAACTTCTGAAGGGGTGACACCACATGCTGCACTCTGAGCCTATGAATGTCGAGGCATATTATTTAAGGAGCGTGGGCAAGTTCTTGTCAATCTCCCTCCTTGTTGTTATTGACGTCCAGGAAAGAATCAACAGTCGTCGCTTTCTGACCAGTCATATCCCAGACATGTTTGATACCACGTAAATAGCTGGATGGGGGAGAAACTGTATCAATCACTCTTCGATGTAAGATTCCACATTCTCTATTATGTCTAGAACGGCAATGTCCTGCTGAAATATGCCGAGTTATATTTTCCTGTAGTAGGCACAATCTCCCGGTATCTAAACCCTTTTCAGTGTAAAGGATGTGGTTCAGAATTTTTCTCAGTGTTCTTTCTACAAACTGAATCGCTAAGACCTGTTTTGAATTATGTTCTAGACAAATTTCATCTTTCACGTTACGGCATCTTCAGTCAATTTACTCTGGAATAATGCAGTTTTGTTTTTATATACGATACTTACACATCAGAAAACAGTTTGCGTCATAATTTTCACATTAATGTACTATTATTTACATTTATTCGTTTTTTCACCCGAAATATGCTTTCCCTCCCAACGTTTTCCCGTCATGATCCCTTTGTTTCGTAGTTTTCATATTTCGTGAGCTAACTGCTGTTGGACACCACGACTGGTGTAGAACGAACTGCAAATTTCTCTTAAGAGAACTGTGAGTGATTTCTGTATAACTGTATGTTTACTTGAAGTATCTTAGGTTATACGTTCGCGCAAATGTTGCCATCCTAAGAAAGTATGTATTATTTGTTCTCTCTCTCTCTCATCTTCTGTGTCGCCGCGCGGGGTAGTGGCGCGGTCTAAGGTTCCTTGTCACGGTACGCGCCGCTCCCCCCGTCGGAGGTTCGAGTCCTCCCTCGGGCATTGGCGTCTGTGTTGTCCTTAGCGTAAGTTAGTAAGTTAAATTAAGTAGTGTGTAAGCCTAGGGACCGATGATCTCAGCAGTTTGGTTCCATAGGAACTTACCACAAATTTCGAAAAATTTCCCATCTTCTGTACATGTGGTGTGAGTACGTTTTTGTGTGTATGTGGGTGTGCGCATTCATGTAGCTATTTCTTTACTTTCATGCATTTATTTGTTATTTCTTTATTATTTCAGATGTGTTAACATTATTGTAAGACATTTGTGAAGATGGAATTGTGGTTTCTGTGAGAAGGGGTTGTAGGAATTAGAACGTGGTTCTAGTAGCTATTTTAGAGTGGATAAATATCCATAGGTCCTCGGATAAATGGATTTTTGGATTAGAGGTTATTTGGAGCGGATCTGAGATGAGTGAAGGGAAAGGGGTGTGTCACAATATTCTAACGGTCATTAATCTATGATCGCCATTTTAATATTCTTCTAATAAAGTGATTGCCATACACACTAGGTCATTCAAAAGACCTGTCTTCTCGGCTTTGGTTTTTTGTGTGTGAAAGTTTCCTTTCAGTGTTTCAAGATGTCTTCTGTTGTTTGTTTTGATTATTTTCGTGTCTTATTCTCTAGAACGTGGCTGGTTATTATTTAGATCGATTTATTAAGCTTATTCATTATGGATATTTTAGAACCCGTGACTGTTAATTGAATGTAAATAAGTTATATAAAACAGCAACCAGTACTTTTTGACAAGAAAAACATTATTATTCAAAAAGTGACTGGTCGCTGTTTCCGGTTACTTATTATATTAGACCGATTTGTTCCATACCTCCAGGCACTCATATGTTCTTTGTATTGGACATTTAACGATCAATCTTTTTGCACTCACGTACCCCCCGTCACATATGTTACGTTCTTATGGATATATACCTACTTTCTGGTATAAATCTATGTCTCTTAACAGTTTTGGAATGTATTTTTGACATAATTGTCTGTTGGGCATGTGCTTTGTTTATCCCTTCTTTTTTAAACTCTTGATAATTGTACGTCACAAGTCGCTCCTTCATTATAATCATAATAATGTTAACTATTATCACCATCAGAATCATCACAATGAACCAAATTATATGCATGGATTCGGCGAAGAGTCGTCTCCACTGTGGTCTTTTCTGAAAAGCCTGTTGACGACGACTTGCAGCTCCTCTTACCTTGAACGTCAGACCGATTCATCTCTTTCTCACCAGTGCCTTTACCTATTACATTCCAAACATTGCCTGCAGTCCTTTTATATTCACTTTTCCAATATGTTCAAACGTTGTCAATTCGGTTTTATCACTAATCTCATTCAGTGACTGTTGCCACCTCGCCCGTAATTCCTTGTCTCACCACTTGTTTCGGAACACAGTTCTGAGGAACTTTATTTCTCCAGCCTATTTACTGGCACACCTGCTGGTTTGACTATAATGAATGTAGTAACTGCTACGAAGAAGTTCTTGTAGGCCACTTTTACTGTTTAAAAAACACTTGTTGTTGCAGTGCGACTTTCTCACAAATTTAAAAAAAAGTAATCCATGCATACAGTGTGTACAATGCAGTCCACAACATATTCCTGTTGGCATCCAGCTACATAGTGTTGGTACGCTCATACACTCCCGAGAATCTGCTGGCCATTAAAATGGCAACACAGAGAAGTTCAAAAATGGCTCTGAGCACTATGGGACTTAACATCTATGGTCATCAGTCCCCTAGAACTTAGAACTACTTAAACCTAACTAACCTAAGGACAGCACACAACACCCAGTCATCACGAGGCAGAGAAAATCCCTGACTCCGCCGGGAATCGAACCCGGGAACCCGGGCGCGGGAAGCGAGAACGCTACCGCACGACCACGAGCTGCGGACCAACACAGAGAAGGATAGAGAATAACGAAATTTTGCTTATTTCTCACATACAGTACAGGAAGAAGAACACATGGTTTAATTTGTAAGTGATTTGGGTGTGTAAAGGGTGGGAACAAAGTACACCGAGCTGCCACCTAACCCAGCTAGGATTGAACCGTCCCTTCAGCCTGCTTCATCTCTGTGCTAGAGTTCATCAATCGTATTGGTTGGTGAGTGCGGTGATCTAATCTCTCAGCAAGATGTTTCCAATGGGTAAGAGATCTGGAGAGCCTATTGGTCAGGACAACAGACCAACACCCTCTGTAAGGACGTTGGTCAGGTCAGCAAGGCCAATTTGCAGTTTTGCGTTTTCTTCTTGAAAGATGACGTCACGAAGACCGTGAATACCGTGAAGATAGGGCGCAGCCACCAGCCTTAACTCGTCGAATTTTTATCTGTTGCTGTTAAAATTACTGGCATAAAATTAAGAAGTGGTCATGCTTTGTGCCCAGCGGCACCCCACACCGCGTGCACGACACCAGTGCGACCCATTCTTGAGTACTGCTCGAGTGCTTGGCATCCCGACCGGATCAGCTGAAGGAAGACATCGAAGCATTTCAGAGGCAGGATGTAATATTTGTTACCGGTAATTTCGAACAACATACGGCAACTCCAATGGAAATCCCGCCAGAAAAGGCGACATTCTTTTCGAGGAACACATTGAGAAAATTTAGATAACCGGCATTTGAAGCTGACTGCAGAACGATTCTACTGCCACCAATTTACAACTCGCGCTAGGACCGTGAAGATAAAGAAGAAACGAAGGCTCATACAGGGGTATACAGACAGTCGTCCACTCGTTCTATTTGCGAGTGGAACAGGGAAGGAAATAACTAGCAGTGATACACAGTACCTTTCACCATGCACCATACGATGGCTTGCGGTGTTTGTGCGTAGATGTAGATACTGAATCTGTATGACGGCGACAAAGGCCATCTGGCTACGTTGGTTCTCCTGAGAGTCTGCAGACGATGAATGACACGTCCATTGTTATGCTCTACGTAAAAGCCGGAAATACTTGAAAAGACGACGTGGTGCTACTACTGTGTCCAAATACACAGGATGTAAATGGCGTCACCCCTACCTGATTTCAGAGGTTGCACTGAAATTTGCGTATGCATCACGGAGGACACTTCAGGCCAGTTTGAAGTTCGTTGCATGCTGCCTTCATGATGCTCCAGTTTTAATGGGCAGCATTGTATTGTTACTACGTCACCATCAAAGGACATGTACTGTGATCGGAGTTATTGTAGATAGTCTTAACTGTGTAACACAGCTGAGCAAAAGCAGTAATATTGTGTTAGTCTCTTGTTGCAAATCTGGTGCTCTCTTCGAAAATCTAGAGTATCCATCATCTACTTGAACGACTCTTTGCCTGTTTATGGACAATCTTTATTTTAGGGCTGTACACTTATCAGCCAGAACATTATGACCACCTGATTAGTAGCTTGTTTGTCCGTCTTTGGAACGAAATACATCACTGATTCTGCGTATCATGGATCCGACAGAAGGTTGGTAAGTTTGTGGACGTAGGTGACATTAGATGTCTACGCACATATCATGTAATCCGCGTAAATAACGCGCCGCTGTTTTGCGTATGCGGCGATGGCACCCGATAGCGACCCAAATGGGTTCCATAGGATTTACATCAGACGAATTTGAGCGCTGAGACATAAACGTGAGTTCACTATAATGCACCTCAAACCACTGTAACACGGTTCTGTCTTGGAGACACTAACAATCATACTGCTGAAAGATGACACCGCCGTCGGGGAAGACATCAAGCATGAAGGAATGCAGATGGTTCGCAGTTGTCAGCATGTCTTCGATCACTACCACAGGTCCATGCAAGAGCAGGACAATCTCTCCCATAACATAACACTGCTCCCACTCGCCTGCGTCCGTGGCGCACTACACGGTTTGAGCTGCCATTCACCGTGATGACCAGGTTTGCGGAGACGACCATCGACCTGTTGTAGCAAAAATGTGATTCACAAGAAGAGCTGACACGTTTCCATTGATCGATGGTCAAATCCCGATGGTCCCGTGCCCATTACAATCGTAACTGACGATGTCGTTTTGCCAACATGTGAACACGTAAGAGTGGTCTGCTGTGGGGCTCCGTATTCAAAAATGTACTATGAACGATGTGCTCGGAAACACGTGTGCGTGCACCAGCATTGTGCCCTTTCGACAGAGATGCCACAAATTACCATCTATCCTATTTCACAGGGCAGACAAGCCTCCGAACCCTTTGTTCTATGAGGAGTCGTGGACGTCCAACGATTTAGCGTCTACTGGTCTTTTCACTGTCCTACCTCTTTCCGTAGATGTCCACGACAGTAGTACGTGAACATTCGATCAACTTCGCCGTTTTCGACATATTCGTTCACAGGGTCTGCATAATAATAACCTGTTCTTTGTCAAAGTCGCTTATCTCAGTGGATTTCCCCATTTGCAGCCCATATCTTCGATAGGGCGATTCCTCATTCGTGTCTGCTCCTCTTACAAACTTTTGCTACCGCGTCACATGCCAGCAACGCCAGCAGGCGGCATCCAACGCCGGAGATGGTTGTTGTTGTTGTGGTCTTCAGTCCAGAGACTGGTTTGATGCAGCTCTCCATGCTACTCTATCCTGTGCAAGCTTCTTTATCTCCCAGTACCTACTGCAGCTTACATCCTTCTAAATCTGTTTAGTGTGGTCTCCCTCCACGATTTTTACCCTCCACGCAGCCCTCCAATGCTAAATTTGTGATCCCCTGATACCTCAGAACATGTCCTACCAACCGGTCCCTTCTTCTTGTCAAGCTGTGCCACAAACTCTTCTCCCCAATTCTATTCAATACCTCCTCATTAGTTATGTGATCTACCCATCTAATCTTCAGCATTCTTCTGTAGCACCACATTTCGAAAGCTTCTATTCTCTTCTTGTCCAAACTAGTTATCGTCCATGTTTCACTTCCGTACATGGCTACACTCCATCCAAATACGTTCAGAAACGACTTTCTGACACTTAAACCTATACTCGATGTTAACAAATTTCTCTTCTTCAGAAATGCTTTCCTTGCCATTGCCAGTCTACATTTTATATCCTCTCTACTTCGACCATCATCAGTTATTTTGCTCTCCAAATAGCAAAACTCCTTAACTACTTTAAATGTCTCATTTCCTAATCTAATTCCCTCAGCATCACCCGACTTAATTCGACTACATTCCATTATCCTTGTTTTGCTTTTGTTGATGTTCGTCTTATATCCTCCTTTCAAGACACTATCCATTCCGTTCAACTGCTCTTCCAAGTCCTTTGTTGTCACTGACAGAATTAAATGTCATCGGCGAACCTCAAAGTTTTTATTTCTTCTCCATGGATTTTAATATCTACTCCGAATTTTTCTTTTGTTTGCTTTAGTGCTTGCTCAATATACAGATTGAATAACATCGGGGAGAGGCTACAACCCTGTCTCGCTCCCTTCCCAACCATTGCTTCCCTTTCGTGCCCCTCGACTCTTATAACTGCCATCTGGTTTCTGTACAAATTGTAAATAGCCTTTCGCTCCCTGTATTTTACCCCTGCTTTCTGTAAGTCTACAAATGCTAGATACGTAGGTTTGCCTTTCCTTAAACTTTCTTCTAAGATAAATCGTAAGGTCAGTATTGCCTCACATGTTCCAACATTTCTACGGAATCCAAACTGATCTTCCCCGAGGTCGGCTTCTACCAGCTTTTCCATTTGTCTGTAAAGAATTCGTGTTAGTATTTTGCAGCTGTGACTTATTAAACTGATAGTTCGGTAATTTTCACATCTGTCAACACCTGCTTGCTTTCGGATTTGAATTATTATATTCTTCTTGAAGTCTGAGAATATTTCGCTTGTCTCATACATCTTGCTCACCAGATGGTAGAGTTTTGTCAGGACTGGCTCTCCCAAGACCGTCAGTAGTTTTAATGGAATGTTGTCTAGTCCTGGGGCCTTGTTTAGACTCAGGTCTTTCAGTGCTCTGTCAAACTCTTCACGCAGTATCAGATCTCCTATTTCATCTTCATCTACATCATCTTCCATTTCCATAAGATTACCCTCAAGTACATCGCCCTTGTATAGACCCTCTACACACTCCTTCCACCTTTCTGCTTTCCCTTCATTGCTTAGAACTGGATTTCCATCTGAACTCTTGATATTGGCCATAATGTTTTGGCTTATCAGTGTGTGCCCTTAATGAACAAAATTTTCATGGACTAATGCCAGTCACACTTCTTTGTTATGCCGCTTACATTATTTTAACATTATGGATATAAGTGGTGTATTTTCTGTCACACATGTCCCACAGAACAGGCACCACTCATGTCTCTGAGTCTATGGGCGCGACGGCAGTCTGATGAAAAGGTTTCAGTGTAGTTTCACCACCATCGTCCGAACTCCTACGAGAAACAGAAATCTGTGAGCACGGTTTTAATGGGTGGTAGTAGTTGTGGTGCGGCGAGAGGGAAGCTGGGAGTGTGGCTCGGATGGAAAGCATGTTTGGATGGTAGAGACGATTGAGGCAACCGTCCTAGACAAACCGAGCACCCAGGTTCGAGTTCTATCACTTTCCCATCAGGTTTCCTTTCCAATACTTTCACCTCAATTATTTAGCACACGTCCCAGCTGCTTCATTACGAATCAGAAACGTTTGAGTAGGGGGTTGGTAGTCAGGGGTCGTTGCGGTGCATCGAGCGGGAAACTGGATATTAGGGTCTTTCAAAAAGCGTGTTCAGCTGGCAACATTTCTAGAGAAGTGGAGCGTCCGGGTTCGAGTCCAGGTCCCCTCTTTCCTTTCTGCCCTGCTCTCTCCAGCTGTCAGTCATTATTTCCTTCCTATCTATTTCCCATTCCGTTTCCTCTCCATTCGTTTCACTCCTAGTATTCGTATTTTAATATTGCTACACCTCTCGAGGTATGACGTCACCATCTCCAGAAATGGCAGTACATCTGTTATGATCTGCTCTGTTCCTCAGAAATAGCTGTCCTCTTGTGACGCATTCTCCTTCTTCCATCACATGGATTTTTGCTACCGTTCACTCATCAAGAATCCTTACAACACATGGTTCTGTCGAATCAATTCCATTCTGATTCTAGTCATGTAATCGGCATAATCCGTATCACTTCAGGCAGGAGGGTTACCTTCATAGTCTCGGATGTTATTGAATTGATCATATGTTAAAATTCAGGAGAAAGTAAGAAACACATTTTTTTCTCCAAAAACATTCCTGCCCTGAGATACAGGCCTCCAAAGATGACAGTGGGAATACCATTTTGAAGATGCGAATTTCGGAAAAAATTTTTAAACAGTTCTAGAAATTTTGTTAGAGTTTTCTTTATTTGAAAGACAATTGCTTTACGATTACAATAGTGCCCTCAGTTTGGATATATCTGTCAAAGTTGTTTTACTGTCGACTTTTTAATTTCTTTTTTATAAATTACAGAATTCTTTTTGTCAAAAATGCCAATCCAGAAAAGTTAGATTTTTTCTGTTGATTAGTACCATTAGTACTATATTCTCTGTAAAGGAGAGCTTCCACTTTTAAGTTGGACAGGTTTTACTTTTTTTTTAAGGGTAATGTATGTCTTCACTGAAGTTGTTTCCTACTAATTTCTTTGCTACAATGTTTATTTCTATTGTCTTTGTTACAGTTATGTCTTATCACTTTCTTTGATGCAGTTATTTCATTCCACTTTCGTTGTTGCAGATATTTCTTACAGTTTGTTGTAGTTTCTTGTCAGGTTGTCGTGGTTGTTCATTGTAGGTTTCTGTATTGTAGTTGTTCAGTGCTAATTCGTTTACTGAAAAGTCTTCTAAGAAATCTGAGACCATCCAATGAATTCTGTTTTTTCGTGAGGAATTTGTCAGTTGACACAGTTGCAGTGTTTTGTGAAAAGGACTCTATGAAATGTCTTCTGTCTGGGGCCACAGGAGAGTGAAGTGTGCTGACTATTTTCATATCCAGAAAACATTGATATATAAGACAAACAAAAAACAGACTTTGTTCAGGTTGGGAATAAGTGTTTTCATTTCAGGATTCTGTTTCAAAGTGAAGATGTTTCCAGTGCGACTTTTTGTGTCCTAAATGTTTTGACGGAATAACAACAATGATAGTATCTGAACAAGGTGAAGCCTCTCATGGAGCAGATGCTGCAGATTTTGCATCAGTAGAGGAAGTATTAAATACTCTGTATCATCAACTACAGAGGTAGGTGTTGGTCCTGTTAAGAAACCGTGGTCAGTGAAGTCGAATCGTAAGCTCTATGCAACAAGAAAGCGCAGAGAAATTGCTGAAGCTATGGATAAATACACTACAACAAAACTAACGACACTCTTCAAAGTAGAAATTCTATCTTCAGAAGAAAATGAACCAAATTACTCTTGCCTGGAATTTTTCACAAATATCAATTAAGCTGTTGAATACTGTGCATTCTACAGCGAAAAGGTGCAATTTTTAACTATCATTCCAGAGACATTTTCAAAGAAAACAATTTTGAACCACGTTCCATGAGTATCAAAGTACATTGTAGACAAATCAAGAAATGCCAGGTCTGAAAAAGGAGTCTTTCGAAGACCACATCCCTATCATGGTCATCCTGTAGAAGCAGCTCAAGCTCAAATAGAGCAGTCATTATATCTAGAAGATAATGGGACTGTTCTCGCCAGAATGCCAACAACAGCTGTAGGTCAAAAAGTTGTGAAACTGAAGAGGTACATGACTCGCAGTGTTAAAGTAACTTCTGCAGTTTATAAGAGCAACTATACAACTTCACATATTGCAAGATCAAAATTTTACGCACTACGACCTAAGTGGGTAGTTTCATACACACCTCGAGATGTCTGTTTATGGGTGTACTGCGCGAATTTTGAACTTTGTTTGGTAACTTTGAAGAACTTACTGAAGCATGTGACACATGACACCTTGGTTGGACGTGTGAAATCATTAGTAGTCTGTAACACAAAGCGAGAGATTGTTTGTTTCAAGAATGTGGTGACAACCACAGAAAGGGAGGACTGTCTTTACAGACATTTGGCCTGGAAGACGTAGCAGAAAACTCGGCAGAAGTTACATATGCCAATTGCAACAACACATTGCAGAAGTGAAAGGGTGTTTACAGGCTGAAGAATTATGTTTAGTGCTTCACTGTGATTTTGCTGAGAACTGGCCTGTAATTCTCCCACAAGAAGTACAAGGGTATCATTGGAGTAATGACCAGGATTCAATTAATACAGAAGTGACATATTTTCAAAACAAGACTACAAGTGTTGCAGTTATAAGTGATGACACAGGACATGACTCAGCACGTCCTTTGCAAACAGTGCGCAAAATTCTTCAACTGCAAACAGGGGCAGAGAAGATCATCATTATTTCTAATGGTGCTCCTAGTCATTTTAAAAGTTGTTACCAGTTGTGTTTGAATTGAGTAAGTTGCTTCCGCCAACCGACTGTGTACACAGTGCTACTGGTCACGGGAAGGGGCCTTGTGACGGTGTAGGACGCCTGCTAAAGCACTGTGCTACAAAACATAATCTCTCGAGACCAAATACAGCTGCGATTCATAATGCTGAGGATTTTACGAGAGTTGTGGATAGATTCTGGTGAATGTGATGGCTAGCTTAACTTTCTGACTACAGAACCATGTAGGATCCATTAATTAAATACGTTTTTAGGTAGCTCCAAAACACTTCTCCTAATCGCTTGCAACTGTACCAGCTAGGTTATTTGGCATACCCCAAGGCGTGAGTTACTACTTTCTCACTCCTTAGTGCTACGGCCTCTCTGACGATCACAGCCCAGTCGTGACGATCTTCTGCTCGTTTCCTCATCTTCTTACTCCCATCTTTCTCAGATCTTTTTCCATGTCCTCCAGCCAGCAAGGCTCCTGGAAATTGCCCAATGAAAACCATTACCATCACCATCGTCTTGACAGGAGGCCAAGGCTGACACCTCTTCGCCACCGAGAGGTTCCTCAATCTCTGAATTATTATTAAGAAGGCCAAGCTCTCGTTACTTTCGGCATGGTAATAACTGACACACCGTCAACAGAATCCGTGGAAGAAAATTCAAATCGACGTTTTCTGATAAGTTATTTCGCGTTCGACTTGTCAGCCTCAGCCATTTCGCCCTTCTTGACAGTGCATGACGTTTCCTTCTTACTGGCGCTTTCAGTTGCGAGTCTATCTATGATGTAACTGTCTGTTAGAAACCTTCTTTTTTGGTGCGGTTGAATTTCTGTTGTGGCCCAGCTTGGAGAAAAAGGTGATTCTCTTCTGGGGTGATGTGTATTTACTCATTTTTACAGAACTTGTTTCTTTTTTAATGAACAGTAACGGAAGGCTTAGTTGGGATAACAGACCCCTTATCTATGTCAACTAGCTCCACGGGGATATCAAAAACAAAATGGATGCCATATAATCCTAAACATCACAAACAAAAGATTGTGAGACATGTATGTAACTACAGTTAACCACTCATTCGAAAACCGCTATCAGTAGCGCACCAATTGAATATACTAGTTCACCAGAACAAACAAATTCACAGCGAAAAAATTCACTCGCAATTCAATAAAACGATAGAAAAGGAGTCCTTCCTATGTGACGCTTCCAAGCAGACTGGATTTACGGTGGGTAGTGCACCTCTGCGTACACTCCCCACTATTAGCTCCACAGTGGCAGACAGCTCATAGCTATACATAATTATAAATTTAAATGTTGTTATACTGTATATTTATTTGTGTGGAAAAGTCGAAGAACAAAAATGACTACATTAGATTTGTCAAACAATTACGAATTAAAGATCGAAGATTCCAGAACGTGACACTTGTGTAACTTTGTTTACATATTGCAATTTTGTGATTCAACGTCAAATTAATACTTTTTTTTACGAAGTTAGCTAAATAAAAGGTAATATTTTCAAAATCGCGTAACAAATTGTAGTCAAGAATAGACTAAATAAAATTTCGTGATTAAAGTGAGCTGTAGTTCAGACAAATTAAAGTACGAAAAGTTAGAATATTTTCCAAGAATATTTATCTTCAAAATTATGTTCTCATTTCCATTTCTACGTTTTGTGTGCAATTAATAGGATGACTAGTTTTATGGAATATTACATTTACGTTTTGTGACTGGCAGAAATGTTCATGTTAATTATTAATAAATAAGAAAAACACTGTTGCTGATATTCTCCATTGTATCGTGTCCTTCCTCGAAAACTATGTATCACGTATTTCAAAACTAAAATGGTAGCAACAGTGAAAAGTGGTATTGAACAGTTCATTTTGTGTAACAGAACTAAATCTTGGTTCTTTACGAGCCTTTCAAAATAACAATTAGTTAACTCCTTCACGAATTTCACTTCCATATTTGAAAAAATTTCGGGAATATTCAAAATTATCTAAAACCTAAACTCTACAACTTTGAATTAAAATCAACATCCTGCCAAATTAATATGTTTTTGTAAATTCATCAGATAATATTTTAAATTCAATATTTCGCTGCTATGTGGACACCAGCGAGTATAACCGTGGAGGGGAAAGTACGATGCAGAGTAACACCGGATTGCTTGACGGAAAGTAGAGATAGTTGGCAATATTAAAGTCAAATATATTTAAGAGAGCAGCTGCCTTTTTCATACAACAAGAGTTGGTCTCAAGAGGTGTGTCATTACAGTGTTCAAACTATGACGTTTATAACTCACACCGCACAATTGTTTTCAATTATTTATTAAGCATTCAAAATGATAGAGCACAGCAATCTGCCATCCTCGCCTTTTAGGATTTTTTTAAAGCTGATGATGATGATTTATTAAACAGTGAGGAAATGCGTTTGCTTGTGCCATTGCGTTTAACTGTAAAACTAAATAAATACAGAGAAAACCTATAAGGTAAAATCCTAGGTGACGTATTTTGTGTAAAAATTAAGAGCCAGTTATAAAGCGGTTAAAGAAATGTAATTCCAGAGTGTGGTCTATTGTGGCAGCAACTACATGAATATTCATAATTACCATGTAACTGTTACTGAAAGTGTAGTCAGTCGGCACCTACACGCTGATTTATTAACACCTCTGCGATTCATATATAGAGGTCAAGTGTAAACATATATCTGTAATCGTGAATTTTTGTTTAGAAAGATGTGGAAAAAATACAGGCCACAAAATTCATGTAATGGCACTTCTGTTTTAATTAAAATGAAGCCCGCCGCTTTGGTGTTTGGCTACCGCACTAGGGGAGTCCAATTAACAAATGCGCTCTACGACGCAGGGACAAAAAGAGAAACATTAGCAATGTGTTGCTATGGTCGAGGCTAGGGTAGGCTCGACGGATTACGTTCTCAGTGTGACTCCCACGCAGTAGCTCTAGCGCCAGAGACTTGCACTCTCCTCACATGCGACGTCTCTCGACTCGAATAGATGTTTTTATTTAAACATTTGTACACAGACCCACCTCTCACTTCTAACCACGCCTGCGGCGGCATCTGGTTTGTACACAAAAGCGCTCCCAATCTTGGTGGAAGAGTGATGGGGGGGGGGGGGGGGGGGCAGACAGTCAGTTACCTCAGCAAGTAGTTGACAGGTTTTGTGTACGTGTTTCGGTACTGTCATAATAGACATACAGCAAAAATGAACGAAACGATTAATGTTTGGAACGTTTTAAATATTGTGGCATCCAAGAAAAGATACATGCAAGAAGAGCCTTCGACACTAAATTAGGAAAAATAATTTTCGTAATGAAAATGCATTTTACGAGAGTCGTTCAATAAGTAATGCCCAACATTTTTTTCTCGGAACATTTTTATTGTTAAGAGTCAGAATTTGGTGACAACATACGTCAACATGTCTTGTCCATGCCCTATTTTTCTACGTAGACTCCATCACATTCTATGGCCGTACGCCAACGATGTGGAAGAGCATGTATTTTCTGCTAGAAAAAGCTCTTGTCCTGTAGGCGTAACTATGTTTTCACTGCATGACTGACACTCTCGTCGCATTCAAAGTGTGTCCCCCGCAGAGAATCTTTAAGCGGCCCAAAGAGATGGAAGTCCGAGGGTGCCAATCCTGGACTGTAGGGTGGATGAGGCAATGATGTACAAACCAGTTTGACGATGTGTTCCCGGGTTCTCATACTTTTGTGTGGGCGTGCATTATCGTGTTGGAACAAGATTTCTGCTGTGTTCCTGTCCGATCGAACACGTCGGAAACGGTTCTTGAGTTTATTCAGGGTCTTCACGTATGCCTCTGAATTGATGGTTTACCCTCTTGGCATCACATCCACAAGAATGACGCCATCACAATCCCATAGGACTGTCACCATGACTTTTTCGCCAGAGCGGGTTGACTTTAATTACTTCTTTTGTGATGAATGAGGATGATCAACTCCATGGACTCCCTTTTTGTTTCCGGCGCAAAGTGATGCACCCAGCTTTCGTCCCTCGTAACGATCCCTGACTGAAAGGCCTCTCCATCGGTCTCAGAACGCTCCAACAATTCAGATGAAATGGCCCTTCTTTGAATCTGGTCATCCGCTGTGAGCATTCGTGGAAACCATCGAGAGCACCTCGTTGAATATCCCAGAGTGTCAGAGTGCAGACCCACTTCCAATGCTGACCGACAACTGTAGAGCCAATTTTCGAGTTGCGATGTGCCGGTCGGCACGAATTATGGCATCCGCACGATTCAGCAATTCTGGAGCAGTGGCTGTGGCAGGACGTCCCGTGCGTGACTGATCATGGAGTTTTTTTTCTGCATTTCCTGAGGCTGTAACTTTCTTTACCCATCACCCAACTGTACTCCTATCAACTGCAGCATCGCCATACACTTCACACAAACGTTTGTGAATGTTCACCATGTTTCTTTTTCTGCACACAAGAATTCAATAACAGCACGCTGCTTGTAGCGTGAGTCGTATGTAGACTGCATTTTGACGCTGTGCTAGGGCTCTCCCATTTTCCAGAGCGGTTCGAAACTTCACCGCGCACAGAACAAACAACAGATGTGAAGTAACAACAAGGACTTTTGCCGATGTATATCAATGCCTTTTTTAAAAAAAATGTGGGGCATTACTTATTGAACGACTCTCATATTATTCATAAACATCCGTCTGCTCCAGTGATCAGCCTAGGCTGCAGTATTCCTGGCAAGCGGTTGGTTGGAACACTCCCGCAAGTGTTGCTGAATTTGAGATCGTGATTCAAGTGGCATTTGGTTGGTTCAAATGACTCTGAGCACTATGCGACTTAACTTCTGAGGTCATCAGTCGCCTAGAGCTTAGAACTACTTAAACCTAACTAACCTAAGGACATCACACACATCCATGCCCCATGCAGGATTCGAACCTGCGACCGTAGCGGTCCCTCGGTTCCAGACTAGCGCCTAGAACCGCACGGCCACTCCGGCCGGGGTGACATTTGGTTTTGCAGCTCGATAATGTGATGATGAGAATTGTCCAAATATTGCTATCGCCAAATATGTCTATTGTGATTCTGCATATTGTTTCGTGCATTTTGTTGAGGAATCTCATGTACATTTTTAAAGTCCGATAGTGCGCAAATTAAGAGAAGCACAGTCGAATGCTTTCGCCGTTCTAATCTTCTAAATACAACTGAAACACCCAATTCCTGCTCGAGCCACGAGACTTTCCTTGTAAGTGTGATTCTAAAGAGATAGCCTATTGGAACTGTTTTTCAATTATTCTGGTAAAAGTAGAGAAATTATAAAGCTTACAAAATGTCCTTCACTGTCATTCTTCCCTCGCACCATCCACAAATGGAGCAGGAGGGAGGAGATGGAGTGGGAGTTCTTGCTGATGGGCGTGTTATCTTCTGCAGCTGGAGGTCTAGGTGTAGAATACCATGACCAACGAACGACATATTCGTCAGCTTACAGATCTCTGGTGAGCACTGAACACCGGTAAGACTGATGCTGCGTCAGTAAACATCTGGAAGAAATGAAATATTACCTGTACTGAGTGTCGACGTCGCTGTCCGCTTACTAATCCTGACGCACAAAGCACCGTTCGAAGATCATAATGACTGTGACCAGTCCAAATACTTAAAACTAGACAAAAAACTTCGTACAAATACACTGAAGCGCCAAAGAAACTGGTATCGGCATGCGTATTCAAATACAGAGATATGTAAACAGATAGAATACGGCGCAGCGGTCGACAAATGGTTCAAATGGCTCCGAGCACTATGGGACTTAACTTCTGAGGTCATCAGTCCCCTAGAACTTAGAACTACTTAAAACTAACTAACCTAAGGGCATCACACACACCCACGCCCGAGGCAGGATTCGAACCTGCGACCGTAGCGGTCGCGCGGTTCCAGACTGTAGCGCCTAGAACCGCTCGGCCACCCCGTCCGGCGCAGCGGTCGACAACGCCTATATAAGACAACAAGCGTCTGGCGTAGTTGTTTGATCGGTTACTGCTGCTATAAAGCCAGGTTATTAAGATTTAAGTGAGTTTGAACGCGGTGTTATAGTAGGAGCACGAGCGATGGAACGAAGCATCTCAGACGTAGCGATGAAGTGGGGATTTCCCGTGCGGCCATTTCATGAGTGTGCAGTGAATATCAGGAATCCGGTAAAACATCCAATCTCCGACATTGCTGCTCCCGGAAAAAGATCCTGCAAGAACGGGAGCAACGACGACTGAAGAGAATCTTTGAACGTGAGAGAAGTGCAGTCCTTCCGGAAATTGCTGCAGATTTCAATGCTGGGTCATCAACAAGTGTCAGCATGCGTACCATTCAACGAAATATCATCGATATGGGCTTTCGGAGCCGAAGGCCCACTCTTGAACCCTTGATGACTACACGACACAAAGCTTTACGCCTCGCCTGGGCCCGTCAACACCGACATTGGACTGTTGATGACTGGAAGCATGTTGCCTGGTCGAACGACTCTCGGTTCAAATTGTATCGAGCGGATGGACGTGTAAGGTTATGGAGACAGCCTGTATTTCAATCCTGTCTAGCACCACGTGCCAAAGGTCAGAACAGCAGCCTCTGCGTGAATGATGACAGAAACTTGACGTAAATTTTAACTTACGCGTCTAAACTAAAAATTTATCTCGGCGCCAGTTGCACTGCCGATAGCCGGCCGAAGTGGCCGAGCGGTTAAAGGCGCTACGGTCTGGAACCGCACGACCGCTACAGTCGCAGGTTCGAATCCTGCCTCGGGCATGGATGTGTGTGATGTCCTTAGGTTAGTTAGGTTTAAGTAGTTCTAAGTTCTAGGGGACTTATGACCACAGCAGTTGAGTCCTTTAGTGCTCAGAGCCATTTGAACCATTTGAAGCACTGCCGATTCATGTGGTTGGCGGTAGTGTCTTCCTCGTGCAGCTAGCGTGCTCGTTCATCATCCATCTACATCTAAATTTACATTTATGCTCTGCAAACCACTGTGAAATGCATAGCAGAGGACACGTCCCATTCGCTTATGTACCGCGGTAAGAACGAGTTATTTAAATGGCTCTGTGCGTAATGTAATTAGTCTAATCTTGTCTTCGCGATCCTTAGTGGTCTGTAATATATTCCTAGATCTGTCACATAAAATTGGTTCTACAAATTTTTGGTTCTCACGGGGTGCTTTGTGTCTATCTTCAAGCATCTGCCAGTTTAGTTCTTTCAGCATCTTGGCGACACTCTCCCATGGGTCAAACAAATCTATGACTATTTGTGCTGCCCTTCTTCGTATCCGTTCAATATCACCTATTAGTCCTATCTGGTACGGGTCCCACAAACTTAAACAATATTCTAAGATGGGTCGCACAAGTGATTTGTAAGCAGTCTCCTTTGTAGATTGATTGCACTTCCTCAGTATTCTTCCATTAAACCGAAGTCTCCCACCTGCTTTACCCACGGCTGAGCATATCTGACATTCCATTTCATATTCCTACAAAGTGTTACATCCGGGTATTTGTATGAGTTGGCCGATTCCAACAGTGAATCATTGATATTATAGGCGTTCGATCCTACATCTATTCGTTTTGTGAAGTGCACACTTTTACATTTAAAGCAAGTTGCAATCTTTGCATCACTTTGAAACCTTATCAAGATCTGACTGAATATTTATGAAACTTCTTTCAGGCAGTACTTCATTATAGGTAACCACATTGTCTGGAAAAATTCTGACGTTATTACTACTATTCACGCATGGGCCCAGTAAAATCACGCGAGGTACAATCCATCAGTGTCACTTCTGATGTGCCCAAATTTGTTTCATCCTTTCAGAATGGAGTCTATTTCTTTCATCAGACCAGTGTTCGAGTCCGTTTTCTAATTTCCCTCTGACCAACTTACCAGGCAGAAATCCTTTGCCTGTATCTGTAACGTCTACCTGAGTTATACCGGCTATTTTAAGATCCTCCTCAATCGAAGAGATCCATTTAATTGGCTCAGTTTTGGTCTTACTTCTGTTTTCATAGAAGTCTAATATTTGTTTTGTCAATCTAATGGGTGCTATTCTTTTGATGTGCCCATAAAATGTAGGTAGTCTTTTTCTCATGTCACCATGTATCTCTGTGTATTCTTCTATTTACTTACTACTTCACGGTTTCTCCATCAGTAATTTTGTGGCCTAATGTTGCTGGTTTGACTACAGTTCTCTAATGTCTAAGTTTACTTAATTTAGAAAGTGATTTTTTTATTATAAATATTTTGTGTTAATCTGATTATAGTTACCATTTTTTGACAGCGATCTTCGTTTGCAGCTTTTTCAAGCCCGTTTTCTCGTATGATTTCCCCCAAATATTTAAACTGAGAAACTCTTTTTATTTTTCCGTATTCTGTGTTCAGATACTTTAGTGCTTGTTTGTGGCATTTCATCTATTCCGTTTTTTCGAATGATATTAAGTAGTCCTACTTTTCCGCAACTTTTTTTAAGAATTTCAATTTGTTTTTGAGCTGTGGTACTATCCCTATTTAAACCTGCCATATCATCTGCAAAGGCGAGGCAATCTAGTATTACCTCTCCCTAACTTGATTGACTGATCTATATTTTGACTCGACTTTTGCTCTCGCTATCCTGTAATAACCTTTTCCAAAACATAGTTAAACAGTAATGGGGAGAGTCCATCTCCCTGTCCAACACCAGTCTTTATATCAAATGGTTCAGAAATTTCACCCATGAATTTAACTTTAGAGCTAGCGTTAGTTAACGTTTCTTTAATCAGTGTTAGTGTTATATTATCTAGTCCTTGTTCCTTTAAAATTTGGAAAAGAGATTCATGATCAAATAAGTCGTAGGCCTTTTAAAAATTCGCAAATGTACATACAATATTTTTACCGGAAATCCTTTGGTGCCTAAGGATTAGTTTTAAATCAAGAATCTGTTCCGGACAGGATCTGTTTGGTCTAAAGCCTGCTTAGTATTCACCAATTTTAAATTCTAACTGTTCTTGGGCTCTATCAAATAAACACTACGAGAGAATATTGTATGTGACCGGGAGAAGAGAGATTCCTCGGAAATTATTGACATCGGCTTTATCCCCTTTTTATACAAGGGATGAATCAGGGCAGTTCTCCAGTCCTCTGGTATTTTCTCAGTTTTCCAGATTTGTCCTGTTAGTCGAGTGATTTCTTTTATAGTGTTAGGGCCAGCTGACTTTAGTAGTTCTGCAATTATACCGTCTTCCCCGGATGCTTTATTCTTTTCAAGTCTCTCATTATTTCGATTTCGTCAGGTTCTTTAGAGCTAGGTTTGGTGTTATTAGTTTGCTGTGGTTGGAATTTATTCGTTGGTTCTGGACCGTTTAATAGTTTTTAAAAATATTTAGCACATTCCTTACAATTTTCCTGGTTTTTAAGAGCCAAACAGCCATTTTCATTTTTGAAGCAAAGAGTCTGAGGTTGGTAAACAGTTAGTTTCGTTTTGAATGTTTTATAAAAGTTTCTTATATTGTTCTTTTGGGAGTCTTTTTCGATTTGGGCATTTTCGTAGTTTCTTTTAGTCTGTCGGATTAATTTAAATGTGTCTTTTCTTATAGCTAGAAAGGTGTTGCACGTATTTTCAGTTTTGTTACTATTCCAATTTTTTAATGCCTCATGCCTATACTTAACCGCTGTTTCACAATCTGCTTTCCACCAAGGGTATTTTTGTTTCTTTCGAAGCGGAATTAAATTTTGTGCTGTTGTGATGAACTTTTCTTTCAGGCTTTGCCAATTGTTGGATTGTTTTTTGTCAAGTTCGCTTTTTAGAGTTGGGGTTATTTTAGAAGTGTCAAATTTTGCGATAACGTTTTTTATTTTGAAGAGTTTTTGAAACTGAGGTTTTATTTTTATTCGCCTTAAATAGTGGTCAGACTCTATATTAGCCCATTCCTAACTTGCGCATTTAAAATTCCTTTGTAGTTAGGGTATGAAATTGCTCCACGATTGATTTGTAATTCCTCAGTAAATGCATCGGTGCCTGCCAAGATTTTTGTTTAGAAGGATCCTTTTTAAAATGTGTTGACATGTTTTGAGGTTAAAATTTTTGCACGTTTCAACAAGTCTTTGGCTGTTTTGATTTCTGCATTTATTCGCTGAAAATGCACCCACCGTTTACTAATATTTTTTTTTCTCTTTACCTAATGGAGCATTAAAATGCCCCATTAAAATTTTAACATGGTTTGACGGAGTTTTCGAGATGATGCTTTCTAACGTTTTCCAAGCTTCATTAACTTCTTCAGGTTTTTTACAGTTATGCCTTATTTGCACATTTGAGAGAAATTGTCAACAGTCTATTTATTATTATCGGGTTTTACTTCCGTTATTGAATTTAAAATATTTCTAGAGACTGCAAAAGCAACTCCCAGATGTGATGTATTATTAAGTATTCTTTTATCAGTTTTGCTTTTAAAAAGACGATAATTAAAAAATTCCATGAAGTTATTGTCAGTCATTCGTGTTTCTTGAAACGCCAAAGTTTTTATCTTCTGTAAGAACAGAAGATAAAATGTATCTCCCATTTTATGAAGTTTACCTGGTTGCAAAAGCGTTTGTTAAGTGTTGCAAAAAATGTATATGTTTGGCTTTAAGTTGACCAGACAACCCCGACTTCCTCTATTGAATCACACTGCACTTTAACCTGGACGCCCCAGAACCTGAAAGACCAATTGCGCCAGTATTACTGGTGGTGGATTGACCAACTGGAGTAATATTGTGATTATCGAAATGCTCCATGATGATTGCAACTGGAATCAGGTGGGGTTGAGGAGACTCATTGAGTGAACTTACTTTAAGACTGCAAGGGTTAGATGCAGTATATAAATTTCAGCCGCACCACTGATGAACAGACACTGACCACTTTGTCGCTTGCTACAAGACAGACGCAAAGTGGATTTGGTTTTATTTTGCCTTGGTCCGGGACTGCTTATTCTGTATTCGCAGCTATCTACCGTATCTGATAGAACGTTCGCTATTCGCCACCTGTGACCCATCCAGTACCCTAGACAAGGTCGGCTTCTTAGACTTTTGGATAAAAGTCTTGACCCCTGGAAAAGTCTGGTGTTACTTTTAATATTGTTCGCAAGGCCATTAATATACAATATGGAAAGCAAGGGTCTCAACACAACCATCCAGGAAGCACACCCGATGTTACCTGTACATTTGTCGAAGACTCTCCATCCAAGATAACATGCTGCCTCATCCATACCAAAACAACGTCAGTCACAGATTTCGCTTGCTACCTCATCCAATGCGTGTCGAGTCTACATCGAGAACACCAGAGCAAGGGTGTTTTGCATTCTCCGTTTCAACATTTGAAATTCAGTTACAACTGTGTGGCGTGATTTTCGTCGGTATACGGCATTGCAACACCGCAGAGCAGCAGCAGAAATGGAAATGGGCGTATGGCATCGTTGGGCGGGAGGCCCCTATCGGGGAAGTTCGGCCGCCAAGTGCAAGCCTTATTTCGTCAGAGTCCAGTATATCCACACATGCTTGCAAAAGTATCGGACGAATCCGACTACCATGTGTTATTTGTTGTATGTCTGGTGGAGGCCACATTAAGGGGGGATATATGTGAAATACGTCAAAAAATTTTGAAATTTTTACTACCAGAGAGTTCTGTGGTGTATTAGAAATATAATTTCCCACTTTCAAAGTTCAATTCGTACTGCAAAGCCAGTTTGTTTCAACCAATGCGCTGTACCTTGCCGCCTTTTCTAATCGATTCCGTTCTTGTTTGCGATAATTTATTACTTCCTGCCATCAGAGAAGACATCTAGAGTATAGCAGACTGTGAGCCCATTAACGATGCGATTGATTACGATTTATTAAATAAATGCACACATGGTGGAACACAAAACCCGTAAGAAATCTTTAGTGATGTCATTTAGAAGAAGAGTCCAAAGACAAGACTTTGCTCATCCATTGTCAAAATTTTTTCGTATGAAGCTTGTCTGATGTTCAACGATGGTAGTATTGGAAGTATAAGGACCCTTATGAGACTAGGATTTAATGCCAGTTTGTTCACTGAAAACCTATTGAAGAAAACTGAGGATGTACGTATTGTGAGTTCTGAAATGTCAGTGAAGGATATTGCGAAAAGGGCACGCCAGAAAGTTCAGGCCAGAAGAAAAGAGCTACATGAAGACCATGCAGACCAAATGTGTCGTTACAGCCAACATTAAGATAATTGTTTCCAGCATAAGTGCTAGTAAAATCATTTTCCCTGCTTGCTTCAACTTTCATTTTTCAGTGTATAAGGAACATTTTCTGTTGAACCATTGCAGATGAAAAGGTGAAATTTGCTAAAGGCTTTGCACACATTATAACACAGATTCCTGTGGTACAAAATTTGGTAATTTCCAAGATTGTTTGCCTATCGAAGCCGCGGGCTCCAAACGATAGATATCGAGCGTGCGATTCTAAATCAATCACGTAACTGTGATGGCGTGCGTTATGATAGATTATTTGTGAGATGCTAGGAAAACCCAAACGATTTATGACGGTAGTGAGTGGGATGTCTGGTATTGTAGACGTTTCTTCGGTCGATTACCCCACGTGGAAGAATCTAATTGCATGATTATGCAATGTAGAAAATTGTTTGAATTTTTTTCGGAAATGTGACATTCTATTCATATTTTTGCGTAACATTGGAAGAGTCTACACAGCTTACGGCAAATACGGAATGCTTCCCGTAGCATACACATCAAACGGACTTTCCCATGACGACAACGTCGACGAGGAGTGAGGTAAGTGGTTTCTTTTGTAACTAAAACTCTTCTTTTGTCGTTGCTGTGGTGATCACTATAAACACACTCATAACGCCCGCCACCACAGTCGCATGATCGATTTAGAATCGCACGTTCGAAATCTATCGTTTGGAGCCTGCAGCTTGGATAGGCAAAAAACATTCTTGGAAATTACCCAAAATTTATCAAACTGCATTACTGTCAAATTTATTTAAATTTTTGTGAAATAAAAATTGCTATATATCATATACTAAAATTTTTGCAGGAATTCTAGGACTTATATTAAAAATCTGGTACACGGATTTGTTTATCTGATTACCATAATATCCTATCACATTTTGAAAGCTATAAATAGAGTCGCCTCCGAGAAAATGTTCCTCATATGATAGCATGAGTTCTAAAAGTAATCAGGATCGAACTGATCAAATTATTTGACAAAATATCCATTTTCTAACCAATAACATAATGACAACGTATCCAAAATTTGGTTCAATCACCCCTCAAACAATAAAAGTTACATAAGCTTATATGCACCTGTGTATTTTCTCATACGTCCCCCTTAAGTATTTGAGAAACGTAAATGAAAATTTAGTTGCTAAACGTAATTGTAAAAGTACTTCACGGTTGAATTTGCATGCATATGAAAGATATACGCGTGTAAAATCTGTTGAAAATAAAATCTTTTTGGTCCTACGCATAAATTAAAATTTACCGCAAGTTTCTATCTCCATTCGGTTGAATATTTTTTCCAAGTTCTGACTTTTGAGTGACGTTGTAGAAACAAGCAGCAGTCGGATGTTGCGGCCCGCTCCTAACTGCAGAGCAGGACCAAGTTGTGTTCGGCAGCGCGTGTGGTGCTTCCCCGAGGAGGCGCCATTTTTCGGCGCGGAGCGCGCGCTGCAGGTGTTGCCGAGTAACGACATAAACAAACCGGCGACTAATTAAGGCTGCGCTGCGCGCTTCGCCGCTGTTTCTTGCGCTCTGCTCTGCTTCTGACGTCATCGGCGCCGGGCTCGTTGCCGAGTAACGGCGCAGGAACATCTGCCGGCGCCGCGGAAACTCCGCGAAATATTGCCGATCATTACGCTCCGCGCCCTGACGAATGTTTCGCCGGCGGCTGTGTCAACAGCAAAGCGAGCGCCTCTCCACCGGGACGGAATTCGCAGCCCTTCAAAGGTAGGAGCCAAGTTCTGTTAGACACGGTGACTTCCAGACGGAAACATCGGACCACCATTAACTTGATCTAAGTAATGCGTTTCTGCCGTAAAACGTATTCCATACAGCTATGTTTCCTGCTCCGAATTAAACTTCGGTATTAGACCGGATGGAAGGATAAACAAGGGATGTCGCAACGCCTCCTCTTAATAATGTATAGTTTCGAATCATCGCAAATGTGGCGCCTCTCACAGAAAATACATGAGGCTTTCAATAAGTAATGCAACACGTTTTTTTTCTGAAGACAGGTTGGTTTTACTCAGGATTCCAATACACCATATTAGTCTCCACGATTGTGGCTACAAAACCCTATTTTTCAACATAAGCACCTTTCACTGCGACTGCCTTACGCCACCTTACTGGGAAGGCCTGCATTTCTGCATGGTGCCAATCTACTGCTCGACGTGGGAGACAACCTCTTGCTGCATGAATAACTTCCGCATCATCCACGTACTGCTTCCCGGGGAGTGCGTCCTTCATTGGGACAAAGAGATGGAAGTCAGAAGCAGCTAGATTCGGGGTTGTAGGATGGATGAGGGAGGGTCTAGTGAAGCAGGTGATACAACCCGTCGGCTTTGACCAATAACGTCACACACTACTCATAGATAACAATGTCTTCACTTTCAGCCATAGACAATAAAACAGTTCTGTGTTCCTGATAAGCGCTATCATTGTACGTTAAAATAATTGAATGTGATTTTAAAAGGGATTGCTCAAAATATTCTTCGTGTGCATTTATTGAAATAATTGGTTGTTTGCAATTCATTCGGTACTTAATTTCATTCTTCGTTATATTGGGTTAATTTGGACTATTAGTTCCTTATTTTAGGAAAATTTTTATTATCTCATTTTCGTTTGTAGGTATGGATTTATCCGTTCCGATGAACCTGGATGATTTAAGAGAGGCTATGGGCGTAGACATGTTGGCCCCGATTTGTTTTTTACAAATGTGTGGTCTCGTTGCCGAGTATGTTCGATGTCGTGAGTGCGGCGAACATAATGCGCCTCACAAGTGTATCTCGTCGCCGTACTCACGACTTATTCTTAGGCGCTGCAGCAAAGATCGGTTGTGGCGATCCATTAGATGAGGGACGTGGTTCGAAAAATCTAAGCTCGCCTTGAGAGGCAGTAATAAAATCACGTACTGTTGGTGTTTGAGATATCCTGTTTGTCCATGAATGTCGAGTGAGTAAGCGTATGGTTGTGGATTGGTATTCTTTTTGTTGGGAAGTTTGTGGGGAATACATGAAATATAGGGGGCCAGGTGTTATGGTAGAAATTGACGAGTCGCATTTTGGCAAAAGGAAGTACAACAGGGGAGAACCTCCGGTGGGATTATGGGTTTGGGGGGCTGTAGTTTCAGGTTCAGAGTGTGACGATGTAGTGTTTAAAGTAGTACCCAAACGAAGGAAGGAAGTTTTGGTCATCTTAATTCAAGATCACGTTGCAGAGGGTTCCATTGTAATTTCAGATGGTTTTTCTTGATATAGGGACTTTGGGGAAAGGGGTTATCAGCATCCCATAGTCAATCACAATACTGATTTCAGATCATTATCCACAGGGCCTGCACAAATAGCATAGAGGGTTATTTGTCAGCTGTGAAATCTCTTGTACGGAAGGGGAAACGCCGGATTTCCACACTTCAAAGCCAATTAGACGAATATTCATGGAGGCGTAGTATTCCCCAAACATATTGCCCATTTAAATGTTTTGTTAAACGTGTTGGGCAAATGTATGTTAGCTAATTTCACATTAGGATGGGGGGTGGGGTGGAGATCGGGGGTGAAAGTGTGTATGTGCGAGTGTGTGTGTGTGTGTGTTTTCGTAATGTTTTGTATGTTGTGTATGTGGGTATGTGATTTTTGTTGATGTCTTTCTAGGCGAGGTACGGTTCTTTTAAGATGTTCCTGTGTGGTAAGTTCAGTTTTCCATTTTTTTCTTTTACTGCATTTGACTATTTTGACGTATTTCATTGTTGTATTACACCATTATGTATGTTTTCGTGTACTCCAGTACGTAATAGAAATTTTGCAGCTGTCGTTCATATTTCGTTTTCCAGAACTAGTATCAGTACCATTTTTTAGAATCTGTACTAACAATATTAAAGGCGAAACGCCATACGCAAGTAAAATTTGTATCCCCGTCCTTCAGTTGACCTTTACACTGACACTACCTATTCGAAAACAACGACATATGTAACATTGATTAGATTTACCTATATATGTCAACCGGAGAGCAGGATACAAATGTTCTTTATAGCTATGTTGTTGTTGTTGTGGTCTTCAGTCCTGAGATTGGTTTGTTGCAGCTCTCCATGCTACTCCATCCAGTGCAAGCTTCTTCATCTCCAAGTACCTACTGCAACCTACATCTTTCTGAATCTGCTTAGTGTATTCATCTCTTGGTCTCCCTCTACGATTTTTACCCTCCACGCTGCCCTCCAATACTAAATTGGTGATCCCTTGATGCCTCAGAACATGTCCTACCAACCGATCCCTTCTTCTAGTCAAGTTGTGCCTCAAACTTCTCTTCTCCCCAATCCTATTCAACACCTCCTCATTAGTTATGTGATCAACCCATCTAATCTTCAGCATTCTTCTGTAGCACCACATTTCGAAAGCGTCTACTCTCTTCTTGTCCAAACTATTTATCATCCATGTTTCATTTCCATACATGGCTACACTCCATACAAATACTTTCAGAAACGACTTCCTGACACTTAAATCTATACTCGATGTTAACAAAATTCTCTTCTTCAGAAACGCTTTCCTTGCCATTGCCAGTCTACATTTTATATCCTCTCTACTTCGACCATCATCAGTTATTTTGCTCCCCAAATAGCAAAACTCCTTACTACTTTAAGTGTCTCACTTCCTAATCTAATTCCCTCAGCATCACACGGCCTCATCCGACTACATTCCATTATCCTCGTTTTGCTTTTGTTGATGTTCATCTTATATCCTCCTTTCAAGACACTATCCATTCCGTTCAACTGATCTAAGTCCTTTTCTGTCTCTGACAGAATTGCAATGTCATCGGCAAACCTCAAAGTTTTTATTTCTTCTCCATGGATTTTAATACCTACTCCAACTAAAGAATGGGATACTATTTTCACTGCTGTTATGATGACTATAACTTTCAGTCGATACTATTAGCATCTGTAACACCTCCGATTTATGTATCTCGACCCGATCCGAATCTGAATAGCAGCCCAAATAAATATTAATTAATGTGACCATGTACCTAATGGGGCTGGCAATCGGATTTGACTGCTACGGAGTTGTTACATTCCATTTTGTCTTTCTCAAATGCTGTAATAATGAAATGTCTGGTAACAAGAAGAACGCCAACACAGCTTCACTAATCAAGGACCTATATTCGTCTCAAAAATACAAAAGGAAGGAGACAGCCACTGCCTTCGTCATACATATTTAATTACGGCTAATCTCAGCACAGGCTTCCTCGCTATTCATTATTGTCACACGCAAATTCAATCACTGCAATCCAACACTGCAATCCAAATGACGCCGGCGCGGTAGACGCGAAACCAAAAATATCGGCACAGAAATATTACTGTTCACTCTCGTAATTATACTTTTTCACTTTCCCGTATTATTTTAACACAAAGGGGTTAAACCGCGGCGATGGCCACTCCCTTTGTCGGTAAGCCTTGCCTTACATCAAACAGGCCTCCACACCGCAGCCTGGGAACTGACTCAACTCTCACTCGCTCTCGCAACCCGACACTATCGATTGTTTGCCCTATCGACCTGTGCCGAGTGCAAACTTATAGTAAGGGCCTACGGACCCCTTACATCCCTGCCCTCGAAAACTTCTTTGGAGCCACTGGCGTAAAAGAATTGGCAAGGGAATTAGACATTGCTACATCTGAACAAAACACATAGTGTAAATAATTAATGAAATTACAATTCACCAAATAATCCCTCGACTCCGGTAGTCGGCTGCCTCCACAATAATATTCTACAAAAGCTTATTACATCTCATAAACATGGCATTGTCCAAATTACAATTTTTTTTATCAAACAGCAATAGTCCTCTATAGTCCAATATTGAATGAAACACACAACATACAATCAAAAATTATTACTTGAACACATGACATATGAACTATTATACTACAAATTAGTTGTTACAGGTCTTATACCCATTCTCAGGTAATCGTCGATATGAAATATGCAATTCTAATTATAAAACATCAAAAAACACAATGTAAATAAACATTCCCCTTTTTCAAATGTCCGTTCAACAACTAAATGTCCTAAATATATCTTAGTACGTTTGTTCGGGCCCTTGTAGCTCTCACTCTTGACCGGACCTCACCTGGAGTGTCATTCAGTTTTCCGGTCCCTCCACTTCTTCCTCTATAATCAGACGAATGATTAAAATGATTCCTTGGGTCATTACTTCCCTCTCGGTTTTTATCATTAGTTTGCTTGTGTTCCTGTGATCGAACAGATTCCAACTGCTCCAGTATCTCCATCAAGGCCTCCCTATCTTTAATTAGGCTCCCGGATACAGTTTCTTGCATTTTCTGGCTCATTCTTCTTTTTATCGCAGGTGTCATTATGTCATCACTCAGGGGTTGTTCCAAGGTCTCGTTCAATTCCCACAAATGTTCGGCAAACTCTCTCAACGTTCCTCTCCATGTACTAAGTGACTTGCGGTGGAGTAGGTCCTCAATTGCTGCACACTGATGACTTTTGGACCAGTATTTCTTCAAGAATTCCTCTTCAAACTGATCATAACTAGTAGTCCCTTCCTCCTTCCTGACTCCCCAAGTGAAGGCCTCACCTTCCATTCTATCTATTGCAAATTGAATCTTGTCTGAGTCTTTAAGATGTGCTGGGAAAACTCCTTTTAACCATTTCATAAATATCATTGGGTGCAACCCTCCTTTCGGTCTAAATTTCTGCCCTGTATTATTTTGGATGTACCGATTATCACTGCTCATTAAGGTAACGATTCTACCTTCCACAACGGTTAAAGTGGCATTGCTAATTCGTTTATCAATTTCTTCTGTCTTGCTCTCCAATTGCTGCACTCCTTATTGTAATTGTCTGACCTCCATTGCAACCCTCTTGTTATCCTCTTCTCGTTGCACGGCTATAGCATTTCTCAGATTGACAGCTAGTTGGTATTGCCTATCTCCTATCCCCTTAACCGCATCATTGCATTGTTTCTGCATCTGCGTCACCTCAGCGATTCGATGATTGCAATTTGTCTCCGCTTCGTTGATTCTTTCTCCCAATTTGGCTTTCGTTTCTTCAATATCATCTATCTTTTTTCTTAACTTTCCTTCCATCTTCTCCACGTCTCCCTGGACTTGGTCTATGCTCTTCTGTAACTTCCTCTCTCTCGTCGATGTCCATCTTCAGTCGTTCTTGTAACTCTTGCATTTCCTTCTTCAGATTACATTCCATCTTCATTTGCGATGTTTTGATCTCTTGTAAACCTTTCTCTAATGATTCTCGGGCTATTCTTCCCTCTTCTCTAGTTTCTTGTAAACCTTTCTCTAATGATGCGTTAGTTTCTTGTAAGCCTTTCTCTAACGATTTGGTCCCCTTTAGCAACTCTGCTAATATCGACCGTATATCTGCATCCTCTGAAACTGACTTATTTCTCGTCGTTTGTCCCGGTGTCTTGGGATAACTAGTTGAATGTGCTAATGGGCTATCTAATGACACTCCATAATCACTGATTCCCGAATCATCTCTGTCTTCCTGTCCTATCCCTTTCCTTTCAGCTACTGCCTCACAAACCTGTTTATCTTCAGTAGACATGTTTGGTTTATTTTTAATGCACAGGCAAGCAATATAAAATAACCTCTAGTAACCCAAAACACTCCTAATTACCATGAAACTAATCAAACAGTACCTGCAGTATTGTCAGTTAATCCAAAATTGATACAATACTTATGAATACCGAACATAACAACTCTCAAAACGTAATAACTTCAAATATCAATTCTCACATACAGAGTTTATGTAAAATATTTTAAATAAAACAAATCACACCACTCATAAAATCTATAAATTTAAAATCCCCAAAAACAATAAGCATATCTGTATAATCACCATTTAGACTGCGCAGTATGCATAAATAAGTATGCTATATTTCAGAGTATGTTTCACAAACTTTTCGGAAATTACTGTAATTGGGCACTTTTCCTAATGTGCAATTCAGTTTACAATTGTTTATTTACCGCGAAGACTGCACACTACAATTTAATGTTATGCTAACCAGTCGTCTTCACTCACCAACTGACGTTACCACGAGTCGCGATGTTTTGACGTTTGAAGTGGGCGTGGCGCTGTACTGCCGCCGGGGCCGCGTGAAGTCGCGCTGAAGATCTGTGGCGAGTCGTCGTAGTTCTCCGTCGGCCGCTCCGTGGCGCTGCAGGCAGGCGTAGTTTGTAGTTCGGCCGCTAGATGCCGGGTCGTCGCTCGTAACCTCGAAGCCGCGCTGAAGACCGTCGGTGTAGTGCGTCTGTGCTTGACCTACTCCTTGCACAGGTTGTCGGGATGACGTGCGAAATCACCTCGCGGATCGAAGCTCTTTGGTGCAACTGCTACACTGGTCTGCGTGACGTCACTCAACAATTGCGTCGCCACAATAAATTGTCGCCTGCATAACAGTTTACGGGTCCACATGAAGCTGTCCGATTTTCACTATTCAAAAGGCAATTCCAGTCACAATACTACTATTAAACACTTCTGTAAAAACTTTCGTGACGAATTCTTGGTTCATTTTGCTATTTTAATGTTCACACGCGTCTTTCTTTGGTGTTCACTTTTCACAGTTTTTCGCGCGGACTTACGCATTTGCACATTATAACACAGTTTATTGACACTATTATTCTTATCTAAAATGGTAAGAAAAAACAGTTTAGTCACAATCGTAAGATGCTATTACTTCGTATTGTTCAAAAATGCACTGTTCTTGTCGCGATTTTAAAGTTTATGCTCTATCCCGATCCAACATTGAAAAATATTTTCTTGCGTTAAGCAAGGTAAAATTACCTATTGTTCTTACTATTCGTCCGAAAATTGCACTAGTCCCTTCACGGTAAGCCAAGGGTGCAACACCTCCGATTTATGTATCTCGACCCGATCCGGATCTGAATAGCAGCCCAAATAAATATTAATTAATGTGACCGTGTACCTAATGGGGCTGGCAATCGGATCTGACTGCTACTGAGTTGTTACATTCCATTTTGTCCTTCTCAAATGCTGTAATAATGAAATGTCTGGTAACAAGAAGAACGCCAACACAGCTTCACTAATCAAGGACATATATTCGTCTCAAAAATACAAAAGGAAGGAGACAGCCACTGCCTTCGTCATACATATTTAATTACGGCTAATCTCAGCACAGGCTTCCTCGCTATTCATTATTGTCACACGCAAATTCAATCACTGCAATCCAACACTGCAATCCAAATGATGCCGGCGCGGTAGACGCGAAACCAAAAATATCGGCACAGAAATATTACTGTTCACTCTCGTAATTATACTTTTTCACTTTCCCGTATTATTTTAACACAAAGGGGTTAAACCGCGGCGATGGCCACTCCCTTTGTCGGTAAGCCTTGCCTTACATCAAACAGGCCTCCACACCGCAGCCTGGGAACTGACTCAACTCTCACTCGCTCTCGCAACCCGACACTCCGACACTATCGATTGTTTGCCCTATCGACCTGTGCCGAGTGCAAACTTATAGTAAGGGCCTACGGACCCCTTAACACATCGAAGGCGAAGGAAAAACTGTACCCCATAGTGAAGTATGGGATACAAATTGTATATGTGTCGTCTTATTGCCTCTTCACGTAGTTCAACTGAGATGTAGGTTGCAAATGTAACGTACGTCCATTTCCACGTTTTCGTTCAGTTCGTACTTCAACTGAGATGCAGGTTGCAGATGTAACGTGCGTCCATTTCCACGTTTTCGTTAGCAGTGTACATATATATAGATCAACGGAAGTATGGGATACAAATATTATGTACGTAGCTCCTTCTGCCACCGGTAGTACTACTATCTATGTAAGAACAGACTATTAGTGGTAGCAGAGGCGAAAGAAACAACACATGTAAAATATGTATCCCGTGCTTCAGTTGACTTATATAGTTCATCTGAACAACAGGATATTAATGCTAACAAAAACGAAGAAATCGACGTACGCTAAACTTGTATCCCGTACTGCAGTTAACCAATACAGTTCTTATCAGGTTCGAGATACAACCCATATATATGTGACGTGAGGTATTCTATGCTACCAATATTTCCATCCATTTTTTCCCCTTCATTTTCCACAGAAATAATACGATACAAACAGGCGATATCCTTAACTTGAAAACACTACTACTTGCCTTGATATGTGTCAACTGTATCTTTCGTCTCTCGTATTCCTTTGTTTCTGAACAGTCTTATCAACGCTTTCATCTGTGTAATAAATGCTCTCTGGCCAATTCTGACGCCATTGGTCAAAGCTGACGGGTTGTACCCCCTGCTTCACTAGACCCTGAGGGAGAACGGATGCGCAGACCTGTGTGAGGCCTTACGTTGTCTCTGAGGAGTAGAATTCAGTTGCATTTTTGTGGCGACGAACATGCTGAAGTCGTTTCTTCAGTTTCCTGAGGGTGGCACAACACAGTTCAGGGGTGATAGTTGCACCACGAGAAAGGACATCAAACAGAATAACTCCTTCAGATTCCCAGAAGACCGGCTGAGGGTGCGGCTTTGAGAGGTGATGTGGCACCACTCCATTGATTGCCGCTTTGTTTCCGGTTCGAAGGGATGAGCCCCATGCTTCATCGCCTGTGAGGAAGTTGGACAAAAGCTTTTCACGATCAGCCTCGTGACTTCAAGCAATTCCGCACAGATGGTCCTTCGTTGGTATTTATGGTCTTGTGTTACGTGGCGAAGAACACAACTGGCATACACCTTTGAGTACCCGAAGTGGTGGACGAATGTGTCAGCACTGCCAACAGAGAGGTGCAGTTGAGCTGCGAGGTGTTTGATTGTGATCCGTCAATCACCTCGAAGGAGTGTGTCCTCACGTTGCGACATTGCAACATTCACAGCTGTGTAGGGCTGTCACGCGACCTTGTTCCGATGATGACAGACGACTCGCCCAACGGCTCATTGTGCTTTTGTTCACTGCCAGGTCTCCGTAGACGTTTTACAAGCGCCTATGAATATTGTGATACTCTGGTTTTCCGCGAGAAAAAGCTCAATGACAGCTCTCTGCTTGGGACGCACCTCTGTTACAGACGCTATTTTGAAGGCTACGTACAGCGCCACCATGTTTCGGAACGTCATGAAACTATAGAAGCTGAATCAGGAATAATCCACAATTTCCAACAATTAATTCCGCATTTTTGCAGCCATAATTAGCCGAAAAAAATATGTTGCATGACTTATTGAATGCCATTCGTATATGAATTATGTCGAATTTATTGGGATATTATTTCGTAAAAAGTGTAGTGAGACGTTACTGAGCGATGTATGGCCTACGTTAATTTTCGGAATAGGTAGCGATTTACGATGAACTGATCAGGTGGGTCCTAACAGCGCAGAATAAATTGATGCAAGTGAAACGAGAAGGAACGGTATTTACAACAATGAGTGGCGCAGATTAATATATTTTTCACTTTAATTAACAGTCGCAGTCCTCGCATCATATTTCATAATGAATGAAACTGATAAAATTTAAATTCGTATTCCACTGAACATATGACCTACATAATTATATTCCAGTTTTCCAGATGCCCAGTGTACATTCATAGTGGTAACGCCACGGCGATGTTTATGGAACGCGAGTCTGTAAGTAGTCAACAATATCCATTGTCTAATGTTACCCCGTAAGTCACATACTTTTCTTGAAAAATTGCTTTCAGCTTGTGATGTAGAAAGTTTTATGATTCCGAACAGTGCATGCACGGTGCCCCACAAGGAAGTGCCAGTATTTAGGGATATGGCAGGTACGATGATTCGAACCAAAAAAGTCTACTAGGCGCGGTCTCCAAAAGTTATAAATTAAGACCTGTGAGCACTTGTTCGTTATACACATACTCCAAAACATGCGCATTTTGTTTCAGTGCAAGACTGATACTCGCTTCATGTGATACAAAGCTGAATTCAAGGAACAAAACTGCGCCATGACTTTAAAATATGTTTCGCTGATGTAGTTTGAAAAGAATAAAGAATATAGTGGTGGTGGTGGTTAGTGTTTAACGTCCCGTCGACAACGAGGTCATTAGATACGGAGCACAAGCTCGGGTTAGGGAAGAATTGGGAAGGAAATCGGCCGTGCCCTTTCAAAGGAACCATCTCGGCATTCGCCTGAAACGATTTAGGGAAATCACGGAAAACCTAAATCAGGATGGCCGGAGACGGGATTGAACCGTCGTCCTCCCGAATGCGAGTCCAGTGTGCTAACCACTGCGCCACCTCGCTCGGTATAGTGCCAGACGAGTGAAGCGTGCTGTAATAAATCAACGCTGGAACTGTTACTGTCGAAGATGCAGAGTTTGATTTTAACCTGTCCGAAACGCTTGTTCTGAAATCATTATAAGTACAAACGGAAGTGGGTCTATCGAGCAGTCCGTGGAATTGTAATCACACATGCAATTAGTGCAAATAACCTGCTCGACTTCGGAATTGTTGAATTGCCAGATACTTTTAGTTGCACTGAAATTAATATCTGAATGCATGGAGTATAACATTGTTTATTGTTGTGTAATACCAGTAGCGGTGCTACTGTGAATGGTGCTAATTAACTGGACAAACAGTGAGGGCTAACAGGCACACATGATATTTGCTTTTGGTCTCCAATAGGCTCAGAGCCCTTCTGCATTCCTCTGTCTAATTTTCGTCTCTGGTGTTAAGTATTATATGAAAACGTATGCTTCCTTCTAATAGCTGCAGAACGGCGAGTCGAGATTTTTAGTTTTATTAAAACAAGAACACCTTGTCGATGGACGAAATCCGATACTAGTGAAATCACAATGCGTCCAACAACAACAATGCTGTACCAATAAATAACAGCCTAACGATATGCTTGGACCTGTACACTGCGTCGCAACCGACTATTTCGTGCGGAACCTTAAAAATCTTGCTCTCCGCCTTTCTGGATGACGAATGTTCTAATCCCCGTCTGACAACCCAGTTTTAGGTTTTCTGTGGTCCCCTTAAATTAAGGCAAATTCTGGCATTGCTCTTCGAAAAGGGTGCGGCGGATTTCTTTACTCATCCTACCACCAGTCGGAGCTTGTCCTTCATCTCTGATGACCACGTCGTCGACCGGGGGCTAAAACATAACCTCCCCTTTCTTTGGTATCCACGTCATTTTCTTGGAACTAAATTTAAGGGGAAACTATGGAAGTACGATTGCTAAGTGGCTTTATCTATTATGGTGAGGGTGCTTCATTCCACAGATCATAGAAGCGATCGGACATTTCCCTCATTTGCTACCGAAGAAAACACTGTTACGTATCTACGTTCCTCAGCAAGACCGCGTCTCCAATTACGTCCAAGGCAATACACTCTCCATCTCAGAGCTTTAGTTGAAAAATTATAACTTCTGGTACTCACCTAATCCTTCAAAATTTTCCAGGCAGGCTCAGAGGGATGTTCTCAATTTGTTTTTCCTAGCCAGGATTTCACATATGGCTGTGGGTCGAATTCAGGAAGAGAAGGTCCAGTTACATAGATGAACATAAAATGAGACACATGATTCACCAAAAAGGCATTTCTTAAAGGGCTTGCAAACTCATTCATACAGCTAGAATGGCGTTCGCACTCAGCTGTTGTTACAGGAATAGTGCCTGAAGCACAAAGCAGTGACGGTAGATTACGAGGTTTCCTTTCGTTGTTTCTATAATCCTTGTACTCCCTGGAAGCTCATAATTTTCCTACTATCTCAGATTTTAAATTGTTTGCAGAGAGGAACTGTACTTTCTTCTCCATACAATATATCTTGCTTCTCGTGCCATTCAGATGGACTTGACACTGTCAGATGACAGAGAAGATCATTTAGATACTACTGTTTTGTAAATCTTCATTCATTCCACTGTAAGAAGATTGGCAGTCAGCAATCTTTATTTTAAATTTGCAGCAAGACTCACGTAACACTGTCCTGTATGAATGATTTGTATTTCATTGGGTACTGATTGAGGCACAGATTCGAATTTACTTAATTAGACATAGAGTTAGTTACTTCGGCAGAATGGCCAGGATTTTGTTGCAATGAGTGCAATACTCTCACTGTTGTTTTTGCCATTTTATCTGTTGTTGGCGGTATCGTTTCCCTCTTCTGAAGATTATATCAAATGGCTCTAAGCACTATGGGACCTAACATCTGAGGTCATCAGTCCCCTAAACTAAGAACTAAACCTAACTAACCTAAGGACATCACACACATCCATGCCCGAGGCAGGATTCGAACCTGAGACCGTAGCAGCAGCGTGGTTCCTGGCTGAAGCGCCTAGAACCGCTCGGCCACCAGGCCGGCGAAGATTATATGAAATATCAGATAATTCTATTAATGTATCTAACATTGTTCCTAAATTTTCTACAAACTCTGCACTTCCTAACCATTTCCGTAAACCAGACAGTTTGGCTACTTCTTTCTGATCTCTTGTAACATCATTCTCAGCCACGTCGGTATGGGAATGTGCACTCTCAGAGTATTGCCATACAGCTTGTAGAGTTCTTTCGCGTAATGAAACCCACCGAATTGTGGAAATTTTACCTACATGTAGCATTCGTTACACTAAACCTTTTATCGATATGAGATGTGATATTAGTGCAAGACACATTTATGTGAAGGATGCTTCCCATATTGAGCCGTTTATGAGATTGGAGATATATATGAACTGGCATATCAGTATCAGGTCTCTGATATTATACAGTTTTGTAAACTGTCATAAAATCATGAGCAGTGGTTTCAATTTGTTCTTGTTGCGTTGCTGTAATTCCTCGTTCTAAGTATTGCTTGTTGCTTAACTTCTGACGCAGATATATGTGATTTACTTACGTTATGTTCACGAATTATTTCCCTCAAACTCTGTTGTTGAGATTTTTTATCATTCCCATTGCAATTTATTTTTCCCTGCACCCATTCCTGTTAAATGTGATGTCCTTGATGCTTGATAGGAACAAAATTTGCTTCTGAACATATCTTACATCCTAAATTACGTTTATTAATGATTTTCCACGGATTGTCAGCATTAAAATAATTCTACTGATTTGGGGTCCAACAAGGAGCAAAAGTGTGGCGTTATTGAATGAACCTATTACACAATTTATCGCAGAACTTGCAGAGGCACTTTCCACTGCGGCGGGTCTTTTCACTGCACTTTCAGTATTATTAGTATCTTTATTCGAAACTTTTACAATATTAATTTCACCTTCACTGGTTTCTCCACATTTATTTTGTTTTAACCATTTAGTGAACTCATTTTTCTTCTTATTTCACGACCACAAACATGACAGCTGATTCCTAGCATCACTTAACCTACTACTATTGCAATCGAGATTTTGTTTCAGATGTAACCTAATTTTAGATATGCATCTCGTTAACATAAAACATAGATTAAATCTTTGGTTCAACGTTAAGCACTAAGCTATTGTACTGACTATTACCGATTAACGTTTAACTTGATTTAGTGCAAGAGGGGGACAATGGTTAAAGTCGGTCGAACTAACTCATTGTTGAAGCACATTTTTCTTTGTAGTCCTTTGTAACTTGCAGGAAAAAGCAATGTCTTTCTTTGTTCAGTGTTTCTTCTCACCGTATGAGATAAGTTTCTATCATTTGACCAATTTAGTAAATTTATAGAATTTTTAAACAACTATGGGACTGATATTTTAAGAACTGGTCCATATCGGCATAGATTTGCAGGTTTTAGAATTTCCGGTACTTTATTCGGGCAATTCCTGTAAGTACTGTAGAGGAAGCCGCCTTGTAGAATTTTGCACAGAGCATAACTTAATTATAGCTAACACTTGGTTCAAGAATCATAAAAGAAGGTTGTATACCTGGAAGAATCCTGGAGATACTAAAAGGTATCAGATAGATTATATAATGGTAAGACAGAGATTTAGGAACCAGGTTTTAAATTGTAAGACATTTCCTGGGGCAGATGTGGATTCTGACCACAATCTATTGGTTATGAACTGCAGATTGAAACTGAAGAAACTGCAAAAAGGTGGGAATTTAAGGAGATGGGACCTGCATAAACTGAAAGAACCAGAGGTTGTAGAGAGTTTCAGGGAGAGCATAAGGGAACAATTGACAGGAATGGGGGAAAGAAATACAGTAGAAGAATAATGGGTAGCTCTGAGGGATGAAGTAGTGAAGGCAGCAGACGATCAAGTAGGTAAAAAGACGAGGGCTAATAGAAATCCTTGGGTAACAGAAGAAATATTGAATTTAATTGATGAAAGGAGAAAATATAAAAATGCAGTAAATGAAGCAGGCAAAAAGGAATACAAACGTCTCAAAAATGACATCGACAGGAAGTGCAAAATGGCTAAGCAGGGATGGCTAGAGGACAAATGTAAGGATGTAGAGGCTTGTCTCACTAGGGGTAAGATAGATACTGCCTACAGGAAAATTAAAGAGACCTTTGGAGAGAAGAGAACCACTTGTATGAAAATCAAGAGCTCAGATGGCAACCCAGTTCTAAGCAAAGAAGGGAAGGCAGAAAGGTGGAAGGAGTATATAGAGGGTTTATACAAGGGCGATGTACTTGAGGACAATATTATGGAAATGAAGATGATGTAGATGAGGACGAATTGGGAGATAAGATACTGCGTGAAGAGTTTGACAGAGCACTGAAAGACCTGAGTCGAAACAAGGCCCCGGGAGTAGACAACATTCCATTAGAACTACTGATGGCCTCGGGAGAGCCAGTCATGACAAAACTCTACCATCTGGTGAGCACGATGTATGAGACAGGCGAAATACCCTCAGACTTCAAGAAGAATATAATAATTCCAATCCCAAAGGAAGCAGGTGTTGACAGATGTGAAAATTACTGAACTATCAGTTTAATAAGTCACAGCTGCAAAATACTAGCGCGAATTCTTTACAGACGAATGGAAAAACTGGTAGAAGCCGACCTCGGGGAAGATCAGTTTGGATTCCGTAGAAATGTTGTAACACGTGAGGCAATACTGACCTTACAACTTATCTTAGAAGAAAGATTAAGAAAAGGCAAACCTACGTTTCTAGCATTTGTAGACTTAGAGAAAGCTTTTGACAATGTTAACTGGAATACTCTGTTTCAAATTCTGAAGGTGGCAGGGGTAAAATACAGGGAGCGAAAGGCTATTTACAATTTGTACAGAAACCAGGTGGCAGTTATAAGAGTCGAGGGGCATGAAAGGGAATCAGTGGTTGGGAAAGGAGTGAGACAGGGTTGTAGCCTCTCCCCGATATTATTCAATCTGTATATTGAGCAAGCAGTAAAGGAAACAAAAGAAAAATTCGGAGTAGGTATTAAAATTCATGGACAAGAAGTAAAAACTTTGAGGTTCGCCGATGACATTGTAATTCTGTCAGAGACAGTAAAGGACTTGGAAGAGCAGTTGAACGGAATGGACAGTGTCTTGAAAGGTGGATATAAGATGTACATCAACAAAAGCAAAACGAGGATAATGGAATGTAGTCAAATTAAATCGGGTGATGTTGAGGGAATTAAATTAGGAGATGAGACACTTAAAGTAGTAAAGGGAGTAAAATAACTGATGATGGTCGAAGTAGAGAGGATATAAAATGTAGACTGGCAATGGCAAGGAAAGCGTTTCTGAAGAAGAGAAATTTGTTAACATCGAGTATAGATTTAAGTGTCAGGAAGTCGTTTCTGAAAGTATTTTTATGGAGTGTAGCCATGTATGGAAGTGAAACATAGACGATGACTAGTTTGGACAAGAAGAGAACAGAAGCTTTCGGAATGTGGTGCTACAGAAGAATCCTGAAGATAAGGTGGGTAGATCACGTAACTAATGAGGAGGTATTAAATAGGATTGGGGAGAAGAGAAGTTTGTGGCACAACTTGACTAGAAGAAGGATCGGTTGGTAGGACATGTTTTGAGGCATCAAGGGATCACAAATTTAGCATTGGAGGGCACCGTGGAGGGTAAAAATCGTAGAGGGAGACCAAGAGATGAATACACTAAGCAGATTCAGAAGGATGTAGGTTGCAGTAGGTACTGGGAGATGAAGAAGCTTGCACAGGATAGAGTAGCATGGAGAGCTGCATCAAACCAGTCTCAGGACTGAAGACCACAACAACAACAACTGGTACTGATTGCCGGTGAGTAACGGCCCAAATAAAACCCCGGCAACAGGCCTCGTGCCGCGCGGGATTAGCCGAGCGGTCTTAGGCGCTGCGGTCATGGACTGTGCGGAGGTTAGAGTCCTGCCTCGGGCATGGGTGTGTGTGTTCGTCCTTAGGATAATTTAGGTTAAGTAGTGTGTAAGCTTAGGGACTGATGACCTTAGCAGTTAAGTTCCATAAGATTTCACACACATTTGAACATTTTTGAACAGGCCTCGTAACTGCACGCTACCTTATAAACTGCTTTGGCACTCGATACTACAATCTGTAAGTTTCAATTTTTGGTGAAATCCAGTAAAGAAAAAGATCCTATAAGCCTACTGATATCAAATTCATAAAGATAAGGCGACCGCTCGGCTAAAGCGGGAAATCAGGTTCGAATCTCGGTGCGCCACAAATTTTGATTTGTCTCCAGTAAATTGTATAGCTGTGATAGTACCGTATTCGCAGTTTGCGAATACATTTCGAAATTTAGTACGGCTATAAATCGTCAGCAGTGTCCGTTCCTTCAGAGATGCATGTCTGACAGAACATTACATCGAATTTTACAGACACTGTCAAATACAGGTACGCCGCTAATGTCTTTCACGCCAGAGCCGACGCAGTCTGACGAGAAAACTAAACAACTGCGCGAGTACTATGGGTAATAGACACTGGGACATACGGAAGTCTGGGTCTGTCCGTGAAGTGTGCTCGGATACCCTAACGCTCCCGGACAGCCCTTGCGTTTTAGCCGGCACGGTAGCTCAGCATGTTCGGTCAGAGGACCGATTGTCCTCTGTAATAAAATAACTGAGTAAGGGAATCAACGATCAACTGAACGGATGTCATGTGACGTCCGCCCAGCCCAAACACAGCGAACTATACTGAATAAAATTTTAAAAAATAAAAAAGAAGAAAAACGGTTAGTGCGACCGCTCGCATAAAGTGGGAAGTTCTGGTTCGAGTCGGGCACAAGTTTTTATTTGTCTTCAGTAAATTGTGCAGTTGTGGTGGTATCATATTCGCAGTTTTTGAATACATTTCATGACATTGCATTGATACCAGCGTATAAGTTATTTAGCCTAATGCTAACAGTCGTGGGAGGCTGATCGTTGCAGCAGTGAAAAGGTGGAGTTAGTATCTGACGCATATTGTTACGTCGAACAGTTCATATCTTACGATTTTATACTTGAAACTCTGACTCTGTCTTATGAAAATTGTATGTGCAGTTACACACTGATGTAACAATTTGCTTATGAGAACCTTTTGGAGTAAATTTAGCTTTGGTTTTGTGCAGCAATGTTAAGCCACAACTGCTGTGTGATATGAAGGCAATAAATAGATGCGTGTATGAATCTTATCCACACAGTATTCTTATCCAAAATTTTAGCTTGGAATATGCCACCCAGACATCATTTATTTTCAGCGACCGACATTTTTAACGACGAGCCAAAATCGGATGAGTACGATGAAGATATAGGCCCTACTTTGTGTTATCGTTTTTCTCAGACACTTTAGTTGCACAATGTTGGCGTTGGCAGAGCCAGGAAAGAGTGTGCGCATATGAAGACAGTGGTTATCACTTTTCGGTTTTATACAACGAAAGTTCATGCATTATTTTGAGGAGAGTGATAAAAATTCCAGAGAGCATATTGGCTCTGAGCGCTATGCGACTTAACTTCTGAGGTCATCAGTCGCCTAGAACTTAGAACTAATTAAACCTAACTAACCTAAGGACATCACACACATCCATGCCCGAGGCAGGATTCGAACCTGCGACCGTAGCGATCGCTCGGCTCCAGAGTGTAACGCCTAGAACCGCACGGCCACTCCGGCCGGCAGAGAGCATATTGATTTGTATAAAAAATGTAGGAAGCAACTGTTGCTGCGTCAACAACGCAACTTCAGCACTTGTCTAGTGTCACATGGTTTGAAACAGTGTGATGAAGACGTGTTTAGTTCTACAGCAATGTTTCTGTTGTTAATCAACTAATGGATCCTCAAAATTCAAGTAATAGGTATTTGCTGTTGCATCCTCTAAAGGTAGTCTATGTATCTGAAAAAATTATGGCGCTGTGACAAGCGCCATCTTTCTGTCAGCCGGAAATTTTTCACCTTTCCCTTACAGATGCCGCGTGTTCGGAAATTCTCGTTACAAACTTCTGGGACTTGAGGGGAGTGAGTACATAATATTCTGAGCACGTACCAATGTACAGAAACGTACCGTTTCCGTTCTACGACGGTTTCAGATCTGTTGCTTAATTCACCCACTTCTGCCTGAGGAACTGAATTAGGTGTGACGCAGTGCAGTGGCTAGGTAAAAATTCGAAAGGGAAGACAACGAAACATCCATTTATTTTCCAAACATGTTTGTTTGTTTTACCATCTAACATTACCTGTTTAAATTATTCTAAATCAAAAAAGAACTCACAATACTGTTCGTACAGAACGTAATGTTTAAGTGTTAGTACAAACAAATGTGCTTAAGTGATAAATGGATGTTTCGTCATGTTTCCTTTCGAACTGTTATCTAATAATTGTACTGCCTCACGGCTACTTCAGTTCCTCAAGCAGAAATGGATGAGTGAAACATCTGGATTCAAATCGTTGTAGAAACGGTATGATTACGGGCATGGGTTCCTGTTCAAAGTATTATGTACTCACGCCCCTCTACAATTCCTAGAAGTTTTTAACTGTAATTTCCGAATACCCTGCATATCCTACTCTTCTTGGGAGCTTTGTAACTTAAGCAAGTTAATGAGCAGCTCTGAATCCATAGTGTCAGACGTGTTTTCGTATAACTTACGCTACCGTCCACGTGCTGTCAGTTGCCCAACGAACACTGCCATTTTTTTCGGGAAAAAATTAACCGTCTACAGATTTGAATTGAACATAATAACACTGTTTATGATTATTTGCCCATAACCGCGCAGTATTTTTAAAGTATTGGAAATATATCCCGGCCAATAAATTTGTGTGTTTTCGAACGTTTGAAGAATGTATTTGACGGTTTTCTATTTATTAAACAATTTTTCACGTATTACAGTCCGGCACAAGAGCTTTATTTGCATTTTCTGTTCCACTGTGGTCACCTACGCGTTATTATGTACGTGCGCCACAAATTGACGAGGGAGATTATTTGCTTTACATTTTCAACAAAGTTCATCTAAAAATCGTTTATTGACATATCCGCGTATCAAACGACATGGGCCAATTACTGAAACAGTGGCGCAACCAGAATACACCCATAGTCTGACAGCTTTTCGTACAAATCATTGATAATCTATCTCACTTACTGCTGTTTTCCGACCCTGATTTACATTCCTTTCACTAATTTTAGGTTCAGGCATAACTTGCCGTGACAGTATATCGGTCTACCATGAAACATGTTTCTGCAAAGCACGTATGCGTGTTTTAATTTTTAACCCATTCAGATAACCAAGTATTCTCATTCTCTTCCGCCGAAAGTCACACTGTTAGGTTTCCATAGCCATGCGCAATATACATTGTTCGATGAAACGTCGCGCAATGTAGACACAAAAGTCCTTTTCGAGTCCACTCCGTCATTTATTTTTTAAACCGCATTTCTGTTTCCAGAATGAGATTTTCACTCTACAGCGGAGTGGCGCTGATACGAAACTTCCTGGCAGATTAAAACTGTGTGCCGGACCGAGACTCGAACTCGGGACCTTTGCCTTTCGCGGGCAAGTGCTCTACCAACTGAGCTACCCAAGCACGACTTACGCCCCATCCCCACAACTTTACTTCTGCCAGTACCTCGTCTCCGCAATATCCTTTCTTTCAGGAGTGATAGTTCTGCAAGGTTCCCAGGAGAGCTTCTGTAAAGTTTGGAAAGTAGGGAACGAGGTACTGGCAGAAGTAAACCTGTGGGGACGGGGCGTGAGTTGTGCTTGGGTAGCTCAGTTGGTAGAGCACTTGCCCGCGAAAGGCAAAGGTCCCGAGTTCGAGTCTAGGTCCGGCACACAGTTTTAATCTGCCAGGAAGTTTCACATTTCTGTTGTTTGCTAAAAGTTCCATATTCGACGATGTTCCTGTGTGCATTACATGTTCCTACCTCTCGCCGTATAGGGGTACATCCAAAAGAGTCGTATATTATCGTTCTGGTGGTCCAGAAGTTATGAGGTGGGGAAGCACAATACGTGTTCTGTCCTCCAAATAGTTTAACTCGGTACAGTCATTGGTCGATGTTATTGTGACACTCTACTTCTTCTTCGTGTGTATCTTTTCCGGGTTTCATTCGGCTGTGACTATTTTTTAGATGGCCGGCCGGAGTGACCGAGCGGTTCTAGGCGCTACAGTCTGGAACCGCGCGACCGCTACGGTCTCAGGTTCGAATCCTGCCTCGGGCATGGATGTGTGTGATGTCCTTAGGTTAGTTAAGTTTAAGTAGTTCTAAGTTCTAGGGGACTTATGACCACAGCAGTTGAGTCCCATAGTGCTCAGAGCCATTTGAACCATTTGAACCATGAAGTGGGAGAATCATGTAATGACAGTTGTGGGGAAGGCGGATGGTCGTCTTCTGTTCATTGGTAGAATTTTGGGAAGATGTGGTCCATCTGTAAAGGAGACCGCTTATAGAACGCTGGTGCGACCTATTCTTGAGTACTGCTCGAGCGTTTGGATCCCTATCAGCTCGGATTGAGGGAGAACATAGAAGCAATTCAGCGGTGGGCTGCTAGATTTGTTACTGGTAGGTTTGATCATCACGCGAGTGTTACGGAAATGCTTCAGGTACTCGGGTGGGAGTCTCTGGAGGAAAGGAGGCGCTCTTTTCGTGAATCGCTACTGAGGAAATTTAGAGAACCAGCATTTGAGGCTGACTGCAGTACAGTTTTACTGCCGCCAACTTATATTTTGCGGAAAGACCACAAAGTTAAGGTAAGAGAGATTAGGGCTCGTACAGAGGCATATAGGCACTTATTTTTCTGTCGTTCTGTTTGGGAGTGGAACAGGGAGAGAAGATGCTAGTTGTGGTACGAGGTACCCTCCGCCACGCATCGTATGGTGGATTGCGGAGTATGTATATAGATGTCGATGGACTTTCGTCCTTAAGTTATGCACACCAATGTATGTACAATAAGATAATAAAAGCCATGAGATATCGATATGCACATATACAGATGGCCGTAGTATGGCGTACACAAGATATAAAAGGGCAGTGCATTGGCGGAACTGTCATTTGTACTCAAGTGATTCAGGTGAGAAGGTTTCCGACGTGTTTATGGGCACACGATAGGAGTTAACAGACTTTGATCGCGGAATCGTACTTGGAACTAAACGCATGGGACATCCCATTTCGGGAGTCGTTAGTGAATTCAGTATTCCGATATCCACAACGTCAAGAGTGTGTCGAGAATACCAGACTTCAGGCATTACCTTTCACCACAGATAACGCAGCTTCCGACGGCCTCCACTTAACGGTCGATAGCAGCGGCGTTTGCGTAGAGCTGTCAGCAACACTGCGTGAAACAACTGCAGAAATCAGTGCGAGACGTACGACGAACGTATCCGATAGGACAGTGCGGCGAAATTTAGAGTTAATGGGCTATGGCAGCAGACGACCGACGCGTGTGCCTTTCTGTGATGTGCGTACTGTAAGACCTTCAGTACACACACCATCAGATTATTTGACTCGTCGCTCTAACGAAGTAGGCTAGTGTAAGCAATATGTCTCGCGGTCTTATCGTGGCGGGTGTATCTTCTGCCGTTAGGTCAGACGATAGAAATGCCAATTGCACGCTTAGAGTACCAGATTGACGGCGACCAACTTTAAACAGAACTTGATTAATTTTCACACATTTATTAAAATAATAACAAGCATAAAAATTACTTAACTTGGTTCTGGATGCTATTTACAATTGACAATCTGAAGTTCCTTTGGTATTGGTACGTTAATCTTATACTCACATATATCTCTGATACTTGACAAAAGTGTCTATACATTTATCTTCATGGCTATGTACAGGAATATGATAATCTTATTAGGCGCAGACTGAAACTTGACTATAGACAGGTACAGACAAATGTAGAACTCATACAGACTGGTGCAGACAAATGCAGACTGACTAATCGGAGGTCTGTACACTCGTTAGAATACCTCGAGCGTTCATGTATCACTGCGCGAGTGTGATCCGCGAGGAGAAAAGGTTCTACGTCAGCAGCAATCTCATTGGCTGCGTTACATATTAATACGCGGATCGGCGGAAGCAGAATTTTGTCCGTCTCTGTGGCAGCGCCATCTCGTAGTGCGGAGACGGACGAGTGCTGCGACTGCGCTGTTGTGCTTAGCGGGGCGCGCTCTTGTGGGAAAGTTATGTACGCGCTGACTACGCGGAACTATGTACACAACACTTTCCTAACAGCACGACAACGTCTGCAGCGCCTCTCCTGGGTTCGTGGCCGTATCGCTTGGACCATAGATGACTGGAAAGCCGTAGTCCGGTCAGATGAGTCCCGATCTGAGTTGGTAAGAGCTGATGGTAGCGTTCGAGTGTGTCGTAGACCCCACGAAGCAATGGAAACAAGTCGTCAATGAGGCACTGTGCAAAGGTAGGGTGCTCCATGATAGTGTGGCTGTGTTTACATGTAATGGACTGGGTCCTCTGGTCCAACTGAATCGATCATTGACCGAAAATGGTTATGTTGGGCTACTGAAAGACCACTGGCAGCCTTTCGTGGACTTTTATGTTCACACACAACGATGGAATTTTTGTGGATGACAATGCACCACATCACTGGGCCTCAGTTGTTCTCTTTTGAGTTGGACATTCTGGACAGTTCGAGCGAATTATTTGGCCACCCAGATCGCCCGACATGGGATGTAATCGAGAGATCAGTTCGTGCGCAAAATCCTCCACTGACAACATTTACGTAATTATATGAGGCTATAGAGCAGCATGGCTCAGTATTTCTGCAGGGGACTTCTAAGGACTCGTTGAGTTACACCCTATGTATATGGCGTAATGCGTATAAGTGCGGATATTCCTGTTGGTGACTAAGGACGGTGTACTGAACAACATTACATCAGTATTTACGTCATTTACAGACTAATGATTATAGCTATTACATGTTTTTAGATTGGGTAGTGCCTCCAAGTACATGTGACAGGAGCATGCAGTTAATGCTTATTTTCCTCTAGGCAGCAGGTCAGATATTGACGTGTGGACGCAAAACGGATAGCGTAGACTGCAAGGCGTCATTCACTTCTGGGCCCAGGAACGGCCATGCAGAAAATGTCAGGTCATGAAATTTGTGACGTGTTTGTCGGAAGACTGTTCGACGCAGAGGGGAAGTAACCAGCACGTGTGAACATATCAGGGTACCACGTATAAAAATATTTGCGCTCATACCCGTTACACCCTTTTTCTTAACTACAGTGTCATGAAGTTTTCCTGTGTTGCTACACATTTTAAGTTTAGTTAACTGTGGAAAGTGTAGCGAAACTCGACTCTGTCCATAGCTCTAAACTTTTTAAGCTTCTAATGTGACGCATGTTACTTTGTAATGCGAGCTATAATAATTTACATTCAATTTCGAGACAGCCTGCACGAGTGATTGCCCCCAACGGCATTCTGCGTTTAAAAGTAGTTCGAGCTAGCAGTGGTTTCCTACTCTCCCAACTCTGTGAAAACATGAGTAAAAACTTTTAATCACTCAGTCAGTTTCATATCCGCGGTCGAAGTATGTAGCGGTCTAAAAATTTCATTTCGATTCTGTGATACTGAGTCTCATTCGTAAACATTAATTCTTCCTCGCTATGTGAACGAAACTAATAAGTTAACTGTGACGAGTAGTTTGACTTAAGCTATGTTGATTATAGTACTCAGCTAATAGTTAAAATCGAAGTGTGTTGCGTGTTAGTGATTACATTGATTAAATACAATTTGTTGAAAAATTGCTACACGTCCTGCATGACGCTGGACCATCCCTGAAGAGTGTCACATCAGACGATTTGGAGAGTTTTGGTGTTAATCGTAGACAATGAAGTACACTCTGGTGATCAGGCACCAGGCTTCACCACCTTTGTTTCACTTGCAACTGAAATACTGGAGATTAAACTTTGTCCCACCCTTCTGATAGTTATGTCTTTAAATAAGGCGGGACCTGACAAATTTTATTGTAATGAAGGGCTATTAAACATGAACGACTGCAAAAAATGGTTCAAATGGCTCTGAGCACTATGGGACTTAACATCGGAGGTCATCAGTCCCCTAGAACTAAAAACTACTTAAACCTAACTAACCTAAGGACATCACACACATCCATGCCCGAGGCAGGATTCGAAGCTGCGAACGTAGCGGTCACGCGGTTCCAGACTGAAGCGCCTAGAACCGCTCGGCCACACCGGAACGACTGCATTTCGAAACACTGTTTTCTAACGTTGTGTATGGCAATGGTCTAGAAAGTCCTTGAAACGACTGAAAAGCAAACCACATTTCCCAAAACATCACGAAATTGTCGAAACACATGTCATCTGTCACCTGACAGAAGCCAGTATGGAAGTCGCGTTAATTTCTGTGGCACTCTCCTAGCAATTGCTCTCCATCTCCGATACGTTTTCTCAGCATCACCATTGTTATCAAGGATCATGCCGACATGGAAAACTGACAATTGTTATTCAGCATTTTAATTAAATGCTGAGTATCTGCCATTTGTTTTAGCAATAATTCTAAATTTATGAATTAACTTAAATATTTCAATGACAAAAGATATTGTTTTGCAGCAGGTCTTCGAGGAACTGAGGAATGAATCTGAACGACTGGCTGAGAGACATGTCGGCCTTTGAACCGATGGTTTTGCAATTTGTAAGTATCGGTAAGGGATAAATATTAGCGATAAATATCAACTACTTTGTACCACCATAGATGTAGCTAGTCATCCAGTCTACTGACTACTTGATCTACGTGACAATTGTTTGTGGTGTAGGTTTCTTCAATATATTTTACGTAAAGAAATTCAAGTAAGAAGAAAATAATTGTTTGCTTACAAGTACAAACAACGCTTCCTTCCCATCACTGCTTCGGGCCATGTTTCTTTTTGCAAGAATTTGCGTCACAGAAAATACAGATCCATCTACATGCTTAACATTTCAAACACGCAACTGCTTTGCGCTTAAATTATTTTGCTGTTGGTGGAGTACACTCATTACTCAATTTGCAACTATCTCCTCTAAATCTCATTGTATCATGGGAATTCAGATGTGCCCTTTGAAAGAAAACAAGATAAGACTGTTGCAGGGTTGAAGCTTTTAGTCAGTCTGTGGTGTTCACTCGCCTAGTTCAATTTGGATAACATTTCCAATACAAAGATGCTCAGGTTCAAGTCCCGATCCACTACAGGCTATTAAATTGTCGTGTACAGTCATAATTATGTCTTTGTTCTTCACTCAGCTTACTTTTGTAAACAATAGATTGAATTCCATATCATTCTCCTTAACTTCTCTAATACACCATCCTGAATTTGCAACAGGCAATGCCAACTCTTGTTCTTCCTCCTTCTTTCTTCATTGAACGTAACATTCTTACTTAGGTGGAACTATGGGCAGAATATTCTTTCTTCATGTTCCTGTCATACTCTACGAGCCAGTAAGACAACTGTGTGGATACTTTTCTGAAACTGGACTTTGCCTGGGTCACCCACCTCTCCTTTCCGTCAGCAGTAGCGCCTTTGATATTCTCGGTATTTTTTTTCCAATATGGCCTGCAAGTGGCAGTTTACGTCCTCTGACTTTTCAGATTGTTGGCACCATTAGCTATATCCTTTACTATTTCACTTATTAGTTTATCCAGATATCATTTTCGTCCAACCGTTTCGAGAAACATTAATTACATCTACATGACTATTCTTTCACTCTTAAGTTTTTCGTAGAGTTTTCATCGAACCACTTTCAGATTATTTTTTTACCATTTCACTCTCAAAAGCGCTCGGAAAAAAACGGACACTTAAATCTTTCCGTGCGATCTCTAATTTCTCTTATTGTATTATGATGGTAATTCCTGCAATGTAGGTGAGAATCAACAAAACGTTCTCACTTTCGAAGGAAATGGTGGACGAACTTTCGTGAGAACATGTCGACGCAACAAGAAACGCCTTTGCTTTGATGACTGATGCCCCAACTCGCTTATCATACCCGCTACACTCCCATATTTCGTGATAATACAAAACGAGTTGCCCTTCTTTGAACTATTTCGATGTTCTCTGTCAATCCTTTCTATTAAAGACCCCATATTACACAGAAATACTCCAGCAGAGGGCGGAAAAAGTCCATCTTCAAAGTAAAACGCGGTCTGGTTCATCTTACCTGCAACATTACCTATATGATCGTTCCAATTTAAGTAGTCCGTAATTGTGATCCTTACGTATTTAGTTTAATTGACAATCTTCCTGTTTGTGCGATTTATCGTGTAACTCAGATTTAACGCATTCCGTTTAGTACTCATGTGCACGACCTCGCATTTTTCATTATTTAGTGTCAGTTGCCACTTATACACCATACAGGTATCTTGTCAAAATTATTCTGCAATTGTTTTTGATCTTCGCGTGGCAACTAGATGGTAAATGACGGCATCATTTGCAAACAATTTAAGAGGGCTTCTAACTCAGAAAATTCAGTGACGCCTCTGTTTGAGGATGACACGGCGACCGGTCGGTACCGTTGGGCCTTCCAAGGCCTGTTCGGACGGAATTTAGTTTAGTTTTAACTCAGGAACAACAGTGGGCCTATAACATTTCCTTGGAAAACTCCACATATCATATCTATTTTACTCAGTGACTTTCCGTCAGTTACTTCGAACTTTGGCCCTTTTGACAAGAAATCATGAGCCCAGTCGCACAACTACGACGATGCTACACCGGCACGCACTTTGATTAGAAGGTCTTTATGGGTAAGGGTGTCAAAAGCCATCTGGAAGTCTAGAAATATCCTATCAGTTTGTCGATAGGACTCATAAAGATCCAGTTGTGTTTTAACAAGAATGACTTTTTCTGAATCCGTGCTGACTAAGTTTCAATAGACTATTTCTTTGAGACAATTCATAATTTTCTGACACTATATATTCCATCTTTCATCCCCTCTGCAGAGGGTGGGCTGTATCTAGAGGTCAGCTCTTTCCAGCCATAGACTTCTATTCTGTTTTGACACCATGTACTTGTATTAAATAGGATAGGATTCGTTGCAGGGGCAGATAGGTACGGCACTTGCTGGTCAGAGGGGGAAGTGTTAGTCGCGGCATTTGCCTTACAGCCTTAAGGAAAACCTGCTCAAATGAACGTCAGTGATATGAATCTGTAATTCAGCAGATTACTTCCATTTCCTGTCCTGGGTATTGGTGTGATTTGTGCAATTTTCCAGTCTTTACGTATGGTTCTTTCGTCGAAAAAGTGGTTGCGTATTACTGTTAAACATTGAGCTAACTCCGTAAGGAACCTAACTGATATACTGTCTGGGCTGGAACACTAGTCGTTATTAAGATAATTAAGCTGCTTCACTACACCAAGGGCATGTCGGCAACTGTTCTTGATTTGAATTCTGTAATATTTATTTCGTACTCTTTGGTGAAGGAACTTCGGAAAATAGTGTTTCGTAACTCCGCTTTAGTGGCCCTGCCATTGGTAACATTATCACTGCTGTCGCGCAGGGAAGGGATTAACTGTGACTTGCCGCTGGTGTACTTTACGTACGACCAGAATCTTTTTGAATTTTCTGCCAAATACCGATAGAGGGTTTCGTTGTGGATACTGTTAGAAACTTCTCGCTTAGAAGTACACGCCAAATTTCGGGCTTCTGTGAAAAATCCCGGCATTTGCTTGAACCGATTTAGGGAAATCACGGGAAATCTAAATCAGGATGGTCGTACGCGGGATTGAACCGTCGTCCTCCTGAATGAGAGTCCGGTGTGCTAACCACTGCGCCACCTCACTCGGTATATGTGTCAGAATACGTAAATGAAAACACCTGTCATGCGCACGAAAAATCCACAGGCAAATCAACCAGCACCACCACTTCCTCCTGAAAAGGTCACTGTGTGGTGCAGGTTTACGGCATCATTTATCATAGGGCCGTATTTTTTCAGAGAGACAAGTGCTTCCGGTCCTATTACTTGTACCGTCACTGGTAAGCGCTATGAATGTCTTTTGCGCAACCACGTCATTCCAGCTCTCCAACAGCGTGGATGTGTTGATGGGATTATTTTTATGCAATATGGCGCACCTCCACACATTGCAAATCCAGTTAAGCAGGTGCTGAAGCGCCATTTCGGAAATGCTAGAATTATCAGCCGCCATTTCCCTACAGCCTGGCCGTCCCGATCACCTGATCTTAATCCGTGTGACTTCTGGCTGTGGGGCTATCTGACAGTTGCTTGTTCAATGTTCCCATTGCAAATTTAGCTGAATTGAAGGCACGCATTGCGCAACACATTCTAAACGTGACCCCGGAAACACTTCGATCAGTTGTGGACCATGCTGTTTCTCGACTTCAGCATGTTGCAGAAAACGATGGACAGCATATTGAACATGTTTTGCGCCAGTCACATGAAAATTAATAATCCGATTTGATTTTGATTGAGTTTTTTATGCGGTTTTTGGCCTCAGACCAATTAAAAACCGATTTTTCCCATCCGATGTGATATGACCTTGCCGTGGTAGACGGGCTTAGGTAACTAAGAGTATCACACCTGTACACCCATGCACACTGAGTAGTACACTTTGCTTAACGTCAAACGTACACCTTAGGCATTGTGTATGATTCATTTGGCATTTGTAGTCGACCACTATTAAATTATGATGCATAAAGCGCCATCTATTGCTACATTTTGTAACTATTTATTGGCCGGCCGGAGTGGCCGAGCGGTTAAAGGCGCTACAGTCTGGAACCGCACGACCGCTACGGTCGCAGGTTCGAATCCTGTCTCGGGCATGGATGTGTGTGATGTCTTTAGGTTAGTTAGGTTTAAGTAGTTCTAAGTTCTAGGGAACTTATGACCACAGCAGTTGAGTCCCATAGTGCCCAGAACCAAGCCAAGCCAAGCCAACTATTTATTTTTCTTCTATCATACGTTTTCCCTCTTCTCCGATATTCCGTTGTAATTTGACGTCATTCTGACCAGTGGTGTTATTTAGACAGTGGTTTGAAAATTTAACTTAAATTGTAATCACCCTTTATTTTGGGTTTATTATTGTTGTGTTTATGTAATACGATATTCAGCCTCACTACAACGACTTTGTGATCACTACTCCTTGTATTGCCATTATGCCGTGTATTTGCACAAGACTATTTGTTGCTAAGAGTTCAAGTATGTTATCGCAACCATTTACACTTCAAGAGGGCTCCTGGATTAACTGCTCAAATTGAATTTCAGACGATATTTTATGCCAATCGCCGACTTTAAGCAAGTATTTTCGCTAACTTGTAAATCACTAGTACTAACTCACAGCAGCAGAATGTTCAGATGGTCCTACAAGAAAATATCAAGTGAGGTGAGATGGGGTGAACGTGCTGTCCACGAAACAGGACGTTCTCTGCCTGTCCGCTTTTTGGGAATGCCTGAACTAGGTGTCCAGGAACCTTCAGTCCAAAGTGAGGTGGCGCTCCATCATGTTGGAAAAACATCCGTTGACGAATAACAAGTGGGTTATGTTCCAGAAACCTGAACATTGTATCTCTGATAAACGCTGTGTACAGTGATGCATTTAAACTGGGAGGAAGTAGAAACAGGCTTAGTCCTAATATTGACTATGCCTGGCCGTATGTTGAGTGATAATCTGTGTTGATGGCTCAGAACTGTGGCGTGAGGGTTTTCATCGGGCCGAACATGACTGTTGCGGTTGTTTAGCATTCCGTCTCTGGTGAAACAGGTTTCATCCGCGAAAAGTACATGAAAGTGAAGGTCGACTGTAGGGCACTGCAAGAAACATTGGCTGAACACGACACGAGGTCCGAAGTAGACGACATGCTGTATTTCCCATAATACAAGCCACACAGCACTCTGCGGAACATTCATTTCACGTGCAACTGATCGAGTACTGATTGCAGGCGCCTCATCCACTCGATCAAGCACTGAGTCTTCTAGGTCGGAAGTGTGTGTGGTTCGTCGTCCACATCGGTCATTATATTGTGATACCAATAGCCCCGTTACACCTAATCTTTGGAATAGTTTTGGAAATATGATGTGAACCGGATGTCCTTAAACGAAAATCATGTCTGCAAGTTCTGTCACCGGGTTAAACATCTGAGGAGGAGGTTAGTATTTGACGTCCCGTCGACAACGAGATCTTTAAAGTCGAAGCATAAGCTCCAATTAGGGAAGGATTGGGAAGGAAATAGGCCGTGCCCATTCCAAGGAACCAGTCCATTCCATTAGGACTGACCGATGTTAGTATTTCAACTTGTAAACACAGACTGGTGGCTACTACAGTACAGACATTGTACACCATGACTGCTCATGACAGTACACGGTGCGCCATCTGCACTGGATTAGTTGAATTATTACGAGCATTCCACCCTCTGCACCTAATTGCTCGTTGGGATTGTCTACCCTCAGTCTTAGCAACAACAGCACCACTATATGTTTTCCATTATATTACAATCAAATTTCGACTCGGTCGTTTCCGGACCAGGGTATCATATCTCCTCAATCATCACTGAAAATTTGTAACATCATCGCGGAATCACCCTGTATATCCATCCGAATGCATCGATTCTATTTTCGCATGGAAGTCGTGGACACCCGAACACTGCGAGCAACAGGAAGGTGGAAGGAGAAGCTGCATTTTAGGTAGTCTACGATCCTCCCGTTATGGAATTCCAATAACAGTAGGCGTTTATCCTTCTTGTATGAGACATATCATGATTTTCTCGCAAGCAACCAACACTAAAATGCGATTTATGAATGATAGACCCGCTACGTAATCTTTCCGTATGTACAAAATGCAAATGGCTTTACTCCAACCTATCCTGTACAAAGCATGTACAAAGCATGTCAATGCATGTACATTTCTTGCATGTTTGACGTTTGTTGTTTTCTGCCTTCTTGGTTTTTGCAATTTTATTCCTTGTAAGTAAGCGTGTGTGTGTGTGTGTGTGTGTGTGTGTGTGTGTGCGTGCGCGAGCGCGCGCGCCCGCAGGCGCGCAATTGCAGAAAACACCAATGTATTACCGCATACGAAGATAGGTGAAAGCCCTACAACTGTCTTGTCATAAGTAAAGCTACAGGGTGAAGTCAGTATAAATTTTAAAACTGAATAAATCACGGAATAATGTAGATAGAGAGGTACAAATTGACACACATGCTTGGAATGACATGGGGTTTTATTAGAACCAAAAAAATACAAAAGTTCAAAAAATGTCCGACAGATGGCGCTTCATCTGATCAGAATAGCAATAATTAACATAACAAAGTACAACAAAGCAAAGATGATGTTCTTTACAGGAAATGCTCAATATGTCCACCATGTCCACCATCATTCCTCAACAATAGCTGTAGTCGAGGAATAATGTTGTGAACAGCACTGTAAAGCATGTCTGGAGTTATGGTGAGGCATTGGCGTCGGATGTTGTCTTTCAGCATCCCTAGAGATGTCGATCGATCACCATACACTTGCGACTTCAGGTAACCCCAAAGGCAATAATCGCACGGACTGACGTCTGGGGACCTGGGAGGCCAAGCATGACGAAAGTGGCGGCTGAGCACACGATCATCACCAAACGACGCGCGCAAGAGATCTTCCACGCGTCTAGCAAAATGGGGTGGAGCGCCATCCTGCATAAACATCGTACGTTCCAGCAGGTGTTTATCAGCCAGGCTGGGGATGATGCGATTCTGTAACATATCAGAATACCTCTCACACGTCACGGTAGCAGTTACAAAACCAGAATCACACATTTCCTCGACGAAAAAAGGCCCGATAACGGTAGATGTAGTAAATCTAACCCATACCGTGGCTTTCACTTCGTGCAATGGAGTTTCCACGACAGTTCTAGGATTTTCGGTAGCCCAAATTCTGCAGTTGTGGGCGTTGACAGACCCTCGGAGTGTGAAATGAGCTTCGTCGGTCCACAACACGTTACTCAACCAATCGTCATCTTCCGCCATCTTTTGAAACGCCCACACTGAAAATGCCTTCCGCTTCACTAAATCGCCAGGTAACAGTTCATGATGCCGATGGATTTTGTACGGATAGCATCGGAGGGTACGCCTAAGTGCCAACCAAACAGTAGTGTATGGAATGCCGGTGCGACGTGCGACTGCACGAGCGCTGACTTTCCCGTGCATAGACGAACCCGCTACAGTCTCCATTTCTTCCTGAACTGTCTCAGCAGCATTACGCCTTGTGCTCGGTCGGCCACTACGGGGTCTATCGTCTAAACAACCAGTGGCTTCGAATTTCGAAATCATTCTCGCCTCAGCTGCATTTGTCAACGGACCTTTACCCGTTCGAATCCCCTTCCTATGGCGAGAGGATCGTAACGCTGAACTAGCACATACCCTATTCTGATAATACAGCTTCACTAAAAGCGCCTTTTCAGGTAACGTCAACATACTGCGACTGCTGGCGCATCTGATTCTCTCTCTCATTACAGCTCCTTTTATACACAATTGTCATGCGCAGTCACTGACGTTTTGCTGTCCAGTGCCATCTGTCGGACATTTTGTGAACTTTGTCTTTTTTTGGTTCTAATAAAACCACATGTCATTCCAAGCATGTGTGTTAATTTTTACTTCTCTATCTACATTATTCCGTGGTTTATTAAGTCTTCAAATTTATATTGACTTTTTGATCACCCAGTATATATAAAATGGCTGATTGCTGTATTCCTTCAAGTAATTCAGTTCAGCAACTATTAACATGAAAAATTAACGTGTCTGTGTGTGTGATTACTACTATTTTCTATTACATACCGTGAATCGGGGCTGAGTGATGAGCGTAAGGTGTGCTGTATGCGCAGCTGGACGCGAGGCGGGAGTCCCTGATGGAGCTGATGGTGTCTGTGGCCCGCGAGGCGGAGGAAGCCGTCGTTGCTGTCAAGGCGTCCTACGACGACCTGGTGAGTCCAGAGGCCTAAACTATAGAGTAGTGTCGGCTTATATTCCACTTTGACTCCAGTTTGTTACAAGTCCAGAGGCCTAAACTATAGAGTAGTGTCGGCTTATATTCCACTTTGACTCCAGTTTGTTACATCATAATCTTCTGTGGACGTACACTTGCAGAAGTTGAAAAATGTATTCAACACAAGAAAACAGTAGAAATATTGCGTGAAGTAAATAACCGCACATCTCTCAAAAGCCTCCTTCAGGGTACTGCAATTCTCGCACACACTTCCCGATAATTTTCACGTTAGCTCACAGTAGAGTTATGTACTTTGGCAAAGATACTCTACACGCTCCCTAGAACGAGGTCTCATGCAAAAGTTGGTAGCTCAAGACTGCACCACAAGTGAAGACAGTCGCTGCAAGGCGCAACAACAAATCGGAGAAGTAGGGGAAGATACGCCCCAAGTGTTTCCTTATGCCGCAGCAGGCGAGAATTTGAGTGAGTCTACAACTTTGCTTCCGCCGTTTTTACTCGAAATTCGAGGCTTGATTGTAAAAAAAACTTACAATAATGTGCGATTCAAGGTATTGGCCATCGCTGGCCGCTACTTTCTCCCATCTTTCGGACAGTGTACGAATCCCACGCGCAAGAAATGTGCGTCTTTTGAGGAGACCCACGAACCAATCCAATTTTGCTCTAGACCGCATGACCGAAAGTGTTGGTCAGCCAGCCGTGTGACATTGATCAAAAAGTGCTGCAGTCAAAGGGAGCAAGGAATGGAGAACAAGGCTGGTGTGGTAGGGCTTCCCATTTCAACGTTTCCAAGTACAGTAGAGCGTCGATTATCCGAAGTAATTGGGGGACATGGGTCTTCGGAAAACTGGTTTGTTCGGATAATCGAACTGTACATGTTTATTTGCCAAAAGGAAGTACTGTACAGTAAATTTATTCATAAAAACAGGCATCTCTTTTAATATTACAAAGTAACATACAAAGGCAAGTTCAGTAGGAATATGTAGTATGTGGCACAGTTTATTAAATAAAAATTTTGTATCGTCAAGTTCACTTCTTCACGCAGAAGCACACAAGTGGTCGTAACAGAGAAGCTCTTCTCGGGGGCGCGCAATCCTTCAAACTGCGCTGAGCGGCACGCCTCAACTCTAAGCTGGCGCAGCTGTTGCTGTGAACAACTTTGATACTGCCGCTACTTCTATTGCCAGTGCCAAGCCGACAGAAGTGTGCTGATTGTTGAAACACAGCGACTGGCGGCTTGGCCTGTCAGCAACGCCTTGTGAAGGCCCCATTAGAAGCAATGTTCCGCCAGCGGTGGCCCAGTGCGGCGACTACTGTGGGAAACTTGGTTTGGGAGTGAGGGGGATGATGGACGGTAGTGTGGGAGAGTAACAGGTGCGAGCGAGTACACAGTTCGGTTAAGCGGTCGTTCGGTTGACCGACGCTCGGATAATCGACGCTCTACTGTATGTTTTGACGGGTTTTGCAGCATAGGCTCGAGCACTGTACGCTTTTCATGTCTATCGCTGTACTGCGGCCGTTCACCTTTCAGTGGTCGGCTCAAACGCATCAACTGATTTCGATAATGATCTCCGGTGACTGTTTCTGCCGGCTTCAGCAGCTTCGAGAACTTTCTCTCTCCCACCACCATGCCGGGCTTCGACGTAAAATCACCGTTCTTGAAGCGTTAAAACCATTCACTGTACATTGTTTCACTAATAGGTGCCTCACCATACATCTTACGCTGCATTTTATGAGTCCCAGTCGCAGCTTTAGTCGTGTTGAAGCAGAAAATTAAAACATCCCGCAAATGACGACAATTGGGCTCGTAAGTTGACATGTTCAATCGAGAGTAACTTTATGATGCAATCACAGATCGACTAGTATTTTCATGGCGTTATGCTTATTGTATGACACTTATGGCCCACCACGTGCCGCATCACTTGCCGCTACTGCCATCTATCGCGAAACGTCGGAAGCAAAGTTGTAGACCCAATATGTCCGAGTGCAAAGCCGCTCACCCAGTTGTGATCGTCGCTTACGGTGACACTATCATCGTAGTACAGACTCGGCTGCGTGCGAATTGGACAGCTATTCTGAACTTATTAAGAGTTAAAGAACTGAACTCTTATGTGAACTATTATTCTGTAATGAAGTGCTAAATGTTGTAAGTATCAGTGACAGCATCAGTTTCATGTCGTCTGTGTGAACACTATTTGTTTCGAAAGTTAATATTCATGTTCAAATTTTAATAAATTACTAATAATATATCTGCGTGATATACTATCTGCCCAACCTCCTCCTGAGCTAGACTTGCTACAATACGCCACACATTAAATGCACCTTTATTAAATCAATCGATCTGTGGGGATGTTATCAATTACGATGGAGTGACATAAAATGATACCAGCGCAGACTGTTCATGTAGGCTAATCCTGCAGTATAATGAATATGTTCTTATTTGTAAGTATTATTAGTGTCTTAGACACTTACTCGTTCGTAACATGGTGTTTTGGCAATAACAATGTCATAGGCATGCCTACTCATACCTACATAGGCAATATTGAGTGAAGTCTTGTCGAAGTTGAATTCAAATGACGGGAAGCTTAGGAGCTGTGGAATTAAAGTATTTGGAATAATAAGCGGATTGGAGGGGCTGACAATGGAGCCAACTGTAACCAACAGTACATCAGCAGTCCATTGGTACTGCCATTTCCCATCTTTTGTATTTGTACTTATGCTTAGTAGTACTTGATATCGCGTAATTCAGCAAGGGTTTTCTTTTAGGCAGGTACCACCGTTGTCTGTTTTGTTAGTCGCTTTCGTGCAAGTCTCTCTCTTGCGTGCTCTCTCTGAGTCTCTGCAGCCATGGTTTTTTTTTTTTATTCTCCTTTTGCTCCCAAACCTTTCAGGGGATCACGTCTCCTGATAAATAATTTAATATTTCTGTTTATTAATTAGTGGGCTTACCATATCCCAACCACCTGATGACGCGCATTCGTCGATATCCTACATGAACTTACCGTGGCTGCTGAACCAAACCCTTGTTATTAGACACGTGCACTTAGCTAGAAAGACGGTAAATGAGGTTAGAATTCCGTTTGCTTAGCACTATCTTGATAATAAAGAAGATCTGTATTTAAACCAGTATTCAAACAAAAGTAGATATTACAACTCATTGTCACTTGTAAACATTCTTAGAATTTTTATTACTTGTTAACTTTTTATTACATATTACAGAATCCACATGTAGCGTTTATTGTCCCTGAACCAGGAGCTGCCTGAAGTATTTCTCGTCTCTAAATCAGAAGCTGTACCCTCTCGCCATATATTATAACCGCTTTTTGCGCGCTGTTTCGTTTCAGAGTTTGCTTCAGCTCACATCGTTCATGTTGTTGTTGTTGTTGTTGTTGTGGTCTTCAGTCCTGAGACTGGTTTGATGCAGCTCTCAATGCTACTCTATCCTGTGCAAGCTTCTTCATCTCCCAGTACCTACTGCAACCTACATCCTTCTGAATCTGCTTAGTGTATTCATCTCTTGTTCTCCCTCCGCGATTTTTACCCTCCACGCTGCCCTCCAATGCTAAATTTGTGATCCCTTGATGCCTCAAAACATGTCCTACCAACCGATCCCTTCTTCTAGTCAAGTAGTGCCACAAACTTCTCTTCTCCCCAATCCTATTCAATACCTCCTCATTAGTTACGTAATCTACCCACCTTATCTTCAGCATTCTTCTGTAGCACCACATTTCGAAAGCTTCTATTCTCTTCTTGTCCAAACTATTTATCGTCCATGTTTCACTTCCATACATGGCTACACTCCATACAAATACTTTCAGAAACGAGTTCCTGACACTTAAATCTATACTCGACGTTAACAAATTTCTCTTCTTCAGAAACGATTTCCTTGCCATTGCCAGTCTACATTTTATATCCTCTCTACTTCGACCATCATCAGTTATTTTACTCCCTAAATAGCAAAACTCCTTTACTACTTTAAGTGTCTCATCTCATAATTTAATTCCCTCAACATCACCCGATTTAATTTGACTACATTCCATTATCCTCGTTTTGCTTTTGTTGATGTACATCTTATATCCACCTTTCAAGACACTGTCCATTCCGTTCAACTGCTCTTCCAAGTCCTTTGTAGTCTCTGACAGAATTACAATGTCATCGGCGAGGCTCAAAGTTTTTACTTCTTCTCCATGAATTTTAATACCTACTCCGAATTTTTCTTTTGTTTTCTTTACTGCTTGCTCAATATACAGATTGAATAACATCGGGGAGAGGCTACAACCCTGTCTCACTCCTTTCCCAACCACTGCTTCCCTTTCATGCCCTTCGACTCTTATAACTGCCATCTGGTTTCTGTACAAATTGTAAATAGCCTTTCGCTCCCTGTATTTTACCCCTGCCACCTTCAGAATTTGAAAGAGAGTATTCCAGTTAACATTGTCAAAAGCTTTCTCTAAGTCTTCAAATGCTAGAAACGTAGGTTTGCCTTTTCTTAATCTTTCTTCCAAGATAAGTCGTAAGGTTAGTATTGCCTCACGTGTTCCAACATTTCTACGGAATCCAAACTGATCTTCCCCGAGGTCCGCTTCTACCAGTTTTTCCATTCGTCTGTAAAGAATTCGCGTTAGTATTTTGCAGCCATGACTTATTAAACTGATAGTTCGGTAATTTTCACATCTGTCAACACCTGCTTTCTTTGGGATTGGAATTATTATATTCTTCTTGAAGTCTCAAGGTATTTCCCCTGTCTCATACATCTTGCTCACCAGATGGTAGAGTTTTGTCATGACTGGCTCTCCCAAGGCCATCAGTAGTTCTAATGGAATGTTGTCTACTCCCGGGGCCTTGTTTCGACTCAGGTCTTTCAGTGCTCTGTCAAACTCTTCACGCAGTATCTTACCTCCCATTTCGTCTTCATCTACATCCTCTTCCATTTCCATAATATTGTCCTCAAGTACATCGCCCTTGTATAAACCCTCTATATACTCCTTCCACCTTTCTGCCTTCCCTTCTTTGCTTAGAACTGGGTTGACATCTGAGCTCTTGATATTCATACAAGTGGCTCTCTTTTCTCCAAAGGCCTCTTTAATTTTCCTGTAGGCAGTATCTATCTTACCCCTAGTGAGACAAGCCTCTACATCCTTACATTTGTCCTCCAGCCATCCCTGCTTAGCCATATGCACTTCCTGTCAATCTCATTTTTGAGACGTTTGTATTCCTTTTTGCCTGCTTCATTTACTGCATTTTTATATTTTCTCCTTTCATCAATTAAATTCAATATTTCTTCTGTTACCCAAGGATTTCTATTAGCCCTCGTCTTTTTACCTACTTGATCCTCTGCTGCCTTCACTACTTCATCCCTCAGAGCTACCCATTCTTCTTCTACTGTATTTCTTTCCCCCATTCCTGTCAATTCTTCCCTTATGCTCTCCCTGAAACTCTCTACAACCTCTGGTTCTTTCAGTTTATGCAGGTCCCATCTCCTTAAATTCCCACCTTTTTGCAGTTTCTTCAGTTTCAATCTGCAGTTCATAACCAGTAGATTGTGGTCAGAGTCCACATCTGCCCCTGGAAATGTCTTACAATTTAAAACCTGGTTCCTAAATCTCTGTCTTACCATTATATAATCTATCTGATACCTTTTAGTATCTCCAGGATTCTTCCAGGTATACAACCTTCTTTTATGATTCTTGAACTAAGTGTTAGCTATGATTAAGTCATGCTCTGTGCAAAATTCTACAAGGCGGCTTCCTCTTTCATTTCTTCCCCCCAATCCATATTCACCTACTATGTTTCGTTCTCTCCCTTTTCCTACTGACGAATTCCAGTCACCCACGACTATTAAATTTTCGTCTCCCTTCTCTACCTGAATAATTGCTTTTATCTCGTCATACATTTCATCTATTTCTTCATCATCTGCAGAGCTAGTTGGCATATAAACTTGTACTACTGTAGTAGGCATGGGCTTTGTGTCTATCTTGGCCACAATAATGCGTTCACTATGCTGTTTGTAGTAGCTAACCCGCACTCCTATTTTTTTTATTCATTATTAAACCTACTCCTGCATTACCCCTATTTGATTTTGTATTTATAACCTGACTAAAAGTCTTGTTCCTCCTGCCACCGAACTTCACTAATTCCCACTATATCTAACTTTAACCTGCCATGTATGCAAGTGAAACATGGACGATAAATAGTTTGAACAAGGGCAGTATAGAAGCTTTCGAAATGTGGTGCTACAGAAGAATGCTGAAGATTAGATGGGTAGATCACATAACTAATGAGGAAGTATTGAATAGGATTGGGGAGAAGAGAAGTTTGTGGCACAACTTGACCAGAAGAAGGGATCGGTTGGTAGGACATGTTCTGAGGCATCAAGGGATCACCAATTTAGTATTGGAGGGCAGCGTGGAGGGTAAAAATCGTAGAGGGAGACCAAGAGATGAATACACTAAGCAGATTCAGAAGGATGTAGGTTGCAATAGGTACTGGGAGATGAAAAAGCTTGCACAGAATAGAGTAGCATGGAGAGCTGCATCAAACCAGTCTCAGGACTGAAGACCACAACAACAACCTATCCATTTCCCTTTTTAAATTTTCTAACCTACCTCCCCGATTAAGGGATCTGACATTCCACGCTCCGATCCCTAGAACGCCAGTTTTCTTTCTCCTGATAACGACGTCCTCTTGAGTAGTCCCCGCCCGGAGATCCGAATGGGGGACTATTTTACCTCCGGAATATTTTACCCAAGAGGACGCCATCATCATTTAATCATACAGTAAAGCTGCTAAACACAAAAAAACTTTAGGGTTTTATTTCTTACTGTAACATGCCTTTGTAGTCATTCCCATTCCTTTCCTAACAATATGAGAAGGATTAAAATGAAAGGCACAGAAAAAAATGTATTGCCGCTACGGATGTCAGATCGAAGTATGGCCTCACATGAGCTGTTCTAAGTCCTTATTACCAAAACATTGCCACACCAAAGTAGGAGCACTGTAAGTTATTCAACCAGGGCAATATAGAGTGGGTGGCCAAAAGTCATGGGAAAGCTCTGTATATGCTGTTAACAGCTGATCGCTCCTCTGTGAGCCCTCAGAACTTCAGTAACACGTCAACGCAGGGAGTCTGTGAGGTTCTGCAGTCATTCTGGAGATACACTGAACGATGCAGGTTGCAGTGCTACCTGTTATTCTGTGCGTAGTTGGTGATAACTTCATCGTCGGTAGATGGGGATCGACAGTGTTCAATAAATGCTCGTTTTGGATAAGATCAGGTGATATGGGGAGCCAAATCACGGTCGTGAATTCACTAGTGTGTTCGTGTCACGTGCCTGTCACTGAACTGAAACGTGTTGCATTGTTCTGCTGAAACATGGCATCTCAATCAGGGTATTCTAATGGATGCGTATGGTCTGCAAGAACGCCCACATAGCGTGCACCTGTCACTGACCCCTCCATCCAGACAGTGGGTCTAATTGTGACCACGTGAAAACTGCCCAGATCTTAACAGAACCAGACACTGGACTCGCATTCGGGAGGACGACGGTTCAATCCCGCGTCCGGCCATCCTGATTTAGGTTTTCCGTGATTTCCCTAAATCGCTCCAGGCAAATGCCTGGATGGTTCCTTTGAAAGGGCACGGCCGACTTCCTTCCCCATCCTTCCCTAATCCGATGAGACCGATGACCTCACTGCCTGGTCTCCTTCCCCAAACAACCCAACCAACTCTTAACAGAACCACTTCCACCAGACGTTACGAACGGAATTTGCGAGCCATAGTGCCATTGGTTGTGACACGTTATGTATCTGTTTCTTGCTTTCTCTAGAAAATAAACAGCCAAACACCTGTAATAAGGAGAGTATCAATTTTAATGCTACTTGTTTCACTCGCAGCAGTTCAAGCTGTTCTCTTAGGTTGCTGCCAAACACAATGTTTTCTTGGCAACAGGTTGGAATGGGTCTTCATTCGCTGCCCTCAGCAATTCCTCTCTGGTTTTGAAGCAATTTTGATTCTCAAGCCGTGAAAGGCGTCTCCAGTCCCTCTATCAGGTTATTTTTCTGTCCACAAGTCTGACGTCGTGTTTCGTGGCCAGGTGCGTTACACCATTGCTTGTAGACATGCTGAACTCCGCTGCGAAACACCAACAAATCCAGCAACTTCATACATCGTACACCCATTGGCACGGCCATACAAGATTTCCCCTTTTGTGCCACTCTGTCAGGGCGTTACATTTACGAATTTTTTACGTACAATGACCCAGGGACACATAAGTGTCTCACTGATCGCTACTGCCTTATGCTCACGTGGAGGCGGTGCGCATGCGCTTTGACACTTGACTCGATCGCTGCGCGATATGTAAAGGCTTGTTTCTGTAATATAGTACATGGCTCATTTTCCTCCGTTGTATTTGCACTACAAACTATTGTCATACAAACAAGAGAAATATCGATCGTGTCTGTCACTAATTCAACGGTAGTGTTGCGAACTGTACTTGTCTGACGTATGTAGTGTTGGTGATATCTCTGACAATTTTGCGTCTCATTGTGCTGATTTTTTTCATGCCGTATACCATGAAGGCACTGTATCAGCGAGTAAAATCATCAGGAAGAAGCAACGAGTATAAAACCATGCTCTTCTGAGATGTCTAAATGTTGCAATTTCGGAACATGTGGAGCGTAAGCGTAAATTCTTATAGTAAATTGTGCAATATTCTCCTTTTAATGTGTGTGTGTGTGTGTGTGTGTGTGTGTGTGTGTGTGTGTGTGTGTTCACATTCTAATACGTTGTTATCATTTAATTATTTTTTTCTTATTTCTTCTGCTCTGCCTTTGCAGCTTCGCATACCGCTGCAGTTGCGCTTACGCTGAAATTTAAGAATCTAGAACCAATTTCTACCAATGAATACGAAATACTTCTACTTTCAACAACTCTTTATATTATTTCCCAGTGTACCAGTCTTACAATAGTTAATAGCTGGATTGTACAGCTTGGCATCAGACGAGTGCTTTCTGTCTGCGCAGATAGGGTGCGACTATGTGATTGAATGCTGGAAGCTAGTGGGGTAGACTTAATACACCCAGTAAGCATCCTCATTGCTATATGTAACTGGACGTCTTATCATTTTGGAGTGAGCAATATTCGACCACACCGGCGCACAGTATTCGGAGTCTTACATACCATTGTACGAGACGTCACCAAGTACGCCAGCAAAATGTATTCAAGAAAGTGCAAGATTCGGAAGTTGCCATTTTTTTATATTATTGATTCGTTGAGTTAAGAAAAGTGTTATGCCTGAAGGTCTATACAAATCTTATTGTATCTCTAACGACTGCCAACTATCCACTTAGTATTTTGAATGTAGATTACTCTGATGCCTAAACGGTAAGCATATTTCAATAGCATATGCAAAGTACTCCTTTCAATATTTTTAATTTCGATACAAATGCCATTTTTATTGATACAACTATCTGAAATTATAGTACCATGTGATGTAATTCACAATATGCGAGTTGTGAAATATAGTTAGAAAATGTTCACAAACATTATTAGGTCCTATTCCAGTAATGTTGGGCTGAAATTTAAGAAAAGACGACTGAAGAAGTGCTGTTAAATATCAGTAAAAACAACCAACTGAAATACCACATTAATTCGCGTCGGAATGGAGAAACAGAGAACAATTTTGTTTAAAAAAACTTATTCAACTCTTATGAGGTTTTGTTTGAGTACAAAACTTCAGAGCTGATCGTGTTAAGGGGTTTATTGCAGTATTTACGTGATAACCATTTTTAAAGTGTGTTTGCATAATTAAAGTTGAACAAAATGGTTTTGTACGCTATATGTTTTATAAAATTGACTGGGTAACGTGTAACTTAGGGCCAGGACATGACTACATGAATTTCTCTTCAGTTTGTCTCATTATTGTACAGCCACGCCATCTGAAATGCAGAATTTGTAGCTCTATGAGCACATGAGGTGCTGTGTTGCAGAGTTTGAGAAGCCCCCATTTTGTGGAATCGACGACTCTTCGACCCGGTATTTCACACCATTTTTCTTTTCTCCTAGCACATCAAATGGCATTTCCTTGTTTAGACTGATGTACGAGTGACCCCATAGATTAATCACAGACGTTCACACCTACAATGCAACATCGCCGTGTTCATCAGAGTCTACAACAATAGTTCTGTAGTGCCAAACTGAATGTAGAACCAGAAATCCAGCACCGATCTTCCACGTCCACAAACAGTAAACTACTCTTCTGATTCCGTTACGCAGCAAATGCAGGGGGTGGCCATAACGGAATTTTGGTCGAATCACGGGCATGTGTACTGCTGCCGTTTTGAAGTTGTGTTGCTACTTGCTTTCGGAATCCCGCGGCAGTATGTTGGACTGGCCTCTTTCTGCAGCTCGATAACGACTGTACGTGGAAACTAGAGGGAAAAGATTGAGCACGCTATTTTGTCACGGTTGTGCAAAGATTCGCACCCTTCTTGGGTGCAGAAGGGCTCCGAAGTAATCGCTACTATTTCCTGTGAACAGCGTGACATAAGAAAACAATGATTGCTAAAGTCACGGTATTTCCCGTCCCGTTCTGCACTGTTATATTTGCAGTTTGCTAATCGCAGACAATCGCAGGTCCTAGCTCCGCTATCATTTAGCTTGTATACTGCAGAAATGCCAGGTACTCAGCCCAGAAAGTTTGTTTATGGCGATGACTGAGTGACAGCAACACAGCACAAACAAACTGAGGTCCCTGAAGATAAGACTTAAGGGTAATGGGACAATATTCTCATAAAAGGAGACTTCCACCGAACCCTACCAAAACTGAATTCTTGCTTTCATCTGAGTAATATGCTAACCGACCGTTAACTGGACGTTTTTTCGAGATTAATGGTCTGCCCCTAAACAAATATCCGCGATGCCTTTCAGTTATACTTGACACAACGTCATTTCAATCGCATTTAACAAAGACTGCAGCTAAATTGAGGTCAAGAAGCAATATTACACAAAAATTATGTGGTACAACATACGGTTCTGCAGCATCGATCTTACGATTATCTGCCCTTGGCCTTGTCTACTCAACAGCAGAATATTGCAGCCCTGTCTGGATAAACAGCCACACGAAGGCGGTAGGTACACAACTAAATCGAACAATGCGGGTTTGTACTGACACAATAAAGTCCGCGCCAGTATTCTGGCTATCTGCTATGAGACGTATTCCACCACCTAACCTGAGAAGAAAGGATATCCTTCTGACGGTATGTAAGAAAATCTGCAACAACCAGAAGCTGCTAATTCATGAGGGTGTATCTGCCATCCCCCACTCTAGCAACCTGGTGAACCATAATATTCAATCTCCATGAAGTCCGGACGAAAGAATGGTACAAAGTACCCCCCGGAGCTCCATAGCTCTCTCAAAGCCTGGAACAAACTATGGGACCTTGATATGCCCCGCAGGACACGAAGCACACTCAACGGAATCCGGACTAGTCGTGGGGAATGCGGTAATCCACTAGTACGTAGATGGGAAAAGACTGCCACTGAGAGACACGTTGTTCGAGAGTGCCCTCAACAATGGTACCTTGCAAACTTCTTGGGCTTGTTGGGCACTACAGCAGACGTGATTAAATTATATAAATACAGTAATGTTTGTAAATTTGTAAATTGTCTACATATTTTATTTGTATTTCTGAACTGATGTGTAATTGCCACACGATTAATAATACTTGCTATAAATTCTCGAGAGTTCTGTTATGAATAAAACATCTATATTTAGATCCCAGGAGAGGCAAGTGGCCCTTCTTGTCCCTCCTACCCCCGCCCCTCCTTCCTCCATTTATGGACGCCAATGGATGGCACTATACTATGAGGAAACAGCATCGATCATTGTATCACGACTATGGTATGACAATGCCATATATCGACCGGAATTTGTCGTGACAAAATTTGGGCTCCGCTTTAGATTCATGTTTATACAATACCTTCCTGGGCTGCAGTGGACTGAATCATCCCTGCGTGAATATGTTGTGGATGAGGACACTGATCATATCATCAGCTGTCCTCGTCTATCACAAGAGACAGTTCATTTACTGCAAAGACCAGTGAAACAGTGGTCATTGTTACCCACCAGTTTTTGTGTGTGTGTGTGTGTGTGTGTGTGTGTGTGTGTGTGTGTGTGTGTGTGTGTGTGTGTGTACTTCGCAGACGTACGCGCATGAGTGAGCAAATATTGGACTTTTATAATTTATATTACTACATTGATGTATTTTTGGCTCAGAAACGGGCAGTTCGTGTAATAAGTGGTGTTGGTTCACGAACCTCTTCTCCACCTCTGTTCACGAGTCTATGTATTTTGACATTGGCCTCTCAATATGTGTATTCCTTACTGTCATCTCTCGTTAACAATATTAGCTTATTCCAAAGAATAAGCAGCTTTCACTCGGTTAATACTCGACAGAAATCAAACCTGCATTTGGATCGGACTTCTTTAACACTTATGCGGAAAGGTGTGCAGTACACTGCTGCATCTATTTTCAATAAGCTACCACTCGAATTCAAAAATCTTGGCAGTAATCCACGCGCTTTCAAATCGAAACTGAAGAGTTTCCTCATGGGTCACTCCTATTCTGTCGAGGAGTTCCTTGAAAACTTAAGCTGATTCTTGTTGTATTGTTGACTACGCTTACGTAAACTTACGGATTGACTTTTTTCGCGTTTATAAACATTTTATTTTTGTATGTTATTACTTTTATGTTGTAATTTCATGTACTGACACGTTCCACGACCTTGGCGATTTGCTCCTCAATTTGCTCCTACGGAACTTGACGTGTAAATAAATAAAATAGAGGGGATGACGTCCGGATGCCAACACTAGTAACAATGGTAAAATACGTAATGAAAGTTTGGTTATGTAATTTATTCGACAAAACCAGTTCTTTCTCGTACCAAGTTCCACAAGTTTAAACTCGCTTGAGATCAGATATTGCTTTTTGCTCGGACTCACTTATCCTCCGCAGTCTATACGCCATGCTATACAGCCGGGCCTAAAAGAGTCTTTACGAATCATTTGTGTACTCTTGGCAACATTGAAGCCTGGCACTTTGGGTACAAGGTGTTGCTGATGCTGTAGAGCCGAAAGTAAAAAAAAGTTTGGGAAAGGATCTTTTGTAGTTGCCTAACATGATAGCCGAGTGCTAATCAACATCATTATTAGTTGTAGTACGATTTCTTGATTTGGCACCACTCATAAGTTTTGTTACTTTGTAACTGTTCTTTTTTTCTTCTTTTTCATAATTATACCTTGCAAATTAGTACCAAACCAACTTCTGACACATTGTAATTGTAGTAGCCACCTAGGCAAAAAACGCATAACATAAAATTTGGAGCTGATTTACTGTGTATCGAGGAAAGAATGAACGACAATCCGTGTGATGTGTATGTGTGTGTGTGTTTATGTTTGTGGAAAGGGGGGAGGGGGGGGGTTATGACACCAAATGCAAGCCCTTCATGACTTCGTCTCTACTAATTTGCAACAGCATAACTCTAAAATCTCTTTCCACTTCCAAATTCGTTTTAATTACACTTCTGCTGTTAATGACCCGACTTCGGCCGTAAAAACCTCCTATCCAAATTAAATTATACTCCACAAATCTTGCATGAAAGCACTATAATTTTATGCGGCAGTGTTTACATTGGAAAAAAAAAAAGCAGGAAGCTGTATGCGGGCGAAACTGCAACAGCAGCAGCCGCCTCCACCGGAAGCTACTCTGCGTGAAAATATAACAAGCAGAGATTATTTTTGTAAGGTAATAAAAGTGCGGCGTATTTACATTCTATCCCGCCGTGAATAGCGGCCGGGACTCGGCAGTGTTTTGTTTTCGGCCGTCGCGCGCGTTAATAATGGAGTAGTACGCGCGCTCGCAGTGCTACCAACAGCTCCCTGTTTCTCGCGGTGCTGTTTAACTGCGACTCTACTATGTTGTGGTTTAGATTCACGCACGGGTGGGGGGCTGGCGCTGGAGGGGGTGGCGGGGGGAGGGGGGTAGGACAGAACTCTCTCTTTTACAAATTGAATCAAATAGCACCCTCACTGGAGACAAAGGGTATTTTGTTACTGGTGGGAAAACCTCCGGGAGTACCAGGTAAATTTCAGCAAAATGGCAGTTCGTCCGGAACAAATCTAGTGCTCTGTGATGAAACATGTGGAACGTTTCCGTAACTGAAGCGGCTGAGTAAATCAGTAGCAAGAAAAGTGTTTTTCTTTCATACAATTCAGTTATTCGCTGCATTCTCGCTCAGGCCTCAAAGAAGTAAGTGTGGCGAAACCAAAAGTTAAATAAAGTGATACTACGGAAAGAAAATACATTCAGAGCTGGTTTCAATAAATTCTGTGTCGTATCATACGCGGTCCAACTGGAATGTAGAGTTTAGACAGGGAGTAATGTATAGTGTAATATAACATTGGTGGACATATAGCTTATCTTAATCAAGATGACGTTGGACTACAATTCTTCATCTTTAAATCTTCGAACAAGCATTTCCTATAGTCAGATTTTATCTACTATTCGTAATTCTCTGTAGAAGCGCTGACGGTAGAGGAGAATTAAACAGGATTATCTACTCTTAAAGTTGATCACATATGACTGATATTTATATATTGCGTTATAAGTTGCGCCAGAACAGGTGTCCAAACGTATCTTCATGTTCGTTAAACCACATCATCCAACTGTTTGTAGATTCCATCAGTCATTTGATTTGCACTGCTGGACAAAGGCCATCTCTAGACTTCTCCATGAATTACGGCGGTCATCTAGGCGCACCGAAGCCAGTTTTCTAATTTCGGCTAATTCTGTTTTTTTTTCCTGTCAGTTGGAATCCAGAAAGAACTTCCTTAACCCATCAACAGTTGCATTTACATCTTACAATCCATTTGGATCATCGGCCCATTTTTATGTTTGCCTGTCCCTACTAGCAAATTCAGCATGCGTCTTATGATAACTTGCTGAGCAATCCTCAGTTTTTGAATCCTTGCATTAAATATTCTATGTATCACTGCCATGAGTAAAAACTGGTGATACAAAAGTATTCTGAAATTTCTTTTCCAGACACGTCAAGGCTTAATTTTGAAACCCTTATTTACTTTATCAAAATTACTCCAAGCAATTTTATTATTATTTTTATTTGTTTTGCTGTCCATCCAGTAGTTGTGATCAACTGCCTGAAGTAGAAAAACGCATCAACTGGTTCTATGGCTTCACTGTTCATTTGTACTATTTTAGCCGATCCTTGGAGCGAACTGGATAGTGTCTGGAAAACAAGTCGTAAGCTTAAAATCAACAAAAGTAAAACTAGGGTGAAACAGTGTAGTCGAATTAAATCATGCGGTGCTGAGGTAATTAGATTCGGAAATGATACACTGAAGATGTTGTTGTTGTTGTTGTCTTCAGTCCTGAGACGGTTTGATGCAGCTCTCCATGCTACGCTATCCTGTGCAAGCTTCTTCATCTCCCAGTACTTACTGCAACCTACATCCTTCAGAATCTGCTTAGTGTATTCATCTCTTGGTCTCCCTCTACGATTTTTACCCACCACGCTGCCCTCCAATGCTAAATTTGTGATCCCTTGATGCCTCAGAACATGTCCTACCAACCGATCCCTTCTTCTGGTCAAGTTGTGCCACAAACTCGTCTTCTCCCCAATTCTATTCAATACCTCCTCATTAGTTACGTGATCTACCCATCTAATCTTCAGCATTCTTCTGTAGCACCACATTTCGAAGGCTTCCGTTCTCTTCTTGTCAAAACTATTTATCGTCCATGTTTCACTTCCATACATGGCTACACTCCATACAAATACTTTCAGATACGACTTCCTGACACTTAAATCTATACTCGATGTTAACAAAATTCTCTTCTTCAGAAACGCTTTCCTTGTCATTGCCAGTCTACATTCTATATCCTCTCTACTTCGACCATCATCAGTTATTTTGCTCCCCAAATAGCAAACCTCCTTTACTACTTTAAGTGTCTCATTTCCTAATCTAATTCCCTCAGCATCACCCGACTTAATTCGACTACATTCCATTATCCTCGTTTTGCTTTTGTTGATTTCATCTTATATCCTCCTTTCAAGACACTGTCCATTCCGTTCAACTGCTCTTCCAAGTCCTTTGCTGTCTCTGACAGAATTAAATGTCATCGGCAAACCTCAAAGTTTTTATTTCTTCTCCATGGATTTTAATACCTACTCCGAATTTTTCTTTTGGTTCCTTCACTGCTTGCTCAATATACAGATTGAATAACATCGGAGACAGGCTACAACCCTGTCTCATTCTCTTCCCAACCGCTGCTTCCCTTTCGTGCCCCTCGACTCTTATAACTGCCATCTGGTTTCTGTACAAATTGTAAATAGCCTTTCGTTCCCTGTATTTTACCCCTGCCATCTTTAGAATTTGAAAGAGAGTATTCCAGTCAACATTGTCAACAGCTTTTTCTAAGATAAGTCGTAGGGTCAATATTGCCTCACGTGTTCCAATATTTCTGTGGAATCCAAACTGATCTTCCCCGAGGTCGGCTTCTACCAGTTTTTCCATTCGTCTGTAAGGAATTCGCGTTAGTATTTTGCAACTGTGACTCATTGAACTGATAGTTCGGTAATTTTCACATCTATCAACACCTGCTTTCTTTGGGATTGGAATTATTATATTCTTCTTGAAGTCTGAGGGTATTTTACCTGTCTCATACATCTTGCTCACCACATGGTAGAGTTTTGTCAGGACTGGCTCTCCCAAGGCCGTCAGTAGTTGCAATGGAATGTTGTCTACTCCTGGGGCTTGTTTCGACTCAGGTCTTTCAGTGCTCTGTCAAACTCTTCACGCAGTATCGTATCTGCCATTTCATCTTCATCTACATCCTCTTACATCTCCATAATATTGTCCTCAAGTACATCGCCCTTGTATAGACCCTCTATATACTCCTTCCACCTTTCTGCTTTCCCCTCTTTCTTAGAACTGGGTTTCGATCTGAGCTCTTGATATTCATACAAGTGGCTCTCTTTTCTCCAAAGGCCTCTTTAATTTTCCTGTAGGCAGTATCTATCTTACCCCTAGTGAGATAAGCCTCTATATCCTTACATTTGTCCTCTAGCCATCCCTGCTTAGCCAACTGAAGATGTTACGTTATGCTGTTTGGTCAGCCGGCAAGATAACTTATGATGCCAGAAGTAGAGAGGTCATAGAATGTAAACGTACTTGCTTACTTACTTACTTACTTACTTATACTGCCCACACAAACGACAGCCGGTCCTTGGCCTCACTCAATCCAGCCTTCTACAGTTTCCTGGCATCTTCATCTCCATCTCCCAGACCCAGTATCTTCATGTCTCCCATGCTATTATATTTCCATCTCATTCTCGGCCGTCCCAGTGGTCTCTTTCCTTCAGCTTCTCTATCCATTACAGCCTTTATTAATGTGTTCTCCCTCTCCTCTTCCCATGTTGGTACCATCCTAGTCTCTTAATTTTCACACTCACTACGACGTCAGGCTGTGCGTATAATTGTCTGAGTTCCCTGCTTTTCCTTATTCTCCACTGCTCATTTTATTTCACTGGTCCATATATTTTTCTCAGTACTTTATTTTCAAAAGTGATAAGTTTTTTCACTGTTTTCTTTGTCAGGGTCCATGTCTCACTTGCATAGCACACTATTGGCTTGATGATGGTCTGATATATTCTTATTTTTACCTGCATAGATAGCAACTTCGATATTATGAAGTTCGGCATAGCTCCTAGATATCTTCCCCCAGCTTGAATTCTTGTTACTATCTCTTGTTCTATAAGGTTTTGTTTTCTGATGTTGACATCGAGGTACGTGAATGTGTCTGTCTTCTGTATAGTCAGATTTCCGATTTTGAGATGGTTTGGTCTTAATGAACTCTTCTTCCTGCTACCATGAACTTTGTTTTACTTTATTTATAGCTAGACCTACTTTCTTGGCTTCTTCCATTAGCACAGTCCCCATTTTCTCAAGGTCTTCCATTTCTTTCCTATCAGCACAACATCACCCGCAAAAGCCAGGACATTTACCTTTTTTTCCTACGGTGACTCCTGTACTTTCACATGTTACTCTCCTCAGGGTGTTGTTGAGGGCCAAATTGAACAGGTTTGGTGATATATCATCTCCCTGTCTACTCCTGTTTCTACTTCCAATGCTTCTGAGAACTCCCCCTGTACTTTCACCCTACACTTTGATTCCATCACACACGTTTTAGTTAACTTTGTCAGTTTTTCAGGTATCCCATACTCTGCCATTATCCTCCACAATTCCTCTCTTACTATGTTGTTATATGCTTTGTTGAAATCTAATAACAGGCTAAAGCTATCATGATTGTGCTCCCAGTTCTTATCTAATTTTTGTCTTAGTGTGAATATTTGCCGGCCGTTGTGGCCGAGCGGTTCTAGGCGCTTCAGTCTGGAACCGCGCGACCGCTACGGTCGCAGGTTCGAATCCTGCTTCGGGTATGGATGTGTGTGATGTCCTTAGGTTAGTTAGGTTTAAGTAGTTCTAAGTTCTAGGGGACTTATGACCTCAGATGTTGAGTCCCATAGTGCTCAGAGCCATTTGAACCAATTTTTTGTGAATATTTGGTCGATTGTTGATTTACCTTTTCTTACAAAAGCAAAAAAAGCGTTTCTGAAAAAGAGATATATATTAACAGCTAATGTAAATTTAAGGCTAGGAAAAGTATTTCTCTGAGGTGTTGCCTCATACGGAAGTGAAACGTGGACGATAAGAAGTACAACTAGAAGAGAATAGAAACTTCTGAGAAGTGTTGATTCAGAAGAATGCAGAAAATTAAATTAGTAGATAGAACAATTAGGATGTACTAAATCGATGTGAGGATGAAAGGTGGAACTGGTTGCCGAGATATTCCTGAGGCAGCAAGGAATTGCCGCTTTGGTAATGGCGGGGAGTATGAAGGGTTACTTACAAATTTTAAAGGAAGACCATGGCTCGACTACAGTAAGCGTAAGCACGTTCAGCTCTATGTAGCTATGCAGAAATAAAGAATGCAAATGATAGACTAACGTGGAGAGCTGTGTCAACACCACAAGAGCAACGATAACAAAAACAACAACAACTTGGCTTACATTATTTTAGACTTATTACAGTTTATATTTCGGACTTGATTTCTTATAATTTTCCGCTCTTTGCATGATAGGCAAACAGTACAATGTCATCAGATAAATAGTTCAGATACGACCTGTCAACAAGACTTCCTTCTTCGACTTTCTATTTTCAATACCTGAAAACTTCATCTGCACTGAAGATAGTTCTCGTGATATGGAATCTCCATACCTTACCCCTCTTACAGTGTCAAATTTCTCACTATGCTGATGAAGCCAGATGAACTCTGCATCTGTGTCGTATATTTTCTTCGTTATATTACAATATGTTGATTCAGTACCCTGTCGACGGTGTAAACATGATATGATTCTTCCTTGGGGAGTAACATTAGATAATCGGTACATCCTGAAACTGTCGACTTCTCCCTGATATAGCCGCTTACACAGATCTACTTTTTGTGACCAGATGAAACTACAGTCTTCCAGCCATAACTGTGGGTTCTTTGATTTCTCTGGGAGATGGCTAATCTGAACTACAAAATATGAAATATTAGTTCAGTGTATTACATGAATGGCAACGGCTTTGACGCAGGGGATACACCGGTTCCCGCCAGATCACCGAAGTTGAGACCTGTCGGTCGTGGCCGGCACTTGAATGGGTGACCATCCGGGCCGCCATGCGCTATTGCCATTTTTCGGGGTGCAATCAGCCTTGTGATGCCAATTGAGGAGCTACTCGACCGAATAGTAGCGGCTCCGGCCAAAGAAAACAATCATAACGACCGGAAGAGTGTGCTGACCACACGCCCCTCCTATCCACATTCTTAACTGAGGATGACACGGCGGTCGGATGGTCCCGATGGGCCACTTGCGGCCTGAAGCCGGAGTGCTAGTTCTAGTATTACATGAATCAATAAAGAGATTTACTTAACGTGATACAGTCATTTGCCACAGGAGTGGTTGATACTTTACAATAGTCATTGACTATTAAAGCTTCAGTTGATGCACTAATTAAGAAACTCACATAACTTGATACACTTGATGTAGAATGTTCACTAGTTACAAAAGTACATTTCCGTCTGAGACTTGAATAACTCTTTAGTCCTACTCGATGATGCTGACTACTTCAGTGGAGGTTACGGTAGGGCTGGGCGCTTCCATGCTCGACTCTATATTGACCTCAGTGGCAGGACGCTACAGTTCAGAGAGAGAGGCTTGGTCTTTTCAGCCTCTGCCATTCGTCGTTGCGGACTGCCGTGAGACTTCGCTAATGTCTGTGGTATCGATGCGCGTTACCGACTTTGGTGTGACACTACCATCTTTGGACAATACCACACTAGGCATTGGCGAATACAGGTTACTTCTGTGCTTATGTCATACATAAATTCAACCTATTTTCGGAAACAATCGTTTAGGAATAATCACCATATGGTACTACACTCTTCCATTTGTCACTGGTCCACATTACATGATATCAGAACCATTTCCATCGTGCTGACTAGTTCTTTTTTTATCAGACATTTGCAGATTGCCATCTCGCCTCAAATGTTTAGTCTGTGCAAGCTGCAGATACAGACACGTATATAGGGGTTGGACAAAACTACGGATATACCGAGAGAAATGCATGCTTGGACGTAAGTGTAGATGGTAGCCAAGATACCAAATTGCGCTGTTGTATTTGACCAGAAACTGAACCTGTGCAACGTACTCTGTGGAGTTTAGAGTGCATTATATCGGAGGTAAGCGAATTCGAGCTGGACAAATTGTTGGTACTCTTATGGTAGGTGCTTCTGTGACAAAGGTAGCCGAAGTGTTTGGTGTTTCAAGAGGCGCCATGTCAAAGAATTATACCGCATACAAGAAAAACTGAAACACATCATCCGCCAAGTCACAACGCGGACGAAACTGTGTGCTGAGTGACACTGCCAGGCGGTCACTGAAGAGGATTGTTACGAAAAATAAAGGGGCAGAAGTCACTGCTGAACTGAATATCACACTCGCGAACCCTGTTAGCACCAAAACAACACAAAGAAAGCAACTGTGCCGATTTTCGGCACGATTGTGTTCCGGCCGCGAGTGTTAAGGTCGATATTGGCCTCCCCAGAGATGCTGGGGCGCCGAGTTGGTGGCGAGCGGCCCTCTGGCGACGAGGAGAGGAGGGTTGGAGAGTACCGAGCGAGGGGGACAGAACGCAGAGTGTTGGGGCCCGGATGGGCCGAATCGTGCATTAACAATTTTGGCACTCTGTGATAATGAACTGATGGTGAAACCGAGACGTTTGGGAATTCAACGCTGCTGTGGAACGATAAGCCGTGGGCTCTGCAGTTGTATGGACGCAATTTGCGGCGAGCTGTGGCCGATGTCGTTTGTGTGTGTTTTGCCACGGCAGATAAACAAGACAACGTGGGCCCAACCTGAACACGCTGTGCTGTAGCATGTTCGCCCACAATAAGGATGTCGTGATATTGGAGAAGAAAGCAGTGGAATACGGTACGTGTATTAACCTTCAGTGACTTCTGCGGTGTTAGTTTACTTAACTGTGTGGAGACTGAGCAGTAACTGTCACTTTTCAACGGAATTTACGATTGTGTAAAAGCGTGGTCAATATTGGATGGGCGTTGTCATAAAGTTATTATATGTCTTATTTGTGCACCTAATTTTCTGTTATCAGGATTACTCATTGGACAGATTTGAAATTGTCAGTTCTGCGCTATAGTTCAGCGGATTATAAATACTAGAATTTGACAAATATGCTAACTATGAGTTTTGGATATGTTTTTATATCTGCGTGATAAATGAAAGTGAATTTTGAAGTTTGTAAGGTACCTTTCTACCATTACGATTCTGTAAGTTTTTATTTGGAAGTTGTTTGCTACTGTTATTGGTTGAGAATTTATGACCCGATTAATCAAAGGAACAGTTATTTAACCAGCCTTTCTATGAAGTGTTTCAAGACTTGTTTTTCAGTGAAGTATTATTGGTTCAAATGGCTCTGAGCACTATGGGACTCAACATCTAAGGTCGTCAGTCTCCTAGAACTTAGAACTACTTAAACTTAAGTAACCTAAGGACATCACACGCATCCATGCCCGAGGCAGGATTCGAGCCTGCGACCGTAGCGGTCGCGCGGTTCCAGACTGGCGCGCCTAAAACCGCTCGGCCACACCGGCCGGAGAAGTATTATTACTAAATTACATAAATCAGTAATGTTGTGTAAGCAGTTATTGAAGGCACCCATCTCCATTAGCCAATCAACCATGGCCAGTTGGGAACGGGCATTGATGTAACATTAGGGGACTGAAGGCTATTGTTAGGTTATGACAACGCTAATCCTGTTTTTTGTTATTCTTGCTGAAGTGTCTAGTCGCCCCTAAATTAATTCCGCACACACAGAAGAAGGGAATGGTAGGACGAGCTGGAAATCCAAAACCACTCATCAGTGATGCAAATGACCGTAACAGGAAAACGATGCCGAAGCCATTAAAATGTGTGTGTGAAATCTTATGGGACTTAACTGCTAAGGTGATCAGTCCCTAAGCTCACACACTACTTAACCTAAATTATCCTAGGGCAAACACACACACCCATGCCCGAGGGAGGACTCGAACCTCCGCCGGGACCAGCCGCACAGTCCATGACTGCAACGCCTGAGACCGCTCGGCTAATCCCGTGCGGCGCCGAAGCCATTAAAGCTGGACTGAGGAACAATGGAAGAAAGTCATGTGGTAGGATGAGTCTTGTTTCATGCTGTTTCCAACTTATGGTCGAGTTTACGTCCCAAGAGTGGAACTTAGCGGGGTGTTCGGTGATTATTTGGGCAGCCACATCGCGATATTCCATGGCCCCATGGCTACGCTGCAAAGTTTCATAACTTCCGAGGATTATTTATTTATTTACATGTCAAGTTCCGTAGGACCAAATTGAGGAGCAAATCTCCAAGGTCATGGAACGTGTCAGTGCATGAACTTACAACATAAAAGATAACAGATAAAAATAAATGTTCATGAACCTGAAAGAAAATTAGTCCATAAGTTTAAGCAAACACTATCAGCAATACAATGAGAATCAGCTTAATTTTTCAAGGAACTCCTCGACAGAATAGAAGGAGTGACCCATGAGGAAACTCTTCAGTTTCGATTTGAAAGCGCGTGGATTACTGCTAAGATTTTTGAATTCGAGTGGCAGCTTATTGAAAATGGATGCAGCAGTATACTGCACACCTTTTTGCACAAGAGTTAAGGAAGTCCGATCCAAATGGAGGTTTGATTTCTGCCAAGTATTAACCGAGTAAAAGCTGCTTATTGTTGGAAATAAACTAATATTGGTAACAAGAAACGACAATAAGGAATATACATATTAAGAGGCCAATGTCAAAATACCCAGACTCGTGAACAGAGGTCGACAAGAGGTTCGTGAACTCACACCACTTATTGCCCGAACCGCCCGTTTCTGAGCCAAAAATATCCTTCTAGAATGGGAAGAGTTACCCCAAAACATAATACGATACGACACAAGTGAATGAAAATAAGAAATGTAGACTAACTTACTTGTCGAAGTATCACTCACTTTCGATACCGTACGAATAGTGAAAATGGCAGTATTAAGTCTTTGAACAAGATCCTGAACGTGGGCTTTCCACGACAGTTTACCATCTATCTGAACACCTAGGAATTTGAACTGTTCAGTTTCACTAATCATATGCCTGTTCTGTGAGATTAAAACGTCAGGTTTTGTTGAATTGTGTGTTAGAAACTGTAAAAACTGAGTGTTACTGTGACTTAACGTTAGTTTATTGTCTACAAGCCATGAACTGAGGTCATGTACTGAACTACTTGAAACCGAGTCAATGTTGCACACAACATCCTTTACTACCAAGCTAGTGTCATCAGCAAACAGAAATATTTTATAGTTACCCATAATACTAGAGGGCATATTATTTATATAAATAGGGAACAGGAGCAGTCCCAACACTGATCCCTGGGGCACCCCCCACTTGACAGTACCCCACTCAGATCCCACATCACAACCGTTGTCAACATTGTGAATAATGACCTTTTGCTGCCTGTTGCTAAAGTAAGAGGTGAACCAATTGTGAGCTACTCCCCTTATTCCGTAATGATCCAACTTCTGGAGCAATATTATGTGGCCATTATTGCTGATGAGGGCCATCCCATTGTGCAGCGCTCGTTCCCCAATGTTGCTGCCGTGTTCCAAGACGACAAGGCCCTGCTCACACAGTCTGCATCGTCCAGGGCTGGTTTTATGAGCACGAGGATCAATTGTCACGTCTCACTGACTACCCCAGTCACCAGGACTCAATAGTTTGGAGAGAAGGAGTGTGTCATCGCTATCCACCTCCCCCATCGTTACGCGAACTTGCCACTATTTTGCAGAGAATGATAAAAGATACCACTGAAAACTAAACAGGACCTTTATTTATGCAATCCGAGACTACTGGAAATTGTCTTGTATACCAACGGTTTTCCTACAAGGTTTAGGTGTGGTGATGTGTTTGTGGTGTTTCCATACTTTCGTCTATTCTATTTATACTCCGCAAGCCACGGAGGGAGTATTGTATCACTATTATCGATTTGCCACCCTGTCTCAGTGATGCAATGAAAGAGAGAAAAAGGACAGTATATAAGCATCTGTACACGTCCTAATCTCTCTTATCGCACTGCCATGATCCTTGACGGATGCGCCGGCCGGTGCGGTTCTAGGCGCTTCAGTCTGGAACCGCGCGACCGCTACGGTCGCAGGTTCGAATCCTGCTTCGGGCACGGGTGTGTGTGATGTCGTAAGGTTAGTTAGGTTTAAGTGGTTCTAAGTCATAGGGGACTGATGACCTCAGATGTTAAGTCCCATAGTGCTCAGAGCCATTTGAACCATTTGAACCTTGACTTAATACAGGACGGCAGCAAAATTTACAAATAAAGCTCCGTAACGAAAAGTTGGCCAAAGTTCCACAATCATCTGTTAAATTTTCGTATTGGCTACATCTATCTTTTAAGGTCCCAGCAGCGCCTCTCTAAAATCATTCGATGCCTCCTATCCTTTATGCTTGATATTATCTCTAAACGCATGAGCAAATTGCTCGCACTATCTGAAAGGCGGATTCCTTCACAGATGTAAATCTTCAATCCTTTTTGTCTATTACTAATTTTTTGCGTTCACCCCATTTCATATCGATTGTTAATATTACCCATAAACATTATGTCTCTTTGTAATTCTGTATTGCGTTGCATTCATCGAAATTTAAAGTGAGCTGCCATTCATTATAATTATGGGAAATGTTTTCCAAGTCTGTCGGCAACTGTCTATCATAGTCCAACGACGACACGTCCCTGTAGGCAACCCCTTCGTCAGCACACAATGTGATAGTACTGCTGACCCTATATGATAAACCGTTTGCGTGTTTCAGAAAATCAGAGGTCTTAATATGCTTCCTTGGGCACAGCCGATAAAACTTCCAGTTTTGTTGAACATTTGACATCCTATATAACGTAGTGAGTTCTGTTAGTCAAATGTTCATGCAGAAAATCGCATGGTTGTGAAGATCCTCCATATGGTCATTTGTCAGTTGTTAATCGGCCATGTGGCACATTATCGAATGCTATTCAGAACTCTTGGTAGACAGAATTTGAGCAGTGGGTCTCTGTGATTATAAGAACAGGTTGCTTGGGATTCTAGTAGAGCTATGACACCACTACATTCACGTTAGTTCCAGTGACTGGCGATTACGAGCTTTGAGTCTTTATTTTCATCTGCTACTAATTTCCACTGAAATTCTGTTACCACGAAATGCATATGCTGTGGGCACGGACGAGTAGTTTTGCTTTCGATACGCTGGACACTCCTCCTTTTTTTGATAGACTTGTTCCAAGTAACTGCGCCTTCGAACAGGACGTTTTCAAGACCATCACAATGCAGATTAATCCAAGTCACAGCTAGCATTTGAGGCGACACTGTGGCAACCCCCCCTCCCCTGTGTCTTCAGCTACGGCTGATGTCTGCGTAATCCGGGGAGGAATCCATTGAATCCAAGAGCGGATTCACAGCTGCCGAAGACGCTGCATCAGCTCGGACTGGAAGTCAATGACTCCCTGGTACGGCATTTTACCGCCTACTGGAGAAACAGGCAATTCCCGTTGATAGCGCTGCTTGGAGATGGCGGTGACCGCGACGTGTGCGTTTGATTCACTTTCGGAGAGTACTCATACCCTCCCAACTATCCGTGATGTCCCCGCAGGTCGCCCGCGATGTCGGATGCCGTGGTGTCCTACTGAATGCTGAACCCCTCTGGCTGGTACTGTAGGCAATTAGACCTGTGCAACGATGGGTCTACCATGTTGGTAGACCCCTGGTCGACCCATCGGATGCTGGACTTCATTATCCGTCGCTCCGACCACTGATCTTCCCACCAGGCCGCAAATGTAAGACAAACAATAGAACAATCTCACACACGAGATGTTACCACACAATAACCAGAGAATACAGTGCGAACGAAATGAAAGCCATCGATCCTACTGATCAAGTGAGCTAAACTAGTGGCGGCGGAAGATTTGTGTCGTCGAGGAGATGCTCCACTTTACGACCGTATCGGTTGTGCTCTTCTCGAGTTGTCAGCGGTCTTCAGGTCCGCTCCTGTCACAGTGTCTTTAATGCTCAGTCAAACTCCTGCTAGGCAGTGTTGCGCCCGACCTACGTAAACAGAGCGTAACGAAGGCAGTTCTTTCTGCACTTTTCTAAACCATTTTCTGCTGAGCTCGCTCACAGCTGCACACAAAGAGTGTCGATGTTGCTATCTTCCTGCCTGAGTAAGGGTGTTGGAATGTTTACGCTTCCCGGTTCGGGGCTACTGATACCTCTGCGTGACTGGGTAAGGCCGGCTGTTCGGGCTTAGAAAATTTTACTCTCCCGTTTTCTTAGTAATTTGTTGTGTAACAAAAGTTATGTCGTGCGCAAGGAAAATCGGACTTCTCACACTACTTGCAGGCTTTAATATAACCTAAAGTTGAAACCAATTGGTATGCGGATTAGTTATCACAGCTTACAGGAAGGAGTTTCACACATTTTTCTTTTTTTACCTTTTGATTGCCATTAGGCGTGCCTTTTGGAAAATTAAAGAACATTACGAGTACAATCACACAGCACGTAACACTCAGTTACTCATTGTATTCGTAATAACCCAGCAGGGAGCGATGCCTGTCGCATACCATTGTCAGTGCATCACATTTTACTTGGTTGCACATTTCATTTCGACAAGAGGAGAGTAGTTTTTCTTTGCAGTTGATTTATGAATGATTGTGCTGATAAACATCTTATGTTATTTGATTTTCAAACAGCGGAGCAGAACTGAACGTACTCAGACATTTCGCTCTTTACTTATTCTGATCAACACTAAACTGACACACAATATTTTTAGCGCAACGCAGTCTGACTTTTAATAATGCCTACAAAAGAATGGCCCTGACTAACAGTAACCTATACCTTTCATGAATCACTTACCTCACAAAAATCTTCGTTACTCGAACTACTGCAACACAGAGAGCGCCAATATTTCCAGCTAAATGAAAGATTCAAACTACTGAAGGCACTAACTACTGATAGGCATAGTTAGCAAATGAAAGATTTTGATAGAGAACAAACAATGTATTTACCTTAATAGTGTTCAAAAGTCATAATATATATATCAGTTCATGACATCCAGTCTTACAAATTTACTGTCTCTGTCCAGATCATCCGCTCTCAAAACTCCGCCATCTCACTCCCCACATCCACCACTGCTGGCGGCGCACCTCCAACTGCGCAACGCTACGCGCTGTTAATATCTAACTGCCCACTACAATGGCGACTATTCCAACAATGCAAACCAGCCACAGACTGCACACAGCACAGTCAGTGACTTCCATATAGAGCGCTACGTGGCGCTACCAATATAAAAACCTAAACAGCCTACTTACACAGTGATTTGTTCACTATTTCCAATAACAATGAGTTGAGCTTTAAAAATGTTTTAAGGTTTTATGTGTTTTCCGGCATCCTTATTTTAATATACCTGAGAGTGAATGGACCTTCTTTTTCTGGTCATTGATCAAGATACCCACGCTTATGTGAATCATCGCTTTAAAATCTTGACTGCGTGTGAGTTTCTCTTTTAATGCATTTCTTTTTTCAAGTAGAGATTCATTTTTATATAAGCACTTTCAACATCCACGTATAGATCTGTTAATCAACATTAGAGTCTAACTAATGTTGCTTAATAGTGAATGGAAATAACTTTTGCCTAGTTGTCGTTTTGTTTAGAATTTTACATAATCATTATTTTATAAGTTTATTTAAACGTAAGGAAATGGCGTGTGTGCACTTGTTGACATACTCGCTCCCACGCGTGGTATATATTATCAGTTGTTATATATTGATAAGCAGCCAGTGTCTGTGTTTGTTCATAGTTGACGTGTTTTTAGCAAAGAGCATCCGTGAGCTCATCAGATTTGACTATAAAGGCTATTATTCAGTGTATGTGTGTGTGTGTGTGTGTGTGTGTGTGTGTGTGTGCGTGTGTAGGTGAGAGGAATAGACTATCCCGGAGCGGGCTGCAAACAGTTTCCCAGCAACGGAGGTATTTTTTCTAGCAATCATTTTAAACCATGGTGCCAAAATAGAAGCCTAATCCGGTAGTGGTTTACCAACAGCTGTGAAGAGATTTTGAAATGCCACTTCCCGATTATATAGGCCTTCAGTTTTTAATTAGAAGGTGTATCCTTTCGCAAGAAGGGGAACAATACACAAAATTTGCCGTGTGTCGTCCTTATTAACGTGTTATTATGCAAAGTCGACGATCATATCAAGAAGGGAAATATGTACAAAACAGTTCAGCGCATTCTAGAAACTGACATGTTTCACCTCTCGCATCGTTAGGGTGTGTGTAAAAAATCGATCATAAAAAGTTATTCAACTTTTTACTATGCTGGACCACCTCCATAGCCGAGTTGTCATTGCGTCTGACTCATGTGGAGGTCCGGGTGCATTTCCCATTACTGTCAGGGATTTTTCCTTGGTGGGAGGTCTGGAACAGGGAGATGCCCTGTCTCCGCTACTTTTTAATTTAGTCCTAGAATATATTATACGAATGGCAGCAGATAATTCAGAGGGTGTGGAGTTAAATGGAAATATTAAGATATTAGGATATGCAGATGATCTAAAAATCATTAGCGATAGGAAAGAATCTGTAACAGAAAATGCGAATGCGTTAATCAAGGCTAGTGAAGATGTAAGTCTAAGGATAAGTGAACGCAAAACTAAATACCTGGTTACTACTAGAATGCCAACAGCAGTAGATGAGGAAGTGTTAAGAGTTGGAGAGATGCAGTTTGAAAAAGTGAGCACATTTAAGTATCTAGGCGTAGACATCACTTCGAGAAATGAGACTGAATCCGAACTGAAGAAGAGATTACGGGCGGGAAATGCGTGCTACTTCTCACTGGATAGATTACTTTCATCACGGATATTGTCTAGGAATTTAAAGATTAGAATATACAAAACTATTATTCTACCAGTTATGCTGTATGTGTGTGAACTTGGTCTCCCACTGTGCAAAAGGAAAAGCCGTTTCGAGTATTTGAAAACATAATTTTGAGGAAAATTTTCGGAGCAAAAAGGGATGACATTAGCGTAGAGTGGCGAAAACTGCATAACGAAGAGGTTCACGAATTCTATTCAAGCACTGACTTAATCAGTATTATTAAATCACGTAGGCTGCGATGGGCGGGTCACGTAGCTCGAATGGATGAGGGCAGGGCTGCGCGCAGAGTACTGGTAGGGCACTTAGAGGGAAAACGTCCTGTGGGGAGACCGAGGCGTAGATGGGAGGACAATGTGAAGGCTGATTTGAGGAGCCTAGGTATTGAAAGTGAATGGAAGGAAATAGCCCAAGACGGGGACAGATGGCGAAAATACGTTGCTGCGGTAATGGACTCTCGAGCCCGGTATGACCAGTGAGTGAGTGAGTGTGGGAGGTCTGGAACAAGGCGCACACTCTGTCAGCTGATGGCACTTGAGGATCTACTTGATTGGCAAGTAGCGGCCCCAAGGCCTGAAAGTCAAGATGTGCCAGGAGAGTGGCGAGCTGACGCCATTCCCCTCCATTCTGCATCCGTACAACACAAGATGGCAGTGAATACACAGCCACCGATCGACACCGCATCGTCTTCAGGGCCTGAAAGCAGACTTTAGTTTTTGTCTTTTTTTACAATACCAACATCATATATCTGATTACCTTTTAAATAAAGTGAACCGTCAGAAGAGGGGGAGGAAATTAACTGAAAAATCATGCATTAAGAGGGTATATGACGTTACTTCAGTGATTGCAAACTCAAGACAAATTTACAAAGAACTTCGCAGTATGAGCCAGATATCAGTAACACGTATCGTATCCTGCGGAGCAAAACTGTTGTACGTTGTCCTCTGCATACTGACACTGGGATGGAGTTAACTCCGAGCTGCTCCACACTCGTGAATGTGGGAATCTAGCTGGCCATAGAACTACATCAGCATCACGCAGAGAGATCACAGAGATTAGTGCCGTGCGTGGACGACAATTGTCCTGTTGAAAAATGGCCCCACGACACTACTGCATGAGAGGCAATACATGAGGACACAGAATGACCATGACGTACTCTTGTGACGTCATTGTACCGTTAATCACTACCAGCCATGACCTGAAGGTATACCAGATGGCTGCCCATACCATGACACCAGGGGTAACACTTCATCTCTCTCCAAAATGATGGAAGAATGGGCCGTCTCCCTCAATCTCCACACCGGCGTCAGTGGTTATCCGAGGTAGTGCAGAACCACGATTTATCATTGAACACAATGGAACACCATTCCCCAACAGTCCATGCTTTCTAATCACATAACCGCTCAAAACACGGTAGTTTGTGCTGTGATGTTAACAGCCTATGCATGAGATGGTATTTGAAATTTCTCTGGAAATCGTCTTAAATGGTTAATCACGCCATCATATCGAGTCTGACAGCAATCTGGTATCATTCCGCAAAATCTGCTACCACATGAGCTACATCAGATCAGTTTGCTACCGTATCGAACTAGCCAACCAAAGAGTTGGCTCTTTTTAAAGCCTAGGCTGACAATTATTTCACTCACCAAACAATCTGAAGAACAGCTGTGACATCCTTTGTCTGCAGGAGATCCCTAGGGGACCCTCTCAAATTAAGCCTAATACTGTAGGTATGCAGCTGGTAAACGATATGCCACATGAAAAGTATGGAAGTACCATTTTTATAAGAGAAGATTTGAAAGTATCAAGAAGTCCTACTATTCATCACAAATAATACTAACTGGTAGTGGTGGAATTGTATACATCAAAATAATCTCTGTACATAAATCCCCAGAGTATCACAAACAACAGGTAGTGACTAGGCAGTCGTTTTCGGGGACTTTAACTACCACAGTAAACAACGGGGCTATAGTTTAACTAACGAAGATTGCGACTTACTTGAGCAATGAGCCGAGGATAACCAGGTGTGTTTGATCTAGGACCCCGACAACCACCATCCTAATAAAGGATGATGGAGAAAGGGTTGTAGTTCTGATCCGAGTTTTGTAAGTAAACATCTTGACACCTAAGGTCACAAGTTATGAATCTTATTCTGAGATCACAGCACATACCAATTAAACTTAAAATAAGACCTTCTGTCCAGCTCGTAGAAATACCATTCAGAAGAAGATTTAACTTCAAAAGAACAAATTGGGTGGATTTCAGAAATAAACTTGACGAATTCTTAAAATTCATTGAACGCAAGCCAAAGCACTATGATAACTTTGCACTAGCTATTAAGGAAGCCTGTATACATCACATTTTCAGGACACAAGGTAGCATTCCAAAGGTATTGTGATCTCTGCTATAAGAATCCCCTCGACAAAGAAACAATAAAGTCTTGAGATGAATTAGTACATGAGGACACGACACACCGCAATAGGAAAGCATGGAAACTTGTCAAAAGCTATCAAACGACCCCACCATAAGAACTCCGCAAGTAAATGTGACACCTAACCATGAAGCCAACCAGCTTTATTAAGCAGCAAAGCTGACCGAACAAAATACACTGAAGTGGAAAAAGTCATGGGGTAACGATACACAAATATACAGCTGGCGGTAGCATCGCCTACACAAGGTATGAAAGGGCAGTACTTTGGTGGAACTGTGATGTGTGCTCAGCTGATCCTTGTGAAAAGATTTCCCACGTGATTAGGGGGACGCACGATGGGAATTAACACACTTCGAACGCGGAATGCTTGTTGGAGCTAGACGCATAGGACATTCCATTTCTTAAATCGTTAGGGAATTCAGTATTCGGAGGTCCATAATGTCAAGTGTGCCGAGTTTTTCCAAATTTCAGGCGTTACCTGTCACCACGGACAACGTAGTGGCCAACGACTTTTGCTAACGACTGAGAGCAGTGGTGTTTGCTTAGAGTTGTCAGTCGCTAACGGACAATCAACACTGGATGAAATAACCGCAGATACCAATGGGGGACGTACGACGAACCTATCCATTAGGACAGTGCAGGGAAATCTGGCGGTGATAGACTATGACAGCAGACGACCCACGCGAGTGCCTTTGCCAACATGATATCGCCTGCAGCACATCTCCTGTGTTCGTGACCATATCGGGTGGACCATAGACGACTGGAAAACTGTGGCCAGGTCAGATGAGTTCCGATTTCAGTTGACAAGAGCTGATGGTAGGGTTTAAACATGGCGCAGACCCCACGAGGCCATGGACCCAAGTTGTCATGAATGCACTTTGCAAGGTGGTGATGGCTCCATAACAGTATGGGCTGTGTTTACATGAAATGCTCAGTGTCATCTGGCCCAACTGAACTCATCATTGACAGGCCACGTGGAGACCGTTTGCAGTCATTCACGCACATCATATTCCCAAAGAACAATGGAATGCGCCATGTGACCGGGCCACAATTTCTCGTGACTGGTTTGTAGAAGATTCTGGACACTTCGAGCGAATGATTTGGCTACTTAGATCGGCCGACATGAATCCTACAGCACATTTATGGGACTTAATCGAGAGGTCAGTTCGTGAACAAAATCCTGCACCGGCAACACTTTCGCAATTATGGACGGTTATAAAGGTGTGATGACTATTTCTGGGGGGGACTTCAAATGACTTGCTGAGTCCATGCCACGTCGAGTTGCTGCACTATATCGGGCAAAAGCAAGTCTGACACGATATTAGGAGGTCACAAAAATGGTTCAAACGGCTCTGAGCACTATGGGACTTAACGTCTAAGGTCATCAGTCCCCTAGAACTTAGAACTACTTAAACCTAACTAACCTAAGGACATCACAACATCCATGCACGAGGCAGGATTCGAACCTGCGACCGTGGCGGGCGCGCGGTTCCAGACTGTAGCGCCTTTAACTGCTTGGCCACCACGGCCGGCTAGGAGGTCACACACGACTTTTGTTACCACAAAGTATAGCAGCTGGGTCTAGCCTGAAAATAAATAAAGTAAAGAAAAGTAACGTTTCTCATGTAGATTTTTCAATGGAGGGTCTTAAAAGGCTATAAGCAATTTGAAAGCAGTAAAATCTCTTGGACTTGACGACACCAGGAATGAAATAATTAAACAACCTCAAGAATTATCGACCATTAACGCTGCTGTGCTCGGTGGTCAAACCTTTTGAAACGTTTATAACGAACAGAATAGATAGGTAAGAGGGTCAGTCCAAAAGAAATGCACACTATATCGGTAAAAATACAGTTTCCATTCTGCATGTGTGAAAGTTTTACAGCGTGTAGATAAATCCTTCCCGCTTGTTTTCGAACTTAGTTCAACCTGTTCCCGTGACTGGAGCCGTCACAGCATGTCTTCAAAATGGGTGCTGCACTTGACGTTCGTCAGAGCCAACGTGCTGTCATAGAATTCCTGTGCTGTGAAAACGAGACAGTGGGAAACATCCACAAGAGGTATGGAGATTTCTGCTGTCGATCGCAGCGCAGTTAGTCGGTGGACAAGCAGGTTACGTGATGAAAGCGGGCACGGCAATATTGAGGATTGTCCTCACAGCGGCATGCCTGGTACTGCACACATTCCAGACAATGTGCAGAGTGTTAACGAATTAGTGACTGCTGACAGACGCATCACAGTGAACGAATTGTCACGCTACTTTGCAATAGGGGAAGGAAGTGTTGGCAAAATACTGAAAGTGTTGGCGTTAAAAAAGGTTTGTGTCAGGTGGGTTCCAAGGATGTCGACAGTGGCTCACAAATAAACACGAAAAACGGTATGCAGCGAACTTTTGGAACAGTACGAGAAGGGTGGAGATGAATTTCTTTGAAGAATTGTGACAGGTGATGAAGCATGGTGCCATCATTTTTCACCAGAGACGAAGAGTCTATTAATGGAGTGGCTTCATCCAATTTCACCCAAGAAAAAAAAATTCAAAACCACACCTTCTGCTAGAAAAGTTGTGGCTACGGTGTTTTTCGATTCCGAAGGGCTCTTGATTGTGGACATCATGCCAAGTGGAACCACCATAAATTCTGATGCATATGTGCCGACACTGAAGAACCTTCAAGCTCGACTGAGTCGTGTTCGACCACATCGGCAAAAGCAGGATGTTTTGCTGTTGCACGACAATGCACGGCCACATGTCAGTCAAAAAACCATGGAAGCGATCACAAAACTCGGATGGAAAATTCTGAAACACCCGCCTTACAGTCCTGACCTGGCTCCATGTGACTATCATCTCTTTGGGAAACTGAAAGACTCTCTTCGTGGAACAGTGGCTCCAACAGGTTGGTCCAGAATTTTACCGTGCGGGTATATAGGCGCTCGTTCCAAGATGGCATAAGGCAGTTGAGAGGTATGGAAATTATGTGGAAATGAAAATATTGTTCCTAAAGGATGTATCTACACACTGTAAAACTTTCAAACGTGTAGAATAAAAGATGGATTAAAAAAAAAAAATGTGCATTTCTTTTGGAGTGACCCTCGGATATTGCCAGCTGTCTAATTGAAGAACAGGCAGGTTTCCGCTCAGGGAAATCCTGCACAGATCAGGCTTTCAACTTACATCAGTTTACTGAAGACTGTTTTGATAGGGGGCCTCCAACAGGAGTAGTATTCATTGACCCTGCTGCAGCGTACGACACAGTAAATCTAAGAACTCTCATCTCTAAAGTACATCGGGTGACAAACAATGACAGACTGGTAGACATTCTTACGAAACTGCTGTTACATAGAAGATTGTTCGTCGAATTCCAACAAAAGAGAATTACATGAAGAAATGAGAAGAATGAGTTGACACAAGATAGTGTGCGGTCGCTAATGCTGTTTAACGTGTTTGCTAATGACCAATATGTCGGGGAAAGAACGAAACCTTTTATTTACGCAGATGATAGGGCAATTGCGTACTAAACAAAATCTTTTAACGAAATTGAGAATGGCCGAGCGAAGACCTCAGAACGCTCACAAACTACTACAGATGTAATCTTTTAAGACTAAAAACCAACAAAACGCAAGTGTGTCTTTTTCACATTAGCAAGCGGGAGGCAGGAAAGGAGCTTCATATCGTCTGGAATGGTAGGTGCATGAACAGTGGCCCCATCCATCCTGTCTGGGTATCACTCTCGGCAGGACTTTAACGTATAAGAAATATATCGAGAAAACAGATGCTAAAATGGCATACTGAACACACTGACATCTACAAAGTGAGGCGCCAATGCAATCGTATTCGGTTCCACGGCACTCGCCACTGGCTGCTTGAGACCTGATCGGGTATTGCCCCACCCAATTGAAAAATACCATTCCTGAGCCTGAAAGAATGACGAGCGTCACCCGCAACACAACTATCAAACCGTGCCCAGAAGGCTTAAATCTAGACGAAATTTCGTTTACTCATTACAACCAATTCGAACTTCCATAAAATCATTATGGCAAGAAGAATATCCAGAAGCCCTTGTCATTAAGGTGGCAACGGCCTTGCCGCAGTGGATACACCGGTTCCCGTGAGATCACCGAAGTTAAGCGCTGTCGGGCGTGGCCGGCACTTGGATGGGTGACCATCCGGGCCGCCATGTGCTGTTGCCATTTTTCGGGGTGGACTCAGCCTCGTGATGCCAACTGAGGAGCTACTCGACCGAATGGTAGCGGCTCCGGTCAAAGAAAACCATCGTGACGACCGGGAGTGCGGTGTGCTGACCCCACGCCCCTCCTGTCCGCATCCTCAGCTGAGGATGACACGGCGGTCAGATGGTCTCGATGGGCCACTTGTGGCCTGAAGACGGAGTGCTTATCACTAAGGAAGCTCTACCCCAGGGCTTCCACCTAGACTGGCGACACCGGACGACATTGAACAGACTTCGTATGGGCACGGGGCGATCAAAATTACTTATGAAAAGGTGAGGCTATACAGACAATGACAAAGGTGAGTGTTAGCCTGTTAGTGACTGCACCCAGAGAGTGTACTCAAGAGGGCCTCCTGAATTATAGCGAGACAACTGCAGCTTACACCGAGTTCTGGATGAGCGAAATATATTTTATATTTCTGATTATGTATTTCTGTTTTTGACTAGCATGTTTTTATATAAAAATAGTTATTTTACAACTTAAACTACGTGCTTGACTTTCTTCTGTTGTTGTATATTTTATGATGTAGTTCATACATGAATAAATAAAACGTCATTTTATGCTCATAACATTCCTTTTTCCCCTCATGAATTTCAGTATTTAAAAAATGGAAATGAAATTCAAGTAATTTGAAAGTCCACTAAAACTCTCCATTTGAGTCATGTGATGCCTCTGACGTCACTGTCTAGCACTCTGCTACACTGTCGTAAGACTCGTTCACAGTGATATTTTGTGTCGGAATTTACGTTTCGGAAAATGAGTTTTAAACTGTGAGTAGTGCCACATTGTACAAATACGTCTATGAAAAACCTCCAGAAGTAATTGTTTTTTAGTGTTTCAAAGAATGAGAATAAGTGTAGTGTGACGTTGCAACTCTCTCTTAGAGATATAGAGATCAAAATGAGGTAGTGGTCATTACGCGTTTTTTATTTCTGTGAGGATCATTTTGATGTAAGCAAACACTCCATATGAAACTTATTATTCTGCCGCTTTACTATCAAGAATTATGCTCTGCAACTGCAAAGGAATAAATTATTATACGTACAGGTTAGTGTGCTTATGGTTCTTTTCCTTTTGTTTTGGGTGAGAGGGTTGGTAAATGAGACTAACGCCTAGAGAAACACTATAATGAGACCACTGATGGTAACTTTCGTCTAAAAGCGATGATTGTTTCTCGTACTTTATGAACGACAAGCTTAGCCCTCGTTGCTTCGCTAGCTTAGACTGTATGGCCCTAGAGATTATTTTTCTCTTTTTATTTTATCGAATTATTACGTTGGTCACAAATTGTAACACCTTCTAAGATTTTCACAATAATTAAGGCCATATTGGCGTGGTTTTTTTCGGAATTTGCTTCTGTCTAAAAAGTGATTCTGGTGACGGAATCCAAAGTTTTTGTTAATTATGTGTGCCTTTTACGTTCCTGTGGAGATATTTCCATAATAGCTTTCATCCCCTACGAAATATGTCTTTATATCTAACCGAGAAGTGAAATACCAATTTTCATAAATTTAGCTTTAAATTATTTAATGTAACAAAATATTTTCTTAAAAATTTTCAACCCCTAATGGACTCCCTGAGGGATTGAACTTCCAGAAACACTGAAACACGTATTTTTTTTTATTTCTAATCTAGCAGTCAAATACCAGTTGTCATAGATGCAGCCTCGAAAATTCCTTAGTAGTTCTGTAGCAATTATTTATTTTCAAAAAAAAATTTACCCACTATTTTACGCTGTTAGCGGTTGAGTTTCCAAATATGTTGAACACATATTTTTTAATTTTCTAACTGAAAAACCAAATACGAGGTTTCGTAGTTCTAGCTTAAAAATTCCCATAATAGCGACATACTTTCAAAAATCCGTTCATCCTCTCTTTCATCCTCTTTGGAGTAGAATTTTGGACAATCCCTTCTTAAATGATGCTTACGTTATAAATTCCACACTCTCTCCAAACTTCAAATTTCTATCCTCAGCTGTTTGAGCTGGTTGATGATGAGTCAGTGAATTAGTCTGAGCCTATTCTACCCCATTAGGGGCTGAATTTCCAAAAATAGTGACATGCGTAAGTTTTAACAGAGAAGACAAATACAAATTTTATAGATTTAACTTCAAAAATTAAAAATCCTTTAGTTGCTCCCCTGTTTCATCCCCATAGGGGAGAGAAGAGAAACTTGTGGCACAAGTTGACTAGAAGAAGAGACCGGTTGGCAGGGCATTTACTGAGGCATCAAGGGATCACCAATTTAGTATTGGAGGGCAGCCTGGAGGGTAAAAATCGTAGAGGGAGACCAAGAGATGAATAAACTAAGCAGATTCAAAAGGATGTAGGTTGCAGTAGGTAGTGGGAGATGATGAAGCTTGCACAGGATAGAGTAGCATGGAGAGCTGCATCAAACCAGCCTCTGGACTGAAGACCACAACAACAACAGGAGTTGAATTTCCAAAACCAGTGAAACACGAATTTTTTATTTCTAACTGAGGACCCAAATTTAAATTTACACAGATTTAGCTTAAAAAATGCTTTGATGATAAATTATTCTTGTAAAAAATCTCATCCCCTATTTCACCCCCTTGGGGGTTCAATTTCCAAAAACTCCGAAAAACGGAAATTTTTAGTTGTAACCGAGAAATCAAATACCGATGTTCATAGCTGTAGCTTTAAAAATACTTTAGTAGTTCTTTAACAAAATATTGTCAAAAAAAGCTGTCATTGCCAGAGAGTCAAATTTCGAAAAATTCTGAAATATATATTTCTTTATTTCTGACCGAGAAATTAAATACCAATTTCCGCAGGTCTCCCTTCAAAATTGCCTGAAAAGCGACATTAAAAAAAAATAAAGAAAAAACCTTCATCCCATATTTCATCCCCTTAGAGTTGGAATGTCGAAAAATCCCTTCTTAAACTACGCCTACAGTATAAGATCAACATCTTTTCCAAATTTTACGTTTCTAGGCTTTGCGGTTTGAGCTGGGCGATGCTGAGTCAGTCAGTCAGTCAGGACTTCGAGGGGCGTTCAAAAAGAATCGAGCCGGAGCCGTAATTACAGAAACCAGTACCTGTATATTAGAAGTATTGATCGTGGCTGTTGACACATCTCATACTGTGACACAAGTCGGTGAATGGCTGTCTCACAAAATTCCCGGGGCTGCGATGTTAACCAGTTCCGCACGTGCAGCTGGACGTCCGAGATGAATCGTTCGCCCCTCAGAGTCTTTTTAAGGGGCCCCTCTTCTGGTTCACTTCCTACAGCACGGGACAACAGAGAATGTCCAGCGTTACTCGCAAACCTTGACCACCTTTCGCCAAGCTATCAAATCAAGACGACCAGGCAATCTCACCCGTGGGGTCATTCTGCTCCACGACAATGCAAAGCTTCATACGGCCAACACGGTCACGGCACTCCTACAGAAATTCAAATGGGAGGTTCTCGGCCAAGCTCCATGCAGTCCGGACCTCTCTCCATAAGATTAAGGGCATTTTTGGTCCCGTTAAAAAGGCTCTGAGGGGCAAATGATTCACCTCGGACGACGACTTCCAGCTGTACGTGCGGAACTGGTTAACATCGCAGCCCCGGGAATTTTGTGAGACAGCCATTCACCGCCTTGTGTCACAGTGGGACAAGTGTCTCAACAGCCAGGGTCAATACTTCTAACATACAGGTACTGGTTTCTGTAATTATGCCTCCGAATCGTTTATTTTTGAACGCCCCTTATACGATACATTCACATAAGATACATACTCGGTCACCGTCGATTGTTGTCATTCGGAGCATTCCAGCAACTGAATGAATCGACCGTATTCATTCGTTAGATTCCTCACTAGTTTTAACATCGATTTCCTTATAAAATATGTACCCACGTTCTTCGTATTTTATTTGTAGAAAACGTAGTGAATTCGGCCCTGATTTCTGAGATCGTTCGAAGAAATAAACATACCGGTCAACATGCCGCTCGAACCCACAAGCCTGTGTCTAAGAGTCTTACGCTCTATCGACTCAAATAGCTCTCATAAAGGGTGATCTCTGCCTTAATCGAGTTATGCTAATAGAGGTACGTCACGTATGAATGTGGCATAAACTGGCGCGAAAGCACGCCATACGTGCGTGAGTTTCGTTGAGGTGAAAGCCCCGCGCGCAATAATTGGCTTTCAAGTGCAAATATATTTTACTTACAGTGCAAGTTTGGCGTTTCGAATCCCTGGAACGTAAAAATCTGGGTTCTTTTAGAATAACGAAGAGACCATAAGCGCAACAACTTTCGGAAAGTTGCCACTGTCAGTCTCCACAAAATTCATGAAATATATTCGCAGCTGCGAATGCGGACAACTATCATATGCGTAATAGAATGACGACAATGAAAAATTGTACCAGACCGTGACTCTAAGCCGGGTTTACCGCATTACGTGAGCAGCTGCCTCAACCTGTTTGGCTAGCTGTGTACAACTCACGGCCAGACCCAAATTTTCATATGTTGTCATTCATACGTCACAATCTGCACTCGTACGCTTAACTGCATTTTCCGTACAGACGACAGGGGTGGGGTGGGGGGGGGGGGAGGAGAGGGAGGCATTTTAATTGAAAGTCGCTGCCTGATATCGGCGGATAAATACGATATTGCACTACCTGTGTTGTTAAAAGGTACGATGCAATGTTTCTTCGGACATCCATGCATCGCATTTCTTAACAACACAAGCACTGCAATATCGTGTTCGAAAACTTCCTTTCCTTTGTTGCTTAAAAGTTGTAAATGAGTTTTCTGTCACTAAGTAACGAAACAGTTTGCAGAAAAAGGACGGAGCACCTTCAGTAGCTTCGGCCAAATCTCCTATAACGCACGTAATAGCTTCGTCTTACTCCTAGCCTGTGACGTCACCAGAGCTGCAGCTAAATAGGGCGTTCATTCATTTATTTAATTATAGGTCCATTTGATTCATTACATACTTAAACAGTACACTGAATATAGGACAAGTCAAAATTGCGAAAGGAGCAGACACACACCACACCACACCACGCACGCACGCACGCACGCACGCACGCACGCACGCACACACACACACACACACACACACACACACACACACACACACACACACACACACACACACAGAGAGAGAGAGAGAGAGAGAGAGAGAGAGAGAGAGAGAGAGAGAGAGAGAGAATGACAAAATTAATTACAGATAACAATCATAAATTACAAGTGACAAATATAGCAATTTGAATTTAACCATTATTACATAATAGTTGTTTACAAGGCTATTTTTTGTGATTTAAAAATTCTTTTACAAAGTAAAAACATTTTTCCACTAGAAATGACTTTAGATTATGTTTAAAAAAGTTTTTGTGTTGCTGCGATTTTAAATCACTGGGTAGGCTGTTATATAGCTGAACTGTTATCTCTGATACACTTTCTTGGTACAGTGCTGTTCTACACTGTGACATGTGGATATTATTTGTCTTTCTTGTGTTGTGTCTGTGTATATGCTTATTTTGTTGAAGATGTCCAGTTTGGTTTAAAAGATACTCATTTGCGAACAGGATACACTCATACACTCCTGGAAATGGAAAAAAGAACACATTGACACCGGTGTGTCAGACCCACCATACTTGCTCCGGACACTGCGAGAGGGCTGTACAAGCAATGATCACACGCACGGCACAGCGGACACACCAGGAACCGCGGTGTTGGCCGTCGAATGGCGCTAGCTGCGCAGCATTTGTGCACCGCCGCCGTCAGTGTCAGCCAGTTTGCCGTGGCATACGGAGCTCCATCGCAGTCTTTAACACTGGTAGCATGCCGCGACAGCGTGGACGTGAACCGTATGTGCAGTTGACGGACTTCGAGCGAGGGCGTATAGTGGGCATGGGGGAGGCCGGGTGGACGTACCGTCGAATTGCTCAACACGTGGGGCGTGAGGTCTCCACAGTACATCGATGTTGTCGCCAGTGGTCGGCGGAAGGTGCACGTGCCCGTCGACCTGGGACCGGACCGCAGCGACGCACGGATGCACGCCAAGACCGTAGGATCCTACGCAGTGCCGTAGGGGACCACACCGCCACTTCCCAGCAAATTAGGGACACTGTTGCTCCTGGGGTATCGGCGGGGACCATTCGCAACCGTCTCCATGAAGCTGGGCTACGGTCCCGCACACCGTTAGGCCGTCTTCCGCTCACGCCCCAACATCGTGCAGCCCGCCTCCAGTGGTGTCACGACAGGCGTGAATGGAGGGACGAATGGAGACGTGTCGTCTTCAGCGATGAGAGTCGCTTCTGCCTTGGTGCCAATGATGGTCGTATGCGTGTTTGGCGCCGTGCAGGTGAGCGCCACAATCAGGACTGCATACGACCGAGGCACACAGGGCCAACACCCGGCATCATGGTGTGGGGAGCGATCTCCTACACTGGCCGTACACCACTGGTGATCGTCGAGGGGACACTGAATAGTGCACGGTACATCCAAACCGTCATCGAACCCATCGTTCTACCATTCCTAGACCGGCAAGGGAACTTGCTGTTCCAACAGGACAATGCACGTCCGCATGTATCCCGTGCCACCCAACGTGCTCTAGAAGGTGTAAGTCAACTACCCTGGCCAGCAAGATCTCCGGATCTGTCCCCCATTGAGCATGTTTGGGACTGGATGAAGCGTCGTCTCACGCGGTCTGCACGTCCAGCACGAACGCTGGTCCAACTGAGGCGCCAGGTGGAAATGGCATGGCAAGCCGTTCCACAGGACTACATCCAGCATCTGTACGATCGTCTCCATGGGAGAATAGCAGCCTGCATTGCTGCGAAAGGTGGATATACACTGTACTAGTGCCGACATTGTGCATGCTCTGTTGCCTGTGTCTATGTGCCTGTGGTTCTGTCAGTGTGATCATGTGATGTATCTGACCCCAGGAATGTGTCAATAAAGTTTCCCCTTCCTGGGACAATGAATTCACGGTGTTCTTATTTCAATTTCCAGGAGTGTATATGTAAAGGCTCGGTAGGCTCATTATATTCATCTGGATGAAATGTGGTCTACATGTTTCCAGTTTTCTTAGGTTGCAGGTAGCCCTGATTGCTCTTTTCTGCGTCCTAAAGATCTTTATGCTGGTGGCTGAATTTCCCCAGTAGATTAGCCCATATCGAAGTAGTGCATGGAAGTAGGCATAATACGCCTGAATAACTGTTGACTTGCTTACACTTTTATTTACCACACGCAGAGCATAACAAGCTTTTGAAAGTTTTTTCTCAAGTTCTTTTATATGATAATTTTTAACATTTTTATGCAGCGACAGCAACTGATATTGTTTATATAAGAATATGCAGCCTACAGTTTCAGGTTAACTTTATCGTTTACCTAGGTATCAACGTTAGTAATAACGTCTTCTTCAGAACCTGCAAAAAGTTAATATTATAATGTGCTAGTAAATTATATTAGATATGGTCATCCTACAGGATGCAAAGTGTAGTACTTACATAAAATATTATTTAAATGTTTGCCTTAAACAAGCCATGTCCTAAGTCAACTTTATAAAACTAGATGCATAACCACAAGGTTTTGTCACTTCTATTAAACAAGCTGTTGAAAATTCACTTTAAGCCCGTTGTATGGGCCTCGTCGTGTGACTAGAGACTGCGGACCGCGAGGGCTTCGCGGTCTGCCTCACAGAGGGCGGCGCGCACGCGTCAGATAACATTTTTGCTATGAATTAATACTTTACTATTGTGAGTTAATTACAGTATCCAGCATGACTACGTTTTACATTCTACTACAGAGCCTTATAAACTGACCAATAAATCTCGTATGAACATCTGTAGGGAAGGTTCTATTACTACAGAAACTGTAATGGTCACATGCATTATGAATTATTGTAAACGTAATATAGGCTGGAAGCCTTCGAAGTATGCCCTATTTTTTAGATACAGTTGATCGTTCAGTAAATTGCCTCTATCTGTAATTAGGTGTGCATAAAGTTGTAGTTCCTCAAGCGTGTCGAGTCAATAGCCCTTAACTTCATGATGTAGTAGCTCTGTCACGTAAAGGTTTAGGTGTATGAGCCATTTGCACCAGATGTTCCGCAAAGGCTGACCCTTGTGTTCCTACGCCCTTTATTGAAAGATGTTCTTTAAACGTTACTGCTATAGCTCTGCCTGTTTGACCTATGTAATAACATGGACAATCATCACACATAATCTTATATACGCCTGATTTCGCTGACTTATCACAGTCTTTCTCAAGGGTATGAACCAAATTTCGGTTTAAACTATTACTCGTCGAGAAGGAAATTTTAAAACCTGAATTTTTCAACAGGCGCCCTATCTTGTAGGAGACATTACCTATATAAGGAACCGACAACCATTTCTTGGTCTGATCCTGGGTTTGAGTATTTGTGTTTCCTAAAGTCGTTGTCCTTTTTCGCGTTTTCTTATGATATAATTGGCTCATTATCTTTGGATCATAGCCATTATTCTGTACAATACTCTCGAGAATTTGTAATTCTTTTTCGAGGTTGACATCTGACAACGGGATAGAAATCGTCTGATGGATACTAGAATAGAAAAACGCAATTTTATATGACAGTCCCATTTAAATTATCTTGTACCCATAGGCCTAGAACCTTAGTGTCAGTAACCGCGTTCAGTAACGTATTTTCAAGGTATGGTACTGTAACAAAGTTTTGAACATGTGGAGAAGAGTGGAAATTCATAGACAGTTTTTTTCTTTATTTATTATTATTTTATTTTTTTGAAACCAGCTAGTAATTTGGGACATTGCAGTATCTATTCATACTTCCAATGAGATTTTGTCAGCAGCTGTTATTAATATGCTGGTGTCATCAGCAAATAAAGTTAGTTTTTCCAATTTAATAAAGTCATTTATATCATCAATATAAACGACGAACAGTAGAGGTCCTAGGACAGAACCTTGTGGCACTCCGTACTTTATTGTTGATTTTCGATCACGTGACCAAATTTTGAAATGTAATGATTTTGGAGCTTTAATTACATGAAAGAAAAAGGTGTTTTGTGAGAATACTGATCTAAAACGCTATTTGACTGTTATAATCAATCATTCTCAATAACAACAATCCGAACCATATTTTTAACACAGGAAAGCAGCCCATTCTCTAGCCTGGCTGCTGCTGGTCTCTGACCAATGGTGTGGGATTTAACAGAATGTGGCAGGAAGTCCATTACTTGTTCTCGGATGGCAGGCGTAGATGTGAAGAGGTTATGTTGTGCTTGGCGCACTGTACGACGATCCTTCCTTGTGGTCAGACGTGGTCGCCCAGAACCTTTACTGCCTGCTCTCACGTCTCTCTGTAGTCAGACTCGAGCCACTGCCACATCCAAAAGCCCCCAAATCAGGATGTTGCAGGGTTCTACCAACGGGGCAAATGGACGCCCAGAATGAAGCCTCTTTCAAACTTCTTTCAGGTGCTGATAATGCTGTATCGTACGATTACGTGGCACTCACAATCTCCGTGTTCTTCACAGTGATTGCCCAACATCTACCATTGTTCACGCCCGTTATATGCCCTTCCAGGCATCTTAACAACACTAAACCGAACAACACTAATCCATTCTTGTGGCCATTCTACCTGTCCCAGAGATTTGTAGCTCTTAATCATTTACATACCAACCGATGGTATTTATGTATATGAAGTTTCATTGACATCTGACCGTGTGTTCTGCGTACTTCACTTATTTTGTCAGGCACTTGGCTGAATATAATATAAGTGAAACTCGTATGGGCATTGCAAATGATTGCCAACAGGACTACATAATCATGTCGTATACATTTTTTCTCAAGTCAACTTCCCTTTTTCTCAACACATACGAATGGTACAGTGATGAATGAGGTATGGTTAGAAAGGTTTTTTAACCGGCTTCCGATACTGATTTGAAATTTCCTATTTGTTAGAATTTTTTCACATTAAAGAGACTTCTCACTTTCATAGGTAAAAGAGCATCATGGATGCCCAGCTTCATACCTATATTTTACGAAGCTAACTTATTAACCATGAATAAGAGACTCCCTTTTCATATTATCTAATACCAATACCGTTCTGTTTGTTTTACAGTACCTATTAACTAGATAATTTGTACACAGCATTGTGATAGATAATAACCGCAACCACCTGCGGTAGTCCACTATCTCTGCACGTCGTACAACCTGACTTTTCTAAACGAATATACTTTCTGAGGTGAGAAACAAATTTGTCATTGTCACCAACTGCCCTTATCACAACGATTACATTTATTGTAAATACTGTCATTGTTTACAACGATAAAAGTGAGAGAGTTTCTCACGGGTCCCATGTTTACAATGAACGCTCAACTGTTTGACACCGGGAAAAGTGTTGTAATACCACAGATAAATTTAACACCATCTGGTCCAAGTAAGCCTTTTCAATTGACAAAAAGACACTTGCTATTAAAATTGCATTTCCAATCACTGTAAACAAGTCGTAAGTGATCGTATTTACCAAATAGTGTCTTTACTCAGACAATTGTACGTAGCGTTTTCTAGGGTAACTAAATGGTTAAAATGGCTCTAAGCACTATGGCACTTAACATATGAGGTCATCAGTCCCCTAGACTTAGAACTACTTAAGCCTAACTAACCTAAGGACGTCACACGCATCCATACCCGAGGCAGGATTCGAACCTGCGACCGTAACAGCAGCGCGGTTCGGGACTGAAGAGCCTAGAACCGCTCGGCCACAGCGGCCGTTAACTAAATCAACTAACATTATTATATAGCTTATATAATATGAAAAACAAAAAGTGTGCGAAGGTTATACTCTAATGGCAAATATCGTTTACACAGAGGTATTGTAAAGAATTTTGTTCAAAATTATGTACAAGGCTGAATGTCATTAACTCGTGATTGTTATTTCACATCGTTCGGTTCATTTTTAAGATGTTTTCTCTTCATTCCCACAGCTACCGTTATCCCAATGACTACCTTATTCCGAATATCGTCATTATTTAAAACTATAAAAATATGAAAGTTTCGCACAGGTCCCATGGTCGAATAGTGTTGGCTGACAACTGTATACTTCACCCGATGAATCAATTTCATTTTATCCGTCTCACGATCAACATAGACACATCTTGAGCCTAAACAATTATAGCAGTGAATTTTTCATAACACCTATAAATTTAAGCGTTTTAATTTTTTCCTGTATCTCGACTCCTTCAAATATATGAGTGCTCAATGTGGAAGATGTCTCCTTGCTGTCATGCATTGCATAAACAGCTGTTGTTAAATCTACTTTTGCATCTACACTTTGTGAATGACAAAAATTTGTGGTAGATGGTACATCTAATTGTGCTGTCTTATAGTGCTTCACACCGCTCCGTTCTTGGACGATGCCTGCAAAGTAGATCCTTTATATGTTCTATCGTAGTCTGTCTCTAATGCCCTCAACAACACTGTAATATTAAAACCTATCTTTCCTCCTTTCTTCTACTTCGTAGTTGATACACAGTTAAATTCTAATAGAATAAAATCAAAGCAGAACACCTAACAAATAATCGAATCATATTAAAAGAAACAGCGAACCTTCAGTGAGTAGTGTTATTTTTATCATCAGAATTGTCTACAAAAGAGTCACCAAAAACATAAATCTACAGATAAAAACAGAACTGTATGTTTTCTCATTGTGGCTTGTTCAACCGTCCGTTGCTATTCCTGTTTGTCCAGAGTTGCTGCAGCAAAAATTCTTTCCCTTTGTGCGGCGTATGTACGAATGACAACATTATCTTTTTGCAACGCGATTCTTGCTTTCTCACTGGTTAGAGAGGGTTGTCAAATATACATGTGTACTGCCGGTGTTGCAACTGTTCTCACGCTGCTGTATGTTTTCGCTTTAATTGATGCTAAGCGCTATTTGTTCTTTGCGCTGCAGTTAGTGGTTACGTTAACAACAAACGCTGTTTACAATACTTGCTACTGTTACAGCTACATTGAGTGTGTGTGCGCGCGCGCTTGTGTGTGTGTGTGTGTGTGTGTGTGTGTGTGTGTGTGTGTGGGTGTGTGTGTGTTTACCTGCAAGCGCATGCGTGCATGGAAAGGAACAGAGTGCGTAGTGCATCGTGCGATACAAATACACTACTGGCCATTAAAATTGCTACACCAAGAAGAAATGCAGATGATAAACCGCTATTCGTTGGACAAAGAACTGACATGCGATTACATTTTCACGCAGTTTGGGTGCATAGATCCTGAGAAATCAGTACCCGGTACAACCACCTCTGGCCGTAATAACGGCCTTGATACGCCTGGGCATTGAGTCAAACAGAGCTTGGATGGCGTGTACAGGTACAGCTGTCCATGCAGCTTCAACACGATACCACATTTCATCAAGAGTAGTGACTGGCGTATTGTGACGAGCCAGTTGCTCGGCCACCATTGACCAGACGTTTTCAGTTGGTGAGAGATCTGGAGAATGTGCTGGCCAGGGCAGCAGTCAAACATTTTCTGTATCCAGAAAGGCCGGTACAGGATCTGCAACATGCGGTCGTGATGACGTTTTGCCATTCGTGCATCCAAGTTCGTCGTTGAGTACACCATCGCAGGCGCTCTTGTCTGTGATGCAGCGTCAAGGGTAACCGCAGCCATGATCTCCGAGATGATAGTCCATGCTGCTGCAAACGTCGTCGAACTGTTCGTGCAGATGATTGTTGCCTTGCAAACGTCCCCATCTGTTGACTCAGGGATCGAGACGTGGCTGCACGATCCGTTACAGCCATGCGGATAAGATGCCTGTCATCTCGACGGCTAGGGGATACGATGCTGTTGGGATCCAGCACGGTGTTCCGTATTACCCTTCTGAACCCACCGATTCCATACTCTGCTAACCGTCAGTGGATCGACCAACGCCAGCAGCAATGACGCGATACGATAAACGGCAGTCGCGATAGGCTACGATCCGACCTTTATCAAAGTCGTAAACGCGATGGTACGCATTTCTCCTCACGAGGCATCACAACAACGTTTCACCAAGCAACGCCGCTCAACTGCTGTTTGTGTATGAGAAATCGGTTGTAAACTTTCCTCATGTCAGCACGTTGTAGGTGTTGCCACCGGCGCCAACCTTGTGTGAATGCTCTGAAAAGCTAATCATTTGCATATCACAGCGTCTTCTTCCTGTCGGTTAAATTTCGCGTCTGTAGCACGTCATCTTTGTGGTGTAGCAATTTTAATGGCCAGTAGTGTGTTAACGACTCCCAACGAACACGTCAATATTCTGCACATAAACATATATTATTTTTGAAGGTCATTTATTAAATATTAATAGCTTCAGTGGCCTAAAGTTGTAGAAACCAAAAACTAGTAATTTCAGTCTTCGTCGCTGTTTTGTGACTAGTAAAACGCACACACCTATAGCGTTTTTGATCTGATTTCACTGACACGCACTTGCATAGTCGTCCTGTAACGCATAACTCTCCCCCCAAACACGAGTTTTTTCTCATTACGGAGCCAGCCGAAATGTGCTTCGTAGCTTCCCCGAACTGATCGTCGATGTACGTACCTGCTACCAAATCACTGACCCTAGTTGATTCGACGAGGACTATTAAAAATACGTAAGACTAACAGATTCTATCCCTACTTGCATTCGTGATGTCTCAAGCGATGTAGTTTCGTTACAGTTCAGCAAATTTGGGACAGAGGTGCCAAAAGTATTACAGATTAAAGGCAAGGAAGAACACCAGTCAGATTCTGGGGAAGTGATGTATATATTCCACAACGTCAGTACAATGGCACGTATTATATAGCACAGAAATGTCGCGAATGTGTTAACAAATACTTTTTATGAAATTCCAAGATGCTACTCTAGGCGGGTGTAAAATTAGTGTGCGGAACAGAAAATAATGAACTCTAAAATGATGATTTGGCCCTGTCTGACTATCCACCTGAAGCACATCTTAGGATCTCTTAATGCTCTTTAACATATAAATTATAACCTAAACATAAATGAATGATTAAGCCAACTAATACTACTAAATGAGAAATGCTGTTTCTTATTATACATTTATTGTAGATTAAAAAATAACCCTTTATTTCAAATGTCTGTATTTCCTAACTATAATTTCTGATCAATTGCCCGACTCTGCCCCTTTTATGGCCACGCGATCTAACATAAACAATGCGAAATCACTGACATCATCTACGTACCAAACACTAGAAGACACTACTTTCAAAGATGATCTACGGTGGTGTGGAACCTCAGTGAAAATAAATTAGCGTGATCACAGCTGTTTAGCTTTATGGCCCTAATAAGTCGAAGCAATTAGCAATATCACCATACCTACTACGTCCGGTCCGTCGGAGTAATGGTTCTCGTACACGTCTGCGACGATTCTTCCTGTGCGGGCTTGTTCTGTCTGCCATTTCATCTCCATTGGCGTTCCAACCTCTACTAGTATAGGAAATCATTCATTAAGCCGTTTTGATAATAAAGACACTCCATCACCTTTCATGCAAAACGTTAACAATTATTTACAAGGCATACGTGACAACGTCACATACGGGCGCTCAAAAACGGAGGACCACTTCCTCTCCACCGCTGGCTTCACAGCAAGACTCGGCTCCCCTCCCTCGTAACTGCAGAAGGCTTATCTTCACGAAACCACGGAATATTCTCCCTCTCCACAGATTCTTCCGAACGCCGACCAACCGTGTTTTAGTCTTTTGTCGTCCAGCGTGGAAAGTTTGTGAGGGAATACCTATACTCATACAATGGTACGCTTCTGAGTAAAAATCCTTGGAAATTACCCAGCCTGCGTGATTTCCGAGGTGAAGCTTCCTCGTTCCTCTCAACTGCGTCCAAGATCTGCAGAGTTCCCAGTTATCCTTCCGGCCTAGCTACAAATCCCGGCCAGCTGCCGCTGTGTTGTTTCTACACCCAGGTGTCCAGACTGTCCGTCTTGGCACTTCATGTGTCAAGCAGGGCCACCACACCTGTGCTGGCTTTTTCCACCCAGGGCTCGAGTTCTGTCTGCCATTTCATCACCACTGGCGTTCCAACCTCTACTAGTATAGACAGTCATTCATTAAGCCGTTTTGATAGTAAAGACACTCCATCACCTATCATGCAAAAGTGTTAACAATTATTTACAAGGCATATGTGACAATGTCAGTCTTCTTTAAATATTCATACATACGATGTACAACCTATCAAATGATACCTCATTTTGGTTGTAGATCACGGCAAAGTATGTAGATGAGTGCGAAATTATAGCCATCTTACAAAATCTAAGATCTCGTTACGTCTAATATAGGGTATTAGAACACTAGTGAATCGAGTCAATTTTTTAGTCTGCCATATGAGGGTCAAACTGACTAGTCGAACATCGAAAAGCGGCACAGGGACCACTGAAGGAGACTGGGATTCCATGAGCCAGCAAACGAACAATAAGTTGATTGAGGTGTGTGTGTTTGTGTGTGTTTGTGTGTTTGTGTGTGTGTTTGTGTGTGTGTGTGTGTGTGTGTGAGAGAGAGAGAGAGAGAGAGAGAGAGAGAGAGAGAGAGAGAGAGAGAGAGAGACTGAGACTGAAGCTAGATGGACAATTGTTTGAATATGCTATGCTGCACTGGGATGCCATTTGCTACATTTCAGGGCGTCTCACTAAGCTCAAGAATCTTAACAAGTTGCACAGACATTCACAAGACAGTTACTGGTCCCAATAAAGAGCATGATTTGCTTTAGGCTGAAGCTAGTGACATACTCAGCTTGCTGAGAATTGACGTCAATAAGATATGTCAGTCGCTGTAACAGACGCCATAATGATTTCGTCATACTTGGCGGTTTTTGTGTTACAGCTAGCAATATGTCGTTTCAAGGCAATGGCACATTGAAGACTTATCGCAAACAGGTCACCCTTATTACGATTTCTCATAATTAAATGTCAGTTAATGACGCATCAACTGTAAAACCCTTCAAGACATAGTATGATGGTTAACACTGATGTTAAAATTAGCATGTCCTTGATGTAGCTTAATTGTTAAGGATGTCGATTATGCAGTAGCAGGAAGTAGGTTTGTCTTGTTCCATGCTAATATTACTTTTTTTTAAATCTTAGCGTTTTTAATATCTTGTGGGCCTTTCTTACGAATGTAATGCAAGTATGTTCTGCAATATTCGATGTTGTTTATATATAATGGGTGGAGCATGGAACAGTATCGACAGGGACCAGGGCTACAGTATTGAGAGTGACCTGGTGAAAATAGCATCAGCAACGAACCTTACTACTGTTGAGTTTGTGCCTGTTTTCAAGCGGTACGATTGACCCCAGTTGAACAGCTCCGTGAAGAGGGTCAATATGGAGTTGGACCAACTGCTTCGGGCTGGTGCTGGGTCAGGGATTGGTTTGGTTCCTGATGTCACTATTGGTAGGTGGGACTTTACTTCTCATGGCCTTCGTCTCAGTCGAATAGGGAAGGATATACTGGCTAGGTTGATAGCAAATTCTTTAAGGGGGGACAGTGCAACTCATGGAAGTATTTCTTTTTTAGGTTAAGCTGATTATCTACACATTCCGTATTGAAACAAGATGTGTCTCAAAATGTTAAGCATAATACTTCTGAAGACAAAAAAAGTAACAGTAAATTTACTACATCAAAATATCAGGAGTTTAAAATACAAAATTAATGGCTTTCAGATCTGTTTAGATGAGCTACAGTCTACAAATCCTGTTATCATTTGTATTTCTGAACATCATTTAGGTAGTGAAACTGAAATGCTTGATATGAAAGGGTATACCTTAGCTTCAAAGTATTGTAAAAAAGAGTTGGAGAAAGGTGGAGTTGCCACTTACATTAGAAAGGGTCACAATTATAAAAACATTGACATTCTTAAATACTGTAGTGATCAGCATTTTGAAGCATGTGCCACACGAGTAGAAACACACAAAAGAAAAATAATTATAGTCACAATATACAGGACTCCAACTGGTAATTTCCAGCTATTTACTAAACAGTTTGATGCAGTATCAAATTTCTTAACTTCTAAAAATAATGAACTCATACTAAGTTGAGATTTTAATTTAAATTTTCTGGAGAATAGTTACTCGAGATCCATACTAGAGTCTCTTACCACTTCTTATAATCTCATTCCCTTAGTACAGTTCCCAACCAGGGTTATGGGTACCAGCAGCACTGCTATTGATAACATTTTCATAGATACTACCACACTAGCAAATTATAGTATATATACAATATTTAATGGCCTTTCAGATCATGTTGCCCAGTTGCTTACATTTAATATAGTGGGGTCTGATTCAACTAATAACGGAAAGTGGGAAACTATACAAATAATAAATGAAACAGGAATTGAAGGTATAAAAAACCATTTGAGGAATACAGACTGGAAAGGTGTATACATTTCACCTGGGATAAATGAAAAATATAACTGTTTCTCTAATACAGTCACAGGTCACATTGAAAACTGCTGCCCTAAGAAAGTAATCAAAGCAAATAGATTAAATGTTTCAAAACCTTGGATTACAAATGGAATAAAAGTGTTTTGCAAAACAAAAAGTAGACTGTACTTTATGTCAAGGGAAAACGATGACTACAGAGCTAAATCACATTACAAATTATATTGTAAAATTCTAAACAAAGTAATCAGAAGTTCAAAATGTATTTATTGTCAAGAAAAAATAAATGCTTCTAATAACAAGATAAAAACTATATGGAACACAGTTAAAAGTGAAACATGAAAACCTAATCAGGCAAATGAGGAAATTACGTTAAATGTAAATAATGAGTTGATTAGAGATACCTCCAATATTGCAGACACTTTCAACATTTTCCTTTCAGTAGCAGACGACTTAGGTTTGCATAGTTTCTCAGAAGACAACTTAAAATATTTAAAAAATTCATTTCCACAGAAGTTTGACAAAATTCAACTATATCATACCTCACCAAGAGAGATTTCTAATATTATTAGCTCTCTTAAAAACAAATGTTCCAGTGTTTATGATGAAATCAGGACTACCATAATTAAATGTTGCTCCTCAGAACTTTGTGACATACTGAGTTACTTATGTAATGAATCCCTCCACAGTGGCACGTTTCCAGATAGGCTTTAATATGCTATTGTCAAACCATTACACAAAAAAGGAGACATCATCAGTTGAGAACTTCCATCCCATTTCATTATTGGTAATATTTTCAAAAGTGTTTGAAAAGGTTATGTACAATAGACTTTATAAACACTTACTACAGAAAAATATTCTCATTCACCATCAGTTTGGATTTTGGAAAGGATTGTTAACTGATCAAGCTACATTCACTTTTACAGATGATATACTAGAATCAATAAATCAAAAGTTATTACCATGTCGAATATTCAGTGATCTGACTAAAGCTTTTGATTGTGTTAAGCATGATATCCTTATACAAAAGTGAAAATATTAAGGTGTAACAGGAGTAGCAGGCTCATAATTCTCATCCTGTCTTTTTAATAGAAAACAGTGTACATCTGTATCAGGCTTGCCAAATAACAACAGTCATTCAAATATGAAACCATCAAACAAGGGGTTCCCAAGGGGTCTGTTTTAGGTCCGTTGTTGTTCCTGTTATATATTAATGACCTTCCATATCCAGTGTCACAAAATGCAAATTTTGTCTTATTTGCAGATGATGCAGATATTGGTATAAAAAACAGTACCATGATCTCACTGAGCCATCAGCTAATGAAATATTTGTAAGTATCAATGAGTGGTTCACAGCAAATGGATTGTTACTGAATTTTGACAAGATCCAGTACATACAGTTTAGTACCTCACAAAGAATACCTGACCCTATAAGTATTATGTATTCAAACAATGAAATTAGAGCTGTAGACAGTGTCAAATTTTTCGGGCTACAAACTGACCACAACCTAAATTGGAAAACTCACACTCTAGACTTATTGAAACGCCTTAGTTCAGCTACATTTGCAGTACGCATGATAGCAGAAATAAGTGATTTAAAAATGAAGAAGTTAGTTTATTCGGCCTACTTCCATTCACCAATGAGTTATGGAATCATCGTTTCGGGAAACTCCTCTCACAAAGAGAACATTTTCAAAATTCAGAAACGAGTCATTAAAATTATATCTGCTGTCAGTCCTAGATCACCATGCCGAGATCTCTTTAAGAAACTTGGTATTCTAACTACGACTTCTCAGTACATATACTCATTGATGTTCCTTTGTCATTTAAAAAATCTCTTTTTACACAAAATAGTGCAAAACATAATTACAATACCAGAACCAAAACAGTCTGTATAAGGACTATAAAAGCTTAAAATTAATACAAAAAGGAGTCAAGTTCATGAGGACTGATAAATTCAATAGCTTACCAGAGTATATCAAAGGTCTTGTAAGTGATAAAGATCGGTTTCAGAGTGAATTAAAGAACTTCCTGTTGGCGAACTCATTCTACTCCATCGATGAATATCTTCACATGGATTATAGCTCACAGCTCTGTCTTTGCAGTGACTCTTTCCACAATTTGGAGACTCCTCTCCAAGAGATCCATGGAAAACGATAAATGTAATATATAATAGTTCGCCCACTGAGGATGAGTTCTCCGATTTTTTAACTTCTGTATGGTTCCTCTCCGGTCGCTGAGCACAACGGTTCCTTATGAAATCAAACTTGGTTAAATATTTAGCCGTTTCTCCAAATATATCGCGGTTTCCAAGAGTGTGGTTAGTAGGAACCTAAGAGAACAGCTTTAATTACTGCGAGTGAAAGATTTAGATGTTGTTCCTGCTTTTTCCTAGGATCCACTCGCCCATAGGATAATCTGGTGTCAGTGTCACGCTCGGCTTATTCGAAACGTACTGCTGGGCACATACAGATAATTCTGACGTCACTTCCGCGTAAGCTTAGCATGTGAATAGTTTCTCCCTTTGTTTTCCCGCACCCAGTATGGCGTCATACAAAGGTTCGTTTAACTGTCACGCCATTCAGATGAACTCAGCGAGAAATCACCTATGGTTGAGAAAGGAGCGCTGATTTCCACTCTTATTCAGGGCGAGTCATGAGACTTAACACTACTGTCATTTCGTGTAAGCTTCATGACCTCGAAACAAGATTTTCTTCAATAATAGTACACATGAGAGTACACAGTTCTGTTGCACTGTTAGTTTCCTTAAGATACTGAAGCAAGTTCTTCGATAGATGAGTACATCGACATAGCAATTGTTAATAAAACTACTCAGTTTTTATAACATTACTTTACTTCTTGCTGATAAAATTTCAATAATTTTAAAAAAATTGCCATTCTTGCCTCGTAGCTGTAATTGACAGCCTGAGAGTTCTATTCTGCAGCCTATTACGCACAGATAGTTAAATGCAGTCAAGCTGTCATCGGTCTACTTTCAAAGTTCCAGTTGCAACCGATCCTCTCAACGGACGTGATTCATTATTGACTAACCGTAACCTGCGGCCGGAGCGCGTTAGTCCCTTCGGTAACACTTGACAGGTGGGCTGCAGAGTAGAGAATTATAGCACTAAGCAAGCAGTGACACTGTTCCAACGCAGAAGCCGTGGTGTATTAACAGTTTCTAGCGTGTTGTGCATTCTTGACTACATTTCTATTCTCGCCTATTATTCAACTACTATTCATCTACTATAGAAAAATAAATCATGGAAAACATACACTTTATTTTACGTACAGTTGTCAGCTACCTGTAGGGATACTGTTCTGTAAAAGACGAAAGTAGCAAAATTCCTCATTGCGCTCTTTGTTGTCAAATGTTGTTTCCAAATGATAATGAATAACCTGGGAAAACGTCTGGAGGAAAGGCATGCAACAATAAATTTACCAGTTGACAGTATTGTCACCGTAATGAATTAAGCAAGAAAGTTGTACAAAAGGATAGTTTCCATTTAAAAAATCTCTACTTTGTTGAAAGAGGCATAAATACAATGTTTAGAACCTGAATTAAATGAAAACTGAAAATGATAACCATGGCCTACAGTATTGCGAACTATTCTGTAATTCCAGAGTACTTCGCTGCATGTATGGGACCTAAAGAATAATTAACAGACCCCAGGACCTGTTAGCAGGTTGGGAGGGAGCGTTGTAACCCATTACGTGTAATTAACAGATAAGAGCATCCGTAGTGCCTTTGTGCGCTGTTTCTGCGGGTTATTACATTCCAGACTGACAATGTGGAAGTATCGACTGAACCGACTAAGATGCTGCATCCATGCGAACTTCCGCTACCAATGCTAGGGCAGCTTTCATCACGCTCTGTGTGGCCAGATCATCAGCAAAAGTCACTTTGGGAGATGTCGGTATGGGCAGCAAAGCATATCATGGCGGTGCTGCCACAGCAGGTCTCAGTCGTGTATGCCTTACTTTTATGACTTTTTGCCATGTAGACTCCGTTTGGCCATTAGTTATATCTCACTACAGTTTGGTTGAAGTTTTATGCGCCTATACTGCTTGTATCGTTGGCAGACTATGCCTTGGACGTACAACACAACAGGACGGTCAACTTACCTTTGAAATTTAGTGTAAGTAATCGTGTAATCAAGTGATGACTCAGTCTCGTAATGTTACACTGAATGAAGTTCAGTGTGTTAGTTGAACTGAACTGAACTGAACTCCTTCCGAACAGCCCGTGAAGGCCCATCGGTACCGACCGGCCGCCGTGTCATCCTCAGACGAGGGGCATGTGGTCAGCACACTTTACCCCTGAAAGCACTGTTGATAAATTATATGCAGAATAAAAAAGGGAATAGCTGTTTTGTCTTTATAGAATAGACTCCAAACTTTCACTTTTATTAATTCATGCACTCTAGTTAAGTGACAGCAGCATTTCTAATGATTTTTGTCATGATCTGCACATGATACTAGCTGACTTACAGGGCCGGTTCATATTTATATTGAATGTCTGTTTAACACCCTGGGTTTGAGAAGACAGTTGAGATGTAATGTCCATTTGCACGCAAATGGACAAAACATCTGAACTTTCTTCTCAACCCCGGGTGTTAAACAGACATTCTATATAAATATGGTCCTGTAAGGCAGCTAATATCAGGCGCGGATCATAACAAAATTAATTAGAAATGCTGCTGTCAGGTAACTAGAATAAATGAATTAATGAAAGTGAAATACAAAACAGCTATTCCTTTTTTTACATATAATTTATCAACTGTGCTTTCAGGGGTCAAGTGATACTCAACAATCATGTTCAATTACTTTCAACACTCAATAACAAAATATTTAACTCTTTATCTCTACATATGAAAAAAATTTTATCATAGGAAAGAATGATTAAAATCTTCATTAGTTCATTTACATCCACGATGTCGTAGTTGGTCAATTCAATGAGTTGGTGGAGAATAAATTTACTTTTTGAACCAATGAAAAAACTTTTATATACTCAGTGTGGGGGTAGGTTAGTATCATAGCTTTTGATATTCAATGGTCGAAGTGTACGCAAGTTGGAGTGAACAAAATCTCGACTCAGCATTTACTGTGGCTTAATGCGTGATGGTAATTTATCAAGTGGCATCTGAAACGGTGTTGTCTCCGTGCTGGATCTGAAACGCTAATTCCCTACTTTCGCCTTGACGGAATTCACTCAGTCTCAACTCTCCTGGATTCCGTAGAATGTTAATTTTTCCCTAGGCAAAATAATGGCTATTGCACACTCTCTAAGGGTTGGAGCGACGTGCACAATTTCTTTGCTATCTGTCGCACGATACGTGAAGTGTATCATCCACATTTCTCAGAAAGCGAAACTCTCAGCGCCCTCGCTATTTTCCACACGCTTGTGCGGTCTGCTGCGAGACGAGAGAGATATCTAGAAATCTTAGTTCTCAAAATGCTTTTATATAATGGGGTATCCCACCGTGTCGAGTCTTCATTGAACAGTATGGCTTCAGCCAATCACCGTCTCTCTAGAGGTGAATTTTATATTTCTTGTCAGGTCGTAGCCTAGCCCTCTTAAAGCCATCCAGCCACTTACCCTCGGTCCTGGCCGTATTTACGTTAAAAGGAATAATGCATTGTTCTGGCCTTACCCCTTTCTGCGCTGAAGCTCGATTTTCTCTTGTTAAGTGGGGTTTTCCGATGCCATTAACCACCTGCTAGGTTCGTCTCGAAAATGCATTTCACTTTAACTTGTTTATTCATGCCCCTGTCCATATATTGGTAGATATTGTTTTGTTAGTTTTCGGTACATGAGATTACTGCAATCGCCTTTTGTTGATATGATTATTATTTTCTGAGGATCTCTTACTGTATTGTACTGTCGTTATGGATCAAGCTCATGTAAGGTCCGTAAAATCTGGACGTCTTACACTCTCTGCGAAATGTACTGCGAGTGGAGTTAATGGTAAAGAAGAAGTAAATTAAAATGTCACGCGAGATCGGCAGTTTTAGTCACAATTCTTCGTTTATGATGTCATATCTCTTAGAGTACTTCTCGTACGATGATATACAGGGCTATTACAAATTATTGAAGCGATTTCATAAATTCACTGTAGCTCCATTCATTGACATATGGTCACGACACACTACAGATATGTAGAAAAACTCATAAAGTTTTGTTCCGCTGAAGCCGCACTTCAGGTTTCTGCCGCCAGAGCGCTCGAGAGCGCAGTGAGACAAAATGGCGACAGGAGCCGAGAAAGCGTATGTCGTGCTTGAAATGCACTCACATCAGTCAGTCATAACAGTGCAACGACACTTCAGGACGAAGTTCAACAAAGATCCACCAACTACTAACTCCATTCGGCGATGGTATGCGCGGTTTAAAGCTTCTGGATGCCTCTGTAAGGGGAAATCAACGGGTCGGTCTGCAGTGAGCGAAGAAACGGTTGAACGCATGCGGGCAAGTTTCACGCGTAGCCCGCGGAAGTCGACGAATAAAGCAAGCAGGGAGCTAAACGTACCACAGCCGACGGTTTGGAAAATCTTACGGAAAAGGCTAAAGCAGAAGCCTTACCGTTTACAATTGCTACAAGCCCTGACACCCGAAGACAAAGTCAAACGCTTTGAATTTTCGGCGCGGTTGCAACAGCTCATGGAAGAGGATGCGTTCAGTGCGAAACTTGTTTTCAGCGATGAAGCAACATTTTTTCTTAATGGTGAAGTGAACAGACACAATGTGCGTATCTGGGCGGTAAAGAATCCTCACGCATTCGTGCAGCAAATTCGCAATTCACCAAAAGTTAACGTGTTTTGTGCAATCTCACGGTTTAAAGTTTATGGCCCCTTTTTCTTCTGCGAAAAAAACGTTACAGGACACGTGTATCTCTACATGCTGGAAAATTGGCTCATGCCACAACTGGAGACCGACAGCGCCGACTTCATCTTTCAACAGGATGGTGCTCCACCACACTTCCATCATGATGTTCAGCATTTCTTAAACAGGAGATTGGAAAACCGATGGATCGGTCGTGGTGGAGATCATGATCAGCAATTCGTGTCATGGCCTCCATGCTCTCCCGACTTAACCCCATGAGATTTCTTTCTTTGGGGTTATGTGAAAGATTCAGTGTTTAAACCTCCTCTACCAAGAAACGTGCCAGAACTGCGAGCTCGCATCAACAATCCTTTCGAACTCGTTGATGGGGACATGCTGCGCCGAGTGTGGGAGGAACTTGATTATCGGCTTGATGTCTGCCGAATCACTAAAGGAGCACATATCGAACATTTGTGAATGCCTAAAAAAACTTTTTGAGTTTTTGTATGTATGTGCAAAGCATTGTGAAAATATCTCAAATAATAAAGTTATTGTAGAGCTGTGAAATCGCTTCAATCATTTGTAATAACCCTGTATTTCTGCAGGTACATTCAGTGGTATATGTAAATACTGTATACAAAATGTGTTGCGAATACAGTTAGTAGTAAAGAAGTAATAAATTAAATGGCCCTGTCTGATGCGCCAATTTCACTGCATAAACAGCGAAAATGTACTAAGCTATAAACGTTTTTTCCTTTCACCATTTTGTGGGATGTGACAGCGAGAAAGTCTTGTAAGGATTTTAAATTGTGTGTTAAGTTTGTGTCTGAGTACTCTCATTCTGAAATAATGGATGAAGAGGGGTCTGGCTATGTGCACCTCGTGAGCTACGCTTCCTTTTCATCCCCAGTTCAATCCACTGTTCGTAACCTAGTGGGAATACAGTGAGGCTATGAGCAATGAGGAAAACGAACGGAGTCACAACATCAGTGATAACTAGCATTTTGAATCGGACAGGAAGCGTGTCCGGATGGCCGAGGCGATATTCGTGGCAGCGACTTCAATTGTGTTATCCTAGAAGGAGGAACATCCCCATTTTACCACTTGCCACGAAGTCAAGCTGCTGGTGCACAAACTGAATCTCACCAATACTTGGGACCGAGTTCACGGTCATCAGCCTGGATATATATATGTCACCTGCTATTTAACTAGTCACCTTGACCGTGCCTGTGTTTCCTAGTGACTCATAACTGCCACGCCTGACGTTGAGTTGTGGCCTACGGTCTTCACTGACCATATCCTCTTCATACTGCTTCCCTCCAGTGGCAGATGGTGTGGCGCAGTTGAGGCCCATGGAAGCTGAATGTCGCTCATCTCAAGGATCCCGAATGCAGACTGGTCATATAGGCGATGTAGAACAACTGTGTGAGACGCCTCCCAGCATATCCTACAACACTCTGGTGGTGGTTCAAATGACGAATTGCAGTCGCGACAAAATGCTGTGGCAACGACGCAGACTCTCAGGCCATGCCTCCTTTGTTCAACGACAGGTTGGAGTTCAACGGATTAAGGCAAAGATAATTTCGATTATGCATCACTGCCTTGAGTGGATAATAGTATGTGTGAGATGTCGAGACTGGGTACGATGAACGTCTCCGTCCATGCGTCATATTATCCTAGAGAAGCAGTGGTGTCAGAGAACGCCAGTCAACATCCTCGACATGCCAGTTGGTCGCCAGTTGACGTCCCAGTATGATACAGCAAGCGCCTTTGTGGACCTCTACCAACCATTCTATGCGCCAGAGGGTCAGAACACCACAGTAATGATGTCCTCCACTCATTGACAGGAACATGTGACGAGGCTGCTGTGGAGATTCTCCCAGCGACAATTATGACTGATGATGTCTCTGGTGCTCTTCACAAGGGTGTGGCAATCAAAGCCATGGGTCCTGACTGCTTTCCATTGGAGTTTTACGGCGCATTCCATGACATCGCGACTTTACAGTGGACTGCGGTGTAGCAAGAACTGACGAACCGTGACCTTCCCTCCCATCTTAATTCGTAGAAGGCCTTCTTATCACGGTCCCCAAATCGTCCAGTGCTCGGGGAGCTGGACATTATCGGCTGTTGACCACGTTAATTATGACTTCAAGATTTTTACTGGGTTCTTGCCACCCGCTTTCGGTTCGTCCTCTCTCAAGGTAGCTCTATTTATCAAACATGCTTTGGAGCTAACAGTAACATTCAGTCGGCGCTCAGGGATTATCGTGACAACATAGCCCTGGCAGTGACTTGTCGCATTCGTGGTGCCTTAATAATGGTGAACTTCGGCCATGTCTTTGATAGAGTGAGCCATGACTTTCTAGACAAAGTGCTGCGATGGATGGCCTTCCCTGCACATTTATACACGTCACCTTGTGACTCCTCCGAGGTCAATGGCCGTGTGGCAGGCGCTGTTACTATCATGCAGTCAGTCCGCCAGGGACGTCCGCTGTCGATGCTGCTCTATGCCATTGCCCTTGAGCCTCTGTTACCTGGTTTGCGGGGTTGGCTGACTGTAATCACAGTGAGGGGGCATGCTTTCATCTGTCCTGCGTATGCGGACGACTTGGCGTTCTTGGTTCTGTCAAGGGATGAAGTGCGAGAGGCACTGGAATAGATAAACTGCTGCAGGAATCTGTGTGAATCTGAAGAAGCCTGGTGCTATGTTCGTTGGTAGAGGTCTTCCAGCAGGGCGTATGGCCCCATTGCCATTACTGGACAAGGTCAAATGTTTGGGGATCACATCCACACGTTGTATACAGTGCACGGCCTCACTTAACTATAAAGGCCTCCTTCGTGTTATCTGTACGAACTTTCGTGGCAACCTCATGCGAGCAGTGGACATGATACAATGGGTGGATTTTGTGAACACTCATCTGGCTTCGCGAGTGACATTCATTTTACCGATGCCACAGTATGCAGGCGACGTTTGACTACTTTAAAAGTGTGGGTGTTATCATCGAAGTCCGCTACCACACGCTAACTCTTCCTTCTCGAGAAGGTGACCTTGGTCTTGTCAACGTCCATGCAAGAGCGGCTGCCCTTTATGTAAAAGTACGATGGTTACATCATGGACCTGCCACCGAGCCGCATTGACGGAAAGCCTGACTGATAAACTGGCCCCTCCCACTTGAGAGCCGCCCATTGCAGTAGCACGTACTTCTGCCCCTCTCTCACGTGTCCGTACCTGTTTCATTGAATACAATTATGTCCATACCGAATTGCGTTGTACCAGGAACCCTACGACACGTGATATTTATCACATGCCGATGAGAGATCATGATCAGAATGTGGTGTAAAGCCAATATCCAGCGGTCACATGGCCCATTACGCTGCATTCTGTGCACCATGTCCTCCTCGACACGAACGCTCTTGCGACCTGGTATCTGTTTGCTAATGGGAAATACATGACACAACTTCGTCTGTATGTCATTGACAGGTTCGCCGCTTTGCCCCTCTTGTCACACACTTGACACGGATGAAATGGCTCTGAGTACTATGGGACTTAACATCTGAGGTCATCAGTCCCCTAGAACTTAGAACTACTTAAACCTAACTAACCTAAGGACACCACACACATCCATGCCCGAGGCAGGATTCGAACCTGCGACCGTAGCGCTCTCGCGGTTCCAGACTGTAGCTCCTAGAACCGCACGGCCACTCTGGCCGGCTGACACGGATGAACATCGACTGATGTGTGGATCTTCTGTGGAGTTGTGGCAGTTGATTCAGAAAATGCTTGCCTTTCTTCTGCGTATGGCTCCCCATGCCATTGCACCGAAGACACTTCCGTTCTTAGACAAAACTTATTTCCCACGCACGAAGACTAACGCAGTGAAGTGGATAAAAGGCCTATCGATCTCTTTCTTTTTCCATGAAAGAGATCAGATTGTTCTCGATTTTTTGACATTCCTTCAAGATTCCTTAACCTTTTTCACGCACAATAAGAAATACCGTCAGTAATACGGTAACTATTTGGGTAGTGCCTTCTTGGACCCCTTCCCCCTTCAGCTGGGGTTTCCTGGGTATGAGAAGGTGATTTCAGTGTGAGTGTGTAATACCAGGACTTGAACCAGTGTACCAGCAAAATGGAATATTCTTCGAGAAGATGTGCCTCGGGACATGATTGATTGACTTGTGATTCTGAGTGCATCTACCCATAGGTTGGTGATGCGCGAATGCCATTCTGTTCGTTCCGCCAGGAGGGCGTTTTTAATTCCTTTTATGTTTTGTTTGTACTGGGTGGCCCAAAAAGGATGGTCGGATTTGAACTGCGTAGTACCATTGAAAGGTGAGGAGGGGGGACCACTGCCGGCCGTCTGCAAGTCGGCCATTACACCCAGTTTGCCACGAGATGGCGCAGTGGACGGTCGAGCATCGTGTTTTTGCTGTGGAACAGTTTTTCAGAAATGATGAATCGTTTATTACTGTGCAACGATTGTTTCGACAACGTTTTGGTGTAGCGCGTGATGGACCCATTCCAGATCGCAGATCCATATCACGTTGGGTGACTGCATTCCGGACAACAGGGTCTGTCAAAAGTGGTAAATCTACAGGGCGTACACGTACGGCAGTTACTCCACAGAACATTGATGATGTTAGAGCGTCAGTGCTGCAAAGCCCGCGTCGTCCCACTAGGCATCGTGCTCAAACTTTAGGCCTCAGCCATAGTTCGTTGCAGCGTATTTTAAGCCGTAAGTTACAGTTTCACCCATACAAAATTATGATCACGCAAAAGCTGTATGATCGTGATTTTGAGCAGCGAAGACGATTTTGTGAATCAATGCTTGACATTTTGTAGTACTCTAATAATGATGTTGTGCTTCTTATGTCAGATGAAGCCCATTTCCATTTAGACGGCTATGTCAATAAACAAAACTGCAGGTATTGGGCAGCAGATAATCCCAGAGAATTGCACCAAAAGCCTCTTCATAGTGCTAAGGTAACAGTCTGGTGTGGAATTTCAAGATTGGGGATTGTTGGTCCTTATTTTTTTGAGAAGAACAACGCTACAGTCACGGTGAACTCGAAACGTTACGTTAACATGCTACGTAGCTTTTTGGTGCCGAAACTGCGAGAGTTACATGTAAATCGAGATCGAATTTGGTTTCAACAGGACGGGGCCACGGCCCACACAGCCAATGACTCCATGTGTGTTTTAAGGCGGATGTTCCCCCACCACATCATCTCGCGTTTTGGAGATGTCCACTGGCCCGCGAGATCACCTGACCTCTCAGCCTGTGATTTTTTTCTTTGGGGATACCTAAAGTCAAAAGTCTACGTAAAGAAGCCCCGAAACTTAATTGATCTGAAGGAGGCAATCAGTGCGGAAATTATGGCAATTCAAGAAGAAACAGTAGTGAAAGTGATGGAAAATTTCGAGGAAAGACTTGTGGAATGCATCACCGAGGAAGGACACCATCTTCCGGAAGTCATTTTCCGTACATGATTTTTTGTGGTTAGTTCTTGTAATTGGGTGCCTGGGAGCATTTAGTTACGTAATTGAATAAAATTAATTTGTAAAACTGATGGAGTTATAGTTATTTAAAATGTGACCATCCTTTTTGGGCCACCCTGTATTTTGCATCATTACTTTTCGCCTGGAGGGCGTCCCATTTGATATTAATTGTTTGTTATTTTGGTAATGATCACACATAGTGAATGAAACTGTTATACGACTTTTGTCGTACAGTCCTTTTTTGTAAAAATAACAGAATAAAATTTCAGTTCATTGTAAAAAGAAACAATAGAAAATAGCCGTTAAGGAAGGGGAAAAGGAGAAAAAGAACAAAAAAAAATAGAATTAACCTCTCGTAGTCGAAACAACCTCGGCAACATATGGACGGAGCAACATTGTTATATAGGAAGGAAAAAATGGTAAAAAGAAGCGAGCAAGGTAACCGTTTGCGAGAAGTGGAGAATCTGTATTTGAGTCCCGGTCTGGCCTCAAATTTTCAAGTGGAGCTGTTAGATATTTCAAGGTCCAAAGCAGCTAAATCATACAAATTTCCCTTTAGTTACAAATGTAAGACTGCATAAGATTTTATAGATGTGCCTCGACGGATATATGACCATTTCACTGCAGTTGCATACCATTGTTCACTGCTTGTGGAGCCGGCCGAAGTGGCCGTGCGGTTAAAGGCGCTGCAGTGTGGGACCGCAAGACCGCTACGGTCGCAGGTTCGAATCCTGCCTCGGGCATGGATGTTTGTGATGTCCTTAGGTTAGTTAGGTTTAACTCGTTCTAAGTTCTAGGGGACTAATGACCTCAGCAGTTGAGTCCCATAGTGCTCAGAGCCATTTGAACCATTTTTGAACTGCTTGTGGAATACAGTGAGGCTGCAAGGAACGAGGAAAACGAACGGGATCAATACATCAGTGGTCGGCAGCACCTGGGGATTTGAGTTGGACAAGGGCGTGTCTGAATGGCCGACGCTCTCATGAAGCGGAGGTTCCGGTTTCGAACAGACACCACATATATAATAGCACCGGTATCTGTTTGTCAGGAAGTCTTCGATCCAGACGAGTTTGTGCTCAGGTATTCCACACGCACGTGTTGTGTTTAATAGGCAAAAGTGAGTTATGAAAGACAAGAAACATCGTGTCAGACAGAGCTGTAATGCAATACAAAGCATCCACTACCGGCCACTTTAGAATTATTTGCAGGTTACGGGTGCAGAAGCAGACTCGAAAGCATAGGCAATTTACAAAGTGGTACGTGTTTGTAACGTACGTATGAGAGACTGCTTGCACATACACGCGTCATTATTTTATCCTATACATGTTGACCTCATGTTAATTAATAATAATATAGTAGCGGCAGAAGAATCGCATAACAGTAAGCTTCCTTTACAGTCAACTTTACCGGCTGCCGGTCATTGTCAAAACGTGCCGGTCCGAAATGTGTTTTAACGCTTCTGCAGCAAAGGCTTAATTACGACAGCCGGGGACAGCGGCAACTTGTTGGTCAGGAACTTGCACGTTTCTTCCTTCGCTCTGATCTCTCTCGCGCGATCTCTCAAACGTCCAGCATTCTGCGAGTTCACTGGAACCATTTCTTGTCCGCTCTAATTGGCTACGTGCTCGAAACCCCTCGCCCTCAGTCGCACAATAACAAAAGCCGAGGAAAGAGGCAGCCGGCGGGTCGATCTCAGAGGGCCTTAATGATGCCGAGGAACTAATAATGAGGCTTTATTGGGCCCTCGAAAGCTGTTAACACTTCTGTCAATGGCACTTTTGTCCGGCCGAACAGAGCAGACGGCGCCCGCCCAGCGGCAGTTGCCAAAGGCGCTGAAGAACCTGGGCCTGGTCGTCGCTCGCCGCTAAGACAGCTCAATTCCTGTATACGTCGACTGGCATAAGATGATTATTTTACAATGGCATTAAACGTGTCAGCTTAACGCAACAATAAAACATAATTAAAAATTAGCGACCATGCAGGGTTACCTACATCTACACCCATACTTCGTAAACCACTGTGAAGTGCATGGCCGGCCGATCTCTCTCTCTCTCTCTCTCTCTCTCTCTCTCTCTCTCTCTCTCTCTTCGTTTAGTCGATTCCAATTCTCCGTAACCCCTGGATTTAAAGCACGCCAATTTTTTTCTGTTCTGCACTGTCTCCCACGGACTTTACAGGTTGGAATCTGTAATGGTTCTTTATTTGCGAAACCATTACCATCCGCCAACATTATTTTTCGATACTGTAGATTAATGAATATTTTTCTACGTAATGTCTAATATTTTTCACTCTATTCAAATTTGGTTTCATTTTTATATTATGTACGTCGATATTCTGAAATGTTGAAATCGATATAATATCTCGTGTGAATAGCTTTGTACTTATTGTTATCTTTGATGCTGGCCTGTGGAAGTTTTTGTGTTGAATATGAACAGTCTTGACTTTGTGTTGGAAACGAAAAGATGAGTCTGAGCTGTGGACAATGAAAAATGTTGTGAGTTTTATTAAGAGCAGTAACGGCTGCGAAATTGTATGATGAACTAATGTTTTGAACATGTGAAAGTATAAAAAGTTTAATAAATGTGAAGTTTTGTGAAAAGTGAATGTCAAGAATTATTTTCAAGTGACCATTGTTTAAAAAAGTATGAAGCTCATTGCAATGATAAACATAAATCATCAAATTAATCCTGAAGATTGTCTTCGTAAGTTCTTCAAGTCGGCGTAATTAACATCCGAGTGCCTTTCGCACCAACAGCGTTAGTCATGCTACCTAAACAACATTTTTAATTACGAGCCAAAGCCAGAGCGAGATCGTCGTTTGATTGCAAATACAAGATATGTGATATTATTGTTAATTTTCTTCAGTGACTGTAATCAATTGATGTAGCAATACCTGCCACATTAAAGACCCATTAGTTGCGCAATAAAAAGATCATACTTTGAGTGCGCGACGTGATAATTTTTGAACTAATTAACTGTTAGTGGATGTATTGTTATAAATCCTACTTCTACGACGCCGTCGATCCATCTCATACTTTGCCGCCCTCTTCTCCTTGTGCCTTCGATCTTCCCCAGAATTAATGTCTTTTCGAACGAACCAGGTCTTCTCATACTGAGACCAAAGTACAGATGACTGAGTATCCAGACGGCAGCCATCGCACGTACTCCGGCAACACATTTGGCACCCTGTTACAAGCTGCTACGATTACTATTATGTTGGACACAAACACACATAAGCATGTCGGCTTCCGGATGCAATATTTGTCTGGATAATATTTACGAGGGGCGTCGCCTGCTGCTTGACGGAGACCCACAGGAACATATTTTGATCAGCAGAGTGGTGACAGTTCGTGATCTTAACACAGACTGGACAGTCATCGTTGATGACGGCTTTTACCATTTAAAAAAGCTGAAAACTTTGCCTAGTCACGCCAACTCTGCGGCGTTCTTAATAACTCCTTATACAATATGACACAGCGTTATATACACCAGAAGATGCAACTTAAAAGTTGCGAAACCGGTTGTGTGAGTCTCTAATAGACTTAAGTAAATACAGCTACAGCGGACTGTTAGACTTTTCATTCAGTTTTATATTTTAACTTCTTTAACACCTGTGGGTAAACACCTATCATACTGTATGAATCGGTCAGTTAATTAAATATACACTAGTGACCAAAGTAGGTCAGTTTTCACTTCAGTAGCAATTTAAGGTTGTCTACTCCATTCCGTTCAGCCTTTCTTATGGTCCACTTCTGACATCCATTCATCACAACAGGAAAGGCCGGAGCCGATAATACACGGATCTTTGTTGTTAAAGTTATGTCTTTACTCCTCAGAGCGTTATCACGGTTGGGCATTGCCTTTTTGCAAAGTAAGAAACGTCTCTTGATTTCTAGGCTGCAGTCAGCATCAGCATAAATCTGGAAGCAGAGATAATGGAACGTAGAAACTACCTTCACTGTTTCTCCTTCTATTTGCCATGAAGTGACAAGTGCAGTTGTCATAATTTACGGTTTCTTGACATTCAGCATCAGACCAGCCTTTGCACTTTCTTCTTTACCTTCGGTAAGAGGATCTTAAGCTCTTATTTACTTTCTCCTATCAGTATGGTATCATCTGCATATCTATGATTAATTATATTTATCCCAGTTATTTTAGTTCCACTTCTTTCACATAACCTGGCATTCCTCATATTGTGCTCCGCACACAGATTGAATAAATACGATGACAAACTGCAGCCTTGGAGTACTCCTCTCTGAATCCTGATCCATTTAGTGTTCCATATGTGGTTCTCACCGTTGCTTCTTCGTCAGAGTATATGTTGTATCCTGCCTACTCGTCAAATATGGGGTGCCTAGGAAACCTACTTTCTCGGGTCGCTAGACAACAATTTAAGTAAATCGCATTAATGAATTTTATTACAAAAGGAAATGATTACAATAGTTGACTTTCTGTTGAACAGATGTGTCGCAAGCAAAGGGCGACAGACAAAATAAGGAATCAGTTCAGTATATACAATTCGTAATACAAGAGTACTAATCCAGTGAACGCTTCTGTCCATTCGCTGGTCTTGACGCGTCTGTAGAACTCGTAGTACTCTGTGTTGCGGCCAGGTGGCGCGGCGCTTATGTCCTCTTCATGTAGAGGGCGCTGCTGTAGCGTTGTCGTCCTGGAGATGGGTCGGTCAGCGCGCAATTGGCTGATGTCGTCTCACAGCCCACTCTGCCCTAACATTCCATCCTACGAGACAAATGACATAATCTGATACGCCCATGTTTTTGAGTACTTCCTATAATTTATTGTGGTCAACACAACTAAAGACTTTGCCATAATCAATAATGCAAAGATACGCATCCAGAAAGATGTGTGGATGATTCTAGAAAGAATTCTCATGCCTTCCCCATAATATATCGGATGATGGGAATTTGATTCCTGGTCCCTCTTCCATTATGAAATACAGCTCATTATTCATGTAGCTCTCGGTCTATATACTGGCGAGGTTTATATCGGAGGATTTCAAGCACGACGTTGCTAGCATGTGAGAAGTGTGATTGTTTGGTGACAGTATTTCCCATAGTGCCATTGAAATCCTCCTCTCGTTTTTCAACTAGCTAAATAGTTGATTATATATGACTTCATAAAGATGCCCCAAACATATTCACACTGTCATGCAAAATTTTGACCCAAGAAGTAATTGTTAATGTCATCTGAGGACGGTTTTGTAAACGCATTCCAGAGAATGGGATGCTTTCATTGGGCAGCGGAAGGAAAGGGGACGTGAATGAATATCTGAACACATTCAGGATCTCAAAGTTTCTCAGCATGTTTGAATGCATTTGTGATCTCCCTTGCAGGCACACCACATGCAATGAGGATATTGACATTGAAGTGAAAGCGTAATGTCTGTCCGAACAAAAGCACGAAATGTGGGAATTACGTAGAACATAATCTAGAAATAGAACGCTGTCTCGAAGTCTCGCCAGCATCATTTAACTTGAGAGCAGTAAAGGCGTGCAAAGACTTCAGAATGTTGATGGTAGTTTAACTTTGATTTGACTAACAGACTCGTGACTCAGAACTCGACAAAGAATGAACTGCATGAGAGTCGGCACTTCAGCCAACTACTTTTATCATGCACAGTGTTCCATTTGCCTATAGAGGGCGAGAAAAGTAACCATTTAAATGCATCTATGCGCACGACAATTAATCTAATCGTCTCTTAGAGGTTCCTGCGGAAGGATACGTAGGGGGTGTGGCGTTCGCTGTTTTATTCAGTGGTTTGGTATCTAACTAATTTGTAAATGAAAATGATAATCTTGTTTTATTACACTGAGTAATTACTAAATAATTTTTCTCCCGGCTAAAGATTTGGTCAAGTTAACTTCGTGTTAAAGTGTTGTCTGTAAGTTGTGTAAGTGTCGCTAAATCACTGTTCATACAACAGATTCTATACAACTATTGATTGTGATGGAAGCAGTTATCTTGAGCAAAATGATCGTAAAAACCACCGAATATCAGCCGCGCACAACACTGACGTATGTTACCTGAAACAATATTCTTCGCAACTCGCGCTTAATTAATTTCGGCTCCATACATCAGCTAGAAAAGTTTGTTATAAGGATCGTGCTATGAGCATGTTTTTAAAGAACCAATCTGATTCGAATTATTTTCATTAAAATGAGTTCAGGACCACCGGTGCACATTTATTTTTACACATTTGTATTACCTTCGGCATTTATGTCTGCAGAGTTGCGTAATTTGAATTTGCCGCTGAGATAATTCGTAAGATGGCGGCACATAACTGATAGAGACTTTCTATTGTTAGAGCAAATAAGATAACTATTTGAAATGCTTATTAAACTTTACTTTCGTATTGTGCACTATTTAGACTTCATCAAGGAAACATTTGATTTTTTTCTGAGGAAAACACAGACAAAAACGCGATACAAATCGCCATCATCAATGGCTGCGCTCCTTGCAGCGGAAAGAAATAATTAACACAGATAATGCTTATTGAGTGAGGAATTAAAGTTACAAATAATTATTCATTCATATTTATAATAATAATGAACTCTATTCTCAAGTAATAATTAACAAATAATTACAATTTATTAACAGACCTCAGTTTGATATGCGTCCGCAGCCAACCAACAAAAGGTAAAAACAAAAGAAGACAAACGCAGATCATAAAAGGAATTTACAATTATCATTGTCTTTGTATGATACACATCGATATGTCCAATTACATCATAAAAATTATATAAATAATTAATATTTATCATCGTTTTCACTGTTTTTTCGTATGTTAGAGCCATAATTTCCTCTCGTCGCACTGTAGCTAAAATTTATCTCGTGCATTTTCCAGGGGCTACAATATACAAGGGCCGTTCAATAGCTAATACAATACATATTTTAGTCGACCGATTTCGATTGGAAAAATGCATAATCTGTTGTGTAACATCGTGGAATATTCGCACTTCGGCCCCTATAATTCATGAAGCTCCGATAGGTTGTGACGCTATACGTAGCCTTCAAAATGACGCCTGCAACCGTGGTGCGTTCCAGGCAGAGAGCTGTCACTGAGTTCTCTCTCTGTCTCTCTCTCTCTCTCCCGGAAAACCAATTCGTCTCAGATATTCATAGGTGTTTACAGAATGTCTACGGAGACCTGGCAGTGAGCAAAAGCACGGTGAATCGTTCTGCGAGGCGTTTGTCATAATCGAAACAAGGTCGTGCAGACCTGTCCGATCTCCCGTGCGCTGGCCGGCCGCACGCAGCTGTGATGCCTGCAATGTTGAAACGTATGGACACTCTCATTCTAGGTTATCGGATCACACTCAACTACCTCGCTACAGAAGTCGACCTCTCTGTTGGCGGTGCTGACACACTTGTCCACCCGCCGACGTAACGGTGTGTGCCCGCCAGGTTCCTCGCTGCCTAACAGAAGTCCATAAAAAGCAACGAAGGACCGTCTGTGCAGAATTGGCTGAGCGTTACGAGGCTGATCGTGACAATTTTTTTTTTTATCTAAGACCTTCGTAGGTGGTGAAACATGGATTCATCACTTCGAATAGGAAACAAAACGGCGATCCGTGGAGTGACGCCACACCACCTCTCCTTCGAAGAAAAAGTTCAAAGCCGCACCCTCAACCTGTAAAGTAATGGCGACGATCTTCTGGAACTCTGAAGGGGTGATTCTGTTTGATCCTTCCTCGTGGCGCAACGATCAACTCTGAAGTGTAGTGTGGTACCCTCAGGAAATTGAAGAAACGACTTCAGCGTGTTCATCGCCACAAAAACGCAAACGAGGTTCTCCTCCTCCGTGACAACTCAAGGCCTCACTCAAGGCTGCACACCAAAGAGGAGCTGACAAAACTTCATTGGACTGTTCTACATCTTCCACCCTACAGTCCGGATCTCGCACCTTCCGACTTCCATCTGTTTGCGCCAATGGAGGAGGCATTCCGCGGGAAAGAGTACGATGCAGCAACACGTTGTCTACGACGTCGGCCAGTGGAGTGATACCATGCGGGCATAAAGATCCTCCAAGTAAGGTGCCGTAAGGCCATCGCACTGAGCGGAGATTATGTTGAAAAACAGAGTTTTGTAGCCAAAAGAGTGGGGAGTTGGAGTATTGGAATACTGAATAAAACCAACATGCTTTCAGAAAAAAATATGTTGCATCACTTATTCAACGCCCCTCGCATTTAACATAATCAACAATCATACTACTCACGTAATGGATGTAGGTTAATGATATAACGAGACTCAGAGGGCCATAGACACGGGTTCCCAGGTAGATGCCGTGTTTCTTGACTTCTGCAAGGCATTTGATACAGTTCCCTACAGTCGTTTAATGAACAAAGTAAGAGCATATGGACTATCAGACCAATTGTGTGATTGGATTGAAGAGTTCCTAGATAACACAACGCAGCATGTCATTCTCAATGGAGAGAAGCCTTCCGAAGTAAGTGTGATTTCAGGTCTGCCACAGGGGATTGTAGTAGGACCGTTGCTATTCACAATGTATATAAATGACCTTGTGGATAACATCGTAAGTTCACTGAGGCTTTTTGTGGATGATGCTGTAGTATATCGAGAGGTTGTAATAATGGAAAATTGTACTGAAATGCAGGAGGATCTGCAACGAATTGACGCATGGTGCAGGGAATGGCAATTGAACCTCAATGTAGACAAGTGTAATGTGCTGTGAATACTCATAAAGAAAGATCCTTTATCATTTAGCTACAATATAGCAGGTCAGCAACGGGAAGCAGGTAATTCCATAAATTATCTGGGAGTACGCATTAGGAGTGATTTAAAATGGAATGATCATATAAAGTTGATCGTCGGTAAAGTAGATGCCAAACTGAGATTCATTGGAAGAATCCTAAGGAAACGCAATCCGAAAACAAAGGAAGTAAGTTACAGTACGCTTGTTCGCCCACTGCTTGAATACTGCTCAGCAGTGTGGGATCCGTACCAGATAGGATTGATACAAGAGATAGAGAAGATCCAATGGAGAGCAGCGCGCTTCGTTACAGGATCATTTAGTAATCGCGAAAGCGTTACGGAGATGATAATCTCCAGTGGAAGACTGCAGGAGAGACGCTCAGTAGCTCGGTACGGGCTTTTGTTGAAGTTTCGAGAATATACCTTAACCGAGGAGTCAAGCAGTATATTGCTCCCTCCTAAGTATATCTCGCGAAGAGACCATGAGGATAAAATCAGAGAGATTACACCCCACACAGAGGCGTACCGATAATCTTGCTTTCCACGGACAATACGATACTGGAATAGAAGGGAGAACCGATAGAGGTACTCAAGGTACCCTCCGCCACACACCGTCAGGTGGATTGCGGAGTATGGATGTAGATGTAGATGTAGAACTGGTCCTTGACGAAATAGTGAATGATGTTTCTGTGAATTATCTCGTCATGCAGCTCACGCTTTTCACCAATGCATTTGACTCTCGGCTCGGCACAGTTCCACTCACGTGCTAATTCCCTTTGGCAGGCACCGGAAAGCCTGGACTTGTTGACTAAGCATTTTTCTTCTTGGAACAAGCCACAAATTGTCAGTGTGCATGCGCAGACGTCAGCAATTGCTAAATCATCCGGGAGTGGTTGTCAAATCGGGAGCAGCCTCTCATGGCAAATTACTGATGCTGAAACATCGCAGACACTATTCAAAACTTTCTTGTAACATGCGAGCAACTATCCAAAACTGTATGTGTGACATACATATTCCTCTCAGCTATCTTATATCTTTAACCTAATGGTTACTTGTAACTCAGACATGCTTTTTATCATTCAGCTCTGCAGAATCTGTACTGGCTGTCAACCGTAGTACCGGATCAGAACAGTCATTGAAGAACTACAGCAACTGTTGGTAAAAACGTGATCTTGAGGAAAATTCGCAGTCTTTGTACATGACACAGCATTTCTACAAAAAATATCAGTCTGGCTTCTGTACTAATATTTAATAATTTTACATCTTCCACCTGCTATTTATTCTTCCTGACACGGTCCTGCTTTTACGGATTACTCATAAATCCTCCTCAATTTTTTTTCCTCCTGCAGGCACTTGTGATATATGTTTCTGATTCTGAGTTGCAATCCTTTGACAGTTCCCAGCCTATTCAGACCTTGCTGTATCTATGAATGCAGTGGTCAAAAGTATCCAGACATCTACAAAAACATACGTTTTTCATATTAGGTGCATTTTGCTGCCACCTACTGCCAGGTACTCCATATCAGCGACCTCAGTAGTCACTAGACATCGTGAGAGAGCAGAATGGGGCACTCTGCGGAACTCACGGACTTCGAACGTAGTCAGGTGATTGAGTGCCAGTGAGATTTCCACTCTCTTAAACATCCTTAGTCCACTCTTTTCGATGTGATAGTGAAGTGGAAACGTGAAGGGACACGTACAGCACAAAAGCGTACAGGCCGACCTCGTCTGTTGACTGACAGAGACCGCCGACTGTTGAAGAGGGTCGTAATGTGTAATAGGCAGACATCTATCCAGACCATCAGACTGCATCAGATCCACTGCAAGTACTATGACAGTTAGGCGGGACGTGAGAAAACTTGGATTTCATGGTCGAGCGGTTGCTCATAAGCTGCACGTCACGCTGGGAAATGCCAAACGACGCCTCGTTTGGTGTTCGGAGCATAAACATTAGACGATTGAACAGTGGGAAAACGTCGTGTTGAGTGACGAATCACGGTACACAATGTGGCGATCCGATGGCAGGGTGTGGGTATGGCAAATCCCCGGTGAACGTCATCTGCCAGCATGTGTAGTGCCAATAGTAAAATTGTGAGGCGGTGGTGTGGTAGTGTGGTCGTGTTTTTCATGGAGGGGGCTTGCACCCCTTGTTGTTTTGCGTGGCACTATCACAGCAAAGGCCTGCATTGATGTTTTCAAATGGTTCAAATGTCTCTGAGCACTATGGGACTTAATATCTGAGGTCATCAATCCCCTAGAACTTAGACCTAATTAAACCTAACTAACCTAAGAACATCGCACACATCCATGCCCGAGGCAGGATTCGAACCTGCGACCGTAGCGGTCGCGCGGTTCCAGACTGAAGCGCCTAGAACCTATCGGGCACTCCGCCCGGCCCATTGATGTTTTAAGCACCTTCTTGCTTCCCACTGTTGAAGAGCATTTCGGAGATGGCGATTGCATCTTTCAACACGATCGAGCACCTGTTCATAATGCACGGCCTGTGGCGGGGTGGCTACACGACAATAACATCCCTGTAATGGACTGGCCTGAACAGAGTCCTGGCCTGAATCCTATAGAACACCTTCGGTATTTTTTGGATCGCCGACCTCGTGCCAGGCCTCACCGACCGACATCGATACCTCTTCTCAGTGCAGCACTCCGTCAAGAATGGGTTGCTATTCTCCAAGAAATCTTCCAGCACGTGATTGAACGTATGCCTGCGAGAGTGGAAGCTGTCATCAAGGCTAAGGGTGGGCCAACACCTTACTGAATTCCAGCATCAACTATGGAAGGCACCATGAACTAGTAAGTCATTTTCAGCCAGGTGTCCTGATACTTTTGGTCACATAGTGTATAATGCCTTTCACAAATTCACTTGCTTTCTAGGATGTGTTTCATTCAGTATTGCAGAATTTGAAAGCAACTGCTGTGTAGTATCCGATTCAGCATCGGCTGTCGTCTATTACCCAGTCAGAGCAATCAAGAGTCTACAAGCAGCTACCGTCTAGTGCCCTGACTGAGCAGTAATTGAAGGGATTCAGTGGCTAGTGCCCAATCAGAGAAGTAGACGGCCAACTAAGATAATCAACGGGCAAATCCCTTGGTTGGCTGAACTTCGTGGACGTTATCAAAATGGCTCTGAGCACTATGCGACTTATCTTCTGAGGTCATCAGTCGCCTAGAACTTAGAACTAATTAAATCTAACTAACCTAAGAACATCACACACATCCATGCCCGAGGCAGGATTCGAACCTGCGACCGTAGCGGTCGCTCGGTTCCAGACTGTAGTGCCTAGAACCGCACGGCCACTCCGGCCGGGTGTGTGTGTGTGTGTGTGTGTGTGTGTGTGTGTGTGTGTGTGTGTGTGTGTGTAAACATGAAATATTATTTTATTCCGTATGTGCGAAAATGTGTAAAAACGTTGTGCAATTTCAACAGAATATCCTTGTCATAGCTACATGCTACGCTGAACGATTTATGTAAATGTGTATCTACTTTTCTTTAGAATGTAATAATTTTTTTACAATAAGTATTATATCTAGAGAATTTTGTTTGTCTTTCTCCCATTCCCTCTGTAATATACCATAACTTGTGCGTGACGCAGAAGAGAGAGAGATGGAATTTCGCACATCATCAATGAAGTTGACCTTGTCACCTCTTATCGGTTGGACCAAGTTATGAAGCACCTCGTACTAAAATTCACTTTTAGAATTTCTCACAGACCATCATCTTGCAATTTTCAAAATTCCCATACCACCACCACCACCTTACATTTTTTAAAATTTCCTACCAACGTCCATCAAGCATTTTAAAATTTCTCACCCACTCGCATCTTGCAACTCCTAAATTTCCCTTACCACCACCATGTTGCATTTTAAAAAATTTTCCATCCCTACCACCATGCAATTTTATAATTTCCCGCCAGCATCATCTTGCGTTTTTCAATTTCGCCCCCAACGCCTTTGTGAGACGTCATTACTCTTGGCATTTTGCTATCTGTATGCAGTTCAGTGTGTGAACATCAAAGTGTTTCACAGGCCCCTACAGTGTTACTACTCAGATGTCAAATCTGAATGGCCTTACAGGAATTTCAACCTCATTTCTCCAGCAAATGACTCCAGCTTTTTAACAATAGTATCACCTCCTTCGATCGCTGAACATGGAAAACACACTATCTCGTACCATGTGTTATTCTTCGTGTAGCCTAAGCAGCAACGTAGACTATTGTGAACACAACCATCATACGTAAATATCCAATATGACGTGCAAAAAAAGAAGAAACGGCAATAACAATATTTCACTATACCTTGCACTACAGTCCTTCGTAACGGCATCCATGCCTAATGATATAGCTACGAAGAGCCTAAGGGATACTTTTTTTCTTTTTCTTTATTTCATTTTATAATGGTTAGCTGTTAGTACCGTCGTTTCATATTACTTCCAAATGTATTTGTTACACCACATAGTTTTGGTGTACTGATAGTTAATATTTGTTACGAGAACTCGTAAGTAAGTCGACAGTAGTGACCTGTCGATAGTAGAGAGACCATACGGATTGGAGATGGTATCGTGTTGCTGCTCGTGGTTTTTTTTTTTTTTTTGTCGTAGTGGTGCAAATGTCGAAAATTCCATGTGAACCTGATACGGACAACATAAGGACAGTGACTAACGATAAATACGAAGTGGATTGTGTCGTTCAATGAACGCCCAAAAGACGGATACGCGGGAACTGTGGACAGCAATCGCATACTTGCAGTAAAACGATGATCGTATGGTATTAATAAGAACAACACGAAGACTATGAGTAGCTGTGAATAAATTGTGAAATGCCTTATGTGAATAAATAGATAAAATAAAACGGTTTCGTGCGTAACAAGAACAGAGTTCGTATACTTCCAATAGATTCTGTGTGTATGTGTGTGTGTGTGTGTGTGTGTGTGTGTGTGTGTGTGTGTTTTTGCAGTAATGATACAGAGTGATAATTCTTGAAATATATGAAAAAAATTTAATTAGTTACGAACTACGGCGAGCACACACTTCATTCACATGTAAAACGTCACCACAGATATTCGGATCTAGGTTATGGCATGTTCGATGTGCCTTCGATCATTGGCGATGATATGGCGCAGACGAAAAGCGAAAGTTTGCATGACCCGCTGAAGTGTCAGAACATCGATGCTGTCGATGACCTCCTGAATGGCTGTTTTCAGCTCAGCAATGGTTTTGGGATTATTGCTGTAATATATATGATATGATATGAAGTCCCATGCTTCTTTACAGAGCGTAGGGGAACGATGCGGGAGACCCGCACCGCTTTACTAGGCACGGTCCTAGTGGAGGTGGTTTGCCATTGCCTTCCTCTTGTCTCTAATACAGCCCCACAAAAAAGAGTCACATGTGTTCAGATCCGGAGAACATGGCGGCCAATCGAGGCCCATGCAAGTGGCCTCTGGGTACCCCAGAGCCAGAATGGGGTCCCCAAAGTGCTTCTCCAGCACATCAGTCTCCTGCTTCGATGTGGTCGCACTCCGTCTTGTATGAACCACATCTTGCCGAAATCAGGGTCGCTTTGGATAATGGGGATGAAATCATCTTCCAAAACCTTCACGTACCGTTCGGTAGTCACCGTGCCATCAAGGAATATCGCACCAATCATTCCGTGGCTGGACATTGTACACCACACGGTCACCCGTTGAGTGTGAAGAGACTTCTTGGTCTCTAAATGCGGATTCTCAGTCACCCAAATGCGCCAGTTTTACTTACTGACGAATCCATCCAAATGAAAGTGGGCTTCGTCGTTAAACTAAACCATATAGCGCATATTAATTCCCATCATGCGCCGCGCCCAACCGTGCAATTTGAACGTCCTAACGCAAACCATTCAGAAGTTAATGACGATTTTATTTCATATAGTTCAGTAGTTGTCACCCTGTATGAATGGCATGACGACTGTGATTAAGAACGAATAAACCGTGAACTGTGTTATTCAAGTGAACAAATATGGCTGTATGATCCGTAATTAATTATGTGGCACTTGATGACGAAGTACACGTATTGAAACCAGAAGCCTACAATATTAAAGTTTCGACAGTCTAACTAAGAGTATAGTAGTCGATACATTTTCTGAAACGGACGGAAAACTGTCTGAAGTTATCATCTTCAACTTAATATAATTGTCGTCAGAAAATATTAGAATCCATCCCGTAGCTAAAACGCAGTCAGTGCAGAGACTTTTGTGACTCACTGTCATGAAAAACAAGCACGCATACGTACAAATCGTGTATTAATTACTCCCTATTTAAAAATGAAAGGTATTTCTTTTGTGCGAATAATAAATCAAAAGTCGTGTGTAAACATTGCTGCTTTCATCATTAACGAAATTCCTTTCATCTTTCTCTATCGTTATTATGTAATGGTTGCTAATTATTTCATTCAGCAATGAGTCAAAGAGGGTAATAATTTACTTTATCAGTTTGGCTAAAATCTATTTTGTTTCGGAATTCAAAACAGACAAAGAATAACTGTGCTAGTGTGTAAATGTAATTCCATCAGTAGCATAGGTTACTAACTATTTGTCATTAATGTAATACTGTATCGAAACTTCGTTTAAAACTGATATTGTTCCGCAAATAGCTGCCAAACTGATATTGATAAATAGGAATCGCTGGTTAATTGTCTGTGCTATAATGCGTTACGTCAACAAGGCACACGGCGAACTTATTATTTTCTATTATTTATTAATCAACGATTTTGGGAATAATTTTTTAAAAGTGCCCACATCCATTGGAAATTATTAAATGTAGATTACAAGGGCGCTAGGCTATAAATTTGTCTGTAGTGAGTGTTTTTAAATCTGAAGTGATGAAACTTACTGTCCGCCGTTATACGGCATGTGCGCTGTTGTTTGATTTCATCGTCTGAGAGCTGCCATAAGCGCGGTATAAAACTAGATAGTGAACATGTGTCAAGGCCTTTTGTTTATGTTTTTCCTCAACTTGTTTAGTTTTACATAATCAATATTTTCTCATAAGCTAACGTCCTTGTGGGTTCATGGTATCGTGTTCTTCTTCCCACTCCTTCAAGTGTTGCCATTTTGGCCTGTTACGGTCTCATCAAAAAGTTCTCCTGCCATCTTTTCATTGGTCATCCTAGCGATCTAGCAACGTTGGGGACGAAATGTAGAAAGGATTTTCTGATTCTCTTTGAGCTCATTCGTTGTAAATGTAAATGTTTTCTATACTTATTTTGGTAGTTCAGTATGTAATTTGTGATTGGTTCCATTTTAAGTTCCTCCAAAACGTCGTCATTTCTTTTGTGCACACATTTGATATAACCAGTTGCCCGTTTTAAGAATTTTACTTCAAAGACTGTTAAGTATTTTCGTATCTTTTGCCTGTATTATCCAGGCTTCGCTGCCATAGTACAGCACAGGTCCTATAAATGCGTATTTTCGTGTGCTTCTCGTCTCAGAAAGGTTTCATTACATTATTAATGACTCCTATTGTTTTTCTATATCTGGTGTCTTTTGCAGCTGGGTCTGTTCCTCCCAGAAGGGATAGTTTACAGCCTAAATATGTTAATGTGTCCACCCTTTGCAGAATTTTATTTTTCAAACAAAACTTTCTTTCCTTTGGGTACTCTCCTTTTCTTCGGTGTTGATGTCCATACTTTATTTCTTGAATACTGCAGATCTTTCTCTGAACATGCCGGAAGAGCTACATCATCTACAAAAAATAAAGCAGGTAGCTTCGTCTTTCTGTTGATTTGGATGAAGCCGTGTGGCGTTTGTCTCCACACCTGGGTGATACTATTCATTTAAATAATAAAGAATGGTGAAAAGCCGCATCCGTGTCGTATTCCAACATAGATTGTGCCCCACTTGATAATTTGTTCTCTTTCTTGACATGGATTAAATTTGTTCTCTAAATTTGTACATATTTTCGAAAAGTTACTGGAGAACATGATCATCTGCAATAACTTGTTTCCGCTGACTTTAGCAAAAAATTTTCTGAAGTCTACAAAGGTAATATTCGTTTCTAGACGCTCTGTGTTTTTATATTGGCGGTTTTAATGGAAAATAACGATCGCAGCATGATCTTTCTTTTCGGAAGCCAATTTGCTCATGACCCACAATGATTTCATAGCGTCTATACAATTTACTTTTCATGGTACTGGCTAAAATTTTATATGCAGACTTCAATAAATTTATTCCTCGGAATCTATCACTATTTATCAGGTCTCCCTTTTTAAAGGCAGGAATGGCAACTGACTTTGTCCACCTCTCAAGAATATCATCTTTTGACCAGATCATATTTAAGAAGTTTAGGATTTTTTCTGTAAACGACTTGCTTGTATATTTAAATAGCTCTATATTGATTAAAACCTCTTCTGGCACTTTATCAGCTTTTTTTTACTTTAACAATTATTTAAGTTCACACTTAGCGATGGTTTCTCTTGAATGGTTCTGCGAGATTTGGATTTTAAGACGCTTTGATGTTTGAGACCACAGATTCTTAAAGTACTGCCATAATTTAGACAAACAGATGTGAGTCACTTTCACATTCTCTTGTATCTCACTGTTAGCTTTTTTAATCATTTTGAACGCCTGTAGTCGCGGTCTGTAAATATCATGTTCTAAACGCGCCAGAAATCCTTCCCAACTTTGTCTGTGTTTCCATTGTATTTATCTTTTCGCGATGGCTCTTTTCCCATGATAATCTATTTTATCTTCATGATTCCTTCTTGCCAGATATTTCACAAATGCTTCTCGTTTGTCCTTTACAGCTTTTTCGGCGTCAGCATCCCATTTTGTCAGTCTTTTCCTTTGCTTATCTGCTAACGCTCTGATTGGTAGCTTCTCTTAGAATGTATTGGAGAGCCTCCCATTCTTCCTTTAAGTTCACTCTCACTGGTGATATTCATCCCCATCACGGTCGGAGGAAGGCAACGGCAAACCACCTCCACTAGGACCTTGCCTAGTACAGCGGTGCGGGTCTCCCGCATCCTCCCCTACGCTCCTCGGAGTATGGGACCTCATCATCATCATCAAGTATTTTTTTGGTATAAGCAAACTATAGTGCAGTCTGTCAGAAGGCTAACATGGAAGGCAAGTTCTTTATTCATTGGCAGTTCCTTGTACTTTTTTTTATATCATCTTCGTGTTATTCGTATGAGGCATAGTAGAAGAAACTTGAAAAACTTTTATATCCAACACCGTATCAGTCATTTTTTTATTACAAAGAATGTAATTTGCTATAGAACTGAAGGCCCTGCCCCAAGTGAATTTGTGGCTCGCTATATGCTTTGACTTTGTGTTCATAACTCTGAGTTGGTTACTGGATGTGTCTTCCTCGTGAGGGTCTACATATTGTTCAACTCTGGTGTCTCTGCACGAACTTTAAATTCCAACATTGTTATGGTCATATCGGACTTATTAATTTCGCTAATGATCTTTTATAACTAGCAACAGAAGTTGTCAGTTTATCCTTTCTCACCTTCAAGCAGAACATAGACACCAATCGCTGTGGAGTAGCCTCGTGAAATTGCTGAAGGAGCCTTTCGTTCTAGAAAATGTAGTATTCGATTACAGACCTGACGCGTTTCTGTACCATCAGCATAACACAAGCTTTTGCTCTTGTTTTCTGATCGACTCCACTGTAGAACTGTAAGTAATTCTGAGTGTCATTCGAACCCCTTACTTCTTATTTGTTTCCAAAATTGTCGCTACTGAATATCCATTTTATGCTAATAAGTCGTCTACCTGGTCTTCTTTATGGGCTCTGACCTGTTCGTTGCATATCGCAATATTTATAACATTTTGCGTTTTCCATGCATTCCTTTTTTCGCTGCTCAGTCGTCAACGTGGCTGTCAATCCGAATATTTCCCGATCTAGACTTGAAAGCATGAAGGTTGCTAGCCAGTAAGAAGCAAGTTCAGTGAAAGGGCTGCCACCCTGTAGTTCCTGGACCAGCTTTGGAGATTATTTCATTCGCCCTTAACTTAAGGAATCGACGCCTCTAACCTGGGAACAGACGCTGTCTGGTGAATTTGAGATGTTGATCCGCTTTATTCGCCTTTGGGAAGCATAGTCCTCTTCCACCTTCAAAATCGTTGACTATCTTCATCTGCTATCCTGCCAAGGAACCCTTACAAGTTACTAACACCTGGCCCAAGGTTTTTTTTAAAGTGGTGGTAACTTGTATAGCTCATCCTTTTCTTGGTTTGTGACAGACAGACCTAATTTCCCAATTTAGGCCCAGGTTGGCTACTTTATGCAATACGGCTGTGGGTCACTAAATTTAATGCCACTAAGGGAGAAGTTCGTCCGCCTCCGTAGATGAGTGGTCAGCGAGGCCGACTGCCATGCGTGGTACACGAGTTCCATTCCCCCTAATGCTTGGCATTTTTCCTTGGTGGGAGGACTGTTACCCAGTGCACTCAGCCTCGTGAGGCAAACTGAGTAGCTACTCGACAGATTAGTGGTGGTTTGCAAGGTCAAGGAACAACAATAAGCTAGAGAGCGGCGTGCTGACCACATGCCCTTAAACCGCACGCGATGACATCAGTGGCAGAGGATGACACGGCGGTCGGTCGAGTTCGATTGGACCGTTGGGGAACTTCACCATTACCTTACCGAAAGAATAATTTCGTAATTTTTGGCTGTATTTTTTCGTGAGTGACGAACTGTTTGGCTCTTTGTGTGATAGTATAGCCCCAGTACATGAACTGGACAGTAAACTAATTTTTTTTGTTGTGGTACTCATGGTATTACATCAGTTTTCACTAATATATTCATATTTCAACATTAAAAAAAGACGAGCCTAGGTCATCATTTGAACACTCGGTTAATTTTACTGTTAAAAATAGATCAGCCCTCTCTGTTTACTTACACATTAGCAAGACAGTTGTCTGCTGTATGAGTTTTTCGGCACATTCATCGTAGAATTCTGCTACCTTTCTTGATACCGAACTAGTAACATGTTTCTGCACTTCATTACTATCAGAAAACCGCCGTAACGCAAGAACAAAAGTCGGAAATTCCTGGCGGGATAATGATACTGTTAGAAAGTGAGAAAATTTCTTCCAACCAAATGTGGTATTACTGTCGAGGTTTATCGTGAACTGGAACAACATCTTTTGTAAGTATTCATGTCGATTATTACGGATGTTTCGATGTGGGCGGGCCCACATGTTGCCACGATTTTTTCGACTACGCTGCATAAGTTTCACTAGGGATACCTTTACGCATCCCACACACAGACCGGATCTCTCCCAGTGCAATTTCCATATTTTTGGAGCCCCAGAGGAAGACATTCGTGGCCGTCAAATTGCTTTGGACAGAGAAGTGCATATTGCTAAGGCTGTTTGGAGAACGCAGCAATTTTAATCATTTTTCACACACACACACACACACACACACACACACACACACACACAAACACACAAATATGCAGAATGGACAGAAATAGTCTGAAAAACTTGTACGGGAGCTGCAGTGTAGGTTGTGCACAGAAATAGTTAACAAAAAAATTCGATACGTTGCGCTGTTTCCGTATTAATTAGCAATGAATTTAGCGAATCAGGCTGTTCCATGGAACATATACAAGTGTCCCGATAAGATACAAATATTGTGAGTTGCTCTCACAGCGTACATGACAGCGCAAGATACTGCTCACCCTTTAGTTCGCTTTCGATACTTACTTCCGTCCAATGTACAATTTTTGTATCGTTCTCTTGTTCGGTTTTAGGAAACCGAACGAAGGATACGTTTGTGAAACCGTCTCTGACGGGCCGCCTGAATTTGCGCGCGACAGCCTGATTGGCTAACTTCAATGCTAATTAACTCGGGACTGGTGCAACTTACCGAATTTTTCTTGACAATTATTCCTCAGCTCCACCTGCCCTGTAACATCCTTACAACCTTTTTAAACTGTTTCTGACCACCCTGTAGATTGCTTGGAGGCAAACGACAGCTTTCACCCAGATCTCCATGATGAACCTTCATGAATCAGCGTAGCAATGCGCTGCCACTGAGAGTCGATCACGATGTTTTCGAGAATACCTTTCGGGTCTAGTTCTTAGAGAAATGGATAGCACAACAGAGACCGTGTAGCACTAATCGTCGTTTATGCCGGCAGTTTCTGAAGACTTGAAAAATCGAGTTAAAGTTCCAATCCGCACCGTTCACTTCGGTATAATTTCCGCACCCATAAATGGCAGTTATCACTCGTTTCCAAATACAAGAACGTTACATCTTCGACTAGACACTACACATTGAACAGTGCCGTCAATTTTGTATGAATAGCTTCATTTAAACTGGAAAGCCATCTGCTTAACAGTATGTTCGTCCACCTTTGGAACGCAGAACAAAGGCAATTCTCCGTGACATGGGTTCTACAAGTCTTGGTAGATTTCCGGTGATATGTGGCATCACATGTCTACGTACAGGAAACGCAATTCCCGTAAATTATGGGCCGATAGTTCGTGGGCCCGGGGCTAGCGACCAATAGGGTTCCAAATGTGTTCCGTTTGGTTCATATTAAATGAATCTGATGGTCACCCATCAACGTAAGGTCACTACCACGCACCTCAGATCCTGCAGTACGACTATGGCCTTGTCACACTGGCAGTAATCATGCTGGAAGATTCCATCGCCGCCGGGGAAGACATTAAGCATGAAGGCATGCAGGTGGTTCACAGCTTTATGGTGACTTCGATTGCGACCACAGATCCCTTAGAAGTCCAGATTAATGTTGCCCATAGCAAAATCCTACACCCACCGGCCTGCGGTCAGCCATTCGCCTGGATGACGGCGTATGCAGACACGACCATCGATCTCGTTTAGCAAGAAACGTCACCATACGACTACGCGACAAGTTGTCATTGATCCACTATCCAGTCTCGATGATTCAGTGCCCACTGGAATCGTAATTGACGATTTAGTTGGGCGAAAATGGGAATACATCTACATGATTACTCTGCAATTCACATTTAAGTGCTTGGCAGAGGGTTCATCGAACCACAATCATAGTATCTCCCTACCATTCCACTCCCGAACAGCGCGCGGGAAAAACGAACACCTAAACCTTTCTGTTCGAGCTCTGATTTCTCTTATTTTATTTTGATGTTCATTCCTACCTATGTAGGTTGGGCTCAACAAAATATTTTCGCATTCGGAAGAGAAAGTTGGTGACTGAAATTTCGTAAATAGATTTCGCTGCGACGAAAAACGTCTTTGCTTTAACGACTTCCATCCCAACTCGCGTATCATATCTGCCACACTTTCTCCCCTGTTACGTGATAATACAAAACGAGCTGCCCTTTTTTGCACCCTTTCGATGTCCTCCGTCAATCCCACCTGGTAAGGATTCCACACCGCGCAGCAATATTCTAACAGAGGACGAACGAGTGTAGTGTAAGCTCTCTCTTTAGTGGACTTGTTGCATCTTCTAAGTGTCCTGCCAATGAAATGCAACCTTTGGCTCGCCTTCCCCACAATATTATCTATGTGGTCTTTCCAGTTGAAGTTGTTCGTAATTTTAACACCCAGGTACTTAGTTGAATTGACAGCCTTGAGAATTGTACTATTTATGGAGTAATCGAATTCCAAGAGATTTCCTTTGGAACTCATGTTGATCACCTCACACTTTTCGTTATTTAGCGTCAACTGCCACCTGCCACACCATACAGCAATCTTTTCTAAATCGCTTTGCAACTGATACTGGTCTTCGGATGACCTTACTAGACGGTAAATTACAGCATCATCTGCGAACAACCTAAGAGAACTGCTCAGATTGTCACCCAGGTCATTTATATACACTCCTGGAAATGGAAAAAAGAACACATTGACACCGGTGTGGCAGACCCACCATACTTGCTCCGGACACTGCGAGAGGGCTGTACAAGCAATGATCACACGCACGGCACAGCGGACACACCAGGAACCGCGGTGTTGGCCGTCGAATGGCGCTAGCTGCGCAGCATTTGTGCACCGCCGCCGTCAGTGTCAGCCAGTTTGCCGTGGCATACGGAGCTCCATCGCAGTCTTTAACACTGGTAGCATGCCGCGACAGCGTGGACGTGAACCGTATGTGCAGTTGACGGACTTTGAGCGAGGGCGTATAGTGGGCATGCGGGAGGCCGGGTGGACGTACCGCCGAATTGCTCAACACGTGGGGCGTGAGGTCTCCACAGTACATCGATGTTGTCGCCAGTGGTCGGCGGAAGGTGCACGTGCCCGTCGACCTGGGACCGGACCGCAGCGACGCACAGATGCACGCCAAGACCGTAGGATCCTACGCAGTGCCGTAGGGGACCGCACCGCCACTTCCCAGCAAATTAGGGACACTGTTGCTCCTGGGGTATCGGCGAGGACCATTCGCAACCGTCTCCATGAAGCTGGGCTACGGTCCCGCACACCGTTAGGCCGTCTTCCGCTCACGCCCCAACATCGTGCAGCCCGCCTCCAATGGTGTCGCGACAGGCGTGAATGGAGGGACGAATGGAGACGTGTCGTCTTCAGCGATGAGAGTCGCTTCTGCCTTGGTGCCAATGATGGTCGTATGCGTGTTTGGCGCCGTGCAGGTGAGTGCCACAATCAGGACTGCATACGACCGAGGCACACAGGGCCAACACCCGGCATCATGGTTTGGGGAGCGATCTCCTACACTGGCCGTACACCACTGGTGATCGTCGAGGGGACACTGAATAGTGCACGGTACATCCAAACCGTCATCGAACCCATCGTTCTACCATTCCTAGACCGGCAAGGGAACTTGCTGTTCCAACAGGACAATGCACGTCCGCATGTATCCCGTGCCACCCAACGTGCTCTAGAAGGTGTAAGTCAACTACCCTGGCCAGCAAGATCTCCGGATCTGTCCCCCATTGAGCATGTTTGGGACTGGATGAAGCGTCGTCTCACGCGGTCTGCACGTCCAGCACGAACGCTGGTCCAACTGAGGCGCCAGGTGGAAATGGCATGGCAAGCCGTTCCACAGGATTACATCCAGCATCTCTACGATCGTCTCCATGGGAGAATAGCAGCCTGCATTGCTGCGAAAGGTGGATATACACTGTACTAGTGCCGACATTGTGCATGCTCTGTTGCCTGTGTCTATGTGCCTGTGGTTCTGTCAGTGTGATCATGTGATGTATCTGACCCCAGGAATGTGTCAATAAAGTTTCCCCTTCCTGGGACAATGAATTCACGTTCTTATTTCAATTTCCAGGAGTGTAGATCAGGAACAGCAGAGGTCCCAGGACGCTTCCCTGGGGAACACCTGACATCACTTCAGTTTTACTCGATGAATTGGCGTCTATTACTACGAACTGCGACCTTTCTGACAGGAAATCACGAATCCATTCGCACAACTGAGACGATACCCCATAGGCCCGCAGCTTGATTAGAAGTCGCTTGTGAGGAACGGTGTCAAAAGCTTTCCGGAAATCTAGAAATACGGAATCAACTTGAGATCCCCTGTCGATAGCGGCCATTACTTCGTGCGAATAAAATACGTAGGATCCGTTTGCTAAGGAACCCCACCTCCAACAACTGGTGCTAAAGGGTGCGCTTTGAAACACTTGGGCCAGCACAGTCGTCACACCTATCCTCCTTTTCAGAGCGGGGAACCTCCGACCTCCACGTTCTGTGATGAGGCGTGCAAGCTCAGCATCTTGTCGACTACTAGAGGTTTCACCGAGGCGCCGGGCCATAACTATCTACCCTTTGTAAATGTCGCTTATGGCCGTGGTGGGCCAGCCGCTCTGGCCGAGCGGTTCTAGTCGCTTCAGTCCGGAACCGCGCTGCTGCAACGGTCGCTGGTTCGAATCCTGCTTCGGGCATGGGTATGTGTGATGTCCTTAGGTCAGTTAGGTTAAAGTAGTTCTAAGCCTAGGGGACTGATGACCTCAGATGTTAAGTCCCATAGTGCTTAGAACCATTTGAACGCAGTGGTGTGTTTCTCCGATTTCCGACCGACATAGTCGCTATAATGATTCCCCAATCGTCTCTGCTCCGCTTATTTGCTTTCATTACCACGTCACGTGCCAGCAACGCCACCGGACGGTATTCAGTCTGGCCGTGAATAACGCTCTGAATGTTTTGGTTCATCGGTGCATGTGGTCACGTAAGGGATAGTTTACAAGCTTTTCATTTATGCTCTATCATTTTATTAACAGTATCCGATGATGGATGTCTGCCAAAACAGATTACGGCCGGCAGTCTAATGAAAACCGGACGCCTGCCGCAACGGAACCATGGAATGGTTCCATTCAGAAGTAATCACCAACGAGTACCTTAGCAAAAGATCTTGCTGAAAACCCAAGGAAATTCTGGTCTTACGTAAAATCGGTAAGCGGGTCGAAGGCTTCCGTCCAGTCACTAGCTCATCAGTCTGGCCTGGCAACGGAAGACAGCAAAACGAAAGCTGAAATTTTAAATTTACTATTTGAGAAATCATTCACGCAGGAGGATTTTACAAACATACCGACGCTTGAGTCTCGTACAGATTCCCGTATGGAGAACATAGTGATAGACATCCCTGGGGTTGTGAAGCAGCTGAATGGGTTGAAAATAAATAAATCGTCAGGTCCTGATGGGATTCCAATTCAGTTTTACAGAGAGTACTCTACTGCATTGGCTCCTTACTTAGCTTGCATTTATCGCGAATCTCTTGCCCATCGTAAAGTCCCGAGCGACTGGAAAAAGCGCAGGTGACGCCTGTATATAAGAAGGGCAGAAAGACGGATCCTCAAAATTACAGACCAATATCCTTAACATCGGTTTGTTGCAGGATTCTCGAACATATTCTCAGTTAGAATATAATGAATTTCCTTGAGACAGAGAAGTTGCTGTCCATGCATTAGCACGGCTTTAGAAAGCATCGCTCCTGCGAAACGCAACTCCCTCTTTTTTCACATGACATCTTGCGAACCATGGAAAGAGGGTATCAGACGGATGCCATATTCCTTGACTTCCGGAAAGCGTTTGACTCGGTGTCCCACTGCAGACTCCTAACTAAGGTGCGAGCATATGGGATTGGTTCCCAAATTTGCGAGTGGCTCGAAGACTTCTTCGAATAGAACCCAGTACGTTGTCCTCGATGGTGAGTGTTCATCGGAGGTGAGGGTATCATCTGGAGTGCCCCAGAGAAGTGTGGTAGGTCCGCTGTTGTTTTATATCTGCATAAATGAGCTTTTGAATAGGGTGGATAGCAATGTGCGGCTGTTTGCTGATGATGCTGTGGTGTACGGGAAGGTGTCGTCGTTGAGTGACTGTAGGAGGATACAAGATGACTTGGACAGGATTTGTGATTGGTGTGAAGAATGGCAGCTAACTCTAAACACAGATAAATGTAAATTAATGCAGATGAATAGGAAAAAGAATCCCTTAATGTTTGCATACTCCATTATTAGTGTAGCGCTTGACACAGTCACGTCGATTAAATATTTGGGCGTAACATTGCAGAGCGATACGAAGTGGGACAAGCAAATAATGGCAGTTGTGGGGAAGGCGGATGGTCGTCTTCGTTTCATTGGTAGAATTTTGGGAAGATGTGGTCCATCTGTAAAGGAGACCGCTTTTAGAACGCTGGTGCGACTTATTCTTGAGTACTGCTCGAGCGTTTGGGATCCCTATCAAGTCGGATTGAGGGAGGACATATAGAAGAAATTCAGAGGCGAGCTGCTAGATTTGTTACTGGTAGGTTTGATCATCACGCGAGTGTTACGGAAATGCTTCAGGAACTCGGGTGGGAGTCTCTGGAGGAAAGGAGGCGCTCTTTTCGTGAATCGCTACTGAGGAAATTTAGAGAACCAGCATTTGAGGCTGACTGCAGTACAATTTTACTGCCGCCAACTTATATTTTGCGGAAAGACCACAAAGATAAGATAAGAGAGATTAGGGCTCGTACAGAGGCATATAGGCAGTCATTTTTCCCTCGTTCTGTTGGGGAGTGGAACAGGGAGAGAAGATGCTAGTTGTGGTACGAGGTGCCGTCCACCACGCACCGTATGGTGGATTGCGGAGTATGTATGTAGATGTAGATGTAGACATTTATCCCACTGGGAGACGAGACGATCCATCCCTATTTCGTAGAACGTGGTCGGCTGCTGACGTATCCACGATCACACCCACTCTTGAACTTCCTCGTCCGACTTGAACCGACGTCCATGCATGTCTTTTTTTCAGATCGCCAAAGATGTGCAAATCAGACGGTGAAGGATCCGGGCTGTACAGAGAATGTTGGAGTGTTCCCCCACCAAATGGCTGAAACGTAGCTCTCGTCCGGTTGGCAACGTGAGGCCGGGCGTTATCGTGCAGCAGGATGATTCCATCCAACAACGTTCTTAGACCTTTTCACTTTATGGCGCGTCCCAGTTTCTGAAAAATGTCTTCATAGCGCTGTGTATTGACTGTGGTTCCACGTTAGAGGAATTGTCGGACGGAATCCTCCACACACCCCAGACCTTTCACTGTGTGGTTTTCACACCTCTGGCGACTTGAAGAAAGACATGCGTGGATGTCGGTTTCAGTCGGACGAGGAAGTGCAGTAGTGGGTGCGGCTGTGGATCTGTCAGCGATCGACCGAGTTCTGTGAAACGGGAACTGATCGACGCATAAGTGCTTTTACGTCTGTGGTGATTACTTTTGAACGAAGCATTTCCATGGACCAATTGTGGTGGATGTTCAGTTTTCCTTTGACTGCCCTTTTATATATCTGGAGTTGAGCAGCGTTAAGATGTAATCTATGCGGAGTCTGGGATAAAGAGTAAAAATATTATTTCGATCTCATATATGAGACTTTTTTCCTTCTTTGTTAATAACACTCATCTTCCAGATATGTGGATAGTAAAGAAAATATACAGCTACTAATAACTATGTTGTAAAAACTGCCGTATTGAAAGTTATAACCTGTACATAGCAGTAAACCACAATCCATAGTACAGTTCAATCTGAACAGTGGCACTTGCTTCGTATTCACTCATCATTCATCTATTTCACTGGATACAAGCCAACTACAAGCCTTTATTTTCGTTCCAGATAGAGATGGTGCAAGAAGTGGACAGAAATGCTTCAGAATGGGTGGAGACCAACTTTGAAGATGCGCCCGCTGTTCTCATGGTGGCTATCATGATTGTAATGTTCGTCACTGTCATGGCGGTGAGAGCATCATTATTTTTCCTTGAACATTCGTAGTTTCGATGACCTGATAAACTAAATTTGCAGTGTTAACCGAATATGAATTCAAGAAGTCGTCGAATATTAATGTTTATGTAAGATTTTGTAACGGACGTAAACTGATTGTCCCTTAACTACACACATCAGAAAAAGTTTTGCATCACTTCGGTTCCGAGAGTTCCGGAACCTGTACAGAAAAATTGAATAGAGATTAACATAAATATCATTTCCGCCCTTTTTATTGCTCATGGAAACGACACATTGCATGTTGTACCACCAAACAGCGAGAGCTTCGGAGTTGGTGGGTCAGATTGCTGTACACATCGGTACCTCTAATTCCCAGAAGCACGTCCTGTTGCATTCATGCATGCCTGTATTCGTCATGGCATACTATCCACAAGTTCATCATGGCACTGTTGGTCCAGATTGACCCACTCCTCAACGGCGATTCGGCGTAGATCCCTCAGAGTGGTTGGTGGGTCACGTCGTCCATAAACAGCACTTTTCAATCCATCCCACGCATGGTCAATAGGGTTGTCTAGAGAATATGCTGGCCACTCTAGTCGAGCGATGTCGTTATCTTGAAGGAAGTCAATCACTAAATGTGCACGATGGGGCCCAAACTGTCGTCCATGAAGACGAATGCCTCGCGAATATGCTGCCCACATGGTTGCACTGTCGGTCGGAGGATGGCATTCACCTATCGTACAGCCGTTACGGAGCCTTCCATGACCACCAGCGGCGTACGTCGCCCCCGCATAATGCCACACCAAAACAGCGGGGGAACTCCACTTGACGCACTAGCTGAACAGTGTGTCTAAGGCGTTCAGCCTGACCGTGTTGCCTCCAAACACGTCTCCGACGATTGTCTGGTTGAAGGCATACGCGATACTCATCGGTGAAGAGAACGTGATGCCAGTCCTGAGCGGTCCATTGGGCATGTTGTTGGGCCCATCTGTACCGCGCTGCGTGGCGTCATGGTTTCAAAGATGGACCTCGCTAAGGAAGTCGGGAGTGAAGTTGCGCATTGTGTAGCCTATTGCGCACAGTTCGAGTCGTAACACGACGTCCTGTGGCTGCACGAAAAGCATTATTCAACATGGTGGCGTTGCTGTCAGTGTTCCTCCGAGCCATAATCCATAGTTCCTGTTTCTCTGTATCTCCTCCACGTCTGAACAACATCGCTTTGGTTCACTCCGAGACGCCTGGACACTTCCCTTGTTGAGAGCTCTTCCTGAAACAAAGTAACTATGCGGACGCGATCGAACCGCGGTATTGACCGTCTAGGCATGCTTGAACTACAGACAACACGAACCGTGCACCTCCTTCCTGGTGAAATGACTGTAACTGATCGGCCGTCGGATACCCTCCGTCTAATAGGCACTGCTCATGCATGGTTGTTTACATCTTTGGGTGGGTTTAGTGACATCCCCGAACAGTCAAAGGGACTGTGTCTGTGATACAACACCCACAGTCAACGTCTATCTTCAGGAGTTCCGGGAATCGGGGTGATGCAAAACTTTTTTTGATGTGTGTATAATGAAACACAGAGGAAACTAATATTTTAATTGCAGTGGGATCCACAGTCGAAATAAATTTCTTGAATGACGTTAATCTTCCGCGCGGGCTCCTGTTATGTTGATTAGAATATCCTTTTTATTTATTTATTTTCATATTGCAGTTTCGGTTGTGTAGCCATTTTGAAGTGTATGGAATAACCTAACATATTCGGGTTACACTCAGAATTTACGTTTCTCATACGCGGTTAAAATGCTATTGGGTGAGTTGACTTTGAAATACAGCGATTGGACAAAGATATAGAAACACCGCAAGAAAAATATGCTTGAACATAAATTCAGATATTAGCCAAACCTGCTGGTGGTGCTGCTGTATTTGACCACGATCGTCAATACGTTGCAAGTGTAGAACGTGACCAGAACAGTGTTCTGCGAGGTTGTGTGTACATCACGTCGGAACTAAGCGAATTCGAGCCTGAGGAAAATGTTGTTGCTCCTATGGAGGTGCTTCCGTAAACAAGGTAGCCGAAGTATTTGGTTTTAAAGAGCCATCTTATCGGAGATTATTCCGCATACAGGGAAAGCGGTGAACTATCATCTGCTAAGTCACAACGCGGACGAAAGGAAGTGTTGAGTGATCGTGACAGACAGTCATTGGATTGTTACGTACAAAAAGATAACTACAGCTGCAGACGTCATTGCCGAACTGAGTGTCGCACTCACGAACGCGGTCTGCGCCAAAACAACACGAAGGGAGCTCCCTAGGTTAGGAGTTGCAGGGACAGCTGAAATTCCAAAATCGCGCATCAGTCATTCAGATGCCTCTAACAGGAAAACTTGGTGCCACAGCCATAAAACCTGGTCTGTGGAACAACGGAAATAAATTATTTGGGCCTATCATTCTTGTTTCACACCGTTTCCAATTTCTAGCCGAGCTTACGTCTGGCGTACACCGTCCCAACCATACGCTGCAGCCTGCTTGCTGCCAAGAATCAAATTTTCCGGGGATTCTGTGACGATTTGGCAGCCGCATCGTTCTGTTCCATGGTCCCCATGGCTCATCTGCAATGTCACATTGCTGCCAAAGGCTATGTCACCATTTGGCTGATGAGGTCCAGCCTGTTGTACAATATTTGTTCTTAAGTGGTGAGGAAGTGTTCCAAGGTTACGTGATCGCTATCCACCTCCATTATTGTTACCTGAAATTGCCACTATTTTGCAGGAAGAATAGTTATTTTCTTTATTTTATATTTATTTAGGAAACGAAAGAAAAATTTGGAGTAGGTATTAAAATCCATGGAGAAGAAATAAAAGCTTTTAGGTTCGCCGATGACATTGTAATTCTGTCAGAGACAGCAAAGGACTTGGAAGAGCAGTTGAACGGAATGGACAGTGTCTTGAAAGGAGGATATAAGATGAACATCAACAAAAGCAAAACTAGGAAAATGGAATGTAGTAGAGTTAAATCGGGTGGTGCTGAGGGAATTAGATTAGGAAATGAGACACTTAAAGTAGTAAAGGAGTTTTGTTATTTGGGGAGCAAAATAACTGATGATGGTCGAAGTAGAGAGGATATAAAATGTAGACTGGCAATGGCAAGGAAAGCGTTTCTGAAGAAGAGAAATTTGTTAACATCGAGTATAGATTTAAGTGTGAGGAAGTCGTTTCTGAAAGTATTTGTATGGAGTGTAGCCATGTATGGAAGTGAAACATGGACGATAAATAGTTTGGACAAGAAGAGAATAGAAGCTTTCGAAATGTGGTGCTACAGAAGAATGCTGAAGATTAGATGGGTAGATCACATAACTAATGAGGAGGTATTGAATAGAATTGTGGAGAAGAGGAGTTTGTGGCACAACTTGACTAGAAGAAGGGAACGGTTGGTGGGACATGTTCTGAGGCATCAAGGGATCACCAATTTAGTATTGGAGGGCAGTGTGGAGGGTAAAAATCGTAGAGGGAGACCAAGAGATGAATACACTAAGCAGATTAAGAAGGATGTAGATTGCAGTAGGTACTGGGAGATGAAGCAGCTTGCACAGGATAGAGTAGCATGGAGAGTTGCATCAAACCAGTCTCAGGACTGAAGACCACAACAACAACAACAATATTTATTTATTCGTATGGCTCATTTGCAGAGTAATATTACACGTACGTAATATTAATAATACTGTATATAACAGGAATATTAAAATACAAAACTATATATAAAAGTAGCTAAATGTCAATATCTAGCTTCATAATTCATATAAGAGCTGCATCATCAGTTTTCATGAGGTCGTTCCAACTCCAATGGTAGGAACGCAAGGGGCATTCATCTCTAAAATGCTTGATTGTCTGTTTCGGAGCCCCAGAGTCACAAACCGGAGATTCTGTAGCACCCTATTTGTAAAGAGAGTCTGCGCATCGTCCACGCCCAGTGCGAGCTCTGTTCAATTTGGCCGGCCAGGGTGGCCGAGCGGTTCTAGGCGCTACAGTCTGGAACCACGCGACCGCTACGGTCGCAGGCTCGAATCCTGCCTCGGGCATGGATGTGTGTGATGTCCTTAGGTTAGTTAGGTTTAAGTAATTCTACGTTTTAGGGGACTGATGACCTCAGCTGTTAAGTCCCATAGTGCTCAGAGCCATTTCTGTTTTTTTGTTCAATTTGACCCACAGTTTCCTGAAGAGTTAGAATGGTATAATGTTCCTTTGAAAACTATGTAGGGCCTGTATTTATACATTCCGAGTCAACTGAAAGCTGTTTTGTATGCCAACGGTTTCCGTACACCGTATTATGCATGATAATTTGTTGTGTTTTTGGTGTTTCCATATTTTTATCCGGCCCTTGTAACGACATGACATCAAGTATTCCAAGAATACCTTTGTCATAACATTCCACTTGCAGATATAGGGTTATTCATAAGTAGTTACTTCCGAGGCTTCAGACGTCGACTTTGAATAAAAAACTAAAAGACATCCAGGAAATAGATACGTATCGGTGGATAAAACATCTTTCCAAGATTGGATTATAATACGTATTGTGGCGTAGTTGCACTATGGTGCAGGCTCATCTGAACATGTAGACAAGTCATCAGTTCCTCATAGACACACTGAATCAGTTCGCGACTGTAAATAGTCAGTCCAAAGTTTCCCGAGCAGTGTGTGTCAGCGACTTCAGTCAATTGCAAGCACGTATTGACATTTTTCGTGTCATATACGGTGCCCATACTGAGCGCTTGAAATGTTGAGTTGAAACTTGGAGAGGTGTTCTATCGACAGATATGTTTCTGTTTTCTGGATGTTCTGCGGTTTTCACGCAGTCGTCATGTGAAACCTTTGAGGTACTTATGATTAACCATATACTGTTGCTTACCATTTGGCACACTTGAAAATGGCCAAGCAATCGAATATCTGCAGTAGTAAAAATAAAATGATACGCTGATCCAAGTAACAATAGCTAGTACTGCAGATTTTTATCATTCAAGTAACACAGACACTAACATGACATACTCGTGAAATTTTATTATGAGCCAACATACTGTTGTGAGCAGAATGCTGCATACATATGTATATGTGATTCAGTATAGAACACCTCTGCTTACTGGCAAATATATTTCAAGACTGTGCGGGCAGCTGTTGTATTTCTGTACAGATAGATGTATAATTTAGTTTTTAAATGAATTTTTCATATATTATCTGTAGATATCAAGCACTTGAGAGCGGTCATAGAGGTTTAAACCACCTGATCATGGTAAATACAGGGTGATTCAAAAAGAATACCACAACTTTAGGAATTTAAAACTCTGCAACGACAAAAGGCAGAGCTAAGCAGTATCTGTCGGCGAATTAAGGGAGCTATAAAGTTTCATTTAGTTGTACATTTGTTCGCTTGAGGCGCTGTTGACTAGGCGTCAGCGTCAGTTGATGCTAAGATGGCGACCGCTCAACAGAAAGCTTATTGTGTTATTGAGTACGGCAGAAGTGAATCGACGACAGTTGTTCAGCGTGCATTTCGAACGAAGTATGGTGTTAAACCTCCTGATAGGTGGTGTATTAAACGTTGGTATAAACAGTTTACAGAGAATGGGTGTTTGTGCAAAGTGAAAAGTTCTGGACGGCCGAGAACGAGTGACGAAAATGTAGCACGCATCCAGCAAGCATTTGTTCGCAGCCCAGGAAAATCGACTCGCAGAGCTAGCAGAGAGCTGCAAATTCCACAATCAACTGTATGGGGAGTCCTACGAAAAAGGTTAGTTATGAAACCTTATCGTCTGAAATTGGTTCAAGCACTGTCTGCAGCTGATAAGATTAAAAGAATCGATTTCTGTGATTTTATCCTTGCTCAAATGGAAACAGATGAATCTTTCGTTTCAAAGATTGTGTTTAGTGATGAAGCAACTTTCCACACTAACGGGAAAGTCAACCGTCACAATGTCTGTATATGGGGCACTGAGAATCCGCGGGAAACAACTCAGTATGAACGTGACTCGCCTAAGGTGAACGTTTTCTGTGCCATTTCAGCCAATAAAGTTTTTGGTCCCTTTTTCTTCGAAGGTGCTACTGTAACTGTACTGTACTGTAACTGGACTACACATTGGCACTTATCTGTCCGTAACTACCTGAACGTCAACTACCCGAGGCGATGGATCGGCCGCCAGGCAGCCCGTGACAGAACACTTCATCACTGGCCTCCAAGAAGCCCTGATCTTACCCCCTGCGATTTTTTCTTATGGGGGTATGTTAAGGATATGGTGTTTCGGCCACCTCTCCCAGCCACCATTGATGATTTGAAACGAGAAATAACAGCAGCTATCCAAACTGTTACGCCTGATATGCTACAGAGAGTGTGGAACGAGTTGGAGTATCGGGCTGATATTGCTCGTGTGTCTGGAGGGGGCCATATTGAACATCTCTGAACTTGTTTTTGAGTGAAAAAAAAACCTTTTTAAATACTCTTTGTAATGATGTATAACAGAAGGTTATATTATGTTTCTTTCATTAAATACACATTTTTAAAGTTGTGGTATTCTTTTTGAATCACCCTGTATATTGACTATTGTCTAATAATAAAGGGAAATGACATCAGTCAAAAATTTATACCAATTTAACAGCCTGTGTTTCAAGAAATTATTACAGAAGTAAACACAACTATTTGACGTGTGTCATTTTCCGGAAGCAGGGGGTGTATGGCTGATGCGCCAGTTGTAGTGAGCACCTGCCGCCGAGGAGTGCTGCAGTTAACGTGTACGCGTTTCTGAACATGCCCAATTCCACACCCATGCCCTAATACGCGTCCGCGTCTCCTGTTACGACAGCTTGAAGCAGAGGTCGGCAGGTTGATGTCATTTACGGCGGTGGCGCTACAATGTTTAGTCTAGTTTATATCTCTACAATGTTCAGTCTAGTTTATATCTAACCATACTGGAATGTTGAATAAATTCTTCGTGAAGTCCTTGCCGCGTTAGATTTGTCAGTTTTGAGCTTTCGACGACTTCTCCATTACATAATTCGGCTAACTACATAAGGCACCTAACGACCTATTGAAATCTAATTTCCTGACGATGATGATGGAAGTAGTCGTCTAAAGTTCCAAACTGTCAAATTTAATGTGGGAAGAACTCCGTACAGAATTTATTCAAGAGCGTCACAGCGAAAAACTACGATATCATATATTAGAATGTAGTGCACATAATGTCGCAGGGTTGTGGGAATATATCCGTATTCGTGTGTCTGAACATCAGATATCCGTCCAGTCGTAATTACTTAAGTTACAGTAGGATATATCCGATTCCTGCACTAGCCCTCCACTTCCACACTAAACAGCGCCCTACTAATGCTGGTCAGGAATGTTTACAAAGAGGAGCAGAGTTCAGACGGCATTAGCATTCGGCAGTGATTGTTGCTACGAATGCTCACTGTCCTTCAGATCTGTAGCACATACGCTGACGGGATCGTCAGTGAACGGATGATGCGTAGTTAAGCGAGAATTTTCCATTCAAACTGTGAGGCAAGTCTCGTCGAAGGACCGACAACGTTGAAATAAACATCCTGTTTCATGTTCGCGGTAACCTGCCCAAGTCACGCTGCGATACAAAATTCCCAAAACATCACCAAAACACATCTGTCCTGAAATACAATCTACTTTAAAACACCAACAAACTGAGCGACTTTATTCACTGTGTGGTCAAAGGCACGTCAAAATACGACTGCTGCTTTCTGCCATTTTGTCATACCTCCGCATCTACCCATCTTTCACTGCAAATTCTGTACAACAGACTGGCACATACATACCGCTTCACTGCCATGACTTGTCAGCCGTGGAGGATTACGTGTAGAGCCCCAGACCGACCAACGTTATATTTATGTATACCGTGCCCCATCTCTTACGGGAAGCAGGAACTACAATAAAGGGTTCAGGGGTAGGTAACGATACGTCAGTAGTCTATAACACGCGCGAATTGGGGTCAGATGGAAAGCGTGCTCGGATAGCTAAGGCGGTTAAGGAAACAGCTCTCGTTGAGTGGGAAATCCGGTTTCGAGTTCCAGTCCAACACAAATTGTCACCTCTTACCACGATTCATTTCAATGACGAAATTCGGCTAACGTCATTGAAATCCATGGGCAATGTATTTGTATGGCCGCTGGATCTGGATCAAATGAGGTGTCTGCTCTTTTCGGGCTTGTCCGAAAGAACATACTCCGCTGATGAGCTTCTGGGCAACAAATAATTTAGGGTACGAGCGTTGCCAAGAAAGTAGGGCACCGCATTTATTTCCTTCAACAATTCATTATTGAACGTAATGAGAATTACACACACGGTTATCTACACACCCTATTTTTTCACGCAATCTCCGTCACGTTCTGTGGCTTCCTCCAGCGCGAAACAAGGGCGTGTATGCCGTGTCGGTCCACTGCTTGCCCTGGCGGCGGAGTCAGTGCTTCACTGTGTGAATCACCTCCTCGTAGTCTTCGAAATGTCTTCTCGAGTCGTGGATGGTCTCCCCGACCGGTGAGCGACTAACCGTACTTCTGTCACAGCAATTGCGCCATAGACTTTGCACAAGCGTTTCTGAACGTTCCCCACAGTTTCTTTCAGTGCAGTGACAAATTCAATGACGGCTTGTTGCTTGTAACGTCATCATCTATAGACACCATTTTGAAATTGTCCTGCAGCTACGCTATCTGTCGGAAGTGACGGAAACTTGTTGCGCTCACTCAAGAGACTTCAAATAACGCATAGGTAACGTTTCACATTCGTAGCATTGTTTTCAGCTGAGAAAAAAAAGTGGTGCATTACGTTCCGGGCAAACCTCGTATTAGGCGTAAGCTATACGTTGCGATGGAGAGTCACACAGGACAGGAAACCGTGGGAAATATCTTGACAGTCAGAAGACTGATGACTTTAATAACTAATTTTTTGCTTTACTTTTCCGTACACCAGAGTGTTCTTTCCAAACGAACTTCGTATTTCTATTTATCATTAGCTGAAACAGTTTCGCGTCGCATGGTCTTTATTCTCATTTGTCTCCTGAGAATATGCTAGATCATGGAGAACACTGTAAAAATGAATGTTCAAAAATACCCTCGAATGGTCAAAAACATCCTTAAGTACATTGAAATCCACTTAAGTATTCAACGACGAACAAATCGGAAATAAAATATCACTTATTCATTTTTTTCGAGAATATTGTAGCACATTCGAAAACATTCGTCAGCATTCGAGAATACGCGTAAAAGCTCAAGAACATTATAGGAAATCTCGATTTTTTTCCCCCTTGAAATACATAATGATACGTAAACAGGCGTAAGATGCCATGGTGACCACCAGAACGCGATAGCAATCCCTTCAGATACCCACACCCTCACAATCACAACAGCTACCACCTCATGACCACTACATTGCACAATCTTTCGGAATTCAATGCATCCATTCCATCTTTCTGTGGCGCTTTTGTTCCGAGCTGGACTCAAGTTTGATTGTTTATTGTTAAATATTTGTCTTCTTAATGAATAAGTTCTTGATTAAATATCTCTACATTGAACTCTATATGTAATTCTTGGTGAACTTTTCGCATGTCATGCAATATGTCGTCGCTCATACTTTCTTTTGAATTTCTCCCGTAATCTATTTGGATTCGATAGACTACATAGTGTCAGTATTATCGCAGATAGCCACATCATTTGTTCTGTGGTTGCTATGAATGAAGATGCTAAAAAGTCCCAACTCCCAATAGTTATCATTTCCCAGTAATCTTAAAATCTAACATGCATCTCTTTACATTTTACATAAATATTCAACGACTTTCTTTAAAAACTGTGAAAGAAGTCTCTCCACAAATTTCATGCAGTAAAATTCGGAAACTGAAACACTCAGCATCTCTCGTGCGCACCGGCTACACTCGTGCCAGTGAGTCTCCATTCTGAAGAAAGCTTATTGCTTTCTTTGTTGAATGATTCGTCTTGTAATACAACATCGGTATATAGAGACGTCCTTGCAAATGAGTTACTCCGACAAAGTTGGAAAGATAATGTCGTATTCATCACTGCCTACTCTCTGTGGAGTTTCTCTTGTAAAATATATTCGTTGAGCCTTTTCTAAATTCACAACCAAATCAGCAACTAATGGTTCTCTAACACGAATTAGGAAACTCAACATCCGCAAGCTGCTTCATTACAATTTATACATCTGCCCATTTAACACCGAAATATTTCATCTTTCGGATGGTGTCCTCTGTTTCCTCTGGTAATTGCGGATACGGCCTTATCACTGCCTTTACTAATATATTTGCAAACATATTTAATTGATTTCACTGAGTTTCAGTACTACACATTTACGTGTGCTTTAAATATTTTTGAGAGAAGCAGGTTGCATAGCACCAACCATTGATATCTACTTCTATCTCTTGGTTGCCAAGAATTCGTATTTTGGCAGAGAAACCATTTTCCGGAGATCGTCTTCAGTATTTCGGATATTCATCTTCTCCAGCTTATGTCTCATTTCAATAGGGTCCTGACAATCTGTTCGTACAATTGCCTTCGTCCATACATGGTGAATTTCATCTCCATTTGCACCATGAATTATATTTTTTTCACTGTTATAATATATGATTGTGGAACCTGTTTTAGAGTCGGAAACTCACCTCGAATGACTCGATGACATTGATTTGGATGTATTTTTTCATGTAACCAAAATAAATAGTGTTAATGAGGTAATCCACGTTTCTAATATTCGATTGAGTACTTCCAGCATCTAACTGTTCCAAAAATATAATAGTGTTCGATGGTATTCACGACTGTCATTTGTTTCTGTCGAAAAACTGGAGTTGTTATGCCACGAAGGTCCGTGTCCAGAAATCATATTTCAGTAATGGTACACCACCACTTTCGCGATACAGAGGCTTAAACATAATTGAATGGTGACAGCAGAAAGAAATGATAATCCCTTGAAACAAGCAATCGACTGCAATATTCCAGGTCAGAGAACCGTCATCACTCAATTATGTTTAAGCCTGAGTATCTCGGAATGAACAAAACTTGAGGTATACCACTATAAGGTCTTCATATCTACTTTGATCTACGGCCATGGCGAATTGCAAATGAATTTTACAAATAAGTCAGGACGACCATGGTTTAGGAAATAGGGCTTAGCATCTTGGATGTACTCGTGAGTGTGGCGAAGAGTTCCTACATAAGTCGATGGTAAAACCAGCAGTCTTCTTAAGAGGTCAACGATGGTGTTATTCATTATTGCGTCTTTTGTCCTGCCTCTAGTTCTACATATATATCAACTAAAAACTCTCGAAATAAATTACGGTAATTAGTAGTATACTTGTATTCTTCGTTGTTTCTGATCCGTCTACGTCTACCTCTATACCCCACAAGCCACCTTACGATATGTAGTGGAGGTTGTTTTGTGTATCATTGTCACTCCCCTCTTTTCCTGTTCCTGTCTCGAATAATTTGCAGGAAGGACGAACGATTGTTGGCAAGCCTCCGTGTGAGCTGTAATCTCTCGAATTTTACTTCATACTCTTTTCACAAGATATACATCGGAGGAAGCAGTACATTGGTTGACTCTTCAAGGAACGAACGTTCCCAAAACTCAAAATAACTTCTCACTGTGACGCAGAATGCCTCTCTCGCAGCGTCTGCCACTGGAGTTGGCTGAGCATCTCCGTGACGCTTTCGTGCTTGCTAAATGAACCTGTAACGAAACGCGCTGCTTTTCTTTGTACTTCTCGTTTCCTTCATCAATCCTGCCTTATATGCATCCCTTACTGACAAGCAATCTTCAAGTACTGATCGAACAAGGGCTTTGTAAATTACCTCCTTTGTGGGTGGGCTACAATTCCTGAGGATTGTTCTAAAGAATCACTGAATCTGTCATCTGCCTTACCTGCGATTAGATTTAGGTGGTCGTTCGCTTTAAATCGCTCCGTACGCATACTTTTAGATATTTTATGGATGTAACTACTTGCGGTGAATGTCCTGCAATAGTGTAATTATACAATAATGTGCCATTTCGTCCATTTATTCGTAATACGCTATACAGGGTGTGTCACCTAACGTTACCGCTGGATATAATTCGTAAACCACATCAAATACTGACGAATCGATTCCACAGACTGAACCTGAGGAGAGGAGCTAGTGTAATTGGTTAATACAAACCATAAAAAAATGCACGGAAGTATGTTTTTTAACACAAACCTACGTTTTTTTAAATGGAACCCCGTTAGTTTTGTTAGCAAATCTGAACATGTAAACAAATACGTAATCAGTGCCGTTTGTTGCATTGTAAAATGTTAATTACATCCGGAGATATTGTAACCTAAAGTTGACGCTTGAGTACCACTCCTCCGCTGTTCGATCGTGTGTATCGGAGAGCACCGAATTACTTAGGGATCCAAAGGGAACGGTGATGGGCCTAACGTACAGAACAGACTGGAACAGCACATACGTCCACATGCTAACACCTTTTTATTGGTCTTTTTCACTGACGCACATGTACATTACCATGAGGGGTGAGGTACACGTACACACGTGGTTTCCGTTTTCAATTACGGAGTGGAATAGAGTGTGTCCCGACATGTCAGGCCAATAGATGTTCAATGTGGTGGTCATCATTTGCTGCACACACTTGCAACCTCTGGCGTAATGAATGTCGTACACGCCGCAGTACATCTGGTGTAATGTCGCCGCAGGCTGCCACAATACGTTGTTTCATATCCTCTGGGGTTGTAGGCACATCACGGTACACATTTTCCTTTAACGTACCCCACAGAAAGAAGTCCAGAGGTGTAAGATCAGGAGAACGGGCTGGTCAATTTATGCGTCCTCCACGTCCTATGAAACGCCCGTCGAACATCCTGTCAAGGGTCAGCCTAGTGTTAATTGCGGAATGTGCAGGTGCACCATCATGCTGATACCACATACGTCGACGCGTTTCCAGTGGGACATTTTCGAGCTACATTGTCAGATCATTCTGTAGAAACGCGATGTATGTTGCAGCTGTTTGTTTCAACACGCAACTGAACGTCGGAGGTTTCAAGCGTCAACTTTAGGTTACAATATCTCCGGATGTAATTAACATTTTACAATGCAACAAACGGCACTGATTACGTATTTGTTTATATGTTCAGATGTGCTAACAAAACTAACGGCGTTCCATGTAAAAAAAACGTAGGTTTATGTTAAAAAACATACTTCCGTGCATTTTTTTATGGTTTGTATTAACCAATTACACTAGCCCCTCTCCTCACGTTCGGTCTGTGGAATCGATTCGTCAGTATTTGATGTGGTTTACGAAATAAATCCAGCGGTAATGTTAGGTGACTCACCCTGTATTTATTTATGTTGAGGGTCAACTGCCACTCCCTGCACCAAGCGTTGATCCTTGGCAGATTTTGCTGCAATGTAATAGCGTCGCGACTTCTCTGTGTACAACAGTATCATCCGCGAAAAGTCCCATAGACATGATCCATTAGGCCATTTATACACAGTGTGTTGCGGATATAACTGCATATATTGCTATATGGGTACCTCAATGTGCACACGCATCAGAGTGTTGGTTATTTATTAGATACATAGAACAATCTTCCCACAAATACGTCATATAATTTACTACTTGATGTTTTCTGCACAGTTGTAACTGCATAGACTACGCCTGTCAATATAGACTAACCGATCTGTGTCCATGCATCCACACTTGAACACCGGACCTGCTGTCCAGGGGAAAATAAGCATTAATGGCTTGCTCTTGCCACATGTACTTGGAAGTATTGACAAACATAAAAACATACTAGTGCCAACCACTAGAATTATTAGTCTCCAATGACGTAAATACTGATGCAATGTTGTTCAGTACACTGTCCTCGTCACCAGTACAAATGTCTGTGCTTATACCCGTTACACCCTGACTATTACAAAATGAAATGAAATGATCGTGTGGCACTGATGGCCGGGAGGACCCGTCCGAGTAAGTTCGGCGGCTGGCTGCAGGTCTTATTTCATGTGTCGCAACACTTGGGCCACCACACCCAGTCCACGGGCGGAGAATCGAACCCGGGCCTACTGCATGATAGAGAAGTACGTTACCACTCAGCAAAAAAAGTGGAGTCCTAACTTTTTATTAAAAAAATTAGTGGTCCCATTGAGAGGCACCCACATGCCTTACTCATACTGTGCCATCAAGCAGTCAGGCCTGCAAGATGAGTGGTCTGCCAAGCGAGTGGATTTATTCTTATTTATCGAGTAACATCAATGACTGATTATGAGCTCTAGTACCCACAATTAAGCTACAAATTATTCTCCTGTTTGAATATTACGAAACGGAAACGGATAACGCACGTCTGACTATTAGTAATTTACACAACTCTGATTGTTCACTACGCACTGGCAATACCACATTTTCTTTCCTACCCAACGGCTTTGACCAACACGTGGCCATCGCACTGAATATGAATGGCGCACACATTATAAATTCTGGATATCATGACTACACACTATTCGAAGAACAAAGCCACCAATCTTTTTCTTTACAATATCTTTTTTATTCCGGTAAATTCTATTATGATTCAAAGATAACCTAAACACACCATTACATTTTATAGAACAATTACACATGAGAAACTCCGCCCAGTGGACATGGCTTTACATTGGTGATTTTCTATCTTACGGTCTCGTAATTATCTAACGCTACATTTTCTGGGTAGGATGGTGGGTCTTTTGCTATATCTCACACTTCGACTCTCACACCCATCATCACGAAAATTTCCTCCAGACCGAGCGGTACAAAAAGGAACATGCATAACCCACTGCCTCTGAACCTATCTTGCAACTCTCCCATGCAAACCACACATAATTAAATTACGTGAAGTACATCACACTGGCAACATACAATACATCACAAAGAATGGTCACAACGTTAGAATCACTTCACTTTCAGCTTTCCCACTTCAATTAGTATTCATCCCAGTTTCACACGACACTGCCCCACTTCGTAACTTTTCTTTCCTACTACGAACTCTGGAGGATATATGCACGTCTTCCTGCGCAGTGCAAGCCAAGTGGCGTTGCTGGATAGACGGCTGACTCACCTTGCTTCTCTCTCAGAGTATTAGAGTTTGAATCCAGCGTCACACGGAAACATAACACGCAAAGTAATATTAAGAACATATTCGTCACACAAGCGAGTCCTCAACTGATACCTTCGACGAGTACTTCTCTTTATCCTTTGTCTCATACACAGATTGAGACTCACACAGTACTCACCACGTGGAAGTGCTCGTCTCTAATTTCAAGTCCTGCACACGCCAGTTCTTAAATAATTCCAAGTTATATACACACGCCAGTAATTCAGCTTAACTTTAGCACTCGGAAGTATTTCAACTTAGTACTAGCACTCGAAAGTATTTCAACTTATTGCTACACGTGGTTGGTCACTTCCGAAGATTACTACAATCCCCTTAATATTACCTGTCTGTCATTTAATTCTCCCCCCAAAAGTTCCTGAAATAGAGAAATAATTATTCCAAACTACTCTTTAAGTATTCCAAATGCATACCGTTCTCTCTACTCTTTTGTCTTTACGGAGCACACCTAAGACAGGTCTTATCAACATAAGATCCAGCGCCAGAGTGCTGAAACATGGCCGTTCTTCAGGTCATCTCGCACCTCCGCCGAGGTGGGTGAGCACCATGCTACCATATTGGTCAGCCACATTTCAGGCGCTCAAAGCTCAGGTAAATTTCATCTCTTTGGTTCCACCAAAGGTGACCAAAGGACCGTCTCAAAGATGATCATATATTGCACATTCACTGTCTGCAGTTAGCAGACGACCATACATTCATTCATTTCACAGATCTCACCAAAAGTGGATGTAGGGATTTATTTTGTGGGAGTGCACATGTGATCAGTTAAATAAATAAATTGTCATTCTTTCCTACACTGGTATCTGGCTTCGGTGTATTAAGTGAAATTCAGTTATTATTACAAAAAATATGTTGTTCTGACAGGAATAACGAAGAGTGTTGTACCTATTTTCAATGTCGGGTGGTACTGTACCCTTTCACCATAACACTCCACTGGAGTACGCCCAGACTTACATCTAAAGACTACTCTCCGTTTAGAATGACATGCTATGTTTGCTACAAATTTTTCAGTCCAGTCACACAGTTGGTCTGATATTCTGCACGTTCGTGTTTTGTTCATTAGACAACAATGCGTAACTGATCGAATGCCTTCCAGAAGTCAAGGAACAGGGCATCCACCTAAGCGCCTGTATCTACTGCTTTCTGGGTCTCGTGAACGAGCAGAGCGAACTGGGCTGCACACGACTGTTGTTTCTGGAACCCATGTTGATTCCTACGGAGATCATCTACCGTCTGCAGAACCGTCATAATACGCGAACATAAAACATTCTTAAAAATTTCGCAGTAGACGAGCGTCTGAGATATAGGCCTATTATTTTGCGGTTCTGTTCGACAACTTTTCTTGAAAATGGGAACGCTTGCGCTTTTCTTCAACCATTAGCAGCACTTTGCTCCTCCAGCGACCTACGGTATACTGCTCCTAGAGGAGGAGCGCATTGCATCACATACTCTGTGTAGAATGGCACTGGTATCCCGTCAGGTCCAGTGGCCTTTCCTCTGTCGAGCGATTTCAGTTGCTTTTCTGTCCCACAGTCACTTATTTCGATGTGTGTCAGTGTAACGTACGTGCGACGATGTAAAGGACGAACTGCAGTGCGGTCTTCCTCGGTAAAACAATGTGCGAAAAAGACGTTTGGCATTTCGGCCTTCTCTGTGTCATCCCCTCGTTTCGATGCCATTATGGTCACAGAGTGTCTAGACAGGTGATTTCGACGCGTCTACTGGTTTAACACAAGATCAAAACTTCTTCGGATTTTCTGTCAAGACAGTAGATAGAATTTTTCTTTCGAAATAGTTGAAGGCTTCACGCATTTTCGGTTTATTTAGTTTTGGAATTTTGTTTTTCTCTGAGGCTTTGGGTATGTTTAAATTTGCAGTGAAGTTCTCTTTGCTTTCGCATCAGCTTCCCAACGAGGCTGTCGACCGCAGAGAGTTTTCTCCATCCCTCACAACTTTTCATGCCATTTGCCTGTCTGATGTATATTGTACAATGGTCTTGAACGTTGTCCGCTGATAATCAACATTACCCGTGCCGGAGATGAAATTTTAATCAGGACCGCGCAGGTAATCCGATAACTGTTCCTTGTGCGATATGCATAAAATACCTTCGAAGCTACTTTTCTATTTGTTTCTGCGACTACATGTTTGAAACTGAAATGGTGATCTTCATCTCCTCTTGTAAAAATTAACGGGTATTGATGTATATCGTAAGAATGATTTGTTGCTGCGATCCGTTGTAATTCTTGTCTTCTTTGTTGAACCACTGTATTACGACTTTTGTGCTCACTGTTCGCAACTGCATCGGCAGTTTCATTGACGTGAGGTACCTTGAATCGACTTTCGTGTTCTCAAACTGGTCTTTTATCGACTCGAATCACAACTTTATACTCAGCGGATACCATTTGGTCTAGTGCCGTTTTAAATACCTGTACCACTTGATTATACGCATGCAAAATCCACTGGTTTCTTCAATGATTTCCCATGTCCTTCCAACTATGCAACGTCGGTCGACGTCCATTTGTTCGTCGCCACTGAAAGACACTTGGAAAAAATTATCAGATTCGCTCCGCAATGATGACACCGATTGCCCTCTACGACAGGCTTGTTCTTTAATCGTAAAGAACAGGTCTTCATTGTTCTGGAATGTAGCACCAGAATGCATCATTTGAGTACAAGCTTTGTAAGCTTTCATACTTTAGAAAATGTTTTGATTGTAGAGTTTCTCAGTGACGCGATAGAATTGTTCTGGCGGAGGAACTTCCAATGGTATTAAACGAATTTTTCCACTTATGCAACACATTTCTGGTGTTTCTCTGTTGAATCTCTAAGCACCAGAGAACTGATTCAATTGATTCATTTAACCAATGACAAAGTATTTGTGTTTGTTGTACCTTTTTGTGATCATAACGGAATGCTTCACCTACCAAACTCTAATCTCTGCTTTTTCTGCTTTGCACTTCTTGTACACTTAAAGTTCTGTGAGTGCGCTTGCACTCGATGTTTCTCATGGCTGTCACTCATTGTAACTCTACTTAGTTCATTTTGTAATCTTGTTTTTTCTGCAGTTTCTTCGCGTCTGTTTGCTGAGGGTCTTACTCGATCGTCTTCTCTAATTTCATGGCGTTGTTTGTGTGTTTTCTCTTAACCTATTCGTACCCTTTCGTTGGGAATCTTAACGTGCTTCCCGCCCCTCACGTGTTTCATTTATTCACTTTTAGTTCTGTTTATTTCTTTTCAGTTCACTACTGCCAAGGTCTACTTCTCTTTTAAATTTCGTCATCTTGTCGCATTTTATCTTTACTTAGCACACCAATGTTCCACTTAATACCCTGTTCTCTATCCCAAGCAGTTTATTTCACATTCTATCACTCTCTCTTTTTCTTGATTCGCTCGAATCTATGCCCAAAAGTATGCTGACGCAAGTGTTCCACCATCACTTGTAATACATATACCCTTTTAAGTGAAGACGTATCCCCACCACAAAAGGATAACGAAATATTTCAAAACATTGTCGAACATCCAGGAACATTCTCGAACATTCTGGAAAATTCTACAACATTCTGGAATAACATTCTTGTACGATCAGTAAGATTCTATAACATTTGGAACATTGTACAACTCTCTTCAACATTCTCGAGCATTCCAGAAGGAACATTCTGGCCAGTTTCGACCACTTCATTCGATTGCCAGCTGCTTCACCGACTTCTCATAAGAAGTTCAGCGGTGTGATGCCCTCTTTTGACACCTAAAGCTTCGCACCCAAGCCCTGCAGTTTCAAAAAACGAAACCTTCATGGGTGGGAGGGGGGGGGGTGGGGGAGGAGGTCTACCATATCATATAACCACATGGCGCTGCAGAGTAGGTTGCGCAGTTACAGCGACACACACGGACAAATCACGCTTACATTAATTTGTTACACACACTGCTCCAAAACCGTAAGGATGGGATAAATGAAGTTCCATAACATATTAACTTCTCAGTAAACATGAATGAAAATGTGGGCCTTTTAGCCGAGCGACCGCTACGGTCGCAGGTTGGAATACTGCCTCGGGCATGGATGTGTGTGATGTCCTTAGGTTAGTTAGGTTTAACTAGATCTATGTTCTAGACGACTGATGACCTCAGAAGTTAAGTCGCATAGTGCTCAGAGCCATTTGAACATGAGCGTCTTTTCAGAGGTGCATCGGCCCTGACCTCATTTTAATGGATAACAATGCAGGATCGATCAGGACAGGTGGACGATCTCTTGGATCAAGAGAATTTTCGGCGGATGGGCCAGCCTGCCGTTCCCCCCTACTTAAACCCCATCGAGCACGAATGGGGTGGGTTGGAGAGATGTATTGCAGAACGTCCACATACACCAACGACCACGAGCTGTTGGAGGACTGGAATGCCCTGCCACGAGAACTCCTTGCCAACCTTGTGGTCAATATGGGAGAACGTTGCAGAGCATTCATTGCCGTCCCTGGTGATCACATACCATGTTAAGAATCATGTCCTGCTTTTGTAATGTCCAGGGAACCATCGTGAATCGCGGTGACTTCAGTGTAACTATTGTCTTAGAATAAAAATGTCATTTCTGTTGGTCTCATTGCGTGTTCCTTTTTGTTATGTTCTATCGTGTGGCAGTTGTTTCTATGTATGGTCCAAGTTCCACCGGGCTATGTTACTTGTCAGCGATACATCATGCGAAAGTAACTTTCTTTCTTATGTCTTGCACACCAATATACACTCTGGCCATTAAAATTCCTACACCACGAAGATGACGTGCTATAGACGCGAAGTATAACCGACAGGAAGAAGATGCTATGATATGCAAATGATTAGCTTTTCAGAGCATTCACACAAGGTTGGCGCCGGTGGCGACACCTACAACGTTCTGACGTGAGGAAAGTTTCCAATCGATTTCTCATACACAAACAGCTGTTGACCGGCGTTGCCTTTTGAAACGTTCTTGTGATGCCTCGTGTAAGGAGGAGAAATGCGTACCATCACGTTTCCGACTTTGATAAAGGTCGGATTGTGGCCTATCGCGATTGCGGTTTATCTTATCGCGACATTGCTACTCGCGTTCGTCGAGATCCAATGACTGTTAGCAGAATATGGAATCGGTAGGTTGAGCATGGTAATACGGAACGCCGTGCTGAATCCCAACGGCCTCGTATCACTAGCAGTCGAAACCCTACATTTCAGCAGGATAATGCACGACCGCATGTTGCAGGTCCTATACGGGCCTTTCTGGATACAGAAAATGTTCGACTGCTGCCCTGGCCAGCACATTCTCCAGATCTCTCACCAATTGAAAACGTCTGGTCAATGGTGGCCGAGAAACTGGCTCTGCACAATGCACCAGCCACTACGTTTGATGAACTGTGGTATCGTGTTGAAGCTGCATGAGCAGTTGTACCTGTACACACCATCCAAGCTCAGTTTGGCTTAATGCCCAGGCGTATCAAGGCCGTTGTCACGGCCAGAGGTGGTTGTTCTGGGTACTGATTTCTCAGGATCTATGCACCCAAATTGCGTGAAAATGTAATCACATGTCTGTCCTAGTATAATATATTTGTCCAATGAATACCCGTTTATCATCTGCATTTCTTCTTGGTGTAGCAATTTTAATGGCCAGTAGTGTATATTGGTGAAGAAAATACACGCATGTCCGAGCACGCTCAGGCAGCAATAGAGAGTAGTTGGGAATCACTGGCACAGTGTCGTGGGAAACTATTCCTAAGAAAGTGAAACTGTGTTCGCATATGTTCTTGCTTACTTGAGGCGAAGTGCGTGTCGCCGCCGCGGCAAAGTTTGTTCCGTAACTTGGACGGCTCACAGGGATGCGGCGCGCTCTTTGTGCAGTAGAGTGCCCGTATAGTAGAAAATAGGAGCTCATAAAGCGCTTTTAAAGCTCCTCACCGAGGTGAGGACAGAGCCGGCAAGTCACCTCGGCACTCTGTGGACCGGGCAGGCCCTCGGCAGCCAAATAACCGTGTGAAGCTTAAAACAGGTCCACTTAAAACGTTGTGCACTTACTAAAATGGAATTTGTAACATCAAAATGTCTCATAAACTGCCTGTTGTGCTGTAATGCATCTGTGTGATTGCACGAATGTTATTCTGTGTTACGTTCAAGACCTTCGTAACGTTTCCACACATCGTATACGTAAAATAGGAGGAAATGCAGCCACAGATAGTAAACAGTGTTTTACAACGTGGTGGTAAGTTTAGTTTGAGTGATCGTACCACAGAAACAAATAGTTTTACGTCAGCATCTATATACTGTATATAGGGTGATTTAGAATTCCTCTTACATAGTTGCAAGTGTTGTAGAGAGGACACAGAACACCAAGGTCCAGAAATTTGCCATTTGGAAGTGAACAACTTCGAAGAAACGTTAAAACACTGGGTGATCAAAAAGTCAGTATAAATTTGAAAACTTAATAATCCACGGAATACTGTAGATAGAGAGGTAAAAATTGACACACATGCTTGGAATGACAAAAAAAACAACAAAGTTCACAAAATGTCCAACAGGTGGCGCTGGACATCAAAACGTCAGTGACTGCGCACGACAATCGTGTATAAAAGGAGCTGCAATGAGAGAGAGAATCAGATACGCCAGCAGTCGCAGCATGTTGACGTTACCTGAAAAGGCGCTTTTAGTGAAGCTGTATTATCAGAATGGGGAATGTGCTAGTTCAGCGTTACGATCCTATCGCCATTGGAAGGGGATTCGAACGGGTAAAGGTCCGTTGACAAATGCAGCTGTGGCGAGAATGATTTCGAAATTCTAAGCCACGAGTTGTTTAGACGATAGACCCCGTAGTGGCCGACCGAGCACAAGGCGTAATGCTGCTGAGACATTTCAGGAAGAAATGGAGACTGTAGCGGGTTCGTCTATGCACGGGGAAGTCAGCGCTCGTGCAGTCGCATACACTACTGTTTGGTTGGCACTGAGGCGTACCCTCCGATGCTATCCGTACAAAATCCATCGGCATCATGAACTGTTACCTGGAGATTTAGTGAAGCGGAGGGCATTTGCGGTGTTGGCGTTTCAAAAGATGGCGGAAGATGACGATTGGTTGAGTAACGTGTTGTGGACCGACGAAGCTAATTTCACGCTCCGAGGGTCTGTCAACACCCACAACTGCAGAATTTGGGCTACCGAAAATCCTAGAACTGTCGTGGAAACTCCATTGCACGACGAGAAAGTCACATCATGGATTGGATTTACCACATCTACCGTTATCGGGCCTTTTTTCTTCGAGGAAATGCGTGATTCTGGTTTTGTAACTGCTACCGTGACGGGTGAGAGGTACGCCGATATGTTACAGAATCGCATCATCCCCAACCTGGCTGATAAACACCTGCTGAAACGTACGATGTTTATGCAGGATGGCGCTGCACCCCATATTGCTAGACGCGTGAAAGATCTCTTGCGCGTGTCGTTAGGTGATGATCGTGTGCTCAGCCGCCACTTCCGTCATGCTTGGCCTCCCAGGTTCAAAAATGGTTCAAATGGCTCTGAGCACTATGGGACTCAACATCTGTGGTCATAAGTCCCCTAGAACTTAGAACTACTTAAACCTAATCAACCTAAGGACATCACACACATCCACGCCCGAGGCAGGATTCGAACCTGCGACCGTAGCAGTCGCGCGGTTCCTGACTGAGCGCCTAGAACCGCGAGACCACCGCGGCCGGCGGCCTCCCAGGTCCCCAGACCTCAGTCCGTGCGATTATTGCCTTTGGGGTTACCTGAAGTCGCAAGTGTATGGTGATCGACCGACATCTCTAGGGATCCTGAAAGACAACAAAATGGTTCAAATGGCTCTGATCACTATGGGACTTAACATCTATGGTCATCAGTCCCCTAGAACTTAGAACTACTTAAACCTAACTAACCTAAGGACATCACACAACACCCTGAAAGACAACATCCGACGCCAATGCCTCACCATAACTCCTGACATGCTTTACAGTGCTGTTCACAACATTATTCCTCGAGTACAGCTACTGTTGAGGAATGACGGTGGACATATTGAGCATCATCTTTGCTTTGTCTTACTTTGCCGGCCGTAGTGGCCATGCGGTTCTAGGCGCTACAGTCTGGAACCGCGCGACCGCTACGGTCGCAGGTTCGAATCCTGCCTCGGGCATGGAGGTGTGTGATGTCCTTAGGTTAGTTAGGTTTAAGTAGTTCTAAGTTCTAGGGGACTGATGACCAAAGAAGTTAAGTCCCATAGTGCTCAGAGCCATATGAAACTTTTTTTTGTCTTAGTTTGTTATGCTAATTATTGATATTCTGATCAGATGAAGCGCCATCTGTCGGACATTTTTTGAACTTTTGTATTTTTTTGGTTCTAATAAAACCCCATGTCATTCCAAGCATGTGTGTCAATTTCTACCTCTCTATCTACATTATTCCGTGATTTATTCAGTTTTCAAATTTATACTGTCTTTTTGATCACCCGGTATACGCTGTACGTGCATCAACCCACACGCACCACATATACTCGAATCGGCGACTATGACTTTCGTTATACAACGTGTACTTGAGAACAATGTTCACATACACATAGTTTAAAGGTTCTCGAGTGTCCTGAATGACCACCGCTACAACCATTTCTTAGTAAAGCAGTTCGTCCTGTGACTCCACAGGAGTCTCGTAAACAATACTCTTCATTTAATCGCACAAGAAAAAGACCGGAGATGTTAAATCCGGTGTTTGTGGTGGCCAACGAATCCGTCAGCCGCAATTTATCCACCTGTCCCCCAGTGTATGGTGAAATGCTGATGGGCGTCACATGAAAATTTGGCTTGCGCGCCATCGTACTGGAACACATCGCCCGACGGATATGCAGTAGAACATCCTCCAAATGCTGCACCAGCACGACTTGCAGGAAGACCAAGTAGCTGTGACCGATTAGACAGGCTGGTAGAATCCACGAGCCAGTCAGACGACCATGGATAATACCAGCCCACATACTAATACCGATTCATGGAGGTGTGTCGCATGAGGGTTTTCCTCATCCCAGATGTGGATGTTATGACGGCTGAGAACTTCGTGTGTGAAAAGAATGATCCGAGGAAATTCTGGAACGTCGACACAGCGGTGTAGAAACTATGTGCATTAATCGGCACGGCACAAAATCAGTTGCAACGAATGCCTGTACCATCTGTTGTGGGTGAAATGGCTGTTCATGGAGAACTCGCCAGACGCTGCTCCAGGTACATCCAGGGAACCAGAGATGTTGCGACCATTCGTAGACGGGTTCTGGTCGACCAGTTGAAGTACTTCCTCTTCCACATCAACAATACGATGCGTCCAGCCATGACCACAGTCGGTCCTAGTAGCCTTGAAGGTGCTGGTTTCCCGAAGCCGTTCTTCCAGTCTTGCAAAAATGGCATGTGATTGACGCACACGACCAGGAAATCGTTCGTGATTCCCTAATCGACCATTCCGTCCACATTCACCATGGAACAGGAATATGCGGTGTACTGGGAAAAAGGGTAGTCTGCCACTCTGTAATGCACCGTCTCTCTCGATCAGTCAGTGAAATCTCACGTACATTTATTGGGTTATTCTCTGATGACACGTGACATGACGTTACACAAGACATACGTGACACGAGACACCAACCTCTGTCAGTGTGTATGGCCTACCACAGTTCAGAATCGTTTATCTTCCAAATGATGCATTTCCTAACATGTGTTCATTACCAAATATTACTATCCTGAGTTCCCTCTACAACACTTATATCTATATAACAGGAATTCCGGATCACCCTGTGTACTCCGTATGCCTTTGTGAAGTGCGTGACCGAGAGTATATCACACCAATTTTATCCATTTTCTGTCCTACTGCATTTTGAGCGAGGGTAAAATGGAAAATGACTGTCTATCGGTTTTGTAACGCCCCCTAATCTCTCTTAGCTCTCCCCCCCCCCCCTCATGATCCCCACAGAAGATATACGATGACGGTAGGAGAGTGATTATACACTTCGAATATAGGTTCTCTAAATTTACACAAAAGGGTTTCGCGAGACCTTCGTGGTCTTTCTACCAAGGATTCGCAGTTATATTCCCTGAGTATTTCTGTTACACTTCCGTATGAGATATGCCGACCTGTGGCGATCATGACAGAACGTCTCTGAATTCGTTCCATGTCTGCTGTCATGTCTGCCTTTTAAGGACTCCAAACGCTGGAACACCTCTCCAGAATTGCTCACACTAGTGTCTTGTTCGCGATTTCGTGTACACTTGCACTACATTTTCCCAGAAAACTTAAAACAAATACCAGTTTTTATTATTTTAAGGAAGTAGTGATTTACAAGTTCTTTAGCACTGATGTTTATACAGGTTTTTATGAGCCTCTAACTGACAGTTTGAGTTCTGTATCTCAACTGGTAAATACAAAATCCTTACAGGTTCACACTGTTGTCCCTATGTACGTCTGTCTGTCTGCCCGAGTGTTAAACACCCCTTTTTCTCAGGAATGGGTACCGAGCTGATACTGAAGTCTATGGTGCCTAGATGGTGTAATAAATGTAAGCTTCTAAGTCAATGCAATCCCAAAGATACGGCCATTTATATCATATATTTTGATTCTCTCAAACTGACTCAGTAAAACATATAGGATAATTCCCATTAACTATAATAATGAAATTTGAAAGAAGCAAGTTCCCACAATACAAGTAAGGGCAAAAAATCAGAAAATTGTTAATTTGTAATTATATCACACGAAAAAATATTTCATTTGTTATCCGCCTTCAAACTTAAATTTAAAATATTCTCGAAAGTCTTGGAATTCCTGGGACCGACATGTTACCAGTATCAGTGTTGACAACAGGCAAAAAAAGTCGAATTATCGATTCTCGAGATGGATGAACTGTCTATACACGGTGGTAGATTGATGGTGATCGGGCCAAATATCTCACTAAATAAGCATCAAACAAAAAAAACTACAAAGAACGAAACTCGTCTAGCTTGAAGGGGGAAACCAGATGGCGCTATGGTTGGACTTCTAGATGGCGCTGCCATAGGTCAAACGGATATCAACTGCGTTTTTTTTTAAATAGGAACCGCCATTTTTTATTACATATTCGTGTAGTACGTAAAGAAATATGAATGTTTTAGTTGGGCCACTTTTTTCGCTTTGTGATAGATGGCGCTGTAATAGTCACAAACGTATAAGTACGTGGTATCACGTAACATTCCGCCAGTGCGGACGGTATTTGCTTCGTGATACATTACCCGTGTTAAAATGGGCCGTTTACCAATTAGGGCAAAGGTCGATATCGTGTTGATGTATGGCTATTGTGATCAAAATGCCCAACGGGCGAGTGCTATGTATGCTGCTCAGTATCCTGGACGACATCATCCAAGTGTCCTGATCATTCGCCGGATAGTTACGTTATGTAAGGAAACTGGAAGTGTTCAACCACATGTGAAACGTCAATCACGACCTGCAACAAATGATGATGCCCAAGTAGGTGTTTTAGCTGCTGTCGCGGCTAATCCGCACATCAGTAGCAGACAAATTGCGCGAGAATCGGGAATCTCAAAAACGTCGGTGTTGAGAATGCTATATCAACATCGATCGCACTCGTACCATACTTCTATGCACCAGGAATTGCATGGCGACGACTTTGAATGTCGTGTACAGTTCTGCCACTGGGCATAAGAGAAATTACGGGACGATGACAGATTTTTTGCACGCGTTGTATTTAGTGACGGAGCGTCATTCGCCAACAGCGGTAACGTAAACCGGCATAATATGCACTATTGGGCAACGGAAAATCCACGATGGCTGCGACAAGTGGAACGTCAGCGAACTTGGCGGGTTAATGTATGGTGGGGCATTATGGGAGAAAGGATAATTGGCCCCCGTTCTATCGATGGCAATCTAAATGGTGCAATGTATGCTGATTTCCTACGTAATGTTCTACCGATGTTACTTCTAGATGTTTCACTGCATGACAGAATGGCGATGTACTTCCAACATGATGGATGTCCGGCACATAGCTCGCGTGCGGTTGAAGCGGTATTGAATAGCATATTTAATGACAGGTGGATTGGTCGTCGAAGTACCATACCATGGCCCGCACGTTCACCGGATCTGACGTCCCCGGATTTCTTTCTGTGGGGAAAGTTGAAGTATATTTGCTATCGTGATCCACCGACAACGCCCGACAACATGCGTCAGGGCATTGTCAATGCATGTGTGAACATTACGGAAGGCGAACTACTCGCTATTGAGAGGAATGTCGTTACACGTATTGCCATCTGGTTTCCCCCTTCAAGCTAGACAAGTTTTGTTCTTTGTAATTTTTTCATTTGACGATTATTTCGTGAGATATTTGGTCCGGTCACGATCAATGGGCCACCCTGTATACATAATTAAGTTTGTATGGAACACTCAGAGCGCAAATTCTACTCGCACCTGGCCAATTTTCAATCCGTGTACAAGCTGCCCAGAAATTAAGTATCGATTTTGTTGAAATAATTGTTGCATTCTTATTATTTGCAGTGGCATATGTTTATAACATGTTACATTCAACATGAACAACATTTGCATCCCGCGCAACTCCTATCTGCTGGCTATGGCATGAAAGACATTCAACAGCATTTGTGGTGTTACAGCTACAGCACCTTATCTAATTCAGGCTCGGAGCTACGACAATGATTTGATACGGTGTCGGCGAAACACACGTCCCTTGACAAATCAACAGCCGTGTGACTAAGATCAGGAGAACATGCTGCCCGTACCATGGATCCTGTGTTTCCAGTCTGTCTTCCAGGAGGCATTTCGTTCAAAACCGTACGCACATCTATGGCATAACAGCACGGAGCCCCGTCCTGCTGGAGGTAAACATAATGCTCGTGTCCATCCTTCACAAGCTGTGGTAAAAGAAACTGTAGGAGCATATCGAGGCACATTGTCCCATCGATGTAGTTTTCCATGAAAAAGAACAGGCCTTACATTTTGTCGATGGGTATTCCCATCCACACGTTACCTTTCGGGGGAGTCTCGTTGGAATTCCAGGTTCTCCAGGGTGATGCGTCAGTCTGGACGTCGGTTAACCCTCCCACAACTGTGGAACGTTGCCTGTTGCCTCGTCACTGTGTAGGACATGACTGACGACGTTGCGATTTGTATCAGCTTGAAAGAAATAAAATGAAGTGACCGCGTGCGTTTGTTGCCCGCGAGTCCCCGTCGAGTGAAATTCGGCCGCCTGGTGCAAGTCTTATTTCAGGTAACGCCACACTGGGCAACTTGCGCATCGGTGATGATGAGGACAGTACAACACCCAGCCCACGGTCTGAGAAAATCTCCAGCCCGGCCGGGAATCTATTTCAAAGAAATCCTGGCACATGTTCATACGCTCTGCCAAATTCTCGTCAGGTAATTGGTGGATAACCTGCAAATGATACGGCGTTTTTTTTGTGTGGTTTTTTTTTGTGCGTGTTTTTTTTCAGCGTATGTCGTGACATGTCATGCACAATGAAGAGTGGAATGTCCAGTTCTACAGACAGTCGCCTCACCTATTTCGGACTGCGTTCTATGGGTGCTGTAGTGCCTTTAATTTTGTCAGCAGAGGTCGATGGATGGCCTTGTCCGGGATCTTTGTTAACGGTAGCAGTGCGCTTAATCTTGTTCACTAATCATTAAGTTTCCCTATCAGTAGGTCCTTGCGGGCTTTCAAATAATATGAAATGGTGATGTGGTGTGTCCCTCAACTAGGTACCCTGCGACTTAGTGTTGAAATATTAAAAGTTTTTGCTGGTTTCGTTGTCTAGGGATCGGGATATGTAGTTGCCGCATTACAAGCCAGATACTGATGAGTCTACAGTATACAATATGAATATGCACATGAATCGAATGGTCGAAGGTTCCTATCACTCGGCAATTGCGAATTTTATAAATGAAAGATGGCAATTAAATAAATTCTGCAGGTACTATCTTAACGACTTTAAATGATGAGAACGATAGTAGAAGTACTTTCAAGAAGACGGCATATATCTGCAAAACACTTATGGGTGTCGATGCTCCAGCAATTAAATAAAAATAAGTTGAATAACAGCGAAATAATATATTCCTATTTCACGTAATTAGTTATGAACAACAACATAGTTCGTGAGGTATTTACTTCCAAACGTGTACTACTTCACTGCAGAAGCCACGGAAATCTCACAAGTGCACAAGTCGGCACTACGAAACACACTCCTGGAAATTGAAATAAGAACACCGTGAATTCATTGTCCCAGGAAGGGGAAACTTTATTGACACATTCCTGGGGTCAGATACATCACATGATCACACTGACAGAACCACAGGCACATAGACACAGGCAACAGAGCATGCACAATGTCGGCACTAGTACAGTGTATATCCACCTTTCGCAGCAATGCAGGCTGCTATTCTCCCATGGAGACGATCGTAGAGATGCTGGATGTAGTCCTGTGGAACGGCTTGCCATGCCATTTCCACCTGGCGCCTCAGTTGGACCAGCGTTCGTGCTGGACGTGCAGACCGCGTGAGACGACGCTTCATCCAGTCCCAAACATGCTCAATGGGGGACAAATCCGGAGATCTTGCTGGCCAGGGTAGTTGACTTACACCTTCTAGAGCACGTTGGGTGGCACGGGATACATGCGGACGTGCATTGTCCTGTTGGAACAGCAAGTTCCCTTGCCGGTCTAGGAATGGTAGAACGATGGGTTCGATGACGGTTTGGATGTACCGTGCACTATTCAGTGTCCCCTCGACGATCACCAGTGGTGTACGGCCAGTGTAGGCCCACACCATGATGCCGGGTGTTGGCCCTGTGTGCCTCGGTCGTATGCAGTCCTGATTGTGGCGCTCACCTGCACGGCGCCAAACACGCATACGACCATCATTGGCACCAAGGCAGAAGCGACTCTCATCGCTGAAGACGACACGTCTCCATTCGTCCCTCCATTCACGACTGTCGCGACACCACTGGAGGCGGGCTGCACGATGTTGGGGCGTGAGCGGAAGACGGCCTAACGGTGTGCGGGACCGTAGCCCAGCTTCATGGAGACGGTTGCGAATGGTCCTCGCCGATACCCCAGGAGCAACAGTGTCCCTAATTTGCTGGGAAGTGGCGGTGCGGTCCCCTACGGCACTGCGTAGGATCCTACGGTCTTGGCGTGCATCCGTGCGTCGCTACGGTCCGGTACCAGGTCGACGGGCACGTGCACCTTCCGCCGACCACTGGCGACAACATCGATGTACTGTGGAGACCTCACGCCCCACGTGTTGAGCAATTCACCGGTACGTCCACCCGGCCTCCCGCATGCCCACTATACGCCCTCGCTCAAAGTCCGTCAACTGCACATACGGTTCACGTCCACGCTGTCGCGGCATGCTACCAGTGTTAAAGACTGCGATGGAGCTCCGTATGCCACGGCAAACTGGCTGACACTGACGGCGGCGGTGCACAAATGCTGCGCAGCTAGCGCCATTCGACGGCCAACACCGCGGTTCCTGGTGTGTCCGCTGTGCCGTGCGTGTGATCATTGCTTGTACAGCCCTCTCGCAGTGTCCGGAGCAAGTATGGTGGGTCTGACACACCGGTGTCAATGTGTTCTTTTTTCCATTTCCAGTTGTGTATTTCTATCTCCCGCGACCACGCGCAAACTGCTCCACTCTCCAAGTAGTTCCTATGACCGACCGCCGCTGTCTTCCCGTGCAACACTCCCTGTGTGCGGTCCAGTACTCTCCAACTTCCATACAGTTTCCCCATTAATGAGTGCTGTGACTGGCTAGAGCGCTCCCGCCATGTCTTGAAGCCAACACACAATCACAAAAGTATTGAAACACACGAAATACTGGATTTACATTTAAATAACTTGAAATTAAATAAATATTCCTATGACTGGACCATAAACACGCTCTAACACACATTATTAAATACATAAACAAATCAAATAAACATATATCAATGGAATAGAAACAAAAGGTAGGCCAGTACCCTAATGTGGCGCAGTGGCTAGCACACTGGACTCGCATTAGGGAAGACGACGGTTCAAACCCGTCTCCGGCCATCCTGATTTAGGTTTTCCGTGATTTCCCTAAATCGTTTCAGGCAAATGTCGGGATGGTTCCTTTGAAAGGGCACGGCCGATTTCCTTCCCAATCCTTCCCTAATCCGAGCTTGTGCTCCGTCTCTAATGACCTCGTTGTCGACGGGACGTTAAACGCTAATTTCCTCCTCCTCCTAATGTCTCTGTGCTTTCTAAAACACAGTAAATATTTAACCAACTTCTTCATGAATAGTGTATATCGGATATAAACAAAGACATAGATGAATAAATATATTTACAAGCATGGTGCTACCGTTTTTTCGTTTAACTGTGGAGTACTTATGGCCTGACGCGATCGATAGTAACTGGCCACTTTGACTTCCAATAACTCATCTACTGTTCAAGTTACATGCCTTTAATTGATACCAATTTAGGTTTACACTAATAGCTTTCTAAAGGCACGTCTATCGACGAAATCGGATGAGCTGTTTAGATTTTCGAAATTTGTTGCTGGGTGTTACTTGTGTAACTTACAGTCAGATACTAAACCTTCAACTAATAAAGATACTGAAAATCTGATTACACCATCAGAATGATCGTGCAAATAATGTATATGTTTCTTTTTGAGGTATCATGATTCATCTGGCTACTATTAATTTCTATATCAACAGTGAAATGTCTGCCATGACGGTTTCACAAAGTCCGCCATCTTTGGCACTCTCGGCATACAAGTCTCTTTCATCGACACAGCGCCACCATGGAATTCCATGCCACGCGGTTCCTGGACCCCGGCTAACGTTCGCACGCACTCCGCTGCTCGACTGGCTGCGGCTCACTTCGTTACCGTCGCTCGCGCATGCCAACGCCACTAGCCCAACGCCATGTCGGGACGTAGGAATGGAGGAAAAGGCAAGATTGCTGCTGCTGTTGAGCTCCTGCTAAAGGCAGTCGGGAGCAACGGTTGCAGCAACAAGAAGAAGAAGCGAAATCCTGTGGCACGATTACAGTGCTATAAGTGTCAAAAGTTGGGACCCATAGCCAGGGAATGCGACGGCGCGGTTGCGTGTGTTAAGAGCGGGAAACTGCACGACACACGCAAGTACAACAAACCAAGAGGTACAGCAGCAACGTGCGTAAATTGCGGCGACTCGCACGCCGCAAATGCTAGCAGCTGCGGCTATCTGAAGACGTGGAAGCAGCGGAAAGGGGCCAGCACACACGAAGAGGTGGCCCAACAAGAAGAAAAGGTGGACACCCCGCCCTCCTACCCTAGTAGGGGAAGCGGGCTGCGCCACAAGACGACGTGGACGCCTTCCGTCAAGCACTGCGGGAAGCCAACAAGGACGCAATCACCACGCTCAAATCCGCCATTTCGGAGGAGAGGGTGGCCCTGAGGACGTAACTAGACGAGACACGTCGGGAGGTGACACAACTAAGGGCCGCCCTGTACCTCGCGTCTCGTATGACACTGGATGAGGCGCCGATCCCCACCAGAACGGGGGTAGACGCGGCAACACAAATGACCGCCTCCCTAGCCGACGCGGCAACGCAGGTTGCTAGGGAGGTGGTCATGCAGTCGGGGACACCCGCCGACAACAAGGAGACGGCCCCCTCAGAAGCAGCCGTCACTCCTGTCTCTGCAGAAACGCAGACGACAGAGGAGACGGCCATGGAAGCCGAGGGAGAGGAAGACGACGAGCCGTTCGAGTGCCTGCCCCTCCCCAACAAGAACAGTGTGAGGGAGGTGCTCCCCAAGATCGCAGATTCTCTGCGCGACGGCGGCTACCCCCCATCATGGCAATGCCTATCCCTTCACGGTAACCAATATCCCTCCCCTACCACATAAACCGTATCCGTTCCACTGGGGGTGCGAACCCTTAAACCAGAAGATCCACGGGAGGGAACTCGTCAGGCGAGCAGATTTGGAGCAAACGAGCATCATCCGATCTTCACCGACGAGGACTGGCGGTACATGACTGACCAAGCAGTCCTGTACATCCAGCAACAGACGCCGCCAGTGGACTTCTCCCGCCTGAAGAAGATCGAATTCAGGTAGCCCGGAAGTAACAAGAAAAAGAAGAATAAGAAGCCGCCGGAGGCATCCGGCAGATAATTCTTTCTTTTACAGAAACCAGAGGCCAATTCAAAACCTGAGGAAAAGCATCCCTAACAGCAAGGAATTGAAGAGGAATAGCTTAGTCAAGCTTAAACTCCTACACCTCGGACCAAGGCAGGCCCGTCAATATAACCACAGCGACAGCGAACGTTCGGCACCACGTGTTTGCTGCTGGGCCCTGGCTTGCGGAGCGGTCTGTGCGGCCACGCCAACTCCGAACTTAAAATATTTTCAGGCCGCCACGATTCGCCCATTACCTCTCACCAGATTTATGCAATCGACGACCAGCATCGTCCGATTTTCACCATACGACATCCTGCGCAATCTCCACATCAGAATGTCTGTCTTCTCCAGCGCAGTTAACATCAAGCTTCTTCAACTACCTGTGGCGACAAAACAGATGTTTAGCAGTGCCATGAATCCACTCCATCAGTAACAACTACAACTTTTACATCTACAATGCATCTGCAGTGCACGAGTTATATACACTCTAAGACAAGGCAAACGACGTACAACTAATGAATTAACCGAATGGAATGGAAATCGCTAAATGTGATGTACAAGTACAAACAAACAAACGATTGTTGTTGTTGTTGTTGTTGTTGTTGTTGTGGTCTTCAGTCCTGTGACTGGTTTGATGCAGCTCTCCATGCTACTCTATCCTGTGCACGCTTCTTCATCTCCCAGTACTTACTGCAACCTACATCCTTCTGAATATGCTTAGTGTATTTATCTCTTGGTCACCCTCTACGATTTTTACCCTCCGCGCTGCCCTCCAATGCTAAATTTGTGATCCCCTGATGCCTCCGAACACGTCCTGTGTCCTACCAACTGGTCCCTTCTTCTTGTCAAGTTGTGCCACAAACTCCTCTGCTCCCCAATTCTATTCAATTAGTTATGTGATCTCGATTACCAGTTAAGAAAAATTGGTTTATTCAAAAGAAAGAACTTTAAAAATTGAGCAAGTCAATAACGCATTGGTCCACCTCTGGCCTATATGCAAGCAGTTATTAGGCATGCCACCGATTGATAGTTTTGGACGTCCTCCTGAGGGATATTGTGCCAAATTCTGTCCAGTTCGCTCGTTAGACTGTCAAAATGCCGAGCTGGTCGGAGTGCCCTGCGCAAAATGCTTCAAACGTTCTCATTTGAGGAGAGATCTGGCATCGTTGCTGGACAAGGTAGGGTTTGACAAGCACGAAAACAAGCGGTAGAAACTTAGGGACCCTGCTATGAAATCGAATGTCACCACAGACCGTCACTCCTGATTGTGAGGCAATATGGCGGGTGACCGTCAGGTTGGTAACCCACCACTACCCAGGGGCCTCCTGACACGTCTCTGCTGGTCATCGGGGCTCCTTTCGAAGCAGGACCCGTTACCGAACACAGTTCAACTCCAGCCAATGAAATTCCAGGCCGAATATGCCCGACACCACTGCAAATGGGGTTGTCGGTGTACTGAGGTCAATAGTATTCGAAGCGGGGGACGCCGTAAGCTCAGCCCCCTTCTGTGGGCCGCCTATTAATGGTCCTTCTGGTCACTGAAGCACCAATTGCACATCGGATCAATGATAATGATGAAACCGGAGCTCTGAGTGCGTCTCTGATGATCGTTCGGTCCTCTCGCTCTTTCGTTTCTCTAGTCCACCACTTCCTTCCTTGATGTTGCATCTACATCGACAACTACATCCATACTCCGCAAGCCAAGGGTACCTTGAGTACCTCTATCGGTTCTCCCTTCTATTCCAGTCTCGTATTGTTCGTGGAAAGAAAGATTGTCGGTATGCCTCTGTGTGGGCTCTAATCTCTCTGATTTTATCCTCATGGTCTCTTCGAGAGATATACTTAGGAGGGAGCAATATACTGCTTGACTCCTCGGTTAAGGTATGTTTTCGAAACTTCAACAAAAGCCCGTACAGAGCTACTGAGCGTCTCTCCTGCAGAGTCTTCCACTGGAGTTTATCTATCATCTCCGTAACGCTTTCGCGATTACTAAATGATCCTGTAACGAAGCGCGCTGCTCTCCGTCGGATCTTCTCTATCTCTTCTATCAACCCTGTCTGGTACGGATCCCACACCGGTGAGCAGTATTCAAGCAGTGGGCGAATAAGTGTACTGTAACCTATTTCGTTTGTTTTCGGACTGCATTTCCTTAGGATTCTTCCAATGAATCTCAGTCTGGCATCTGCTTACCGACGATTAATTTTATATGGTCATTCCATTTTAAATCACTCCTAATGCCTACTTCCAGATAATTTATGGAATTAATTGCTTCCAGTTGCTGATCTGCTATATTGTAGCTAAATGATAAAGGATCTTTCTTTCTCTGTATCCGCAACACAATACACTTGTCTACATTGAGGTTTAAATGCCATTCCCTGCACCATGCATCAATTCGTTGCAGATCCTCCTGCATTTCATAACAATTTTCCATTGTTACAACCTCTCAATATACTACAGCATCACCCGCAAAAAGCCTCAGTGAACTTCCGATGTTATCCACAAGGTCATTTATATATATTGTGAAAAGCAACGGTCCTACGACACTCCCCTGCGGCACACCTGAAATCACGCTTACTTCGGAAGGCTTCTCTCCATTGAGAATGACATTCTGCGTTCTGTTATCTAGAAACTTTTCAATCCATTCACACAATTGGTCTGATAGTTCATATGCTCTTACTTTGTTCATTAAACGACTGTGTGGAACTGTATCAAACGCCTTGCGGAAGTCAAGAAACACGGCATCTACCTGGGAACCCATGTCTATGGCCCCCTGAGTCTCGTGGACGAATAGCGCAAGCTGGGTTTCACACGATAGTCTTTTTCGAAACCTATGCTCATTCCTACAGCTTAGATTTCTAGTCTCCAGAAAAGCCATTATACTCGAACATAATACGTGTTCCAAAATTCTATAACTGATCGACGTTAGAGATATAGGTCTGCACATCTGTTCGATCTGTTCGACGTCCCTTCTTGAAAACGGGGATGACTTGTGCCCTTTCCAATATTTTGGAACACTACGCTCTTCTAGAGACCTACGGTACACCGCTGCGAGAAGGGGGGAAAGTTATTTCGCGTACTCTGTGTAAAATCGAGCTGGTATCCCATCAGGTCCAGCGGCCTTTCCTCTTTCGATCGATTTTAATTTTTTTCTATCCCTCTGTCATCTATTTCGATATCTACCATTTTGTCATCTGTGTGACAATCTAGAGGAGGAACTACAGTGCAGTCTTCCTCTGTGAAACAGCTTTGGAAAAAGACATTTAGTATTTCGGCCTTTAGTCTGTCATCCTATGTTTCAGTACCATTTTGGTCAGAGTGTCTGACATTTTGTTTTGATCCACCTACAGCTTTGTCATAAGACCAAAATTTCTTAGTATTTTCTGCCAAGTCAGTACATAGAACTTTACTTTCGAATTCAATGAACGCCTCACGCATAGCACTCCTCACACTACATTTCGCTTCGTGTAATTTTTGTTTGTCTCTAAGGCTTTGGCTATTTTTATGTTTGCTGTGAAGTGAAATTTAAGTATATGGCCTAAAGAGCCAGCCTTCAGGAATTGTGAAACGAATCCTGTCGTACAGGACCAGATGCCACTCGGCCATAGTTCACCCATTCCTGCCTATATCGTCTAATAGTGGCATCGCTCTTATTCAAATGTCGAGTGATTCGCCAATTACTCCAACCGACTTGTTTGATCCCAGCTACACGTCCTCTCTCAAATGCTGACATTGCATATGTTGTTCACGCGCCTGTCTGTGAGGCATAGTTACTGTCCAACTGAGTATACGGAATGAAATTCGAAAAATGCTTATGTCCTGTTATCAACATATCCTCTGTTTAGTATCATTGCCAGTCGCGCAGTGAAATTGTTCTGCTGCGTCACACATTCATCCATCGACCGCCAAAGTTTACAATTTTTCATTTACTGTCCACACCCGTACGAGTATCAATTTGTGACTTATTTGCATAACTCCTTCGTAGCGTATCGCTCTTTTTTCTCTTTTCTTAGAGTGTCCATCTTATTTATGCATCACAGTTTTCCACAAAATTGATTCTTAATTTCTAGACACTTCGTATTCTGTGAGGAATGTTATAGAGATGTATGATACTTGCTTTCGTTTCTGATCGCTGTGGCAAATTATGGTCTCGTTCAGTGTATGTAAATACCTGAGGATGGCCTGTTGTGTGACCGAAGCTGGTCGTTTTCAATAAAGTGATCTACAGTGACCGTATAAATCATAATTTCTCAAAATCCAAGACTTCCATTCACATTCCTTAATACTTATTTCATACTGTGAGTTAACGAGCATTTCGCTCTCATTTAAGTATATGGCCGAAAAAGCCAGCCTTCAGGAATTGTGAAACGAATCCTGTCGTACAGGACCAGATGCCACAAGGGGCGCAGATTCACCACGAGATGGGGAAACACATAGGCGTGTATTGCCTATTGATGCCTAAGTGCCGTAGTGTGCGAGTGAGACACGCGTGAACCTACGTCAAGGGGAACCCCAATATAAGGCTTTTGTGGCCAGGGAGACGTACCAGTGTTTAAATACGGCGGACCTAAGATGAGCCATAAAGGGAAGCATTTATGAAAACTATTTAACTCTATAGTAGTGCAGGGAATCAAGCCACAGTAATTTTAATTTGCCATCCTGCACAAATTTTCATGGTGATCCCAATAAAACTTGAATATTGATCATATCTGTAATATGTAAATAATAGATTTCACCTATCAGCCGTCCTTTGGAATATTTATTGGCAGATCTAGATTTCGGCTAGCAACTAGCCATTCTCAATGCACTATCCTTTTTTGGTCAATGCATGTAATGCCTGTTGGTCTGGCTTTGTACACAGTTCTTGTAATACTGTATACAAAGCCAGACCAACAGGCATTACATGCATTGACCAAAAAAGGATAGTGCATTGAGAATGGCTAGTATTACAGTTCTTGTAATACTGTGTACAAAGCCAGACCAACAGGCATTACATGCATTGACCAAAAAAGGATAGTGCATTGAGAATGGCTAGTTGCTAGCCGAAATCTAGATCTGCCAATAAATATTCCAAAGGACGACTGATAGCTGAAATCTATTATTTACAAATCAAAACAACGGTCGCTGCGTGCCACAGCCTCTGAATGGAGGGTAACCTGATGAATGTGTGTACTAGTTTAGGACTTACTGTTAAAGTGAAATTCACAAGTTTTGTAACAAAGAATGCTAAAATCTGAACGCTTTGGTCGACCCTAACGATCGACATTTCATATATATAAGGGAATCATTAAAATGACAAACGTTGTAATTATCAACTCTGTAACTTTGTTTGTTTAAAAGATATAGTAAATTTAAACTATCAGTCTCTACAGTTAAGCATCAGATCATCATTTCAAAATGGCTCTAAGCACTATGGGACTTAATATCTGAGCTCATCAGTCCCCTAGACTTAGAACTACTTAAACCTAACTAACCTAAGGTCGTCACATACATCCATGCCCGAGGCAGGATTCGAGCCTGCGACCGTAGCAGCAGCGCGATTCCGGGCTGAAGCGCCTAGAACCGCTCGGCCACAGCGGCCGGCAGATCATCATGTCCTCCACACAAAACACACTGAACGATTACAGCATGACACCTCATTGAATCATTAGGTAATACAATATTTGTTGTAAAGTTTAGTGCATGATAGTTACTTTCGTTCTTTATTTATTTATCTATCAGAAAGCACATTGGTGCAAGGCTACTGGCCGTGACCTTCAAAGTTAATAAGGAAATTGTATAGGTTTTATGTAAAAGAATTTAACGCTTATTATGTAATGGATATTATTGTTACTTTATTTAGAACGTGAAAGTGGTTCAAAAATGGTTCAAATGGCTCTGAGCACTATGGAACTTAACTTCTTTGGTCATCAGTCCCCTAGAACTCAGAACTACTTAAGCCTACCTAACCTCAGAACATCACACACATCAATGCCCGAGGCAGGATTCGAACCTGCGACCGTAGCGGTCGCGCGGTTCCAGACTGTAGCGCCTAGAACCGCTCGGCCACTCCGGCCGGCGTGAAAGTGGTCAAGCTTTGATTATTTAAATATGTTAAAATGTAAAGTCTCTGAGCGGTGAACAGCCGCGCGCCTGGTGTGAACTCTTTAACATTTCGCGTAGTTAACGAGATGGACTTGTAATCCGCGATGAGATTGTGAATGACCGAACTGTGTCAAATGGATATGCCCTCGAGTGTAACAGTAACTCTAAATACGATCACTTTCACTATTAGTTTGCTTTATGAATAAACATTAATCTAACCAAATCGAAACTGTGTGGCCTACATCATTTATGGGTCGTTAATTTAGTTCCCGATATTATTATTATTGTTATTATATGTTATGTTAACTTTGTATTTCGCAAACTTGCCATCAGCCAGACAATTTAACCAAAGGGTCACAAGTGTCTAATTTAGGGCGTGTAATGCGACACGTGCGGTTCAACCCTTAGACGAGTTTGAGCCAAGACATTTCGACGAAGAGGAACCGCATGTGAACCCGAATATCTTTGAGGTGTTAGCTCGCAATACGATCATTGTGTTTCACATTATTTTTTGGTATTACCCTTTAAGACTTGGACGATGTGACGTGATCAAGATATCCAGTACTAACTGTGTAATCGTATATCATTCGGGTTATTTTTTGTTACAGGTTATATCTTGCATTTATTCATTTTTGATGAGAGATGTCATTCATTACACCAAGTAAATTTCGTCTAAGTCTTGCTGCTATTCCTTATCCACTAGTACCGTCAGCGAACAATCTCATAGTGCTGTTGATCGTATCTGTTCAATCGTATGTGTATACTGAGCACAATACAAGTCATATTACGTTTCCTTGGCGCACACCGCTGGTACTTTCGTTTCTGTGAAGCATTCGCAGTCCAGTATATATATCGAGGTCTGTTAAACATTCCTCCATCCAATCACTATTTGCGCAGATATTCCATATGATCATATTTTCGTTAGTATTTGACGATATGGCTCAATGTCGAAAATGTTCCGGATATCTTCGTTTTTCTAGCAGATGTCAGACATAATTGATGAAAATAGACAGGATTGGCGTATTTTATTTAGTTTCATTTAATGAACCAACAGAGTTTCGTGGTTTGAGGTAACTTATCAAGCCAGGATGAGATGTTATGAGCCCAAAGGCGGCTGCGACAAATTACTTGCTGTGTGAATTCATAAACGTCTTGCCCAGGTCTGTTCGAAGAAATGATGTACTAACGACTGTTTGTCAGTATATTAATAAAATTCCTGGTAAAAAACATATCTGTCTTTCAAACCAGCAGCTCAGTTCACGGAATCAAAATCAGGAATAAGAAGTGTTTACGTGAAGTCACTCATTTTAATCCATAGGTGTATTCATTAGTAAGGAAAATACATTTTCAAAAGTCTGTCAGCAACCTTAAAAAGTTTAGCTATGGACAAAGTAGTATTTGACAGGTATCTTAGTGATTTATTGGTGCCGAACTCTTTCCTTCCTTCGGCGAATTTCTTACGAGAAACAATTGATGCAATTGTTATTAACTATATCACATAATGAATGTTCTATGCAGTACCCGAGTTTCGTGCTTGTCTGTTTCCTTTTGACAGTGGTTGGCTACAGTGGCCTAGGAATTATTTCGTACACTTAGTGGTGAATTTAGCAATAATTTGTGAATGAAAATTTGTTTATTTTGTTTTTACTTATTCGACTTCCTTCAAGAACTCTTCACTTGAGGATTGAGCAAAGGTTAGTGCGTAGATTCTTTTCTATTTCCTTTATTTTGTTGTTCTTGCGTGCTCCACATCTTCGACACTTTCCTTCTGCGAATCTACATAATCTGATGAAGGCCTGAGAACATTTTGCAAAATAATCGATGCTATACACATTGCGTTTACTAGTCGCATTATCTTCTCTGAACCATATTTATAACATTGTACCTAAATTCGGAGCAGCTACTAAGTAACGAAATCGAAATGGAAAAGAGGCTACACTAAGTTGAAGAGATGAAATTCATTTCTGCTGAATGAAATACAGTTCCACATTTTATTCAGAGGAACTTTAAAATTAGTCTGTATATATCACCTTCCAGACTGGTAAATTAAAATCTATGTGGCTTTTGAAGTGATCCGAAACATCAAATCGTCGACGGCAATTCAATCTGACGAAAACTCATAGAAAGCAGATGGAGAGTGTGCAGCCCCACAACTGCAACGTTTTCGACGCTCGCTATCTAGATGAATCGGTGGTTAATGCCGCCCGAAACAGCATTGTGTTCGTAGTGCAATTAACGGACGCAAAGTGAATTCTGTCGAGGGAATATGTTGCCTGTAGCTCTCTGAAGTCGTAGTTGCGTGCATGTTCCGGCCGGTGATTTTCCAGTGTTCAATTGGACATTGCCGCTAGCCCAATTGGCTACTGTCTGCATAGAGCCGAATGCATTCATTGTGCTGTTAGGAGCCATCGCTTGGGGCAGATGATACAGAGTTCGTTTGCTAAAGGCAACGACAACCAAAGCCATTAGCGGGCGAAGGAAAATTCCTGTAGGAATATTGAATTTTTTGCAAATGTGAAGGATGAAAAAATTTCGCGAAGTAGTATGTGGCATTTAAGTATCTCCAACGGTGCGGTAGAGATATTCCGCTAGCTCTTTTTTTTTGTGGACTGATTTTGTATAACGGCCGGTATATTAAAACCGCCGACGTACACAGTAAAAGACTTCCATGACAGGCAGCTGTTTTCAATTTTTCATAGTTTTTTCCATCAGGTTGACGACATGGTTCTGTAGTCGATAATTATGAAAAAGAAAATATATATTTTCGTAGCTGCACTAGTTACAAAATTTGTTCAATCATTATGCGCTACAAAGTACGCGGGTTGGGGCTTTAATAGTGGCAACTATTTATTTACAGCTCCTACAAAATAGATACATGCTTCAAAGTTTTACTGACCTTCAAAGTCGTCACTAGCATTGTGTATAACCCGTTGCCAGCGATGAGGAAGTCGTAAAATACTCTCAGCAGTACCAGTTGTGTTGACAGTTCGAGAGGCGCGGTCTATTGCCCGACGAATTTGTAGCAGTTCTGAAGCGAATGCCGTGAAGTGTTTCCTTCAGTTTAGAAATCGACTTGAACTCACAAGGGTTTAAGTCAGGGGAGTGCAGTAGGTGGTATACCACTTAGCAGCCCCATCAGTCAAACAAATGTTCAAATGTGTGTGAAATCTTATGGGACTTAAGTGCTAAGGTCATCAGTCCCTGGGCCGCGCGGGATTAGCCGAGCGGTCTCAGGCGCTGCTGTCATGGACTGTGCGGCTGGTCCCGGCGGAGGTTCGAATCCTCCCTCGGGCATGGGTGTGTGTGTTTGTCCTTATGATAATTTAGGTTAAGTAGTGTGTAAGCTTAGGGACTGATGACCTTAGCAGTTAAGTCCCATAAGATTTCACACACATTTGAACATTTTTTTTTTCATCAGTCCCTATGCTTACTCACTACTTAACCTAAATTATCCTAAGGACAAACACACACACACCCATGCCCGGGGGAGGACTCGAACCTCCGTCAGACGAATCAGAAACAGCCTGCACTGTACGTGCTTGAGCATTGTCCTGCAAAATGATAGTCAGGTCCTGCAGAAAGTGTCATCACTTCTATCTCTAAGATGGTCGTAGGTTGTGTTCCAAAAATGAACAGCATAGAGACAGAAGTGATGACACTTTCTGCAGGACTTGACCATCATTTTGCAGGACAATGCTCAAGTACGTACAGTGCAAGCTGTTACTGATTTGTTTGACTGATGGGGCTACTAAGTGCTATACCACCTGCTGCACTTTGCACTCCCCTTACTTCAGCCCTCGTAAGTTCAACTGGATTTCTAAACTGAAGGAAGCACTTCACGGCATTCGCTTCAGGAAATGCTACAAATTCGTCGGGCAATAGACCGCGCCGCTCGAACTGTCAACACAACTGGCACTGCTAAGAGTATCCTAAGACTCCCACATCGCTAGCAACGGGCTATACACAATGCTGGTGACTACTATGAAGGTCAGTAAAACTTTGAAACACATATATATTTTGTACGATCTGTAAATAAATACTTGCCAGTATTACAGTACCAACCCTCGTACATCGAAGCGCCAGAGAAACTGGTATAGGCATGTGTATTCAAGTTAGAGATATGCAAACAGGCAGAATACGGCGCTACGATCGCCAACGCCTATATAAGACAGCAAGTGTCTGGCGCAGTTGTTAGATCGGTTACTGCTACTACAATAGAAGGTTATCAAGGTTTAAGTGAGTTTGAACGTGGTGTTATAGTCGGCGCACGAGTGATGGGTCACAGCATCTCCGAAGTAGTGAGTATCAGGAATCCGGTAAAACATCAAACCTCCGACATCGCTGCGGCCGGAAAAAGATTCTGCCCGATGACTGAAGAGAATCGTTCAACGTGACAGAAGTGCAACCTTTCCGCAAATTGCTGCAGATTTCAATGCTGGGCCATCAACAAGTGTCAGCTTGCGAAGCATTCAACAAAACATCATCGATATGGGCTTTCGCAGCCCATGATGATTGCACGACACAAAGCTTTCGTCTCGCCTGGGCCCGTCAACACCGCCATTGGACTGTTGATGACTGGAAAGATGTTGCCGGGTCGGATGAGTATCGTTTCAAAATATATCGATCGGATGGACGTGTACGGGTATGGAGACAACTTCATGAATCCATGGACCATGCATGTCAGCAGGGGACTGTTCAAGCTGGTAGAGGCTCTGTAATGGTGTGGGGCGTGTACAATGTGTAGTTGAAGTGATATGGGACCCCTGATACGTCTAGATACGACTGTGACAGTTGACACGTACGTAAGCATCCTGTCTGATCACCTGCATCCATTCATATCCATTGTGCATTCCGACGGACTTGGGCAATTCCAGGAGGACAATGCGACACTCCATACGTCCAGAATTGCTACAGAGTGGCTCCAGGAACACTCTTCTGATTTTAAACACTTCCGCTGGTCACCAAATTTCCCAGATGTTGAGCATATCTGGGATACCTTGCAACGTGCTGTTCAGAAGAGATCTCCATCCCCTCGTACTCTTATGGATTTATGGATAGCCCTGCAGGATGCCTGGTGTCAGTTCCTTCCAGCACTACCTCAGACTTTAGTCGAATCCATGCGACGTTGTGTTGCAGCACTTACGCGTGCTTGCGGGGGCCCTACAGAATATTAGGCAGGCGTACTAGTTTCTTTGGCTCTTCAGTGTAGGTACGTCATTTTCAAATGCTCATGTATCAGTATCGTGCCAGCCAGGTAGTATCAGTTCCAAAAATAATAAAAAAGCAAATACAATAATATGAAATCACAAACTTGTTACATTCATTACAAACTCGTATACAAAAGAAATACGCTGTCTAATCACATTAATGTGACTACTTGTCAAAAAGCCTGCATAACCACCTTCGTAGCGCGTACCACTGCGAGATGTTCAGGAAATGAGGCAGTGAGGTTATACGAGGTACTGGCAGGTATGTGGCGCCGTGGTGACTCCAATGCCGTGGCTAACTGCGCCAGGTTTCTCGGTTGATGATCCATGACGCGAACACCCCGATCGAGGTGCATCCACAGATTCTCGATTTGGTTTAGTTCCGGCGAGTTTGACGGTCAGGGGAGTAGGCTAAACTCATCCTGATGTTATTTGAACCACGCACGCACACTGTCAGCTGCATTGTCCAGCTGGTAGAAGCCATTGTGCTGAGGAAAGATATCCTGCGTGTAGGGGTGGACGTGGTCCTCAAAGATAGATGCATATGTGTGTTGATCAATTATGTCTTCCAGACTGATGAAATCACCGAGGGAGTGCTACAAAAACATTCCCCATATCATAATGCATGCAGAATGTTTGCTTTAAGACGTTTCACACCTTACAAGCCAACGACCATACGTTCCACGGAGCATAAAACGTCATTCATACGAAAATGCCAATTGTGGCCACTCAGTGTGTAACCTCCTTCTTCCTAATTGGCCTATTGGATTGCGATATGACTGACCGTGATCGCACATGCCTAATGAGATTTTACTGTGTGTAAGGCTATCGTTACTGAGGGAAAATAGTACCGCCTAGTAAGATAAAAGTGTACAACAGACCCTTCTGAAGGTAGAATCTATTCTAAACCTAACGTAAATACTGATAATAATTTTGAAATGGGTGGAATTTAGTCCAATCGCTCACGAACCACACAGGGGCAAGAAGGGTACCACGTAATATTTAATACAAAAAAAGTACTGGTTAGCAAAAAAAGGATAATTAAGCGGTCGCCAGCCCACTAGGGCAACGAATATCCAGAGTTCTAAGAAAGGTAATGGCAAAAAAATTAAGCAAATAATCACTGGCTTGGCAACAGAAGGTTGTCACGCTTTTCCACACCATAACAGTCGAGAAGAAAATAAATGAATCAGAAAGCACTGAGTCTTTTAGTTACTTAAACTGATATATAAATTTTGAAACCAAAGTTAAATGAAGTTGCTGGTTAAATAAATGACTGATTGTAACTGAAACTTTATTACATAAAAAATTACTTTTAGTAACCTCAGCATAATGCAATGCAAAGTTTGGAAAAGGGAAAGCAGTTTTACTATTAATTATTGAAAGACTGAACTGTATTTACTTTAAGCAAATGTGCAACTGGTTTTACTTTTAACGTAAGAACAATAAGGTACGTACCAAGTCAGCAGAAGTCACTTACTAAGCTAAATACAGAATAAATGAAATTGCGCACTCTTAAATTGTGCTGTCTCTTTAGGTGTCAGTTTTACCAGTGAAATTTTATATTACTTTAAGTGACTGAAGTTAAAACCCAGAATTGCAAATTCATTAATCCTCTGTGCTGTATATCTAGTTATTAGTTTTGTCAATGAAATTTTACGTTACTTTAAGCGAGTTCATGGTGTGGTTTCCTGTTGTCATGTCCTAGTTCATGAACCACGGGCAACGTATGAGTGGCCAAGTAAGTGGTCCTGACAGTCGAGATACCAGTCACTTTGGAATAAGGCTGGGCATCTCGGACATATTCTGAGTCGTGGTCACCTTTGTGCTCAGACGCCAAAGGCTACCAAATCCACCGGTTAGTCCCTCAACCGTTAGGGGTAAAACTCAATGGGACCCGGGGCAAGTAAGGCTAGCAACCTGCTTCCCTGGTACTTTAATATGATGCTGGCAACAATCAGAGCAAAATGCCTCTGACCTTTGGAGGTGACGGAGTCCCACCTCTAATTGACAAACCAGGGGCTCCTAAGATACGACTCGGCAAACGAATGGTAACGAGGTGTGGAGCTATTAATATCAATGGGGGCTATTCTGGGAAGAAGGTAGAGCTGGCAGAGGCTGCAAGTAAGACGGGGTTGGACGTTTTAGCTGTCAGTGACATTCAGGTAAGGGGTGGGAAAGAAGAGGAAGTGGGAGAATACAAAATCTACCTGTCAGGAGTCAAAGCAGGAATAGCACAATGGGGTGTAGGGCTTTACATCAGGAAAGAAATGGAACCCAGCGTAGTTGCAATAAGGTATGTAAACGAACGACGGATGTGGGTAGCATTGTGAAGGGACAGATCAAGATAAAATGGATAGTTTTTATGACGCACTCAATGATGTAGTTGTTAGAGTAAAGGACAAGGACAGTGTTCTACTCATGGGTGATTTTAATGCCGGGATTGGAAATCGAACAGAAGGGTATGAAAAGGTTATGGGTAAATTTGGAGAGGATATGGAGACCAACAGGAATGGGAAACAACTCTTGGATTTCTGTGCCAGTATGGGCTTAGTAATCACAAACTCCTTTTTTTAAACATAAGAACATTCACCGGTATACTTGGGAAGGCAGGGGAACCAGATCTGTCATTGAATATATAATAACCGATCAGGAATTCAGGAAGGCTATGAGGGACACACGTGTATTCAAGGTATTCTTTGATGACACTGATCACTATTTAATCTGCAGCGAAATTGGCATTGTGAGGCCGAAAGTGCAGGAGGTCAGGTCCATATGTAGGAGGATAAGAGTGGAGAAACTTCAGGATAAGGAAATCAGGCACAAGTACATAACAGTGATCTCAGAAAGGTACCAGTTAGTTGAATGTAGTCAATTACAGTCATTGGAAATGGAATGGACAAGGTACAGGGACACAGTACTGGAAGTGGCTAGAGAATGTCTTGGAACAGTAGTGTGTAAAGGTAGGATGAAGCAAACAGCTTGGTGGAATGACACAGTCAAGGCAGCCTGAAAAAGGAAAAAGAAGGCGTATCAAAAATGGCTACATAATAGAACTCAGGTAGACAGAGAAAGTTATGTTGAAGAAAGAAACAAAACCAAACAGATAATTGCAGCATCCAAGAAGAAATCTTGGGAAGACTTTGGAAACAGGTTGGAGACTGTTGTGGCGTAGAAAGACAGCCACGCCACGGAAGTAGCCGACAGGCACGCGTTTAGCAGGCAAGATATAGGTCTGTAACAGGATACGTAATGAATGCTATAAAGAAAAGTACGTAGCTTCTGGACTACTTAACTTTAATCCATCCTTTTGGTACATCTGGAGATTGTGGCGATACAAGTGAGACTCTTTAGATACATGCAATGTTACTAATGGCGCCTTGCTAGGTCGTAGCCATTGACTTAGCTGAAGGCTATTCTAACTATTGGCTCGGCTAATGAGCGAGGCTTCGTCCGTGTCGTCGCTAGCAAAGTCGTCCGTACAACTGGGACGAGTGCTAGTCCGTATCTCGAGACCTGCCTTGTGGTGGCGCTCGGTCTGCGATCACACAGTGGCGACACGCGGGTCCGACATGTACTAATGGACCGCGGCCGATTTAAAGCTACCACCTAGCAAGTGTGGTGTCTGGCGGTGACACCACAGAGACTTTGGGTCAAGCTGCTGGAAAACCATTCTGGAGTGTAATTAGCAGTCTTCGAAAGGGAGGTAAGAAGGAAATGACAAGTATTTTTGAAAGGTCAGGAAAACTGCTGGTGAATCCTGTTGATGCATTGGGCAGATGGAGGGAATATTTTGAAGAGTTGCTCAATATAGGTGAAAATACGATCAGCAATGTTTCAGATTTCGGTGTACAATGGGATAGGAATGATGATGGAAATAGGATCACATTTGAAGAAGTGGAGAAAATGGTCAATAGATTGCAGTGCAATAAAGCGGCTGGGGTGGATGAAATTAAGTCGGAACTTAACAAATACAGTGGAATGTCATTGCAGTGCAATAAAGCGGCTGGGGTGGATGAAATTAAGTCGGAACTTATCAAATACAGTGGAATGTCAGGTCTTAAATGGCTACACAGGATAATTGAAAGGGCGTGGGAGTCGGGACAGGTTCCATCAGACTGGACGAACGCAGTAATCACACCAATCTTTAAACATGGAAACAGATGAGATTGTAACAACTACAGAGGTATCTCTTTAATCAGCGTTGTGGGTAAAATCTTCTCAGGTATTGTTGGAAGGAAAGTGCGAGTATTAGTTGGGGGCAAATTGGATGAAAATCAGTGTGGGTTTAGGCCTCTTAGAGGTTGTCAGGACCAGATCTTTAGCTTATGGCAAATAATGGAGAAGTGTTACGAGTGGAACAGGGAATTGTATCTATGCTTTATAGATCTAGAAAAGGCATATGACCGGGTTCCTAGGAGAAAGTTATTGTCCATTCTACGACATTATGGAATAGGAGGCAAACTTTTGCAAGCAATTAAAGGTCTTTACATAATTAGTCAGGCAGCAGTTAGAGTTGGCGGTAAATTGAGTTCATGGTTCAGAGTAGTTTCAGGGGTAAGACAAGGCTGCAGCCTGTCTCCACTGTTATTCATATTATTTATGGATCATATGTTGAAAACAATAGACTGGCTGGGTGAGATTGAGATATGTGAACACAAAATAAGCAGTCTCGCATATGCGGATGACTTAGTTGTGATGGCAGATTCGATTGATAGTTTGCAAAGTAATATTTCAGAGCTAGATCAGAAATGTAAGGACTATGGTATGAAGATTAGCATCTCCAAAACGAAGGTAATGTCAGTGGGAAAGAGATATAAACAGATTGAGTGCCAAATAGGAGGAACAAAGTTAGAACAGGTGGACGGTTTCAAGTGCTTAGGATGCATATTCTCACAGGATGGCAACATAGTGAAAGAACTGGAAGCGAGGTATAGCAAAGCTAATGCAGTGAGCGCTCAGCTACGATCTACTCTCTCCTGCAAGAAGGAGGTCAGTACCAAGACTAAGTTATTGTGGACCGTTCAATCTTTCGACCAACTTTGCTGTATGGGAGCGAAATATGGGTGGATTCAGGTTACCTTATCAATAAGGTTGAGGTTACGGATATGAAAGTAGCTAGGATGATTGCAGGTACTAGTAGATGGGAACAATGGCAGGAGGGTGTCCACAATGAGGAAATCAAAGAAAAACTGGGAATGAACTCTATAGATGTAGCAGTCAGGGCGAACAGGCTTAGATGATGGGGTCACGTTACACGCAAGGGAGAAGCAAGGTTACCCAAGAGACTCATGGGTTCAGCAGTAGAGGGTAGGAGTCCGGGTAGACCAAGGAGAAGGTACCTGGATTCGGTTAAGAATGATTTTGAAGTAATAGGCTTAACATCAGAAGAGGCACCAATGTTAGCACTGAATAGGGGATCATGGAGGAATTTTATAAGGGGAATTATGCTCCAGACTGAACGCTGAAAGGCATAATCAGTCTTAAATGATGATGATGATTTAAGCGAGTAAAGTTAATAATCAAAATTGCAACACAAGAATGAACAGTTACTGAGGCAACAAAATTTAGACCGAAACTAGTGATTAGCAAACAATTGGCAGTAAACAGCATGTTTGCTGGCACTCGGTGACTGCATCGAACGGAAAGGGACTCTGCTTGCTAATAACGCCAGAGGACAATGACAACGCATGTGTCCTAGAAGTTTTAACCATTGCTCGTTACTATTCAAGAAAGTTAGTCAGAGGCTGTGAAAGGAAATGCCACTGGGCAATGCCTGTTCAGTGTTAGTTACACTCCGTCAGTTAACAGTCTCACAGTGTCGTAGCTGTGCGGACGACAAAGAATGTTGTTGTTGTTGTGGTCTTCAGTCCTGAGACTGGTTTGATGCAGCTCTCCATGCTACTCTATCCTGTGCAAGCTTCTTCATCTCCCAGTACCTACTGCAACCTACATCCTTCTGAATCTGCTTAGTGTATTCATCTCTTGGTCTCCCTCTACGATTTTTACCCTCCACGCTGCCCTCCAATGCTAAATTTGTGATCCCTTGATGCCTCAGAACATGTCCTACCAACCGATCCCTTCTTCTAGTCAAGTTGTGCCACAAACTCCTCTTCTCCCAATCCTATTCAATACCTCCCCATTAGTTATGTGATCTACCCATTTAATCTTCGGCATCCTTCTGTAGCACCACATTTCAAAAGCTTCTATTCTCTTCTTGTCCAAACTATTTATCGTCCATGTTTCACTTCCATACGTGGCTACACTCCATACAAATACTTTCAGAAACGACTTCCTCACACTTAAATCTATACTCGATGTTAACAAATTTCTCTTCTTCAGAAACGCTTTCCTTGCCATTGCCAGTCTACATTTTATATCCTCTCTACTTCGACCATCATCAGTTATTTTGCTCCCCAAATAGCAAAACTCCTTTACTACTTTAAGCGTCTCATTTCCTAATCTAATTCCCTCAGCATCACCCGAATTAACTCGACTACATTCCATTATCCTCGTTTTGCTTTTGATGATGTTCATCTTATATCCTCCCTTCAAGACACTATCCATTCCGTTCAACTGCTCTTCCAAGTCCTTTGCTGTCTCTGACAGAATTACAATGTCATCGGCGAACCTTAAAGTTTTTATTTCCTCTCCATGGATTTTAATACCTACTCCGAATTTTTCTTTTGTTTCCTTTACTGCTTGCTCAATATACAGATTGAATAACATCGGGGAGAGGCAACAATCCTGTCTCACTCCCTTCCCAACCACTGCTTCCCTTTCATGTCCCTCGACTCTTATAACTGCCATCTGGTTTCTGTACAAATTGTAAATAGCCTTTCGCTCCCTGTACTTTACCCCTGCCACTTTTAGAATTTGAAAGAGAGTATTCCAGTCAACATTGTCAAAAGCTTTCTCCAAGTCTACAAATGCTAGAAACGCCGACGATAATGCTGAGCTGCCGCTGTTGCTGCTGCTGGATGAGAACCCCGAGTCGTCTCCAGAGCCACAGATAATTACGGGACAGGCAATAATTAGAATTGCTGCTTCTTCCGCCTGTTCTCTCCTACTGTATTCTCAATACTTGCGGCTTAACGAATTAGCTGCGCCTACACAGGTGCGACCATAGCTGCACCCCGCGTCTGTTGGAGCGCTCAACAAACACTTCCAGTCTTCCACACTCTTTCATCACAAAGCTGTTCTGATCGTCTCTGCTCGCAGCGCGACAGATACTCTCTATACGCAAGGATACCTTTACATAAAGTTCCCTTGACTATTACCGAGCAATTTACAATATTTACTTTATAATTACAATCATTTATATACATTCACAAATAAAAAGATTATTACATCCATTACGTATTAAATATAGTTTCTGTAATAAAGTTTACAGATTAAGAATTACAAGTTATCAACAGAAATTAAACGGCGAAAAATTGTGGATGGTGCAGAAGGTACAGGGCCCGGCAATAAAACCTCCCTCATTTGAATAGGTTGTCACAGAAAAACTAAATGCGATAGGGAAAAATTACTTTCATATATAAAAAATGCCTACTTTGCCATTTTCGATTATTTGGTTTTAATAATTATGTCTGCTAAATTACGTCCTCCATTGTTGACACATTGACGAAGTCTATCCCGAAAGTTCTCCATACACCTTTGTATCATTTCTCTCGGAATGCCTGGCACTTCTTGGGTATTGTCTCTTTAAGTGTTTGCAGTGCTGTGGGACGATGTTTGTACACCAGAACCATCAAGTTCCCCCAAAGGAAAAACTCACAAGACTATAAATCAGCCGACGTTGAGGGCCACGCAAAGAGACAAAATGACCAGGTACCAACTCCCGCAACATTTCCATAGAAGGCCGAGAGGTGTGGGATGTTCCTCCGTCTTATTGGAACCACACTTCTTGACCTTCATGATCTGAAATAAACTGGGTTAGCCTAGGTTGGAGGAAAGTCTCTAGCATGTGACAATAACGGTTCGAATTAACCGTTACCGTGTCGCCACCTTCTTCGAAAAGATACGGTCCCCACACAAAAATTCAGCAATGGCGCACCAAACTGTCGCTTGAGAGCTGTGTAGTGGTCGCTGTTGAATTTCACGATGGTTTTCTGCAGCCCAGTAGTGGAAATTCTGTTTGTTTACAGTTCCTGATGAGTGGAAATGGGCCTCATCCGAAGAAATAAACAAAGCGTCAGGTGGAATGTTTTGAAGAATTTCCTCAGACGCAGCTCTGCGAGTTTCAAAATCTCTTTCGCTTAATTCCTGGGTAACCATCGTTTTGAAGGGATGCGTATGACGTTCTCTATGAAGAATTCTTCTTACATTCCTATCAGATAATCCCAGGGCAGCTGCATAGTGCTGACCCATTGGTGATTGTTGCACAGATACTCTGACACGCGCCACATTTTCCGGCGTTGTTGCAGTCCGAGGACGGCCAGTAACTTTTTTTCAGTGCTGAACCTGTCTTTTTAAAGGTTGACACCCACAGCTCAGTAGTTTTTCTACCCAGGACACGATCATGTGGCCTAGTTCGAATCGTCTGCGAAACGCTACCTGGGCACTAATCACAGAACCACCGTCACGAATAAAATGCTCCACAACAAACGCACTATGCTCACCAAGCCATGCCATGTCGCACACTGAAAATGGCACGCACACCGCTGTCAAACAAAACACTCTCCTCATCAGTATCCTCATTACAACTCGCACGCCGGCTACGTCACATGTGGGAGGTTTTATTGCCGGATCCTCTATTTTATAAGCATTTTCGATGTTACATTCCATAAGTTTTTTTCCCAGACGGGTAAACGCGTTCAGTTTTCTCTACATAAATTTTGTTAATCACTCATTAAGCTTCTCATTAATTATCATAATCATGCATGGACACGTAATTATCATGACAACACTATATCACTATAGCTCAAAACATCATAGTGCACCATAACACATTTTTAAAAACAAAATTACATCTTTCAAAAACTCATTACGTTTAGAATGGTACATGTTTACGATAATGCCATGTCAGTGTTGTACAAGAAAACGCAAGTAACATAGTTCAAGGTACACAAAAGGATAAGAAAAAAGTTAATAAATAACTAATTACGAGGTTCAGTTTACATAATTTTTCATAAATATTACAATCATTAACAGATTGCATTTCTCATTATGAGAGTTCATGTGCTTCAAGCAAGCGTCGAGATAGAACTTAAATGTTTACATCAAAGCGTTACACTAGTTTTGCTGAATAGAAAATCGTCGCGTTCTAAGTCCGTATTTACAAAAGGACGCCGCAGGGCCGCAGAGGCTCAGCCCCGACATGGCATTGTTGCGCGCGCCTCAGCTGCACTCTTGATCTCTCTGTTTGTGCAGTGGCATTATGGAACGTCCACTGCCTCGCATTCTTTGAAATCTCACTCCCGAGTAATCTCAAGGGGTCCTTATATTTCTACCAAAGTGGATAACTCAGCATGTCCATATTCACATGCATAAACAGTCCTGAAACTTGTACATTGTCTGAGTGCAAGAGAACATCCAGTTGCGGTTTCGGCGTACAAATTCCAGCCTTCGTCGCTGATGAACATCAGTCAATATGGGTACATGAACCAGGTGTCTGCTGCGGAGCTCCATACGCAGCAACGTTCACCGAAAGGTCACTGAGGAGACTATTTTAGCAGCTCCTTGGTTCTTCGGGGGATCAATTGCTCAACAGTTGTACGTCTTTTCGCTCTTCCATATCTCCACAGTCGTCGTTTACTTGTGTCGTCTATGACCCATGTGCATCACAGTTTCCTCGGCGCCAGTTTTGGATAGTGCCATTTTGCCATAGACGACATTCTTTTTAAGCACGGTGGCACTCGAGCTGTTTACAAACTTTGCCGTTTCATAAACGTTTCCACCCTTGGGCCAAAAGCCAATGATCATGCTCTTATAAACGTCAAATACACTACTGGCCATTAAAATTGCTACACCAAGAAGATGACGTGCTACAGACGCGAAATTTAACCGACAGGAAGAAGATGCTGTGATATGCAAATGATTAGCTTTTCAGAGCATTCACACAAGGTTGGCGACACCTGCAACGTCCTGACATGAGGAATGTTTCCAACCGATTTCTCATACACCAACAGCAGTTGACCGGCGTTGCCTGGTGAAACGTTGTTGAGATGCCTCGTGTAAGGAGGAGAAATGCGTACCATCACCTTTCTGACATTGATAAGGGTCGGATTGTAGCTTATCGCGATTACGGTTTATCGCATCGCGACATTGCTGCTCGCGTCGGTCGAGATCCAATGACTGTTAGCAGAATATGGAATCGGTGGGTTCAGGAGGGTAATACGGAACGCCGTGCTGGATCCCAACGGCCTCGTATCACTAGCAGTCGAGATGACAGGTATCTTATCCGCATAACTGTAACGGATCGTGCAGCCACGTCTCGATCCCTGAGTCAACAGATGGGGACGTTTGCAAGACGACAACGATGCACGAACAGTTCGATGACGTTTGCAGCAGCAGGGACTATCAGCTCTGAGACCATGGCTGCGGTTACCCTTGACGCTGCATCACAGACAGGAGCGCCTGTGATGGTGTACTCAACGACGAACGTGGTTGCGCGAATGGCAAAACGTCATTTTTTCGGATTACTCCAGGTTCTATTTACAACATCATGATGGTCGCATCCGTGTTGGCGACATCGCGGTGAACGCGCTTTGGAAGCTTGTATTCGTCATCGCCATACTGGCGTATCACCTGGCGTGATGGTATGGGGTGCCATTGGTTACACGTGTCGGTCACCTCTTGTTCGCATTGACGGCACTTTAACAGTGAACGTTACATTTCAGATGTGTTACGACCCGTGGCTCTACCCTTCATTCGACCCCTGCGAAGCACTACATTTCAGGAGGATAATGCACAACCGCATGTTGCAGGTCCTGTACGGGCCTTTCTGGATACAGAAATTGTTCAACTGCTGCCCTGGCCAGCACATTCTCCAGATCTCTCACCAATTAAAAACGTCTGGTCAATGGTGGCCGAGCAACTGGCTCGTCACAATACGCCAGTCACTACTCTTGATGAACTGTGGTATCGTGTTGAAGCTGCATGGGCAGCTGTACCTGTGCACGCCATCCAAGCTCTGTTTGACTCAATGACCAGGCGTATCAAGGCAGTTATTACGGCCAGAGGTGGTTGTTCTGAGTACTGATTTCTCAGGATCTATGCACCCAAATTGCGCGAAAATGTAATCACATGTTAGTTCTAGTATAATATATTTGTCCAATGAATACCTGTTTATCATCTGCATTTCTTCTTGGTGTAGCAATTTTAATGGTCAGTAGTGTAAATTGCTCCACTTCCGCATTCGGACAACAACTGCGCTGTTTTCCATATCCTCCTCACACGCTTAATATACCCTCCACTCTTAAAGCTCCTACCTACAATCTGTGAGTGGTTACTGCATTTTGACGTCGAAAATAGACAGTGGTCACATTAACCTGGCTGGACGATGTAATTGAGGCAGTATAGAACCCATAGTGAGAGAGATCTGTAAGATCGTTCTATCTTTCTGCTTTTCTTTACTGTTCGTTGGCTCTTGTCGCTTGCTAAATGTTTGCAAGAATAACCGATCTCTCAGAAAGAAGTGACACTGTTTTCCTTAAGTCTGTATGTTTGATATGATAAATGATAATCTGTGTCCGCGCTCCTCATGTCCTTCCTAGTCCAGTTAATGTGAAAATCCATTCTGATAGCAAAGGACAAAGAGATAGATCAATAAAAGGAACATGGGAAGACGCTGGGGTGTGCTCACTACTTGCATCTTGTCCGAGACGTCCGCCTGCTTTGATTAGAAGTCGGTTAATATTGAGTTCCGCCAGCAATTTCAGAGCAGAAACAGTTTAAGAAAGTGGTTCAAATGGCTCTGAGCACTATGGGACTTAAGTTCTGAGGTCATCAGTCCCCTAGAACTTAGAACAACTTAAACCTAACTAACCTAAGGACATCACACACATCCATGCCCGAGGCAGGATTCGAACCTGCTACCGTAGCGGTCGCGCGGTTCTAAACTTAGCGCCTAGAACCGCTCGGTCACCCCGGCCGGCAAACAGTTTCAGTCATCCTTGTAATTATCTCCTTTTAATAGAATCTAGGTAGACGATTTGATGCAGCTCTTAACATGTCAAAGAACAAACAAGTCAAGTCTTATTGAAATATAGTTTTTCGTTCGTATGAGGTAATGTTAGCACGGCTGAGTTCCATATGTGAGACGTGTACCCTGAACAACAAGGTTGCCTTCCTTGTGTCCCTCACACAATGCAGAACCTCCGCATAACGCATTCAGAGGAGACACTGCCCAGGGCGGTCACTTCACGTGTTCAGTAGGGGTTCATCGTGGTCCATTATCGGCAGAATGCACCGGAAGCACATTTCACTGATTAACGGTGGAGACATGTCTCTTGCAGACTTGATGGCTCCAGCTCCAAAAAGACAGCTCGGAAACTGATGACCTTGTACGCCGCAGGCGACATTCTGTTTCCAATTGAAAATTTCATTAAGTAATTTCATTAAGTAATGAGGCACGTCCCCAGGAGACATACCGCCACCAGAGGCGTTTACCTCAGCCGAATAAAGACTTACGATGCTTTCAAAAAATATTCACTTGGTAGGGGGACAAATGAGTATTTGCTGATTCTGATAGGTTAACGCCAAGACTAGAGCTCTCATTGGCTGCTACTATGTTTTGTTCATCGTCTGAGATTCACAAGACGAGAGGAGGGGAGTCGAGCGGAAAATTTTTTTTCTTCCGACAGGTGAAACAAATAAGCATGAGCCTTGGTTGGCTGATCAGAATTTTTGGTAGAATTAGTCGTATTGAGATGCCAGAATTACGGAAATGCAAAGCAGGAAGAACAATTGGTTTCTGACAGCGGCATTGAGAACATACTGTTGTGGAGAGCGGTAGAGAGAGGGCCCGTATCTCAGATCGATCGTGATCCGAGGCTGCAGTGCGAATGGTGAGTAGCCCTATTCTCGCTACAGGATTAGGACCCGACAGACACATCAGCATCGTGTGAAGTTTAGGAACCTTGCGACTAATTTAGAATCACATCACAGCCATAGTCATGAGTTTTAACTTTTCATTTCAATTCTTTCGCGTCTCAGGGCACAGCGTTTCTTACAGTGAATCTTGAGTTACCACTGAGTTGCTCGTTAACATGCCTGGTGCACGTTTTAATTCTGGTACATATCTAACTTCTGCTGGTTAACGGAGTGAACTCGTATTTCTGCAACATCATTTACATCTACATATACACAGACAGCCGGCCGGTGTGGCCGAGCGGCTCTAGGCGCTTCAGTCTGGAACCGCGCGACCGCTACGGTTGCAGGTTCGAATCCTGCCTCGGGCATGGGTGTGTGTGATGTCCTTAGGTTAGTTAGGTTTAAGTAGTTCTAAGTTCTAGGGGACTGATGACCTTAGATGTTAGGTCCCGTAGTTGTTAGAGCCATTTGAAGCATTTTCTATACAGACATTCCCCAAGTGGCGGAGGGTACCCTGCACCACTACTTGTCATTTCCCCTCCTGTTCCACTCGCAAACAGAACGAAGGAAAAACTACTGTCTATATGTCTCTGGATGAACCCTAATTTCTCGTGCCTTATCTTCGTGGTCCTCACGCGCGATGTATATTGGCGGCAACAGAATCGTTCGGCAGTCAACTTCAAATGCTGGTTCTCTAAATTTTCTCAATAGTGTTTCCCGAAAAGAACGCCGCCTTCCTTCCAGCGATCCCCATCTGAGTTCCCGTAGCATCTCCGTAAGGCTTACGTTTTGTTCGATCCTACCGATAACAAATCTAGCAGCGCTCCTCCGAATTGCTTCAACTTCTTCCTTCAATCCGACCTGGCACGGATCCAAAACACTCAAGCAGTACTCAAGATAGGTTGCACCAGCGTCGTATACAGGGTGGTCCATTGATATTGACCGGGCCAAATATCTCACGAAATAAGCATCAAACAAAAAACTACAAAGAACGAAACTTGTCTAGTTTCAAGGGGGAAACCAGATGGCGCTATGGTTGGCCCGCCAGATGGCGCTGCCATAGGTCAAACGGGTATCAACTGCGTTTTTTTTTAAATAGGAACACTCATTTTTGATTACTTATTCGTGTAGTACGTAAAGAAATATGAATGTTTTAGTTGGACCCCCTTTTTTCGCTTTGTGATACATGGCGCTTTAATAGTCACAAACGTATAAGTACGTGGTATCACGTAACATTCCGCCAGTGTGGACGGTATTTGCTTCGTGATACATTACCCGCATTAAAATGGACCGTTTACCAATTGCGGAAAAGGTCGATATCGTGTTGATGTGTGGCTATTGTGATCAAAATGTCCAACGAGAGTGTGCTATGTATGCTGCTCGGTATCCTGAACGACATCATCTAAGTGTCCGGACCGTTCGCCGGATAGTTACGTTATTTAAGGAAACAGGAAGTGTTCAGCCACATGTGAAACGTCAACCACGACCTGCAACAAATGATGCCCAAGTAGGTGTTTTAGCTGCTGTCGCGGCTAATCCGCACATCAGTAGCAGACAAATTGCGCGAGAATCGGGAATCTCAAAAACGTCGGTGGTGAGAATGCTACATCAACCTCGATTGTACCCGTACCATATTTCTATGCACCAGGAATTGCTGGCGACGACTTTGAATGTCGTGTACAGTTCTGCCACTGGGCACAAGAGAAATTACGGAATGATGACAGATTTTTTGCACGCGTTCTATTTAGCGACGAAGCGTCATTCACCGACAGCGGTAACGTAAACCGGCATAATATGCGCTAATGGGCAACGGAAAATCCACGATGGCTGCAAGTGGAACATTAGCGACTTTGGCGGGTTAATGTATGGCGCGGCATTATGGGAGGAAGGATAATTGACCCCCAATTGGCAATCTAAATGGTGCAATGTATGCTGATTTCCTACGTAATGGTCTACCGATGTTACTACAAGATGTTTCACTGCATGACGGAATGGAGATGTACTTCCAACATGATGGATGTCCGGCATATAGCTCACGCGCGGTTGAAGCTACATTGAATAGCATATTTCATGACAGGTGGATTGGTCGTCGAAGCACCATACCATGGCCCGCACGTTCACCGGATCTGACGTCCCCGGAATTCTTTCTGTGGGGAAAGTTGAAGGATATTTGCTATCGTGATCCACCGACAACGCCTGACAACATGCGTCAGCGCATTGTCAATGCATGTGCGAACGTTACAGAAGGCGAACTACTCGCTGTTGAGAGGAATGTCGTTACACGTATTGCCAAATGCATTGAGGTTGACGTACATCATTTTGAGCATTTATTGCATTAATGTGGTATTCACAGGTAACCGCGCTGTAACAGCATGCGTTCTCAGAAATGATAAGTTCACAAAGGTACATGTTTCACATTGGAACAACCGAAATAAAATGTTCAAACGTACCTACGTTCTGTATTTTAATTTAAAAAACCTACCTTTTACCAACTGTTCGTCTAAAATTGTGAGCCAAATGTTTGTGACTATTACAGCGCCATCTATCACAAAGCGAAAAAAGTGCTCCAACTAAAACATTCATATTTTTTTACGTACTACACGAATATGTAATAAAAAATGGGGGTTCCTATTTAAAAAAAAAAACGCAGTTTACATCCGTTTGACCTATGGCAGCGCCATCTGGCGGGCCAACCATAGCGCCATCTGGTTTCCCCCTTCAAGCTAGACAAGTTTCGTTCTTTGTACTTTTTCGTTTGACGCTTATTTCGTGAGATATTTGGCCCAGTCACGATCAATGGACCACCCTGTAGATATTTGTAAAATGAATACGTGGTAAGCCAATTTTTCCTGATATCATTTTGATAGTTTATTGGTCCCATGTCGTTGGAATAGAGATTAACCCAAGTCATCAGCCACATGTATACAAGGTATTGAGGGTACAGTTGTAGATATTGTGATAGTGCCTCTTCCCACTCCACTTCCTGTTAGTTTCGTTCCTAAGCAGCTTATTTCTGCCTTCCGATGACAGTCTTAGGTTTTTATATATTCTTCTTCCATCAAATGACGGCTCGAGTATTTCCCGAGAGATCCATGACTTCTTTGTTTTTTTCTTTCGGTGTAGCTATTGAAAGACATCTACTATGGGTAGAGGGGGGGGGGGGGGGGAGGAGCTAGGGAGCCTATGTGGATATCCTGGCAGATGAGCTGAATGAAAGACTTCTATTATGGGGTGCTATATGTCTCCTTAGGGTGAGCTAAATGAAGAATTTCTACTATTGTCCTATCTGTAGAGAGGTATTTAGTGTGCTATAGTGTTACATTCGACTAATGAGTTAATACGAGGGTCGCCAGATGCCTGAGCATCAATGATTAATACAGGATAAAGAAACATATCCTGTGTCCCGTAGGCTGATCAGGATCTTGTCTCTTATTATCACAGTCAAAGGCTTTTGACAATGTGAAATACAGCGTTCTCTTAAGTAAATTAGAATATTATGGCGTCACCGTCAATGCTGCAGTATGGTTCGAATCTTACCCAACTAACAGAAAACAAAGGGTGTCCTTTCAAACTACCTGTGCACTGAGTAATCAGTCTTTATCTAATTTGGAATTAACTCTATGTGGTGTTCCTCAAGGTCCCATATTGGATCAGTTGCTTTTTTCTTGTGTACATTAAAGACCTCTAGTCTGTTACATTGCCAGATGCTAAGTCTGTTTTGTTTGCAGATGATACGAACATTGCGACAAGTAGCAAGTCAACAGATGGTCCTTGTTGCACTTTATGTCTTTCTGTTGAGCAGCGAGGAACCCAGCTTGCACACACCATTGAGTACCGCATGTGGTAGACTCCCAAAGTCTGACAGCTATTCATCAGACATAGATTAATAATAATCTAGGTCACTGTTATATCGATACTGTTGTACTTTCACTTATTTTAAGTTCAGCCCGCGGCGTTTTTAGATCGTGTTTGTGGTGCATATCTATGGGAATGGCGTAGCTAGGGTAACTGGGGTCCAGACTTAGACTTCGCTCCGCCTCTTCTCCCCCCCCCCCCCCCCCTCCCGATTCCAAGTCCCTTCTCACGCACCCTACCGACAATACCGACAACACCTCATTTTTATTTATGATAAATATTCATCGTGACTTAGTTCCTTTATTCATATCAGCTAGAATTAACACTGTTGTAGAAGGTACAATTTCAGTAACTCTTTTTTTTGTATAGTGCAGTTCAAAAGATGCAACAAAGTGCAGTCCAAAGACGCAGCGCTTGCAACAATATCGCGATGCGTGTTCCGCTGACGATCGATATTACTAAACGGCTAACGCTGCACTCACGTGGCACCGATATCAGCGGATTTCGCTGACGACCGACATAGGACAAAGATGGCCGATCTTTTGAAATCAGTCTGCCACTACGTGGGCGGTCACACTGAAGCCGATCTCACCGTCCGAACATACAGACTTCGGACGACAATCACTAGAATTCAGGTCAGTTTGTTGCCTTCGGTCAAATCGACCGACGTTCTTTTAAACACGGAATATGGACTGTCAGAAGCTAAGTTTAGTCCAAGGAAGAGTGAGTTTTTGGCATCCTGACGATGAAAAACAGCGTAATCGGGATATAGTTCGGAAACTACAGACTGAAATCCCAAGTTTATTGGAAACTATCAGTAGGCGAATTTTAGATGTAAATTATAATCTGAAAAAAAATAATTTGTTCATGGGAGAACGGTGGTGTATCTTATACGGTAGTTACTGTAGTGAATCTTTTTTGAGTTGTGGTAGGTGGGTATTAGCAGTCTACAAATTATTATTACTGCTTAACGGCGTTTTATACCATAGGGCGGTGATTGTTATATGAAGTGGTTTCCAAACATGGTTTTTGTATTTCCACTTTTCAGTGCTTCTGGTGACCAAAGTATTTTATTGTAAACTTTATGTTTGTCTTTCAGAGGTATGCTGAATAAAAGTCTTTTAAGGTTAATTGACGTACTGTACCGATATGTCTGCACAACTTCAAATAAATACAACGAAATATAGTGTTTGTAATTGCGCTTTTCAAGGTTATCATGAGTCATCTCGAATACGTATAATGTGTAACAGAACGCGTCTCCCTTCATCTCATATATTCGTAAAACTTGTCCGGTTATTCCGGTAACTGAGGGCAGAGGGTACAGTGCTTGCCACGTTATTTTCGAGACAGACATAGCTCATTTAAATGCTTTCGGCGTCTTTTGAATGGCAAAAGCCGCAATGCAGCACTCGCCTCCAAGCACAGACGCGTCCTGGTATCTAATCCCACCCTAGGCTGAAATCTGACTTACTTCATACACAGAACAGATTCTAACCTAACGTAACCCGGTCCCCTTACCACGTTAAAAAGTGACGAAGGGGATGGGACGTACCGTGACCAATCTTTCGGTCGATGTTATCGGACGACGGTGTATGGCAGATGTCGATGCCACTTTGAATAACACGCGGCACGGTCTCAGTGGCAGTTTACCTTTTTGACGATTTCCAGCGCCAAAAAAGTTTGATTTTCAGTATTTCATTGACCAAATTTAAATACTTAAAATGCTGTCTAATCCGCTCATTAAGAGCTACAATCATGTGTTGAAGGCTTAACACAATAAACCAAGTAGTACAGTTAGAAACTGTGTATATTTTCTCGAGGCTGCATAACTTACGTCGCCCAAATTGCATAGAAGATGAGATTTTCACTCTGCAGCGGAGTGTGCGCTGATATGAAACTTCCTGGCACATTAAAACTGTGTGCCAGCCGAGACTCGAACTCGCGACTTCTGCCTTCCGTGGGCAAGTGTTCTACCATCAGAGCAACCGAAGTACGACTCACGCCCCCTCCTCACAGCCTTACTTCTACCAGTACCTCGTCTCCTACCTTCCAACTTTACATCTCTCCTGGAAGCTCTGGAAACATCCCCTAGACTGTGGCTAAACCATGTCTCCGCAATATCCTTTCTTTCAGGAGTGCTAGTTCTCCAAGGTTCGCAGGAGAGCTTCTGTAAAGTTCGAAAGGTAGGAGACGAGGTACTGGTAGAAGTAAAGCTGTGAGGACGGAGCGTGAGTCGTGCTTGGGTAGCTCAGGTGATAGAGCACTTGCCCACAAAAGGCAAAGGTCTCGAGTTCGAGTCTCGGTCCGGCACACAGTTTTAATCTGCCAGGAAGTTGCATAGAAGATATTCGTCCACTATTTGAGAATAAGAGCACTTAGCTACTTTCAACAAACATTACACATCATTTCAAACTTTTGTTCGTTGACGCCCATCACAAAATGATGAAAGGTAAAAAGTTTATCACTACATTTTCGCCGTTCACGCAGTATAACTGCAGCTAACGTTCTAATTTTTTTTACCTCTTACTGTCAGCGCTATTCGCAACATATTTTGGAGACAGTACCCACATATACTATTGAATGTGCTTGCAAAATTATGTCAGTGTACGACTCTTAGTTGTGGATGTATGACGTTTTATGCATAGGAATTCGAGTCTTTAAAAAAGCGAGGTTAGGTGTGTACTGGTCTACTGATAAAAAGTAAGCCGTAACAAACAAAACAACAAACGTAAAATAAACTTTTTATACTCCCATTGATTTGAATCTCTTCTCATAACGAGAATGGATCCATCTTATAAGTGGAAATGAGAAATAAGTGCGTCCATGCCAGTGAACGGTAAGTCTTGTGGAACCATTGCTCAACAAAATGCAACCAGAATCTCCTCGTGATTCCCTTCATACATCCCTGCCCACTTCCATTTTAGTGCCATTCAGTCCTTTCCCTTCTTCTTCTTCCTCTTCTTTTTATTCTACTACCGTACTTCAACGATGTGAAGATGCGCCATAATGAATACGTGATTCAGATTCCACGTTAAACCTTAGGTCCCCTTTCCCTGGATGGTTAAGATTCGGACACACAGTCGCCCAAGTGGAGTCCAATTCAGAGATTTGCACCAGTCCATTCAGTCACACGAAATTATAATTACTATACACTGACAGAAAAAATCTAAACACCAAAAACTAATTAATGTAGAGTAACGAAATTTCGGAATACGTTTTTCTACGTAACATATTTGAGTGATTAACATTGCAAGATACTAAGGCGTCGCAGCTAGGGCGCGATCACCAATTTGTCTATTAAAGCTTTCTTGTATGAATGTAAGTGGGCTCCAGTGTAAGCAGTCAGAATCTTACACGATCTGCAACGGGCGAGCTGTGTCCTGCAGACTTGCGTCATGACCATATGGCGTGACTTCAGCGTGTGAAAGTAGCTGAGAGGCGCTTACAGAGTAGTTACATTCTCTGGAACTATAAAAATTAATAACTGACTTAGAAATAGCCTGAGGAACTTCATGTTAGGTACATAACCTTCTGTTGTGTAAAGGAACAATCTTTCAAAATCTGAAGTCAATAATTGTCATAATTTGGAAGTTACAAAAAATAACAAAAATCAGTAAAAAACGTAATTATCCGACACTTAAAAAACTAAGTATATATATAAATAGTTCACCAACTGTGACTATTGGAAAAGATATGATAACACCTTCAGTGCTTAGATTAAAATTTGGAAAGTTCTCGTTTTAGAAAACCTTTCGTAATTTTGCTGTAGTAATAACTATAAGAATGTCAAGTAGATATTTATATTCTGTGTTAGGGTGAGTGTGAAAGAGAGTACTTGTGTGAGTGTATGTGGGACATTCCCCAATAGTAAATTTTCAGTTTGTAATTCTCTGTAGGAACTTGCAAGTGGTCCAGCTTTGTATCGTGGGAATGAATCCACCAGTGGTGGTTCCCCTACTGGTGGATGACGGATGTCCAAGCATGTTTGAATATGTAAGAGACAGCCAGAACATTCGCGACTATATAGTTAAATTACAGACGTAAAATACAGCTTAAAGTTTATTGCATTTTATTTGTTTAACAATAGTTTTGAGTTGCTTATTTTAATGACGTTAATGAGCTGAGAGCAGTGGTTGGTTCTTGCTAGATTTTGGCGCGAGCCCTGCCCTGAAAGTCAGTTCTGATTGGTCGTAATTCTGTACAGCCAATAAGAAGTGAGACGGTTTTGCCACCTAACGCATGAGACAGAGGTGCTTGTAGAGGCAGAGAGAAGATGGAAATGGTGGACTAGCTTTCGAATGAGGCGGTCATGCTGAAAGTGTCCGAACGCATTATGTGTAAAATTAAGTTATATTGTGACTTCCGCGTTTCGGTATAGTGATGAAGGTAGCTGGTGTTTACCATTAACTATTTGTGAAATTTTAAGAGTCGAGAGACATTTTGTTCTGGAGAAAATCGCGTGTGTAAACTTTGAAACAAAAGCGTGGCGGTACTAAGTAAATTCTTTTTTACTGAGTATTTATGGCGAGCAAGAACTTTATTTAAAGACAACCACTGAATTCCAAGTGCAAAAGTAAATAGCAGTTTATTGACTGTGCTACTCTCGTAAATGATTTCGGAATTGGATGGGAAAAGTTCTGGCTGTTTGAGTGTGACGAGGACTGAGAACAGGAACTTTAATGATGTGAACACATGTGGGCTGATGATCTTGCTTAATAGCAATTTAAAAAATCCTAATGCAAGTTTAAAAGGACCTTTGAACTTAGAAATTTAAACAGCAACCCATTTCCGATTTATTCTTTTGAGTTCACAAGACTATTTTCAGCTTTTTGTACTCATAGCGGCCTCCGACGTGAAGTTATGAAATCTGAGCTTCTTCAACACTGCTTTTCTGAGATCTCTTAAGTAGCTGCAGTCAGGAGTTACGTGTACAGATATGCAGCAGTATCGAGGTAGGTGGACAATTTATGTTGGAGAACCGCCGTCGATGTGCGAAAGAGCGCGTTACGTCGCAACACGTTAATGTAAGCGCGGGATAAGCCATTGTAAATATGAACTGCTGGTACATTAATATTACGTCTAAACCCCAGAAAGCAACACAGGGATGGTTAGGGTGACCAGACGTCCGGATTAATCTGGATATGTCCTCTTTAGCTCTTTGTCCGGGGTCCTGGCGGATTTTTACAGTGTCCGGCTTTTTCGCGATGTTGAGCGTAATACAGTTAAATTTACAATTCGTCCCGTTCTATTGCTCTTTTCATAAATACTTTAACTATTGGCAAAGCCTTCGTGATAAACACGCAGGAAGGCGGTTTTAGTAGGTGGCACCAGGTTCGTCGATGTTATCGTTGAACTACCTCTAAGAGAATCCAAATATCGATTATTTAAAATTTTTGTTTCGTATCTTCGCTTTGTATTGGCTTGGCTTCCTGTAGTGCGCGCATGATTTGTGAGCGTAATTTTTAGCCGAGTGAGTTACGTAAAATATTTGGCTATGCCTAAACGAAAGTGTACGTTTTCTGATGTCTTTTCCTGCAAATATCCCGCTTTCAAGAAAAGGAGAAATGTATTTGAAGCAGCATGTAAGAAATGTGGAGCTTGAACGTACGTCTCAGTGGCCAATAAAGGTAAGAAATAACTCGACAGATTAACTGCCATGGTTTTATTTCATTGTTTCGTAGTCATTCAATTTATTTGTATTCGGAAGGTTAAAGTGCAGTTTAGATGTCGTCAGCTGCTGCTGGAAATTGTAGCGGTGCGTCGAATGAAGGCAGGTGAATGGTCTTAATGTTTTTCGCTGTGTAAACAATTCCGTGTTGTTGACATAACAAAACAATTGACGCCACACTATCACCACAATCAATGTTTTTAACTTTTTTATATTGCTCAGTTAACCACCACGTGACCATCAGTAACAATTAACTACTAGTTTTACTGGTAATTCCCGGCAGTCACGTGGCTTGTCCAAAGCTGACCGGTGGTATCCGCATCTGCAGTTGACCCGTTTGATGTGTCCTCTTTTTTCTTCCTTTGTCCTCCTTTTTGAAGCTGTTTGTCCTCCTTTTTAAACAATTGCACCTGGTCACCCTAGGGATGGTTAACGCTGTTCGTAGATGACGCATGAGTTGTCGTCCAATGGTGGCCCATACGTGCTCGACTGGAGACAGATGTGATCGAGCAGGCCAACGCAACACGTCAACGCTCTGTAGAGCGTATTGGGTTACAACACTATTTGTGGGCGGGCGTTACCCTGGTGGAGAACACCCTCTGGAATAGCGTTCAAGAACGGCAGCACAGCAGATGGAATCACTAGATTGACGTACAGATATGCAGTCAGGATGCGTGGGATAACGAAGAGAGTTCTCCTGCTGTCATACGGAATTGCTTTCCAGACCATAACACCAGGTCTTGGGCGCAGACAGGTTAGCTTCCTGGCCGCCTCCTAACCTACATAGCCATCGCTGGCACCGAGACAGAACCAGCTTTCACCAGAAAACACAACAGACCCCAATCCTGTCCTCCAATGCACTCTCGCCTGACACCACTTAAGTCTGGGGGAATGCACATTACATGGCGTCTGGCTTGGAGCTGTCACTGAACTAACCAACTTGTAACAGTTGGTTGTGTCACTGTGGTGCCCACTGCTCCTCAAACTGCTGCTGCAGTTCTACATCTACATCATTACTCTGCAATTCACATTTAAGTGCTTGACAGAGGGTTCATCGAACCACAATCATACTATCTCTCTACCATTCCACTCCCGAACAGCGCGCGGGAAAAACGAACACCTAAACCTTTCTGTTCGAGCTCTGATTTCTCTTATTTTATTTTGATGATCATTCCTACTTATGTAGGTTGGGCTCAACAAAATATTTTCGCTTTCGGAAGAGAAAGTTGGTGACTGAAATTTCGTAAATAGATCCCGCCGCGACGAAAAGCGTCTTTGCTTTAACGACTTCCATCCCAACTCGCGTATCATATCTGCCTCACTCCCTCCCCTATTACGTGACAATACAAAACGAGCTGCCCTTTTTTGCACCCTTTAGATGTCCTCTGTCAATCCCACCTGGTAAGGATCCCACACCGCGCAGCAATATTCTAACAGAGGACGAACGAGTGTAGTGTAAACTGTCTCTTTAGTGGACTTGTTGCATCTTCTAAGTGTCCTGACAATGAAACGCAACCTTTGGCTCGCCTTCCCCACAATATTATCTATGTGGCCTTTCCAACTGAAGTTGTTCGTAATTTTAACACCCAGGTACTTTGTTGAATTGAATTGACAGCCTTGAGAATTGTACTATTTATCGAGTAATCGAATTCCAACGGATTTCTTTTGGAACTCATGTGGATCATCTCACACTTTTCGTTATTTAGCGTCAACTGCCATCTGCCACACCATATAGCAATCTTTTCTAAATCGCTTTGCAACTGATACTGGTCTTCGGATGACCTTACTAGAAGGTACCGAGCGAGGTGGCGCAGTGGTTAGACACTGGACTCGCATTCGGGAGGACGACGGTTCAATCCCGCGTCCGGCCATCCTGATTTAGGTTTTCCGTGATTTCCCTAAATCGCTCCAGCCAAATGCCGGGATGGTTCCTTTCAAAGGGCACGGCCGACTTCCTTCCCCGTCCTTCCCTAATCCGATGAGATCGATGACCTCGCTGTCTGGTCTCCTTCCCCAAACCAACCAACCAACTAGACTGTAAATTACAGCATCATCTGCGAGCAACCTAAGAGAACTGCTCAGATTGTCACCCAGGTCATTTATATAGATCAGGAATAGCAGAGGTCCCAGGACGCTTCCCTGGGGAACACCTGATATCACTTCAGTTTTACTCGATGATTTGCCGTCTATTACTACGAACTGCGACCTTCCTGACTGGAAATCACGAATCCAGTCACACAACTGAGACGATACCACATAGGCCCGCAGCTTGATTAGAAGTCGCTTGTGAGGAACGGTGTCAAAAGCTCTCCGGAGATCTAGAAATACGGAATCAACTTGAGATCCCCTGTCGATAGCGGCCATTACTTCGTGCGAATAAAGAGCTAGCTGCGTTGCACAAGAACGATGTTTTCTGAAACCATGCTGATTACGTATCAATAGATCGTTCCCTTCGAGGTGATTCATAATGTTTGAATACAGTATATGCTCCAAAACCCTACTGCAAACCGACGTCAATGATATGGGTCTGTAGTTCGATGGATTACTCCTACTACCCTTCTTAAACACTGGTGCGACCTGCGCAATTTTCCAATCTGTAGGTACAGATCTATCAGTGAGCGAGCGGTTGTATATGATTGCTAAGTAGGGAGCTTACAGTACGATGTGCCAAATCCATACGCCGAACACGATGGCCATCCCTCTCGGCACTAATGTCGCGTTGACATCCGGAGCCCGGTCTTCTTGCGATATTACATCCTCGTGACCACCTGGCTACTTTCCCGTCAGGTCTTTCTGCAATATCGCAGAAGGAACATCCAGCTTCTCGTAGCCGTATTACACGACTTCGTTCAAACTCAGTGAGGTGTTGATAATGGCGTCTTTGTCGCCTTAAAGACATTCGCACGTCCTATCTCAAAGGCAACTATCGTTCACGACCGTTGCATCGTATATTTGAAGCAAACCTGATTTGCATCTACTAGGGCCACTCTTACGCGACTGGCGCGAAATTTGAATAGAAATCATCTTTCAGGAAACATGCCTACCACCTTTCGTTAGATTAGATTAGATTAGTTTTTCGTTCCATAGGTCCGTGCTGAGGAGATCCTCGTGGATGTGGAACATGTCAATTTTTTTTAAAGCTGAAATAACAATACTAATAGTATGAATATATACAATACATCATTTGTTTCTATTAAAAAATTCGTCAATGGAGTCGAAGGAGTTGGCCGCTAGTAAGTCTTTCAGGCTCCTTTTAAACTGATCTTTATTTGTAACTAAATTTTTTATGTTTGCTGGCAAATTATTGATGATGAGTGTTCCTGAGTAGTGGACCCCTTTTTGAACTTAAGTAAGTGCTTTTAAGTCCTTGTGCAGATCATTTTTGTTCCTGGTATTGTATGTATGAACTCAGCTGTTTGTTGGAAAAAGACTTACATTATTTAGGACAAATTTCATTAAGGAGTAAATATACTGAGAGGCAGTAGTTAGTATACCCAGTTCTTTGAAGAGGTTTCTACAGGCTGTCCGTGTATTTACTCCACAAATAATACGTATTACACGCTTCTGGACTCTGAAAACTTTTGTTTGACTTGAAGAGTTACCCCAAAATATTATACCATATGACATTATGGAATGAAAGTATGCAAAGTATGCAAGCTTTTTCGTTTTTATGTCGGCTATATCTGCTAACACTCGAATTGCAAATACAGATTTGTTAAGGCGTTTCTGCAGTTCTGTGGTGTGCTCCTCCCAGCTGAGTTTATTATCAAGTTGTAATCCCAGGAATTTAAGACCGTCAACCTCTTCTATCTGCTCTTCTTCATACTTTATGCATATGCTGGGTGGAAATCTCTTACAGGTTCTGAATTGCATATAGTGAGTCTTTTCGAAGTTTAATGTCAGGGAGTTGGCTTTAAACCATTTATTAATATCCATGAAAATATCATTAGCAGATCTTTCTAGAACTACACTCGACATACTACTTATTGCAATACTTGTGTCATCTGCAAACAAAACGAACTCTGCTTCTGGCAGTGTAACTGATGAGAGATCATTAATGTACACAAGAAAAAGCAATGGACCTAAGATGGATCCTTGTGGGACACCACATGTAATTTCTTCCCATTCTGATGACTAATGACTTAATTCACTAGTCCCTTCATGTGCTCAACTCCATCGTGGTGCTGCAGTTTTTTTGCGTCATGGTATTAGTACCTATGAAAGATTTCCAGAGCCATCTGATTATATAGGGTGGTGTAGTTAAAACCAGCCTGCCTCCCCTCTGTGAATGCAACATTTCGACTTCTGAAGTATTAAACACCTACAGCAATCGACAGTTTTTTGCAATAGTCAATTGTTAGCATTCCCCTGTCTACACTTTAGTTTATTTCATCACTGATGTTAGACGTTTCTTTTCGCTGTCTGCAAAATGACTCTCTCTATAGAAGGAAGAACAGAAATTGTGGAAGCATATATGAAAACAGGTTCGTTTAAGGAAAGTCAAAATTTTTAGGGTCAAGTATCCGGATAGAGGACTACCAGGAAAGAGAACAAAATAGCCTCAATAAAAATTGGCGCACCAGCAGATCTGTGCACAATGTGAAATGGCAAAAAATTCCTTCAGTTCACACATCAGAAGTTACTACAGACATTTGCAGAATAATTATTCAGAGTCTAAAGAAGTCTACGTAAGTAGGACTTGCCAGTGGATATTAAAAACTCTTAATTCTAAGCCATATTGGGTGACGATGGTGCAGCAGTTAAGGGAGGATGACAGTCAGAAACGTGTAGATTAGTGCTCGTAGCTTTTGAAGAACATCAGCCATGATTTGTTAGACCGTTTCCATTAAATCATGGGTGATAAAGCATAGTTTCATTTTTTCCGGGACCATGTGAATTCACGGAATACCAGGTACTGGACAACGGAGAATCCAACATTATGTACTATCAGCAACCACTCCACAATGTAAAACTCGTCGTTTGGTCCGATGTAACAGGTCCGTGCATCACTGGACCTATATTTTTTGGCACTACCCTCAGCACGGTTGTATATATGGAAATTTTTGGTATACTTTGTGCTCAACCCACTGACGAGTCCATGATGTTTTCACTGAGGAACGAACTGTCAGCAAACATTTAGGGCCACCACGTTCGTCGGATCTAACAACATGTATTTTTTTCCTGTGGGGACACTTGAAGAGCAAGGTCTATGAAACAAATCCACACACAATACAGGAACTGAAAGACAGCTTCAGCCGTGAAGCTGCCGTGATCGATATCTGTACTTCACGCTGGCTGTATCTGAATATGCTTAGACGTGCACGGCTGTGTATTGATGTTGCAGGGATCACTTTCAATATCTTTTACAAACGTATTTTTCATTGTAAATAAATGATAAATCTATTTCTGTAATTTCACTTCATTTCCTTTATACTCACACGGGCTACTTGTATCTGCGCCACCCTTCACTAACATAGTGAAAGGCTTCTGACTCACTGATGTCACCATTTCTTTCTATATAACCGTTTTTTCCCTTCCGTTTTTTCCCTTCTTTTCTTCGTGACCCTTGTACCCCTTGCCCTCGCGGATTCTCGAGTACTGCCGCAGGTGCCACAGTAAGTTACGACCTGCACTTGTCGGTAAATAGTTTCCTTAATTACGTGGTGATTGTTTTCCGCATGTTCTACAAGAGTGAACAAATAGCTACGTGACGAAGTTCTCAACAATACAAGTGTCCCTGCAGCGGCCCAAGTCGTTGCAAAGCATCAGTTTGAGACAAGACTGTTAGCAAGCAACATGCCCCTTCCCAGTTCAAATGGCTCTGAGCACTATGGGACTTAACATCTTAGGTCATCAGTCCCCTAGAACTTAGAACTACTTAAACCTAACTAACCTAAAGACATCACACACGTCCATGCCCGAGGCAGGATTCGAACCTGCGACCGTAGCAGTCCCGCGGTTCCGGACTGAGCGCCTAGAACCGCATGGCCACCGCGGTCGGCCCTTCCCAGTTAGCAAAATCTTGAGGAAATCTTGAAATGCCAGAAGAGCACGAATCAACGACAGCGCTCAGAAGGTAAGCCATCAACGGAAATCTGAGTTATGCCGTTCCGTGACACCCAGCCGTGAAAATAACTGTACCCTTCTGCGGACGTAGAACGTAAATTCTCCCAAGCTTCAAAAATGGCTCTGAGCACTATGGGACTCAACTGCTGAGGTCATTAGTCCCCTAGAACTTAGAACTAGTTAAACCTAACTAACCTAAGGACATCACAAACATCCATGGCCGAGGCAGGATTCGAACCTGCGACCGTAGCGGTCTTGCGGTTCCAGACTGCAGCGCCTTTAACCGCACGGCCACTTCGGCCGGCTTTTCCCAAGCATTTACCGAAATGTGTAAGTATGAATACGGAGATATTCGACATGGCAGTTATTCTAGATGTTCCACTAATTTGATTTTTGCAAGGCCAGTCATCTAGACTGTTTAGCGGTACCAAACTTTGTCTACAGCAGCTTGTGTCGGAGGGGTTAGAGTTTCATAAATCTCGTAATTACAGAAAAGATCTTGATATTAGAAATTATACATTCTTCTTCGAAGTTTCTGTTCAACGTGCACTTCCACATTCGATTTTGCAGATAATGCTCTATGAGTCAAGTGCGTCGCCATGGCGTCTTAAAAAGAATACTGTATGTTTTCCATTAATGTACTACAACAATTAATACTTTTAATAAGAATCTGTGACGCGTTATACATGCATTAAGCCTTTTTTGTCATGAGGTTAATTAACCGTTTAAGTCACAGGAGTCTTAAATGGGATGAAATGCGATTTGAAATTGTTTCACCTGACGTGGAATTAAATAAAGTGCATCAACTCTATAGTCTGTGTCCCAGTGCAGATCGTAACTTCAGTCTCAGTACAGTGCTTTCATATTTACTTGGGCTTTCGACTTCCTAGCACTAAATCAGTAGAGATCGTTGTGTTTAGTGCCTTTAGTGTTTCCGTGTACCAATAAAACTCTCGCGGAACGAATTTTTAAATCCTACAACTATAGCATAGTGTGGACAGACAGTTTGTGGATCTTGTCAACTCTTTCGAAAGAAAGAGATGTTCCTTGATTAGCCTCTACAGCCCTCATAAGGACTAAATTGAAATGTGATTTGATTTTTTTTCGCGCTGTTTTGTAGGGCACTCATGACGAATCCTTCGCCGTGGCTTTGGCCACAACATTTGTTCACATCTAGGCCCATTCGTTCTATTTATACATCTAATTCATGTTCGAGTCCGAAGGCTGATCTCTGACCTGAGTAGAGGAGGTAAATGATTCGCACACCTTTAATTTACTTCTTAAGGATTTTCAAAAACATCTTTGATTAGGACTATTTCAATACAGTGAAAGACTTCACTCGACCGATCGACTTTACTCACTTTTTTTTCTTTCAGTTTAAGCCGTCCTTATTTTTTCCTTCCTTTCTTTTGTGGGACCCTTGTCAAGAGCCCTTCGCCATTGCCGCACTTAGTTATGCCACTAGCCATTCCATGGATTACGAAAAAGTAGTGATACTGACCACGGTATCATTGTACAGGAATTCAGTGATCAAGAAGTCGTGGAAATGCATCTGGGAGAAAACCTTCTCATATGAGATGACGGCTAAAATTTTGATAACCCATTTATACCTTTTATTATACACTGAAGAGCTAAAGAAAATGGTCCATCTGCTTAATATCGTGTAGGGCCCCCGCGAGCGCACACAAGTGCCACAACACGATGTGGCATGGACTCGACTAATGTTTGAAGTAATGCTGGAGGGAACTGACACCATGAACCCTGCAGGGCTATCCATAAATCAGTAAGAGTACGAGGGGTGGAAATCTCTTCTGAACAGGCATCCCAGACATGCTCAACAATGTTTATGTCTAGGGAGTTTGTTGCCAGTGGAAATGTTTAAACTCAGAAGAATGTTACTGGAGCCACTCTGTTGCAATTCTGGGCGTGTGGGATGTCGCGTTGTCCCGCTCGAATTGTCGAAGTCCGTCGGAATGCACAATGGACATGAGTAAATGCAAGTCATCAGACATGACGCTTACATACTTGTCACCTCTCAGTCGTATCTAGACGTATCAGGTGTCCCATACCACTCCAACTGCAAATACGCCACACCATTACAGAGCTTCCACCAGGTTGAACTGTCCCTTGATGACATGCAGAGTCCATGGATTCATGAGGTTGTCTCCATACCCACACATGTCCATCCACTCTATACAATTTTAAACTAGACTCTTCCAGGTAGGCAATATGTTTCCAGTCATCAACAGTAAAATGTTGGCATTGATGGACCTAGGCGAGGCGTAAACCTTTGTGTAGTGCAGTCATTGAGGGTACACGATTGGGCCTTCAGCTCTGAAAGCCCATATCGATGATGTTTCGTTGAATGGTTCACATGCTGACTCTTGTTGATGGCCCAGCACTGAAACCTACAGCAATTTGTGAAAAGGGTTGCACTTATGTCACACTGAATGATTCTCTTCAGTCGTCATTAGTGCCGTTCTTGCATGATCTTTTTCCGGCCATAGCGATGTGGGAGATTTGATATTTTACCAGATTCCTGATACTCACGGTACACTCGTAAAATGATCATATCGAAAAATACCCACTTCATTGCTACCTTGGAGATGCTGTGTCCCATTGCTCATGCGCTGACTATAACACCATGTTAAAACTCACATAAATCTTGATAACCTGCCACTGCAGCAGCAGTAACCAATCTAATAACTGTACCAGATACTTGTTGTCTTATATAGGTGTTGCCAACCGAAGCGCTGTATTCTGCCTGTTTACATATTCTGTACTTGAATATGAATGCCTATATCAGTTTCTTTGGTGCTCCAGCGTATATCTGCCCCCTCACATGAATTTTTGTTCTGAATTTTCATTACCTTCTATTCTGACACTTGTCATAAGTTTTAATTATTAACCATGTAATTCATAAATACTGTGGTTTTGCAACTACTCTGTGTGTGTTTGCACTTAACACTTGTGGCATTTTGATTTTTGATGAATAAGGGAAGTGAGATACAAGTGCATTTTACTCCTCAATAGCCTATAGCTTTGAAGAACATGTTTCTAACATTTGACTGTATACATTGCCATGCTTTGACACTAACGGCAGAAATATTACAACATAAAATGTTAATGTGTCTGATGCGTGCCCAAAAAATTATGGAAAATTTTTATCTGCCATGAACACTTCATGAAAGTCCTTGAAAGCTATTTATGTAGGTAAAGAACATAAGCAGACTGAGTACATTTCCTTGAGGGACTTACATGTTATGTTCTCCCATTTTGAAATTATTTTCATTCCTCCATCTGTATCAACATTATAAGAATACTCTTCAATCCACTGTGTCCCATTCGTGTATAGAGCATGGGAAGAATGATTGTTTAAATGCTTTTGAGTGCAATATAATCTGTAGGGAAGAGTATTGTACCTCAGAACATTTTTCAGGCTTTGCCTCTTGTCAGTTTCGTAATAAAAGTTTAATATATTTACTTATTTTAGGTTGAAATGGAAGCATTCACTTTGTGTGTGCTACCGGTACTGTGTTTTTCTGCAATTACAAAAACAACTGCAAAAAGTAAGGCTTTTCCAAATTTGAAAAACTGTTGTGAGGTACAACACAGTCATGCACTGCAAAACAAATATTCTATTCAAATTTAAAAATATTACAACTGAGAAAATATTGTCAATACTATACTTTGTGTGCTGCATTATTAATCTACTACACACCAATAACCAGTAAGTGAAATTAAATTAAGATGTAGTATGAGTATCTTAACTGGTTCTTTCATCACTTGTTGGCAGGACAACATAATAATAAGTGAAAAGATCAATATTGTGTGTGTTCTACAGTACTGTAGAACTGTTAAGACATTTAAGAAACTCAGTTCATTTGCAAATATCTGGTGTTCCATTGTAGAAGACCATCCATTTTAAGGTATAAGATAGTGCACAACAATGAGTTTTAAAAATGTTCTGAATTTTGCTCACCATAAATCACTGTACCTGAAGAATTAACAATGTCCTGCAAATAGCGTTAATATATCATGTACTACTTAAATATGGAGAACTCATAATACTTACAAACACTGCACAAAATGCAGCCTCCTGTCTCACAGCAACAAAAACAGTAGAAAATGTGAGAAACTGCATATAACAGTTTCTAGTGTGCATCCTGTTATGTGAGCCTAAAACCAGGTGTACTACAAACAGTGTTCAAAAAGTTTTGTAAAGTCGTCCCTATTTTTTTCTATTTTTTGCAGGAGGAGAATGGAATTTTTTGTGAACATGCTTGGAACATTTAGCTATAAGTCGGTATATAAAAAGTATTTTCTTTTATTTACAGGTGAGCCATAATGGACAGCGATGTAGATGTCAGGTTGCAACAACGGTCGGTGATGGAGTTCCTCTTCAAGACTGGCAATGTCTCGTGTGACGACATGACAGCTTACTGAAATGACTTTTTTGTCATTGGGTAGTGTGGTATAACTGGTACAGTCACTAGGGTACAGAAAAATCTGTACACGTTGAGTGCCTAGATTATTGACAAGAGAAATGAAAACGATGATCAAGAATGTGTGCAAGGTTGTCATGAAGACCTTTACTGAAGAGTGGAAACAGTGTTTTGACAGCGTCATTACCCAGGATGAAACATGTTTGTTTTTCTCTGAACGTGAGAGCAAAATCCAGTTCATGGAATGGCATCATCCATGTTCCCCTCAGAAGAAGAAACCAAGACTTTCACAAACAGCAGGGCGAAAGGCCTTCCCTCTTCTGGGATCATTGTGGTGTCATTTTCATTGACTTTTTGCAACGTGGCTCCTCAATTAACTGGGGCCATTACTGTTTGTTATTGGACAAGCTGCGACATGCCATCAGGACCCACAGACCACAGCTTCAGGGTCAGCTCATCAGACTACACCATGACAATGACAAACCCCATACAGCCCCTATGATGCAGGAGAAAATCAGGAAAATGGGTTGGAAAATTGTTCCTCATCCTCCCTACAGTCCAGACTTGGCTCCGTCTGATTTTTACCTCTTTCGTTGTCTGAAGGTTCACCTGCGCAGTAAAACATTTGAGAAATACTTTATTTCCTGTGTCAAGCAATGGAGAGGAGGTAAACATCTAGGAAAATGGCGCACTGGGTTGAGGAGGATCATGTGAAGCAGATGGGAGAGACGTTGTTGAAGATGCGAAGGAATGAAGATGGGGTGTGTTGATCCTAAGTCTAGATCATGAAGATATCATTAATGTACCTGGACCAGTCAGGTGTTTCACATTTTGGGAGGCTAGGGAGGTCTCCTTTAGTTGGCCCATAAACGGGTTGAGATAGGAGGGTGCCATGCAGGTGCCCATGGCTGTGCAATGGATTTGTCTGTATACTTTCCCTTCAAAGGAGAAGTAGTTGTGAGTTAGGATAAAGTTGGTAAGATGACTACAGAATGAGATAGTGGGTTTGGAGTCCGAAGGACACTGGGAAAGGGTATGTTCAGTAGTGGTAAGAACATGGGCTTGAGGGATGTTGGTGTATAGGGAGGTGGCGTCAACAGTGGTGAGTAAAAATCCAAGAGCTGAAGGTGTGAGAATGGTGGAGAGTCGATGAAGGAAGTGGTTGGTATCTTTGTAATGGGAGGCTAGATTATGGGCAGTTGGTTGGAGGTACTGGTCAATGAGGGCCGAAAATGTCTCAGTGATGTTTCTCGTGATCTGTACAGAGGGGGTTTGTAGTACGTACCTAGATCCATCACAAAGTTACTTCTTGAAACTTTCTAAGTAACTTTCATGGGATAATTTGTGTCTATCTTCAGCCATTTGCCAGATCAGTTTTTTCAACATCTTCTTGATGCTATTCTATGAGTCAGAGAAATATATGACCATTGTGCTGCCCTTTTGGTTGTATATGTTCAATATCCATTGTTGCTTTTAGTGCTATTTGGTCGGGTCCCACACACTTGAGAAATATTCTAGGAGGGTTTCACAAATGGTTTGTAAGCAGTCTCTTTTGTAGACTTTGAAGTGCACAATTTTACATTTCTCAACAAAGCAACTTGTCAATCTTTGCAGAACTCTTATCAAGATCCAACTGAAAATTTGCAGCTTTCTTCAGATTGTGCTTTATTATACATTGCAGCTTCATGTTCAGAAAGTCTGAGTTTACTGTTAATATTGTCTGCTAGACTATACAATGTGAATGACAGTTATCACAACACACTGCCCTGGGGCACCCCTGAAATTACTTCTACTTCTTCTTCTAATTCTCTCGGTGACTCTCCATCGTAGATAATGTGCTGTGTCTTGCCTGCCAGAAAACCCTCAGTTCTTTTATAAATTTCACATGTTATCCCTTGTGATCAAATGTTAACTGTAGGTGTGGTACTGAGACAAATCCTTTTCAGAAGTCAAGAAATATTTCAGCTATCTGACTGTCCTGATCCATAACTTGTAGGATGTCATGTGACAAAAGTGCCCACTGGGTTCTGCATGGAAGATGTTTTTGTTATCCATGGTGGTGGCGTGAAGGAGGTCATTCCAATTGAAAACCTCATTACATTTGAGTGCAGAATATATTCTAGGATTACCTAACAAATGTATGTCAAGAATACTGGATGGTTATTTTGTTGCTTGGGCTACCCTTTTTGCAGATTTGCGTGACTTGTGTTTTATTCTAACCATTGCACATAGACTTTTGTGTAACAGATCTGTGGTTTATTATTAATAAAAGAGGGACTAACTCAGCTGCATATTCAGTTTAGAATCTACTCGAGATTCCATAACATCCTGGATGTTTGTTCAAATTTAACGATTTTGTGACCCTCAGCCTACCTTTTAACAGCATCGCCTTTATGTTGAAGATATAATATGGTCTAATTAACTCGCACTATAGAACTGTGTAAAGCTGCCACCACCCTGAAGGTTTGAACTCTACAGGCGAAGCACACTGCTATTGGAAGCTTCCTTCAACCACTGAATTGATTTACTCAGCTACTTATAGAGGACTTGCAGTTTAACCTAGACTGTGAACCACGCAGCACCTTGATATTTTTCCCATCAACAAGCTTTGTCAGAGGCAAAAGAAATGATACGTGACAGATACATATCACAGGACTGACTGGAAGTTGAACCCAAGACCTGTGTATCCTTAGTGTGGCCCTTAATCACTGAGTCACCAAGCTTCTCTATAGTGGATTGTTTGTTTTACTTTTTTGTGAACAGTGATCAAAGTTTTTCAGCCCAAAATTTGGCTATGTACCTTGCTTCTTTGCTTACCTACCATAATTCAGTGATGGTACATTAACTATCAGAGTTAGGACAAGTCATGAGATGCTCCATATCATGATATTTGCACACAATCGTATCTGTTGTCATATTCATCTGTAAGGCCCCTCTTGATCAGATGTACATTCACTGGCACTATTTCCATTCTGGCGCATTTCACTCTTTCCCAAATATTCCATCTCAAGTGCTACATATCTCGTGTAGTGAGAGACAGTCATTTGGAGGCTCATTAAGTTGTTTATTCAAGAATCTCTTGCAGGATTTAAGTCCTCCAAATAAGGAGCATCATTCATTGAAGGTATGCTTAAGCTTCTTAGTGTGCTCATGTCTGGAAGTTTGTATAGATTATCGAGTGGCATGCATTTCATGCAATTGTTTATTAGTTGGCATATTTCATTTAAACTTTAGTTAATCTTGTTGGCATGTACAGATCTGGACTACACTGGGCAAGTATATTCTTAGATGGAGAATCACAATGTCTGTGCTCTAGTTCTCAGCACCTTTGTTCCAGCTCCTCATCTGCAGTTAGCTAAATTTTCTCAGTATGTTATTTCTTGCAATAACTTTATGATGGGTTCCTTGCAGTGATTTTTGTACATTAATGACTGATCCAGTATGACACCCAAGTTTGTTAGTTTATCTTCGCCACTTGGTAAGGATGTGTGACTGAAACTGTTACTGGTAGAATAAATAAAATAAAACTTGCAGCTTTCATGGAATTATGTGGTGTGTGATTTGTTATCTCATAATATAACATTTTTAAATCATTTGATTTGTTGTAGAGTTTGCAAGAGATTTATAATGAAAGATTTTTGTATAAAAGTTATACCTACTTCTTTATTTTACATACCTTACTTAAATTACAACTTCATTTAATGTCAATCAATCACAAAATCAGTGTCTTTTGCTTATTTTTATTTAATTACTCATTGCAGAAATCTACACCAATTTAATAACAGTGTAACTGCTGAAATGAAACATTATGCTTCACTGCCCTACGTTTTCCCAGATCCAATGCCATGCACACTCTGGTAAGGTAAGCGGAAGTATTCATATCACAAAAACTTGAATCAGATGAATGCTGTACCTAAAGTCATCATCAATTCATTGTGATATGTTTACAATACTTGAGAGATTTGTGCTGTACACTAACTCTTAAGATCCTAGACAAGTGAAGGTTGCCTTTGACATGCAATATACCTTCTGAGCAACTTTGTTATTGCTATAAGTCATGGACTACCACAAACTGAAATTGAACACATATCTTGCATTGTATCTACCTGCTGAATTATATAATTTCACTGCTTAATTAGATATCAGGAATTAAATGCAGTCTGCTGTGAGAGATTCTTTCATTCATATAAAAATTCTTCTGTCCTTCCATAGTGGCATCTGTGTCAAACATTATATAACAGCAGTGTGACATTACTACATCAATAACCTATGTGAATTTCCTTATGAACAAAATGTATCCATATTATAAATGTTCCAGGAGAATTCCATTAATCCTAGAAAAAATAAGGTGAAATAACATAACAGAGGCAACAAAGGGAATTGCAGAATCAGTTACATATTTTGACTGAGATTTGCAAATATTTTTGTAGGTTGTATGGGGCAAGGAAACATTAGAGCAACAAACAGAGGAAGACTTGAAAGCCATAGAAGAGGTAAGACATTCTTCACGTGAAATCATTTATTACTTGGCAGATCTTCATAATGAAATTAATCTAAAATCCATTTCAGGAGAGAACAATGGATGATGACATGCTGGAACTGATTAAATCAAAATTAACTCTTACAAAGCAGGTATGATTGATCATTTCATTCTTTTTCAAATCAGTAACATATTTAGAAGAAGGAATTTTATTTAGCCCTTTCATGCCTCAGGAACTTAATATTCAGGTGTTTTTCTTTAAGGTGTTTAATTGTTTTTGTATACCAATGATCAACTGCAGTATTGGGCCAAAGAGCTCCTGTTTCCAAAATGAAATTTTCAGTCTGAAACTTCCTGGCAGATTAAAACTGTGTGCTGGACTGAGATTCGTACTTGGGACCTTTAAGTCTGGTAGGAGACAAGGTACTGGCAGCTTTGAGGATGGGGCAAGAGTCATGCTTGGGTAGCTCTGATGGTAGAGCACTTGCCCACGAAAGGTAAAGGTACCAAGTTCAAGTCTCAGTGTGGCACACAGTTTTAATCTGTGAGGAAGTTTCAGCTCCTGTTTCCACTGTCAATTGAATAACTCAGCATGTCACATGGTATAATAGTCCTCAAATCTAGTGGTGGCCAACAGTGTAGTAGGCAAGCACAGGATGAGCAAAATGTGTGGTATCTGAGCATCAGATCATGGCCAGATCATGGGTGCTTGACAAATGGCACACTCAAGCTCTAAGTAGTAAGAAGGGGGCTTTTCTATATCTAGATCTAGATCAAAATACATAAGCCACCTAATGGTGTGTGGTGAAGGGTATTCCTGGTACTAATAACTGATCTCCCTTATCCTGTTTAATTCATGAATAGCATGTGGGAAGAATGATTGTTGGGAAGCCCCTTATTGACTCTACTTTCTCAGATTTTCTCATCATGGCCATTAAGCAAGTTGTATGTGTGAGGAAGAAATATGTTGTCCAACTCTTCCTGGAATGTGCTCTCTCAAAATTTCAATAGCAGACCTCTCCAAGATGCACAATGCCTCTCATGTAATCTCTGCCAGTAGAGTTTGTTGAACTTTACCTCTAATGAAATGGTCTTGTGATTAAAATTCACCACTCTTAGTTGGATCTTCTCTGTCACTTTCATCAGTCTAACCTGGCAAGGATCCCATAATGATGAACAATACTCATGACTCAATCAAACAAACATCTTATAAGCCACTTCATTCATGGATGATTTACATTTCCTTAAGATTCTTCCTTTAAATCTCACTCTGGCATCTGCTTTTCCTGCTTTTTGTTTAATGTGGTCATTCCACTTAAGATTGCTCTGGGTTCTTACTCCTAGGTGTTTTATGGTAAAATAATGTTTCCAGCAGTTTGTCATCAATAGTGTAGTTGTACAGCTGTAGTTTTCTTTTCCTATGTATGAAGAGTATACATTTATTTACATTCAGGGTCAAGTGCCAGAGCCTGCATGATTCATCAGTCCTCTACAGGTCATTCTGCAAATTCATAATGTCTTTTGGCATTCCTACTTTGTTATTGACAACTGAATCATCTGCAAACAGTCTTAAAGTGTATCCAATACTTTCTACTAGATAATTATATACATTGTAAACAGCAATGACCCTATCTGCAAGGAAGTCTTGGCTCCAGTCACAAATCTGATCTGATACTCTTGTGGCATAGAGTGCCATAAATATCGATATTTGTTCAGTGTATAAGTGTGCTATCTTTGAGGAGAGGGCTTTGGGGAGGATGTTGGCCGCTAACAGCAGTTAGCCTCCGGACTTGTATCTGTGTAGAAGCGAAGTGCTAATAAATCTGTATCTGAGAGAATTGTAGTTGTTTACCTACAACTATATCCTATTCCCTCACTGGTGACCCCGTTTTTTGTGTAATACAGGTCCGAGTTACCGCCCGAAGGTTATTTACGCGCCTACCACGTCGGGTTTCTTCGCGGTCGCGAGGCCCATTGTTCAGCTTCAGACAATGGCCTTTCAGCACTCACCACCACCGGGATTTCAGCAACACCTCTCCAGCACTCCTGCTGTCATAGTGGACATGCCGCAAGGCTCTTCAGAATCCTTCAGCCCGAACATGCAGTGGAATTCATCGGGTGCCGCCAGTTTCTTCCAACCGCCAATGGTCGCAGACTCTGGCTTTGTTAGCCTAGACCTTTCCACGTGTTCTCCACAGAGTGTTGTTCGGAACATTCCTACTCCTATGTTGAATGCACAATTCAATACAGTCTGTGGCGTCGAGCGAAGTTTTGCTACTTTGGAAAATCCAGTCGTAAATTCAAACTCAAATCAGTTCCCGCCACGTGTGTATCCTCCCGCGCCGGCTAGTCAATAGGTACTCAATGCTCTCCAAACAGCAAATATCACACCGAGTGTGCATCCTAGTTGACATGTGTGGTATCCTTGTGTTGCTTCTAATCAAGTCAACAATTCTGTGCTGGACAGTAATTACCCGGACATCTACAACCAGCCCCACCACTCATGGTCGGGTGAATACAGTGTGCATAACAGACATTCACCGATGTACTTAAGTACTTGTGGCTTCTCTCTGAGCTACCACGTCAATGAGAATGCACATTTTGACTATGATCCTCCGCCCCCCCCCCTCCCCCTCCCCCCCCCCCCCCCCCTCCGGCGTCAAGTGAATTTTGCGATACCCGCATTACGGGATGCCAATAATTTGGACTCACTATCTTCTACATGCTCTACTTCCATCCAAAGAAGTAGGTGCACTTCTGCAGTGACAGCAGTGCCGAATCTGCCGAAACTACCATACTTCAAACCTGCTCACCCAGAGTTCTGGTTGAGCAAACATTCAATGTCTGTGCTTTGGACGACAATGCACGCTTCGCTTGCCTCATGAACCATCTTCACGACCGCCTCTAATTCCATAATTACTTAATTTACATAAGAGAATGCCATGGTCAATTACATCAAAGGCTTTACTTAGATCCAGAAATGTCCCAGATACATGTTGTTTATCATCCACTGCTTTTAATACTTCATTTAAGAAGGCAAAAATTGCTGACTGAGCTGACTTTCCAGCTCTGAACCCATGTTGGGAGTCACTTATCAGCCTCTCTTTATTTAAAAAAACTGTTAATCTTCTAAGGAACATTTTTTTCCATAATTTTGCTGAACCCTGACAAAACCGAAATTCGTCTTTAATTAGCAATATCACTTTTTGCACCCTTCTTATGCAAAGGTGTTACTTTTGCAGTTTTTAGATTATTTGGAAATATACCACTCTCAAAAGATGAATTTACTATGTCTGTTAATGGTTTCACGATAAATGTTGCACTAGCTTTGATAATAGCATCTAGCATCTCATCAACACCCACTGAACATTTATTAGGTAATTCATTTAGGATTCTTGACCATTCCTCAGGTGTTGCTGGACACAGGAATAATGTGTTTGAATGAATTTTTTGATCTGAGTGACTGGTTGTTTGTTTGTCGTGGTGTGTGTTTATTAACTGCTGTGCTATATTTCAGAAATAATTATTGAAAGCACTAGCAACATGTTTGGGGTCAATTAGTTTATTTTTATTCATAATCAGCTCTGTATTACTGTGATTAACTGGCCTGGTACCCATTTCTTTCCTTATACTTTGCCAGGTTGCTTTAGTTTTATTCTTGGAATCACACAATATTTTGTCATTTTCTAGAATTTTTTTTTTCCCAATAACTTGTGTTGGTATTCTTTTGTATCTTTTGAAATATGCAATAAAGTAAGGATTGGTATTATGCTTGGAGTACTCATACAATCTCCTTTTATTTTGACATGATAGCCTTATCCCTTTTGTAATCCACTTGTTTGTTTTTGAGTAGAGTTCAACATAGTTGTTTTCTTGGGAAAAGTCATTTCAAAAAAATGTTTGAATGTAGCCATAATCTTATCATATTTCTCATTGGTCTCATTACAGTGATATACATCTTTCCAACTTTCACCCTCTAGGAGAGAACAAAAATATTCCACATTTTTTATACTGAAATTCCTTACAGTGTGTTGTATTTGACTGGGAATTCGGTGTCCTGAAACATTCATTGCAAGAATTTGAGCAATGAGATGGCTAAAACCCTTGTTTACAACTTGTATTATAGGCATATTTGCACATACTTATCAAGATGTGATCAATAATAGATGCAGAGGTAGGTGTTTCTCGAGTTGATTCAGTTACCGTTTGACTGATGTTGAACGACTGTAGTAAATTTATAATGTCATCTCTGAATTTATTGGATTTTGAGAAATCAATATTAAAGTCCACCACATATAGGCCTAATTATATTTTTCTTGGGAGAGTGAATTTCTTCCAAGAGTTCCTCCATGTGATTGTAAAACACTTTTTTGTCTCCATCTGGTGACCTGTATACACAAATAATAACTATATTTTGCCTTGGTAGTTCAGCAATAGAGAGTTCTATATCTTTTTCACAGGACAGTTCATGGTATTTAGTTAGACTATTGAATTCAGTATTTTCTTTAATGTATATACAAGTACCCACATGATTCAATATTTTCCTACAAAACGTGCTTGCAAGTTTGAACTGAAGAAGGTAAGTTTGCTCTAATGTATCTTGTTTGAGCCAGTGTTCTGTAAAGCATGGTACAGAAATATCATTTAGATCATTTCATATTATTTCTATTTCATTTAGTTTATTTGGGAATGACTGAACATTTTGATGGAGTAATTTAAAATTAGGGACAGGGAGGGAATCATTTCATGCTTGACCACTTACCCCACTATTTGAGCTAGCGTACTTAGTGGTAAAAAATCCTCATGTTTTCCCGGGATGGTATTCATGGTGTTTGCCGCGTGGCTTGCTGGTTCACCCTTTGTGGGTTCCTGCCTTGTTCTGTCAAAATGTTCCCAATTTTCACTTTTTTTTCAATTTTCACTTTTTTTCCATCCTTTTTCACCCATCTGTCCATTAACGGCTGCCTTGTTGCTGCGTTTGATGGCTTGAAATTCGACCTAGTAAATAGGTTGTTATGATTTTCATTGGGCTTATTTTTTTTTATATAAAATGGTCTATAACTGTTTTTTTGTGGGTGGCACTTTCACTTTGAGACAAGCACTTTCTATCTGTTTGCATATGCTTTTTTCCTGTACCAGTACTTGGTTTTTCAGTTTTCGCCATGTATAGGAAAGAAGCAAGCCTATTACAAATGTGAATCTTCCCTTGTTTGTTTAGATATAAACCATGAGTTGTATATTCATTTCTTTTCAGGCATTCGATTTTGAAATTCACAGATAATATCTTCCTACACACGCTTGTGGCAGTGTTGATTTTTTCTAACATAATGCAGTTTGCAACTTTGATTTTTCCATTTAGACCATGTGCACCATGTTTTTGTTGTGGTCTTCAGTCCTGAGACTGGTTTGATGCAGCTCTCCATGCTACTCTATCCTGTGCAAGCTTTTTCATCTCCCAGTACCTACTGCAACCTACATCCTTCTGAATCTGCTTAGTGTATTCATCTCTTGGTCTCCCTCTACGATTTTTACCCTCCACGCTGCCCTCCAATACTAAATTGGTGATCCCTTGATGCCTCAGAACATGTCCTACCAACCGATCCCTTCTTCTGGTCAAGTTGTGCCACAAACTTCTCTTCTCCCCAATCCTATTCAATACTTCCTCATTAGTTATGTGATCTACCCATCTAATCTTCAGCATTCTTCTGTAGCACCACATTTCGAAAGCTTCTATTCTCTTCTTGTCCAAACTATTTATCGTCCATGTTTCATTTCCATACATGGCTACACTCCATACGAATACTTTCAGAAATGACTTCCTGACACTTAAATCAATACTGGATGTTAACAAATTTCTCTTCTTCAGAAACGCTTTCCTTGCCATTGCCAGCCTACATTTTATATCCTCTCTACTTCGACCATCATCAGTTATTTTGCTCCCCAAATAGCAAAACTCCTTTACTACTTTAAGTGCCTCATTTCCTAATCTAATTCCCTCAGCATCACCCGACTTAATTAGACTACATTCCATTATCCTTGTTTTGCTTTTGTTGATGTTCATCTTATATCCTCCTTTCAAGACACTGTCCATTCCATTCAACTGCTCTTCCAAGTCCTTTGCTGTCTCTGACAGAATTACAATGTCATCGGTGAACCTCAAAGTTTTTATTTCTTCTCCATGAATTTTAATACCTACTCCTAATTTTTCTTTTGTTTCCTTTACTGCTTGCTCAATATACAGATTGAACAACATCGGGGAGAGGCTACAACCCTGTCTTACTCCCTTCCCAACCACTGCTTCCCTTTCATGTCCCTCGACTCTTATGACTGCCATCTGGTTTCTGTACAAATTGTAAATAGCCTTTCGCTCCCTGTATTTTACCCCTGCCACCTTTAGAATTTGAAAGAGAGTATTCCAGTCAACATTGTCAAAAGCTTTCTCTAAGTCTACAAATGCTAGAAACGTAGGTTTGCCTTTCCTTAATCTTTCTTCTAAGATAAGTCGTAAGGTCAGTATTGCCTCACGTGTTCCAGTGTTTCTACGGAATCCAAACTGATCTTCCCCGAGGTTGGCTTCTACTAGTTTTTCCATTCGTCTGTAAAGAATTCGTGTTAGTATTTTGCAGCTCTGACTTATTAAGCTGATAGTTCGGTAATTTTCACACCTGTCAACACCTGCTTTCTTTGGGATTGGAATTATTATATTCTTCTTGAAGTCTGAGGGTATTTCGCCTGTCTCATACCCCTTCTCACCAGATGGTAGAGTTTTGTCAGGACTGGCTCTCCCACGGCCGTCAGTAGTTCCAATGGAATATTGTCTACTCCGGGGGCTTTGTTTCGACTCAGGTCTTTCAGTGCTCTGTCAAACTCTTCACGCAGTATCATATCTCCCATTTCATCTTCATCTACATCCTCTTTCATTTCCATAATATTGTCCTCAAGTACATCACCCTTGTATAGACCCTCTATATACTCCTTCCACCTTTCTGCTTTCCCTTCTTTGCTTAGAACTGGGTTTCCATCTGAGCTCTTGATATTCATACAAGTCGTTCTCTTATCTCCAAAGGTCTCTTTAATTTTCCTGTAGGCGGTATCTATCTTACCCCTAGTGAGATAGGCCTCTACATCCTTACATTTGTCCTCTAGCCATCCCTGCTTAACCATTTTGCACTTCCTGTCGATCTCATTTTTGAGACGTTTGTATTCCTTTTTGCCTGTTTCACTTACTGCATTTTTATATTTTCTCCTTTCATCAATTAAATTCAATATTTCTTCTGTTACCCAAGGATTTCTACTAGCCCTCGTCTTTTTACCTACTTGATCCTCTGCTGCCTTCACTACTTCATCCCTCAAAGCTACCCATTCTTCTTCTACTGTATTTATTTCCCTCATTCCTGTCAATTGCTCCCTTATGCTCTCCCTGAATCTCTGTACAACCTCTGGTTCTTTTAGTTTATCCAGGTCCCATCTCCTTAAATTCCCAACTTTTTGCAGTTTCTTCAGTTTTAATCTACAGGTCATAACCAATAGATTGTGGTCAGAGTCCACATCTGCCCCTGGAAATGTCTTACAATTTAAAACCTGGTTCCTAAATCTCTGTCTTACCATTATATAATCTATCTGATACCTTTTAGTATCTCCAGGGTTCTTCCATGTATACAACCTTCTTTCATGATTCTTAATCCAAGTGTTAGTTATGATTATGTTGTGCTCTGTGCAAAATTCTACCAGGCGGCTTCCTCTTTCATTTCTGTCCCCCAATCCATATTCGCCTACTATGTTTCCTTCTCTCCCTTTTCCTACACTCGAATTCCAGTCACCCATGACTATTAAATTTTCGTCTCCCTTCACAATCTGAGTAATTTCTTTTATTTCGTCATACATTTCTTCAATTTCTTCGTCATCTGCAGAGCTAGTTGGCATATAAACTTGTACTACTGTAGTAGGCGTGGGCTTCGTATCTATCTTGGCCACAATAATGCGTTCACTATGCTGTTTGTAGTAGCTTACCCGCATTCCTATTTTCCTATTCATTATTAAACCTACTCCTGCATTACCCCTATTTGATTTTGTGTTTATAACCCTGTAGTCACCTGACCAGAAGTCTTGTTCCTCCTGCCACCGAACTTCACTAATTCCCACTATATCTAACTTCAACCTATCCATTTCCCTTTTTAAATTTTCTAACCTACCTGCCCGATTAAGGGATCTGACATTCCACGCTCCGATCCGTAGAACGCCAGTTTTCTTTCTCCTGATAACGACATCCTCTTGAGTAGTCCCCACCCGGAGATCCGAATGGGGGACTATTTTACCTCCGGAATATTTTACCCAAGAGGATGCCATCATCATGTAATCATACAGTAAAGCTGCATGCCCTCGGGAAAAATTACGGCTGTAGTTTCCCCTTGCTTTCAGCCGTTCGCAGTACTGGCACGGCAAGGCCGTTTTGGTTATTGTTACAAGGCCAGATCACTTAATCATCCAGACTGTTGCCCTTGCAACTACTGAAAAGGCTGCTGCCCCTCTTCAGGAACCACACGTTTGTCTGGCCTCTCAACAGATACCCCTCCGTTGTGGTTGCACCTACGGTACGGCTATCTGTATCGCTGAGGCACGCAAGCCTCCCCACCAACGGCAAGGTCCATGGTTCATGGGGGGATGTGCACCATGTCTTGGCAGTATTGGATGAATTATTACATTTGTTTTTTGCATGAGTTTAAGTATGTATTCCAAAGAATCTTTCACGCTCATCTGCAATTCTTCCAGAGGTTTATCAGTGTCCTTTGTGCCACCAATAATGATTAAAGTATTGTTGACGGAGAAGTTATCAGTTAATTTGTCTGTTTTTTTCACAACTTCTTTAATTGGCGCCCCAGGTTTTATAATACTTTGCACACTGAATTTTTTGCCTAATTTGTCTTGTAGTATACTCCCACAGTTTCTGCCATGACTGTCATTTAAAACAAGAACTTTATTTCCTTTTGTAACAGTTGTTTGAGGCCTAACAGATCGCGAGTTTTCGCGCGAAACATGGATACGGTTTTTCACTGCATTTTGCTCATTATGAGGTATTTGTGCTTCTGAATCCTTGATTGTATACGGTTTTTCACTGCATTTTGCTCATTATGAGGTATTTGTGCTTCTGAATGCTTGATTTTAATCTTCATAGCACTATTTTCTTCTTGCAACACTTTTTTAACTTCGTTCTTGATCACTTGAGACCATTCGTCAGAAAAGGACATTATTTCTGGTGTAATTTTCGGCGCACTTTTCTTTATCAGCTGTTCACATTTTGGTGTTTGAAGTTTAGTAATTTCCATTTTTAATGCACTAATAACAAACTGTAGACTGTCTACTCATTCGTGTAGTTTCAATATTTCGTCCTTACAATTTGCACACAATTTCTTTTTACTGGCAATATTTACATTTTTCCGAGGAGATGCATGACATACTTTTGCGCTGGCCACCATATTAAATCTTCATATTACAAGTACTTCAAAAAGCACGAGAGACAATGAATCCCATAAGCCAGACGAGAACTATTCAGCCATGTGGTACAGGTAATTATGTGTGAGAACATGTGCAAGGGGAAAATGCACCCTATTGTCCTCAAATTGTGTCTGAATGGTTTGAGAAACATGCCACCACCACAAGGGTGTTTTTGTGGCATCTGTGTTGCTTGAAATTAATCCTACTCAGTGCTGAGGATATCTGGAAAACCAGTGACATGTACATACGTGGAAATCAGCTCTGACCAATCTCCCTTAGATGCAGGACCAGTTAGGCAGCCTTATGTCAGGATGTCACTCCAACAATTTCAGTGTCATGTACACAATCATACGTTACCACTGTCACCAAAGCAAAAAGAGATGCTATATGCACTAATGTTTGTATCTGAAATTCAGTTGCTCATATGTGAACTTCTTTACTTTCGGCTCCTTCTTATATTTGCAACGTCAGCAATATAAAAAGATAAGCAGTTAAAGTACATGGTTTATGAAGTGACATACTTAGTATGACCACGCTGTAAGGTTTCAAACTTCATACAATTGTGGTAACACCTTTACAACATTACAGGTACCATAAGTGAGTAATTGAATAACACTGGACTCATATTTAGGAAGGCTTGGTCCATATCATCATCAAATCATCCAGATTTACATTTTCTGTGATTTCTCTAGATCACTTAAGATGGAGACTTGGATGATTCATTTACAATGGCATGATTGATTTCTTTTCCATCCTCCCCTATTTTGAACTTGTGTTCTGTCTCTGATGGCATTGTCATCGATGGAACATTGAACTGTAATCTTTCTTCCTAAGTTCGTAGGTGAGCAAGCAGTTACTATACAGTAAAAATGATAAACAAGGTGAGGGAGAAGTTCGGGTTAGTTACACCAAACAACCCCCATTTAGCAGTAGTTCATTTATTCACACAAACACAAGCTAGGCTCACAAAGAACTGAACATGGTGGAACAGGCTAAAGATAATTTTAGCTTAGTTCCGATGCATCGATGTTGGTGTTGATTTCATCAGTGCCACATAGCCCCATAGCCCCCCCCCCCCCCAGTACAGAGTACTCTTGAGAGGCCGGGGGGGGGGGGGGAGTGACTGGCGTCGGCAGGAGCCAGACCAAGGTCAGTTCGAGCTCAACAACGTCGGCGGGGAGCTGTGTGGGTAGATGTAATGAAGGAAACTTCGGCCACCTAACCTGGAAGTTGTTGATGTTATCCGGGTGTCATACTGGGCCTGCTGGTCGTGTGGCGGCAGGTAGGCCAGTGGTTTGCAGTTGGAACGGAGCGACGACGACGATGTCTCCGGTGGGTGTGGCCAACACACGAAGCATGTCCAGGTCGACGTCGGGCGGGAGGGAAACACATTTCACCAGGTGGCAGGGAGTGGCGGTGGTTGTGTCATGAGCACTGGATGAAGAGAAACACATGACAAACAGTGTATAATCACACAGTATTATTGAGATGTCGTGGATTATGTCCAGGGGGACAGGCACAAACACCTCGAGCGAGGGCACATTCACGATGGGGAGCCTGAGAAACCTTGACAGGGCGAGGCAGGTAACGGTGGAGAGGTTGAAGGGCCCTGCGGCAAGGGCATGATCGTAGGTAAGCTCGATGTGGGGAGCATGTGGTCACTTGACTGAGTGCGTGAGACCGGAGTAGAGGGCGAGGTCAGACGAGAGCTCGACGATGGGAGCTGGAAGTCACTTGACCGAGTGTGTAAGTCCGATGTGGAGGAAGTGGTCGGAGCGTCGTGAGCCACAACAGTGAGTGGCTTGGTTGTGGCCTGAAGGGGGGTAGAAGAAGGCTCGACATGAGCAGGCTTAAGTCTGTTGAGAGAGATTGTAACAGCTGAATCTTTCATCTGGATGTCATAGGTGCTGGCTGAGCGCCGGAGAATGCAGTTCGGGCCGGTATATGGAGGTTGGAGGGGAGCATGGACAGTGTCATCTCAGAGCATGACGTACTCGCAATTGTCCAGAGATTTCAGGACGTGAACCTTAGGGTGGGAGTGGCTGGTGGGTGGAGGGATATGGACACGGTCCACGAAGGAAGGTAAGTCAGACTGAGAGAGAGGAGCAGAAGGGCTCACAAGTTCGCCAGGGAGAACAATGTTCTGGCCATATACGAACTTGGCTATTGTGCCTTTGAGGTCTTCCTTATAGATCGCACGAATGCCAAGTAGCACAAGGGGAAGGGCCTCCGTACATAGAGAGTCATGGCACTGACGAACCGCCTTTTAAAGTGTGGTGCCAGTGCTCAACTAGCCCGTTACTTTGCGGATGATGTGCTGTGGTATGGATGCGCCGGATGCCGCAAATGTTACAAACCTCACTGAACAGGGTCGACTCAAATTGTCTGCCCTGGTCAGTTGTGATGATAGCTGGACATCCAAAACGCGATACCCATGACTCGACGAAAGCTCGATCAACAGTTTCTGCTGTAATATTGGGGAGGGGGACAGCCTTGATCCAGCGAGTTGTTAAGTCGATAGACGAAAGAACATGACAAAAGCCGTTAGAGGGGGGGAGAGGGCCGACAATGTCAATATGAATATGCTGGAAACGCCCAGGATGGATCGAAAAGGCGCCAAGGGGGGTGAAGTGTGCTTGTGTACTTTGCAGCATTGGCAGGCGACGCAGGAGTGTGCCCATTGCTGGCAGTCCTTTTTGACATTTCTCCACGCAAAGTGCTCCGCTATGAGGCGGGCGGACCCACGAATACCGGGGTGGGCTAAATTATGCAATGCGTTGAAGACAGCTCAACGGAGCGTGGTTGGTATGAGGGGGCATAACGTGCCCGTACTGTTGTCACACAAGATCTCACCAAAACTGCCAGGGAAGGTGGTGCGGGCGAAGTGCAGTGAAGAAGTAGAGTCTGAAATCATGTTTCGTGTTTCCTCGTTGGTGGGTTGGAGGTTAGGCAGTTCAGAGAGGTCTAACAGCAAATGGACAGCGTTGATTCGTGAGAGGAAATCAGCAACTATATTGTCAGCACCCTTTATGTGTCTGACATCGGTGGTGAACGTAGATATGAAGTCCATGTATCTGAAGCGGAGAGGAGGCGGGTCAGCTGGCGGGTTGCTTGATCGCTTTGTAGATTGCGAGCAACTCCCTGTCAAACACGGAATATTTCCGTTGTGCATTGGTGAGCTTACGGGAGAAGAACTGCAGAGGCAAAGTTTGGCCATCGATTATCTGGCTAAGGACAGCACCGATGGCAGTATCGCTCACATCTGTGGTGATGAAAAGCTGCGCATTGGGATAAGGATGTGCGATGGTGCAGGCCTCATCAGGAAGATTTTTGAGGGCAGTGAACGAGTCACTCATAGCAGGAGTCCATGGAACGGGCCGAGGTCCCAAAGTGTTGGTGCCTGCCAAGGCATCCATCAGTGGAGCCTGAATCTCCGCAGCCCGAGGTAGATGTCGGCGATAATAATTAACCATCCCCAGAAAGCGCTGGAGCTCTATGAATGACGAAGGTCTGGGTAGGTTTAGTATTGTTTGTACTTTCTCAGGAGGTGGTGAAATGCTGTCGGCAGAGACCCAAAACCCAAGAAAAGTGACAGCGGGTTGATGTAGCTGCAATTTGTCCTGGTTGCTCTCGATGCCTGCTGCTGCAAGAGTGTTCATAACAGTTTGCACATGTCGAATGTTGTCCTCGATGGAGGAGCTGAACACAAGAATGTCATCAAGATATGCAAAGCAGAATTTTAGGTCGAATAGCACTTCATTGATGAAGCATTGCCAGGTCTGGGTTGCATTTTTCGACCGAAGGGCATGAATCGAAACTGAAATAACCTGATCGGGGTGGTGATTTGCTGTCTTCTCGATGTCTTCAGGTGCCATGGGGATCTGGTGGTAGGCCCGTTTGCAATCAGTGACAGAGGACATGGTCGCACCTGCAAGGGAACTGGTAAAGTTGGCAATGTTGGGTATGGGGTAGGTGTCCATAATTGTTTGTGCGTTTAGTCGGTAGTCTCCACACATGTGTCAGGACCCATCTTTCTTAGGTGTCATATGTATGGGCGTAGACCAGCTACTGGCAGAGGGCTCAATGACGCCGGAGCTTAGTAGTTGAGAAATCTGATTTTTAAGGTCGGAGAGGTGCTCAGGACAAAGTCGACGTGGTTTACTGGAGATCGGGGGACCCGGTGTGAGGTGAAGCTTGTGAACTGTGCCATTAGTGACGACGGAAATGTTGCCGGCGGCGCGGGAGGTGGTTTATTTACAATGTGTGGCGGGCGGGGCAGGCGATGCGTGGTCGTGGTGTTCGGAGCCACTCGGCAGATCTGACGGGAGCCGAGGCAGCAAAGTGTCCCAGGAGTCAATGCGACAAGATGGCCACTGGCACAAAGCAGTGGCACCATGGTCGGGGGTGCATTCAGTAGAGCTCTTGAGCCGTTAGTGAGTCCATTGTCCAAGGGTGCGGCCTGTGGCAGCACGGTCAAGCGACCTGTGGCAGCACAGTCACGGGCGAAACGCTTGGCGCGAGTGCACTGCTTGTGTTGTCAGTGGTGGTCGCACGACAGCGCGCAGGAGCCGAAGTTGCATAGTTTGAGGTGCTGTCCGTGAGTGGTGGGGTAGGAGCCGTCAGTTCGGGAACACGTGACGCTGGTTGCGCATGTGCACTCGTGCCCGACCGAGTGTCAAACGCTGCCATATTAGGAGGGTGTGGCCCTGCGGAGCTGTCAGTACATGTTATGGCAGTCTTGATAGCACAGTTGCGAGGGGTAGCGGGAGGTAAACACACGGAGGCTCGATTGCTGGGACTGAAAGCAGATTCAGTGCTCTTACTGACCTTGCTTTGTCCTTGCAGTAGTGTCTGTAATTCCTTTGCTGCATTGGAGAGCTGGAGCTGAGTTTCGTGGAGCTGGAGGGAGAGCTCGAAGTTCTCCTTGTGTAGGCGAGCGACGTTTTCGAGCTCGACAAGGCACTTGTGTGTTGTTTCTTGTAACGTCGTCGACAGAGACAAGCATGTACGGATGAGATGAGCCAGGACTGATGTGTCACGGGGGGGTTTGCTCGACGGAGCACAGGGGAAGTGAGTCTTGGACGGGTGATGAAACATGGTGTTTCACACTAGGTCCGGTGAAAGTTTGTGGTGTTGCAAGAAGTCAATGCCTAGTATAGGTTTGTCAATTTCGCACACTAAAAAAGTCCACTCGAGTTTGCAGTTTGCGGAGAGTGAGACGACGTGGGAAGTTGAACCTGAGCATTGTAGTTTAGTTGAATTCATGGCCTGCAGTGAAGTATGATGAGGGCGGATGTTCGATGATGCTAAGGACATAGGCAGCAGCGAAACGTCGGCGCCTGTGTCCACTAGGAAAAGGTGTCCCGACGAAATGTCTTTAATGTAAAATCGTCCACAATTATCCGGTCATTCGCAGACAGAATGGAGCACTGAGGGGTGCCTGTCATGTTGTACACAGGGGGCAGCACCCAGACCTACCTGCAGTTGGCGTTTGGGAAGTAGCAGGGTGGTCTGCAGTTCTGTGCCGCCTCACCAAACCGTGTGTGGAAGTAACAGTATGGATAGTGCAGTTGCATTTCCTGCGGAACGTTCGTTGCCAGTGGCGGTGGCAGAGATTCAGTGGCTGCAGCAGGCTCAGTTGCAGGAGGGGGCGTGACTGTGGGCGGAGCCGGTGACATCCCAGTAGCTTGTTTACTGCTTCCGGAGTGAACGGAACTGTAGGCATAGTGCGGCCCCGGCCGCATCCGGCCACAGGATGATGAGCCTGAACCTGAGGCTTGTCAGGTAGGCAGTGGCTGGCGAAATAGAGCAGTGATCCATCATGTAGCCTGTCAGCAATTGTCATTCTTTGCTCGACAGGTTCGGGAGACCTCTGAGCCAGAGCAAAGTGGATGTGAGGAGATAGTTTATCTGACCAGATGGCGAGGAGAGCTGTGTTAGAGAGTAGATCGGCGCTGACCAGGGCACATAGCCATCTCCAAACCTGGGAAGGTTTGCTGTTGCCTAGTTGCTCAACGTGGAGCACTTGCTGTATTACTGCCTCAGTTGAGTGTGCAAGCCGACGTAGAACTGTCTTTTTGGCTACAGTGTACCAGGTAGATGAGTCCGGGGCATCGACCAGGTGAGCAGTCAAGTCCTCCTGGTCATGCAGGTGGGTGATGAGGCACAGAAACCTGGTTGACTCGTCTATTTTGTAATGGTCGAACACTTCGTCTGCAGTTTTGAACCAGGTTGTAGCTCTGTCAGGATTAAACGGCGGCAGCGTCGGTAAGCATTGTAGAATTTCGGAACAACAGGATGAGTTGAGTTCATCTGGGCACTGCCTGAAACAAGGTGTTGTTGCTGTAGTATTCCAGGAGAGTGTGTCTCCAGGGGATGTGGCAACGACGGCTGTTCGGGAGGCAGCGTGAAGGTGACACGTTGTGGGTGAGCACGATCTGTCATGACACGGAAGGCCGACGCAGGTGAGACACCGTAATGTGTCGATTGCGGTTGCGGTTGTGGAAGCTCAACATGTTGCGGGGTGTTCGGATTGATGTGTCGCGGAAGACTGACGCAGATGAGGCACCGAGATGTGCCGAGAACGGTAGCGGAAGCTCGACTGGAGCCGGTGCGGGGGCCACAGGTGAGAAAAAGTTCAAAGTTTGAGAATGCGTGTTATTCCGTGGAAAGCTCAACATATGATAAGAGTCGGGGCCACCTGTGTTGCAGGGAGGCTGCGGAGGTGCGGGCTGTCCAGAAGCACACCATGGGAAATGATGTCGAACGTGGGACAGAATGTGTAAATGTTCACTGTTCATAGTCACTCCACTCAAAATGGTGTGCAAATAAGGCAAATTTCATGGCACAAAACAATGAAATATAGCAGTGGGACGGAAGTGGAGGTCAGGCACAGATAACAAGTTATTGTTCCTGTTGCAGGCCGAGGTATCGAAGTAGGAAGGCATGTGCTGATGCTGAACTGAGGCAGGAGCGGGCGTGGTAAGATGCTTAGGAGGTTGACCTGTGAACAAAGCAGTTCCGGCCACGTGGCAGGTATCCGCATGGCACTGCACGGATTGCGGCGTGGCAAATCATTGTCCTGGGTTGTCCAACGAAGCATTTGCAGAAATCGGCATTGGTCCCGTACTGCACAGAGATCCGTAAGAGGTAACTGCACAGTCGATGAGCGAGGGCACATGTGGTGGGAACAAAGGTGTTTGATAGCTGGAGTCATGCACACTCCTAACCTCTCTTATTGTTGCGGGCTCGAAGACGTCCGGCGAAATCGGCGTAATCGTCGAGTGAGAGGCATCGTGTTGCAGACCTGGCAGGTGTACATCACCCACAACACGATACACGTCGATCACAAAATTTGGTGTTAGGCGCTGGGCTGAAGTCATTGTTCGAATGCTTTGTCGATGTAGTACAAGTGAAAATAACCGATGCAGAGGTCGTGGACACAGACAGACGGCGAAAACGGAAGACGTTACAACTCGGGGTCACCAGTGAGGAAGATGTTCGAGTTAGTTACACCAAACAATCCCCATTTAGCAGTAGTTCATTCACCCAAACACAAGCTAGGCTCACAAAGAACTGAACATGGAGGAACAGGCCAAAGATAATCTTAGCTTAGTTCAAAGATGTATGCATTGATGTTGGTGTTGATTTCATCGGTGCCACAAAGGCATAATTTTTTTATTTTTCTGTTTAGAGTTGTTGTCAATTTCATTAACGTTATACCAGATGTCAAGTGTTTTACACATGCACTAAAAGAGAATACATCAGCCCCACATCACGGATGTGTAGTTTTGTAGATTTTGGCTTATCAATTCTAGCAAATGACTTAAGATTAATGGGAAATAGCCTCATTTTTTATTTAGTCACATCAGTGCAAAATTGAGCAAACATGGTTAGAAATTCTGGGTGTATTGATAATTGAAATAACACTCATGTGGTTGTAGAGTGAAACTACAGTATTTTATTAAATAAAACACTAAGCACATGTACACAAGTGTCCACACAAGAAGGATACAAAGAATAAACTGCATGCTACTCTACAAAGATAAAACTCACTCAAAGAAATTAGTCACTCAAGTAACATTGTAGGCCTATCAATACTGTTCAGGCTCACGGTCAGTCATAGTGTGGCAGGCTGCAATACAAAGCATGACTTGACCTTTTCTGCGCTGTCATCTACTGACCAGGATATTGTACTTTGGGCACAACTACTGGGCTGTTCCTCATGTGGTAAGTTCTGTGCTGGTCCCCTGATCCCATAGATACTGACAAAGGAAGTGTGGAGCTTTAAACACCCACCCATTTTGGGAATTCTGTGTGTGGTTTGCATCATCTTGCTGTGTGATTTGTGTTGCATCATCAACAGTCTCGTTGGTTGGAGCTTGATTCTGGAATTCGGTGATGTCGGCCCTTTCTTGCGAATGTTGAAACTCTGGTGGAGCCTCATCCCCATTATTGCTTGCTAGATTCTGTAATATACACAGTGGTTTCAGGCTCTGTACAGAAACTGTCAAAGGTTTCCTTTGAACAGTATGTTAAACCTCTGCTATCTTCCCTTAAATACCCGATCTAGTCCTCTAGAAGGAGAATGTAAAACCTCATGGATTATGTCATCTCTGAGCATTTGTGTATTCACAGTATGCCAATGCCTTATGCATGAGCACATGTGTTCATTTTGTGGCTGTGGAGGTGATGTTTCCAGGATACCAATAGTGTGTTGTCCAACACCCCTAACCAAAGCCGCCAGTTCAATGTCATTTGTCAGTGGAGCAGCAACCACGAATTCCACTGGAAAGTTGTGCATTTTGCTACATAAAAATTCTGCTAAGGTTGCTTTTAAGACTTCCTTGAAGGCCAGTTGAACCTGCAGAAGCACCAACGGCAAGCTTTCATTCACTGTTCATTATGTCACATAAATGCTGCTTTAAGGGTACAATGCAAACACCCTCCAAGTCATTTGCTCTATTGATAATAAGCTGCTGTTTGAAGTTGCTGGACCCCATAAAGTTTGCATAGTTTTGAAAACAACTGTGATTCAAATGGGCAACCTTGGTCCACTGTTGGACTTCAACCAAACCGCACATTATCCTTGCCCTGCAAGTCGATCTCATCTAAATTCAACAAAGTGCTAGTCAGCATCTCTTCCAGCTAAATAAACTGTCTGTCATCTGCAGAGGAACCAATAAGATTATTTGTAAGCCTCCCGAGATTTTCCATCTCCTTCAAAATTGCCAGGAAGAAAAGAGTCCGAAAATTTGGTTGTTCTTCATAATATGTGGTGTCCTCTCTCAGTTGTACTAGTCACTTCCTAGTCTCACCCAATTCTCTTTTTTTAGTGGCCAGTGTTGAAATTGTAAAACGTGATTTTCTATACGTAAATTCATTCATTTTACATTAATGTCTTCACACTCCTTGTTTGTAGTAGCCAGATTTGACTTCAAGGAATAGTAAACATTCATTAACCACTTAGTCCCCATTGTGCTGGGAACTGCTGATCTGATTTTATGGACAAATGGGTAGTCTGCCTGTTATGCCTGGCACTGGCTCATTGTTCCCAGCATGAACTGCCATAAAAAAAATCTGCTCACAATACTGGTTCATTCACATGTTAGGAATTCCCAAACAAAAGGTACACATAGTCAAGAGATCCAGTGTGCATATGGCAGTGTCATATAATTTGATGGGCCTCTAATTTGCAGCTCACAGTTGATGGAAGGAAACTGAAGTTTCTGTTTCAGATGCTGTTTTTGGAATAGTGCTCACCTCTGATTCATGCTAAACTAGTGTGATTAACTATTTTACATTGCAGACACATTTTGAAATGTGTCCTGACCCATAACATCTACTGTAGGTCACAGAGTTAGGGTGGTTGCATGGTGCAGAACATTGATGGAGTCTCAGAATGTGAAAACAGCACCAAGATTTCTCTTCTGGGTTGTAGTCCAAATTCTCACCTTTGTTAGCTGGTAGCATGGCTGCTGTAAATGGATGGTGTCTGGGATTCCCATTAGCAATAGCCTTAGGACCAAGTAGCATTTGTTCCTTAGAATAAGCCATTGTTTCTGCATAGCACTTTGTTGCTTATTTAGGATATTGCTGACCTGCTAGCTTTTCCACAGTCGCTGCTACAGGAATTCTGGGTGAACTGATACTCGAAATAACATTCACATTGTTGTAGAGAGAAATTGCAGTCTTTTATTCAATAAACCACTGACTATGTGTACAGAGGCATTCAGACAAAAAGGGTACAAAGAACCAACAAAAAACCAAAGAGCCAAAAAAGAACCTGCTACATGACAATGATAAAACTCACTAAAAGAAACTAATCTCTCAGATAACATTGTGCATAATTGATACTGTGCAGGTGCAAAGTCCCCACAAATGCAATAGACATATATTTTCATTAACTGAACAGTTATTTCAATTCACCTGTCAGATAGAATGATCCAACATTTTATGGGAAAAACTTAATAACTTGAGAAATAATAGAGGATTCAGTACTGGACATTGGATGTATCTTGTTGCTGATGACATCTTTATAGATCTGTTGCTGTATCAGTACTCTGGAAATGTGGATGATAAAGAGTGTTTTTGGTTGTTTTATTTGTTTATTAATTTTGTGTCAGTATCAGTACACTTTATGTAACAAAAGATTGAATTGTAAATATTCTAACACAATATTAACTTTTACACTCACAACAATAAAAAATATTGAACAACAGCTTAAATGACAGTGACATCTGGCAATGTTACTGCCATGTCTGTCATTAGCAATCACAATATACTTTACCCCAATTCAAGAAACAATTTAACTTCATTACACAGAAAATCACTTTTACACTGATTTTTAAAACAGTAACTTACTTATTTAATTTACAATAGTGTTCTGGATATGGATATGGATATGGTGTTATGGGCGCTCAACAGTGTAGTCTTTAGTGCCCAATAGTATTCTGCCAGTGTTGTTTCCTTGACCATTGGAGAAATTGTTTCATGAGGTCACACTTCATCAGATTTTGGGGACAGATTAAAACTTTGCACTGACTGAGACTTTCCACATTCATGCTTCACATCTTCTAGTACATTTCATTTAAGTGAACTGTCTTTTATTTGCCCCCTTCTTGTCCTCAACCTGTTTCAGTTCTACAGAGAGCTGACCCATACTAATGTTCTTGAGCAATTTCAACAGATCTCGTCTGCTCATCCATGTTACCCTAAGTTGTTTTCCATTGGTTCATAAGAATATCCTCTGGTGATTGTGCAAGCCCTTGTGTGTTCTTCGTATTGCTCCTCCTTGACTTAAGTTCCCATCTGCAGTTACAAATGATCCTTACTGATTCTTAGGCTCCACATAAGTTTCAAATAAGTACGTACTCCTCTTCTGATGTTTAGAGGATCAGTTCAGGCTCAGAGGTAAAGTTTTTCAGTTAAGGTTAGTTTAAGATAGCCAGTGATAATCCTGCAAGTATTATTTACTGTAGTATCACTCTTCCTTGTGTGAGGTGATTGAACCTACATGCAATCATATTCAGGTGCAGAGTAGCACATCAAACAAAAGTTAAAGTCCACATAATTTTGGGCATTGTCTCCCTAAGAAATGGTACATCATAGCTGTGATGATGGTTGCAGCACCCCGTATTTCCATCTTCCATGCTTGCAAAACCAGCAACATTGGTGCAGGGATTTACCAGGTACTACAGCAAACTACCTGTGGTAAGAATGCCAGTCTGCATTTAGCCAGTGATGGACAGGTTTGTTGGTGCTAGTCTGTATATTGTAGCATTGAAACCAGTCAGCTCCAGAACCAAAAGCAGGACTGTCAATGAAAAACAAAACTTAGCACTGAGAGCAAGTTGATTACAAACTCCGACATACATCCAGAAGAGAACTGAACTCCTGGACAAAGATTTCAAGTATTCATACAAAAATAGAGTATTCCAGAATGCTGTTATTTATACAAACATCAAATATTCCAGATTACAGAAATATTATAAATGTATGATGGTTCAAGAACTTTCCAGAGAAGATAAATACTAAATAACAAATAACTGCTTGTGGTTGGGTTTGAACAGGCAACCTGCAGCATGCCCAGCCAGAATGCTGACACTATACCACACTCTATGTACCACAGCTTGCTGCATTGGTCCCTCTCCCGGAAGAACTGTGACCTACTGTTTCAAAAGTTTTCAATGGATCTGATGCAGCATTCAGATCTAGATATTGTCAACAGTCCTTTGTATGGTGGTGCTAGCAGATGCTCGAATTCTGGTCATGTTGTTACATTCCATTACCTGTGATGAACATCGAAGGTAAACCTACCACTGAAACTTCCTAATTGTTGAGTGGGTCATCAGTTTCCTTGAACCACTTATCATCGATCTGTGCCTCTAGACTGAAGTACAGCTTCAAAAGGACAGGGATGCACTCACTTCTGTCTTCTTAATGAAGGGTCATAATCCTAGACTTCATTTGTGACATTTGACAAGCAGCAAGGCATATGAGACAGCCCAAAGTAGTGGTTTAGTATTTTATCTGATAGTCCCACTTTCCACATGTGTGTAAAAATCCATACCAGGTCTCCCAGGCTGTATCTCATTGCCCAGTGCTTGGCTTTATAGTGCTCTCAGTCTTTCTCCTGGTCATCCAGGGTCCACATGCAAACCAGCTGTCTAGCTTCTTTGGTCCTGATGATGAAGTGTTTCAGTGATCCTGAGTATCATCAGGTTGGAATGGGTCCAGTGTACCAGTGTTGTTCGGCCTCACAACCATGAAGCAGGAGAAATGGTGTGAAGCCTTAGAGTCTTTATTCACTGTGTTGTATGTGAATGTGACAACAGGCAGCATTGTATCCCAATCTTTCTGTTGATCAGCATACATTGAGAACATATCTGTTAATGTCTAATTAAAATGTTTTCTGAGGCCATTCATCTGTGGATGATAGGTAGCTTTCATCCTGTGTGTGATTTTTCAATGTGAAATTACCTCTGATGCTATTCTCAGCTGGAAAGCTTCTCCCCAATCAGAGATCATTGCGCTGGGTGATACGTGCTTCAAAATTATGTCTTCTACAATGACTTTTGTAATTTCTGGATGTTCAGCAGTTTGCACAGCTTTGGTGACAGCATACAGGTGATGTAGCCAGTGCAGACTATCATCCATTGACTCCTGTTTGCCCACTTTGGGAACCCCCCAAGAACTTGAATTCTAGTTTGGTTGAATAGCACTGTTGTGATCATCTTGCCAGTCTCCTTCATGCTAGTCAGTCAGCACAGAGAATGGTGGTCTGTCACAGTGGTAAATGGATTGCCAAATAAATACAGGCAAAACCTGTTGATGGCCCAAACAACTACCAGACACTGTTTCTTGGTTGTAGAGTAGTTCCTCTAGGACTTGAAGAGTACTCTTGGAGGCACAAACCATCATCTTTTAAGCAGCTTCCTGAATTTGCATTAGAGTTGCACCTAATCCATAATTACTAGTGTCAGTATGAAGTACAGTCTCAGCATTCCTATCATACAATGCTAAAGAAGATGTTTGCATCTCCTTAAGGACAATGAAAGATTTTTCTTGCACCTAGTTCCAGAAAACTTCACCATCAGGAGCAGGTAAATCGGTGACTGCTCTTATTACTCTTATTTTCTCTGTGTCTCGACAGACTCCGTCATCAGTGGCCATATGCCTCAAGATTTTTATTTATTGGGCAGTGAAAAGGCACTTTTTCTGATTCAGATGGAAGTCTGCAGTCTCAACACAAATATTAAAATGTTGAGAAAATGATAATGTCATCCAGAAAGTAACAGCATGTCGTTTGTTTAAGGTCTTGAAGCAAGTTGTCCATCATGCATTCAAAGGTGGCTGGATCATTACAGAGTCCAGGTGGCAAAACTATAGAGACCATTAGGAGTTCAAAAGACAGTCTTTTACCAGTGAGTCTCATGAACCTTGATTTGACAGGAGCCATACTCGAAATGCCCATAGTTGAGAAATACTTTGCTCCTTTTGAGCAGTCTAGGGTGTCACTAGTGCATGACTGTGGATAGACATCTTTCTTTATGATTTTGTTCAGTCATCATTAGTCAACACAGAAATGCCTGGTCCCATATTTCACCACAAGTACCTCAGGAGGGAACCAAGGACTCTCTAAAGGTTCATTGAGGTTGTCCTATGGGATCTTCTCCACTTCCTCCAGGATTATCCGTCATTCGGCTGGTGATACACTATATGAATGCTGGTTATTGGTGGATCTTCCACTCTTCTGTTCTCTGTAGAGGTACTGGTGCATGAATCTTCATCAATAACATTAAGGTGCCCTTCCTGGCTTGGTTTGGTTGTTTCTGCACACATACATTTAGGGAAGAGTGTGGCTGCTCATGACAGTTAGTAGTTTAAAGTTCTCCTTGGCCACATACAATGCATGTGACTGTGACTGACATGTAGATTTCTTTTGTGAGCCTGAAAAACTTTTTGCAATCACCCAGGGCTTTGCATTTTAAGTGAGAATGTGATTAAAGACTGAGACTTGTTTGGTTGATGATGGTGGGATAAAACATCTTCAGAGCCAAACAGCGGCTCAGAGTAATCTTTGTTATGTGCCTTTGTTGGAATAGCTTCATCAATCTGAAGCTCTGATCTTCCACAGTATATGACTGCTTCTGATACCTGTAAGAAGTGCCACCCAAGAAAATATTATGACTACTTTCTGTAAAAACAACAAATTTTAATGGCTTCTTTCTGTCATTGATAGTTATTCCAGCAATACATGTTCCTGTCAGCTGCAAGTATTTCCAATTTGCGACTTTCAGTGCAATCACTTTTGCATCGTGGTACATGGTACTCTTTGGCTGATGGCAATAAGCATCCGACATTACAGAAATGGAAGCCACTGAGTCCACTACCACCTGGACATGTGGGCATCGATGGTGACATCAATGAGGTTTCCTGACATATTGGTGACTGTCTACCTTGGACAATTTAAATCTGTTGCAGCCTCACCTCCACAGATGGTCACTTACTTAACTCTCCTGAACTCAGAGGCTAGGTGAACTGCTGTTACCTTGGTACAGCAACAAGGAAAGGCAATGGCATGTTAGGGAGCAACCTTTTCCAGCATACGGTGATGGGCTTCAGCCTATAATCATCTGCAGTTGACTGGCATGAATAGGTCTGTTGTGATGGCTGATGTCTTGCATTGTATTGATCAGTCTTCTCTCTCTGCAGTAGTGTATGATGTGTCCAGTGCATCCACAGTACTCTGTCCTACATAAATATGTTCTCCTGTAGAGCATTACACTTGGTGGAGGAGTTGGTTGTACCTGTGTTGGTTGGATGCTATGTTGCCATTTGACAGTGGTGGTGCAAAACTGAGTAAGCTGAGTCCATTCTTCATGGCACATTGAATTAGTGGCACTGTCTGGTGCCAAAGCTCAACACACCTGTTCTTCAGCATTCTCTGTTATCTTGTGACATATATCTGTGATCCCTTGTGTACTCAGTCTGACATTTCAGGCTGCCACAAAATGCTGTATCTCTTCTCTTACAACCTGGTGTATGAGGGAGGTGAGGTCCTAGTGATCTTCCACAACTGCCACAGGGACAAACATTCAGGAGTTTCATACAGCTCTCTTCCATTGCATTTCTTTGATGCTGTAGCACCATTTGATGAATTATTCTGTTGTGACTTCCTACCCAGAAGAGCTTGGCACATGTCTTCTGCAGATCCTTTCATCAAATGTGAGATTTTGTTGGATTTTGTCATTTTTGGATTCACAGTAGTCCAAAGGGCAAAAATATTCTGTGTGTAAGACTGTATCATTTCTTCATGATGTTTGGCCTTGTTTCCCTATTGTTCTTCTGGTAAGTGGACTTACTGCTGATTGTTGCGAAACATTTTCTTCAACTTGGCCTGGAATTTATTCCAACTACTGAGCCTCTCTTTGTCGTTCTTGAACCATTGCTGGGGCTACGCTGCTGAAGTGCCAAACACGTCATGTCATCCTATCTGTTGTATCAGGTGACCCAATTGACTCCTTTCAGCATTTCATCAGGTCCTGATCAGCATCCCCAGGAAACACTGATGTATGTCTCATAGGCAGTTGACTTACTGCTGGGTTGTAATCCATTGCTTTCCTGGATATAGGGACTTTGGAAGCAACATACTGCTTGTATTCTGGTTCCTGTGAGATTGGGTGATGGCTTTTACATTACCTATTGGAAGCCACAGTGATGTATATGTTATGAAAGACCCAGTGCCTCTAACAATGAATGTCATGTTGAAACCATAACCATGACCAAATCCAAAAGCAGGGTTGCCAATGAAATATGACACTTTGCACTGAGAACTCGTTTTTTACTAACACCAACTTACAGCCAGAACAGAACTAAATATTTGGATAGAGAGTGCAGTTATTTACATAAATGTTGAATCTTCCAGAACGCTTATATTTATATGAACATTGAGTATTCTAGTATATACAAACATTACAAACATAAGATATTTCACGAACTTTCCAGAAATGATAAATACTAAATAATAGTTGCTGGTTTTTGGACTTGAACTGGTGACCTGCAGCATGGCAGCCAACAATGCTAACCACTATACCACACTCTATGCACCACAGCTAACAGCATGCAAATAAATTTATGTGCTATTAAATATTGCATTTACACCCCGCAAGTGGTAACCCTGGCATGAGAATGAAAACTTCACAAGAAGACGGCATGAGCACAGGAAGTGGGTAAGATGTGAGTCTCAGCAATCTGCAATATGTACCAGCAAACCTGAGATGTGAACATTGACAGTACATCATCATCAGATGCAAATTTTGAGTAAATAAGGACACAGCTGCAGACTCACCAGTTAGAAGAGCAGAAGCAGCAACTGCTCTACCAGCAGCAAGAATTCTTCCAAGATCAAGAGGGGTGGTACCAAGCCTTACACTAGAAATACCAAGATCAGCAGTAATATCAGCAGTGTCACCATGGTAAAATTTCTACATTGCAGCAAACCCAGTTGCATCTAAGCCAGTAGCAAAGTGACTCATTAGATATGAGACTAATCACCATACTGACAACCACATGAGTCAACCACTACCTGCCTGCAGCGATAAAGTTGGTCAGCAGCAGCCATGAGGCAACAGAATCTCATATGGAGTGTGAAGCATCAACTCAAAATGGAAATCGGGGAGGACCAAGCACTGGCTGCAGCAGTTGTTCTGTGAGGAGCTAGATGGCATAAAACCATTTTATTCCTGTTCATCTCTGCCTGTTGGCATGTTCAGAAGTGCCCAATGAATTCTTTCACTTCATATGCATGTCATACTTTCCAGAAACTCACCTTACTGTCAACATTAACAGAAGCTGAAACCACTGACAGAATTTCAGAGGTTTGCAGGTCCTAAGACATTTACCATATGTGGTGCGGCATATGAAAATTTTGTGGAAAACATAACATCACAACTAGATGATCATACAAATCGGGTTGTGTCTCTTGGAGTGTGTCAAGGATGTAAATTCCCACCCACAGCCCACAGGAAATAGAAACGCAAAACATTTTTTGGAATCTATCAGTGCATGTTACTCACCCACATCAGATTAGAAGGAATGTTTCCACCATAGATATTTCGGGGGCAGAGCACAGCGATGCAGATCCCCTAGCCACTGCAAGCTGCAGGTTCTAGTTGACATCAACTCTATTTTCTGTATATCTTATGGGCATTCCCAGGGCAGTGGAGGCCATACAACAACTTCAGACTTGTTGCAACAAACAGATACCTCATAGCAACCTTATGGGTGACTGATGTTGAACCATAACCTAGACTTGCTGAGATCTTTTGAATGGAACTTTATCTTCACCAATGACACCTGCCCAATTATAGGCCTGGATCTGCTATGACATTATCCTTGATAAGCAGCAGTGTTGCATCACGGATCAAACAACCACAGTAAGAATTACTGTCAGATAATTCAGTGCAATGATCTGACTGTGCATTTTGTCACAGGATCACATTCACTCTAACTCCTCATAATGGATTATATGTCCAGCTGACTTGTTAGACACCCCTTCCACCTGCCTCTCCACTGCCCCCCCCCCCCCCCTACCCCTGCCCTCATGCCCCCAAACAGAGCTGGCCCTTCTGCCTTGTCTCAAACACAATGACACAATGTTGGCGTGCCAAGAAACTTTGATTGCCAGGGCAGAATCTAATGCAATGGTTCAGGCAGGTACACCATGACAGAGGGGAGCACATGGCTGTTGCAGTTTCACTTGGCTGCAAAAAAGTCAGTTGATTAGTGGGAGTGCAGTGAATGTTTAAATAATTCCCAACCATTATCCAGTGTGACACATTGGAGGTTTTGCGTGTCAAGTATCCTGCTAGGCCAGTCTCAAAGACACGATACATCTGATCAATATGTCATTGTACACAAGCTTTTTGTAAAAACTCACTTTCCTTTCTAACTACCTCTTTATTACAACACGCAGATCAGTTATTTTGCATGCATTATATCCCCACTTCATGAGACTGTTTACTGAATATTTTCTTATACCTTAAAATAAAGTAAGAAGTTTGGTTAGGCATTCTGTATTTTGTGCTCACTAACATAAGTGATTAATCTTTTTATTTATCTTTTGGGTAATATTTTCTTCATCATTGTTTGTTGAAAAAACCATCAATTGACTTGCTCAATTATTCCTGTTGCAAAGGAATTTTAGGTATCTCCAAATTCAATCATAAAAGTAAGTGAATAGTTTCATCCTGCATAATTCAATATTTCTGTGGAAATTGTCATTTCCATTTTAAGTAATATTCAGACAGTACACCTATGTCTACATCCATACTCTGCAAGTCACTGTGAAGTGCATGGCAGAGGATATGTCCCATTGTACCAGTCATAAGGGCTTTTTCCCATTCCATTCACTTGTGGAGGACAGGAAGAATGATTATTCAAATGCGTCTGTATTATTTGTAGTTGTCTATGGCAGCAATACTTAGCAGATTGTAGTACATTTTTATATGAGAGTAATACATAGGAGATTGTAGTATATTTCTAGTGTCATCATTTAAACCCAGTTCTTGAACCTTTGTAAGTTTATGTCTATCTTCAGTAATCTTCTTTTAATTGCTCTTTAAACTTTTCTATTTTTAAATGCTCTGATGTGCAATTTGTGCAAAACAAAATGCTGTACTCATGAAGCAGGTAGTCTCCGTGTGTGAAACACGATAGGTAGAAAAGCATATGACTGTAGTGACATAGAAGAGATTCCAAATCACAGATAGGCACAACAAAAAGACTGCCAGAAAGTGAGCTTTTGACCAACAAGTCTTTGTTAGAAATCAGAAATAGGCCTCAACAGACAGAGACGGGCATACAGGGATGTGGCAGGGACAGGGTGGGACAGCTAGGTACAGTCAGAAGGTGAGATGGGGTGTGAAGTGACAGAGGGGAGCAGGAATGGAGTGGAAAAGAAGAGAAGTAAAAAAGACTATCAATGTGTTGGTGAAATAGAAGGCTGTGTAGTGCTGGAGTGGGCACAGGGAAAGGGATAGGTGGATGAAGGACAGTGTTTAATGAAGACTGAGGCCAGGCGGGTTACTGGAACATAAGATATGTAGCTGGGAGAATTCTCAACTGTGCAGTTAACACAATCTGGTGTTGGTAGGAAGGTTCAAGATGGCAGAGACTGTGGGCTGTGAAGCAGACATTGAAGTGAAGAATGTTGTATTGGACAGCATGCTCAGCGAATGGGTGGTCCAGCTGTTTCTTGGCCTCAATTTGTCAGTGGTCATTCTTAAGAACAGACAGCTTGTTAGTGACCATGCACAAGTAGAACACAGCACATTAGTTGCAGCTTAGCCTGTGGATCACATAACTGCTTTCACAGGTAGTTGTGCCTTTGATGGGTTAGGTGATGCTTGTGACTGGAGTGGAGTAGGTAGTGGTGGGATGAAGTATGGGACAGGTCGTGCATCCAGGTCTACTACAGGGATATGAGCCATGAGCCAAGGGGTTGGGAGCAGGGATTGCATAGGGATGGACAAGGGTATTACGTAGGTTCAGTGGGTGAAGGGAATACCACTGTGGGTGGAATGGGAAGGATAGTGGGTAGCACATTATTCATTTCAGGGCATGATGAGAGGTAATTGAAACTCTGGCAGAGAATATGATTCTGTTGTTCCAGTCCTGGGTGGTACAGAGTCACAAGGGGAATGCTTTTCTGTGGCCAGGCGGTGGGACTTTGGGAGTTGTTGGGTGGATGGAGAGATAAGGCATGGGAGATTTGTTTCTGTATGAGGTTGGGAGGGTAATTTTTGGTGTTGGAAGCCTCAGTGAGACGTTTGGTATATTTTGGTAGGGCTGCTTGTCATGGAAAGGACTTCTTTGTATGTAATGAGTGGCAGCTATTGAAGTTGGGCTTTGCTGGTGGTTGGTAGGTTTGACACAGACAGAGGTACTGTTGTAACCATTTTTGAGGTGGAGGTCAACATCAGGGAAAGTGACTTACAGGATTAAGTAGGCCCAGGTGAAGCAAACGGGGGAGAAGGTGTTCAGGTTCTGAAGTAATGTGGGTAGGGTGTCCTCACCTTCGATCCAGATCACGAAAACATCTTTGATGAATCCGAACCAGGCCTTGGCCACTTACCTAGCTTACATTTATCAAGAATCTCTCACCCAGTGCAAAGTTGGAAGTGACCTTTCATTATCAGACCTACTCCCTCATATTTCATCTTGTTTCCCCATACGTCATCCTTTCCATCCATTTTGCAATTTTTCCCACATATTTTGGCATATTTTTGTGATTTTTTTTGCATGTATTTCTATGTTATTTACAAATTTTTACACGTTTTTTGCCTGCACTGTGGATCCTTGCTCTCTCCAGCTGTGCCAATACAGAAAAATTTTCTTATCATTGATGAGAACCCAGACCCACATACTGTTCATCTATTCTTGCCTGGCTCATGGAAACCCCCGCGAATGGCTTTACCTTCAAATTTTCTCCAGCTGCAACCCCTCTTTCCAGTATGACCTCCACCTGTTCAGACTGCACCAGACCTTAACTCTCACCAACATAGTACTAAAAAACCATGTAAATTGGGCCCAAACCTCCTTGCAATACTTCCTCTCAATACTTAAAATTCTCCTGCTCTGAAATCCCTCCCTGCTCTGCAATCCCAAATTTCTGCATCCCATCTCTCACACTGAAATTTTTGCTCTCCAGGAACTGGAGTAGCATGCAGATGGCCACCTCAAAAAACTTAGCAACCTACGGCATGTTGATGATTTTCACTTATGGACTGTCTGACAGCAACTGAATAAAACACAATTTTAGTGCCATACGCGTTTCGCCTTTATTTTCTGCAAGGCATCATCAGTGGCATATTACGCTCCTGTTGCATTTTTGGTCTTGTTCTTCTTCCTATGAACGCCAATTTGCTGTTTTTTCTGCATTCCACAACACTATGCACTGAACGCTTTTTTTAATGCAATGTTTTGGTTTGTTGCCGACTGTCAAATGTTTTTGCCGTCTTATGGAGTCTCAGATGTATTTTCTTGAACCTGTTGTACACGTTGACAGGGAATGCTTGACATAGCTGTATTGACATCTTCAATTTTTTGGTCCTGTCCTCCTCAGTTGCGCGTAATACTACGGTATGTTGATGATTTTCACTTATGGACCGTCTGACAGCAACTGAATAAAACACAATTTTAGTGCCATACGCATTTCGCCTTTATTTTCTGCAAGGCATCATCAGTGGCATATTACGCTCCTGTTGCATTTTTGGTCTTGTTCTTCTTCCTATGAGCGCCAATTTGCTGTTTTTTCTGCATTCCACAGCACTATGCACTGAACGCTTTTTTTAATGCAATGTTTTGGTTTGTTGCCGACTGTCAAATGTTTTTGCCCTGGAGTCTCAGATGTATTTTCTTGAACCTGTTGTACACGTTGACAGGGAATGCTTGACATAGCTGTATTGACGTCTTCAATTTTTTGGTCCTGTCCTCCTCAGTTGTGCGTAATACTACGGTATGTTGATGATTTTCACTTATGGACCGTCTGACAGCAACTGAATAAAACACAATTTTAGTGCCATACGCGTTTCGCCTTTATTTTCTGCAAGGCATCATCAGTGGCATATTACGCTCCTGTTGCATTTTTGGTCTTGTTCTTCTTCCTATGAGCGCCAATTTGCTGTTTTTTCTGCATTCCACAGCACTATGCACTGAACGCTTTTTTTAATGCAATGTTTTGGTTTGTTGCCGACTGTCAAATGTTTTTGGGCAAAAACATTTGACAGTCGGCAACAAACCAAAACATTGCATTAAAAAAAGCGTTCAGTGCATAGTGCTGTGGAATGCAGAAAAAACAGCAAATTGGCGCTCATAGGAAGAAGAACAAGACCAAAAATGCAACAGGAGCGTAATATGCCACTGATGATGTCTTGCAGAAAATAAAGGCGAAACGCGTATGGCACTAAAATTGTGTTTTATTCAGTTGCTGTCAGACGGTCCATAAGTGAAAATCATCAACATACCGTAGTATTACGCGCAACTGAGGAGGACAGGACCAAAAAACTTAGCAACCTGTTCACCTCTTACTCTTGCTTTGGATTGCCACGATCCATGAACTCTACAACAGCCTCCAAACCTCCTGCACATCTTCTCACAGCTGACAAACCCTACCTCACACACCTGCTGCATTTACCACACCTTATAAAACTACCTCCCACCACCATATGGGATTCAGAAGTTAAACAGACCCAAAACACAGTCATGAACCTTTCCTCCAGAAGCCTAAAAAAAAGAGTTCCAAAGAAGTATCAGTCCTTACCAAAGGCCTTACATTTTACCCCACTCCCAAACTCAATCACGCTGGGCTCCTTCTACCAGTCCCTACAGTGCAAACACTTTTTCACCACCAGCCCTATCAGTCAACGTTGAACCCTGTCTGACTCGTTTCACTGCTCCATCCAACCATGACCCCCCACTGCACCCAGTCACCCCCAGTTAACTTTCCAGAATTTTTTTAAACTTGAACATTGCCTGACTACCATTCTCCAAATCCCTCAACATTCAAGCTAATCTTACATCTGCAGAAATAACTGTAGTCCACCACTTAAAAACTGATCCCAACCTTATAATCCTACCTGCTGACAAAGGCTCGACCTTTGTGGTTTTGCATCACAAGGATTACCTAGCAGAAGGACTCCAGCAGCTGTCAGATTTGTTCCCACGGTGATCCCATTCTGGAAATCCAACAGGATCTCCACATATCCTTAGGCCATTCCAGAATCTCTTCCGAGAGTCTATCTCTCTCCTCACCCCTACCACTCCCCACACTCCTACCTTCAACATGCTTCCTAAAGTTGATAAACACAACCACCCAGGATGCCCCATTGTTGCTGGTTACTATGCTCCACAGTGAGAATCTCTGCTGTTTTAGACCAACACCTTCAGCCTATTACCCACAACCTGCCCTTCTATGTAAAAGACCACAACTATTTGCTCCACTGACTTGACATAGATCCTGTTCCTTTACCACACGGTGCCCTGCTCATCACTACTGTTGCCACTTCTCTTTACACTAATAGCCCTAGTGCCCATGACCTTGCCACTACTGAACACTACCATTCCCAGCACCCAATGGATTCCAGACCAATTACCTCCTTCCTAATCACCATGACCAACTACATCGCAACCCACAACTGGAGCACCTGAATCCCTTTCTCCGTCAGGGTTAAACTACCCCGTGAAATAAGAAATGTCCTACCCAGTATACTTCCCACCCCTCCCACAATGGTATTCTGCCACGCACTGAACCAACACAATATCCTTGTCCATCCATACTCCACCCCTGCTCCCAACCCCTTGGCCCATATCCCTGTAATAAAACTAGATGCAAGGCCTGTCCCATACATCCTCCCATCACTACCTACTACACTCTGCTCACAAGCATCACTTTTTCCATCAAAGGTACGGTTACCTGCAAAAGCAGTCACGTGATGTACAGGCTAAGCTGCAACCAGTGTGCTGTGTTCTACATGTGTATGACAACCAACAAGCTGTCTGTCCACCAACAAACAGTGGCCAATAAACGTAGGACCATCCAATTGCTGATCATGCTACCCAAGACAATATTCTTCACTTCAATGACTGCTTCACATCCTGTCCCATCTGGATCCTTCCTATTAACATCAGCTTTTCTGAATTGCAAAAGTGGGACCTCTTCCTGCAATATATCCTATGTTTGCGTTTTCCCCCTGGCCTCAGCCTTCATTAGTCATTGTTGTTCACCAACCTATCCCCTTCCAGCACTACATAGCCCCCTATTCCACCAATGCAACCACAGTTTTTTTTTAATTCTCTCCTTTTTTGTTCCCTCCGCCCCCCCCCCCCCCCCTGCCCTCCCCACCTCGCACACCATCTAACCTCCAAACTATACCTTCCTGGCTTACCCTCTCCCCATCTCATCTCTGTGTGCTTCCATAAGCAGCACTTTACCATCCCCCATTGCTGCTCTGCTACCCCTCCCACTCCCTGCTTCCAGCCTCCTCCTTACCCCTACCATCCAGAGTGCTTCCCCATCATGCCCAGTTGCTCACTGTCTGGTCTCAGCAGCTAGAGAGAGTGATCATGTGGTGTGTGTGTGTGTGTGTGTGTGTGTGTGTGTGTGTGTGTGTGTGTGTTTTTCTGCTTCAGAAGAAGGCATTCTCCTTTTCATAACATTGTCTTTATCCCTTTCCATTGTATGTATGTGTAATATTGTCAGCTGCCCCCATTTGTCTGCCTTTTGGGGTAAGCATAGTTTGTGATGCTCTCCATGTTGCCATGAGCTGTGCTTTATGCAGTGTGGCAAAGCAGTTAGCATCACTGTCTAGTGTGCTGCAGGTTGTCAGTTCTAACCCAACAACTAGCAGTTCTGGCGATAAGTGGTGTTCGTAACAAATGTGTTTTCAGTGCCAAGTGTTGTACATCATTGACAACCCTGCTTTCAGATTTGGACTTGGTTCTAGTTATGATGTGAACAATATTAATAACATAAAGTAATGATTTTTTCATGTAGAACTAAAATATGCTGATCCTTTAAGTATCAGTGTAATCTGCCTTTGAGATACAGTTTGTTTTGTATAGCTTGTGACAGATTTTCTTCTTAGGGCAAGACACTTTTTCGGATCCCTCAGTCAATTGAAAAATGGCTATTTCAGAACAGAATCTTGCCACTCCCCCTGCCACTCCTCCCCCCCCCCCCCCCCCCTCCCTTGGAAAAATTTCTGGTGTTGCCCATGTTTGGAGTAATTTGATTTTAATTTCTGATCTGAGATAACTGTGTCAGTGCTCACTACATTGTAATTAAGACAGGAAAAAGAAAATACATACTGAGCACTTTCACTGTTAATTTTAATGTAATTTTTGTTATACTTAATGTACAGTAGTCACATTTGTTTGATATAAGTTTTGTGTAAGCATTCAATAACCTAGTTGTCGGGTGCTCTAATCCCAAACCACTTAATTACATAGACCACATAATTATTTTATAGACAGCAAAAAATTTTTCCTATACTGCTTGACATCTTTATCTTTCAGCTTGATGATATTGCCGTAATTCAAGACGAAGCAAGAAAGGAGGTAAGAGATTACTTAATATGTTTATTTTATGCTTCTAATACATTATTGCTGTGTGTAGAATTTCTAGGATAATGTTACAGACGTATTAAAATGATCCAGAAGAAAAGATACATATTCATTTTAAATATAAAATTATAATCTGTCATTGCCTGAACTCCAGTAATGCACAATAGTTGTGTGAAGTTCATTAGTGCATAATTTACGGCTTGATTTGTATTTATATGCTTGTCTTGTGTTTAGCTTTAATTTGATATGTTGCCATTCACACAAGCACACATGCAGAAAAAAAAACACACACACACACACACACACACACACACACACACACAAACACACACTTGACATTCATTTGCTGTAGAATCCTAGAACATATTCTAGTCTGAATGTTATAATGTTTCTCAAACAGAAGTACCTCCTCCACCCCAACCAGCAGGGCCTCCGAACATGTCAGTCGTATGAAATCCAAAGCATCCTTTCCTACATGATGTCCTGAACGCCATGAGTCAAGACAATGAGGTAGATGCAGTATTTCTTGACTTTCAATGAACATTTGACTCAGTACCGCACCTACCCTTATTATCAAATGTTAAATTTAATGGAGTGTAAAGTATAATTTGTAATTGAGTTGAGGAGTTCTTGGTAGGAAAGCTGCAGTATGATATCTCAGATGGAAAGTTATTGACAGATGTAGAAATAACTTCGGGTGTGTCCCAGTGAAGAGTGTTGGGGCACCTGCTATTCATGTCTTTGTTGTATACTAATGACCGTGCAGGCAATGTTAATAGCAGCCTCAGAATTTTTGGATATGATGCAGGGTATATATAATTGAGTAATGTCTGAAAAAAGCTGCACTTTTTTTCAGATCATGCTAAAATTTCAAGGTGGTGCAAAGATTGGCAACTTGTTTTAAATGTCCAGAAGTGTAAACTTGTTCATCTCAGAAAATGGAAAAAACTTAGTATCCTATGACTACAATATGTACTGAAGTGCCAAAGAAACTGGTATAGGCATGCATCATCAAATATAGAGATATATAAGCAGGCGGAATATGGCACTGCAGTTGGCAGTGCCTATATAAGACAAGTGTGTGACGCAGTTGTTAGACATGTTACTACTGCTACAATGGCATGTTATCAAGATTTAAGCGAGTTTGAATGTGGTGTTATAGTTGGTGCATGAGCGATGGGACACAGCATCTCTGAAGTAGTGATGAAGTGGAGATTTTCCTGTATGACCATTTCCTGAGTGTACCGTGAATATCAGGAATCCGGTAAAACATCAAACCTCCAACATCGCTGTAGCTGGAAAGAGATCTTGCAAGAATAGAAGAGAATCATTCAGTGTGACAGAAGTGCAACCCTTCTGCAGACTGCTGCAGATTTCAACACAGGACCATCAACAAGTGTCAGCATGCGAACCATTTTACGAAACACCATCGAAATGGGCTTTCGGAACTGAAGGCCCAGTCGTTACCCCTGATGACTGCACAACACAAAGCTTTATGACTCACCTATGCCTGTCAACATTGAAATGGGATCGTTGATGACTGGAAACATGTTGCTTGGTCAGACAAATCTTGTTTCAAACTGTATCGAGTGGATAGACATGAACGGGTATGGAGACAACCTCATGAATGCATGGACCTTGCATGTCAACAAGGGACAGTTCAACCTGGTGGAGGCTCTGTAATGGTGTGGCGCATTTGCAGTTGGAGTTATAAGGGACCCCTGATACGTCTCGATATGGCTGAGGGGTGACAAGTACGTAAGCATCATGTGTGATCACCTGCATCTGCTCAGGTCCATTATGCATTCTGACAGACTTTGGTAGTTCCAGCAGGACAATGTGACACCCCACACATCCAGAATTGCTACAGAGTGGCTCCAGTAACACTCTTCTGAGTTTAAACACTTCTGATGGCCACCAAACTCCCCAGACATGAACATTATTGAGAGTATCTAGGATGCCTTGCAACATGCTGTTCGCAAGAGATCTCCAGCCCCTTGTACTCTTACAGACTTATGGACAGCCCTGCAGGATTTATAGTGTCAATTCCCTCCAGCACTACTTCTGACATTAATCGAGTCTGGGCCACATTGTGGTGCGGCACTTCTGCTTGCTCACGGGGGGCCGTACATGATATTAGGCATGCGTGCCTAGTTTCTTTGGGTCTACAGTGTAAATGTATCACAGTTGGAATCGGTCAACTCATACAAGTGTAGGACTTTGAAAATGTGAAAATGGAATGATCACATACAGTCAGTGGTATGTGAAGCAGGTAGCAGGCTTCAGTTCATTGCTAGAAAACTAGCAATATGCAATCACTCTACAAAGAAGGTTGCTTCTAAAACAGTTGTGTGACTCATCCTACAATATTACCCAAGTGCGTGGGAACCATACCACATAGCACTGACAGGGGATAATGAATGTGTACAAGGAAGGGTTTGCTTGACCAATGGGAGAGTGCCACAGAGATGCTGCCAGACACTTGAAGATGTACAAAATTAACCTATGAAATCCTTTTTAATAAGTTCCAAGTGCCAACTTTGGAGGGATGAGTCTAGGAATATACTATGACCACTTATGTATTGCGCCCAGTGGTATCATGAAGAATAAAAAACGAAAATTAAGGAATCAATGTGCTCCACATTCAAATTTTGGTTACTCATAAAAGCAGTGCCACTTTAAATTCTTTCCATATGGAATAGAGGCTACACATAATTTATTGCAGATATCTGTGTGTGTGTGTGTGTGTGTGTGTGTGTGTGTGTGTGTGTGTGTGTGTGTGTGTATCCACATGTGTAAATTTTCCAGCATGAGCTTTTTCAGTGTGAAATTCTGCACTTTTGTGTAGATTTGCAAATAAATTAGTTAACGATTCAGGTAGTTTGCATACTGTAACATTAAAATTACAACAAGTCAAAATACAGACAGACTATAAATTGTTTGCGATCTTGCGGGCATTGGAGCAGATGAGATGCATTCCCAGTCTTAAGTTTCTCATCTGTTCTGACTCCCTGAGTGCCCTTCAGACCATGCAACACTTGTACCCAACAGATACGGTCGTCCAGAACATCCATGATGCCCTACTCCACCTGCAACGGCAGGGGAAGGAGGTTTCTTTCTGCTGGGTGCCGGGGCACGTGGGTATTAGGGGAAACGAACTGGCGGATGTGGCTGCCAATGATGCATGTTCCCTCCCTCACGTTGTTGAATGTGCCGTCCCCCTCCATGCTGTTACCTCCCTTTTGTGTTTTCGTGTTATGCGTCAATGGGAAGAGGAGTGGCTGGCAGTCGGTGAAAATAAGCTGCGTCTGGTCAAGGCCACCATGCGGCCATGGCGTACGTCCTACCAGCCATGCAGGCGGGATGAGGTTCTCCTCACTCGCCTCCGCATCGGGCACAGTCCCTTAACGCATGGTTTTTTACTCCGGCGGGAGGACCGCCCAATCTGCAGTGCTTGTGGCATCCAGATTACTGTCCGCCACATTTTACTTGACTGTCCTTTATTCTCCGACCAGAGGGCGGTGGTTTCCTTGCCACGGGATTTGCCCTCTATTTTGCAAGACGACGCGACGACTGTGGTTAAGGTCTTATGGTTTTGTGTCCTGTCCAATTTGTTGCCTCTGATTTTAGGGAGAGGATTTTAATGTGATGCTTGGTGACTGGCTCACCCAGGCTTTAGGTAAGAGGTCTGCCAGTCACGATTACCTACTTGTTTCGCTTCGATTTCTGTTCTCTTTTCCTTGTGTTTCCTTTCCTTTTTTAGTGCGTTTCTTCTCCTCTTGTTTTGCCTCTGTATCTGAGGATTTGGAACTGCGTCAGGTCTGCAGGTCTGTGTCTTTTAGCCGTTCTCCTTGTTCACTGTCCATCTTTGTCCCTTCACTGCATGTGTTCCTGTTTCTATGCGTTTGGGCGCTGATGACCACGCTGTTTAGCGCCCGAAAACCTCAAACCTCAAACCACACACACACACACACACACACACACACACACACACACACACACACACACACACATTATAAATAGTAAGTACTTCTTTGATCACACTGTAAATGTTGGAGCAGTTGCATCTCAACTGAGTGATAATTACAAACAAAATCTGAAATTTTGTTATTTGAAAAAAATTTACATTAGTGAATAAACACTTGGTTTTGTTTCTTTTTCAGATTATAAAAGATGCTCTTGCCTTAGCCATTCTCAGTGACAGACTTAGTGTAATCAACAATATAAAGAAAGATGTAAGTACCACAGCTGTAATTTATTTTTAACGCAACATAAAAATATTAAGTGGCATACAGCACACCACTGATTCATGCAAAATGATGCATCGCGTGGAAAAAATAGACAAGCAGTATTTGCATTATAATTAGGTCGTGGGATAGTGATATGCACGTATACGGATGGCAGTGGTATCATGTACATAAGGTATAAAAGGGCAGTGCATTGGCAGACCTCTCATTTCTACTCAGGTGATTCATATGAAAAGGGTTCTAACATGATAATGACCACATGACGGGAATTAACAGACTCTGAATGTAGAATGGTAGTTGGAGCTAGATGCATGGGACACCCTGTTTTGGAAGTCATTAGGGAATGTAGTTTCTGAGATCCACAGTGTCAAGAGCATGCCAAGAATACCAAATCTGAGGCATTATCTCTCACAATGAACAATGCAGTTGTGGACGGTCTTCACTTAATGACTGAAAGAGTCAAAAGGTACACTGTCATCTTCAGTGGGCAGCACATGGTTCATGGCCCACACAGCGTGATGTCTACAATACGGCATGCAGTGTCATCACAGTGCAGTGTCATCGTAGTTAGGCGAGTCAGAGAGAACAATTGGTTACTTTTGGTGTGTGTGACAGACATGGGTTTTATATATCTAAAAACAAAGATGATGTGACTTACCAAACGAAGTGCTGGCAGGTCGATAGACACACAAACTAACACACACAAACACACAAAATTCAAGCTTTCGCAACAAACTGTTGCCTCATCAGGAAAGAGGGAAGGAGAGGGAAAGACGAAAGGATGTGGGTTTTAAGGGAGAGGGTAAGGAGTCATTCCAATCCCGGGAGCGGAAAGACTTACCTTAGTGGGAAAAAAGGACGGGTATACACTCGCGCACACACACACATATCGATCCACACATATACAGACACAAGCAGCACTGCTTGTGTCTGTATATGTGTAGATGGATACGTGTGTGTGTGCGAGTGTATACTTTTTTCCCCCTAAGGTAAGTCTTTCCGCTCCCGGGATTGGAATGACTCCTTACCCTCTCCCTTAAAACCCACATCCTTTCGTCTTTCCCTCTCCTTCCCTCTTTCCTGATGAGGCAACAGTTTGTTGCGAAAGCTTGAATTTTGTGTGTTTGTGTGTGTTAGTTTGTGTGTGTATCGACCTGCCAGCGCTTCGTTTGGTAAGTCACATCATCTTTGTTTTTAGATATATTTTTCCCACGTGGAATATTTCCCTCTATTATATTCATATCATTAATTTGAACCAGACATGGGTTTTAGGTGGAAATGTCACTGTAATTTGTAGGTTACATTGTTTTGGGCCAGAGAAACTGGCAAATGTTTTATAATTTCAAGGTAACCACAGGGAGTAGCAGTCGGTGCCTGATAGGTGTTTGCAGTGCAGTCTGCTTGGCATACTGTGTTATACACAGAATCACTGTCAGTTTTACATAGCACTGTTATGGTCATGTTGCAAGGTTCATGATCGGTTATAATGCATGACTTGGTCAAATTTTCTATCTGTCAGCTGCTGTGTATTTCTACTGTGTGTATTGCATATTGTGGTGCAACATGTCAATTCCGGGAATCAAATATTCCACTTCTAACCACTTAGCCTAACAAAAGAGGTTCATGGGAACTCAAAACGGTGTTTAGGTAGTTTCTAAGTATGGAAAATCCCACTGTGCATGTTTTGTTTTAACATGTGTGTAGATGGAGTGGGAAAGCCATCAACTAAGGACATTGACAAGGCGCAACACTGAGTGCACATGTCCACCTGCTGTGGAGGCCTACTTATGCTTTGGCACTGTGGATTGATGATGCCTCAGAATTCACAGAGAAAAAGGCACAGGCAAGAATGTCAACTCCTGAACAATCTCTAATGTCAAAGCATTACACATACATGTTACAATCTGTCATGAGCTACAAGTTATGAGCGATCTGCATCTCACACAATCATAAAAATAATTGTACAGTGGAAACACTACTATTATAATACATAACAGTTATTGCAAGCCTGATTATGTCATTTCAGTTGCTTAAATAGATCAGAGCTCTCTTCCAGCACTTGCCTCAATTGCAGAGGACAAGAAGCCACATGCCATGGTTTAGTGGCACTGCATAGCAGGTCCACTAAGACAGTTAACTTCAAGAATGGTGACTGTAAATTATTTGTGAGATAAAGTTGACACACATGTAGGCAGTTGACAGATTGTACATGGAGTAAGTCACATTCACCAGTTTACCCCAGTAACATTCCCGTATGAAAGAGGCATAAAGGTTTTACAATAACAAAGTTGAGGATGCAGGGCATATCAGAACCAGAGGCAGTATGGTTCTTGATTGAAAAGGTAGCATGGCTGTTGGCAGATAACATGGAGTTGCGAGGGCAAATTGCAGTTAAGGACGAGCAAATAGCATTGCTTCAGATGCCAGAGCATGAGGTGGATCTGGCTGCCACCTGAGGATGTGGTATTGTCCATGGAGGATCTGACAAAATCAGCAGGTATGGGTAGTTGGTCCAATAGTCAGTTATTAGGTGTGATAAAATTATGTCTAATGGGAAAGGTGAAAACTTCTGTGAAAAATATACAGGTATTGAGGAATGCAGAGACATTTGAGCACCTGAAGCAGTGGCTTCTGCAGAGTTATAAGAAACAGATTAGTGTAAGGTTCTTTCAGGAGTGGTGGAGTAATGTAATGAAGAGGCACAGCAGGGTGTTCACATGGACATGGAAAAAAAATTCCTGGATTTTTCCCAGATTTCCCAGTTAAAAATACACTTTCTCCCGGGCGAAAATACACTTTTTCCGTCTTAAGTGACCATATACTATTCCTTGGCACTGTAAAACTCATCAGTCCTTTGAATGTTTATGGTTTTATATACCGAAGTAGAATTTCCCGCCGCTTTAGAAGATGAAACTCGGGGGAAAAAACACGTTTTGAAACACCTTTGATGTGCAGCAATATGTACGCTGCATATTTTCGTATTATGAAGGTATAAATTCGAATTCCACCAAATACCACATGTTACTTTCCTAAGCATTGAAATCGAGATTGCGATGCGCTTTTGTAAGCCACTCATCATTCGTGTCATGTGATCTCGCCAGCTGATGACAGCGTAGGACATGTGATGTAGTCAGCCAATAGCCAGATCAATCTTAAGAAGCACGAAAACACAAATAAGAAAAGTTAATGGTTTAAATTAATATACATAGCATTCACATATAATATTGGTCTCTAAGATTAAATAGCTGGAAGAGAAGCTAAGCTTCCACATATAATGTTGATCTTTTCTGCATGTGATACACTTTAAGATACATCATACAAATGTGCCAGTAAAATTTTTCATAATGACGTAAATGTGTGATCTTCTGAGCTCGAAATTCTTTCTAAATGGCCGTCCTCAAAGAGTTGATTTTTATATGAGAGTCAAACGCTTTGTTATTTACGAAATTCATCGTACATTCTCGCACATATTTCATCTTGCGTAAAAGGAAATTTGCTTTTAATGTAAGTAACGCTTTTCAAACCACCGTTCGCAATATTTTCCCGCTACCTGTTAGAAATAGGTTCGTTTCAGCAGTTGCAAGAGAGCACCAGATAACAGTCGTAACCGCGCGATGACGCAGGAAGGCCATATGTTCGTACATGTAAAACATGAAAAGATCATACATTAGGTCTTAAAAGAAACAAGACATCAGAGGATACTTCAAGAGCATCGGAATTTCGTGAACCATACTAAAATGCGTAATTCGGCTTAAAGTGCACATTCATATGTCCAGATTCGGATGCAAATTTTCTTGGAGTACCAGTATTATCTCATGTTTGTTTCTTTATTATGGCATAATGTTATACGTGCACTTGAAATCAGCGAACAGTTGAAACTAACCAACAGTGTGAAATTAAACAGTTCGTTTCAAACAAACGGACTGCCTCAGCAGAAAAGATTAATAAAAGCCAAATCTCTTTAGCAAACCGACAAAGATAACTTCATTGTTCTCCAAGGCGATTAATGCTTGACTGTCAGAAAGGTGGAAATAAAATCTGAAACTAATGACCTATTGTAGCCATCCGTAATAATGTGAACGTATTTTAATTCATTTGATATCTCTCGGTCACAAAAATCCGTTTTATCATTTAATGCGAGAGCAATAAACAAAGAGAAAACAACAAAATCACTGAATGTCAACACAGATCACGTGAAGACAACCCTCCTCCCCACCACAACTCAGACTGCTCTGTGCATCAGGCCCAGATTTACTACATTTCCGAACCAAGGCAATATTAGGTAGTGGCGCCAAGCCACATTTCTGTAACAAGAAGCGGGAGAAGGTACTACTCATACGCGACTCAACTACACATGCCCAAGAGCCCGCCCGCAACTGCTCAAAGGAATTTAGTTTAACCAGTTGTCTCATCACACTCATCGGGGGCAATTTGTTGTTATGAAGCATTGCACAGTCTTCCAAAAGTTTTTGACACATTTTGCTGTAGGTAGATGCTTGTATGAAGATTGTGTTTTGTTGTTGTATATGGCGCATTTCTTTTGCAACTTAAGTTTATTTTACTTTTTTTTTTTTTCTCCATTCATGTTTCGTTGCTGCAGTGTTATTCTGCAGTAGCAGGGTACAGTAATCTCCTTTGTTAAAGTATTGGTTCTTACCACTCAAAATCACGAAAATTTAACTGAAAACTAAAACAATTCCCGGAATTGTACACAATTCCTGGGTTTTTCCCAGTTTTCTACCGGATGAAAACATTCCTGGATTTTTCCCGGATCTCCCGGTTGTCCCGGGTCATATACACCCTGCACAGAGAAGCATTGGAGGATTTTGTTGATAAGATATGGGAGGTAAATATGCATACATATTTGCTGCAGTGAAAATGAAGAAACGAATAAAGTTTAGCAGCAGGAAGTATTGCAAAGAGTACTTTGTGCTTTCCAGAAGGGTTTATCACCTGATATATCAAGAAGAGTGCACAGGTGCTCAAGATGAACCATATTCTGCCATCAGGTTATCTGTGAAATGTGAGGAGATTGATATGTCAGTAGGTATACATGACAGGTGTGGAGTGTTCTCTACAAACGTAAAATGTTACAGATGTGGATGGACAGGGCATGTGCAGAAGCAGTTCTGCAAACCTCAGTGGGTTAAAGGTGATGGGTGTCAGCAATGGAATATTGGTGACAGTGATAGGGGTGGGCAGGGAGGAAAAAAGTAGCTTTCACATGTACGAGGAAACCTCAGGTCCACTGTAAGGCATTCTTGTTAGACTTGGAAGCAGCAAGTACATATGCAGAGGCAGAATGTGTTGTAGAGGGCAAGAAGCATAAGTTTAGTTGGACAACAGGGGTGCATGTGTTAGTAAATAGCAGAGACCCAGTGGGTTGGAGGTGATGGAACCAGCCATGCTAAATGTATCGTGGGGTGGGAAATAATAATATGGGACTGTGGTTAATGGAGATATATTTTCAGGTGGAGGCAGTTCAGTTTAAGTGGTATGTAGAAGTAGTTCCTCATGTGAGTGAAGGTTACTGCAGTATCCTGTGATTGGACTTTTTGTATCATCATCATGCCAAAATTGACCTTTGATGATATGTGGTGGAATTTAGTGGGATAACATTCCAGTTAGGAGAAGCTTTTGCCAGCATAGACCTGTTGCGAGTTGCATCTGTCATGTTGTGTAATCCAATTAATCTGCGTACAAATACTCTAAGTCTTAATTCATATGATTGTGTGCCAGATGGCACCAGAAAGTCGCTTTGGGTGAGTATGGTGCTGGACTAACTGGCCAATCTGCTGTGTGTAACAGAGCCAATGGAGGGGAATGATCTGTTAGATACAGCAAATTGTGTTGTTAAGGGAAATATTGCATTAAGGTGATACCCATGAATCTGAATAGATGCCACAGAGATGAAAATGATGTAAGGGATGTTAGTACCAAATCTGGACTGTTGCACAGAGGGTCTAAACCATGTGCAGCCAAAGGCCATCACTTGACTGCATTACATAAAAAGACAGAGCATCTAAAAGGGAACAGAAAGAGTGTTAATGGAGGAGTTATTTTTGGAGTCTGGAGACTTGTTTCCCCCCCCCCCCCCCCTTTTGTTCCACTACAAGTGATGCCTGTTACACAGCACTGAATTCTGATGAGAAATGAAGTTCCAGTGTACTGGAAGCCTTAATGGATACCTTGATATTTACAACCAATTATGGAGTATTTTATCAACCAGCAGTTAACTGATGGCATGATAGAGGAAAGCAGTAGTCCAGGCATTGGATCATGCCTAAGAATCGGGCGCTGATGACTGCACAGTTGAGGGCCCCACAAACCACACATCATCACCATCATGCCTAAGAAGTCTACAAACGTTTCTAAGAAGTGCAGGTTTTGCTGTGTCTACTATCGCCTTAATAGCAAGACAGTGACAGATGCATGTCACACTCAACATCATATAGACCATCGATAACTTTGAGCAGTGCTGGTATTTGTGCGCCATGAATTTAAAAAGTGGGTACCATCAATTGTAGTTGGTTCTGGAGGACCAACTGGAGACAGTATTCTCAGTATCCTGGGACCCCAGGATTCTGGAGAATGCTGTTTGCATTAAAGAATGCTCCTGCAACATTTCAGCGATTGTTGGATGGACTGCTGAAAGAACAGAAGCATCAGCAGTGTCTATTCTATGTGAAAGGTATAATCGTGTTCTCAAAAGACCTGGAGGAACATAAGAAATGGCTGAGGGAAGTATTTAAGAGATTGCAGGCTGAATGTCTGACATTAAGCATGGGAAAGTGTTGTTTTGCTTTGAAGGAAGTAGATAACTTAGAGCAAATGTAGAGTGAAAACAGTTCCAAGATTGGTATCTGCAGTAAAAGATTTCCCAGTTACCAAGTTGGGTAAGGAGCTACAGTCAGTCTTGGGAATCTCAAATTATTGTAGGAAGTTCATGGGGGGACTCACTGATATAACGTAACCACTCACACAGCTGTAGAAAGAAGCTGCAAAATTTGCTTGGATGGGGGACTGTCAGCACGCAGTCAAAGTATTGAACAAAGTGTTAATGTCAAATCCAGTTTTAATTTTCTAGATTTTCAGAAGGAATTTATACTGTCGTGTGATGCATGTAACCTCCTACTTTGAGGTGTGTCCTGAGTTAGAAGGCCAACAGTGAGGAGCATCCTGTGGCTTATGCATCAAGACAACTCTTAGAGAGTGAAACTATGGCCTCCCAAGTTAAATATTAGAAAATGTTCTCTCATTTACTTCTAACAGCTGTCATAGAATGTTCCTTTCATCTCTAGAATTATGAACACAATTTCTGGTAAGTACTTAACTTCTGGAGGCTAAATTTCAGTATTGCCGGTGGGCATGTATAAAAAAGAAAACAGCATTAGTCTAGCTTTCAGGAATAATAATAGTTCCTTCAGAAAGTTAGGATGATGATGTGATTTTTCATATGTGCCTATAGGCAGAACCTATTCTCACAACATGTGGGTCCCTCCAATTCTCTGTCTGAACAAGCTGTCCTTTCATTTTTAACCTCCCTCAGCCAATAACCTTCTCCTTCCTAAGGAAGGAACTGTTAATTCTGGAAACTAGGATAGTGCTGTGGTTTTTTATATGTGCCTATCAACAGTACTGAAATTTTGCATGCCTGTTTCATAATTTTATAGTTTTCTTGAGTGGATTTTCCTTTTGTTCATTTTATTTAGCTTTTTATACCTGATACTTTGACTGTTGATTGTGCGGTGTACACATACTTATTATAAATGTTAGGTGTGATTTTTCAAAATAAATGTAAGTGAATTGTTTCATCTATTACTCCACCCGTCCACCTATCTTCCTAAACATGAATATAATAGAGGGAAACATTCCATATGGGAAAAATATATCTAAAAACAAAGAAGCTGTAACTTACCAAACGAAAGTGTTGGTATGTTGATAGAGACAATAAAAACAATAAAAAACACACACACAAATTTCAAGCTTTCGCAACCCAGGGTTGCTTCATCAGGAAAGAGGGAAGGAGAGGGAAAGATGAAAGGACGTGGGTTTTAAGGGAGAGGGTAAGGAGTCATTCCAATCCCGGGAGTGGAAAGACTTACCTTAGGGGGAAAAAAGGACAGGTATACACTTGGGCGCGCGCGCGCGCGCGCGCGCACTCACACACACACACACACACTCACACACTCACACACACACACACACACACACACACACACACACACACACACACGTCCATCCACACATATACACACACAGGCAGACATAATGGCATTTACATATGTCTGCCTGTGTGTGTATATGTGTGGATGGATATGTGTGTGTGTGTGCGAGTGTATACCTGTCGTTTTTTTCCCCCTAAGGTAAGTCTTTCCACTCCAGGGATTGGAATGACTCCTTACCCTCTCCCTTAAAACCCACATCCTTTTGTCTTTCCCTCTCCTTCCCTCTTTCCTGACAAAGCAACCTTGGGTTGTGAAAGCTTGAAATTTGTGTGTGTGTTTTTTATTGTTTTTATTGTCTCTATCAACATACCAACGCTTTTGTTTGGTAAGTTACAGCTTCTTTGTTTTTAGATATATCTTCCTAAACATGTTGATAAGCAAGGGTGTTTTAGGGTATTACAGGCATAGAGTGCTACAACAGGCTGACAGATCACTAGTAGCTTTTTGAAACTGAAATCTTAATGAGAACTGATTTAAGGACTCATGGGTTCCACAGGATTTTCAATATTTCAGCTTTTGTATATCTCTGTCAGTTTGCTGCCATCTCATTAGTAGAGTTTTTCTGTTTTTATTTAAATGTGTCAGTATAACATTCTGGCTGTTCTATAACTCTTATTTTGCCAAGACATATCTGAGTACTGTGAAGTTGGCCCGAGTGTGGCAAGCTACTTCTGTGGAGGGTCATGGTGAGGATGCAGGTCATTGACAGCTCATTAAAACAATTCTAACAAGTCAATAACTTCATTAAAACTCATGCAGCTACATTCATATGCTGTGGTGTGGTGACCATGCCCCTCACAGAACATGGTGAGGTCGGTACATAAGACACAATGCTGGCTGGCGACAGGCCAGCACATCCTGATGTTTGAATCCTGGAATGCTGACACCTGCAGCCTGCTAGTGTCACACATTCCAGTTAGGCATGCTGTGCTCTGTAAGTGCCATCAGTGACACAGTACACAACTGGAATGCTTGCAGAGGACACCAGCCTCCCAATGGAGGTTCCACCTCTGTGTGTGGTGATGAGAGATCTATGTTGCATGCACCAGTGTAGAAGGGAGGATTGTACAATTCCAGTCATAACCTACTGCTCCCTGGACAGGAATTGAGCTCCTGCTGGGACGACCCTGGATTGCTCCCCCCTCCCCCCCTCCTCCCCCACTTCCCTCATGAAGCAGCACCAAGTCCTGGAAGCAGGTCTTGGAGCTATTAGTGCCCTGGTAGCAGCTGCTCAGGATCATGATAGCTGCTTGCTGACCCATGGTGCAGCAGTGCCTAGCATAGCCCCTAGTCATTGTCAAACTGTGAATATTTCTGCTAAAAGGTTACAGCTATTTATACAGGATAACAGCTCATTCATTGGGCCATTGTGCCACTGCTGGTCACATTCCTCATAACACTTCCACTGCCCACTGGTGGGGAAGCCACTTGGCCTATTCTGTAATACCCCTATCTTTCCAGGTCTGGTCTGTCTCACATTGTATAAACAGCCAAGTTGCTATAACTGGCATGCTGACATGTGTTCACCGGTTGCCTATGGCTTCTGCAGTGTTGCACTGGCATGCTTCTACAAAACCACCAAAAAATTGCAGTACCCCTCCTTTGGAAGACCTGTGGCCCCCAGGCCTCTACCCTGGACTAATACACAACACAACATGCATGGACAACAATGTATAATATTTATAAATATTCACATTCCATAAATGGTATGTGGCTTAGCAGTCCATTAGTTCTCAAGAGAAGATAGAACACAGTGTACAACTACTACCATCTCACTAGCCATGTTATCTTGACAACTCACTATATGCTGCTTAACACCTCATCAACCTTTCAAGGTCATAATGGTCTGCTCAATAGACTTATACATCTTGAATGTGATCAAATACATTTATTACTGCCATGCACATCAAAATGTCACACATCCAATCACATTTCATTCTCCATTCTTTGTGCCTGAATCATGATTGGTGACCCAGTCTACAAGGGGGCTGCTTCCTACCTAAGTTAGATGAAGACAATGTGTAACAGTCAGAGCAGCTATGCTGCCAGGTACCATGACACTTAAGGTCACAGCCGTGTGATGCTGTCCCTTCCTATATTGCTGCAGATGCTGCAGCATCACTTCCACCAAGAAATGACTTTCTTGCAACTCTATGAGCTGGTTCAGAGAGTGGATTTTTTTCAGCGCATCTTGGGCACCGCATACTTAAGTATCTAATCATTGACCTTTGCTTGTAACAGTGGTTCAACACAGTAATCAGCTCCAAATGCTGAGAAAAATGATCCGTTATTGTCAAACCAAAATGGTTCCAGCTGGAGTCTGATTAAATAGTCCCAGCACCTCTATCCCAATCATTTCATGTGGCTTTGATGTCTCTGGCAATGTTTGTAATAGTATTCGCACATAACTTAAATCTGCATGCTGTGTATATTGCATACAATTTTTCACATACTGATACACATTTCCCTTTCTTCCCTTCTACCAGCACCTCTCAGCCTTCCTTTGGTTTTTTGCTCTGCAGCCTTCGTGACCAGACAATATGTGGTCATGTGCCTCTCTCAAGACTCCCTGCTTCAACTTGGCCACCATCACTAGCCAAACTCTTAACATAATTACCTTATACAACAGACCATCACACAAGATCAACTGCATCCTGTATAGCTTGAGTTATTGTCAGTGATCTGCACTGCCTGCCATTCAGAAAGGCCATGACACAGTTCTATGTTTCTTCCCTGGCTTATGCACTACTTCTTAACTGAACTCACTGAATCTTAATATGCATCTCATTAGTCTGCTGTGCAGGTCCTTCAACCCTAGAAACCATTTTGGAGTGGCATGTCCATTTACTACTTTACATTTCCATACAATTAAAGGCAAAAATATATACTTCCATAAATGAGGCAAGGGATTTTCTTCTCTTTGGCAGAATAGTTCCCAAGAACAGTGTAGGAAACAAAACAATACCTGCAATAATAGTAATATGGCACATAGAGCAGACAGTCAGGATTTTAGTTTTCATCTGTAAGGAATGAATTAAATCTTGATTCAAGAATTATTTTTCGCTGTTTCTGTACATCAAGCTGAAAACTTAAATGAATGTTTCTTCCTGAATTTTATCCATTATTGAATAGGTTTAATACTGAAATTTATTGTGATCAGCTATGAGCGTCATACTTTTCTTCTAATTAATGTAATTTTTTTCAGATTCCCTCACCTGAAAAGGAAAATGTAATGCCAAAAGAAAACACAGAAATACAAGTGCAATCACAAGATGACAACAGTGTGGCTCTGTCATCATAATGCCATCATAAGTACTGTGTGTGTGTGTCTGTGTAAATTCTTGTACAAATATTTGTTGTGAGTTTTGTTAAAAAAAATTATCCGAGTGATATTAGTGAAGCAAAAACTCTTGTTTATAGCCAGTTTTTCATGCCACTTTGCTATGGCAGTGTACATAGTTGGTAAAATATTTATTAGATAGAGCTAGTTTTATGTTGAGCTTCTTTAGTACATTTTAGTGTTTCATCATCTTTTCTTACTGCATTGGCTTTTTAAATACTTAAGACAAGTCTCTGCACATCATTGTTGATTTTCCTCTTTTTATGTCACTGTTTCTTTCTCATCCTGGCTGATAAGCTTCCCCTGATCTGGGTTCTGGGCAACTTTTATTTAACTTTTCTCATTTCATAAACCTCACCATTCCTTTTCCTACAAACCTCTTGCTTTTCCTTCAACCATTCTGCCAGAAGAAGGAGCCCCTGGCTCCAAAAGCTTGCACAATTCCATAACTTTTGTGTGTGTTTTCTCCCACCGCTGCTGGGTGAGTAGATCTATACAATTGTATTACATTTTCAAAAATTGATTACATTTGTGTAATTTTTTAGATTGGATCCTGACTTTCTTCCACATAGAAAAACTCATATCAAATATCCATGGACATCTTTGTTGAGAAGATATCAGGGCATAAATTAATTTGGACTACTTTAGAGAAGAGAATCCCATGGAAACAAGACCCAATCATTCAGCTCTATGCAGGCTGTATTGATCTTACTGGACTTGAAGTCCCAAATATTAAAAAAATATATATATAAAAAAAAGTCAAGGGGTGTAATGTCTGCATAGGGGAGTAATGTCCGGATCGGTGGATTGGAAGGAATGGTCCAACACCCTGGCTAGCCCGCTCTCCAGACAATACGCCACTTGACTTTTTTTTCTGGGGCTATATCAGGGACAGAGTCTTCGTCACACCAATTGCTGACATCAACAAACTGAAGGCTAGGATACAAGCCGCTGTGGGCACTGTGACAGAACACGTTATGAAACATCTGGTGGGACTGGAATACCGCCTCGACATTCTCCAAGCTACCAAGAGAACACACGTTGAGGTTTACTAACGTAAGTAATCTTAAAAAACTAGTAACATTAACCTATGTAACGGCATCAAATGTAACTTATGTCAAATGGTTATTCTGTTATAAATTTTTATAATCAGGGCAAGACTTTGTGCTCACCCTGTATATCTCCTTGCTGTCACATTAGCTGTTTTCACTTTACTGATAGAAGGTACACTGTGCAGATTTCTTGCTTGCATTCATATAGCTGAAGCCTGACCACTGAATAAAGTCTATATTTTCTTGTTGGAGAGTGTTGTATTTTATAGCAGACTATTAGGGTTGTATGCACAATTCAGAATTATGCCATGTGTAAGCGATGTGAATCTATTGTGAAGCACGTTTCCTCCTTGTGAGGTAAAGAATGAAGTTTCAGTATTTACTTGATTTGTTTGGTGTGCAATAACAATTTTTGCTTTTGGAAGTGAACTAATTGTATGCAGAGCCAGATGTACTTTATCCCAAGAGAAACTGTATTACCAAACAAGAGTAATTAAAGTGTGTCAGCAGAGTGTAGTTGATCAAATATGTGTTCACTAAAATAATGGAAAATCCTGGACGGAATAGTGACAGTATTATGAAAATGATAGAGTGCTACTCACCGTATAGTGGAATAACTAACAAAGGCTGAGGCCAGGAGGGTTACAGAAACATAGGTTATATTGCAGGGAGAGTTACCACCTGCACAATTCAGAAAAGCTTGTGTTGGTAGCAGGAGTTAGAGGGTACAAACTATGAAGAACATAATGTTGGGAAGTGTGCTGAGCAACTGGGTGCAACTGTTTCTTGGCCACAGTTTGTTGGTGGCCATACAGGTGGATAGACAGCCTGTTGGTTGTCATGTACATTTAGAATGCAGCACAGTGGCTGCAGCTTAGCTTGTAGATCATGTGACTGGTTTCAAATATAGTCCTGCCTTTGATGGGATAAGTGATGCTTGCAACTGGACTGGAGTAGGTGGTGGTGGGTCTATTACAGGGATATGAGCCATGAGCCAAGGGGTTGGGAGCAGGGGTTGCATAGGGATGTATGAAGATATTTCGTAGGTTCAGAGAGTGGCGCGATACTATTGTAGGAGAGGTGGGAAGGATAGTAGCACTAGCAATGAGGGGAATACTCCTCTGTGTAGAGATAGGGCATGGGAGATCTCTGCTTCCTGAAACTTCATGGCAGATTAAAACTATGTGCTCGACCGAGACTCGAACTCGGGACCTTTGCCTTTCGCAGGCAAGTGCTCTACCATCTGAGCTACCGAAGCACGACTCACGCCCGGCTGCAGAGTGAAAATCTCATTCTGGAAACATCCCCCAGGCTTTGGCTAAGCCATGTCTCCGCAGTATCCTTCCTTTCAGGAGTGCTAGTTCTGCAAGGTTCGCAGGAGAGCTTCTGTAAAGTTTGGAAGGTAGGAGATGAGATACTGGCAGAAGTAAAGCTGTGAGGGCTGGGCGTGAGTCGTGCTTCGGTAGCTCAGATGGTAGAGCACTTGCCCGCGAAAGGCAAAGGTCCCGAGTTGGAGTCTCGGTCCGGCACACAGTTTTAATCTGCCAGGAAGTTTCATATCAGCGCACACTCCGCTGCAGAGTGAAAATCTCATTCTGGAAACATCCCCCAGGCTTTGGCTAAGCCATGTCTCCGCAGTATCCTTCCTTTCAGGAGTGCTAGTTCTGCAAGGTTCGCAGGAGAGCTTCTGTAAAGTTTGGAAGGTAGGAGACGAGATACTGGCAGAAGTAAAGCTGTGAGGGCTGGGCGTGAGTCATGCTTCGGTAGCTCAGATGGTAGAGCACTTGCCCGCGAAAGGCAAAGGTCCCGAGTTGGAGTCTCGGTCCGGCACACAGTTTTAATCTGCCAGGAAGTTTCATATCAGTGCACACTCCGCTGCAGAGTGAAAATCTCATTCTGGAAACATCCCCCAGGCTTTGGCTAAGCCATGTCTCCGCAGTATCCTTCCTTTCAGGAGTGCTAGTTCTGCAAGGTTCGCAGGAGAGCTTCTGTAAAGTTTGGAAGGTAGGAGACGAGATACTGGCAGAAGTAAAGCTGTGAGGGCCGGGCGTGAGTCATGCTTCAGTAGCTCAGATGGTAGAGCACTTGCCCGCGAAAGGCAAAGGTCCCGAGTTGGAGTCTCAGTCGGGCACACAGTTTTAATCTGCCAGGAAGTTTCATATCAGCGCACACTCCGCTGCAGAGTGAAAATCTCATTCTGGAAACATCCCCCAGGCTTTGGCTAAGCCATGTCTCCGCAGTATCCTTCCTTTCAGGAGTGCTAGTTCTGCAAGGTTCGCAGGAGAGCTTCTGTAAAGTTTGGAAGGTAGGAGACGAGATACTGGCAGAAGTAAAGCTGTGAGGGCCGGGCGTGAGTCATGCTTCGGTAGCTCAGATGGTAGAGCACTTGCCCGCGAAAGGCAAAGGTCCCGAGTTGGAGTCTCAGTCGGGCACACAGTTTTAATCTGCCAGGAAGTTTCATATCAGCGCACACTCCGCTGCAGAGTGAAAATCTCATTCTGGAAACATCCCCCAGGCTTTGGCTAAGCCATGTCTCCGCAGTATCCTTCCTTTCAGGAGTGCTAGTTCTGCAAGGTTCGCAGGAGAGCTTCTGTAAAGTTTGGAAGGTAGGAGACGAGATACTGGCAGAAGTAAAGCTGTGAGGGCTGGGCGTGAGTCGTGCTTCGGTAGCTCAGATGGTAGAGCACTTGCCCGCGAAAGGCAAAGGTCCTCAGTTGGAGGCTCGGTCGGGCACACAGTTTTAATCTGCCAGGAAGTTTCATATCAGTGCACACGCTGCTGCAGAGTGAAAATCTCATTCTGGATCTCTGCTTCCTCTCAATCCTACTACTACCAGCAACGCTGTCCCATGTGACACAAATGCCAAGCAACAATACTGGTTGGACTACACCTTTGTAGAACTATACTGATATTGTAACAAAGTTTAAACATGGCATTATCAATAATGTGTAAAAACATGGCCCCTTCAAAGTAAAAATGAACTATCATGAAATTTTCTTGCCGATTGCAACATAAAACAAAAATGAATAAAAAATTATGTTTACTTTGTAATTCCATACAATGATAGTAATCATAAATTTAACTGCTTTCCCGGTTTTTCTCATGTTGAGTTATTTATAGGTGTTTTCCATATTCTGTTCAAGTTGAATGTTTTTATTGAAAACTGTACTGCTTTTCAAAGTAATATAAACACCTGATATCCTTATCCTCACTCCCTATGATCTACATGACCAATCCACAAATAAAGAAAATACAGCACCTTAGTCTACATATCAAACAACTGTCTCTTGTCATCATTCACTCGTAAATTCATGACTCGTGAGCCAGTGGGGGCAGTTGCATCGTATCCTGCACATTAAACAAGTAGTAATTTAAAATTCTTGGTTATACAATGAATGTCACAGAATATGTGTAACCTGTGATCTCATTTAATCTGTATCCACTTTGATCAATGTATGTATCTTTCTACTTGTTTCAGTTTCCCTTTATATTTTAGTAATCACTGTTGTCACAGCTGTCTCATGGTCACTAATGCCAGTTTTGATGTGGAAATCCTAAATGCTGTCAGGTCTGCTCATTACCATTAGATCTAGTATATTTCCATTATGATGAGGGTTTCCGAACCAGCTGTTCTATGTGGTTTCCAGAGAAGACATTTAGTTATATTTCACAGGATGTTCTCTTGTGCCTGCTGATAACAAAGCTGTAATTGTGCCAAATTGATTGTTGGATGATTAAAGACTTCACTGATGATTATATTATGATTGCTGAACTTACATATGAGTGAACTGAGATATTTGTCTAAAAGTTTTTGTTTGCTTCAGGAGGTGAGTCTGGTGGTTGGGGAAAGATCCAATTATACAATTTTATGCCCACTACTTATACTGAGTCTTGCCCAGAGAGTCTCTCATGCAGCTTCAGTTTCTATGCCAGTGAATCCGAGTTTCTTATCTACTGTGACAAATATACCACCTCCATTTCCCACTAGACTGTCCTTTCGATACATACTTAAATTTCTCACAATGATCTCACTCTTCTCAATTTCAGATTTTAATCAACTCTCTGTACCTAATAATTATGTGAGCTTCACTGCTTTTCAGGAGCACTTCAGGCTCTGGCAATTTGTTACGAATGCTTTCACAGTTAACTACTAGGATGTACTACTCCTACCTGTGGGGGCTATACTTTTGGATCTTACACTAATACTTCCGGGTCTCCTACAGCTGTTGTTATGTAGACTGGATGGAGGGTCGCCTAATTTAAAAAGACCCTCATATGCACCCTACACCTAGGTAACAGCAACTGATGTGTAGTGGACACCTGATCCATTCAGGGGGTCCTATAGTTCTCAAACCTATGGCACAAGTCCAGGAAGTTGCAGCCTAGTCTTTCTACTTGACTCAGAACCAAGGGGTCACACTCTGTTCTGGGGTCAATGCTGCAAATTATTCATTGAATTGCTTCATTGAAACTCAACCTTCTGTTATTTGCTGGTATAAGTATGACCTCAGAGCCCAGACAACAGGCACCATTTGCTGTAACAAGCGCCACAATCTGCAGTTGGTTGCATCCTGTTCCCTCAATGACTGTTGGAGTGGTCTCTTCAAAATGTTGAATGAGGCCTCCAGGCATACACACTGAGTGCACCTGGCGTTCCTTCCTTTCCCTTGCTGCCATTTTCCTAAGGGGAACCATTATTCATTGTACAATGGAACTGCCAACAATTAGTAGGCCCTAACTGCTTGCACTTGCCTCCACTTGACATAGCACATAGCAGGTTCCCCAACAGGCGAAGCAAGTCTCACTGGCTCAGTTTCGGTTTCAGTGGAAGATAGCACTTCATACTTGTTGGTTAGGGGGACACCCTAAGTCCACCCTACTCTGTCTATCCATGTACAGGATGCCACTCACAGTCAAGTGGATGAGTAATGACAGATCCTGTACTTTGTGGAGAGAAGACAGGATTCACAGAAGAGGAAAATACTTGAAATGCATTTGGTAACTCTGGCACATGACTCGTGGAAGCTCTCCCAATACACTGAGTTGCAGCAGCTGCCACTCATTTGACAGTAACCATGGTGATTTCCAGCTGCTTATGTATGTCAATGAACTCATCCCATGTTTGAGAACAACATTCACAGTGGGGCTGCTTTGTCACTGGTGCAGTGTTTTATAGGACAGTAATCAAATAACTTTAAACTAAGTCTGCTGCTTACATTTTGATCTGTTGAGCTAAAAATGTGACTTATTTCCTTTAAAAACTAAATCAGTTAGTAAACAAAATCAGATTTATATTAAGGCAACAGAATAACTTGGGGTGAAAAGTACTGGTTTCCTATCACTTTTGATTTTATATTTGCTAACATATTAAAAAATAGCATTAAGTTATGATAAAGATAGAGAATATGCTCTCCTCTTAAAAGGAAAAATTAGGTGTAACACAATGTGTTAGTTATAATATGTGCTATGGTAACTAAATCACAAACATCATATTACTATGAACATGACATTGGTAAATTCCGAAAATTCTGAAAAATGTATAATTATTGACTTTGATATGTACAGAAACTTAAGGTGAATTACTCTTTGGCAGTAACAATAAATCAAAAACATTGCTATGTTATAGAATAGGTTATCCACAACACACAAAACTTACAAAAACAGTTACATGAGAATCAGATTTGTTTTTGAGAATTTTTGGAAGTTTATGAAAGTCTATTTTTGAAAACTGTTGTAAGTTAATGATATTGTGGATAACTTATTTCACAGCATATCAATGTTTGTAATTTACTGTCACTGTCAAAGAATAATTCACTCTGAATTTCAGTATGTATCAATGTGAATAAACATACATTTTTGAGAATGTTTTGAAATTACTTTTGTCATATGCATAGTAAATCAGTGTTTATGATTTAGTAACTATAGCACATTTTATAACTAACACATTGTGTTATATCTACTTTTTCCTTTCAAGAGGAGTGTATATCATCTATCTTTATTACAATTTAATGCTATTTTCGAATTTGTTAGTGATTATAAAATCAAAAGTGGTAGGAAACCAGTACTTTTTCCATATGTTATTCTGTTGGCTTAATAGATATCTTGTTTTGTGTACTGATTGCTTCAGTTCTTAAAGGGAATCTGTCATATTTTTAGCTCAGCAGATTAAAAATAATCAACAGGCTTAGTTTAAAGTTATTTGATTACTGTCCTGTAAAACATTACTCCAGCCACAATGCAGACCCAGTGTGTATGCTACACTCAAACATGGGATGAGTTAGTTGACATTCATAAGCAGCTGGAAATCCCCCTGATTACTGTCAAACCATTGGCAGCTGCTGTGAACTGGTGTGTTGGGAGGGCTTCTAAGAGTCGTGTACCAGAATTACAAAAGGGCATCTCAAGTACTGCCCTCTCCTGTGAATCCAGTCTCCTCTGCAGTGGTATGAGATCTGTCATTTCTCATCCACTTGACTGTGATGGGACCCTTTACATGGTAGACAGGGACCAGTGCAAACTCAAGGTGTTCCCATAACCAGTAGGTTCAAGGTGCTATCTTCCGCTGAAACCAAAACTTAACCAGCGGGACTTACTTCACCTGTTGGGAAACCCGCTTTGTCCCGTGTCAAGAGGAGGCAAACACAAAAGGTCAGGAACCTACTAATCATTGGCAGTTCAAATGTATGATGAATAATGGCAACCCTTAGGAAAAAGGCAGATAGGGACAGAAAGGACACCAGGTGCACTCAGTGTGTATGCCTAGGGTCCTCACTCAATGCGTTTAAGAGGCTATTCCAACACCATTGAGGGAACAGGGTGAAACCACATTCCAGCGACTCTTACAGAAGGTTGAAAGGACAAACCTTGCCCATGGAGTTAACAATGAAGAAATTCAATGAACAATTTGCAATATTGTCCCCAGAACAGATTGTGGCCCCTTTGTTCTGAGTAGGTGAGAGGACTAAACCAGAGACTTCGAAGGTTCCTTGACAAGTTAGGCTGCAATTTCCTGGAATTTTGCATAGTGTTGAGAACTGGCTCCACATAAATGGGTCAGGTGTGCACTGCACGTCAGATACTGCTACCCAGGTGTTGGATGCACATAAGTGTTTTTTAGATTAGGCAATTTTCCATCCAGTCCAGATAATGAGAGCAGTAGGAGACCTGGAAGTATTAATGTAAGATCCCCCCCTGGCAGAAGTATTTAAATGAAGTAGTTAACTGCCAAAGCACTGAAAAAGAAGTGTCAGATTTTGAAGTGTTCCTGAAAAGCAGTGATGCTCACATAATTACTAGGCATTGAATGCTGGTTAAAATCTGAAATTCATAGCAGTGAAATTTTTGTGGAAGTATACTATGCATTGAAAGAACACATTAATGGGAAATGGAGGTGGTGTATTTTTCACAGTAGAGAAGAAATTCAAGACTGTTTGTCAAGACTCAGTATCAGTTGTGGGTGTAAAATTATTTCTGGATCTTTCTGTAGACTACCAGACTCGCCTCCAGACGTAATGGAAAACTGTGTACAAAACCTCAGTTCACTTATATGTAAGTTCCCCACTCATACTAGAAGCACCAGTGGAGACTTTAAACATCCAGTTATCAGTTGGCAAACTCAGTTTTGTTAGTGGTAGACGTGACAAATCATACTGTGCAACATTGCTAAATGCATTCTCTGAAAACTTCTTAAAACAGGTAGTTCAGAAATCCCACTCATGATGGAAAACTATTAGATCTAATGGCAGCAAACATGACATATTTGAGGAAGTCCACATCAAAACTGGTATTAGTGACTATGAGGCAGTTTTGGCAACAGGTAAAAAGGACAACTAAAACAAGCAGCGATATATGTATGTTCAACAAACTGTATAAAAAAGCAGTAGTGTAATATTTCAACAAGGAACTTGAAACTTATAGCACAGAACAGGAGTATGAAGAGGAACTAAGGATCAAATTTAAAAGAATAGTTTTCCATGCACTGGATGGATATTTAGTTACATAATTGGAGGGACCTTCCATGATGTACAGTCACTGTAAAGAAACTTCTAGGGAGATAGAGACTACTGCATAATATGTGCAAAACAAAACATATGGCTATAGATAGAGGGATGCTAAATGAAACACATTTTGTTGTCAAGACAGCAATGCATGAAGTCTTAAGAGACTGCTCTGGCAGTATATTGTCAAATGATCTTTCACAAAACCCAAAGAAATTCGTGAAGGTTACTGGTTGCTCCAAAGTTAGTGCCCATTCACTCATGAATGAGGCAGGAACTGAAACTGAGAGTAACATAGCAAAAGCAGAAATCCGTAACCGTGTTCAAGCATTCCTTTACAAAGAAAAACCCAGGAGAACAGCCCAAATTTAATCTTCACACCACTGACAAAAATGAGAGAAATCAGTGTTAGTGTCAGTGTGTAGCATAATCGTATTAGTCTGTACACATCTGCTATGGGTAACTGCAGCTCTGTCAAATATGGCTGAAAACTGGTTGTCAGAAGTAGGCTATTGTTAATGATGTAGGCTACACCGGGTTTGGAGTTCAGCCACTTTACTTGGACTTAGATGTTAAATAACCCATGGTTTATTGTCAGACTGAGTCTAATTTATTACAATTTATTCACAGATAAGTGGTTTATCACTTACTACACTCTCTTGCTGTCTATTTGAGTGCAGTCACCTAACACTGAAGTGACAGAAAAGTTCATGTGTAGCAAATTAATAATTAATGCAGTTCTTGATGTCTTAACAGCCATGAAATTATAAAAAATTATATGCACATTAAATAACTATTGGAATTAAAAACACAATTCAATGTCTGACCCAGCTGTCACAGCAGATGACAGTACATGATCATTATTAAAGTTTGACACAGTCTCTGATCGTAATTAATTGCAACATCATATACATTCCTCAGAAAACAGTCACTGAATTACAGAATGGTCTCCCAGATGCAAAATATAGATAAAACTCAGCATGACTTGTAGTTTGTACCGTCTTGTCTACAGTACATTTCCTTTTATCAGCCAAATATCTTGCACATTTCATAACTTTCTGCTGCAGACTTCAAATTTCCAATAATTGAAACTGAAGTTAGGTATTATTGTTAAATGCATCTCCCAAAGTTACAATTAAAGAGTTATGTTGCTGATTAACTGAATATGGAGAGATATTTGTTTTAACTGGGACTTTTATATAGAATAATAATTTCTGTTGAGTTATGCTGTCTAGTTTGCCAAAATATGAGATTCTATTTCATTAACAATGTTTCTGTGAAAGATCTTAATTACTCTCAAACTAAATAAGGGCAGAAGTTGCTAATATTTAGCTGCATAAATGCTGCAGTCCGTTATATGGATTTTTCATTTACTTTATCAGGAAGTTGACAATCAGGTATACCTTTACATATGAACAATGATAACAAAGTTTTATAAATTACTGGTGACTGTAATTAGCACAGTTTTTAGTTGAGGGATTGATGGTGACATAAGGTTCGAGGATAAGAAATTCTGGAAAATTAACAGGGGGTGGTTTGGAGGCAGTGGGGGTGGATCACGGTTGGATGGAGGAGTGAACTGAGTTATGCAAGGTTCAATATTGATCTTTGGTTGAGTCTGATTGGTCAAGTTAGTGGTGAAAAAGTGTTTCCGCTGTAGGGACCGGGAGAAGGAGAGAAGGTCTTTAACTAGTCCTGCATGGTTCAATTTGGGAGTGGGGCAAAAGGTGAGGCCTTTGGAAAGGACTGATATTTCAGTGGGACTAAGGCTTCTGGAGGAAAGGTTCATGACTGTGTTGTGGGTCTGTTTAGGTTTTGGGTTCTGTGTGGTGGTTGGAGGGAGTTTTGGAGGATGGGGTAAGGGTAGTAGGTCTGCGAGACAGGGTTTGTCAGCTATGAGGGGACTTGGAGGGGGTTTGGAAGATGTTTTAGAAGTGGTGGACAGTGGTACTCTGAGGCGGGAGTAGGAAGTGAGCAGGATGGAGAGCTTTTTGAGGTGGCGTTGTGCATGTTGCTCAAGTTCCTGCACAGCAAGAGTTTCAATGTGTTTATGGGTTCCAGGAATTTGGGATTACACAGCAGCAGAATTTTGCGGATTGAGAGAAGGTTGATATGGTTTTGCAGGACTATGTTGGTGAGGGCTAAGGATTGATGGAATCTGAACAGGTGGAGGTCATTGTGGAAGGGGGGGTGGCAACCAGAGATGGGTAATTTGATGGTAAGGCCATTAGGGGGGATTTCATGAGCCAAGCAACAACGCAGGAACAGTATGTGGGACTGGGATCTGGCAAGGGATAAGGAAACTTTTCTGTATTGACGCACATGGAAGGAGCAAGGATCCATGATAGTGCAAAAATGCAAAAAATTTGAGGAACACGACGATAGTGGAAGGTGAAAACTCACTAAATTGGCGAGAAGTCACAAAGGTCAAAGTAGAGAATAACTAATCATTAATAAATATATGTATATTGCTGTGGGTAGCAGGCTTGAGGGCGGATAAGCATAAAGAAGTGGGGCAGCAGATGTGACTGGATGAGGCGAATTTAGTGGGTGTGAACAGGGATGGAATGAAGAAAGTGTGGGGGGTGGGGAGGAGTACATAGTTAGAGATGTAAGATAGTGTGACATCGGAAAAGTGCGGGAGATAACACGCAAAAATATGGGAACTGACACAGGTAGCGTGATCAGTTTGAAGGTATAGGCCTAATTGTACTGGCGGGAGTAATGTGGGGCATAAGATGCTGCACCAACGATCAGCGTGGTCTTGAGGCCGTCTGTTGCATGCGGCTGCATCGATTGATACAGTGTGGCTCATAAGTAGAGCGTGCATTGTGGTTCATAAGGCAACACAGGAAAGAAAAGAAAGAAGGATGGACATTGAGTATAGTGATGTAAAGGAAAGTAGGTACAAAGGAAAACAGCACAGGGTTAGGGTTGAAGAAAAGCCATCAGGCAAAAATCAAACAATGGAAAAACCACATGCATACTAAAGCAAATCCAACATGCATACTAACCTTACATCCACAGAAAGAACCGCAGTCCACCATCTAAAAACTGATCCTGATTTTATAATACTACCTGCAGACAAAGGCTCCACCACCGTTGTTTTGAACCGCAAGGATTACATGGCAGAAGGACTTCGTCAGCTGTCAGATACTTCCACCTACAAACCATGCCACAGTTATCCCATTCCAGCAATTCAGCAGGATCTCTGGTCACTACTCAAATCCTTAGGCCCATACCAGAACCTCTCCCCAGAGTCCATTTCTCTACTTACCCCTACCACTCCCCGCACTCCCACCTTCTACATGCTTCCTAAAGTCCATAAATCCAACCAACCAGCACGTTCCATTGTGGCCGGTTACTGTGCCCCCTCTGAGAGAATCTCTGCTCTCATAGACCAACACCTTCAACCTATTACCCAGAACCTATCCTCCTATATAAAATATACCAACCATTTCCTTGACCGACTCTCTACAGTTCCTTTCGCTTTACCACACGGTGCCCTGCTCATCACTATTGATGCCACCACCCTGTACACTAACATTCCTAATGCCCATGGCCTTACTGCTATCGAACACTACCTTTCCAGATGCCCTATGGATTCCAAACCAACAACCTCCTTCCTAGTCTCCATGACCAACTATATCTTTACCCACAATTACTTCTCCTTTGAAGGCATCACCTACAAACAAATCCGCGGTACAGCTATGGGCACCCACATATCACTGTCCTATACTAACCTATTCACGGGACATCTAGAGGAATCCTTCCTAAAAATGCAGAAATCTAAACCCCTCACCTGGTTCAGATTCATTGATGACATCTTTGCTATCTGGATTGAAGGTGAGGACACCTTATTCACATTCCTCCAGAATCTTAACTACTTCTCCCCCATTTGCTTCAGCTGGTTCTACTCAACCCAACAAGCCACCTTCCTAGGTGTTGAACTCCACCTCAGAGATGGCTACATCAGTACCTCTGTCCATATCAAACCTACTAACCACCAGCAATACCTCCACTTCAACAGCTGCCTTCCATTCCATACCAAGAAGTCCCTTCCGTACAGCCTAGCCACCCGTGGTCGTCACATCTGCAGTGATGAGCAGTCCATCTCTAAATATACCAAGGGTCTCACTGAAGGCTTCACTGACCATAATTATCCTCCCATCCTTGTACAAAAACAAATCTCTCATACCTTATCTTTCCAGTCTCCCACCACCTCCCAAAGTCCGGCCACAGAGGAGCATTCCCCTCGTAACTCAGTGGACCATCCCGGACTGGAGCAACTGAATTACATTCTCCGCCAGGGTTTTGATTACCTCTCGTTGTGCCCTGAAAAGAGAAATGTCCTACCCACTATCCTTCCCACCCTTCCTACCGTGGTATTGCACCGTCCACCAAACCTAAACAATATACTTGTCAATCCTTACACAACCCCTGCTCCCAATCCCTTACTCCATGGCTCATACCCTGTAATAGACCTAGATGCAAGACCTGTCCCATACATCCTCCTCCCACCACCTACTCCAGTTCAGTCACTAACATCACCTATCCCATCAAAGGCAGGGCTACTTGTGAAACCAGTCATGTGATTTACAAGCTAAGCTACAACCACTGTGCTGCATTCTATATAGACATGATAACCAACAAGCTGTCTGTCCGCATGAATGGCCACCGACAAACTGTGGCCAAAAAACAAGTGAACCACCCTGTTGCTGAACACGCTGCCAACATGATACCCCTCATCTCAATGACAGCTTCACAGTCTGTGCCATATGGATCCTTCCCACCAACACCAGCTTTTCTGAACTGCACAGCTGGGAACTTTCCCTACAATACATTCTACATTCCTGTAACCCTCCTGGCCTCAACCTTCATTAGTCACTGTCCTCACCCATCCAGCCCCCTCCCCATTCCAGCACTACACAGCTGTCATTTCACTGCCACACCCAGTCTTTTAATTTCTTTTTATGGTAATTTTTATTTCTCTCATTTGCGCTACTTATCCCCTCCCCCCCCTCCGCACCTTCTCTCCTGCCCTCCGTCTAAACTGCAACATTTTGCGGCAGATTTTTACGTGCATGCTTGCGATGCTCCAATTGCGACGGATTATACGTTGCTGCTGCAATGCAATTTCTTTTATATTTTTGTTCACCTACCTCTTTACAGCGGTAGATCTTCGCACGTAAACTCCTGACTGCAGCTACTTACGAGATCACAGAAAAACAGTGTTGAGGAAACTGTAACCTCATCGCTACACGCCGGAGGCCACTATAAGTAAAATTTGCTGAAAATTTTCTATGTACTTTAAAGAAATGATTCGGAAAGGGGATGTCACTCGTACTTTAAACATGAAGTTCAAATTTAAACCTTCAATAGATCTTTATTGCAGTTAAGAAAGATCATCAGCCCACATTTATGAAAATTACTAAAGTTTCTGCTCACAGTTATCACCATACCTAAAACAGCCAGAACTTTTACCTTCCCAAATTCTGAAACCAATTACTTGTAACACAGTCAATGATTGGTCAATTACTTCTGCACACGATATTCAGTGGTTGTCTTTAGTAAAAGTTTATGCTCGCCATAAAATACTCAGTAAGAATATACTCAGTACCGCCACGCTATATAATTCAAAGATCACTCATGATTTTCATCAGAACGAATTATCACAACATTCTAAAGTTTTCATAAACAGTTTCTGGTCATTACCAGATACCATTAACACTGGACCATAACGTGGAAGTCATCCCAAGACTTCATCTTACACATAATGCGAAATGTCACATCCAGCATAACCGCCTCCAATCAAAGCTAGCTCGTGACTCCCCTCTCTCTCACTCTCCCACACTCAAAACTATATCTCCTCGCTAGGCGGCCAACCATCTCGCTTCTCATTGGCTGTCAGAACTTACGACCGATGAGAACTCACTTCTAGGGCGCGGCTCGCGCCAAAATCTAGCAAGCACCAACCACTTCTCTAGGCTCATTGACGTCATCAAATTAAGTAACACAAAACTCTCTAATTAAATAAACAAAACAAAATGAGCTATAAGCTTTACTCTACGTCTGGAAATTTATTATGTAGTCGCGAATGTTCTGGCTGTCTTATACATAAGCATACATACTTGGACATCCGACATTCACTAGTAGGGGAACCACTAGTGGATTCATTCCCATGTTACAGAGTTGGAACACTTGCCAGTCCCTGTAGAGAATTACATGAATGATTTTTAATAATGCCGAACGTCCCACATACTCTCACGCACGCATTCTCATTCACACGCATCCTAACACACAATACACATATTTACTTAGAATTCTTGAAATTATTATTATAGAAAAGTCACAGAGGTTTTCTCAAACTAAAAGCTTTCCAAATTTATATATGAACACTGAAAGTGTTATCAGATCATCGTACATAGTCACTGAAGGTGAATGATTGCATCACTGTATTTATTTAAATTCTTGACTGTCGGAAAATTACATTTTTTTATGGAATTTTACTAACTTCCAAAATACAACTATTTTTGATCTCAGACTTTGACATATTGTTTGTTTTCACAACAGAAGGTTGTACATCAAATATGACGTTCCTCAGGTTATTCCTTTATTAGTTATTAATATTTTTAGTTTCGTATAATGTAAGTGGCCTGCCAGCGCTACTCCACTGCTATCACAAGCTGCAACAGATGGTCGTGACGTCAGTCTGCAGGACACAACTCGTCAGTTACTGACTGTATAATACTCTATCGGCTTATATTGCAGCCCACATACACTCTGGAGTAAAACTTTTAATAGACAAATGGGCGATCGCGCACTAGTTGCGACGCCACAGTTTCACTGTCTGCCATTCCCACCATACTATCCCTCCCCCTCCCTGCCCCAGCCTCCTCCTTACCCCCACCCAGTCACCACTCCCATCATGCACTGGTGCTGCTGCTCGCAGTGTAGTTTCAGCTCTCTGAGACTGCAGACGTGTGTGAAAATTGCGTTTGTGTGTGTGTGTGTGTGTGTGTGTGTGTGTGTGTGTGTGTGTGTGTGTGTGCACGCGCTGTGTGTATATGTGTGTCTACTGCTGACAAAGACCTTAATGGCCGAAAGCTATGATTGTGTGTATCTTTTTATTGTGCGTATCGCGAGTCAGCATCTCCGCTATATGGTGAGTAGCAAAATGGAAAAACAGCTATATGAACATGAAGAGCTAAGCTGGGGAGCCACTAGTAAACAAAGAATGGAAAGCTAAAATGTGGAAGCAATATATAGGAAAGATGTATAAAGGAAATTAACTAGAAGACAAAACTATTAAAAGGGAAGAAGAAGAAGGTGAAGTATTGTGACAATAATTTGACACAGCACTGAAAGACTTAAGTCAAACTAAATACCATGAGTAGATGACATTCTCACAGAATTATTGAGATTCTTGGGCAAATCAGCCATAACAAAACTAATTCCACCTGGTATGCAAGACATATGAGGCAAGCAAAACCATTAGCATACAAGAAGAATGTACTAGTCCCAATTCCAAAGAAGCCAGATGCTGACAGACATAGATATTACATAATCATCAGTTTAATAACTCATGAACAGAATACTAATGCAAACTGTTTACAAAAGAGTGGAATCACTCATGTAAGCCAGCCTTGCATGATAAGGAATACATGGGGCAATACTGACCCTACAACTTACCTCGGAAGGTAAATTGATGAAAGGCACACCCACATTTATAGCATTGTAGATTTAGAGAAAGCTTTTTACATAAAAGGGAAGCAGAAGTTGAGAAGGGAATGATACTGCACTGTAACCTATCCCTCATTTTATTATATCCCTACATTTTGTAAGAAGTAGATGAAACCGAAGAGAAATTTGACACTGATATTAAAATTTGAGGGGAAGAAACTATCTTCAAGATTTGACAACAACTTTGTAATTATATCAGACACTGTCAAAGGACTTGAAAGAATAGCTGAACAGAGCTGTTTTCAATACATCAACAAAATTAAAACAAAGGTAATAGAATTTAGTAAGATTAAATCTGGGGCTGCAGTGTGAATTTGATTAGAAAATTGTGGTAACCCACTGGGCTACCACATCTTTTGGCAAGTATTGCAAACCATTGATGCCATCAACTCCTTTGCCAGTCATGGTTACAACTAGTCTGCTCTCCGCATCCGTGACCATGGGGTGCCCATCGTTGTGGCTCTGTGACTGCAGCTAAGTGACATAGAGTGGTGTGTCCTCAAAGGTTAACCAATCTAGCTGGGATGCTAGTCACAGGGCCCAGCCATCAGAGAGTGATACCACTGCAGCCACTGTGAATCTGTTGCACATGATGATTGCACTGGCACCCAGCTAGCACCACTGTTCAACACCTCCTTTTGCAGTGCACCATCTACCTATTATCTCTGCATATGAAGCTACTCATGCTGTTACTCTGGATTACTCTGTCCATTTGACTCTTTGGAACTGTTCATTACACATTTCAGTGTTTGTACCATACTTGTGACGTGTAATCTACCTTTTGACTGTTGTGCCACACTTTTATTTATGTTACTTGTCACAACAAAAGTGGCAATGACAATGACTGAACATACTGCTACATTGTGTAAACATGGACTCAGCACAGCATCAGTCACTGCCAGTCCTTACCATGGAGGTCATTTTGCACGAATCTTGCCACAGAAGTGCCAGGAGGCCCTACTGGCCAAATTGCTATCACACCAGATGGTAACACATTCTTTGCTGTTCCAACTGTATGATGAAATGGCTGAAGATGGGGATGCAACTGACACCCAAACCTCCAGATGTCCAACACTCAGATCGGTACCAAACATTTTCTGTCAATAGAGATGGCTTAACGAGAACATCATGTGGTAACTTACATTCCTAGTGGTAAAGAGCACAAGTGCAGAAAATCATTTTGGCTTAGATGCCTTTTCCACTTTTGGGTCCATCATTGATGAATCCATGAATTTTGTCTCTAACCAAGTACCTTTTAAGAAGTTAGAAGACATTTGTAACAAGTGCACCAACATTTTTTTAAGAAGGCCTTGAAAAACCAAAAACTTCACAGTACCTATCACATTAAAGAAACTGGCCTATACCTTTAGCACTGCAGTAAAGGACATGCTGGACAGATTGACAAACCTCGATGTCATTGAACCAACATGTCAGTGAGTGGGGGAACACTGTTGTTAATTATGAAAAAAATGATGAAAAAACTTTATGTGGTGATTTAAAGTAAATTCATGAAATCAACACTTACCCAATTCCAGAGCCACAAGAACTCTAAACCTGGGGGTATGATGTATTTTTAATATTTTGGAAGACAGAAAGTGGCTTGTAAGAAGCTGTAAAAAGTTTCAGTTCCAACCTTGTGGAAACCTGCATAACACTGACTTTTAAATCAGTTTGTTGAAAGAAAAATGCCTGATTGTGTTATGTACTTTCCTTTCTCTGAGATCTGCGGGATGGTTGGGCATGGCTCCCCCTTGCCCCTGGGTATGGGTATCCTAGTTCCAAATGACCTTTCTTTATAAATTTAAGCATTTGGTGTTACACATAGTCAGTGTCCCAGACTTTTTTTAATGGTATGTCAGACAATTAAAGATATTCCTGGATATATCAATTATTTAGATGATGATGTCCTTACTGAAGCTACAACGGACAAACATCTTCAGGTTGTATGGCAACTATTTCACACACTACAGGCTGCCAGACATATTAAAATTCTTCTAACCATGAGTCAAATATCTTTGCTACATCATCTCTCAAAACAGAATTTAACCTGTGAAGATGCATGTGTAGGTAATCACAGAACTCCCACACCCCTTCAACTAGAAGAAACTGCAATCTTTCCTCAGAATTTGCATACCCACTACACAATCTTAGAAAGGAAAGGGTCTCACTTGCCATAGTGACAGATTGTGAACAGGTGTTCCATACCCTCAAACAGGCTTTACACTCCACAATCACCTCTCCACTTTTCAGCAGGGGAAGTTGCTGGTGATGGTGACTCGTGCATCTGAATAGGGATGTTGTTGTTGTGGTCTTCAGTCCTGAGACTGGTTTGATGCAGCTCTCCATGCTACTCTATCCTGTGCAAGCTTTTTCATCTCCCAGTACTTACTGCAACCTACATCCTTCTGAATCTGCTTAGTGTATTCATCTCTTGGTCTCCCTCTACGATTTTTACCCTCCACGCTGCCCTCCAATACTAAATTGGTGATCCCTTGATGCCTCAGAACATGTCCTACCAACCGATCCCTTCTTCTGGTCAAGTTGTGCCACAAACTTCTCTTCTCCCCAATCCTATTCAATACTTCCTCATTAGTTATGTGATCTACCCATCTAATCTTCAGCATTCTTCTGTAGCACCACATTTCGAAAGCTTCTATTCTCTTCTTGTCCAAACTATTTATCGTCCATGTTTCACTTCCATACATGGCTACACTCCATACGAATACTTTCAGAAATGACTTCCTGACACTTAAATCAATACTGGATGTTAACAAATTTCTCTTCTTCAGAAACGCTTTCCTTGCCATTGCCAGCCTACATTTTATATCCTCTCTACTTCGACCATCATCAGTTATTTTGCTCCCCAAATAGCAAAACTCCTTTACTACTTTAAGTGCCTCATTTCCTAATCTAATTCCCTCAGCATCACCCGACTTAATTAGACTACATTCCATTATCCTTGTTTTGCTTTTGTTGATGTTCATCTTATATCCTCCTTTCAAGACACTGTCCATTCCATTCAACTGCTCTTGCAAGTCCTTTGCTGTCTCTGACAGAATTACAATGTCATCGGCGAACCTCAAAGTTTTTATTTCTTCTCCATGAATTTTAATACCTACTCCGAATTTTTCTTTTGTTTCCATTACTGCTTGCTCAATATACAGATTGAACAACATCGGGGAGAGGCTACAACCCTGTCTTACTCCCTTCCCAACCACTGCTTCCCTTTCATGTCCCTCGACTCTTATAACTGCCATCTGGTTTCTGTACAAATTGTAAATAGCCTTTCGCTCCCTGTATTTTACCCCTGCCACCTTTAAAATGTGAAAGAGAGTATTCCAGTCAACATTGTCAAAAGCTTTCTCTAAGTCTACAAATGCTAGAAACGTAGGTTTGCCTTTCCTTAATCTTTCTTCTAAGATAAGTCGTAAGGTCAGTATTGCCTCACGTGTTCCAGTGTTTCTACGGAATCCAAACTGATCTTCCCCGAGGTTGGCTTCTACTAGTTTTTCCATTCGTCTGTAAAGAATTCGTGTTAGTATTTTGCAGCTGTGACTTATTAAGCTGATAGTTCGGTAATTTTCACATCTGTCAACACCTGCTTTCTTTGGGATTGGAATTATAATATTCTTCTTGAAGTCTGAGGGTATTTCTCCTGTTTCATACATCTTGCTCACCAGATGGTAGAGTTTTGTCAGGACTGGCTCTCCCACGGCCGTCAGTAGTTCCAATGGAATATTGTCTACTCCGGGGGCCTTGTTTCGACTCAGGTCTTTCAGTGCTCTGTCAAACTCTTCACGCAGTATCATATCTCCCATTTCATCTTCATCTACATCCTCTTCCATTTCCATAATATTGTCCTCAAGTAGGGATTGGGAGCTGTATTAGAGCACTGAAATGCCAATGGCTCTGAAGAGCAGTTTTTTTACACTTCATGAATGCTTATAACAGGCCAGTGGTAGTGTTGGCAAACTGAAAAGGAAACACTCATGATCATTTTTGCACCAAAAAATTTAACATTTTTCTGTGTGGAGTCAGTTTCCATTTAATCAATTATCATAAGCCCCTGACTTCACTCTTTGGTCCTGCCACTCACTTGAACAGAGCACTGGCTCCAGTGCTGGGCTCTTCTTCTCAGCAAAAAGAAGTATGAGATACATTTCAGAAATACTATTCAGCATGCCAACGCCAATGACCTGCCACACCTCCCAATGGGCCCCAGTCCAACATTCTAACAGGAAAAGCTCCTTTGTTTCCATTTAGAGGATGAGGCTCAGGTGCCATATATCACTTTCCCATTACCAGACCCTGTATCATGGGCACTGTGGGCACAAACACAACATTAAAGCAAGAGCATCAATACATCCTGCAGGGATGGCTTGAATGAGCTCCCCAGCCAGAAATCTAGCCCACAACAGCACTATTTTTACCTCCATCACAGACTCACTTCAGTGGACCCCATAATTTTGTTAACAAAACCAAAACTCTCTGAGTGGTCCTTCTAGAATGCCTTCAGCAGATATCTCACACCCCCTGCACCATGAACATTGGGGTGCACCTCATATGGAACTATCATAACTGTGCAACACGGCAAGCAGCAGCTCACCAGCCACTCTTTCCCTCGCCAGTGTCATCGCAGCCCTGGGGCAGAATCTGTATTGATTTAACCTGCCTATTTTTGCACACAGTCTGATTGATAGTTGTAGATGCTTACTGAAGGTAACCACCGTACCATTAGCATGGAAGCCACTGTTAAAGAACTTATCAACATTTTCATCACGGAGGGTCTTCCCCTCACCAACGTGTCAGAGAATGTGTCACAACTCTATGTGCACCTTTTGTACAGTTTCTGGAAAGAGAATGGCATGCAACACAGTGTCACCACCTTGCCACTACCAATCCAAAGGGGACGCTGCAAGACTTGTCTGAATCTTCAAAACACAGGTGAACAGTTTGTCGGCAAATCACCTACAGGCAGTGCTTTAACTTTTTCTGAATTCATACAGGGGTACAACTACTGGGGAAAAGGTGATGATGAAGCTGTTCCATGGCCACCAACCACCAAGCCAGGCACCCAATGTGGGCACGAGGACAAGTGACCAGGCATAAAACAAGTCTGCCTGTGGATGGGTGACCAGCCACCACAGTTCCAGAACACTCTCCCGGAAGCTCCTCACAGGTTCACTATACAAGATTCTTCTAACCCCTGCCTCAACGTTTTTGCACTCCAGCTACGAAGCCCTTCTTTCCTTCTACCCTGCAACTCTGCATGCCGCCTCCTGCTATGTGTTCATCACTCTCATTTTCTAGGCCACCCATAGATGATCAGCCACCAGTGGCGCCACAGCAGGGAGCTCGGGTGGACCTATCTGAGCAGTACCTCCAGTCAGGGCACCCACACCCATTCAAGCCAGATGTGGACTTGGAATGCTCTCTGGCATCTCTGGTGCCCTCCCACACAATGTCGCAGCCCAGGAGCCACCACCACAAGGGCTCCTTATAGCTGTACACCTCCTTGTGGGCCAACCAGTTGCTGGTTTAGCCTGCATGTCATTCCAGCACTTCCATGGATGTTGCTTTTTCCTAACATACCTCTCAGTGTCCTGCCAGGTGCAGGGCCACACCAATCAGAGCTGCTCATCACCCACAGAAGGGGGAAGCACTGCAGTATCCCACGGGGGTACCATAACTTAGGCAAAACTGTCAGTGGTACCACCTCTTTTGCCAGTCACAGTTTCAACTAGTCTGCCCTCCACCCCCGCAACATTTGGGTGCCATGCAGCATGCCTCTGTGGCAGCAGCCTAGGGTCTCAACTTGGTACACCACAAAGATTCACCAATCCATCCAGAATGCTGGGGCTCAGCTATCTGAGAACTGCACCGTTGCACCCAGCTCAAATCTACTGTGCATGATGCTCGTGCTGGTGCCCCCTAGCGCCACTGTCACCTGGCCAATCTATGACTGTCTTATTTATACTGATGCCATGAGCTGCTCAATGACTTCTCCATTTGCAGTGTACCATCTACCTACTATCTCTGCACACAAAGCTGAATGATGTTATTCTGGATTACTCTTTCAGTTTTGCTCTTTGGAACTGTTTGTTATGCCAATGAAAGTTTGTGTCATACTTGTGCTGTGAAATATACTTGATTGTTGGCCTACTTTTATCTATGTTGTTTGTCACAAAGGAAATGAAAAACTAAATTAAAAAAGGGAAATGGCATGGAACTTGCAAAAGCAGTTGAATGGAATACAATATTGTAGTGCCTGTGTTATTCCAAATTATGATGCTATGTCCCTTCATACATGCATGCATTGCATTGTAATTCAGAATAACACAGGCACTGCAATACCATATCTGTTGATATTTGGCAATGTCTCCCCTGTGTGGGAATATACATGATGGATGCAAGAGTACAGGGTGTAGACACGTGGTTGACCACATAAGGAAGTTTTGGTCTGGCTATGAAACGTTCTTGGGTGGTCAAATGGTGAGGCAGCCACTTGCAATAAGTGGAAAATTCAGGTTTGAATCCTAGTCCAGCACAAATTTTCACTGTCATGATTCTGTTATACAGCCGACGGTTATCCATATTCTCATCTGTGAATAAATTTAATGTATTTAATGTTCAGTGGAATGGTTAGCTCTTAAAAAGAGGTTGTTGGATAAATAGCAACAAAAGTAAAAGTGTAATAGAATGTGGTCAAATTAAATTAAATGATGCTGAGGAAATGATATTTGGAAATAACTTTTGATGGGAAGAGAAGTGAAGATCTAAAATCCAGCCTGACAGCAGAAACAAAATCACTTCTGAAAAAGAGAAGTATTGTATTGTATAATATAAATTTAAGTGTTATGAAGTATTTTTCTGGTATGTAGGCCTTACATGGAAGTGAAATGTGTATGATAAACCATACAGACGAGATAAAATAAAAGCTTCTGAATTGTGATGCTACAGAAAAATGCTTAAGATCAAGTAACTAATGAAGAAGCATTGCATTAAAATTGGAAAAATGTTATTTATGGCACAATGTGACTAAAAGAAGGTATCCGTTGATGGAACATATCATGAGAAACCTACAACTATTTTATTTGAAGATGGAATAAAGTGTGGTGGGTAAAAACCGTAGAGAGAGACCAATGTTTAACTACAGTACACAGGTTCAAGTGGATGAAGGTGTATCAGTTATGCCAAGAGAGGAAGTTTGCACGGGATAGACTAATGTTGAGAGCTACATCAAACCAATCTTTGGGGTGGAACAATGACAATAACATTCAACAGCTAATACAATGTTGGCTTCTTGGTGCCAAGACCAGATGGGTATGATCTTAGTGAAGAGTTAATCATGACACAAAAAAGAAACCAGTGTTATTGATGAACTATGAAAGCAGATATCAGATAATGTGACTGGTTGGAGATGTGTTCTGGTCTCAAAAATTTGATAGTATTGCGCAAGGTTTAGAAATTTCTTTTATAACAGGAAATTGAATGTGTATCATTTTAAAGCAAGTGTTTCAAAAGTTAATATAAGATACTTTGCTATGTGTTCATCATAATGCATGTGTTTCCAAAGGTAATATAATGTAACTGGATAGATGAAAAAATGTACTCGCCAAGCAGTGGCAGGAGAGCGCACACATTAAGAAGATTATGCTTATACAAGTTTTTGGAGCCAGTGACTCCTTCTTCTGGCAGAAGGGTTGAAGGAAAGAAAGAGGGGTGAAGGAAAAGGACTGGAGAAGTTTAGGAAAAGGGGTAGATTTTGGAAAAAGTCACCCAGAACTGCGGGTCAGGAGAGATTTACCAGACAGGATGAGAAGGAAAGACTGATTGCTGGGGACTGCACTGTACAAGATTTGAAAACCTGAGAGCTTAAATGTGGAAGACAGTGTAATATGCAAGACAGGGATTACTGCTAGAACATCATGCATGAGTTAATAAGAGTGAAAAGCTAAGTGCATTGTACGTAACCGAAGTGGAAGTGAGGTGGTGAAAAACATACAGGTCGGGAAATGAAGGGTGTAGAAAACTAAAATGGACTGAAGAAAGGAGTAATTACTGTAAAGAAATGCTGAGACAGAAGAAATTAATATAAATTAAAGCGAGGTGGGTGACAAGAACCAAGGACACATTGTAGTGCTAGTTCCCACCTCAGGAATTCTGGAAAACTAATGTATAGGGCAAGAAACAGGCACTGAGATCACGGCTGTCATGTTGTAGAGCAGGGATTCCCAACCTGTGGTCCGCGGACCCCTTAGGGGTCCGCCGGCTCTTTGTAGGGGATCCGCGGCCACCTTTCACCAAATCGTGTAAAAGAATGAGTAAAATTATTGAATAAAAACGTGAAAATCAAATTCATTACTATTTTTTTTTTTTTTCGTGTGAAAAACATGTGTACTTCAGGTCATATCCCCAAGCAGCCTTTGCAGTTCCTAAGTGAGAATGTATACACAGTTTACTGCCGGAGAATGCGGCTCTTCTGATTGACTGTTTAGCAACAATACAGGGGTCGTTTGTACGCTGGCTCATGGCGCTAGATGCACTGAAACCTTTTACACATGCGCGGAGCGAGCTTTGTCGACCAATCACAGCGCTCACTGGCACGTATCCAGCCCCAGGCATCATTAAATGTTAAACTTGCCTGTTTCATAAGTCTATTTTTGACCGGTTTATTACTTCTAATATGGATCGGTGGCTGAAGTCAGAATCATTGAAGAAGGCTGCAGTTTCTCCATCGCCTTCACAACAAGGTAAGTTTCCAGTTGAAATGAATGAGGAGGGAGGATTACCAAAGGAAGACTTTACATACATTTGAACATTTTTCTTCGGATTTCACGAAAAACCACACACACACACACACACACACACACACACACACACACACACACACACACACGACTGTTACAAAATATGCATGCTTCTTACACAACAGTAGCCAAATAGTGGAAGTGAACAGACCATAAGCGACAGCTTGTCAACAGTGAACAGTTTGGACGTGACGTTGATTGCCCTTGGAGGAAGTAAGCTCCACCGTGTGAAATTTCAATTACCGAGTAATTTTAATCAGGCTATAGTGTGTTGAATAAAGGGAGTAAATCCACTACTAAGTGTCTGGATACAGTGGGAATTCAAACTGGATCATTAATTTCAAGTTGTTTTCATTCATGTCTAAACCAAAGACTATTGTTACTTCGAGGGGGGGGGGGGGGGAGGAATCATTGGGAACACGGCACCTGCATTAAGAAGCTTTCAGTTCCCATGGGTTTCGCTCTGAAATTTGAAGTTACTGTGCTCTTGAATGACTAGGGGTCTGCCATGGATTTTCGACTGAAGAAGGGGTCCGCCAGCTGAAAAGTTTGGGAGGCCCTGTTGTAGAGCATTCTCTGCCATAGGATATTGTGTATTGCTGGTATACACTCTCTGCCTATGCTCATTCATCCTAACAGATAACCTGGTGGTAGTCATACCAATGCAAGAGGCTGAACAGTGTTTGCAAAAGACGTGGTATATGACGTATCATTTCACAGGTGGCTCTTCCTTTCATGGTATATGTTTGGCCAGTAACAGGGCTGGTGTAGGTGCTGGTTGGAGGGTGCATAGGGCAAGTCTTGCAATGGGGATGGCTACAGGGGTTGGAGCCATAGGGTAGGGAGATGGGTGCAGAAGGAGCATAGGGTCTGACAAGGATATTGCAGAGACTTGGAGGTATTGCAAAATAATTAATTAATTGATTGGTTATTATTGAATTCTTCATACAATGATAACTGTGCCATTATTCTTATTGTATGAAATGATTTTGGAAAACAGAAATAATAAATCATTTCTCTTTTATGTTTGTTAAAAGCCACGGCTGATTTTTCTCAGAGCACTATCACCAACGATAGCATACATATCCCAACATGAAGACATCAGTCCTACTCACGCTGGATTAAAATCCGTTTTTAATATTAAGTGATAATACATTTAAACAACTTTTAATTAATTTTCTCTGTGGGGCTTAATGCTCCAGGATAGCTACCTATGTGCAGTGGCAGCGTAAGCATTCATTGATATTGTTAGCAAAAAAAAACTGTACCTCTGGCCTAGTATGAATTAAAAAATATTGCAGGACACCATTTTCAAATTATTAAAATTATTCCTTAAATACTTTTAGCATTAAATGACTGTTGGAAGAACTTATATAATTATTGTCATTAATGGCATCACTGTAATTATGAGCCTACACAGAAATGGCCAGGGCAACATTTAATTATTATGTACTGAATCATATACAGGATCGGTACTTGCTACTCACAAAAACATGCAGTGCAATTGTTGATCTCATATATACATATATTCAACACAATTATATTTCTATTACAAATTATTGTATCAGTTACAGACCATGAACAATTAATGTCCATCAGTGAGAACAGCAGAATTGATAAGTCAACAAAACAAAAACCACTCATTCTTCCACTACAAAAGAACACAGATAATAATGTCTGTAATTTTGATAGCACAGATAACGATTCTCTATTGTTAAGTCTTTGCAATGTATTCCTCCTATTTTTTATCAGAGGCAATGCTATAGAGGGCAACAAAAAGCTGTTCTAGTTGTGGTGTTTAATATCTCAGACTGAGTGGATCTCATTTCACAGCATGATTTTTGGAAGTAGTGATGATAATACTGAGTAACAAGTGGTGTGCTTCAAAGTTATTTTTTGGAGGGATCAGCAGTACCAGGATTGGATGTGATGGCCCAGGAAATCTTCTAGGCTGGTGACGTAATTACATCCAGTGCAGGCTGAGGTGTGAATGGTGGTGTATTGTTGTAGTCTGCATCTGAACAAATGTATTTGCCTCAAATGCCAAGGCTGTATGGGAGGGAACATTTGACATGTAAAGGATGGCAGCTGCCAAAATGTAAGTACTGTTTGTTAGTAGGTTTAGTGTGGACAGAAATCTGTAGCTGGCCTTCAGTGAAGATGAGATCAACATCAAAGAAAGTGGCATGGGATTCAGAAATTGAAATGGGAGAAGATTTTTAGAGATTTTAAAAAGTCAGCCATGAGTCCATCTGGCAAAGATGTGGACTATCTGTCAAGAGGCACTGTGTGTCAGACCTGGAAATTATGGTGCCAGTGCTAAAGGGAGTTTTAGCAATATACCTTCTTCAGAGAGGCATCTATGTGTCTCAAAACATAATACTCTATTTTCAAATGTTTTTGGTTGCGTTTTTCACAAAAACAACATAAGGGAAATTATATTGAAGATTTCCATACTGGGCCATTATGGTCCCATAATGCTTTCAAGAGATTGACAGTCATACATAAAGAAGTCATGTCTTCAGAAATATGGTCTTCAGTGTCATTAAAAACAAATCATCTTTCTTGCAACAGAAGATTGCAGTATCAAGTAATTTAAATGGGAGTCTTCAATTTCAACTACGGCTCAATGAAAAAATTTGAACTCAGTCAAGTGGCATACTGAAATTTCATGATGGTTTCTAATCCAAGTTGAGATAGATATCTCCTGCTCACCTAGAATTCTACAAAGCAGTTTTGAAATAAAGTATTTTCTGGTTTTCTCTCATTATCTCCAGAAGCAAAATGTTCTATCTGTGTGTAACATTAAAAACAACTCAGCAAACAGAGACAATAGTGTCCATGAGAGTGTGAATTGTTCATGTATGAATGTGTGCATGTTTTTCTATGTATGAGGAAGTACTGTGTTAGACAGCTTAGTCTACCTTTAACTTGTTGACCGCCAAGTGGCCAGTGTTGGCCACAACAGAACTGTACACCTGACAACAATTCAGCCATTGGTTGTCACAGGCAGAGCCTCTCACCATGTACCTGGTCTGGCATGATGGTGAAACATCTGTCACTAAGCATGCAGCAGTCAATGTGTTAAACACACTTTCAAATGTGTCTGTCGGCTGCTCATTGTTTCCTCTGCCATTTAGAAGGGGAATTATGTAAATAATTTAGAAGTAAAGAAGATCACTTACCAAACAACAGAAGCATTGAGTTTTCAACAGACACACTAAAATGAGAATAAAGACTTTGCTAGCTTTACAAAGAAAACACGTTGTGCATTTACACTGCACGTCACAATTGTGTGTTGAACCACCAGCACAATGCAGGTGTTCGTGCATATATATATATATATATATATATATATATATATATATATATATATATATATATATATATATATATATATATATATATATATATATATATATATATATATATATATATATATGTGTGTGTGTGTGTGTGTGTGTGTGTGTGGGCGTGCACGCATCTGTACCAGTTTTGTTATACTACCTCCCTCCTTTCAGTGTTGGTTCTTGAAATATAACTAAGAAGGTAAAAATGTTTAGAGAGGATTGCCGCCAAGGTAGAGGGAGAAAACATTTAATTAAAAATAGAAAAAAAGTTTTTTTCTCTCTTCTTCTTACGTAGAGTGTTTTGCAAAATACTCATGGTGGCTAAAGCAGTCGCACGGCTGGCAGCTGCGATCAGCTGATGGAACACTAGTGTCAACGAAGTTCGCGTGCTGGCTGCAAGGAGTGCTGACATGCACTTACTCCTTGGCACGGCACGTGAGTGTTCCATGACTTTTAAACGATGTGCTACGTTGTAATTGTTCCGTTGTTGATTTCATAGAATGTTTCTGAGGAGTTCTACCCAAGCTTTCTGTAATGTTCCATTGGTTATTATTGTGGAATCACTGCCTATGTTATCTGTTCTTTCCTGAGTGATCTTCAATTTAAAACATGATAAACATAGAAGATGTACTTCTTCCACAATAAGTACGCGATAGTTAGTCACGAGCATAACGCACAGTGGGAATATGACATCTGGTGACGCCGACATGATTGTGGCTAAGAAAACAATTAATCAGGACCAAGAAAGTCACATTCATTAGCCAAAACATGACTGATACACTAGAAACTCCCACGATTTCAAGACTGGCAGTACGACTACCACCATTCTGGCCTCACAACACCATGTTATGGTTCACACAAGTCGAGGTGAGTTTTCTCTGTGCAGGTGTTACGTCAGATTCCACCAAGCTGGCATTGGTAGTGAGCCAATTTGACCATCAATATGCTGCCGAAGTACAGGGTATTGTAACTTCACCGCCCAACACAGAGGCCTACACGAAACTCAAGACAGAGTTAATTTGATGAGTATCTGCCTCACATAAGGAGAGGGTATAGCAGGTTCTAACACAGGAGGACATTGGAGACAAAAAACCATCCCAATACCTCCATCAATGCAGGCATGGTCTCGGATACATTCCTTCAAACATTATGGAGCATTAGATTGCCGGCTCAAGTGAAAATCACCATTGTATCACAAATCGATATGCCACTTGATGCTGCAGCTGACCTCGCCAGCCGTATTCAAGACGCAATTGTGCCTGCTTCCTATTCTGATCTGTTGACAGCTGTTCCAGTGCTTCGATGGGAACTAAGCCCGACTACAATAGTCTCATGAATAAAGTGGAAACACTCAACAAACAGCTGAATGAGAACTTATTAATCAAGACCTCAGTAGAAAAATTAATGAATTGCTTGCCGGCCAGAACGTTAAAGGACAGTTCCGACAAAGATCCTGAAGCCGCTCTTCATCGCGCACACACACACCTCTGATGACGCGCCGCCTACTAACGTATTATGTTGGTATCACCAGTGACATGGAGAACAGGCATGCAAATGTAATCTACCTTGTGCATATACCAGCAACAAACATCACACGGAAGTAAATGCACTGGGCAGATCTTCTGTATGTCTATTTGTAACGGACTTCAAGACAGGCCGAAAGTTTTTGATCGACACCGAATCTGACCTCAGCATTCTACTGTGCAGTAAGCTACATAAATACTGTCTGGCTGCTGCATTTCAACTGTTGGCCACTTCTGCAATCACAACGTATGTTTCTGAGGAGTTCTACCCAACAGTTGAAATGCATTTGGAACTAGATCTCTGACTGAGACTTTCTTTGGTGTGGAACTTCACAGTCACAGACGTGATGGAGCCTATCATTGGCTCACACCTCTTGGCACATTACCGCCTGATGTTGCCAACACTCGGCTGCTGGACGTAGTCACAGAACTGTCCACTGCTGGATTCTGGCATGCTGCAACTTATGATGCCAAGGCGATCCAGGCTGCGGACGACAGGTACTCTAAGCTGCTAGCGTGGTGCCCTGCTGTCACAAGGCCTACAGGGGCCCCACAAAAAGTACGTCATGATGCGGTACACTACATTAATATGATGCCTGGCCCCACGATTTCATGCAGACCCAGACGATTAGCTCCCGACCAGTATGTGATCGCTAGGGCAGAGTTTGATGTTATGCTGGCCAAGGGCATTATCTGCCCATCTGGTGGGGTGTGGTCATCACCCTTGCATTTGGTGCCTAAAAAGAGTGGCACGTGGCGGCCGTGCGGCACCTCCTGAGCCTTAAATGTGAGATCAATTCCAGACCGCTATACAGTGCCTCTCCTAAAAAGACTTCAATCATGCATTGTGTGGCAAACAGGTGTTTAGTGTGTTGGATTGTGCCAAAGCGTACACGCAAATTCTGGTTGCTGAGAAAGATATTCTGAAGACAGCCATTACAATGCCTTTTGGCTTGTTCAAAAGCTTATTTGTGACGTTTGGCCCGAGAAACGCTGCACAAAAATGGCAATGATTCATTGATTCTGTATTACGAGGGTTACCGTGTTGTTTTGCCTACCTAGATGACATACTCGTCTTCTCAGTGACGCCAGAGGAACATGAACAGCATCACATTGAACTTTTTAAGCGCCTTGGCAAGTACAGCATTGTTTTGAATGTCACTAAGTGTGTGTTCAGAAAACCGGAGATAACGTTTTTGGGTCACCTAATTACTCCTACGGGATCGCGCCCTTTGTCAGAGAAAGTTAAAGCCATTTTGAATATTCCTCGCCCAGAGACAGCCAAAGAATTACGTAGATTCCTTGAAATTGTCAATTTCTATCACTGCCATCTACCACATGTGGCGGAGCTTCAGAACCACTTACAGCAGCGCTGGACGATCCGAAAACAAAAGGCAAAGCACCTGTGCAGTGGTCACAGACAATGATAGACGCTTTCGAAATGGCCAAGAAAAGCATAGCTGTGGCAACGCTTCTTGCTCACTCTAATTTAGATGCACCTCTTGCGCTCGTGATCAATGCTAGGCAGGTGGCCATTGGCACAGTATTGCAGCAATATGTGGGCGAAGCCTGGCAGCCCCTCACTTTTTTCTCTTGGAAATTATTGCCTGCTCAGCAACAATGGAGCGCTTACGACTGGGAATTGTTGGCCATTTACGCTTTCATGAAATATTTCTGAACACAGCTGGAGGCAAGAGTATTTACAATTTATACGGACCATAAACCTCTGACATTCGCCTTCTGCCAGAATAACAACAAATGCTCACCAAGGCAGTTTAATCAGTTGGAATTTATTGCTCAATTTTCCACCAACATTAAACACATTTCTGGGTTGAACAATGTAGAGGCAGACTGTCGCGTGTCAATGCAATCACAGAGACTATTGACATTGCACGCCTGACCCAAGCACAACAATCGCATCAAGAACTTGAAAATTGCCTAAACGATGACATAGCAGACCTGCAGCTCAAGCTCATTGATGTACCAAGATTAAACACTTAAGACATATTGTGACACCTCCAATAACAAAGCGCGTCCATTCGTCCCGGTAGACCTGCGTAAGCAAATATTTAATAACCTCCACGATTTATGTCATCCAGGGGTAAAGGTGATGACGAAGCTCGTATCTGGTCGTTACGTGTGGCCTGGGATACGAAAAGATTGCCGTCAGTGGGCTCCCACGTGCATCAGTTGTCAACGCAGCAAAATTTCACTTCATGTTCCTGGGCCAGTAGGCAAATTCCCAGACACGACCGAGAGGTTTGCCCACGTCCACTTGGACATCTTGGGACTTTTACCGCCCTCAGAGGGTCAACACTAATTGCTAACCATGACTGATAGATTCGCTCACTGGACAGAAGCTATTCCGACTGACAACATTTCTGCCGAAATGCTGGCTGCCACTTTTATGTCCAACTGGGTCGCTCGTTTCAGCTGTCCATTACATATAACAACTGACAGAGGATGCCAGTTCGAGTCTGAATTGTTTACTCGGCTGAGCAAGTTTAGTGGTGCATCTCATCACGTAACGAGCCAGCAATGATATGGTTGAATGGTGGCACTGGTCCTTCAATGCTGCCTGTAATGGTACTTTGACTTCCGTGCCTCCACCAATACAAAGATATAATTTACGATCACGCACGCAGAAGAGCACTGCGCCAGCGACCGATTTTATAAATAATTTTGTTCGTCTTTTTACTTTTGTGTAGGTTTTTGTTTTTTAAGAACTAATTGTGGACTCTCTCTCTCTCTCTTGTTTTGTTACGAAAGACGTGTATTTTTTCCGCGCTGTGTTGAATGTGCCTTTGGGTGAAAATTAAAATTACATTAAAAAAAAAAAAAAAAAAAGAAAAAAAAAAAAAAAAAAAAAGAAAATCAAAGTGGACCACAGCTCTTCCTTTATTGCTACTCAGCCTCCACAGCATCACTAAGCCAGACCTTGATGCATCCCCTGATGAGTTGGTCTCTGGGGAATCCCTGTGGCTACCAGGTACCTCACTGGGGGACAAAACGATGGACATTATGGTGAATGGTAAAAGGAACAAAGTGTCGGTCGGCTGAGTTAAACCTGCTTTTACCTTGGAGGAATCTTTAGATGCGTACAGTTCCTTCCACTGACTGGCGTTTTCACCAGCTGATAATCCAGTACCTCATGCAGCTCCTTTGATGCAGACACAACGTACAATGCGGTCTGGACGTTGTGTGCACTTTTCGAACAGATTCAAGGACAGCGTCTGAGGCTGTTATCAACAACAACGGCACTCCACTCTCCCGTGGGGGGTGTGTGGCGACTAAGGTGGTCATGCAGCTGGCAGCTGCGATCAGCTGACGGAACACAAGTATCAATGAGGTTTGCGTGCCAGCCGTGAGGAGCGCTGACATGTACTTACACCTTGCTTTGGCATGTTCCATGACTTTTAAATGATGTGCTACGTTATAATTGTTCCAGTGTTGATTTCACACAAAGTTTCTTGGGTGTTCTACCTAAGTTTTCTGTAATGTTCCATTGGTTATTATTGTGTATTCACTGCGTATGTTATGTGGTCTTTCTTAAGTGATCTTCATTAAAAACATGGTAAACACAGGAGATGTACTTCTTCCACACACAGTGGGAACACGACATACTTTTTCTTTTATCCAATTGACTAATAGCCACAAGCACAGATGTTGACACTGAAAAACAGCGAGCTTAGTGACACACAATGCTGCCATTGTTAGGTTTCAGTGCAAAGAAATGATTTGCATAATAATAATAATAATAATAATAATAATAATGACCAGACTTTGTCAAGACCATGGATTGCAGGCTCGACTTGTAAGTATTGGAATATGAAAATGGAGGTGCGCTTATGGTGTGTGGTAACTGTGTCACCACTTCCAATGAATTTAAAAGTCTGATAAATATACAAAAGTATTTCCCACTAGTCGATAACAGGATTAAACACAGCACAACTAATAAACACACAAATTGTTTAAATATAAGTTATTATCTTACAGCATCATTTAGAGGACAGAAATTTTACAACCTTTAAGTAGCACAGGGAAGAAGAAGGAAAAAGACAACTATACTCTTCAAACAAATTTCGGGCTTGCGGCCGGTCGTCTTTCAATACTTCGCATGATATTTCAACTGGGCACCTGCCAGTCATCTTCAGGTGAGCCGTCGCAGACTGGTGAAAACATCTTCTGTTCCGCGCATTCGTCGAAAACTTGATAGGTGAACCACACTGCCTGCCGGCAGCGCCCTCGCTGGTGGAATAGTGGAACTCAGTCGCCCTCTGTGTTGCTGTTTGCCACAGCCGTCGACTCACTCTGTCGTCTTCGATTTGAGCAAATTGTGGAGATGATGGGATTCCATGCACTGTCCAGCTGGTAGCCGCTGGCACGGTTTAACAGATTTTCCGCCAGTTGTATTTCTACGGATTCTTTAATAATGGAGTCCCAGAAGGACTGCGGACAAAATCATTGTTTTCTCATACTCCATTCAATGTCCAGTAGAAATACAATGTTCAGCAACAGCGGACTTTCTTGGCTGCAAAAGGCGGGTGTAATGTTGCTGTTCAGTGCAGCGTTCTTTCACAGTGCGTGTGGTTTGACCTATTTTAAGCCATACCACATTGACACGGTATCTTGTAAATTCCAGCCTTTCATAGTAACAGATTGTCCTTAACTGATCCCACAAGGTACACAGTCTTCAATGGTGGGTGGAAAACCACTTTTACCTGAAATTTTCAGAGGATTCTTGCTATTTTAAATGAAGTGTTGCCAACGAAAGGAAGAAAAGCTAAAGATTGTTCCGGAATGTTCTCCTCTTTATTCACTTCTTGTGCTGTGAAAACGAGACGGTGGGAAACATCCACAAGAAGTTGAAAAAGGTGTATGGAGATGCTGCTGTCAATCGCAGTACAGTTAGTCGGTGGGCAAGCAGGTTACGTGATGAAAGCGGGCACGGCAATATTGGGGATTGTCCTCGCAGTGGCAGGCCTCATACTGCACGCACTCCAGACAATGTGCACAGAGTTAACGAATTGGTGACTGCTGACAGACGCATCACAATGAACAAATTGTCATGCTACTTTGGGATAGGGGAAGGGAGTGTTTGCAGAATACTGAAAGTGTTGGCGTTAAAAAACGTTTGTGCCAGGTGGGTTCCCAGGATGTTGACAGTGGCTCACAAAGAAACAAGAAAAACGGTATGCAGTGTACTTTTGGAACAGTACCAGAATGGTGGAGATGAATTTCTTGGAAGAATTGTGACAGTTGATGAAACATGGCTCCATCATTTTTCACCAGAGATGAAGAGGCAATCAATGGAGTGGCATCATGCAAATTCACCCAAGAAAAAAAATTCAAAACCACACCTTCTGCTGCAAAAGTTATGGCTACGGTGTTTTTCGATTCCGAAGGACTCTTGCTTGTGGACATCATGCCAAGTGGAACCAGCATAAATTCTGATGCATATGTGACGACACTGAAGAAACTTCAAGCTCGACTGAGACGTGTTCGACCACATTGGCAAAAGCAGGATGTTTTGCTGTTGCATGACAATGCATGGCCACGTCAGTCAAAAAACCATGGAAGCGATCACAAAACTCGGATGGACAACACTGAAACACCCGCCTTACAATCCTGACCTGGCTCCATGTTACTATCATCTCTCTGGGAAACTGAAAGACTCTCTTCGTGGAACAAGGTTTGAAGATGATAACTCCTTTGTGCATGCTGCCAAACAGTGGCTCCAACAAGCTGGTCCAGTATTTTACCGTTCGGGTATACAGGTGCTGGTTCCAAGATGGCATAAGGCAGTTGAGAGGGATGGAAATTATGTGGAGAAATTAAAATATTGTTCCTAAAGGATGTATCTACACACTGTAAAACTTTCAAACATGTTGAATAAAAAGATGGATTTTTTTTAAAAAAATATTGTGAATTTCTTTGGAGTGACCCTTGTATTTTCCTAATCTCAAGATCCATATGGGGATTAAGCTCATCGAGGTGACTCTTGAAGGGGTTTGCAGTCATCCATGCCTTCTTGTTTGACTCACACTCAGTGGAAAACAACTTTATGCCTTTGAAACATCGAAGTTTCGCTGATTTCCCAATCACTAGTGGGTGAAGTTTATCAGAGCCATCTTTTCTCAAAAAGCAGGGCTCACCCTTAAAAGTCATTGTTTTGTCTAGCAAAAATCCTGTTTTGTTGGTGTTGTAAATATCTTTCAGACTGTATTTTGCAATTATATTTGGGAGATCACACTCTATCCAACATTCTGTGGTGGCATTATCCAAACTGTTACCCTCCCCACAAACTCTGGGGCCAATAATGCCACATCTTACTTTGAAGCAGTGTAACCAATCAGAAGAAGCATGGAAGTTTTCAACATTTAACTTTTTTGCAAGTTCTAAAGCCTTTTCTTTCAGTACTGATGCTGAAATAGGTACATTAGCTGCACACTGTTGCTGCAACCAAGTCTGTAGGCATTTTTACATGTCTGCAAATCCCCACCCTGGATTTGCATGCATTTGTCACCACTTGGCCCAGCTTTTGAAGTGCTACATCTTATCTGTGTTTCATTGGCCAGTATGGTAGTTAAGATAGAATATGGGATTTTGAGATGCTCACTTTACGTTCACTAGTACTTGTTTGCACTTCTCCTGCATAGAATCTATTTTGTGACTAACTAATCACTTTTGCATGCATGAAAATAGGAAACTTACCTAAAAAAAAAATCCTAGTTTCATTCAGTGTGCTCTCCACTTGCTTACACTACCGTCAAGTGCCACTGGTATGTATTGTTTGATTTCTGGACTGCGTACCACATCCCTCTCCTTAGGGCCTCATTACACATCGCCATCAATAAGCATTACTCTGCAGTGCTCACGAATTCACAAGGCATGGCACGTCATGCAGCCACTGAAAACAGGTGTGACTGTTGCTATGAGCAACACTGATGCTGCCACTGCTGCTGCTGTTTTCACTGGTGTCTCATCCCAACTGTTCATAAGCGGCTACCTGCTGCTTGGTCAGTGAGCAGCACACCCGAATGGCATCCTGTGATGGTCACTATTGGGAGGAATGTTCTGCCAATTTATATGATCTGAATTTGACTGCCACAAGGTCAACAACAGTGTCCCCATGTGTACAGTAGCTACGGTCCGGAATAATAACTGCATTTTTGCATGCAGACAGCAAACCAACACTCACTGGTTACATCATATACAAAATGTTTTGAGATGATTGCTTGATCTTTATAATGCCTAAGAGTGACAAAAATGACAGTAGAGGAGTAAAAATAATTGTGTAAAAGTGCAAAAACGTATATATGAAAAATGCAAAAGTGGGGTAATTTTGCATGCAAAATTGGAAAGTACATAGTATATGACATAGAAAGAAGATTTTCAGTGAGTTTTCAAAAATATACAGTCTCCTACCTGATATCTTCATACAGAACTTATATGCTTATCGTAACAAGCTTTCTTTTGGAGTTCTTGTTCTGTAAGTGTGACTAAAACTTGCCTTACCTTATTTTCATAGGAGCATTCTTTCTTGGAAGCAGTGAAAAAGGATCTGTCCATTCATTCCTTCACTTTACCTTACATACATGTTCAGTTAGTGTGTATTGTGTGGTGTACAGTAGCAAAATGTTTACAATTTGACCAAATAGTTAAGTTACTCTACCCAACATGTTTGTAGTTTAGCTGCATAAGTACACATTAATGTATTAAATTCTTGGAATTTTTCTTCCTTTCTGGATGAAATTTTTATATTAGAATTAGTTTGATTTGTTGTTCATGTAAAAATGCTTTCCACTTTCTGCTAGTGGAAGCTGATGCATTATCAAGAAGCAAGGCAGCAGGCTTGCAGAAAGTTGGTATATAATCACTCAAAATTCACTTAATAATTGGAGCTGCAGTGGTAGGCTTTGTTGCATATAATCTGACATACGTTGAAAAAATTTCATAAAGTGTTACTAAATATTTGACTCCACGCCTAAGCTTAAGATGTGCAGTGGTTTGTTTGGTAGCACATGGTACAGTTCAGTGTGATAACATTTGTTTGATGGCTTTGTTTCCTGACATGTCACACATTTTTATTAGCTCTTTGATACATCTCAGCATGTTGGAAAAATAGCAGTGAGGATTTATCTTTTTTTAATATTTTGCTGCACTGTAGAAGTCCCATGTGTGGTGTGTGTAACAAATCGAAGCATCTTCACATGCAGCAGAAACAGAAACACGCCATGGATCAGACTGCACATTTTGCCTGTAGAACAGTTCATTATTATGGATTTTGTGGTGGTTAGTTAGTTTTTCTGTAGAATTCTATGACATAAGTAATTTAACTTTCCTCCAGCGATGGTGAGCATGCTGTAAATCTGCAATATTCTTACATGTATCCAAGAAATGCTGTCTGTAATTGTCTTTCATCAACAATACTCTACAAACTGTCATTTGTTATAGGATTTCTGAGAATTCAGGTAAACCTTGTGGCACATTTCATTGACAATTACATGAGATGTAGGTCATTTTGAGAATTTTTGAATGCTTAAAAAATTATATTTTCATAAGTTACCAGGACAAGTCTTTTGGATATGTAATTTATTTCAGAGCAAATCAGCATTTTTGGTTCACAGTTCTGCCAAAGAATGCATCACCTCTGAACTTCTCTGTATATCAACACAAAGAAAAGGCATTTCTGCGAATTTTCAGAAGATACCATTGTCCTTCGAGTAATCTACAAGAAATCCTTAGCAAATTGGCATTTGTGATTTAGTTATTGTAGCAGATTTTCTAACTAACATATTATATTATATATAATATATAACATTATATCTAGTTATCCCTTAAAGAGGAGTAGACCTATACACTATCTGCATTTATTGTAAATTAACTATGTTTTTGAGTTTGTTAACAACTGTAATTAACCTAAAAATGTTTTAGGAAACTAGTACTTTTTACCACAGGTTTTTTGTTACATTAACAGAAATCACATTTTGTGTATTTGCTTCAATTCTTATAGGGAATTAGCAACTTTTTGGTTCAACCAAAAAAGATAATCAGCAACCTTAATTTACATTGATTTGTTCACTGCCTTATACATTGCACCAGCCAAAATGCAGCCCCACTGTGAATGCTGTTCCTGAACATAGGATGAGTTGGCTGATGTTCATAAGGAGCTGAAATCACCCTGTCTAATGTCAAACGATTGGCAGCTGCACGAATTGGTGAGTTGGAAGAGCTCTGAAGAGTCAGTACCTATGATACCTGTACCAGAGGTATCTCATGCACTATCCTCTTCTGTGGATCCTGTCTCCTCTGCAGAAAGTACAGGATCTGTCATTGTTCATCCGCTTGACTGTGCAGTGGGACTCACTTCACTTGTTTTGGAGAAACCTGTTTTGTCCAATATCAGCAGCAGGCAAACATAAGACAGTAGAGGCTATTAATCGTCAGCAGTTCAAAGGTATGGTGAATGATGATACCCCTTATGGAAATGCCAGCAAGGGACATGAAATGACACCAGGTGCACTCAAATATGTATTCCTGGGGCCCTCATTCAACATGCTGAAGAGGCTATTCTGGCATCCATTGAGGGAGCAGGGTGCAACTAAACTGCAGATTGTGGCACATGTTGGAAAAAATGATGCCCGTCATCTGGCTTCTGTGATCATACTTGGGTCATTCCTGCGACTGGAAAAGAAGGTTGAGAAAACCAGTCCTGCACATGGAGTTTCAACGAAGCTCACAATTTGCAACACTGTCACCAGAACTGATTGTGGCACTTCGGTTCAGAATCAAATGGAAGGACTGAACCAGAGACTTTGAAGGTCCTGTGACAAGCTAGGTTGCGACCTCCTGGACTTGCTCCATAGTGTTGAGAACTTTAGGATCCCCTAAGTGTGCACTACACATTGGAGGCTGCTACTCAGGTGTGAGTGCACAAAATGATTTTTTGTATTAGGTGACTCTCATCCAGTCTATATAATGATAGCTGTAAGAGACACAGAAGTATTGTTGTAAGAGCCCACAGGTGAGAGTATTAAAATCCTGAAGGATTTGCAACAAAGTGCCAGAGTTAAAAACACTCACGGAAAGCAGTGAAGCTCACATGGCACTAGGTACAGAAAGGTGGCTGAAATCTGAAATTGATAGCAGTGAGATTTTTGGAGAAAATTTAAGCGTATATTGAATGGACAGACAACTGAAAAATGTAGGTGGCATATTTGTTGCAGTAGACAAGAAACTCAAATCCACCGAGGTTTTGTTAGTGGTGGGTGCGATAAAACGTCTTGTGAAACTTAATAGACATCCTGTGAAACATTAATAAATGCCTTCTCTTAAAACTACTTTGGACAGATAATTAGAAAACCCATTCATGATGGAAGTATATTAGATCTAATGGCAATAGATAGACCTGGTCACCTGTCCTCTTTGAAGATGTTCACATGAAACTGGTATCAGCGACCATGACATGGTTGTGGCAACAATGTTCACCAAAGTCCAAAGGACAACTAAAGTAAGCAGAGAGATATATATGTTCAGTAAACTAGATAAAATATCAGTAGTGTCATAGCTAAATGAGGAACTTGAAACATTCAGCACAGGGCATGGGTATGTAGAGGAACTCTGAATAAAGTTTAAAAGAATAGTTGACCGTGCACTGGATAGATATGTACCCAGTAGAACACTTCATAATTGGAGGGAATCTCCATGGTATACAGTCACTGTTAAGAAACATCTAAAGAAACAGAGCTTACTTCATGATAAGCATAAAAAAAACATAGGGCTATGAATGGATAGATGCTGAATGAAACACATTTGGCTATTAAGCGAGCATCTGCAATGACAACTGTATCAGAATACTGTCAAGTGACCTTTCACAGAACCCAAAGAAAGTCAGGACGTCTGTAAAGGCTGTCAGGTGCACCAGAGTTAGTGTCCAGTCTCTAGGGAATGAGATAGGAACTGAAATTGAGGGAGGCAAAGCAAAAGCTTAAATCTGTTTTCAAATGTTCCTTTACAAAGGAAACCCCAAGAGAATTGCCTAATTTAATGCTCATACCACTGAAAACATGAATGAAATAAGTATCAGAGTCAGTGGTATTGAGAAACACCTGAAATTGTTAAAACTGAATAAAGCTCCAGGACCTGATGGAATCCCCATTAGATTCTATACTGAATTTGCAGCTCAGTTAGCCCCTCTTCTAACTATAATCTTTCATAGATACATTGAACAAAAGACCATGACCAGTCCTTGCAAAGAGCACAGGTCTCACCAGCCTACAAGAATGGTAGTAGAAGTGATATCCAAAACTATTGTCCAACACCCTTGACATTGATTTGTTGTAGAATCTTAGAACAAATTCTGAGCTCAAACATAATGAGGTATTTTGAACAGAATGAACTCCACTGTGCCAACCAGCATGGATTTCGATACACTGATCATGTGAAGAGCAATTCACGCTCATCTCACAGGACGTACTGAAAGCAGTGGATGAAGGCAGTCAGGTCAATGCTGTTTTTCAGGGGTATAAAGTTAAATTTGTGATTGGATTGATAGGGAGAATGCAGAATGATATCTTGAATGGAGGGTCACTGTCAGATGTAGACATAACTTCAGGTGTGCTCCAGGGAAGCGTGTTGGGACCCTTACTGCTCTATTGTGTATTAATGATTAGATTAGATTAGTTTTTCGTTCCATAGGTCCGTGCTGAGGAGATCCTCGTGGATGTGGAACATGTTAATTTTTTTTTTTACTAAAAAGCTGAAATAACAATACTAATAATATGAATATATATACAATACATAATTTGTTTCTATTAAAAAATTCGTCAATGGAGTAGAATAGTATGAATATATATACATCATTTGTTTCTATTAAAAAATTAGTCAGTGTAGTAGAAGGAGTTGGCCACTAGTAAGTCTTTCAGGCTCCTTTTAAACTGATCTTTATTTGTAACAAAATTTTTTCTGTTTGCTGGAAAATTATTGAAGATGAGTGTTCCTGAGTAGTGGACCCCTTTTTGAACTAAAGTAAGTGCTTTTAAGTCCTTGTGCAGGTCATTTTTGTTCCTGGTATTGTATGTATGAACTGAGCTGTTTGTTGGAAAAAGGGATATATTATTTAGGACAAATTTCATTAAGGAGTAAATATACTGAGAGGCAGTAGTTAGTACACTCAGTTCTTTGAAGATGTTTCTACAGGACGTCTGTGAATTTAGTCCACAAACAATACGTATTACACACTTTTGGACTCTGAAAACTTTTGTTTGACTTGAAGAGTTACCCCAAAATACTATACCATATGACATTATGGAATGAAAGTAGGCAAAGTATGCAAGCTTCTTCATTTTTATGTCACCTATGTCCGCTAACACTCGAATTGCAAATACAGATTTGTTAAGGTGTTTCTGCAGTTCTGTGGTGTGCTCCTACCAACTGAATTTATTATCAAGTTGTAATCCGAGGAATTTAAGACTGTCAACCTCTTCTATCTGCTCTTCTTCATATATTTTATGCATAAGCTAGGTGGAAACCTCTTACAGGTTCTGAATTGCATATAGTGAGTCTTTTCAAAGTTTAATGTCAGTGAGTTGGATTTAAACCATTTATTAATATCCATGAAAATATCATTAGCAGATCTTTCTAGAACTACACTTGACATACTATTTATTGCAATACTTGTGTCATCTGCAAACAAAACGAACTCTGCTTCTGGCAGTGTAACTGATGAGAGATCATTAATGTACACAAGAAAAAGCAATGGACCTAAGATGGATCCTTGTGGGACACCACATGTAATTTCTTCCATTCTGATGATGACTGATGACTTAATTCACTAGTCCCTTGCACTGACACCCTTTGTTTCCTGTTAGCGAGGTATGACTTGAACCATTTTGCAGCACTGCCTGTGTGACACCACAGAATTCTAATTTATTTAAAAGGATGTTGTGGTTCACACAATCGAATGCCTTTGACAAATCACAGAAAATACCTGCTGCTTGTAACTTGTTATTTAATGAATTAAGTACATTTTCACTGTAGGTGTAAATAGCCTTCTCGATATCAGAACACTTCAGAAATCCAAACTGTGTTCTTGATAATATGTTATTTGTGGTCAGATGGTTGAGAAGCTGCCTGTACATTACTTTTTCTAAAATTTTTGAGAATGCTGCCAAAAGTGAAATCGGTCTGTAGTTTGATGGTATCTCTTTATCCCCTTTCTTGAATAGAGGCTTAACATCTGCATATTTTAGCCAGTCAGGAAATGTACCAGTTATAATTGACTTGTTACACAAGTAACTCAGAATTGTGCTAAACTCACAAGAACATGCCTTCATTAACTTTGTTGATATTTCATCATAACCACTAGAATGCTTTGTTTTTAAAGATTTTATTATGGAAGTTATTTCTTTTGGTGAAGTGAGTGACATATTCATGTACCTGAAGCTATTTGTAAATGCTAGTTTCAGATATTCAAGGGCATTATTTACTGATCCTGACAATTCCATTCTATCAGTAACGGATATAAAGTACTTGTTAAATAGATTTGCCACACTATGCCCATCGGTTACTAATGTGTCATCTAGCCTTAGTGCTATTTGCTCTTGTTCCTTTCTGGTTCTACCAGTCTCCTCTTTCACTATATCCCATATTGTTTTTATTTTGTTCCCTGACATTGCTATCTTATTCTCATAGTGCATTTGTTTATATGTCTGAATTACTTTTTTTAATATTTTACAGTATTCCTTGTATTTAGCTAAATCATCAGCATTGGAGTTATTATTGATCGACAGATACATTTTCCTTTTTGTCTTACAGGAAATCTTTATTCCTTGTGTAATCCATGGTTTTATTATAGACTTCTGTTTAATTTGAGTAACTTTTAGAGGAAAATAGTTTTCAAACATGGTACTGACATTGTTCATGAATGTGTTATATTTTTCGTTCATGTCATGAGCACTATAAACATCTTTCCAGTTCGTATCTTTGAGCAGTTTTCTAAAACACTCAATTTTTGGTTGATTGACTACTCTCCTGTACTCAGATTTAGCAGTCTTGACAATCTGCTTAGAATTTACATCTAAAAGAAGGAGTTGCATGTCATGATCTGATAGTCCATTTATAACAGGTTTTATGATATGATTTTGTTCCTTTGATTTGTCTATAAAAACGTTATCAATGACTGTCCTTTGAGGATTTAGTGATCCTAGTTGGAAAGTTTACAGTGTGAGTTAGATTGAAAGACAACATTACTAACTGCAGTAAATGTTTGCTGGAAGATTGCATTAGAAAATCTGTATTAAAGTCACCAGCAATCAAAATTTCTATGTTTCTTCCTGTTAAATGACCTAAAAGAGCTTCTAGATGATTCATGAATAGATTGTACTTTCCTGCAGTTGTTCGGTAAATAGTTACTATTGTATAGGATCTGTTATGGAACTCTACTTCTGTTGCACATGCTTCTAGATGCAGCTCTAAACAGAATTTATTAATGTCAATGTTCTTGAATTTATGGCAGTTTTTAATAAATGTGGCAACTCCTCCTCCATCCATATCTACTCTGCAGAAGTAGGAAGCTAGCTTAAATCCTGAAATGCCTAACATATCTATACCAGTGGTCACTTAATGTTCAGAGAGGCAGAGTATGTAAATTTGGTTAGATGAATTCATTTCATCTATACAAATGAGTAGTTCATCAACTTTATTTCTGAGTCCCGGAATGTTCTCGTGTAATAAAGATAACTGATACTGCATACTAATGGGATTATAACTGCTTTGGCGAAGATGAACTGGCAGTTTCTGATTACTTTCTGTTAAACATTGTTTAAATGGAGGCTGTATGCTAAAATCTGATTCCTGTTCATCTGTTCTCTCAAACTGAGTGCGTCTGCCAATCTCTCTTAAAACTCGTTTTCTTTCCCCCTTCCCTATCCTAAAAAAGGCATCCTTCTGACACCTGTGACCACTGGTATATCTCGCAGACAATATTAATAGTAAAAGCAGGCTTTTTGCAGATGATGCAGTTATCTATAATGAAGTGCTACCTGAAAGAAGCTGCATAAATATTCTCTCAGTTATTGATAAGATTTCAAAGTGTTGCAGAGATTGGAAACTTGCTTTAAATGCCCAGAAACATAAAATTTTGCGTTTCACAAAACAAAAAAAGTAGTATCTTATGACTATATAATATCAATGAGTTACTGTTGGAATCTGCCAACTCATTCAAATACCTGAGTGTAACATTTTGTAGAGATATGAAATGGAGTGATCACATATGTTCAGTTGTGGGTAAAGGAGGTGGTAGACTTCAGTTTATAGGTAGAATATTGGGGAAGTGTAAGCAATACACAAAGGCGATTGCTTACAATTCACTCATGCAACTAGTTCTAGAATATTGCTCATGTGTTTTGGAACCTTACCAGATACGACTAACAGGGGATGTTAACTGTACACAGAAGGGCAGCACAAATTGTCACAGGTTTGTTTAAGCCATGGGAGAATGCCACAGAGATACTGAAGGAACTGGGCTTGAAGACTCTAGAAGGATAGACTCTAGAAGGATAGTTTATGTCTAACTATCCTAAGAAAGTCTATTAACAAAGTTACAGTTATATTACATGAATATCACATTTACCTTTTTATTCATGGAACTGAAATAGACATGTGTGAGGTGTGGTATGCTGATCAGGTAAGGAGGGTCTAAAAATGAACATAATCCTAAGAATGTCTTAAGCTGGTATTTAGTTCTTGAATCTGAAAAATTCTGTATTGCACTAATTTTTATCTGGATCTGGTGTTATCTCAGTGGAAGGAATTACATAGCCTAGAAATTCACCTCCTGAACTTCGATTCCTGGAGATTTGCTGCATCTCCTGCAACTGAAAACTCCTGTAATGTCCTCTCTAGTAAATCAGTATGTTTTTCCCAAATAGAGGTAGCTCTTAATATGTCATCTACATATGAAGTTACTTTCTGCAATAAGTCAGGCTCTAATACACTGCCTAATGCAGTGCTAAAGAGCAACTGAACTTTCATTCATTTCAAACGGTACTACAAAACAGATACCTCCTTCCAACAAACAAGATGGCCATATTTTTTCTAGATTCTTCTGAGACACTCACTTGCCAGTACAAAAGTCCCACATCAATGCCTGCAAGGAACTTAACATTATAAAACTTTTGTGACCATCTGTCTAGATTTTCTGGTGTAGTGCAAACTGCGATGATGATTTATAGCCCAATAGTGCAGTCAGAGATTTCCACTGGGTTTCGCAACTGCTAATAAGAGTTTGCAATAAAGTGAGAGTGTGGTTTCTATAACTTTCCACTCTTAATTTCTGTCGTATTTCCTTGGATTTTGTCCATAGGATGAAGTACATATTTTAGGACTAAAGTTCATGCCAGTTGTAATGATACATGTTGATACAAAGCATAGCAACATGTCTCACGTTCCTTTTACTACACTGATGAAAAATGTGCATGTGAAAAAACATGACTATAATTGAGAGTAGCATAAAGAGCATCTATTGTGTCTGGGTTTGTTGGAATATATGTGCAGATATGAGAAAGAAAAATGCAGGCACAGCATAGATAGTGATGACAGATGTGTAATTAGAATTGGCCAGTGAGGGATCACTTGCATTTTGCAATCATGCTTTAGGGGTGTTGTGGACTCCAAAGAAGAAAGGGGCCTGACAACAATGGTTGAGCACTAACAAAAAATGAATGTTACAGACTCTGTGTCATGCTATCTCGAGTTAAACATGAACTTATGGTTTTGTTGAAGCTTTGAAGTATCATGTATGAACATGCTGTCTGAAAGGCTTTGTTAATTATCAGTTGTGAGTTGAGTACTTATCTGAATACAGAAGAATTACAGAAACCATGTTTTGTGACTTCATAGTGAGTTGTTTAAATGTAGGAGCTCTCTTCCAGCCCTTGCCCCTCTGCAATTGGAAAAGAAGTCAGTCCCTCTCGAAATATACGGAGGGCCTCAGTGAACCATTCGCTGACTGTAATTATCCCCCCATCCTTGTACAAAAACAAATCTCCTGTGCCTTACCTTCCAGTCTCCCAGCACTTCCCAAAGTCCCACCGTGCAGCCACAGAGGAGCATTCTCCTCGAAACTCAGTACCACCCAGGACTGGAACAACTGAATTACGTTCTCTGCCATGGTTTCGATTGTCTCTTGTTGTGCCCTGAAATGAGCAATGTGTTGCCCACTATCCTTCCCACCACCTCCCACAGTGATATTCCACACTCCACTGAACCTACACAAGATACTCATCCATCCTTACACAATCCCTGCTTCCAATCCCTTACCTCATGGCTCATACCCCTGTAACAGACCTAGATGCAAGAACTGTCCCATACATCCTCCCACCACCACCTACACCAGTCCAGTCACTAACATCACCTATCCCATCAAAGGCAGGACTACCTGTGAAACCAGTCATGTGATCTACAAGCTAAGCTGTAACCACTGTGCTGCATTCTATGTAGGCATGACAACCAACAATCTGTCTGTCCACATGAATCGCCACTGACAAACTGTGGCCAAGAAACAAGTGGACCACCCTGCTGCTGAACATGCTGCCGAACAAGATATTGTTCATTTGAATGACTGCTTCACAGCCTGTGCCTGTGGCCAAGTGGGAACTTTCCCTGCAATACATCCTACGTTCCAATAACATTTTTCGTATGTCGTTCTTCTGCTGTCATTTGGTAGGTAGATTTTTTATCTATCCAATTACTCTATATTGTCAGAAATTGATTACTTTGCTGTTATACTAGCCCATTTGGGCATCATTCCTCCTATTGTAACTCTCTTGTCAGTCTTTGTTGTTGCTAGTCTTTTTCAAATTATAGTCTTTTTCTACTTTATGTGCTAGTCCATTCATTTATTTTTCTGTAGCACCCATATTAATCAAAACTTTTCCCCTACATATTTTCTAGTACTGACTTCCTTGAATGTAAATGGGTCCATGGTTATTTACGAATTTGCATATAACAATTTGTTAATGGTTCACTACACTGCAGGGCCTTCTCCCAATTGTCTTTTGCCAATTTACTTGCAAATTTGAGAGGTATTTTCTTTCCCACTCTCCACGTACCTTGTTTACACATAATTCTTTCACGTTTTTGTTTTTTTGTTTTTTGGCAAACTGCTCTGATCACCTTTTACTGCTGTCCGCTACATTACTTTATTTGCCAAGTAAAGAAGTTCACATTTTCTCCTATGACTTTCTGTTTGCCCAGTTTTTAAAATTTTTTCTCTTTTCATGACTTTCCCTATTGATTTTTTTCTTTTTTCTTGTACCATATAAACCGCTTTACTGGCATGAAATTCTCACCGACTCATTGGCTCTCGTTAACCACTGTCTGTTGAAACATTCCAAACTGTCCTCTCATCGCATGATGAATCCCATCACATATTACATCCTTTCCTTTTGAAATCATGTTTTTGCACTATCAAAACTAAGGTTCCACATTATGTTCGTTGATGCCTGGTTGTCCCTTGAAGTTACTCGCAAAGCCTAACATTGAAGTCCCTGTTTCTGGATGTAATCCTACTCTATGCCTGGCTGTTTTACAGTTTCAAATACAGCAATCTCTTGACTTACCCAGCTAATTTGTGACCTATATGCCACATCTGTCAATTTACACTCCACCAGACCTCTCTCCTTCTACAAAATCCTGCAGTTATCTGCTAAAATGTTTCCTTGGGTGGTATCATGTGCCAGCTAACTTCAAACTACAAAAACATAACAGATTTCACCTCAAAAAGCTATCCCACCTTCTCCTAACTACCTCAACTGTGGTATTTCCCTTCCTGCCCCTCTGCAGCTCCCTAAACATTCATACCATCAGCCACCACTCTTTTCCTACAAACCAAGCTTCGCCAAACTGCCTCCCAGACCAATAATAACTCACAATAACAGGAACTAGTCACAAAACTATAGTCAACCTCTCATCTAAAGCACTCTCCCCTTTTGAATTACCGTATTTACTTGAATCTAAGCCGCACTTTTTTTCCAGTCTTTGTAATCCAAAAAACCACCTGCGGCTTAGAATCGAGTGCAAAAAAGCGGAAGTTCTGAAAAATATTGGTAGGTGCCGCCACAACTAACTTCTGCCGTCGAATATATGTAGCGCTACACAGGCATGCTTTGTAGGCACAGAGATAAATACTGGTGCCAAAACCTCTGCGTCAGTAAATAAATTAAAAAAAAAAGGTGGAAGACGAGCTTTTTTTTCTCCGCCCCGAGTTTCGACCACTGCATTTTCATACATTATCCAATGAAGTAAATACAAATTCCGTATTGTTCATCTTCGAATGTAGCAGAATTTCAATGTACTACGAAAATCCGACTGTCAAGACTTTTAGGGATGCTTGTCAATATGGCCAACTCTACGTTCTGAATTTTTTCCTACCTGTGAGAAGAGATGGTTGCTAATAGGAACCTGATGAAATGTGAATCACATGCAGTATTATCACAGTCTAACATTATCTTCACCATAAGAGTAATACGAATATAAACATTTTGCCGTGTATTCTTTTTTCGTGTTTGCTGCTATCTCATTTAAATACTGTCTGCCTAATAAACTACGAAACTTGAGTGAGACAACAGCAAACGCGGAAGAATATACGTATCGTGTCATTTTTATATTCGTATTATTCTTATGCCTAATAGTGATGCAGTCAGAAATAAAGCACGGCAACTGACTAGATTTTTAAATCTAAGATGACTAATTTCTGTGCAGCATTTGATGTACTAAAGAAGTGGCCGCAAAGATTTTCAAACGGAGAAAAATTTTCGCCTACCTCTCGTTCAGAACATGTTCTATCATACGCAGTCTATTATTTGGTTCTTGTTGATCACTATCAAAGAAAGCAGCAGTGTAAGTAACAACAAACAGCAGTCTCTTGCCATTGTTTTGCTAATGAGATGATTCCTCTCCTTTTTGGTTTTTTTTTAATTTTTTTATTGTAAGCAGCGGTAGCCCGCACAAAAGCAAGCCATGCCGCGAGCGGCGACACGCCGTAAACACGCACTATCAGAATGCGACAAACAATGCATGGCGCAGTACAGTAATACATTTTCAGCTTAGAGTGACGTAAAATCCTATAGCAAAGAAAACGGCACTTATCAGATCAAAGCAAAATAAGCAATCATTTCAAACCAGACGAAGCACGTGAAAAAGGAAGGGTACCCATATAAATACGGTCGGAGCGCCTGACGCTTAGCAATGGCTACCTGGTAAAGCTTAACTGCTAAGATTACGACTCGAACCAAACTACTGTATCGTCTTTCATTCGCACTAAATTGGGTCTCATATTACAATGGACCAACTTTGTTTCGATTTGGAGGTGCGGCCTAAAACTTTTCTCTCCCCTTGAATTTTGAGTCTCAAATTTCTGGTGCGGCTTAGATTCGGGAAATTTTTTTTTCCTTTATTTCGAGTCTCATTTTTCAGGTGCGGCTTAGATTCGCGTGCGGCTTAGATTCGAGTGAATACGGTATCTATATTAACCAAGAATCTAACTTTCAGTCATAAACCTGCATTTAATCATGCTGCTTCGATGAAGGACCTACTTTCCATCATGCATAATGTCAACTAGAAATATCACTTTGCAACCCAATCTGAAAACCCTTCCAAAGGCAAACCAGACTTTGAACCCTGCCTTGAACAGTTCTGTCTACAATCACAACTTGATCCACCACCACTACCACAAAATCATCCCTTACAGGACTTCCAAGAATTCCTCACATCCAGGTTTGCTTCACAACCCTTCCCCATGACCCTATAACATGACTCTAATCTATCCTCTGCTAAACTCCGGTATCTACTTTACCTAAAAACTGATGGCTCCATCATCCTCCCAGCAGACAAAGGACCTACCACTGTGGTTCTTGACCAACAGTGGTATGTTAGTGAAGGTCTGAGCCTCTATACACAGCATTTGCCTTCACAACCCCATCCCTGTGATTAAAACTGACCTGCAGTCCCTCCTTAAAACCTTAGGCCCCTCACAGGGACTAGCACCTCAATCCACAGGTCTTCTCACCCCATCTAAACCATGCACCCCCACCTTCCTAAGATCTACAAACACAATCATCCTGGACATCCTATAGTTGCTGACTTCAAAGCACCCACCGAACACCTTAGCTGATCAATATCTGCAACCCAAAGTACATTGCCTTCCTTCTTGTATTAAAAGACATCAACCATTTCCTAGATCATTCGAAATCCATGCCCATCCCACCCCACCACACACCTTGCTTGTCACCATTGATGCCACCTCCCTCTGTAACAGCATTCCCCATCTATACCATCATTCCTCACGTATGTGGTCTGTCTGCTTCTGAACATTTCCTCAGTCAACACCCACCTGATTCCAAACCTATGACAACCCTCCTGCTCGCCTTAATCAACTTCATACTTACTAAGAAGTACTTCACCTTTGAGTGACTGATACACAAATATATCAGGGGTATGACCATGGGAACCAGGCTGTCTCCTTTCTATGCCAACCTTTGCATGGATCACTTGGGAGGGGGGGGTGGGGGGGGGGGGGGGCGGCTTTTCTGGGATCCAAATGGCTTCAGTCCACGGTTTGGTTTAGATAGATTGATGACATCTTTGCCATATAGACTCACGGTGAGGCTGACAAGTTAAAATTTCTGGAATCTCCAAATACCTTCTCCCAATTAAATTTCACATAGTCATATTCTGAATCCCATGCCACTTTCCTTGATGCAGAGCTCATCCTCACTGAAGTCCAGCTACACATTTCTGCCCACATTAAACCACCTAACAAACAACAGTACTTACATTTTGATAGTTGCTATCCTTTCCGTGTCAAACATTCCCTCCCACACACCATTGGCATTTGAGGCAAATGTATTTGTTCGGATGCAGACTCTTTACGGCAATACATCATGATTCTCAGCTCAGCCTTGACTGGATGCAATTACCCCACTAGCCTATTTCAAAAGCAGATTTCCTGGGCCATCACATTCAATCCTGGTACTTTTGATCCCTCCAAAAAAACAACTTTGGAGCACACCACTTCCCACTTATATTATCTTGGTCTTGAATGTATTAATCAGCTACTTCAACAAGGCCGTGACCTCCTAAACTCATGCCCTGTAATGAGATCCATTCAGTCTTAGATTTTGCCCACCACACCTATAATAGCTTTTTGTCTCCCTCCCAATCTCTGCAATACCTTTGTCAGACCCTATGTTCCTTCTGACCCACCTCCCTACCCTATAGCTCCTACCGCTCTGACCGACCCTGCTGCAAGACTTGCCCTATGCACCTTCCTACCACAACCTATTCCAGCCCTGCAACTCCAAACATATACTATCAAAGGAATAACTACCTGTGAAATGACCATACCAGATGTTATGTAAACACTGTTCAGCCTTTTACATTGGCATGACTACCACCAAGTTATATGTTAGGATGAATGGGCATAGGCAGAGGGTGTACACCGGCAACACACAATATCCTGTTGCAGAGCATGCTCTACAACATGACAGTTGTGACCTCAGTGCCTGTTTCATCACATTCGCTATATGGATTCTTCCCCCAGACACCAGTTTCTCAGAACTCTACAGGTGAGAACCTGTGCTACAACATGTGCTCAGTTCTCATCACCCACCTGGCCTTAATTTACATTAATTTATTCTGTCTCAGAATTTCTTCACAGAAACTACTCCTTTCTTCACTATGTTTTAGTTTTCTACATCTTCATTTTCTAACCTGTCTGACATACAATGCACTTCCCTTTTTACTCTTATTAACTCATACACAAAGTTTTAACAGTAATCTCTGTCTTGCATATTACCCTGTCTTCTGCCTTAAAGCTCTCAGGTTTTGAAATCTTCCCCAGTGCAGTCCCCCAACAATCAGTCTTTCCTTATCACCCATCCGGTAATTCTCTCATGACATGGGATTCGGGTTGACTTTATCTAACTCTACACCTTTTCCTAATGTCTTCAGTCCTTTCCCCTTCAACCTTTCTGCTGGAAGAAGGTACCACTGGCTACGAAAGCTTGCATATGTAAAACCTTTTTTATGAGTGTGTTGTCCTGCCACCGATTGGTGAGTAGATTTTTTATCTCTTGAGTTACATAATATTGTCAAAAACTGATTAAGTTCATTACTTCATAAAGTCTATGCTTATTTGGTCAACACTGATGGAAACAGCTGCAATACAGATCCATGCAACATGTATAAATAAAAAAGCACCAGTAAAGAATAATGAAAACCCACTTCTGAAATTTCCTTAAGCTTTTTGGCATATTACTGCGATATTGATATTTTCATCTCATCCCATTAGAATCACATATTATGTGGTTACACTTATCAGAAAAGTTGTAAGTGATTGGAAAAGCATCTATATATTATTCCACTTCTTTACTCTATATGCAAGACCACTGGGTTAATTTGAAAGAAAAGAACAAAAACGAGAAGAAGGAAATCAGTCAATGAAGCATATTTCTGACACAATAAATGAGGCAATCTCAATGTTTCTTTTCTATTATTAAGCAAAGAAATGCACTTTGCATTTTATAAGAATGCATGGCATAATTTTTATTGTCATTACTGACACACATTCCATAGCATGCAGGGATACAATTATTGTTTTCCATGTACATAAAAGTCCATTGTTAGTGACAAATACACTCTGTAACATGCAGGGCTACAATTGTTGTTTACCTGAGTGCATTGTTTGTGGCTTATACATACTGTAACTTGCAGGACTACAATTGTGTTCCTTATCTTATGAGAGAAGTGTCAGTGCCTCACACATACTGTAACATGTAGGGCTACAATTATTTTCCTTATACATATGAGTGCATCATTAGTGGCACGTACATAATGTAACATGTAGAGCTACAATTGTTCCCTTACACAGAAAAGTGCATTTCTAGTGGCATACACACTCCGTAGCATGCAGGGCTACAATTGTAATTCTCCTTATATATCTGAGAACACTGTTAGCTACATGTGCATTGTGTGACAAGCAGGACTACAATATCCTATTAGTGACATGTACATTGTGTGACATGCATGGTTGCAATTTTACTTCTAATAATCAAGTGCACATATGAGTGCAACGCCCCTTTTTATCCAGTGACGTTGTGGCTTATCAGTTGGCAACTCTATAGCGAGTACATAGTTGGTGGAGTGACCGGTCGTCGACAGAGTGCCAGCTCTTGTCAGTGTCTTGTAAACAGGACACTCATAGATACCAGTTTCAGCAGTCACATGATTCACTTCAGGAATCAGCCAGACTGGAGGCATATCTGTTAAGGAATAAATAAAAGAAACTGTACAGTACTAATAACACGTGAAGAGCTTCACAAATTGTTATTTGTATTTCATTTGCTACTAGATGAAACAATTACACACTATATTAAACGCTGAGTCAAAACAGTATTATTCAACATGTTAACCAGGAATGTATGTAGTACAACATGCTTAACAGAGAATAAATGAATAAAAGAAGTAAGATAATGCTGAAAGGTAATTGACATTGATGAAAATATCTACAGTCAGCAGGAACAAATTATCCCATGAGAAGAAATTTTTTTTCCTCTAAATTTTTTTATTGGCACTACCCTACATAACGGCAGGTAGCAGCTAAATTTGTAATTAAATTAATTTTGAAGAAAGCTTCCAACACAACTTGGTTTTGTATCTGCTGTCTAATATCTAGACTGTTTTCCCGTTTACATATATGTTACTGATGATTAAATTAGTACATCTGGCAATATGTGACTGATAAAAGCTGATGAAATGTCATTATGCTCAAATTGTATAAGTAACCTCTTATATGATCAAATTGGTAAAGGGCTTACAAACACATATATTTTGCAAAGACTTTGCACTATGTGCTATATGAGACAGGTGAAATACCCTCAGACTTCAAGAAGAATGTAATAATTCCGATCCCAAAAAAGGCAAGAGTTGACAGGTGTGAATATTATCAAATTATCAGTTTAATAAAATGTAGCTGCAAAATATTCCTACAAATTATTTTCAGAAGACTGAAAAAAGTAAAGGCTGATCTTGGTAGTATTACTTGGGATTCCGCAAAAATGTAGGGAACACACAAGACAACAATGACTATATAACTTGTCTTAGAGGATAGGTTAATGAAAGGCAAACCTACAATTATAGCACTTGTAAATTTGGATTGGGCTTTTGACAATGTTAAGTGAACTACACTCTGTGAAATTTTGAACGTAGCATGGGTAAAGCACAGGGAGTGAAAGTTTATCCACAACTTTTACAGAAACCAGACTGCAATTAAAACAGTCAACAGACATGAAAGGTAAGCAGTAGTTGAGAGGGAGTGAGACCGTTACGTTATTCAATTTATAAACTGATCAAGCTATGAAGGAAACCAAGGAGGAACGGTGAGAGAAAGTTCAGGGAAAAGAACTAAAAACAGTGGGATTTGCTGATGACTCTTGTAATTGTACCACAGGCAGCAAAAGACCTGGAAAGCAGCTGAAAAGAATTGATAGTGCCATGCAAAAATGTTATGAAATGAACATCAACAACATTAAAACGGGGGGAATGGAATGTCATTGCATCAAATTAGGCAGCATTGAGGAGATTACATAAGGCAATGAAACACAAAAAATAGTCAATGGGCTCTATTATTATTTGGGCAGCAAAATAACCAATGATGGCAAAAGTAGAGAGGATTTAAAATGCAGAATGGCAATACCAAGAAACGTATTCCCAAACAAGAGAAATCTATTAACATTCAATATAAATATAAATGTCACGTAATCTTTACCAAAATTGTTTGGAATGTAGCCTGAATGTAAGTGAAACATGAATGATAAAAACTTCAGAAAAGAAGATTTTGAGATGTAGTGCTACAGAAAATGTTGACGATCAGATAGCCATATCACCAGTTTGGTAAGGGAGGGAAGTGGGGAAGGTAAAAACAGTAAAGGGAAACCAAGGCTTGAATACAATACAATGGTTCAAATAGATGTATGTTGCAGTATTTATGCAAATATGAGAAGATCTGCACAGGATAGACAGGGGTGTAGAGCTGAATCGAATCAGTCTTCAAACTGATGACCACAACAACAAAAACAACAGATGCACTAGCTGCAGAAATTTAAATAGTGTACATTACTACCAATTTATTTTCAGAAAAAATTATGTTCTGCTCTACCAGATGATCTCACACTGCAGCAGACTATGTGTTGCCCAGCAAAGAAAAACCACTTTGCAAGTTTTATGCATCCAATGACAAGTGTCTTCTCTGCCATGCACCTACTTGCCAGAACGCTTGTAGTTTTTCCCTACAGCATGCTACAGGAAGCGTACCCAACTCCTGACCCCCTCCTGTGCCAATGCCAAGCTGTCCACATGATGAGTGCAGAGCTTTAATGTTCTTATGGTGTGAACTTTTATGTTCAAGTAATTTCACTATCAGAACTTAATGGCTTGTCACTGAGCTACAGAATAAGCCATAAACTGTAAGTCTGTTTCCAGTGTCTATATAGCAAACGGCATTTTGGGCTCCTGCAATGGCTATGGAGAACTAGTAGGTGAGATTTATACCATACTTCAGGATAAAATTGTTCAGAACCCATCTGATGGTCTCATGTCCTGAGCATGGAGTATACACTTCATGGAGCCTTCTAAATTATAGAGTGCACCAAGATTTGATCTCTTTTCAGTAAAGTATATGCTAACCACTGCATCACTATGCATACTGTTGTTAGACAATGAAATCATCAACTGTGTTATATTAGCTTCACCTTCTGTATGTCTAGTTTGTTTATTTGTATTTTGTATTTGCTTTAGTCACTGTGTTAGATGAGCTACCTCTGGTTCATTAATTTGTATTTTGCTTTTGTTACTGTGTTAAGATTAGACACACTCGTGGAACCTCTAAGTTCATTTATTTGATCACTCTATTAGGTTAGCTCCATTTACTATATTTCAAGATCATTAATGATGTTTCTCATGTAGTCTTAAAAAACTGTGTAAGCTGATTCCACCAGACACAGATAGTGGGCACCCTTTGTATGTACTCGTGATGCCTTCATGAGTAGTGGGGATTACTGGACCAACTCAATTGAAAGTTTTTGAAAAATTTTTTCACAGACATTTTTGTGGCAACCCATCTTTGTAAATGCAATCTGCAATTCATTGTTTCTGTAAATGTTCCCATACAGGAACTCGTTTGTAGTGGGAGACCTTTTTTGTTACATATCCCCATGCTGTACCTGCAGTTTTATCCTCCACACTTAGCAAACCAAGGTTATCCACTTGTAATGTTCAGTAATGGGAACTGTCATTCCATCATTATTATTAAAAGAGAAAAACATTACTACACCCATCACATTAAACAACATTTTCAGCATCATTTTTCCTAAGTGTCATTGCTATTCTTGGACTTGCAAATTCAGCTGACAGCAAGTGGTAGTTGACGGGCATTTCTAGTTGGCTACATGAAGGCAGCAGGTAGTGCATATTTTGTGGCTATGGCTAGAGCTGGACTGGGTGGGCATGTAAGGCTACATCTCTTACTACTAGCCATAGCTTGCATGTGCAAATGTTGAAGTGTCTTACTATAGGTCTAGGTGCAAAATATTTCTGATGAAGGAAGGCATGGAAGTGACTCACATTATGAAGTTCTTTCCCCTAGCATTAGCATTTATGTAAAATTTACTATGGACATATCCCACTATCTGACTGGCCAGCTCGGAGTCTTTGCCTCGCCAACCAAATTATTTAACAGCAACATTAATAGCTGTTGCATAATTCCCACTTTCCCCAGGCTAAAAAACACTTATTTTCACCAAATAAGTTCCTCTCTGAAAACATTAATCTGTTATCTCAAATTACTTTGGGTTCTCTGATAACTGAAAGTTTCTTGGATGGTTACATTATAAGTTTGTCAAAGGTTTCCAATAAACACCTTTACTGTCCAAATATCTGCACATCTGCCTCAGAACAATGAGAAGCCTTGAATTGAGTCATTTGCAATGGTATCAACAATTATCAGAAGGCACTCACAATTTCATTGTCCAGATACATGTCTCTCCTTGGGGCAGAAAGGCTTTCTCCCCTTGTGTCTTGGGGCAGCTGGGCAACTTGTCTGGTTCAGAAAACACAGTGGTTGTAAAACTGTACCATATGGGAGCATCAGGCAGACGACAAAGTGCTTATGTGCTTTTCAATGCTATTGAAATTTGTTTAAATGTGACGTTACTTCAAAGTGGATGCTGTTCAAACTGCAGCTAATTGAAAGTTGTTTTGAGCACAAAAACAAGTAATATATTCAGTCTGCTGTAGAGAGAGTCACCGTGAATATTGTGTTCAATTTACCAACATTAAAACTAACTACACCATTTCACTCTCACTTCAGGCACTAGTATGAAGTTCATAAATTACAGCATCATATAACTTTTTCTAAGTTAGACAATTTCTAATGTCCCGCCATTTGACAGTTTGTTTTGCAGTATTTATTATTTGAGTAGCACAGTTCACACAGCTGACAAAGTTGTGACAACAATCATTATTAGGTGTTTCAGGGAACTGACTATACATGGCCACCAACCATACTTTGTATATAGGGCTTGTTTCAGTAATGTTACATTTTGGTACATGTAGGTCGATTCCTTGTATGTGCTAATGTCACATTACATGTGCCTTTGATTTTTTACATGCCTACTCACTTGATAAAGCTGTGACCACAGAGTGCATCAACCTCTCATCAGCTGGGTGAAAATACAGTAAAGGGATGTAAAGAGTTAATTGGTCAGTTGCCCTATCTAACAGCTTTTATGGCAGTTGGGACACACTGAGAGTCATCAATCTCACTGTTGTTTTTTAAGTTGAGCTTCAGCACCAAAACACAAGACTTGCAGCAAAACATAACTATGATTTTCTTTGCTGATGATATTATGGTTCTGCTTTTACAAGACAGAAATTGCAGTGATAAGTCTAAGCAAGATATGAATGTCTCAGTCAGTTTGGATACAGACTGAATATCACAAAAACTGACTCCTTTGACATAGTTATTATCTAGTTATTATCCATGGAAGGTCAAAATCAAAGAACAAAATCTTGTGAAGTTTGTTACATTGTTACTAGGCTTCCTGAAACATAAATACTAAAGAATAGATAAGAAGAGTAGCATATCTGGTAGAAAGAGATTCCACTTCCACTGTATTTTTAAATCTGCCCAATGTAGATGTACCTAAGAGACATCAGATTGTTAGTTAACTTCATGCAGAATTAAATGAATTAATTTTTCTTAATCAACTGGAATATTATTTGCAACCTGTTACATACCTTATTTAATGACAAGTAAATACTTCAGTTATTCTGATGGATGTTGAAGTTTTATCTGAAAATGATGTTCATCTCCTTGGCTAATTAGAAGAGATTACGTTTTTGTAGCCTTGTAAACCAGCTTTTATTCTGTCTATGAATTAGCCTTTACATTTTACATGTGGGAAATGATGTTACAACATCTCTAGTGTTCTTGATTTACTTCTACAAACATTCATATCAGTAGTACGATTTTCAATAAAAAGAGTGCAAAAGTGTAAAAAACTCAATCATAGGCATAAAATCATTAAAATAGTATACCTGTATACAGTTCCTTTGGTTTTGATTCTGAGAGATGAGTTACATGACTCCATCTACATCCTTCCAGGTATAGCCCCCAGATGCTACAGCCATCCTCTGGTCTCTTTTCTGGGAAATTTTCTAGCACCTGCAGTTACAAAATTTTAAATCTGAAGGTACATTTTTAGTATGAGTAAATATTATGGAGAATAGTATCTTCTGCTAGTTCAAAGCCTCTGAATTATTGACAGTATTATTTCAAAGCCAGGAAGGAATGTAACAATATTATGAAAAGTATAGGCACTACTCACCACATAGTGGAGAAGCTGAGTCTCAGATATGCACAACAAAAAGACTGTCACAACATAAGCTTTTGGCCAACAAAACCTTTGTCAAAAATAGACAACACACACATATACACACACTCATGCAAACGCAACTCACACACACACACACACAGACACACACACACACACACACATGACTACTATCTCTGAACCCACACTTCAGCTGCTGCAGTCATATGTGTGAGTTGCATTTGCATGAATGCGCGCGCGCGCGCGCGTGTGTGTGTGTGTGTGTGTGTGTGTGTGTGTGTGTGTGTGTGTAAGTAAGAGAAATAAAAACAAAAAAACATTAGGGGAAAGTTCCCCAAAATGGGATAGGCGGGCAAAATGGGATATTGAGCCTAGGTGCTTGACTGGTGGTGTTCTCTCATGGGAAACAGGCTAAACTGGTTCCCGACCGCCATGACAGCATTCTGAGTTGATCTCTCAATGCTAGCCATGTGTTTCGTGAAGAAATATTTTTTCAAAGTTTTCAAGTGAGATTTTTACTTACTTTGTTCTTTTTTCGATTGCAGAACAACTATTCTTGTGCTTCTCCATCCTTCGGAACAATTCCAGTACATACTGTGTTTTTTCATAGCTCTTTTAACAACAATTTCATGTATGTAAATATTGCTAGTGAGTAACGGTTCAGGGGTCAGCCATTTTGGTTGTCAAAAGCATCACGGCTTGGCAAAATGGGACACTTTTGGGGTGCCCAAAATGGGATACAATTTTGATGTGTCCTGTTTTACCTGACCATTTCCATTAATGTTTTGGCAATGTGTTTAAGTTATTTTAAATGAAATAAGTAATGAATTAAAATAGGACTATGTATAATCACAACTAAACTTTAACCATATTTTCTTTGGCAATTTTTAAACAGCTAATAATTTATTTTGGTTTCAGAATAAGCCTACAAGATGCCTCGCAATTATCAGTGAACTTCATCTGGAAATAGCTGGGACAAGCAGAGCATGGCAGAGGCCGTTCGAGAAGTTTTAGAAGGGAGGATGGGTTTTCTGAAAGCTGCCCATTCATTTAATGTCCCTAAATCTACACTGGAGAGAAAAGTGAAAAAAGCTCACTTAAATGCTTTGGCACCAGAAGTGGCTGCTGTAAAAAAGCTGGGCAGGTTTGAAAATGTCTCTACTGAAGATCAGGAAAAACAGCTGGCTCAACATGTGCTGATATTAGAAGACAGGCTCTTTGGAATTACCCTAACCGACTTGAGAATCCTAGCTTTTGAGTTAGCTGAAACTAACAATATTCGGCACAGTTTTAACACCAATAAAAAACGGTGGGTAAGCACTGGTTGTACAATTTTCTTGGAAGAAATAAATGTATGGAGTTTGACAAGCAATGACTTCAGACATTAAAAGGAGCAAACCTACACTTTTAAACTTCGTGTCAGTGCTTGAAAACGAAGATAGAAGTCTTCAAGAAAAGCAATGAAGGCTGCAACAGACAAAAATTTACAAGATTCTGTTTTCAAGTGGTTTTTGCAGGAACTTTCCATAGGAAATGCAGTTTCGGATCCAATTCTTTGTGAAAAAGCTAAACTCTCAGCTCAGAAGCTTGGTTGTTCAGCCTTCAAAGCACGTAATAGCTGGGCAAGAAATTTTAATTGCCGGCACAGTGTCCATGAACTAGATTTAAGTGGCGAGATATTTTCAACAGACACCAAAGCTGCAGAAAATTTTATTGAAAAATTTAAAGTTGTAACAGACTCCTACAATCCTGAGTTTTTTTGTGACACAGTCTTGCTTGGAAAGTTCTGCCTAAAACCACTTTAGCATCTAAAAGGAAGTGTAGTGCTCCAGAACATAAAGTTAGTGAGGAACGGCGCTTACCTGTCCAAACTCTAGAGGAGGCCATAAAATACCCCTTCTGTTGATAGGGAAGTCAAAAAGCCCAAGAGCATTTCTATATGTGAAAAAGCTTCCCCTCTTTTTATAAAAACCACCCCAAGGCTTGGATGACTGCAGCATTGTTTACCGAGTGGTATTACAAAATTTTCTTCCCTGAAGAGAAAAGGCAACAAAAATCTCTTGGAAAAGGTGCCAGTAAAGTGCTTTTGATTGTTGATGACGTACCATCTCCTTCCAGCAGTGTTGAAAAGAGAAAATAGCCAGTTTATAACCATCTTTTTACCACCAAACTTACCACGAAACTTCACAAGCTTGTTGCAATCACTGGATCAGTCTGTTATTCAAACCATGGAATGCCATTACAGAAGGCAACTTTTAAGGAAACTTTTGGTAGAGAATGAAGACATAGAAGGTATGTTAGGTAACCACAAAAAAACAAAATTAATTTGAAAGATTGAGCATACAAGGTGGCAGAAGCTTGGAGGTTGGTAAAGGCAGTCACATCAAAATGTGCATGGAACAAGTTACAAAGAATATCAACTGAAGTAGAGAAGGAAAAGGAGAAAAAAGGAAAAATAAGCTCAAGAAAAGAAATGGAATAGACATGAGAAGATGAGGATGATGTGTCACTTGAGGAATTAACAAACATTCTTTTGAAAATTCCTGTATATTCAGAAGTTAGTGCTGAAGATACAGCAGAATGGGTGATGTGTGATTCATCAGACTTTGGGTTTCAAATTCTAAAAAGTGTGAGAAGAAAGTGTCGAGCAAGAAGATGACCTCAATGTCGAAGCTGAAGCAGACATGGGACCATAAGCTAGTGAAGCATTTGCTGGACTTGAAACTCTGTTGAAGTGGATGGAGTGACAGCCACATTGTGACCACATGCAGTTTCTCACTGTTAAGCAGATTCGCGACTTCGCTACCCAAAAACAGATGAAGACAGTCAAACAGCTTACTTTGATTCAGAAGTTCAGCAAGCAATGACTTTCAGCACCTGAACTGTACAGTTAACTGTGTAGCATGTACATAAAAGTATCTCATTTTAATTTTAATTAATTAAAGTCTCTTTTCCTTTAAAAATATTTCCTTCTCCCATTTTCAACATACAGAACTGAACGTATAGCATGTAATTACTGTAATTAAAATACATAGACACTTTTTTCAGAAAACACCCAATTTTCCAAATGGGTCAGGTCCCAGTTAATTCAGGTAATTAAAGTTCTACTGTACTGCCATATTTGATGTTTCATTTATCATGGTTTCTTCTACAAAATAAGCTAAATATTTTTGTGTTGTGTGTTTTTGTTCCTTTTCCCCTTCCCCTCCCCTGCCCATTTGCTGCCTCAGAAGAATACAATATGATTCTATGAGTATGTATACAAAGTTGGCTGTTCTTGTTATTGTTCTATACCATGATGACACACTACACAATAAAAGTTACAGGCTTTTCAAGGATTTTGTTTTTACATTGTGCATTCTCTCTGGGGGGATACCACCTTATTGTAGCACTAAGAAAGCAGGTGGCGAGGTTTGTGTGTTCGTGTGAAGCTGAGGCCTATGACTGCTGTAGCTGGACAAGTCTCAATGGAAGAACTTTATGAAGTGTGTCCCACAGCATCCCATATCTTCCGACATCCAATTCTGTAGCCCTTCCCAAACTCTCTAGGTTCCCAACCAAAAGTGTGATGTGATATGTGCCAAGGGGTGTGTGGCAATGGGAAGATGTGTCATGAACAGAGCATCAGGGATACCAGGCAACCTCAGTGAGTAATTAACCTTACACCAGCTTTGGCCTTAGCTGGTGCTGGCCTGATACATCTCCAATTTTTGTGGGACCAGTATGGAGAACACAGAAAACAATTCGAATATTGTGGGGGGAGGAGAGCGTCCTTGATGATGTCTCAATTACCCAAACACCAAGGTTGGAACCAATAGAAGTCATTTCTGCTACTATATCAGGTGACAGTTGGGTCAGCTGCGTGACAGTTGGGTCAGAACAAGATCAAATTCTTCTCTGGGGCAAAAAAGAAAATTAAGGCAAAGAATTGCATCCTAAATAACAATGGAGGGAATTAAAATACTTTGAGCTAAAGACCTCAAAAAAGACCAACCCTGACAGAAAGGGGTAAACAGACTCCTTCAACCTCCATGAAAAGGAGCAAGAGAACAAGGGAGGATTCTAGTATGCCCACTTTCAAGATAATCAGATCCAGAAAAAGCCATACCAAAAAACAGGAAAAAAGACCGGTAGTACTGCAGTTTCAGTTTTTAGTATGGTGGTTATCCAACAGGGATATTGACTAGTCAACATCATTTCGCAGCTGGAAAGGCTAGTCAAGATGCCTGTCTCTGAGAGGACTGGAAGGGGGGACGGGTGAGACTAGGCCCTAAATTTAGTTGGGTCTATGAGGACATAGGGAACAGTGGATTGGCTTAAGAAGATCATGACCAAGGTATCCCTTGGGAGATAGGAAAGAAGGAAGATTAGTGTTTAACGTCCTTCCAACACTGAGGTTATTAGATATGGAGCACAAGCTATGTTGTATTAAGGATGGGGAAGGAAATCAGCCATGCCTTTTGAAAAGAATCATCATAACATTTGCCTGGAGTGATTTTGGGAAATCATGGAAAATCTAAATCTCGATGACTGGATGTGAATTTTAAACATCATCATCCTGAATGTGAGTCCATGGCAGAAGGCAAAGCTGCTGATCATGAGAACAGCAGAACTCTTGAAGACTGCAAAGATATTGGTTTGGTTCCCAAAACTGTTTATAGATGTTCCTCCAAAGACTGTGAGGAAGCACGGGTGCAGAACCAGAGAGCATAGATAGAAGAGGACTAGAGGGTAATCAACCAAATGGCTGTATCTGATTGTGAAACCCTTATGATGGATGTCAGTGAGGAAACACAGAGTGGGCAATGTGAGAACAGGACCTGAAACTGGATTCTCGCAGGTTACCAAGGTAATTACAGGCGTTGGAAATGACCATCACAGCAAGTTTGTGGATGGGAGTTTTGCAGATAAACCTGCTACATAGTAAGGAGGAAACAGCCACTTACAATCATCTTCTGGGAAGACAGGAAGTAGATATGGCCCTGATACAGGAACCTCATATACAGGGTGTCCCAGCTATCTTGTCCACCCAAAATATCTCTGGAACAATAACAGCTATTGGAAAACGACTTTTACCGGTATCAATGTAGGGCTGGGGCCCATGAATGTACATATTTGGAAACATTCTAAAACGAAAGCATATGTGTTTTTTAACACAAACTTACGTTTTTTTAAATGGATCTCCTATATTTTTTCTTCAGCAATCCATAGCATGACAAAGCACATACACAATGGCGTTGATTGCATCGCAATATTCCCATTACATCCCGAGATATTGAGAAGCGAAGTTGACGCTTGAAGTCCCCTAGTTGGATCTCTGGTTTTAATGTGAGTCATGTGACCTTCCAAATTTAAAGAAAGACGACAACTGATGTAGTTATCCATAGAAAATCATGTCAACCTCTTCAACACAACAAAGTCGCTTTTAGATCCCTGTTACATAAACTCAATTCTGTATCCACTACTAAGGAAGCCCTCAAAAACAGAGTTCAAGATTATTTTTTATATTGCTGTTAAAAATGGCTAGTACAGGAAGTTTGTAGATGACATTAGCCAAAGTATGGTTAAAAGAATAAAAAAGAACACCATCATTCAATCTACTATCCTTACAGTGCACATAATAAAAAGACATGTATTGTATGCTGATGACATGACCAAAGTATGGAACAGCTTGAGAGAAGAGCATACATATCTGCAAATGTCACAGCTCACTGGCTGTTGGAAAATAAACTGGTTATAAATCTAAAAAAAGACTCTGTATGCAGTGTTTAAAAACAAGGAGAAGGCTGTAGACATGGATTTAGAGGTTGACGGAACAAGGCCGGAAGAAGTAGAATCTGCTAGATTCTTATGTATTCTTGTGGATAATGAACTGAAATGGAAAAAAAACATATTAATAATGTCTGTAAGAAACTGAGCTCTATCATATTCTTAATGATACAGCTATCACAGTATTCAGACAAGAATCTTCTGTGTACAGTGTATCATGGACTTTTTGAACCATACTTACAAAAGGAGAGTGTTCACATTTAAAAAAAAAAGGGGCAAGCAATTAGGACCATTTTAAGAAGAAAGACCTCTGAAACATGCAGAAACTGTTTCAAGAAGTTAGGTATCTCAACTTTTTCATTGTTGTATATATACAAAACAATAATGTACATCACAAAAGGTAGTGAGGACTGGATTACAAATGCTTGTGTACACACCCACAATACAAGAATGAAGAATGACGTAAGGAGCACACCCCACCAACTGGCAATGCTATAAAAAGGACCCCAGTACTCTGGTATCAGACTACTAAGAAGTCTGCCTAAAAACCTGCAAGAGAGTCTTTCCAAAGAAACTTAAAGACTATCTGTAGTTTGTACAGATGAAATTTTAAATCAAGATGATGAATTCTGCAAACACTCTCCTGGGGCATTCCAACCACTGCTCCTTGCTTACAAATTGAATACCATGGGCTACGTAATACAGACTCGCGTACAACAACGTTTTCTGGAGAACACATACTTCTTAGTCATCCTGTTGCTTTCTTCTTGAGGGCAGATCCAGTCTCTTCAAAGTTATTAATCCAACATTTAACTGTGTGTTTCAACGGAACAGCATCATGACATCCTAAATTATAAAAACACCAAAACTCCCTCTGCGCCGCTACCAAACTGTCATTGTTTTTGTAAAACATCTCATTGAAAAAGAGTTTTACAGTGTTGCCATTAAATTTGTATATATTGTTATTCATTATCACTGATGTAATAATGTAAGCTGAAGGAGTAGAAAAATAAGTGATAATGAATGTTACTACTTTGACATGTCCTATATTACACGTACATTTACTGTACACAATGTAATCTTACAGGATGAAATAAAATTCAATTCAATTCAACTTATCACAAGATCCCTTATTTTTGCTACGTCTCAGAAAAAACTGGCTGACAGCTGCAGGCATAGAGAGCAGCCTACAAGTCATAACATGCAGTAAGCCGTTTGGACCATGTATATTCTCAAATTTACGATCTTATCCTTTTTTCAATCTTATTTGAAATGTTTTAAACTCTGACTGTATAGTAGTATATGTCATTCTAACACAATTATACAAATTTTTCTGACACCCATAAAATTAATTTATCTAAAAAAAATCATACAGGAAAAATACATTTAAAATCTGATACTTAATACTAAACTCTTTCAACAAACTAAAAATGCCTAATTAAAAAGAGATATTAAAAAACTAATTATTTTATAAAAATCTTGCAAAGGCACCATTACGAATGAGACAATGGTGATCAACACCACCAGAGGGTGTCCACAAGAAGGAGTTTTGTCCCCATTACTGTGGAACCTAGAGGTGAATGATCTCATCAAAGGGTTAAATGCTAAAGGTTATATTTACAAGTACTTTTAGAACAATGCATAGTGCACTCTGAACATGATTCAAAAACTGGTGCAGAAAACAAGATCTAAGGATCATTCCCAGGAAAAGTGTTGTAGCATCATTAACATAGAAGAGTATCCAGGACATATACTGGAATCTTAAGCGCCTTGACACAATTGCACCAGTAGAGTGAGTATTGAAGTCTCTAATGGTAACCCTGGATGTGAAACTATCATGGACCCTTCAAATAAAGAATGTATATTCCATGGCAAAAGGTGCTCTTATGTGCAATAGCAGGGCCCGTGGAAAAAACTGGAGTCTAATCTCCAGGAGCATGTACTGGATACACAGGGCGACACTGAAAAATGGGAACATTTCCATAACACAATAAAACAAGAAGAGATGAAGGAAAGAAATTGCATTCACAGTAATTGAATCCTTACAACTTTGCCATTTACGAAACATTGATGGCATTTATCATTTTTTAAAAATTACATCCTTTGGATGGCATCCTCCTGTACGAATACATTTGTGAAATCTGCTGTTGGGATTACTCATTGACCGCTGCAACATCTCACCTGGGATACTGTGAACTGTATCCTGAATTCTCTGTTTTAACTGATCCAGGGTTCTTGGTCAAGTTGTGTAGACTTTGCTCTTGTGGTAGACCCACAAGAAAAAATCACAAACAGATAAATCTGGCAAGCTAGGGGGCCAGGGAATGTTAGCAAATTGTGAGATCACTTGGTTGCCACACAATTCTCGCACATATGCCATTGATTGTCGTGCAGAGTGTAATGTCACTCCAACCTGTTGAAACCAGGCTTCTTGAATGCCTGGAAAGTTGTTCAATGAAGGTGTAATGAAAGTTCGTAACATCTCCACATAATGATCGGCATTGACAGTTATTGTGTTTCCCTGTTCATTTGTGAAAAAATACGGTCCAATAATCCCACGTGATGAAACACCAAACCATACTATCACTTTACCAGCATGTAAAGGCTTCTCATGAATGTCATTAGGATTTGTATTTGCCCAGTAACAGTAGTTCTGTTTATCACAGAACCTGTGAGATGTAAATTTGCCTCATCTGACATTCACAATTTGTTTAGAAATTCATTGCCATTGTTTATTTTTGTTATCATTTGCTGACAGAATCCTAATTGTAACCGATAATCATAGTCCTTCAATTGTTGCACCATCTGTAGTTTGTGCAGATGAAATTTTAAATCAAGATGATGAATTCTGCGAACACTCTCCTGGGGCATTCCAACCACTGCTCCTTGCTTACAAATTGAATACCATGGGCTACGTAATACAGACTCGCGTACAACAACGTTTTCTGGAGAACACATACTTCTTAGTCATCCTGTTGCTTTCTTCTTGAGGGCAGATCCAGTCTCTTCAAAGTTATTAATCCAACATTTAACTGTGTGTTTCAACGGAACAGCATCATGACATCCTAAATTATAAAAACACCAAAACTCCCTCTGCACCGCTACCAAACTGTCATTGTTTTTGTAAAACATTTTTATGGCTAACGCATGCTGTTGTCCATTCCACTGATCCATGATTAATGAAATGACAGACTGTTTACTTGCTAACTGTCACAAACCTGTAGAGCTGCCACCTGCCCATGGCTGCCACTGCTCATTTCAAACATTCCTGTTATTCTGTCACCCTATTCATCTCAGTAATTTATGTGGCCACATTATGGCAGAATAAAGTAGAACAAAAAGAGAATGCCAAGGAGCTTGTGGAAATGCAGTGATTGACCTGCATGGCCATAACAGGCAAAATTAGCAGCACACCCACTGCTGGGATGGAGACAATGCTGGCCACGCTCCCATTGCATCCTTGGGTTACAATAGAGGCAGTAATAGGGGCATACAGGTTAAAAACTGGAAATAACTGGATTCCTTTAGAACCTCCAAAATCTCACACCAAAATAGTGAATGTGGTAAATATAGCAATGGTCTGGGGAAATGAGGCTGATCGTACAGCAACTTCCAGCTGCTTCAATAGACCTTTCAGTGTAAAAACTGGAAGAATGGAGCAGTGGAAGAATGAACCATGACACCATTCAGGAGACATAGTCTGGTTTACTGACAGGTCAAAAACAGATGAAGGTGCTCGAAGGGGAGTATATGGTGTACAGCCTAGACTTGAGACAGAAACCTCTGGTTGTGTATTATAGAATTGAAGCGGTCAGCGGAAGAAAGTGCTGATCCACAAAGACATAGTTTTAAGTTACTGGTGTTACATGTTTGATTAAATCTCTTAATATCAGTGGACTGAATGTATATGCAATACTACAGTGGCAGTAGGAAAGGGGACAGACAGCTGGAGGAAGGTTGAGGCCAAGAGGGTTATGGAAAGGAAGGGTATGTTGCAGAGCTCACATCTGTGCAATTCAGAAAAGCTGGTGTTGGCAGGAAGTATCCAGGTCGCACAGGATGTGAAGAAGTAGTTAAAGTAGAACACATCATTTGTGTGACTTGTTTGGCAGCTTATTCCAGCTGTCTCTTGACCCCCGATTGTCCATGACTGTTAATGAGGACAGACAGCTCATGCAGCACAGTGGTTGTAGCTACATTGGTAGATCACATGGCTGCTTTCACAGGTGGCCCTGTCTTTGATGGGATAAGAGATGCTGTTACAGGACTGGAGTAGGTGATAGTGGAAGGATATGTGGGACAGGTCTTGCATCTTTGTCTATTGCAGGGATGTGATCCATGAAACAAAAGGCTGAGAGCAGGGATGGACAAGCATAGTACATGAATTTGGTGGGCAGCGGAGTACCATTATGGGGTTGTTGGGGGGGGGGGGGGGGACAGAGGGACATTACTTCCCATTCAAGGTACGATGAAAGATAGTCGAAACACATTGGAGAATGTGGTTCAGTCGCTCCAGTTCTGCATGGTACGAGTCATGAAAGGAAAGCACCTCTGTAGCAGAACATTCGGTATGTGGGAGATGGTACGTGACTGAGGAGACAAGGTTACTGGAGATCTGTTTTTAAACAACACTGAGAGGGTAATTTTGGTCTGTGAAGGCCTCAGTGAAATCATTAGGATATTTGGAGAGGGACTGCTCCTACTACAGATGCAATGACCATGGGTGGTTCAGCTGTTGGAAGGGACTTCTTGGTGTGGAGTGGGTGGCAGCTCTTGAAGTGGAGGTATTTTTGGCGGTTAGTATGTTTGATGTAGATGGACACTGAAAATCATCACTGAGTTGGAGGGTGACACACGAAGGATGTGGCTTTTTCGGCAGAGGAGTAACAAGTGAAGTGAACAAGGGAGAAGGTGTTGAGGCTCTGGAGGAATATGGATAGAGTATCAACACCCTTGGTCCACAGAATGAAGATGTCATCAGTGAATCTGAACTAAGTGAAAGGATTGGGATTCTGATTAGGAAGGATTCCTCTAGATGGCCCATGAATAGGTTAGCACAGGATGGCACCATGTAGGTACCCACTGCTGTACCCTAGGTTTTGCTTTTCAGTGCTGTCTTCAAGGGGGAGTAATTGGGGGTGAGGATATAGATGGTGGTGGTGACCTGGAAGGAGGTTGCTGGTTTTCAGTCAATTGGGAGTTGGGAAAGGTAAAGGTTCAATAACAGCAAGGGAGTGGGCACTGTGGATGTTAGTGTAGAGGAAGGTGTCATTGACAGTGACAAGCAGGGCACTGCTTGCTAAAGAACAACATATGTCAAGAGTAGGAGGAGGAAAAAGGTTGGTCTCTTACGGGAGGGTAACTTATGTGTAATGGACTGAAGGTATTTCCGCTCCCGGGATTGGAGTGGCTCCTTGCCCTCTCCCTTAGGACCCACATCCTTTTGTCTTTCCTTCTCCTTCCCTCTTTCCTGACGAGGCAACCATTGGTTGCGAAAGCTAGAATTTTGTGTGTGTGTTTGTGTTTGTTTGTGTGTCTATCGACCTGCCAGCGCTTTTGTTTGGTAAGTTTCATCATCTTTCTTTTTGGATATATTTTTCCCACGTGGAGTGTTTCCCTCTATTATATTCATATCATTAATTTGGACTGAAGGTATTGGTGCACGAGGGCAGAAATTGTCCCTGTAGGAGCACATTAACCCATTACATCCTGGATGCTTTAGGAAATATGTAGAATTTAGGACTGTGGTGAGTGGTAGGGGTGAGGAGGTATGAAGATTCAAGAAAGTGATTCTGGGTTGGTCCCTAAGTTTTTGAGGAAGGGCTGGATATATTGATGGATTTCTGGAATGGGGCCACTGTTGTAGGCGTGTAGGTGGACCTATCCAACAGCTGGTACAGTCCCTATGTGAAGTAATTGTAGTGATTCACAACCACAGTGATGGAGCAATCAGTTTCTAGGTGGCAGATTTTGATTCTTTCTGTGGATGAGAGATTGGCTTCCATGTTGAGGAATCAGATTCATCCCAGGACCTCTCCCCTTAGTCGATCTATCTACTCCCCCACACCACTTCCTGCACTCCTGCCTTCTACATGCTTCCCAAACCACATAAACCCAACCACCCTGTGTGAATGATCCATTGCGGATGGTTACTGTGTCCCCACAGAAAGAATCTCTGCCACTGTGCATGATCTCCTTCAGCCTATCGCCTGTAACCTACCTCCTGTATAAAAGACACCATTTCCTCCATCAACTCTCTACAGTTCTCATTCGTTTACCACCAGGCACCCTGTACATCACTTCTTCTGTATTAACATCAACAATCCCCATGAATTTGAATTTGTGGAAGTGAATGAGCAGGAGATTCGCAGGGCAATATACCGGGTGATCAAAATGTCAGTATAAATTTGAAAACTTAATAAACCACGGAATAATGTAGATAGAGAGGTAAAAATTCACGCACATGCTTGGAATGACATGGGGTTTTATTAAAAAAAAAAAAAAAAAAAAAAAAACAAGTATTGCTAGACGCGTGAAAGATCTCATGCGCGTGTCGTTTGGTGATGATCGTGTGCTCAGCCACCACTTTCGTCATGCTTGGCCTCCCAGGTCCCCAGACCTCAGTCCATGCGATTATTGGCTTTAGGGTTACCTGAAGTTGCAAATGTATCGTGATCGACCGACATCTCTAGGGATACTGAAAGGCAACATCCAACGCCAATGTCTCACCATAACTCCGGACATGCTTTACAGTGCTGTTCACAACATTATTCCTCGACTACAGATATTGTTGAGGAATAATGGTGGACATATTGAGAATTTCCTGTAAAGAACATTATCTTTGCTTTGTCTTACTTTGTTATGCTAATTATTGCTATTCTGATCAGATGAAGTGCCATCTGTCAGACATTTTTTGAACGTTTGTAGTTTTTTTGGTTCTCATAAAACCCCATGTCATTCCAAGCATGTGTGTCAATTTGTACCTCTCTATCTACATTATTGCGTGATTTATTGCTCTTGTTGATGTTCATCTTATATCCTCCCTTCAAGACACTATCCATTCCATTCAACTGCTCTTGCAAGTCCTTTGCTGTCTCTGACAGAATTACAATGTCATCGGCGAACCTCAAAGTTTTTATTTCTTCTCCATGGATTTTAATACCTACTCCAAACTTTCCTTTTGTTTCCTTTATTGCTTGCTCAATATACAGATTGAATAACATCGGGGAGAGGCTACAACCCTGTCTCACCCCCTTCCCAACCACTGCTTCCCTTTCATGTCCCTCGACTCTTATAACCGCCATCTGGTTTCTGTACAAATTGTAAATAGCCTTTCGCTCCCTGTATTTTACCCCTGCCACCTTCAGAATTTGAAAGAGAGTATTCCAGTCAACATTGTCAAAAGCTTTCTCTAAGTCTACAAATGCTAGAAACGTAGGTTTGCCTTTCCTTAATCTTTCTTCTAAGATAAGCCATAGGGTCAGTATTGCCTCAAGTTTTCCAATATTTTTATGGAGTTCAAACTGATCTTCCCCGAGGTCGGATCTACTAGTATTTCCAATTACATTTTCCAATTACATTATGTTCACAGATATATGTAAGTCTTATCAATCAATTAATGAAAATTTTGTTATTACCTTAAATCCAAAACCAATGGAATCTATGGACACTACATACTTTCTAGCGTAGTTCTGTAATGTTGCAGTAAGGAAGGCTTGTGGGAAGAAAAAGCCAGAAATCCAAAAACAAGCAGGTATACCAGAATCAATCCAATCTTGAAGAAACTTGATCCTGGCAATCAAGTCCTGCACCCAAGCACCTGTAATTTAATGAAATGTCAATTTTTTCTTGTAAATGGTAAAATGCATATCAGATTTCCTTAGAAAACAGATTCCTGTCCTGTTACTGAGTTAATACATTATACATGAGAGAGGGTGCACAATAATACAACAGAAATAACATGCTTTTACAAAATTACTTAAGTTTCATAAGTTATTGAGCTTCCGAATAGCAAACTGGTATATACAAGGGCATCCCAAAAAGGAATGCCTCCAAATTTTTAATGTGAAAACTCTTGAAGTTTTATAAATAAAACAAACATTATTAGCATTCTATGTGTTTATTTCACAAGATAGTCACCCTGGTGACACACACATTTCTCCCAACGAGTGGTCAGTTTTGTTTTATTTAAAGTATTTCAGGAAGTTTCACAGAAAAAATTTGAAGGCATTTCATTTCAGTACACCCACATAGTGTCGCGATTGGCTAAAATGGAATTTTAGACTTGTATTGCTCTGAATACAGGCTTTGGAGATAGGCTGTAAATTGAAAAGCAAAAAGCGACTCCAAAAAAATCTGTGTGTTGTCTTTTGTAGCATTATACACCAGTCTTTATTTTCTACTTGAATTGACTATCTATATAATCTGTTCTGGTGTGTGGTTTAGTGAAGGAAGCTTAGGATCTATGTTCCATCAGCAACAACTTCATTTGAGACAGAGGATTGTTGAATGATCTGAATAACTGAACACCACCCACTGGGATTTTTTGTGATGTCTCAAAGGCTTTTGATTGTGTAAATCATGAAATTCTGCTAGACAAGCTCAGGTATTGTGGCATGAGTGGGACAGTGCACAAATGGTTTAATTCATACCTAACTGGAAGAGTGCAGAAAGTTCTCATAATATGCAAAGATCAGCACATTCCTCAAACTGGGCAACTATCAAGAATGGGGTTCCACAAGCGTCGGTCTTGGTTCCTTTGTTGTTCTTAATATATATTAATGACTTGCCATTCTATATTCACGAAGAGGCAAAGTTAGTTCTCTTTGCTGATGATATAAGTATAGTAATCACACCTGACAAAGAAGAATTAACTGATGAAATTGTCAATAATGTCTTTCAGAAAATTACTAAGTGGTTCCTTGTAAACGGACTCTCACTGAATTTTGATAAGACACAGTACATACAGCTCCGTACAGTAAATGGTATGATGCCATTAATAAATATAGACCTTAATCAGAAGCATATAGCTAAGGTAGAATATTCAAAAATTTTAGGTGTGTCCATTGATGAGAGATTAAATTGGAAGAAACACATTGATGATCTGCTGAAACATTTGAGTTCAGCTACTTATGCAATAAGGGTCATTCAAATTTTGGTGATAAACATCTTAGTAAATTAGCTCACTACGCCTATTTTCACTCATTGCTTGCATATGGCATCATATTTTGGGGCAATTCATCACTGAGGAATAAAGCATTTATTGCACAAAAGCATGTAATCAGAATAATAGCTGGAGTCCACCCAAGATCATCCTGCAGACATTTATTTAAGGATCTAGGGATATTCACAGTAGCTTCTCAGGATATATACTCTCTTATGAAATTTGTTATTAACAACCAAACCCAATTCAAATATAATAGCAGTGTGCATAACTACAATACTAGGAGAAAGGATGATCTTCACTACACAAGATTAAATCTAACTTTGGCACAGAAAGGGGTGAATTATACTACCACTAAGGGCTTTGTTCACTTAACAAATAGTATCAAAAGTCTGACAGATAACCAACAAGTATTTAAGAAGAAATTAAAAGAATTTCTGAATGACAACTCCTTCTACTCCATAGAGGAATTTTTAGATATAAATTAAGAAAAAAAAAGAAAAAAACCAAACAATAAAATTTTAAAAAAAGTTGTTATATTAACTTAATTATGTTGTTAAATTAACTTAATTATGTCATGTATTGGAAGATTTGACTCGTTCCACATCATTACGAAATATCGTATTCATGATCCATGGAACTAGTATTAATCTAATCTAATCGTTCTCTAAGTCTACAAATGCTATAAATGTAGGTTTGCCTTTCCTTAACCCATGTTGTAAGAGAAGTTGTAGGGTAAGTATTGCCTCCAGAAACCAAACTGATCTTCCCCAAGGTCAGCTTCTACCAGTTTTTCCATTCTTCTGAACTGAATCCATGTTTGTATTGTGCAGCCATGACTTATTAAACCAATAGTTCAGTGATTTTCACACCTGTCAGCACCTGCTTTCTTTGGAATTGGAATTATTATATTCTTCTTGAAGTCTGAGGGTATTTTACCTGTCTCACACATCTTGCTCACCAGATAGAAGTGTTTTGTCATGGCTGACTCTCCCAAGGCTATCTATCAGTAGCTCTAACGGATTTTGTCTGCTCATGGGGTCTTGTTTCAATGTAAGTCTTTCAGTGCTTTATCAAATCTTCACACAGTATCATGTCTCCCTTCTCATCTTCCTCTACGTCCTCATCCATTTCCATTACAATGCCCACAAGTACATCTCCCTTGTATAGCCTGTCTATATACTCCTCCTATCTTTGTTTTCCCTTCTTTGCTTAGGACTAGTTTTCCATCTGAGCTCTTGACATTCATACATGTGGTTCTCTTTTCCCCAAAGGCCTCTTTAATTTTCCTGTAAGCAGTACCTATCTTACCCCTAGTTATATATGCTCCTACATTCTTACATTTGTCCTCTAGTCATTCCTGCTTAGCCATTTTGCACTTCCTGTCGATCTCATTTTTAAACATTTGTATTCCGTTTTGCCTGCTTCATTTATTGCATTTTTATATTCTCTCCTTTCCTCAATTAAATTCAACATCTCCTATGTTATCCAAGGATTTCTTCAAGCCCTTGTCTTTTTACCTACTCGATCCTCTGCTGCCTATTTCATCTCTCAAAGCTACCCATTCTTCTTCTGTTGTATTGCTTTCCTGTGTTCTTGTCAGTCATTCCCTAATGCTACCTCGGAAACTCTCTACAACCTCTGGTTCTTCCAGTTTATCCACATCCCATCTCCTTAAATTCCTGCCTTTTTGCAGTTTCTTCAGTTTTAATCTGTAGTTCACAACCAATACATTGTAGTCAGAGTCCATATCTGCCCCTGGAAATGTCTTACAATCTACAATTTGGTTCCTAAATATCTGCCTAACCATTATATAATCAATCTGAAACCTTCTAGTGTGTCACATGTCTCTTCCACTTATACAACCTTCTCTCATGATTTTTAAACCAAGCGTTTGCTTTTATTAAATTAAGCTGTGTGCAAAATTCTACCAGACGGCTTCTTCTTTCATTCCTTTCCCTCAGTCCTTATTCCCCTACTATATTTCCTTCTCTTCCTTTTCCTACCATTAAATTCCATTTCCCCATGACTATTAAATTTTTGTCTCCCTTAACCATCCGAATAATTTCTTTTATCTGGTCATACACTTCCTTAATCTCCTTCTCACGTGCAGAGCTATTTGGCATATAAACTTGTACTACTTTGGTGGGTGTGGGCTTTGTGTCTATTTTGGCTACAATAATGCATTCACTTTGCTGTTCATAGTAACTTATCTGGATTCCTATTTTTTTATTCATTATTAAACCTACTCCTGCATATTCGTATTTGATTTTGTATTCATAACCCTGCATGCACTTGGCCAGAAGTCCTGTTCCTTCTGCCGCCTAACTTCACTAATTTTAACTTATTCATTTAACGTATTCATTTCCCTTTTTAAATTTTCTAACTAGCAGCCCAATTAAGGGATCTGACATTTCACACTCTGATTCATAGAATGTATAATGGATTATACTGTAAATGATGAAAGTATGTGAATGCAGCTTGCCGCTAACTTGGTGTAATGTTTTGTCTGTAAAGACGTGTATTTGTTGCCTTTATGATTCCTTCACTCTCACACATAAATCTGTACCGTAAAGTAAGGGCCTCCTGTTTTGTCTTTAGGCTGATCCGTGATAAGACAGGCAAACATTTTTCTAATGGAGGATTCTGAGTATTTTCTCTAATTTCATTCACTCTCTCTCTCTCTCTTTTCTCTGTACGATTTTTAAATATAATATTTCATTACGTGAAATCAGCACAATAGAATCTCTGGTGGAGCCCTTCGTCTTAATATTCAGCGGCTGGCTTGCTGTAAAAGATCTTTATATCTATTATTATTGTTAAGCGCTGCATTCAGTTGGGAAAATCGATCGTTTGAACAATTCATTCATTTTATGACAGATTTAGAATTTCAGATGTGTCCGAAGCCTTTTTGGACGATTTTATAAAATCTCGGTGATTGCAGGCTCTCTTCGTCACAACTGAAACTTCCCCACTAATTACAGGGCCAAGACAATCATCAATGATTCAGACAGAGAACTCATTCGTCATTCACTCTAGAATAAAAGGGTCACAAACCTTATTTCTGAGGAAAATTGTATATTCAATCCATCTCCATTACATGTTCCGTTTTCTGTTGATTCCCAGTCTTACTTAATTTGCATTTACAATTTTTCTCTCTCTTTAAATAACCCGCTAGTGGCACAAACGTTAATAGCTCGCTTTAGCGAGAAGAAAAGCAAATATGTCTCTTTTAGCAACCCGACAATCTTCCAACAGATACTTCCGAAGCTGTCCTAGTTATCCGTCTATAATAACCATGGAGAATACATATATGTATCTCTGTTCTTCCAAAGAATAAACGTACTAGAAAAATACCTTGGCGTCGACGAGCTGTCGGCGCATATATTACTAGAAAATCCGATCAGATACTTTTCAAAAGTGAATAAATATGGATGATTTGATTGACCATTATTAATTATTGCGTGGTAGAGGGTAATTTTCCGTGGGGAGATTACAAATTCCAGTTTCATTTCTTCTGATCACAACATCCCCCTGCACAGTTCCACTCGGAGATCCGAATGGGGGACTATTTTACTTCTGGAATATTTTACCCACTTAGCAGCATGGAATGTGGGTGTTATCCTCTATGACATGCTGAATTGTGAAGAATGTTTTAAAAATGTAACATATCTCTGAATGTAAAATTTTGATTGCTTTCTAGGGGGTACTGTAAAACATAATATTACTACAAAAAATTTTACAGGCACATCACAAAGAAGGACAACATACACAAGTAGCTGAGACAAAATAATAAGGGTCCCAACATAAAATGAGCTCTGCATACTACAAACTTACAGTCTGCAGCATTATACAGTTGCATAAGATAAAAGTCATTTGAAGTAGACCTCTTTACAGTTTGGAGACTGAGTGCCATAAGAAAATTAATTGGAAATTTGGTACATGAGTGTTTACTTGCAAACAAACAGCAAGCAAACTCTGCAGGGACATAAAGGATTAACAACTGAATCTTTATTCATCTTTAGTATTGTTAGAAGTTTCAAGCAGTTGATAAGGTGCTATATTATAACCAAATTGTCACTACAATAAAAATTAGTGTACAGTAGGTAAAGCAATCAGAAATCACAGTACCTAGAGGCTTGAGGGAGGGATAAGCCTTGCTGGACCACATAGAAGGTACTATATTTGTGTAGAGGCTGTAGGCCATATTTTCTAGTGCTTCAGACATCACAACAAGGCCTTTCAGAGCTCGAAGCAGTTCTTGTAGACTTGAATGGATTACTTTCAGCAGACGATTAAATCGAATGACTTCCTGCACTAATACTGTGTTTAGCGATTCCTCATACAGCACTGGATACCTGCAAAATAATAGGCAATGTAAGTATAATCTGAAAACTAAACACAATTTAATTTTTTTTGTTTTTTGTTATGTGATACAGGATTTTTTTTAAAAAAAGTTCGATATTCTTACAAGAGGAAGTTCTGGTCAAAAATACAAAGAAGTCCTTTAAACCTATGCCTGGAAACAGATGATTGTTGAGATATGGGACCATTCTGTCCTACACTAGCCATCTGTCTGTTAACACCAAAGCAGCTGTTCAATGGGGTTACCACTCATTCTTATAATCCTTGAACCCTCGTTCTCAAAGAATTACGAACTTGTCTGAACATCCCTGACAGCCTTCAGATTGAATCACATGGATAGGAAACACAATTCTGTAACATTTGCATGTTTCTGAAGTGTGCAGAATAAACCAATGTCTTTAAATGTGCTCATAGCCATAAATCAAAGATATTATGGTTAGGTGACTGGGGAGCCCATACAAATGGACCTCCTTAACTAATCTGTTACTCTTTAAATGACTGTGTTAGGTGCAGTCATATGAGACTCAAAAATTGGGTTTTGCCACCCTGTGCATACACCGCACCTGCTTTCTTCCAGCACAGGCAGTGTTACACGATTATTGTAATCATATCCCACTACATGTGAATTCCACTTCATTCATAAATAAAGTAAAAGCTGTGCATGGTATTTGCAGGGCTGAGCCCCTCCACATTCAGCCACCATACTTCACAGTAAGCTTAGGGGGTCAGGAACAGCCTCTGCCTCATCTCAGAGGTTGTTTATAAATAGTCATGGTACTGTGAACAGCCAAGCTACCAGCAGACACCACAGCATCCAGAGACAACAGCCTTTTCATTATGTGATATGTAAGTCACAGCACACAGTGCTGAGGCCATGCGTCTACTTACATCTGCACAGTCACCTTTCCACGTGACTCCATGGATGTGTCCTTCCATAGTTATCTACTTAGGTTTGCGACCCAAATTTTGAAAGACAGTTACACTCTGGGCTTGAACAGACCCACAGCCACTTGAAGTCTCTGCTATGAGTTCTGCAATGGACCCCACCATGCCTGACACTCCAGCTGCTGCCAAGGTGTTGTGCTGTTGTGAGCCACATTCACCACTACAGTCCCACTAGTGGCTACTGAGGGGACTGCATTACACAGTTTGCCTATGAGCTCATTGCCCCAAGGGGTCGAGGCATTAAGGCACTTTGCCGCTCATCTGTGGACTGCCTACAAGCTCTCAGACTCATAGTACTGTGTTGTTATTAATCTTCCCTGCTCCTCAAGACAATGCTGCTCTCAAGTTTTATAGACATCATACTCAGAAGTTGTATTTAGTACGGTTCTTGTAATAAATAGTTGTTACTGTATACTGTGTGTCTCTGTTCAGCAGGTCTCACTCTTCAGTAACAGGATACTCCAATGGTGATGAGTCTGTTTCTCACATGTGTTAACAATGTGTTTTACTGTCATCTTCTCTCCTTTCATCCGCCATAATCTTCAATGGCAGTGAGGCAAATGGTTTTGTGTTTCTGTATTCTTCAAGTGTGTTTTAGTGTTTCTCACCATGTATTAGTTCATTTTGCTGGGGCAGGGCATTTTGTTTTTGAAGGTTGTTCAAGTGGTTTTCAACTGGCTTGATTTTGCTTGTGCACTAGTTTGTTCTGTGGGGCAGCATCTTCTTGCTTCTTATGTTGTTATAGTCTGCATGCAGTGGTGTTCATCACATTTCATGCATGCATCAGTGTTCATTGCATTCTGTGATTTTCTCAGTCTATGCATGTTCAACAAGTTTCTTAGTACTTGTTGTCTTTCTGCATAGTTCGTTCAAGTGTTGCACATGTGTGAATTCTCTAAACTGATGCTTTTGGTCTGCACTGATTTCAATGGCTATTTTTGTACTCTGGTGGAAATTCAATAATTTGTTGGCAGTGTATTTTCATGTAAGGTTTCTGGTTTATTGCGCCAGTACTATCATTGGAGCTGTCTTTGATTGAAGTCCTTCAGTTACAGGGTCAGCAGATTCAGATACTGCTTCAGAGCATAACAGGCCAACAGCTGCTTGAAGTCTCTGCTATGAATTCCATAAGTTCTCAAGCTGTGCAAACATCATTTCAGAAGTTTAGGGACTAATTACAGAGACAAACAAAAAGAAAAAGAACTGAGTAATGACTCAACAACCAACTCCACTAAGTACTGGCAGCTCTCAATACTAGTAAAAAGAACCATATCTCAGAAAGTATTAATTTCTGGAAAAACGTTTCAGAATAAAATGACTCCATGTATATCCTTCCCACCAACTCCACAGAGAGGGAAAATTTTGAGCTTAAAAGCAGTAAACCGAAGAAGCTAGACATGAAATCATCTTATCACAAGGATCCATTCATGTCTTACGGTGAGGATTTTATGACAGAATTAAAAATATGTTTGAATGAATAATCAGCTCCTTTTGTCCGTCCCTCAATTTCTTCAACTTGACTACCAGACTGTAGACTGTGAGGGAGAAACTCAAATGTTAAAATAGTTCTCATCTTTCAGTCACATATGAATGGATATTAAAACTGTGTGTACAAGGCACTTATATGTGCATTTGCCTTCAAGAGACACATTTTATGGCTATATACGACATAATCTTGATCTGCAATGATATAACCTTCATATAAAGGACAAACTTTAGTGTCAAGGAGGCAAAGGACTGTGTGGCTATTCTTGCAAATTGGACAGCCATATAGCAAGTAGTGTACTTTCATTCTGGGTGAGGGATAAATTGCAGTGTACCGAATGTGTACTTAGGGGAAAGTGTTTTCACTTTCTTCTTTTTATCAGCTGTAGCAATGAGTACCCCACAGTGTAAAACGGAAAACATAAAAATATAAAATAAAATAGCAAATATAATTTAAAAATAAATACATAAAAACAGGGTATCTGTATTAGAATGAATGTCATTATTAGTTGTAGGCATGTAATGCCATCTACATCTACATCCATACTTCAAAAACCAGTGGGTCAAAGCCAGATATGACAAGAGCACATAAAGCAGAGACCCCATATAAAAACCAATTTAAGACATACAATGTGAGGTTTTCATACCCAAGATGGCTGTCTCAGACACCAGTCTATGTACATCATTATCTCATGACTAACTGGACAGAGATAAATGTAAATGACAAGATATTGTCTGTGTGTAGAATAGTGTTTTTATGTTCTGTGCTCTAATGTAAAGTTAGAGAGCAAAAATGGCAGAAGAAACATTACACAAAAGTATTAAAATGATACTCAAACTTTACTGCCTCATTACATGATACATTTTTTTCTGTCTTAATAATTCTGCTCTGGACCCTAACGATCCTATTTTCCAAAAGTGTGGTACAATGTCATCCACCCTCCACATTTAAGTTTCCTTCAAACACCTCACACCCTAAGATTCTGAAACAAATAAATCTCAAGAATATTGGACAGTAGTTTTGTTGATCACTTCTGCTACCCTTCTTGTGGACTGGTGTGACCTGTGGTTTCTTCCAGCTACAGGGCATGGTTTTTGATTGAGGGATGTATGATAAATTATAGGTAAAAGAGTGGATAACTCAGCCACAAATTTGGTATAGAATCTGACAGGGATTTCATTGAGCCCTAGAGCTATGCTTACTTCTAACAAGCTATGTTTACTTCTAACAATATCAGCTGTTTCTCAATTCCACTGACACTAATACCCATTCCACTTAGCTTTTCTGAGGTACAAGGGTTAAATTGGGGTAACTCTACTGTGTTTTCCTTTGTGAAGGTTCAAATGGCTCAAATGGCTCTGAGCACTACGGGACTTAACTTCTAAGGTCATCAGTCCCCTAGAACTTAGAACTACTTAAACCTAACTAACCTAAGGACATCACACACATCCATGCCCGAGGCAGGATTCGAACCTGCGACCGTAGCGGTCACGCGGTTCCAGACTGTAGCGCCTTTAACCACTTGGCCACACCGGCCAGCCTTTGTGAAGGAACATTTGAAAATGGAGTTAAGCATTTATGCTTTTGCTCTGCTATACTCAATTTCAGTTCCTGTCTCATCCATAAGTGACTAACCTTGGTGCAACTAACAGCCTTCAAATATGAAAATAATTTCTTTAAGTTTTGTGAAAGATCAATTGACAGTATTCTGCTACGGCAGTCACTGAACGCTTCACATATTATTCTCTGTACAGCCAAATGTGTTTCTTTATAGTAACTGCCTCTCATAATGGATCCCTCCCATCATGAACTGTTTGACTAGCTTTGTATCTACCCAGTGCTTTATCACTCATTCTTTAAAACTTGAGCCATAGTTCCTGTACATCCTTCTGGCCTGAGGTAAGAGTATCAAGTTCCTCATTGAGAAATGAAATTACTGCTTCTTTAAACCTTTCTACTTGTTTCAGTTGCCTCTTGTACTTTGGTAATCATTGTCGCTACAACTGCCTTATAGTAACTAATATCAGTTTTTACATGGGCATTCTCAAAGTGATTAAGTCTATCTGTTACTGTTAGATCCAATATATTTACATCATGAGTGGGCTTCTGAACAATCTGTTCTAGCAAATTCTCAGAAAATGCATTTAGTAATGTTTGACAGGATGCTTTGTCATGCCCACCACTGACAAAAAACTTTCAAACATCCTAGTTGATTGATGGATGACTTAAATCTCCTCCGAGGAGTATAGTATGATTGTGTAACTTACATACTACTGAACTTAGGTTTTCCCTAAATATATCAGTTATATCTGATGTACATCTAGTGCTCAGCAGAAGGATCCAATTATAAGTAATTGCCCAGCCTTGAGCCTGAGTCTTGGCCAGACAATCTCATACACAGTTTCAGTTTCTAGCTAGGTGGATTTGAGTTTCTTGTCTGCTGTGACAAATACATCATCTTCATTTCCCATTAGTCAATCTTTTTTATACAAGCTTCAGTTTTCAATAAAAATCTCACCGCTATCAATTTTGAGTTTTACCATTTTCTGTACCTTGTACTGTGTGCCCTCCACTCCTTTTTAAAATAGGTCTCAAAGTCTGACACACTATTCCAAACGCTTCAGTTGTTAATCACTATGAGTTTATACTCTTACCTGTAGTGTCATTTCTTTGGACCTTATACTGCACATCCAGGTCCCCTACAGACTGACTAGAGTGCCCCTAATCTACGAAACCCTTGCATGCAACCCACATCTGGGTAATAATCTCTGATGATTAGTGTACATCTGTCCCATTTAGGGAGATTGTACAGCTCTCAGACCTATGACAGAAGTCCATGAACTCACAGGCTAGTTTGCCACAGAATTTTCAAAGTCTCTGGTTCAGTCCTTCCACTCAACTCAGAACCAGAGGGCCACAATCAGTTCTGTGGACATTGCTGTAGGTTGTCAGTTTTTGTTGTAACTTTGTGAGCAGGGCTGGCACACACAACCTTGTCTGGCAGCTGCTGAAATAACTCAAGCATGACCTCAGAGCCCAGACAACAGGAATTGTTTGTCCCACTGCACACAGCATTCTGCAGTTAGCTGCACCCTTTTCCCTCAGCCACTGCCAGAGCAGCCTCTTCAACATTTTGAATGAGTCTCTAGGCATGCACATTAGGTACACCTAGTTTTCCTTCCCATTCCTTTCTGGCATTTCTGTAAAGGGTGCCATTATTTTGCAAATGTCTGAAGTACTGATGATTAATAGGCCATTGTCATTTTGTGTTTACTTCCTCTTGGCACCATATAGTTAGCTGGTTGGTTGCTAGTTTGATTGGTTGGTTGGTGGTTGAAGGACTAAACTGTGAGGTTATCAGTCCCTTTTTGACACAGCAGGTTTTAAAACAGGTGAAGTGAGCCTACCTGGCTTAGGTTCTGTTTTGGAAGAAGATGGCACAACAAATGTGTTGAATTGGGGGATGGATAAAATACCCAGAGTTATCCATGGTTCTGTCTCCCCTATACAGGGTGCCTATCCTACCACAGACACAACACTTATGAGCAAGTGGACAATTAGTGACAGATCCTGTATGTCCTATAGAGTACAGTATGCCTACTGTAAGCCCACAGTCAACTATCTGTCCCACTGATGACGTGATTTTGTCTCTTAGGTTCACTCACTGTGACTGGTTAGTGGTATGCTTTGCTTCAAACAAAACCACACTACTACCTGCCCATACTTGTCCAACTAGACTCTAAGAGCTGTAACTGACAAAACAGGAAACTAATGAACTGATACCGACATATTACAAACTATTTGATATCTGTCCATACAGGATTAAAACTTATTATGTGATACAAAGAAACTGTATTATGTCAAATAATAATTATGCCAACCACAGTGGTAGCACCGGTTCCCGTTAGATCACCAAAGTTAAGTGCTGTCAGGCTTGGCTAGCACTTGGATGGGTGACCATCCATGTTTATCAAGTGCAGTTGGCAAATGAGGTGCACTTAGGCCTTGTGAGCCCAATAGAAGAACTACTTGAGTGAGAAGTGGCTGTTCAGGTCAGGAAAACTGACAACAACCAGAAGAGTGGTGTGCTGACAACGTGCCCCTCCATATCTACAAGCACTGATGCCTACTGTCTGAGGATGACAGGGTGGTCAGTCAGTACCACTGGGCCTCCTGAAGCCTGTTCAGAAGAAGTTTAATGATTATGACAAAATATGTATAACTCTGATTTGAGATGTGGATACGTATTTTGACATTGTACATAACTAAAAGTGGTACACTAACAAAATGTGATACATTGTTAGGTACTGCTTGTTTAATTATATTTTGATGAAACCAAACACTTCTTGTAAAAATCAAATGTAATTATGAATAAAACTTGGCAAAATAATTCTCAATGTATGTTCGCAAATGTTTGGGCTTAACAACAGAAGAAAATTTCATAAAATACCACAATTAAACTAAAAATAACAAATTATGAGAAAAAGGGTTCGATTTTAAAAATATTGACATGTCATTATTAATAAACAGAAAGCTAGAATGTAATGCCAAATGAAAAAATCATGTAAAATTAATGTTAAGTAACAGAGTTGTAATAAATTTTGTAACAATGATAAGTACTGATTTGATTTTTTTGTTTGTGCATTTCTCATAGGCAGAATTTAGTGAATTAAAAATAAGTGTCCAGACTGGTTTGGAAAATCAGAAAGCTTGGAGGATAAAAAACTGAGTACTGAGTAAAACTAATAGTTGTGTGGCACTCCAGCATGTAGTGATAGTGTATGTTAGACAACACACGGCTACGGAGTACACAACATACTTTATTTTATAGAAACTCTATATATACAAGGATACATGACATAACACACTTCTGTCACAGAATGGAATGAACTGCTATCATCAACCAAGAGAGATAAGACTGGGAGTCGTTTCCTCTAACCAGCAATGCTAATGTTCCCACATAGCCGCCCCCCCGCCCCCTCCGCCCCCCCTCCCCAGCTGGTAAGGGTGGTCCGGTGCAGGGTATAGAGATGATAGTCATGGAAATATGTGTGTGTGTGTATGTGTGTGTGTGTGTGTGTGTGTGTGTGTGTGTGTGTGTGTGTGTGTGTGGACAGTGCGGCCCACACAGCATTTGACATTTGAGGGGGACGTGGGGGAAGATGTTTCCCCCCGTATGTGTGCTTCAGGTGGGTCTGCGAGGAGCTTGCTGTCTGGAGGGGGTCCTGGAGATGGCCAGGTGGCCATCATCAGTGAAATATGTGTGCAGAGTTGAAATTATTAGGTAAGGTGAGAACTACATATAAATGATGTACCAGAGACTCAGGTGAGACCGTGCAATCATGTGGGCCCCTGTGGCTACCAGCTCATTGTCTGTAACTGTGAGGCTAAGATCCTTTTGGTGAAAGCAGCAGATGTGGAATAGTGTCTGGAAAGGAAGGGATGAAGTCACAGGAGAGGGAGGGCTGGGAGTAGGGCGGCAAGCCACTGTGATGGTAGAGCCTGTATCAGGGGGCTCGTCGATGAGATGCCAGGCAGGTTTCAATTGCTGATGGAGACCATGACTGGCTTACTATACAGCATATGTGTTGGGGATGTATTGGAGAACTCTATGTGGGCCCAAGAATGGGGGCTGTAGTGTGGCATGGACAGTGTCATCACACAGCATGACTTGGTCACATGTGGCTGGATTCAAGAATTTTAGGAAGGGTATGAGGGGAGGGGTGGGTGTACATGAAGGTTGGCAATGTGACACCAAACACTATTAACCAAAGGTTGGCACAGGGGGATGGTTGGAAAAGACTAATCACCGGGGAGGGACAGTGTCTCACCATATAAAATCTCAGCTAGTAGGTATGCACCATGTGGACACCCAGCAGCACCCACTGGAATGTGTTGGACCAGTCACCCTGCTGGATAAACACGGCCTTTAGGTTGCGCTGCCAACTCCAACAGTTGATGCTGACATCACAGTTACAGATAGTCTGTGTAAACCAGTTATCTTGGCCACTGATGCAGCATATGTATAGATCGTGATAACCTCTTTAGCATCAACTGAGAAGATAGCATACTGAAGTGCTGAAACTGGTAGCTACACAACAAATAAGATCATAAGAATGGCTGTAGGCATTTCATTTTCTTACACATTTTTTGTTTCCCCTTCAAGTCATCTGGCAAGGTTCCCCATTTTCATTTCCTGTGCTGCATCATTTCTTAAATTGTCTAGTCAATCTGTCAAATATATCTTTTACTGTCATTGTTATCTTTCATTTAACTGTAAAGTTTGATGATGTTGAATATGTCAAAGGACTTTTATTTTCCAATGAGCTACTTGCCAGAATATAGTTCATGATGTTTTTGTGTCAATGGTTTCCAGTATAGTAGAATTTTGTTTATGAAATTTTTATAGTAATTATGAAGCTTGTTGCATTCATGATTATGGATGTATTTTTGGATTTTCAGTTTTTATACACACTTTGCAGACAATACATAAAACATTGCCTTTTCCCACACATGTTGGGAACTGTTCACTCCATAACAATAAAATTAATTTAGAAAAATTTATGTGCTTGGTTTACTAGTAGTCTGTATATAATTGTCACATGGTGTGTTTTAAATTACTAATTATCTTGTCAAACACTCACAGTCTTTGTGAGTTATTTGCTTTGGAAAACAGGGTCATGAGATACATGACTCTAGTTTCCATCTTTATTCTTCTGAGTTGCATCAGTTGTTTAACATCGTACCTATTTGTCTCAATGTAATAAGGATGTGAGCAAAATAATAGTTTTTCTTCAAACCCATATACCATATCTGACTAATCTGCATTGACAATATGAGAATAGGTAATGATGTTATCAAGAACAATTACTTACGCTATGTGTTGACTGAAGATTAGGATTTTTATAATGTGCATATAAAATGCCAAATCACAGTTGTTTTGCCAGTATGATGATATTTACAAATATTTTATTTGCACCAGTATAGGATTTTGTATGTCCTTTATTTGCTTTTCACCATTAGTGTAAATTAAAGGTCAGAAAAAAGTAATTCTGCGTAAAACTTAAGGATGGAAGTAACTTCCACATTATGTGTCTGCCAAGTAACATAGCGCAATGAAAATCACACCATATATGAAAAGAACAGCTGTAATATATTTTATAGTACAAGAAGGTACCTGTAAGACATATGCAATAAGATAAAGAAAAATGACACACTGATTCAAAAACAATAATTGCACTGAAGTCACTGTCATTTATGATGGTTCCCTAGACATAATGAAAGGTGAGACATGGTTCTTAATAGGGTGTGTTAACACCATGTATGGCAATGCATGTTCTGGACATGCTCCCATGCTGACCAAAGGGTTTGTAAGATGTTCTTATGGTAGGGTGTTCCACTCCTCCACCAATGCAAAGGTGATAACTACTGAATGGTCGTTGGTGTATGCAGATGTGCTGCAATGTGTCTCCTTAATGCACCCAACATACATTCAATGGGATTTAAGTCAACAAAAGATCATCAGGTCAGTGCATTCAATGAATATCCTCTCATTCCAACAGCTCCTCCACTTGTACTGTTCAATGTGGTTGCACATGGTAATCCATAAAAATAAAGTCAGGACTGAATGCACCCCTGAAAAGAAACACAGGGGTATGGAGTACAATGTCACAGTAACATTTGGTAGTTAGTGTACCATTTTCAAAGATTTGGAGGTAAGTGCACCCATGCAAGATTACGCCTCCCAACATCAGAACACCCTGATCACATACGATAATGTTACTGGTGCATTACATGTTCCCACCTTTCACCATATCAGCATACATCCAGAATAACTACTCACACTGACTCTGCCTTCATCTCAGAAAAGCAAGTGGGCCACCCATCGTTGATCCAGACCTTATGCTCTTGGCAACAATGCAAATGGTGCTGCTGATGTGCAGATACCAAAATGAACACAAGGTACTGGTCAACAACTTAAGACATTACTCCCATGCAGCTGACAAGCCACTGTGGAATGTGAGATTATGTGCCTTGCTGTCCTGTTAAATGTGGATGCCACTGCACTGACTGTTTGACATGGGTACCTTCTTGCCTGTTGCACAATGTCATGATCATCTGCTACTGTAGCTGACCATGGTCTACCATCTCCTCTCCTTCAGGCAGCAGTGCCTGCAGTTTGGATGACTCCCCTTGTACATGAAACAATGCCATGAGCAATACTTCCTTTCCTACAGTCATCACACCTCATCCTCCTTCCAGTTTCTCGACAATTCTTCCCCATGGGAAGCCATCCAGATGTTGGATCCAGGCCATGTTGTAGTGAAGAACACCACCAGAGTCTACCATAACTGCTCCCTGACTGACACACACTGTCTTTTCCTATTAGTTCAATTACCTGTGTTGCGGGACCAGGCCTATTTGGTGTTATAGTTGAACTGATCTCATGGCATGTGACATCTGGCTTTCTGTGCATGACTAGGAGACCTCTGGCAACATGCTCCCACACTTTCACTCATTTCCACTGAGTTGTCAATATGTTATGTACTTTATCTATCCCATCCTTAAGTTTGGCACAGCAATGTATACATATTTTGATGGAAGTGCAGTTTTATAACTTAACATTTCTACTTCCGTTGTTGACATGTGGTGCTGTTGTACTGGTCTATAATAATGCAACAGCTGTTATAATGTGGTTGTATTGTTGTTATTTTTGGATATGTTACATGAGATGGAATGTTAAAACCTATAAGTACGTAAATGTTAATGTATGATTTTAAAATTACTAGTAAAGCAAACTCAGAAATCCTTCTAACTAATTTTGATGTTATGGACTGAGCAATTCCCACTATATGTGAGAAAAAGGCAATGTTCACACTAATTGCCTGCGATGTATCTTCATATTTTCTTTGTAATCAATAATTACATAATAAATTATCATGAAATGAAGTATTTCATATACAATAAGTTTCATCTCTATCTGTGATCAATGCTATTCCTGCAAAGTACACATCAAAAAGTATTTTTCATTCTTTCAAGCTATGGCATGAAATAGCTCAGGTCTTTTATTGTCAGGACATGTTAGTAAAAAGAGTTCTGCAATGTTCCTCAGATTGACGGAAACAGTCTCCCAAGGGTAAGACTTAGAAACACAATTCAAATTTTTCTTGCTTACTTACTTTTCTGATACATGAGACAGATTGAAAGGATGTGGAACTTGCTGCAGTACTGCTCTGGCACTGGACGAAGTTACTTCCTCTTGGCTCTGTGCTTCCCCTCCAACCACACGAGGCTGGAGAGCTAGTAATGTTGCTAGGCAGCTGTATGTCTCACTTTGTGCATAGCTGATATCTGCATTTGCATGAAGCCCGAAAAGTGCAGGATCATCATTCAGTGGTAACGTACGAATGTAATCTACATAGTCTGCAAGTAGTGCATCTGCAGGCAACTGTAGAATTTCATACAGGTTATATGAACTCATACATTTGCTTCTTGTGGAGAATAATAGGAGTTATTTACATGACAAGTAATAATTAATCAGAACAAGGCAAAAAGTATAGCTCTTAACTATAAATGATATTAACTGAATAAAAAATAAATAAATTGGAAATTAACTGAAAAGCATAGTAAAAAAGAAATATGATGAAATACTGCACACACTTTCCCAGTAACTTCAATAACATTCACAACACAACAGCCTGTAAAGTTTATAAATAATGTATATATTTATTTGGTGTCCTTTTGGTACTGGTCATTTTGAAAAGTGTTATTTAATACTCCTGTACTCTCATATTGTTAGGTTAGCAAGTTCCTGCACAATACAATTCAACTTGTAAAAATAAACATAACCCACTGTAGGATATAAATTTACTTTTTATTTGTTGCGCTAATGCTCAATTTCTACACAGCCATCGTTATCAACATCTACAAAACATCTCAACTACAGAAAAGTAAAATAAATAATATTTATAACAGTCTAAAGACCTTAAAAGCATGTTGTTGTTGTCTTCAGTCCTGAGACTGGTTCGATGCAGCTCTCCATGCTACTCTATCATGTGCAAGCTTCTTCCTCTCCCAGTACCTACTGCAACCTACATCCTTCTGAATCTGATTAGTGTACTCATCTCTTGGTCTCCCTCTACGATTTTTACCCTCCACACTCCCCTCCAATACTAAATTAGTGATCCCTTGATGCCTCAGAATATGCTCCACCAACCGATCCCTTCTCCTAGTCAAGTTGTGCCACAAATTTCTTTTCTCTCCAATTCTATTCAATACCTCCTCATTAGTTATGTGATCTACCCATCTAATCTTCAGCATTCTTCTGTAGCACCACATTTCAAAAGCTTCTATTCTCTTCTTGTCTAAACTATTTATCGTCCATGTTTCACTTCCATACATGGCTACGCACCATACGAATACTTTCAGAAATGACTTCCTGACACTTAAATCTATACTCGATGTTAACACATTTCTCTTCTTCAGAAACGCTTCCCTTGCCAGTGACAGTCTAAATTTTATATCCTCTCTACTTCGACCATCATCAGTTATTTTGTTCCCTAAATAGCAAAACTCATTTACTTCTTTAAGTGCCTCATTTCTTGATCTAATTCCCACAGCATCACCCTATTTAATTTGACTACATTCCATTATCCTCATTTTGCTTTTGTTGATGTTCATCTTATATCCTCCTTTCAAGACACTTTCCATTCCATTCAGCTGCTCTTCCAGGTCCTTTGCTGTCTCTGACAGAATTACAATGTCATCGGCGAACCTTAAAGTTTTTATTTCTTCTCCATGGATTTTAATTCCTACTCCAAATTTTTCTTTTGTTTCCTTCACTGCTTGCTTAATATACAGGCAGATTGAATAACATCGGGTATAGGCTACAACCCTGTCTCACTCCCTTTCCTACCACTGCTTCCCTTTCATGTCCCTCGACTCTTATAACTGCCATCTGGTTTCTGTACAAATTGTAAATAGCCTTTCGCTCCCTGTATTTTACCCCTGGCACCTTCAGAATTTGAAAGAGAGTATTCCAGTCAATATTGTCAAAAGCATTCTCTAAGTCTACAAATGCTAGAAACGTAGGTTTGCCTTTCCTTAATCTATTTTCTAAGATAAGTCGTAGGGTCAGTATTGCCTCATGTGTTCCAACAGTTCTACGGAATCCAAACTGATCTTCCCCAAGGTCGGCTTCTACCAGTTTTTCCATTCGTCTGTAAATAATTCGTGTTAGTATTTTGCAGCCATGGCTTATTAAACTGACAGTTCGGTGATTTTCACATCTGTCAACACCTGCTTTCTTTGGGATTGGAATTATTATATTCTTCTTGAAGTCTGAGGGCACTTTGCCTGTCTGATACATCTTGCTCACTAGGTGGTAGAGTTTTGTTAGGCCTGGTTCTCCCATGGCTGTCAGTAGTTCTAATGGAATGTTGTCTACTACCGGGGCCTTGTTTCAACTTAGGTCTTTCAGTGCTCTGTCAAACTCTCCACACAGTATTGTATCTCCCATTTCATCTTCATCTACATCCTCTTCCGTTTCCATAATATTGCCCCCTAGTACCTCACCCATGTATAGACCCTCTATATACTCCTTCCACCTTTCTGCTTTACCTTCCTTGCATAGAACTGGGTTTCCATCTGAGCTCTTGATATTCATACAAGTGGTTCTCTTTCCTCCAAAGGTCTCTTTAATTTTCCTGTAGGCAGTATCTATCTTACCCCTAGTGATATAAGCCTCTACATCCTTACATTTGTTCTCTAGCCATCCCTGCTTAGCCATTTTGCACCTCCTGTAGATCAATTGTTTAACATTTATTACACTGCTAATTTGAAGCATTGCTGTTGTTCTAGCCAACACAGATTACTCATCTGAAACTTGACTGTGGACTGACTGTCTCGGGAAAATCGGGCCCTTATATATCATCACAATAATAGGTGCTGAAACCACACATTGTTCAAAGTTAAATTTACAGAAATTATAATTAAAACTTAGCTCATTAAATTAACTGAGTACATCGAAATAATTGGTCTTTTTAACAGTTTCTTCTACTGCAAGAGTTAAGCCGATTTATTTAAAATTAATCAATATGATTACGCAACCAATACATTTGAGAAAACTGTTAATTATTTTGGAATTTATTTGGGGCTGGCTTTGCTAACATGTTTTTGAATAGAGCCAAATTGATACTTTCAGATTACTAGTATCTCATCTTCCAAATGCTTATAATTATTACAGAATTTATATTTGTAAGTCAACAATAGAATTTAAGTTATGAAACAATTACTGATTTCACCCTGTAATGAAAGATACTAACTAGGAATAGTCAAAATAAATTAGAACATCAATTACCTACATAAAACTAAGCACAAAATTAGATCTGGTGTTATATACTTTAAAACTGAGGACCAACCTTTCTCTTAAATGCAGATTAAACTCGCGTATTCTAATGGTAAATAGTTAAAAGTAACAAAACAAATTTAAGGAGGCAGATGGCAAAACAAGAAGGGAATTAAAATTATCCCAGCTTGCTTCATCACAACACTCATGACGACTGTCATGGATGAGAGATAATGGCCATGTGTGTGAGAGTTGCACAAACACGAAAAAGTGTGTGTGTGTGTGTGTGTGTGTGTGTGTGTGTGTGTGTGTGTGTGTTTCCTACTCTAGAAGATGACCATTTGGGAGAAAGCTCAGACATATAACAGTCTTCCTGTTGTACCTGCCTGTGACTCAATGTTTCCTTTATATGGTGAGTAGCAATCTACCCTTTTCATTACACTGTTGTTTACAAATGACAAAATTGTAACTTCAGTGTAAGGTACCATCCAATACTTACATATGCAGTAACATTATGCACTCTGTTGTATGAGATCAGACATGCAAATCAATGTGTCAGTCCACATGTGGAGCAACATTTTTCATTTTATTTGTTTTCAGACAAAGCCTATTATACCAGAGAGTCACAATTCAATGTTAGCATGCTCTGTATCAAATAAAACTGCAAAAACAGTAGAAAATGTGGAAGATTCAAGAATACAATAACTTGAGGGCAAACTTAACATCCTTATGGATAATGAACCACATATTACAAGTGAACTTCAAATAATACAGTGGTTAAATCAACATACAGAAGTTGTAATTAGCCTTTTTGATTATGTCAAAGAGAGATTTAAACATAACATGTAAGTAAATCATACTGAATATCAATGCATGTTTCCCCTCTGTCCCTATATATGTAAATGTGAAGATAAAGAGTAGATCAGCAGTGGCCAAGTGTATGAAAACATATAGTGAAAGATTATAAGCGTGAAATTCAAGATAACTTTAAAGACAAACTGAGGCTCAATCGTAACTTGTATTTAGCATTTATGGAGGAAAGTGAGGTGCTCTCTCCATTACAGTTTGATATGCTATATGAGGTGATACAGTATTATGCACATTATGTGATTGGGAAAATAGATAACCTAATTTTATTTAGCAAATGGCTTACACTGATTTGATATAATATAATATATAAAAATGATACTGAGACAAATCAAGCTGAGTATTCATTCCCATCTGCTATGTTTTCAGCCTTCCAAGATTTTCTAATTTTTTTTCCTAAACTATGATAATACAATATGATAGTGTACCCCAGTACACAGTGAGTGCTTAGTAATTCCAAATTCATAAATAAATGAAGTTCATTGCTCATTTCATAGTACTTGTTAATATAGTTGCAGTGATCTAATCAGCTAACTCAGAAACTTTGTTAATTATGAAATATTGTTAATTGAAAATGTTCATACAGTTTAATGAGTGGTGGGAAACATATTTTGGCATATTAACACCTATCACTGGAGGCCTATATCTCCAACTTTTCTGTAAGGTATCTAAAATTGTCTGAAATAGAGGTCTGTTGGGTGGCACACAGGAAAACATAACAGGAAACAGTTAACACTAGCTTTCAAGTTATTGCTTTTATCTAGTAAGAGAACACATATTCACACACACAACCATGCAGACATCCAAACATGCTAGTGGTAGTGGTGAGACTGATTACTGAATATTGATTATCAAAAGTAATTTCCTGGGTAGGTGGAGGTGGGTAGGGGGTAGGGAAAGACATGTGAAGCAAGGAGGGTGTAACAGGGCAGTGTGAGGCAGGTCTTTCGGAAGATGGCTCAGCAGCTGCACAGCAAACAAACAACTGTCATTTGTGCCAAAAAGTCTCTTCCACATGGCCTCCCATCTGTGGAGGCTCCATCTACAGTAGATAGCTGAAGTTGTCAAAATATTCTGATTCTAACAAAGAGATAGAGGGGCTGGCCAGTACTTACCTCAGCTCAGTACAGCCAATAGATACACAAAACAGAACAGAAAATTTATGTATCCTAGCTTTCGGAACTTTGTTCCTTCATCAGGGAGGAGAGAGGGGAAAAGAGGGGAAGAAGGGAAAGTGGAAGAAGGGAAAGTGGCTTCAATTACTCAGAACCCAGGTTATGAAGCAACGGGGGAAAGGTACACACGGAGGTTAGCAAAGATGGAGGCATGGGTGTCAGAGGGAAGCCAAAGATATTCTACTGTAAGTATTGTGCCAGCTTCAAGCCAAAGAGGATGCACACAGAAGTAAAGAGATACAGTAATCCATTATCTTCAAAATGCATTTCTACAGAAAACTGTAACCATAAGGGGGAATTCTAGAACAAAACTGTTGGATCTCAGGGGGAATAAGCATTTCATGTTAGAAAATGAGACTACTTCATAAAATATGTAAGACAAAAAATGAATTACATATATCTTACAAAAAGTAGTACAATAGTAGACAAGAGATATGAGGATGGCATAACTGAAATGAAGAGCAGGTCAGAAAGGATATCAACACTGACATTTCAAGCAGGGAACCAAGTGTATACAATAATAAATGGACATGCACCTACAAATGACAAGAACAGGAAGGACAAGAAAGTTGCAGGTAGTTTCTGGGAAGAGCTAGATGATACACTGAAAAACATACCATTTCGACATGTAAAGATACTCGTAGGAGATTATAGTGCACAGATTGGAAGAGAGAAGCAACATAAAGGAATAGTGGGTGAGTACCCTGTACACCGGCAGACAAACAAAAATGGAGAAAGACTAATTGAACTGTGTCGAAACACAAAATGAGATTGATGAAAACACACTTCAGTGCCAAAACGTGTAAGAAAAAGACATGGGCAATCCCATGCACCCGCCTTGGGGAATTCCACATTGACCACATAGCAATCAGCTGGACAAATGCTAAAGAGATCATGAACACAAAGGTCAGGAAGAACACAAGAATAAAATCGGATCACTATCTTACAGAAGTTAAGTGCCTTTGGATTCCAAACAGGGACAGACTGCCACAAATGAATAGAAGAACAGAAAACATAAAGATAGACAGAGACAAATTAAGACACAATCGATCCAGATATGAGGAAGGAATTGAATCATTCAATGAAGGGGACAACATGAAGCGAAATATGGCAAAACAGGCTGAACTATGGGGAAAGGAAGAAAAGAGATGGAAGCACTGGTAGTGGAACAAGGAATGTGAGCAAGTGGTAGAGACTCGCAGGAAAGCCTGGAGAGACTGGCGTAGCAAGAAGGAACCACAAAAATGGAAGTTTTCTTAGGAGCAAGAAAGGAACCGGCCCGAACAATAAGATGGACCAGAAGACAGAAGATGAAGCAGGAACTGGACGAGATTGAGACCAACTTCAGGAAAAACAAGAGCAGACACTTTATCGGGAAATTCAAAAATAGTCTGATTGGATACAAGGGTAGAGAACTGTTTATAAGAGATAATAAAGGGGAGCTGGCTGTCAATGTGAAGGAAAACTGTCGGAATTTTGCAGAGCACTTTCACGGCCTGCTGAACTGTGAACCACCTGAAGAAGAGCTGGAACTGGGAACTGACACACAAGAGAGAGAGCCACACCCTCCAACCAGGGATGAAGTCACACATGCCATAAGCCATCTAAAGAATAATAAGGCAACTGGAGAAGATGATATAGCAGCCAAGATGATAAAGTGGGGAGGCAACAAAGCAATAGACAACATGACCAACATAATTCACCAGATCTGGAGAACAAAGAAGTTGTCAGAAGGACGGAAGAATGTAATTGTGGTACCAATACACAAGAAGGGGGACAAGAGAGATGCAAACAACTACAGAGGAATATCGCTACTAGAGGTTGGATACAAGGTGCTGTCAAAACTATTGCTCAAGAGAGTAGAAGAACAGGTAGAAAGTACAGTTGGCGACTACCAAGCAGGATTCAGGAAGGGAAGAGGTTGTGTAGAACAGATATTTATCCTGAAGCAACTGATAGAAGATAGGGCCTTAAAAAACAAAAAGCCAGTAATAACATTCATGGACTTCACAAAGGCATATGACTCCATTGACAGACAGACTCTTGTTAGGATCCTGAAGAACAGAGGACTTGATGGAACTACACAAAAACTCATAAAAGAAATTCTGACAGGCACAAAAGCAAGGGTGAGATTCAGAGGAGCACTGTCAGAAGAATTTGAGATCAAGACTGTTGTTAAACATGGAGATGGATTGTCACCATTGTCGTTAAATATAGCACTGGACGAAGTGATCAGGCAGTGGGGAGCAATAAACGAGGAAATGGGAATACCAAAGACCCATGTGGGGGACAAAAAGGACAACAGGGCTCAAGTGGACTGCCTAGTCTTTGCAGATGACATAGCAATAGTAAGTGAGATGGAAGAAGATGCAAAGACACAACTCGACAATTTAAGTAAGGTAGCCAGAAAGGTGGGACTGAGGATCGCCTATAACAAGACAAAGACATTAAACAGCACTGCAGACTGTGAAACACCGGAAGGCACTGTGCAAATGGTGGACAAATTTCAATATCTGGGAGAATTTATAACAGGAAGGAACAGGAGCAAGGAGAGAATAATGGAGAGGATAAAGAAGATGAGGTCAGCCTTCTGCATGACGAGAGAGATATACAATAAAAAGATTATATCCACAGAGGCAAAGATAAGCCACTACAAGGCAACGGTGAGGAATGCAGTATTATATGCTGCTGAGTTGATGACACTAGGAAGAAATGGGGCAGATCAACTAGAGAAAGACAAGTGAAAAATACTGAGAAAAATACTGGGTCCCAAAAGAGGTGGATGCGAAGACCTAGGGAAGAACTGTACCGGAACATGAGAACAATGTCCGAGGAAATCAGACTCAAAAGGGCAAGGTTTGCTGGACATGTAGTTAGGATGAGTACAGACAGAATGATGAAGAGAGTGTGGGAAACAACAGGGAGGACAGGGAAAGACAGGAACCAAGTGGGTTGTTGAACTTAGGATGGACTGGTTGGAATTGGGGATCAAGGTCGAAGGAAAGGAAAATTGAGGGGACAAATCTACACTGACCAATATGCCGGAGATCAATGACAGAGAAGAATACAGGAAAAGATTAGAGTGTCACCAGTGGAGCCGACAGGAGAAACGGACACTGACAATCTCAGAAGACGAGTGGGAGAGACGAAGATAAAGAATGAAGAGGTTCTGAGAGAAGAAGAGGAAAATGCAGTCCATGAAGGGGGTACCTGTGGTCCTACAGAGGCCATAACACAAGAAGAAAAAGATTACAAAAAATATTCCACAACACTAAGAAAAATAATAAGAGCAGCAAAAATAATTCATAATGATGAATAAATTTGTAATTCAGCTAATAATGCAAAGGCTACTTGCAGTGTTATTTAAAAAGTGTGGGGAAAACACAAAGGGCTTATTTCAATAGTGGTACAAGTCCATTACCTCCACTTTTCTGTCTATAATGCTTCTGAAATTAATGAGCCAAACAAACAGAAAGAAAGGTTCATCTCTAGCAAGGAGTCATATGCTTGAATATTTCTGGTATCTCAACTGCAGAGTTTTCAGCGCTCATTTAACTTTAGGACTCTGTATCTCAATATGAAGAAAAATGGACTTGTACCACTACTGAAATAAGTCCTTCACATAGTACCATGCAAAAATATAACACTATCACAAGACAATAAAAAAGTAACAAACCCCATAAAATAGCCAACACATTTAACAATTTTTTCACATGTGTCACTCATAATATGACAAAATCAAACTTAAATAAGAACACCCATTCCAACGATTATCAAATACACTGATCAGCCTGGACATTGTGACCACCTACTTATAGCCGGCATGTTCACCTTCAGCACAGATAACAGCGGCAACGGGGCATGGCACTGAAGCAATGAGGCTTTGGTAGGTCACTGGAAGGAGATGGCACCACATATGCACACAAGCCACCTAATTCCTGTCAAGGGGGCCAATGAGTTCTGACGCCAATGTTCAATCACATCCCAGATGTATTCGATCAGGTTCAGATTTGACAAGTAGAGGGGCCAGTACATCAATTGAAACTCACCACTGTGTTCCTTGAACCACTCCATCACGCTCCTGGCCTTGTGACATGGTGCATTACCTTGTTGAAAAATGCCACTGCCATCAGGAAACGTCATCGTCATGAAGGGGTGTACATGGTCTGCAACCAGTGTGTGATACTCCTTGGCTGTCACGGTCTCTTGTATAAGCTCCAATGGACCCATGGATGCCCATGGGAATGTTCCCCAGAGCATAATGGAGGCACCACCAGCTTGTCTCTGTCCCACAGTACAGGTGTCAAGGAACTGTTCCCCTGGAAGACAATGGATTCAGGCTCTCCCATTGGCATGATGAAGAAGGTAGTGGGATTCATCAGATCATGTAGTGCTCTGCCATTGCCATTGTTTCAATGTCCAGTGCTGATGGTTATGTGTGCATTTCAGTCGTAATTGCCGATGTCATGATGTTAAAATTTATAAATGCAAGCATCGTTGGCTGCAGAGGCCCATCATTCGGAGTGTTCAGTGCACTGGGTGCTCAGACGCATTTGCACTCCTCTCAGCATTAAAGTCTGATGTTAGTTCTGCCACAGTTCACTGCCTGTTCTGCTTACCAGTCTGCCAACCTATGACATCCAACATCTGTAATGAGGGTGGCTGCCCACAGCTTGATCTGGTTTCACCACATTTTGGTCCAACATCTGGAATAAGGATGGCTGCCCAACCCCAAGACGTCTTGATCTGGTATTGCCATATGTTGAAAATACTCACCACAGCACTCCTTGAACACCTGACAAGTTGTGCTGAGCCTCCAGGCCAACACAATCTACCCTCAGTCAAACTCAGATAGACCACACGTCTTCCCTGTTCTACACATGGACTGCATGCTCACTGACAATACATACACTCTGCACGTGTCTGACTAGCAGTCATTCCTCACCACGTGATCTGCAATCACCTGGACAGGTTTATATAATGTTCTGGTTGATGAGTGTAAGTGCATGTAGAGTGTCAATGTACATTGGCTCTGTTTCACAAGATGAAGGAACAAAATCAATAAAAGGATGAAACTTTTCAGGTCTCGAACATCTATGTTGTATGTATGCAGACTGAAGTGATGAATAAAAATCTGGACTGAGGAGGCAGGCTGTGCTACAGCAGTCCGTGCAGTTGTGCAAAGCCACTGTGACAGGATGGCATAGTGGTTATGTCTGCCTAGTGAGCAGCACACCCCAGTTTGAATCCCAGCCTTGGTAAAAATTTTCATTTGTCATTTCAGTTTGCAAATACATATCAACAAAAGGACTAAAAAAGTCAAACTCTGCTGGCATTAATGGTGTCCCTGTTACAGTCTTAAAGAAGACTGCATCAAACCTAATGGAAATACTCACTTTTGTGACAGCTCACTTGAAGCACTCACTTTCCATGATGTAGTGAAAATATCTAAGGTCATTCAGAGTATACACAAAAGATAAGACACATGACATAAATAACTTCAGACCAACCACAATTTCCCCTTGCATTCCAAAAATATTACAAAAATTCATGTATGACAAATTTACAGAAATCATAAGAATAAACAATATACTATGTATTGAGCAACACGGATTCGAAATTATGAAGTCAGCAACAATGGACATTTATGAGTGCAGCAACTGCATACCTAGCCTGATGGACAAGAAACAGGAATCAACAGGCGTATTTAGTGACCTATGAAATGCTTCTTATGAGGTGGATCATACGATTCTGCTGTCAAAACTTGAAAAAATATGATATTCAAGATCTGTCCAACAATTGGATCAGTTCCTTCCCGAGCAATTCTAAGCAAATAATCTGCCTGAATTACACAAGTATCAACTTAAAAACTATTTCTCAACACTTGTCAGTCTATAAAATAATTAAATATGATGTACCCCAAGGATCAGTAATGGGACCTCTTTCTGTATACAAATGATGTAACCTTACATGTGGATGCTCATAAAATAATCTTATTTCCAGATGGTACCACAATTCGATTAACAGGGAAAGCAAAAAATAAAAACTACTGCAATAAAATTTTGCACTACTCCAAACAAGAAGACATATACCCCACTTGCCTCCATCAATGCTGACCCAGTTGGTAACAGTACGGAAACTGAATCTTTAGGACTATCATTGCAAAGTAATGTAAAATGCAATAAACATATTAAATGCCTTAACACAAAACTGAGCAAGAGATTCTAGGCTCACTAAAACCTGTTGCAATGAGAAAATAGTAATGAATGCAAACCACACATACTTTCAGTCTTGCCTTAAATATGAGGTTGACTTTCTGGGGAAACTCTAAACCAGCTATCAGCTCTTTCAAGGCATCAAGATGGTGGTGATGGTGGTGTGTTGGGGCTTATGGGCGCTCAACATCGAGGTCATCAGCGCTCTGACACACATTAAAAGGAACGAATGTGGACAGACCTAAGAAAACTAAAGCACACACTCAAAGAAAGCAGGGAAAGAAGGAAAATGCTACATAAGAAAGTAAAACCTAAGGAAAGGGGAAACATAGCAACAAGAATGTCACAGGAAATTGTTATTGGCTGGCCACTTACATAAAATATGGGCGAGCTTGTCGCACAGTGAGCAAATTAAAATCCTCTCCCTAAAATCTTTGTAAAAACATTTGACAGGGCACAGAACTTTAAAACTTTAACCACATTCGTCCGAGTGTTGCCTAAAAGAGACGGCAGGTCCGCTGACAAGTCAGCCGCGACCCGCTGGTCAGAAAATAAAACACAATCCAATAAAACGAGGCGCACAGTGACCTGGACGCCGTAAGCACCACACATTGGAGGGTCCTCTCGCTGGAGCAGGAAGCCATGCGTCATAGGGCTGTGGCCTATTCGAAGCCGAGTGAGGAGAACCTCGTCCCGTCAATGGGGCTGAAAGGAAGTACACCACACACGCATTGTGGGCTTGACTATACGGAGCTTATTGTCAGTCACTTCCAGCCACTCATCCTCCCACCGACGCATGACCCGTGAGCTCAACAGCGAGGTGAGTGCGTGCAAGGGGATAGCACACTGAGATACTTGTGGGGCGAGACACGCTTCCTTGGCTGTGAGATCTGCCCTTTCATTCCCAGCAATGCCAACATGCCCCGGAACTCAGAAGAAAGCTACAACCTTCCCCAGTCACTGTAGTCGGAGGAGGGCATCCTGGATGGTCTGGACAATTTTGTCTGCCGGATACAAACATTGCAATGAGTGAAGGGCACTGAGTGAATCGGAACAGACAAGAAATTTAGGAGAGGAAGAATGTCTCAGGTGCTCCAGTGCCCGCAAGATCGCAAACAATTCTGCATCAAAGACAGTAAAAGTCTGAGGCAGTCGGACCTTGAGGACACGATATGGAAAAACAACTGAGCAACCAACAGAATCCCCTTGTTTTGACCCATCCGTAAAAACAGCGACATAGTCATGGTGCTCAGATAAAATGGCAGAAAATGCTGCATTAAAAATGGTGGCAGGAGTGCAATCTCTCTTGTACTGCAATAAATCTAAAATCACTCCGGGCCTCTTCAGTAACCAGGGTGGCAGGTGGTTAAAACCTTGGATTTGGGGTTGTACAGACTCCACACCGGGGGACTCTAGTACACATTGCACACGGATCCCAAACGGCAACGTAGCCCGGGGACGGCGGAAAAAAAGGTGGTCCAGAGGTGGATGGGCAACAAGATGTTGAGCAGGCGAGCTGGGAGCTGCAAGAAACTTACAAGCCTGGCGCACCAGCAGGAGCTGCCGCCGGATGGTAAGTGGCGGTTCGCCAGACTCAGCACAGAGGCTGGGTATGGGACTGGTCCGATAAGCACCCGTGGCCAGTCGGTTCCCAGCATGGTGAACAGCGTCAAGGATCCGCAAATAAGATGGCCTCGTTGACCCATATACTGTGCACCCATAGTCCAGCCGTGAACGCACAAAAGCTCCATAAAACTGTAGGAGATGCGCCATGTCCGCGCCCCAAGACCTGTGGCCGAGGCACTTGAGGATGTTCAGTGCCTTCAGGGTTCTGGCTTTTAAGTCACGTAGGTGTGGCAGCCATGACAACTTGGAGTCAAAAATTAGGCCCAGAAACCGCACTGTGTCTCTAAAATGTAGGACAGTATCCCCCATATGCAAGGCAGGCAAAGTAAAAAGATGACGAGAACGATTAAAATGAACACAAACACACTTATCAGCAGAAAACCGAAAACCCGTCTTTGCAGCCCACTCCTCTAACTGCCGCACTGTTAGCTGCAACTGCCGGCTCACGGTTGCAACACTGGAGGAGGAACAGAAAACAGCAAAGTCGTCCACAAATAAGGAACACTGTACTGGACTCCTCACTGTAGACGTTATACTGTTGATGGCTATGGCAAAGAGGGTAACGCTTAAAACACTGCCCTGGGGGACACCATTCTCTTGCTCAAAGTGATCAGACAGTGTGTTACCAACTTGGGTCCAAAAAAACCACTGAGACGGGAAAGACTGAATGAAAATCGGGAGGTGGCCACGAAAGCCCCATTGATGCATTTGTGCAAGAATACAATGTCTCCAAGTAGTATCATATGCCTTACTGATATCAAAGAAGATACCGATACAGTGATGCTGAATAGCCGCCTCTAGGAGGGTCAGGTTGTCGACCGCGGACTGAAATTTTCGGAATCCACACAGAGAGCGGCTAAGGAGCTGTCTGGTCTCTAACAGCCAGACCAGACGCCGGTTAACCATTCGTTCCAGGGTCTTTCCGACACGGCTTGTCAAGGCGATACTACGATAACTACCGGGACATGTGCGGTCCTTTCCTGGTTTGAGGAGAGGGATGAGAATTGCCTCCCTCCACGAGGTGGGGAACACTCCTGTCTGCCATATGAGATTAAAACATTCGAGGAGGATTTCCTTTGATGCCGCTGGCAGATGTCGAAGCATGGAGTACCGGATGCGGTCGTAACCTGGTGCAGTGTCAGAAGTCTCAGTAAGTGCCGATTCAAGTTCCCACATGGAGAAAGGGGAATTGTAGGCCTCAGAACTGTTCAACCAAAAGTCCAAGGTCGCTCTTTCGACAGTCGCACGGTAGCGACGAAACGCTGGATCCTGATTTGCAGTGGCAGTACTTTGTGCAAAATGCTCTGCCAGCATATGAGCAATGGCTCTGGGTGTCGTTTGGAGGCATCCCTGGTTCAGGACAGCAGCTATTGGTAAAAGGCTATGTTTACCGGAAATTCTCCGGATGGCTTCCCATACTCTTGTGGAACAAGTGGAACAGTTGATGGAGTCCAGGAACTCCTGCCATGACCTTTTCTTGCTCTCTTTAATGACATGGCGTGCCCTGGCTCTCGCGATTCGAAGGGCGGTAAGATTGACCGCTGTTGGGCGGCATTTAAATAGGCGAAGAGCCGCACGCCTGTCCCAGATGACTGAACAGCAGTCTTCTGTCCACCAAGGCACAAGGCGCCGTTTAAGAGTGCCAGAAGACTGTGGTATGGACAGGTCAACAGCATGATGGACCACAAGCCTGATGTGATCCACCCATTCCTGTACGTTATTGTGGCGGTCAAAGACAGCCAACCGAGTGAACAGTGGCCAGTTAGCCCTGCCAATCATCCACGATGGTGGCCGCTGCTCCAGCAGTACACCATCCAGGGAAGTGATCGCTGGAATGAAGGTCGTCAATGACCTCCCAGTGAACAGAGTCGGTGAGGGTTCGAGAGCAGAAAGATAGGTCAATGGCTGAGAATGACCCTGTAGCAGTAGAGAAATGAGTCGGAGTACCTGTGTTGAGGATGTGCAACACTTGAGATGTTAGGAGGCTCTCCAAAATTCGACCTTGAGCGCAAAGAGAAGTGGAGCCCCACAGAACATGATGGGCATTGAAGTCTCCCAGGAGGAGAAATGGGCGAGGGAGTTGGTCGATAAGATCTGTGAGTGCGTCTAAGGTCATTGCATCCAGAGGGGGTAAATAAAGGGAGCAAACAGTAAGCCCCCGAGGTGAATGAATTTCAACTGCAACTGCTTGCAGGTCAGTATCCAGGGGGAGAGCAGAGGAGTGGTGGTCATTATTGACAAACACAGCGACTCCGCCTTTGGCCCTTTCTCCAGTCAGGTCATCTTTGCGATATGATGTATAGCCCGTTAGTACAGGAGCATCAGATGGTTTTAAACGCGTTTCCTGTAAACACAAGCACAGGGGGCGTTGCCGTGCTAGGAGGTTCAGTTCCTCCACATGTGCCCGGAATCCATTCATGTTCCACTGTATAATGGGAGCCATCTATCAGGGTGGGAGTACCTTCATTCTCACTTTCTGTCAGGAAGGAGAGCCCACAACAGTTGGAGGCTCAGTTTTGGGGCGAGATGATTGCCCCAGTCTGACATCAACCTCCATCGCCTCAGAAGAGGAGTCGAGAGAGACGTCAGAGAGAATGCCATCCACATCAGGAGACTGTATAACTGCAGTCTCCTTTAGTGGGCGAGTCTTCACCTTTGTCTTTGGCTTCGATGTTCTGGCCTGAGGTGGCATTGGAGCCAAAACCTCAGAAGCAGTAGGGGGTGTAGCAGCGCTGGGCAGTGCACAAGACTGGACCCAGGAAGGGGTAGGAAGTTCCATGATGTCAGCTACCACGGCCTGGTCAGAAGGCCGGGGGGAAGCAGCAGGCTTCACATGGAACGGCAGCAGCACACGTACATTGACAAGCGCAGGTGCTAGTGCTGACAGTAGCAACCTCCGTTTGTGTAGCGGCATCGGTTTTCAAGACTGGTTGTTTGAGAACGGAAGAAAAGGAAGCAGCGAATGTGGGCGGCTGCATGGACTTGTAGATTTTCTTCACCTCACCATATGGGATGCGTTTTGTAGTTTTTAGTTCTTGGATCTTCCATTCCTCAAGGAAAACTCTGCATTCCCTACTCCACACAGGGTGATCCCCAGAGCAGTTGACACACTTGGGAGGAGAGGAGCAACCAACTCCCTCATGGGCGGCTTTACCACAATTCCCGCAAGTGGCTTCCCCTCTACAGCCGAGAGTAGTGTGTCCAAAGTGTTGGCATTTAAAACACCGCATGGGGTTGGGGTAATAAGGCCGTACACTGAGACGTAGGAAACCTGCCTTCACATGCTCTGGCAATTTGGTGCTGTTAAATGTAAGGATAAATGAGTCAGTCTTTATGAGAGCACCATCCACCAGTTTCATAATGTGTTGCACGTCGACAATTCCTTGCTGGGACCATTCAGCCTTCAGTTCATCTTGGGGAACGTCAACGAAATCTCTGCAAGTCACAACACCCTTGCTGTAGTACAAGGTGTTGTGAAATTCAGTCTCTATCGCAAACTCCCCAAGAAATTGTGCCTTCTGAAGGTTCTGGACTTGCTGGAAGCTAGATGTTTCAACCAACAAGGTGCCATTTCGCAAGCGCTTTACAGATTTTAATGTGCCAGCAATACCTTCTAAGCCCTTCTGTATATAAAATGGCAAAACTTTTTCAAAACTCCCATCTTTTCTTTTAATTATGAAAAACACATTCTGCGAAGCAGTATGCGTTCTGTTACTACTACCTGAATCAGGACGACTGGCTACACGAGCCCTCTTGTTGGATTGGGTGTTAGAACCCACCAGCGGTCCACCCTTTCCGCTGGCAGGAGAAGAATAAAAGTTTGAGGGTTCCATCTCGGTCCCACGAGCAGCTAGGGAACTAGAAGTCCACCTAGACAGAGCCCCGCGTGCCTAGGTAAGCCTTATACAACTGGGGTGCGACAGGTGCCCCAGAGGTTGCCTGCTTGCGACTGTTCCACCCCAACAGCCATGCATCTTATAGGCGCGCAGCACACCGTAAGATTGAGGGTTTTTTATAGAGGTTTACCTTCCTCGTAATCCAGGCGGTCAAGCCAAGATTACCATTCCCCACAGCACACAACATTCCACCGCCGCACCATGCGGTGGTCGCTGAAGCATGTCCGGGGGTTACGGTGACAGGAGACTGGCGGCGCTGACCAGTCCCCAGCTCAGGACCCCGGGGTCGCCAAGCCCGTACTCAGCAAATGAATGCTGAGCCCCTGGGGGAAGGCATCAAGAAAGAGCTATCAGAATCATGTTTGGATGCAAACCTAGAGACTCCTGTAAACCTCTGTTTATGATTTTTGGTATCTCTCCTTTACCATGTGTCTACATTATGTGTCTACATTATATAAACCCTCCTATTCTTCAAAATAAATGTAATAGGTAAGGACCACATGCAGTGACTTGCTGGTTACTACATATATTATGAATGCAGGGCAGGCCACTTCAGCAAGCGTAGTGCACACCAACATTCGAACGGTCTACCCACAGAACCCGAGAAGGACACCAAGGGCAGCATCATCACTCACCGCAGTTACCTAGAGTGCCATGCATATGGGGCATGAGTCCAGCAACACCAGATGGAGACAGTATCTTTATAAGGCTATACAGTTTTTAATGTTTCCTAAATTTGTAACTATCTGCTCTGTACTGTTGCTGCTGTCACCCTGCGACTCTACCTACATTGTATGTCACTCCATAACCCAATAAATTCTTATTTCTTTTATGGCTTTATGTTTGCCTGTGTTCCTAGTTAGAACACAAGTGGTCACTAGTGAGGGTAGGATTTTTGTATGTTTCGAATCTTATAGTTTTTCTGCCAATCAATTCTGCCATGGATGTCTACTCCAGTCATTCCTGCAACAACAGAAGATGAACATGGCAGTGTTGGAATGGTTGTTTGCTATGTTGATTCAGGCCTTGCTGCTGGTTGTTCAGCCACTCCCATTCCCACGCTACCATGAATCTTTGCCAACATTTTGTTGCTGTTCAAGTAACCAGCAAGGAGGTTTCTAAAGCTCTTTTCTTATCATTGATATCCCCTCTTATGTATCACTTACTGTGCCAGTTAGCTACTCTCCAAGACCAAGCATTACTCTCTTTTGATGAAATGTGTAGTTTGCGGTCAGCCTATCACTGCAAACATACAGAAGTGATCACTGTGCATGTTGAATTCTACCAGTGACGCAAACAGAAATTGTACTGTGCTTGGGCGACTGAGCTACATAGCCCCAGTCGTGAATGTAGATTCATCACAGCTAAGAATCAAGTATCATATGCAGACATAACGGTCAGAGATGTAATTGTTCATTCAGCCTTAGATAAGGAAGTGTGTCAGTGTGCCTTTCAACTTGAGGACCCTCAATGGAGGTGGTTTTCAATACTGCGCAGTTGTTCTGAGGCCTCCCACACCTGGGCTGCCAATTAGAGACCTGGAGTGATGTTGCCATTGTCGACAGCATGCAACCCTGACACATGGACCAAGCACACAGGGGGAAAAGGAGGTAGCCACAGAACAAACAATCCAATAGGGCCAAACATGTCATTGCAGTAGAAACAGTGAACGACACTTCCCTCAGGCACCTCTACACTGAGATGACAAAACTCATGGGATATTTGCTAATATTATGTTAGATCTCCTTTTGCACAGTGTAGTGGATCACCTCCACTCGACAAGTCACTGGAAGTCCCCCCGCAGAAACATTTAGATACACTGCCTCTATAACTGTCCGTAATTGCGAAAATGCTGCTGGTGCAGGATTTGGGCACTAAGTGATGCCTTGATTATGCCCATTAATGTTCCATGAGGTTCATGTCGGGCAATATGGGTGGCCAAATCATTTGCTCGAACCACCCAGAATGTACTTCAAACTAATTGTGAACAACTGCGGACCTGTGATATGATGCATTGTCATCCATGAAAATTACAAATATTGGGGGGGGACAAGAAGTCCACAGTTGGCTGCAAAAGGTCTCCAGGCAGCCAAACATAACCATTTACAGTCAAGGATTGGTTCAGTTGGACCAGACAATCCAGTCCATTCCAAGTAAACACAGCACACACCATTATGTAGCCACCACCAGTTTGCACGTGCCTTATTGACAACTTCGGTCCATGGCTTTGTGAGCTCACATCCATACTCAAACCCTACCATCAGCTCTTACCAACTGAAACAGGGAATCATCTGACCAGCCCATGGTTTTGCAGACATCTAGGGGCCAACCAGCATGGTCAGGAGCCCAAGAGAAATGCTGCAGGTGGTGTCATTCTGTAGTCAAAGTACTTGCTTCTTTTGTCTGCTACAATAACCCATTAACACCAAATTATGTGGCACTGCCCTAATGTCCTAACAGATATGTTTGATTTCTGGTTATTTCATGCAGTGTTGCTTGCCTGTTAGTACTGACAACTATATGCAAACACCACTGCTCTCGGGTATTAACTGAAGGCTGTCAGCCACTGCATTGTCTGTGGTGAGAGGTCATGGCTGAAATGAGGGATCCTTGGCACACTCTTGACACAGTGGACCCCAACATATTGAATTCCCTAACAATTTCCGAAATAAAATGTTCCATGCCTCTTGCTCCAACTACCATTCTGCGCCCAAAGTGTGTTAATTCCCATCATGTGGCCATAATCCCATCAGACATCTTTTCACATGAATCACCTGATAGCTTCACCAATGCACTGCCCTTGTACACCTTGTGCACATGATACTACTGCCATCTGTGTATGTGCATATCAATAGCCCATGACTTTTGTCACCTCAGTGTAATTTTGTACAGCACAAGCAGCCAGATAGCCCCAAGCACTGGACCACTTGGTAAATGTAACAAAAAATATCACATAGCAGCAGTATGTTGATTTCTGCTGCACCCCCTCTCTGAGTCATTTCAGGAACCAACGGAAGTTAATATTTATACTGCTTCATTGTTGAGTTTGCCATTTTCTGAAGGTCAGAACAAATTTTTTGTAGAAGTGCACATTACTACTTTACAGAGGCCACCTTGTCCCTACTCAACTTCTGAACCTACATCAGGCATCAACCATTTATTGGTAAGCTATAAAAAAACAACAGATACCTATTCTCAGCAAACACATGGCTGATGCAGTTTAGAAGTCAGCTGTTCGGTTGATTATATCCTTGCTGGTCAATGGTATGATTACTTAAAACTTGTCTGGGTTAGATGCCTTTACTGCTATTGGTTTTTTATTAAAAATGTATTGCAGCTGGTGTCAAATCAAGTGCCATATCACAAATTGGACTCCTTGTGTTACGAGTTTTCAGATCTGTTTGTCACAGGGTTATGTTGTGCATACAATTAAACAGCATGTCACCCTCAAACCCTCTGCCTGCTTGCACCCACTGTTTCTGGGTGCAGCTGGTGCCAGTAGCTTCATATGACCAGGTTACGACAGAAATGGATTGCTTTATATCATTGGGAGCGATTAAACTGATTTCCTCAAGTGAATGGGTTATACCCTTAGTGATTGTAAATAAGCCTTCTGATCATCTTCAGCTCTGCGGCGACTTCAAGGTCACTATTAATACTTTCATAGACACTTACACCCTTCGTTGCCTAAAGAAACTACTCACAAAGTTGGTAGGCTCAATTCTTTTTGAAAATCGACTTGGCAAAAGACTACCTTCAGATTCCTTTGGACAGGACATCAAAACCATTGCTTGTGGTTAATACATCTTTCGTCCTTTAACAGTATCAACAGGAATGTTTGGGAGTGCAAGTGCACCCACCATATCTCAACATTTTTAGAACAGGTTACACCAGCTGTCACTCATTGCATTGACTACCTTGATATCATCGTGACAGGTGCGATCATGGAGGATCACCTAAACAACTTCCGTTCCTTGTTTATTGTTTTCTGGGGGCCTCAAATACAATCTTGCTGGGTCTCACTTTTTCCAGCTTTCCATAGTTTATTTGCGTTGTAAAATTTCAAGGCCTTTCGTACACACAATGGCATTCAGCATGTCATGGCACCTCCCTTTCATCCACAGTCGAATGGAGGTGAAACTCTTTGTCCAAACATTTAAGACACGGCTGAAGTTCTGCCAAACTGCTGCACGGCTCTCAGTTGTAGATGCTTCTCAAGCTCTTGCTGCTGAGCAGGTGTCACCCACCTGCACCAATTTCATTAACATTCACACCAGGCATGCCATTTTTGGTCAGGGGCATTCAATGGTGCCCTCAACAGATTTCAGCCATCTCAATGTTCACACCGAAGATCAACTCATGCCATAACACCAGAACCAGTTGCATGCCAGGAGAGATGCAGAGCCCCTTCTCTAGTGTGGGTTTGACAGCTCATCCTTAGTTTGGCCCTGGTCACTCTGGGTGTTGGGCAGGCCTGTCCATGCCTGCCTTCCTTAGTGAACACCACTTCATCGGCACCAGCAGAGGGTTTGCTTCCCATGACCAGTCCGAGCACCTCCCACTGTGCCCATCAGAGAGGATGTTAGCCAGTTCTCCATTTCTAGAGACTACCCACTTCTTCAGTCCGCCATTGTCAGTGGCTGAGCGAATGCCACACATCATGGACTCTGATGTCCAGATGGCTCTTACCCCCCTATCAGTGGTCTTGTCCACTGGTCACCCTTGGGTCTGCAGGTAGTGGGGGCGCTCTTGTCCCAGCCACTTTCACCAATACACACTGGTCTTGGCTGCTGCCCCTGATGCTATCTGCTATAACAGAATCACTGATGGCAACATCTGGTCCTTCCCCCCACAATGAATGATGAGTGCAGTAGCATACTACTATTCCTACTGCAAACACAAGTCGGGTCACTATCACGAGCATAGTACATGCTGACATTCAAATGGCATGCCCACAGATACCCAAGGTGACTTCCTGAGGCTGCACCATGACACCATGACCATCTGCAGTCACAAGAATCACCATGTGTGCACACGATGAAGCCGGCACCACTAGATGGAGACAGCATCTTTTTAAGTTTATATATGGACCTCCAGGGTCTCTGTTGTTGTTCCATAAGTGAGTAGCTCTTTACTTTGTCTTCTTCTTCTTGTTACTCCATGACTCTGCCTAAACTGTAGTCTTCCTGTCACTCCATGACCCAATAAATTTACATTTTTTTTATGATGTGTGTTCCGTTTAGAATGCAGCAAAGTACACAAAAACCCTGGTACTCATGAACACTTTACCAGAGAGAGGAGAAAACAAAAGGTTACATATGATCCACTTCAACTCATATATGGTACTTTCAAAATGTGGTTTAAAACTTTGTTACTTCTTGAAAATATAAAAGCAATAACTCCAAATCAACACATATGTGTGCTAAAATGGTACTTTCAGAATGTGGGTTACACTTTGTTACTTCTTGAAAATATAAAAGCAATTACTAACACCTGGCAAATTTTTTAAGTCATTTTTACAGCATCACAGCTTTTACTCCACTGAAAAATATTTAAATTCACAAAATGTACTATCAAAATGAGAGCTGCATCAAACCAGCCTCTGGACTGAAGACCACAACAACTATAAAAAGACTTAACATATGTGGTGTATTGTTGTCTCTTTGATAAGTATGCATATCACTTTCACCTGTATATTTATAAACTGATTTGTCTAATGTCTTACATATAAGCTGCTTTGTAGACAACTGGACCAATAAAATACAATCTACAATCTATCATCCAATACAATTACATGCAATATAAAACTGTATGGACTACATACGTACACTACTAAATTAGTGCCCTCACAAAAAAGTGTTCAACAGCTATCAAATCTGATCCACTTTTCAGTACAGTTGTAAACACTATTCCTGTCAGACAATATTTTGTTCACAGAAAGCATATATGAATTATTAAAAAAAAATCATCACTATAGCAGTTCCAAGAGTTATTCAGGTAGCATCACTGGCACTTTGCTAAGATGGTTCACTTCCAGAAAACACACAGCTAAACACAGCTAAGCTTAAGATTCATATACAGCACCAAAATTACTGAAACGTTTTCCCATGGCCATATTTATTAAATATTCTATAAATATATCAAGTATCTAAATCTTCTTCCTAAGACTAGAAATAAGTAAACAGTAGCAATTACAAAATATCTACAAAGTAAAATGTTTCAACAAGTGGTGTAACACCATGACTCACCTGATGGTAGATTCCAGTCTCTTCAAACTGATGATTTTCATCGCACACTTCAATTCTGTAATAATCAGCAAGAACATTCATGATACACCTCCTGTCCCAATCATCTGTGACTCGACCACCATAGTTAATGTGACCAGCAGTGTACATGAGAACCTGAAGGAGATAAACATACTTTATTATTAAATTATTTTTTCTATTGCATATATGAAATGAGACACAAAAGCATCATGGCACAGCTGGAACATCCGAAGTAACAAGTGACGGAATGAATAAATATTCTTTCCACAATGAACACATACATTCTGCCTATTCGCAGATGATATAATATCACTGCTGTGTTACTATTTATCATCATGACCAATTGTGTGATACGGAATATGGATGCCAGATTGCCTCTAAAGTAACATCAGGACAGGTTGTTCCCCGCCTGTTTATGCTATCAAATTCCATTTACTGAGCATGTAGAGGAGTGTTGGGCAGCTGGGCATTGCAAAGTTTTTTTTTCTTTGTGAAAACATTTAAAAGCTACTGCATACAACAGTAACACTGCACTTTGTTTTGTTGTCTTGTCCTTTACATCTGGTTAACAAGCAGCCAATAGCCCTCAGCTTATACATATGGTGCAGGGTGGGGAATTTTATTGAGAAGGAGGGGGTGGGAGAGAGGAAAGATGAAAGGTTTTAACACTACCGCACAATGTAAAATGCCAAATATAAGCTTAACTTGCAGTAAGCGTTACCCTCTGGGAAGAATTTGAAATTGATCATGTGTTAACCTAATGGACAGAGGATATCATGTCTGAATTTCGTACTATGGCAACTAGTAGAAAGCAGAAAGACTTTAATTTTGTAAGAAATGAAAGCAATAAAGTTCCCTCAAATGAAATAATAAAGGATCACCAGCCTAATTAGGCATAATAATATGAAAACATTATTTTCAGTGGATTTAAATATACTCTTGCAAAAGGGACTTTCATAAATTCTGTTTTAGTAAAGTGCAATGAACACACACAACTACCAGGTGAAATGCACAGTGGATAACAGTAGCTATTAATAGCATAGGTTAGCAATCACAGAAATGTAAGAGAGACTTTACTCCTGTTAACTATAATTACTACCTCAACCATCAATTAATTCAGCACAATATGTTCTCCAAGACCTCACGAGACTAAGTGGCATCTGACAAGTGTTCAAGTTTGACTAACACGTACACATCACAAATGCAATAATTTAACACTGTACTAAGATATTTCATGTTACTCTACTGTGGAAATGTTCCAGATTTGAATAGCAAAAACTGAATTGAAATTAACCTTTTCCTACTAGCAAAGATTAAAGTGGGGGCCCTTAAACTGTCCCTTTCTTTATAAGCAACTATGCACATATTTCAGAAACAATTTGCATCACATAAATGCTGAATTACAACCCCACTTAAGATTATTTAGTCTTCAATGCTTTATAACAATTTACACTAGCAATATTCTTATTTAGCTTCGGAAATAAATTCAAGGTAAAGTAAAGTTTCAGATAGGTTTATCATTATGTGCCTTTTTCATTACATGCTAAGCAAGTGATTTTAATTATCAACATTTATACTCTTTAGCACTAAACTTTGGCAAAATCAAAGTAGTGGCAATTCAAAGCAAAATAAAGTTCTTTTAACAAGTTTAAAATAATGTGCCTCTCTCTTTAGCTATGAAACAAATGATGTTGCTAGCAACTTTTATATACTTTAAAACTGAAACTTAGGCACATTTAAATAGAAACAAATTTGCATTTCTTCATAAACAGGATAGTCAGTCTAGCACTTTTAGGATAGGACCTCACTTGGTATCATGAAGAGGACAGTTTCGAAGTTCAAACACAAATTTTGCAACACTTGAATTATTATTGCAAAAGCACACACAAGCACACTGGTTCATACTGGCATACATATGTTTTCCAAAGTAGGCGGAGCAGTGGCGCAATAGAGGTGGCAAGCAGATAGTGGCTATAACGTCTCCTTCTGGCAGTTTTAAGCTCTATTTAATTCTTCTTGGCAACGTATTCATCATCTTTAGAGCCTTTCCAAATGCAAGAGCACCATTTTACAGTGGAAACCACATCCGAGGCCATTCCATCATAGATTTGGTTTCAGAATGGCTCACCAGGCACCTGTAGTGCTGACTATGCGACTGCTGGCCACTGACTGCTTAATGTACTCTCTCTCTTGCTGCCCAGATTGACTGCCACTTTCACGTTTTCTCATGTGCCAAGCCCCTTCCATAGTGGAGGGGGTTCCCTATGTCTTTTCTATTTCACAATACAAGATCCCTAAGTATGAACCAGTGTTCTACATACAATTTCGTTTTCACAACCAGACGTGTTTAATAAAGTTTCATTATTTTGGCACATTGTTAAGTTAAAACAAAATATGCATCACAATTTTCCATTTCCCTCCAACAATTCAAAGAACTTAACATGTAAAGAATAAACACTTCATAGTTATATACACTTAATTACACTGTACTAACTACTCACAATCGATAATAGTGTTACAAGGTCAATCAATAATGAGGTCCCTTGAGATGGAAAACATGCTTGACATGGGAAAGTATGGGGAAGGAAATTGACGATATCTGTTTCAAAAGAACCATCCGATATTTGCTGTAAGCAGTTAGGGAAACAAAGGAAAACGTATGTTTGGATGTCTGGGCAAAGATTTAAACCCCCATATGCTTGAATGCAACTAGACAGCACACCACTGAAATAAATATGTAATTGTACTTCCTCTGAGAATCAATACAGTTGAAAGTGGAACAAGTGAGCCTCAGTTACTCAAAGTGGATCTGAATCTTTCAGTTTGCCACTGTGGGGTTGGCAATGAAATCTGCATTTGTCAGGGCAAGCATAGAGAAGAATGACGCTCAGGAAGGTACGGCAGGGCAATGCATCAGGTTCTTGCTCTGACTCATATACGTAAGAAGCAGTGGGGTTTTGATAAGACTATAATCAATGAACATCGAAGAATAAACTCAACAAATAGCTTCAATTCTCTCTCCTCTTACACTGAAACTGTAAGATGACTGATCAAAAAGAATTCCTGGTCTTTCAGAGCACTTACAATTAATTCTGTTCCAAGCATTTGGTTAGAGTAGTCATTTACAATTAAGAAGAAAAAGGGAAGAGAAAGGGAAGGTGTAGTTGCAAAGATTGTGGCTGAACTTTGTTCACCATGACTGTATATAGTATCAGGTGCCTCACTCCTCTTTTGGGGTACACATCTTGCTATTGCACAGCATTTGTAGTTTTTCACAAATTTAGTTTTTACTGATCTTGGGTTGAGATGAAACACAACCAACAAATACTAATTCACTTGTGCTTGATTCACCAGAGCCATCGTCCAGCTGAGTGGTCAGCGCGATGGAATGTCATACCTAACGCCCCGGGTTCGATTCCTGGCTGGGTTGGAGATTTTCTCCACTCAGGGACTGGGTGTTATGTTGTCCTTATCATCATCATTTCACCCCCATCAGCATGCCAGATGCCAAAGTGGCATCAACTCGAAAGACTTGCACCAGGTGACCATTCTACCTGATGGGAGGCCCTAGCCACACGATATTTCCATTTTACCAGAGCCATCGATTAAATTCCTCTGACAGGGAATAATATTATTTGGTATTCTTTCAGCAGAAAAAAGAAAAATTGTACCTCAGACTGTCAAGTTTGAGACACTCACTTTTCTAGTCCAGTGAAAGAGGAGCATCAGTTTCATGAAGGACATGGAGGCACAAACACCTCTTTGAGTACAAGTAAACTGAAAATAATGATGTTCTACGTGGGATTCTTAACGGGCAAAGTGTGTGAATATCTCTTTAGCCACAATATATCTCCCATGAAATTTAGAAATATTACAATCAAAGAAATAGAAGACATTATATTATCACTAAAAAATAAAAATTTGGTGGACTGGAATGGGATACCTGCAAAAGTAATTAAATCAGTGTACAAAATAGTAAGTCCTCCAGTAGTTGAATTAATCAACAAATCATTTGAAGAAGGTTGTTTTCCAGAATCATTAAAATACGCGGAAATAAAACCACTTTTTAAGAAAGGGCCAAGAGAGATATGGGGAATTATCATCATATCTCCCTCCTTCCAGTGCTGTCAAAAATTTTCGAGAAAGTAGCTGCTATCCAAACTTTATTATTTTGTGCAATCAGTTTGGCTTCCAGCAAGGGAAAAATACACAGGTGCCATAAATAATTTCATAGAAAAAATTAGCACAGCTCTAGACAAAAAAGTAAAGTAGCCAGAATTTTCTGCGACCAGACAAAGGCTTTCGATTCCGTAAATCATTCCTTGCTAATCCACAAACTAGAAAAATATGGGATCAAGGGTGCAGTACTTCAATGGCTTACTTCTTACTTATCTAATAGAAAACAAAGAACAATCATCTCTTTAAATGGTGTAAACTACCATTCAGACTGGAAAACAATAACACAGGGTGACCCGCAAGGTTCGATCCTTGGTCCATTTCTCTTTCTATTGTATGTCAACGGCTTACCATTAAACATAAATTCGCCATCCGTTCTGTTTGCTGATGACACGTCTGTCTTGATAGAAAGCGAAGAAACAGAAACGATTTCTGATAGAGTCACTGGTACATTAGACAGGCTAGAGTCATGGTTCCAGTTTAATGGTCTGAAGCTTAACATATCAAAAACAAACTTGATTGAATTCAGAACCAAACAGTCAAGAGACCAGAAAATTAGTTATCATAAAACTGAAGAATTAACAGAAGTGCATTCTGCCAAATTTCTAGGTCTACACCTCGATATGAATTTAAACTGGAACACACATATTGAGTACCTGTGCAGCAAACTGGGTAGCTTTGCATATGCCATGCATATATTTTCAAGTGCTACTAACATTGCCACTCGCAAAGTAGCATATCTAAGTTACTTAAGATATGGCATTATTTTCTGGGGGAGCTCCAATAATATATCTCGTGTACTGAAGCTCCAGAAGAAAATTGTCAGTAATATGTGCACTACACAGCAAAGAGAATCATGTCATCCATTATTACAGAAACTAAAAATTTTGACTGTTCCCTCCCTATACATATATGAACTAATGATATTTTTACACAACAAACCGGAATTGTTCATTAGAAACCAATGTGATCATCCATACAGTACAAGGAGTAAAGATAATTTTATGCTTCCTGTTGGTTCGTTGGTTTGTGGGATTAAAGAGACCAGACTGCTATGGTCATCGGTCCCTCTTTCCAAAACTTCAAACACCCACACAGAATAAAAATGAACAGTGGACATGACAACAGACGACATAGGAATAAAGATGGCCAACCATAGAGACAAAACAGGAAAAGCCAACCACCTTCCTGCACACAGATTGAAATTATACGCTCAGTCCCCACAATATATGGGCATGAAAGTCTACAACAAACTTAAAGGCAAAAACATTCTAAACATGGAACTAGGGATACTAAAAAAGAAGTTACATGAAATTCTTATACACAAATGTTATTACTCATTAGAAGAGTTCATCGAAGATGAACTGATAATTTGAGCAGAATCCAACCGCAAATTAGCATTATATTGTGAAAAAAAAAAAAAAAAACAAATTGTCCATTATCATGAAAGATATTTACCTATGCTGAAAAGTAAAAGCTCTTATGGAATTGATGGCATTTCCAGCAAGGTACTTAAAGCTTGTTCCCCACAGATAAGTAGGATTCTCAGCCACGTATGTAACAGCTCTTTGGAGCAGGGTGTTTTCCCCGATAGACTGAAATATGCCATTGTAAAACCATTGCATAAAAAGGGGGATACGTTGGATGTCAACAACTATCGCCCAATCTCTCTTCTGACAGCTCTATCAAAGATTTCTGAGAAAGTAATGTATTCAAAAGTAGCCTCCCATATTTGTAAAAATAAAGTACTAACAAAATGTCAGTTTGGTTTTCAGAAAGGCTTTTCAACAGAAAATGCTATATACGCTTTCACTGATCAAATATTAAATGCTCTGAATAACTGGAAATCACCCATTGGTATTTTTTGTGATCTCTCAAAAGCCTTTGATTGTGTAAATCGTGGAATTCTTTTAGATAAGCTAAATCATTATGGTTTGAGGGGGCAGTGCACAAATGGTTTAATTCATACTTAACTGGAAGAATGCAGAAAGTTGAAATAAGTGGTTCATGTAATGTTAAAACAGCTGATTCCTCAAACTGGGGGGCTATCAAGTACGGGGTCCCACAGGGTTCGGTCTTTAGGTCCTTTACTGTTCTTGATATACATTAATGAATTACCATTCCACATTGATGAAGATGCAAAGTTAGTTCTTTTTGCTGATGATACAAGTATAGTAATAACATCCAAAAACCACGAACTAAGTGATGTAATTGTAAATGGTGTTTTTCACAAAATTATTAAGTGGTTCTCAGCAAACGGACTCTCTTTAAATTTTGATTAACTACAGTATATACAGTTCCGTACAGTAAATAGCACAACTCCAGTAATAAATATAGACTCTGAACAGAATTCTGTAGCAAAGGTAGAATTTTAAAAATTTTTAGGTGTGTCCATTGATGAGAGGTTAAACTGGAAGCAACACATTGATGGTCTGCTGAAACGTCTGAGTTCAGCTACGTATGCTATTAGGGTTATTGCAAATTTTGGTGATAAGAATCTCAGTAAATTAGCTTACTATGCCTACTTTCATTCACTGCTTTCATATGGCATCATATTCTGGGGTAATTCATCGTTGATTAGAAAAGTATTCATTGCTCAAAAACGTGTAATCAGAATAATTGCTGGAGCCCACCCATGGTCATCCTGCAGACATCTATTTAAGGATCTAGGGATCCTCACAGTAACCTCACAGTATATATATTCACTTATGAAATTTGTTGTTAATAATCCAACCCGGTTCAAACGTAATAGCAGTGTGCATAGCTATAACACCAGGAGAAAGGATGATCTTCACTATGCAGGGTTAAATCTAACTTTTGCACAGAAAGGGGTAAATTATGCTGCCACAAAAGTCTTTGGTCACTTACCAAACAGCATCAAAAGCCTGACAGATAGCCAACCAACATTTAAAAATAAATTAAAAGAATTTCTAGATGACAACTCCTTCTACTCATTGGCGGAATTTTTAGATATAAATTGAGGGAGGGGGGGGTGGGGTGGGGTGGGGGGGGGGGGGGGCGGGGGTTGGGGCGGGGGGGGGGGGGGGGGGGAGGGAACCAACTTAAACATTAGTGTCATGCAATATTTTGCGTAATGTAATATCTTGTACAGACATCTTTTATTAACCTGACACGTTCCACATCATTACAAAGTGCCGTATTCATGATCTATGGAACAAGTATTAATCTAATCTGCTGGAAAATAAGAAAATACAGATATTGCTACATAGACTAAATATAGTTTTAAAAATTAATATTAGATTCTAGTTTGTAATTTTTGACGTTTCTCCTGTACCATAATCACATGATTTGTAAGTGTATGTTATGAGACTAATAAATCGCAATTCACAATGTCTCTTGTATTAAGAGCAAAATACACAGCTGACAAAGATGCAGTACAGATATAATGACATCATTTACTAATTATGTCATTCGCCAGTGAAGACTGGATACACTGTGTCAGTGTTACAAGGTTAAGGTTACACAAGCATTATAATACAATAAGAAACTAGCACAACTATGCATATCATTACTATTAACAGGTCAAGACTGTTCACCAGCCATGGTCAGACAGATTGCATCACATCTTAGTGATTATATATTAAAGCCACTACAAAAACTAAGACAACAGACAAGAAACATTACACAACACTGATGTTATAAACAGTGGTTATAAACAACATTTTACAGCTCTTAAATGTTTCTGGTTTGAGGCTTGATGTTATCTTGTTGATCAGTCTACAATTCACCTTGTACAGAAAAAGCCATTTACAGAATATAGTGGTTGTTGCTTGAACACACACATCAGTCTAGCCATGAACATCCTCAATGGCAATGTTCAAACATCCAGTGGAAGGTGGTTGAACATCTTCAGGGCTGCTGTGAGAGAACTGTCCAGTTTCTTACTTAGGTGACAGCTTGTCAGCCTTATTTTGTGTCATAGTTGTGAATCTCCTGTTTCTTGCAGAAGGATCCTTGATTTTCTATTACATAGGCAAGGGAGTTGAAGATTTATACTGGCTAAATATTGTCATTATTCCCAGCTGCTTAAAAAGGGGACTACAGCAGTCAAATTTCTAGCTGGAAGATATTATTCTTACAGCTTCCTTTTGTAGGAGCAAGATATTTTTACTCCCAGTAGTGTGTCCCCGCTGCAGCAATCCATATTTAATGTGGCTGTGGAACAGTGATATATGTGATTAAGAACTGATTTGTTGTCACATATCAGAGCTCCCTGGGAGGTAAATTACTCTTTAGAATTCAGAAGAGAAATGAGCAGTGTATTCCATCCATGTCAGCTTACTGTCAGTTGTTATTTCCAGGAGTTTGACTCTAATAACATTTGCTTTGAGTCCACAGTAACAAAGGCTGCATAACATTTTCTGGGTTTTATCTTCATTTGATTTGATTTTGTTTGCTATAAACCACTTTTTGGCTACTTCAAATAAAATTTCAGCGTCCTTTAGTGCCTCAGCTGTATTTCTAACCTTAGTCATTAATGTTGTATCATTTGCAAAGAGCAGGGTATGACCATCACACCTTAAGTCATTGACAAACATTAAAAAGAACACACAGCCAAGTATGGGGAGCCCTGCTCTACACTGTGTCCGAGTGCCATTTCACAAGAGATCGCTCCCTGGATACAAACACTCTCCCACTTATCTCTTAGGTAAGATGACAAGATTCTCAAAAATAACACCCTTTATACCATAAGATTTTAATTTTTCCAACAGTATCATATGAGAGACACAATTAAATGCTTACTTAGATCACAAAGAATTAAAGCCATGCAGTTCTTTTCTTCAAACGCTCCATTATTTTAATTATTACATCAAGCATTACAGTAAATGTAGATTTTCCTCTTCTAAATCCAGGCTGGTTAACCAGGAAGAGGTTGTCTTCAAAATAACACAACAGTTTGTTCTTCATTACAGTTTCAATCTTTTTGATAGTACAGGTATTATAGAATTTGCTCTATAACTGGATGGAGTGATACAATTAACTTTTCTATACACTTATACTATCTTTGCCAGTTTTAAGTAGTCCGGAAAAGTCCCAACCTGAAGGCATTGGTTAATGACAGCAGCCAGAGGGTCAGCAACATCAGATACAGTATCCTTCTGAACAGGACAACAAGCCATATATATATCTGAGCTAATAGAGCGTTTAAAACCTTTCACAATTTTCACCACGTTCTCTGACAACACTTTCTTCCACATGGTCAAGTTCAACTACTGCTAATGTTTATATTGCATGTAATATCAAATCCTCCCCATTAACCATGGACTTTGCCGTTGGTGGGGAGGCTGGCATGACTCAGCGATACAGATAGCCGTACCATAGGTGCAGCCACAATGGAGGGGTATCTGTTGAGAGGCCAGACAAATGTGTAGTTTCTGAAGAGGGGCAGCAGCCTTTTCAGTAGTTGCAGGGGCAGCAGTCTGGATGATTGACTGATCTGGCCTTGTAGCATTAACCAAAATGGCCTTGCTGTACTAGTACTGTGAAAGCTGAAATCAAGGGGATACTACAGCCATAATTTTTCCCAAGGGCATGCAGCTTTACTGTATGGTTAAACGATGATGGCATCCTCTTGCATCAAATATTCTGGAGGTAAAATAGTCCCCCAGTCGGATCTCCAGGTGAGGACTACTCAAGAGGATGTCGTTATCAGGAGAAAGAAAACTGGGTTCTACGGATCAGAGTGCAGAATGTCAGATTCCTTAATTGGGTAGGTAGGTTAGAAAATTTAGAAAGGGAAATCGATAGGTTGAAGTTAGATATGGTGGGAATTACTGAAGTTCGGTGGCAGGAGGAACATGACTTCTGCTCAGGTGAATACAGGGTTATAAATACAAAATCAAATAGGGGTATTCAGGAGTAGGTTTAGTAATGAGAAAAAAAATAGGAGCACAGGTAAGCTACTACAGACAGCATAGTGAATGCATTATTGTAGCCAAGATAGACACCAAGCCCACACCTAACACAGCAGAACAAGTTTAGATGCCAACTAGCTCTGCAGACAACAAAGAGATTGAAGAAATGTATGATGAGATAAAAGAACTTATTCTGATAGTGAAGGGAGACGAAAATTTAATCGTCATAGGGCCTGATATTTGATAGCAGGAAAAGGAAGAGAAGGAAAGGTTGTAGGTGAATATGGAATGGGGGTAAGAAATGAAAGAGGAAGCTGCCTGGTAGAATTCTGCACAGAGCATAACATAATCATAGCTAACACTTGGTTTAAAAATCATGAAAGACGGTTGTATACATGGAAGAGGCCTGGTTTCACTGGAAGGTTTCAGATAGACTATATAATGGTAAGACAGAGATTTAGGAACCAGGTGTTAAACTGTAAGACATTTCCAGGAGCAGATGTGGACTCTGAACATAATATATTGGCTATGAACTGTAGATTAAAACTGAAGAAACTGAGAAATGGTGGGATCTGGATAAACTGAAAGAACCAGAGGTTGTAGAGAGTTTCAGAGAGAGCATTGGGGAACGATTGACAAGAATGGGGGAAAGAAATACAGTAGAAAAATGGGTAGCTTTGAGAGATGAAATAGTAAAGGCAACGGAAGATCAAGTTGGTAAAAAGACAAGGGCTAGTAGGAATCTGTGGGTAACAGAATAGATATTGAACTTAATTGATGAAAGAAGAAAATATGAATATGCAGTAAATGAAATGGATAAAAAGGAATACAAAGTCTCAAAAATGAGTTTGACAGGAAGTGCAAAATGGCTAAGCAAGGATAGCTAGAAGACAAATGTAAGGATATAGAGGCATATATCACTAGGGGTACAATAGATACTGCCTACAGGAAAATTAAAGAGACCTTTGGAGAAAAGAGCACCACTTGTATGAATATCAAGAGCTCAGATGGAAAACGAGTTCTAAGCAAAGAAGGGAAAGCAGAAAGGTGGAAGGAATATATAGAGGGTCTTTACAAGCGCGATGTACTTGAGGCCGATATTATGGAAATGGAAGAGGATGTAGATGAAGATGAAATGGGAGATATGATACTGTGAGAAGAATTTGACAGAGCACTGAAAGACCTAAGTCAAAACAAGGCCCCAGGAGTTGCCAACATTCTATTAAAACTACTGATAGCCATGGGAGGGCCAGCCCTGACAAAACTCTACCATCTGGTGAGCAAGATGTATGAGACAGGTGAAATACCCTCAGACTTCAAGAAGAGTATAATAATTCCAATCCCAAAGAAAGCAGGTGTTACTTGTGAAAATTACTGTACTATCAGTTTAATAAGTCACAGCTGCAAAATACTACCATGAATTCTTTACAGACGAATGGAAAAACTGGTAGAAGCCGACTTCAGGGAGGTGTCTGTGTGTTGGGGCTTATGGGCGCTCAACGTCGAGGTCATCAGCGCCCTGACACACATTAAAGGGAACAAATGTGGACAGACCTAATAAAACTGAAACACAGATGCAAAGAAAGCAGGAAAAGAAGGAAAATGCGAGGACGGTCAGTTTGGATGTTGTAGAAATGTTGGAACACGTGAGGCAATACTGACCCTATGACTTATCTTAGAAGATACCTACATTTTTAGCCTTTATAGATTTACAGAAAGCTTTTGAGAATGTTGAATAGAATATTCTCTTTAAAATTCTGAAGGTGGCAGGGGTCAAATATAGGGAGCAAAAGGGCATTTATAATTTGTACAGAAACCATACAGCAGTTATAAGGGTCGAGGGACATAAAAGGGAAGCAGAGGTTGGGAAGGGAGTGAGACAGGGTTGTAGCCTATCCCCGATGCTATTCAATGTGTATATTGAGCAAGCAGTAAGGGAAACAAAAGAAACATTTGGAGTAGGAATTAAAATCCACGGAAAAAAAATAAAAACTTTGAGGTTCGCCGATGACATTGTAATTCTGTCAGAGACAGCAAAGGACTTGGAAGAGCAGTTGAACGGAATTGACAGTGTCTTGAAAGGAGGGTATAAGATGAACATCAACAAATGCAAAACAAGGATAATGGAATGCAGTCGAATTAAGTTGGGTGATGCTGAGGGAATTAGATTAGGAAATGAGACACTTAGAGTAGTAAAGGGAATTTTTGTTATTTGGGGAGCAAAATAACTGATGATGGTCGAAGTATGAGAGGATATAAAATGTAGACTGTCAATGGCAAGGAAAGCGTTTCTGAAGAAGAAAAATTTCTTAACATCGAGTATAGATTTAAATGTCAGGAAGTCATTTCTGAAAGTATTTGTGTGGAGTGTAGCCATGTATGGAAGTGAAATGTGGACGATAAATAGATTAGACAAGAAGAGAACAGAAGCTTTCAAAATGTGGTGCTACAGAAGAATGCTGAAGATTAGATGGGTAGATCACATAACTAATGAGGAAGTTGTTGTTGTTGTTGTTGTGGTCTTCAGTCCTGAGACTGGTTTGATGCAGCTCTCCATGCTACTCTATCCTGTGCAAGCTTTTTCATCTCCCAGTACCTACTGCAACCTACATCCTTCTGAATCTGCTTAGTGTATTCATCTCTTGGTCTCCCTCTACGATTTTTACCCTCCACGCTGCCCTCCAATACTAAATTGGTGATCCCTTGATGCCTCAGAACATGTCCTACCAACCGATCCCTTCTTCTGGTCAAGTTGTGCCACAAACTTCTCTTCTCCCCAATCCTATTCAATAATTCCTCATTAGTTATGTGATCTACCCATCTAATCTTCAGCATTCTTCTGTAGCACCACATTTCGAAAGCTTCTATTCTCTTCTTGTCCAAACTATTTATCGTCCATGTTTCACTTCCATACATGGCTACACTCCATACGAATACTTTCAGAAATGACTTCCTGACACTTAAATCTATACTCGATGTTACCAAATTTCTCTTCTTCAGAAACGCTTTCCTTGCCATTGCCAGCCTACATTTTATATCCTCTCTACTTCGACCATCATCAGTTATTTTGCTCCCCAAATAGCAAAACTCCTTTACTACTTTAAGTGCCTCATTTCCTAATCTAATTCCCTCAGCATCACCCGACTTAATTAGACTACATTCCATTATCCTTGTTTTGCTTTTGTTGATGTTCATCTTATATCCTCCTTTCAAGACACTGTCCATTCCATTCAACTGCTCTTCCAAGTCCTTTGCTGTCTCTGACAGAATTACAATGTCATCGGCGAACCTCAAAGTTTTTATTTCTTCTCCATGAATTTTAATACCTACTCCGAATTTTTCTTTTGTTTCCTTTACTGCTTGCTCAATATACAGATTGAACAACATCGGGGAGAGGCTACAACCCTGTCTTACTCCCTTCCCAACCACTGCTTCCCTTTCATGTCCCTCGACTCTTATAACTGCCATCTGGTTTCTGTACAAATTGTAAATAGCCTTTCGCTCCCTGTATTTTACCCCTGCCACCTTTAGAATTTGAAAGAGAGTATTCCAGTCAACATTGTCAAAAGCTTTCTCTAAGTCTACAAATGCTAGAAACGTAGGTTTGCCTTTCCTTAATCTTTCTTCTAAGATAAGTCGTAAGGTCAGTATTGCCTCACGTGTTCCAGTGTTTCTACGGAATCCAAACTGATCTTCCCCAAGGTTGGCTTCTACTAGTTTTTCCATTCGTCTGTAAAGAATTCGTGTTAGTATTTTGCAGCTGTGACTTATTAAGCTGATAGTTCGGTAATTTTCACATCTGTCAACACCTGCTTTCTTTGGGATTGGAATTATTATATTCTTCTTGAAGTCTGAGGGTATTTCGCCTGTTTCATACATCTTGCTCACCAGATGGTAGAGTTTTGTCAAGACTGGCTCTCCCACGGCCGTCAGTAGTTCCAATGGAATATTGTCTACTCCGGGGGTCTTGTTTTGACTCAGGTCTTTCAGTGCTCTGTCAAACTCTTCACGCAGTATCATATCTCCCATTTCATCTTCATCTACATCCTTTTCCATTTTCATAATATTGTCCTCAAGTACATCGCCCTTGTATAGACCCTCTATATACTCCTTCCACCTTTCTGCTTTCCCTTCTTTGCTTAGAACTGGGTTTCCATCTGAGCTCTTGATATTCATACAAGTCGTTCTCTTATCTCCAAAGGTCTCTTTAATTTTCCTGTAGGCGGTATCTATCTTACCCCTAGTGAGATAGGCCTCTACATCCTTACATTTGTCTTCTAGCCATCCCTGCTTAGCCATTTTGCACTTCCTGTCGATCTCATTTTTGAGACATTTGTATTCCTTTTTGCCTGTTTCACTTACTGCATTTTTATATTTTCTCCTTTCATCAATTAAATTAAATATTTCTTCTGTTACTCAAGGATTTCTACTAGCCCTAGTCTTTTTACCTACTTGATCCTCTGCTGCCTTCACTACTTCATCCCTCAAAGCTACCCATTCTTCTTCTACTGTATTTATTTCCCCCATTCCTGTCAATTGCTCCCTTATGCTCTCCCTGAATCTCTGTACAACCTCTGGTTCTTTTAGTTTATCCAGGTCCCATCTCCTTAAATTCCCACCTTTTTGCAGTTTCTTCAGTTTTAATCTACAGGTCATAACCAATAGATTGTGGTCAGAGTCCACATCTGCCCCTGGAAATGTCTTACAATTTAAAACCTGGTTCCTAAATCTCTGTCTTACCATTATATAATCTATCTGATACCTTTTAGTATCTCCAGGGTTCTTCCATGTATACAACCTTCTTTCATGATTCTTAAACCAAGTGTTAGTTATGATTATGTTGTGCTCTGTGCAAAATTCGACCAGGCGGCTTCCTCTTTCATTTCTGTCCCCCAATACATATTCACCTACTACGTTTCCTTCTCTCCCTTTTCCTACTACCGAATTCCAGTCACCCATGACTATTAAATTTTCGTCTCCCTTCACTATCTGAATAATTTCTTTTATTTCATCATACATTTCTTCAATTTCTTCGTCATCTGCAGAGCTAGTTGGCATATGAACTTGTACTACTGTGGTAGGCGTGGGCTTTGTGTCTATCTTGGCCACAATAATGCGTTCACTATGCTGTTTGTAGTAGCTTACCCGCATTCCTATTTTCCTATTCATTATTAAACCTACTCCTGCATTACCCCTATTTGATTTTGTATTTATAACCCTGTATTCGCCTGATCAAAAGTCTTGTTCCTCCTGCCACCGAACCTCACTAATTCCCACTATATTTAACTTAAACATATCCCTTTCCTTTTTTAAATTTTCTAACCTACCTGCCCGATTAAGGGATCTGACATTCCACGCTCCGATCCGTAGAACGCCAGTTTTCTTTCTCCTGATAACGACGTCCTCTTGAGTAGTCCCCGTCCGGAGATCCGAATGGGGGACTATTTTACCTCCGGAATATTTTACCCAAGAGGATGCCATCATCATTTAACCATACAGTAAAGCTGCATGTCCGCGGGAAAAGTTGGGGCTGTAGTTTCCCCTTGCTTTCAGCCGTTCGCAGTACCTGCACAGCAAGGCCGTTTTGGTTAGTGTTACAAGGCCAGATCAGTCAATCATCCAGACTGATGCCCTGCAACTACTCAAAAGGCTGCTGCCCCTCTTCAGGAACCACACGTTTGTCTGGCCTCTCAACAGATACCCCTCCGTTGTGGTTGCACCTACGGTACGGCTATCTGTATCGCTGAGGCACGCAAGCCTCCCCACCAACGGCAAGGTCCATGGTTCATGGGGGGGGAATGAGGAAGTACCGAATAGAATTGGGGAGAAGAGGAATTTGTGGCACAACTTGACTAGAAGAAGGGATATGTTGGTACGACATGTTCTGCAGCATCAAGGGATCACCAATTTAGTATTGGAGGCCAGTGTGCAGTATAAAAATCATAGAGGGAGACCAAGGGATGATTACATTAAGCAGCTTCAGAAAAATGTTGATTGCAGTAGTTACTTGGAGATGAAGAAGTTTGCACAGGATGCAGTGCATAGATGGCTGTGTCAAACTAGTCTCTGGACTGACGACCACAACAACAACAATATCAAAAATGGTTCAAATGGCTCTGAGCACTGTGGGACTTAACATCTGAGGTCATCAGTCCCCTAGAACTTAGAACTACTTAAACCTAACTAACTAAGGACATGACACATATCCATGCCCAAAGCAAGTTTCGAACCTGCAACCATAGCGGTCACTCGGTTCCAGACTGAAGTCCCTAGAACTACTTGGCCACTCTGGCCGGCCCCAATAATATCAATTTCTAAATCTGGTACTTTGGTTACATTATTTCCAGCAACATCAATAAAATATGTGTTAAAATCATCAGGACTGCAAGCATTTAACAGGGCAGTAGGTATTTTTCTGTGTCCATTAACCAGTACCTTTGCATGGGCTGCGGACTTCAGAAATGAACCAAACATTACATACCTTCTTGGCTGCTTATTACTTCTTTATTTTCTTTTACCTTTCAGATAATAGCAATGAAACATAGCTTTGTCCCTGACATGTGTTGCTGTTTTAACTCAGTCATTTAGCAGCAAAACAGCACACTTTATGTTTTCCAGCTTAGGACAGTTCCATACTTTGTCTCTGCCTATTTTTCTTCTGTTTTGTATTTTATCTACCGAGCGAGGTGGCGCAGTGGTTAGCACTCTGGACTCTTCATTTGGGAGGACAATGGTTCAAACCTGCATCCAGAAATCCTGATTTATATTTCCATGGTTTCCCTAAACTGCTTCAGGCAAATACCTGTATGGTTCCTTTGAAAGGGCACAGCAGAATTTCTCCCCCATCCTTCTCTAATCTGAGCTGGTGCTCCATCTCTAATGACCATGTTGTTGACAGGATGTTAAAATGCTATCTCCTCCTCCTTTGTAATTTATCTAAGGAATTCATTGTGGTTACAAAAGGGGAATCAGTTGTCAAAATTAAAAAATACATTTAAAAGCATCACCTGGTTCCAGTCCCACAACTTCAGACTGTTAATCACTCATGACAAGCACATTTTTGAAGATGAGTGAGTTGTGCACATTTTTAATAATGCCATATGTATGTCCTCCATCCAAAAAGTTCCAAGACCGATTTTAATCTTGGTGTACACATGATGTCAGCACAGTTACAATTGTGGCAACTGTAACTAACAATAAAAACAGATGTGCATTTGACCAGTCAATTTGTGAGCAGCCAGTGTTATGAAGTGGTTGTGTGGCCATAGTGTGTCAACATTACAATGGAGCAACATCTCTAAATCAAGTGTTCAAGACATTCTCCAGAATGCTTTGGAGACGAGAAAAGTGTGTGCGAATTTTGTCCCACACACTGTGATCCCCAAACAAAAACAATGATGGATGGATGTGGGATGTGACTTGTTTGAAATGCAAAACACAGGCAATTCCTTTCTTGATAAAACTCATCATGAGTAATGAGACTTGTTACCAAAACAAACCTATCACAAAATGATGAAGTGCAGAAATTCACATGATGTGCCAACACATTGATAAAAATGAAGTAAATGTGACATACAAATTGAACAAGTTCCCAAATAAAGACTTTTATGACAGTTTCACATGGTTGTATGAATGTGCTGTGCATTGTACTAAAGTGCGAGAAGACTACGTCAAATACCTGAAACATTAAAATCACCCTCTTAACTTTTTCTCTATTTTGTATTAATCCAATATCAAAACCTTATGGACTGAAGGGGTACAGTTTGACCAGTGGCTCATGAATGATTTGACTTTGCTCAATGAGGTGAACATGCTTACTGCTTTGACATGACAGTACTTATTTATTTGGGTCTAGTGCTGTGATCTCCTACACACATGTAGGACAAGTCAAATATAATAAATAATCAAACATGAAAATTAGTTATGTTTTGTCTTAAGTCTATGCATTACTATTCTCTAATTAAAATATATATTACTAGCTGCAGTACCTGGCTTCGCTCAAGGAGTTGATGTGACACTGTGTGGTAGGTGGAATAAAAGGATAAACTTTAAAGTACATGGCATAAAAAAATGTTACTGAAAACATTTTCTAACTATTTACAATACTTGTTAAAATATAAGAGGTAAAAAAATTATTGAAAACACATTATAACGATTTACAATACTTGTTTATGAACAACATTTTTCATTTCTTATCTGAGGCATATATGTACAAATTTTTCGAATTTTCTACCTGAGTGCAAGCTACATATGGCTGACTGTGACAAAAGCAAGTGTCTTTGAGGTTGATGCGAAAATATTTTAAAGTTTGTGTTTGTGCTTTGTTAATTGAAAAACAGTAGGCTAGTTTGATTGGAAATTGCAGTTTTTTAAATTGGAATGGTAGTTCAGTAGAGATCAGTGGTATTCTGGGGATAAATAGTGATTGTTCTTTGTACTTTGCAGACATAAGTTCAGCTCTGATGATGTTATTCGGTAGCTGTTCCATTATATAATTTTTGGTGAGTTGAGATTTCTGAGTAGTATGACTGGAGATCCAATTTTAAGTCAAAGGCAGTGTAATGACATTCCTGGTACTTGCAAAAAGTTTAGAAATTCTGTACTGAAGTTCACACTTTCTTCAACAGTTACCATCATGTTGATCAATTTGTATATTCTCTCCTCACCAGGAATTTTCTTTTGAATATTAAACTTCATATTGTTGACAATATTCTTCTTAGTTGGCAAAATTGCCCTTTCAAATAGCCAATCCAGTCTGGTATAGTTGTGAACAATGTTTGGTTTAAATTTGGTCGGTGAGTTCATTTTCAGCAGTGGCTATGTTGCAGAATTCACTGTTGTGTTTAATGAGGCCATTCGTCTGATCAGTAGGATATGTGCCTTCATGTATTTGTAAAAGTCATTGAGCAAAATGTGCTGTTGTTTTGTTTGTTGATAGTTCAACTCATGTATTTTTTGTTAGCCACAGTATTTGTATGTGTGGCCAGAGATGGGCTTTTTTTAAGGCACGCATTGATCTCATCTGCTGGTGCTGACTTGGGAATGACTGAAAGTATTTGTTGAAAATACCCTGAGAGTATGAGTAGAGCTCCTCCCATCACTTCAGAGGTTCTTCACAAGTCTTGTAATGTATTGTCCACGGCTTTGAGTGATTTTTTTTTTTTTTTTTTTTTTGTGCCACTGTGCATTTGTCCCATATTAGATAGATGTGATTTTTGTGATGACTCTGATAAATCTTACTTGTTTTTGTCAGAAAACTCAGGCTATTATATTGTGTCGATACATGGGGGCTTGTCCATATCTTAGTTGCTCTGTCTTTTCTATCCTTGGTGAGTTGTATGTGAATGTTATGAAGACATCAGGTTGTCCATATTTTCTTATGTAGGTCACGGCATTTTCAGTGTATTCGTGCATGTGACTTGATTTCCTATGTATGATGAGGGTAAGATTAACATTGTTCCAATGTCATCAATGTTTCTGTCATTTATGATTGCATCTCAGAGGTGGGTGTCTTTTCCATGCATAGTTTCTTCTGGTTCTGTCTTATGTAAAGCATCTGTTCCACTTCTATTCTACTAGGAAGTGTTGGAATAAGTGGGCAATGTTGAGAATGTGATTGTATATTTCATTTTCTCTGATCATTAAGTGGTAAGCATGGAACTCCTTGATAGTGACTGTTTTGTTTGTCTCTATGTATCTGCAATGCATTGTAGTCTTTCACTTCTTCATTGTACAGTTATGTCATGGCTTGCATTTTCATTGTCGACAATTACGATGGTGACTTTGTCTATAAGAGGTACATTAAATCAGCATTTGTGTTCTCCATGCAATCTTTTGTCACCTCGAATTATAGCTTTACAGGCATCAGATATCATTTGATCTACAGCTGTTTTGAATATGTGATTCAGTTTATTGCATTTCTGTAAAATCCTCCATATGTCTTGGGCTACTACTTATCTCAATTCATTGATATTTGTACATCACTGATCAACTTCTGTTTCTTCATTTCTGATGAAATCTACTTGCACAGAAATTTTTGGTCTTCACTGGGTAGTGGTAGTAATGATCCCATATTGTGACAGATTTGTCCTTGGATTGAAAAACATAATTGATTTCATCTCTGTCAGCCTTGATCAAAGTGACACCAAAAGAAGTCAGTTGGAAGCAGGTGTTGTACATTTTTATATTTTGAAGAAATTGTTTTGATTCTGGAGTTTCCCAGGTCATGTAATGTAAAACTTACTGCAGAGATACTTCTGGCGGTGGTAATCAAATTTTTCCATTCATACAACAGTATCCTGGTGTTTCTCTACAGAATTTTTTTGCATTGCAAAATTGGCAAATGTTATCCATTTTTACAATAATGACATATTTGTGTTTTTACACTCTTTCTTCAGGTAATAGTGGAATGCCACATTTGTTAGATTGTACTGTTTACTTGCCCTTGTCCACACTTCTCATAGCGTGATATTTTCATGGCTGTCTTGAGTTATAAGTCTCTTATTATAAGATTGTGTCACAATTTTTGATTCTTCAATCTGTTCATTTCATTGTTTTTTGGTTTCTCTGGATCTCATGGTGCTCACTGTCGTTCGTTGGGAACTTAAAGGTGCTTTGTGCTCTTTGTCTGTTTCCTTTTTTTTGCTGTTGTTTTTGTTTTCACCATTTTGCTTCAGCACTGGCACAATCTCCTCTACATCTACATGGATACTCTGCAAATCACATTTAAGTGCCTGGCAGAAGGTTCATCGAACCACCTTCACAATTCTCTATTATTCCAATCTAGCTTGGATCAAGGAACAGTCAGAATTGTAGTTGTAAATTGTTGTAGTTGTGCTGGGAAAGTCCCTGAGCTTCAAGCACTAATAGAAAGCACAGAAGCTGAAATCGTTATGGGTACAGAAATCTGGCTAAAGCCTGAAATAAGTTCTGCAGAAATTTTTACGAAGTCTCAGACGGTGTTCAGGAAAGATAGATTAGGCAGAATTGGTGGTGGAGTGTTTGTGTCTGTCAGTAATGGTTTATCTTGTAGTGAAGTCGAAGTAGATACTCCATGTAAATTGGTATGGGTGGAGGTTGTACTTAACAGCCGAACTAAGTTAATAATTGGTGCCTTCTACCAACCCCCAGACTCCGATGATATAGTTGCTGAACAGTTCAGAGAAAATTTGAGTCTCGTAACAAATAAATACCCCACTCATACGGTTATAGTTGATGGGGACTTCAACCTTCCCTCGATATGTTGGCAAAAATACTTGTTCAAAACTGGTGGTAGGCAGAAAACATCTTCCGAGATTGTCCTAAATTCTTTCTCCGAAAATTATTTCGAGCAGTTAGTCCACAAACCAATGTGAATTGTAAATGGTTGCGAAAGCACACTTGACCTCTTAGCCACAAACAATCCAGAGCTAATAGAGAGCATCATGACTGATACAGGGATTGGTGATCACAAGGTCGTTGTAGCTAGGCTCAATACCGCTTCTTCCAAATCCACCAGAAACAAACGCAAAATAATTTTATTTAAAAAAGCGGATAAAGTGTCGCTAGAAGCCTTCCTAAGAGACAATCTCCATTCCTTCCGAACTGACTATGCAAATGTAGATGAGATGTGCCTCAGATTCAAAGATACAGTAGCAACAGCAATTGAGAGATTCATACCTCATAAATTGGTAAGAGATGGAACTGATCCCCCATGGTACACAAAATAGGTCTGAACGCTGTTGAAGAGGCAATGGAAAAAGCATGCGGAGTTCAGAAGAACACGAAATCCCGAAGATTGGCTAAAATTTACAGATGCGTGAAATTTGGCATGGACTTCAATGCAAGATGCCTTTAATAGGTTCCACAACGAAACATTGTCTTGAAATTTGGTAGAAAATTCGAAAAATTCTGGTCATATGTAAAGTACACAAGCGGCAAGACGCAGTCAATACCTTCGTTGCGCAGTGCCGGTGGTACTGTTACCGATCAGTTATTGAACTCAGTTTTCCGAAATTCCTTCACCAGGGAAGACGAATGTAATATTCCACAATTTGAAACATGAACAGCTGCTAGCACGAGTTTCTTAGAAGTAGATACCTTAGGCGTTGCGAAGCAACTCAAATCGCTTGATACGGGCAAGTCTTCAGGTCCAGATTGTATACCGATTAGGTCCTTTCAGATTACGCTGATACAATAGCTCCCTACTTAGCAATCATATACAACCGCTTGCTCACTGATAGATGTGTACCTACAGACTGGAAAATTGCGCAGGTCGCGCCAGTGTTTAAGAAGGGTAGTAGGAGTAATCCATCGAACTACAGACCTATATCATTGACGTCACTTTGCAGTAGGGTTTTGGAGCATACACTGTATTTAAACATTATGAATCACCTCGAAGGGAACAATCTATTGATATGTAATCAGCATGGCTTCAGAAAACATCATTCTTGTGCAATGCAGCTAGCTCTTTATTTGCACGAAGTAATGGCCGCTATCGACAAGGGATCTCAAGTTGATTCCGTATTTCTAGATTTCCGGAAAGCTTTTGACACCGTTCCTCACAAGCGACTTCTAATCAAGCTGCGGTCTTATGGGGTATTGTCTCAGTTGTGCGACTGGATTCGTGATTTCCTGCCAGGAAGGTCGCAGTTCGTAGTAATAGACGGCAAATCATAGGGAAGCGTCCTGGGACCTCTGTTGTTCCTGATCTATATAAATGACCTGGGTGACAATCTGAGCAGTTCTCTTAGGTTGCTCGCAGATGATGCTGTAATTTACTGTCTAGTAAGGTCATCTGAAGACCAGTATCAGTTGCAAAGCGATTTAGAAAAGTTTGCTATATGGTGTGGCAGGTGGCAGTTGACGCTAAATAACGGAAAGTGTGAGATGATCCACATGAGTTCCAAAAGAAATCTGTTGGAATTCGATTACTCGATAAATAGTACAATTCTCAAGGCTGTCAATTCAACTAAGTACCTGGGTGTTAAAATTACGAACAACTTCAGTTGGAAAGACCACATAGATAATATCGTGGGGGAGGCGAGCCAAAGGTTGCGTTTCATAGGCAAAACACTTAGAAGATGCAAGAAGTCCACTAAAGAGACAGCTTACACTACACTCGTTCGTCCTCTGTTAGAATATTGCTGCACGGTGTGGGATCCTTACCAGGTGGGATTGACGGAGGACATCGAAAGGGTGCAAAAAAGGGCAGCTCGTTTTGTATTATCACGTAGTAGGGGAGAGAGTGTGGCAGATATGATACGCGAGTTGGGATGGGAGTCATTAAAGCAAAGACATTTTTCGTCACGGCGTGATCTATTTACGAAATTTGAGTCACCAACTTTCTCTTTCGAATGCGAAAATATTTTGTTGAGCCCTACATAGGCAGGAATGATCATCAAAATAAAATAAGAGAAATCAGAGCTCGAACAGAAAGGTTTAGGTGTTCGTTTTTCCCGCATGCTGTTCGGGAGTGAAATGGTAGAGAGATAGTATGATTGCGATTCGATGAACCCTCTGCCAAGCACTTAAATGTGAATTGCAGAGTAATCATGTAGATGTAGAAGTAGATGTAGCATAGTGTGCGGAAAGAATGAACACCTATATCTTTCTGTATGAGCTCTGATATCCCTATTTTATCGTGGTGATCGTTCTGCCCTATGTAGGTCAGTGTCAACAAAATATTTTCACATTCAGAGAAGAAAGTTGGTGATTGGAATTTCATGAGAAGGTTCAGTCACAATAAAAAAACGCCTTTCTTTTAATGATTTCCAGCCCAAATCCCGTATCATTTCTGTGACACTCTCTCCCATATACAATACAAAACGTGCTGCCTTTCTTTGAACTTTTGCAATGTACTCCGTCAGTCCTACCTGGTAAGGATCCCACACTGAGCAGCAGTATTCTAAAAGAGGACAGCCAAGTGTAGTGTAGGCAGTCTCCTTAGTAGGTCTGTTACATTTTCTAAGTGTCCTGCCAATAAAACGCAGCCATTGGTTAGCCTTCCCCACAACATTTTCTATGTGTTTTTTCCAATTTAAGTTGTTCATAATTGTAATACCTGGTATTTAGTTGAATTTACTGCTTTTAGATTAGACTGACTTATTGTGTAACCGAAGTTTAACGAGTTCCTTTTAGTACTCATGTGGATGTCCTCACACTTTTCATTATTTAAGGTCAACTGCCACTTTTCGCACCATTCAGATATTTTTTCTAAATTGTTTTGCAGTTTGTTTTGATCTTCTGATGACTTTATTAGTCGATAAACAACAGTGTCATCTGCAAACAACCAAACACGGCTGCTCAGATAGTCTCCCAAATCGTTTATATAGATAAGGAACAGCAAAGGGCCTATAACACACCGAGCGAGGCGGCGCAGTGGTTAGCGCATTCGGGAGGACGACGGTTCAATCCCGTCTCCGGCCATCCTGATTTAGGTTTTCCGTGATTTCCCTAAATCATTTCAGGCAAATGCCGGGATGGTTCCTTTGAAAGGGCACGGTCGATTTCCTTCCCAATCCTTCCCTAACCCGAGCTTGCGCTCCGTCTCTAATGACCTCGTTGTCGACGGGACGTTAAACACTAACCACCACCACCACCGCCTATAACACTACCTTGGGGAACGCCCGAAATCACTTCTGTTTTACTCGATGACTTTCCATCAATTACTATGAATTGTGACCTCTCTGACAGGAAATTGCAAATCCGGTCACATAACTGAGACGATATTCCATAACACGTAATTTTACTACGCGCTGCTTGTGTGGTACAGTGTCAAAAGCCTTCTGGAAATCCAGGAATACGGAATCGATCTGAAATCCCTTGTCAATAGCATTCAGCACTTCATGTGAATAAAGAGCTAGTTGTGTTTCACAGGAACGATGTTTTCTAAACCCATGTTGACTGGGTGTCAATAGATCGTTTCCTTCGAGGTAATTCATAATGTTCAAACACAATATATGTTCTAAAGTCCTGCTGCATATCAACGTTAATGATATGGGCCTGTAATTTAGTTGATTACTCCTACTACATTTCTTGAGTATTGGTGTGACCTGTGCAACTTTCCAGTCTTTGTGTACGGATCTTTCGTCGAGCAAACGGTCGTGTATGATTGTTAAATATGGAGCTAATGCATCAGCATACTCCGAAAGGAACCTAATTGGTATATAGTCTGGACCAGAAGACTTGCTTTTATTAAGTGATTTGAGTTGATTCACTACTCCAAGGATATTTACTTCTACGTTACTCATGTTGGCAGCTGTTCTTGATCCGAATTCTGGAATATTTACTTCGTCTTCTTTTGTGAAGACATTTCAGAAGGCTGTGTTTAGTAAATCTGCTTTGACAGCACTGTCTTCGATAGTATCTCCATTGTTATCCTGCAGAGAAGGCATTGACTGTATCTTGCCGCTAACATACTTCAAATATGACCAGAATCTCTTTGGATTTTCTGCCAGGTTTCAGACAAAGTTTCATTGTGGGAACTGTTATAGGTGTCTTGCATTGAACCTTGTCTTTTACATTTGAACACTGTCTAAAATATAAATCAAATCAACTTTTTATTAATAAATACACTTTACACAGTTTTCACACTTTTGACTACTCGCGCTTCACTGTACACCCCCCCCCCCCCCCCCCCCCCACTCACTGCCCTACTTTTTCACAATTCTTGATCCTCCTTCAGTTTCATATTTTCAATGTTGTTTTTGTTTTTGCCAAGTTACTTCAGAACTGGAAAGATCTCTTCCTCTTTTATGTTTAGGGCATTGTCTAAAATATACATCAAATCAACCTTTTATTAACAATACATCAAATCAACTTTCCATTGAAAAATGCACTAAGCACCCTTTACACACTTTTCACATTTTATTTTCAATTTGTATTTGGTCACTGTAGTACTTTGAATACTCACACTTCACTGTTTGTTTTTATTCATTCACTGCTCTACTTTTTCAGTTCCTTCCTTCATCACTCATAAGAAACTGACATTCACAACCAAGATGGGCCTTTCTTTATATACCCTTAACAATGGGTAGCCCCACCAGTAGCAAATTTGAGAACATGCCAAAAAGACTTTGAATTGTCCCCAATGTTCGACAACATTTGAGTGCGTTCTGGAATGCTTCACAATGATCTAGGATGTTCCAGTATCTTCACAAACATTCTGGAATCTTCTCAAATGTTCCAGATTATTCCCACCACTCCAGAACATCCCATATCCTTGTGGAACATTACAGAACATTCTGGAATGTTGTGGAACACTCTCAAATGTTCTGGAATGTTCTTGAATTTTCCCAAATGTTCAGGCAGGTCCTAGAAATTTCTAGATGGCGAAACTTCTCAACTCTTATATCTTCAAAAGTATGCCCTTCAGGTAAAAATGGGAACCTTCTACATGAATGGGGGATAGAGGGCTACCATACCATATAACTCCCTTGATCATATGGGGACTCATTTCAGAGTTTTAGCAACATATACATTGTACACTTACTTTTATAATATAATACTGATATTAATTAAACACTATAATATAGAACACCACACACAGATTTTTCAAAATGAATTACAAACTCATCTACCCAGGAATTAATTAACATATTAACAACTGTCCATCATAAGTAACTTCAGCTTGGTTTTAATTATTGGTTAAATGTCTGATTGGAGTGAAAACAATATTCCCTATGAATTACACAATGGATTTTTGTGCAAATTTTCACAGGCAAATGAAATAGAGAAATAGGGTTTCAAATTGATAAGTGTGAGGTATAGTCTTTCAAAATAATATTTACTTGCTTAAGTAATCATGATAATTAATAAATTCTTAATTAGTGATTTGAGGGAAAATTACCCAATGAATTTTTGCTCAAAATTTCATCGCCAAATGAAGAGTGGGAAATGGGACAAATAGGGTATCAAATTGACAAGCATGGGATGCAATTTGCAAAAAATTATTTACTTGATTTAGAGTACACATGACAGTTGGTAAAAATTTAATTAGTGATTTTAGGGAAAACTTAAACATTTTACAAACAGCTGCTGCTAGCTATGTAAATGAAGAGTCACAAAGTTCATTTCTTCAATGCCTAGTTAATTTGTGCATAAAAAGCTATGTTGGTGTAATATTTAACTGTCAAAATTGTTTTCTTTGAGTAGGTACTAAATGCAAGACATTTAGAGAACAGACACCAGTAAAGCAAATGAAGTGTAAATAAGATCATACTTTCTGAACAACACTGGAACAGTTCCGTCCTCCGTCACAGTGGGACCCACCTCCTCTTCCCCTAAATCACCCTCTCCAAACCTCCCAGGAATATCTCACTTCCAGCCTTGCCTCTCAATCCTTCTTGAAAAAACTTAATCCTACTCCCAACATCACCACAGCTGAAGCCCAAGCTATCCATGATCTGAAGGCTGACCGATCCTTCGTCATTCTTCCGGCTGACAAGGGTTCCACGACCGTGGTACTTGATCATCAGGAGTATGTGGCTGAGGGACTGTGTCAGCCGTCACACAGCGCTACATTCAAAGTTTGCCGAGGTAATTCCATTCCTGATGTCCAGGCGGAGCTTCAAGGAATCCTCAGAACCTTAGGCCACCTACAAAACCTTTCACCTGACTCCATCAACCTCCTGACCCCACCGACACCCTACACCCCTACCTTCTACCTACTTCCTAAAATTCACAAACCCAAACATCCTGGCCGCCCCATTGTAGCTGATTACCAAGCCCCCACAGAACGTATCTCTGCCTACATAGATCAACAACTTCAACCCATTACATGCAGGCTCCCATTCTTCATCAAAGAACCAACCACTTTCTCAAATGCCTGGAATCCTTACCCAATCTGTTAAACCCGAAAACCATCCTTGTAACCATCGATGCCACCTCATTATACACAAATATCCCGCACATCCAGGGCCTCGCTGCGATGGAGCACTTCCTTTCACGCCGATCACTTGCCACCCTACCTAAAACCTCTTTCCTCATTACCTTAGCCAGTTTCATCCTAACCCACAACTTCTTCACTTTTGAAGGCCAGACATACCAACAATTAAAGGGAACAGCCATGGGTACCAGGATGGCCCCCTCATACACCAACCTATTTATGGGTCGCTTAGAGGAAGCCTTCTTGGTTACCCAAGCCTGCCAACCCAAAGTTTGGTACAGATTTATTGATGACATCTTCATGATCTGAGAAGAACTCCAGAATTTCCTCTCCAACCTCAACTCCTTTGGTTCCATCGGATTCACCTGGTCCTACTCCAAATCACAGGCCACTCTCCTCGACGTTGACCTCCATCTGTCCAATGGCCAGCTTCACGCATCCGTCTTCATCAAACCCACCAACAAGCAACAGTACCTCCATTTTGACAGCAGCCACCCATTCCACATCAAACGGTCGCTTCCCTACAGCTTAGGTCTTCGTGGCAAACGAATCTGCTCCAGTCCTGAATCCCTGAACCATTACACCAATAACCTGAGAACAGCTGTCACATCCCACAGCTACTCTCCCGATCTGGTACAGAAGCAAATAGCTACAGCCACTTCCTCATTCCCTCAAACCCAGAACCTCCCACAGAAGAACCCCAAAAGTGCCCCACTTGTGACAGGATACATTCCAGGACTGGATCAGACTCTGAATGTGGCTCTCCAGCAGGGATACGGCTTCCTCAAATGCTGCCCTGAAATGAGATCCATCCTTTATGAAATCCTCCCCACTCCACCAAGGGTGTCTTTCCGCCATCCACCTAACCTTCATAACCTTTTGGTTCATCCCTATGAAATCCCCAAACCACCTTCCGTACCCTCTGGCTCCTACCCTTGTAACTGCCCCTTGTGTAAGACCTGTCCCATGCACCCTCCCACCACCACCTACTCCAGTACTGTAACCCGGAAGGTGTACACGATCAAAGGCAGAGTCACGTGTGAAAGCACCCACGTGATTTACCAACTGACATGCCTACACTGTGAAGCCTTCTATGTGGGAATGACCAGCAACAAACTTTCCATTCGCATGAACAGACACAGGCAGACAGTGTTTGTTGGTAAAGAGGATCACCCTGTGGCTAAACATGCCTTGGTGCACGGCCAGCACATCTTGGCACAGTGTTACACCGTCCTGTTATCTGGATACTTCCCACTGACACCAACCTATCAGAACTCTGGAGATGGGAACTTGCCCTTCAATACATTCTCTCTTCCCGTTACCCACCAGGCCTCAACCTCCGCTAATTTCAAGTTGCCGCTGCTCGTACCTCACCTGTCATTCAACACCATCTTTGCCTCTGTACTTCCGCCTCGACTGACATCTCTGCCCAACCTCTTTGCATTTACATATGTCTGCCTGTGTCTGTATATGTGCGGATGGGTATGTGTGTGTGTGTGAGTGTATACCTATCCTTTTTTCCCCGAGGTAAGTTTTTCCACTCCCGGGATTGGAATGACTCCTTACCCTCTCCCTTAAAACCCACATCCTTTCGTCTTTCCCTCTCCTTCCCTCTTTTCTGATGAAGTAAACTTGGGTTGCGAAAGCTTGAAATTTGTGTCTGTGTTTTTTATTGTCTCTATCAACATACCAATGCTTTCATTTGGTAAGTTACAGTATCTTTGTTTTTATATATATTTTTCCCACGTGGAATGTTTCCCTCTATTATATTTAAAATATAATTAACTTATATGTTATAAAAACTTTTAGACAATAATATATAGATGTCTATAACTACCCAGGGTGAATAGCTCCACATTCTATCATTGCTAAATATTCAGTCATTAATAGTCACTTTTAGCTGCCATAAAGCAGTTAGTTACAACTAGTCACCTAATTAATAAATGTAAACGTAAAGAACCTGTGTTAATATTGCTACTCACTGAACTGTGTTAGACTCAGTGCCATTGTATTACGAAGCTATTTTTTGATGAATGATAGACAACATAAAACTGGAAATTGATTATCATTTCAGAGTCAGTTGTAAAATAATGCATACTGACTGTAACGTCTGTTATTTCTGCTTACTGAAAATTCCTAGCATTATTTAATAAATCACTGATCATGGGTGAAAGAGGATTCCATATTAGGCTTATAGATCAGTAAAATTACAATAAGGTGATGCAGGTATTAAAAGACAGCTGTGTTTGTGGTCCTAGCCTTCCTTGATGCTTTCATAGTAAAAGATTGTTGCTTATAATGCACTGAAACCTATTATTATCTTTGAGAAACCACTGAGATATGGTGCAGAGATGTAACTGTTCTTTGTTGATTCCTCTGCCTGCAGGGAGGAAGACAAAACCATGATTGTACTTGGGGAAACCTTGGATAAATGTACTGAGAGCACTCACCAAATTCATTGAGTTTCTTGATCTCAAAATTGACAAAATACCTGAAGATAAACAGTAGTATAAATATAAGACACACACGGCTACATTGCCTTGACAATGTAGTTTGAATGGGACGAGTGGTATTTCTGGTGGAGAAAATGACAGGAACAAGGAGAGCACTAGTGCAGCAGGCAAGGTAAGTTGTACATGGCAAAAATTGTGGTACAAGACTGACGACAGGGGGGAGATGGGAGGGAAAGGGAGACTGCAGGGAGAATGCTGTGGGTGTAGATAAATGGAGTGAAGTGGGACACATGAGGATAGAGTTGAGATAGATGTGAAACAGGTTAATGTCAGGAGGATTGCAGGCTTGAAGGATGTGCCATAAGGGTAATTACAGCTGTGTAGTTCAGAGAAGCTGGCATGAAAGTGGGGGGGGGAGTAGGTCAGGTCAGAAGGCAGCCATTAAAGTGGAGTATGGGAATATGCTGTGCTCAGCAAACCGTTCTATCACTCGGTGGGTAGCTTGACCACATTTTGTTGTTGCTAATGATGAAAGGCAGTCAGCACTTTGGTAGAGGATGTTGTTCCTGCTCAGGTTGATAACGAGTAATGGGAGGGCTCTCCTTTGTGGCTAGCTGATGAGAGCAGATGGAGAATATGGAGCTGGTGTGGATTCTGTGCAAGGAATTATTTCTCATTACAGATGCACCATCCACAGGTGGCTACACTGCATGGGAGAGAGTTTTTAGTGCACAAGGAAAGGCAGATATCAAAGTGAAGGTTGAGCTTTATCTATACAAATATTTTTATGGAGTTATCAGAGAGGTGCAGGTCAATGTCCAGGATGCAGCATGCCGTGCTGAAGAGCGTTAGGTGAAATCAAAATGAGAGAAACTGTTGACACTATGGAGGAATGAGGCCAGAGTGCCTTGGCCTGGATCCACATCACAAAGATGTCAATGGACGTGAACCAGACAAGGAGTTTACAAACTTGGATAATTGGAAAGGATTATTCGAGATGGACTTTAAGTAGGTTAGCACAGGAGTACGCCAAGTGTGTACCAATGGAAGTGCCGAAGATTTGTTTGTATATAATCCCTCAAATGAGAAATAATTGTGGCTAAGGGTATTGTTCATCAAGTGTGTAACAAATGATGTAGTGAGTTGGAGTTGAGAGAATTTTGTGAGGGGTAGTGCCAACTGAGGCCAGGCCATGGGCATGGAGGGAGGTTACGTTCACTGGAATGTGTTGTTATTAGTTATAAGTAAGGATCCAAGTGGTAATAGAATGAGGACAGTGGGGAGGTAATGAAGGAAGTAGCCCATTTTCTTGATAAAGGATGTTAGACTATGTGCACTGGGTCAGATGTTTTAGTCAACAAGGGCTTCCTGTGGAAGCACAGAAACTTGGTGCTTTGGTGCTTCTAGGATAGTTACGTCTATGAAATTTAGGATCAAATAGAAAGGGCATGTGGATGTGGTAGATGAAATAAGGAAGGAGACTGACACTGAGGAGAGCTGCTGGAAATGATTTGAGTAGGAGTTGGATGTCGTGGTAGACTTTTGGGATAGAATTGCTGTGGCAGGACTTGCAAGCAGAAGAGTCACGCAGTTGGCAGGCATTTTGTGTCAGGTTACTGTAGTGGATGCTCTACCTGCAGGGAGGATGATACAATCTGGGATGGCTGTTATCTCCATCACCATGAGGTATGTGTTCTTGGAAATGGACCTTGGGGAGAGAAAGGCATTTCTAGAAGGTAGCCTGGGTAGTGGTTTTTTAGTCTATCTTCCACCTTTAAGGTCTCAGGTTTTTAAATTGCATCCAGTGCAGTCACTAACAATCAATCTTTCCTTTTCATCCTTACCAATAAGTCTCCGCTCACCCAGGGTTCTGGGTGATATTTCTGAAGCCTCCCCATTTCTTAAACCTCGACAGTTCTTTTCTTTCATCTCTCCTCTTTCTCCTTCAACCATTCTGCCAGAAAAAGGAACAACTGGCTCCAAAAGCTTTCATGTTTACTTAACCTTTATATATGTTTTCTTCTGCCATTACTTGCAAGTACATATTTTATCCATCCGATCATGTTATTTTTTATTTATTTGAATATAAGTGTTTTATGTTTGCTCTGTTGATAGGTTCCACATCATAATATTTATTGTGAATTTGATCTATGGAACAACTAACTGACTAACTAGAAAGGATAGTATACCATCCATTCACCTGGTAACATGTACAACACACATGTATTCCAACTGCATTTCATTCATCAGTACCTCTTCCATAAGTTTCCACCACTAAGCTACTTCACTGTTTTCCTGTCTCTTCTAATAATTCCTAAGATGTGTCTCTGCATCACTTATTTAACAAACCTTAGTTTTAAATCATTTTTGCATTTAAATACCAAGTATTACTGACATACGTCAAAACTGATCATACGCTTTCCTTTTCAGATACATTACAAGTTCTAAAAACCCAAACTTATTTCACTGAAGGCATTCCATGCCACATCATTAGGCAATCTAGCAAGTCATTCTTTTCAGCTGTCCATAAACATAAAATATCATTAATTGATTCTATGACTTGATTGTTAATTTGTGTTGCATTCTCTGTTTTGATTATAAGTTTGTGAGGTGTTATTCTAACCAATTTTTGGGCCTACTTCCACACTCACTCTCCTCAATTCTTCTGTTTCCATTAAAAGCAAACAGTATATCATCATCAAAATTAAGGTAATTCAGATACATTTAATTAACTTGTATTTATTTTAATGAAACCAGAACAAAGAGGTGCAATTAAAACACCAGAGACATAAAGCTCATTATGTGTGACCTACTTGGAACAATTGCAGAAGTAATAGATGATAGAAATAGGTACACCTTGCCTAACAACTGATCTTCCTGGTAAAGCTACAAGATTTGTTGGCATAAACAGTGTTATGTGAGTGCTGATTATTGATCTAATGTAACAGATATATAAAAAAACCAAAATTTATGTAAAATTGTGATCAAAATTTGATATGAACTATATAATCTCACAATAAAACCAGCATACCTAGTGGCATATTGGCTGAATACCATGTCTGTTAGGTATTTTGTACTTGGAGCAGACAAAGATTCAGATAGTAATCATGCTGTATGGCAAGTCAAAATTTCTAGTTATGAATGCTCTCTCAGATTCTGTATGTCAAATACTTTGAAGTGCAGTAGAACATTACACTCTTCACCACAGTATTGATTGTGAATAAGTAAATAATAATACATCTATATCTATAATCTGCAAACTGCCATGAGGTTCATGGCAGAGGGAATGTCCCATTGTACCAGTTATTTGGGTTTCTTCTTGTTACATTCACGTGCAGAGCACAGAAAGAATGATGATTAAATGCCTCTGCATGCACAGTAATTATTCTATTGTAATCTTATCATGATCCCTATGTTAGCAATATGAAGGGGACTGTAATATATTCCTAGAGTTAGCATTTAAAGCCAGTTCTTGATGCCAGTTGTTGATGCTTTGTTAGTAGACTTTTTCGGGATAGTTTACATCTGTCTTGAAGATTCTTCCATGTCAGTTCCTTCACCATCTCTCTGACACTCTCCCATGGATCACACAAACCTGTAACCATTCATGCTGATCTTCTCTATATATGTTCAACATCCCCTGTTAGTCTTATTTGGTGTGGATCCCAAGCACTTGTGCAATATTCTACAACTGATTGCTTGAGTGATTTATAAGCAATCTCCTTTGTAGACTAATTGCACTTTCCCAGTATTCTACCAGTAAACGTAAGTCTCTTATCTGCTTTACTCACAACTGAGCCTCTGTGGCCATTCAATTTAATATCCCTACAGAGTGTTACACATTTCATATCCCTACAAAGTGTTACACCCAGTATTTGTATGAGTTGGCTGAGTCCAACAGTGACTCACTAATATTATTGTAATAGGATACTATATCTTTTCTTTCTGTGGAGTACACAATTTCTACATTTCTGGATATCTAAAGCAAGTTGTCAAACTTTGCACCACTTTGAAATCTTGTTAAGGTCTGACTGAATATTTAGTAGCTTCTTTCAGATAGTCCTTCACTATAGATAATGACATCATCTGCAAAAAGTCTTAGGTTACTATTAATATTGTCTGCAAGGTCATTGACATGCAAGATGAACGGCAAGGGGTCCAATGCACTTCCCTGGGGTACATCTCAAAGTTAACTTCTACATCTGATGATGACTCTCCATCCAAGATAACATACTATGTCCTCCCTACCAAAAACTCCTCAATTCAGTCACAAATTTCACTTGATACCCCATGTGACTGTACTTTTGACAAATTCCATAGGTGAGGTACTGAGTCAAATGTTTTTCAGAAATCAAGAAATACTGCATCTACCTGACTGCCTTGATCCATAGCTTTCAGTATGCCCTCTGAGAAAAGTACGAGTTGTGTTGACAGTAGTTTCGTGGATCACTTCTATAACCCTTCTTGTAGATGTGTGTGACCAAAGCTGGTTGCACCCTGTTCCCTCAATGGCTGCTGGAATATCCTTTTCAACATGTTGAATGAGGCCCTCAGGCATACACACTGAGTGCACCTGGTGTCCTTTCCTGTTCCTTCTTGCCATTTCCCTATGGGTACGATCATTCACCACCAAGGGCCTTGCCACAGTGGTAACACTGGTTCCAATGAGACCACCGAAGTTAAGTGCTGTCGGGCTGGGCTAGCACTTGGATGGGTGACCGTCCGATCTGTCGGACGCTGTTGGCAAGCAGGGAGCACTCAGTACTTGTGAGGCAACCATTTGAACTGCTGACATTTTATAAACCCTTATCCTATTGCATTTGGCTCTTCTTGACACTGGACAAAACAGTTTTCTCCAAAATAGGTGAAGTGGGTCCCACTGACTCAGTTTCAGTTTCAATGAAAGACAGCACCTCAAACTTTTTGGTTACGGGGATCGGTACAACACCTCGAGTCCTCCCAGGTCCCTGTCCACCCTGTACAGGATGCCTACATCTACCATCGACATGCCACTCATAGTCAAGATGAGTAATGACAGAACCTGTACATTCTGCGGAGGAGAGGATGATATTAATAACCCCTACTGAGTTTCAATGAGAACCAGCCCAGCCTAAAAAGACTGACAATTCTAATGATGCTTATTCTTAAAACACACACAAGACAGGATAAAACAAAACAGTGTTGTCCAGAGCAATCATGGTAAATCATCGAACAGATCGTACATGTAATTTAGTGGAAACAGAAGATTATGCATAGACTCTCACAAGCATGTCACCACAAGCATTCACTCATTTACACAGTACAAAAATTTATAATGAAGAAGCAAACAGCTTCAGAATAACTAAAAAACTAATGACTTTGAAAAATTATTTTATATTATTGCCTCTAAGACCAAGCTACTTTTGTGCAATGTGGTTTGTGAAATGTGACAATCTTTTAGTCAAACTGAAATATTTGATGTGCAATATATTATGGCAGCAGCAAAATATATTAATGGCAAAGATATTAAAGCAGTTACTGATTTTAGTAGGGCAAGTTGGAGTCACTATGAACTACTATTCCATCACAATTTTATTGTTTCACATATTGTCTGAAGACATCAAATTCCAGCAACAAGTAGACATGGGACATTGATCGTTGGACAATAATTACATACTGAACACACTTAATTGCTTCTGATGTGTCTGTATACTTTCAGCAATTATTGTTTTATGGTAAGTGGTTACAGTTCTGTAATTCTAGTGACCTTTTTTTTTTTGGCAAGAGTAGCACTGCATTGATTTCATCTTCTTGCATATTAGATAGTAGTATATACTTTGCCACCAATCAGAAAATCTGTTTGCAGGCTATTTATTAAAATTGGAACCATGGACCTTGCCGTTGGTGGGGAGGCTTGTGTGCCTCACCGATACAGATGGCCGTACCATAGGTGCAACCACAATGGAGGGGTATCTGTTGAGAGGCCAGACAAACGTGTGGTTCCTGAAGAGGGGCAGCAGCCTTTTGAGTAGTTGCAGGGGCAATGGTCTGGATGATTGACTGATCTGGCCTTGTAACACTAACCAAAACGGCCTTGCTGTGCTGGTACTGCGAATGGCTGCAAGCAAGGGGAAACTACAGCCATAATTTTTCCCGAGGGCATGCAGCTTTACTGTATGGTTAAATGATGATGGCGTCCTGTTGGGTAAAACATTCCAGAGGTAAAATACTCCCCCATTCGGATCTCCGGGCGGGGACTACTCAGGAGGACGTCATTATCAGGAGAAAGAAAACTGGCATTCTACGGATCGGAGTGTGGACTGTCAGATCCCTTAATCGGGCAGGTAGGTAAGAAAATTTAAAAAGGGAAATGGATAGGTTAAAGTTAGATATAGTGGGAATTAGTGAAATTTGGTGGCAGGAGGAACAAGACTTTTGGTCACGTGAATACAGGGTTATAAATACAAAATCAAATGGGGGTAATGCAGGAGTAGGTTTAATAATGAATTAAAAAATAGGAGTGCGGGTAAGTTACTACAAACAGCATAGGGAACACATTATTGAGGCCAAGATAGACACGAAGCCCACACCTACTACAATAGAACAAGTTTATATGCCTACTAGCTCTGCAGATGATGAAGAAATTGATGAAATGTATGATGAGATAAAAGAAATTAGTCAGGTAGTGAAGGGAGATGAAAATTTAATAGTCATGGGTGACTGGAATTTGAGAGTAGGAAAAGGGAGAGAAGGAAACATACTAGATGAATATGGATTGGGGGAAATAAATGAAAGAGGAAGCCGTCTGGTAGAATTTTGCACAGAGCATAACTTAATCATAGCTAACACTTGGTTCAAGAACCATAAAAGAAGGTTGTACACATGGAAGAATCCTGGAAATACTAGAGGGTATCAGATAGATTATATAATGGTAAGACAGAGATTTAGGAACCAGGTTTTAAATTGTAAGACATTTCCAGGGGCGGGTGTGGACTCTGACCACAATCTATTGGTTGGTTAGGAGCTGTAGATTAAAACTGAAGAAACTACAAAAAGGTTGGAATTTAAGGAGGTGGGATCTGGACAAACTGATTAAACCAGAGGTTGTACAGAGTTTCAGGGAGAGCATAAGCAAACAATTATCACAAATGGGGGAAAGAAATACAATAGAAGAAGAATGAGTAGCTCTGAGGGATGAAGTAGTGAAGGCAGCAGAGGATCAAGTAGGTAAAAAGACGAGGGCTAGTAGAAATCCTTGGGTAACAGAAGAAATATTGAATTTAATTGATGAAAGGAGAAAATATAAAAATGCAGTAAATGAAGCAGGCAAAAAGGAATACAAACGTCTCAAAAATGAGATCGACAGGAAGTGCAAAATGGCTAAGCAGGGATGGCTAGAGGACAAATGTAAGGATGTAGAGGCTTATCTCACTAGGGGTAAGATAGATACTGCCTACAGGAAAATTAAAGAGACCTTTGGAGAAAAGAGAACCAGTTGTATGAATATCAAGAGCTCAGATGGAAACCCAGTTCTAAGCAACGAAGGGAAAGCAGAAAGGTGGAGGGAGTATATAGAGGGCCTATACAAGGGCAATGTATTTGAGGAAAATATTATGGAAATGGAAGAGGATGTAGATGAAAATGAAATGGGAGATACGATTCTGTGTGAAGAGTTTGACAGAGCACTAAAAGATCTGAGTAGAAACAAGGCCCCGGGAGTAGACAACATTCCATTAGAAGTACTGACAGCCTTGGGAGAGCCAGTCCTGACAAATCTCTACCATTTGGTGAGCAAGATGTATGAGACAGACGAAATACCCCCAGACTTCAATATAATAATTCCAATCCCAAAGAAAGCAGGTGTTCATAGATGTGAAAATTACCAAACTATCAGTTTAATAAGCCACGGCTGCAAAATACTAACGCGAATTCTTTACAGACGAATGGAAAAACTAGTAGAGGTCAACCTTGGGGAAGATCAGTTTGGATTCCGTAGAAATATTGGAACACGTGAGGCAATACTGACCCTATGGCTTATGTTAGAAGCTAGATTAAGAAAAAGCAAACCTATGTTTCTAGCATTTGTAGACTTAGAGAAAGCTTTTGACAATGTTGACTGGAACTGGAATACTCTCTTTTCAAGTTCTGAAGGTGGCAGGGGTAAAATACAGGGAGCGAAAGGCTATTTACAATTTGTACAGAAACCAAATGGCAGTTATGAGTCGAGGGACATGAAAGAGAAGCAGTGGTTGGGAAGGGAGTGAGACAGGGGTGTAGCCTCTCCCCGATGTTATTCAATCAGTGTATTGAGCAAGCAGTAAAGGAAACAAAAGAAAAATTTGGAATATGTATTAAAATCCATGGAGAAGAAATAAAAACTTTTAGGTTCGCCGATGACATTGTAATTCTGTCAGAGACAGCAAAGGACTTGGAAGGGCATTTGAATGAAATGGATAGTGTCTTGAAAGGAGGATATAAAATGAACATCAACAAAAGCAAAACGAGGATAATGGAATGTAGTCGAATCAAGTCGGGTGATGCTGGGGGAATTAGATTAGGAGACGCTTAAATTAGTAAAGGAATTTTGCTATTTGGGGAGCAAAATAACTGATGATGGTCAAAGTAGAGAGGATATAAAATGTAGACTGGCAATGGCAAGAAAAGCGTTTCTGAAGAAGAGAAATTTGTTAACATCGAGTATAGATTTAAGTGTCAGGAAGTTGTTTCTGAAAGTATTTGTATGGAGTGTAGCCATCTATGGAAGTGAAACATGGATGATAAATAGTTTGGACAAGAAGAGAATAGAAGCTTTTGAAATGTGGTGCTACAGAAGAGTGCTGAAGATTAGATGGGTAGATCACATAACTAATGAGGAGGTATTGAATACAATTGGGGAGAAGAGGAGTTTGTGGCACAACCTGACAAGAAGAAGGGACCGGTTGGTAGGCATCAAGGGATCACAAATTTAGCATTGGAGGGCAGTGTGAAGGGTAAAAATCGTAGAGGGAGATCAAGAGATGTATACACTAAGCAGATTCAGAAGGACGTAGGTTGCAGTACTTACTGGGAGATGAAAAAGCTTGCACAGGATACAGTAGCATGGAGAGCTGCATCAAACCAGTCTGAGGACTGAAGACCACAACAACATTAAAATTTTGTGTTCTTGAATAACAGACACCTTTCTGGGCCACAGTATGTGACTTGAAATCTTTAGGAAGAGTTTTCTTGTTTCTAACAACAATATTAGAAAAAGGATAGACTGCTACGCACTGTAAAGATGACCCCAGACAGGTGCAATGAAAAGACTGTTACAAATTTTAATTTTTGGTCAGAGTCTTCTTCGGCTAAGAAAATATACACACATTCACGCAAGCAAGCATACATAATGCGTAAGTGACTACAACCACCAGCAGTCCTGACAGGAAATCTGGCAGTGGTATCGGTAATGTATGTATGAGGTGTGCTTGTTTGTGTGAATGTGTATGTGTGTGTGTGTGTGTGTGTGTGTGTGTGTGTGTGTGTGTGTGTGTGTGTGTGTTTTCTTTACTGAAGAAGGCTTTAGCTGAAAGTGTGATGTGCAACAGCCAATTTGTTGTGCCTGTCTGTAACGTAATGTGTCATCTCATGGTGAGCAGCAATCTATCCTCTTCCTAATATTGTTGATAATCCAGCCTGGAGTTACTTGTTTCTAATACTCATTGGATGAATTGAGCTGATGGTTTGAAAAAGACATACAGTATTAATGAAATATTGAATTAAGGGATAAAAATATTGAGAAGTGAAGTTCTTCCTAAGGTTTCAGTAGACTGGCAGACCATCTTGTGAATTAATAGTGCTCTTATCTGAATCCTTCTATGAAATACTTTCTTTACAATTTTTGGAACAGTAATGAATCCATTCATTTTTCATGTATCACCTGCTGCATTATGTCTCTTGTGATACAAATTAAAAACCATTACTGACTATTTTAAATGCAAAATAGAAGGTGATATTAGGGAAGTTTGAATGTTTGCCTATGGTGTTTGCTAGACACATCATTGCATTGGAAGTTATACTGTTCACAGATGTCTGAGATTATGGGTGAACACAAATATGAAAAATAGAAAAAAAGTAATACTTGAAAGCAGTACAATAGTGTACAGCCTACAATGAAACAGTCACGTACTCTCACTTCAGAAATGATCATACATGAATATAAAACCAGATAATTCAGAGAAAAATTGTATACAGACATTTAAAAAAAAAAGAAAGACATGACAACTAGGAAGTTGCAGTATAACTTTATTTTATTTAAATGTGTGTGAATTCATAAGGGACCAAACTGCTGAGGTCATCAGTCCCTAGACTTACACACCACTTAAACTAACTTATGCTAAGAACAACACACACACACCCATGCCCGAGGGAGGACTCAAGCCTCCAGCAGGAGGGGCTGTGCAATCTGTGAGATGGAGCCTCTATCCACATGGCTACTCCATGCAGCTACTTTATTTAACATCAAGTTCTGATATAAATATGTCAACTGGCTAATTATGATGAGCTATTGTCACCATGTGCCATGAACCATTAAACATTATAATAAATTGCTGAAAATGTTAAGAGTAGCAAGTAGTTCTGTATGTTGCTATTTTAATGAAAAATCAAGATCAGCTAACCTTAAATGGGATGTCTTCATACTCCTCCAAGAACATGTGAAGCTGTGAAATGCAAATACGGAGGTCTCCATCAGTGAACTCATATGGTATGTTGAAACCAAGAGGTCCAAACTTACGTCTCTCTAGGCATACACCATGGAAGAGACACAGTGAGAAAAGAAGCCATTTGAAAATAGGTACTTTTACTCCATCGGAGCTTATGTAGCCTGCCATTTCTGTGACTTGATTGCTGTATGCACGAATCATGTTTGCCTGAAAATGTAAATTCGTTGAAATAATTAAACATGCACTTATTTATTATAACTGTCTAAAATATATTTATGTACCTATAAAATATCTGGCCAATTATGGAATGAAACTTACAAATAAAGAAGAGATTACATGATGAAGAAATGTATCCACAGCAGAGGCATACACCTATTTAGATTTGGCATGGTTCTGAACTATAGAAAGATCTTGATCACCCAATAGTTTATTAAGCATTGTGCATTTCAAATTTTCACCGTCAGACTGAAGCTATGGAATTAACAATAACAATTATGTACATAATAACATATCTATGCAACTTGTTATCCCAAATACAGAATTTTCAATTAATATCATACTTACACTTACATCAAACTTTAGTAGAAAGCTCACAAAAGAGAGCACATAGACTGAATATAATATAGATCTCATTAGGCATATTTTACAGTGCTATTGTTTATTCAAAGAGAATCAGTGCCAAACTGACAGTGGAAATTAAGTTATCCAAGTAGTACTGGCCTTCATTTACTTCTTTGGTAGGTTATTCACCACAGTCAGTTTAGCATCAGTTCTCTTCAAATAGACAACAGCACCATCAATTATCCCTATACAAGATCTGGATTAAGTTCAGTCTATGTGATCACATTCATGAGCTTTTTACTACAGTTTAATTTAAATGTAAGTACAATATTAACTGAAAATTCTGTATTTGGATTATTAAGATGCACAGTTATGTTATTCTGTACATATTTGTTATCATTAATTTCCTTGGACACACTACTTCCACCGTCTCAGTCTGATGATGAAATTCTGAAATGATTAACATTTAATAAAGAACTCTGTGATCAAGGCCTATCTATAGTTCAAAGATGTGCTAAATAAAGAAGCTTAAAATTCATCAACTGTGTCTGAAATATGAAACATCTACTCATTACATGTTTGTTAAGCACAATTCATGAAAGTATAAATTTTTTGATCATAAGTACTACCTTAACTCCTCTGGGGGGTTCAACTGTCATCTTGGTACCATTCTGTAAAATTGAAACAGGAAAGGATGGTGATGGCGTCGATGTAAGCCAGACACGAAATTCCTTATGTGAACTCTCAGGGCTAATATTTTCAATGAGTCGCTCAAGCCGTGGCATCCAACTTGGTGCCAGATGGCAGTTCTGAAAAGGACAAATTTTTCAAAGGTTATTACAGCCTATGAAATACTTCACAAACAGCAGCAGTTACTAATATACTGAAAATGCAGATTTTATACATAGTATGCTATATTTAGCTAAAAAATAACAATTAATTTGCATTTTATACATCTTCTTCTGAAAAACAATACTAAAAGCCAACACAATAGCGTATTTTATAAGGACAGACATACTGTCTATTTTTTACTAATGCCACAATTTTGAATTGGCAGCTGCGAGACATTGTGATGAAGTTGACGTGTTACACCGTAACCAACCTGAAAACATCTGAAGGTGTCCACTATTTGCCAAAACTGTGAATAAACTGAAATTGCATCAAAACTGTGACCATTCTAAATTGTTTCTCATTTATTACCCCACTGGAAACACAGTACATTATAACTAATGCTGTGTAAAACAATGATGACAGTATAGCCACACTTACAGTATTTGATTTAATTGCACACATTAAAGACAAAACAAAGATTGGTACCTGTATTGTAAGAATACTGCTGCAAGCTGGAAAACTAGAAAACTTTAAATGAAAGATAGCTTGGAATAATATCAATCTGAAACAAATTGCTGAGATCAGATGTGATGTATGGGGGGAGTTGTAGTCAGACGAATATACAATGTACTATTCATGATGACAATTTAAAGCAAGAACTGTTGTAGGAATGATTATGACAGAAAATGGCTAAGTGTGTGAAAACAGTTGACTATGCAAGCGACACAATCATCAGCGTAGGCTAGATGGCATGCAAAAATATACGAGGGTCATCCACAAAGTAAGTTCCATTTCTATTTCTATCTGCAGCAGCACTACGATCGCAGTTCTGAGCATGTGTGGCAGTTACTCTGACTCAAGGAGAAGACATATGCCATTTTCAGATCGCTGCTGGTGATGTGTGCTATGTAGTGCTCGTTTATAATGCCAACCATAACTGAAAATGCTGTCGCATGTGAAATCAGATCTGTGATTCATTGTCCAAATTCAAAGAAAGTTAAACCTAAGGAAATTCATCGGCAAATCTGTGAGGTTTATGGACAAAATGCTATGAGTGATTCAATGGTTAGAAGATGGGTCAGACTGTTCAATGAAGGCCATGATCAAGTGCATGAGGAAGAATGAAATAGACACCCATCTGTGGTTACTGATGAACTGGTTCACACAGCTCAAGAGAAGATTAAGCACAACTGTAAGTGTACACTTATTGCCCTTGCTATGGAAGTTCTGCAGATCTCATGATCACTAATTCATGAAATGGTTACTGAAAAACTGAAATTTGTTGTTTTTTTGCACAATAATGCCCGACCTCACATGACGAATGTGAGCAAACAACTCTTACGGGAATTTCATTGGGACGTGTTTGATCATCCTCCATACAGCCTGGATCTTGCTCCTTGTGACTTTCTTCTCCTCTTACACCTAAAATATGTCCTTGGTGATGATGAAGTGAAAGGACATGTTATCACTCAGTTGAAAACACAGACGGCAACTTTCTATGTAGAAGGCATACAAAAAAGTGTGCCAACCTATGACAAGTGCCTACAAAATTTCGGAAGCTATGTAGAAAAGTAGTTTAACAGTTGTAGTTTTTTGTACAATAAATATTTTTTCTGTGTCTGTACATGTTTGTTTTATATAACCAGCTTCAGAACACAATGACCAGTTAGTAAAGGAAATATAAATCAGTACAGAAAATTGTTACTGGTTCGTTCATTTCTTTTGACTCAAATGAATCAAGTTATCGAGTAGTTGTACTTTCCTACGTAGCATGTACGTCCGCGTCATCATATTTTATGTGTTTCTCTCTGCCATGTAGATAGCTAACAAATACCTATGACAAAAGTCGCAGCCATTCAAGTGATATAGTGATCTCCATATGTTATTCTGTCTGGCATTTGTTTGAGAAAAGTTGCAAATATTCTACTCTTTTCTTATACAGAGAACCTTCGATATGTAGTGTTATTAATAAGGACTATTCGCTGAATAGGGTGTTAGTTTACATTCATAAGCAGAAATATCAAGAATGAATAAGTATAAAGTTGTCTGTTTGTCCTAGATCTGACTACCCAACTCTGCACAAGCCGTAAAAAATATTTGCTTGTATACCTGCATCTACTGCTACAGTACAAAGAAGTTTTTCAACACTGCAGCGTACAAAGACATGGCTGAGTTCGACAATGAAGGAGGATCAACTTAATGGCTTAGCTCTGTTGAACATTCACCCTGACATTGATTGTTCTATTGACAATTTAATTAACCAATTTTCCAGGAAGAAAGGGTGCACAGGATTCATCATTTAAGGAAGAGAACCACAATTGTAACTTTTTTATATGATAAGATGGCATTGTCTTGTATATGTGTATAATCAGTTTAAATAAAACTTTCTTAAACTTTGCATGTGGCTTGATTTTTTCTTTTTTTTTATTACAGTAAAAGTAAGGTAGCTCAAGGTATCTTTAGCACCCCGTCCTAGAGGTTTTTTTGGTTATCTGCCACTGCTGCAAAGTAGTAATCTAGGTGACTCGAATTAGGGAACCATTGCAGGCAGTAATGATGTTGGAAGTAGTAAAGATCAGGGAACGTCACTAGTAGTGACAATACATGGTTCAAAAAATCACACTGAGACATAGCAAGTTCAAACTACAGCATCCATTATGATTTTAACTCCGGCAATAAATTTTTTTAAAATTTTTGCTTTTCTTATTTTTCAAATTTTGTACATTATCTAAGTATTATACATGTGACAGATGCTCATATATATTTCAAAAACTTAACTAAGCTTTTACCTACTACATTAGTTATTGCAGTTATTATTTTTAATGTACTGTCTTCCTGTACTGTAAGTACTTCATGAGAACTTTGAAAACCGAAAATTAGCCCTAACTGAGAATAATACTACAGTTCATCATGTGAAATTTCTAGTGAGCTAATCCACAATTTTGATAAACTGACATGCAACAGTATAAGGATTGTATGCCAGCTTTTACGTAACATATACCAATTTTCACAGAACCGGTTAACTTACAAAACAATTAACATTAAAGATCAGGATCAACCTAATTTTTCATTGCAGATTTTGCCTCTGTGCTTGTTAGATTCTGAAGTTTGACATTATACTTTTGTTGCCATAATTTTTATGAACAAGATGACATACTTTACTATTTGATTAAGAATCTGCATAATTTACCATAATGTAAAATATTTTTTTTAAGATGGCTATCATATTCATAAATAGGGTACTCCCAACACACATGCATAAAATAGTTCTATTAACTTTTGTGAATTCCTGCACCACCACTTACTTCCCACAGCAAATTTTTATCAGCACTTATAATCCATCCTCAGTAACAAAATCCTAATCAATTCGACTTCACCCAAAATAGTCAGTGGTCTGAATGTTTGCAGGCAACATCTGTGCTGAAAGATTCTGCTACTGGTAATCACACACATAAGATCTATGTATCTTACAATCCTGTGTGCTTCAGGAACCATGCAATATCTATGTGTCAGCAACCATGCGATATCTGTGTGCAATCTATTTGTCCATTCTGAGTGCACAGTGCAAAAATTTCGAGTTACTCTCTTATGAATGAAGTTAGTGTTTAATTATCAAACATGCAACACTTCTGTGCAAATGTTTTGTAAAGTAAGTCTGAACTTGAATATTTACCACTTAACATATAGATTTGTACAGTGATAGGTTTATCACTTGATTCTTTTATTTATGTAGTTTTATTGAAAACATCATGGGAACCATTCTTTTCATTTTGCTACCACTGTGCAAACTCTTGTTGTGTTCATCAGTTATCATGCAACTTCATTGAGACAATTTACTAAGTGTATTTTTTGGAGTTACTATTGTGAGGACTATAACTCTCATAAAATGTGTGAGTATAAAGTGGTACCAGGGCATCACGTCATTTACAGGGCTAATAAATGTGGGAAGAGCACTGAACTGTAACAAAAGTGTAGTGTATGTCACTTGCATGATCTTACAAAACAGTTTTTAGCTATTTCACTGAAGAATCAAGCTACAAGATGCCAATGAGTTGACAGGATGTCCAAGCACAGGACTGTTACAACAGGAGATGGATCTACACTTGAAAGTCACTGGGAGATAATTATTGAAACAAAACTGATTTTATACTGTGGGTGTAAGGTACAAAAACAGAATTAAGAAGCTTCATAAATTACCAGGTACATATATTGTGATCACAATTTGCTTAAGGCAGAAATAAAAACGAAAACACGAAGACTGTTGTGCTGAAAAAGTGAGACCCAAAAAAGCAAAGATCAGTAAAAGATGAAATTTGAAAAATGTTATCACTCGAGCATATTAGCACAGTGTGAAACAAAGAATCACCTGATAATGTCAATACGTGATGGAATACGCTAATATAAGAAATCATAAAATTAGTGCAAAAAATTATAGTGGGTTGCACTATAATTCTAAAATGGAGGAGAGATGAAAATTCAAAAATAAGAGTGATGAAGATGTAGTAAAGATCTCCAGGAGGCTGAATAATGAACCATGTAGAGAAACAGAGCAAACTAGGAAAAATGGCTAAAAAAGGAATCTGAAGCAATTGAAGAATTGGAGAGGAAGGGAAGACATGATTTGTTGTACAACAGAGTAAAGAGTACAATAAATATAATAGAGGATATATCATTTGACCGCCGGGAATTCATGGTCGAGTGGGTGGCATGGATAGTTTGACAGTGAAAATGCACTGTAGACAACAGAGGTGTCATGTCAGGGTAAATAGGCTGAGTATAATGAAAACATACATATTACAGTTTGTTGGCCATTAGTTTAAGTGGATTTCCCTGTAGATGGAAGTTTCAATAGTCCGTAGTGGAAGAAGAACAAATCTGTGTTGTCTGCTTAGGTAGACCTTTCATCAACCTGAATACTGATTTAACCACCACCACGTTTTACTGGGCAAGGTACTTTTGGAGATGATTCAGGTTGGCAATTTACAAAGTATCAAATATTACAAGAGGAGAAAGAAAGAAGTGTTTTGTGGTGGAGGGGGGCACTGAACTGGAGTTGAAACCCAGATCTATTATTAGGACCATAGACCAACATCCAGCACATAACCACTGAGCTACTAAGACACAGCTTCAATTTGGAATTAGCTGACAAAAATGACGTTGCTCATTGACTTACATGTCCCCACTAACTATTACTTCTCATCAATACACATGCAGTTGTCCACAATCCATGCACATGTTTAGTAAAAAAAATTCATAAGAATTCTGTATTTACTGATATTAAATGTAGAGAACATTTTTGCAAGAGGTATTCAGTAATTATTAGCTGCTGTCAAACTACATATACTTACTGTTCACTGCAAATAGTTTAAGCTTCCCTTTTTAATTCTTATGCTAAGTGCCAATGAAACACCTTCAAGAATTATTTTGGAAGAAATTATGGTTATCTGCACTCATTACTTAGTGTCACTGATATTCTCCTTAAAAAATTAGCAATGTGAGAAGGCCAACAACAGCATCATCATTTCCTTCGTTTTAGTGTATGTTTGTGCAAAATGAATCTGTCTCTTTTGCAATGTCACTAAGTTATGAGCTGATGATAGCAATGGAACTCTACTTGATTTGTGAAATTTTGATGGTCGAAGTTGTTCCTACTTCACAGCAAAATAATCTATGACAAGGTTTATACAGTGCACATTTCTGTGTTCAGCTTGATCTGAATTTAGTTTTTGTGCTAACTTAAAAACAATTGCTTTAGACAGTCAGCCATAAGACGGTTTTTATAAGCACCTCCTTCCTTCTTTCTTAACATGGAGGTCATATCCAGATTCTTTTCTATTATTACATTGAGTAATTGTTTGTGGTCTCTACTCTTGTCAGTACCTCCTAATTGTAAATCATATACATTGAATTTACTTTTTATATCCCCTGCCACACCGCCATTGTCCACATTTCAGTACCATACAGGAGGACAATCTATACAAACCACACTATCAGTCTTCTCCTCAAATCTTTGCCCATATTGCTCTTCTGCTTACAAAATGCCTCTTTCGCCATTAGTATCCTGATTTTAATGTCTGTGCTGCTCTTCCATTTGTTTCTGTATCCTGCTTCCTAGGTATTTAAAGCTTTACTAATGTTCTGCTGCTTCTCTCCTTCTAGTGCCGTTATTTTGTTTACCTTTGATTTTCATTCCATAGTTCTTCCAATTAGTTTCAGTGATATTCAGTATTTCCTGCAATTCTTTTTCATCGATACTAGAATGGTCATGTCATCTCCAAACCTTCTCCCCTGATTTTTCCCTGTCATCATGTCATGGGCAGTGCTCAGTCATATTGTCTGAGTACAGATTGAAAAAAGTTGGAGGCAACCTTGTCTTATTCCATTTTGTGGTTCAGTCCATTTGGTCCTTTCTCCTCTCACTCTCACTGACAATTTAACTATAATGATTTTATACGTCACTTACCTTCCTCTGTCTATCCTCTTTTCCTTCATTATAGCTGTAGGCTTATCCTGAGCCACATTGTCAAATACTTTTTTCAGGTCTATAAAACATGTGTATCACTCTCTTTGCTTCTCAATAAACCCCCCTCCCAAAATTTGTAAGAGTCCTCTTACATTCATGCTGCTATATTCATTCAAAAATCTAGCTATTCCAGTAAATTCTCCTCCATTACACATTCCACTCTTTCATTCATGATTCGTAACATAATTTTGGCTGCATGTAAAATGACACAAATTGTCCTGTGCTCGCAGTATATTTGGTTCGCTATTTCCTTGGTATTGGAATAATTTCCATTGTCAAAAAATCCTCTCAGCAGGTTTTGTATGAAGTTACGCTAATATACTACTGTGACACTTGTTCCACATGGAAATTTATCTGTCATGATTATTCTTTGGTGATCATAAGCAAAAATCATTTGCTTGACATTGAATGACATGTGGAAATTTGTTTGGATGTGGAGAATCTGAAGCTCTCCACTCATTGAACTGTGAGTTCAACTCTGGTTCAAAGTTTCCAAACCATGTTTTATCAAGAGCGACCATGCAACACAAGAATTCTTGAGCTTCTCAGTAGAATTGTGGTTTGAGCAAAGTTGCAATGTCAAGCTTCTCTTGAGGTAAGGGACCCACCTCACAGAAATCTTTCTCTAGGTCAAATCATATGGAAAACTGTTGGTGATGGAATTCCTGTTGCTCCAAAGAATTCCTCACAAGTCACACTGTTATTCAAGTGCATCTGCCACAAGTTTCATATTTCTTTCATCCGTTGACTTCTTGGCCTTCCGGGTCTTGGATTACTCTCTATGCTCATACAACCATCACGAAAAACATTAACCCAACAAGAAACTGTACTACAGTCCACTGTAAATTCATTACAATCTTCACTTAATACACTGTGGATTTCTGTAGCATTTTTACTGCATGAAGTTTTGATATTGATGTACGGCTTATGGTCATCAACAGTTACGTACCCAAGACCTCTGCAGTGTCCATTTCTACCTCTCACCAGTTTTTTGTTAAGAGTACACAATGAAAAAACAAAAATGTGCTTCTTTCTTAAGCTCCTAACTATATCTGGTGTAATTTTCATTGATGTTGCATCAAAAAAATCCATAGTAATATCAACCTGTGGACAATTATGAATGTCCCTCTTACCTATATTTGCCATGGTGCTGCATCACAAGCTAACTCTAATAAAACATGAAATTAATGTAAATTTGGCATAACAAGTATCCACAACAGAAACCTCAAAACATGTTAGTCTGTTTGATTGACAGTTAAGACGGGGTGCTTTCATCAACAGTAAATAATATTCTAGTTTTATTCATTGTTGCCAACACAGGCAAACTTCAACCTACACTATCAATGTACAGATACTCTTGACAAATTTACAGACCTTCAAAGTACTGACTTCTGTGGACATATGAAATAATAGCAATAACTGCAACTATAAATACCAAAGCAATCTGTGAGGATAGTATGTTACATCCACAGGCAAATGAGACCTTGTAGTTTGGGTATCTTTGATGACAATAAGTAACAGTACAAAATTTCACTAAAAGGTATTTAAAAACATCGAAACTAGACCAAACTGTCTAAGCACAGTTACTTTTGATACCAACAGAAATTATTTAAACATAACTTACTAAGACACATGAGAAGATGGACAAATGGAAATGAATTACACTCCATATAGATGAAAAACCCCTCCATGAACCACAGACCTTGCCGTTGGTAGGGAGGCTTGCGTGCCTCAGCGATACAGATAGCCGTACCGTAGGTGCAACCACAATGGAGGGATATCTGTTGAGAGGCCATACAAATGTGTGGTTCCTGAAGAGGGGCAGCAGCCTTTTCAGTAGTTGCAGGGGCGACAGTCTGGATGATTGACTGGTCTGGCCTTGTAACACTAACCAAAACGGCCTTCCTGTACTGGTACTGCGAACAGCTGAAAGCAAGGGGAAACTACGGCCATAATTTTTCCCGAGGGCATGCAGCTTTACTGCATTGTTAAATGATGATGGCGTCCTCTTGGGTAAAATATTCCAGAGGTAAAATACTCCCCCATTCGGATCTCCGGGCGGGGACTACTCAAGAGGATGTCGTTATCAGGAGAAAGAGAACTGGCGTTCTATGCATCGGAGTGTGGAATGTCAGATCCCTTAATTGGGCAGGTAGGTTAGAAAATTTAAAAAGGGAAATGGATAGGTTAAAGTTAGATATAGTGGGAATTAGCAAAGTTCGGTGGCAGGAGGAACAAGACTTTTGGTCAGGTGAATACAGGGTTACAAATACAAAATCAAATAGGAGTAATGCAGGAGTAGGTTTAATAATGAATAAAAAATGGGAGTGCGGGTAAGCTACTACAAACAGCATAGTGAACGCGTTATTGTGGCCAAGATAGACATGAAGCCCACGCCTATTACAATAGTACAAGTTTATATGCCTACTAGCTCTGAAGATGACGAAGAAATTGATGAAATGTATGATGAGATAAAAGAAACTAGTCAGATAGTGAAGGGAGACGAAAATTTAATAGTCATGGATGACTGGAATTTGATAGTAGGAAAAGGAAGAGAAGGAAACATAGTAGGTGAATATGGACTGGGGGTAAGAAATGAAAGAGGAAGCCACCTAGTAGAATTTTGCACAGAGCATAACTTAATCATAGCTAACACTTCCTTCAAGAATCATAAAATAAGGTTGTATACATGGAAGAAACCTGGAGATACTAGAAGGTTTCAGATAGATTATATAATGGTAAGACAGAGATTTAGGAACAAGGTTTTAAATTGTAAGACATTTCCAGGGGCAGATGTGGACTCTGACCACAATCTATTGGTTATGAACTGTAGATTACAACTGAAGAAACTGCAAACAAGTGGGACCTGGATAAACTGACTAAACCAGAGGTTGTACAGAGTTTCAGGGAGAGCATAAGGGAACATTTGACAAGAATGGGGGAAAGAAATACAGTAGAAGAAGAATGGGTAGCTTTGAGGGATGAAGTAGTGAAGGCAGCAGAGGATCGAGTAGGTAAAAAGAGAAGGGCTAGTAGAAATCCTTGGGTAACAGAAGAAATATTGAATTTAATTGATGAAAGGAGAAAATATAAAAATGCAGTAAAGGAAGCAGGCAAAAAGGAATACAAATGTGTCAAAAATGAGATTGACAGGAAGTGCAAAATGGCAAAGCACGGATGGCTTGAGGACAAATGCAAGGATGTAGAGGCTTATCTCACTAGGGGTAAGATAGATACTGCCTACAGGAAAATTAATGAGACCTTTGGAGAAAACAGAACCACTAGTATGAATATCAAGAGCTCAGATGGAAACCCAGGGCCTATACAAGGGCAATGTACTTGAGGACAATATTATGGAAATGGAAGAGGATGTAGATGAAAATGAAATGGGAGATACGTTTCTGTGTGAAGGGTTTGACAGAGCACTGAAAGACCTAAGTCAAAACAAGGCCCCGGGAGTAGACAACATTCCATTAGAACTACTGACAGCCTTGGGAGAGCCAGTCCTGACAAATCTCTACCATTTGGTGAGCAAAATGTATGAGACAGGCAAAATAACCTCAGACTTCAATATAATAATTCCAATCCCAAAGAAAGCAGGTGTTGACAGATGTGAAAATTACCGACCTATCAGTTTAATAAGTCACGGATGCAAATTAATAACATGAATTTTTTACAGACGAATGGAAAAACTGGTAAAAGCTGACTGCGGATAAGATCACTTTGGATTCCATAGAAATGTTGGAACACGTGAGGCAATACTGACCCTATGGCTTATGTTAGAAGCTAGATTAAGAAAAAGCAAACCTATGTTTGTAGACTTAGAGAAAGCTTTTGACAATGTTGACTACAATACTCTCTTTTCAAGTTCTGAAGGTGGCAGGGGTAAAATACAGGGAGCGAAAGGCTATTTACAATTTGTACAGAAACCAAATGGCAGTTATAAGAGTCAAGGGACATGAAAGAGAAGCAGTGGTTGGGGAGGGAGTGAGACAGGGGTGTAGCCTCTCCCCGATGTTATTCAATCTGTATATTGAGCAAGCAGTAAAGGAAACAAAAGAAAAATTTGGAATATGTATTAAAATCCATGGAGAAGAAATAAAAACTTTTAGGTTCACCGATGACATTGTAATTCTGTCAGAGACAGCAAAGGACTTGGAAGCGCATTTGAACAAAATGGATAGTGTCTTGAAAGGAGGATATAAGATGAACATCAACAAAAGCAAAGCAAGGATAATGGAATGTAGTTGAGTTAACTCGGGTGATGCTGAGGGAATTAGATTAGGAAATGAGACACTTAAGGTAGTATAGGAGTTTTGCTATTTGGGGAGCAAAATAACTGATGATGGTCGAAGTAGAGAGGATATAAAATGTAGACTGGCAATAATGGCAAGGAAAGCGTTTCTGAAGAAGAGGAATTTGTTAACATCAAGTATGGATTTAAGTGTCAGGAAGTCGTTTCTGAAAGTATACAAAGAGTAGCCATGTATGGATGTGAAACATGGACGATAAATAGTTTGGACAAGAAGAGAATAGAAGCTTTTGAAATGTGGTGCTACAGAAGAATGCTGAAGATTAGATGGGTAGATCACAAAACTAATGAGGAGGTATTGAATAGAATTGGGGAGAAGAGGAGTTCGTGGCACAACTTGACTAGAAGAAGGGATTGGTTGGTAGGACATGTTCTGAGGCATCAAGGGATCACCAATTTATTATTGGAGAGCAGTGTGAAGGGTAAAAATCATAGAGGGAGACCAAGAGATGAATACACTAAGCAGATTCAGAAGGATGTAGGCTGCAGTACTTACTGGGAGATGAAGCAACTTGCGCAGGATAGAGTAGCATGGAGAGCTGCATCAAACCAGTCTCAAGACTGAACACCACAACAACAACAACAACAACAACATAGATGAAAAACTGCAAACTAGTAAGAGTGATGGTATTTGCTTTCAAACACTGATGGCACATCAATATATGATCAGTCTCTAGGAGAAATAACTATCTAATCTTTTATAATTCTTTATACAGAAATAAGAGCGTATATGAAAATTGTCCAGTGCTAACAATGAAAACACAGAAGTTCAGAACTAATTGTTGAATGGCTACACAGACTATGCACTGTGATCAGTATGTACCAAATCATGATAATGGCTTAGTCACAAAAATTAAGTCTATAAATATTAAACTACAAGAGGATTCAAAAATTCTTGACAATGGCTTAGTAACAAAAGTCGAGTCTATACACATTAAACTCAAAAGATGATTCAGAAATGTCAAAAAAAGTGCGAGATTAACAACAAAATTTCAAATTTTATACTCAGACAACTAATCATAAAATTCAATAAGGTTTGAAAGAAACACTATGATGTAGCATAATATTATTACTATTATTATTATTATTATTATTTCTTTCTTTTCTCCCTCATTCTTTCACACCTAATAATTTTGTACCAAGGATAACATTGACATACAAAAAAAAAAAAAGAGGTAGAAAAATGCTCTTCAATTTTTTAACTGCTTTAGCTCTGTCTGTGTCTATACATCATAGAGGGCAGACATATTATGAGCTCCGCCATGTTGATATAGTTAAAAAGTCTGTTCGTCTCAATAATTGATAGTGAGTAGACGTATTGCAAGCTCTGCTGACTTAATATTGTTAAAAATGTGTATTTGTATTTATATTTCTTTGTTGGTCCTGTAAATCATGTTTAGGTACATATTTTGCACAAACGATGTAGGAGAAGTCAGGTTGGTACAGTATATACAACATCATACACACTGTTACTCTGAAAAGATAAATAATTAAAAATTATTCAATACATGTTGAATATTGATGACAAAATTAATATAATGAAATAAAATGATAGATTGATTAAGAATATTTGAGCAGTCTAACTATACTTTTCTGGTACTCTAAAAACTCGGAAACAGAATAGAAGCAGTGGTCAAGCAAGTACTCTTTCAGTTTCACTTTAAACTTTTGTAAATTTTGCATCTGTTTCAAATAGGATGGCATGAGATTGTACAGCATTATGCCAGTATGATACACTCCTCTCTTACAAATGTTTGTACTTACTGTATTGACATGCAAATAATGCTTCTGCCTAGTATCATGAGGGTGGAAATCACAGATACACTTGAAGATATTTCCATCTTTTAAAATACTTCCTTTTGTGAAATTTAGTATTTCATACATATATAAGAATGGTAGAGGCAGTATATTGAGATTTTTAAATGTTGGTCTACAGGAGTCTCTGTACTTAGCATGGTTTATAATTCTAACAATCTTTTTCTGTAGCCTAAATCTTTTGTTTGGATCTACAGAGTTCCCCCAAAATATAATGCCGTACATCAGCAATGACTGAATACTGCCATGGTACATTGTGATCACTGACGCACGGCTTGTACTTTGTGAGAGGATTTAGCTTTTTATTTACATGTTTAAGATGTGTCTCCCATTTTAGGTTTTGCTGAATATGTATACCTAAAAATGTTGTGTCACTCACAGATGAGACAGTTTTTCCATCAATTTTAAAAATCGGTCTTGCAGGATGTAGTTTCTGTGAACTGTGGAAATTGCCTGTCACTGTTTTTTCATTATTTATTATTAGCTTGTTTGTTCTGAACCACTGTGTTAAATTTTGTATTATACCTGTAACTGTTGTTTTTTCCTCATCACATGATTTGATTAAGATATTTGTGTCACCTGTAAAAAGTACTGTTGTCCCTTTGGTTATTTTTTCTGACAAATCATTAACATAAAAAATGAAAAGAATTGGCCCAAGGACTGACCCCTGAGGAACTCCATATGTAATTTTTTGTGCATTACTGTAAAAATTACAATTTTTTGTGTTTTTATGTCTTCGTATTTTATTTGAGTGATCTGTTGATGGTCATGAAGGTAGGAATTTATCCACTTGTTTGGCAGGCCTCGTATTCCATAATTACTTAGCTTCTGCAAAAGAGTACTATGTTCAGTTACATCAAAGGCTTTACTAAGATCAAGAAATACGCCAGACACATGTTGCTTATTATCTACTGCAGTTAGAATTTCATTTAAGAAGGTATAAATAGCTGACTGTGTTGATCTGCCAGTTCTGAATCTGTGTTGCACATCACTTATTATGTTTTCTTTATTTAGAAAGGCTGTCAGCCTTCTAAGAAATAGTTTTTCAAGAATTTTGCCAAAGCCTGAAACAAGAGATAAAAAAATTAATCTATGTTTTCATTATTAAACTTCCTGACAATAGCTCTAGTTTTCTGGGCTTTTGCGTTTCCTGGAATAGTGATTGTTAGTATTTGGGCATTATGATCACTAAAACAAGTGTTTGCAGTCTGTGTGTTGCAGGTATATTTATCTGTATTTACAAACACCTGATCTATGGTTGTTGCAGAAGTAGTGGTTATAAGAGTTGGGTTAGTTATAGTTGGGTTTAGGTTAAAGGACTTCAGTAAATCTTTGTTTCATCTTTAAATTTACTGAGTTTGGAGAAATCAACATTGAAATCTCCACATATGATAATATTTTTTGAGGGTGTTGAAATCCTCTAACAGCTCTTCCATATGATTATAAAAAAAAACTTTTTTATCACCATCTGGTGACCTATATACAAAGATGATTACAGAATTTCTAGTTGGCAGTTCTACTATTGAGAGTTCTATGTCTCTTTCTTTAGACAAGCTATCAAATTTGGTTATGTTAGTGAAGTCTATATCTTCTTGAACATATGCCTGAGTACTTCTCTACAAAATGTGCCAGCTAATTTAAACTGAGGTAGGAGTGCTAGTTCTATCATGTCTTTATTTAGCCAGTGTTCAGTAAACCATAAAACATAAATATCACTTATAGATTTGTATTTCACTCAGCTTATTGGAAAGAGACTGAACATTCTGATGGAACAATTTAAAGTGTGAAGCAGGGACTATATTGTGTTTTGCTTGACCACTTACCTCTTTTTTACATCTAGTATTGTTAGCTGTAAAAAATCCTCCTTGTTTTGAGGTGTGGGTTGGTTGGTTTGTGGGATTGAAGGGACCAGACTGCTAGGGCCATCGGTCCCTTGTTCCAAAACCTTCAAACACCCACAAAGAATAAAAATGAACAATGGAGACGACAAGACACGACACAGGACAAGAAAGACTCAAACAGAGACCAGACAAAAGGAATTAAAATCACACAGAGTGTGACAGTGGTTGGCCGACCATAGAGACAAAAAACAAAAAGCCAGCCACCAAGAAACACACTAAAAAACTCAGTCTAAAATCTTAGGCCAAAGGCCAGACTCAACACAAAATAAAGACAAACACGTGAGGCGGGTCCTCACGGTGCAGTAAATGGCTGTGTGTCAAGCGTGTGTGGCCAATGCGGAGCCGACAAAGGACAACTGAGTCCCTTCGACAGGCTCGCATGGAGGGCAACCATACATTCATCGTCTCCTTGATAGGACGGAGTTTGTTTGGTGTGGTCAGGTTGCGCCATTCAGCGTCCCAAAGTTCGAAAACTTTGTGGCGTAAGACAGCTCGCAAATCAGTCTCTGGGAGGCCAATGTCCAGAGATGGTTTACTGGTGGCCTGTTTGGCCAGGTGGTCAACATGTTCATTGCCTGGTATCCCAACATGTCCTGGGGTCCACACAAAGACCACAGAGCGGCCGCAACGGGCAAGAGTACGGAGGGACTCCTGGACAGACATCACCAGACGAGAGCGAGGGAAACACTGGTCGATAGCTCGTAAACTGCTCAGGGAGTCGCTACAGATAACGAAGGACTCACCTGAGCAGAAGCAGATATAGTCTAGGGCATGAAAGATGGCGACCAGCTCAGCAGTGAAAATGCTGCAGCCAGCCAGCAATGAGTGTTGTTCGTAATGGTCCCCTAGAGTGAGAGCATAACTGACACGACCAGCAACCATCGAACCATCAGTGTAAACAACTCCAGAGCCCTGATACATGGCAAGGATGGAAAGAAAGCGGCGGCGGAAGGCCTTCAGGCCCTGTGCCAATTCGAGCCAAAGGCAAGAGTGGGGCACACATCACGGGGGCGTACACAGAGGGGCCCGGAAAGGAGGTGGAAGAGGGAAAACCCCAAGCCCGGAGAGAAGCTCTCTGACATGGACCGTGATCATACAACCCAACCGGGGCCGACGTTCTGGGAGATGGACAACCAACTGAGGGAACAGGAGACGATAATTAGGATGTCCGGGCATGCTAAAAACTTGTATGGCATAAGCGGCCAGTAAACATTGGTGCCATAATCGTAGTGGAGGGACACCTACCTCCACAAGTATGCTGTTCACAGGGCTGGTCCAGAATGCTCCAGTGGCAAGTCGGATCCTGCTGTGAAGGATGGGGTCCAGCACCTGCAATGCAGAATGGGATGCTGTACCATAAGCCAGGCTCCCATAATCCAGATGGGACTGTATTAACGCCTGGTAGAGCTGTAAGAGGGTAGATTGGTGGGCATCCCAGCTGGTGTGGTTCAAGCAACGCACAGCATTAAGATGCCGCCAACACATCTGTTTAAGCTGCCGAATATGAGGGAGCCAAGTCAACCGGGCATCAAAAACCACACCCAGGAACCGATGTGTCTCCACCACAGCAAGAAGTTTGCCGGCAAGATAAAGCCGTGGGTTAGGGTGAACTGTGCGTCGCCAGCAGAAATGCATAATGCAGGTCTTGGCAGCCAAAACTGGAAGCCATGCGCTACAGCCCAAGACTGTGCCTTGCGGATAGTGCCCTGCAGCAGACGTTCAGCAGCTGCAATCCCAACGGAGATATAGTTGAGGCCGAAGTCGTCAGCATACAAGGATGCTGAGACAGATGTTCCCACCGCCACAGCAAGCCCATTAATTGCAATTAGAAACAGGTAGACACTTAAGACAGATCCCTGTGGTACCCCGTTCTCCTGAACTTGGGGCGAACTATGGGAGGCTGCAACTTGCACACGGAAGGTACGATACGACAGAAAATTCTGAACAAAAATCGGCAGTGGACCCCGAAGACCCCAACCATGAAGCGTAGAGAGGATGTGATGTCGCCATGTCGTATCATATGCCTTCCACATGTCAAAAAAGACAGCAAGAAGGTGCCGATGGCGGGCAAGGGCCGTATGGATGGCTGACTCCAGGCTCACCAGATTGTCGGCGGCAGAGTGGCCTTTATGGAACCCACCCTGAGACGGAGCCAGAAGGGCCTGAGACTCGAGTACCCAACTCAACTGCCGGCTCACCATGCGTTCGAGCGACTTGCAAAGAACGTTGGTGATGCTAATGGGGTGGTAGCTGTCTGCCTCCAATGGGTTCTCGCCAGGCTTCAAAATGGGGATAACGATGCTTTCCCACCATTGCGACAGAAACTCACCCTCGGCCCAGATACAGTTGTAAAGGTAGAGGAGGTGTCGCTGGCAGTCCACTGAGAGGTGTTTGAGCATCTGACAGTGGATGCAATCGGGCCCGGGAGCTGTATTAGGGCAAGCAGCTAGGGCACTTTGGAATTCCCACTTACTGAATGCAACATTGTAGGATTCCGGATGGCGCATGTGGAATGAAAGGCTCCAATGTTCCAACCGCTCTTTCAGTGAGCAGAATGCTGGTGAGTAATTTGCAGAAGTGGAACTCAGAGCAAAATGCTCTGCTAAGCAGTTTGCAATTATGTCGTAGTCAGTACAAACTGCTCCATTCAGCGAGAGTGCAGGGACACTGACAGGGGTCTGATAGCCATAGAGGCGTCGAATCTTGGCCCAGACGTGCGATGGAGTGACATGGAGGCCAATGGTGGACACATACCGTTCCCAGCACTCCTGCTTGTGTTGGCGAATGATGGGGCGGGCCCCTGCACGCAGCCATTTAAAGGCGATGTGGTGTTCTATTGAGGGATGTCGCTTGTGACGCTGGAGTGCCCACTGGCGATCTTTATCATCTCAGCGATCTCAGGTGACCACCAAGGCACAGTCCCCCACCGAGGGGACCCAGAAGAACAGGGAATGGGAGATTCTGTGGCAGTAACGATGCCAGTGATGACGGAGTGAACCACTGCAGCAGTGGCGTCATTGGAAAGAGGCTCAATAATGGCAATGGAGGAGAACAAGTCCCAGTCAGCCTTGTTCATAGTCCATCTGCAGGTGCACCCAGAAGAGGGATGCTGTGGCAGTGACAGAAAGATCAGAAAGTGATCACTACCACACAAGTCATCGTGCACACGCCATTGGACAGACAGTAAGAGGCTAGGGCTGCAGATCGAAAGGTCGATGGCGGAGTACGTGCCATGCACCACACTGAAATGTGTGAAGGCACCATCATTCAAAAAAGTCAAGCTGTGCCAATACATGCTCAATGGTGGCGCCTCGGTCTGTTGCCACTGATCCACCCCACAGAGGGTTATGCGCGTTGAAGTCGCTCAGTAACAGAAAAGGGGGCGGTAATTGGGCTATCAGTGCAGCCAGGACATGCTGTGGGACATCACCATCCAGTGGAAGATACAGACCGCAGACAGTAACAGCCTGAGGTGTCCACACCCGAACAGAGACAGCCTCGAAAGGTGTTTGTAGAGGGACAGACTCACTGTGAAGGGAGTGAAGGATGTAGATGCAGACACCACCAGATACCCTTTCATAAGCTGCTCGGTTCCTGTAATAACCCTGATAGCCATGGAGGGCGGGGGTTCGCACTGACGGAAACCAAGTTTCTTGAAGAGCAATGCAGAGGAAAGGGTGAATGCTGAGAAATTGTCGGAACTCAGCAAGATGGTGGAAAAAAACCGCTGCAGTTCCATTGGAGGATGACATTGTCCATGGCTGAGAAAGGCGTGAAGGGACTGGGGTGGCAGATTACACCGCTGGGTCACCTGCTGCCACTGACTGAGTACCCGTGTGAGTGACATTCATTGTGTCCGAGGGTCCGGCAAGATCTAGGTCCTCAGCGGACACCAGAATCCCTACCTCATCCTCATCCTCAGACACAGAGCTTGTAGGTAGCAGTGGAGTGGGTGCCACTGCAGGTTCCTTGGTCTTATGGGTCTACAATTTCGCTTTCTCGCGCTGTTCCCTTGGTTTCCATTGCTGGGAGGGCTTCTTGGAGTCAGTCTCCTGGACTGAAGACGATTGCGAAGCCCTACGGCCAGCGACCTGTGGCTTCTTCAGCCACTGGTGGGTGTCTGCTGTGCTGCTGGTAGGAACCTGGGAAGGGGGTGACCCAAGGGATCCCTTCCTAGCAAGAGAAGCCGAAGAAGACTTACACTTCTCCGGTTTGGAAGTGGGGACCAGTGTCCCCAGTGGTTGAGGTGGTACTGCTCTCAAGGGAGGTGGTGTGAGAGCAACAGGGAGGGAAGAGCCCCCCACCATCAAGGGGGCAGGTGTGGTCCTCCGACTCTGAGAGGTGACTAAGTGTTCCAGCTGATGGAACTGCAGCAGGATGACAGTGGCGGCATAAGAAGATGTCATGGGCACAGGATGAAGCCGTTCAAATTTCCGCTTAGCCTCAGTGTAGGTCAGTCAGTCCAGGGTCTTGTATTCCATTATTTTCCTTTCCTTCTGCAGAATCGGACTGTCTGGCGAGCAAGGAGGATGGTGCTCTCCGCAGCTGACATAGATGGGAGGCGGGGCACATGGAGTATCAGGATTGATGGACGACCACAATCGCGACACATGAGGCTGGAAGCACAGCGGGAAGACACATGACCGAACTTCCAACACTTGAAGCACCACATAGGGGAGGATTATATAGGGCTTTACATCACAGCAGTAGACCATCACCTTGACCTTCTCAGGTAATGTGTCACCCTCGAAGGCCAAGATGAAGGCACTGGTGGCAACTTGATGAACCCTCGGACCCCGGTGGATGTGCCAGATGAAATGGACACCTCGTTGGTCTAAGTTGGCGTGCAGCTCGTCATCGGACTGTAAAAGGAGATCCCTGCGGAAAATAATGCCCTGGACCAAATTTAAGCTTTTATGGGGCGTGAAGTAATTGAAACATCCCCCAGCTTCTTACAAGCGAGCAAGGCTCATAACTGGGCAGAGGATACTGTTTTTATCAAGACTGAATCGGGCCAGATTTTGCACAAGCCCTTCACCTCCCCGAACTTGTCCTCCAAATGCTCTACAAAGAACTGAGGCTTCACAAATACAAAAGATTCCCCATCAGCTCTGGTACAGACGAGATATCGGGGCGAATACGTTTCACTGTCATTCATAGCCTTGCGTTCCTCCTATGGTGTGGCCAGGGAGGGGAACGATTTGGGGTCATACACGTTAGCTTTAAAGTGAGCCCTCGAATGCTTAGAGACTGCTGGTGGCTGGCCACCAGCCAGAGATGATGTGCCACGCTTCACTGCGTGTCATCCACCCTGATGTCACCTACTCCGACCAAGGGCCCTCCCCACGGGCGCCACCCAGCCACAGCAAGGGCCACCTGGCAGGATGGCCATTGCCAGGAGTCCTGATGCCCCAGGAAGATGGGCATCTACTCCTTGGCATATATGGGGAGAAAACAGCACAGCATCAGTAGAGCAATCCCTGTGTTGTCAGGGGGGCTACAAAGAACAGGGTACATGGCGGCCCCACCACAACAGACTGGCTACCATGCTGGATATTAGGTGCAATAAAGTCCATGTCATCGCCTCCGCAAAAAGCAACACGGCACAGTGCATAGTGGAAATTGACCCAGGAATGTACCGTCGCCCAAGAGATTGAGAACGAGCGGGACAGCAATGCGATGACGATAAAGCTGGCTAGAGGTCTCAATGCACGATGGACAAAATGCACCATGTAAGGTGCCCTTCCCCAATTGGTTCGCTCATCGGAAGAATTTGGAAAGATGGAGGTCAAACCTGAGAGGAGACCATCACATTTAGACCGAAACATTTGAGACTCCTTTTAGTCGCCTCTTACGACAGGCAGGAATACCGCGGGTCTATTCTAAACCCCGAACCCGCATGGGGGTGACGTGTGGGTGGTGTCTTCTTGCTAGCTGGTTCCCTGGATTCTGGGCCCTGCCTTTCGTGTGCTGTTGTGCTTCTAATTGTAATCCACTTGTCGAGTAGCATTTGTTTTGATTTAGGCACTTGTATTGCACTGGTTTTCACATTGTATTTAGTTTGGTGAAACACTGATGTCTTCACGTAGACTGGTCGATTCAGAGATAAATGCATCTGGTTTGTAGAATTTTTAATTTTAATTAATAAAGACAGTCTATAGCATACTTGCTCCTTCCCCTGTCTGTTCAAGAGGAATCCGTGATGTGTGAATTTATCAAAAGACAGTCTTTATATTTCAAAGTTAATGGATGTTCTACTTTTGTTGTAAGATTGTGAACAGTTCACTGTTTGCACTGAATGATGGTTAACCATGTCAATTTTTTGTTTATACATTCTTTGTCAAATCTTTTGGGAATTGGATGCAAAATGATACTTGCCTAGTTACTAAGTTGGAGAACACTTGGTAAGACGCTGTCAATGCTTTCCACAATGTTGTTGTAGGAATCATCAGTATCTTCAAATATTTCCTTTTCAATAAATTTAACATAGCAGGTAATGATAAACAATGCCTGTTGAAGAAGCATGCTGCAGAATTGCAAAAATGAGTTCAATTGCTTGTTACATTTTGGGACTGAAAAATTCTTCACTCCTCTCAATAAAATGGTGTGAATAAGACAACTGAGAAATTTAATTTGTTTCCTTACAGATTGTTGCTTCTGTAGATTAACTGTGGTATCAGTGATTCTAAATGATTGCTGGACCTATGGATGATTACTACATGATTTTTCTACAAATTAGTCTCAATCAAAATGCCATCAACATAAACACAAACTATGACTGTACGTAGCTATTTCTCTTCATAAATCTCATCTAAGGATCCAAACATTGTACAAAAACAAATCTTCTGTGCCTTATCTTTCCAGTCACCCACCACCTCCAAAAGTCCTACCGTCCTGCCTCAGAGAAGCATTCCTCTCGTACCTCAGTACCACCCAGAACTGGAGCATCTGAATTATGAATTACATTCTCTGCCAGGGTTTCGATTACCTCTCGTTGTGCCCTGAAATGAGAAAAGTCCTGCCCACTATCCTTGCCCCCCCCCCCCCCCCTTACCACAATGGTATTCTGCTGTCCATCAAACTCGTCCATCCCTACACAACCCCCGCTCCCAGTCCCTTACCTCATGGCTCATACCCCTGTAATAGACATATATACAAAACCTATCCCATACATCCTCCCACCACCACCTACTCCAGTCCAGTCACAAACATCACTTACCCCATCAAAGGCAGGGCTACCTGTGAAACCAATCATGTGTTCCACAAGCTAAGCTGCAACCACTGTGCTGCATTCTATGTAAGCATGACAACCAACAAGCTGTCTGTCCACATGAATGGCCACTGACAAACTGTGGCCAAAAAAACACGTGGAGCACCCTGTTGTTAAACACACTGCCAAATATGATATCCTTCATCTCAATGACTGCTTCACAGCCTGTGCCATATGGATCCTTCCCACCAACACCAGCTGTTCTGAAATGCGCAGGTTGGAACTCTTCCTGCAATATATCGTAAATTTCTGTAATCCTCATGGCCTCAACCTTAATTAGTCTTTGTTCTCAGCCATCAGCCCCTTCCCTGTTCCCATTCCAGCACTACACATACCTCTATTCCACCCATACACTATTTACTTCTCTCCTATTCTACAACCAGTCCCCTTCCACCTGCCTCCCCCTCTCTGTCTAAGGTCTCGACTGCACCTAGCTGCCCTACCCTCTCTCCACCTTGTGCCTCCACACTCCACAGCAGCGCTCACCATCCCCCACCCCTATCCTGATATCCCTCTTCTGCCACGACCCAGCCTCCTCCTTACCCCCACCCAGTTGCCCTCCCTGTCATGCACTGCTGTTGCTGCTTGTAGTGTGGCTTCGGTGGCCACAGACTGTTGTCATGTGTGTGTGACGTGCACTTGGAGGAGTGTGTGTGTGTGTGTGTGTGTGTGTGTGTGTGTGTGTGTGTGTGTGTGTGTGTTTGTGTGTGTGTGTGTGTGTCACCTATTTCTGACAAAGGCCTTGTCGGTCGACTGCTTATTTTGTGACAGTCTTTTTCTTGTGCCTATCTGCTACTCAGCATCTCTGCTATAAAGTGAGTAGTAAATATCCCTTTCATAACATTGTTACATTCGATCCTGGATTTTCCATTATTTGATTTGAAGAACTGAATTGTTGCTGCCACTGCCACAGTTGATAGAGATACATTGCACCTAGCGTGGATGTAGGTTGAATACAGACTGGATGTTGTGCATGCCACCCATGGCTCACATGTGGAAATTAATTGAATGGCATAAAAGCTTTGTGAGGTAGCGTGTCACATAAGCCAAACATAGTGTGAATATCTTAAGTAGTCTGGTTGCTATAGCTCATTAAAGTTGTACTGTACCTTTTGAGACACCCTGTATATTAGTTTTTAATGACTGGAGAAATTTAATAATTATATTATTATTGATCATTCTGTTACCAACATTTAGGATTGTGGCCAACATTGTTGGGCAAAGTATTGGATCTTGGATTTTATTACTTTTCAAAACTACATTAATACACTCCTGGAAATGGAAAAAAGAACACATTGACACCGGTGTGTCAGACCCACCATACTTGCTCCGGACACTGCGAGAGGGCTGTACAAGCAATGATCACATGCACGGCACAGCGGACACACCAGGAACCGCGGTGTTGGCCGTCGAATGGCGCTAGCTGCGCAGCATTTGTGCACCGCCGCCGTCAGTGTCAGCCAGTTTGCCGTGGCATACGGAGCTCCATCGCAGTCTTTAACACTGGTAACATGCCGCGACAGCGTGGACGTGAACCATATGTGCAGTTGACGGACTTTGAGCGAGGGCGTATAGTGGGCATGCGGGAGGCCAGGTGGACGTACCGCCGAATTGCTCAACACGTGGGGCGTGAGGTCTCCACAGTACATCGATGTTGTCGCCAGTGGTCGGCGGAAGGTGCACGTGCCCGTCGACCTGGGACCGGACCTCAGCGACGCACGGATGCACGCCAAGACCGTAGGATCCTACGCAGTGCCGTAGGGGACCGCACCGCCACTTCCCAGCAAATTAGGGACACTGTTGCTCCTGGGGTATCGGCGAGGACCATTCGCAACCGTCTCCATGAAGCTGGGCTACGGTCCCGCACACCGTCAGGGCGTCTTCTGCTCACGCCCCAACATCGTGCAGCCCGCCTCCAGTGGTGTTGCGACAGGCGTGAATGGAGGGACGAATGGAGACGTGTCGTCTTCAGCGATGAGAGTCGCTTCTGCCTTGGTGCCAATGATGGTCGTATGCGTGTTTGGCCCCGTGCAGGTGAGCGCCACAATCAGGACTGCATACGACCGAGGCACACAGGGCCAACACCCGGCATCATGGTGTGGGGAGCGATCTCCTACACTGGCCGTACACCACTGGTGATCGTCGAGGGGACACTGAATAGTGCACGGTACATCCAAACCATCATCGAACCCATCGTTCTACCATTCCTAGACCAGCAAGGGAACTTGCTGTTCCAACAGGACAATGCACGTCTGCATGTATCCCGTGCCACCCAACGTGCTCTAGAAGGTGTAAGTCAACTACCCTGGCCAGCAAGATCTCCGGATCTGTCCCCCATTGAGCATGTTTGGGACTGGATGAAGCGTCGTCTCACGCGGTCTGCACGTCCAGCACGAACGCTGGTCCAACTGAGGCGCCAGGTGGAAATGGCATGGCAAGCCGTTCCACAGGACTACATCCAGCATCTCTACGATCGTCTCCATGGGAGAATAGCAGCCTGCATTGCTGCGAAAGGTGGATATACACTGTACTAGTGCCGACATTGTGCATGCTCTGTTGCCTGTGTCTATGTGCCTGTGGTTCTGTCAGTGTGATCATGTGATGTATCTGACCCCAGGAATGTGTCAATAAAGTTTCCCCTTCCTGGGACAATGAATTCACGGTGTTCTTATTTCAATTTCCAGGAGTGTACATACATATGTTAATATGAATCCTGAAATTACACTGATTTCTATATTAAATTAAGTATCTCCAGACTTTTCTGTTGCATTAACAACATTCAAATCTCCTGTCAGCACTATCTATTTTCAACACATTCTGATCATTGCCTATAGAAATTACGAGCATGGTGTGATTTCCCAAACAATCAGTGCTAGAAGAAGTTCCAAGTGTGGCTTTCCTGATTGTTATTTCATGATGCATTATTTCCAAGCAGTGGCTGCTGGAAGTTGGTTGTTCACACTTTTAGTAGTTTTAAGAGCTGGTAAATGGACATTCCTGTTTCCACAAGTGCTACATGACGAAAAAATATTACAGGTGTGATCAGTTCCCGCACATTTGTTGTTGCAGTGTGCTTCAGTTTATGTCTTGATCACAAAAGTTTGTTGTAAAATGGGGAAATTCTGAAACTGACAATGATTGATGACAGTATTTCTGAAACAGACAGCAATCTGCTTTCCTCCTCCATCTTACAAGCAAGAGCCACACAAAGGAGATGGAAAATGTACGACATCTGGGTACTGGTGCAGTTACTGTGGCCTGACCAGAAAGTGTTAAACCATGTTGCTTAACACTGAAACATGCCTACCAATGTCCACATCTACCACACACACAGTTAAAGCCATCAATAAAATTCACTTTTACTCAATGTTGGTTTCACCTGAACAATGCACTGCTGCATATCTATGGTGACACTCACTTCATATGCGATGTTTGTTGTATCAGTTACCTCCCAAGGTTACAATTAAATCAAAATCCTGGTGCTTGGAAGCCATGTAGCCTACACACAGTTAAAGAAGCAATCTTCCATATTATATGTTGGCATTTGACTACTCTAGCTGATTCTGGTCCGAGCTACACGAGTTGGTGGTCATGTGTGTGTGAGGTGTGCCTGCTTCTGTGAATCAATGGTGTGTGTTTCTCTTTCTTTTTTGATAAAGGCTGTAGTAAAAAGCTTATGTGTATGTGTCTTTTAATTGTGCCTGTCTGCAACTTAACATGTCATTTTTACAGTGAGTAGCAATCTTATCCTTTCTTACAGTGTTAACATAATCATGAAGTTTACATGAATTGCACAATTAGTAACAAGTGCACATAGCAGAGCTTGTCTCTTTGAGAGTCAGTTAAGAAATGGGATGCTCATCAAAAGTAAACACTATCCAAGTTTTACTCACTGTTGCCACCAGAGGCATCCTTTAACTCAAACCTGTTGTTAAGATGTAAGGAGACAGCTGAGCACCCTGTTCCCATACTTGTCCTCCATTCAAAGATGTGCAATCTCACCATTGACTGCCACTCAGCCTCTTGTGAGGACAAACCATTGACATGATGTATATCAGAAAATGTGGTGGCATCTGGGGTTCCTGGTCCAGAGGTGTCACAATTTTTAGCACTGGTGCCCAAAAAAAAATTGTAGCTTAGGGCAGCTGTTAACCATGGCCAATGCAGCTTTGAGGTATTTCCAAGCAGTGGCCACTTTGCCTTGCTCCATACACAACAAGCACTCAAAAGTGAAAAAGTTAACTGGACTGGATGAGGTACCTGGGACTCTGCATACATATTATGTGAAAGAACTTTCTTCTAACAGTAGTTTACAGTAGGTCACTGGAGGAATGAAAAGCACCTTGCAACTGGAAAACAAACATATGCAATACTAGTTTTAAGGAAGGATCATCAGACTGATGACAATTATAGGTGTTTATTACTGACTTCAATCTGTTATAGAGTTTCAGAGCATGTTTTATGCTCACATTTCATGATATTTTTGAAGAATGAGAATCTTCTCTATAAAAATTAATATGGATTCCCACATAAAGATCTTGCAAAAATCGTTTCACTCGATTTGTCCATGAGATTCAGAGCACCATAGACAAATGAAGCCAGGATGATGCCATCTTCCAACTTTTGGAGGGCATTTGATACAATTCAACGGTCTTGTTTAGTGAACAAAATACAAGCTTACTGAGTATTCGATCAGATTTGTGAGAAGATTCATTATTTTGTTGCAGATGGAACTCAAAACATAATTCTTAATAGAACAAAACTGACGAGATGCAAACAACTACAGAGGAATATCGCTACTAGAGGTCGGATACAAGGTGCTGTCAAAACTATTGCTCAAGAGAGTAGAAGAACAGGTAGAAAGTACAGTTGGCGACTACCAAGTGGGATTCAGGAAGGGAAGAGGTTGTGTAGAACAGATATTTATCCTGAAGCAACTGATAGAACATAGGGCCTTAAAAAACAAAAAGACAGTAATAACCTTCATGGACTTCACAAAGGCATATGACTCCATCAACAGACAGACTCTTGTTAGGATCCAGAAGAACAGAGGACTTGATGGAACTACACAAGAACTCATAAAAGAAATTCTGACAGACACAAAAGCAAGGGTGAGATTCAGAGGAGCACTGTCAGAAGAATTTGAGATCAAGACTGGTGTTAAACAGGGAGATGGATTGTCACCATTGTTGTTCAATATAGCACTAGACGAAGTGATCAGGCAGTGGAGAGCAATAAACGAGGAAATGGGAATACCAAAGACCCATGTGGGGGACAAAAAGGACAATAGGGCTCAAGTAGACTGCCTAGCCTTTGCAGATGACATAGCAATAGTAAGTAAGATGGAAGAAGACACAAAGACACAACTCGACAACTTAAGTAAGGTAGCCAGAAAGGTGGGACTGAGGATCGCCTATAACAAGACAAAGACATTAAATAGCACTGCAGATAGAAACACTGGAAGGCACTGTGCAAGTGGTGGACAAATTTAAATACCTGGGAGAATTTATAACAGGAAGGAACAGAAGTGTCAGTAGGTCATGGTTTTCAAGGATCTAGAAAAAAAGGCCAACTGGCCTTCAAGAACTTGAGAAAATTGTTTCTTCTGTGGGAGAATGAGCAATAATTTGGCAAGCCAGTGACTCTGGAACAGCAGGTAATCTCTACTTTAGATGCACCAGAAAAAGCTGCCGTTGGATGGCAAGTGACAGCTCTCCAGGCTCAGCACTGAAGCTAAGTATTGTATTGGAATACACTATATGCACCTTTGTTCAGCCTAATCCCCTCATGATGGATACCAGCAATAATCAGGTAGGTAGATCTTGTTGATCCATAAACCAGCAGATGTACCCTGTCTGCTCACCAAGACCAGTGATTCAGGCAATCAAAAATACTGATACATTGTTCATTACCTTGAGAGATTTCGCCTTTAGATCTCTTAGGTGTATATCCATCACACACACGTGCACCCCCCCCCCCCCCCCCCTCCCGCACACACACACTAATCTGTAACCAACCTCAAATCTGTAAGAATCTGTAAGAGCACCCAGTCCTCCGAACTTCCAATAGCAATTGCGAGTCACTGTTGCAGGGTTGGAAGAGGAACAAAAAAATGGAAAATCATCCACAAATAAGGAACAGGGCACAAAGGCTCCTTACCGTGTACATCGTACCATTAATAGCAGCTTATAATATTGCCTTAAGGAACATCATTCTCTTATTCAGATCAATCAGATACAACTCCATCAACTCTGTATCTAAAATACATTGTAACAGGAAGGACCACATAAGTACAGGCAGCCTTCCAGGGAAGCCCCATTGGCAGACCTTTATGAGAATGTACTGTGCTTCCAAGAGGTATCATGCATCTTATCTATAAAAAATGCCGCTCACATTTGGTATACATAGTTAAGAGTGTCTGTAGTAGGTTGATCGCTCCTGAACCACAATGAGAACAACTAACAAACTTGTCAGTAGTGGATTGATACCTCCTGACCCACAATGAGAGCAACTAAAGAACTTCTTGATCTCAAGGTTCCAGATCAGGTGATGGTTTATCATATATTCCAATGTCTTTCCTACACAAGTAGTTAAGGTGATGATTTGGTAACTGCTGAGGCTAGTTTGCCCTTCCCTGTTTAGAGGAGGGAGACCAAAATTGTCTTCCTGTACAAGGTGACAAATTGTTCTATATGTTCATTTTATTCAAAACTTCTGGAAGGATTTTCTTTGATTTTTCTTGAAGTTTCTGCAGAATGTTGTACTTGATTTGGTCACAAGCAGATGTAGTATAAAGTCTCGGAGAGAGAGCCAAACCTAGCTTCCACATGGAGAAGGGCCAATTACTGTACTCAGTGTTATTAGACATGAAGTTTAAACCATCCCTTTCATTGTTTAGATGGTGGTTTGGGATTCTGGATCCAGGCTAGGAATAACAATAGTCTTGGCTGAATGCTGTGTCATTGTCTGGGCAATGTCTGTAGGTCTGATTTAGAGACATTACTCCTTCAGTCCAGTTGTGATAGGTGGCCTGCTTTGCTTTCAAGAGATTCTTCTGACTGCTTCCCATACTTGTGCTGTGCTAATAATACAGTGATTCATGAATAAAGTTGGCAAAACAGGCAATAAAAAAGCAGACAGGATGCTAGAAGAGACTGCTGAGATTCTCATCAGCAAAGAAAGCATCTGATAACATATCAATGCCAATAAAATTAGTCCCCCCCCATTACTTCAGTATGAATACACAAATGAGAAACACAGAAAAGTTTTTGCTGACACTTGTCTTTACCAGCTGCCAACTGATGTCATTCTCACTTGACTAGAAATGAAAGTACAAATGCAAAAGTTCTCTAGGTTCTGTACCAAGGATAGGTATTTGTTCATGTCAACAATAACAACAACATTTATTTTCCTTCAAAATAAGCATCTTTTGATTTTCCATAATTATCAGTTTGAAAAGACTAGTGCCAATCATAATCTGCTGATAGTATACTTTATAGAGATAGCCAGAATGGTTGCTTCTGTCTGTTAATGTGTAACTTGACTCATTCCACTTCCTGAAACATTCCTTCCACGCTAGGATTTGCAAAACATGATGTGTGAATGAATGAATGGAGTTTTCAAAACTGGTTGTCAACTTTGAACAGTGACATAATGGTAACAGAAGTATATACCTGGAATAACATTTGTAGTGATAACACTATACACAGAGCATCCCAAAATCTAGCTTGGGATGTAAGGTGATAGTTTGTTTGTTAACTGGCAAAGTCAATGTGTGTGTTAAAAGAAGGGTCTTTGCTACAGTTACTGAACTGCTCAATAAAAGATCATGTACAGTTTCAATCTTCTGCATTTACATAGATTGCTGATATGTTCATGATGTCACTGGTCCAAGCAGGTGACATTAGTTTCTTCACTTTATCTTTAAACTGTTTACCTGAAAGAAGACCCAGTTTCCAATCTCAAGTGCATTCAGCAGCATGCTTTCAGCTCTGGGTCCTTGTCCTTGCCCAAGTGATATCACAAACATGCGTTTTCCCATTTTCATCTGCAGATATAAAGAGATTTTCAAACAATTTATCATCATATAGCAGCAAAGAAGACTACCATAACAGTTATCTCAAAATCAAAACTATGAGGAACACGTTTGATGATTACAACATCTTTACTCAGTTTTAATCTGTATCTATTAAATTAAGATGTGGCAATACAAAGATGAAACACGAAATAAATCCTGACATAGATCATAAACAAGACTAAATTTGTTTGAACAAATGCAAAAGCCATTTCTAGGGATTTCTTAGAGGCTCTAGACAAGTAAAATTTATATCTGAAATATAAACTGCAAAAATAAAGACTGTGAATTACGTTAGTCTAGTGAGACACTCATATAAACAAAGAGAAGCAACTAAAAATACTGGATCTAATATCACAATAAGCATATGAATAACAAAATGGAAATAAAATGTGAGGACAGAATGAATGACAAATTGAAGCAACATGATCAGTACTTAGCAAAAATGAGGAAAGGCAGCCAGTCAACTACAAATGACTTGTGGATGGCATACAGGCAATTGTAAACCTAAGTACAAAACCACAAGTGTTCCTCCTGCTGCACCAGCAAATACGAGTGATCTGCACTCGCACACGCGCACACACACACACACGCACACACGCACACACACACACACACACACACACACACACACACACACACACACAGGACAAGTGATCTGCACACGCGCGCGCGCACACACACACACACACACACACACACACACACACACAGGTATATACACAGATCACTTGTATTAGGTGGTGCAGCAGGAGGAACACTTGTGTTTTTGTACTTAGGTTTACAATTGCTTGTGTGCCATCCACAAATCATTTGTAGTTGACTGGCTGCATTGCCTCATGTTTGCTAATTACTGATCATGTTGCTTCAATTTGTCATTCATTCTGTACTCACATTTTATTTCCCTTTTGTTATTCATATGCTTATTGTGATATTAGATCCAGTATTTTTAGTTGCTTCTCTTTATATATAAAAATATGCTGTAACTTACCAAACGAGAAAGCATTGGTATGTTGATAGAGCCAATAAAAAACACACAAAAACAGACACAAATCTCAAGCTTTCGCAACCCAAGGTTGCTTCATCAGGAAAGAGGGAAGGAGAGGGAAAGACAAAAGGATGTGGGTTTTAAGGGAGACGGTAAGGAGTCATTCCAATCCCGGGAGCGGAAAGACTTACCTTAGGGGGGAAAAAGGACAGGTATACACTCGCGCGTGCACACACACACACACACACACACACACACACACACACACATCCATCTGCACATATACAGACACAGGCAGACATATGTAAATGCAAAAAAGCTTGGAAACTGTCTCAGTCAATTAATTCAAAATGGTAGATGATAGGGAATGGCAAATGCAACTTGGTCAAATACATGATGGGTCAGAAAAGTGAAAGAAAGAGAGAGAAATGTAAGATTTAGTGAATATAGAGAAGATAATGCATGTGAGATGCTGATAAATCAAAATTTAATTGATCCTCTCCTGACTGTATAAAGGTGACGGAATTGTGCGGACAGATGGAAACTGTAATTTGCAGCATGAACATACAACTTTTGATAGTCATGTGAAATTTGTAAATTAATCAGAAGATTACAATGTACACGATGTCAAGATGGACTTATTAGATTCAGATGAGAGTGCTGAGGATGAAGAAACTGTTGCTGAATTAAATACATCAGAAATAAAACACGTATTATATCAAACCAAAGAAAGAAGTAGGTAGAGGCAGGAGAAACCCCCAAATAAAGCATCTGGATGTGCTGTTGAGTGAGTTAGAAGTAGCACAAGACTCATTATGGGAGGATAAGGATAATGAATCAGAGCAACGTGTCAAAATCAAGTTCCTATTGAAATGTATAGAATAGAAACTCAACTTTCAGCAAACACTGATAGTCAAAGCAGTGTTCTATCTGATTTGATTTATGAACACATTAAAACAGAGTAAGTTTTTGTTTAGATGCTTGTTATGGCTGTGAAGTTATTTAAGTGCTACTGGTGTCTGCAGCAAACCTATTGGCTGTAATAAGAGGGTGATAATTTGTTAAGTAGGAAAAGGTAAGATGGAAATGAATTTCGATGAAGCTAATGAACAGGTACAAATCATGATACACAGTTGCAACTAACTGCCTTATTTATATGTAATAGACTAAGTGAAGAAGGGGAATTCTATCACTTTTGAAATTTGAATGGAATTTCCTATTCTGAGAACGAATTCGCAACCTGAGTAGGACAAGTTTCGAATATAAAATCTGTGCAAAGAAAGAGTTATACCATATTTTGATTACTAATAAAGAAGTATTTTCAGAGAAACCTGGTTTAGTCCATAAATTTGAATACAAAATTGAAACAGTGCCACATGAATGACTTTGTGGACATTTTAATTAGGTACCGTTAGCTAGGGAATAAACTAAACTTCATCCAAATAGGCTTCAGAAGGCCCATTGGTACCGACCGGCTGCCATGTCATCCTCAGCCCACAGGTGTCACTGGATGCAGATATGGAGGGGCATGTGGTCAGCACACCGCTCTCCCGGCCATATGTCAGTTTACGAGACTGGAGCTGCTACTTCTCAATCAAGTAGCTCCTCAGTTTGCCTCATAAGGGCTGAGTGCACCCCACTTGCCAACAGCACTAGGCAGACCAGATGGTTACCCATCCAACTGCTAGCCCAGCCTGACAGTGCTTAACTTCGGTGATCGGATGGGAACCAGTGTTACCACTGCGGCAAGGCCATTGGCTAGCTAGGGAGAAGAGGGTGCAAAATGAAATGAACTGTATGGCAGAGTGGTGAATTACAGAATGATGTAGGACTCAAAACAGTAATCCATTGATTTTAGTTAATAAAAAAGACTGCAGAGTTCTAATAGATGCATACAATTTGAACAATGTTGTAAAACATGACACAGATAATCCAGAATGTTTAGACGATATGTTGCAGAAATTTCACAATGTGTGGTACATGACAAATCTAGATGTGACACGGATTACTGGCAAATTGCCTTAGAGCAGGAATCAAAAAAATAGATAGTTTTCCTCTTTGCTGGGAAATGCTGTCCACATTAAGTTATAGCTTTTGGATTGAACGCATCTGTATCAGTGTTCATACAAACTCTCGATTACATGTTAGGAAAAGCACTTAATGCCAGAATTATGATCTATGTTGATGATTTGCTGATAGGAACTTTTTCATGGGAAGAACACTGCAACTTAAAGAATTTTTCCATGCACTGAAATGTGATGGAATGACACCAAAGATAAAGAAATGCAAATTCATATTATAATGACATCGGGGAGAACTAAGGACCCATAAAAGATTGAACCAATAAAAGACTTTCCACTTCTGAAAACTAAAAAAGATTAAAAGCATTTCATGGTACTTACAATTTTTATCACAAATACATGGTGGGCAAGTCTTTCATGATCCAAATTTATGTAATTTACTAAAGAAAAGTAGTTCTTTTATCTGGACATGCACCTTTCAAAGGAGAGCTCCCAAATATGAAATAAAAGAAGCTGTAGCCATTGTCTGGGGTTTAATAATTGCAAAGAATTTCTGTGAGGGCACAAATCTGTGGTTCATCTGACCACAAAGTGTTGTCATTTTTAAATAACTGTGGTCTGCTACACAGAAGGTTGACAAGATGGGCATTGTTTGTACAAAAATTTGACTATAAAGTATGTGTTGTTCTGTATAAAAATACATGCCCCAGAACAAAGGTGGGTTCTTTGGTTTGTTCTGGGAGGAGATGGAGTGGGAATAGAACAGGTAAAATATTAGTTCACTTTATTCCAATATGGTTATGAAGATTTACTGAACTCTATATAATCCATTTTCAAAGGAATGTTCTGAGCATTTAAACTGGCTGCACATTAAAGTATCACTTGATACAGAGAAATTTACAAAACTCTTCACTTGAAGAATACAACATAATGTTCACATAAAGTTCGTTCTATGACAATGCTGTCATCTTGACTGTTGACTACAAACTGGGTCAAGTTAGGTTAAGTAGACCATTGATTCCAGCAGTGTAGCAAAGTTCCACTAGGTGTGGCTACATCAATATTTCTCACTCATTAGTGTGGCATGCAGTGACAATACTGTTCTGAGGTTTTGTTGTAGGGTACCAACCTGGCTTTGACAACCTGCTCTTTGGGCAACAGCACATTGTGTAAGAAGTGTAGACAACTACATATAGCTGATTCATTGCCAAGATTACCATATGATCCTTATGCGATAGTTAATTAAATGGATATGTATGACATATACATAGTAATGTATTTCAAGGGTGTTGAGGGAAGAAAGTAAGTAGAGTCTAAAAAAATGCATTGCTATCAGAATGAAGAAGAAAGTCTGAAATAAGTTAATACCAAATTTTAGGCTAAAGATGAAGTTGTTGAAAAATTAAAAAATATTGTAAAATTTATGTTGGTTTATTGTATATATGACCGAATGTAAATGGACAAGAGCTGCATGTGTGTTGGCTAGTCATATATGTATCATAGCTAACAGACTATTTTCATTTGGCTTTTGGTTACTGTTGCCAAAAAAGATGTGTAGATAAGATAGCTGAATCTGTGACTTTTAACAACATGATGAGAAAAGTAACTGAGAGAGTATAACGTGTCAAATATGACTAGCCATGGTCCAATGCAAAGCATACAACCCAAAGATAATTTAGAAATCTTGGCAACAGATTCTTACAGTCCATTACCTAAAACTTCTGGTAACTTTACATATATATTATTTGTGCTAGATACATTTTCAAAATTTGTTAGGCTGTGTACTTTACATGACTCCACAACCAAAGCAGTGTTCAACAGATTTGTAAATGACCATTTTGTAAAAATCAGGAAATTAAATCAATATTATTGGATAATGGACTTCGATTTATTTCCAAAATTTGGACTGATGGAATGAAAGACAAAGGAGTAGAAATTATTTGCATATCTGTTTACCACACACAGGGCAATCCAGCCAAGCATTACATGTGCAACCTAGGTAGGTACTTCACAACATACTGCCACAACCACCACAGGATGTAGGGCAAATATGTAGCTGAGAAAAAAGAAATTATGAACTATATGCCATATGAAAGCACCAGATTTATGGCAAGTTTGGTTACATTGTTTGTTAAGGTGAAAAGTGTAGTGGAAGAACTGATTAATTTTTCATCATGACACAACTTCAATGCTTCACAAGAGTAAGAATTACTGAGAGAAAAAATGCACAAGTGTACATTAGGAAGAATCAAAATACATAATATATATCTAAAACCAATTATGTTCAATATTGGGGAAGCTGTTCTCGTGAAAACTCATGATAAATCTAGTGACACAGACAATAAAATCTCAAAGTTCAAATTCACTTATAATGTACCTTTCATATTTGTTATATCCACAGACAGGTAATAAATTAAAATGATTAGTCTTTGTACTGTATAAAATTATGTATCAGTGACTAATGTGCTTAATCTATGTTTATGGCTATGTAGTAAGAGATACATATTGAGACAATTTTGACCAACAAGATCCCTGAAAAGGCTTTGATAAATGCAATCAAGTTTCTTGCTTTAATGCAGATTGTAATAAACACGAATCACAGTTATTTTCTAATTTCCAGTTTATATTATAACACAGACATTTATCTGTACAGCACATAGAGATAAGGATTATTAATTTTAAGAGAATGTCTATGTAAGCAGGCTGCAGAGACACTTAGGCTTGTTACTAAGTTATAGAGAATATAAAATTCACCATGAAAACTTATGTTAAGGGCAAAAATGATTTTCATATATATGAGGAGAAGGCCAGCATTGCCCATGTGTGTCTGTGCCTGTACCACAGAGCATCTGGCCTGTTGCTAAATGTTTATGACTTAACATCTTCTGAACTACATGTCATACAACAATAAAATTTTGCACTGGCACTCAGTGTGAATAACGTCTGTAAAAGTAAATGTGTTATGAATACAGTCAGTATGAAACACATATTAAATTATATTCTCATAACTCATGAGGTGATTTTACTGCATGAATAGCAGAACCTAATAAGCGATACATATTTTTCCTTTCATCATTTTGTAGGGCTTGTCAGCAAGAAAAAGGTTCGTAAAGGTTTGAAATTATGTGTAAAGTTTGTTGCTAATCACTAAGTGCTCTCATTCTCAAATATTGGATTAACAAAATTCATGCACTGTACACCTATGCTTCCCCCGGCCCCACCCCCATCCCCATCCCCACCCCCATCCCCTCGACACCCCTCAAGCAACTGTCATCTGACAGCAAGGTATGTGTGTTCCAGGTTTGGTTGACATTGGTCCACTGGTTTCGGAGGAGATTTGGAACACACACACACACACACACACACATGCAAGTGCTCGCATATGTCTGCTTTTATGTGTGGATGTGCACTTTGATTTTGCAATGATAAATAATAATAATTAATTTCTGATGCTTAAACTTTGTAGAGGTTAGGGAAAAAACACACAGATCAGAAAATAAAAGATATAGAAAACTAAAGGGCATTGAAGAAAGAGAAAGGTAGTGAGAGGAAATGCTATGACCAAAGAAATTAACATCTGTTTAATATCTACTTTTAATGACAATATTATTCCATCCAATGCCATCCTGGATTTTCATTGTTTGTTTTCACACCCTTTTTGTTTTCTATATCTTTTATTTTTTGACTTGTCTATTCCTCCATCCCCACCCCCACCCCCAACCCAACCACTCTATCATGTATAATGCACTTAAGCTTTCCACTCTCATTTACTATGAAAGGATGTTTACATCAGTAATCACTGCCTTGCTTATTTCTCGTTCTTCCACCTTTAAGCTCCCAAGTTTTCAAATCTCATCTGGTGCAGTCCCCAACAATCGGTCTTTCCTTCTCATTCCGTACAGTAAGTCTCACATATTCTGGACGACTTTTCCATAACTATTCCCATTTCCTCAATCTCGCCGGTCTTTTTCCCTCGTGCCCCTTTCTTCCCCTTAAAACCTTCTGCCAGGAGGAGGCGGCACTAGTTGCAAATTTCCTAAAGTTTCACAGGTGCTCTCCTGCCGCCACATGGTGAGTACATTTTTTATCCAAGCAACTGAAGGTGTTGGAGAGATATAGTCATAAGCCACACTTTTGTCGAAATTGAGGTATTCACGCTATGACATTCTTAACAATACTCTCCTCATCTTGGATTGAAGAAGTTCTGTCTTTCTGCAACAGGTGGCAGGTGATGACGTAGCATAGTTCTATACTCTGCCACCTGGTGTCTTTTTCAGAAGACACACTGTCACAAGCCACATCAAAATGGCCGAATGCTCACACACACCTGAAGGTGCTTCGCACATTCTAGGCTGTTCAAAATGTGATGCCTTTCTAACAGCAACATGTAACCCAGAATTACGTGCAGAAGAAATTACACAAATGAAAAAACAACACGAATTCCATCTGCGAAAGGCTGACAGCGGGTAAAAATGTGATCATGTCTTTAACTTCTCTGGCTAAAGGGACTGAGAAAGAGCACAACATAATAACAATGGACATGAAACAAATGTTTCCTATGCCAAAAGTAACTGCTGACCCAGCATTCTACAAGAGAAAAATATGGATGTATAACTACGGTATCCACAATTGTGTGTTAAATAAGTGATACATGTTTCTGTGGAGTGAGAAGGGTGGAGGAAGTGGTTCAGATGATGCTGACAGCTTTTTATTAAAATTCTGGGAGATAATTAACACTCAAGCCAAGCTCAGAGGTTGTTCTGAGATGCCTGTGCTGTGGAGATGAGTTTTTGCAGTACCAGGGATTGGCAGATGCTGAAAAGGTGTAGGTCATTGTGAAAGGAGAGGTGGTGCCCAGAGAAAGGAATCTTTACAGTTAGTTCATTTGGGGGAATTCCATGGTTTAGGCAGCATTTGAAAAACAGGATGTAGGACTGGGTTTTAGTCAGGGACAGGATACTTTTCTGCACTGATGCAGAAAGATGGAGCAAGAGTCCACTATGGCAGGAATAGTGTAAAGGAAATGGGAATGATGCAGAAATGAGCAAAATAGGTGTTGATGGTTGGGAAAGGAGCTAGATATGGGAAAATTCGTGTAAAGATGTGTAAAAAAATACTTAATTACACACAGAAACACTCACAGATATGCAAAAATGTCCACATAAATGTGAAAATATGGACAAGTACATTAAAATACGCAAAAATGCGTGAAACCATGTACAACAATGCATAAATAGGTTAAAATGTACAGGAATGTGGGTGAAATGGAACAATGAGGTTACAGTGTGTGTGTGTGTGTGTGTGTGTGTGTGTGTGTGTGTGTGTGTGTTTGTGTTTGTGTTGTGATAAGCCAAGATGGAGGGAGGGGGGCATGAGAGGTTGAGGATCAAAAGTTCATGTGGCATCGGCAGAAGTGGAAAGTGAAACTCTAATATATGTCAGGATGAGGGATGAAGTCGAACCAATAGGAATAAATGTAATTAACTATCAGAAAAAAGAAACTAGGACATTAGATGCTGCATCAACAATCTGTGAGGTCATGAAGTCCGATATGCGCGAAACATTGTTGATACAGTGTGGCTCGAAAGTAGATGCTGTTTGGAAATAAAGACAAAAAGAAAAAAAGAATGGATGCTGAGAAAAGTAATACTACAGAGAAGAGTACAAAGGAAAACATCATAGGACTGTTAAGACGGAAGAAAGCCTTGCAGCAAAAATCAAACTATGGAAACCCCAGGCAGGAATTTCAAAAATGTAGGAAAAGATAGATTGCTACTTATCACAAAGAAGAGATGTCAAGTTGCAGACAGGCATGATTAAAAGACACTCACATGTAGCTTTCGGCCACAGCCTTCATCAGTAAAGACAGGACACACACACACACACACACACAAAAAGCAAGCACACCACACACACACACACACACACACACACACACACACACACGACTGCCAACTCCAGCAACTTGGGCCAGAAAATAACATCAAGTGGGATGCAAACAGCAGTCTGGAGGGGAAGGGGTAGTAGTGTACAGGTGGGGAGAGAGACAGATGCTGCCTGGTGGAGTGTGCCGGGACTAGACTCCAGCAGGCACAGCATCAGGAGGTTGTGGGGCAGGGAGGTGGGGACAGAAGGAACAAAAATTGAGAGGGGTGGGGAAAAGTGGGTGGATGTGTTGGCAGAGGGCTGCAAAAAAATAGGGTGAGAGACAAGAATGGGGAGGAGATGATAGGACATAGGGGGTGGAAACTGTTGGGTGCAGGGTATGGAGACAGTATATTACCTCATTACTGTGGGCTGAGGCCAGGATAATTAAAGGAGCAGAGATTGTGCTGTAAGGATAACTCCCATCTGTGCAGTTCAGAAAAGTTGGTGGTGGAGGGAAGGAGCCAGATGGCTCAGGTAGTGACACAGCCACTGAAATCAAGTTCTGCTGCATGTTGTGCCACAGGGTGCCCCACATTGCTCTTGGTCACAGCTTGGTGGTGGCCATTCATCCTGGTGGACAGCTGGTTAGTGGTCATACCAATATAAAAAGCTTTGCAATGATTGCAGCAGAATTGGTAAATGAAATGGCTGCTGTCACAGGTGGCCTGGCACCTGACTGCGTTGGGAAAACCTGTGACAGGACTGCAATAGGAAGTGCTGAGTTTGTGGACTGGGCACGTCGCAAGATTCACTGACGATATCTTCATGATCTAAAACCAGGGCCAAGACACCCTATCTTCGTTCCTTCATAAACTCAACACTTTCTCTCTCACCCACTTCATGTGGTCCTCCTCAACCAAGCACATCACATTCCTAGACATTGACCTCCTCCTCTCTGATGGCTCTGTCCGCACCTCTGTCCACATTAAACCCACCAACCACTGACAGAAACTGCATTTTGACAGCTGTCATGCCTACACACCAAAAAATCGCTCCCACATAGTCTCGCTACCAAAGGACAATGTATCTGCAGTGACAAAAACCCCCTTGTTTAGTATGCTGAGGGTCTCACCAAGGCCTTCACAGACAGGCATTACTCCCCAGACCTAGTCCGCAAATAGATCTCTTGTGCCTTTCCCCCTCACAACCCCAATCCTCCCACCAACCCCAAAAACCAGCCACAAACAAGTGTCTCCTTCGTCATCCAGTACCATGTCAGAATGGAACAACTGAACCACATCCTTACCCATGATTTTGATTACCTATCACTATGCCCTGAAGTGAGGGAAATCCTACCCCTCCTAAAGTGGTGTTCCGTTGCCAATCCAACCTCAAAACACACTAGTCCATCCCTATGCCTCCCAATCCCAACCTCTTGCCACCTGGATTATATCCCTGTGGAAGATCCAGGTGCAAAACCTGCCCAATCCACTCACCCAGCACTTCCTATTCCAGTCCTGTCACAGGTTTACCCTAGCATCAGGTGCCGAGCCAACTTTGAAAGCAACCATGTCATTTACCAGCTCTGCTGCAATCATTGCACAGCTTTTTATATTGGTATGACTACCAACCAGCTGTCCACCAGGATGAAAGGCCACCACCAAACTGTGACCAAGAGCAAAGTAGGCCATCCTATGGCACAACATGCAACTGAACATAACACACTGGGTGTCAATGGCTGCTTCACTACCTGCGCCATCTGGCTCCTTTCCTCCACCACCAGCTTTTCTGAACTGCGCAGACAAGAGTTATCCTTACAACACATTCTCCACTCCCATAATTATCGTGGCCTCAACCTACAGTAATAAGGTAACATACTGTCCCCATGCCCTGCACCCAACAGTTTCAACACCCCCCCCCCCCCCATATCCTATAATCTCCTCGCCATTCTTGTCTCTCATGCTATTTATTTGCAGCCCTCTGCCAATGCATCCGCCCATCTTTCCCCGGTCTTCTCCTTTTTTTCCTTCTGTCCCCACCTCCCTGCCCCACAATCTCCTGATGCTGTGCCTGCTGGAGTCTAGTACCTGCACATTCCACCAGGCAGCATCTGTCTGTCTCCCCACCTGTACACTACTACCCCTTCCTTTTCCCCTCCAGACTGCTGTTTGCATCCCATGTGATGTTATTTTCAGCCCAAGATGCTGGAGTTGGCAGTAGTGCGTGTGTGAGGTGTGCTTGCTTGCTTTGTGTGTGTGTGTGTGTGTGTGTGTGTGTGTGTGTGTGTGTGTGTGTGTGGTGTCTCTTTACTGCCGAAGGCTGTGGTCGAAAGCTACATGTGAGTGTCTTTTAATCATGCCCTTCTGCAACCTGATGTGTCTTACATTTGTTCAGTGAACTAGATGGAAAAGCTGTAGTGTCATATCTCAAAGAGGAACTTGACACTTTTAGCACAGGACAGGAGCATGTAGAGGAACGGTGAATCTAGTTTACAGGAATAGTTGATGATGCACTACTAATTAGATACATAGCCAGAAGAACAGTTCATAATTGGAGGGATCCGCCATTGTATACAGTCACTGTAAAGACACTTCTGAAGAAACAGATTACTGCATAATAGGTGCAAAATAAGACACAGGGCTATAGTTAGAGAGATGCTACATGAAATGCATTTGGCTGTCAAGAGTGCAATGTGAGAAGCATTCAATGACTACCATAAAAGAATACTGTCAAATGATGTTTCATAAACCCAAATTATGGTCATGTATAAAGGCTGTTAGTGGCACAAAAGGTAGCATCCAATCACTGATGGATGAGACAGGAACTGCAATTACAGGATGCAAAGCAAAAAGCAGAAATGCTTCTTGACTGCTTTACAGAAGAGAACTCAGGAGAATTGTCCCAATTTAATCATCATATTTTTAACACTAATGGGGTGAGTGACGTAATGACAGTGTCAGTGTCAGTGATAAAGTGCTGAAGTCATTCAAAATGAACAAAGCTCTAAGGCCTGATCGAATTCTTATTGGGCTCTGTAATGTATGTGTGGCTGAGTTATTTGCTTTTTTAACTGTAATCTATTACAGATCCCTCAATCAAAAACCTGTGCCCAGCAGTTGAATGAAAGCACCGGTCACATTAATTTACAAGAAGGGTAATAGAAGTGATCCACAAAACTACTGTCCAATATCCCTGACATTGATTTGTTGTAAATCTTAGAACACATTCTGGGTGCAAACATAATGAGGTATCTCTCACAGAATGACCTCCCCCATGCATCGACAACACGTAATATGATTTACTCATATCTCTATTGTAGACCACTCCGATCTGAAATGTCCGATAAGCAATGACGCCACGGCTGTTGAACGATTCCAGTCCTGTCATTGTATTGCCTTTAGGTCCATGTACTAGAGCAATGGTGATCCATCCATTACCGTGTTGATGGACATCATTGTTGCTAAGGGTAAAGTTAAGAAATGGTTCAAATTGCTCTGAGCACTATGGGACTTAACATCTGAGGTAATCAGTCCGCTAGAACTTAGAACTACTTAAACCTAACTAACCTAAGGACATCACACACATCCATGCCCGTGGCAGGATTCGAACCTACAACCGTAGCAGTCGCGTGGTTCCGGACTGAAGCGCCTAGAACTGCTTAGCCACAGCAGCCGGCTAAAGTTAAGAACTCCACCACTTGATGGACCGTGCAGGATGACTTGGGCACCTACATAGTTCTCGGTATTAATAGAAATATTGTCTATTTCTTTATAAACTGGAAGGCGGGTACACCTTCTCCTCCTATAATAATCGTGGCATCTTCTGTGTGAGTGGTCCAATGCTGTTGCTCGAGCGGCTGCACGAAGATGATGCCTTCTTAACAAAATCATTACTCACATAGACGAAACTGTTCCTCAAGGTCACATGTGGCACTGGCTACAGCGGTAGCAACGTCATTTTCCAATGTATTACACTGAAGCCCACTCGGCCCTGGCACGGGGCCAGCCATGTTATGATTACATTGCTCAGTGCTACCGGCAGCTTTAGTAATTTAGAAGCTGCTGGCTGCTGAGCGGTTGCATAATCTTTTACCACAGACATCCTAAGGCTTTGGATGAAGGCAGTCAGATAGATGCAGTATTTCTTTATTTCCAAAAATCACTTGACTCAGTACCACTTCTGCACTTAGTATCAAAAGTGCAGTCATGTATCAAGTGAAATTTATGACTGGATTGAAGACTTTTTGGTAGGGACAATACAGCAAGTTATCTTTGATGGAGAGTCATCAACAGATGTAGAAGTAACTTCAGGTGCATCCCAGGGAACTGTTGGGATCATTGTTGTTCGTGTCATATATCAATGACCTTGATGACAACATTAATAGTAATCTCAGGCTTTTTGCAAATGATGTACTGTCTAAAACAAGTTGCATAAATAATCAGTCAGATCTGGAAGTGGTGCAAAAACTGGCAACTGGTCAGGAATGTACAACTGTGCACTTCACAAAATGAGAAAGTGCAGAATCCCATGACTATAATTTCAATGGTCACAGTTTGAATTGACTAACTCCCCGTGTAGTACTTAGAAGGAATTTGAAATGGAATGAGCACAGGCTCAGTTGTGGGTAAAACAGGTGGCATATTTTGGTTTATTGGCAGAATACTGGGGATATGCAAACAGTCTACAAAGGATATTACTTACAAATCACCCATGCAACCAAACCCAGAATATTGCTACCAGGGGATACTGAATGTGTCCACAGAAGGGTAACAAGAATGGTTACAGGTTTGTTTGATCTATGGGAAAGCATCACACAGGTAATGAAGAAAGGGAACTGACAGACTCATGAAGATAGATATAAACTATCCAGAGAAAGCCTACTAACAAAGTTTCAAGAACTGGCCTTAAATAATGACCTTAGGCATGTAGTACAACCACAAATGTATCACTCCAATGGGGATCGTGAGAACAAGATTAGCTTAATTATAGCACAGACAGAGGCACTTAAACAATCATTCTTCCTTTGTTTCATATGTGATAGAATGGGAAAAACCTAATAACTGGTGGTTTGCAGAGTACAGATGGTGATGTAGATGTAGACTTTTAGGCAGAAGGCCTCAGATGATGGTTAGCCAATACATGATATGGGTGACTCTTTTTGATGACGCTTAGGTTTATTCTCCCCTCTATCAGTTGAGGCTGAGGGCTTATATGGTCTCTCTGCCCTCTGTCACAGCCACATCCTTTTCTGTTTCGTGTTTTTAAACATTTAAGATTTAATACTGTGTCCAAATGTTGTTACATCTACATACACTATGTGATCAAACGTACCCAGACACCTGGCTGAAAATGACTTACAAGTTTATGGCGCCCTCCACCGGTAATGCTGGAATTAAATATAGTGATGGCTCACCCTTAGCCTTGATGACAGCTTCCACTCTCGCAGGCATATGTTTAATCAGTTGCTAGAAGGTTTCTTGGGGAACAGCAGCCCATTCTTCATGGAGTGCTGCACTGAAGAGAGGTATCGATGTTAGTCAGTGAAGCTTGGCATGAAGTCGGCATTCCAAAACATCCCAAAGGTGTTCTATAGGATTCAGGTCAGGACTCTATGCAGGCCCGTCCATTACAGGGATGTAATTGTCTTGTAAACACTCTCCCAGAGGTCGTGCATTATGAACAAGTGCTCAATCGTGTTGAAAGATGCAGTTGCCATCCCTGCTCTTCAACAGTGGGAAGCAAGAAGGTGCTTAAAACATCAACGTAGGCCTGTGCTGTGATAGTGCCACACAAAACAACAAGGGGTGCAAGTCCCCTCCATGAAAAACATGACCACACCATAACACCGCCGCCTCTGAATTTTACTTTTGGCACTGCACACATTGGCAGATGACGTTCACTGGGCATTCGCCATACCCACATACTGCCATCAGATCGCCACATTGTGTACTGTGATATGTCACTCCACACAACATTTTACTATTGTTCAATCATCCGATGTCTACATTCCTTACACCAAGCGAGACATCGTTTGGCATTTACCAGTGTGATATGCAGCTTACAAGCAGCCATTCGACCATGAAATTTAAGTTTTCTCATCTCCCACCTAAGTGTCATAGTACTTGCAGTGGATCCTGATGCATTTTGGAATTCCTGTGTGATGATCTGGATAGATGTCTGCATATTACACATTACAACCCTCTTCAACTGTTGCCAGTCTCTGTCAGTGCACAGATGAGGTCGGCCTGCGCACTTTTGTGATGTACGTGTCCCTTCACATTTCCATTTCACTATCACATTGGAAACAGTGGACCTAGAGATGTACAGGAGTGTGGAAATCTCATGTACAGATGTATGACACAAGTGACACCCAATCACCTGATCACGTTCGAAGTCTGTGAGTTCTGCGGAGCACTCCATTCTGCTCTCTCATGATGTCTAATGACTACTGAGGTTGCTGATATGGAGTACCTGACAGTAGGTGGCAGCACAATGAACCTAGTATGAAAAACGTACGATTTTGGATGTGTTCAGATACTTTTTGATTATATAGTGTACATACTCTGCAAGCCAGCATACCATGCATGGTGGAGAGTAGCCTATAACACAACTAGTCATTTCCTTTCCTGTTCCATAAGAGCTCTAATTTCTAGTATCTTATCCTCAAGCGAAATGTATGTTGGCGGCAGTAGGATTTTTAAGCAGTTAGCTCCAAATGCCCGTTCTCTAAACTTTCTCAGTAGTGTTCTTTAAAATAAATGTCTTCTTCCCTCCAGGGATTCCTACTTGAGCTCCCAAAGCTAACACATAACACTTGCATGCTGACTCAACCTCAGGGGGACAAATCTAGCAACTCGCCTCTGAATTGCTTTGATGTCTTCTTTCAATCCAACCTGGTGCAGATTCCAAAAACTCAAGCAGTACTCAAGAATAGGTCACACTAGCATCCCATACTCAGTCTCCATTACAGGTGAACTACATCTTGCTAAAATTCTCCCAACAAACCGAAGTCGACCATTTGTCTTCCCTACCACAATCCTTCCATTTCATATGGCTTCAAATGTAATGCCCAGATATCTAAATGATGTGACTGTCAAGAAGGATGCAACTAACTGTATCCATACATTACAGGTTTGTTTTTCCTACACTTCCACATTAACTTACAATTTTCTACATTAAGAGCCAGCTGCCATTCATCACACCTACTAGAAATTTTGTCTAGGTCATTTCGAATCAACCTACAGTCATTTTTCTGTGACACCTTCTTGTGCACTGCAGCACTGTCAGCAAACAACAGCACATTGATACCCACCAGATCTGCCAGATCACTTACGTATACAGAAAATAGCAATGGTCCTGTCACATTTCCCTGGGGCACTCCTGATGATACCCCTGCCTCTGATGAACACTCACCTTCAATGACAACATACTGGGTTCTATAACTTAAGAGGTCTTCAAGATGGTCATATATCTGGGAGTGTATTCTGTATGCACATACCTTCATTAACAGTCTGCAGCAGGGTACTGTGTCAAATGCTTTTCGGAAATCCTCCATCCATAGTTCATAGTATATCATGTGAGGAAAAAGCAAGCTTGCATTTCACATGAGCAATGTTTCCTAAATGTTCATGGAAATGAGCTTTTTGGTCTCTAGAAAATTTATTATATTTGAAGTCAGAATATGCTCTAGAATTCTGCAGAAAACCAATGTTAGGAGTATTGGTCTGTATTTTTGCGACTCCATTCTTTTACCCTTATGTACAGCTTTCACCTACGCTTTTTTCCAATAACTTGGGACTTTGCACTGGATGAGAGATTCACGATAAATGCAAACTAAGTGAAGAGCCAATGACATTGAGTACTCTTTGTAAAACCAGATTGGGATTCCTACTGGGCCTGGTGATTTATTTGTTTTCAACTCTTTCAGTTGTTTCTCTATGCCAGCGATGCTAATAACTATGTCATCCATACTGGACTCTGTGGGATGGTCAAATGATGGTATGATTGTATGATTCTCCTGTGTGGACGATTTCTTAAATGTGGAATTTAAAACTTCAGCCTTCCTTTTGCTATCTTCTACTACCAAACGAGACTGGTCAATGAGTGACTGGATGGAAGCCTTGATGGGGTGATCTTCAGCAGAAAAAGAAATATGTTTTCAGAATCATGCTGTAATTAGGAGAAATAGATGAACTATTTTGAGGCACAGGGTGCCCCATCTTTTCCAGGGAGCCTCCTGGCAAAGAAACTACAGTACACAGTATTTTACTCTCCAGCTGTCTCTCTTCACCTGGGCCTGCTCAAAAAGCCTCCAGGATGCTAATTTTGCCATATTGGCTGTTTATTTCCTTGGTCTGTTCTGCCATGTTGTATCATGCCTTCTGTAGTTGTTTGTTGGACAAATGGCTAGGTAGTTGCCAATCACCAGTACTTCACAGCCCACGACACATTTTGAAGGTCTCTACTAGGTTATCATGTTTAAACGGACAACATACTTAGTAACAACTTTTAGATAAAATCTATTTAAGGGAAATTGCACGAATGAATTGTAAGAAAATGAAATTCCAACAGCCATCCTTATGATCTTTATTTACGGTGTAGCTACCAGTTTTGGTGCTTCACTGCGCCATCTTCAGGCCTTATTTACTACTGAAGGGGTTATCACGATCTGTATATTCGCTGCAGCAGTGGCCAACATAACTGGTTTACACAGATTATCTGTAACTGTGATGTCAGCACTCCAACCATCATGCTTGAAACGAAATACTTACCATCATCCTTATGATGTTATTTATTGTGTAGCTACCAGTTTCAGCACTTCAGTGCACCATCTTCAGGCCTTAGTTGATGCTGAAGGGGTTATCACAATCCATATGTAACCATCTGTAACTGTGATGCCAGCACTCCAACCATCATGGAGTGCTGACATCACAGTTACAGATAGTCTGCATAAACCAGTTATGTTGGCCATTGATGCAGTGAATATATAGATCATGATAACCCCTTCAGCATCAACTAGACCTCCAGTCAAAAAGGATGGACATACAAAAAATTGAATAAATGGATGTTCACATAGTACACTAATTCTACAACATTTCATGCCCTTTGAACCATTTACTTTGGTTAGTGGTAAGTATTAGGAGGCGCAAAGACCAGTGCAATCTGCTGCCAGTGAGTAAAGTGACAGCAGTGTCAATAAGCCGTACTATTAACACTGTTATTTCTCTGAACAACTGACTGATGTGACAGGAGTCTTATGGTACCAAAGGCTTCTGACAGTTTGATAGGCAGGCAAGAATGGCACAATGAAGCCTAGACAGTAATTAGCTCCAAACCCACTGATTTTCCATTGAGTATTGAAGGTCATGGAACAGATAATTTTGTGGTGGAGGAAGTGGGAAAACAAGAGGTGCAAACAAGGATAAAAATACGTGAAGGAGAATATTGAAGGTGTTGAATATCACATGTACATAGAGACAAAAATATTAGCCCAAGACAGGAAAAGATAGATGGAAGCATCAAACTATTGAACATATTGAGAACTTCAAAAAACAAATTGCTTGCTGTGCATATGCATTGGTCGACCACTGTGCATGACAAGAATTACATGGTACATGAAAGCTGGCCAGTGCTTATCTTTGGGAGGCACAATTTGCCTTCCCCTGGGCTCAGGTGGATATCTCAATGATGAGTCTCATTGACATTCCGAACCTTTCCACCCAAAAAGTAATCCCTTTTTTAATGCTCCCTAACCAATCTCCTTTTCCCTCTCCTGAAGAAAGTTAGGACTGGTATTTTCTTCTTTAAGTGTTCCAGTCAGTAATACTTACATTCTCTGACAGAAAGTATTGGCCAACCTTTCAGTCTGTAATTTCACAAAGTTCTTATTTGAATTTTCTGTATCAAACCCATGACAACATTAACATCCAATGCAACTGAAAATACAATTTTTGGTTGTTGTTGTTGTGGTCTTCAGTCCAGAGACTGGTTCGATGCTGCTCTCCATGCTACTCTATCCTGTGCAAGCTTCTTCATCTCCGAGTAACTACTGCAACCTATATCTTTCTGTTTTGATAAATTTCATATATATTATACTGTATCAACTGTAAACAGATTACAGAGTGGTAAAACCCAACACACTGAAAATTGAGTTTTTCTTACCCTTCAGTGTATACTAACTACAGCACATAAAGGCAATAAAAATATATTGACAAATACCTTGTCAGCAAATTTGTAAAGATCTGCAGCTGGATCTGTCCCAGTGGAAAGTACAAATATCAGTGGCACTGCAGGACCTGACTCCTTGTACATGGCAGAAAGTTCAGTTGTCTGTGGTTCAACAAACTGTTGACCAAGGTTATGGCTAAGATATATCTGCATTGAATTTGTAACCTTGTCTGGCCGTAATGCTTTCAGGATTAGTAAGTGCTGGAATTCATCCAGTTCTGACTCCCATGGGTCAGGTAAAGGCTCCCTGCAACAAACCAAGAATTCTATTTCTAGCACTTTGTACTTTCTAATATTCCAAAGCCTGTATTATTCTTAAGAATTGATTTATATTACCCTGTGGCTGACATTTTAGCAAAATTAAATACTACTCATGGGGCAGGGGATTAATAACACTTCAAGGTGAAGTCATCACTGATCTGGCAGAGCTATGTTAACTAAAGATGATTACTTGACACATTCTCTTGTACGGTGTCACAGTAATAAATCATTTTTGTCATACTGAGACACAATGTCACTGCAGAACATTATTTTAATAAAACTTTGGAAAAAAAATATCCAAGGAAAGTTAGTAATTGCGCCACTGAAGTAATTATATGTAAATAAAATTCTGAGATTCCACTGATAACTATTTAGGTAGAGAGATGTTTCTTGAAGGCACTTAATGTATTTAACAAATAAAAAAAAAAAAAATTAAAAAAAAAAAAAAAAAAAAAAACAGAAGGGTGACTTTCGAAAATTAAAGGGAGAAGGAGAGAGACAGACAATATGAATCAGGAAGAAAGATGAATTTAAAAAGAAATCCAGTAAAATAAAGTAAAATACACTCAGAAATAGATTCAACAACTGACAGTATTACGAAGCTGAATTCAGCAGCTCAAAAGGCAAACAAGTATCAAGAAAGCAAAAGATATTTAATAAGAAAAAAGTTGATGGAGTGTGTAGTAAGGCTAATATTATATAGTTTGAAAAATATTTGTAGCTGCTATGGAGATTCTTATCACATGGAGCTATCCCCTTACAGCAAATAGCAATAAATGAGGAAGGAAGTACATTTTAAGGCACATATTTGGAACGCATGAAAAGTAAAAGCTTACATTTAATGAATAACAGTAAGTAGAGTACAATATATGTAATGTAAAGTATAAATTTCTGTTTGTAGCATACTATCACAAGGAAAAATTATCATACATAATGATATGAGGTGCATTTAAAAGACAAAGAAATAACTTATGGTTCCTTAATGCTCATGAACCTAAACTAATGTTCAAAAAACTGCCGAAGTTCATGCAAAAACAAATACAAAACTTGTTACAAATGATGAATGGCCACTTGTTCACACAAAATATTAAGTTCATACAAAAAAAAAAAAAAAAAAAAAAAAAAAAAAAAAAAAAAAAAAAAAAAAAAAAAAAAAAAAAAAAAACTGGTTCCAGTCACTTTTCAGTCATCTTTACCCATTTCTGTTATAGGATATGTTTTAAGCTTATTATAAATATTTGATAGTATCAATGTGTAATATACTTCAGTAGTTTCTCAATATCATCTTCTTACTTCTTTTCCATGAGAACTTTCACTGACCTAAAGGAAATGACTTAAGTGTCCTTTGATATAGGGCCTAGGAACCACTTGCCTTTTTTTTAAACTGTACGAATAGTACAGAATGTTAGAAGGAGTAAATTATTCTTTATCCTGTGTCTCTTGCCATTTTAGAGATGATAACCTTTTTATATAAAAGGGTACCTATTTCTCTTGTTTTTACTGCATAAACTTCAAAACGACTAAGGTGACTAAATTAGGTGATAAGTGACATCCATGTATCTGGAATAAGTATTAGGTCACAAATTTTTAACTTCCTTTTCATCACACCTAAGTTGCAGTCGGATGGTGGATAAGAGTGCCCTCCAATGAGTAAATAGTGGTAGAGTTTATCAAATTTGCCATTACCTTTAAAGAAACTTAACATGACTGCAAATCTGGCCACCACATGCATGTTGAACAAGTTGAGTTCTCTTGTGAGGACAAAGTTCTCAGTGTAATGGTACAGAAAGACACACACTTCATTATGACCTTTCTTACCTTGGCTCTCATTATAACAATAAAATCTACCTCCATCTCCAGAAAGAGGTTTTCACTCGGCAGCAGTGTGTGCGCTGATATGAAACTTCCTGGCAGATTAAAACTGTGTGCCCGACCGAGACTCGAACTCGGGACCTTTGCCTTTCGCGGGCAAGTGTTCTACCATCTGAGCTACCTAAGCACAACTCACGCCCGGTACTCACAGCTTTACTTCTGCCAGTATCTCGTTTCCTACCTTCCAAACTTTACAGAAGCTCTTCTGCGAACCTTGTAGAACTATCACTCCTGGAAGAAAGGATACTGCGGAGACATGGCTTAGCCAAAGCCTGGGGGATGTTTCCAGAATGAGATTTTCACTCTGCAGCGGAGTGTGCGCTGATATGAAACTTCCTGGCAGATTAAAACTGTGTGCCGGACCGAGACTCAAACTCTGGACCTTTGCCTTTCGCGGGCAAGTGCTCTACCATCTGAGCTACCAAAGCACGACTCACGCCCGGTACTCACAGCTTTACTTCTGCCAGTATCTCGTCTCCTACGTTCCAAACTTTACAGAAGCTCTTCTGCGAACCTTGCAGAACTAGCACTCCTGAAAGAAAGGATACTGCGGAGACATGGCTTAGCCACAGCCTGGGGGATGTTTCCAGAATGAGATTTTCACTCCGCAGTGGAGTGTTGAGGTTTAAGTAGACTGGAAACCTAGAAACTGATGATAAAAGTGCACTGAGAAGGAACCATGCATAAATAAAGATTTCAAGTGGCACTGTAGGAGTAAAGTGTAAGGAGGCAAAAGAAGACAATATTATGAAAAAGATAGACTGCTACTCACCTTATAGTGGAGATGATGAGTCATAGACAGGCACAACAAAAAGTCAGCTAAACAAATGAGCTTTCTGGCCAAAAGGCCTTCTTCTGAATCACACACACACACACACACACACACACACACACACACACACACACACACACACACACATGCAAATGCAACTCACATTTGCATGACCATCTCCGGCTGCCGTGTCCAGCAGTCAGAGTTGCATTTGCATGAATTTATCTGTGTGTATGTTGTCTAATTCAGAACAAGGCCTTTTGACTGAAAGCTTACTTGTTTAGCATTTTTTGTTGTTGTGCCTGTCTGTGACTCAACATCTTCACTGTATGGTCAGTAGAGATCTATCCTTTTCATAATACTGTCATTATTCCATCCGGGATTTTCCATTGTTACTGTGTGGACAGTAAATAGAACAGCACACATAATATTAATGAAAGAGATATAAGTAACTAGGATGCTGTATAAATAAAAAAGAAATGGATCTTTGGTGAAATGCTAGTCAAGTTACCAAAGAAAAGTCTCGGGTATCACCCACAGAACTTTCAAATGTTAATAATAGTGAAAGCAAATTAGAACACGAATTTTATGTAGATAGATACATTGAAATGTTCACTGGAGTTCACTGAAGTAACTAAATGTATCAAAAGTGACATCAGCAGTTTAAGAGTAGCAATGAATACAAGTGGTAGTAAAATTTATAGAAATTGGAAAATTTGGACGAAAAGGTAGACTCTGTACAAATTTGTTTGGATAATAAGTTAAAAAGTAACTAACAAAACAAATGTAAGAATAAACAGACAGCAAATAATGTGAAGCTACACAAGATAGGATTGTAAATTGTTATGAAAAGAGGGTGGAAGCAGTAGTCAGTTCTTGTCTGATGACCTCTGGCCAGTTAAAGAAAATTAATGCTGAAAATAAGGATGAGTTAGAGTTACAAATGGAGAAAACAAAAGCAGAATTGAATAATAAAATAGAAAAAGTGGGAAATGAAGTTGAAAACAGACGTTTGTTAACTACTGAATAAAAACTTGAAGAGTTCAATGAAACTGTAGAACAATATCAAGTTGTAAATGGATCTAAAATTTACCAGCATTGAAAACAGTAAATCATAATGTTTTTACTGTATCAAATGAAGCTTACTTTATCAATTGTAAAAAGTTTCATAGCTTTTGAACCATGTGGAATGTGCACCCCCTTGACTTTATCAGAGAATTTAGTGACTTACCTAGAAATAGGAGTGATCAGGAAGAAAATGTCCTTTATAAGAGGTTATTGGAGAGAGGATGCTTATGGGTAACCTTCCCATTCTTGAGAATAATGCAGGAAATTATTTTTGAGAAAAAAGGGAGAATAGCAGAAAACTGCTTGTGAATTCTGGGCTAGTGAGAGCTATGAGTCCATGAGAGGGACTATTAAAGGTTTCTGTTGGTATTTGATTAACAAACTTAAGTACTTGGACAAAGAATCAGAAAATGAGGCAATAACAATAGGATTAGAAAATAAACAGACACAAATTGTAAGAGAATTGCTTTTGCCAGTCCCCAAGAGTAACATTAATGACTTTTTGATTTATATGGGGAAAAACAGAAGACAATATGAGAAATTGTAAGCCAAGAAACCAACCCACAAGGGATTATCCAGGTTCTGGAAGGAATAACAGAGATGTAAAGGAGCCAAGTGGATGTAGGCGTGACAGAAGGGGCCTGAATGATAGAATTATAGGGAGCAAACTTAAGTTTGTTCCAGTTGAGTTTCGTACTTGAACAAGATCTAGAAAAGACCCACTAATAAATAGGTCAAATTCCATGTAAATGATCAAAGAATAGACAGACACAGTAGAGAAGATGGAGAACTTAAATCATATCTAGAGGTACACAAAACTATTTCCAGTGGGCAAAATAATTCTGCATTACAAAAAATCATAAACACAAAAATTGATAAGATAGAAAAATTTTCAATTGTTGCAGTAAGGGAATATGTTAAGTAAAGAAAACATAAATGTTATAGTAATATTCAATTATTTATAAGTTACAAGTTTAATACTGCTGGAGTTAATGACCTAACCATATAACTTAAGCTCTTCATTGCAGGGTAATCTCTGCAAATCTAAAATATAATTCTCCTTTCAAACACATTTCTCATTGATTCAATGTACTTGACAATAGAAACACTGAACTACAACTAGTATCTGTAATTGTTCATCTATCTTCAGGTATCAACCAAAGGGGTTTCTGCAGTTCCAAACTGTAAACACCCAAGTTGAAATGTAAGGAACTCACTATGCAGGATGTACAGCAGATCCTTGAAGAATTTTTTGAAGAAACTAACCGAGACTGGCAGAGCAACTATATTCGACAGCATGTCATCATGTCATCTCATCAAAAAATTGAGCTTAGAGGAGACAAAGTGACAAGAAAGGAAGTAATTACCAACTTTGTACTTATAAAAAGATGTGAAGGAGTTTCTAGAATCATATGGGTTTGCAGAGCTGTTTCATGGAGATTTTGAAGGTAAAAAAATGAGACTCAACAAACTCTGTCAGAGTAAAATTGATGATTTCTCAACTGCAACTGTTGAAAAAGGAGAAGAATAAAGCTGCATGAAGATAAGAAAACTGCAGTTGACAGACACATTGAACAAGTCAAGCATATCAAAAGTTATTATTCTAGAGGAAAAATGCTTCATCACCAATATTTGAGCAGTGAGTTAAACGTGAAAATAATGTGTGAGAAATTTTCTGTGAGGAAGGTCACAATTTGGACATAAGTATGACTACTACAGGACACTATTCTGCAATTTAGTATTGGCTTCAGAGCAACTTATGTTGACACATGATCTACATGCTCATACCCAAAAAGTAGGATTTTCTTGGAAAATCAATGAACTGAAAAGAAAAATTTGAAACATCAGCTCACGGCTCACAGAATTTGAAGTAACGTGTTTTATGATAGATAGATAGAAGAAAGGCAAGGCAGTCCAGTTACGATTGCCAGAAGAATTTCATTCTTACAGAAGTCTCAAATCAGGTGGCCTGTTATTCAAGACATATGTAATTCCATAATTTCATGGTTTGCCTAAGTTTCTCTACGAACACTGACACAAAAAAATGTGACCTCGTATGTTTGGCTAGAGAATGAGTTTGTGAAGGGGTCAAACCAGGTTGATTCAGCAATTTGTCATTAACTGCTTCAAGCCTATTTGGATGGTTGTCGCCAAACTATGTCTCTTTTTGGGTGTATGTGGTGGGCAAAATAAGAACACAACAATGACTGGAATGTTGATGTATTGGTTTCTTCATGATGCTCCACTAGATGTAGAAAGTGTCAAAGTGTGGTTTCCAATCATCAGTTATTTGTTCATAACCCCCCACAAGATTTTTGGAAACAAGGAGAGAAAATTTTCCAAACTGAACACAATCGAAAATCCTGCAGTCTACATTGGCATAATGGAGAAATTTACCAGAGTAGTGCCCTTGGGGTCAGGTGACTGCCAAGTAAGAACTGGAAGCAGCTCACCAATGACATCCTCAAATCTCAAGACAGCAAACAAAGCCATGCCTTGTGCAGGGAGAGAGATTCTTAAATTTTGAGGCTAATAGAAATCCTTGGGTCACAGAAGAGATACTGAATTTATTTGATGAAAGGAGAAAATACAAAAATGCAGCAAATGAAACAGGCAAAAAGGAATACAAACGTTTCAAAAATGAGATCAACAGGAACTGCAAAATAGCTAAGCGGGGATGGCTAGAGGATAAATGTAAGGATGTAGAGGCATGTATCACTAGGGGTAAGATAGATACTGCCTACAGGAAAATTAAAGAGGCCTTTGGAGAAAAGAGAACCACTTGCATGAATATCAAGAGCTCAGATGGAAACCCAGTTCTAAGCAAAGAAGGGAAAGCAGAAAGGTGGGAGGAGTATATAGAGGTTCTATACAAGGGCAATGTTCTTGAGGACAATATTATGGAAATGGAAGAGGATGTAGATGAAGATGAAATGGGAGATATGATACTGCGTGAAGAGTTTGACACAGCACTGAAAGACCTAAGTCAAAACAAGGCCCCGGGAGTAGACAACATTCCATTAGAACTACTGATGGCCTTGGGAGAGCCAGACCTGACAAAACTCTACCATCTGGTGAGCAAGATGTATCAGACAGGCGAAATGCCCTCAGACTTCAAAAAGAATATAATAAGGTAGGGGTTGACAGATGTGAAAATTACCTAACTATCAGTTTAATAGGGCGCGGCTGCAAAATACTAACACAAATTCTCTACAGACGAATGGAAAAACTGGTAGAAACCGACCCCGGGGAAGATCAGTTTGGATTCTGTAGAAATGTTGGAACATGTGAAGAAATACTGACCCTACAACTTATCTTAGAAAATAGATTAAGGAAAGGCAAGCCTACATTTCTAGCATTTGTAGACTTAGAGAAAGCTTTTGAATATGTTGACTGAAATATTCTGTTTCAAATTCTGAAGATGGCAGGGGACAAATATAGGGAGCAAATGGCTATTTATAATTTGTACAGAAACCAGATGGCAGTTATAAGAGTCGAGGGGCATGAAAGGGAAGCAGTGGTTGGGAAGGGAGTGAGACAGGGTTGTAGCCTCTCCCCGATGTTATTCAATCTGTCTGTATATTAAGCAAGCAGTGAAGGAAACAAAAGAAAAATTTGGAGTAGGAATTAAAATCCATGGAGAAGAAATTAAAACTTCGAGGTTCGCCGATGACATTTAATTCTGTCAGAGACAGCAAAGGACTTCGAAGAGCAGTTGAACGGAATGGACAGTGTCTCGAAAGGAGGATACATGATGAACATCTACAAAAGCAAAATGAGGATAATGGAATGTAGTTGAATTAAGTCAGGTGATGCTGAGGGAATTACATTAGGAAATGAGACACTTAAAATAGTAAAGGGGTTTTGCTATTTGGGGAGCAAAATAACTGATGATGGTCGAAGTAGAGAGGATATAAAATACAGACTGGCAATGGCAAGGAAAGCATTTCTAAAGAAGAGAAATTTGTTAACATTGAGTACAGATTTAAGTGTCAGGAAGCCATTTCTGAAAGTATTTGTACGGAGTGTAGCCATGTATGGAAGTGAAACGAGGACGATAAATAGTTTAGACAAAAGGGGAATAGAAGCTTTTGAAATATAGTGCTACAGAAGAATGTTGAAAGTTAGATGGGTAGATCAAGTAACTAATGAGGAGGCATTGAACAGAATTGGAGAGAAGAGAAATTTGTGGCACAACTTGACTAGAAGAAGGGATCGGTTGGTAGGGCACATTCTGAGGCATCAAGGGATCATCAATTTAGTATTGAGGGCAGCGTGGAGGGTAGAAGTCGTAGTGGGAGACCAAGAGATGAATACACTAAACAGATTCAGATGGATGTAGGTTGCAGTAGGTACTGGGAGGTGAAGAACCTTGCGCAGAATAGAGTAGCATGGAGAGCTGCATCAAACCAGTCTCTGGACTGAAGACCACAACAACAATAATCCCTTGCACACACACTTTCCACAATAACAGAGTCCTGAGACTTTTCGAGGTGAAATTGTACTTTGCTGGTAAGATGTTGTTGCTATGCTGTCTAATTTGACCATTTCGTTACGTCTCTTTTCCATAACTTTTGATGTTATAAAGCATGTTTAACACATTTCCACTATATATATTACACTTGTCAATATATGAGTTACATTTACTACACTTATTTATGCGAATTTTACTTTTACTTGTCAAGTATTGTGACTGACTATTCGAACTTGATGCCATCTTGACATATGTTTTTGCAGATGCAGAGTGTTCTACCAATAGTATATGCTTTCTATGACTTCTATGAAGCACAAAAGGCAGTTTGTAACATGGACCTTAAGGAGACACATTATTTTGTAGCAAGCTTAATGAGTATCTTTCTACCAAAGTGTATGGACTTTGGTATTTATCATATTTTACAATACTTATTTGCTGTCTTCTAAACTTTGTTTATGTGTGACATTGAAAATGTTATTATTATCCAAACTTAAAACAAACAATATTAGGCAGCCAAATAATTTCAAAGCGATTGACCACAATGTACATTAAAAATAAAATCTGGGATATATAATTACATAACTGTACCAAGAATACTACTACCACTGTTATCTTCATTTAATGTGAATAATTTTAATTGTTTTTGTAAACCCATGTTATTAACTGAAAAAGATAAAAAAATAATTTTTTTACTTACTTGTGTGGCTCCAACGAATCAAATATCTTTTTGTATCCAGCCAACTGAGACACAAATGAATCTACAAATGGCTTAAATTTTGGAAGTGCTTCAAGGGACATTATTTCTTTCCAAGATTTGCTTGATAACCATTCTGGGGCAGGATTCTCAACCTCCTAATTGAAACATTGGTGTGAAGTTTAAACATAACAAGTAAAATGTTAGTAAAAGAAAGAAGAAAAAAACTCAAAAGAGCTATCATATGTTTGATACATATGCTATTCTTATTGAAAAGTTCTACACATGGGGAATTACTAGTTTTTCCAAGTTCTGGAAGATATATCAATAAATTTAATGAAAGTACTGCACAGTTAAAAGTTTGATAACAGTTAGCACATTACTATCAGAAACATACCTGTAGAGGGTTTCCCCCTGCCAATAAGAATTGCCATTCCATGGGATCTATTCTTTCTTCATCCATCAATATTCTTACACATAAAAGAAATGCAAAATGCATCTTGTGTTTTTCAAATAGACTTCGGCAGACATTGGAATATAAACTAAATGTAAAGTAATTATTAATATTCTCCACTCTTTCATTTATGTCAGCTGCAAAGTAATGAATATCAAGCTTGTAGACATGGTCACAGAAAGAACCGTGTTCCAAATATAATGATATCCAGATACAGGTATTTAGACAAAAGGAACCATACTATGATTTATTACATCATGATAGTCAAGCTTTAGGTATAAGATTTCTGAATGTTCTCTTTTATAATGAGATCTAAATAATACAATAATGGAAAGACCAGGATGGAATGTAACTATATTATGAAAAGTAAAGTTGCCACTCACCACATAGCGTAGATGCTGAGTCGCAGAGAGGCACAACAAAAAGACAGTCACAAATAAAGCTTTCAGCCAATCAGGCCTTCATCAAAAATAGACGACTGCAGTCTCAGGCAACTGAGGCTGGGTTCAGTTGCCTGAGACTGTTGTCATGTGTGTGTGTGTGTGTGTGTGTGTGTGTGTGTGTGTGTATGCGCGCGCGCGCACGCTTGCGTATCTGTCATCTACTTTTAACGAAGGCCTTACTAGCTGAAAGCTTTATTTGTGAGAGTCTTTTTGTTGTGCCTATCTGCGACTCAGTATCTCCGCTATATGGTGAGTGGCAACTTTCCTTTTCATAATATAAATACAATATACAGGTTCATAATTTTTGACCATATTACAAAATAGCATATAAAAAATCATTACAATGCCAATTTAACTTTTAATTTTAATTAACTATGACACTGTGAAAGCACCATGCAAGAATAACATTTGGCCACACTTTTGTAATTAATTGAAACTGTAAGTTTACTGTTAGCAGTCAGAATTCATTCGTAACTGGTAATAGTAAACTTGAAGCTTCAATCAATATCAGTAAAAGTCATGGTGAAATCTGACCTAAATTTTTTGCATTTAAAGACACACTGTGTCACTCTGCATTTGGGCACAACAGAGCAACAGTACTGACTGAGGACTGTTTTATCTTTTTACATTACTGATGATTATCAAATAATAGTAATAAGAATGTAGGACAGTTTAGAAAGAAGAATCATTATAATTTTTCTTTAAAATTGTAATAATGCCATTTGATAAAACATCATTTTTGGGAGGTGACTGTCTACAGCCATTAAGAAATGTATAAAATGGTTATTTGAAACATCAGATGCTTTTATTTTAAACCCAAATATCTACCGGTTTTGGTCTTGGACCATCTTCATGGATTAAAATGATTTACGTCACCATATTTCATTAGTCATTATTTAAAATGTGTAGCGCATGCCATGAATATAAATATATGACACAGGATTTTAAAAGCAGGATTACAAATACTAAATGTATACAGAGCGGTACTGTTGTGTCTCTTCAGCACTGCTCTGTATATGTTTAGTATGCGTATGTTTGCTTTTAAAGTGCTGTGCCATATATTTACGTTCATGGCATCGACTACATATTTTAGGTAATGACTAATGCAATACGGTGGCTTAAAGCATTTTAACCCTCATCCGTGAAGATGGTCCAAGACTGAAATCAGCAGATATTTTTTTAAAAATAAAAGCAGTTGATTGTTCAAATATGCATTATATACATGAGAAAATATCCTTGTGTATAGAACACAAATGCAGAAAATATGCATATATTACTGACCTGATGCTTCTGTATTGGTCATGCTCCCAATAAATATGCTGATGAACCATTCTAATGAATACTGGTACATGGGATCAATATTGCCCAGATCTGATACACAGAAAAAGAGTATTTGTGCTCGGTTTGCAACAGGTATATACAGTGCTCTTGTATTATCAATATTAATTTGTGTCTCTTCTGCTGATTTCACCTTTTGCTGTAATGAAATAATGACATACACCATAAAAAATACATGAGAAATATATATTAATAAGATATTTACTTAAATATGTGGTTAAAAAATCATAGATACAAGTTTCTCTTGTACAGTCCATCTCATAAAACAGTCATTTACCTTTAAATGAAATACAACAGAATGTTGCATAATCATAAATTTCTGTTGAACAGTTTGACAAACTGTGAATGTAAAAGAATTAATATTGTCACAATGGACAAATATGGAAACTGCTGCAGGATAGTGAGAAATTGCAGTGTGGAGATAGATGTTCACACATGAGTGTGGCCTCTCACTTTCTGCCATTGTAAACAGTACGATTTGCATATGAATACCTCTGGTAAGAGGCTACTTGGATGTCTTACTGCTAGAAACATTGTTTGACCAAAGCAGTACCCATCCTATCCCAGCATTACATATTCATCTTTTCAATATGTTCATTCCACTTATTAGCTCCTATACACCACCATTGTTAGTTCAGTGTATAGTATGTTACACCAGAGGATAAAAAAAGATAAGCACCCATAAAGGAGTAGACAATGATATGAAACTTTACGGGTTGAGAGAGATTGTGATGTTATTTCACTGCTTACAATATGGAGTAAAATTCACAAAGAACTTCGCAACACGAGGCCACTTATGTATCGGTCATTACAACTGTTCTGCCCTGGATGCACACTCTGATTTACTTAGTAAAGGTACCATGGAACCATTATATTCTCTCCTGATACAATCTGGGGATCTTGCTAGCCATAGGAATACCTCAGTATCAAGCAGATAGTTCACTGACACAGTTCACCTGCTTAGTTGGGTGGTACTGTGCTCGCCTCCCATGCAAGAGGGCCCGGGTTCGATTCCCGGCCAGGTTGGAAATTTTCTACGCTTGGGGACTGGATTTTGTGTTGTCCTTATCATCATTTCATCCTCATCACTGGCGCGCAACTCACTCAATGTGGCGTCGACTGAAATAAGACTTGTACTTGATGATTGGACTTCCCCGGATGGGGCCTCTCGGCCAATGATGCCATATACTCATTTCCATTTTTTTCACTGACACACATGCCATATGTAAGCAAGGGTTGTGCTGTTGAAAAATAGCACTAGAATACTGTCTCAAGAGAGGTAACGCAGATGGGAGCTGGGTGTCAGTGACGTACTGTTGTGCTGTCAGAGTTCCCTCAATCTACATGTTCTTTACCTGAAATCATAACCAATAGTCACCTGTGTGGTAACAGGTGATTTGTGGTGCCCTGGAAATATTTTAAGTTCAGAGTTGGCAGCCATTGCTAGGGCTGCTCAGCAAGCTGTGGCTCGTTAGCAACCACATGGTACCGCACAACAGCCGGACCACATGGTTCAGCCAACCGCACAGCTGGGAATTCCTTGGTGACGCTGTGTAGATGAAGGAGACATGCCAGGAGTGCCAAAATGGCGGACTTTGTGAAACCTTAATGGCAGACATTTCACAGTTCGTAAAGAAATTAATAGTAGCCAGATGAATCATGATATCTCAAAAAGAAACATGTACATTACCATTATTTGCACGATGATCCTGATGGTGTAATCAGATTTTCAATATCTTTATTAGTTTAAACTTTAGTATCTGATGATAAATTATTCTACTAACACACAGCAATGAATTTTCAAAATCTAAACGGTTTATCCAATTTTGTCGATCAACATGTCTTTCAAAAGCTATTACTGAAAACTTAAATTGGTATAAATTACAGGCATGTAACTTGAATAGTACATGAGTTATTGGAAGTCAAAGTGGCCGATTACTATCGATCCCAGCAGGCCATAAGTACTCCACAGTTACACGAAAAAACGGTAGCAGCTTGCTTATAAATATATTTATTCATCTATTTCTTTGTTTACATCCGATATATACTATACATGAAGATATTGGTCCATTATTTACTGTGTTTTAGAAAGTACAGAGACATTAGGCTACTGGCCTACCTTTTGTTGCTATTCCTTTGATATATGTTTATTTAATTTGTTTATGTATTTAATAATGTGTGTTAGAGCATATTTATGGTCCAGCTGTAGGAATATTTATTTAATTTCAAGTTATTTAAATGTAAATACAGTATTTCGAATGTGGTTCATTATGAAACTTCCGGGCAGATTAAAACTGTGTGCCCGACCGAGACTCGAACTCGGGACTTTTGCCTTTCGCGGGCAAGTGCTCTACCAACTGAGCTACCGAAGCACGACTCACGCCCGGTACTCACAGTTTTACTTCTGCCAGTACCTTGTCTCCTACCTTCCAAACTTTACAGAAGCTCTCCTGCGAACCTTGCAGAACTAGCACTCCTGAAAGAAAGGATATTGCGGAGACTTGGCTTAGCCACAGCCTGGGGGATGTTTCCAGAATGAGATTTTCACTCTGCCTTTCTTTCAGGAGTGCTAGTTCTGCAAGGTTCACAGGAGAGCTTCTGTAAAGTTTGGAAGGTAGGAGACGAGGTAATGGCAGAAGTAAAGCTGTGAGTACCGGGCGTGAGTCGTGCTTCAGTAGCTCAGTTGGTAGAGCACTTGCCCGCGAAAGGCAAAGGTCCCGAGTTCAAGTCTCGGTCGGGCACACAGTTTTAATCTGCCAGGAAGTTTCATATCAGTGCACACTCTGCTGCAGAGTGAAAATCTCATTGTGGGTCATTATGTTTGTGAGTATGCATTGGCTTGGAGACAGGGTGGGAGCGCTCTAGCCAATAACAGCGATTGTTCCGAACAAGATACATGGAGAGACTGTGTGGAAGAGGGGGAGGAGCATCATTTCAAGAGGGGACAGGGGAATATGGGAGAGGACATGAGAGATCCTGGACAGTTCGGTGCGATGGACGCACTGTCACAGGAAGGACTTGAGAGAGTGAAGCAGTTTGCGCATGGTCGTGGGACATAGAAATATTTTGTAGTGCCAACTGGTGCACTTGTGAGATTTCTGTGGCTTCTGCAGTGAAGACATAGTACGCGTTTAGAAGTGAATATCTCGCAAGCTATATTGCTGTTCAAAACTAATTACGTGAAGTATGAATCTATTGTTTCCCTGCTATTCAACTTATATTTTATATAATTGCTGGACCATCGACACCAATAAGTGTTTTGCAGTGATAAAGGGCATTGTTAAAGGTACTTCTGCTATAGTACCCATCATCTGAAGTCGTTAAAATAGTACCTGCAGAATTTACTTAATTGCAATCTTTCATTTATAAATTTCTATATAAGATTCAAAGTTCATAATTGCCGAGTGATAGGAACCTTCGATCATTCAATTCATGTGTATATTCATATTGCATACTGTAGACTCAGCAGAATTTGGCTTGTAATGCGGCAACTATGTATGCCAGCCCCTAGACAACAAAACCAGCCCAAACTTTTAATATTATAATCCTGAGTCTGTGAGTTGAAGGCCATCATTTCATTCTTATTTGAAAGCCCACATACCACACCATAATGCTGGTGCTGTCAGATTTCCTTCAATCACTACCAGCTTTAACTGAAAACATACACTGCACCATGAAGCCAGAAGTAACACCAACATGCCTCCTGAAACATTGGAAGAAGGGGACCTCTTTGTAAGTCACAGGCATAGTCACCGATGGTGGTCATTCAGATTACTAATGAACAGCAATTCAAGCATGAAGTGACACCATTCATCAGCAGTCCATGCTTCTTGGTCATGGCACTACTACAAACATAGACATTTGTGATGTGATATGCAGCCTACATATGCAATGGTAATTCCCAAGTCTAGGTGCTGTTAGTGTCTGACTAATGGGGTGGGATGACATAGAATGTTGCATGGACTCCATTACTTGTTTTCAAATGGTATGCTAAGAAGTGAAGAGGTTGCAGTGTCCATGGCACACATTTCATGTTCCTTCCCTTTAGTGGTCGAAGGTGATTGACTGGAATCTTGATGATAAATATGGTTGTCGTCACCTTCCCATGAAGAGCAACATCAGACACTAACAAAACTAGATTCCATCCTAACAGATCTCAGAAGACCTTAACAGTACTGACTGACCACTGTGGCATCCTCAGCCTTCAGACACTATCACATCCTAATGCCCCACAACTCTGGATACTGCATGATTTGATCAGATGGCCAAATGGCAGCCAACAGTGAGGCCCCAAACCCTGACAGGTACTGTTAAATATTGTGTGAATGAGAACTTATGATCTTCATGTCCTTCATAGCCACTGGTCAATATCTGATGGTATTCACACCCCTTACATACCCTACCAGACCTGGTAACAACTCTAAATGGTATTTACATTTCAATGCAATCAAAACATCCACAGAACTTTGATCTTTGTATTAAAACAGCTTTAAGTTGTACGTACAGTACATCTATATTTTATTGACTAATATAAATACAAGTGATATGTAGGTGTAATCCTTCAAAACACACAGTGGAAAATACAATAAAATAAATGTGACTGTTTACAGGAATTTTTAATTCCAGTTGTTATTCATAACAATCACAGTGACACCTAACCTAAAATATTCACATTTAAGAAGTACTCTTAAGCTACCTTTGTAATCAATACTATCTATACCAATAGATATATTGCTACTAACTACATGCAGGAAGCATTGAGCAGCAGACAGACACATGTAAAAGTAGACTGTTGGGAAAGCATCAGCTTTTGGACAAAGTCCTTTATCAGATGACGCACACACACACACACACACACACACACATTCATAAATGCACAACTCACACTCACATGTACACTGTCATTTCTGGGTGCTGTGGCACCATTGCAGTGAGCAGCAATTTTGGTTTGTGTGGGTTTAGAGGTAGGGAGGGGGACAGATATCAGGATAGGGCTGGGGGAAGCTATTTCAGTGGCCCTGTAGGAGTCTTGAGAAGTGTGGTTTGGACAGTCTGGTGTGCTGATAGATGCAGCATCAGGAGAGCTGTGCTTAGGGGAAGGCAGAGGGGAGAGAAGCAGGGAGAGAGAAAGTGCTATTCAGGTGAGAGACGGGGATGGAAGGTGCTTCTGAGGCTGGAGTAGGGGCAGAGATGGAGATAAGAGGCAACTGGAAGACAGGGACTAGGGAATGTTGACACCAGGGGGTTCACGGGAACAAAAGATATGTTACAGGCACAGTTCCCTCATCTGCAGTTCAGAAAATCTGATGTTGGTGGGAACCTCCAATAGGACACTTTTAGTCCCAGCCAGGAGGGTATGTGTGCTCCACGAAAGTTGAGGGCTACACTGGTAGAAGCATAGCTACTGGCAAGGTCATATAAGACAGACAGGCACTGGCAGATGAGCCAGACAAATTGGGTCTCACATAGGGCAAGAGAGGCTCTATAGGTCTAGGGAAGAAAACCCAGGAGTAAAACCCAAGGGAAGATCCTTGTCCTCCAGGTTGGGTGTTGGGTTCGCAGCTAATAATCCCCACTCAGAAAATGAAAGTGTTGCGATGACCACACACTGGCCTCAGAAGAGGAAAAAGATTAATGAGATAGAAAATGGATATTATGATAACCATCTGGAATGTGAGGACACTTACGAAACATGGAAGACTGCAAGAAATTAGAGAAGAAATAGATAAATATAGAATGAAAATAGTGGCACTTCAAGAAATATGGTGGAAAGGACAAGGAATGATAGCTTTCGGGAAACACAGACCAATACATAGTGAAGGAGATACAGGCCATTATATATAGCTCAATGAAGGGAAATATAATTAGTTTCACAGTAGTTAGTGAGAGGCTGTGTTCTTTGAGGTATAGTGCAAGATTTATCAGATATAGACAGAAGATAAATATGGCAAGAAACACAAAGACTAGTGGAAAGCAAAACACAGTATAGAAAGTCTCCAAATTAAAGAAAGGCAGGAAGAATACAAAAAGAAATTAAAAGAGATTTTTGAGACAAGAGGAAAGAATACAAGGAAGGAAAATGATGCAGAAACTAAATGCGAGACTGCTGCAGAGGAAGTACTGGAGGAGGGGGGGGGGGGGGGGGGGGGGGGAGGGGGGGGAGTGTAAAACACAAAAGAACAGTTAAATGTTTTGATGAGGAGTGTTCATTGATAATTCAAAAGATGAATAAAGTGAGGCAAAGAATGCTGTGAAGGGAAACAATACTAGTGTTGGAAGAGTATAGATAGAAGAAGAAATGAGTGGCTAAGTTATGCAGTGGGAAGAAAGCCAGAATGAAAGGGCGAAGATAGAGTTGTTGGACAAAATGAGGGGCAATAATGAGATACGAAAGTTTTATGAAAAATCTAGAGAACTGAAGAAAGGCTTCCAAATGAGAGCAGTCTTCTACCAGAATGAAGATGGAAACTAACTTGAGATAAAAGCATAGCATTGGGAAGATGGCACAATTATTTTACTGAGTTACTCAAAGGAAGGAAGGAGGTAACAGAGAGAAAGCCTTGAATGAAGAACAGGAGGAACTGGATTCATAACTGGAATTAGAATACAAGTGGAGGAGCAGAAAGTCAAACCATCAGACTTACTGAAAAGTGAAGAATGCAATTAAAAACTTAAAGAATAATACAGTGACAGAAGAAGAAGGCAGAAAGGTTGCATTATTAAAATTTGGGGGAAAGAAGATACAAGTGGCCATTAATGAATTAATAAAGTAAACATGGGCAAAGAAAGAAATGCCTAAAGTTCAGAGCATGGGAATAATCTGGCCATTATGTAAGAAAGGCAATAAGTTAGAATGCAGCAGTTACCACAGGATTACTCTCTTAGATACAACACATGAGCTGTGTAGTACGATTTTATCTTCTTGACTGGAAAGCAGGGTGGAAAGGATACTGGAGATTAAGAGATTGGATTTAGAAGAAATAGACCCACAATGACCAGTTATTTTTATCGAGACAAGCAATTTCATTTGTTGTACACTGATTTTAAACAAGCATACAACAGTCTAGACAAGAATAAGATTCTTAAAAGTATTAAAGATATTAGAATCCCTCTAAAACAAGTGGGGTTGGCAGAAACAACAATGAAAGCAACAGTTTATAAGGTCAGAACATAACAAGAGTCATCAGGTGAGTTCAAGTTAGGTATGGGGCTGTGGCAAGGAGGTGTGAACTCTGTGCTATTCTTTAACTTAGCATTAGAGGAGGAAATTCAGGAAATGCCAATGAACTCAATGAGATCAATATGTAATGAGCAGGTCCAGGTGGTGGCATACGTTGATATGTAGCCTTAGTTGCATTCCACGACAGAGCTTTGAAGGAAATGGTGCTGTATTGGAAGGAGTAGCACAGAAGTTGTGACTGGAAGAGGATATAGGGAAAACAAAGTATATGATGACGGGAGGTCCTATTAGAGATAGTGAAAAGATCTCATTTAAAATGAACACTAAAGAATATCAAATAGTGGAAGTATTTAAATATCTAGGTTTGGTAATAAGAGAAGGTAATTGGACAACAGCAGAAAATCAAAAAAGGATAGCAAGTGGAAGGAATGTTAATAAGAGTATAAAAATCAAAATATATCTCACTATTTTAAACCCTTCAGAAATGTATGGATTGGGAGACTGGGTGGTGACTACAAGGGAAGTAGGGTGGTCACTGGGTCACTGGGATGGGAAAGGAAGATTTTGAGAAAGATATTGGGGGAAGTGAGAGAGGAAGACTGCTACAGAGTAAGTACGAAAAATAAGATGGGTTGGTCACATACAGAGAATGGCAGAAACTCAAGAGTGTTAAGAAAGTCTTTATTGGAAAGTTCAAAAGGAGAAGGAGAAAGTGGCTTGAAGATATGGATGAGGACATCAAAGCAATGGGAGTCAGGAATTGGAGAAGGAAACCAATGGGCAAAGAAGAATCGAGGCAAGTGACAAAAGATGTCATGGCTCTAAAAGGGGCTGTAGCATTGAACAGTAAGTATGTATGTATGGTGTTGGTGGGAAGAATACAGATGGTACAGGCTGTGAAGCACTCACTAAAGTCAAGCAACAGGTATTGTGGTCCAACTGGGTGTTCCAGCTGTCTCATGGCCACAGTTTGGCAGTAGCTGTTCACACAAAATGGCGAACAGTGGTTGCAGCTAAGATGGAAGATGACTACTTTCACAGATGTCCCTGCGAGTTAAGGGAATAAGAAACGCCTGTAACAGGACTGGAGCAGATAGTAGTGGGAGGACGTATGGGATAGGATTTGCATCTGGCACATTTGCAGGGATGTGAGCCATTGAACAAGGAGTTAGGAATAGCAGTGGAATTTGGCTGGACAGGTATTTTGCATAGGCTGGAGGACTGCAGAATACCACTGTGTCAGTGGTAGGTAGGATATTACTCATTTCATGGCGTAGTGGGAGATAGCTGAAACTCTTGGTGAAAATGAGATTCAGCTGCTCCAGTCTTAGTGTGTGCTGAGTCATGAAAAGGAAGGCACTCCTTTGTGACTGGTCAGTAAGTATGATGGGTGACTGGGAAGACAAGGCACTGGAGATCTTTTTCTGTGCAAGGAGGGGATGGTAATTCTGCTCTGCCAAGGCCTCAGCAAGAGATTCAGCATATTTGGAAAGGACTGCTCATCATTGCACATGTTTATTTTTTATTTCGTTGTCTGTTTGCTGTCCACAAAACAATCAGTTTTTTGACATTGTCACAGATTTTAGTTCACATATACAAAGGTCTAGTTAATGTACATACATGCACACATCGATCTAAATAGTAACGGTAAGAAATTATTATGCTTTTGTTAGAAAAACAAACATGTTACAAACAAACATGTTATATTCACTGTTTTATAGAGACACTTTACAACTTGAAATATAAATACATACACCGATATAGTGTGTGAAGATCAGAAATTATCATTTTTGTGTTGCAAAAACAAACTTATGCTATATACACTGTTTTACAAAGGGATACTACAACTTGAAATCTGCTACTCAATAACAGCTTTTCTCTATTAATAGATGCTTAAATTTATTCTTTAAAGTATTCATGTTAGCTGTCGTAAGGTCAGATGGAAGCCTGTTATAAAGACGGTTCCTATTGTATGTGCACTACAGCCTGCAGCCTTTTTGACTTGCAATTCTGTAAAAGTTTTCCCTTCTATGTGTATTGTACCTATGCACATTACTGTTTGTTATATTATATTCTAGATTTCGTTCCACAAACGTAACTGTCTGAAGGGTGTACATAGAGTAGATGGTTAGTATTTTATATTTCCCTGCGGATTTCTCTGCAGGGCTCTCTCATGTTTACCTTAGTTACCACTCTTACTGCCTATTTTGCAGTCTGAAGACCCTGTCTGTCTGTATAGAAAGTTGGTGCCCACCCCACATCTAAATACCCTAATGAAGATATGGACATATATTTGTCTCAAGCTATCACAGCACAGGAAGGCTGAGACCCAAGAAGGCTGAGACCCTTTACAGTATACACACAATTGTATTGATTTTCTCACACATATGGTCTATATGTTCTTTCCATGACATCAACAATTATTTCCAAAAATATGTGTTTGTTTGTGTAGCTCAGGGCCAATGGAGGTATAAATAGAGTTCTATTTATGTTGTGATTATAGATAAGCATAAACTGCATCGTCACTGTCTTCTCTTTAGATACGAGTAGCTTATTTGCAGTAAGATAACGTGACAGAAAATTATAATTGATTTCACTACTGTTTGGAGAAGTTTTCATAACACAGTCCCAGCTGAAAAAAGATGTGTCATTAGTATAGCTTACAGCCCTGCAGTTTTTGGGCTCAGTTAAATCATTAAAGTACACAAGAAACAGAAAAGGCCCAAGTATAATTCTTTGGGGCACACCACATTGAAGTATCTTGTGAGTTTCTTTGGTTGTGACATTTCTTGGCCAGACACTTGATGCAGAATTAAACTGGTCTGGCCATGTAAATAATATTTGCAAAAAGCTATCTACTGCCATATATGCCCCAAGAAAACTGACATCTTTTTGTAACGTTAACACTCTGAGGCAAATATATTTTACACTATTTGAATTACATCTAAGCTAATGGGTAGAGATATGGGGATCCAGCAGTAAAGAATATATGAAACGAGTATTTGTCCTACAGAAGAAGGCACTTAGAATTATGGGAAGGAAATGTGATATGGAATCTTGCAGAAATTTGTTTAAAGAATTTAAAATACTAACTGTTCATAACTTATATGTACTTGAGATAATCATTATGGCACTAAACAGTAACAAAACATTTAATAAAGAAACACATGAACACAACACTAGAGGTAGAGAGAGATCCGACAATATCTCTCACTGAATCACACTTTACGTGAAAAACCCTCACTATGCAGGCATAAAATGACTGAATTGTTTCCACCCTAATAGATCCAAATCGACCATTACAGAACTAAAAAAGAAATTAAAACTGTGGCTCCTAAACAATATAGTGTATTCAATATTTCTAGATTTGGTACACTTGTATGATGAAAGACCCTTTTTTCTAAAAATATATGAATCTCAGATCTTAGACTAAATGAAACAATGAAAAAAGATTGGCTTGTTTTTGTAACATTTAAACAGTGTGCCCTGCCACGTGTTTCGTTTGTGCCAATTGTGTTAAACATCTCTATGAATTTCTCACACACTTCTTTTGGGTCATTCGTTATACCATCATTTTCTTTTGATGTTATGCTGGCGTGTCAATGAGTTGCTGTTTACCACATTCTTTATATGTACATTATTTTCCAAGCTGTTTTACTAACACAGGTTGAGTTGCTTATCTGACAGGCATATTTATGAGCTTTAAGGCTAGTTAACTTATCTCTGTATTCCTTTTCTGAGCAGTTTGTATTTTGTTAAATAGTACTGTAATTTAGTATCTCTAAACAGTATGTAACAGTCTTTCATGTTCTCTCTCAGTTCAACGATTTCTGGAGGGAAATCCTCAGCTTTGCGATTAATAGCTTTGTTTACTTGTTTTACTAAAGAAACGGTTTCATTAGCAGTTTTATTGAATAGTTTACAGAAATTTTCCAATTTATCATCGACATTTTTGCATTTTAAACTAGTTCCCATTTTTCACTGGCTAATGCCCTCTTAAATTTATTACAATTAAATTTTCTTTTACACATAAACATATCACTTTTAGTTATATCTACATTCCTTACATCTCTTTCCACAGCAAGGGCTCTGTAGTCAGATTGCACCTAGACCAGTTATACATGTCCATATAACTTCACAGTCGCGCTCAAAATGAACACAGAGACAATATTTTTGTTGGCTGCAATGAACATTCCCGCTCCTATGGCATCTAATCTGTCTTTTCAATAATCACAGTCTATCCTACAGAAATGCCATTTGCACTGCGTAAGTACTTTTGCTGCCTCAGTAGCTGCTTCCTTTGTGAAGTGTTCCCCTGACCTATCAAGTGGAACCCTACTATTCTCACTGCAACACAGCTCAGAAATCTGCAGCCAAGATTGTCACAGAGCTGAGAAAATCTCTGTCTGAGACCCTCTACTTGGCAACGAAACGGAGAACTCTGAACAACTCTGGAAATGATGCTGTAAATTGTGAGCTATGCATGCAGCCCATGCACTAGGCCAGCAGTCTTCTCCCCAATTGTATTCAATACCTCCTCATTAGTTATGTGATCTACCCATCTAATCTTCAGCATTCTTCTGTAGCACCACATTTCGAAAGCTTCTATTCTCTTCTAGTCCAAACTATTTATCGTCCATGTTTCACTTCCATACATGGCTACACTCCACACAAAGACTTTCATAAACGACTTCCTGACACTTAAATCTATACTCCATGTTAACAAATTTCTCTTCTTCAGAAACGGTTTCCTTGCCATTGCCAGTCTACATTTTGTATCCTCTCTACTTCAACCATCATCAGTTATTTTGCTCCCCAAATAGCAAAACTCCTTTACTACTTTAAGTGTCTCATTTCCTAATCTAATTCCCTCAACATCACCCAAGTTAACTTGACTACATTCCATTATCCTCGTTTTGCTTTTGTTGATGTTCATTTTATATCCTCCTTTCAAGACACTTTCCATTCCGTTCACCTGCTCTTCTAGGTCCTTTGCTGTCTCTGACAGAATTACAATGTCATCGGCAAACCTCAAAGATTTTATTTCTTCTCCATGGATTTTAATACATATTCCAAATTTTTCTTTCGTTTTCTTTATTGCTTGCTCAATATACAGATTGAACAACATCGGGGAGAGGTTACAATCCTGTCTCACTCCCTTCACAACCACTGCTTCTCTTTCATACCCCTCGAATCTTATAACTGCCATCTGGTTTCTGTACAAATTGTAAACAGCCCTTTGCTCCCTGTATGTTACCCCTGCTACCTTCAGACTTTGAAACAGAGTATTCCAGTCAACATTGTCAAAAGCTTTCTCTAAGTCTACAAATGCTAGAAACGTAGGTTTGCCTTTTCTTAATCTTCTAAGATAAGTCGTAGGGTCAGTATTTCCTCACATGTTCCAATATTTCTACGGAATCCAAACTGATCTTCCCCGAGATCAGCTTCTACCAGTTTTTCCATTTGTCTGTAAAGAATTCGCGTTAGTATTTTGCAGCCGTGAGTTATTAAACTGATAGTTCAGTAATTTTCATATCTGTAAACACCTGCTTTCCTTGGGATCTTGAAGTCTGAGTGTATTTCACCTGTCTCATATATCTTACGCACCAGATGGTAGAGTTTTGTCAGGACTGGCTCTCCCAAGGCTGTCAGTAGTTCTAATGGAATGTTGCCTACTCCCGGGACCTTGTTTCGACTCAGGTCTTTCAGTGCTCTGTCAAACTCTTCACGCAGTATCGTATCTCCCATTTCATCTTCATCTACATCCTCCTCCATTTCCATAATATTGTCCTCAAGTACATCGTCCTTGTATAGACCCTCTAAATACTCCTTCCACCTTTCTGCCTTACCTTCTTTGCTTAGAACTGGGTTTCCATCTAAGCTCTTGATATTCATACAAGTGGTTCTCTTTTCTCCAAAGGTGTCTCTAATATCTAATTTTCCTGTAGGCAGTATCTACCTTACCCCTGTCCGCCCCCAGTAGCTGAGTGGTGAACACAACAGACTGTCAATCCTAAGGGCTCGGGTTCGATTCCCGGCTGGATCGGAGATTTTCTCCGCTCAGGGACTGGGTGTTGTGTTGTCCTAATCATCATCATTTCATCCCCATCGACGCGCAAGTCACTGGAGTGGCGTCAAATCGAAAGACTTTCACCAGGCGGGCGGTCTACCTGACAGGAGGCCCTCGTCACACGCCATTAATATTATATCTTACCCCTAATGAGATAAGACTCTACTTCCTTACATTTGTCCTCTAGCCATCCCTGCTTAGCCAATTTGTACTTCCCGTTGATCTCATTTTTGAGACGTTTGTATTCCTTTTTGCCTGCTTCATTTACTGCATTTTTATATTTTCTCCATTATCAATTTAATTCAATATTTCTTCTGTTACCCATGGGTTTCTATTAGCCCTCACCTTTTTACCTACTTGATCCTCTGCTGCCTTCACTACTTCATCCCTCAAAGCTACCCATTCTTCTTCTATGGTATTTCTTTCCCACATTCCTGTCAATTGTTCCCTTATACTGTCCCTAAAACTCTGTACAACCTCTGGTTTAGTCAGTTTATCCAGGTCCCATCTCCTTAAATTCCCACCTTTTTGCAGTTTCTTCAGTTTTAATCTACAGTTCATAACCAATAGATTGTGGTCAGAGTCCACATCTGCCCCTGGAAATGTCTTAAAATTTAAAACCTGGTTCCTAAATCTCTGTCTTACCATTATATAATCTATCTGATACCTTCTAGTATCTCCAGGCTTCTTCCATGTGTACAACCTTCTTTCATGATTCTTGAACCAAGTGTTAGATTTGATTAAGTTATGCTCTGTGCAAAATTCTACCAGGTGGCTTCCTCTTTCATTTCTTACCCCCAATCCATATTCACCTACTAAGTTTCCTTCTCTTCCTTTCTCTATTATCGAATTCCAGTCACCCATTGTAGTAACACTGTTCACATTTACGTCGCACTTCACTTAGCGTAGACCGGGACTGTGCCGTAGGCATGCCCGATGTTAACTGACTGGGCATGGCCCGTGCTGCCTGAGTTGTTGTTGTTATAGTTACACTGGCAGAGGTCATGTCCAAATTCTCACGTGCCCTCTGGTGGATGGGACTCTACTTGCAGCAACTACCATCTGTGACGCGCCATGCCGATGTGCGCCTCCCGCGATCTTTCTGGTGGCTACTGCACCTATGACTATTAAATTTTCATCTCCCTTCACTATCTGAATAATTTCTTTCATCTCATCATACATTTCATCAATTTCTTCGTCATCTGCAGAGCTGGTTGGCATATAAACTTGTACTACTGTTGTAAGCATGGGCTTCATGTCTGTCTTGGCCACAAAAAAAATGCGATGACTATGCTGTTTGTAGTAGCTTACCCACACTCCTATTTTTTTATTCATTATTAAACTTACTCCTGAATAATCCATTTGATTTTGTATTTATAATCCTGTATTCACCTGACCAAAAGTCTTGTTCCTCCTGACACCGAACTTCACTAATTCCCACTATACCTAACGTTAACCTATCCATTTCCCTTTTTAAATTTTCTAACCTACCTGCCCGATTATGGGATCTGACATTTCAGGCTCCGATCCGTAGAACACCAGTTTTCTTTCTCCTGATAATGACGTCCTCTTGAGTAGTCCCCGTCCGGAGATCCGAATGGGGTGACTATTTTACCTCTGGAATATTTTACCCAAGAGGATGCCATCATCATTTAACCATACAGTAAAGCTGCATGCCCTCGGGAAAAATTATGGCTGTAGTTTCCCCTTGCTTTCAGCCGTTCGCAGTACCAGCACAGCAAGGTCGTTTTGGTTAGTGTTACAAGGCCAGATCAGTCAATCATCCAAACCGTTGCCCCTGCAACTACTGAAAAGGCTGCTGCCCCTCTTCAGGAACCACACGTTTGTCTGGCCTCTCAACAGATACCCCTCCGTTGTGGTTGCACCTACGGTTTGGCCATCTGTATCGCTGAGGCACGCAAGCCTCCCCAACAACGGCAAGGTCCATGGTTCATGGAAATCTCTAGTTGAGGCCCTCTACTTGGCACCAAACTGAAGCACCCTGATGAACTCTGGGAATGATGCTGTAAATTGTGAGCTCTGCATGCAGCCCACGCACTAGGCCAGCAGTCTTCACCCAAAACCCAAGCTATAAGAGTCATTAGAGCTGACACGAGCCATTAATTCCAGACAACTGCAACCTGCATGCTCGATAGCTACAGGCAGGGCCTCCTCCGCGTCTCAGATGAGGCTCCTGGCAGACATACTGAGTGCACATTGGAGTTCTTTCAGGCCCTGGACGTTATTTACGTAAGGGGCTACGTAACACGCCTAACATTGGAGTTCCCAATAAGAAGCAAACCCCTCTTCCTGTGTGACTGTTTGGACCCTTGTGAAGGAGTGGCCATCTGTGCACCCACACAGTGAATGGGGTGAGGTCAGCCAGCCAGCCTCCAGGCTGATCCTTCCCCTTGAGTGATTTGATTGCTTTACCGAACATCCCTCACCCTATGGTGAGGGCAGATCTACTGTGACAAGTACACTGTAACACTGTAAGGTGTATTGGCAGCAGAGTCCATGGATGGAACACTTGAGGTGCCCAATGTGACACACCACATTCTCCGCCATCACTACTAACACCCCCCCCCCCCCCCCGCCCCCGCCCCGTAAGAAACCTGAAGAAACAATGGTCAAAAGTGTCTTCAGCTGTTTGCAATCTGAGATCCTGCATCCACACACAATATATCCATCCCAGCATAACTAACTTAATGACTAAATTACAAAATACACAGTGAAAGCTAAGTATGCAATTTGCTACCCTCCTCACATGTTACCAATGGAGGGTGATGCCTTACTGTGATTTGTAACCAGCTGTTCAAAAGAAATGACAACTATGCTACAGACTTAAGAAATCTACATTTTACAGTTACTGAAGTGCAAGATTAAGCTACTGACACAAAAAATCACACAGACAACTTGAGAATTGAAAAATAAAAAAGCTATACTTATAACTTTCTGCCCTGCTGGTGTGTCACAGGCAGCAGGTAGAAAGTTGACTATGCCAGATGACAGTTATTTTTCATTGTTGTTGTTTGCTCTTGTTTAAGGCACTCAACATCATGGTTATCAGTGCCCTTCCAAATACTTTTGAGAGAGAAATTTGGGTGAAATATCAACATTTCAAAAGCTAGATGAGATCACATTTATTCTCCCACACTCTTTTTCACAGTAATACACTCAACCAGACTTAAGTGTATGAAACTGAAAACTGTTAACAAAACTGAAAAATATTAACACAGTCTGTGTTTAAGATACGTGGATATTATCAAAACACAGCTACCAGACCAGAAAAGATATGAAATATAAAGTCTAGATAAAGTGATTGGATGATCATTTACATCATAACTGAATGGGTCAACTATTCTCTGTATGCACAAAACTTCCTGTCCAAAGTTTACGTAAAAGGTCAGACACAACACAAAATTTTAAAATAAGAATCACATTCATCTCACAGTTATTTAGAGTTGGTGGCAGGTCTGCTAATAAACTGGCTTCTGCCCTCTAGGCAGGACATAAAATACTCTCTGTTACAAACTGACTAACTGGAAGCAGTACTCCAAAAGCATCATTAACTGACAGCACCTCATATCTGAGAAGGAAGTGAAGCTACCAGGAGCTATGTCCTACTCTACAATGTGTTAATCACACTTCAAAATCTCTATAATTGGTCACTGATTGTCTCCCCTTTTATTGACTTAAACTTGTTATCCACTTTTTGCAGCCATTTTCCTTCCATAGAGACACTATGGACCTTCTCAGCAATGCCATTGTGGCCCACAGAGGGATAGTACATTGAATGAAATTGGGTAGAGGACATACCTCCTTTGCTGTGGAATCGGACACACCATTCTCACAAATTTTGAACAGTTCAGAAAAATGGTGTCCTGAATATTCTGGACTGTTTCATATGCTGGGCACATAATGTGCTAGATGGTCTGCTGAATACTGAGGGAACTGAGATGAAGAATTTCGCCTCCCAGTCATGTCTCATGTGATCCATTGCTCGCAGATTTGCATAGACATTGGTACGAAATACATCAAGCTGATTGAAAAGATGTATTCTAAAGATTCAATTGAGTAAAAAGATAGAACAGCCAATAGTGTCCCCCGTTTTGGAACCATCAGTATATACTATGTTAAAATTATGATATTTCTGTGTATGTGTGTGTGTATGTGTGTGTGTGTCAACATATCCATTTGTTTATGGGCCTATCCACCAGTCAATGCCTCAACTAAAAAAGTAAAGCTGTCATCACCCTGACAGTTGGTTTAAACACTGCAGTGTTTCATTAGGCTGAGAACAACATTTGAACTAACTAATCCAGCCAGTTATAGGGAGATTTAGTGTGGACACAAAACCACAGTGCAACTCAGCATTTTTCACTTTATTAAACAGTGACAGAAGTGAAAGAAGTGGTGGCAGATAAAGACCTTAGGTTTGGCTGGAGATCAATCTTAAGAACTATGGATATGTAGTTTTGCAGTTCACTACTAAGCCATACAGCCATTAATTGGAAACATTTATTCCTATTCAAAATGTCATTGAAAATTAGATATTATAGTTACTGGCTTTTAGGGAGCTGGGGGATAAATTGAATCTATTTACCTTTATCTCCTCACTTTTGACTTTAGATGCCTCAAGAGTGACAATAAGGTCAATGTCATCTACAGGTGAGCCCTCTGACACACTCAATCTGTGCAGGATTCGATCCTCAATTTCTTTGAGTTCATTTTTCATTTGTGCACTGCTTACAATAAGTGAACTACGTGCCTCCTCCAGATCTGGCCGTTCCTGCATTACAACAAGTGCCAACAGTTGATCCTGTAAGCCACTGTAAACAAAAGAAAAAGGAAGACCACTAAAATTTTTACTTCAATACCATGATTGTAGTGCACACATCTGAAAATTCGGATACAGCTTTGTGTCAACACAAATGTTAAAGCATAAAGTAAGCTATTCTGTATTAAAATAACAGATACTTATAGACGGCATGAATTTCGTAACTTTAGATTGAAATCTGGGCAGGAAATGTTTAAAAACACTGTTTCCCATAAACAAAATGAGTCTGTTGTAGGAGAATGCTGCATTCTCACATATAACATCACATAAAATACAAATAACATCTCAATAACTCCAAATTCAGTGATGGTTTCCCTATAAAACTGTACAGCCAGGCCTCTACTGATCCAGATGTTGTGCTTAATTTTTAGATTCTTCCTACACTCTACTTGTTCCAAAATTAAGCTTTTGTGTCACCATTAAGTTGATGTTCCTGCCTGCCACTGAGTGGTATGTAAAAGCTTCTTTTTTCTGATTTCATTCTAGAGACCCTTTCTCTATTTTATACACTGTGGGTCTTGCTTAAGTCTATACATGCTTGCAGTGCGTACTCAATCACAAAAGTGCACACACACACACACACATGATAGCAAAAAGACATATGCAGTAGGAGGCAATAATGTCGCCAGTGTTCATGCCGGACATATTAATTTCGCTGTTTGTGACATGAATACATAATGTAACCTACGGCCCTTTAGTATAGTGATACTAACAACTTAATGAATATTGCTCACTGGTGTCAAATGATGCTTTCTATTTACCATTCACACTTTTCATCCAGATTACAATACAGGAATGTGTTGTGAAACTCTTCGAAGGTGTGCAGAGAGGATTGATAAATTCAGAAGTAGAAAGGTTACTTATGAATAGTGATAGAGACATTGAATTTTGCATTCATCTTTGGCTTTAGTCAATCCTAGCTCTTCAGCACCTCGATAATGAGGAAATGGTGCTTCATGTTTCCTGTACTCACCTGCCAGCAGGTAAAGTGTTCACAGTAAGATTTCTAATAAATGGACTATGTAGTTACAACACTTCATGAAACATAATTAGGTATTAGATCAACATTGTACATTGACAACTGGTACACAAATCCAGTTCTCTTCCATTATTTGCATGGCTCAGAAAATAATGCAGTAGGTACATTTCGTGTGAATAGAAAAAAAGATGCAAAATTTTGAACTCTGGTTGCAGAAGCTGAGAACTGGAAATTATCTTGATTAGCACACTAATGGTGTTCAAGCGGCATGACAAAAGAGATATCTATATGTTGTCCACATGTCATACAGTTGGAACAGGATCAACTGGAAAAACAGACCTAATAATTGTGAATGAATGCATTTGAAAAAAAAGGGGGGTACAAAAATTTATTTTTTCACACACTACACATGCATGTAATACATTCTTGATACCTGTCTATGTCCAAGTTCCCACTAACTATTGTTCTTGAAATTTTGGAGAAGCATCACAAAGTATGAACAAAATAAAGGGGGTAACTATCAGAAAACATCATGCAGCTATGAGAAAAACACTTTCCATGCATTACTGAATCATCTTGGAAAGCAATCCGACCTGGAGAAAATATGTCAGTTGCAGTACATAAAACAAAAGGAAGGAATAGCAGTAGTGGTGAAAAAGAAGCAGTGTGGGAATATGTTTTAGCCCATTTCTTGGTCTACACTATACTTGAAAGAATTTATGGAAGATAGCCTTTTCCTTCAGTGTAAAGTTTTGTGAATATTAGTAGACAAATAAGCAGACACATCAGTGATGACAATTCAGCACAGTAGGTGCACTGCACTGTGTGACAAAAATGGCCAGCGCAGCCGGGACTGGCGTTAGGTGAGTTACACTACACACAGCAGCTGAAATGTTTGCATGAACTAAGCATTGAAAGGATTAAGTTAAGTGTGAATTTCTTCTATCAATGGTACCTAATTTTAAAAACTAACTACAACACTGAATTTCTACTGGCTTGTAGTTTGTAGGACCAGTGGAGCCAGTTTTTACAAATTATGTTTGAATTCCTTCAATATTTTAATCCTTTTTTATATTGTGAGACAGCTAGTTACCAAAATCTTACCTGAACTTTTGGGATGGTTTTATATCCCAAGCTCAGTGAACTTGCTGTCCGCCCCTCATAGCTGAGTGGTCAGCATGACATAATGTCAATCCTAAGGGCCTGGGTTCAGTTCCCAGCTGGGTCAGAGATTTTTGTTGTGTAGTCCTAATCATCCATCATTTCATCCCCATTGACACGCAAGTCACCATAGTGGTGTCAAATTGGAAGACTTGCACCTGGTGAACGGTCTACCCAATGGGAGGTCCAAGTCACACAACATTTACTTTAAGTGAACTTGTTTGGAGGTTCAGCAGTGAACTGAGAAGATGCTGTGTAGAGGGTGCAATAGAATGACATTTTAAAAATTTGGGAGATTGTAGAGGATGAAATTTTGATATAAGGAACCTGTACCCAGAAAAGTGAAATACAGTCTCCACAGCACTATGTCCTGTCTGCACATTTGGTAGGCTAAATGAAACACCAGAATACTGTACTCTGAAAAACATTTACTGACAGTAGAGTACAGGCAAATACTGTAAATCTAATCTGTTGCTTCACCACAGTAGATTGAAAATTAATGTTCAATGTGACAACCATCAACCTCTTTACGCAATGTGCTGTGATTAATCATGTTTTGTGTGATTCTCTGCAAGATTCCATCCTAACTTTTTACTGTACCAAATGATGTAAAGATGTGCTTAATAAGCTCAGCTATTGGTACAACTGGTGCTGAGTACACAAAGGACCTTCGTTAACCCAAGAGGAAAAAGTCAGGAGAGGTGAGGTCAGAAACCACAAAGCAGTCTGCAATTGCAAGGAACATCTTTCAGAAATTGAGGCAAGGCATAGTCCAGACAGTTCAAAAACCTTGCACCATTCAAATGATCTAGTAAGACGTGTGGCCAAATATGGTGATCGCCAAGAATTCTGGCCCAAAAGTTCACTGTGAATCACACCTGGTACTTTCTCGTACAGGTACTGCATTGATTTTCAACAGCCCAGTGGGGAATGTAGAAACATTATTTAACATTTCTGGATATAGTTCACTTCTATCAAAATGTTCAAATTTTCATCTTCTACAATCCCCCACATTTTTAAAATGTCATTCTGTCACAACCTTTAAAACCTTTCCTGGAACATTAAGATCAGAGTACCATATCTCTGCCATTCTGCAGCCAAAGACAGGAGTACCTCATCGCTGTTAGCCATCACATATTGCATCCAATTAGCTACATTTGGCAATTAAGGAGTATCCTGTAGATACACAAGACATGCACAACTGAAGCACAATCACGTAAGACTCTACACATCAACTGAGGCAAAATGGATAACACTCGATGTCCAAGCAGACGGATGAGTAACTATTACATATGGCGCCACTCACAATGGCTGCAATAACAGATGAAACTATGGCATGTGGACTGGCAATGAAGCCATAACTGGTGTATACTATAATCACGGCAGTCCCCTGAAATTTTATCACACTACAAGTGTTGTGATGAACAACTTCAAAATCACAGTGTATGAGGCACTTATTTACAAGCTGAGATCCACATTAAACAAGATCTAGCCACTGACATTTCTCCTGCTGTTCCTATTTCTATACGTTTCTTTATTCTTTCTCTCTCCCCAAAATCCAAAGACTTCTATTAAGAATGATGGAGACAGGTTATAAATGAAACCAGGAATTTTTTAGTCTGAATGTGCAGGTTGGTAATCAAAATGTTTATGTTTGAGAGGGTGCTCCTGTATCAATTATGCATAGTGTTACTCTGATGAGGGTGTATATGTTATGTTATGTGGTTTATTCATCTCATTACATACAATTTTCAAATCATTTGATTTGATGTATAGGAGACATGTCAAGGTTTACAAAATAAACTTTTTTCACTTTTTTAAGAGAAATACAAAAGTTTACATTATATTTTACATTTCTAAGTTACAGCTACACATGTACATAAAATAATAAATGTATTACAATCCCTGTGTTCAGATTGTGAAGCTGTCCTCAATGAATTCATCGACAGAATAATAACAATTTTCCACCAGGAGAGTAAAGAGCAATCTTTTCAGTGAACCAATCTCCATTTTAAATATATTACTGCCTTTTATTTTATTGAAAATTTTTAACCCCATATACTCTGGCGTTTGGGCATAAAGTTTTAAACGATGTGTTGGAAGTTTGAAGTTATCTCTGTGGCAAGTGCTGTAGTTGTGGTCAAAACGGAAATTGTCTAGTGTATGTTGATTTCTATATAGGAACACCACCATCTCATATATGTAAAGTGAGGGGATAGATAGTACTTTTAAATTTTTTAACAGTGGTCGACAGGATTCCCATTTTTTTGCAATACACATGTTTCTAATTACTTTCTTTTGTAATACTAGGAGCCTAGTGACATTTGCTGAATTTCCCCAGAAGATTATGCCATAACGAATAACTGACTCAAAGTAGCAGTGATAAACTATCTTTCTGGTATCCATGTTTGTGGCACCTGACAAAATACACATTGCAAATGCTAAGTTGTTCAGTTTATTTGCTAAGTAATCTATGTGTACCTTCCAATTTAAATTTTTGTCAAGATTTAGGCCTAAGAACTTCACGTGGTTTGCTTCTGTGATATCCTGATCATTGCAAGTTATCTTTATTTCACTCCTTTCTTCTGATTTAGCTTCAAATTGCATCATTTTGGTTTTAGTTACATTTAGTTTTAGTCCATTTTGATAGAACCAAGATTCAACTTTTTCTAAAGTATTTTTGGCTTTTTCTGGAATATTTTCAGATACCTCATTTTCAATTAGAACTGATGTATCATCAGCAAATAAGACTGAATGAACATCAATAGCAAGTGGTAGGTCATTTACGTAAAAAAGAAACAGATAGGGACCCAATATCGAACCTTGTGGGACTCCTTGGGGAACTGTTTTCCAGTCTGATGAATAATTGGTTCCATTTGAAGTTAAAATTACTCTTTGTTTCCTACCTGACAGGTAAGAGCTAAACCATTTTAAAGCAGTGTCTCTGATTCCATACATCTGTAATTTGTGGAGGAGTAATGCATGGTTCACTGAATCAAAAGCTTTAGTCAGATCACAGAATATACCTGTGACCTTTCTACCTTTATCTAACGTGGAGCATATTTTTTGGATAAACTTATTTATAGCATTCACAGTGCTTTTACCCTGTTGGAATCCGAACTGGTTTTTAAAAATTATATCAATTACAGTCAGAAAGTTATTAATTTGTTTTGCTGCAATCTTTTCAAACACTTTAGAGAAGACCGGCAAGAGAGAGATAGGGTGGTAATTCCCCATATCTTCTGTCGATCCTTTCTTAAATAGAGGTTTGATCTCACCATATTTCAATACCTCTGGAAAGCATCCCTGTTCATAAGATTGATTTATAATAGTTGACAGTGGTTGGGAAATAATGTCGTACACATACTTGATTACAGATGTTGTTATTTCATCCCACCCATGTGAAGTTTTGTTTTTTAGAGACAATATTTCTTTTTCCACATCCCTTTGGGTTATTTTTTCAAATTGTTTAAAAGATGTGTTCTGGCTGTTTTCCAAATTTGTGATGCCCTGATAGAATGTCATATCCACATCTGATCTTACTACGTTTAGGAAGAATTCATTGAAACAACTTGACATCTGAACAGGGTTTACTATAATTTCATTTTCATGTCTTACTTTGGCTCCTAGTTCAGACTGAACAACTGACCACACTGCTTTTGTCTTATTTCTGTGTTCTCGTATGAATTTATTATTTGCCATTGTTTTAGCTGCCACTACAACTTTCCTAAATACAGCTTTATACTGTTTGACATAAATAACAAAATCTGGATTTCTGTTTGATTTTAACTCATTGTGGAGCTCTCTCTTTCTAGCACTAGAGGTCTTTATTCCTGTTGTAATCCATTTGAGTTTACCATTAACTTTCTTTTGCTTAGTAGGCGAGGGATTACTGTGGCATTTGTGTCTTTCCGATGTGCGTCCAGGAAATGCAGAAATGTCAACCACAGCAATGTTTTTACCAAATGTGTTGGAACATGACCAATGTGCTATTATTCTTTTCATGGATGCCAAAGGATAAACACATATAGACATCAATCAGAGAATGAAGAATTAAACTATCATTGTGCGCCAGGTTCTATGCTGGTTGAAATTCAACACAAAATGTCGGTTGATCTGGGAGGCCAGCATCATCTATTATGGGAGCCAGTCAAGCACAAGGTCTATAGTCCTGATATCTTCCTATATGATTATCACACCTTCAGTCCCTTAAACAAGGCCTTGAAGGATTGACAATTCCTGCTGGACTAGGGTGTGCTGCAGACAGTTATGGACTTACTCACACAGCAGGACACAGTGTTTTATCTAATGGGTATCTTCAGCCTGGTGTGTTGATGGGATGATTGCCTAAATGTTCATGGCAATTTTGCCTCCTTGGCATACCAATTCTGGGCTGTATGGCCTTTGAACAGAAACTTTTGAATGTCCCTTATAGTTGCCTCCCCTAGATTCCCTAACTACTCAGGGATCCAGCCCTGCATTTGTGTCCAAGCAAACTTGTTTAGGAATACTGCAGCTCACTTCAAATGTCAAAGGACCTAGAAGTGGAGGGATAGTCACAGTCACAGATTGTTGCACAGTTTTATACCCGAAACCAAATACGTTAATAAAAATGATAACTAGTACAAGGAACGTAGGGACTTTATTGGGTATGGAGCACAGCAACAGAATAGAAAGAAGAACACTTCCTGTAATCCTTGCATTAGCACACTTTAAAACTGATCTTACTGCTCTGATCAGAACTAGAATATTGAGGGAAGAAACATTACTAAAAGGAGTAAAAACAACATTATCTTTTGTCTACTCTTACGTCTCTGGTTATTATCTTTGTGTTTGCTTTCCTTGGAACCACTCCTCAGCTTTTCTGTTTGAAATGTACTTGCCATATTTCCTCCACTTTTTTCAGACTTTCACTGTCTATGTTACTAGATTACACCTCGTCCTTCATGTTGGAAATTGGTTTATGATACACTTCCAAATTATGATTGTATTAATTGATTCCACAGCCACCTTTCTTCTTCCAGAACACAGTGTTACTTTTTATTCCTCATTTTACATCTCCATATTGCAGTAGGGAATGATTTTGCAGGTGTAGGATCTTTTAAATCATCTGCACCATCAAAATAGCCTGATGAATTGAACAACTCCTCTGCTTATGCTGTTTCTATACTTCTAATCACAACAATAAATAATTCATGTTCAAGGTTAAAAACATAATAAGGTTCCTTACACACAAGCTTTCCTGTATTTTATTGAAACTTATTTTAAAAGAGCTCCTCATATTAAACTATGAAACTTACCTTGGCACTAGAGTGAAGTTGACCAACATAACCTTGCCAGTGAGTTCAGGTGTGTAATGAGGATTTGGAAGTTTTGTTGTAATGTACAACCTAAAATCATGGTTGTAAGGTATTACACTATCACCCAACTTTAGCATATCTGTGCCTCTCTGTTGAAATACTTGTCGAAGAAGCACTGGATCCAAAGCAGAATCTATCTCTGCACCCACATTTTCAATGAGGCATGGCTTGCCCAGACGTATAGCAGATTCCAGTGTCCGTAGCAGGTCTGAATCTGACAGCCTTACAATTGACATACCTGACTCCTTTCCCTAAAAATCACAAAATGATTAAACTACCTCTAAAAATTATGTACAACAAAAACACAGAAATATTCAATGGTTAAATTAACTAAGTGGCCAGAGAATAAATCAATACAAATTATTTCACACAAGAAAGAAACCTTTTATGAAATAGCTTAGTGATTGTCTAATCTAATCTAAAGAAATGACACTTGGAACCGCAAAACTGCATGCTTATGGCTCAATCTGCATCACTTCAGGCAGGGGAGTTACCTTCATAGTCTCAGATGTTATTGAAAATTCAGGAGTAAGTAAGAAACACATATTTTTATGTTTTCTCCAAAAAAATTCCTGCCTCGAGATACAGGCCACCAAAGATGAAACTGCGAACACCATTTTGATGATGCATCTCAGAATTTTTTTAAAATGCTGTATCTCTGTGACAGTTCTAGATATTTTGTTAAGAGTCTTTTTTATCTGAAAGATAACTGCTTCATGATTACAATGGTATCCTCAATTTGGACATATTTTTTGAAGTTCTTTTACTCTTGCCTTTTGAATTTTTGTTATAATTTACAAAATCCAAATCCCCCCCTGAAAATGCCAATCCAGGAAAGTTAGATTTTTTTCTGTTGAATAATACCATGTAGTACTATATTCTCTGTAATGGAGAGCTTCCACTTTTACGTCGGGCAGGTTTTATTTTAAATATTATTACTAAGGGTAATGTGTGTCTTCACTGAAATTGTTTCTTACTAATTTCTTTGTTACAATGTTTATTTTTATTGTCTTTGTTGCAGTTATTTCTTATCACTTTCTTTGTTGCAGTTATCTCTTTTCATTTTCATTGTTGCAGATATTTCTTACACTTTGTTTTAGTTTGTCAGTTTCTTTGTCATGGTTGTTCATTGCCAGGTTTCTGTAGTGTAGTTGTTCAGTGCTAGTTTGTTTACTGAAGAGGCTTCTAAGAAATCTGAGACTATCCAGTGAGTTCTGTGTTTTCATGAGGAATTTGCCAGTTGACACAGTTGTAGTGTGTTTTGTGAAAAAAACTGTTTGAAATCTCTTTTGACCAGGGCCACAGGAGAGTGAAATGTGCTGACTATTTGCATCTCCATAAAAGAGCGATACACAAGACAAACAAAAAGCAAACTTTGTTCAGGTTGGGAATGAGTGTTCTCATTGGAAGACTGTGTCAAAGTGAAGATGTTTCCAGCGATGACATTTTGTGTACTAAATGTTTTGATGGAATAACAACAATGATAGAATCTGAACAAGGTGAAGCCTCCCATGGTGCAGATGATGCAGATTTTCCATCAATATAGGAAGAATTAAATACCCTGAGTCAGTCAACTGAAGAGGCAGGTGTTAGTCCTGTTAATAAATCGTGATCTGTGAAGTCGGGTCATCAGCTCTATGCATCAAGAAAGCGCAGACGAATTACTAAAGCTATGGATGAATACACTATAGCAAAACTGACCACACTCTTCAAAGTAGAAATTCCATCTTCAGAGGAAGATGAACCAAAGCACTCTTGCACCCCTTGCCAGGAATTTTTCACAAATATCAGTTCAGCTGTTGAATATTGTGCATCCTACGGTGAAAAGGTGCAAGTTTTAACTATTATTCCAGAGACATTTTCAAAGAAAACAATTTTGAACCACTCTTCATCAGTATCAAATTACATGGAAGACAAATCAAGAAATGTGAGGTCTGTAAAAAGAGTCTTAGGAAGAGCAAATCCCTATTATGGTCATACTGTAGAAGCAGCTCAAGTTGAAATAGAATCTGGAAGATAAATGGGACTGTTCTCTCCAGAGTGCCAACAAAAAAGACACTATAACTGTAACAGTTGTAGGTCAAAAAGTTGAGAAAGTGAAGAGGTACATGACTCACAGTATTGAAGAAACTTTTGCAATTTGTAAGAGCAACTATACAACTTCACATATTGGAAGATCAAAATTTTATGCACTACAACCTAAGTGGGTAGTTCCACACTCACCTAGAGATGGTTATGTGTGTACTATGCAAATTTTGAACTTTGTGTGGTAACTTTGAAGAACTTACTGGAGCACGTGACATATGACACCTTGATTGGGCATGTGAAGTCATTAGTAGTCTGTAATGTAAAGCAAGAGACTTGTTTGTTTCAAGAATGTGGTGACAGTCATAGAAAGGGAGGACTGTCTTTACAGACACTTGGCCTGGACAATGTAGCAGATAATTCTGCAGAAATTACATATGTGACATTGGAGGAAAATAAGCTTATTAAGAAAACTGTTGCCTTCAACAGTTTCATTGATGAACTTGGTAAATGGTCAGTGAAAGCAGTAACACACTAGCATCTGTAGAAACTGCAACAGCAACACACTGCAGAAGTGAAAGGATGTGTACAGGCTGAAGAACTATGTTTAGTGCTTCATTGTGATTTTGCTGAGAACTGGTCTGTAATTCTCACACAAGAAGTACAAGGGTATCCATTGGAGTAATGACCAGGTTTCAATTATTAAAGGAGAGACATATTTTCAAAACAAGACCACAAGTGTTACAGTTATAAGTGATGACATATGAAATGACTCATCACAGGCTTTGCTAGCAATGTGCAAAATTCTTCAAATGCAAACAGGGGCAGAGAAGATCATCATTATTTCTGATTGTGCTCCAAGTCATTTTAAAAATCATTACCAGATGTTTGAATTGAGTTAAGTCGCTAGTGCCAACTGACTGGGTATGCAGTGCTATTGGTCATGGGAAGGGGCCTTTTGATGGTGTAGGCGGCCTGCTGAAGCATCATGCTACAACACAATCTTTCCAGACCAAATACAGCTGCAATTCAGAATGCTGTGGATTTTATAAGAGTAATGAAATCTTACACATCCACAGCACATCCACAGCTCTCATTCTTTTGTCCAAAGAGAAAATTGAAGAATTCCATGAGGAGAAAAAAGAAGAATGGTCCAAACAAACTACCCCTGTGAAAGGAATTCAGAAGACACATTTTTGGAGTCAAAGTGATGGATGAATCCATATTGCATGCACTTTAAAGAAGAAGAAAGAAGAAATTTCATTCATTCAGCCAAAACCTCAGAAACATCAGGATAATATTCAGAATCACAACCTGAGGAGCGGGATGTTTGTCCTCTGTGTATGACTGTGACTGGTGGATTGCAGAGGTTATGGACACCAGATATGAGTTAAATGGAATTGTAGTGAACTTTATGCTACCACATGGACCACTTGCTGGATATAGGTTTCCTGCTGATGGACAGCAACAATGCCTCCAGTGTTCGCTTCCTGTTCACAATGTTTTGAAGACTGTAAGTGCTCCAGTTCCTATTGGCTCAACAGGCAGGTGTCACTCTACATCAAAAGAAGATACTGAAGTAATGGAACACTTTTTTAGTTTATTGACTGGCTCATTTAAGTACAAAACTGAGTGCACAGAAGTTGTATAAATTGAAACCTTTAAGTCTTTGGACCTTTCACATACATTTTGGAACCATTTGAAATGTTTGAAAAATGACTGTCTTTACTCATATTTCAAAACTAAAATTATGTTAAATAAGGCTAGGTTCTGATTTTTATGAGATTGTTATGTGATGATAAAAAAGGTTTTATGTACGGTAAAAATTTCAATTGTTTATAAAACCTGTTCAATCCAAAAGTGGACGCTCTCCTGTTCAGGGAATGTAGAACTGTATGGTACTAATCAAAATCAAAATCAAAATTTTATGGATTGGCATTTTTGAGAAAAAAAATCCATAAATTACAAAAAAGTTCAGAACACTATAGTACAAGAAATTTGACAAATAAGTCCAAATGGATGATTTCTTTGTAATTATAAAGCAATTATTTTTCAAATAAAAAACAACAAAATATATTGAACTGTTCCAGAGAAACAGCATTTTAACGTTTTTTTCAAAATTCGCATCTTCAAAATGGTACGCACAGTGTCATCTTTGGAGGGCTGTATCTCGGAGCAAAAATTTTTTTGGAGAAAACAAAAAAATATGTGTTCCTTACTTAGTCCTTAATTTTAACATATGCTAAATTCAATAACATTCAAGACTATGAAGGTGAGAATTTTTCCAAGCCTGCCTTAACTGATATGGACTATGCCTAATGCAAATCTTATTAAAAGTTCTTCATTCATTTGTGGAAGATGAATGGAGAACAGTAGGAATCTAGAAATACTACTATGAATTCACTATAAGAATTTATCACAGGCTGTTACTCCTTATATACTTATCATGACTTCCTTCATTTTGATAACAAACAAACTTCTTCCAGAATTACTTTTTTCCACTATCCACTTCACTTATTGAACATCAAAATGGAGACTATGAGACAGTAGCATAACAGACCAAGATTCACCAACTGCAGTACATATTACATCTCTTTAATAAACATCAGCTAGAGTGGAACAGATATTCAACTTTTTCATATACATTTAAGCTCACAGTATCTAATAGGTGACTTGTTATCTCAAATACAAGGGGAAGAGCTGCAACCAGCTGTAGGTCAAAGTAGGATGCTGCAGACTACAAGCAAACGAACTAGGTGTAGGTTGGTACAAAAAGACAGGAGGAAGAAAAAAGTCTTGCTGCTAGGTAGTAGCAATGGCAAGGGTGTACGCCAGATGTCACAGGAAAAATTATGAACAGGGTACCAGACCACAGGTACTGTGGATTCAAGTGCCAGACTTATCCAGATGACAGTACATATCAAATTTTTGTAAAGATTTTGAAAAAGCAGATCAGGTAATCATAGTATGTGGAGCAGGGAATGGCCTGGCTGAAGACAGGAATTATAGCATTGGAGGTCATATTAATAGGAGTAGCAACTGCACACACACACATGTGAAGAGTCCCACAACACCATGACCAACCCTGGTTAACACTGCTGTGAGCTGTATGAACACACAGTTGAGTGGGCTGCTGCTGACTGAAAGGAAATCTCATATTAGTGCAGTGCCCATTGCTACAGTGGGAGACTGCGTATACTAGACATGGTCTGTGCTTAAATAAGAGAGGGAAAGGGAGGCTGGCTCAGATTCTTGCAGAAAAATAAGGGCCTCCTCCCCCCCCCCCCCCCTTGCCCCACCATGACACAAAACAAGATCCCTGTGGTTACTGGTATCAGTGGGGTACTTTTTTTAGCGCAGAATCAGAATTTTGGCATCCCGTTATGAAGTAAATTAATATAACAGAAGAGCTCCACAAAATGTCTGAATACAGACAAAAGTAAGAGTGGCATATTTCGTCAGAATCTAAATGGATTGAGTAATAAGGTAGAAGAGCTTCTTGTTTGTTTGGAAAAATTACTCTCATCACTTTCCCAAATGATGCTGAAATGGTGAGGACATCACAGACACCCAGTAGCCAAGTAGAGAAAATTCCCAACCTGGCTGAGAGGCACCTGGGAACCTATGATCCTGAGGCAGCAATGCTAGCCACTAGACCACAAGCTGGGGACCCTCTATAAGAAAGGTGATAGAAGAAGTGTTAATAACTACCAACCTGTTTCAGTACTGACACCATTTTCTAACATTTTTTTGAGAAGGTGATGTGTTCTGGAATAGTATCCCACCAGAGCAACAATAATATGCTCAGCAAATCACAGTTCAGGTTTCAGAAGAATGACTCCACTGTGAATCCCATTTACATGTTCATCACCAAATTTTAAAAAATAGCAAAGCTTGGTAATTTCAGGTGAATACAGGATTATGAATACCAAATCAAATAATGGAAATGCAGGAGTAGGGGGAAAAAAAAGGTGGGAGAGAGAGAGAGAGAGAGAGAGAGAGAGAGAGAGAGAGGGAGATCACACTCATCTTTCCACTGTCTCGAACACCCAATATTTTAAGTATGAGGGTGAGAGAGTGGAGATGTGTCTATTTCACTGCCGGTTTCTGTGTGTGCAAGATGGATATGGGGAGAATGCAGCAATAGTGACAGTCTATCGGCGTCGACAAGTGTTTGCAGTGTGTGCCTGAGAATCTGTATGTCCAGTACAAGGAGCAGGCATGCTCTATTTCTTGACAGTGTAACGACTGTATTGTTGTGAACAAATCAATTATGTATTGAACTTAATACACCTTTCGGATGTTGGACTTGCAAGAAGCAAGAACTGGTTTTATAGTGGTTATTAAACCAAAATCATTATAATTGTGTCTGCTAGTTTCTAACGATCTAAGACGGTGTTGACTCGTGAGAGTTGAACATTTGTGTGAATCCTGTGAAGTAGCTTTATTGTGGAGATGAAAATATAACAGAGTTGAACAAAAGTATCCTGGGAGTACAGAATCATTTCAAGAGTAGAAAAGAAGTCTATTTTGAAATTACCTTAACCAGCTATAGTTTTTGGAGAAGAAGAGTTTGTGAAGATCAATGCTGCTGTCTGACCCGAGAAGAAGATCGGCTGCACACAATATGTGAGTCAACTTCGAGAGATGTGCAAGTCTTGCACGCCAGTACCACACTGTCTCTTCTATCGTCCAAAGACCATAAGAAGCCCAAGCCTACCACAGTAGTATAAGTTTATATGCCATCTAGCTCCAAAGATGATGAAGAGATTAAAGAAATGTATGATGAGGTAAAAGAAATTATTCAGATAGTTAAGGGCGATGAAAATATAATAGTCATGGGGGAGTGGAATTCTATTTTAGGAAAAGGAAGGGAAGGAAAAGTAGTAGATGAATCTGGAATGGGGGTAAGGAATGAAAGGGGAAGCTGCCTGGTAGAATTTTGCACAGAACATAACTTAATCATAGCTAACACTTGGTTTAAGAATCTTGAAAGAAGGTTGTATACATGGAAGAGGATTGGAGACACTGGAAGGTTTCTGACAGATTACATAATGGTAAGACAGAGATTTAGGAACCAGGTTTTCAATTTTAAGACATTTCCAGGGGCATATGTGGTCTCTGGCCATAATGTATTGGTTATGAACTGTAGATTAAAACCGAAGAAACTGCAAAAAGGTAGGAATGTAAGGAGATGGGACATGGATAAACTGAAAGAACCAGGGGTTGTAAGGAGTTTCAGAGAGAGTATTAGGGAATGATTGACATGTACAGGGGAGGTAAAGTATTAGGGAACGATTGACATGAACAGGGGAAGTAAATACACTAGAAGAAAAATGGGTAGCTTTGAGAGATGAAATAGTGAAGGCAGCAGAGGACCAAGAAGGTAAAGAGGTGAGGGTTTGTAGAAATCCTTGGGTAACAGAAGAGATACTGAATTTAATTGACAAAAATATAAAAATGCAGTAAATGAACCAGGCGAAAAGGAATACAAGTGTCTCAAAAATGAGATCGACGGGAAATGCAAAATTGCTAAGCAGGGATGGCAAGAGGCCAAATGTAAGGGCACAGAAGCACGTATCACTAGGAGTTAGATAGATCTGACTTAAGGAAAATTTAGAGAGACCTTTGGAGAAAAGAGAACCACCTGTATGAATATCAAGAGCTCAGATGGAAAACCCATCCTAAGCAAAGAAGGTAAAGCAGAAAGACTGAGGGAGTATATAGAGTGTCTATACAATGGAGATGTACTTGAGGGCAATAATATGGAAATGGAAGATGATGTAGAGGAAGATGAAACAGGAGATACAATACTGCAGGAAGAATTTGGCAGAGCAACAAGGCCACAGGAGCAGACGACATTCCATTAAAAACACTGGTAGCCTTGGGAGAGCCAGCCATGATGAAACTCTTCCATCTGGTGAGCAAGATGTATGAGACAGGTGAAATACCTTCACACTTCAAGAAGAATATAATAACTGCAATACCAAAGAAAGCAGGGGTTGACAGATGTGAAAATTACCGAGCTATCAGTTTAATAGGCCACGGCTGCAAAATACTAAAATGAATTCTTTACAGATGAATGGAAAAACTGGTAGAAGCTGAGCTCGGGGAAGATCAGTTTGGATTCCGTAGAATGTTGGAACACGTGAGGAAATACTGACCCTATGACTTATCTTAAAAAATAGATTAAGGAAAGGCAAACCTACATTTCTAGCATTTGTAGACTTAAGAGAAAACTTTTGACACTGTTGACTGGAATATTCTCTTTCAAATGCTGAAGGTGGCAGGGGTAACATACAGGGAGCAAAAGGCTCTTTACAATTTGTACAGATACCAGATGGCAGTTAAAGAGTCAAGGGGCATGAACGGGGTCGAGAAACGAGTGAGATATGGTTGTAGCCTATCCCTGATGCTACTCAATCTGTATATCGAGCAAGCAGTAAAGGAAACAAAAGAAAAATTTGGAGTAGGAATTAAAATCCAAGGAGAAGAAATAAAAACTTTCTAATTATGTCAGAGACAGAAAAGGACCTGGAAGAGCAGCTCAATGGAATGGGCAGTGTCTTGCAAGGAGGATGTAAGATGAACATCAACAGTAGCAAAATGAGGATAATGGAATGTAGTCGAATTAAATCAGGTGAAGCTGAGGGTATTGCAATAGGAAATGAGACACTAAAAGTAGTAAATGAGTTTTGCTATTTGAGCAGCAAAATAACTGATAATGGTTGAAATATAGAGGATATAAAATGTAGACTGGCTATGGCAAGGGAAGCATTTCTGAAGAAATTTATTAACACCGAGTATAAATTTAAGTGCCAGGAAGTCTTTCCTGATAGTATTTGCATGGAGTATAGCATTGTATGGAAGTGAAACATGGACAATAAACAGTTTAGACAAGAAGAGACTAGAAGCTTTCGAAATGTGGTGCTACAGAAGAATGCTGAAGATTAGATGTATATATCACTATGAGGAAGTACTGAATAGAATTGAGGAGAAGAGGAATTTGTGACACAACTCGACTAGAAGAAGGGATCGGTTGATAGGACATGTTCTGAGTCATCAAGGGACCACCAATTTAGTACTGGAGGGAAGTGTGGAGGGTAAAAGTCACAGAGGGAGACCGAGAGATGAATACGCTAAGCAGATTCTGTAAGATGTAGGTTGCAGTAGTAATTCGCGAGAGCTGCATCAAACCAGTTTCTGGACTAAAGGCCACAACAGCAACATCTAAGGCATTTGACTGTATGGATCACCACCTTCTCCTAGATATGCAGTTGGTGGTATAGCCAAACAATGGATGTCATATCTAATCAATAGAATGCAGATTATTGCACTTAATAATTCAACCAATGTAATCAGTGGAGATTCCTCGAGTGGGAGAAGTCATGCATGGGGTTTCCGCTGGTTTAAACATTGGTCCACAGTGTCCTTCTCATATGTAAATGATCTGATGGGCCTGTGATCAGCAATCAAAGAGTATCTGCAACATCCACCAGCACAGCTCATGTATGGTGAAGAGCTACCCCTACTAATTACCTACTTTTCCAGTCACTGTCACTGAGTTCAGTCAACACCTGTAAGAAATGATGACCCAAATCACCCATCCACTCTTCCGATACATGGATACAGGAGTGTCTTTATATATGAGAACCTCTACAGCGTAGCCTTTGTCTGACTGAAGGATGAATTTATCCAACCACTAGTTATGCCACTATACAATGGCCTGTGAAAGGTCCTACTGCATGGAGCACACACCTTTAAAATTCAATGTAATGGATGAGATGAAATAGTTCCTACTGAGCAGTTAAACCCGGCATACTTGGACATGGAGGCACCTGTGGACACCAACCCAGGACAACCTGTCACACCACCTCCAAGTGGTGCAGTGCAGAGGAACACACCCTCTAGACTGGCTGCCACCAGCAGGAACCCCTGATGGTTCCAAAGACTACAAGAACGGGCTGTATTATAAACCACCACTTCCCTGAAACACCTGTGGCTCTGGATTAAAATAAAAAAGGAATTTTTTTATTGGAAGGGGGAGGGGGCTGATGTAACAACACAGATCAACCAATAAAGGACTAACTAAAACAGTGTGAGATCACCGAGACTGAAGGACTTGGGATTACTCTAATTTGGTGTGATTCCTGAAGTGTTGATGAATTATTTGTTCTGAGGTACTGTGTTGTCATTAAAGGTAATAGTGACAAAAACCATGTCTTCCACTGGACTACCTAGATTTTTTTAATGACATCTGTATAGCCTAATTAGCGGTGTACCTCATATTAAGGTAACAAAAGCATGTAGTTGAAGATCAGAATCTAACAGTGGTTATGGCAAAACACGCAATGATGTTTGGTTATGGATCAGAAATTTAATTATTTCACAAGGTAATTTAACATATTTCACTGGTGGTCGGAATGTTTACCATTCAAATACGATGTACGTCATTATACTGGATTCTGCTAATTAGCTTACAGGTTTTTTTCCACATACTGAACTACAGTATTAACTTCAATTAATTATAACTTTGAATTAATATAATCTACAGCTAAATCAATGGTATCAATGGAATCAGTGCAGTAAGAAGAATAAACTGAACAATGATTTTAAACTGAACTTTGCCTGATAACTGATTTACAGGTTTCCATGTACCTATCACAACTAATAACTAATTGTATCAGAGATTTAAAAAAAATACCTTGAGAAAAAACCAATACCTGTTGGGGGCAGATGCTAACAGATGGGGAATGTTCACTTGCTACATCTCAAATGTTCATGAGTATCTCTATGATCTCTCTCTCAGTGCAATCATGCCATCTTGTTATTTTCTTTGTAGAATGGCTGAGAAAAACACTGTTATGCCAGTCTTCATGAACAATATGACATGAAGCAAAACAAGACCACATAGCTGGACACAGCTTAGTGAACAAAACTGTGAAAGGTTACTGTGATTTGCAGTGGAAAATCTGCTGTATGCCTAAACAGCATGCAGGTACATCAGAGGTGTCACGGCTATACATGTCATTAGCACTTAGGGGTCAGCAAGGAGGCTCAAGTCAAGTCATTGATAGCACTCGAGAAAAAGCCATAGGCTGCACTTCAATTTGACAACAGTACGTGCGGAGAGGTGAAGCATGACAAGTTACTTCATCAACAGTAGTCAAAGGGATAAGGTTGTGTCCTGTTACTCTCGCTGGTATGGTTCCCTCCTCATTCCTCTCTACAAAGCCAATGTTTAGGAAACATTTTGCATCTCAGTTCTTAAAAAATTATATTAAAACACTTAAGTGTTTGTTCATCATGTGAACAATGAATTTAACATTTGTTATACAGGCAGAAATCCAGGTATACATGAAATAAAAATCATTTATTTCTTGTACATACCATATTACGCACCCAACGGTTTGCTTGGCCCTGAGGATCTATAAACAACGGCCACCGTCGGGAATTGAAAGCCAGAACAGCATTCTCAGCTGACAGTGTATCTCTCGGCAAGCCAAAGATCTGCCAAGTGCGAATGAGTACTGGATCCCCCATTGTAGAAACTGGCGAGACGTTGTCTGTATGCGGTATGGCACGTTCTGACACCAAAGTAATCCACTTCGATATGAGATTGCGACGATAACTGTCAGTGAATGGTGTCAAATATGCCACTGCACCTGAAATCACCAGGAAAAGTAGAAAATGTGTAGCACACACGTAAAACAATTTTCAAAGGAATGCAATAATGAATGACAACAGGAACAGATTCACACAAGAAATGAGAACATGGAGAAATGGTTGAAGTTATTAAATCACGAAAGAAAATAATAAAACACATTCATGCCAAACATATTCAGGAGGACCCTTTGAGTGCACAGGATATGCAAATGTGCTGCAATATTTTGTAGGAAAATGATTAGCTAGAAAATGATTATCTATCAGATGTGTCAAACTTGCAGAAAATTATGCCTGTAAGTTCACCACCGAGGTTTGGAACAGGGTCAGTTTTGATAATGGTACAAAATCATGTACATAAATAACTTCATAACATTACCATACATTTTTTTTTCACTTTGTAACATTAACATGGTCAAGTGTGCCTCTATCATTAAATTACTTACAGAGTAACTCTAATTTATTCATTGATTACAGCTGAGTCATTTTCTATTATTAGAATAGTCTAATAATATGTATAACTCACAAATTAGTCCACGATAGCTGTCCTTACACACTAGACTACCACCAGGACCCTCTCATCCTGGGGTCTGAGTGACCTGGCAGTGAACACATCCTCACACGCACGGTTAGCCTCAGTAGCAGCACCTCCATCGAAAATAGCTGAAAAGCTGATGGTGGGAACAATCCACTTCCAATAATACAGCCCAAACCAATTTGCAGTTCACACACTTTAACTGCTCTTAGATGTTGAATGAACTACTGTTTATGGCCAGTTCGAGTCTCATTTAATATAATTACAGTACAGATAAACAGACAGCCACATATTGCACTTTGTAGATGCCCTGCAATATTGTTCGAGTGAAGTTACGTTATGCTGATATAATAATTCATAAACATTCATGTATGGTAAATACCTAATTAACACAGTCACTGAACAAAACACTTACATCACTGTACTTCAGATCTGACTGTCATATCAGTACAAACACTGTGTACATGGTAATTTTCATTTCAAAACAACACAGTCCAATGTCTTCCCTATTATCACAGTTTGCACTAGCCATTATTGATATTTAACACTTTCAATGAAAAAAATTACAAGTTCACAGTTAAGCACAAAAAAAAGTAAGTTAACTGAATCATGGAGTAAACTCCCAGGGCAAGAAATTTAGATAACAGTCAGTACATACACTTGTAATATGTACTAAAGTGTCTGCAGAACATTATCCCTTATTTTCAGACACAGATCTTACTTATTTCAAAACTTGCTGCAGGTTGATCTACAATGGTTTCCAACATGTGTCTTTTATAAGTGTACAGAATTTTACAACTGAATCTGCCTATTGTTGCTTGCCTGATTTTCACAAATTACAATTAAAGATTTACTTTTCTGAGTAACTGAATAGTGGGAGATTTGTTTGAACTGGTGGAGATTTGTTTCCACGACAGGATTCCGCACCCTCCGGTGCATCCTGCCCTCAGCACAAAGCTGTGATCAGACGGTACACATGCCACTACATGCATTCGAGTCAGAAGTTCTAGTGAGTCACTGGCATTACCGCGGGCCACCCAAGGCCACAGGCAGCTTGCTTACATAGTGTCTGCCTTCAGCACATGTCCTGAAGTATGTTGCTACTGCTGAGCAACACAGTGATTGCTGATGCTGGTTCACTAATAAAATGTGTGTTGAATCAATGTTGTTTACTTGAGGGCTCATCAGCCTGCAACCAGGTAACTAATGGCTCCTAATGCTGTCAACTTCGTTCTACCACTCACTACAGCTGCCAACTGACCCTGGCCGTTCACAACTGAAATTGAGCGAAGCAAAGCATGAGCAGAGATGATGAACTCTGCTTTCAAGTTTTCCTTTACAAATATGGATGATGAACTCTGCTTTCAAGCTTTCCTTTACAAAGAAGGATCCAGAAGTACAGCTGTGGTTTAATTCTCACATAATGGCAAAGACGCATGGCTCATATGAGAATCAGTGGCACTGAGAAACTGGTGAAACTGCAGAATTGAGCAACATTACAATGCCTGATCAGTTTTATACAGAGTTTGCAGTTATCCTTTAAGCAGTGGAAAGATAGCACAGGTCATGCTCATTTACAAGAAGGAAGCAGAAGCTATCCAGAAAACAACCATCTGCTGTCTCTGACATCCATCTGTTGTAAAATATCAGAATATATACCGAGCTCAAACATAATGACATATCTAGAAAAGAATAAAAACCAACTACATCTACAAAATTTCTCTTTAATTCACACTTAAGTGTTTGGCAGACAGCTCATAGAACCACTTTTGGACTATTTCTGGAGTGTTTCACTCTCAGATATCACATGGGAAAATGAACAACAAAATTTTTACATTCGAGCTCTGATTTCTCTTATTATATCATGGTGGTCATTTCTCTCTATATAGATGAGGGTAACTATATGCAGTATTTACACATTCAGCAGAGAAATATGGTGATCAAAATTTTGTCAAAAGAATTTACCAAAATGTAAAATGTCTGTTTTAATCTTTATGTTCAGGCACCCACAAGCCACCATGTGGTGCACTGCAAAAGTGTAAGAGCTCTAATTTCTCTTACTTTGTCTGCATGGTTCAATGTGGTGTGAAATGTATGATTATTTTTTAATTAAAGAATGAGGTTGGTTTTGTTCAGGATTCTGACACACCATAGTATTCCCCACTCTTTTTGCAACAAAACCCTAATCTTCAAACATAATCTCTGTTCACTGTGAAAGCCTTATGTCACATTACTGGGAGGGCCTAAATGCCCACATGGTACCACTCTAATAGTTGATGCCAGAGCCAATGTCCTCCTGCATCAACAGCCTACCCATCATCCACATACTGCTCTATGCAGAGTGCATCCTTCATTGGGCCAAACAGATCGAGTTGGAAGGTGTGAGAACCAAGCTGTATGGTGGATGGAAAACAACAGCCCCAGTCCTCTTGGGTGTGCATACTTGAACTGTCATGGAGAAGGAGAAGTTCGTTTGCATTTCTGACATGATGAACACTCTGAAGACGTTTCTTCAATTTCGTGGGAGTAGAGCACAATACACTTCAGAGTTGATTGTTGCACTCTGAGGGAGGACATTAAACACAATAATCCCTTCAGAGTCCCTGAAGACCATCGTCATGATTTTACTGGCTGAGGCTGCGGTTTTGAACTTATTCTTCGGAGGAGAGGTGAATTGTTGTTTTGTTTCTAATTTGAAATGATGAACCCATATTTCATCACCTGTGACAATGTTCGAGAAAAAATTGTGGCAATCAGCCTTGTAGCACTCAAATAATTCTGCACATATCCAGCTGAGCAGTGAGGAGTCTGTTTGTGATCCATCGACCACCTCAAAAGAGAGTGTCTGCATATTCAAACACTGCAGGAATCACAGATGTATTTAGCTGGCCAACATGAGAGGACTAGACATGTCTTCATGACCTTGTTGCGATGATGACTTTTGTTCACTGCCAAGTCTAAGCAGACACTCTGTAAGTGCCTATGAATATCTGTGATGCTACAGTTTTTTGCCAAAAGACACTCGATGTCAGCTCTTTGCTTGGACCCTACCTCTGTTACAGATGGCATTTTGAAGGCTGCGTATAGTGCCGCTATCTTTTAGAACTTCATGAAATTATAGTGGCTGAAGTGGGAATACTCCATAATGTCACCCTCCAAATTTCACATTTTTCAACTGAAAATGGCCAGAAAAAAAAGACAGATGTGTTGCATTACTTATGTATTGCCCCTTGTACGTAGAATCTTTCTGCAAATAAGTCACAAATGCTGAGTTCTCTAAATTTTCTCAATAACTTTTTGTGAAAAGAACATAGTCTTCCTTCTAAGTATTCACATTTAGGTTCACAAAACAAGTCTTTAATACTCACTGTTGATCGAATCTAGCAGCACACCTCTGAGGTGCTTGAATAACTTATTTTACTCTGAAATGGTGCAGACCCCAAACATTTGAGCAATATTCAAAAGCACATTCCACTAGTATTCTATATGTGATCTCCTTTACAGATGAGCTACACTTTCCTATAATTCTCCCAATAAGAGAAAGCCTACCAGTTGCCTTCTCTACCACTGATCTTATGTGCTTGTTCCATTTCACTTTGCTTTGCAATGTTATGCCTATTTTTAATTTTCATGATCATGTCAAGCAGCACACCACCCATACCATAGTAAAAAATTACAAGTTTCTTTCATCCTACTTATCTGCATTAACCTAAATTTTCTACATTTAGAGCAAACTGTCATTCAAAATGTCAAACACACATTCTTTTTAAGTCCTCCTGCACAAACAGTCACAGACAGCTGCTCAGTCTTATCTGTCACATCATTTATGTGTATAAAGAACAAAAGCAGTCCTATCACACTTCCCTGGGCAAACCTGATGATACACTTATCTGTGATAAGAATTCACCAGCCAGAATAGCAGGCTGAGTTCTATTACTTAAAAGGCCTTCAAGCCACTCGTATACCTGAAAACTTATTCTGTACATTCATACCTTCATTAACAGTCCGCAGTGAGATATTGTGCCAAATGCTTTTTGGAATTCTGCCTGTTGCACTTCATCTATGGTTTACAGGATATCCTATGATGAAAGGGCAAGACGAGTATCATGATGCTTTCTGGATCCGTGCTGATTTGTGGAGAGGCATTTTCCTGAGTCAAGGAAATTTATCATATTCAAAGTATTTATAGTCTTTGCCCTGAGGACAGCCACTACAACTCAGATGAAATGCTGGTTTATTTCATTGTTTTATAAAATGTTGTGGCAATACACCTAGAAGGAGCCTCTGGTATTGGGCAACACAGAAGTTGAATGCCCCCAGAACAAATGGATCTCGATGACCGATAGAGGGCAGCGTTGCCACAGTACTGCACTCGCCTAGCGAGTGTGCTACTGTCTCGCCTTGTGAATACATTGGTCAACAGTGCCCCTCACAGCTGGCATAAATACTATCATACCTCAACTGCTCAGTCAGTCATGTACTTTGTCTGATAGAGTTCATTACTCTCTACACCATATTACTGGCTACTCACCAACAACTTTGTTTCGATACTGGTGTATCTGTCTGGTGTGTCTATTTGGATTGTGTCTTGTACTTGATCTGTTGACAGCATTGTGTTGAAAGTTCATCACACTTCATTGCAGCCTAGATTGCTAGTCCCTTGCTCTTGTTGTGTCGGGTCTGCCCTTTTGTCTGCCCTGTTGGTCGACTCTGGTGTGGGTTTGAGTCTCAACTGCAGGTGGTCTTCCCAGCTCGAGTCATCATCGTTTCTCACCTGTTTCTTTGATGTGTGCACCAGTATCCAGCAACCCGCAGATATAGGGGATTCCAATGAGAATGAAACTGGCAGTGGCAGCCTATGTATTTATGTAAGTAAAAAACAATACAAATTATATTTTAAAGTGTTAAAATTTGGCAGATAAACATCTGTCAGTTGTTGCAGTTTTGCTACTGCTCAAGTATGAAGACAGTTCTTACACATACTGTAGTACTATTCTGTAAAATTCTCTACACTTTCTAGATATGTTATAGATTACTGTTATGCAGTACATTTTCCAAAGATGTTGCACACTACTATTAATTTAATACTTCATCTAAAATAAAGCATACATTTTGTTCGGTCCTCAGCTAATTCAATCAGGTTTAAAAATACAAGCTGATAAAATACAAATTTACCTACAAACGTATGTGTCATCAGCACATTGCTTGTGATTATAGCTGCTTACTGATGTGAATATATCATTTCATTTTTTTTATCATTCTAGACACAAAGGAATGTTGCACACAGCCTTCCATTCGGCATATAAACATGGCTACTTCTGGCATCTGGGGGTCAATTTTACTTGTTTAAAGTTGCCACATATGAGTTTTTCTACTCTAATGAATATAATTATTTTATGGTGTACCTATTCAGCTATTATAGTGATGAATGAAAGCACAGACCACATAGAAGCCACAGATTTTTTTATGTATGCAGTCAGTATCTTCTCAGCAAAGGTCGTAAATTTGTTCAAGCTGTTTGTTTTCATCAAGTAGGACTGTCACCTCTAGTGAAAATGTAACTTCGAAAACAGATCATATCTGGTCATTATTTTGTCAGGTACATATGTAGATGTATTGAGAAATTTATTCCTTACCTGCACTGAGCAACACATCTCCAACAACATTGATAACAGATTCAGAGAGAGTTTTCACTGATATGCCCCAACGTTCCCGTTCATCTGCAAGTCCAGATATAAGCCTCACTGCTCGTCCCATTCGTTCCTCACAAAGTTTCATCTTTGCCTCCAGATCAGCTTTATGAGCTTCTGTTTTCTCTAATGTGTCTTGAAGCAGTTTAAGGCCATCGAGTACCTGCAGTTACAAGAAAGACTAAGAATAGTGTGCTTACATGTGAGATTTGATGTTGTTTATACCATATTGCAGAGTAGTACATGGATACAGAAATTGCACAGTTTACTTCACCATCTACATGCTTCCATACAGAAAAAGAGAGTCGAGTGTGTAGACTATTTGTGTCCCTGATACTACACATATCACTACCAATGTTACTACCTCAAATCAGCTTCTTTATAAAATACATTATTGTTGTTGTGGTCTTCAGTCAAAAGATTAGTATATGAAGCTCTCTGTGCCAGTCTATACGATGCAGCTGCTTCACCTCTATAACTGCTCCATCTTAAATCCACTTGAAACTGATTACCATAGTCAAGTCTTTGTCTCCCTCTGCAATTTTTAGTGGTGTATTTTCTACTGTTAGCAACTTAACTATTCCTGGATACCTTGAAGATGTGTCATTTTAATGTGTCACTTATTGCCACTGAAAAAGTCACAAGCCAAAATACCGCTGTATATGTGCGGATGGATATATGAGTGTGTGCGAGTGTATACCTGTCCTTTTTCCCCCTAAGGTAGTCTTTCTGCTCCCAGGATTGGGATGACTCCTTACCCTCTCCCTTAAAACCCACATCCTTTCATCTTTCCCTCTCCTTCCCTCTTTCCTGATGAAGCAACCTTGGGTTGTGAAAGCTTGAAATTTGTGTGTTTTTTTATTGTGTCTGTCTACCAGTGCTTTGCCATTTGGTAAGTCACAGCATCTACACAATCTCCCACTTCCAGTTCCACTCCCCCCAAAACCTCAAAATTCTAGCCAATACAATATGGTACCACAACACCCCAATTCAGTAGTTAACCTTTCCGCCAAACCTCTCTCCCAATCCGAAACCTCTGTCCTGTCCAAAGGCCTCACCTTCAGTCCTACTCCCACATTCAACCAAACAGCCCTCGTCAAAGATTTACTGTCCTACACTCATACTCGCTGCTGGAAATGTCACTTTGCCATGAAGAAAAATGATACTAATCGTACTCCTAATGACCCAACGCCCCAAGACGTTATCCAAATTGAACCCTACCTGGAACAGTTCCGTCCTCGGTCACAGCGGGACCCACCTCCTCTTCCTCAAAATCACCCTCTCCAAACCTTCCAGGAATTTCTGACTTCCAGCCTTGCCTCTCAATCTTCCTAGAAAACCCTTAATCCTACTCCCACATCACCACAGATGAAGCCCAGGCTATCAGTGATCTGAAGGCTGACCGATCCATCGTCATCCTTCTGGCAGACACGGGTTCGACGACTGTGGTACTTGATCGTCGGGAGTATATGGCTGAGGGACTGTGTCAGCTTTCAGACAACACTACATACAATGTTTGCCAAGGTAATCCCATTCCCGATGTCCAGGCGGAGCTTCAAGGAATCCTCAGAACCTTAAGCCCCCTACAAAACCTTTCACCGGACTCCATCAACCTACTGACTCCACCAACACGCCGCACCCCTACCTTCTACCTACTTCCTCAAATTCACAAACCCAATCATCCCGGCCGCCCCATTGTAGCTGGTTACCAAGCCCCAACAGAACGTATCTCTGCCTACGCAGATCAACACCTTCAACCCATTACATGCAATCTCCCACCCTTCATTAAAGACACCAACCACTTTCTCGAACGCCTGGTATCCTTACCCTATCTGTTACCTCTGGAAACCATTCTTGTAACTATTGATGCCACTTCCCTATACACAAATATCCCGCATGTCCAGGGCCTCGCTGCGATGGAGCACTTCCTTTCATGCCGATCACCTGCCACCCTACATAAAACCTATTTCCTCATTACCTTAGCCAGCTTCATCCTAACTCACAACATCTTCCCTTTCAAAGGCCAGACGTACCAACAATTAAAGGGAACAGCCATGGGTACCAGGATGGGCCCCTCGCACGCCAACATATTTATGGGTCACTTAGAAGAAGCCTTCTTGGTCACCCAGGTCTGCCAACCCAAAGTTTGGTACAGATTTATTGATGACATCTTCATGATCTGGACTCACAGTGAAGAACAACTCCAGAATTTCCTCTCCACCCTCAACTCCTTTGGTTCCATCAGATTCACCTGGTCCACTCCAAATCCCATGCCACTTTCTTCAATGTTGACCTCCATCTGTCCAATGGCCAGCTTCACACATCCGTCCACATCAAACCCACCAACAAGCAACAGTACCCCCATTATGACAGCTGCCACCCATTCCATATCAAACGGTCCCTTCCTTACAGCCTAGGCCTTCGTGGCAAATGAATCTGATCCAGTCCTGTATCCCTGAACCATAAGACCAACAACTTGAAAACAGCTTTCGCATCCCGCAACTACCCTCCCGACCTGGTACAGAAGCAAATAACCAGAGCCACTTCCTCATCCCCTCAAACCCAGAACCTCCCACAAAAGAACCCCAAAAGTGCCCCACTTGTGACAAGATACTTTCCAGGACTGGATCACACTCTGAATGAGGCTCTCCAGCATGGATACGACTTCCTCAAATCCTGCTCTGAAATGAGATCCATCCTTCATGAAATCCTTCCCACTCCACCAAGAGTGTCTTTCCGCCGTCCACCTAACCTTCGTAACCTCTTGGTTCATCCCTATGAAATCTCCAAACCACCTTCCCTACCCTCTGGCTCCAACCCTTGTAACCACCCCCGGTGTAAAACCTGTCCCGTGCACCCCCCCCCCCTCCCCCCCCCCCCCCCACCGTCACCTACTCCAGGCCTGTGACCCGGAAGATGTACACGATCAAAGGCAGAGCCACGTGTGACCGCACCCATGTGATTTACCAACTGACCTGCCTACACTGTGAAGCCTTCTATGTGGGAATGTCCAGCAACAAACTGTTCATTCGCATGAACGGACACAGGCAGACAGTGTTTGTTGGTAATGAGGATCACCCTGTGGCTAAACATGCCTTGGTGCACGGCCAGCACATCTCGGCACAGTGTTACACCATCCGAGTTATCTGATTACTTCCCACTGACACCAACCTATCAGACTCCGAAGATGGGAACTTGCCCTTCAATATATCCTCTCTTCCCGTTACCCACCTGGCCTCAACCTCCGCTAATTTCAAGTTGTCGCCCCTCGTACATCACTTGTCACAAAACAACATTGTTGCCTCTGTACTTCTGCCTCGACTGACATCTCTACCCTAACTCTTTGCCTTTACATATGTCTGCTTCTGTCTGTATATGTGCGGATGGATATGTGTGTGTGTGAGAGCGTATACCTGTCCCTTTTTGCCTCTAAGGTAAGTCTTTCTGCTCCCTGGATTGGGATAACTCCTTGCCCTCTCCCTTAAAACCCACATCCTTTTGTCTTTCCCTCTCCTTCCTTCTTTCCTGATGAAGCAACTGTGGGTTGCAAAAGCTTGAAATTTGTGTGTGTGATTGTGTGTTTTTTATTGTGTCTATCTACCCGTACTTTCTCGTTTGGTAAGTCACAGCATTTTTGTTATATATATATGTTATATATATTTTGTTATATATATTTAAAACCCACTTCCTTTCGTCTTCCCCTCTCCTTCCCTCTTTCCTGATGAGGCAACAATTTGTTGCGAAAGCTTGAATTTTGTGTGTATGTTTGTGTTTGTTTGTGTGTCTATCGACCTGCCAGCGTTTTTGTTCGGTAAGTCACCTCATCTTTGTATTTATATATAATTTTTCCCACGTGGAATGTTTCCTTCATATATATATATATATATATATATATATATATATATATATATGGTTATAATAAAGGGAAACATTCCACGTAGGAAAAATATATCTAAAAACAGAGATGATGTGACTTACCAAATGAAAGTGCTGGCAGGTCGACAGACACACAAACATACACACAAAATTCAAGCTTTCGCAACAAACTGTTGCCTCATCAGGAAAGAGGGAAGGAGAGGGAATGACGAAAGAATGTGGGCTTTAAGGGAGAGGGTAAGGAGTCATTCCAATCCCGGGAGCAGAAAGACTTACCTTAGGGGGGGAAAAAAGGAAAAAAGGACGGGTATACACTCGCACACACACACATATCCATCCACACATATACAGACACAAGCAGACGTATTTAAAGACCTATAGGAGGATGCTCTGAATAGCCGGTGTGGATGTGGGAGAGGAAAGATTGAGGACTTTTATTAAGGATAGGAGTTGACGGGTGTGTTCATTGGCTGAGTTGATGTGTAGGTGAAGGATTAGGTGGGTGAGGGCAATGGATTGTTCAGTTTGGAACTGGTATAGGGACTGATGGAAAGAAGAGTTGCAGCCAGAGACGGGAACTTTAAGTGTGAGGCCTTTGGGGGTTATGCCAACTGTCAGACAAGCCTGAGAAAATAAAATATGCGAGCGTAATCTGGTTAGGGTGAAGGCATGTTTGCGGAGGGAATGTAAATAAAACTTAATGGGATCGTTGTGGGGGTGTTGTGAGGGTGACATGGTATTAGAAGGTGGAAAGTGTAACATGAGGTTGAAATGAAAATGAAAGATAAAAATATATGGGGAGAGATAAGGGTGAACTAGAAGGTAACTGGAGATCTGGTATGAAAAAAGGTGAAAAAGTGTTGGTTAAGTTGATCCTGTGGTGAACTTGGGTTGGTAGACAGCGATGTGCATGAAGGTTAGGTGGTTGTGTTGCCGCTAAAACACGTTAAAGGACGGAGAAATTCGGGAAAATTCCGAAAAAACGTGTAAATGTATTAAAAGGAGTGGTGTTGTGGTGAAAGATTACGAAAATGGGGCTAAAAATTGTCTGACGAAGAAATAATGACGTTAAAACCTGTGGGGAGCGGCTAAAAATGATCAGTGATGTGCGAAAAACGGAAGTGGAAATAAAGTGAAAGTTATCAGAACTAGCCGAAATGGTTGTTTAATACGTGAAAGCAGCTGTTATTGAACTAGAAATGGTGGATTTTATAGCAGCGGTAGTGTTGAAGGCGGAAAATAAAATTTTTTTGGTTATGGTTTGGAAGTGGGTTGAGTATTTGGTCTTTAAATACGTCTGCTTGTGTCTGTATATGTGTGGATGGATATGTGTGTGTGTGCGAGTGTATACCCGTCCTTTTTTCCTTTTTTCCCCCCTAAGGTAAGTCTTTCCGCTCCCGGGATTGGAATGACTCCTTACCCTCTCCCTTAAAGCCCACTTCCTTTCGTCTTTCCCTCTTTCCTGATGAGGCAACAGTTTGTTGCGAAAGCTTGAATTTTGTGTGTATGTTTGTGTGTCTCTCGACCTGCCAGCACTTTCATTTGGTAAGTCATATCATCTTTGTTTTTAGATATATATATATAAATATATATATGAGGCAACCGTTGGTTGCAAAAGCTAGAATTTTGTGTGTATGTTTGTGTTTGTTTGTGTGTCTATCGACCTGCCAGCGCTTTCATTTGGTAAGTCATATATATATATATATATATATATATATATATATATATATATATATATATATATATATATATATATATATATATATATATATATATAGATATAGATATATATATATTCTTCTGGCGGACACGGGTTCCACGACCGTGGTGTATGTGGCTGAGGGACTGCGTCAGCTTTCAGACAACACTACATACAAAGTTTGCCAAGGTAATCCCATTCCCGATGTCCAGGCGGAGCTTCAAGGAATCCTCAGAACCTTAAGCCCCTACAAAACCTTTCACCTGACTCCATCAACCTACTGACCCCAGCGACACCCCTACCTTCTACCCACAAGATGATGTGACTTACCAAATGAAAGCGCTGGCGGGTTGATAGACACACAAACAAACACAAACATACACACAAAATTCTAGCTTTCGCAACCAACGGTTGCCTTATCAGGAGAGAGGGAAGGAGAGGGATAGACAAAAGGATGTGGGTTTTAAGGGAGATGGTAAGGAGTCATTCCAATGCCGGGAGTGGAAATACTTCCCTTAGGGGGAAAAAAGGACAGGTATACACTCGCGCACACACACATATCTATCCGCACATATACAGACACAAGCAGACATTTTGATATATATATAATCTCTGGCTGTAACCCTTCTTTCCATCAGTCCCTATACCAGTTCCAAACTGAACAAATCCACAGCCCTCATCCACCTAATCCTTTACCTACACATCAATTCAGCCAGTGAGCACACCCGACAACTCCTATCCTTAATAAAAGTCCTCAATCTTTCCTCTCCCACATCCACACCGGCTGTTCAGAGCATCCTCCTACAGACCAACTGCAAATTAGAACAGCATGCCACCCTCCACCTCAAAAAACTATCCAATCTCCTTGTTTCCCACCTCCGGAAAGGCATCTCACACACCCTCCACAACCTATCCAGCAAATCTCAACCTCCTCTCATTGCACACAGACCCAGTCTCTCCCATCTACTCAATCTCCCACTTCCAGCTCCACTCCCCTCGAAACCTCAAAATTCTAATCAACACAATCTGGAACCACAACACCCTAATTCAGTAGTTAACCTTTCCTCCAAACCTCTCACCCAATCCGAAACCTCTGCTCTATCCAAAGGCCTCACCTTCAGCCCTACTCCAAGATTCAACAAAACAGTCCTCGTCAAAGATTTACTGCCCCACACTCATACTCTCTGCTGGAAATATCACTTTGCCACGAAGAAAGATAATCCTAATCCTACTCCTAATGATGCAACTCCCCAAGACACTATCCAAATTGAACCCTGCCTGGAACAGTTCCGTCCTCCTTCACAGGGGAGCCCATCTCCTCTTCTTCAAAATCACCCTCTCCAAACCTTCCTGGAATTTCTCACTTCCAGCCTTGCCTCTCAATCCTTCTTGAAATACCTTAATCCTACTCCCAACATCACCACAGATGAAGACCAGGCTATCCGTGATCTGAAGGCTGACCGATCCATCGTCATTCTTCTGGCGGACACAGGTTCCACGACCGTGGTGTATGTGGCTGAGGGACTGCATCAGCTTTCAGACAACATTACATACAAAGTTTGCCAAGGTAATCCCATTCCCGATGTCCAGGCGGAGCTTCAAGGAATCCTCAGAACCTTAAGCCCCCTACAAAACCTTTCACCTGACTCCATCAACCTACTGACCCCAGCGACACCCCACACCCCTACCTTCTACCTACTTCCTAAAATTCACAAACCCAATCATCCCGGCCGCCCTATTGTAGCTGATTACCAAGCCCCCACAGAACGTATCTCTGCCTACGTAGATCAACACCTTCAACCCATTACATGCAGTCTCCCATCCTTCATCAAAGACACCAACCACTTTCTCGAACACCTGGACTCCTTACCCTATCTGTTAACACTGGAAACCATCCTTGTAACCATTGATGTCACTTCCTTATACACTAATATTGCGCATGTCCAGGGCCTCGCTGCGATGGAGCACTTCCTTTCATGCCGATCACCTGCCACCCTACATAAAACCTATTTCCTCATTACCTTAGCCAGCTTCATCCTAACTCACAACTTCTTCACTTTCAAAGGCCAGACATACCAACAATTAAAGGGAACAGCCATGGGTACCAGGATGGCCCCCTCATACGCCAACATATTTATGGGTCGCTTAGAAGAAGCCTTCTTGGTTACCCAGGCCTGCCAACCCAAAGTTTGGTACAGATTTATTGATGACATCTTCATGATCTGGACTCACAGTGAAGAACAACTCCAGAATTTCCTCTCCAACCTCAACTCCTTTAGTTCCATCAGTTTCACCTGGTCCGACTCCAAATCCCATGCCACTTTCCTCGATGTTGACCTCCATCTGTCCAATGGCCAGCTTCACACATCCGTCCACATCAAACCCACCAAAAAGCAACAGTACCTCCATTATGACAGCCGCCACCCATTCCATATCAAACGGTCCCTTCCCTACAGCTTAGGTCTTCGTGGCAAAAGAATCTGCTCCAGTGCTGAAACCCTGAACCATTACACCAACAACCTGAAAACAGGCTTCGCATCCCACAACTACTCTCCCGACCTGGTACAGAAGCAAATAACCAGAGCCACTTCCTCATCTCCTCAAACCCAGAACCTCCCAGAAAAGAACCCCAAAAGTGCCCCACTTGTGACAGGATACTTTGCGGGACTTGATCAGACTCTGAATGTGGCTCTCCAGCAGGGATAAGACCTCCTCAAACGCTGCCCTGAAATGAGATCCATCCTTCATGAAATCCTCCCCACTCCACCAAGAGTGTCTTTCCGCCGTCCACCTAACCTTCGTAACCTCTTGGTTCATCCCTATGAAATCCCCAAACCATCTTCCCCACCCTCTGGCTCCTACCCTTGTAGCCACCCCCGGTGTAAAACCTGTCCCATGCACCCCTCCACCACCACCTACTCCAGTCCTGTAACCCGGAAGGTGTACACGATGAAAGGCAGAGCCACGTGTGACAGCACCCATGTGATTTACCAACTGATCTGCCTACACTGTGAAGCTTTCTATGTCGGAATGACCAGCAACAAACTGTCCATTCGCATGAACGGACACAGGCAGAAAGTGTTTGTTAGTAATGAGGATCACCCTGTGGCTAAACATGCCTTGGTGCACGGCCAGCACGTCTTGGCACAGTGTTACACTGTCTGGGTTATCTGGATACTTCCCACTAACACCAACCTATCAGAACTCCAGAGATGGGAACTTGCCCTTCAATATATCCTCTCTTCCCATTACCCACCAGGCCTCAACCTCCACTATTTCAAGTTGCCACCCCTCTTACATCACTTGTCACTCAACAACATCATTGCCTCTGTACTTCCGCACCAACTGACATCTCTGCCCAAATTCTCTGCCTTTACATATGTCTGCTTGTGTCTGTATATGTGCGGATGGATATGTGTGTGTGCGAGTGTATACCTGTCCCTTTTTCCCCCTAAGGTAAGTCTTTCTGATCCTGGGATTGGAATGACTCCTTACCTTCTCCCTTAAAACCCACATCCTTTCGTTTTTCCCTCTCCTTCCCTCTTTCCTGATGAAGCAACTGTGGGTTGCGAAAGCATGAAATTCGTGTGTGTGTTTGTGTTTGTTATTGTTTCTATCAACATAACAATGCTTTTGTTTGGTAAGTTACAGAATCTTTGTTTTTAGATATATTTTTCCCACATAATACCATTGATAAATATAGACTTCGAGCAGAAATCTGTTGCTAAGGCAGAATATTCATAATTTCTGTTCGTGTGCACTGATGAGAAACTGAATTGGAAGAGATATGCTCATGATGTGCTGAAACATTTAGATTCAGCCACTTACGCTATTAGGGTTATTGCAAATTTTGGTGATAAGCATATCAGTAAATTAGCCTGCTATGCATTTTTTTCATTCACTGCTTTCATGTGGCATCATATTTTGGGGTAATTCATCATTAAGAGAAAAATTATTCACTGCACAAAACTGTGTAATCAGAATAATAGGTGGAGCCCACCCAAGATCACCTTGCAGACATTTGTTCAAGGAACTCAGATATTCACAATATCTTCACAATACAGATATTCACTTATGAAATTTGTTATAATGACCCACCCCAATTGAAAAATAATAGCAAAGTGCATGATTACCACACTAGAAGAAAGGATGATCTTCACTATTCTGGGCTTAATCTGACCTTCCTCACAAAGGTGAATTATGCTGTGCAAAAATCTTTGGTCATTTACCAAATAGCATTAAAAGTCTGACAGGCAGGCAGCCAACCAATATTTAAAAATAAATTACAACAATTTCTGAATGACAACTCCTTCTACTGAATGGATGAATTTTTAGATATGAAGTAGTAACTGAAGAAAAATAAAAAAGAAGGAGATTATTTTGTGCAAATAAAACTTACATTAAATTGACACATTGCACATTAGAAAATGCCGTATTAATGATATATGGAACAAGTATTAATGTAGCATAATGTAATTTAAAAGCTACTTCACATTCTAGTATAAGTCTTCATCTTGATAATGTTATTCCACACATTATTTACACAGGATAGCATAGAGCTTGTTCTGTATGTTTTTGTTTGTTGTAGGGTATATGTAAAACTGTAATTTATTCCATTGATTATCACCAAATGGTAAAAAAAAATACAGACTGACATTAGATACCAATTTTTCTTGGTTTCCCTTGTATATTCTTTGATTTAAACGCTTAAATATTTTAAATACTTTGTCTCCACCACTTTATAGTCTAACTAAATAATGGAAAGTCCAGTATGAAATAAAAATACAGTCTAGCTGTTACATAAGCTGTGTAAATGGTGCCACAAACTCTCTCTCTACTCACCGCTTTCATTTTAGCTTTGGCTGCTGCTAATGCTCTTTCAGTTGCCTCCAGTTCTGCCTTTGCCTTTGCTAGAGCTGCCTTCTTAGGTGCCACAGCTTTATTTACAAAATAATATTTGTACATTGCATGCACCCACATACAAAGAGATGTACATGCCTTTGATACCTATAAAAGGGTAAATGAAACAATATACATCATAAAGATTTACAAGCAAAATTACAAATAATGGACACTTTGTGTGATTACTAATCAAGATAAAAGCCCAAACTGAACTTAAATATAAAAGAGTGAAAAGGGTTTTAAGAAATCAAATGAAAGGAATATATGTTTGGTATGTGTGCTCATTCACTCATATAGAAATGATAAATAAGATCCTTCAAGCACATTTAACAACTTAAACTGCAAACTAATTAAGAGAGATAGATATGTTGGTAGTACTAACAATCATTCAATTCTTGTACTCTATTTGTGCGTAGAAAATCAATGATGTAAAAAAAAAGCAGTTAGCATCAAAATTAAATCTTTTATTAAAAGCTGCTACAGTCATTTGCTGTAAGTGGTTGTTATTAGTCTGTTAATGGTAAAAGATAAACTAAACAGGTAATTTGAAGGAAATAATGATGTTCCTAAACAATGTAAAAACACAAGACAATTTTACTATTAGCCTTGTACATAATTTTGAGTGGAGACACAAATATCACAGATGAAATGAGTAGCACCCACATAAAAATCCTTCAAAATTCTGGCATGTCCCTGTTTATCAAGAGCGTAAGAAGGGCATCTACAACAATATCATCATCAGAAGAAAATCAGATGCTGATGAGTGAGCCAAAGACAGTACATGAGACTATCATAATCCATTTACGTAAGTCATACAAAGAAGAAACTGAACCAGGAGTACAAATAAACTCAGTTAAAATGAGGAATTCATTCTTCCTTAGGAGGATAATAGAATATGATGTAATGGAAATAATGTTAATATTCAAAATAAAAACATACAGTGGATGGTATGACTATCATTTACATTACTTAGGGAATGCAAAAATGAGTTAATAAAACCAATAATACCTTTAATAAACAGTCCAATTGGTCAGAGCACCTTTCATGAACTCTTAAAAATTACTGAGATATGTCCACTGTATAAAAAGGGAACAACTAGTGGCATAAATAATTACATGCCAATTTTGTTGGTTTCAACACTTGGCAAGTTGTTAAATGGAATCTTTCTTCTGCAAATAACCTTAGTAAACAATTCTCAGCATGGGTTCCAGAAAAGAAGATTCACGATAACAGCAGTGTCAAATTTTTTCCATGACCTGCTAAACAGACTCGATACAAGAAAAGAGTGACTGGGGCTTTTCTAGATTTGTCTATGGCATTTGATTCTGTGTCTCATTTGGTATCGCACTGTCCACTCACATCAATGTGATCACTTGTCAGATACTTGAATAACCACCTTTTGCAGGCAGACAACTGAGAGATGTGCAGGGAGAGAGTCAATATGGTTCTGGAAGATATGAACAGGGATGTGGAGTCATGCCAACTCCAGTACCATGGTCAGGTGTTCTAGATTTCTATTCTGGTGTGAACTGCCTGATCGGTAAACTAATCCTGGTGCTCTCTGAATCACACATGTACACTGCAAGCTGAGCAACAGATTGCACTTTCCTGCTGGTAGACACCATTGTGCTGAGGAAAAACAAACTGCATATTGTGCTGACCAATTGTGCCTTTCAGAATGATGAGATAACCCAGAGAATGCCACAAAAACTTTCCCCACACCTTATTGCTCCCTCTTGCGACCTGGATCTTTTCAATGATTGTAGTAGGGTGTCTGATTTCAGACATTTCTTCAAACTGTGTATGCCAATGTTCATCTATCTGACGGGGCATAAAATTTGATTCATCTGAAAATGTCACCTGTCACCATTCAGTGGGCAGCCAGTTGTGTTCATCGCCCATGAACAGCAGTCAGCATGGATGCATGAACCAGTATCTGCTGTACCCTATTTTACGGACTACCAGGTCTTCATCGTTCACCAGCCATGGCTGGACAGACCGTATCAAAGTTACAATCAAGTTTATTTACAATATAATGAATTACAGAATAACATCTAAACTTTATACAGGTAATGTATATAGACTGTCCTGTTCACTGTGTCCATTCGTTTTCTTCATAGTCAAAGAATTCTTGGGCCGAGTATAGTGAGCATTGTTTTAGGCTTTCAGCAATTTGTTTCTTGAAGTTGTCCAGTGGCAGGGTATGCAATTCAACAGGTAGTTTGTTGAACATCTTTACAGCGATCACCAGAAAACTGTCTCCTGTTTTGGACAGTCAGCAGGTTGGTAGAGTTACGTCATCTTTGCTGTGGGCATTATGTTTATGGATGTTATGCCTCTTGCTGTAGGTGTCTAGGTTTTCCCTTATGTGGATAAGGCATAATAATACATAATGGCTATAAACAGTCATTATTCCCAATGTTCTGAATAATGGTCTGCAGTGTTCCTGGCTGATGCTCGATGTAATAATTCTTATTGCCTTCTTTTGAAGCAGCAGCACATCCTTGCAGCCTACCGAATGAGCCCATAGCTGTAATCCATACAAAATATGGCTATGGAACAAAGCATAGTACACAGTTATCAGAAACTGGTCTGTAATCACTTTTTTAATCTTCATAGGAAGTATATTACATGAGAGTGTTTCTTGCATACATGTACAGTGTGTCCATTCCACGAGAGTTTGTGGTCTATTGTTAAGCCTAACGGTTTCACAGATTCTATATGGTCAGTGTATGTGTTTTTTCTAAGGCTGCAGACCATATGCTGGGTTTTTTCCTCATTTACTTTCATCTTGTTGGCGATGAACCATTTTTTAGTGTTTTTGAACTGTACATCAGACTTCATGACTGCTTGGGCAGAATTTTCCCCTTTGGCAATAAGAGTGGTCTCGTCTGCAAATTGTAGTGTCTCACCGACTTCACTTAGGTCATTTACAAAAATGAGGAAGAGGAGTGGGGCTATGACCAAACTTTGGGGCACGCCGTGTTCTACCTTCTGTTTCTGGGATGTTCTTTCTTGGATTGAAACAATTTGCTGCAGATTATAAGATGCACCTTAATTTTTAAGCATTTTTAAAATAACATTTTTATTATTAGATTGCAAAGCCAAACTAAAAAAATCGTAGTTTATAAAGCTGAAATGACCTTTGAAATCCCTGAAAATTGTCAACTGAACTTACCTCTTCTTCTTCTTCTTCTTCTTCTTGCTCTTGATCTTCATTTGTCCTCTTCATGTATAAAATGTTCTCCACTACCATCGAGAGCATTACTTATGCTGCACTTCATGAAGGACTTAACAATAACGTCTTCTCTCACTCTAGATCACAACTATTTTATCAACTGACATACTTCTTTGATTGTAGGTCATTTTAATACTCCCTTCAGCATGAATTCATGTCAGATTTCATCCAAAGTAAATCTTCCCAGAATAACAGCAAGCTCTGTATTTCTGTGTCTCAATTTCTCTTTCACAGGATTTTCAAATGACTACTAAACAGATCTAGCACAAGAGGACAACTCTTCTTCAATGAAGCACCTTTCCTTCTCTTCAACACTCTCTCAATTCATAATTTCATACCAGCCTCATCCATCCAACCCTCATTGTGTATGTGAACAAAAGCACCTGGCAGTATTTCAGAATGTTTTAGCATTGTTTTCATTGGATTAAGCTTAGTGCTGTCAGTACAACATGAAAAGACAACAGTGAAGTGCATTTCTTCATGTGCACTTGTTTTTATAGTTACAGTTTTAGCACCTTTTGTAGCAACAGTTCTGTTACTTGTGACATCAAATGTCAGAGGAGTTTTGTCGATATTCACTATTTGGCTTAGTTCCACAGTAGTTTTCCTTTGATGTTGAATAATACAGGGATGGAAAGATAACGTTTTCTCTTCATACTCTTGTGACATTTTCTGAGATATTTTGGTTTTGGTTCACATGCTAATTCCATGGTGCTTCATAAACCTGTAGCACCAACCAACTCATCCTTAAAGTGTGTTAAGTTCCACTGTAGTGCTAGCTTATGAGCATTTATTTGAATCATTTTTGTACTAATTCCAGTGCCAGTTTAACAGTGTCCTTGAATCGATTTCAGTACATCATCTTCTAGTTTTGGCCGCTTTACATTTATTTAGTCCTCTACTTGCAAACTTAAGTCTTTCTCATTTTTTTCCAGTTATTCTTTACTAACCTGCCAATAGCGAAAGGTTTGTTTCTGTTGGTGGAGGACCAAAATGCCACTCAGCTGCACTATTTCCATGTACTTCTGCATATGGTATTATTTTCAATTTGTAGTCTGCATCATATAAATACCTTTTTTTTCCATTATGAAATTAGCCACTAACAAAAATATTGTACCGTTACCAATAACACAAGCCAAGTTCACTAGCACTGTAGACTGCAATGATGCATCATAAGCTAGACAGTGATCTGGATTTCTGATAGTGGTTTGGGAGAGGTACAGTGTTGGTAAGCTTGTGAATCATCGTAGCTCACCTTCATTGCATCAGTACACTGCTGCAGGCAGTTGAATCCAATGTTGAATATATGGCCATTTTTAAGACTGGGGGGAATTTTAAAGCAAACAATGGACATATTTATATTAATTTTGAGTATAAGACACACCTGAATTTTGGAGGCAATTCTTCAAAGAAAAAAGGTGTATCTTATAGACTGTACAGTCCATAAAATATGTACACAGCATGTTCACCGAATGGTCATTGAAAAGACACTGTTAGTAGGCCCTTGGTTCTTCTGGATGGTCAGTAGCCCAACATGTGCATGTCTGTTAGCCTGTACACATCTCTGCAGCTGTTGTTCACCCCTGTCATCTAGGGCCCATGGTGAATCACAGCTGCCTTGGTGCCAGTTTTGGATAGTACAATTTTACCACATACACTATACTTTAACCACAGTGGCATGTGAATATTTTACAACTTAGTCATTTCCACATTACTACAACGACTGCACCAGAGCATAAAAAAAGTTAGCAGGCCTACACGAAGTAGCAAGCTGTGTGTTAAAAAATGAATACAATAAGTACAGGCTCTCTTAACAGATATAATAAATAAATTTTTCACATCAGGTAACTTGCCAGAGTATAAGAAAGAGGCAACATTTGTGCCTCTCTAAAGAAAGGTAGGAGAACAAATCCACCTGTCTGCTGTCATTGATCTCAAATATATTAGTATCAGTTATGACAGACAGATTAATGATTTATTGAATAAACAAAACATTCCCAAGTATGTCATAGTTTGGGTTCTGAAGTGCCAGAAGTACAAAAGCAGCCATAGGATAATTAACAAAAGTGATAATGTTCTTAAGGATGAGAGAGTCACATGCAAACAATATGAGAACACATGTCTTTTCAAACCAAATCTTATATCTACTCTACTCAGGTATAGTACACTTCTCAAGATTTTCTCCATGTCACATATACTCAGCACACTAATATTAGGTGAAAGGATGGCAAGGCTTAAGATTTTTACATGAAAATGATGACTTGGTTGTCTTGGCAATCAGTGAAAGAAAGCCTACTTTGTTTTTAATACTAAAGACCACCACTAGAAAATGCAGAAATCTTTAGAGGATGGTATGTACCAGAAGCTTAATCATGATCTGACATCAGAAACACACGAAATCTATTAAAGGGTACTTATATTTCTGAGCCTTTACACGTTGCTAAACATACACAAGGAAGGCATCGTCTTAGGCCAACTGTTGGTGTCATCAGTTTGTCTACTTACAGACTCACGAAACATCTGGCAGCATTATTAGCACATAAAGTGGAACACTGTGAAGGGAGTCCTATGACTCAACCTAGGTCAAGCCAGATGCAGTCCTCCCACACTGTGAGATGATGACTAGCAAAGTGGGATATGTGCTGCAGAAATATGGATTCAGACCAGTATTCCAGCCTAATTCCAAGATACAAGATATTCTACAGCCTGTTAAAGCTGACTACATCTTCACATGCCTCTATGAATGCAGCAGCATCTACATAGGCCTAAAGATTTCCTCTGTTTTTGAGTACTGCACTGAGCTCACGCAACATATCAAGCAAAGGGGCATTTAAAAATTTGGTATTTGATGAATATCAGCTGTAGAATAAACAAAAGATACAGCCTGGAGAGACAAGGGTCTTGGTGTCATCATACCAGGACTCCATTATAAAGGAGGCAGACAAGACTCCTACCATTTTAACTAAGATCAAGAGTGTAGACCAAGTAGGGCATGGGAGCTAGGCTTTGGCCACTGAACAAAAGCAAAGACAGATGCTTGATGCTTGCAAGGAGATGGGAGTGCCAATTTCAAATGTGGTACCAGCCCCTTGCACCACTTCAAAAGAAAAGTACTGTGCACTACAATGAGTTTACATTGCATTCTGCCAATACAGTATATTAACCACTACTCTCTGTAATACAATTTAAGGGAAATAATGAAATCAAATTTGGTAAATTGATGCTCTTCAAATTACAAATTACACAATACTTAAAAAGATGTTATTGCTGTTAACCAAAATCTGTTAACTAACAGACCTCTAAGGAACAAATTGACATCAACCACTCTAATTAACATGGAAATGGAAAACAATTGCAGTTTAATGAGAAAATTCACAAAATATGTGACAGATGGGATGAAGAAATATATCCAAAATTCCTCAATTCTATGAACTGACTTGAAATTACAGTTTGTCACAAAAAGTAAATACAGGAAAATTTCTTGCACTGTTTGAATTTCACAGAACACTAAAGAGAAGAAGAAATGGAAAAGGAATCATTTCTTTCTGACAAATTCCAAGTAAGCCATTGCCATCTAAGTAACAGTAATCTGAGAGAAACTGATCAATCATGAAGAGTGATAAAAGTTCAGGCTGCTACTTTACGACACTTAAAGTCTTGGTAGAAGGTAACTGTGCTTCAGAATCATTGGAAACACTCTCTTGCAGAACAAAATAGTAATAATAATAATAATAATAACAATAAAATACACATTCAAATTGAAATACCAAATACCCTTTCATTAGAATAAAAGCAAAGACAAAAATCAACCATAAAGCTTCCTAGATGTCTGGAAAGACAGAGTTATAGTGAATAGTGAATAGTGTTTTATTCATCTCATAACATACATGCAGACAAGCAGACAAGAAGACATGTCTGCTTGTGTCTGTATGTGTGGATGGATATGTGCGTGTGTGCGAGTGTATACCTGTCCTTTTTTCCCCCTAAGGTAAGTCTTTCCGCTCCCGGGATTGGAATGACTCCTTACCCTCTCCCTTAAAACCCACTTCCTTTCGTCTTCCCCTCTCCTTCCCTCTTTCCTGATGAGGCAACAGTTTGTTGCGAAAGCTTGAATTTTGTGTGTATGTTTGTGTTTGTTTGTGTGTCTATCGACTTGCCAGCGCTTTTGTTCGGTAAGTCACCTCATCTTTGTTTTTATATTCGATGAATTATTCAGATACAATTCTACCCTCGAATGACGTTTACTAATTTTCTATCTTCATACTCGCAGAATCCAGCGAAAAGTAGTTCATACAATAGCTATGCATGAGCGCATAAGTATTCTATGTAGTACTCTCTCTGGTGGTTGTTAGAAAAAAAAAGAAAGGGAGCTTCCGAGATTGTCTTCATGCCGATTAGCCTGAGCTTGGTTTGGAAGGACTGTAATCTGATTATTGAGATTTATGACAGAAGATAACTGAGACGAAACTGTACGATTAAAAAGGAAATATATATAGATTGCTCCTTCAAATAAAAGGTGTGTATTGGAAATTTGAGAATATATATATAGATTGCTCCTTCAAATAAAAGGTGTGTATTGGAAATTTGAGGATTAATGATATTTATCGATATATTGCATAGTTGTTAATCAGAAGGGAACTTTCGAAAGACTGGATACGAACCTGCATTTAATAATCCAAGAGCTCCATTACTTCTTCGGAAGGTTAAACTTCATCAAAGCCAAACATCCCCTTGATTTGAGGTTTTCTGACTGATTATACAACGCTCCCAAAATTACGAGGCATTTTATTTGTACAGATTAGCAGACTGCCGCAAAGCACGAGCCTGCAGAGAAGAATAATCATCGCCTGATTTCATTCTAACAAGTAAAATTTCAGAGTCATTTTGAGTGACTGAGCTATGACTGTGTTTCCTATCATGAATGATTGATTGCTCGAACGAATTGAGAGCTACAGAATTACGTAGAAAAGATAGGAGGAAAAAATTACAGTGGCGACCGTGGCAGGACTCTCTTGGATTGTTATATAATATATGTATTTTTTTGTTTCATGAAAACCAACGAGAACAAGAGGTAACTAATCTGAAGAGAGATTCGGTGCCCATAGTAAAAGATTGCTGATACCAAGAAACGATTTCAACTATTGGACAACACCGAGACTACAGAACAAGGCCAGAGAAATATAATTTTTTTATCCTGTAGTTAAAATAGTTTGAAATCAATTTAGAAAGAACTTTTTTCCAGATAGTAGTTAGATTGTAGAACTGTATATTGTGTGATTTTCGTATCTGGACATTGAACTTTATACCATCTGTGAAGTAATTTGAAAGTTAAGTGTGTCTACGACAGTAAATTTGAAACTGTATTTAGTGATTAGAACCTGATATTGACAGTTATTTAATGGTATTGACTAGAGTGGCATTTAAAATGTCATTGAATCAGCAACGAGAAGTGCAACAGCCTTCAGCTGTTTGCGCAGGAGCAGAGGCCACAGATAGCAATTCTGAGACTGTTGTGGCTAGCGCTAGCAATATAAATAATCCCGCTGGTTCAGAAAACATTCATACAACAGCTGATCAGACTGTTGTTGACACATTAGTTGTTATTATGCAACAGTTGTCTCTATTAGCCGAAGGCCAAGCGGAGGTAAAACAAGACTTATCCGTGATACAAAATGAACTCCAAAATCAATTAGCCGAAAATCAAACAGAATTACAAAATCAGTTAAGAGCAACCTTTACCGAATTAGATCAGAGATTAAATATCCAGACACAGGAAATAAAGGAACAGGCAGAAAGGACCGAACAGAATCTTATTGCTCGAATTGAGCAGGTCCGCCAACAATGCCACGAAAACAATAGTAAATTAAAAGCGGAACTAACCAAATATGTATCCGTCAAAATTGACACGATACAAAAACAAGTAGAACTGTTTCCTCAAGTAATACAAGCTCAAGAGGACATACAGTGTTCCGTAGCTATGATACCAGAAATTATAGAATCCCAAGATAATCTAAAGAAGCAATTCGACGAAGTGAAGGAAAAACAGGAGACAGTGGAACATAGAATGAATGTACTTGCGGGAAAGTTTTCAGAAATGACATTAGAGTGGCAAAATTTTCCTTTGGAAACCATAGAAGAAACTGTGAAAGTAGCTTTACAGTCAATTTCAGAGAGGAGGATTTAGAAACAGCGAGAAGTAGGAAACAACATTCTCAATCTGCGCGTGAAATTCCGTCCACGTCAAGATCCGATGTAGACAGAACTGGAACGTCACAAGTTAGATTCGATATAATGGATAGCCACAGGGAAGAGTACGAACAGGATGATTTTTGGAATCGTAGTACCGTTGAGGAACAGATGATTAAACAGAGACAATTTCAAATCTTTAACCCTGACAAAAAGAATGTTCATCCTGTAGTCTTTATTCGAAGTTTCAGAGGTCTATTTCCACGATCTTGGACAGAATGGCAAAAGATTAGTTTTGTATCTGGATATATACAAGGATCAGGAGCATTGTGGGCATCCGAACAAACATCTTCTTGTAAATGTTACAAAGAATTTGAGCAGGTTTTTCTAGCAAAATATTGGTCTGCTGGAATACAAGAAAGACTTAGGCAGGAAGTATTATATCCTGAGCCTTTCTCATTTTCTACAGGATCTCTAAAGAGATATTTTGAGAAATACATTAATAAATCTTTGTATTGGGCTGTACCGATTCCTTTGCCGGATATACTTAGAATACTCAAGTCCAGACTACCCACCAGTATAAGGAATCAGCTGTTATATGTAAATGATAAGGATATAGACTCATTTATGACTACGCTTGATCGTATTGATATAATTGAGGAGGACAATAAAAGGGCAAGAGAAATGTCATATCAAAGAAGAGCAATAGAAGCGAATCCGAGCTGCAACTCGAGTGGGAATGGCAGTAATGGTAGCAGTAACAATAATCATAACCAACTACACTCTCCGAGGAGACTTAGCAATGGACAAAATGCAAACAATAATTATTACCATAATGGAAACATTAGTAATGGTGCAGCAAGGGGCTATTTTAGGAACAGTAGGAATTTTAATCGATATAATCCAATGTATGGCAACACAGGACAGTTCTACCAACACCAGCAGAACAACAACAATAATTACACGAATCAAGCAAGACAACATAGACAGAATTCACCACAACAACCGATAATCACTGAAGTAGCTGAAGAGACAAATACCAATCGGACCAATAATCAGTCAAACTGAACATGACCGCATCGTGCCCCGGAGGAGCGGTCAGGGGATCTGTTAGGAGCGAAACAGTAAAATTACAATTGTTAAGATATAATGACGGTGAGCTGTTGACTGAAGAGTTAACAAAGGATTTAATAACGTGTCATAATGACAGATCGAGTGTTCCGGTGTCAGAAGTATTTGTTGAAATAGAGGAAGTTCCAATGAATGTGATATTGGACACCGCCGCTTCCACCAATGTCATCTCAGGCACTCTTTTTCGGAGAATTATTAGGAAGAAGAAGGTACCAATTTTGCCAGTACAGAACTGCAAAATCATCGGAGCTGTTGGAGCACGCTCTCCCAATGTCAAAATACAAACACAATTAGAGATGAAAATGGGAAATGTAGCAATAAAATGTACGTTCCTTGTAGTGGAGAAGTTATTAGTGGACTGTATTCTTGGTATTGGGAGTATGCAGGAGTACGATTGTTAGATTAATTTTTTGGAAGGAATAGTTAAATTTAGATTAAATGGAGAAGAGATAGCACTGGATTTAAATAGAAAGGAAACTGTGCATGAGAAATATTGTCGCGGTGCCATAATTCAATTAATTGACACTACAAACGGTCGTTGGAAGGAGCTTTCAAAGGATTTGATACAACAAGAGGACTTTAACCAAACAACAATGATAAAAGCTAGTGAATCCAATCAGCTTACCGGAGAACAAAGGCAGCAGCTTCATTATTTGTTAGGGGCATATGAAGAGATTTTTGATGAGAAACCAGGAATTATTAAAGGGTATATTTGTCACCTACAAGTGAAGCCACATCAGACTTACTGTTACACGCACTATCCGATCCCCTGGTGTTTAAAACAATCCGTTCAAAGGGAAATAAATAGAATGTTAGAATGGAACTTGATTGAGCCATCAACTAGTCCATATTGATCTCCGCTCTTAGTCGTCCCAAAACCTGGAGGTAACGTTAGATTAGTTCTGGATGCAAGAGAGATTAATAAAATAATAGTACCTGTAAGAACTCATCCGGAAAATATAGATGAATTAATTCAAAATTTCCAGGATGTTTCGTACTTAACTAGTGTTGATTTGAGAAGTTCGTACTGGCAGGTCCAAATGGATGAAGAATCTAGGAAATATACCGCATTTATCTATGCTGGGAGAAGTTACCAATTTAGAGTTGTCCCGTTCGGACTTAATATTAGTGCCGGAATATTTATTTCAGCGTTGGATTATGTTCTTGGACCAGAATTGCGAAGTCGTATAACTGTGTTTGTTGACGACTTATTAATAGCCACGAAAACATGGGAAGAGCATTTGCATATTTTGGAAAGGATTTTTGCTGTTTTCAAGAAAACCGGAATTACAGTAAACTTACAAAAGTCTCATTTTGCTTTACCACAAATTAAGTTCTTAGGACATATGATAGATGCGAAAGGTATCCTGCCTACCGAGAAGAAGATAAGTGCAATTCGAAATTTTCCATCACCACGGAATAAAAGACAGCTGAAGGGATTTATAGGTATGGCATTGTTCTTCCGTCATTTCATAAAGACTCAAGCCATGAATTCTGAGGCATTAAACTGACTTCTACGGAAGGATGTGCCATGGCAATGGACTGAAGAATGTGAACTAGCTTTTCGAGACATTAAAGACCAACTCGTTAACGCATCCTTATTATATCACCCTGATATGAATTGTGAGTTCTGTCTGTCCATGGATTCATCGGATGTTGGATTAGGTGCTTGTCTCTTCCAAATAAGGAAAATAAAAGGGGTACCAACATTCTGTCCGATAGCATTTACTAGTCGAGTGTTATCGCCCTGTGAAAGAGCCTATACGACCACAGAACTTGAAGCACTTGCGGTTATCTGGGCATTCAAGAAGTTTAACTATTATTTATATGGTTCGAAAACGATTGTGTATTGTGACCATCAATCACTAACCTTTTTTGCAAACATGTAAATTGTTACTTCCTAGACTGTCACGTTGGACTATGACACTACAACAGTACCAATTTAGAATTATTCTGGCAAAGAAAATATTATTGCGGATGCACTGTCAAGATCCCCAGAAGGTTTAACGCCGGAAACAGAATCAGTAAATACTTCGGATTTTCCAGTATTACTGTTGCAGGACAATATCTACAAGACTTATTATGTACATCTTTGTAGAGATATGGGAAATTCACAACGAAAAGACCCTCGATGGAAGAAGATAATTCAGCTAAAGGAACAACAAAATTCAAGGGCTAGTTTAGATCATTATAAATTAGTAAATGGAGTATTATTCTTCAGACGTGGGATGGACAACAATCCACAGTGGTGTGTATGTATCCCGAAGTAATATGAGGAAAAATTAATTTGGTTTACCCACTTATCATGGGGACATTTTGGTGTAATTAAATGTGCCAATAAAATAGGAGCATACTGTTATTTTCCGAATATTCGGAGAAAAGTGCACCAAACAATACAAAACTGTTTACTCTGTCAAAAGGCAAAACCGGATAATAGAGGTAGTAAGCATGTTCTGCATTCAATTATTCCACGAGAGCCAAGGGCGTTAATTTCGTGTGATATCTGCGGCCCTCTCCCATGATCAAGAGGAGGAGTCAAATTCATTGTTGGATTCTTTGACGTGTTTACAAAATATGTAAAACTATATCCATTAAAGTGTGCTACTGCCAGAGCTGTTGTAGTGAGATTGGTGCGTGACTATCTTCCGCATGTAGGTTTACCGAAATCCATAGTTACAGATAATGCCAGAATTTTTACTGGATTTAAATAGAAGCAAACATTAACACAACTTGGTATTCGACAAATTTTTACATCATGTTACCATCCACAAGGTAGTCCAATAGAACGAGTTTTCCGAGAATTAAACCGATTTATGCGTACATACTGTCACAGTAAACAAACATCATGGGCTGATTATTTGTCAGAATTTGAACAAATATTTAATAATCTGACACACACCTGAACTAACTTTACTCCAACAGAGCTTATGTTTAGTCAGATTGAAAAGAACTTCTGGATAAACCATCTGCCAAAGTATGAAGACCAGAATTTAAAATGGGAGGAAAAGATTCGACTCGCACTTGTCAATTTAACTAAAAAGGCAATACAACGGAAATTGACATATGATAAACGGATTCACCGGATTCAGACGTTTCATCTTGGAGAAAAGGTTTTATTGAGGCGACACATCCATTCCTCGAAACTGATGAAGAACATAAAGAAATGGAATCTTATTTATACCGGACCATATGTTATTGTAAATATACCAAATCCTGGATCATACTTGTTGGCATATCCCGAATCGAAAAGAATAAAGGGATTATTCCCGCATAATGATATTAAGAAATTTTTTGAAGGATCATATATCTGTGATACCAAATATGGAGAGGAATTTAGAGTGGAATTTGACTATGAGTCGAATGTGTATATAAATATCAAGAAGTTTATGTTGTCTAGAGGTTAAGAGACAGTGAGATTACTCCTATGATAGGTTAAGAGACAGTGAGATTACTCCTGTGATAGTTTAGCACAAAAATTTTAAGATAGGTAGAAGAATTTGTTAATTACTAGTGTTTGTAAGTGTGGACTATGAGCAGAAGCCACAGTGATATACAATGAAAGTGCATCTACATTTCCTCAAGACACGGCACTTATGCGAGAATTGCGTGTGAAACTTGAACAGTGTGGGATATGTAGGTAAATACGCTATGTGTATGATGTGCACTGTTCGCGCAAGAAAACAAATGAACTGTGAAATGAAGCAACAGTCGATAATGTCACTGTTGCAAACAATTGAAGAAACTCTCTGGTTGCGCGAGAGAAAATTATTATAATATTTACATTTTTCATTATGCTTTCTTTACCAGGAGAATTAATTTAAGAATTTTAACTAACATTTTAAGAATAGCAGTTTGTGTGTTTCATATTATGGACATAATTGTTGAAATATATTTCCATAAATGTTCATGAGAGGATGAAGAAGATTCTGCGATTGGATGATTTGTTAAATGAACATACGTCATCATTAATGATATTTATTTGCAAATGGATCTATAAATCAATTAATTATAAAAATAATGAAAATTTTTCAAATTATTCCTTTTGTGGAGTCAGTGTCATATGCCTATGTTTAAAATTTTTCATCAGGTGTAAACTTAAATTTTATCCTTAATTTCGTAATTGAAAGCAAACCTCGGACAGATTCAATGCTCTACTTCCACCTGCACTATAACAAAACGAAGATTAGATTAAAAATTTTTTTGAGAGGAATGCATTCGATATGAGCTACAACAAAATTTAAATGCCCACAGTCTATTTGACAATGTTTTGGACAATCAGCAGTTGTAAGGCAAAACAACTTTGGTATTGAGGACTACAAAAAAAAAAAAAAATTCGCGATTGTCAGGACTTATGGATGTTCCAGTCTAGTACAGATGGAAGAATATAAGAATCCACTCCGATTTTGAGTTCAACGATGAAATATGGACTTCGTTGCCTTAATCCACTCTCTTCCAGGGATTTATGCAGTCAGAACCTTTTCTTATTCCACTTTAAACCTGTTTCATGTTCACGTCCCTGACCATCTGTTCCTGAGATCATCTTCCTGTTTCTACGGCATGTTAACAGCTTCTATCCTGTACCATAAGCCATTGCCTGTCCTCGGTGCCGCCTCCACCTAACGCTGTACGTCGCCTACCCGGTGTCCGCATCCAGTGTTCCTGTTCCATCGACTTCACAACGAGATCGCCGGCTACATCGTTGAAAGAAGAATTTTGAAGATTTTTTTTTTTTTTTAGCACTATTGTAAAATTTTTTTTGGCTATGAGGCACTTTTCCTTTGATCTAATCTATAGAGCTTCTATATATTTCAAAATTACTGGATTTAGGCTTTCCTATCTTCTTTAATACCTGAGCTGGGGTCTATTCTTCCGGGTTTTCCAGGGTTTGCCTGTGAAGGCCAGTTCCCAAATGGGTAGACCTTTTTCGTAACTACACCAATCTACATCTTCCCTGGTTATGTACTCGGGATGCGGGTATACCCCGGTACATGTAAAAGCTACAGCTTAGGTATTCTCGTAACTTATTGTCTTAACATGTTACCCATACTCTCTATAATAACTCCTATGTAATCCTGATAAAACACAAGAATTAATTCTGGGTTTATCTACAGCTGTTGATAGCAAATCAGTAAAATTGTTAGGATTCCACAATGATTCAAAATGAAACTGGGAGGAACACATAAGCCATATCTGCAAGAGAATAGCAAGAGTGTGTTATCTCATCTGGAGGCTGACAGATGTAGTTACTGATGAGTATCTAAACGTGGTATATTTTGGCCTGTTTTAATCACACATTTCCTATGGCATATCATTATGGGGACATTCTTGCTTTGTCAGTGAAATTCTGAAAATACAAAAAAAAGTAATCAGAATAATGAGCACAGTTAAACCCAAGAAACACTGCCACCCCCTCTTTATCAAGCACATGATATTAACTGTTGTGAATCCATACATCTACACAGCACTGCTTCATGTCAATAGCAAGTTAACTGACTTCGAGACCAGAGAGAACATACATCCCCACAACACCAGAGGCAAACTGGACTTCGACATACCAAGACACAGACTCACAAAGACTGCAAACTCACACAAAATGGTTCAAATGGCTCTGAGCACTATGGGACTTAACATCTGCATATAAGATAGGTGTAGCATGGTTTGTTATGGACTGAATATCATTAACATAAATAATAAAAAGAAGTGGTCCTAATATTGACCCCTGTGGAATACAAAATTTATGTCAGTGGTGTTTGATTTGTATGCTCCCTCTGTAGTGCTGATAGACACAAACTGCGTCCTATTTGTCAAGTAGGACCTCATCAGATTGCGGGCTGTGGCTCGAATGCTGTAGTTCCACTGTTTGTCCAGCAGTATGATCATATTAACACAGTCAAATGCTTTTTGTAAGTCTAGAAAGATGCCACATACAAGTTCTTTATTATCTATTGCTTGAGCGACACCTTCAATTAAGTTGGATGCTGCTATAATGGTGGATGACCCCTTGGCAAACCCATACTGGCCCTTAGAAGTCACTTTTTTGCATACCAGGAAGTTCCAGATTCTTATGTATATTACTTTCTCAAAGATTTTGGATATTATTGGAAGAATAGAAATGGGTCAAAAGTTTTCTACTACATTTATATTTCCTTTTTTAAAAATAAGCACTACTCGAGCAGTTTTCAAGTCATCTGGAAATAGACCAACTTCCATATGAAAGTTGGTAACTGTTGATAAAGGTGATGCAATTTTACGTATACATTTCTTAAGAGTGTCCAGGCTAAGAACATCATATCTTGCTGCATGGAAATTCTTTAAGCTACTCACTATTTTAATTATTTCCTCTTTGTTTTTTGGTGTCATAAATATACTTCCTGACACTGGTGTTCCTCTGAATTTGTATTTATGATTTTTAAGCTGATTGTTTATGCTGGAGCCAACAGCAGCAAAGTAATTGTTAAACAGATCTGCTATCTTATTCTGATGAGTTTCTATTGAACCATTTATCAGCAAGTGATTTTCAGTTGCATGTTTCCCAGGTTTACCTATTTCTCTGTTTACTAGTGACCATGATGTTTTGGAAATATTATTTGAGTTTTGAATGACACTTTCAAAATATTTCTGTTTTTCAGAAGTTAGGAGGTCTACACAATACTTCTGATACTTTCTGACCTCTTCTTTTAATTTTTTATTGCTCAAGTCATTTAACATAGCATACTCATATCATCTTAGTTTTTCTCTAGCCTCAGTGACTGAAGGAAGTGAGTTGTCTTGAATATTTTGAGCAAGGTGTCTGTAAACACTCATCAAGAATAAGCAGAACTTGAAAGGAAGAGGCATGAGGGCAAAATTAATAATAAATGGTTTTCAAATTAACTGAAACATCATCCTGGAAATCGCACTGACAACTGTCAAATGATTGGCAGCTGCAGCGAATTGGGGTGTTTGAAGGGCTCCTGAGAATCATGTGTCTGTGATACTTGTACCAGAGGCACTTCAAGTACTATCCTCTCCTCAGGATCCTGTCTCCTCTGTAGAAAGTACAAGATCTGTCATTACACATCCACTTGACTGTGAGTAGCGTGTCAATGGTAGATCTAGGCTGTACAGAGTGGTCAGGGATCAGGGAAGACTCAGGGTGTTGTACTGATCCCCCTAAACAACACGTTTGAGGTGCTGCCTTTCACTGCAACTGGGCAAGTTTGGGGAACCCTGTTTTGTCTGGTGTCAGGAGGAGACAAACACAAAAGGGTAAAGATGTACTAATAATTGGTAGTTGAAATGCATGGAAAATCATGGTACAACTTAGGGAAATACCAGCAAGGGTCAGGAAAAAACGCCAGATGCACTCAGTGTGTATGCCTTGGGCCTCAGTCAACATGTTTACGAGGCTATTCCATTAACCATTGAGGCAACAGGGTGCAACCATTACAAATTGTGGCGCATGTTGGAATGAATTATGTTTGTCATCTGGGCTCCAAGGCCATTCTTGTACCATTCCAATGACTTGCAGAGAAGGTTGAGAAGACCAGCCTTGCACAAGGAGTTCCAACGAAGCTCAAAATTTTGCAGCATTGTCTCCAGAACTGATTGTGGCCCTTTGGTTCTGTGTTGAGTGGAAGGGCTGAACCAGAGACTTCAAAGGTCCTGTGACAAGCTAGGCTGCCATTTCCTGGACTTGTACAATAGGGTTGAGAACTGTAGGATGCCCCTAAATTGGTCCAATCTAGATAGCAATAGCTGCAGGAAAGCCAGAGGTAACAGTATAATATGGAAAGAAATGCCTCCCACAGGTGCGAGTACTAAAATCCTAATGTTAAACTGCTGAAGTATTCACAACAAAGTGCCAGAGTTTGAAGCACTCATGAAAAGCAGTGAAGCTCACATAACACTAGGTACAGAGAGCTAGTTGAAACCTGAAATTGATAGCACTCAGATTTTTTGGGAAAATTTAACTGTATATCAAAAGGATGGGCAAATGGGAAATGGAAGTGGTATCTTTGTTGCAGTAAACAAGAAACTCAGATCTGCCAAGATAGAAATTGAAGTTCCGTGTGAGACTGTTGGGCAAGACTCAGTGTCAGAGGTAAGAATAAAATTACAATTGGATGCTTGTATCACCCACCAGACTCATCTCCTGATATATCCAAAAACTTGAGTCAAAACTTCAGTTCATTGTACATAAGTTACCTAAGCATACTATAATCATTGGTGGAGACTTTAATCATCCAACAATTAATTGGGAAAATCACAGTTTTGTCAGTGGTGGATGTGATAAGACATCCTGTGAAACTTAACTAAATGCCTTCTCTGGAAACTACCTAGAACAGATAGAATATGAACCACACTCATGACGGAAATATATTGGATCTAATGACAACAAATAGACCTTACCTCTTTGAGGATGTCCACATCAAAACTGGTATCAGTGAGCATGATGCGGTTGTGGCAACAATGATTAAGAAAGTACAGAGGACAACTAAAAGAAGCAGAAAGATATATATGTTCAGTAAACTAGACAAAAAAGTTAGTCGTATCATATCTCAAACAAGGAACTTGAAACTTTCAGCACAGGGCAGGAGCATGTAGAGTAACTCTGGCACAGTTTAAAAGAATAGTTGACCATGCACTGAATTGATATGTACCCAGTAGAACACTTCATAATGGGAGGGAACCTCCATGGTATACATACTGTAAGGAAACTTCTAAAGAAACAGAGATTACTGCAAAACAGGTGTAAAACAAAACATAGGTCTATAGATAAAGAGATGCTGAATGAAATGCATTTTGCCATCAAGAGAGCAATGCGTGATGCTTTCAATAACTACCATAGCAAAATACTGTAAGTGTTCTTTCACAGAACCCAAATAAATTCTGATCATATGTAAAGGCTGTTAGTGGCCCACAGTTAGTGTCAAGCTGTTAGCGAATGAGACAGGAACTGAAATTGAAGCTAGCAGAGCAAAAGCTGAAATGTTTAGCTCTATTTTTAAATGTTCCTTTACAAAGAAAAACCCAGGAGGCATTGCCCTAATTTAATCCTCATACCACTGAAAAGATGACCAAAATAATTATAAGTGTGAGTGGTGTTGAGAAACAGCTGAAATTGTTAAAACTGAACAAAGCTCCAGTGCTCAATGGAATCACAATCTATTCTATACTGAATTTCCAGCACAGTTAGTAAGCAGTCTAACTAAAATCTATTGCAGATCCCTCGAACAAAAGACTGAGCCCAGTTCTTGGAAATAGGCACATGTCACACTTGTCCATAAGTAGGGTAGTAGAAATGATCCACAAAACTACTGTCCAGAGTCTTTGAAATTTATTTGTTGTAGAATTTTAGAACATAGACTGAGTTCAAACATAAAGAGATATCTGGAACAGAATGACCTCCCTAATGCCAACCAGTATGGATTTCGAAAACATCAATCATGTGAAACCCAACTCGCATTTTTCTCACATGACAAGGCAATCAGGTACATGCAGTATTTCTTGATTTCCAAAAAGTATTTGACTCAATACCACAGCTATGCTCATTATCAAAAGTACAATTATATGGGGTATCAACTGATATTTGTGACTGGACTGAGGACTTTTTGGTAGATAGGACACAGCATGTTATACCGGATGGAGGCTTATTGTCAGATGCAGAAGTAACTTTGGGTGCGCCCCAGGGAAGTGCGTTGGGTTCCTTGCTGTTCATATTGAACATTAATGATCTTGCAGACAATATTAATAGCAAAAAATAAGGCTTTTTGCAGATGATTCAGTTCCATGTACTGAAGACGATGCATAAATATTCAGTCAGATCTTGATAAGATTTCAAAGTGATGCAGAAAAAAACATAGTATCATATGATGATAATATGTTACTTTTGAAACTGGCCAACTCATACAAATATGCAGGAATAACACTCTGTATTGATATGAAATGGAATGATCACATAGGTTCAGTTGTGAGTAACGCAGGTAGTAGACTTCAGTTTATCGGTAGAATACTGGGGAAGTGCAATCAGTCTACAAAGGAGATGCTTACAAATTTCTCATGCAACCAGTTCTAGAATATTGCTCAAGTGGGTGGGACACATACCACATAGGACAAATGGGGGATATTGAACATATACATAGAAAGGCAGCATAAATAGTCACAGGTTTCACAGGTTTTTTTTAATCCATGCGATTATCCTGAGAAAGTCTACTAACCAAATTTTAAGAACCGCCTTTAAATGGTTATGAATTTACTACAATCCCCAACATATCACTCACATAGGGATCATAAGATAAGAATAATTACTGCACACACAGAGGCATTCAAACAATCATTCTTCCTACATTTGAATTAAGGGGAAAAAGAATAATTTGTTGTAAATATATACAATGAGAGTGCATAATTGAACACTTCATGTCTCCACAGCCAGCCTAAAGAGGCTGCCTCACAGTGGCATAGACAGCGCACAAGCTCTGCACCACATGCAAACAACTGTACACAAGCACGCACGCCAGGCCCTCAACTGATCTAATGTTTTCATGACTAGTGAACATTTCACTATTGAAAGTTGGTTGGTGGAATTCTAATACTGTGTTTGTGAAATGTTACAATATTTTTGGCAACAAGTGCAGTATTCTATTCAGCATGTCTCATTTCACAGTTCACTGGCCAGTGTGTCGGTAGAAATTCTTCAATCTCTTGCTGAACAACAACGAAACATCACCAACCAGCCGCTGCTCTCTCCATGGCACTAAGTAATTTTACAGCTTTGTTGTTATGCCAGGGTTCATCACCATTATCACAACCCCTACAGTTTCCTTCGTATGATGTGGAGAATTGGGACGCATACATAAAATAGTCTTTGGCAACATTTCCAAGCTTTTGGTGTTTTCGTCCCCAATGTGCATAAGCCTTTCTTACTGTGATGAATTTCTCCTCACGTTCATCACCTTTTGTATCAGCTAGCTCCTCTACAGGAACCTGCCATTCTCTCTGTTGATGAAATGTGCCAGTTGCTCTCAAATTATCATGTACATACTCATGCTGCTCGTGTTGAGTTCTACCATTGTCAAAAGGATCGCAATAGTCATACAGAGCTTGGGCAGTGGAACTTTGTGGGCTTAGCCATCATAGCCAGTTTGTTACAGAAGCTCACTGGGACTCATGTGGTGACCTGACATGCTATAATATGCTTGGCATCTCACAGAGAAGTTTGTGAACATGCCTTGCAATGTGGAAATCCCTCTTTCAAAGCGATTTTGAACATTGTCCAGTCTTTTGAAGTATCTAAGGAAGCAGGAAATCAGATAGAAACTTATGCAAAGTAGCCACTGTGGTTTCTCCTCCTACTCCTTTGACCTCTCTAGTGGTAGATAATGCCAACACTGAAAACCTATTTGGGTTAGATGCCTTCAGGCCTTTTGGATTCTCTATTTCTGATGAAAAGCATCTGGTCTCAGATCAGGTTCTCTACCAACAATATTTGTTCCTTAAGGGAGCCAGTCAAAGCAGAACTCAATTGACTTCTGTCCTTGACCAAGTCCTGTCCTTGGGTGTTGTCGTGCTTGTCACCTCTAACGAATGGTCTATTCTGTTGTAATTGTCACAAAGCCTAATGAGAACCTTTGGTTCTGAGATGATTTTAAAAAAGTCTGTAAATTCACTATTATTGATAACTGTCCCTTATCCTTTCAGGATGAATTCTTAGTCACAGTCCAATATTTTTCCAAAATAGACTTGTCAGAAACCTATTTGAAATTGCCTTTGGATGATGATTCCAAATGTATTCTGGTAGTGAATACCCCCTTTAGGTTACACCAATACCAACATCTACCATTCAGCATTGCTAGTGGTTCTGCTATTTTCCAATAATACTTGGAGCTTCTCTCGGCCTCCATGCTGGGGTGCATTAACTATTCAGATGATACTGTGGTCTCTGGTTCCTCAACAGATGAACACCTGCAGGACCTATGTGCCATGTTCATGGTGCTGCAGGCTGCCAGGCTGAAACATAATTTGGACAAAATGCGATTTTTTCAGCTGTCTATAATCTACCTCAGTTTTAAAGTCTGTCATGCTTGTGTCAAGCCTTTACGTCAACATGTCAATGCCGTAAAGATTGGGTACTACCATAAATTTCTTCTTGATGCTCTCTCATGTAAAGATGTTCATTTTCACTGGTTGCCTGCCTTCAAGAGTGCTTTTACCCTGTTGAAGTCCAAATTACATTCAGCACCTTGCTTGGTTACCTTCCAATCCGGTCTACATCTTGTTATGGCCACAGATGCCTCCCAGTATGGCAATGGGGCCATTCTTATGCACAAATACATGGATGTTTCCAAATGCCCTACTGTGTATGCTTCCACAACACTGAACCACGTGCAACAGTGTACTCCTAGATGGGAAAATAAGCTCTTGCTATTGTGTACACACCCAAAAAATTTCACGGTTTCCACTACAGTTCTAAATTTCATTTTATTACTGGTCATAAACCTCTAGTTTCTCTTTTCCATCCTTTGGCATCTCTTCTGGACAAAGAGAGCAATTGCCTGCAATGCTACGCTCTGTTTTTGTCATGCTATAACTATGACATTCATGTCTGCCACACGGCACAGCACGCTAACGTGGATACTCTTTCTCAGTTGTCGACTGACCCCAATCCAGATTTTAATCAATTTTTCCTCCATGGCTGCTGGGTAAACCATCAGGCCATGCATTGGATCTTTCACAAAATTGTTATGCTCTCTGCCACTGTCTCTCAGTTCATGGTGGTGTGCTCCTGTAGAGTACTGAAGAGTCGGCACCCAAAGTTGAGATCCCATCAACACTGTGTCGGGACATTATGTGTCTTCTCCATCTGAACAATTGGGGCGATCCTCATACAAAACTGCTGGCCTGGCACCATGTGTCTTGGCCAGGAATTCACAATGAGATCATGCATGCTGTGTCAGCCTGCCCACAATGTGCCATCCATTAGGTGGCACCAAGCCTCTCTCTTTCTCTAGCACCCCTGGGAGCATATTCATGCTAATTTTCTGTGGCTCTACCTTAGCTCCTTTGGGTTGTTGTAGTTGACGCTTTCTTAAAATTTCATTATGTAGTTCACTGAATGTCCATAACCATGGCAGCTACAGTCTCAGCCTTCGCAAAGGTTTTTCCTTGGAAGGATTACTGTATATGCTTGTGATGGACAATGCCCACAGTTTGTGTCTCAGGATTTTAAAGATTTTTCTACAAAGAGTGGCATTCAGCATGTTAAGGCCCCCCTATTCACCCTCAGTCAAATGGTGATGCTGAGTGGCTAGTCTGTACTTTCAAAACTGAAATGAAAAAATACATCATGCAATCTTCTTTTGGGGAAATCATTTCAGATTGTATTCTCCTGTGGGTACACAACACCTGCTCCAGCACTCATCTCCTTCCAATGAAGCATGGACATTTCCATGATGAGCAGTTTTCCCCGAAGGGGGAAGGACTGTCAAAACCATATACAGTGAGTGCACATAACTGAACAGCTTGCACATCCACAGCTGTTCTAAAGAGGCCACCTCACAGTGGAACAGACAGAGAAGCGAGTGATGTGCCGTCTGCAAATAGTCGTATATCAGGTGGTGCACCTGGTCCTCGGCCACTCTTAACGTTTTCATGACTATGAAACACTTCATTGTTAAATGTTGGTTTGTGGAATTATATCATTGTGTTTGTGCAATGTTACAATATAAACGATTCATCAGTTAAATAATATTTTTCTAGATGACAGTATGCTGTATAATTTGTCACAGTACAATAAAGGGTGATTCAAAAAGAATACCACAACTTTAGGAATTTAAAACTCTGCAACGACAAAAGGCAGAGCTAAGCACTATCTGTCGGCGAATTAAGGGAGCTATAAAGTTTCATTTAATTGTACATTTGTTCGCTTGAGGCGCTGTTGACTAGGCGTCAGCGTCAGTTGATGCTAAGATGGCGACCGCTCAACAGAAAGCTTTTTATGTTATCGAGTACGGCAGAAGTGAATCGACGACAGTTGTTCAGCGTGCATTTCGAACGAAGTATGGTGTTAAACCTCCTGATAGGTGGTGTATTAAACGTTGGTATAAACATTTTACAGAGAATGGGTGTTTGTGCAAAGGGAAAAGTTCTGGACGGCCGAGAACGAGTGATGAAAATGTTGCACGCATCCAGCAAGCATTTGTTCGCAGCCCAGGAAAATCGACTCGCAGAGCTAGCAGAGAGCTGCAAATTCCACAATCAACTGTATGGAGAGTCCTATGAAAAAGGTTAGTTATGAAACCTGAACGTCAACTACCCGAGGCGATGGATCGGCCGCCAGGCAGCCCATGACAGAGCACTTCATCACTGGCCTCCAAGAAGCCCTGATCTTACCCCCTGCAATTTTTTCTTATGGGGGGTGTTTCGGCCACCTCTCCCAGCCACCATTGATGATTTGAAACGAGAAATAACAGCAGCTATCCAAACTGTTACGCCTGATATGCTACAGAGAGTGTAGAACGAGTTGGAGTATCGGGTTGATATTGCTCGAGTGTCTGGAGGGGGCCATATTGAACATCTCTGAACTTGTTTTTGAGTGAAAAAAACCTTTTTAAATACTCTTTGTAATGATGTATAACAGAAGGTTATATTATGTTTCTTTCATTAAATGCACATTTTTAAAGTTGTGGTATTCTTTTTGAATCACCCTGTATATTTGAATACTACAAGAAACAACGTTTGACTTGAAGAAAGACATAAGAGAACAGATGCAAAAAGAAACAGAAAGGGAGCAATTTTTTTTTTAAAACAGTGTAAGAATGTTACATAGAGTGATATGTAACATAATGTAATACCATCTGACCATAATGATAAAAGTACAGTAACTCACTGTTATTATCTTCTCTGGCTGAAATAAAGGATTTACTACATATGACTCAAGCTTGTTGATAATCTCCTCTGTTATTGACTCTTTGTCGAAATTCATGAGTGAGTTCAGAAAGTGATCTGGATTTGCAAGGAGTCCCCTTCCTGGCTCCCAGTAGTCCAATATCTTCTCACCAATACCTTTTCCTGGGATCTGCATAAAATGAATGCAATTTCAAAGTATTATCAAAGAAGCAGACTGGCTACATATACATAAAATAAGAAATTAGTTACAATTAATGATCAGATTTAAAGTTTTATCTAATTTTTAATATATTTCTACACCTTGATTTATATTATAATGGTATATCAAACAATGAAAATCCATGGTGGAATGTAACAATATTATGAAAAGTAAAGTTGCTACTCACCATATAGTGGAGATGCTGAGTCACAGATAGGCACAAAAAAAGACTGTCATAAATAAAGCTTTTGGCCAGTATGGACTTTGTCAGCAATAGATGACAGAAATGCACCCAATAGATGACAGACATGCACACACAAACTCTCACAAATGCAACTCACACACATGACTGCAGTCTCGATAGTCTTTTTGTTGTGCCTATCTGTGACTCAGCATCTCTGCTATATGGTAAGTAGCATTTCCTTTTCATAATAATGGTATATCAGTTACTCTAACCTTTCCTCACAGTATTCTGCCAACATGCTTCAACAGCAATATTCCTTTACCATTTTGTCAAAACAGCAATCACCAAGGAACTACTTTAAATATTGAAAGAAGCACTAGTCAATCTCTGTAAGGAACAAAACATAATGACGGGTGATCAACTAGCTCCCAGCCAAAATATTTAAGGAGTACCTTCCATTTTGGCAGCTGTATCAATCTAATGTTAGCATGAAGCAATAAATTCCAAGAAGACCAAGGTCACATTATTTGTCACAATAACTGTGGACATAAAAATGTATGAAAAAATCACTAACAATCACACAAATATCTTTTTTCCTGCAATTTTTTGTCAACTGTAGTCAATAAATAATAAGTGATGACATATGTATAACCTACACAGTGCTCATCAATGTTGTTTGTCAACCTGCCTTTGAATAGTCTCACCTACTTATATACAAATGTAAGGATGTAGAGGCCTATCTCACTAGGGGCAAGATAGATACTGCCTACAGGAAAATTAAAGAGACCTTTGGAGATAAGAGAACGACTTGTATGAATATCAAGAGCTCAGATGGAAACCCAGTTCTAAGCAAAGAAGGGAAAGCAGAAAGGTGGAAGGAGTATATAGAGGGTCTATACAAGAGCGATGTACTTGAGGACAATATTATGGAAATGGAAGAGGATGTAGATGAAGATGAAATGGGAGATATGATACTGCGTGAAGAGTTTGACAGAGCACTGAAAGACCTGAGTCGAAACAAGGCCCCCAGAGTAGACAATATTCCATTGGAACTACTGACGGCCTTGGGAGAGCCAGTCCTGACAAAACTCTACCATCTGGTGAGCAAGATGTATGAAACAGGTGATATACCCTCAGACTTCAAGAAGAATATAATAATTCCAATCCCAAATAAAGCAGGTGTTACTTGTGAAAATTACTGTACTATCAGTTTAATAAGTCACAGCTGCAAAATACTAACGTGAATTCTTTACAGACGAATGGAAAAACTAGTAGAAGCCAACCTCGAGGAAGATCAGTTTGGATTCCGTAGAAACACTGGAACACGTGAGGCAATACTGACCTTACGACTTATCTCAGAAGAAAGATTAAGGAAAGGCAAACCTACGTTTCTAGCATTTGTAGACTTAGAGAAAGCTTTTGACAATGTTGATTGGAACACTCTCTTTCAAATTCTAAAGGTGGCAGGGGTAAAATACAGGGAGCGAAAGGCTATTTACAATTTGTACAGAAACCAGATGGCAGTTATAAGAGTCGAGGGACATGAAAGGGAAGCAGTGGTTGGGAAGGGAGTAAGACAGGGTTGTAGCCTCTCCCCGATGTTGTTCAATCTGTATATTGAGCAAGCAGTAAAGGAAACAAAAGAAAAATTCGGAGTAGGTATTAAAATTCATGGAGAAGAAATAAAAACTTTGAGGTTCGCCGATGACATTGTAATTCTGTCAGACGCAGCAAAGGACTTGGAAGAGCAGTTGAATGGAATGAACAGTGTCTTGAAAGAAGGATATAAGATGAACATCAACAAAAGCAAAACAAGGATAATGGAATGTAGTCTAATTAAGTCGGGTGATGCTGAGGGAATTAGGAAATGAGGCACTTAAAGTAGTAAAGGAGTTTTGCTATTTGGGGAGCAAAATAACTGATGATGGTCGAAGTAGAGAGGATATAAAATGTAGGCTGCAATGGCAAGGAAAGCGTTTCTGAAGAAGAGAAATTTGTTAACATCCAGTATTGATTTAAGTGTCAGGAAGTCATTTCTGAAAGTATTCGTATGGAGTGTAGCCACATATGGAAGTGAAACATGGACGATAAATAGTTTGGACAAGAAGAGAATAGAAGCTTTCGAAATGTGGTGCTACAGAAGAATGCTGAAGATTAGATGGTTGGTAGATCACATAACTAATGAGGAAGTATTGAATAGGATTGGGGAGAAGAGAAGTTTGTGGCACAACTTGACCAGAAGAAGGGATCGGTTGGTAGGACATATTCTGAGGCATCAAGGGATCACCAATTTAGTATTGGAGGGCAGCGTGGAGGGTAAAAATCGTAGAGGGAGACCAAGAGATGAATACACTAAGCAGATTCAGAAGGATGTAGGTTGCAGTAGGTACTGGGAGATGAAAAAGCTTGCACAGGATAGAGTAGCGTGGAGAGCTGCATCAAACCAGTCTTAGGACTGAAGACCACAACAACAACAACTTATATACTTAGCTATAACTATTGGAATCATACACATTTGTTGATGATTTCCTGCTACCCTCATATTTCTTGCTATCAAAAACTGAGTTACTGACCATATTTCACAGTAAGAGAGCTGCTCAAGAGTCCAAAAGATTTTTTTACTGTAATTATTATCCACAGTATGTATATAAATGTTTGCTGAAGGATAATAGCTACATTTCAGACATATTTTACCTTTTATATTAATGGCATCTTCAGTTTGTCCTGTCTACACAAACACAACAAGATGTGCCAAATGAACAATCTGTTCTTATCACCATTAATTACTTTATGTGTGGGCCCACAGCCTTGATGTAATTTCTGAATGATAAAACTATTTTAAACATCCATTGGAGGCTGTTAAATTATTTATCAGTGATGAGCTTTGTTTCATCATGTAGTACATTACATTACAAGCCAGTTTTGGCCTATGGCCATTTTCAACAGTTTAAAAATAATACCAACAAAGCGAAAAGGTAAAGCACTAATTTAATGTTTTTACATTTAGCAAATTACAATTACTGTTATATTACTTACCACTTGTTAGCAGTAATTTAGTTACATGAGATATTAAAAAATGTGTTCCTGTATGCAGTAAGTGATGCACAACATTACAGATGCAGATTTTTGAAGTGTGCATGTGAGAACAAGAGTCTCTTCCCACTTAGCACTAAATAGTTTTAAAATATTAGAGAGGAAAGTTGCTACTTATCATATAGCAGAGACACTGAGTCGTGATAGGCACAACAAAAAGATTCACACAATTATAGCTTTTGGCCATTACGGCCTTTGTCAGCAATAGACACACATACACACACGCTCACACACACTCACACAAACGCAACTTGCACACATGTAGCTTTTGGCCATTAAGGCCTTTGTCAGCAATAGACACACACACACACACACACACACACACACACACTCACGCAAACGCAAACGCAACTTGCACACACAGTGCATTTGCGTGTGTGCAAGTTGTGTTCACGTGAGTGTGTGTGTGCGTGTGTGTTATGTGTGTCTATTGCTGTCAAAGGACTTATGGACGAAAGCTATAACTGTGTGAGTCTTTTTGTTGTGCCTATTGCAACTCAGAATCTCCGCTATGTGGTGAGTAGCAACTTTCCTCTCTAATATTGATACATTCCACCCCGGATTTTCCACTGTTTGATTTAGTTTTAGAATACGACACATATATCAACAACACAGCTGTAATTTAACAGTTATTGTTATATGCAAACTGTGACAATGTTAAATCAGTGATTTATCTTTTTGCTTTGTTGATATCATTAATATGATGTGTTGACATGGCCACAGCTTTAAACTGGCCAAAAGTATGATATATGATGAAACAAAGGTCATCTTGTATAAGGAATCTGACAGCCTACAGTGGATATTTAAAATCATTGAGAAAGTTCTTATGACATTGTCACTGTTCTTGTACTATAAATCTAAAGATCTTTCCAGATCAATCATGAGGTGTTTGACATCATTCAACAAACGAAAAATAAAATATAAAAACAAGAAAACCAAAAGATCTTGATGTGGATATGTGAAGAATTTTTGTAAGTGAAGTGGAAGTGTTTTCGCTAAAAAAAGTGATCATGAAAAATAGTTTCCTATACAAGGTCTGTTCAGAAAATAAGAGACCATTTTTAATTACATCCCAAAGGAGATATTTAGTTACACGTTGTTGGTAGCACTGCCTTGTAACAGAATGATCCATACATAATGAAGTTCCTTATATCATTTTCTTTGCAAGATTAATTCTTTCACTACTGTGGATGTCTATATACATCTTGTTCAGCCACTCACAAGGTGCTGTGGATGCCTGTACATGCACCGCTTTGGTTTTCCTACAGTGCTATAGAGGACTAAATGTGCATCCTCAGCTGCTGACCTCTCACTGCTGTGGATGAGTTACTTACGTTCCACGGAGAATAAAGAATTTTCAAGTATTTATCATACAACGTATGTGCCTCTTTGCATGCTATCATTTGCAAAAAACCTCATTCACATTATCTTGAACTGTTTATGAAATATGATGGTTGTTATGACCACATCCTTGAACATATTCTCAGTTCAAATATAATAAACTTTCTTGAGGCTGAGAAGCTTATGTGTACAAATCAGCATGGTTGTAGAAAGCATTGCTTGTGTGAAACTCAGCTTGCCCTTTTCTCACATGATATACTTAGAACTATGGATGAAGGGCAACAGGCAGGTTCCACATTTCTAGATTTCCAGAAAGCATTTGATACGTTGTCCCATTGCAGGCTGTTAACAAAGGTACGAGCATATCGAATAAGTTCACACATATGTAAGTGACTTGAAGACTTCTTATTTACAGAATCCAGTATATTGTCCTTGATGCCAAGTGTTCATCAGAGACAAGGGTATTGTCAGGAGTACCCCAGGGAAGTGTGATAAGAATGCTGTCATTCTCTACATACATAAATGATTTGGCTGACAGGGTGGGCAGCAATCTGTGGTTGTTTGCTCACAATGTGTCGAAGTTGAGTGATTTTAGGAAGATACAAGACAATTTAGACAAAATTCCAGTTGGTGTAATGAATGGCAGCTAGCCCTAAATGCAGAAAAATGTGTAATGTTCCCATGCAGTATTACTAGTGTCCTGCATGATACAATCAAGTTTAAATATCTGGGCACAATGTTGTAAAGTGATATGAGGTGGAATGGGGATGTGAGAACTGTGGTAGGTAGGCAAATGGTCAACTTCAGTTTATATGGAGAATTTTAGGAGTTTATATGGAGAATTTTAGGACAGAGTGGTTTATTTGTAAAGGAGACCACATATAGGACACTGGTGTGTCCTATTCTTGAGTACCACTTGAGTGTTTGGGGTCCATACCAGGTCAGATTGAAGGAAAACATTGAAACAGTACAGAAGCGGGTTGCTAGATTTGTTACCGGTAGGTTCGAACAACGGATGTTACGGAGTTGCTTCAGAACTCAAATGGGAATCCCTTGCGGTAAGGTGACTTTCTTTTCAAGAAACACTATAGGAAAATTTAGAGAACCAGCATTTGAAGCTGAATGCTGAACAATATGCCACCAACATACATTCCGCTTAAGGACCACAAAGATAAGATACATGTAATTAGTGCTCATATGGAGGCATACAGGCAGTTGTTTTGCCCTCACTCTATTTGCAAGTGGAATAAGAAAGGAAATGACAAGTAGTGTACACAGTACCCTCTGCCACACACCGTGTGGTGGCTTATGAAGTATCTATGTAGATGCAGACATATTTCCCCCATGTGCAGGGACAGAAATGGGCTTGTTGCATGTGGCTGTCCATGGGACATAAAAATCAGTAACTCAAGAATGAAATGAGATACCATTCTGAAGTCTTAACAAAAATAACTTGTCACAAATTAATTATAAACATCTTCAATGTATTTTACCTTATTTGGTTTGACATCCTTGACAATACAGATTGTTTCCATAACAAGATGAACCCCTGCAGGGGGCTTTTTGAGTGCTCTGACTTCAGTGATATCTCCTTTATTCAATGCTCTCAGGCTGGCTTCAGCTGCATTTAACAATGGCATTGCCTCATCTGAAATGGTGCATGTATACAAATGTTAAGTCACAAAGGACTGAAATCAGTAAAATGCAAAACATAGTTGAAGCAGTTCAGTTATGTACAACAGCAATGAAATACTGATCCAATAAGTCTACATCAGTCTATGACATGGAATCCAAAATTTTCAGGACCGGTGTTGCCATCTGGAAAGTAGTAGATCTTTGCACCGCTAGGTGGTGAGAGGTGCTAGCTGGGAGGATGTGTTGTGTGTCCACAGTGATTTCTGTAATACTCTGTGTTTGGTGTGCAGCGATTTTATGATGGATCCACGAACAGAACAGCGCGTGTGTATCAAATTCTGTGTGAATCTTGGGAAAAGTGCTATGGAGACCCTTGCAATGATTCAACAAGTGTATGGGGAACAAAGCATGAGCTGTATGCGTATGTTTGAGTGGCATGCTCAGTTCAGGGCCGGCCGTACAGATGTCGAAGATGATGCTCACACTGGAAGGACTATTAGGCGCACAACGCCAGACATTATTGCCAAACTTCAACAATTGGATCGTGCGGATCAATGTCGAACCATTCAAAACCTTGCAGATTAAGTGAGTATCAATTATGGGACATGTCAACAAATGTTGACTGATGAACTGGGCGTGCATTGTGTTGCTGCAGAATTTGTGCCAAGGATCTTGACTCCCGACCAGAAAGCACAGCGTGTTAAAGTGTACACAGACCTTCATCAGACACCATCTGATGATCCAACCTTCTTGTCACAGGTTATCACTGGCAACGAGAGCTGGATTTATGGTTATGACCCAGAGACAATGCAAAAATCATCCCAGTGGAAGAGCCGGGGCTCTCCAAGCCCCTAAAGGGCGAGACAGGAGAAGAGAAAAGTGAAGAGCATGATCATCATTTTCTTTGATACCAAGGGAATTGTGCACAAAGAATTCATGCCACCCAACCAAACAGTGAATTCCACATACTACTGTGATGTTTTGTGGTGGCTCCGTGCAAGTGTGCGGCGACGATGGCCCAAACTTTGGCATCAAGGGAACTGGCTGCTGCATCACGAAGACACGCCCTGTCACATATCCTTGCTCACCAGGACCTTTTCGGCAAAAAACAACAAGGCAGATGTACCCCCATCCACCATATACTCACCAGATTTGGCACCTTGAAACTTCGCACTATTCCCAAAACTGAAACTCAATTTGAAAGGTTGTGGTTCGGCACTCTAGAGAGGATTCGAGAAGCATTGCTGGCAGTGATAAACACCCTCAAAGAACAGGACTTCCAGGAAACGTTTGACCAGTGGCAGAAGAGCTGGGACCAGTGTGTACGTGCAGATGTGAACTACTTCGAGGGTGATGGTGACCATTAGTCCAAAGGAAAGGTTTTTAACAGATGGCAGCACCAGTCCCAAAAATTTTGGATATCACCTCATATGACCGCAATTATTTGAGATATTTCACTCTCTCTTACTGGTTTCAATTAGTAAGTGTTGGACTCCTTTCAACAATTTATTAGTTTTTGCATGTGTAAATCTGTTTTTGAAGACCAAACAACTATTCTGTAGGAACAAACACAGATTCAACATGTATTAATTTTGAGAAATTGTTGTCTCTTTTCAGTCAAGCAAATGGCAGAGTCAATGTTGATGGTGCATTTCTTGATTCCTAAAAAAAATTCAATACAGTTCTGCCTGTCCCCTCACAAGAAAAATACTCACCCATGCTTCGGAATATTGGAACATTTGACTGCAATAAAGATGTTATATTTATACATGCTAACCTTTTGCCCCTGGCTCTGCCTACATGTGAATTCAACATATATATTGAATATGTCTCTGCGTCTCTCTGTGCACGCCTCTTCTGCCCTCTATCTGTTCACCTCTTCCTCTTACCTCTATTTGTCTATTACCTCCTCCACACTCTCTGCATCTTCATCTCCTCCTCCACCCCTCTTTGCCCATTACCTCCACCCCTGTGTGTCACCATATCTTCCTCCCACCTCCCTCTGACCATACCCTACTCCCACTCTTTCTTTCCATCTCTCCTCCCCATCTTCCTCTTCCACCTGCCCAGTAACCTTCTACACTTTCCACCTGCCTCATGCATCTCTCCCTCCTCCTCCTCTCTGTCCAATTCCTCCTCCCCCTCACACTTTCCATGCCATCGTTTATTCATCTCAACCTGCCCCCAGCCTTGCTCATCAGCATGTGCAGCCCCTGCAACACTGACATGCTCATCTTATAGAGCAGACTACTCATGAGGGTATTGAAAATAATTGCCTTTTTTTTCCAAATGTACAGGCTGCCATGCAAAGCTCGTCTATAAAGCATGCTGACACTACTCCAGTGCAGCACACTTCTCATGCAGGGCAGCCTACATGTCAGCACCCAGAAAACAGACTCTTGCCCCTGAATGTAGGGTGCCCTGCAAAGCAGGTTGATTTGGTAGGCCAATACTATTCTCAAACAATATGCCTACTGTGCAGGCCAGCCTACATGCAGAGACTGGAAAAACCATGTTTTTGCCCGTATCTCCACTCCTATTTGAGCTAACGGGTCATAAACGGCAGAGTGCTGATACTGGTTAGGCCTACTGTTTCTGTGTCAAATTTGGTTCAAATTAATCAGTGGTTTTGGAGGAGATCCCAGACATACACACTTACACACAATAGTTTTACCTTTCTAACTAAGGCTGTTCATAGATAAAGCTGTACACTGACAGCCGATATCTTTAGGAAACTCTTGCAAACTGTAGAGAGACTTGGGCCTTATAAACATTTGGTACAAAGACCAGCAGCTAACTTAGAACATAAATAAATGCCATGTAATGCATGTAATCTAATTACTATGTGATCACTGACTAGCCACATGAAAGGTTTTAAGCTAGAATGATCACATTTAAAAAAAATCTAGACGTGACCAGATCCTGATCCAGATTTATTAGTAAAATCATACAGAAGAGTAATTAACGCACAAATGAGGTTGCTTACAAAACCTTGGTTCAAAAATTTCTGCTTGTTAGCCAGGGACTTTTATAAAGCAATATTAATGAAGGAAGACGGCATGAGTTAAGGAATATCTGTACTTCATTACCGGTTTTCCTATCGGTCTGCATGAGTGTGTCTTAGAGATGCCCTGTTTCTAATACAGGTTAATGTTACTGTCTCCAAATTGTATCTTATATGATGACCAAGAGTTAAATTAGACCCATACAGGCTTACATGAAGGAGTATAGAGTATATTTCTTCCAATGCATCAGTTATGAATGAAATTTCCCTGAGATTTCTCTACCTGTTTGTAATAGCAGCACACTAATTATTACTATTTTCCTTGGTCACATCACTCACCCACCTTCTTTGTTCAAACTACCAAGAACAATATTACAATCAGTGTTATTTTAGTTATATTTAATTTAACTGCCATTTTCTGTTTTAATTTTGTAGTTGTTAGATTTATTTTTCTCTGCTGGCAGCATCAGCCTTGTAAATAACACACCTCTCCCTTGCCACCCTGAACTGTACAACACACTAACTACATTTCATCCTTTAATATAGTGGGTTAACTTTTCACGTTAATTACTATCTCAGCTATATTTCCTCACAATGAATACTCTGATTCTCACTCCTCCTTAACCTCACAAAATCGTAACCTCTTGTTTCAGCTGCTTCAGCGCTGTGAGCAAGAACTGCTGTAGGGCATAAACCTCTTGGGCACCACTGGTAAGGAATGCTGCAACCCAGAAATACAGGCCAGTGCTTCACTCTGCAGGAAGAGGCATACTCGAGGTCTTACCTGTCAGGCAACCTCCTCCAAACAGGTCAGCAGTATGTGTCAGAGCTGTTAGTAGCTCATTCCAACATCCATCCTTTATCTGCACTTTACAAAGAACTGGGTCTACTCTCCCTCCATCTCTACTTTCATATAATTATCCTGTTTGAAACATGACTAAAACCACACATATCCGCTGCATATGTTCATTTCCCAGCACATACAGGATGGACTGATCAAACAAACATGCCAGGGGTGTTGGGTCTATATACAAACTGATCCCAAAGTCTTAAGCACATCAACCCAAGGAAAGAAACACAGGCTGAATTAATGCTCATTGAAATAAGCGTCAATACAAACATATCATAATGGGAGACCTGAACATAGACTTGTTGAGAGACAATCCCTACTTTTTAGTTGCAACTACATGAACAGTCTTCCATTATAATCTACACACTATAAGTGCACAGGCACACTCTTATACATTTGATCGGGAGGGGGGGAAGAATAACAGATATAGGTCGAACTTCAGCTTCAGCCTCTCAGCATATGATGTAATATTCAAGGCCTACTCTGTGCTGCCCCCAGAAATCAAATTGCATATATAACTTGTAGAAACTAAACAAATAGATCATGACACTCAAACAGGCAACTGCTCAGAAACCTCGTGGCATCAAATAACCAGTGAGCCCACAATTGAAGGTAAAATGCACAAACTCACTGTTCTATGCAACATACATGCCCCTATACACAGCCTGTGTAAGAAAATCTCCTGCTCCTTGGCTGACAACAGAAATACATAAAATGATGAACAACAGGGATACTGCTCATGGATGATATAAGGCAACTCTGAAACATAACAGTTACAGAGAATACAAAAAGCTACAAAGCATGCTAAGGCAATGCATTCACAATGCCAAAACCAGGCATGCTCATTCTTATGCATGCACTAACATGGCAACAGTGACTCTGTGGAAGAATCTCTGTAGCTCAGTTGTTGGAAAATCAAAATCAGCAACCAATTTTCAGGTCTCAGGCAATGAACTGAATGAATTCCTCTGCATCAATCAACTTGTGGGGCGGCAGGTGGAAAATAAAGAATTATTTCCTATTGTATGTTTGTTGCCGTTCTCTATGCAGGCTCTCTAACTACCATGTTGGCAACCAGAAAGTGATTAGCAAAAACATGATGCCTGTAATTAAGAGTTCACTGTGCCCACTCTGATTATTGAAGTTCATTACTCTGAGGATTTAGGATGATGTTTGGGATTCATAGAAAATGCAGTTTACTATAACAATTTTCACTATATTCTGAAAATGATAAAGCATAAAATTCCAGACAAAAGATTACCCCTATTAGCTATTGTACTATCAGAGCTGTTCAGAGTCTATTGCGCGGATCCTAATATCCTTAGATGATGAAACTGTTCAATAACTGTTATCGATGTAAATGTTCAAAGTGAATGCTCGCCAAAATTTGATGTTAATACTCATCAAACACCACACTAGTAATGGTAGAAAGTCTGTCCTGCGGCAACACGTGAAAATACGACACACGCAAACTGAGAATAAATCACTGAAGTCGTTCCACTATTAACACTTTACCACAATGTGAACTCATTGTTAAGTGCATATTGAGTTACGTAATACGGCATCCAAGGCTGTTCCTGGCAACTGCACAAATGCGATGCGGTTTCTGACACGGAGTGCATGCTGATACGAATCTAGAAGAGAACTGGGGCCTTAACTCTAGCTCGCACACTCTTTATTTATATAGCCATGGTGCGGACTGCCAAAGGTGCAGCCGACAACATTTGCCTTACTGACTAACCACTGGGCTAGCAAAACACCACTTCAATTTACTAAATAATTAACTGCTTCATTCGCTGAAGGCCAATGAAATTCTCAATTTAATTGTGCAATCAGTACATAGGTAAGTATCTATAATAAAATTCTAATGTGGCTAGGTTAAATACTTTTGACGAGAGAATTATTTTAGTTGTACTACACGCAATAGATGAACTCTGAACTTGCCCTTTGGAGGGACGCTACAGCTATAGTTTTATAGCTACCTTTTTGAAACTTCTCACATCTTTGTTATTATAGTGTATCTCCATTCTACCTAAATATAAACATCCTAGCTTTATCTAATCACTTACTTAATCTAGCTTGCTTCCGAACTTTAAGGACACAAAACAGGAAATCATGAATTTCAACCAAAATATTACTTTGTGAGATCCAGCATGCTGTTTCTACTAAATTACAATGAAAAAGGAATCTGAATATAAATTTTGAAGTTTCTAGCTCCTTCCTATTGCATCAATGATTTTTATGTAAAATGTCCAAATTTCGAAAACCGTTTAAGTTACCAAACTGAAACTTAACACATTATTAGTTCAGCATCACTCCTGACATGCAATTAACTTTTCAGATTATTTACTTTATTTTTCAGATATTGCGCAACATTCGTGATGTCATAGCTAGTTACAGCGGACTAGGCTGGCACACAATGGAAAGCATATGAATTTTATATGGCGTGAGTAAGCTGCTTCCCTACGAACTTGCACGCACCAATGAACTATCGGCCACAAGAATACCATAACTACATAATGAACCAGAAAGCTTTCCACTTAAAACACACAACAATAAACATAACATGAACATTGATAGTGAGAATCTCTTACAAAGTGATAAACAACAATGGTATTAGCATAAACATGATCAAGAATGTCACCGACAGCTTAATACCTGTCTTAATAGGCATATTTAATTTTTGCCTCATGAATGGAATACATTCAAATTCATAGAAAAGAATTATACTCTGACTTACCGCTAAGACTGAAAACCCACAATTGGCATGTTATTACCAATCAATCAGCACACTATCTGTCATTCCCAAAGCCATAGAATATATTGTTTGTGGGCAAATTACTGAACACTTGTGTGATTCTATTTATTTGACAAATAGTAGTCCAGTTTTTACAAACTCCACAGTACAATTAGTGTGCTTATCAAGGTAACTGATGGCCTGAGATAAGCTATGGACAACTGTGAAACCACAATATTGCCACTAATAAACTTCAGCAAATCTTTTTATACTGTCAACTTTGATATATTGCTCAGAAAAATGTGACAGCTAAATTTATCAGACAGGGCATTGAAGTGGTTTGAAATATAACCATGAAGAAGTGGTCTGACAGTTACTTGAAAACCAGAAAGCAACACTGAAGTGGTTTGAAATATAACCATGAAGAAGTGGTCTGACAGTTACTTGAAAACCAGAAAGCAAAGTGATGTCTATGGTAATGAAAAATTGTACTGGGAACATGATCTCGGAGTGCCACAGGGGTCCAATTACGCCTACATTTGTTTTCCTTGTATGTCAAAGATATTTCATCAGTTTTGTCTTCCTGTAATATCATTTCTACACCAATAACCTCCAGCTCTGGCCAAGTACCTAACCTAAAGGTATAAATACTGTGACTGCTTAGATGAATGATGATCTGTCTTCACTGGTGAAGAATTATGTGTAATTTTGAATGAGCATTTAAACTGCACAGAGAATACAGTGGTGAGTGCCACAAGACTTCCGTCTGCCTCTACACCACCCTTAGGAAGTTTTGAAACTTATTTCCACACTGAAGAGAGAGCAGGCACTGTGCTATGCTGACAGCAGGCTTGTGACTGAGTGACAGCCTTTGGAGGTCACGGCTGTTGACATCAGTGGCATTACTTCTCATGCTGGTGTGGAGCCATGATTGCCCCTCACTCTGTTCCAGTCACCTCAGCAGGGTGTGGAGACAGTTGTGTGCAGCATTCTACCTGCTTCCCTCTGGTGGGAGTCACATGGTAGCTGGTGCTGAGGCACCAGTTGTCACTTTGAATGCAGCACTGGTGATAGAAGGTGCACACAGTAGGACAGTGGGGCCATAGTACCAAGTCCCATGCAGTTGCTTCAGTTTTCTATTGCACTCAGCTATTCTCATCTCGCAATCCTCTTGTGTGTATGTTATAGTGACCCACATATTGCCACAAATGCCTTATAAGCCTGTGGCTGCTAATGAAATGCCCTATGGCAAATTTCTCACTCATTCTTATTACTCTTGCTTAAAAACTGGGTTGCATCACTGCACTGTCCCGCTCCATGGAGATGAGTCCCTCAGGTCTTATTCTTACTGTGGCCCGCTCCTCTACTGCAATCACCTTTATCCTTAATCTTTAAATCAAACACATAATACTAAATCAGCTACTCTTAACTACTACATAATTACTATATTAATCAGCAACTTTGTTAATATACCTTTCATCCATTGCTTGGGGAATTCAGTCTACAAGAACTTGAACTACTCCTGCATTGGGTTTTCACACGGCTTGTCATTTCAAATACATCAAATCTAGGCACAACAAAGAGTCACTATGGGGACAGGAACTCCTACACATGTCATGGTTACCCAACATCTACCAGCCCAATACTGTTCCACATGCTGCAACAATCACTTTGCAGTGATCTGCCCATCATATGTTGCTATCACCTGACTTAGTGAATAGTCCAGGCTTGGTTCCCAGGTGTCAAAGTAAATTTTGTTTGTACAATACATCTAGAGGTTTATCTTACCAATACAGCTGTGGCTATGTCACATTCAACAGAGTAACCCCCATTATAGTAGCTGGTAAATGAAATGTGGGTCCCATAATATCACACATAGTCCCATTGTTTAACAGTCCACCACCTCACAGCTCGAAACGTCTTGCCCCCATGAGTTTCCATTGCTCAGTGCAAATATGCTGCTATGATATTGTATACTGAGTATATCCAATGAAAACTTGTTCTCTGAAAATAAGGTTCTGATTTGGTCACCCATTTTTCAGAAGGACGTGCATCCATTTTGCCTCTGAACAACTGCATGATGTGCTCCCACCTACTGCTATCTTGCAAGTCAGGCACATGCTTAGTACCCTGCTCTGACATTGGTAAAGCTCATCCTCTGTCATCACCACATATCAATCCTCATCTGCTGCCAATCCAATAGTAGCATTCCTTCCTCTCTCAAGTGCACAAGTTTTCCAACTGACACTAACTTCAATAGATAAGTGTGCACTGTGGAACACCTAAACAATGCATCCTTCCTCACTACTGGTAGCTTTACTGGTACATACAACCCCGCGTAATCCATTGTTATGGCCACCATAGTACCACGATAGTAGACGAGCAAGTTCTGGCTGCTTGGCTATGCTACTAGCTGTCATTGTACCTTTCACAACCCCTTCAGATACTGTTTAGTTGACAGCAAGAGTGGGCTTAACTGCCTATCTAGTGCATGATGGACAGGTTCCTGCAAGGTCATTAACTCCATCCTTGCATCCCAGATACTATATATCCTAGGGACTGCAGCAGTTTTTTCATCGTTATTCTTGCACCTGATACTTGCATCTATGTTTGTACCACTTCCAAATCCGAGTTTGGAGTGCTGGATGAGGCCCTGGCATAATCCTTTTATCCTTAGTATGCTGTCGAAGCATGCACATGTTACTTAACTCACTGCTCTTTAAGTTCACGATTTGCATGGATTCCCATTCCATAGTTATTTTATTTGCCTCCACTAACCCCCTTGCAGCCTCCACAGTTTTGTTCAATTTGCTTATATTGCTTGTGTCTGGTGTCCTGGACTCATGCAGTACCATTCCAATCTCCTTATGTGTCTGCTATCTGCTCCTTTATTCATACATATGCACTGAGTAACTTCCTGTGCTCCTTTGAAACTGCTTAGTGTTGTACCCCTGAAAACACCTCCTCCACCTCCTAATTTCACTCTGCAAATTCCACACTTTAAACACTAAACTTAATGGCTATCTGTGACTGGATGAAATGAAATGGTGTGTATGGCTAGGGCCTCCCATCAGGTAGACCAGTAATTTGGTGCAAGGCTTTGATGATCTGTGTGCCGATGAGGATGAAATGATATGGAATACAACACAACACCCAGACTATGAGCAGAGGAAATCTCCGACTTTGCCAGAAATCAAACCCGGGCCCCTTGCATGGCATTCTAACACACTGACAACTCAGCTTTGGAGGCGGACTGTGACTGAATAACACTACATCTGCATGGAAAATAGGACTCCACCATTCAGGTTATGATCTTACAGCAGCCCCATTCTGTCCCCTGTGAAGAGGCATAGCACTGCCAAAACTAGCATTCTTCTCTTCTGGCTGTTCTCCCATACAACAAACTGAGGATAGGAATCTGTATCACCTCTCTTCCCCCCCAGAAGCCTGCTGTCTCTGAATAGCAAGTCTTAACACACTAATGATAAAACCTACCCTAGAATCAACATAGAACCTTATCTAAAGTTTTAATACCCTATACTACATACAAAAGAACAATATTCAGAAATCACAATAAATATCAGTTATTTCCTTGGTCTCAATGCACACTGAGCATGAGGTACGTGAACTCCCTTTCCTGTTGCTCATCCTCCCACTTCTTCTTTGCCTCTTTCCTTGCCCTCACTAGTACCTCTCATGAAATTGCCTCTGGTGCAACCCTGAAAGGTCGTATATACCAACCATGCACAGTTATTGATCTTGTCAGCAGCTGCAGCTGCTCCTGACACCACTCTAAAGAGTAAGAGAAGTGAGTGTTGGGCTGGAGGATCCAGTGCAAACATTGTTGACAATAAAGGATGACTTTTAACTCCAATACATTACATGTCATGCCTCAGAAGGCACATATGCCTCTCTCTCAGTTGCTCCAGTGAGCACTGATGCATGGGCGGTGGCTTCCGACCTGAATGCTGATCAGGCCCCTATGTTGCTGATGGCTGGCCTGTGGCAGGTCAGTGTCGTCTGGAGGCTACGGCCATTGACGTCAGTGGTGCACCATTTCCCTCATTGGTGCAGAGCCCTGGTGGCCCCTCACTTGGCCCCCTTCACCGCTGTGGCAGGTGGAGACAGTTGTGCATTGGGTTTGACTCACTGTTCTCTGGCAGGAGTTGGATGTCAACTGGCATTAAGGTGCCAAGTCCTACGAGAAACTCAGCAGGCACAGATGTCAGGTTGGCAGGGCTGTGACATCAAGTCCTGTGAAGAACAAAGTGCTGACAGCAGGCACAGCCCTGTCTCAAGCCCACAGCTACTGCAGGCAACCTCCAATTGTCTCAATGCCCAGCATAGCTCTGGTATCATAGTGGTGCTCCTGGTCTCTGGCAATGAGAAATGCACCTCCCCTGTTTCAAATTTCAGACTTATTTATAAGTCTCTGGTGTGCATTTGTTTCACTAAACCCCAGTACCTAGTCACATTGCACATAACATGATACTTGCCCTGGTGTGGTGACATCAACCTGCTTGCTACCCAGTTACCACTACATGGTGCAGTTTATTGTTGCACTCAACTATCCTCATCTCACAATCCCCTTTTGTGTGTCTGTTTTTGTGACCCACATCACCACACTGGCACCTACTGGCCCCTGGCTGCTAATGCAATGCTTTAAGGCAGCTCTCTCACTACTTCTTATTACTTTTGCTCAAGGACTGAGTAGCAACACTTGTTGTTGTTGTGGTCTTCAGTCCAGAGACTGGTTTGATGCAGCTCTCCATGCTACTCTATCCTGTGCAAGCTTCTTCATCTCCCAGTACCTACTGCAACCTACATCCTTCTGAATCTGCTTAGTGTATTCATCTCTTGGTCTCCCTCTACGATTTTTACCCTCCAATACTAAATTAGTGATCCCTTGATGCCTTAGAATATGCCCTACCAACTGATCCCTTCTTCTAGTCAAGGTGTGCCACAAATTTCTCTTCTCCCTAATTCTATTCAATACCTCCTCATTAGTTATGTGATCTACCCATCTAATCTTCAGCATTCTTCTGTAGCACCACATTTCGAAAGCTTCTATTCTCTTCTTGTCCAAACTATTTATTGTCCACGTTTCACTTCCATACATGGCCACACTCCAATAATACAGACACAAGGTCTCACCTTCCTAGTATCCTAGCTGTGCCCATTCATAGAATAAAAACGTTTGCAAACTTCTTCATCCTCACTCCTGTCTGCCTGTGGAACATCTACCCTGCACTTTTCGCACAATTCAGTGCTCTGCTGCTTTTAAGAAAATGTTGAAGCACTTCATTCTGTCATTGTTATAGGACTTCCCAAAAATTAAGACTTTCCTTCTCATCCCGTACAGTTAGTCTGCCCTGACCCACAGTTCTGGGTGACTTTCCCAAAACCTACCCCTCTTCCTAGACCTCTCCAGTCCTTTTCCTTCAGCCTTATTCCTTCCCCTTCAACCCTTCTGCCTGAAGGAGGAGCCACTGGCTCCGAAAGCTTGCCTATCACAACAGTCTTTTATGTGTATGTTCTGCCACCGCTTGGTGACTACATTTTTTATCTATACAATTAAATAATTTTATCAGTCATTGATTGTTTTCATAGTTATATTGACACTATGATAAGCTACTGTCGCGACACCCTCCACCCAACAGTTTCCACACCCTTTATCACATCCTCTCAGTTCATGTCCCCTCACCTTCATTGGGAGCTGTTCTCTGTCAGTGCACTCACCGGTCCTTTATCCTTCTCTGCTCCTTTCCTTTTCCATCTGCCATTCCCCTCCTCCCCCCACTCACTCATGATATGCCTGGTAGCATTGCCCCGACACCATCTCATCACTGCAGGCTCTGCCAAGCAGTGCCGAGTTCCATCCCCCGACCTGCTATCCCTCCTTCTTCCCTGCTCCACTCCAGATTACTGCTTTCATTTGACCTGACACAGCTGCATTCTCACTGGAGTGGACAGAGATAACAGTTGTATGCATGACGTGCACTGTGTTTTTCTCTCTGAAGAAAGCTTTGGCTGAAAACTCTTGTGCAACAGTTTTCTCATTGTGCTTGTCTGCAACTCAACTTGTCATATTTACGGGTAAGTAGCATTCTATCCTTTTCATAATACTGTTGTTACCTTAGTATACAGAACACCTGGTTAGATATAAGAAAGGACCTGATAGTCCTAATCTTGCCATGTTAAATAAATAAATAAGTTATCCTTACAAGATCACACAATTTTCCTGGTGTAGGGCTTGTAAAAATGCGGCCTAGAATTGAAGACGGTAGAGTAGCACAGCTCTACATACATACATAAGGGCAGTCAATATACACAGTAGTTGATGATATGAGTCACTCAAAGTAACACTGTCACTTTTCAACTACAGCCAATATCTTATTAGCTTTTCTAGTTCATGAGCTAACAACCTGTGGTGGTTGAAGATAGAGGGAAGCACTGTGAAGTGCAGCAAAGTGTTCAACAGAACTCTCTCATTGTGGAGTGGTGTATTTATTACACCGATACACAAGGATCTTTGTTATGATGTTTCTTTACAGCAATTAACTGTGCTGGTACCCACTTTTTTCACTCCAAACACATTTCACAGCAAAAATGAAATGAGCATATGGCATTGCTGGTTGGGAGGCCACGACTGGTGAAGTTCAGCCGGAAGGTGCAAGTCTTATTATAGTCGATGCCACATTGGGCGACTTGCATGCTGCGGATGAGGATGAAATGATGAGAACAACACAACACTGTCCGCAAGAGGAGAAGATCTGCAACCTGGCTGGGAATCGAAACCGGGCCCTCTGCATGGGAGGCAAGCACATTACCACTCAGCTAAGCATGCGGACACATTGCACAGCATTAAGAATATAAAACAGGGTTTCATTTAGCATTTGGAAATTCCCTGAGGGCCCAGTGTACACTGGCAGAGTTAGGCATTTTTCCAAACACAATACCACTGCAACAAGTTATCTAATGTGCTGTTACTTAAACAGAGTCTAGAAGAAGATTAAAATATCTGTCTCACATTTATGAGTTGGGACTTTCCTTTATGATCACCACTTACAATGTTAAATAAGTTAATGGAAATATCAATGCCCATGTTATATCACTTATACCTCTAGAATTGGTATCTAAGTAAGATAGCTAATAATTAAAATAAAACAAATAATACCACACCCACCAAGATCACGCTGTGCATCATCTGCAATGGCCTGTGTTTCCTCAGCTTTAACAGCTGCTGCCTGTTCTTCCTTTTGAACAACTATCTTTGTTTCCTCTGCTACTGCCTGTAAATAAATGAAACATGTCCCAGTGCCTTAAAAAATAAACACAAATGATATGACACTGCTTTTTTAGTGTCAAACAAAAAGCAATGAGTTTATGTGGTATGAAATATTGGAAGCATAAAATCTGAGCAGGAGCTTGTAAGGAACTGTGGCTAAAATTTACAAGAGTAGTTAACCAAGCACTGCTTAGGTGGGTACCCAGTTATAAAGTTAGTTATGGGAGGAAATCATCCATAGTATACTGGCTCTCTATACAAATTACCGCACAAGCATTGACTATCGCACATTGGGTGTAAAACAAACCACAGCACTACACAAACTGAAATGCTAAATTAAATGTTTTTGGATGTCAAAACGGTAACATGTGAAGCCTTAAAAAATTCTGTAGTGGAAACTTATTGACAAAACCTGAAGAAATTCTGGTTAACCAGACACCAAAGTTAGTGGCCAGACACTGAGGGATAATATGGGAGCTAAAAGTGAAAGTTGCATTGAAAAAGCACTACTGTATTCCACCTTCATGTGTTCCTTCACAATGGAGTATCCAGAAGCACTTCCTCATTTTAATTCTTGGAATACAGCAAAGAAAAGTGATATAGATATTAGTTTGAGAGACAGTAACAGCTGAAACTTCTAAAAGTGAAGAAATCCTAGAGAGATTTTATGGATGAGTTTAATTATTGATCATAATATGCAAAACATTCCTCAAACAGAAAATTGCACATTGATGAAAGCACAGGTCACATTTGCCTAAAAAGAAGAGTAGCAGAACTGATCACAAAACTATCATCCAAATTATTGACATCCATCTTTTGTCAAATTTAATGAGAACTTGAATTTCCATGTCAAACAGTAAAAACATTAGCCCTTTAAAAACCAACTCATACTTTTTCACGTAACATTGTGAAAGCAATGGCTCAAGTCAATCAAGTGGAACAGTATTTACTGACTTCTGAAAACCCTATGACTTGCTACCATACTAATGGTTACTAAACATATTTGTCACTGGACTGACGATTTCTTGGTAGAGAGGGTGCAGCGTGTTACCTATTATGCACAATTGTCAGTAGATCTAGCTGTATCTTCAGATTTGGCTTAAGGAAATGAATTGGGAGACTGCTGTTCATGTGGTACATTAATGACTTGGCACACAGTGTTAATAGCAACCTCAGATATCAGTGATATCTTAACGTATCAAAGGGATGTAAAGACTGACAACTTGAAAGAGCCCTCATGGAAAATGAATGTTTGTAGGGCAATAAAACTTTGTGGAACCATTTGTAAGGATATTCATAACAGAAGTAATGAATAAACCACTGAAAGAAACACATTTTAATATCCATGTGAGAGGGTAATGTTTGTTAATTGTGTAGGTTCCAGATTAAAAATGTTCCTCAGTGTGATGACCATCAGCATCCATGACAGCCTGGAACTGCACTAGAGATTGCTTTACTGTTGCCAAAAACTTCTCAAGTGGGAAAGTGGGATGCTAGTGACCTTCCCCATTACACTCATCTTCAACTTCCAATGTGTGTTAGCATGCTATTAATAAACCACATCCTTTAGGCAACTCCACAGGCAGAAATCACAAGGGTTCAAATCTGGTGATCTTTGTGACCACACCTTCGATATTTGCAAAGAGCACTAACACTATTGCTGCTGTTTTGATAAAACAGTTTTACAATTAAAGGCCTGCTCACCTTATCCACACCCATAATGACTGAATGCAGCTGTGATGCACATTGATTTTAACCAGATATATCATCATTCCACCAGCAGCGTCCAATGGTAAGTCATGGCACTAACACTACTAACAATGCAAATCATGCAAAACACAGTTTGAACATCATGCCTATGAAGTTAGGTATCCATAGAGTAAGCAGTTTTCTGTCTACACTGACTCAAGTAGTGAAAGTTTACTTATAACCACTCAGTACTATTACTACTCACACTCACTCACACACACACACACACACACACAAAGAAAAAACAGGAAAGTAGTATCCCATGACTACAATATCAATGACTCACATTGGAATCAGTCCACTAATACAAATACCTGGCTGTGACAATTTGCTGAGATATGAAATGGAATAATCAAATACATTTGGTCATAAGTAAAGCACGTCATAGACTTCAGTTAATTTTTTCTTAGGAGAATGTCACAGAAATGCTGGAAAACCTAAACTGGCAGATGACTGAAGGCAGATGATGACTATCCTACAATAGCCTGCTCCCTGAGTTTGAATAAAAGATTAGACTTCTCATAACATTATGCACCCCTTCTTCTCATGCTCCATTCACAAATGAAACAGGAAAACAACCAAATATGTGTACAACAGGTAGTAGCTTCTGACATACACTTAATAGTGGTTAGTGGAGAATGGATGTAGATGCAAAGCTAAAGAAAGCACACCAACTTATGAGATTTTGAAGATTCTTTATTTATAAAGGAAGAAATTGATTGCATTCATTAGCCTCCTCCTTTCACAACATATACTACATGTCTCAACAACATCTTCAGTCCAAAGACTGGTTTGATGCAGATCTCCACACTACTCTTCATCTCCGAACAACTATTGAAACTTACATCCTTTTGATTCTGGTTAGATCCCCCCCCCCCCCTCCCCGCCCCCCCCTCCCCAAAAAAAAAAATACTAAATTTACTATCCCTCGATGTCTCAGAATGTGTCCTATCAACTGATCCCTTCTTCTAGTCAGGTTGTGCCACATTTTTTTCCTCTCCAATTCTATTCAGTACCTTTTCATTAGTCATTTGATCTAATCAGCTAATTTTCAGATTTCTTCTGTAGCACTGCATTTCAAATGCTTCTGTTCTCTTCTTGTCTAAATCTCTCTAATTTACATGTTTCAATGCTACATATAGCTACACTTCATACAAAAACTTTCAGGAAGGACTTCCTAACACTTAAATCTACATTCGATGTTAACAAATTTCCCTTCTTCAGTTTTTTCTTGCTATTGTCAGTCTATGTTTTATATCCTCTCTACTTCGGCCAACATCAGGTATTTTGCTGCCCAAATAGCAAAACTCGTTTACTACTTTAAGTGTCTCATTTCCTAATCTAATTCCCTCAGCATCACCCAATTTAGTTCGGCTCCATTCCATTATCCTTGTTTTGCTGTTGTTGATGTTCATCTTATATCCTCCTTTCAAGAAAATGTCCATTCCATTCAACTGCTCTCCCAAATCCTTTGCCAACAGAATTATAATGTGACCAGAAAACCTCAAAGTTTTTATCTGTTCTCCCCCAAATCCCATGACAAATTTTTCCTTGGTTTCCTTTACTCAATGTACAGATTGAATAACATCAAGGATAGTCTACATCCCTGCCTCACTCCCTTCTCATCCACTACTTCCCTCTCATGCCCTTTGACTCTTGCAACTGCCATCTGGTTTCCATATTAGTTAAAAATTTCTTTCCCTCCCTGTATTTTACCCCTGCTACCTTCAGAACTTCAAAGAAAGTGTTACAGACAACACTGTCAATAGTTTTCTCTAAGTCTATAAATGCTATTCTCTTAGGTTTGCCTCTCCTTAACCTCTCTTCCAAGAGAAATTGTAGGGTCAGTACTGTCTCATGTGTTCCTTTTTTTTTTCAAACATCCAAACTGACCTTCCCTGAGGTCTGCTTTTACCAGTTTTTCTCTTCTTCTGTACAGAATTCATGTTAGTATTTTGCAACCATGACTTATTAAACTGATTATTTGGTAATATTCACAGCTGTCACACCTGCTTTCTTCGGAATTCAACTCAGGTCTTTTAGTGCTCTGTCAAATTCTTCTCATAGTATCATCAGCTACATCCTCTTCCATTTCTATGATACTGCCTTCAAGTACATCTGCCTTGTTCAGACCATCCATATACTCTTTGCTCATTTCAGCTTTCCCCTGTCTGCTTGCCAACATATTTACTCAAATTGCCAAGAGCAAGTACAAAATCTTAATGCAATCAATGATGGTAACAATAAGTACATTCATTCATTTACACAATGTATTCCTCAGATCCCTGTTTGGGACAATTTTTTATGGATGTGCAATAATCCAAAACGCACATTAGCACAGAAACTGCTTCCAGAGTATATATTTAAACACTTATGATAAATAATACAGCAAAAATGTCTATACATGTCACTTACTTCACATTTGACACTTTTTTACATGGGTTATAAGACAAATTTTATTTATGTGTGAGCAGCAACTTTGTTCATTTGTTTATGTTGTTTTATGTTACATTAAAATAAAACTTGACATTAAGGGACAGTGGAGACTGAGAAATGAACTTTGTAAAGGAATCTTTCTAATTCTCATCTGCTGTTGTCTATATCACTGCAGAAAATATGCATAAGTCACAGTGCCTGCTCCCATTATATAGCTAGAATTTCACTAGTTGATTGCTTTAAGCAGAGGTGCATACTGTTTGCAAGCACTGCAATGTCACGTTCCAACTAATAAAATCGACTGAAAAGATATACTTTGCGCTTTAGTACTCACAGTGTCTTCAGCTATTTTCTCCAGCATCTTTGCAGCCTCTTTGGCAGCTACTTCAAGTGCTGGTCTCATTGCTGTTAGCTCTATTTGAAGTTGCTTCACTTCTTCAGCAGTGCTCAGAAGCTTGTCAAGCCCTATGGAAACCATCAGAATTTTGGTAGTTATATTCATACATGTCAATAGTGGTAATAGACTTTTATTCACTAACACACAATTGCATAACAGTGTGCAAATTGCAAAATTTTAAAACACAGAGTATGAATAAAATGATAAGAACCTTAGGTATAAAATGATTAAAATAATCAGATTAATGAGCAAACCTGTTTGAAGCCGCTTAATGCCATTTGCCAATTCTCCTCTTTTGGTACCATATAGTCGCTGAAAACTTGACAGAAGCTCCAAATAATTAGTGGGAGTCACATAATTATGTCGTGACAACTCCTGTTAAAACAACTCATATATAAAAACATGCAATGTAAGTGTGAAGCTCTGTGCAAATAGTTATGAGATAAAATATTTTGAATATTTCACAAAAGTAAAAAAAAAAAAATCAATGCTACAAACTGAAAAGATAATTAACAGGAGGACCATGCTGTCTGCATTATGGGTTACAACTGTGTCTAGAGCAAAACAGTTTTGTCATTTTACAGAAAATCCCCATATTGAAGAACCTGACCCAATAAGACAAGTGACAGGCATACAAAACACACAAAATTTGCATTAAAAATCATTACATTTGTAACATATTTTGATCTGTCTATACAATTATTATCCCTCCACACTTCTACCCATTACCAGACTGACAATTACTTGATGTCTCAAGGTAGGTCCAAGAAACTGATCTCTTCTTTTAGTCATGAACTGCACAATAAAAGTATTATGTCACTCTCATGACTTGCACAACTTGTGGTTTTTTTTCTTTTTTCTTTTTTTTCAGATGCTAATTTTTAAAACTTTTTTGACTATAGCAAATCATTACATACAGCCACATGGGTAGTGAAGGTAAATGTGGATCTTAATTTTCAGGACATTTTATCAGAGCAAGCTGCGGGCCAAATTATCCAGTTGTGAACTGAGAAATGTTGCCTGTGTTTACTGCTCAGTTTGTGAATGGTAACTTCAAGCTCAGACCATACATAAATTGTTACTTTACTGCAGGAAGGTCTTCAGTTTCCAAAGTTGCTTACCAGATTGGCTTACACCATAGCAAAGTCAAATATAAATGTAGGCTTTTGTGGCTATTGTCACAGTCCAAATTTTACTGGGTTTGTGACAGCATTGTCAGTATGTAAAACTACCAACGTTTTGGTCAATGTTCTTCAAGGTGTTTTTGTTTACAAACAACCGGAAGGAGGTCATTTGCAACAGTGACCGAAACATTGGTAGTTTTACATACTGACAATGTGATCACAAACCGAGAAAAAATTTACTGACCATAGCAAAGTTGTTCAGACATCTAGTTCCTATCATGAGACACAAAATATATCTGTCTCAAAGTGGTCATTTACAGTCTACAACACCAGATGATGAATGTGTTACGTCTGCCACAGACGGTCCCTGCCAGGCAGACTATATCGTACACCCCTGTGTACCATATAACATACACAAGCACTTGCAGGCGGAACCACAAGGAAAACAATTCTTCAAAACAAACAGAACTTGCTAGAGACTAATGCGAACCTTTTTCTGCAGAGGTCACCTCACAGATACAGGGAAAGTTGGAGTACTCTGCCGGCTTTATAAGGCCAGCGCTGCAGCAGTACAGCCAGTTCCTCGCCGAGCTAGGACCAGCTCTGACAGACCTCACCGATGCTCTTGATAAATGGTCTTCTACAAGTTACTTGCTTTTGTGTGTACATAGTGATTGTTCGAGAAGAGCAGTTCAGTTTCAATAAACGACATTATACTGAGTGTTCTACAATGCTGAGTATTCTCCAGTGGCGACGAGTATAGTGGAACGAACCAACGAACATCATGGTTATGACAGCAACACCTACAGAATGGCAACATTTCTTTCAAGGACTTCTGCACCAGTTTTTGGAAACTCAGACACAACTGATCACCGAAATCTGAAGCCTCCACCACCATGTGACGCCACCACCATTCCAAGCACTCAACGATGAAGTTGGAGAATGGGAAACATATGAACGACGTATCCGGCAACACTTCACGATTCATCAAGTCACCCAAGAAGACAGGCAGTGCGCTTTTTTCTTGTCATGGAACCAATTGAAGATGTAGGTCCTGCTCACGAAACTACAGCCACTGGACCCTGACTCCCTCACCTTCACCGCCATCTGTGCGATGTTAAATGCCTACTACAAATGCCAATATCATGTGCTCGCAGCCCGCGTTGAGTCCTACCAATGCCGGAAGACACCTGAGCAGACCTATCACCAGTGGGCTGCCGAGATGCGAGGTCTCAGCAGCAACTGTAAGTTTCACACACATCTTTCCAAGGAATCATACGCTGATGACATGGGGCGTGACCACTTGATACAGGCAGCGCCAGACGCTGCTTTCCACCATGACGCCCTCAAGTAGAAGACTCGTCCCTTGAGCAGGTCATAGAATTAGGCTGTAAGTTCGAAATTTCTACAGCTGCTGATCATCGACTGGAATCCAGGGAAAATGTAGCAGCAATCTGTGACAATGCCATGACAGACACCAAAGCTGTCGCAGCAATCCAGGACCGACGCGGTCGGAGACCGCCTCCACAACAAGACGCCGAGTTGCACCATCCCAGCTGGAGCCAGAAGCCACTGCAGGAACACAACCAGCAACATCGTCGTGGGGATCGTCTCCGCCTGCCTTCCTGCCCCACCTGCTATTCAACACATGATAGAGAAGATTGCCCAGACTGCTGGGCGCAATGCACACACTGCGGCAGGGAAGGCCATTTAGCATCTGTTTGTCGTGCAAAAACAACCACCTCCAGCAACCGCCAGCCCAGGCCATATCCAGACGGCTTGAACAACACCCCAATAGATGTCAACAAGGTAGACAACTCCTCGACATTAAAAATTTTTATAGACATCACTATCAATGACAAGCCTCTGCGTCTACAAGTGGACACAGGCGCGGCAGTATCATTGATTAATTACACTTCATATGCCAACATTGGTTCACCACCCCTCTCTCCAGCCCCTAAGCACCTACTGGTGTACAATAAGCAAGAGATAGCTCTCCTAGGACAATTCACGGCTCAAGTCAAGTACAAATCGGTTCACCATCCAGTCACGTTTCTGGTTGTCAACAATTCCTCCACAGCAGACTTATTTGGACTGGACGCCTTCCGCTTATTCGGATTTTCCATTGTGGATTATGTTCACCTAGTGTCTCACCACGTTCCTTTTCCTGAAGTTGACGCACTCTGTAATGAATTGCAGGACCTGTTTTCACCAGGCATAGGCTGTGCCAAGGACTTTGAGGCCTCGCTCCAACTCCATCCCGCTGCCCAGCCCTGCTTCTTCCAGGCATGTCAGGTACCAGTGGCACTACAACAGCCGCTCAAAGAAGAACTCCAACATCTTCACGATGACTGGGTTCTCCAGCCCGTGCGGTTCAGCTTGTCTTCCACGCTTTTAGTCATCGTGCAGAAGCCAGGCCGCCGCCTTCGCCTCTGCGGTGACTTTAAGACTACAGTCAACCCACAGCTTCTCGTTGACGACTATCCCCTTCCACGACCGGAAGATCTTTTTCGCAAATTGGCAGGGGGCTCCTACTTTACCAAAATCGACCTAGCAGAAGCATATCTCCAAATTTCTCTTGATCTTTATTCCCAACGATACACTGTTATAAATACTCCTTTCGGCCTCTTCCAACTAAACCGACTCATGTTCGGTTTAGCCAGTGCTCCTACAATCTTGCAAAGATACCTCGAACAACTTCTCACTGATATCCCGACCTGTATAAATTACCAGACGACATAGTCGTCACGGGGTCCTCCTCTGAAGAGCACATAGCCAACCTCCGCATCCTCTTCCTCTGCCTTCGAACTGCACGTCTGAAACATAATATTTCTAAATGTTCATTTTTCCAACAATCTTTTTCCTATCTGGGTCACATCATTTACCACAATGGTATTTCTCCATCTTTCTCTCATATCGACACCATTAACAACCTGCCCCATCCCCGGGACCTTCATCAGTTGAAATCCTTCTTGGGCAAAATTTCGTATTACAGGAAATTTGTTCCTTCTGCAGCTCAAGTGGCAGCACCCCTGTACCACCTCTGCCGCAAAAATGTCCCATTCTGTTGGACCCCAGTCTGAGAGACCACCTTCCATACCCTCAAACAGCAGCTCCAATCCACTTCATGTCTCATGCCTTATGATCCAAATCTTCCTCTGATACTTGCTACGGATGCCTCTGAGTATAGTGTGGGAGCCGTCCTGTCTCACAAATTGATGGATGGGACAGAGCGCCCCATAGCATACATCTCAAAAGCTCTCTCCACAGCACAAATCAAATATTCCCAAATCGAGAAAGAAGCACTTGCCATGGTTTTTGCCTGTTCCAAGTTCTATCCCTTTCTCTATTGCAAGTCCTTTCACATTATTACTGACCACAAACCACTTCTCTCTTTATTTGTGCCTTCCGCGTGATTACTGACCAAAACATCCCTACGTCTCCAGCATTGGGCGTTGTTCTTATCCCAATTTCACTACACCATGCATGTCCGTATCACCTCCCAGCACGCCAACGCAGACGCCTTGTCGCGTCTACCACAAGGTCCGCACCCTGCTTTTGACCAGTTGGACCTCCTCGTTTTTCAGATTGATGATGATGTCCAAGAGGCCCTGAAGGCATTTCCCGTTACAGCTGTCAAAGTAGCTGCAGCCACCGCAGAAGATTCCCTCCTCCGAGTCGTCCAACACCGCATTCTCCATGGCTGCCCATCCTCGCCGCCTCCTCAGGATAAACACCACCTCCGGTTGTGCTATTCTATCTGACACCAGCTTTTGGTGGTGGATGGAGTCCTCCTTCGCTTAGATTCAGCAGAACCGAGGGTCATCGTTCCAAGATCCCTGCAGCCAACCATCCTCCACATTCGTCACTAAGGGCACTGGGGGATCGTTCGCACCAAATACCTCACGTCTGACATCACAGAGATGGCGCAGCGCTGTACCGTCAGTGCCCAACAATTGCCCCTTCACCCCCAAAAATTCCTTCCCTGGCCTATGCCGAACGGTCCCTGGGAAGGCATCCACCTTGACTTCGCGGGACCATTTTTGGGCCACCAATGCCTCCTAGTCACTGATGCATTTTCCCATTTCCCATACATCGTTCAGTGTTCAGGAATCACCACGCACGTTACCTTATCAAAAAAATGGTTCAAATGGCTCTGAGCACTATGGGACTTAACATCTGAGGTCATCAGTCCCCTAGAGCTTAGAACTACTTAAACCTAACTAACCTGAAGACGACACACACATCCATGCCCGAGGCAGGATTCGAACCTGCGACCATAGCGGTCGCGCGGTTCCAGACTGAAGTGCCTGGAACCGCTCGACCACTCCGGCCGGCTGTTACCTTATCAGCCCTCGCAAAAATATTTTCCTTGGAAGGATTACCAAAAGCCACAGTCACGGACAATGGACCACAATTTCGAAGCCAGGAATTCCTCTCCTTTTGCACCGACAACGGCATCCAACAACTTCTCACCCTGCCCTTCCATCCCCAATCCAATGGGGAAGCGGAAACCCTGGTCAGAACTTTCCAGACCCAAATGCTCAAATATACCAAAGACCACTCCCTTGAAGATGCTCTGATGCTATTCCTCAGTTCCGATCGAGCCACTCCGATAGAGGACAAAAGCCCAGCAGAAGCACTCCACGGCCACCAACCCAGGACCCTCCTACATATTCTCTTCCCCTCTCTAAGAATTACAGTGCCTCCTGGGCAGTCCCGGTTCTTCCCCGGCTCCTTAGTCTGGACCCGAGGTTTTGGCACTAAAGCAGGTTGGCTGCCCACCGTCATAGAGCGCTCCAAGTGTCGCCAATTTTTTGATGTTATCTTGGATGGCCACATCGTCCATCGTCATCGAAATCAATTGTGTCCTCGCTACCCTGAGACACCTGCACCGCAACCAACGACACGGACCATCGCCACCTCTACAACCCATTCCGGACCACCTACACAGACCCCTTCACTAATGCCATATACTGATTGCATGGGTGACGTTTCAGGGCATCAGTCACCGCCACCAGCACCACAAACACAGCAGCCGCAGCCGACGGACCAGCTGCCCGGCCCCTCTCCAGTGCCTCCCCACCGGCCGATGGCCACCAATGAAGACGAACCAATGCCACTGGTCCCACCCATGCTGCCATCACAACCAGTACACAGGTCAGCCCGCATCGCAGGATGTACAGCACCATATTCTCCAAGAGGCAGCCTTCACAGCCTCCTCCAGGGAGCCGCAGCCGCAGATCTCCACGACATATCAGCTATCGATATTTCGCGCAGCTCCCTCCCTGGAAGGGAGGTATGTTACATCTGCCACAGATGGCCCCTGCCAGGCAGACTACACTCAAGACACCCCTGTGTACCATATAACATACACAAGCACTTGCAGGCACAACCAAAAGGAAAACAATTCTTCAAAACAAACAGAACTTGCTAGAGACTAATGAGAACCTTTTTCTGCAGAGGTCGCCTCACAGATACAGAGAAAGTTGGAGTACTCCGCCGGCTTTATAAGGCCAGTGCTGCAGCAGTACAGCCAGTTCCTCGCTGAGCTAGGACCAGCTCCGATGGACCTCATCAACGCTCTTGATGAATGGTCGTCTACAAGTTATTTGTTTTTGTGTGTATATAGTGATTGTTCCAGAAGAGTAGTTCAGTTTCAATAAACGACATTATACTAAGTGTTCTACAATACTGAGTATTCTCCAGAATGCTAACTAGAAATTATGGCTTTTAGGTGCCCCAAGGTGAATACATCAGAGTTGTGCACAGCCTTTTTGGTGACAACTGGGAGAGCTATGTCGATCCACAGTGCATGCAAGTATCTCCATGTGATTAATTTAGCCACAAGGCATCCATTACAAACAACAGAACAAACCCTCCTCCCATACCATAGTGTGTGAAGAAGGTGGGTGAGGGAGCACCTGAGATGGAACTTGGATCAATCTATCAAATTCACTTCACTGACAAGAGCAGGATTTTCTAATGCATGCTGGTCTTAGAATAAGGCTGAGGATATTGTCAGGTAGCAATATACAGACTCAGCTGGGAGGAGGGTCAGTCTTGTTTTGGGACAGTATCATATAAGGATGCCAGCTACTTATCATTCTTGATGGCTGAGAGTATCTGGACATTATTTTACTTTATTATTAGATTTGAGTTCTCATGGCTGGAGAGGTGTCATTTAAGTTACACTATTTACCATATTAAATATAAATTGTTTAAAATTTTTCATATGATATATGAAGAATATTTTTCACAAAAAGAATATATAACAGATGAAAACAATATTATTTTGTTCAGTAATGTTAGTCACTATTCCAGAATTCCCCAACAGAGTATAATGGTTGCTTTTTCAAGTCCTGTAAATTTTCTTTTTGTATATCGCTTGAGGCAGACATTGCATTTCTTGAGGCAGTGCATTGAACATTTTTATGGATAATTGGAAAGCTGTCTTTTGCTCCAGGCAGTTGAGAGGTTGGTATGTCTATGGTCCTCTTGTTGTGGGCTTCATAATTGTGCATTTCTTGGCTTATAGTGAGGGCCCCTTGGTTTTCTTTGCATTGATGAGAGGCATCAAACACATAAAGGCTGAAAACGGTCATAATACACAACAGGGTGACTACAGGCTTGCAGTGCTCCAGTCTTTTGCCTGATGTGATGGTCCTGACAGCTCTTTTTATGCATGTCATGCCCCTAACAGCAGCTCATAATTAACATTGCTACAAAATGAACCATGGACCTTGCCGTTGGTGGGGAGGCTTGCGTGCCTCAGTGATACAGATGGCCGTACCGAAGGTGCAACCACAACGGAGGGGTATCTGTTGAGGGGCCAGACAAACGTGTGGTACCTGAAGAGGGGAAGCAGCCTTTTCAGTAGTTGCAGGGGCAACAGTCAGTTGACTGATCTGGCCTTGTAACAATAACCAAAACGGCCTTGCTGTGCTGCTACTGCGAACGGCTGAAAGCAAGGGGAGACTACAACCGTAATTTTTCCCGAGGGCATGCAGCTTTACTGTATGGTTAAATGATGATGGTGTCCTCTTGGGTAAAATATTCCGGAGGTAAAATAGTCCCCCATTCGGATGTCCGGCCGGGGACTACTCAAGAGGACGTTGTTATCAGGAGAAAGAAAACTGGCATTCTACGGGTTGGAGCGTGGAATGTCAGATCCCTTAATCGAGCAGGTAGGTTAGAAAATTTAAAAAGGGAAATGGATAGGTTAAAGTTAGATATAGTGAGAATTAGTGAAGTTTGGTGGCAGGAGGAACAAGACTTTTGGTCAGGTGAATACAGGTTTCTAAATACAAAATCAAATAGAGGTAATGCAGGAGTAGGTTTATTAATGAATAAAAAAATAGGCGTGTGGGTAAGTTACTACAAACAGCATAGTGAACGCATTATTGTGGCCAAGATAGACATGAAGCCCACGCCTACTACAGCAGTACAAGTTTATATGCCAACTAGCTCTGCAGATGATGAAGAAATTGATGAAATGTATGATGAAATAAAAGAAATTATTCAGATAGTGAAGGGAGACGAAAATTTAATAGTCATGGGTGACTGGAATTCGAGTGTAGGAAAAGGGAGAGAAGGACACATAGTAGGTGAATAAGGACTGGGGGTAAGAAATGAAATAGGAAGCCGTATGGTAGAAATTTGGCACAGAGCATAACTTAATCATAGCTAACACTTGGTTCAAGAATCATAAAAGAAGGTTGTATACATGGAAGAATGCCGGAGATACTAAAAGGTATCAGATAGATTATATAAGGTAAGACAGAGATTTAGGAACCAGTTTTTAAATTGTAAGACATTTCCAGGGGCAGATGTGGACTCTGACCACAAATTTAACATATTCACAAGTACCTTTCCCTTTAATCCATATAAAAACAGTTTCATTAACAGATATCTTACGTCTATTACGTGTATACAAGGAAAAGGGTGAGGGTGACATATATGACGTCATACATATATACTCTAACATTGCCAACAGCCGGCGGGCGTACCTAGTATGACTAGTACGCCCGTCCGGGATAACGTCAAAAATCGAAAATTCAAATTTCCAAAAACTAACACTGCCATTCAATACTTATGTCATATAATAGTAAGAATACCCAATAAGAAACAATTGCAGTAACAATGTACGACAATATTGAACAACAAAGATATCGGCGGGGTCAAAGGTCAAGCGCTCAGAGAGCTGACGTAACATGCTGTTGCATACTCTATGTCGACAGATTCGTGATGTACGCTTACAGGTTTTAAGCTACGCTACAGATCTTTGGGCTACGCTACAATTCAATTTATTTGTGAAAATACAATGTACAATCACCTACAAATTTAACTTATTCACAAGTACCTTTACCTTTAATCCATATAAAAACAGTTTCATTAACAGATATCTTACGTCTATTACGTGTATACAAGGAAAAGGGTGAGGGTGACATATATGTTGATTTGCCAAAGTCTTTATATGCATTTTCAGTAATATGATATGTTCGGTATGCTATGATGTCACGATCAACGAAGCTTTCCAGTCCAGATACATTAGGTACACCTGTTCCACCACGTACAACAGCGACTGTCAGCCATCCATTTCCGTGGGTAAAGGAATCATTGATGTCGATGCTGAAATTCAGTCTGCATCCACAAAAGACTGCAGGTCCGTCCAGTAGAGAGTGTGCAGCAACAGATTTGATGGTATTCTTTTTCTTGTTGGCGGCGGATGTGTCAGTCTCAGGCGGCTGGCGCGCTGCCAAGATGGACTTCAGCCGCCTTATCGGCGGGGTCAAAGGTCAAGCGCTCAGAGAGCTGACGTAACATGCTGTTGCATACTCTATGTCGACAGATTCGTGATGTACGCTTACAGGTTTTAAGCTACGCTACAGATCTTTGGGCTACGCTACAATTCAATTTATTTGTGAAAATACAATGTACAATCACCTACAAATTTAACATATTCACAAGTACCTTTACCTTTAATCCATATAAAAACAGTTTCATTAACAGATATCTTACGTCTATTACGTGTATACAAGGAAAAGGGTGAGGGTGACATATATGTTGATTTGCCAAAGTCTTTATTTGCATTTTCAGTAATATGATATGTTCGGTATGCTATGATGTCACGATCAACGAAGCTTTCCAGACAATATATAAAACAATTGAAGACGTTGAAATGATCACATCCGCCCCCGACAAGAAAAAGAATACCATCAAATCTGTTGCTGCACACTCTCTACTGGACGGACCTGCAGTCTTTTGTGGATGCAGACTGAATTTCAGCATCGACATCAATGATTCCTTTACCCACGGAAATGGATGGCTGACAGTCGCTGTTGTACGTGGTGGAACAGGTGTACCTAATGTATCTGGACTGGAAAGCTTTGTTGATCGTGACATCATAGCATAGTTGACCTTTGACCCCGCCGATAAGGCGGCTGAAGTCCATCTTGGCAGCGCGCCAGCCGCCTGAGACTGACAAACAGCGGACGCGAGCGCCTAGTGAGACTAGTGCTCGCGTCCGGGATAACGCTCTGCTGGCACTGTGAAATATTCTAAGTCCCTTATCTGTGACGCGCACTGCGCGGCCACAAAAGCGAGCGCAGCCGGCGAAGCCGATCATTCGCGCTGCTGCTGCTGCACAGGCAACTGCATTGAACGCTGCCAAGATGCCATACAGAAGATACAGGCGCAGTCGTCGTGCAAGACAGACAATATATAAAACAATTGAAGACGTTGAAATGATCACATCCGCCGCCGACAAGAAAAAGAATACCATCAAATCTGTTGCTGCACACTCTCTACTGGACGGACCTGCAGTCTTTTGTGGATGCAGACTGAATTTCAGCATCGACATCAATGATTCCTTTACCCACGGAATTTGCATTTTCAGTAATATGATATGTTCGATAGGCTATGATGTCCCGATCAACGAAGCTTTCCAGTCCGGATACATTGGGTACTCCTGTTCCACCACGTACAACAGCGACTGTCAGCCATCCATTTCCGTGGGTGAACGAATCATTGATGTCGATGCTGAAATTCAGTCTGCATCCACAAAAGACTGCAGGTCCGTCCAGTAGAGAGTGTGCAGCAACAGATTTGATTGTATTCTTTTTCTTGTCGGCGGCGGATGTGATCATTTCAACGTCTTCAATTGTTTTATATATTGTCTGTCTTGCACGACGACGGCGACTGTATCTTCTGTATGGCATCTTGGCAGCGTTCAATGCAGTTGCCTGTGCAGCAGCAGCGTCCGCTGTTTGTCAGTCTCAGGCGGCTGGCGCGCTGCCAAGATGGACTTCAGCCGCCTTATCGGCGGGGTCAAAGGTCAAGGGCTCAGAGAGCTGACGTAACATGCTGTTGCATACTCTATGTCGACAGATTCGTGATGTACGCTTACAGGTTTTAAGCTACGCTACAGATCTTTGGGCTACGCTACAATTCAATTTATTTGTGAAAATACAATGTACAATCACCTACAAATTTAACTTATTCACAAGTACCTTTACCTTTAATCCATATAAAAACAGTTTCATTAACAGATATCTTACGTCTATTACGTGTATACAAGGAAAAGGGTGAGGGTGACATATATGTTGATTTGCCAAAGTCTTTATTTGCATTTTCAGTAATATGATATGTTCGGTATGCTATGATGTCACGATCAACGAAGCTTTCCAGTCCAGATACATTAGGTACACCTGTTCCACCACGTACAACAGCGACTGTCAGCCATCCATTTCCGTGGGTAAAGGAATCATTGATGTCGATGCTGAAATTCAGTCTGCATCCACAAAAGACTGCAGGTCCGTCCAGTAGAGAGTGTGCAGCAACAGATTTGATGGTATTCTTTTTCTTGTCGGCGGCGGATGTGATCATTTCAACGTCTTCAATTGTTTTATATATTGTCTGTCTTGCACGACGACTGCGCCTGTATCTTCTGTATGGCATCTTGGGTGACATATATGTTGATTTGCCAAAGTCTTTATTTGCATTTTCAGTAATATGATATGTTCGATAGGCTATGATGTCCCGATCAACAAAGCTTTCCAGTCCGGATACATTGGGTACTCCTGTTCCACCACGTACAACAGCGACTGTCAGCCATCCATTTCCGTGGGTAAACGAATCATTGATGTCGATGCTGAAATTCAGTCTGCATCCACAAAAGACTGCAGGTCCGTCCAGTAGAGAGTGTGCAGCAACAGATTTGATTGTATTCTTTTTCTTGTCGGCGGCGGATGTGATCATTTCAACGTCTTCAATTGTTTTATATATTGTCTGTCTTTGCTGCACAGGCAACTGCATTGAACGCTGCCAAGATGCCATACAGAAGATACAGGCGCAGTCGTCGTGCAAGACAGACAATATATAAAACAATTGAAGACGCTGAAATGATCACATCCGCCGCCGACAAGAAAAAGAATACCATCAAATCTGTTGCTGCACACTCTCTACTGGACGGACCTGCAGTCTTTTGTGGATGCAGACTGAATTTCAGCATCGACATCAATGATTCGTTTACCCACGGAAATGGATGGCTAACAGTCGCTGTTGTACGTGGTGGAACAGGTGTACCTAATGTATCTGGACTGGAAAGCTTCGTTGATCGTGACATCATAGCATACCGAACTGCAGATTAAAATTGAAGAAACTGCAAAAAGGTGGGAATTTAAAGAGATGGGACCTGGATAAACTGAAAGAACCAGAGGCTGTACAGTGTTTCAGGGAGAGCATAAGGGAACAATTGACAGCAGTGGGGGAAAGAAGTACAGTAGAAGAAGAATGGGTAGCTCTGAGGGATGAAGAAGTGAAGGCAGCAGAGGATCAAGTAGGTAAAAAGACGAGGGCTAGTACAAATCCTTGGGTAAGAGAAGAAATATTGAATTTAATTGATGAAAGGAGAAAATATAAAAATGCAGTAAATGAAGCAGGCAAAAAGGAATACAAACGTCTCAAAAATGAGATCGACAGGAAGTGCAAAATGGCTAAGCAGGGATGGCTAGAGGACAAATGTAAGGATGTAGAGGCCTATCTCACTAGGGGTAAGATAGATACTGCCTACAGGAAAATTAAAGAGACCTTTGGAGAAAAGAGAACCACTTGTATGAATATCAAGAGCTCAGATGGAAACTCAGTTCTAACCAGAGAAGGGAAAGCAGAAAGATGGAAGGAGTATATAGAGGGTCTATACAAGGGCGATGTACTTGAGGGCAATATTATAGAAATGGAAGAGAATGTAGATGAAGAGGAAATGGGAGATACGATACTGCGTGAAGAGTTTGACAGACCACTGAAAGACCTGAGCCGAAACAAGGCACCGTGAGTAGACAACATTGCATTAGAACTACTGACGGCCTTGGGAGAGCCAGTCCTGAGAAAACTCTAGCATCTGGAGAGCAAGATGTATGAGACAGATGAAGTGTCCTCAGACTTCAAGAAGAATATAATAATTCCAATCCCAAAGAAAGCAGGTGTTAACAGATGTGAAAATTACCAAACTATCAGTTTAATAAGTCACAGCTGCAAAATACTAACACGAATTCTTTACAGACGAATGGAAAAACTGGTAGAAGCCAACATTGGGGAAGATCAGTTTGGATTCCGTAGAAATATTGGAACACGTGAGGCAATACTGACATTATGACTTATCTTAGAAGAAAGATTAAGGAAAGGCAAACCTACGTTTCTAGCATTTGTAGACTTAGAGAATGCTTTTGACAATGTTGACTGGAACACTCTCTTTCAAATTCTGAAGGTGGCAGGGGTAAAATACAGAGAGGGAAAGGCTATTTACAATTTGTACAGAAACCAGATAGCAGTTATAAGAGTCGAGGGACATGGAAGGGAAGTAGTGGTTGGGAAGGGAGTGAGACAGGGTTGTAGTCTATCCCCGATGTTATTCAATCTGTATATTGAGCAAGCAATAAAGGAAACAAAAGAAAAATTCAGAGTAGGCATTAAAATCCATAAAAAAAATAAAAACTTTGAGGTTCGCCGATGACACTGTAATTCTGTCAGAGACAGCAAAGGACTTGGAAGAGCAGTTGAACGGAATGGACAGTGTCTTGAAAGGAGGATATAAGATGAACATCAACAAAAGCAAAACGAGGATAATGGAATGTAGTCAAATTAAGTCAGGTGATGCTGAGGGAATTAGATTAGGAAATGAGACACTTAAAGTGGTAAAGGAGTTTTGCTATTTGGGGAGCAAAATAACTGATGATGGTCAAAGTAGAGAGGATATAAAATGTAGACTGGCAATGGCAAGGAATGCGTTTCTGAAGAAGAGAAATTTGCTAACATCGAGTATAGATTTAAGTGTCAGGAAGTCGTTTCTGAAAGTATTTGTATGGAGTGTAGCCATGTATGGAAGTGAAACGTGGATGATAAATAGTTTGGACAAGAAGAGAATAGAAGCTTTTGAAATGTGGTGCTACAGGAGAATGCTGAAGATTAGATGGGTAGATCACATAACTAATGAGAAGGTATTGAATAGAATTGGGGAGAAGAGGAGTTTGTGGCACAACTTGACAAGAAGAAGGGATCAGTTGGTAGGACATGTTCTGAGACATCGAGGGATCACCAATTTAGTATTGGAGGGCAGCGTGGAAGGTAAAAATCGTAGAGGAAGACCAAGAGATGAATACACTAAGCAGATTCAGAAGGATGTAGGCTGCAGTAGGTACTGGGAGATGAAGAAGCTTGCACAGGATAGAGTAGCATGGAGAGCTGCATCAGACCAGTCTCAGGACTGAAGACCACAACAACAACAACAACAACACAAAAAAGTCCATCCTCCAGCCCCATGTCAAGCACTGAAGTCAACACATCAATAATAGGTTTCTATTTAAGGACAATAATGGACAGGTACACCATGCACACCCTCTGAACATCTTCCTCCACAAAGCAGGAATCAACCAAATGGAATGGTCTATGGTATTTGCTGATATTAATCTGAGTTAAGCATACCTTGGGACCAACTGAAAATTGCAGTGTTTCATTACAGGAGTCCCCCCCACACACTGAATTTCCTGAGAAGGCAGCTGTCAAAGAGTAGTACATGCTTCAACAGCAATGTCTGAACCACTTCATAGACAACACACCACAGAGAATTCAGGCATGTTACAATCCGCAATATGGAGTAACAGATGTGCACTTCCAAGTTTCAATTTGTAATACAGGTCACCTTCAGAACCCGATTACTGTTAGTGCGAAGTGTAGCTTGTGAGTTGGGTAAGGATTTAGAGAAAAATTAGTTTTCTAAAGCAGCAGTTTTCTCTGAAACTCCAAATTTGATGAACTATTTTGTAAGCCAACAAAATGAGAGAAAGCTGGCTACACTGGAACTGGCACATTCTTAGAAAAAAAAACTTCTGACAGAGGTCAAAACTACATGTTACCCAGAAAGTAATAGAAAATAATTTGAAGGATATCCTTTTACAAATTTTTTCATTATCTCGAATCAAGGAGCAAAATTTCCTGGCACTTTCATTGTAGAGTTGCATGAGAAATGCATCCTGGTCTGAGCTTCCAGAGTTGGCTGCCATGTGTGCTTTAGGTGTGCTTGCTAGTGTGAATGAATGGTGTGTGTTTCTCTTTATTTTTCTGTTGAAGGCTATGGCTGAAAGCTTACATGTAAGTGTCTTTTAACTGTGACTGTCTGACTTAACATCTCATATTTATGGTAAGTAGTAATTTATCTTTTCTACAGTGTTGATATTCCAATATGGAGTTTCCATTGATTGACAAATAGAAGTGGTATGGGAGTGCAGGCTTTCTTGGCAAATTTCATACATGAAGTTTTCACGGGTTGTCAGCCAAGTAGCATCATTGTCTCATAGCAAAGTTTCGATGGAATGCACCTCCATCAACTTCAGGTGCCTGATTAAGCTAAAACTGAAGATAAACAGTACCAGTTTAAAACAACTGAGGAAACAGCAGCTTTCCTTCTATTTACCAGGTTAAATTTAGTTGGTAAGAGCACAAATAGTATTAAATGGTATAGTGCTAGTCTGTTATTACAGTGTACATATTACATTTTTCATAATTTGTATTTTGTTAATGAATACCTCGACTCGATCCACATGCCTGAAAGTTCTCCTTTTTGATGGGATCAAAGGAATACCATGAATGAATGAACAAACGAATTAAGAAAAATATAATGGGATGTTTTTAAGAAGAACCTTAAAATTGTGCAGATAAAGAACATAAACATATGACCATGAAAGTATTATTTCCTGTTGAATACAACATGGTTCATTCTTCATCCTCCTCCTCTTTTCATATATATCTCTGTGTGTGTGTTTCAATTAATTCAATAGATTTTTGCTAAGTGTGTCGCAGCAATAGAGCAGGATGCAGCTGTACTACAGTAGCACACAAAGTCAATCCAATCTTACTGTTATTATTGGGTATATACATCAACTTATTTATAGTAAGCGAATATAAGCACAGTCACTGAAAAACTAATGGTTTTATGTGCAGAAGTTACTATTGAATTACAAACCTGCAGGTACTGTTCACTAGCATCTGCTGAGCTTTGATGCATGTACTGGCATGTGATTACAATACCATTCAGTATTTCTTCGGTAACATCAAGTTCTGGCATCTCATCCATAAACCGCATAGCAACAGACTGCAAAGAACATAAAAAGTTTATCTTCTTATGGCTCACAATCAAGGAAAATATTATCATGTACCTGAATTGAATCATATAACACAGTCATGGATGAGCAAGCACAAGACATTGTGTACAAAGGAAATTCTTCTGCTGTACGATGTGAATGCTGTACTGAGTGTATCTGAATTAAGTAACTATGATGTGATTGTAATATACATGAATATGATTAATATCAAATGACAATATTTCAAATGTTATCATATATGCCATGCTGACAGTTTAGTTGCAGTGTTTACTGTGTCAAATCAAATCTTTATCATGACATAACATGCCTCATACAATCAAAGATTGTGGCAGAGGTGATTTTTCAATTCCAACATTATGTACAGACTAACAAAATAATCAAATATTTAAAAAAAAGAAGAAATCCCCGCCCCCCGCCGCCCTTTCTAAGCTGTAGCAGTACATATTTTTCAAGCTGTAGCAGCACATATTTTTCAGGGTCTCCTTCAATATTTTATACATTTGGGTCACGCATTATTAAAAATTGATGATGGTTTTAATCAAGCTTATATATGTGTGTATGAAGTCTCAAACTCTGTCAAATATGACGTATGGAATTACTCCAAGTATTGATGTCTAGTCATATAATTAATTAGAGTTTCCTAGAAAACTGTACTGTACATGACACTGTGGCCAGTTGAAGTATATCAGAACTGTTAAAATATTCAAGCCATTATGCAGTGACCTAATGAACTTCTTATTGAATTCCAACATTTCTTCCCCATCTGCGGAGGACATCTTCATACCTCAAACAAACTGCAATCCATTGAAGATCTCCTCCACAGATTGGGATGAAAGATTGGGTTTCAATAACAAATTCATCAGACCATGGCATAATAGCCCAGAATATTTTAATGCACATAACATTTCTGGCACTTTATAGAGTTGAGATGTATGCCTAGTTCAATTTCAATTATACATTAAACATTTTAAATTTGCAATTAACACTGGTTGTATGATTTATATAGCCTAAAGTCAATACATAAGTGCAGTAGTAGTAGCAGTAGTAGTGGCAGTAGTTGATTTATTTATCTATGGATCACTTTTACAAGATACTGGGCATGTAAATCTACTACAGATTAGGAACAAAAAACACAAGACAGTAAGGAGAATTCATGTGTGGAATACAAGCATGAAAGGAGTAAAGGTACACCAGCTCAGCTGTGTGCAGTAGGTCAAATCCTGCAACATTGTGGAGAAAACTGTGTAAGGCATAAGAAAGCCAAAAATCTGATGCTGTCTTTCAAGTTTCTGCAGATGAATTAATAACTTCTTCTCAACAACAGTCAATTCATAAATTATGATAAATTATCATCCTCAAGATAGCATCTTCACCACACATTTTTCTATAAATAAGGCCATACATGCACACAATAAAAAGCAATTATGAGAATCTCTTCTGAGGTAGTAAATAGTGAGTGAACATAGGTATGGTTAAAACATTGCTGATATTATTTTCCAGTTCTTACAGACATCTTCAATCTCTCTCTCGTCAGTGATGCATATCCTAATGAGTAGAGATGAGCTTAATTTGACCAGAACCCAAGAATGATACCCCAAAAGCATTAGGTGACTACAGACTGTCAAGCTTATTACCCACACCACCTAAAGCCTTGGATATATTCTTCATGAGTAGATAACTGACTGTCTTAAAACTTATAACATCCATGACAAACACCAATCAGGTTCCCAGAAACATCATCCCTCAGCAACTGCATTAAACAAAGAGATTGATGAAACGAAACACGTCACAGACCGGTGAGAAGTCAGTATTTTAACACTGCATGATTTTGGTACCACTTTCCATCTGTTGATTATCATATATTACTTACGAAAATGAAACAGCTGACTTTCTCAAACAGTGCAACACTGTGTTTGAAAATTACCTTAAAACCAGATGTCAATGAGTCATCTGTGAATTGAAGTCATCATAGAAATGAATGCTCTCATGTGGTACACTGTTTATCTTGTTAAACATCATTTATATGCTGATGACATTTAGTTGAATCTAAGCACCAGCATTAAAAACAATGCCACCATCATGTCAGGTATGGATGACAAACTTTTTTCAACATCATGATAGACACAAAACGTGGATCTAAAGTTAATCCTAAGAAATCACAGGTCTTCCTAAGCTGGCCAGTGAACACCTTCATGAAACAATTTCTCCTATATCCTTGTGGTGCCCAATTCCCTATCAAAGAACAGTGAAAGATCTTGGATGAGAAATAATTAACTGTCATAGCATGTAGGAAACCTCTGTCTCCTTTCTACACCCAAACTAACATTTTAGAGAAAAAACATTCCCAACAAAAATAGAACAATAATTAATCCTGCTGCATCTTTACTACTATAATATAGTTCAACATACAACATATAGTGAAAACTTGACGAAGCCACTGTAATATGGTAAACCCAGTTGGACAGTATGAACGGTGCAATACCAGTTATTAATAACTCTCGCGACACGAAATTTTGTATGTTTCTGGAATGTAGCTTACATGATTTCTTTCTCCAAACTATACTATGCAGTATAAAATTGTCAATAATTGTAAAACTTGCTACTATGTTTTGAATATAATACAGGGAAACATTCCACGTGGGAAAAAATATATATTTGATACGTCTGCTTGTGTCTGTATATGTGCGGATGGATATGTGTGTGTGTGCGAATGTATACCTGCCCTTTTTATCCCATAAGGTAAGTCTTTCTGCTCCCGGGATTGGAATGACTCCTTACCCTCTCCCTTAAAACCCACATCCTTTCGTCTTTCCCTCTCCTTCCCTCTGTCCTGATGAAGCAACCGTGGGTTGCGAAAGCTTGAATTTTGTGTGTGTGTTTCCGTTTGTTTATGTGTCTATCAACATACCAATGCTTTCGTTTGGTAAGTTACATCATCTTTGTTTTTAGATATATTTTGCTACTACGTTTGATTGACAGAGTCAAGTTTGAAAATTATGTTGCAAACAGGCACCTATATTCATGTTTCCTTTGATTCTGAATCATTCTATTAAAAACTAACTATGCAGTTTCGTTATACAGGGTTTCCCACTCAAACTTCCCTGATTTCAAGGATCCAGGAAAGAAAAACCAAAGAAGATACAACAGTGAAAAATGCACCACATTGTAGAGCATCTCAAAGAATTTATTATCCCTCATCAGAAGTGCCAAGTATGGTCACCAGAGTGCAGCATGGTCACATGAAGTGAAAATGGCGACTCCACAGCAGTGCGCGCAAACAGTAGTGTGGTTAGCAGAAACGAAATCGCCGATTACTGGTCAAAGAAATTATTGTCGTGTGTATGAATGTGATCCACCTGATGTGAAAACAATTAAGGAATGGTATAGGAAGTTTCTGGCAACAGGACGTATTCTGAAACATTCTGGTGCTGCATGTTACAGAGTTTCATAAAAGACAGTGAAGGACATCAAACGTTTCTAAGAACCCCAAGTAAGTCAATTCGTCAAGCATCTAGGCAAATTGATGTACCTCGATCAACATTGCATCGTGTAGTTCACCAGCGTCTTCATATATGTACAGGATTGTTTCATGAAGGTGTTCACTGGCCAGCTTAGGAAGACCTGTGATTTCTTAGGATTAACTTTAGATCCATGTTTTGTGTCTATCATGATGTTGAAAAAAGTCTGTCATCCATACCTGACATGATGGTGGCAATGTTTTTAATGCTGGTGCTTAGATTCAACTAAATGTCATCAGCATATAAATTATGGTTAACAAGATAAACAGTGTACCACATGAGAGCATTTATTTCTACAATGACTTCGATTCAGTGAATATGGACATGATGCAGCAGTTTGTTTACCCTCAGATACAAGACTTGCAACCCAATATCATTTTTCAAAGAGATGGAGCTCCGCGGCATTGGGTCAACAGCTGTTCACAAGTTCCTGGATAGGAAAATTCCCAATTGTTGGATCGGACGCGGAGGATCCATTGCCTGGCCACCACATTCCCCCAACATTACGCCGCTTGATTTCTTCATGTGAGGATTTGTAAAGGACCACATGTATGTGACCAAAGTGCAACATTGTACCACTAATGCAATTGCAACAATAACAGAGGAAATGTTATAAAGGACTTTGCAAGAAACTGAATATAGACTCGATATTCTTCGTGTTGCAAATGGTTCACATGTAGAGGTGTATTGCTAATAAATAAATGAGTTCTTTGAGATGCTCTAAAATGTGGTGCATTTTTCATTGTTGTATCTATTGTAGTTTTTTTTCACTGGATGTTTGAAATCAGGGAGGTTTGAGTGGGACACCCCGTATTCTGGAACAGTAAGATGTGTAAATGTTAGGAACATAAAACACATATAACAAGATAATTAAATGTATATTTTTTGTACTGTTAAATGACTTGTAAAAATCAATTTTCATGCAAAAAACTTATATTTCATGATAAAGACAAGATGTACAAATTGGTATATGTATCGTTAATCAAATGAAATATGTAAAGAACTGAAAGTCAGAATTAATCATTGTAAATTAATTTATTTAATAAATGAATTCAGCAAAATAAATTTTCCAATTCTTGGATTACATAAAAGGCAGAGGTGCAGAGGCAACTATAGTTGTGGTACATGTATCAAAATTTGGTTAGGGCCCATGCCAAAGAAGTTTAAATTTTATCATGTAGTAAAAGTTTTGTCAATCTTTATTCCACTCTGTTTTGTGCAAAAGAAGTGAATTGTAATAAACATGAAAAGTTCAATTACAAGCCTGTATCACCTACATTACTGAGAGAACAAATTCGCACAAACGATTTCTCCAGGCAGCAAACTGCACACTGACTCCCTAATTCATAACATAAAATAATCATGAGTATCTTTGTTGCCAGATTATATGTGAACACCGTTCCATCAACTTTAATTTTACATGATATTCAATTGCTAAAAATATGTCACTTGAATTTGTCAATTGAATAATTGGCTCAATAGTAAGAGGTGTATCACAGCACAAGTGCTTGCATACGACATGTGTGTAACATTTGGTTCTTTCATTACATCAGTCTTTCCTATGCTCAGTTAGGATGGATGTGATGAGATAGGAAACATGATTTTCACACTCTCTTCTTTCTTCATTGGTTTCTCAGTCACTCGTGTCCTCAATACCTCTCCTTGGATATCAAATACTTGTTACCATTCTCTAACAGCACTCTAACAGCAATACAAGAGCTGATATGCTCAGCATCTTGGCTGTACACATCTACAGCACAAAACCTTTATCCATCTCCTTCTCCAACCCAGCCCAGCCATCTAGTAACCTTTAATTTATTCAAAACCTCTGTGCATTCAAGAGAACACTGATTCTTTATCTAGTATCATTGGCATTAAGATTATATGTTAAGGAATATCCACTGAAGTCAAGTATGTTGTACTCAAGCAGTGTTTTCTGCCACTGTGTGGGCTACATAAAACACTTAGCAGAAGCCACAGCAGTCACGATATGTGGTCCTGTCTCTGATACCATATGATATGCCTGTGGTGGGATGGGAAGGGAATAGGATTTACTAGTATAGAACAGATCTTGCAGTAGGTCTTCCAGAGTCATGTAACTGATGATGCAAGAGATTGGTTCATAATGGACCAAGTTATTTCACAGATTGTTAGGACAGCAGAGGGGTGCAAAGTATTTTGAGTAAGCTGCCACTCATTTCTGGACATGATAACAGCCAAAACTTTGACAAAGAAAGTGGTTAATGTATTGGAGTAATACTGGATAAGAATGGGATCATTTTTTGAAGTTGCTTTTTGGGGTGGGTATAAATTAGGAGGATGTGAGGATATGGCATGGGAGACTTGTTTGTGGACTAGGCATGAGAGACTTGTTTGTGGACTAGGCATGGAATGTAGTGCCTATCTGTGAATACAGCCTTCTGGGAAAGGAATTGCTTGTCAAAGCAGATGTGCCAGTCATGTGTAGACCAACTGTATGGGAATGATCTATTAGTGTGAATGAATGGTACATCTCATAATAGAGGCACTGTGGATGGATGGTCAACCAGTGTGATATGGACAGAACTTTTTTGGGAGTCACTGGAGATGTAGGGGTCGTCATTCAGGAAAGTGGCACACTTTGCTAAGGAGGTCCAGGTGAATTGGATGGGAGAGAGAATATTGAGCCTGTGGAGGAATGAAGATATCATGTCTTGGCTCTGGATCAAGAACATTAATGTATTATCAATTAACCTGCACAAACAAGATTTTTAGAATCTTGGGTGGCTAAAAATGTTTCCTCTTAATGAGGCAAACATACATTGTCATACATACGGTCATTTACAACTTATAGGTCTAGGTTGACAAAGATGAGACACATTGTCATGGCCTTATAATAGGAATCATCTTGGAATTTGCCTCAGGCAAATCACAGAAAACCAAAATCTAGGTGCCCATATGGGGATTAAAGCATAAATCATTCTGAATATACAACCTAATATAACGACAAAAACAATAAATTTTTGACAATATAATGTAACTGGATAGATAAAAAATTTACTTCACCAAGCTGCAGCAGGAGATGTATATAATAACTATGCAAGCTTTCGGAGCCAGTGGCTTCTCTTTCCGGCAGAAGGGTTGAAGGGGAAGGAAGAGGGGTCAAGGAAAAGGACTCAAGATGTCTAACGGATAGATTTTGGAAGAGTCATCCAAGAAATGTAGGTCAGGGGAGACTTACCAGATGGCATGAGAAGGAAACATTGTCTTTCCCTCTCACCCGATCTGGTAAGTCTCCCCTGATCTGCAGTTCTGGGTGACTCTTCTGAAATCTATCCCTTTCATTAGACCTCTCTAGTCTTTTTCCTTCACCCCTCTTCCTTCCTCTTCAACCCTTCTGCTGCAAGATCTTGCATAATTACAACTTCCTTTTATGTGTGTGTCCTGCTGCCACTTGGTGACTGGGTTTTCATCTATCCAATTACTGAATATACAACCTGTCTTTCAACAATAGGCCAACCTTATTCCGTTTATCTCTTGGGTTAAAACTAGTGTTGCATTGTTCATTCACATCTCAAAATCCATCACTACACACACTATTACTGAATTGAGGGCCATGAGAATTATGTTTAAATTCTATTTTGTGTACTATATCACTCCATTTACTTGCCTAATAAACTGAGTTATAATGACCATGATGTTGAGCTAAGAAACAGGTTAAGATGTTAGTATTGTCCATTGCAGAGCTTTAGTGGAAAGTTTTCCAGAAAAAAAAAATAATGTGAAAGTGCAGTGTGAGATGATAGTGTTTTATTATTATTTGGTAGTAGAAATTTTATTTATTCATGAGCCACTTTTACATCCAAGAAAATTAGAGATGCTACTCCCAGTAAAAGACACCCTTGGGCTCAGTATTCTTGGAACTCATAAAATACCTTGGGAATGTGGCAGCTGTTACAATGGTCAGCCAATACAAGCAGCCAGAGACAGTGGTCCTGTGTATGAAAGTTGTGACTGTATGAACGTGTGTGTGTGTTTTCTACTTTAGAAGAAGTCCTACTTGCCAAAAGCTCAAATGTAGAGCAGTGTTTTGTTGTGCCTGTGTGTAACTTCAACAAGTTCTTTATATGGTGAGTGGCAATCTATCCTTTTCATAACACTGTCATTATTCCGTCTGGATTTTCCATTGTTTAACTCTATTCTCTACTAACATGGATGTTTCTGGTAATATAACAAACATGAGTGACAGCAGTAAATGAATTTCTTGAATTTGATATTTACAGTCAGTATATGGTTTATGGCTATCAAACGGAGATAATAGGAGAATCAAAGATAACAATTTACCATATAGCCAAGGTATTAAGAAGTTGATAATCGCTTAAACAAGAACGAAAATGTTGCTTTCTGATGACATCCTCCTTCAAAGCTAATCAATACTGCACACACACACACACACACACACACACACACACACACACAAAGAAAGAGAGAGAGAGAGAGAGAGAGAGAGAGAGAGAGAGAGACGGGTTAGTTTGTTAGTCACTTAGTTACATGTTCCATTGATCAATCTCATGGTAACCATTATGATGTGGAACGTGTCAAGTGCATAAGGAATGTACACATGAATCAAGGGATTTTTTTATTTTTATTTTTTTTATTTAGCTTAAAACTTTTATTACCTACCCCATTCCCTTACATGTCACAAAATACATATATTATACCTAAAGATTTATGTACTCCTATTCAAGAATTCATCTATGGTATAGAAGGAGTTGTCAAGGAGATATGATTTCAGTTTATTTTTGAAACTATTACTACTGTCTGACATTTTATTTCATGTGGTAATATATTGCCAAAGTTTTACAGCAACATATTTTATCCCTTTCTGTGCTAAGGTAGGTTAAGTAGAGGATACTGTAAGTCTTTCTTTATTCTGGTATTATAATCATGAATATCACTGTTGTTTTTAAACTGGTCCATGTTGTTTATGTGGTATCCACGTTCAATACCACACTTGTTAGGGGTTGCAGTTATCGGCCGTGGTCCATATTAGTATTGTTGGACCTGCGAGTCGCGACCAGTGCCGCTAGAACCGCTCCGCAGCTTGTATCAAGTTTCTAGCAAGCTCTGTCCACTCTTGCTTGGGACATCAAGTAGTAAAGCAGCACAGCCTTCAGCTAATAGGAAGCAACTTCTAACAAGGCAATGAGGCCTCAATAGCTTTCTATTTATAACTATATGTATGCAGCCAAGAACAATCCTGTACAACCAGTTAAGTACAATACATATTATTTTTTACCAATGGTTTCTAATTATTTTAGTAGTTGCAGATCCAGACCATGCAGCCAACACTTTATCGACGTTACCAACAAACCTGCTGTGATTTATATGTTTTTATTTAGCACTGGTCACCAGTCGACATTGGTGACGACTCGTTTGTCATCATCATAACAGTTGAGAATAAATTTCATTACTGAATAAATGTATTGTGAGGCTGTTGTAAGAATTCGTAACCTTTTAAACAGATGCCTACAAGATAAGCCCCACACATTATTCTAACCACTTTCTTTTGAGCAGCGCATGCTTTTTGTCTAAGTGTTGAATTATCCCAAAATATTATTCTGTATGACATCATAGAATGAAAGTATGCAAAATATGTTAGCTTACTAATTTCTATATCCTCAAAATTGGCAATTATTCTGATTGCAAAAGTTGCTGAACCTATTCACTTTAGGAGATCCAAAATATGAATTTTTCAATTAAGATTCTCATCTACATGTGTGCCCAAAAACTTACCATGCTCTACCCTGGCTACTGTCTCCTGTTGAAGGAACTGTACTCCTTGCAACAGACAATTGAATGTACTGTGTTTTTTCAGTCCTGAGCAAGCCCATTTGCAGAAAACCAATTAATAACTTTTCCAAAGACGTTATTTTATCATTTTCTATAGGAGTTTCTTTTACTGGATTGATAATGATGCTTGTATCATAAGCAAACAGTGCCAGTTTAGTTTCCTGCTACAGATAAGAAGGGAGGTCATTCACATATATCAAGAACAGAAGAGAACCCATGATTGAACCATTTGGAACACCTAATGTAATTTCACCCCAGTTAGATGAAGTGGCAAACTTTCTTAAACTACTTAAACTACTTAAACCATACAAAGAATCCTTTTTACTGTTCTGTAGATATGACTTAGACCACTCATATGCTGTTCGATTTATACAATAGAATTGTAATTTCTGTAACATAATGTCACGGTTACACAATCAAATGCTTTGCAGAAGTCACAGAAAATTTCTATTGATGACATTTTAGCATTTAAAGACTCTATTACGTGGGCATTGAAATCGTATATCGCTGTCTCAGTGGAACAGCATTTTTGAAGTCTGAACTGTGATGTACTAGGAATCCCATTACTGATCAGATGGCTAACCACTCTTGAGTACATTATACTCTTGACAATTTTTGAAAATGCTGTAAGCAAGGATACTGGCCAGTAATTACTGACATCTATGGTGTCCCCTTTGTTGTAGAGAAGCTTGACAATTGCATATTTTATCCTGTCTGGGAAAATACCTTGAGTTAGTGATGTATTACATATGTGACTCAGAACATTAGCTGTAACTGCTCCGCATTGTTTTAATGTCTTGTTACAGATGTCATCCACTCCAACAGAGCATTTATTTTTCAAAGATTTAATGATTTTCCTTATTTCACAATACGATGTTAGGTGAAAATTAATCTGGCTAAGATTTCTCAAAAATGACTCTTCCATGTACTGCTTGGCTTTTTCTTTTGGACTATTCTCACCAAATTTTTCACTTACACTTAAGAAATGGTTGTTAAATACATTAGCTACTTGTGTTCTGTTGGTTAAGATGGTCTCATTCTCTTTAATAGTAGTACTACCTACCCCGGTAGTTATTTTTCTTGTCTCCCTTCCAACAACATTCCATATTGATTTGATTTTATTGCCTGAGTTGTTAATTTAATCTCTAGCATAGATATTTCTTGATTTTCTAACAACGTTTCTCATTATGTTACAATGGTGTTAAATTAAGGTTTTTTTTTTTTTTTTTTTTTTTTTTTTTTTTTTAAAGGGATACAAATTTGTAAAGAAATATGTTGCATTTACCATTAGCATTTGGACAGTTCTATACATATTGTCGATTAATATTTCTTTAACTTTCTCTGAAGTTAATCAATTGTGCACCATGGTCTGATAATCCATTTATCACAGGGAAAGTATGTTTTAGTTTTACATCCTCTTGCTGTACAAATACATTATCTATTACAGTGCTACTGTCTTGAGCTATATGTGTAAGGAAATTGATCACCGACTCTAGGGAAATTGATCACCGATTCTAAGTTATATGTCCTTTATAATACTTCTATTTCACTTTTCCTCTCAGAACTGCTTAGTAAATTTACACTGAAATCCCCCCAGATTAATAACTTCTTTTTTTTGTGACAGACAGCATAATAGAGTGTCAAACATTTTTATTAATAGCTCCCAATCTCCTAACGGGTGTCTGTACACTGTTGCTAGTATTAACACTACATTTTCTGTGTGTAGTTCACATGCATAAATTTCAAAGTGCTGATTGACGCAAAATTTGCTTACTTCTACTGTTTTGTATTTATACCCTTGTTATGTGTAAATGGCAACTCCTCCTTTATCCATTCTAGATCTGCAAGTGTAAGATGCTAAATTATACCCATTTATGGTGACACTATCCATCCCTACAGCTCCATGGTGTTCAGACAGACAAAGTATATCAATCTCATTCTTATTTTTGAGATAATCTAAACACACTAACAACTCATCTACTTTATTTTTTATTCCCCTTGTGCGACTGTGGCCCCCTTACAGTACCTGCTAATAGAGAAGCTAACATATCTTTCCCTTTCCTATTTAGGTGCAAGCCATATGTAGTGTATCCCCACCTACCAATAGCATCAACTGGAACAACACTTACTTGAGACTTTGGCCATGTCCGGAGAATCCCGTTCAGTTCAGAGTTGACATGCCTTATAGCAGTGTTTACCCGGGGTCAATTATGGCGCTGAAAAACCTTCACAAACCACACATTTATGTGTCCAGTTTCTGCTCCTAATTTATCCAGGTCACTCCTAATACTATATCCGGGATTCATAGTCAGGCTGTTTCCTGCTCCCCCAACTATAATTACCTGATCTTCCTTCTGAAAGTCGCTGCATAGCTGGCCGTCACCTGGCTAAGGCTAGCACTTGGTTTCACAAAACTTGTGACCTGGTACCCTGCAATTAATTTCTCCTGAAGCTGTTGACCTATGCCCCTCCCATGACTGCTACCTAGAAGCAGAATTCTTCCTTTCCTATTCTGATTTGATCCCGACCTGTCTTTTTTCTTTAAGCTAATATTCTGCTTTAGTCTACATTCAACTACTTCTGGATGAGGCCCTTCCTCCACTACTTCAGATAGGAAGCCACACTGATTTACTAACTGAATTTAGAAAGTTTTTTCAACAGTATCCCTTTTTCGCCATTTGCTTGCTACCTTTTTCAGGCAGATTGTCTCTTTTTCCTCCCTTCCAAATTCACATTTTCTAATTCAGCCTCCTGTTAAGCAATTTTTCCACCCTTTCTACATAATCTACATTGGTATGGAAGAGCCTCATATTCTACTGTTTTATGCTCACCACTACATTCACCCCAATAAAACCATAACCTACAGTCGTCACAGAACACCCCCTCCTTCAGATTTCTACGCCAACCACCACATTTGTCACATAAGATTTGACAGAATAATTTACACAAAAGCAGAGAATAACTTGGCACAGGAGCACTGAAGTTTTGTTACCTGGAATATGTAACGAAATGCTAATGTAAAGAAACTTTTAAACTGACTTTCAAAAGTTTTAATTAACTACCTAAACTCCATATGACAGACATCACTTAATTTAACTTTGAACCACTAAGTATAGCAAAAAATAAAGATCTACACATGCACAAAATTCACACCTAGAATGTAGACAAAACTAATGACTACCAACCTTTACTAAACACTTTCTTTCCCATCTAAATACACACAGAAAAGCAAAGCCTTCAATAGACAGCCTAGAGAAGAGGTAAATGCAATGGTCTAAAATGTAATATTAACTAAATTAGCTCTTATTTCACTACTTATCACTTAACTTAGCGAGGGCTTCATGGATGTGTGTCTCGAAGACCTTAGGATGAATAGTTATGTCCAGAGAAATGAGGTGGCATGGGCAGCTAAAGGATGAAGGGGAGGACCGCTGATGGTTGGGAGGGAGAGACAGAAATGAGACATACTAGCAATGTGACACCAGTTGGTTCATCATAGTAAACACTGCAGGAGTAGTGTGTGGCACACAATGGACTGGAAGATAGTGGAGAGGAGAATGTGAATGTAGAAAGAGTGACTTGTGAGGCACGGAGATGAGGATGATCATCTTTCCAGGCATGATGACAAGTAGTCGCTGTGAAGAATGTGGGTAGTTAAGTGGAGCTCAGCTGTTGTTCTCTCATGGGAATGACTGGAGGATTGGGTGCATCTGCAGATATAACAACAAACAACTATTGGCAGACTATGCTTGGAGGACAGTAGCCATCCTTAAGAGCCTAGTATGTCTTTCTGCATACCGGGAAAGGAATTGAGACCATAATTTTATTAACACCTATGTCACCACAACTGATAGATGGTGAAACAATTCCAGATGGAATTTTTGTCAGAAGAGAAAGGGAGGGAGAGAAGCATGAAGAAAGAGTAAAAATACATTTATAGACTGAATGTGTCCCTTATAACTATGGAAGTTCTTGTTGAGTACGTATTCCTCAGTTCTTGCAGTACATTAACTGAACTAGGACATAAAAATAAAATCCAAAGATTATTTGATAATTTAAAAACACAGGCAACACTGCACACTACACTTCTTAATACAAGAAAGTATCTGTACTACAATTATAAACACAGCTATGATGTTTTATTGGCCTCACCTGAAGAGCACTTTCAGGCCATGCACTAAACCAGTCAATTGTGCAACAGTTAACAAGGGCAGGGAACTGTCGAAGACGTGCACGGAACACCTCTCCAATGGGACTGTTAGCAGAGAAATGATTAATCAGGTATTTCACAAAAAAAAAATTAGGAAATTTCTTACACAAAATTATTACTATCACACTCTGTTCTGAAATAATAAGACCAGTTTGCAACAACATCATAAAGCATTATTTGACATTTAAAATCATGATTCAGTTATTCACTGACCATGTTTCATAGGTCTCATTATGAAGGGGGGATCTAAGTTTTATATGTATAAAGAAAGAGTGAAGGCAAGCAAGTGTTAAGAGAAGCAGATGTCACAAACTCATTATGTAAACTTTATTAATAGTTATCATTTAATTATTACATATTATCTCTGTACTTATTTACATATCAAAACCGACAGAGAAGCCATTACTTTGTAAAGTTTATTGCTTTCCAGATTACACACAACAGCTTGTATTATCTGCAATATCATTCTTAATATTTAAATAATCACACAAGCAATTGACAGTGAAGAAGAATCACCTTATTTTTTTAATACTTGAGGCCAGTTTACAGTGAATGTTATTACCTGCCATGCTGATAATGGAAATCTACAATCCGTGACTGTAGATAATCAACTTCTATAAGCAGTAATTTGTAAGATATTTCTAAATACTAAAACAATTAGTTGCTACTCACCACATAGTGATAGGGACAATAAAAAGATTCACACAGTTAAAGCTTTCGGCCATTAAGGCCTTTGTCAGCTGTAGACATACATACACACGCACGCACACACACACACACACACACACACACACTCACATAAACGCAACTTGCACACATGTCTGCAGTCTCAGAGAGCTGAAACCACAATGCAAGCAGCAGCACCATTGCATGATGGGAGAGGCATCTGGGTGGGAGTAAGGAGGAGGCTGGGGCAGGGAAGGGGAGGGATAGTATGGTGGGAGTAGTGGACAGTCAAGTGTTGCAGTTTAGACGGAGGGCAGGAGAGAAGGTGCAGAGGGGGTGGGGGTAAATAGCGGAAAGGAGAGAAATAAAAGAAATTAAAAGACTCTCTTTTATTTGTCTCCTTTCCGCTATTTACTCCTTGCCCCTCCGCCCCTTCTCTCCTGCCCTTCATCTAAACTGCAACACTTGACTGTCCGCCACTCCCACCATACTATCCCTCCACCTCCCTGCCCCAGCCTCCTCCTTACCCCCACCCAGTCGCCACTCCCATTATGCACTGGTGCTGCTGTTCGCAGTGTGGTCTCAGCTCTCTGAGACTGCAGACGTGTGTGCAAGTTGCGTTTATGTGTGTGTGTGTGTGTGTGTGTGTGTGTGCGCGCGCGCGCATGTGTGTATGTGTGTCTACTGCTGACAAAGGCCTTAATGGCCGAAAGCTTTAATTGTGTGAATCTTTTTATTGTGCTTATCGTGACTGAGTATCTCCGCTATATGGTGAGTAGCAACTTTCCTTCTCTGGTATTGTTACATTCCATCCTAGATTTTCCATTGTTTGATTTTTGCCTGACGGCTTTTCTTCGATCCTAACCCTGTGCTGTTTTCCTTCATAACTATATTCTTTCACATCTGCTATACTAAATGTCATTCCTTCTTTCTTTTCTTTCCTATGTTTCTCTTGCTGCCTTACGAACTGCACTCCATGCTCTACTTATGAGCCACACTGTATCAACCATCTCGGCCACCAGCAAAAGATGGCCTGAAGACCACACTGATTGTTAGTGCAGCATCTTAGGTCCAACATTACTCCCGCCAATATAATGAAGCCTATACCTTCAAACTAATCACACTCCCTGCGTCAATTCCTGGATTTTTCCGTGTTATCTGTTGCACTTTTCCGGTGCCACACAATCTTACATCTCTAACTACGAACCTCTCCCCACCCCCCACACTTTCCCCGTTCTATGCCTGTTCGCACCCACTAAATCCACCTCTTCAAAGTCGTATCTGCCGTCCCCCTTACGCTTATCCACCCTTAAACCTGCTACCCACAGTAATATACATATATTTATTATTGATTAATAATTTTCTACTTTGATCCTTGTAATTTCTCACAAATTTTAGTGAGTTTTCGCCTTCCACTATCATTGTCTTTCCCCCCTTGTTCATCCATTTCGTACTTTCCACACATATTTGGGTGTATTTTTGAGTAATTTTTCGGACATAATTCTACTTTCTTACGTAATTTTTCGCATTTTTTGCACACCATGGATCCATGCTCCTTCTATCTGCGTCAATACAGAAAAGTTTCCTTATTCCTAGCCAGATCCCAGTTCCACATACTGTTCCTGCGTTGTTTTTTGGCTCATGAAATCCCCCCCTAATGGCCTTACCACCAAATTACCCATCTCTGGTTGCCACCCCTCCATCCACAATGACCTCCACCTGTTCAGATTCCGCCAATCCTTAGCCCTCACCAAAACAGTCCTGCAAAACCATATCAACCAAGCCCTATCCTCCTTGCAGTACCTTCTCTCCATCCGCAAAATTCTCCTGCTATGCAATCCTAAATTCCTGGAACCCATAACAAACACTGAAACTCTTGCCCTGCAGGAACTTGAGCAACACACACAACGTCACCTCAAAAAGCTCTCCATCCTACTCACTTCCTACTCCCACCCCGGAGTACCACTGTCCACCACTTCTACAACTACCTCCAAACCTCCCCCACGCCCCCTCATAGCTGACAAACCCTGTCTCGCAGACCTACTACATTTACGCCACCCTCCCAAACTCCCTCCCACCACCACACAGAACCCAGAACCTAAACAGACCCGCAACACAGTTATGAACATTTCCTCCAGAAGCCTTAGTCCCACAGAAATATCAGCCCTTTCCAAAGGCCTCACTTTTTGCCACACTCCCAAATTTAACCGTGCAGGACTAGTTAAAGACCTTCTCTCCTTCTCCCGGTCCCTGCAGTGGAAACACTTTTTGCTATTAACCCGACCAATCAGAATCAACCAAAGACCAATATTAAACCTTGCCTAATTCATTTCACTCCTCTATCCAACTGTGATCCCCCTCCCCCCTCCCCCCACTGCCTCCAAACCACCCCCCCGTTAACTTTCCAGAATTTCTTAACTTTGAACCTTGCCTCAACATCATTCCCCAAATCTCTCAACATGCAAACTAACGTTACATCCACAGAAAGAACCACAGTCCACCATCTAAAAACTGATCCCGACCTTATAATCCTATCTGCTGAGAAAGGCTCCACCACCGTTGTTTTGAACCACAAGGATTACATGGCAGAAGGACTCCGTCAGCTGTCAGATAGTTCCACCTACAAACCATGCCACAGTGATCCCATTCCAGTAATCCAGCAGGATCTCCAGTCACAACTCAAATCCTGAGGCCCATCACAGAACCTCTCCCCAGAGTCCATCTCTCTACTTACTCCTACCAAACCCCACACTCCCACCTTCTACACGCTTGCTAAGTCCATAAACCCAACCAACCAGAAGGTCCCACTGTGGCTGGTTACTGTGCCCCCACTGAGAGAATATCTACTCTCATAGACCAACACCTTCAACCTATTACCCAGAACCTATCCTCCTATATAAAAGATATGAACCATTTCCTTGACTGACTCTCCACAGTTTCTGTCCCATTACCACACGGTGCTTTGCTCATCATTATTGATGCCACCTCCCTGTACACTAACATTCCTAATGCCCATGGCCTTACTGGTGTCGAACATTACCTTTCCAGATGCCCTATGGATTCCAAACCAACAACCTCCTTCCTAGTCTCTGTGACCAACTGTATCCTCATCCCACAATTACTTCTCCTTTGAAGGCATTACCTACAAACAAATCCACAATAGGGCTATGGGCACCCGCATGGCACCATCCTATGCTAACCTATTCATGGGCCATCTAGAGGAATCCTTCCTAAAAACCCATAATCCTAAACCCCTCACCTGGTTCAGATTCATTGATAACAGCTTTGCCATCTGGACTGAAGGTGAAGACACCTTATTCACATTCCTCCAGAACCTCAACAACTTCTCCCCCATTTGCTTCACCTGGTCCAACTCAACCCAACAAGTCACCTTCCTAGATGTTGACCTTCACCTCAGAGATGGCTACATCAGTACCTCCATCCATATAAAAAACATACTAACCACCAGCAATACCTCCTCTTCGACAGCTGCCACCCATTCCATACCAAGAAGCCCCTTCCGTACAGCCTAGCCACCCATGGTTGTCGCATCTGCAGTGATGAGCAGTCCATCTCAAAATATACCAAGGGTCTCACTGAAGCCTTCACTGATGGTAATTATCCTCCCATCCTTGTGCAAAAACAAATCTCTTGTACCTTATCTTTCCAGTCTCCCACCACCTCCCAAAGTCCGGCCACAGAGGACCATTCCCCTCGTAGCTCAGTACCATCCCGGACTGGAGCAACTGAATTACATTCTCCGCCAGGGTTTTGATTACCTCTTGTTGTGCCCTGAAATGAGAAATGTCGTACCCTGTAATAGACCTAGATGCAAGACATGTCACATACATTCCCCTACCACTACCTAGTCCAGTCCGGTCACTAACATCACCTATCCCATCAAAGGCAGGGCTACCTGTGAAACCAGTAATGTGATTTACGAGCTAAGCTGCAACCTCTGTGCTGCATTCTATGTAGGCATGAAACCAACAAGCTGTCTGTCTGCATGAATGGCCACCGACAAACTGTGGCCAAGAAACAAGTGGACCACTCTGTTGCTGAACACGCTGCCAAACATGATATCCCTCACCTTAATGACTGCTTCACAGTCTGTGCCATATGGATCCTTCCCACCAACACCAGCTTTCCTGAATTGCGCGGGTGGGAACTTTCCCTGCAATACATCCTACGTTCCCATAACCCTCCTGGCCTCAACCTTCGTTAGTCACTGTCCTCACCCATCCAGCCCCCTCCCTGTTCCCATTCCAGCACTACACAGCCATCATTTCACCGCCACACCCAGTCTTTTAATTTCTTTTATTTCTCTCCTTTCCACTACTTACCCCCTTTCCCCTCTACACCTTCTCTCCTGCCCTCCATCTAAACTGTCCGCCACTCCCACCATACTATCCCTCCCCCTCCCTGCCCCAGCCTCCTCCTTACCGCCACTCAGTCGCCACGCCCATCATGTACTGGTGCTGCTGTTCGCAGTGTGGCCTCAGCTCTCTGAGACTGCAGACGTGTGTGCAAGTTGCGTTTATGTTAGTATGTGTGTATGTGTATCTACTGCTAATAAAGGCCTTAATGGCCGAAAACTTTTATTGTATGAATCTTTTTATTGTGCCTATCATGACTCAGCATCTCCGCTATATGGTGAGTAGCAACTTTCCTTCTCTGGTATTGTTACTAAAACAATTACATATTCCTAGAAGTTGTTAGAACTTTTTAAAAAACAGATTAATTTTATTGCATTTTGAGAGATGGCAGTGTGGAGCTAAACAGGACAAAAGTGTCAAGTAAACAGGTGCTATAAAATGTATAACTTAAGAGACAGGAGCACTTGTTCAACGACGCTTCTGTGAAACATCTCTTCTACTGCAAGCTCTTTCCTATTGCAAACAACCTACAGACTGCAGTAAATAAATGACACACTCTTCTGTTGATGTCCATGGATAAAGCATGTATTAAACATCTGTTAGTGTTTTACTGTAAACTGTATTCAGAGTTTTGAGTACGTGCACAGCATACATCAGTTTGAATGGACTCGTTTGTGTTTTGATAAGTTTGTGAAACGCTTTTACAGTGTAGTTGTATCTTTGCATTTACCAGGACAATGGAAACCTATTATACCACACAGGAAATTGCAGATATTGTCTTCTGTCATGGTCTAGGAAATGGAAGCAACTGAAGATCATGTCAGTTTTATCAGTAGTTTAATAACAGTTATACATAGCTGTGAATGCTGTGGGATCTTCTGTGGCCCTGAGGTATTTACAATATAGTAACACTACTGAAAGTAAAAAATAGTCTAGAATGCCGATACACCTAAATAAGGTGTGATCAAAAAGCAATGGGAGTTTTTGTTTTTCTTAAAGACTCTTTATTTATTCATAAACATCAGCCTTGTCCCCTTCAAAGAAATCTCCCTCAGATATAATACACTTGTGTCCAAGCTTTTTACAATCTTGGAAGCACTTTATGGAACTCGCATATTGTGATGGCGTTCAGCTCCTTCAGCGATTCTGTTCTTGTCACATCAGTGGTGGCAAAACGATGTCCTTTCATGGTTCTCTTCAGCTTAGGGAATAAAGAAGTCATAGAGGGCCATTTCCAGAAAGTATGATGGCTGAGGCAACACAGAATGTTTGTTTTTTTGACAAAAAAAAAAAAAAAAAAAAAAAAAAAAAAAAAAAAAAAAAAAAAAAAAAAAAAAAAACACAAAAAAGTGCTGACGTGTGAGTGGGAGCACTACCATGATGCAATTTCTACGAGTGGTTTTGCCACATTTCTGGTTGTTTTCTTTGGAGTGCTTCACACAAATGGTGTGTACTTCCAGGTATTATTCCTTATTAACCATGTGACCATAAGGCAGGAACACATGATGCACTATCCCATTGTAATTGAAGAAAACAGTGAGAAGAACCTTCGAATGTGATCACACTTACCACTTTTTTTTCAGTCTTGGCCCTTTAGAGAGTTTCCACTGGGATGACTGGGCTTGGTTTCAACATCATATGCACATACCCACGTTTCATAACCTGCTATAACCTTCCTTATAAGTTCTGGATCATTGTGAGCTTCATTTAGCAATTCCTACATAATGTCTATGCGACATCATTTCTGGTTAAAATTCAACAACTTCTGAACAAACTTTGCTACTACACATTTTATGCACAAAACATCTGAAAAAATTGCTTGGCATGAGCCAAATGATACGTTGAGATCATCAGCAACCTCTCTGATGGTGATGCAGTGAGTTTTAAGAACCATTTTCTTTACTTCTTCTACATTGTCAACAGTACCTGATGTCCTACAGCATCCAAAGCAGTCGTGGTCTTCAATGTCTTCTCGACCCACATTGAAACATTTATACCACTCATAACACTTGTCTTTCTCATAGCAGATTTGCCAAATGACACAGGCAACATTTCAAATGTGGTGCTGCACTTTATTCCATAACTCAAACAATATTTAATGCAGATTCTTTGATCAGTCTTTTTTGAAAGTAAAAATCTGCTGAGCACTCGAAAACATGTATAACCTTTTGCAACTTGTAAAAATAAACTAAATATTCAAAATGGCTGAAAATGCAAGCATACATCAAGAACATATGTGGCAACAAAAAAGAAAAGGAAAAAAAATTGAAAATTTGTTGTATAAAGCCCACAACATTAAAAAATTCCCTTTACTTTTTGATCACACCTCATTTACATCTTTTAAGATCAGTATTGCTTAGCATCACTGTCCTATGTTCGATGTATTGCCCTCGCTGCAGTCTTCCACACTACTGCTGGTGAGTCTATAGATGCACTGTATATGATAGACAAGCTCAGAGTTGTGGTCGCTTAAAAAGATGTGCCAGCCAGTCAGAGTCTTGAGCAGTTAGGTCATGTGGATTTGTGTCCTCCAGTGGCATAACTGCCAACCAATGAACAACTGCAAGTAATGGAAGACTGACACTCATCTGGCAGCAGATTTAAAAGTTCCATCCCTCACTTAGCTGTGGGTGGCACATGGTGTGTTGCAGTCGTTTGACAAAGATGCCATTGATACCACACTCTTTCCCAATAAAATTGTGTACTGTGAATACACAGTGATGGTGTGGATGATTATGAGCAGGTGGTCTGTGCTGTGCCACTGCTGATGCAGCTGGCTGTGGCACAATGGCACCAACCACAAGCGTCCCGACATTCACCTTACAAACATTCAGGAACATCTGCTGAGAATCTGGAGGTAGATGTCCATCCAAGTGTTCATGTGGGTGCAGCACTGGCAATGTTGAGGACGCAGAATTTTGTACAGCTGGTGCATGCTCAATGTCTATGATGGCCATCACAGTGACAGGCATTGTGGCTGCAGCAGTGGCTGTGAAGAAGGCACCTGTGGAAGTTGGCAGAGGTTGATCTCTATGGCACAGCCATCAGGAGACCCACACGCCTGGTTGTCAGGCACCAGCGAGGGCTTGCTCCAGTGCAGCAGGCTGTGTTGCAGACAACATGCCTGAAAAACTAATCTTTATGGTAGAATTACTGTAATCATGAGAATGAAATCATTTAGGTGCTGAAGATGGGTGCCAGATGTGCCATGAATGGTACAATCAGGATGGCCAGATGTCTGAGTGAAAACGCTGGTTTCCCAGTTGGAAGGCTTATTATAGGCATGATAGGAAACCTCGTTATTCATACAGAACTTCGTTGGGAAGTTTACATGAGAAACAGAGTGGTTAGGGTGAAAGAGATGCAACAAAGTGGGGTGGTGATGACTATGTAAGAATTCTGCTAGCAAAGCATTGTCAGCAGGTACACTGCAAAAGATGCTCAGAAACAACAACAAAGTATTTTCTCTAGAACACTAAGCATGGTTCTGCCTCTCTGTTTGATTAATGAGAGAGTGGTGGCAAAATTTTTAAATTATATAGAAGAAAACTGCAGACCATTGTCTGAAACAATTGTTTGTGACAATCATTGTAAGAAAAAGACAGAAGTGAGTGTTTTGATAGTGCTAGCACTAGTAATAGACTGCACTGGGATAACAAAAGGTGGTTTCCTACATGCATCAATAACAATGAGCCATCTTTTGCTCCAGAAAAGACCAGAAAAATCAATACAAAAGTGTTGCCAATGATTGTCAGGTCAAAGGCGACTGAAAAATTCTAGGCACTGCAGTACCTGATTATCCGTGGTCAGTGTAGCAACAACAGGCAGATTAACTTGAACTTCCTGAGCTTTGATTACTTTAAGTGCGTCACTGAGACAAGGACTGTGATGTTTTTGAATCTCAGGCTGTGTTCTATTATCAGCAAGGTTTTGAATAAAAGCATCAGGAAGCATTTCATCTTGAAATGAGGCTCCACAAGAACAGTTAAATTTACAGTTCCTAGTCATGCCCTCCAGTTCAGTGATCCATTCCTTGTCAGATTGACTACCAATGGAAGAGTGATGCTTGCCTAACAGCGAGCTGGTGGTAGATTCAAAACTGCCAACTCTTATTTAGCTGCGAGCGGTGCAGTGAGTGCAGTTGATGAAAATGGCATCAGTACTGTAATGTCTGCATTTCCTGTGTGGAATAATAGGCTTCCATTATGCTGATAAGTTCAAAGATGAAACTTCACTGTGAAAACATTTCACAAACTTATCAAAACACAATGTGGTTCCATTGCCATCAATGTATGCACTCCACATGGCCAAAACATAAATATGGTTTACAGTAACATTAACAGATGTTTACTGTATGCTGCACCCATGGACAATAACAGAGGAATGTGTCCTCATTTATTTCCTGTATTCTGGAAGTGGGATGTAATAGCAACAGCCTTGAAGTATAAGGGATGTGTTTGATAGTGTCAATGATGAACATATGGTGTGCATTTTGGAACCCATGTTGACTGCCCCCCCCCCCCCCCCCTCTCCGTCTATTCAGATTCTCTCAAGGTATGGAATTTTTTTACCATCCTGTATACAAGAAGCTCCTCAGAAACAGTTTAAGCTCTTATTCTGAAGCAAGGCCCAGTTTACGCTACATCAAAGTTCATCCCACACTATATACACAACAGCCACACTGATAGCATCTGCCATAAACTCCACATATTGTATCGCCACTGACTCAGACTGGCTCTGGGACAGTTTACATGTTGATATCTTGTGTGGTTTCATCAGAGGTTGTTCCTGATGATATGTGCTCCTTATGTAAAGCCACCACAGCAATCCTCAGTGGGGCTGCACCAGCTATTCATTTCTGCAGTGACATCAGGTGGCACCACTACACAATTAAATAATTTATTATTAGTATATAGCTCTGGTTTATCATACATATTAGATTTGTCACATGTCAAAGTGGTGAAAGGACTGCAATAACACTGTTTCTAACACTTTTACTGTTTGAAATTGTCTCTATGTCATTTGAGCAGACTATAGCTATTAGTGTATCAATTTGGCTGAAATATTTAGCCAGCAGAAAAACAAAACCTATCACTTAAAAAGAATGGTACATCCAGCATTCACACTATAAGCTGCACTGAGCTCTGAACTATTCAACTTAAATAAATACCTTCCACAGCTATCAGATAGCATAAGAACCCTACTCTTCTCTGTCTGAGATGTTTTTGTTGATTTTTCAATGAATCTGGAAGCTCTTTCCATGTGTGAGTATTTTATACTAGTCATCATGAGGTTTCATGCCACTGTCATCTTTTAAAGTAGTCACAGTGGCATATGATATTTGGGTGTCTTCATTTTAACATATAAACACTATCATTGCTGTGCACTTAATGTCTATTTAGTAACTGTGTACTTGCTTTGTTAATGGATGTATTAAATTTCCTCTCCTTCACAGATTTTTCATCTACAGCCAGTAACAGGTCTATGTTTTCACAACGAAAATGTAACTTCCTGTCACATTTAGGACAATTAATGCTTCTGTCTTGTTTCTAGCATTTTTCACATAGATTATTATTGTGTTTCTTGGGAGATCTTGTGTTCAGCAACAGCCCAGTGTCTCACTTTCTTATTGTCCATTCTGTTGCTTCATTTCCTATTTTAAGCCTCATCCTTCTTCTAACAGCACTATGATAATTTAATCTTTTATTTAATTTTTACTTAAATAATTTTCATTTTCTCTTGTGCAGAGTCATATTTTTTACACTGGGCTTGCATCTATGCATCTGACGTAATACACAGTTTTAAAGTTTGCACACATTATTCCCTTTGGCACATGTGTTTATGAATATCTCCATTATACTGTTTTCAACAGTCTAATTTTTTGAACATATTTATCCAAAGAACATAGAATACACAGTTAGCAAATTATACTTAATGAAAAAGATCCTGCAGAACTGATATTTACTTGCATTCACAGTTATTGAAACTGGTGTCCTCTGGAGGCTGAAAACTCTGGCCATGTAAACTCAACCCCATACATGGATTAAACACGGTAGATATTTTTCAGGATAGGAGCAGTTATTACATTTTAATATGTAAATGATGCACCTCATCTTACAAATGCAACTGGTATGTTCTCTTCATGTAAGCTTGTTATCCTGTATGCTTACTGACTAGTCAAGTCACCTATTATTTATTTTTCTCCTTAGATGAAAACAATAATTGTCCTGAATTACAAACATACGTTTCAAATCATGTCATGACTTTCTGGGCACAATTACAAAACACAGATATCTCAATTACTTATAAATAATACAGCATAAATGAAGATAATCTACTCCTTTGACATTTCTCTGGCTCTCCGATGCAAGCTGCCAGTGACAGTGGTTACGTGGGCATGAGGCATGCTTGCTTGTGTGAATGGTGTGTGTGTTTCCTTTTCTGAAGAAAGTTTTGGCTGAAATCTAACAGTGTAACAATTTTTTCAGTATGGGTGTCTACAACTCAACATGTCATCTTTATGCTGAATAGCACCCTATCCCTTTCCTTTCATTGTCGCTACTCCTCTGACACACTTTCTGTCATACTCTAACACTTATTAGTAATAAACTCATTCAAAGCTACTAAAAAGCACTAAAAAGCAGCTTCCCTTTACATTTTTTTCAGTACTTTGGAAGTTTGTTAAATTAACTGATACCTACGTGTTGGGAGCCGTTGTCGCATCTTTTGTCAAGGTCTCTCCTGGTGTTATAAATATGTACATCTTCATTTAACAGTTTAGAAGAATGTATTCATTGGAGTGTCAGAAATTTCTTACCCTTCAACCCCCCCCCCCCCCCCCCCCCCAAATTGCATAAATCATTATAAGTGTGTTTGTACAGAATCATAGCTGCCTACATTTGAAGGACAAATAACCTACTATAAAATATGATTGCTCGGTTTGTAATTATTCTTTCTCATGTTGTTGTCATTGTGGTCTCCAGTCCAGAAACTGGTTTGATGCAGCTCTCCATGCTACTCTATCCTGTGCAAGGTTCTTCATCTCCCAGTACCTACTGCAACCTACATCCTCCTGAATCTATTTAGTGTATTCATCTCTTGGTCTCCCTCTACGATTTTTACCCTCCACGCTGCCCTCCAATACTAAATTGGTGATCCCTTCATGCCTCAGAATATGCCCTACCAACTGATCCCTTCTTCTAGTCAAGTTGTGCCACAAATTTCTCTTCTCTCCAATTCTATTCAATACCTACTCATTAGTTATGTGATCTACCCATCTAATCTTCAGCATTCTTCTGTAGCACCACATTTCGAAAGCTTCTATTCTCTTCTTGCCTAAACTACGTCAAAGATTGCATCAACATCGAGTCATACCACTGTTGGGTTTGTGTCGGTTCTGGAGCGCCACGACCGACCTCATTTGAGCTCTTCTGTCAGGAGAGTAAATTTGGAGTTGGAACGACTACTTGGATCTGGTGCAGGGTTACACATTGGTGCGGTTCCTGTTGATTCACTCTGTAGGTGGGACTATACTAGACATGGCCTACACCTCAACAAGAAAGGGAAGGGTAAACTGGCTGGGCTGATAGCAGGAAATTTAAAGAGGGGAGGAACCACATCTCATGGTGGAAACTCTTTTTTAGTGTAAGATCAGTGTCCAGTGGGAAACTCAGCCAGGCAAGTACTAAAGATATTAAAAAAGTTCGAGATACTCACAAAAGTAAAGTGAAAAATAATGTTAGTATCTCTCATCAAAATATTTGGGGATTGAAGAATAAAATTGATGAGCTTCTGCTTTGTTTAGAAGATACAGAAACTGAGAATGTAATAGATGTACTATGCCTGTCTGAGCATCACATTGTCATTGATATGCAAAAGGTTAGCATCAATGGGTACAAATTAGCTGCACATGTAGGTAGAGATAATATGATGAGAGGAGGAGTTGCCATATATGTCAAAAGCTTCCACAGTAAAAAATTTAGAAACTAAAAAATTTTGTGTAGAGCAACATATGGAAGCATGTGCCATTGAACTTAAACTAAATGATGGCACTTTCATAATTGTAACAGTGTATAGGTCCCCCTCAGGGAATTTCCAGCTATTTCTAGAAAACTTGGATGCTTTGTTGTGCTATCTGTCAGACAGGGGGGAGCAAATTATCATTTGAGGGGATTTCAATGTTGATTCCTTGAAAGAGTGTAATAGGAAGAATGACCTTGTAGTATTACTCAGTTCTTTCAATTTGAGCTCCGTCATTGATTTTCCTACTCGGATAACAAAGAACAGCAGTACATTGATAGATAACTTTTTTATAGACCAAGATAAGTTTAAGGACATAAATGCTTATGCTGTTGAGAATGGTCTTTCAGATCATGGTGCACAGATAGTTACAGTACATGACGTAGCTCCATGCAGTATATCAAATCAGACTTTCAAAGCAGTGCGTTCAATTAACAATATAAATATTGCAAACTTTAGGGAAAGCCTATGGCAGCTAGACTGGGATAAAGTGTATAAGGAACCCGATGCAAACTTGAAATATAACTTATTTCACGATACATTTTTAAGGGTATTTGAAAATTGTTTTCCCAAGAAAATAGTTAAACATAATTCCAAGAAAACATATAAAAAACCTTGGCTAACTAAAGGAATAACAATATCTTGCAACCGTAAAAGAGAACTGTATCTAACAGCAAGAGGGAGTACTGACCCCGAAATTGTTCAATATTATAAAAACTATTGTGCAGTACTAAGAAAAGTTATTAAAAAGTCCAGAGGCATGCATATCATGTCTGAGATCAGTAACTCTGATAATAAAATTAAAGCAATTTGGAATATTATTGAAAGGGAAACAGGGCAACCAAGAGCACAGGACGACTTTAGTGCCATAAAACTGAATGACAAGTGTACTAACAAACAATCAGAAATTGAAAATATTTTCAATAATCATTTTTTAAATGTTGTGGAGAAAATAGGATCTAGATCTTCACTAGAAGAGGCACGGCTACTAATAGAAGAGGCCATACCTGTGCAGTTTGAAACAACTGTAATTCCACCAACCTCTCCCTCTGAAATCAGTAAAATAATAAACTCACTGAAAAGTAAAAGCTCTTACGGAATTGATGGCATTTCCAGCAAGGTACTTAAAGCTTGTTCCCCACAGATAAGTAGGATTCTCAGCCACATATGTAGTAGCTCTTTGGAGCAGGGTGTTTTCCCCGATAGACTGAAATATGCCATTGTAAAACCATTGCATAAAAAGGGGGATACGTCACATGTCAACAACTACCGCCCAATCTCTCTTCTGACAGCTCTATCAAAAATTTTTGAGAAAGTAATGTATTCAAGAGTAGCCTCCCATATTTGTAAAAATAAAGTACTAACAAAATGTCAGTTTGGTTTTCAGAAAGGCTTTTCAACAGAAAATTCTATATACGCTTTCACTGATCAAATATTAAATGCTCTGAATAACCGGACATCACCCATTGGTATTTTTTGTGATCTCTCAAAGGCCTTTGATTGTGTAAATCATGGAATTCTTTTAGATAAGCTAAATCATTATGGTTTGAGTGGGGCAGTGCACAAATGGTTTAATTCATACTTAACTGGAAGAATGCAGAAAGTTGAAATAAGTGGTTCATGTAATGTTAAAACAACAGCTGATGGCTCAAAATGGGGGGCTATCAAGTACGGGGTCCCACAGGGTTCGGTCTTAGGTCCTTTACTGTTCTTGATATACATTAATGACTTACCATTCCACATGGATGAAGATGCAAAGTTAGTTCTTTTTGCTGAAGATACAAGTATAGTAATAACATCCAAAAACCAAGAACTAAGTGATGTAATTGTAAATGATGTTTTTCACAAAATTATTAAGTGGTTCTCAGCAAACGAACTCTCTTTAAATTTTGATAAAACACAGTATATACAGTTCCGTACAGTAAATGGCACAACTCCAGTAATAAATATAGACTTTGAACAGAAGTCTGTAGCTAAGGTAAAATTTTCAAAATTTTTAGGTGTGTCCATTGATGAGAGGTTAAACTGGAAGCAACACATTGATGGTCTGCTGAAACGTCTGAGTTCAGCTACGTATGCTATTAGGGTACTGCAAATTTTTGTGATAACAATCTCAGTAAGTTAGCTTACTATGCCTACTTTCATTCACTGATTTCGTATGGCATCATATTCTGGGGTAATTCATCATTGAGTAGAAAAGTATTCATTGCTCAAAAACGTGTAATCAGAATAATTGCTGGAGCCCACCCACAGTCATCCTGCAGACATCTATTTAAGGATCTAGGGATCCTCACAGTATATATATTCACTTATGAAATTTGTTGTTAATAATCCAACCCAGTTCAAAAGTAATAGCAGTGTGCATAGCTATAATACCAGGAGAAAGGATGATCTTCACTATGCAGGGTTAAATCTGACTTTGGCACAGAAAGGGATAAATTATGCTGCCACAAAAGTCTTTTGTCACCTACCAAACAGCATCAAAAGCCTGACAGATAGCCAACTAACATTTAAAAATAAATTAAAAGAATTTCTAGATGACAACTCCTTCTACTCATTGGCTGAATTTTTAGATATAAATTAAGGGAAATAAACAACTAAAAACAACTTAAACATTAGTGTCATGCAATATTTTGTGTAATGTAATATCTTGTACAGACATCTTTTATTAACCTGACATGTTCCACATCATTAATTCGACTACATTCCATTATTCTCATTTTGCTTTTGTTGATGTTCATCTTATATCCTCCTTTCAAGACTACATCCATTCCATTCAGCTGCTCTTCCAGGTCCTTTGCTGTCTCTGACAGAATTAGAATGTCATCGGTGAACCTCAAAGTTTTTATTTCTTCTCCATGGATTTTAATTCCAACTCCGAATTTTTCTTTTGTTTCCTTTACTGCTTGCTCAATATACAGATTGAATAACATCGTGGAGAGGCTACAACCCTGTCTCACTCCCTTCCCAACCACTGCTTCCCTTTCATGTCCCTCGAATCTTATAACTGCCATCTAGTTTCTGTACAAATTGTAAATAGCCTTTCGCTCCCTGTATTTTACCCCTGCCACCTTCAGAATTTGAAAGTGAGTATTCCAGTCAACATTGTCAAAAGCTTTCTCTAAGTCTACAAATTCTAGAAACATAGGTTTGCCTTTCCCTTAATCTATTTTCTAAGATAACTCGTAGGGTCAGTATTGCCTCACGTGTTTTAACATGTCTATATGATTACAATAAATATAATGATTCCTACAATAGATTGTTAAAAGCAGATTCTGAAATAGTATAGAAAAACTCCCTGTGATTAATAAAACACGAAAGCAAGTTTTACCAGTCACAATCCGATAAATTATTACCAATTACCTCATTGTCAGAAGACAATGAAAGTTTGCGCGAACTTGTTTCACATACGCTGAAAATAGGTTAGCTGGGGTTGGTGGGAGTCCCATCTCTGTCACAAAACCACGCATTTTCTGGTTGATGCGTTCCAGATCATCTGCTGCATACAAATTAGGAACGTCACCGGAGTTAAGAATGCTGTTAACATCTTCTAGGAAGGACTCCAACTTAATCTGTAAACATATAAAGAAATTTTTGAGCTACATTAGTGCTGTGGCAAGGATTCAGAAACAAACCATATTTCAGTAACAGATTTTCATTTCATTGTTATACTCACTGATAAAAGGACTCTTTGAAATATGAGAATAATAAATTAGTTCTTGTCTATTTGTTCCCATGTTCAAGGTTACTAATGGATACTAATGTAATGGTGTTTGTTGAGAGGTAGCTGGTTCAAACATTATTGGAGAAGAATTTTTGATCACCAACAGTTGATTGGAAAAGGGTCAAGAGCAGAAGTGTTGGTGTGCAGTTGCTTATTCCCAAGCTATGCTGTTACATCCTGGCTGAAATCCCAAACATCTCTATGGTGTCTCTTAGAATGAGAGCATGTAAAATAGTTTATTCTAACTAGGGACCTGAAAAATTTGCATTCTGTGATAAATGCAACTATGGATTCAAATTATGTCTCAAAATGTGAACTTACCTGATAAATGCTATTTCATGGTAAAGTGCATCCAGATGAATGAACTATTTTCTTGAAATTGTTTGAAATAGATTTATTTTCCCCAAAAAATATCAAAAACATATCACTATTTCAGTTACTAGTACGTCATATCATCTGGCTAAGCCCGATTTGGTAAAATAATATGTGTAAGAATGGGTTTGCAAAATAATAACTGCATGAACGCATTGATGTATTGGTGCACTCAATGGTCTTGAAAAATGTCAGTTGTGGTTGGTAGCAGGGCCAATTTGAGAACATTTTTACAGAAGCAAATTACCCTTTGTCTCCCCATTTCCCTCTGTATACTTTCACCTATGTCAGTTTGTTCTATTTACTGTGATACACTGTATACAGAAATCTTACTGTTGTGGCACCTAAGCTGCCCCTCTCAGCTTGGTGCTCTTAAGTGGCGGTTTGTGTCACTTAAGCCTTAAATTGGCCCTGGGTGGCTGAATGGTCTTGATAGACACAGCGTAACACAACGCAGGAATCAGCTGTGGGACTTAGCAACTTAGAACATAGAAACACTTCCATTTGTCTACTCCGACAGTTCAAAAGTTGGTATAATCACTCTTTATCTCCCACGTGACAATAAACCAACTCTCAAAATTGTTGTTTACTTTCATGTCTACATATTAAGGGCTGAAGAGGTTTTGCTAGAATTGTCAAATATAACACCTGGAAATTAGCTGATCCGGTTTCTGATTCAGTCAACACAATGGCTGACTGTCTTTAATTAATTATTAGCTTTAGGCAACTTCATACTCAGTCTAATATTTCTATTTTACTTCTCCTTTCCTGCACAAAAAGTCACTCCGCACCCACATTAAGAAAAATTTATAACAAGATAACCTGACCACAAGAGAGTGAAAACTGTTGTTGAAGTTGAAATCGGGCAACTATAACTGCATTTTCAGAATCAATACTGGAGCAAACACATGATGAACCAAGAGCAGAATTGGGAAATTGGTTTACAAAATTCAGATGAGAAACATTTAAATCAGAGAAGCACTCTGTTCACTGAGGGAAAAAGGCTGCTGATTCTCACCATAAACAAAATGAAGCCCTAAGAAAGAAGAAAGCAAAGATCATTTTGGGCCTCTGGGGAGAGGGAGGCAGGCAGGGAGAAAACTATTTTAGTTTTTGCAAATGTAAACATTCCAGTGAAAAGTCTTTTTTATACACATTTTCTTCACATGAAGGCTTTGTTTTCAGGCACATAGTGTGATAACATAAATTTGTGCATCTAATCATTTATAAACAAAAAAATTATACGCACATTTTGCCAAAAATACATGCAAATTTTTCTAGAAATAAATGTTGCATTTTCAGGTCCTATTGATAACTGATCATCATACACTGTATTTACCAGAATATAAGGCAAACCTGATTGTTAATATGTCCCCTTTTCTTCAGGGGTGTCTTGTGAAAAAATTATTTTTAAACTATTCTGAGTAATCAAAATCATGAAATGTTTTATTTAAATAAAGTATCTGCCTAAAAAATTAACATTACAATTATCCTAAATTGATGCCATTTATTGGTTGTCTACATTTTGATAATACAAGGAGAAATAAAATAAATGAAAAGAAATGGTTCACATTAGTTTGTGGATTTTTCCTTTCTACGTTTTTTGCTTACTAACCCTGTCATCTGTGATGTCGCTATTTTTAAACATCATCATGTGTCCGCCCCCAGTAGCTGAGTGGTCAGCGTGACTGAATGTCAATCCTAAGGGCCTGGGTTCGATTCCCGGCTGGGTCGGAGATTTTCTCCACTCAGGAACTGGGTGTTGTGTTGTCCTAATCATCATCATTTCATCCCGATTGATGTGCAAGTCACCGAAGTGGCATCAAATTGAAAGAGTTGCACCCGCTGAATGGTCTACCCGATGGGAGGCCCTAGTCACAAGACATTCGATTCGAACATCATCATCATCATCCTAATAGAACAGCTGTGAAATTTATATCATTGTTGTCACAAATATCTGGCTGTTTTTTTCTGAATATGTTGAGATTCTGAGGTTGTGGTTACCATGCGACCTAAGACTACAGCCGTTTTTACCTGAATACGTATCAGATTTCACTTCTACACCGACGTGAGAATGTTACAATGGCTCTTGGATCCAAACAAATTGTTTGCCTACCTGTCTTTCATTGCCTGTGTAGAACCAGCACTCTCTTTAATTCCCCATCATACATCATGGTGCACATCGACAACATTACAGTACCCAACATGTATATACACCACAGCCCCTGTACAGACATATACCATCTCCTACAGGAACGAATACTGTTGTTGAGTATTTGTCCAAATTTAAAGTCAGTTCAATTCAGACTACAAATGGATACATGCAAACTGCAGCTTAAACTTGGCAGACATTCCTAAAATCACAAAGTACACGGGATACATTCCCATGATTGGCAGCATGACACGATTTGCTGCCCGCTCACTGCTCCCCTCCCCATACTCAGTTCAGTCATGCTGGTATCACTGCTCCCCCCCTAAACCCTACAGTATTGCTGTGCTTGAGCAACTGTGAATATTTAGTAGGGTGCAAGTCCTCTGTAACATCAGCAACTAACACATAAGTAAAAGATCGCAATCACAATACAGTCCAGTTCCCAAACTTTCACTCATCTCGCGATCTGCTGAACTAACTCCTCGACAAGTCTTGCTGCTGTAACTTATTCTCATGACAACAATTATAGTCGATTTAATATGAATTATTTTGTTCGTTAGACATTAATCTGGATCAATTTTCCTTCTTTTCTTTGTCTCAATTTCTCTATATGTTCTAAAGCTAATTAAAAGCTGGTAACGTTTTTATCCATTATTCTAATACGTGAACAGCAACTGAATTTCAATGAATTTTTTCATCTGCAACCTTCTTAGTAAATCATTATGCTCTCTTATAATAAAAAAAATATTGAATGTTATGTTATTTAAAAAGCAGCATTAATGCTTGTACATGGTAACCATACATGTATGAGACTTATTGCAAACCTGTTCAAATACAACATGAGTTTGTAAAATGATAGAAATTTGTGCTATTTCCTCTTGCATTATCACAAAATTGTCAAATTTTAAACAGAGTAATAAATTGTTTCAGTGGCTAGCCCACAATTTATTGCTTATCTCTTGCACTCCCACCATGAAAGTCAAATGTCACATGATCTTCAAGCAACGTCGATATTGTATCAAGCGCTTTGGCGTATCGAGAAATCTTGAGGCTGTTGGAATACGAGTATTGTTTGCCCACCCCCACCCCTCCGAGTCCTTAAAATAAATCTGCATGTGACCTCAACAGCCAAAGTTTCATGTGTAAATATATGACCCCTATATAATCTATTAAACAACATAAAAATGCTAACTTCAGCAGCAAGGATTAATTGGGGAATATAAGATGACCTTGTATTTTTGACTGACGAATATGGGAAAAAACCTCATCTTACAATCAGGTAAGAACAGTGGGACCATTAGTCTTGGTGACCACCTAGGGACTTCTATCTAACATTTGTAGAACTATTCAAAGAAAGTCTATCCTCAGTAATGCAGGAGAACCTTTCATGCAATACTGAGTATAGACTGGGACATCAATGGATTCACTGCAGGCGGTATGGATAGAGAGTCTCGTGAAGTAGTTCCGAGCACACATTCCAAAATCAGTCTTGAGTAGCTACTACGACAACCCACATGCAATGGAAACATTTTAGACCTTGCAACTACAAACAGGCCTCACCTTATCGATAGCGTCAGAATACACAGGGATTAGTGTCATGATGGCACCATAGAGACAGTGGTTACATCAATGAGACCAGAAGACTATATATGCAGGAAAGAGTGGAAAAGCTGTTATCATCATCCTACTTACACAAAGAATGGACATCGCTTGGTTCCAATATGATGGATGGAGGAGAATTATAGGCAAAGTTTAAAGTGATTGTAAAGCATGCTCTGGAGAAGTACGTAATGAGTAAGTGGATTAAAGGGTGAAAAAGACACACAATGATTTACTAATAAAATTTGTAAAATGCTGAGGAAGCAGGGGTTGTTGGAATCTCATTTCAAAAATGAATGTGGAATGTTGACAGGAAAAAATTTGTTTAAATTTGTGTGTCTATAAAAATATTAATGCTTGTAGCATACAACTTTCACAGTCATACTTTAGTGAAAAGATCTTGCCAAAACCTGAGAAAATTGTGGTCCTATGTAACACCACTAAATGGGTCACATGCTTCAACCCAGTCACTCGCTGAGCAGGTCTGGTGTAGCAACAGAAGATAGTACACTACTGACCATTAAAATTGCTACACCAAGAAGAAATGCAGATGATAAATGGGTATTCATTGGACAAATATATTATACTAGAACTGACATGTGATTACATTTTCACGCAATTTGGGTGCATATACCCTGAGAAATCAGTACCCAGAACAACCACCTCTGGCCATAATAACGGCCTTGATACTCCTGGGCATTGAGTCAAACAGAGCGTGGATGGCGTGTACAGGTACAGCTGTCCATGCAGCTTCAAAACGATACCACAGTTCATCAAGAGTAGTGACTGGCGTATTGTGATGAACCAGTTGCTCGGCCACCATTGAACAGACATTTTCAATTGGTGAGAGATCTGGAAAATGTGCTGGCCAGGGCAGCAGTTGAATATTTTCTGTATCCAGAAAGGACCGTACAGGACCTGCAACATGCGGTTGTGCATTATCCTGCTGAAATGTAGGGTTTTGAAGGGTACAGCCACATGTAGTAACACATCTGAAATGTAACGTCCACTGTTCAAAGTGCCGTCAATGCAAACAAGAGGTGACCGAGACGTGTAATCAATGGCACCCCATACTATCACGCTGGGTGATACGCCAGTATGGTGATGATGAATACATGCTTCCTGTTGTGTTGGCAGAAGAGCCAACACCATGTTACTATTGGAGGCTGAATGCACACGTTTTAGCTCACGCGGGCTGGCGTGAGGAGGGAAGGACTATACTGATGTGAGGTCAGGAACATGACAAGGAATTAGAATTCAGAAAGCGGACATAATTAGTTTGATACTTAACTTTAATCCATTAATGATGAACGTCGCTCTTGGTGGTACATGGTTCAGAATACATTCTTGAAGAATATGGCGCCTTGCTAGGTCATAGCAAATGACGTAGCTGAAGGCTATGCTAAACTGTCGTCTCTGCAAATGAGAGCGTATGTAGACAGTGAACCATCGCTAGCAAAGTCGGCTGTACAACTGGGGTGAGTGCTAGGGAGTCTTTCTAGCCTAGAACCGCTGCGTGGCGGCGCTCAGTCTGCAATCACTGATAGTGGCGACACGTGGGTCCGACGTATACTAACGGACCGCGGCCGATTTAAAGGCTACCACCTAGCAAGTGTGGTGTCTGGCGGTGACACCACACTTCCAGTGTGTGTTCACTGCGATGTCGCCAAACACGGATGCGACCATCATGATGCTGTAAACAGAACCTGCATTCATCCGAAAAAAATGGTGTTTTGCCATTCATGCACCCAGGTTCGTCATTGAGTACACCATCGCAGGAGCTCCTGTCTGTGATGCAGCATCAAGGGTAACCGCAGCCATGGTCTCCGAGCTGATAGTCATCAAACTGTTTGTGCAAATGGTTGTCGACTTGCAAATGTCCCCATCTGTTGACTCAGGGATCGAGATGTGGCCTGCACCATCCATTACAGCCATGCGGATAAGATGCCTGTCATCTCAACTGCTAGTGATACGAGGCCATTGGGATCCAGCACGGCATTCCTTATTACCCTCCTGAACCCACCAATTCTGTATTCTGCTAACAGTCACTGGATCTCGACCAACGCGAGCAGCAATGTCACAATACGATAAACTGCAATTGCGATAGGCTACAATCCAACCCTTATCAAAGTCGGAAATGTGATGGTACGCATTTCTCCTCCTTACACGAGGCATCACAACAATGTTTCACCAGGCAATGCTGGTCAACTGCTGTTTGTGTATGAGAAATCGGTTGGAAACTTTCCTCATGTCAGCACGTTGCAGATGTCGCCACCGGCGCCAACCTTGTGTGAATGCTCTGAAAAGCCAATCATTTGCATATCACAGCATCTTCTTCCTGCCGGTTAAATTTCGCATCTGTAGCACGTCATCTTCGTGGTGTAGCAATTTTAATGACCACTAGTGTATAATGTAGGTTCAATCAATACTCAAGTATACAGAGATGTGTTGGGTGGCAGGTTTGTAAAGTTGCTGCTCCACATATGGTGTGGATCATCTATGAAAAGAAGAGAAAATAGTTCGTGTAACTACTGAACAGAAAAGGTATATGAAACACGAAGTAAATAGATCCTATTAAATGAACAGTGAAAACGGTTCATAATTTTTTGCGAATTTAGTGATTGTATAGTGGATGTTACCTTTGATGAGCTTGGAGTTTACAAGCCAAGAGAAGACAACACTACACTGTGGCTGCAATTGCTGCCATGTGCAGAAGGAATTAGTGTGCTATCAACTCCATTGTGCCCTGCTAAGACCTTGCCACATCCTCTAGGGAGCTATTGCAGCTGGCAATACCTGTCCCTTCAATGAAGAAGAAGAAGTTTATGGAAGAGGGAAATGTGAAAATTGGAGTAGAGCTAAAGGTCTCTGAGAGTGAAACTGTATTTAATGATTCACGAATACAAACAAGTCAAATGTCACTGGAAACTCCACTGAGATCAGTTGAATCCAAGCTGAAGCAAGATAAAACTTTTTCAGATCTATTTCTTCATGCACTTCTCATTTGCAAGCCGTGTAGTTATTGCCTCCAAAGAAATGTTGATAATTTCTTGCAGCAAAAAATGGAATGTAAGTAAAATGTTTTAAACTATATAAGTATAGAGGAAGGGGGAGGGGGTGGGGGGGTGGGGGAGATCCATGGCAGATGAGAGTATTGTCATCTATTGGGATTAAGGAGGACTTGATACAGAGATCGTCATGGAACAAAGACAAGAATGACATTTCTGAGTGAATGTTTAAACTAAACTTAGAACTGGACTAGAGAGTTTTTTTTTTAAATGAGTAGCATAGATATAATTGTAAAAAGGTTTTTATTCTTTGATATGGCTATGTAACAAAGAAACTTGTTCTTAATAAATTATCTGAGTTTTGCTATTACGAGTTGCTATTCTGGACTTTTCTAAACTTGAAATTAGTCTGTGAGCTTATGAACATGAAAAAGGATTTTATTCTGAGACTGTAAAAGGAAATATCATTGAACAATGACAAAATATTCGAAGCTACTCTAACCAAAATTTTGTTTTATTCTGAACAGCAATATAATTAAGTCGCCTGAAATACTTTGGCTCGTTTTGCATTATTTAAATTCTCGCATGTTATTATTCTTTAAAGATTCCAGTCTTAGCTTTAATTTTGTGTTTGTGTTTGTTTGTGTGTCTATCAACATGCCAACGCTTTCGTTTGGTAAGTTATGTAATCTTTGTTTGTAGATATATTTCTTCCACGTGGAATGTCTCCCTCTATTATATTCATATCATTAATTTACTTTCTGTATTCAGAATCAACTTTCCAGTTTCAACAAAATGGAAAGTGCTGATTTTTTAACTATTTGCTAGCAAGTAATAAAATGTTATTACATGATGCAGAGTAAAAGAAAAAAATTGGTAATAACGTAAAAGGAGAAGTAGTTACGAAATTGTAGGGAGGTGAGGAAGAGTTTAAGCACACGCTATGCAAGTTTATTTTATGGAACAACTATGAAATCAATAATCAAGTCATGTATTCGAATGAGATGGTATTGGAATGAATAGTGGATGAAGCAAAAATAAAAGAGAGTTTGAAAAATTACAACATAAGACCAGCGAACTTAAGACACATAGGCAGCATGTCCAACAAGTGCTGGAATTCTTAGAGAAGAAAATGAATAATGAGATTTAATGAGATTCTGTTACAAGAGAAGATTAGGCTACTAGCGAATCATTCTGGAAATGATATGGGGTGTTTAGAGTGACATTTAGAGGGAAATGAAGGAAGAGTAAATTTTAGAAGTAGTGCTCCTCAAGCAGGAGTGAGTGGTTGTGAGAATCAATTCTGGGAAGGATTTAGGTTTGAAATGGGAAAAGGTGTAAATAAGAAATTTCTGACCTTTGACTGAGAAGGAACAACCTGCCCAGGCATTTCATGAAACCTTGCCTGTAGCTTGGCACTACAACAGAAAGATATATCTTGTGAACAATCATTTACAGATAAGTGCATTGCAGTGAAGACTGTTGAGTGTAGATAGATTTCAGTCTTATGAGAGGTTTAAAAGAGTGTTTAAGTCAAAATTTTGGTCAAAGGGTGCATGGGAGAAACTAATATTGTACTTGCTGGGGCCAGGTGTGTACACAGATATGTGGGTTGGTTATAGGAATTTCATGGAATGGCCTCTCAATCTGGCAAAATATTCAGATAAGGTATTTATGAGCCACACCTGCTTGGAACATTTATCAATTGGTTACTTGCAGTAGCTAGAGAAAAACTCATGGGAAGAACTTGGTAAAGTGCCCAGCAATTGTTAGAATTCCTTGATCAACTTAAATACTTAAATTTGTCAAGTGTAGTTATAATAATAACACAGTAGTAAAAAAAAAAAAAAAAAAAAGACCTGGACAGAAAAGGAGAATAGCAGGAGGAGCTTGCCTATCAAGTCAGTTATGGATGGATGGTACACAAACAGCAAAATACTAACAAGAATAGGAGAGGAAACAATAGGTTTTACCATAACAGAAATGAGGATACCAAAGCCAGAACTGTAATAATAACTGATAAAATTAATAGTAATAGTAAGAATGGGAGGAGAAAAGGAAGAGTCAGTCCACCTCTGGGGAATCGAGGAATATATCAAGTGCCAACAGACACTAATAGGCTTTGGAGATAGGGCAGTGGCTACCAAGGTGTGAGAATTAGTGAGTGTCCACCCTAGGAAGGAACCAGTTGTGTTGACAACACATAACCCAATAAAGAGGTATAGCACTAAGCTTTTGTAAGATTTCACGAAGAATGAGAGTCAAAAGAACTGTTATTTGTCAAATCCTCAGCTGAATGGAAGTGTCAATGACACAGAGTTGATGCAATAGATTTGACCAACTGTGAAAGTTGAGTGGAGAGGAGCCTCTCATAGCTGTAGGTGCAGGAAACATCCAGCAGTCCTCAGCAGGTAGGAAGTCTAAGTCAGTTGCAAAGTCTAACAGAAAGAAGAAGGTTCTGCTGCTATGTAGTTCGCATGGTAGAGGTGAGGGCCAGCAGTTGCAAGAAGTGTTGGGGGAGTGATCACCAGGTCACCAGCATTGTGAAGCTTAGTGCAGGGTTGGCTCAGGTGACTGACAGCATAGAGGAGTTATGCAGAAATCTTACGAAAGAGGATCAGGTAGTGATTCTGGGTGTAGCAGCATAGAGAAGTTATGCAGGAATCTTACAAAAGAGGTCCAGGAAGTGATTCTGGGTGGAGCAGGGAATAGTCTAGATAGGGTTGGGGAATATGATGTAGGTGGTGACCTGGTAAAGATAGCTACTCAAACTGGTGGCACTAATGTGCATTTTGTGCAACTGTTTGAGCATGATGATTAGCCTCACAGCTGTTAGGCGTGTTAACATGGGGCAGGAGAAGGCACTGATGGCAGAGTGCATGGGTCACATTGCAGTGGTGCCAGTTGAGTCTTTTCAATAGGTCAGGTTTAATTAGGCATGGCCTGCACCACAATAGGTATGACAAGGAAGGCTGGCAAAGCTTATAGGTGACATTGTAGTGGGTGGTGGTGAGATCACTCATTGACAAATTCCTGTAGTAGTTGGTGTCAGAGCTGCACATTTTTTAGATTGAAGTCAGCTGATAGGTATACCTGCTTAAAGGAAGTCCCTCTAACTAAGGAATCACCTTCAGAGGAGGTCAGGTATCCAAGTAGAGAATGAATTAGCACATTTCATCAAAAATATAAGAGGTATTAGAGATAAAGTTAGTGAACTGCTTATAAATATAGTCTCTGACATTATCGGTATACCGGAGCACCACTTAAATAATTGGACAATTCAGAGGCTTCCTTTATCAGAATGCAAATTAGCTGCCTGTTTTTCAAGGAGTTCCTTGTGGAGTGGGGGACTGGTCACGTACATAAAAAACAGTATTCTGTTTGAATCCACAGATGTATCATGACACTGCACAAAACAGATATTTGAATGTTGAGGAGTATAAGGCAGCCTGGGTGGCTGATTAGTGGGATAAGAATATCATGTAGAACAAAGTGGGAATTACATCAAAATGTTAGAAGTAGTCACAATCAAGCTACACTATGTGATCAAAAGTATCCGGACACCGCCAAAATCATGAGTTTTTCATACTAGGTGCATTGGCTGCCACTTACTGCCAGGTACTCCATGACAGCAGCCACAGTAGTCATTAGACATTGTGAGAGAGCAGAATGGGGTGCTCCACGGCACTCATGGACTTCGAATGTGGTCAAGTGATTGGGTGTCCACTTGTGTCATACGTCTGTATGCCAGATTCCCAAACATCCCTAGGTCCAATGTTTCCAATGTGATAGTGAAGTGGAAACGTGAAGGGACATGTACAGCACAAAAGTGTACAGGCTGACCTTGTCCGTTGACTGACAGAGACCATCGACAGTTGAAGAGGCTTGTAAAGTGTAATGTGTAATAGACCATCACACAGGAATTCCAAACTGCATCAGAATCCACAGCAAGTACTTGACAGTTAGGTGGGAGGTGAGAAAACTTGCATTTCATAGTTGAGCGGCTGCTCATAAGCCATACATCACACTGGTAAATGCCAAACGATGCCTCACTTGGTGTAAGGAGCGTAAACACTGTGTGGAGTGACAAATCATGGTACACAATGTGGCAATCTGATGGCAGGGTGTGGGTATGGTGAATGCCCGCTGAACATCATCTGCCAGCATGTGTAGTGCCAACATTAAAATTCAGAGGCGGTGGTGTTATGGTCTGGTCGTGTCTTTCATGGAGGGGGCTTGCACCCCTTGTTGATTTCGTGGCACTATCACAGCACAGGATTACATTGATGTTTTAAGCACCTTCTAGCTTCTCACTGTTGAAGAGAAATTCAGGGATGGCGATTGCGTTTGTCAACACAATCGAGCATTGTTCATAATGCACGGCCTGTGGCAGAGTGGTTACACGACAATAACGTCCCTGTAATGGATTGGCCTGCACAGAGTCCTGACCTGAATCCTATAGAAAACCTTTGGGATGTTTTGGAACACTCCATGAAGAATGGGCTGCTATTCCCCTAGAAACCTTCCAGCAGCTGATTGAACATATGCCTGCGAGAGTGGAAGCTGTCATCAAGGCTAAGGTTGGGCCAACACCATACTGATTTCCAGCATTACTGATGGAGCGGTGCCAAGAACTTTTACGTCATTTTCAGACAGGTGTTCGGATACTTTTGATCACTGCTCCAGAAGTTGGACCATTATGGAATATGGGGAGTACCTCACTTTTAGTTCACATCTTACTTTAACAAAAGACAGCAAAAGGTCATTATTTGCAGTGTTGAGAATGATGCAATGTGGGGTCTGAGTGGAGTATGATCAAATTGATCAAATGGGGGAGGGGGGGGGGGGGTGCCCCAGGATTCAGTGTTGGGGTCACTCCTGTTCCTTATTTATATAAATGATATTCCCTCTACTATTACAGAAAATAAACTAATGCTAAATCACTGTAAGACTCAATTTTTACAGTTTCTAAGACACAATTCAACAAAACCCAATGTTTTAAATTCACAGAATGGGCATATGATTAGTGAAACTGAACAGTTCAAATTTCTAAGTGTTCAGATAGATAGTAAACTCTCATGGAAAGCCCATGTCTTGTTCAATGACTTAATGCTGCCATTTTTACCATTCAAATGGTATCTGCAGTAAGTGATCGTTCGGCACCAAAATTAGTCTACTCTGCTTATTTTCATTCACTTATATCATATGGTATTATATTTTGGGGTAACTCTCCCACTATAAAAGGATATTTTTGGCTCCGAAATGGGCAGTTTGGGGCATACGTGGTGTAAGTTGGCAAACCTCATGTCGACCCCTGTTCATTAGTCTGGGTATTTTGACATTGCCCTCTCAATATATATATTCTTTACTGTTATTTCTTGTTAACAATATTGGCTTAATCCCAATAAATTAGCAGCTTTCACTCAGTTAATACTAGGCATAAATCCAACCAACATTTGGACTGCACTTGCTTGACTCTTATGCACAAAAGCTACCACAAGAGTTCAAAAATCTTCTTTCAAATCAAAACAGAAAAGTTTCCTCATGGGTCACTCCTCCTATTCTGTTGAGGAGTTCCTTGAAAAAATTAAGCTGATTCTTACATTATATTGTTGACTGCATTCACTTAAACTTATGGCTTGATGAGATGATTCATGGGAAATGAGAGTATTGCCATCTGTTGGGATTAAGGATGATTTGATAAAGAGATCAAGGAATGAAGATAAGAGTGACTGTATATCCTGTGCATTTGTATATACACCAATATCCCTCATGCCTACAGTTCTGCCACTATTGAACACTACCTCTCCTGATGTCCTTCAGACTCCAAACCCACTACCTCATTCTTTACACACCTTCCTAACCGTATCCTAACATACAACTACTTCTCCTTTGAAGGGAAGATAGACAAACAAATCCACAGAACAGCCATGGGCACCCGCATGGTGCCCTTCTATGCCAATCTGTTTACAGGCAATCTACAGGAAATTTTCCAAGCCTCCCAAAAACCCAAACCACTGGTCTGCTTCAGGTTCATTGATGTATCTTCATGATCTTCACTCAGGGCTAAGACACCCTATCCTCATTCCTTCACAACCTGCCCCACCTAGTCTTCCTCAAACCAGCATGCCACCTTCCTTGATGTTGGCCTCCACCTCTCTGATGGCCCCACCCACATCTTAGTCCACATTAAACCTACCAAACACAAACAGTACCTGCATTTCGACAGCTGCCATCCCTTCCACACCAAAATATACCTCCCATACAGCCTGGCCACCTGAAGACGGTATATGTGCAGTGACAAGAACTCCCTTGCCCATTATGCCTAAGGCCTTACAAAAGCCTTCACACCTAGACGCTATAGTCCAGACCTAGTCCGCAAACAGATTTCCTATGCTGTATCTGCACATTCCCCCAATTCTCCCACCACTATCAAGAACCAGCAACAAAGGAGTGCTCCCTCCATCACTCAAAACCATCCTGGAACAACTGAACCACATCCTCATCACCGCTTTGATTATCTATCATCATGTCATGAATAGAGGGGAGAGAAATCCTGCCAAAGCTCCAGGCCCCCCCCCCCCCCCCCCCCAGTCCTCTCCCCTAAAGTGGTGTTCCATCACCCATCCAACAACCACAGCATCCTACTCCATCCCTATGCCACTGCCAATCCCAACCCATTGCCGCAGGAATCGCGTCCCTGTGGGAGAGACAGGTGCAAGACCTGTCAAATCCATCTACCCACCCAGTACCTCCTACTCCAGTCCTGTTATAGGCTTATCTTACCCCAGGAGCAAAATGGACCACCCTGTGGCACAAAATGCAGTTGGAAATAACATGCTTGATTTCACTGGCTGCTTCATCACCCTTGCCATCTAGATCCTCACCTTCACCACCAGCTCTTCTGAAATGCACTAATGGCAGTTATCCTTACAACACATCCCCCTTCCCTGCACCAGTCCAGAATGCTGCTTACGTCCAACATGACACAGCTGCATTCTGACTGGAGCACCCATAGATGGTGCTCATGTGTGCATGAGGTGTGGTTGCTTGTGGTTTTTTTTTCTGAAGAAGGCTTTGGCCAAACGCTTAAATGTATAAGTCTTTTGTCATGCCTGTCTGGAACTCAACATGTCACCTTTACAGTGAGTAGCAACCTATCATTTTCATGACATTGTAGATATTCCAACCTGGACTTTCCATTATTTTATTTACAATTAGCTGCTATAATTATGGATCTAGAGTAATTTAAGCTGAAATGTAGATAAAATATCTACAGGTGTGCATTCAGGATGATTTAAGGCTGAAAAGCGCATTACCAAGTTGTAAGTATGGATGATGTCATACTGTGATTCACTGGAAGCATACACATTTACATACGTACTTCTACATGCCACTGTACAGTGTGTTGCAGAGGGTACTTCAATCACTATAAACAATTTTTTTGTCCTATTCAGCGCATATGTTCTGCAGCCTTGGCAGAGATATGCACACAGCAGATTCAGCCCAGTCCAATATGCCTCTAAATTCTCAGTGCAAGACATTAACACAATCAGTTTACATGCTGATAATGTATCAGCAGACCCTTGAAGTCAACACTCTTTTAGCAGTAAATCAATCCTTATGTGTCTCATACAGATAATCTAGATGGATGCAACCACTAACTCAATACAACATCTGGAATAAATGTTAGTATTTACCCCAGTTGGTCTCAACACTAAGGTGTAATTAAGCACATTCCTCCCCTGCCTTTTTAAGCACCTTCTGCACCATGTGTAATACCATAGTAAAATGATCTGTGAATGCATAAACAAATTAACAAAGACCAATAATCACAAACTGAGGGACAGATGATATGTAGAGAAAACAAAGTGTACATTTCAGAATTCTCATTTCATATACACAACATATATTTGAAATGAGAAAGCAAGAGCATAAATGGAAAAAATGTCAATGTGACAGAAAAAATTACAGGTGTTCTACATGACTATCCTTGGTCACAGGCACAAGATCTATGTGATAAGCATATGTGGAGTTACCAATAAAGGCACATTAGAAATGTAAATTTTGACATCTGAATTGTTTTTGGCAAAGGAGGCACACGCACACACACACACACACACACACACACACACACACACACACACACACGTTTTTCACCTAATGCCATGAAAAGAAATCCACAGGTGTAAGGTATGTTGCAGCCAAGAATGGTATAAGAACTACTGGATGGTTCCTACTTGCTCTGTCAAAAAGTCTAGGTAAATAGTTGTTGACACTGTAATCTCCATGAATAAAACTTTTGGTGAGTTGTGCTGTACCCCATATTCAAATATTCTCCATTAACAGGAATCTCCTTAAAACCGGCTTTCTATATCTGTTATTTTCATCCTCGTCACTACCACTACTACTACTATTATCTTTATCGTAACCACTACTGCCACTTTCCATCTTTCTTTTCGCTCCCTTCTCCGATACCACCAGCCTGTCTTTCACCTTTAGCCCACAGACGCTTGAGTCAGTCACGACCTTGGACACACCTGTAAATATGTCTTCCCCCCGCGAAATCCAGCTTTTGTCCCTCTTCCGGCCAGCAGGTAGACGGAGCGCGCTCGATCCTACAGGCGGCCACAATGGCACGGACCGGTTCCGGCGGCGGGCTCTTTGTGGCCCACTGCGAACGCTCAGTCGCTAACCGGCTCACTTTGACTTGAGTTCTGTGACCTGTTCTGCCAATCGCTGTTCCATATTATCCTCGTCTCTGAAACTTGGTTGAAACCAAACATTTCTTCCGACGCTATCCGAATCACTGGTTACTCTCATCCTAAGGGCAGATCGTGAAACACGACGCGGGGGTGGTGTGGGTGCCTATATTCGCTCTGATCTGAGACCTACTATACTATGCACATCGGATGCAAAGGGCGAAGGAGAAGCAGAGTTCTTGTTTTTCGAAATAAATACATCAAAATCAGAAACTGCTAATTGGAGTAATCTATAAACCTCCAAACGTCGGTGCTATGTCCTCCTTTCAGTCTGCCCTGTCCTCGCTCGTGACACTGTGTGAACACATAATCATTATGGGCGACACAAACATCGACTTACAGTTAAAATCTCCCTCTGCAGAAAAACTTAGGAGACTGTTCCACTCCAATGATATGAGTTTAGCACCGCTGGACCCAACTCATCACACGCCACACAGCCATACACTCATAGATATAATAGCAACAAAGCGACCAGATAAAATAATTCGCGCCAATCAGACATCCGCTCCAGGACTCTCTGCTCATGACGTGATTTTCTTAAATTACTCAGTACATACTACCAAAGAAAAATCTCACCTGGTAACCTACAGAAACCTAAAAAATGTTAGCCATGACGCTCTTCAAAAGGATTGCTCAGACATCCCTTGGAATGATATAAGCAATGAACCGACTTTAGACGGAAAAATTCGGGAATTATGTCGCAAAATTATTGCACTGTATGATAAACATGCTCCTCAACGCACTGTCAAGGTAAAGAGAGCTCCCGCTCCGTGGCTCACCACTGCATTACGCCAGTTAATGAATGAACGTGATGCTGCACATAGAGCCTTCAAGCGTAACCCAACTCCCGAGGCGTACGAAGCTTATAGGAAACTCCGAAATAGAACCAAGCAAAGCGTGAGGAATGCCAAAATCAGACATGCCCGCTCTGTCGTATGCGGCATATCAAAACCTGCTGCACTGTGGAAAAAGCTGCGCACTTTCAGTATAGGGAAGCGAAGATCTGACACTGTTTATCAAGCGTCTGCAGAAGAATTAAACGATTTCTTCTCAACAGCCGTAAACTGCCACGCAGCGACAAATTACCAGCCCCAAGATATCAATCTCTCGAGAGACAAGTTTTTCCTAAAACATGTCACTACCGGCACAGTACACAAGGCAATTATGAGAATCTCTTCCGAGGCAGTAGGAAATGATGGAGTGAGCATTGGCATGATTAAGAACGTCGTAAACACTATTACTCCAGTTATCACAGACATCTTCAACCTGTCTCTTGTCAGTAGTACATATCCTACTGAGTGGAAGCAAAGCTTAATTCAACCTATACCCAAGACTGACAACCCTAAGTCGCCAGGTGACTACAGGCCGATCAGCATACTTCCTGCAATATCTAAAGCCCTAGAACACATCGTCCATGAACAGCTGACGGATTACCTCAAAACTCATAACATCCACGACAAATATCAGTCAGGTTTTCGAAAGCACCATAGTACAGCAACTGCATTAATCAAAGTAACTGATGACATTAAACATGCTATGGACAGATGTGAAGCTACCATCCTAACACTGCTTGACTTTAGCAAGGCTTTTGATACAGTTGACTTTGATATATTACTAATTAAAATGAAGCAGCTGAATTTCTCAAACAGCGCAATACACTGGTTCGACAGCTACCTCAAAAACAGAAGTCAACAAGTCATTTGTGGGTCGGAAAAGTCATCATGGAAAAACGTGCGCTCTGGAGTTCCCCAAGGCTCCGTCCTTGGTCCATTACTCTTCTCACTATACATTAATGATATTTCTTCAGTGATTCACTCCTGCAAGTACCATCTATATGCCGACGACATCCAACTGTACATAAGTGCAAGCCCCAAGAACATTGCTGACGCAGTAGCGAGTATGAACGCAGATCTTTGCTCTGTTTCTCGATGGGCACAGAACCTAGGTCTGAAACTAAACCCCAAAAAATCCCAGGTCATACTTATATCTCATCCAAAGTTAATCAGTCGGTACTTTCGCGAAACAGTCCCTCAAATACTCCTCAATGGTACCCAACTATCATACCAAAAAACAGTAAAAGACCTTGGAATAATCTTGGATGAACACCTAAACTGGGAAGAACAAACAGTCACAGCTTGCCGGAAATCGTTCTCCTCCCTACATGCAATTCAAAAATTTAGAAAAATATTTCCAACCCATGTTAAACAAAAATTAGTCCAAACACTAGTCTTGCCTAATCTTTACTACTGTGATGTAGTTCAACATGGCACAAATAATGAAAATTCGAGATGCCTCGAGCTAGTGATGAATGCTTGTGTTAGATACGTATGCAACATACGGTTGTATGATCATATCAGTCCTTCATACTCCCGGCTAGGTTGGATACGCCCACATAAGGCACGCGATCTCCACACGATGTGCTTACTTCATCGATTTCTTAGCCACTGGTGCCCCCAATCCTTATCTTCTCACATTAAACACCTATCATCATTTCACAACCGCAATACCAGACCGGGTACGTCTAACATCTTGGCTGTACCTTTACAAAACATAAAATCTTTCTCCATGTCATTCTCCATCTCAGCCATACGACTATGGAACGCGCTCCCCTGTGATCTGCGTCTTATCCAAAACCACTCAACATTCAAGAGGGAACTTAAGACTTACATATTAGGGACGGTATAGCCACCATTGTTGTGCTCCCCCCCCCCCCCCCCCCCTCATCTTTTTCTTTCTCCTCTCCATCATAGCTTCGAATTTTACCATTCTATTTCTCTTCCTCTAACCTATCTACCTCTTCTATATCTCTTTCACCCCATTCCATCGTCTTATATCTCTGCTTGATGAGAATAACTCACAAGCTGCAAGAATATAACGAGAAAATTCCTAACTAGCAATAGGACTGACACTCATATAAGAAAAATATGTTTACTTTCATATACATAGTCATTATTATTATTATCATTATTATTATTATTTTTATTATTCTTGATTGTTATAATTATTTTTTGATTGTTATAATTATCATTGTACTACTTTTATAATCTCTATTTTTTTTCTTTAACATTAATACTGTATAACATGTTATATGTCCTAATTTTCTGTAGACACTGAAATTTGTTGAATCTGAGTATGCCTGGTTAGGTGTAAGAGAGGGCCTGAAGGCCCTAATCTTGCCAGGTAAAATAAATGCATAAATAAATAAAATTGTGCTGGTTGCTCTTGCTGTTTATGTAGTAGTTTGCCTCACCATTACAACTGAAATAAGCAGGAAATGTTTATTCTCATTTGGCTTCCAACATTTTTGTAGTATAATTCATATGTTTAACATTGTCTTCCTGTACATGATTTAATTTTCAGCTTCATTTAGACAGCAAGCAAACCATTATTCCATTATTTGTAGAATTATAAATCTCCACTGGCATCATATGTCGATTTCTGTGGACAACGTTCAAACTAAAGGCAATTTTTTTCAATGTTTTGTGGTGATATATCTGGCTGGCTGGTAGTTTTTCCTTTGCACAAACATTCTCTTTCCACAGCTGATGCCATCTGCAAATATTGCTGGTATTTGGAGGTGTCTGACGCTACCAATGATGAAATCTTCTCTGAACAGTAATGACAGAACATCAAAAGTTAAATTCTGTTACACACTGAGTTTCGGCCACAGTGTTCTTCAGAAAGGAAAATACACCACATTCACAGTAGCAAGAACACCTCCCACCATTACTGCTATCTCCAGCCACTCCAGCTCAATCCTATTAGGCTTTGTCAAAGAGTTCAATGTATAACAGTCTTTTTGCTGTGCCTTTCATCTTTACGGTGAGCAGCAATCTACCCCTTTCATAACACTGTTGATATTCCAACAGGGAATTTTCATTGTTTAACTGTTAAATTCTAACACACACAATACTTTCTGTACAGAATATGCAATTTACACTCTTGACATGGAAATTTTCTCTTATAGATCAACATACACATACTGGCTGCAGTTTTCTGTGCTTGCACAACAAGCTAAATTTTGAACTTTTCACATTCTCTGTAAATCTTATCAAAGATGCATTAAACAGTTACAGCCTTTTGTAATCCATACATATTATAAAAATAGATTTATGTATGTGTGTGCATTTGTATGTTCCACATCTCACAGTAAACAACAAGGAAATAGTGTTTGCAAGTGATTTTAATGTGGATTTATTGAAAAGCTCTGTCAGAGAACAATTATTGCAATCAGTAACACTGTCACTCAATTTAATTCCTACCGTGAACTTTGAACTAGGGTATGTAAATGCTCTGAGGCTGCAATTGATGATATATTTGTAGGCAAACCTAGAAAAAAAGTCATATCACAAAATCAATAGTAAATGGGCTATCTGATCATGACATGCAGGATCTTGTGTTAAATAATGAAACTTGTCAGGATAAAAAAAATCTATTAAATCTGAGTACAGCAGGGTAATAAATCAGTTAAAAATTGAGAATTTTAGGAGATTGCTCAAAGACATGAACTGGATAGATGTTTATAATACTTCTGACTCATATGGAAAATACACGTAATTCATTAATAAAGTTACTTACTCTTTCAAAAAGTGTTTCCCTAAAGGCAACTCAAATCAAACAGAAAACTTAAAATAAACCATGGATTACACAAGGAATAAAGATATCATGTGGGACAAAAAGGAGACTGTATCCACTATCTAGGGACAGCTCCGATGTTAGCATTGTACCGCATTACAAAGAAAGCTGCAAAATATTGAAGCAAGTAATCGAGAAATCTAAGCAGCTTAATTATGAGAAAAAGATAATTTCATTAGGCAACAAAATAACAACTATATGGGATATAGTGAAGACAGAGACTGGTGGGGATAGCAAGCAAAAGGAACGGATGGCGCTGAAAATAAATGAGACATTGCTAACAAGTGTATGTAGTGTTGCAAACCTCTTAAACAAGTACTTTGTTTCCACTATGACAGCTTGGGGTTATCAGGTTCCTTAAACAGAACAATGGAGATATGAGGCTAGTCTTTACAAATAACTTCAGTGAAATGGAAATGACACTCATCTCTCCCAAAGTAGCAATGTCCATCACAAAATCCTTAAAATCTAAGTATTATAGTGGTTAAGAAAACATATCAACAAAATTAATCAAAGAGTGCTCACGTAAGTTGAGTTCTATCTTAAGTTATTTGTGTAATCGATCTATTATAAGCAGAACATTTCCAGGTGGGCTAAAATATGCAGAAGTTATACCTTTTTAGACGGAGGGGGGATAAAGAGATACCATCAAACTACCAACCAATTTTGAATTTTTCAAAATATTTGAAAAGGCCGAGTTCAAGTGTCTTCTTAAGCATCTAACTGCAAATAATGTATAGTCCAAGTCACAGTTTGGGTTCCTTAATGGTTCTGATATAGAGAAGGCTATTTACAAAAACAGTGAGAATGTACTTAATTCATTAGATAACAAATTGGAAGCTACTGGCATTTTCTGTGACCAGTCAAAACCATTTTACTGTGTGAATCACACCATTTTCTTAAATAAATTAGAATATTACAGTGTCACTGTGTAAGGGGTCCGTAGGCCCTTACTGTAAGTTTTGCGACAGCACAGGTCGACAGGACAAACAATCGATAGTGTGTGTCGGGTTGCGAGAGGGAGAGCGAGTGTTGAGAGCATGGAGGTAGAATAAGGGGAGATGGCGCTACAGACTTGGGCTGCACGTTGTTTTGAAGCCAGTGGGCGGGGCTTGCCGCCATCTTGGATCCCCCAAAACATTAGCAGACGAGTGTTTACAATTGCTTCTTGTTCGTTATTTATGTCGTGTGCACGTGATATTTGTTTTATATAGTAAATGTTACTCGGTTTTAGTGAACAACACAGCATAAGGAACGCAACTTCAAACGTTTTTCTGGTCTTAAATGCGTATTCGATACAGTAATACGTAAAAATATTACACTTCTTGCCTCAGTACTGTAATTCCTTTTTGTTTATACACTTAGAATAACCGAGAAGAGACGTATGTGCTATGAAAAGCGTGCTTTTGTAATCCATTTCTATTCACTTTCATTGTGTTTGTGTCGATAATTGATAAAGTCAGAACTCCAAAAGCAATGATTGATAGTTTAGAGGCACCGATTTGTATTCGTTGCATTTTCAAGTCAAATGCAAATTTTAAAAGTTCACGTTTGCAAGAAACTTACCTTATTTCCTTTGGTGTCCCATAGATGTATGCAGGGTATGATATAAACAAGCCAGCTGTCATGTCAACAAAGTGAAAAATACGTTAAATTACGAAGGAACAGAACTGAATTTAAGATTGTCAGGCCCATTGCAATTTCCACATCTGCTTTCTTTTTAAATTGTACCTACCAAATGACATTAGCGTGGCAAAGAACAGAAATTTACAGGGTAATACGACAACACAGTGATTAATGTAATGATCTAAGCCTGGACTTCGATAGGGAACTTTGCTTTAACAAATATTTAACCATTTAAGTACTTATAATTTAACCACTGTAACAGGTGTTCCACACATTTTACTGAAGATTTAATTAACTACATGTAGTTACATTAGTTTTATATTAAATTATTGCATTTTAAAACATTAGTCCCCATTTCCAGGATATTTCTTGCCAGGACTTTTCAGTTACTTCAGAATAACCACACAGTGAAAACCAAGTGTAATGCTCACTTCCAGACAGCTCTTCGCCTTGGATTGATAGAAATCTAAAGTTAAATCACAGAAATAAAACCATACTGTAAAACTTCACAGTGCATCAGAATTTCAAGTATATATAAGAAAATAGCGCTTAAATAAGTCCACTTACGAATGAAATGTGATTTGTTTAAACTTTAGACTACAATCAGAACGATTAGTACACCCGTGAGCGACGCAAGCCCGGCATTTTTTATCAAAACACTTCACGACTACACAGAATCAAACCACCAGAAGCGAATGTTTTGGGGTAGCTAACATGGCGGACCTTCTCTTGGGTCGGCTTCAAGTTTGTGACGTCATGACAACTCCTCTTATTTTTACCTCCATGGTTGAGAGCATGGAGGTAGAATAAGGGGAGATGGCGCTACAGACTTGGGCTGCACGTTGTTTTGAAGCCAGTGGGCGGGGCTTGCCGCCATCTTGGATCCCCCAAAACATTAGCAGACGAGTGTTTACAATTGCTTCTTGTTCGTTATTATTTTTACCTCCATGGTTGAGAGAGTAGTGTTGTACACGCTGCGGGCCGAGCCGGGTGGAGGTCTGTTGCTGGAATGCAAGACCGTACCGACAAAGGGAGTGGCCATCGCCGTGGTTTAACCCCTTTGTGTTAGAAATATACGGGAAAGTGGAAAAGTGTAATTAATAGAGTGATTCAGTGATATTTCAGTTGCCGATATTTGTATTTTCGCGTCTACCACGCCGGCATTATTTGGATTGCAGTGTTGGATTGCAGTGTTGGTTTACAGTGATTAAAAATTGCGTGTGACGATAATGAATAACGAAAGGGCCTGTGCTGAGATTAGCCGTTATTAATTCTGTACGACGAAGGCAGTGGCTGTCTCCTTACTTTGTGTTTTTGTGATGAATATAGGCTGTTGATTAATGAAGCTGTGTTGTCGTTCTTCTTGCCACCAGACATTTTATTATTACAGCATTCGAGAAGGACAAAATGGAATGTAACATCTCCGTAGCAGTCCAATCCGATTGCCAGCCCCATTAGGTACACGGTCACATTAATTATTATCTATTTGGGCTGCTATCAGATCCCGATCGAGCGGGATAAGTAAGTAGAATAAACCGGAGTGTTACACCCTTGGCTTACCGTGAAAGGACAAGTGCAATTTTCGGGCGAATCGCAAAGAACAATAGGTAATTCTATCTTATTTAACGCGAAGAAAATATTTTCCAGTGTTGAATCGGGACAGAGCATAAACTTTAAAATCGCGACAAGAAACAGTGCATTTTGAACAATACGAAGTAATAGCACCTTACGATTGTGACTAAACTTTTTTCTTGCCATATTAGATGAAAATAATAGTGTCAACAAACTGTGTTATAATGTGCAAATGCGTAAATCCGCGCGAAAAACTGTGAAATGTGAACACCAAAGAAAGACACGTGTGAACATTATCACGACAAACGGGCCAAGAATTCGTCACGAAAGATTTAAAGAAGTGTTTAATAGTAATATTGTGGCTGAAATTGCTTTTTAAATAGTGAAAATCAGACAGCTTCATGCGGACCCATAAACTGGTATGCGGACGACAATTTATGTGGCAACGCAATTGTTGAGTGATGTCACGCGGATCCTTGTAGCAGCTACGCCAAAGAGCTTCAATCTGCGAGGTGATTTCACACGTCGTCCCAACTACCTGTGCAAAGAGTAGTTCAAGCACAGACGCACTACACCGAGCGCCGTCCCGACATCTAGCAGCCGAACTACAAACTATGCCCGCCTGCAGCGCCACGGAGCGGCCGGCTGAGAACTACGACGTCCCACCACAGCGAGACCTCACGCGGTTCCGGCGGCAGTACAGCGCCACGCCCACTTCAAACGTCAAAACATCGCGACTCGTGGTAACGTCGGTTGGTGAGTGGAGACGACTGGTTGACATAACATTAAATTGCAATGTGCAGTTTTCGCGGTAAATGAACGTTTGTAAACTGAATTGCGTGTTAGAAAATGTGCCCAATTGCAGTAATTTCCGAAAAGTTTGCGAAAAATACTCTGAAATTGAGCATACTTATTTATGCATACTGCGCGGTCTAAATGATAATTATACAGATATGCTTATTGTTTTTGGGGGATTTTATATGTATAAATTTTATGAATGGTATGATTTATCTTATTTAAAACATTTAACATAAGCTGTGTATGTGAAAATTGATATTTGAAGTGATTAGGTTTTGAGAGTCGTTATGTTCGATGCTCTTGCATATGGTATCAATTTAGGGATTAATTGAAGAATACTTCAGATACTGTTTGTTTAGTTTCATGATAATTAGGAGTGTTTTGGGTTGCTAGAAGTTATTTTATATCCCTTGCCTGTGCATTAAAAATAAACAAACATGTCTACTGAAGATAAGCAGGTTTGTGAGGCAGTAGTTGAAAGGAAAGGGATAGGACAGGAAGACAGAGAAGATTCGGGAATCAGTGATTATGGAGGGTCATTAGATAGCCCATTAGCACATTCAAGTAGTTATCCCGAGACACTGGGACAAACGACGAGAAATAAGCCAGTTTCAGAGGATGCCGATAGGTGGTCGATGTTGGTAGACTTGATAAAGGAAGGTTTACAAGAAACAAGAGAATCAATAAAGAGTTTACAAGAAAACAACGCATCATTAGAGAAAAATTTACAAGAAAACAACGCATCACTAAAGGAAGATTTACGAGAAAGGGAAGAAATATTCCACAAATCAGTAGAGAAAAGTTTACAAGAAAACAACGCATCACTAAAGGAAGATTTACAAGAAGCTATAGCACTAGAGATCAAAACATCGCAGATGAAGATGGAATGTAATCTGAAGAAGGAAACGCAGGAGTTACAAGAACGACTGAAGATGGACATCGATGAGAGAGAGAGGAAGCTACAGAAGAGCGTAGACCAAGTCCAGGGAGACATGGAGAAGATGGAAGGAAAGTTGACAAAAAAGATAGAAGACGATGTTGAAGAAACTAAAGCCGAATTGGGAGAAAGGATCGCCGAGGTGACGCAGATGCAGAAACAATGCAATGATGCAGTTAAGGGGATAGGAGATAGGCAAAAGCAACTAGCTGTCAATCTTAGAAATGCTATAGCCGTGCAACGGGAAGAGGATAACAAGAGGGTTGCAATGGAGGTCAGGCAATTACAACAGGGAGTGCAGCAATTGGAGAGCAAGACAGAAGAAATTGATAAACGAATTAGCAATGCCACTTTAACTGTTGGGGAAGGTAAAGTCGTTACCGTGATGAGCAGTGATAATCGGTACGTCCAAAATAATACAGGGCAGAAATTTAGACCGAAAGGAGGGTTGCACCCAATGATATTTATGAAGTGGTTAAAAGGAGTTTTCCCAGCACATCTTAAAGACTCAGACAAGATTCAATTTGCAATAGATAGAATGGAAGGTGAGGCCTTCACTTGGGGAGTCAGGAAGAAGGAAGGGACTACTAGTTATGATCAGTTTGAAGAGGAATTCTTGAAGAAATACTGGTCCAAAAGTCATCAGTGTGCAGCAATTGAGGACCTACTCCACCGCAAGTCACTTAATACATGGAGAGGAACGTTGAGAGAGTTTGCCGAACATTTGTGGGAATTGAACGAGACCTTGGAACAACCCCTGAGTGATGACGTAATGATATCAGCGATAAAAAGAAGAATGAGCCGGAGAATGCAGGAAACTGTATCCGGGAGCCTAATTAAAGGTAGGGAGGCCTTGATGGAAATACTGGAACAGTTGGAATCTATTCGATCACAGGAACACAATCAGGCTAATGATCAAAACCGAGGGGGAAGTAATGACCCAAGGAGTCAGTTTGGTAATTCATCAAATTATAGAGGAAGAGGTGGTGGCCATAGGTACAGGAACCATGGTGGTGAACGGCAATGGAGAAATGATTGGAGAAGGAATGAAGAACCAAGAGATCATGAGAGAGGATGGGATAGGCGAATGAATGACACAGTGCATATAGAAGAGGCGGAAGAACCGGAAAACTGAATGACACTCCAGATGAGGTCCGGTCAGGAGTGAGAGCGACAAGGACTAGAGTAAACCTACTAACACACGACAATGGTGGAGATCTGAGAGAAGATCTACTGGAAGAAGGAAGTAGGATCCCCAAAGAACCCATGCTACCCATGATAGGAATAAAGCTATGTGGACTGAATATCGAGGCATTAGTCGATACAGGAAGTGAAGCATGTGCAGTATCCAAGAGGTTATATGAACAGATACTGAAAGCAAACATTAGCTTGCCTAGTTTCCCGGTGAGTGGAGTGAGGATTGTGAATGCATTGGGTGCAAAGAGTAGACCTATTAAAGAACAAGTGTTGATTACCTTCGAGATAGAGGGAGAAGAATACGAAGCAACATTCTTGGTGGTGGCCGTATTGAACACATCAATTATTTTAGGGATAGGTTGGTTGAACGAAGTTGATGCAGTAGTGAATTTTGATGAAGGTACTATCAAAGTTAAAGGAAGAAAGGGAGAAGATAAGAGATTAAGGTTTGCTGAGGGGAGTGCAATCGAAGAAGAGGAGGAATTCAGAAGGATAAATTTGTGTCATGAAGAGAAACCCACCACGGGATACGGGGAAGAGGAACTAGAAAAAGAAGTGTTAATGTACCTTGAGGGATTAGCACGAGAGAATAGACATGAAGAGGATAAGATCAATAAAAAGTTGGAAGAGATGACACACCTAGATGAGGGGACTAAGAGGGAATTACACACAAATCTTAGTAGTGGAAGAACTGGTTTCCAAGTACATAAAATTTTACCCGTTGAAGAAAGCTACTAGTAGAGCCATTATTAACCATTTTGAGAAAGACTATTTTCAAAAGGTGTGTATTCCTAAGCGAATTTTGAGTGATAATGGGTCACAATTTAGGTCAAAGGAGTGGACAGAGATGCTAAATGAGCACGGAATAGAGCAAATTGCCATTTCTAGGTATAGGCCAGCTTCTAACCCAGCAGAACGAACAATGAAGGAATTGAACCGTTTATGCTGAACATACTGTCATAAGAAGCATGGTTCGTGGAAAGAATATCTGGAAGAATTTGAGCGGGTCAGGAATCACCTCCCACATGATTCTACAGGGTTTGCACCATGTGAAGTATTGCTCAATCAAGAACCCGACAGTATTTTTCGTGAGTTGCTAGACTACCCACCAGGAAGTTCATTGACTTGGGAAAGGAAATTGGAGCTAGTGGAATTAAGTATGAAAGAGAAGGCTAGGAAGAGACAGGAAAGACACGACAAGCTAGTGAAACCGATAACTTACCGAGTGGGAGACTTGGTACTGGTAAAGGTTCATGCAAAATCAAAGAAAATAAACTCTGAAATAAATAAATTCAACCACGTTTATAAGGGACCATACAGGATTATAAAAATTGGTCATCCTAACACTGTGGAGTTGGAGTATGCACGGACAAAGAGAGTGCATGGTAAGGAACATGTGGAAAACATAAAAAGGTACTACTCACACGAGAACAGGGATAACCCAGATGAGGAAGAGGTACGAATTGAAGAAAGTTAGGTGTAGGGAGCTAGCAACTCTTTTGCTGGTATACCAAGTGGTGACTGGTACACTCCCAGCTGGGTGAGACTTTATTTCTAATTTCAAGTGTCACTCCTCTACCATCTTTCTCTATCCTTAGGTTAAGAAAGTTAGTGAGTAGTAGTTAGGATTTGTAGTGGTCATCCAAATAATTCAGTCAGGAACCATGTAGTAAATTTATAACTGACTTAAAATAAGGATAAGTAGTTACTGTTGATGTAGTGTGTAAGGTGTCAAAGAATCAATAAGTTGAAAGCTCAGTTTAGTGTGAGTACATTACAAAATGAATAGTGCCAGAAGTAATAAAATGAGAACCAGATAAAAAAGCTAATCTATACAAAATGTCGTGGGAGGCTAATTGGTCAAACAAGATTTTGTGTAATCCTATAGAGTTGTTTTATGAGACATGAAAAGGTCAACTGTGGTAAGAAAATTGAAGTAGTGTATCAGCTTGTAAGTAGATGAACATATAAAGAAACAAATACATGGGGAGATAGTTGTTCGAATAAATGATGTGAAATAATGATGTATATTGGGTATGAGGTGTTTGAAGTATTGAAGTATATGGAGGATTGATGTAGGTTGAAGATATATATGTATTTGCAGTTGAAGTTGGTGTTAAGTTATGTGTAATGAAGAGTATGGAGTATGAGATGTTTGAAATATTGAAGTATGTCATTTAGCACATGAGCAACATCTGTTTGCAAGTTATTTGTAAGTATACATGTTTATCTGAAGTATGCTGATAAAACAAAGTGTAACTAATGAATAATTAGTAATTCATGTATCCAATTAGCTATCAGAGTCAATTATGGTTATACGTAGGTCAAGCTTTAGAAGCAGGATTCTGGCACTGAGTAAGGAATGACAAATATCCATATAGTGGATTTGAATTAATGTGAATATAACAGGAAATATTGTACCTCTCATCTAAGCTTTCTTGATAACAATTCACATATGGCAGTAAGGTTTGACAAAATGAAATGATCAGTAGTTTAAAATATTTCATTGGGTGACCACATTAGTTGTAGTGTTGCAAATAATTATGTAAGACATGCTTAGCGGTACAATGTAGCATTTAAATTTATGGAATCTGTAATGAATAAGTTGTGAATTTCTTCCTTAACTTTTATGTGTGTTGGCCATGTGAGTTATAAATTAGAGTGATAGTAGTATGGACGGCACAAACCCCACTGAAAGGACGGCATACCAAAGGGGTAGTTGGCATTCACCTAGTTTGTTTTCTTGTCTTTGCTGTAGCAATAAGTTGTGAATTTTTTTCTTAACTTTTATAAGTGTTGGCCAAGTGAGTTATAAATTAGAGTGATAGTAGTATGGACGGCACGAACCCCGCTGAAAGGATGGCATACCAAAGGGGTAGCTGGCATTCATCTAGTTTCTTTTCTTGTGTTTGCTATAGCAAGTTATAACAGATATGTAGTTAATGACTCGTACAAACCTTTGAAAGTGAAAAGTTTTTGGAAATTTTTGATAAGATATGTTTATAATAAAATATTTACCATGCTATGTTAAGTAAGTAGGATTGATGTTGTGTGTTATTTGGACAATGCCATATTTTTGAGATGTAATAACTTTTTGTAGAATATTAATGTAGAGATAGCCCACTACCGGAGTCAAGGATTTTTTTGGTGATTGTAATTTCATTACTTATTTGCACTGTGTGTTTTGTTCGTATGTAGTGATGTCTAATTTCCTAGCCGATTCTTTTACGCCTGTGGCTTCAAAGAAGTTTTCGAGGGCAGGGATGTAAGGGGTCCATAGGCCCTTACTATAAGTTTTGCGACAGCACAGGTCGACAGGACAAACAATCGATAGTGTGTGTCGGGTTGCGAGAGGGAGAGCGAGTGTTGAGAGAGTAGTGTGGTACGCGCTGCGGGCCGAGCCGGGCGGAGGTCTGTTGCTGGAATGCAAGACCGTACCGACAAAGGGAGTGGCCATCGCCGTGGTTTAACCCCTTTGTGTTAGAAATATACGGGAAAGTGGAAAAGTGTAATTAATAGAGTGATTCAGTGGTATTTCAGTTGCCGATATTTGTATTTTCGCGTCTACCGCGCCAGCATTATTTGGATTGCAGTGTTGGATTGCAGTGTTGGTTTACAGTGATTAAAAATTGCGTGTGACGATAATGAGTAACGAAAGGGCCTGTGCTGAGATTAGCCGTTATTAATTCTGTACGACGAAGGCAGTGGCTGTCTCCTTACTTTGTGTTTTTGTGATGAATATAGGTTGTTGATTAATGAAGCTGTGTTGTCGTTCTTCTTGCCACCAGACATTTTATTATTACAGCATTTGAGAAGGACAAAATGGAATGTAACATCTCTGCAGCAGTCCAATCCGATTGCCAGCCCCATTAGGTACACGGTCACATTAATTATTATCTATTTGGGTTGCTATCAGATCCCGATCGAGCGGGATAAGTAAGTAGAATAAACCGGAGTGTTACAACTGGCAATGCTGTAAAATGGTTCAAGTTGTGGTATCAATAGCAATGATGCCATGGCGTAGTTGCAAGTTCATAAGTTGGCACTACGACAGACACTGACAATAGCACCCTCTAGCTCTACAAGCTCCGCTGCAGATTCTGCCCATTTCATCAAGAGCAGACAGCCTGTAAACATCGCTTCAACCTCAGCTTGCTATTGAGACTATGTACTACTTACGACGGGTCTCAGGTTTCGCACCTCAGTGCAAAATTATGTATTCAGTCAACATTGTGATACAGTAAAACCATTTATAAGAGCAGTACCAAGAGATTCTCACCTTTTCCTGCTCTTACTCACCTCCTACATTCAGCCTACCCTTCAGTTTACAGGAGCAGACACACGCGCCGCCTTCCAGGCGTGATACAAAACAAGTCTTACCTAACTAACAGGAAACAAAGGATGTCATGAAATACCTGTGCAGTAGGTAGTCAGTCTTCATATGATTAGGAATTAATTACATGTGGTGTTCCTTAAAGTTCCATCTAATACAAACCACTGGACCAAATTCAAGTAAACACATACCTCTCTTTCAGACAAGTGAGAGACTGTGGTCATGTGTTTGATTTGCATGTGTGTGTGTGTGTGTGTGTGTGTGTGTGTGTGTGTGTGTGTATTTTGTCTGTTTCTGATGATGGTCTTACTGGCGGAAAGCTTACTTTCTAACAGTCTTTTAGTTGTGCCTATCTGCGACTCAGCATCTCTGTTATATGGTGAGTAGCAACTATTTTTGTCATAATATTGTCATAAGACACACAATTCATGAGATATAAACAATGAGATGTATGACAAACTGCTGCATCATGCATGATGTTTAAATTTATTACTTCATTGTTAGCAACTCCATCTGCAATTCATTCACCAGACAGTATCCACATATACCATTGCATGTACCTACAAAATTATGACATTGCATGACTCATAGTTTAGGAGAAATGGTGTCATAAATATTCACACAAGACCAAATGCTGCATGGTACAGGCATGGATGCACAGCTATAAATAAATGTCTGGGCAGTGTCGGGTTTCTCCGCTAGTTTCTACATATATTTTTTAAATTGGCCTGCATGTAATTATATAATGAGCTATCATCAGCATTATAAATATCATTTCCAACCAAATTAACTGCTTCTACATTTTACATGACCTCCCATTGTTGTTACTAACCTGAGTATCTGAGAACACGAATGCACTTTGTCGACCCTGGACACCAGAATTCAGGAGCATAGACTTCACATCATCACGCCAGTCCGACAGACCATATGTTCGACTCATTTGCAGTTCAGAACCAGCCAACCCAGCAACATGAGTAGCCAGCCGTGCCAATGACCGTCGGCCAGAACCTGCAACTCCAAGGAGAAGTGCGTGCCCACGAGGAAGCCGTAAAATCCGTGCCAGGCGACAAGTGTGTCGTACTGCATCAGTAAAAAGTACAAGGCGCATTGGTGCAGTGCTTGAGTAGTTGTAATCAGCCAGAGCTTCTTCAAGAACTCTTGACAGCTGCAACAAATAAATTTACTTTGTTTCACAGAACAGTTTTAATATTATGAATAATGTTCATTGAATATGGCAATTTGCATCCTCTATAGCATGAAAATGATATTATGTATTAGAATACTTCATACCACCCAATGACCCAGTGCTCCATGTTATAGAGAATGTGGACAGGGGGTATTATCAGAAATAGATGTAAATTGAAACTTACAATTCAAATAAATAGTATAAGAAAATGTGGCTTGTCCACTCCTGCCCCCATAATTCCACCACACACTCTCACAGCCCCATGGTGGTTTTGTAGCATGCTAGCTCTCTATCCCCCATCCAAGAAGGAAGTTTGGTATGGAACTATATGGGTTGGATCTGAGTCAAAAGAAGGCATTGCACCAATGGACTTCTTATCAGTAGGTGGTGAAGCAGCTTGGAACCAAGTGAGAAAGTGGGGACTCAGGCACAAATGTGCCTTTTAGAATGTTGCAGGTTGTTGTGAACTGTTCCACAATGTTACAGAAACTTCTAGAAGATTTGAGAATAGTCTAGATCCCTGAGGTAATCTGGAACTAATAGGAGATGCATCACATACTTATTCTGTGCATTTTCAGCAAACATTTCCATTTATTCCAAAATCAATGCCAGCAGATGAAATCAATGTTTGTTAGAAGAAATCATTTTGTTGGCTTCAAGTGGGGAAACTACGACTAACACACAAACATGAGAGGTCAACCTGCCAAAGAAGCAAAATATTTCATCAAAAAACTCTTACAAATAATTATGTATTTATAAGTGAAGGCATCATCTAATTAATTCTGTAACTGGTCAAATTGAAACTACACATGATTTATGTGACATTGTCAACATCACAAAAGAATCAATACTAGGTGGTTATAATTGAAGTGCAGCTACTCACGGAGGTCCAGTGTGGGCTGCTGTTATTGTATGGCAGCAAAACTTGGTAGAATGCTAATGTGTTAATGCAGAACCAATTTACACTGGTAAAACATTAGCTCCAACTGTGGGCACCAAGTGAAAATCTGGTAATGTGCACTATTTGTATTACAGTATGACATCCAACCTGTGTCCGCCTGCTTAGCTGGGAGGTGACATGTTTGCCTCCCAGCCGGGTTGGAGATTTTCTCTGCTCGGAGACTGGGTGTTGTGTTGTCCTCATCATGCTTTCATCCTCACCATTGGCTACAATTCGCCCAATGTGGCGCCGACTGAAATAAGACTTGCACTTGGCGACCGAACCCGAATGGGACATCCTGGCCAACAATGCCAGACGATCATTTCATTCAACTTGTCATTTGACAAGCCAAAACATGAGTGAACAGTAGGATTATCAGAAGAGAGACAGTGCACTGTTTCTGAAACTGTTTTATGTAAATTACAGTTCTGCATTGAGAGAATATCGATGACTGAAAGGTCTGAGAGGCTCGATGTCATTAAATGATTTAAAGAAGATGATAACGAAATCCAAAAACATGGATGAGCTTTGTAAGGCACCTGGAAGACGAAGGTGTCCTATCCCGGTGGAAATAACTGAGAAGCTTGCTTTTGTTGTAAATGACAATGCAGCACATGCCCAGGATAGTGCTAGTGCTTAAGCAGTGTCAGGAGAAATGTCCAGCCTATGATTAACAGTATGGACAGTTTTGTGGTCTATTTTACACTGATACCATTACAAGATCCAGATGGTGCAGCAACTGAAACCCCGTGATCTGCAGCAACTTTCTGAATTTACTCTTTGGTTTCTAGTACAGATTGAAGTTGATGACATCTGGCCACGCAAGATTCTACTGAGTGACGAAACACGCTTTACACTACAGGGAGCAGTGAATACACACAGCTGGTGAATTGGGGATACTGTTAAACCACATGATGTTCACAAAGAGCTACTGCACTCGCTGTATGTGACAGTGTGGTGTGGATTCAAAAGCACTTTTATTCCCGGTTCATGTATACCATGATGTCTGCACATTATCGAGACGTCCTCCTACAGCATGTGATTCTTGCTTTGGAAGACTACAACAGTGCAGAAGCTGCTGCTTTCATGCAAGATGGGCAACATATCATGTTGCTCGCCCAGTGAAAGATCTGCTTAATGCAACCTTTCACGAATGGTTCATCTCCAGAGGTTCATATGGCTTTGAAGATCATCTGACCAGAATCCATGTGGCTTTTGGCTCTGGGGGACATCTGCAAGAAAGTATTTACCTGGGACACATTCAGCCTCTACCTGATCTGAAGGCCATTATACATAAACATATTGCTCAGATGTCATCGGACTGTTGCAAGCAACTGCTGATGACATCTTTTTACAGATGCAGCATCCCATTCATGTCTCTGGTTATCAAAATGAACCAATTGTGTACACGGCAGTTAATAACAAAATTAACATTATGCCTTTCTCATTTGTTTGACCTTTTCCGTAATCACACCATGCATAATCCATCACATCAACAAATGTTTTGCATCACCCTGATATGTCATACAGGCATGTTGATATTGTAACTGTTCCTGCACCAATCTGAAGGTCATCCCTGACATGGTTCATAAAAATACATGACAGTCGAATGCATGCAGCCATTCAATTGAAGTAAAGCAACAGTAGCAATGCATTAGAAGCATCTGCAGAACAGAAGAGTAAATATCCATCACACCACGAAGGCCAGTCGCGACCAATAATAGTACCATAATCTCAATTTAAGCACATAAGTCTTGTCAACCAGGGTAGTTGCTCAAAGTGTGCACCAGAATCAAAGTGATGTGGTGTGAACATGGACTCAGTTCCAATGAACAATTAATGTTGAGGACTTACACCACACAGGTTATCCACATTTAACAGGTAAACTGCATGATTGATATCTATGACTTTTGAGTCAAAGGAATCATGGGCTGAGTGCTCCAACTGAATCCAGCATTTGAAAATGCTACAGGGTGTCATGTATAGCATCAAACAGTTAGGAGAAGATTGCATGATGCAAATATCCATTCCAGCAACCATGGCAAGCACCACATCATACATCACATCACCATGGATTCCGTTACAGATGAGTGAAAAATCATGCAGAATGGTCAGCCCAGGGTTGACACTGGATACTGTTCACTGACGTAACTCAGTCCTGTTTGTACCTTGCTTATCACAGACGACATGTCTAGAGACAACAGGGTATATTGATCACCTCCAACACTGTCTCCCACATGTGTAGTTTGGTGGTGGTGGAGTGATGTTGTGGTGTGGCATTATATGGGGCCACTGAACACCTCTTGTGGTTGTTCAGAGCAGTCTCACTGATCTACTATAGAGGGACAAGATTCTGCAACCGATAGTAGCTCTGTATCACCAACATTTTGGTGATAATGTCATATTGCTGAATAACACATGTGCTCATTCCTTCAGCATGCTAGGTTCACCAGAATGGAGTGGCTTGCCTGTTCCTCAGACATGAACCAAATCAAACATGTGGAATCAATTGAAATGAGCTGTTTTTGGATGTCAACAATGACCATGTACATTACGCAACATATGCAGATTCACCAGTGAAGAGTGGAATAATGTGGACAAGGGGTGATGATCTCATCAGAGGTGTCTCACAATGGATTCAAATCTGCATCTGAGCATGGGGACATACCACCACATATTCATGTTACTCAGAAGTGCTGTGAAAACCCATCATTGGTAAACAGATGTTTTCTTATTACAAAAAGTTTGCTTTTGTGTGTGCATTTGCGGGTTAGGGGCACTCAATGATGAGTTTATCCATATCCTTATCAGACTGGAAGAAACAGAGAAAGCACAGAAATATAAAAAAAATCTTGAGATAAAACTGAACTCACTTTCACCCAATTTCACCTCCACAATCACACTAGCTGACATCATGGATGCCAGTGTGCTGATGTTCTAAATCTATTAAGTAAAATTAAGGAAGACAAGATTTGATGGTCTAGACACATTGTAGTTGAATATGTATGCATGCCTCAGAGCTGCTCCATGAATTTAGAAATAAAGGGGTGATACAAAATTACTGCTGATCCACTTCCTTCGAACTGATTTTATTTGAAGACAACATTCCTTTTCTGTCATATTATGTATGTGGCCCTTAAATGAAGCTGCGTGTGAGTAATACATAAATGTACCACAGATTCCTCACAAGCCAATTTACACACACTGCTTGGTGGGCAAAGAATTGCAAAGTGTATGTGAATTTATTGTAAAATACTTCAAGTGCCTCACTGACCTTAGTCATATCTGTTATCTCTACATACAGCCGAACATCTGCCATCTGATCCATGAAATCACCAAACAGTATATTTCTGTCACCCAAAACTTCATCAGGATCTGCTTCAAAGTCTGCTTCGATGTGCTGGTTTAGCAGCTGATCAAACCAGTTTCGGTCCTGGTCATTCACAAGGCGATCTTGAAACACTCTACAGCATTCATGATACCACAAGCGTAACATATGATGGGCATCCTGTAATAAATATTAAGTTGTTACTCTTCCAGTCATGTGATCTTTGTTATAGGACTCAAATATCATGTGTGGGGGGGGGGGGGGGGGGGGTTTGGAGGTATATAGAGGGGAAGAAGAGAGTTAAGAGGGTGGTGTGGAGAGAGGGAGAGGGGGAGAGAGAGATCAATACATATTCATCAGTGCTGCTTGTTCATAGATCTTCAGGATGGAACTACACACAAATAACATAGCAGCAATATCAGAAATGAAAATAATAATAAGAGCTACTAAGAATTCAAAGGCACATCAAACGTATCTCGAATCAATTTTATTTCTTACATTTAGACAAATCGTTTCACACAACATTTGACATTTGTTTTCAATTTTTTTTTATTTTGACGTTCTTGGCAGTTAAATTTCGTACCAATGTACTTTTTATGCACAGAATAGCTAGGCTTTGAAAAAATGAACTTTTCAACACTTCATTCACAGAGTTAGCAGCAGCAGTTTGTGAAATATTCAGTTTTCCCTCAAATCTCTAATTAAGTTTTTCTGGATTATGTTGATTACTTTCAAGTTTTTTTTTCTATTTTTGGAAAACTAGACAGCCCACTCATCAATTCCATACACCATTTGTCTATTTCCCATTCTTTCATTACCTAAGAAAATTCAGAAAACAATTTCCCTTAAATCACTAATTAAGTTTTACCTAATTACCCAAATTAATCCCAAGCAAGTAAACACTGATTTGCATAACTAGACCTCATGCTGGTCAATTTGATACCCCATTTGTCCATTTACAGCTGTTAGATTTTCTATGAAAAGCTGGGCAAAAATCCATTGTGTAATTGTGAATTTCTAGGGGTTTTTTTTTTTTTTCATTCCTCGCAAACATTTGACCACAAAAACAAGGATGAAATAGCACCGAAACCCATTCCAAAGTAAACTGCAAGGATACAATGGATTTATGAATAAATGAAACAATTTTTGGGGACTTACCAGCTACTTACACCGAAAAATACAGTTCAACATCAACCAACAAAAGCAATGATTCTGGCAACAGCAGTAAAGGTCATCTCTCATTCTTCAGCACAGACCCACAACAGCAATAAATGTAGCAGCATCAGCTTCAATAGTTTCAGCAAGACAAAGCACATCATGCTTTTTTACTCCTAGTGCCTCTGAAGTACTCAATAGGTACAAGATCAGTGATGGAAGTGGAAGTTGCTATGAAAGCTTTTGGGTATAAAAACTTGGCAATGCATCTGATTCTTACCAATACCTCTGAAAAACAGTTTGGAGAAATGTGTAACATACAAATAACACAAAAATTTTAAAGTGTTGACTTCTAAGGAGTAGTGCAGCACTGAGATGGAAAGTTGCTCTCAAAACTAACAGACTGGAAAGATTGAAAGATTGGATGCAATAAGTTTCAAAGCAAGCAGCAATTGCTAGGAGCCTTGAAATCTCAGCATCTTCAGAAAAATATCAAGCCATGGCTCTTTATCAAACAATGGACAAGTGGAGTACAATCAACAGAATTCAGGAACCTTGTTGTAATATGACAGCAAGCAGCACAGGTTATTGACTAAATGGTGCCTGTACACATCTAGAAGAATTATTTAATCATAGCCTGTTGTACCTCTTTTGCCATTGTATTTTTCAGTTGCTTTTGAGGAATTTTTGTCTCACTAATAGTGCAGCTTTCTACATTCATATGAAAATGAAACTAAAGACACAATCAAATGCTCTTTGCATGAGATTTCAGGGGAAAAGAGAAGCTACGTACACCTAGGACCTTAATTTTGGTATTTTGTGAGGTATTATGCTCTCAAATATAGCTAAAATGAGTGACAATAAAGAAGCTGAAAGTGAACCAAGGGGTGGAGGAGTATCAGATGCAACTCGAGATATTTTTAACAGTATAAAAGATGTGGAAGTTGATAGGAAACCTGACCAGAATGATAAACTAAGAATTATCTAAGGGAAACTGGGAGATATGCAAACAGAAATGAGAGCTGGCAGTGACCAAATGAAATCCAATAGTGACCAAATGAAATCTAACAGTGACCTATTAGATCTAAAATAAAATCCAATAGTGATCATTTAGTTTCAAGACTAGAAAACTTAGAATCTACCTGATGAATCATATGCAACCAACGTACTGAAGCATATAATTCTTTGGACAGCATAGTAAATAAAAGTAACAGGGAACTCAGTCTAGAGTACTTGGTTGTGGAAAGTAGTGTTCTTGTTGTGGAAGAATCTTGTGTTAACGCAGCTCCACCAGATATTGTACAAAGTGGAACAGCTGCAGTTTACACTTATAAAAGTGTGCATGATGAACAATGGTGGCAATTTCATATTATTCACAAAACTTAAAATTTAAACTTTCTCTGTGTGATGATTTTGTGCAAATGTTGGCTTCAATGACAGATCAACAAAGTTACAAACTGCAATCTGAAAAGGTTTCTGTCAAATGAGTGTTACATGTAATTGCATAGGCTTCCGCAGCCAGAGCCAGTTGACAAAAAAGTTTTCTGGGTATGGTACCACATCATATTGTATAAAACTACTGATGGAGAAAAACCAATGTTTCGGGTACAGTTGCACCGGCCTTCTTCTGGCTCTACTGGTGTTTTCTAGCTATACAGTGTTCCTTGTGTTTTGTTGTTACTTTTCACTGCACATGGCATTACGTTATAATTTTAAAAAGATAGTTCATTTCATTGGTCACTTAGGGGGACATACTTGTGAAAATGACAAAAAATTTGACAAAATTTTTTTGGTCTATAGAAAAGAGCATTTCATGCTGATTTCAAAAATGTATAGTTTATGGGCATTATCATTTTCCATTCATTCTAAAATTGAGGTTGAACATAATGTTGCACAGGGGCTATGCTCATCTGTCTGTCTGAAGTGTGTCAGAATACGCGATGCATTATTTTGTTCTTCCATTTTTTCCATCATTAGTTACGGATTGTTAACACAGGTGTATTCTAGAAGGCCCTAACTCCCACAACCAAAGTACAGGCATGTCTAGAGGGCTATGGTGAATGTAAACAAAGATCTGAGAATATATGATTTTGGAATTTCATATGTGTGTGGTTTTGTAGTTATTCTGTGTGTCTGTTTCCTGTGCTACAAATGCCAAGAGTAAAGAAATTTAGCCCCAAACAAAAGTTTTGTAGCAACCAGTTCCACACAACCGAATAATACGTATCAGTTGCTCAAAAGTCGCCCATGTAAACTGTGTCTACAGGCAGTGCTTCTAGACGTAAACTTTTGCTTTCTGAATGTAAGATTAACAAGCCTAGTAGTATTGTGAGGAGCAATAATGATGGAAATGTTAATGCAAACCTAAATATACTGTCAAGACTTTTGTAGAGTGCTGCGAAATGTAAGTACTGCAATTGTGAAGGTAGTACTGACGTTTCTGAGGACATTTCAGCAAGAAAGGGTCTTTCAAGTCGCTTAGTGATTGCTTGTAACTCATGTAAGATGCACAGTGATACTATGAATTTGACAGTAACTGATAGTCGACATTACAGTGTAAATATTCAGCTTGCTTATTCAATGTGATGTATTGGAAGGGGAAGGAGAGCTGCCCAGACTTTTTGTGTAGTGATGGATTTGCCTCCACCTCCACTGACAGGTACAGTAAATTAATACATAATGCTTTATGTGGTGTATGTGAACATTCAATGAAAAGAGCAGCAGAAGAAGCAGTAGCCTTGTCTGAGAATACAGACACTGTAGCAGCATTTGATGGATCTTGGCAGAAGAGAGGTCATACTTCTCTGAATGGGGCTGTAACTGCCACATTTACTGAAACTGGCAAGATACTAGATTATGAATGTCTAACAAAGCACTGCCAAGGTTCTTCAAGTAAATTTATTGGCACCCATGTTTGTGTAAAGAACGTTGATGGCTCAAGTGAAAACATGGAAATGAAAGGAGTTATAAAAATTTTTAGAAGATCAGAGGTCAGTCATGGTGTGAGGTATGTAGGCTACCTTGGGGATGGAGACTGTAAACAACACACTACTGTTGTTAATGGACAGACCATATGGGGACACTAATAGAAAAGCTTGTATGTGATGGGCATGTACAAAAAAGAATGGGAGCTCGGCTGAGAAAATTATGTAAAGACTTCAGTGGAAAAAAACTGCCAGACGGAAAACATGTAGGTGGTCCAGGTCATCTTACAAAAAGTGAAACTGATTCTTTGACTCAATATTATGGACTAGCAATAAGGAGAAATGTAGGAGATTTGGAGAACATGAGACGAGCTGTTTGGGCAACATGGTTCCACAGAGCGTCAACAGATGAAACCCCACAGCATGGTATGTATCCAAATGGGGAAGATTCATGGTGCACGTACTAGTTGAGCAATGCTATAGGCATACAATATACCCACAAGCATTCCCTACCACCTGCTGTAATGGAGGCAATTAGGCCTATATATAGGGATCTGACAAATAAGAATCTACTTAGGAAATGTATGCAAGGTCTCTGTCAGAATGCAAATGAAAGCTTCAACAGCTGTATATAGGAGAGAATACCCAACACTGTATGTTGAGCTGACGGTGCTGAATATTGGTGTAATGGGGGCAATAATAACAATCAATGATGGTGCAATTTCAAGGATCAATGTTATAAGGAAACTGAAGATCCAGATGGGAAAGAATATGAATTCAGTTCTAACTGCTATTGATAAGCGGCAGGTAAGCGAAGCAGAGATGGTTGCAGAAGCTGCTACCAAGGAATCTAGGATAAATAAAAGAATGAAGAGAAGGAGTTGGAGGATAAGGAAACAGGAGGACAATTGTAGTATGCAGCTGGAATGTTCTAAATGAGCATAGTGGTAAGTCAATAAATCTGTAAATCTTCTTTTGCGATTTACCAAAAACTTGAATTTTCATCATTCAGGTAGCTACACTTTTCTCCTAAATGACTGAAGTTAAACTCACCTCCTCTACCTCCCTTGTCTACTATTTCCTGAAAAATTTATAACATGATGATGATGTCAGTGATATTTGAGCTACATTTTAAAATAATTTTGTTGTAGTAAAATAAATAACTTTTATTTTTCACAGATCAGCATCAGGGAAGGAAATTGGAGGTATAAAACACTTACGTGAATGTTGTCTGTACTCTGACTCTTTTTCCAAGTTGTGCAGTCAGTGGTTCCAAAGAAAATGGTACCGCAGTGAAATAGTGTTTCATTTTTTTATACTATTATAAATATTGATGACAGTATCTAAATATAATAAGTATCTGAATGGTTTTTTGGGAAATGCTTTGACTAATGACCCTAATTGTGTGTTAGAGTTTTGAGCTATCTCTCATTTATAGATCAGTTGCACTATGAGGGTGAATATAATGCTAAAAATGCAGCCCATTTAGGGGCGTATCCCCTTAAGGACCACAGACGGTGTCCACAAATCATGGCACATAACACAAGAGCCAATAGACAACAGAGGTTACGCTCACCCTCCATCACAATAACCTATTAAAATAAAGTTCCCTCTCCTTCTTCCTGAAGCGACCAATGAAATGAACTATCTTTTTAAAATTATGACATAATGGCATGCACAATGAACAGTAATAACAAAATATAAGGGACATTGCATAGCTAGAAGGCACTAGTAGACACAGAAGAAGGCCACTACAACTGTGGCAGAAACATTGGTTTTTCTCCAGCAGTAGTTTTACACAACAAGACGCAGTTCCATACCCAGAAACTTTTATGGCAAGTGTTACATGCTTTGCTACAGATCAACAAAAACTCAGCTCAAAGACAGTTTATATATTTTCCTTGGCATGGTGTTGTGTTTGCACTGAACAGAGTACTAGTAAAACTGGGGCTTGCATTGAAACTGAAACAATCTTCGAATAGGTGGAATCCAGGATAATGATGCTGAGGAGTTGCAGCAGTAAAATTCTCAGAGGATCACAAACTCTATTCGTGATGTGGGTGCAGAAAGCCCATGGCCTTGATGTTCTTGCAATGTTACTTCAGAAATTACAAATTTATATACTGCATGTTTTCTCCCACTCATTAATTTATCCTTTTACATCTGTCTCCTACTGTCAATCTATCTTCTTCTTCATACTAGTATAAAAGACAATGATGTAGTGGTCTTATGATCTCACAGCACCAAATAAACACACTGAAATGACAAATTGTATAGGAAATGGAAAGCAAAATATAAGGTTCATTATTCTTTACATTGGGAAACCTTATACATGTGAAACACTATTTGTATGTTTTAAATTTTGACTGTCTGGTAGTGGCAACAAAGTAAATGTCTGATCACACACAGATGAGACAGGAACTGAAACTGAGGACAGCAATGCAAAATCTAAAATGCTTAACTCTTTTTTCAAATGCTCCTCTACAAAGGATTACCCTCAAGAACTACCCCAGTTCAATTCTCATGCCACTGAAAAGATAAGTGACATACAGTCAGTCAAAAAAGTATTTGTCTAGTTGTAATTTTTTTTTAAACTAAGTATATGTGACAAGAAATGAAGGGAACATAAAATGTGAACATCCAGTCATATGCAACGAACCTTGGTAAGTCATTTTTATTGATGGACAAAGAAATAAATACATCCATAGCGATAACAAATTTGACAAAATGGAGAATTTATTCAAGGGCTACTTCAACAAGTATTCATCCACTCATATGTTTTTAATTTACAATCTGAAAATATGGTTTCAATTACAAAAATTAATATTTAGTGGGGTTTCCCTTTGCAGCTATTACTGCTTGTAGTCATCTGGGCATTGACTTGACCAAGTTTGCCATGAGAGAGGCTGGAATTTTGTCCCATTCATCTTGAAGTGCTTCTTTTAGGTCTGTCTTGTTAGAAATGTTTCTTCTCGTGATGCTATCTTCCATTACTTTCCAAAGGTGTTCAATAGGATTAATGTCTGGACTCTGAGGACGGGTATTGTACAGGAGCCCCAGCCTTTATCTTGTTGAAAAATGTAATTTCCTTGCAGACCTAATTTTTCAGCACTAGGATTCAGATTGTCCTTTAAAATGTTGATATACATATGGTGAGCGATTGTATCTTCTATGAAATGTAATTTTCCAACACCTGCAGCACTTATGCAGCCCCACGCCATCAAGGAGCTACCACTGTCTTTAACCACTGGCACTAGAATGGTTCAAATGGCTCTGAGCACTATACGACTTAACATCTGAGATCATCAGTCCCCTAGACTTAGAACTACTTAAACCTAACTAACTTACGGACATCACACACATCCATGCGCAAGGCAGGATTTGAACCTGCAACCGTGGCAGCAGCGCTGTTTCAGACTGAAGGGCCTAGAACCGCTCGGCCACAGCGACCGGCATTGGCACAACATTGTGGGGCAACATCTCCACATTCTTCTTACGCCACACCATTCACCCGCCATCCGACCCAAATACATTATATTTACTCTCATCAGAAAATATGACTCTATTCCAGAAGACTTCCTTTTTGAATCTATGTTCCATTGCAAAATGAAGATGTTTCTTTTGATTCTGTTCACTGACCCAAAATTTCTTGCACACTACCCGGCAGTGATATCCATACATTTTGAAGGTATTTCTAATTGTGCTGGCACCTACCTTCTTTCCCCTAGACTCTAACTCCCCAGCCAACTTATGAGTGCTGAGTTTAGGTTTCTTCTTCATTTCCCTGATGATAAATCTCATGTCTGCATCAGTCAAAGTTTGAGGGCATCTGGTACGTGGTTGGTTTCTTAATACTTTTGTTGCGCAAAATTAACCTATTATCGACTTAACCGTTGATCTAGGTCTACTGACTACTTTAGCAATCTCGTAAGAAGATTTCACTCATTATGTAAGTGCAGAATAAGTTTCCTTTCAATCAGCGTCATCTCACTACTCTTATGGCCCACGGAGCTAATTGCACAGTATTGGCGCTGTTCAGAACCACAACAGGTGATGGAGTGGGGCTGTGCATGGTTGACTCTAGTATGTGCCATGGCTCAGCGTTATAGTTTAATCACTGCACACAGAATTTCAACATGTTCTGATGGTGGATGAATACTTTATCAACTACCTCTTGTATTACGTTTTCTATTTTGTTAACTTTGCTGTCAATTTGGACGTATTTCTTTCCTTGCTTTTCAACAAAAATGACTTACTGAGGTACTTCTTACATGAGTGGCTCTTTAGATTTTGTATACATTTCTTTTCATGTAACACAAACTTCGTTTTCTAAAAGATATGCAGCTAGATGAATACTTTTTGGACTCACTGTAAGTGGTAGTCTCAGTGGTGTTGAGAAAAACCTGAAACTGAACAAAGCTCCAGGGGCTCATGGTATCATCCCTTGAATGGAAAACCATCCTAGTAATTGGAAGAAAGCGAATGTCACACCCTTCTACAACAAGGGTAGTAGAAGTGATCCACAAAACTACTGCCCAATATCCTTGACAATGATTTGTTGTAGTATCTTAGAACATACTCTGAGCTCAAACATAATGTGTTATCTCAAACAGAATGACATCCAGCATGCCAAACAACATTGATTTCGAAAACAACATCATGTGAAATCCAACTCCTACTTTTCACACGACATACTGAAAGCTTTGGATCAAGGCAGTCAGGAAGATGCAGTATTTCTTGACTTCCGGAAAGCATTTGACTCAGTACCACATCTACACCTACTATAAACTATATGATCATACAGCTATCAAGCGAAATCTGTGTTTGGACTGAGGTGGTAGGGAGGGCACAGCATGTTATCTCGGATATAGAGTCATTGTCAGATGTAGTCTTCGCCAAAGCAGTTATAATCCCATTAGTATGCAATATCAGTTATCTTTATTACACCAGAACATTCCGGGACTCAGAAATAAAGTTGATGAACTATTCATTTATACTGATGAAATGAATTCATCTAACCAAGTTGACATAATCTGCCTCTCTGAACATCAAGTGACCACTGGTATAGATATGTTAGACATTTCAGGATTTAAACTAGCTTCCTACTTCTGCAGAGTAGATATGGATGGAGGAGGAGTTGCCACATTCATTAAAAACTGCCATAAATTCAAGAACATTGACATTAATAAATTCTGTTTAGAGCTGCATCTAGAAGCATGTGCAACAGAAGTAGAGTTCCATAACAGATCCTATATAATAGTAACTATTTACCGAGCACATGCAGGAAATTATAATCTATTCATAAATCATCTAGAAGCTCTTTTGGGTTATTTAACAGGAAGAAACAAAGAAATATTGATTGCTGGTGACTTTAATACAGATTTTCTAGTGCAATCTTCCAGTAAACATTTACTGCAGTTAGTAGTGTTGTCTTTCAATCTAACTCACACTGTAAACTTTCCAACTAGGATCACAAAATCCTCAAGGAGAGTCATTGATAACGTTTTTATAGACAAATCAAAGGAACAAAATCATATCATAAAACCTGTAGTAAATGGACTATCAGATCATAACACGCAGCTCCTTGTTTTATACGTAAATTCTAAGCAGATTATCAAGACTGTTAAATCTGAGTACAGGAGAGTAGTCAATTAACCAAAAATTGAGTGTTTTAGAAAACTGCTCAAAGATATGAACTGGAAAGATGTTTATAGTGCTCATGACATGAATGAAAAATATAACACATTCATGAACAATGTCAGTACCATGTTTGAAAACTGTTTTCCTCTAAAAGTTACTCAAATTAAACAGAAGTCTATAATAAAACCATGGATTACACAAGGAATAAAGATTTCCTGTAAGACAAAAAGGAAAATGTATCTGTCGACCAAGAATAGCTCCAATGCTGATGATTTAGCTAAATACAAGGAATACCGTAAAATATTTAAAAAAGTACGAGTAATTCCGACATCTAAACAAATGCACTACGAGAAGAAGATAGCAATGTCAGGGAACAAAATAAAAACAATATGGGATATAGTGAATGAGGAGACTGATAGAACCAGAAAGGAACAGAAGCAAATAGCATTAAGGGTAGATGACACATTCGTAACCGATGGGCATAGTGTGGCAAATCTATTTAACAAGTACTTTAAATCCATTACTGATAGAATGGGATTGTCAGGATCAGTAAATAATGCCCTTGAATATCTGAAACTGGTCTTTACAAATAGCTTCAGGTACTTGAATATGTCACTCACCAAAAGAAATAAAATCTTTAAAAACAAAGCATTCTAGTGGTTACGATGAAATATCATCAAAGTTAATTAAAGCATGTTCTTGTGAGTTTAGCACAATTCTAAGTTACTTGTGTAACCAGTCAATTATAACTGGGACATTTCATGACTGGCTAAAATATGCAGATGTTAAGCCTCTATTCAAGAAAGGGGATAAAGAGATACCATCAAACTGCAGGCCGATTTCACTTTTGCCAGCATTCTCAAAAATTTTAGAATAAGTAATGTAATTCCCTAGTCCGCCCAGTTATCACATACGGCTCAGAGGTATGGACATTGACAGAACACGATAAAAATGCTCTAAGAAGCGTTGAGCGGAAAATACTACGCAAAATCTATGGGCCAATAAGGGAGGAAGAAGGCTGGAGAATACGCTACAATGCTGAATTACAGGAGTTAATACAAGGCAGGGACATAGTAAAATTTGTTAAATCACAGCGAATACGATGGCTAGGACACTTGGAGAGAATGGCAGAGGATAGAATGCCAAAGAAAATGATGAAAGGTATGATCCATTCAGTTAGGCAAAAAGGGAGACCTAGAAGAAGATGGATCGATGAGGTAATAATGGATATCAGCAATATGGGAGTCCGGGGGTGGAAAAGAGCAGCAAATAACCGAGAAGTGTGGAGGAAGATTGTTGAAGAAGCCAAGGCTCACCAAGGGCTGTAGAGCTACTGAAGAAGAAGAAGAAGAAGAATGTACAGGCAGCTTCTCAACCATCTGACAACAAATAACATATTATCAAGAACACAGTTTGGATTTCTGAAGGTTTCTGATATCAAGAAGGCTATTTACACCTACAGTGAAAATGTACTTAATTCATTAAATAACAAATTACAAGCAGCAGGTATTTTCTGTGATTTGTCAAAGGCATTTGATTGTGTGAACCACAACATCCTTTTAAATAAATTAGAATTCTATGCTGTCACGGGCAGTGCTGCAAAATGGTTCAAGTCTTACCTCGCTAACAGGAAACAAAGGGTGTCAGAAATTACATGTGGTGTCCCACAAGGATCCATCTTAGGGCCACTGCTTTTTCTTGTGTACATTAATGATCTCTCATGAGTTAAAAAAATGCCAGAAGCAGAGTTCGTTTTGTTTGCAGATGACACAAGTATTGCAATAAATAGTATGTCGAGTGTAGTTCTAGAAAGATCTGCTAATCATATTTTCATGGATATTAATAAATGGTTTAAAGCTGACATTAAACTTCAAAATGACTCATTATATGCGATTCAGAACCTGTAACAGGTTTCCACCTAGCATACGCATAAATTATGAAGGAGAGGAGAGAGAAGAGGTTGACAGTCTTAAATTCCTGCGATTACAACTTGATAATAAATTCAGTTGAGAGGAGTACACCACAGAACTGCAGAAACGCCTTAACAAATTTGTATTTGCAATTCGAGTGTTAGCAGACATAGGCGACATAAAAATGAAAAAGCTTGCATACTTTGCCTACTTTCATTCCATAATGTCATATGGTATAATATTTTGGGGTAACTCTTCAAGTCAAACAAAAGTTTTCAGAGTCCAAAAGCGTGTAATACGTATGTGGCGGTCATCGATCACCAGAATAGAGCAGACTGGTATCTCTGCGCACAGACACGCTCTTAGGACACAGGTCTTGGCAGCGCCTTTGGGCAGTTGTGTTTATGTTTCAACCGGTGATGCTCGCGAGGATTGTTTATATGTGTATATGTGTAATTGTGCAGTTAGAATAAATACGAGTTTCATGTTATTACGGCAGCTAAGTGACCTGATTCCCATAGTGGTGACCCCAGAGTTTTTCGATACTATCACAGTACACGCGTTTCTAATCTTTCCTCCTGCCACCGTTACGCACCGATGAACCACCACGTGATTTGTGACCCAGAGCTCGCCATGAGTTTGCCTACAATTTCATTCATGGATGAATCGCCGGTAATTCAGCCATCGAGGGCTCCGACTACAGTGTTAAACCCGTGTGCACAACATAATCCCACTAGTAAAGTCCACACACCGTGGCCCACACATGTTGCAGTACATCCAAACGCGTGGCAGTTTCCGGACTTCATACCGCAGGTGAAACAAGAACTTCCCTCACCACAGTGCTCAGCAACATCCCATATGAATATGTTACATATCAGCCCGACACACGACCAGGTACTTTCGCCCAAAGTGCCTAACGCTACGTTTCTGACATACCAACAGCATGCGACCGCATTTGCAGCAGCTGCGGCGCCCGTGCCTACCACATTTGCTCCCGCGCCGTGTGTGTCATTTGGTCAGAGGCCTAATTGCACTACAGTACAGACACTCAACCCTATACCAGTTTCCAGGCTTCCGCTGCCCCCCCCTCCCATCGCCATCTTCCCACAATGCCACAGTAGCCACCTGTAGGGCAGTTTCTGAAGCTGCCACAACTATAGAAGCACAACGCTATATCATGGTTTGTGTTAGTGGACAATATTCTGGACATTCACAGAGTGTGGGGAGATGACGCACGTTTCATTTGTTTAATTACCCACCTCCACGACGAACCAGACCTGGTCAGTGACCTATTGCTCTCGCCACCAAGCCAGCACAAATATGCCATCACAAGAGCTCGCATCACCGAGCACTTATCGCGCCCTCCAGCAGAAGACATCCACTACATAATTCATGACATGCCAATAGGGGACCATACGCCCTCACAACTTTGGCGCCATTTAAGGGCCCAGGTGGGCAAGGAGCAACTCCCTGACCTCGCACTCTGGGCATTGTGGCTTGTGAAATTACCGCCAGACCTCAAACTACACCTGTTGGCTTACCAAAACGTCACTCTGGAGGAAAAACTACAACTGGCGGACCAGGCATATTCCATCATCAAACATCGCCAGGTCGCGTCCTCCTGTTTTTCTGACACTCCGAATGTTGACAACACTGCCGTCATGTGTACTATGTTTCACCGGCCGGCCGGCAGAGGCCGGGCTCGCAGCTCACAGCAACAGCCGATGGAGCCCCCTGGTGGCCAGACGGCCGTACTTGTTACGGTTGCTCAACTGGTTGCCCCACCCATCTCCACATGGGTGCAACAGAACGCACCACGTGACGTTGCCGGCTCAGGCACAACACCCAGCATACCCACTATGCTGGTATCATATCACGTTGGGCGACGCTGTGCGTTCTTGTCACGCACCTGCGAGGCAGCAGCCCTCCTGCATCACGCTTCTGCAAACAGGATACCAGGGATTTTCGCCACCTTCCCCCCGCTCCCCGCCACACATTGTGCTACATTGCCCACCGTGACAGCCGAACATGCCCTGTCCGCTGCCCGGTCGCACCTGACAACCCAGCACCTCGAGATCACCAACCTTCCCGCCGAAAACGCACGCCTACAACAGCTGATCACCGCCATGTCAGCACACGGGAGGCAGCAGGGGACGCTTCTGCACTGCGAGGATACACCCACGAGAAGTCCACCGAGGCGCAGATACCTCCGCAACGATGCATTTTCCCGCAGGTCAGTGACATTCCTACCTCTAATGTAGTACGTGTTACCCCACCTAGTCCCAGTGTGGTTCCCCAGGGTGTCCCGCAGGTGATAGGCGCAATTACTAACGGTACCTGTCACCATATGAACACCACGGAAGGCCCCTCAGTACGCAACAAGGCTCGATGCCTTAATGCCACCAAATTACAGCATGCAAAAACCGCTGTACAGAATCTGTTAGATTCAGGTATTGTCCATCCACCCAACAGCAATTGGTCCTTGCCTATCCATCTAGTGCCCAAGAAGGATGGTTCATTTCGTTTGTGTGGTGACTACTGACAGTTGAACGCCAGAACGATTTTAGACAACTAACCTATACCAAACATACAAGATTTCGCCCAACAACTCCATGGTGCATGCGTTTCCAGTGTATTTGATTGCCGAAAAGCATACCATCAGATCCCCATGTACCAGTACAACATCCCTAAAACATCAATTATCGCCCCATTCGGACTGTACGAATACTGTTACATGCCGTACGACCTCAAACGCACTGCACAGACTTGACAACTGTTTATTGACTACATCCTTTTCTCGCTCCCATACTGTTACGCGTATCTGGATGACATTCTCATTTCATCAACTACCCTCAAGGAACATGAACAGCCCCTAACAACAGTTCTTAGTATTCCCCCAAGAATGGAGTCCAAATCAACGACGATAAATCTCAGTTGCGGTCCGCTAGTGTGACATATTTGGGCTATACTGTTTCCGCAGAAGGGACCTGCCCCACGTCAGACAGAGTCGCCTTTATACATTACCTCCCCCTGCCCAAGACTTACCGCAACCTACGTCGCTTTTTAGGGATGATAAATTTTTTTCGGCAGCACATCGCACACGCCGCACCCCTACAGGCTCCGTTGACTGATGCACTCATCAGGAAAAATACTTCAGGGCTCCGCAAGGTCCCGTGGGGCAACGACATGCGATGCACGTTCGACGCACTAAAAACGGCACTAGCGAATGCTGTCACGTTCGCGCACCCGGTACTGACGCCCCAATATCAATCACAGCTGACGCAAGCGACGCTGCTATTGGCGCTGTGCTCCTGCAGCAGGTGGCAGGCTCTGCACAACCACTACATTTCTTCTCGCGGAAGTTGTCAGCCTCCCAGCATAAGTGGTCCACCTTCGACCGATAACTCTGCTATTTACGAGGCAGTTTGGCATTTCTGAGAGGATATTGAGGGTAGGTCAGTGACCATATATACAGATCACAAACCGTTGGCGGATGCTGTGCGTAATCCCACAACCGACCTTCCCCCCTGCCGTTTCAGACACATGGACTTAATATGTCAATTCACAACAGACGTCCGTTATATCACGGGTGCGGACAATGTCGTTGCTGACTACATGTCACGGGTCGGTACGATCTTGCTTTCTTGGCACTTCGACGACCCAGCTGCTCCGGACGACGCAGACCAGACCGACGACGCCAGCGTCGCCGTTTTCCACGTTGACGTGTCACCTTTTCCAGTCGACGACCTGTCTCTCCAGCTACGAGATAGGACAAGGACACTGTTTGTTCTGCACGTGTCTCCCCCCCCCCCCTCACACATTGGACAATTCATCCGCCCAGGTTACACTCCAACGCACATTTGTGGTACCAACAGACGTGCAGGAGGCGGCAATCACCGCTTCAATCGACGAGGACAGCCACCTCTGCATTCGCGTGCCACTCATGGCACACCATACCCCTGCATCGCCAGGCCGCTTGATCCCAGTTTCCCGTTTTGGCCGCCCGCTATGCCCACTGGTGTGGCACATCGACTTCATCACAACAGACTGATCACCACGCCAACCTACATCACCTCCTCTCACTGTGCTCCGCACTGGAAGGGGGGGCTCTGTGGTGGTCATCGACCACCAGAATAGGGCAAAGTGGTATCTCTGCGCACTGACACACTCTTAGGACGCGGGTCTTGGTGCGGGCCTTTGTGCAGTTGTGATTATGTTTCGACCAGTGACACTCGCAAGGCTTGCTTATGTGTAATTGTGCAGTTACAATAAATACAAGTTTCATGCAAGTGGTGTTCAGGTTATTACAGTAGCTAAGAGACCTGATTCCCATATGTATTATTTGTGGAGTAAATTCACGGATGTCCTGTAGAAACCTCTTCAAAGAACTGGGCATACTAACGACTGCCTCTCAGTATATTTACTCCTTAATTAAATTTGTCCTAAATAATATATCTCTTTTTCCAACAAAGAACTCAGTTCATACATACAATACCAGGAACAAAAATGATCTGCACAAGGACTTAAAAGCACTTACTTTAGTTAAAAAAGGGGTCCACTACTCAGGAACACTCAGCTTCAATAATTTGCCAGCAAACATAAAACAATTTAGTTACAAATAAAGATCAGTTTAAAAGGAGCCTGAAAGACTTATTAGTGGCCAACTCCCACTCCACTGACGAATTTTTTAATAGAAACAGATTATGTATTGTATATACTCATACTATTAGTATTGTTATTTCAACTTTAAAAAAAAAAAAAGACGTGTTCCACATCCACGAGGATCTCCTCAGCACGGATCTATGGAACAAAAAACTAATCTAATCTAGTAACTCTGTGAGTGTCCAGGTAAGTGTGTTGGTGGCCTTGCTGTTCATGTTGTATATTAATGACCTTGCAAACAATATTCATAATATTCTCAGAATTTTTGCAGATGATGCAATTATCTATGATGAAGTACTGTCTGGAAGACGCTGCATAGATATTCAATCCAGGGTGTATACGTGGACAAGGAAGAAAAATTCCCGGATTTCCCAGTTAAAAATACACTTTCTCCAGGGTGAAAACACGCTTTTTCCGTGTTAAAGTGCCAGTATATTTTCCCTTATCAATCCTTTGAATGGTTACGGTTTTATACACAGGCATATAATTCCCGGCACTTTAGAAAACGAAACTCAGAGAAAAAGACGAGTTTTGGAAATATCTTTTATAAGCAGCAACATGTACATTGCGTATTTTCGTATTATTGAAGTATACATTGGAATTCCACCAAACACCGCATGTTACTTTCCGAATCATTGAAATCGAGATTGCGATGCGTTTCTGTAAGCCAGTCATAGCTCATGTCATGTGATCTCGGCAGTAGATGACAGTGGATATTCAGGGCATAGGACACGTGATGTAGTGAGCCAACAGCAATATCACTGTTAGGTAGCACGAACACACAAGCGGGGGAAGTTAATAGTTTAAATTAATATACATAGTGTTACTACAAGAAAACCAAAGCTTTCACATATAATATTGGTCTCAGAGCTATGATTTCGCATATAATGTTGATCTTTTTTGCGCGTTTTACATTTTACATTTTAAGAACCACACAAATGTGTCAGTAAAATTTTTAATAATGACAAATGTCTGATATTCAGGGTTCGAAATTCTTCTAAATAGCTTGTCATCAAACAGCTGATTTTTAAATGAGAGTCAAACGCTCTGTGATTTAAGAAATTCATGGTACATTCTCGCACATAGTCCAACTTACGTAAAAGGATATTTACTTTGAAAGTAACGCTTTTCGAACCACCATAGAAATATGTTCGTTTCAGCAGTTGCCAGAGAGCGCAGATAACAGGCGTCACCGCACTTGCGCAGTTACCATGACGGAAGCCCGTATGTACGTACGTCTAAAACATTGAAAGATCATACATTATGTCATAAAAGATACAATACATCAGAGGATACTCCAAGAGCATAGGAATTTCGTGAACCGTAACTAAAATGTGCACATTTAAAGTGCATACTTAAAGTGCACATTCGTATGTCCAGATTCTCAATCAAGTAGACTTGGACCTGATGTTAAGCTTTTCAGTGTGGTTTTCGGGATGTAACTTTTCTTGGAGCACCAGTACTGTATATCATGTTTGGTTCTTTATTATGGCATAACGCCATACGTGCTAGAAGATGAAAACGTGAAGTTGAAATGCAGCGAACAGTTGAAATTAGCCAGTACTGTGGAATTGAACATATCGTTTCAAATACATTGACTGCCTCTGTGGAAAAGGTTAATAAAAGTCAAATTTCTTTAGCAAACAGACAAAAATAACTTCATTGTTCTGCAAGGCGATTAATGCTTGACAGTCAGAAAGGTGGAAATAAAATCTGAAACTAATGTCATATTTTAGACTTCCGTAATTATGTGAATGTATTTTAATTCACTTGATAGCTCCCGGCCACAGATATCTGTTTGTTTTTATTTGACTTGAGAGTAAACTAACGAAAAACAGCAAAATCGCTAAATGTAAACACGGGTCACGTGAAGACAATCCACTATAAAACATATGTGTTCGAGGAAATGTAAGACATGTTATTTGGTCTTAAGTGTGCCAAAGCGCAGTGCAACGCCCCTTCATAAAGCATTCTTCTATTGCACGTCACCGTATTTCGCTCTGTGGAATTGAAACGTGTATATTTTTTAATAGATGCCATCAAACTATATTCGGGACAGTTGAAGTTGAAATGTCCTGTGGTGCTGCTCCCAGTCAGCCGGTCTAACAGTCTACCCCTCTTAAAAAAAAAAAATACCGCAATTAATAACGGATGGGATTATTTGTAATCGGGAGAACAAGAACTCTTCAGAAAATTTGCACTCTTTATTGCCTATTAGCTAATAACTTGCTGTCTTGTGTGGCATAAAATTAAATATAGGATACATAAAAACCAACAAAGAAAAGAGACAAGCAAGAAAGGAGACATTTCTTCAACCTCCTAGCATTTTCTCTCTCTCTAATCTTGCTACAGCTTTACATGGCATGCTTTCTTTTCTGCGAAAGAATCTATTACCTCATCAAAGCTCGTCAAACGATTCACTACATGAAAAATCGATATGCCGTTATCTAATACTGAAAATGCTGTTAACACAAATAATACCCAAGACTGGTATGGATTCTCGATTTGATTATGTCTATTTCGGCACTGACTGCTAGATAAAACAAAAGAGGTCTTTCTCATATTGGAACAATTTTGTAAGACACACCAAATAAACGAGAATGTCTTGGCACAAATGGCCATTTTAAAAACGTGACAGAATATATTTCACGAAGTGCCACTATCTAATGCATATTAGGCCTACTACTAGCAAAAAGCTTTATGTTAGGAAATAGTTTCACATTTTATTCATACGCACCAGCTTCTCAAGTACGAGATCGAAAAGTAGTATTACAAAATTGTTATATAATTTAGAATCGTCTTATTCTTCCATAATTTGTGTGATGTCCCCGTTTCTTCTCCTACGTTCTAACAAACAATCTTGTCATCACCAATTCTACAGCTATTCCTACAATTGTAAAAATTTGTTCGTCGATAAATTTCACTAATTCTGCCAGAATCACAGGTTTAGTTATTCCGCGATTATTTTACGGTTAGATGTTGTTACATGTTCGTACAACACGTTTTCCGTGTTACTTCCAGAATAGAACTTAATCGGCTGCTAGCCGGGGACAGTACAACTGGTCCTTACTAGTGTAGCGACCCGGCCAAAAATTTTCTGTCAAAATTTCATTTTCTTGGATACACCGAGAAGATAGTACGTAATCTTTCTCGCCTGTTATTCCTGTCAGTCGTTTATTTCCATTCTGGTAGTCTGAATCTATGTATTTCGCTAGTAATTATAACAACGCTGATCATTCCCAAACCCAATCAACAACATAATCAGACAGCGATTAGCATCATCCGTTCGGCTTTACTCCGCTCAACTCGAATAGCCCCGACCCCTTTCGTCTGCGGAAAGTTTATTTCTAGATATGACGAGGATTCTCCCAACAGAGACATCACGTACACTATGCACGCTTTCAAAAATCAACTTCTGATTCATTCAGAAATCAACTTAAAATGTGTTCAAAAACCAACAGGGAAGAGTTTCAAAATAATCGATAGGCAAACGTGCGCTGGATGATAAGCGCTTTGCGAAACAAGTTTTTTTTCCCTCCAGAATATGAATTTGGCGGCCCCTTTTTCCTGTAGCATCTAGCTGCTTGCTGCGACTGCTTGCACAACCAATAGCCACATTCCTGTAGCCAGAAGCGGGAGAATCTACTGCTCAAACGCGACTAAACTGCGCATGCGCATGAGCCCGCTCGTAACTGCCAACAGTTGTGACTTCACGCTCATCGGGGGCAATTTGTTGTTTGAAGCATTGCATAGTCTTCCTAAAGCTTTTGACACATTTTGCTGCTGGCAGACACCTGCATGAGCACTGTGTGTCGTTTTTGCATATGGCGCATTTACTTTGTAATTAAGTTATTTTCGTTCTTTTCTCTCGTTTATGTTTTATTGTTGAAGTTATATTCAGCAGTAGTGGGATACAATAATATCCTTTGTTAGAGTATCGGTTCTTACCAGTCAATATTACAAAAATTTAAATTGAAACTAAAACAATGAAAAATTCCCGGAATCCTAAAAAAATCCCGGGTTTTTCCCGGTTTTCTCCCGGATGAAAAAAATCCCGGGTTTTTCCCGGATCTCCCGGGTCGTATACACCCTGTCAATCACACATTAATAAGATTTCAAAGTGATGCAAAGATTGGGAACTTGCTTTAAACAGAAATTTAAAATTGTGCATCTCACAAACCGAAAAAATGTAGTATTCTATGACTATAATATCAATGAGTTGCAGTAGGAATTCGCCAACTCATACAAATACCTTGGTATAAAACTTTGTAGGGACATGAAATGGAATGATCACACAGGCTCACCTGTGGGTAAGGTGTGTTATTGGTAAAACACTGGAAAATGCAATTATTCTACAAAGGAGATTGTTTACAAATCACTCATACAACCCATTCTAGAATATTGCTCAAGTGTGTGGGAGCCATATCAAATGGGAGTAATATAGGGTATTGGATGTATACAGAGAAGGGCAGCAAGAATAGTGACAGGTTTGTTTGATCCTTTGGAGAGGGTCACGGAGAAGCTGCAGATACTGAATTGGCAGACCCTCGAAGAGAGAAATGCTACTTACAAAGTTTCAAGAACAGACTTTAAATTATGACTCTAGGTACATACTATTCCCACTACGTATCACTCACATAGCGATAGGTGTAGGTGTGTTTGTGTTTATGTGAAGCAAAGTGGGAAACGAGAAAATCTTCATGCTCTTTTAGATTAATTACAGCACACACAGAGGCATTTAAACAATGATTCTTCTTGCACTCCATACTTGAATGTAACAGGAAGAAACCTGAGTAACTTGTACAATGGGATATATCCTCTGATATGCAGTTCATAATGGTTTGCAGAGTGTAAACATAGGTGTAGGTGTGTTTATGTTTATGTGAAGCAAAGTGGGAAATGAGAAAATCTTCATGCTCTTTTTGAACTTTTTTAAAATCTGGATTACTTGAATTATAGTATGCTAAGTTGTACTACTGCTGTTTTGATTAGTTCAAGATAAATAGATTTCAATTACTGTCATTTGGGAAACTTTTGTGCAATTTGGAAAACAAATTTGGACACAAGGGGAATTTGGACTGAAAATATTTTACTGTTTATTGTTAGTATAGCGGTTCCTATCAGAGCACCGGAGTTACAAGCAGTCGGGCGTGGCCGGCACTTGGATGGGTGACCTTCTCGGCTGCCATGCACTGTTTCCATTTTTCGGGGTGCACTCAACCTCGTGATGCCAATTGAGGAGCTACTTGACCGAATAGTAGTGCCTCCGGTCAAAGAAAACCATCATAACGACCAGGAGTGTGGTGTGCTGACCAAACATCTCTCCTATCTGCGTCCTCAGCTGAGGATGACACAGTGGTTGGATGGTCCCGATGGGCCCCTTGTGGTCTGAAGACGGAGTGCTTTATTGTTATTATAGGCAACTGGTGTTACAAACAAAACAAAATCTAGGATCTTAGTGAATGAAAATTTCTAAGGGAAATGAAAATGTTGCATTTTTCCAAGTATGTCAACTCCATTACTGCTGTGGTATCATTGTGAGAGAAACGCTCTATGGAAAATGGTATTTGTCAGACCAAAAGAATAAACAAATTATTCAAACTAAACATTATGTAGCATGTTTGAAACATCAATTATGATGTAAAATATATTTCTTGATTCAAAATGCATATGTTTTTCAGGATGAGATATATCAATTATAATCACAGCAGATTTTCCTTTGTGGTATATTTACGGCATTGTGTGAAGCTTGAACAACTAGAGGTAGGGCATTCACATTCACAGGGCATATACATTAGTATGTTCTGCAGAAATTATTAGTATTCCAGTCACCACAGTTCAGGATGTGTCCTGTTGCCTAGTAGGTACAGGGCATGTCGTGTTCCAAAAGTTCATCTGTGGTGGTTGGCATTGAGTCACAGTGCTGCACCCATCATTTCACCATGTGTTGTTGTGGTCTTCAGAACAATAGGTTTGTTATAATATTATGATTGGTGAAACCCTACAGTCATAATACTATATAATTCCCGTTGCAAAAGAGTAATCGTTTTGTTATTACAGTATAATATTACAATTGATGAAATCCCTTATGTCGTGGAATGGGTGGGCAACTAACCTGTCATACGGTGCTTGTTTGAATGGTTGCTCTGGTAAATCTTGCATAGCTAGTGGAAATTTACTAAATAATTTGTGCTGCATTAGTTCATAACTGTTCAGTGATGTTGTTGTTGTTGTTGTTGTTGTTGTTGTCTTCAATCCTGAGACTGGTTTGATGCAGCTCTCCATGCTACTCTATCCTGTGCAAGGTTCTTCATCTCCCAGTACCTACTGCAACCTACATCCATCTGAATCTGTTTAGTGTATTCATCTTTGGTGTCCCTCTATGATTTTTACCCTCCGCTCTGCCCTCAAATACTAAATTGGTGATCCCTTGATGCCTCAGAATATGTCCTACCAACCGATCGCTTATTCTAGTCAAGTTGTGCCACAAATTTCTCTTCTCCCCAATTCTATTCAATACCTCCTCATTAGTTATGTGATCTACCCATCCATTTCACCAGATCCCACACATTTCCCATTGATCATAAGTCTGGTGGGCCAGGGCAAAAGGCTGACATCCTGTGACACAAAGAAGGCATATGTTCATGCAGTAACATGTGATCACACATTGCCTTGGTGAAAAACAGCATCTGGGGTGCTGTACAGAAAGGGTATAGCTACGAGTTACACAATGGGGTTGGAGCCATAAGGCCTGGAGTTGGTACTGTATATCTTAAGTGAATGCAGTCAATGTAATGCTGCTCCCCATGTCTGTGGTGAACCAAAATGTGTCCATTGTTTTCAAACAAATAGAACCTGAATTCAATCAAAAACACTATCTGATGCCATTCTTGTCCCCCGTGACATTGTTCCATACACTGTTGTCATCTGGCATGTTTCTGCACATTTGTCAAAGGTAGGCAGAAAAGTGGGCAACGTCCACGTAATCCATGCTGTAATAAATGTCAATTGACTGCCACCTTTGATAGTGTCAAATCTGTTCCACTGTTGTGCCAGAGCCAAGGCTGACACAGATCTGTCCTGCAATGCCTTTTGTATGAGATGTCAATCTTCTCACGGGATGGTCTGGCTGCTCAACCTGACCCATCTCCTTGTGTTCCATGGCCTTCCAGGAACCATTCTGCACACACCTGTTGAAGTGCTGAAACTTTTCATCCCACATGAGCAGCAATTTCCCTGATGGATGCACCACATTCTCTCATGCCAATAATGTGCTCTCTTTCAGACTCACTGATTTGAAGGTACAGTTCGTGAATACATCTTCAAGGTATCATGCACATCTGCACAAGTCACACTGATCCACTACCTTCAGTAACAACAAGAGACGTAGGCACGTTTCACCGGTAGGTGGTGTTATGCTGCGATATTGATGTTTACTTTAAGCCACAGGCCAACATGGTTTAAAGGCTAATCATTTCTTCAAAACATACTAATGTACATGTCCTGTACTAATGTACATGTTCTGTTTTTTCTGAAAATGAGTGTGTTTGAAAACACCATTTAATTGGGTTTTGATATTCCATGGCAGTTTGCTTTGTCTATAATCAATACAATTTTGTAATTAGCCAAAAGAGTATCTCCTCCATTAAGCTTATTATACTGAGCAAATGGTTCAAATGGCTCTGAGCACTATGGGACTTAACGCTTATTATACTAACATGATCTTTAATTGTTATACTCAATTAATGGTAGCAAAATATGGGGTACTGGACTTATCTGGTTTCAACATTCAAAATATGAGTTTCTTACAGGCATCTGAAAATACAGTTTCAGAGGGTTTGTTTGATATCTACAGAATCAGCAGTCAGCAATGCTGTGTTGATGTTAGTAATGTTTCTTATGCATAACAAAAACATAATTTACATGATATCAAGTTAGGTTAGAATCACAGAGTCTATTGCAAGATATTCGACTGACTTTGCTTCCATAACCAATAATCAGTTACTTAAATTATATCTTAGGCTTACTCTCTGAGTCTAGTCACTGTCCTTCTACAATATCAAAAAGGGATTGTCTAACAACAAAGTCATATGCCTTCTTCAAGTACTATGCGTAAGTGCCATGGTTGAAAGCAGGCTTGCTATTAGCTGGTCGTATGCTGTTTGAGCTATGCTTGTGTTTTCAAAAGTAAACTTGCTGAAAATAACTCATATATGACTTGAAGGAGAGATCTTTCTGTGGTTATTTACCAGGTATGCCCTGTCACCTTCTTGTGGAGAGGGTGGATGAGCAGACACTTCCAGCATCCTGGGAGATTTTGTGCTTGCCAAATATCCACGACGATTTCTGTATGTTCCTCAACTCTATTGCTCCTATGGGCTTCAATAATTTCACAATACTGCCTTATTCCCCAGGTGTTGTTTTTGAGGCCCTTTGGATATGTTTAAGGATTAAATTAAGTTAGTTCAGACTCTCTCTCTCTCTCTCTCTCTCTCTCTCTCTCTCTCTCTCTCTCACTATAAACAAAGATTCTGTAACTTATCAAACGAAAGCATTGGTACATTGATAGAGACAATAACGAACACAAACACACACACAAATTTTGAGCTTTCGCAACACACGGTTGCTTCAACAGGAAAGAGGGGTCTTTCCCTCTCCTTCCCTCTTTCCTGATGAAGCAACCGTGGGTTGCGAAAGCTCGAAATTTGTGTGTGTGTTTGTGTTTGTTATTGTCTCTATCAACGTAACAACACTTTCATTTGGTAAGTTACAGTTAAGTTTCCCTCTAACAAAGATGATGTAACTTACCAAACGAAAGCGTTGGCATGTTGATAGAATCACAAACAAACACAAACACACACACAAAATTCAAACTTTCACAACCCACGGATGCTTCAACAAGAAAGAGGGAAAGACGAAAGGATGTGGGTTTTAAGGGAGAGGGTAAGGAGTCATTCCAATCTCAGGAGTGGAAAGACTTACCTTAGGGGGAAAAAAGGACAGGTATACACTCGCGCACACACACGAAAGCAATGGTATGTTGATAGACACACAAACAAACACAAACACACACACAAAATTCAAGCTTTCACAACCCACGGTTGCTTCATTAGGAAAGAGGGAAGGACGAAAGGATGTGGGCTTTAAGGGAGAGGGTAAAGAGTCATTCCAATCCCAGGAGCGAAAAGACTTACCTTAGGGGGAAAAAAGGACAGGTATACTCTCGCACGCACACACACACATATCCATCCGCACATATACAGACACAGGCAGACATATGTAAATGCAAAGAGGTTGGGCAGAGATGTCAGTAGAGGCGGAAGCACAGAGGCAAAGATGTTGTTGAATGACAGGTGAGGTACGAGGGGTGGCGACTTCAAATTAGCGGAGGTTGAGGCCTGGTGGGTAACGGGAAGGGAGGATATATTGAAGGGCAAGTTCCCATCTCTGGAGTTCTGATTGGTTGGTGTCAGTGGGAAGTATCCAGATAACCCAGATGGTGTAACACTGTGCCAAGTTCTGCTGGCCGTGTACCAAGGCATGTTTAGCCACAGGGTGATCCTCATTACCAACAAACACTGTCTGACTGTGTTCGTTCATGCGAATGGACAGTTTGTTGCTGGTCATTCCCACATAGAAGGCTTCACAGTGTAGGCATGTCAGTTGGTAAATCACATGGGTGCTTTCACACGTGGCTCTGCCTTTGATCATATACACTTTCTGGGTTACAGGACTGGAGTAGGTGGTGGGGGTGGGAGGGTGCATGGGACAGGTTTTACACCGGGGGCGGTTACAAGGGTAGGAGCCAGAGGGTAGGGAAGGTGGTTTGGGGATTTCATAGGGATGAACCAAGAGGTTACGAAGGTTAGGTGGATGGTGGAAAGACACTCTTGGTGGAGCGGGGAGGATTTCATGAAGGATGAATCTCCTTTCAGTGCAGGATTTGAGGAAGTCGTATCCCTGCTGGAGAGCCACATTAAGAGTCTGATCAAGTCCCCGAAAGTATCCTGTCACAAGTGGGGCACTTTTGGGGTTCTTCTGTGGGAGGTTCTGGGTTTGAGGGGATGAGGAAGTGGCTCTGGTTATTTGCTTCTGTACCAGGTCGGGAGGGTAGTTGCAGGATGCAAAAGCTGTTTTCAGGTTATTGGTGTAACGGTTCAGGGATTCAGGACTGGAGCAGATTCATTTGCCACAAAGACCTAAGCAGTAGGGAAGGGACCGTTTCATATGGAATGGGTGGCAGCTGTCATAATGGAGGTACTGTTGCTTGTTGGTGGGTTTGATGTGGACAGATGTGTGAAGCTGGCCATTGGACAGATGGAGGTCAACGTCGACGAAAGTGGCATGAGATTTGGAGTAGGACCAGGAACCAAAGGAGTTGAGGTTGGAGAGGAAACTCTGGAGTTCTTCTTCACTGTGAGTCACAGATCATGAAGATGTCATCAATAAATCTGTACCAAACTTTGGGGTTGGTAGGCTTGGGTAACCAAGAAGGCTTCCTCTAAGTGACCCATAAATTCATTGGCATATGAGGGGGTCATCCTGGTAACCATGGCTGTTCCCTTTAATTGTTGGTATGTCTGGCCTTCAAAAGTGAAGAAGTTGAGAGTTAGGGTGAAGCTAGCTAAGGTAATGAGGAAAGAGGTTTTAGGTAGGGTAGCAGGTGATCGGCATGAAAGGAAGTGCTCCATCACAGTGAGGCCCTGGACGTGCGACATATTTGTGTATAAGGAAGTGGCATCAATGGTTACTAGGATGGTTTCCGGGGTAACAGATTGGGTAAGAATTCCAGGCGTTCGAGAAAGTGGTTGGTGTCTTTGATGAAGGATGGGAGACTGCATGTAATGGGTTGAAGGTGTTGACCTACGTAGGCTGAGATACATTCTGTGGGGGCTTGGTAACCAGCTACAATGGGGCGGCCAAGATGATGGGGTTTGTGAATTTTAGGAAGTAGGTAGAAGGTAGGAGTGTGGGGTGTCGGTGGGGTCAGGAGGTTGATGGAGTCAGGTGAAAGGCTTTGTAGAGGGCTTAGGGTTCTGAGGACACCTTGAAGCTCTGCCTGGACATCAGGAATGGATTTACCTTGGCAAACTTTGTATGTAGTGTTGTCTGAAAGCCAACGCAGTCCCTCAGTCACATACTCCCGACAATCAAGTACCACAGTTGTGGAACCCTTGTCAGCCGGAGGAATGACGATGGGTCAGTCAGTCTCCAGATCACAGATAGCCTGGGCTTCAGCTGTGGTGATGTTGGGAGGAGGATTAAGGTTTTTCAAGAAAGATTGAGAGGCAAGGCTGGAAGTGAGTAATTCCTGGAAGGTTTGGAGAGGGTGATTTTGAGGAAGAGGAGGTGGGTCCCGCTGTGATGGAGGATGGAACTGTTCCAGGCAGGGTTCAATTTGGATAGTGTCTTGGGGAGTTGGACCATTAGGAGTAGGATTAGGATTATTTTTCTTCGTGGCAAAGTGATATTTCCAGCAGAGAGTATGAGAGTAGGACAGTAAATCTTTGACGAGGGCTGTTTTGTTGAATCTGGGAGCAGGGCTGAAGGTGAGGCCTTTGGATAAGACAGAGGTTTCGGACTGGGAGAGAGGTTTGGAGGAAAGGTTAACTACTGAACTGGGGTGTTGTGGTTCCAGATTGTGTTGATTAGAATTTTCAGGTTATGGGCGGAATGGAGCTGTAAGTGGGAGATTGAGTAGATGGGAGAGACTGGGTCTGTGTGCAATAAGAGGAGGTTGAGCTTTGTTGGAAAGGTTGTGGAGGGTGAAAGAGTTGCCTTTCTGTAGGTGGGAAACCAGGAGATTGGAAAGTTTTTTGAGGTGGAGGGTGATATGCTGTTATAATTTGCAGTTGGCCTGTAGGAGGATGCTCTGAACAGCCGGTGTGGATGTGGGAGAGGAAAGATTGAGGACGTTGATTAGGGATAGGAGTTGATGGGTGTGTTTGTTGGCTGAATTGATGTATAGGTGAAGGATTAGGCAGGTGAGGGCTATGGATTGTTCAGTTTGGAAATAGTATAGGGACTGATGGAAAGAAGGGTTACAGCCAGAGATGGGAAGTTTAAGTGTGAGGCCTTTGGGGGCAATGCCAAATGTCAGACAAGCCTGAGTAAATAAAATATGGGAGAGAAATCTGGCTAGGGCAAAGGCATGTTTGCAGAGGGAATGTAAATAAAACCTAATGGGGTCGTTGTGAGGGTGACATGGTATTTAGACGGTGGAAAGTGTAACATGAGGCTAAAATGAAAATAAAAATATATGGGGAGAGATAAAAGTGAACTAGAAAGCAACTGGAGTTCTGGTGTGAAAAAAGTCGAAAAAGTGTTGGTTAAAGCTGAGCTATGTTGATCCTGTGGTGAACTTAGGTTGGTAAACAACGATGTGCACAAAGGTTAGGTAGTTGTATTAACCTCCAAAACACGTTAAAGGGCGGAGAAATTCGAGAAATTTTCGAAAAAACTGCGTGTAAATGTATTAAAAGGACTGGTTATGTGGTGGCAGATTATGAAAATGAGGCTAACAATTGTCTGACGAAGAAATAATAACGTTAAAACCTGTGGGAAGCTGCTAAAAAATGATCAGTGATGTGGGAAAAACGGGAATGGAAATAAAGCAAAAGTTGTTAGAACTAGCCGAAATGGTAGTTTAATAGGTGAAAGGAACTGAAGTTGTGAAATAGTATTCACGAGGTTACACAATAAAAGTCTGTAAACTGGGAACAGCGGATTTTATAGCAGCGATAGTGTTGAAAGCGGTAAAAAATTTTTTTGGTTATGGTTTGGAAGTAAGTTATGTATTATAGAGCATATATAGGCAGGATAAAATTGTATTATAGATTACGGTAAAAAGGGAAGGTGAATACAAAGTGAAACTACTTGCACAAACAAAAAGAGAAAGTAAGACGACAGAAAAGATTTCAAAATGCAACAGTGACAATAACAAACATAATTGTTGGGTTCAAATCAATGATATGAATATAATAGGGGGAAACATTCCATGTGGGAAAAATATATATATAAAAAAAAAAAAAAAAAAAACAAAGCTGCTGTAACTTACCAAACGAGAAAGTGCTGGTATGTTGATAGACACAATAAAAAAACACACAAACACAAATACAAATTTCAAGCTTTCGCTACGCAAGGTTGCTTCATCAGGAATGAGGGAAGGAGAGGGAAAGAAGAAATGATGTGGGTTTTAAGGGAGAGGGTTGTATATGATTGCTAAGATGGAGCTATTGCATCAGCATACTCTGAAAGGAATCTGTGGTGTCACCGCCAGACACCACACTTGCTAAGTGGTAGCCTTTAAATCGGCCGCGGTCCAGTAGTATACGTCGGGCCCGCGTGTCGCCACTATCAGTGATTGCAGACTGAGCGCCGCCACACGGCAGGTCTAGAGAGACTTCCTAGCACTCGCCCCAGTTGTACAGCCGACTTTGCTAGCGATGGTTCACTGACAAATTATGCTCTCATTTGCCGAGACGATAGTTAGCATAGCCTTCAGCTATGTCATTTGCTATGACCTAGCAAGGCGCCATTATGATTTGCTATTTATCTTGTGATGCATGTACCGTCAGACCGATGTTTACCAATTATGGATTAAAGTTAAGTATTCCCAAAGCTACGTACTTTTTTTTTTACTAGACTCAACTCCTTTAACTGTTCCAGACCTCACACCAGCCTGCGTGAGCTTAAACGCGTGCCTTTCGGCTTCCTCTCATAGTGACTTGGTTAAGGAACATCTGACGACCATATTTAGTAACTCAATTTTAGTGGTACTGTCATTGGTATTGTACATTGAAAGTATTGGTTATGTCCTACAACTGCTGTACTTTACATATGACCAGATGCTCTCTGGAATTTCTGCAGATTTTGAGACAAAGTTTGCAACTGGAAGCTATCAAAAGCATCTCACACTGAATACAGTACTCAGTCTTGAGCTACAGTGTAATATTGCCAGTCTTGGAGATTTTGGATTCTTTTAAACGAAGCTTGCTTTTTGGTTGCTTAAGTAATAGTGTTATGACCGTTTTCAGTACCATGCAGGATCAGTTCCATTTATTAATAATTTATTTTATATAAGTCTCTCAACTGCTGTCAATACTATTTCCTTAAATTTAAGCCACAACTGATGTACTTATTAATTAGTCCTTCAAATCCTACATGTATAGAATATATACAAGGATATTGGACATGGTTAGGTCTTTACAAGATAAAATACCATTTGTATTGCATTCCTAAGGACTAGATATTGAAGTAATTTCGCAAAGAATCATTTATACAACAAACATTAGAGGCAACATACAAAGTAGAATATTCATAATGCATCTTTATTTTTGTTGTTTGGTTTGTAGGTATTCTGTCAGATTGGAAAAGCAATGATTAATTAAGTATGCCTTTAGTTCAGCCTTAAAACTACTGAGTTTACCTGCTGATTTAATACGGTTAGGCAGATTATTGTAAATCTTCATCCCAAGATGTAGAGTGCCTTTTTGGCACAATGTGTTCTCACCTGTTTCATATGAAGGTCAGATTTTTGCCTTGTATGGTATGCCTATATATTTTCATTTTTTAATAAGATATCTGGGTGTCTATCAATATATAGAATGATGAAAACTGATGTTTCGTAGATAAAAATGCAAGGAAAAGGAAGAACTGACAGTTTTTTTAATATGGGTCTGCATGATTTTGTATTGTTTATTCCTTCAATAATTCTTAATATTCTCTTTCGCATGCTGAAAAGTTTAATATTTGTTGTTGCATTGCCCTAGAAGATTATGCCATATTTAATTACAAAATGCACATAGGAGTAGTATACATTTAACAGGTTGGCTTTGCTGCAACAAGTTTTTAAGATCCTTATCAGGTAGCAGGTTTTGCTTAATTTTCTTTGCAAATATTCAATGTGTAACTCCCATTTTGTGTTGTTCTGGAGCCAGAGTCCCAGAAATTTTGTGCTGTCAACACTTTCAAGAACTCTGTCCCTTAGTTCTATTTGTATTATTTGGGTGGTGTCTTCCTTTTGGATCATAGACGTTCAGTGCTACTGTCTTTTCTTTGTTTATAATTAGCTTGTTATAGCTGAACCACAGCTCTACCCTGTTCATTGTTTGGGTAGTGGAGTCTTCTAGTTTTTCTTCTATTTTACCACTAATAAGGAAGTTTGTATTGTCTGCAAATTCGAGGCTAGTTTGGCAATACTTGTTGTACATAAGATCATTGACATAGAGGAGAAACAGAATGGGTCCTAATACTGATCCTTGAGGGACGCCATATTTCACATTTTCACATCCTGACTAGTAGTAGTCGATTTTGTTATGGTCAGTGTATTGCACTTCAACCACCTGTTTGTGACCACATAGGTATGTCCTGAGCCACTCATTGGGTGTATCTCTAATTCCTAAAAGGACAAGCTTCTGCAGCAGGGCATTGTGGTCAATGACGTCAAAAGCTTTGGATAAATCAAGACATATGCCTGTCACAAACTCATTTGTATCCAGTTTAGTATAGATTTCATTAAGAAATTCAAATATTGCACTTTCAGTTGAACAGCCTTCCCTGAAACCATTTGTGAGGGAGAGAGAATTTTATTTTTATTTAGGAAATCAGACAATGTCTTATAAAAAAAAATTCTAATTTTTTTTAAAATTACAGTCAATAGGACTATTGGTCTATAATTTGAAACACATTCTGGATTTCCTTTTTTGAGCAGTGGTTTCTGTTTTGCTGTTTTTAAGCATGAAGGGAAGGTTCTTGATGCCAGTGAGCTGTTGCACAAATGTGTCAAGGGTTCAGCTAACATAAGACAGCATTTTTTAATAATTCCACATGAGTACCCTGTTTTGAAGGTTTTTATAACTGATAAAATTTCTTCAGTATTTGTAGGTGAAAGGAACGATGTAGACATGTTCCTCACATTATTGGATGATGGAGGTGAGCTACTTCAAAAGAATATTCACAATTCAGAAAAGGGCACTGAGATGCATTGCAAAAATACCACCAAGACAGACCTGTAGAGAAGCTTTTGTACACTATAATATTATGACAGTATATTCACTGTACATATACCAAAGCATAATGGCGGTAAGGTCTAGCGATAAACACCTCCTAAATAAAGATGTACACAAACACGCTACAAGAGGAAATGAAAATTACTACACGATAAACAGAAATCTAAAACTGTCCCTGAAGAAGCAGGCAAAAGGTTTTTTAATAAACTCCCCAAAATCATTAAAAAAGAAACAGACCTAAAATGTTTTAACCATCATTTGAAACTATATCTCACAGAGAAATGTATATACAGTTTGGGTGAATACTAAGAATGTTTTTAAATATATAATTACTGAAATGTACCTTTAAAAATTATCATTTCTGTATGTTGTTTGGATTTGTGTGTATATATAAAGTGAAACATGTAATACCTTTGTATGCTTATAGACTATTTCTGTTTAATTATTTGTTTCATTTATATATAATGAAATCAAGTTTGATGTTAACAGCCTATTGTGTGACACACCCAATACGCTCAGCTGAATTTTCAGCTGGAGTCCATGGGCAAAGAATAAATAAATATTCTGATGTGTTCTTCCAGTCCACTCACCAACTGTTCACCACGCTTGCAAAATATTTGTTGAAGGTCCCTGCAATTTTTGTTGGGCAAGAAATCATTTGTCCTTCATATCATAAGTTTATATTTTTATACTGTTTAGTTTCACTTGTTTGATTTTTTATAACTTCCCATATAGCTTTAGATTTGTTTTTTGAATTTTCAATGTATCTGTCATTTGCCAGTGTTTTATCTTTCCTTACAAACAACATTTTTGAGGATCCTCTTGTAATTCTTCAGGTACAAATGAAATTCATGAGGCATGTTCTGTGTCTTTGCTATATTGTGTAATCTTTTTTTTTTTCCATAGTATGACATGAAGATTTCCATAAATTTTTCGAACTTTTTGTTGGTATTTTCACAAGTATACACTTCGCACCAGGTTTCTTCACTTAGTCTCTGTATAAAAACGTTTATTCGTTTGTTGGTGAATTTTCTTGTTTCTTTTACAAGTTCCTCTTTCTCATTTGTTTCACTTGGGGTGTGTAAAGCAATAAATTGTGCATAGTGATCACTAAAGCAAGTATTAAGATTCCCGGCACAGAAATTGTGATTAACATTTGTGTTTATTAATATCTGATCAATTGTTGAGCTAGTTGTTGGTGTAACTCTTGTAGGAGAATCTATGGTGGCTTTTATGTTATATGCTTCCAGTAGGGCCATTACGCCTTGCTGGTCTTTTGAGATTTCTTGAAAATCTATATTGATATCTCCACATATGATCACTGTTTTGTTTAAGTTTTTTATAGTATTTAAAGCTGCAGAGTTGATGACAGAAATCATTTAACTTCACATCAGGACTCCTATATACACAGATGATTATTAATTTTAATGCAGAGTGCTCAACTGCAGATACTTCAAAAGCTTTCTCTTCAGCTAACAGTTCAATGGGTTTTATGTTACAATAATCAATACCAATTTTAACAAATATACATGACCCTCCATGACTGGATGTAATTCTAGAGAATGATGATGAAAGATTGAAGTCTGCAAGTTTTGTGACTGTATGCTTACACAGTTCGTTTGGAAGGAGTGGAGACTGTCTCTTAGGAAGACATCAAGCAAATTCTTATGTGCTTTTCCTTTTAAATAGAAATATTTTCCTTTTATTTTTGGTGGATATGGAAGTATAGTATTAAGTCTTGCTATAATGACCTTGTGGTCACTAAGCCCTGTATCCATCTTGATGCTTCCTATTTGCTCAGAATTATTTGCTGCTGAATGATCAAGTATGTTTTCACAATCATTTATGCATTGAATGGGTTCCTGAACTAATAATTTTTTAAGAAAACACTTAGTACAATTTCAGACGATTCTTTGGGGTTACCACCTACTTTAAACATGCATTTTCACTAGCATTTTGAGGGTAGATTGAATTCACCACCACTTATAACTGTATGAGTAGGGTACCGGTACCTATTTGAAATGAGACTCAAGATTTCTTTGAAATATTCAGCAACTGTATCATCTTTGCAGGGAATTGATAAAAGGAACCAATTATTAATTTATTCTGTTTGTCAAGCAGAACAACTACCCACGCTACCTGCAACTTCTGTTACAAGATAAACTACTACCAACAGCAGCAAACACACTATCTGTGAGGCAGTTTGACTAGCCAGTTGCCAAGTACGCTGTCTAACGTGATGTGCTTCACTTTAATGGCTACCTCATGGCCTGTACCATTTGTGTTCTCCTCACCAACATCAGAATTTCTGAACTGCACATCTCTCCCTGCAACATATCCTTCATTCCTGGCATCAATCTCTGTTAGTTCCTGTCCTCTATCTATCTATCATCTTTCCTGCTCCCATTACAGTATTACACACACCTTCTATCCTGCCAACGCATGTAGATACTGTCCTTCTCCTGCCCCACCATATACCTGCAACCTGTTCCCACATGCACCACTTACATCTTTACTCATTCCCACCCTGTTATCCCTACCATTGTTCACCTTATGTCTCTTCTGTACCCCCACTACCTCCCCCAGCTTATCTCAGGCACAGCTACAATTGGGCCTTAGCATCCAGAGATTGGCTGTGTATGTGTGAACTGTGCCTTGTAAATGTATGTGTATTTCCTACTTCTGATGAAGGACACAGTTCAAAAGCTCAACATTTCCAACATTCTTTTTCATTGTGCCTCTTCATGACTCAATGTATCCTCTGTGTAGTGAGTAGTAATATATCATTTCCATATTGCTGTTATTCCATCCTGTACTTTCCACTGTTAGAAAGTTCAATATAGATGCTGAGGCATTAAGACATTGATGTAATTATCAGGTTTCATGATTTAAATAACCACAATTAACAAAAAATAAATAGTGGTTCTGGGCACATATATGGAACTTCACAAAATTAGAAAATGGTTATATTAAGTAGAATGTATGCATAAATGCAAAGAAATTACCTGAATTTATAATTAACTGTCTGGTGGCAGTTTGCAAATACTCTATTAGAGCCTTTAATTTATTTATTGCCGAGTTTAGCAGCTCAAAGGCTGCAACACAATACTACCTAAGAGTTTTGAGATAATTTGATGTAGGACTTAGGAAAGTATTATGCATTCTCAGTCAACTTACTTTAATTTCTCCTGGTACATGCATTAGAAGGCCCTGGAAAACACGTGCTAAATCTCTAAGGTTAAATGTGTAATGGGTACGATCAGGAGTAGGCCTCATTTCTGATTCAATTGCACTATACACTGCCATTGTTGCTGATACAACAGCTGTTTCCATGCTTTTGTCCACTGTAGAACAACGGCCAAGCCATGATGACACAATTGTTCCAAACATTCGAACCTATACAGAACAAAATATTTTCTGACTACAGACAATATTCAAATACATATTTTTTATTAACAATATTTATTAATAATAAACAATGCTTCAATCATTATAAAAATAAGAAAATAAATGCAGGTGTCACAGCAATTACTTCAGTTATCTGTTACAAAGTCAAAGATGCAAAATTCTGAAGACTAAAATGTACAGGGATGCATTAAACAGATGTTACACAATTTTGGTTAGGAACATTGTTGTTAGCAATGTACCATCTTCAGTTAAAATATTTTTTTTCCTGTTTTAGTCCAATAGGTATTGGAGCTAAAATTCCATATTAAGGACTGCATTGATGGTTTATGGGAGTAACATCTGCTTCACTTAATCAACCTCCACTAATCCCATATACCACATACACCTCCACCTTGCCCCTGACCTCAACTTCACTCATTCTGTACTGACACCTTCTTGTCCAGTGTCTCCCCTTCCTCTGTACACTCACCCCCTCCCAAGGCCCTCCCCCCATAGCAGTGTCGTTGTGCCCTCCACAAACTCACAGATGGCAGTGCCAGAGTCTCACATTCCTATTCTGTGCTGCCTCTCCTGCCTACAATCCTATACTGCAAACCTGCTGCCAGCCTCCCAGGTGCCAGCACGCTTCCCCAAACCCCCCTCCCACTGCAAGTCTCCATCTCACTCCCTATCTCCAAATCTCCCTCCCATTTCCAGTCTCCATCCCACTCCATACCACCCTTTGCTCCTCACCCAATCCACTCATCAAAACCACTTGCCTCAGTCTATGTCGCATGGCCCATTTCCATCCATCCAGATGGAATGCTTTGAGAGTTTGAGGATTCCATAAATTTTGTGCCTTGTGGTATTCAATGTTAAACATCAGAATTAAGTCATAAGATATTGACAACACAACAGTCTCACAAGATTTTTTGTAAATCTAAAAGATAACAACCTGTAGTGAGGTAGAAAGCAACATGATCTAATGTATGAAGATCAATGTATACTTTTGAACTAGTACACAATATTATTAAATGCAGTGTGCAACTTTATTACTTCATCATATACCTTTATTTGGAAAATACAATGGTGTTACTTAACTGAAATAATAGTAGCCAGAGGATCAAGGAGACACTATCAATTTTAAATGGCAAAAAGAGTTCTGTCCTTTTGATATATAAGGTTGTCATTGTGGTTTCCCATAGGCCTACTTCACTACAGGTTCACATTATAACTTTTTGATCATTTTGTTAGATATGTGGATTGCATGCATGACATAGTTGGAAAATAATTTTTAGAACAGTAAACCTTGATATACTTATTCGAAAAAGTGTCCTTCAATGTCACAGAGAAAGTACAGGGACAGGACAGTGCTTTAAATGACTGTCTGTAAATAACTGGGCAAAATTAAAATTAGGTGGGTACTTTTCAACTATACAAGGCAATAATAGTGATGGGACAGCTACTACAGTAAATAATTCGTTATAAGTGAAGAAGTGATGTTATGGAGGATACAAATTTAATCCATTGCACCTAAGGACAATGTGGCTGTGAAAGAGACTGATGATGTTGATAATGAAAATAACAACTGTGAAGGTAAGTAAACAAGTGTAGAAAATTGTATCAAATTAAAAAATGAGGTAGTTGAACAAGTCATTGAAGTAGTTGGACAAGTAAATTCAAGATGCTGATTTAACTGCAATGTCAAATCATTGAATTGATTCAGTCACAAGGAGAACTGGCATACACAAACCTAAAAACAAAATAAGGCAAACCAAAAGCAAAGTTGAAACTTCCTGGCAGATTAAAACTGTGTGCCAGACCAAGACTCGAACTCAGGACCTTTGTCTTTCATGGGGAAGTGCCAACTACGCTACCCATGCACAGCTTCACTTCCGCCAGTACCTCGTCTCCTACCTTCCCAAAAGCAATGTTTCTTGCTTCAATGGGAACATAGAAGTAAAATTAAACACCATACACCATAATGAAGATATAAAATGAACGCAGGAATGATCTGATCAAGTGGAGTACTATGGACTCGACAACGGTTTGCAAAGTATGGTTGCAGACAATACCGAGCAAAGAAATTACTGGTGGTGTGTGTGTGTGTGTGTGTGTGTGTGTGTGTGTGTGTGTGTGTGTTTACTCTAGATAGAAAAAAGCATGGTCCAAAAATTAGTAAAGTTTTCAGTCTTGTTTATGTGCCAAAGACTCAGCACCTCTACTATTCGGTGAGTTGCTATTACTAAATTGCTTATATTCCACCAGAACATTCCATTACCAAATTTCATTATTAGCAGTTTAGAATTTCTTAGGGTGATAACATACAACAAACCATTAGACAATAGAAATTATGTTAAAAAAAAAGGTTGCATTCCTTCGGCTACAATATAAATAAACCACTACTGGCATATCAATTACCTACAACAAATATCTGGGATTAAATTTGCATAGTAATATCAAGTAAAAAAATTGCACATTGTTTGTTGAAAAAGTAAATGGACCTTTATTTCACTCATAGCATAGTGGAAAACTTTGGTTTGTCCACAAAATTGATTGCTTTACAACAGTCTTGTGCAGGCTGCATTCAAATTTAAGTGTTTGAGGTCCACACTGAGAGAGAATAGTAGGGTATATCAAGTGTGCAAAAACAACAGTGTGTATGGTCGTAGGCTTTGCTGCCTCAAGGGAAAAGGTAATACATTTTATGAACATCTCAACTGATATACATACAAAGAAAGACACAAAATATTTCAAGACAATCTAACTGAAAACCTCCTAGAATTCATTTCCAGGACTGAATCTATAAATATTCTTTAGCCTTCGACATCTCTTTTCTGAAGATGAGAAGATAAAGATGGGATGAGAAGAACTCTTAAAAGACAAAAAAATAAAATATATCCTCTGAAATGTGCACTGTAGTGATTCATATAATATAGATATAGGTACAGAAATATAGCACATAAATTGTTTAAAAAACTAGTTGGTAAGTAATGAGAAATCTATGATGAAAATTATGTCATTTGCAATACTCCTACCAAACAGCATCTAATTTACTATCTTCTGCAATGTTCATGCCAATGCAAACCATAATCTGCTAACAAAAGGTTTCACTACTATTCAGTAGTTGAAAGTAGATTATTCTGTGCACTAATTGATATTAAGCGTCCAGCATCACATTAATGGTGCACACAACAGCATTGGCCTTTTACTGATTTTTTATTTTTATTTTTATTTTTTATTTTATTTTTTTAAATTTTTTTGGGACTAGGAGCTTCTATAACCTTTTCATGCTTATTTAATGGATACTGAAGATATGTTTTTTCATACTGGTGTTAGTAGTGATGAGAAGCCGCTACTGGGAAAAATTGGCAATTGAATTACACATTTTTTCCTATGGCCTGAATCTAATGACAACATGTCCTTACAGAGAGTATAACCATTAAACAACACTTTATATCAACAAAAATAATCACTGTTTAAAATATTATATGGTCAAATTAAAAAACCTTACCAAGTGGCAGCAAGAGGAAACACACATAAAACATGCAAGAGAAGTGTGAGCTTTTGTAACCAGTGACCCCTTCTTTGGGTGCAAGGACTTAAGGGAAAGGAGGAGGGATGAAGGAAAAGGACTGGTGACACTTAGGAAATGGTGAGAGTTATGGAATAGTCATCCACAACCTCATGCCAGGGGATACTTACTGCACAGGGTGAGATGGAAAGACTAATTGTTGATGCCTGCACTGGATGAGATATGAACACCTGAGGCCTTATAGGTGGACAGGGCGTTTACACAGACAAGGAGAAAAAATTCCCGGATTTTTCCTGGATCTCCTGGTTAAAAACACATTTTCTCCCGGGTGAAAATACGCTTTTGCCATGTTAATTGACAGTATACTTTCCCTCAGGACTGCAAAACGTATCCTTTGATAGGATATGGTTTTATACAGCAGTGTAGAATTTCCCAGCACTTTAGAAAACGATACTCAGGGGGAAAAAAACATGTTTTGTAAAGATCTTTGATGTGCAGCAACATGTACACTGCATATTTTCGTATTACGAAAGTATAAATTCGAATTCCTCCAACAGGAAAAGTTAATGGTTTAAATTAATATACATAGTGTTGACACAAGAGAAGCAAAGCTTTCGCATATAATATTTGTCTCGAAGATTAATAAGTTACAAGAGAAGCTAAGCTTTCACTTATAATGCTGATCTGTTTAGCACATGTTACACTTTAAGATACACCATAAAAATATGCCAGCAAAATTTTTAATACCGACATAAATCCCTGATCTTCTGAGCTCGAAATTCTTCTAAATGGCTCATCAACAAAGAGTTGATTTTTAAAAAAGACCAAACACTCTGTGATTTAAGAAATCCATCATACATTCTCGCACATAATTCATCCTGTGTAAAAGGAAATTTACTTTGAAAATAATGCTTTCTGAACAACAATTCACAATATTTTCCCGTGACCTGTTAAAAATAGATTCATTTCAGCAGTTGTCAGAGAGCAGCAGATAAGAGATGTCACCGCGCTTTCGCAGCTATGATGATGTAGGAAGCCCTTATGTACGTACGTGTAAAACATTAAAAGATCTTACATTATGTCATAAAAGAAACAAGACATCAGAGGATACTCCAACAGCATCGGAATTTCGTGAACTACACTAAAATGCATAGTTCGCCTTACAGTGAATATTCGTATGTCCAGATTCTCAATGATGTAGGCCTCGACCAGATATAAAGCTTTTCAGTGTGGTTCAAAAATGGTTCAAATGGCTCTGAGCACTATGGGACTTAACAGCTATGGTCATCAGTCCCTTAGAACTTAAAACTACTTAAACCTAACTAACCTAAGGACAGCAGACAACACCCAGTCATCACGAGGCAGAGAATTTTCAGTGTGGTTTTCAGGATGTACATTTTCTTGGAGTACCAGTACTGTATTATCTCATGTTTGGTTCTCTTTTATGGCATAATGCCATACGTGCTAGAAGGTGAAAACCTGCACCTGAAATTCAGCGAACAGTTGAAACTAGCCAATAGTGTGGAATAAATTGACTGCCTCAGCAGGAAAGTTTAATAAAAACCAAATTTATTTTTCAAACTGACAAAAATAACTTCATTTTTCTGCAAGGCGATTAATGCTTGACTGTCAGAAATGTGGAAATAAAATAAAATCTGAAACTAGTAACATAGTTTGCCCTTCTGTAATTATGTGAATGTATTTTAATTCACTTGATAGCTCCCAGTCACAGAAATCCATTTTGTTTTCATTTGATGTGAGAGCAGTAAACGAAGAGGAAACAAAAATCACTAAATGTAAAAACGGGTCACATAGAGACCTGCTCTGCGCGTCAGAACGCCAAAAATTAAAAAAAAAAGGCTTTTCAAAAATAAGTTCATTTTGTAGTGCACATCATTCTGAAGAGTCTGATACATAAAAGATATATCTTCGAGGATATGCAAGACACGTCATTTGGTCTTAAGTGTGCAGCGAGGTACCACGCATCTTCAAACAACACTGTTATACTGCACGTCACTGTATTTTGCTCTGTGGAACTCAAACCTGTATATTTTGTAATGGATGCCATTAAACTATTTCAGAACAGTGAAAATTAAAATGATCTGTTGTGCCTCTCCTGCTCCCAGTCGGCCGGTTTGACAGTCTGATCCCCCCTCCTATTTAAGAAAACCCCTCGCAATTAATACTGGATAGGATTATTTGTAACCATGAGAACAAGAACTCTTCAGAAAAACTGGACTTTCTTCTTTCTTCTTCTTCTTCTTCATTATCGTCGCCTTGTCCCACGTCACGTAGGGTCGGCGTTGCTCTTCTGGATCCTTCTCCTCCATAGTTCTCTATCCATTGCCTCTTCCTTCTTCCATCCTTTCTCCCTTAGGTCCCCGGATAGCTTATCCTTCTACCTCATCTTCGGTCTTCCTCTCCTTCTCGCTCCTTCAGTCTTTATATCCTCAACTCTGTTTCCGATATACTCTTCCTCTTTTCTCTGTAAGTGTCCGTACCACCTTAGTCTGCTCTCTTGTATCTTTTTCCGCATGAGTCACACTTTCACAGCTCCTCTAACAAATTCATTTCTAATTCTGTTCTTCCTTGTTACCCCACACATCCACCTCAGCATCCTCACTTCAACCACTTATATCTTCCTTTCCTGGGCTAATGTGATTGGCCATGTATGTGCCCCATATATCATAGCAGGCCTTACCACCGACTTGTATGTACACTTTCCCTTTCAACCCAATGCTCACCTTCTTGTCACACAACACTCCATTCATTTTCCTCCAGTTGTTCCAACCGCAATTTATTCGGTGTTGTATCTCGCTTTCCAGTCCTCCATCCTTCTGTATGTATGACCCCAGGTATTTAAATTTGCAGACCGATTTCAGCTCATCATCCTGGATCTTGCAAGACCTCATCTGCACATCCTTCAGTGCTAAATATTCTGACTTTGTCCTGCTAATTTTCATCCCTCTTTCTTCTAGTGCCTTCCTCCAGTCCTCCAGCTTTTCCTCAAGTCTGTCGATGCTCTGCTCACAAAGAACCACATCATCCGCAAACATCATATTCCACTGTGCTTCCTTCTTCACATCTTTCACCAGCACATCCATAATCAGGTCAAAGAGGTAGGGACTAAGTGCAGATCCTTGATGTAACCCTACTTTTACTGGAAACTCCTTTTTCATTCCCACACTACTTCTCACCTGTGTCATTGCTCCTCTATACATTTCCTTCACTAACCTCACATACTTCTCTGGCACACACTGCTCTCTCATGCTTCTCCATATTTTGTCCCTTGGGACTCTGTCATATGCTTTCTCCAAATCAATTAAAGCCATATGTAGATCGGCTAGTAGCTCCCCATGTCTCTCCACTATCCGCCTTAAAGCATGTATTGCATCAGTCATTCCTCTTCCAGGCGTGAACCCAAACTGTTCTTCACACACCACAGTCTCCTTGCATAATCTTGCTTCTATAACTCTTTCCCAAATTTTCATTGTGTGTGCCATCAGTTTAATACCTCTATAGTTACTGCAGTCCTGCACATCACCTTTCCCCTTAAATATTTGGATCAGTACACTAGTTCTCCACTCGTCTGGCACCTCCTCCTGTCACCAAATCTTCTTCATTAAATCCCATAGGAGCTCAATTCCCTTTTTACCAAGGCACTTCCATACCTCAACGGGGATCTGGTCTCGGCCAACTGCCTTTCCATTTTTCATCTTTTCAACTGCCCGTTCAACTTCATCTCTACTTATATCCATCGTTAATCCCTCGTTTGCCCCTCCTTCCTCAGTTTTCACTCTTACATTTTCTTCATCAGCAATTTCTCAAAATAATTCAAGCTCAGAATTATTCCTGTTTCATCTTTCATTTGTTTTAGTGCTGTTAGATCCTTAGAAGCTTTATCTCTTGATTTGCCAATCCGTATCAGTTGCTCATATCCTGATTTTTCTGTAGTTGTTCATATGCCTCCCTTACTGATTCAGCTTTAGCTTTAGCCACGGCTCATTTTGCCTCCTTCTTTGCACTTTTGTATGCTTGCCCATCCTTAGCACTTCTGGACATATCTCACTTCCTCTTAGCATCTTTCTTTTCCTTAACAACCTTCTGCACCTCTTCATTCCACCACCATGCTTCATTATCTTTTGGCACCCCTCTCCCAGATGTTAACCCAAACACTCCCCGGTCTTCCTTATAACAGCACTATTTATTTTCCACCACTCCTGCACACTCTCTGCCAATTTTACCTTTCCCAGTACTTTTTTACTGAACTCCTCTCTCAAATTTTTATCCTTTAATCACCACCACTTAATTTTCCTTTCACATTGATTTATGTGCCTCTGTCTTTTACATACTTTACACTCACAATCTGCTACAATCAACTTATGTTGTGTTGGTATTCCTTCACCGTATATGACCTTAGTATTTCGCAGCTCCCCACTATTTTTCCTTCTACATAATATGTAATCAATTTGGCTTTTATTTTCGCCACTCCTGTATGTTATTAGTTTTTCTCTTTTTCTTTGGAAGTAGGTATTCGTAATCACTAGACCAAAAGCCACTGCAAACTCCACTATCTTTTTTCCTTCCTCATTTCTCTCGCCATATCCCCATCTTCCATGCCACCTCTCTTCCCCACCTTTCCTTCCGCCATGACCATTTAGATCCCCTCTGACCATCACTCTTTCATTCTCTGGTATTCCGACCATTACTCCATCCAAATCTCTCCGAAATTTTTCCTTCTCGTCCTCCGAACATCCCGCTTGGGGTGCATAGGCTGTCAGCACTGTTACCATTACTCCGCCAAACATCATCTTAACACACATTATCCTATCAATTACTCTGCTGACTTCACATACCTCTTCTTGAAGCTCTCTGTGCAGAATAACTCCAACTCCATTTCTTGATTCCGGGCTTGAACTACTATAAAGCAGCTTATAGCCTTCAGCTAAGATCTGTGTCTTATTGCCCTTCCACCTTGACTCTTGCACACACAAAGACTTTATATTCCTCCTCTGCATCATGTCTACTATCTAGGTTCCCTTTCCCGTCATCGTTCCCACATTTAGAGTTCCCACTCTTATCTTGAACACCTTTGGATCCTTTGCAAAACGCCTCCCCCAGAGATCCAAATGGGAGGCTATTACTCTGGAACATTTATCTTGAGAAGCATCCATCATTCCTCTTGTTTTGGGAATGTTTTTACAGCCGGATGCCATTCCTGCCGCCAACCCCCTTCCCTTGTTAGAGGGGCAGAGACGTGCTAGTTTTGGTCCACCCTGGGTATTTTTTTCCCCAGTACCCACCATATCTGGTGAGCTTTCCCCTAACAACACTGAACATTTGCAAACCGAATCAACCACATAAACAAGCAGCACTTGGCATTCACCGGTTTGGCTTTATTCCGCTCAGCTCGTATAGCCCCGTCCTGTTTTGTCTGCAGGAAAGTTTATTCCTAAATATCATGAGGATTCCCCTGGCAAAGACGTCACGTACACTATGCACGCATTCAAAAACCAACTTATAAATCATTCAGAAATCAACTTCGAATGTGTTCAAAAACCAGCAGGGGTGCGTTTCAAAATCATATGAATAATTGATAGACTGACATGCGCTGGATGCTAGGTGCTTTGTGAAACAAGGTTTTTTTTCCCTCAAGAATATGAATTTGCTCCCTCCCCCCAAAATTGCCGCCCGGTTCAGATACCCCGGTTTGTCCTCACTCCCCACTAGATCCGGGCCTGCTGCACATGTGTGAATCTGGCAGCTTGGGCGTGCCACTAAAATTTTTCTGGGCACCATGTGGCTGGTTGCTGCTACTGCTGCTTACACAGCCAACAGCCACATTTCTGTAGCCAGAAGCGGGAGAAGGTAATACTCATACATGACAACTGCGCATGTGCATGAGCCCGCTCGTAACTGATGAAATGAGTCTAATGTACACAGTTGTGATGTCACGCTCATCGAAGGCAATTTGTTGTTATAAAGCATTGCATAGTCTTCTGAAAGCCTTTGGCACATTCTGCTGTTGGCAGACGCTTGTACGAGCACTGCGTTATTTCATATGGCACATTTCCTTTGCAATTAAAGTTTTATTTTCGTTTTCTTCTCACGTTCATGTTTTAATGCTGCAGTATTATTCCACAGTAGCGGGATACAGTAATATTCTTTGTTAGAGTAATGGTTCTTACCAGTCAAAATCACAAAAATTTAACTGAAAACTAAAACAATGAAAAATTCCTGAAATTCTAATAAATTCCCAGATTTTTCCCGGTTTTCTCCTGGATGAAAAAATTTCCGGGTTTTTCTCGGATCTCCCGGGATGATAAGGTAATAAGCAAGACATAAATTACTGAGAAGAAAACCATGAAAGAGTAAATATGAGGAGAGAGCTAAATGCATTATACATAGTATACGAAAATAGGTGTGTGGGGCAGGCAGAGGGGGAAGGGGAGGTGGGGGTGGGGGGGGGGGGGGGGTGAATGGGTGACAGGTTGGGAGAGGGGGGGGAGAGAAAATATTAGTAGGACTCACACTCTGAGGATTCCGTGCAAACTTAATTGTGTATGTATATGGATTGTTCATCTACGGGTTTTGATGCATAAATTCTTTACACCAACAAGGGATTGTCAACCTTAATATGTAACACAAATTTCAACTTCATACTTTGCTAATTTACTAGTTTCAGCTTATCACATATTGGCACCTCTTTCGCCATCACTATAAAGTTGTGTGAGGCACCATAGCAGGCCATCACTATTGGGACTAGTGCAGCAGGGGATACAACCCGTCGGCTTTGGACAATGACGTCACAAGTGGCCAATCGAGAAGCGATTCTTCTTAGTGTTGTAGCTCCCTTCAGTGGCTGATAAGTGTTTTTTGACTTTTTTAAAAAAAAATCTCACGAGATAGAATAAACAGATCCACTTTATTAAGCAATCAGTAAAAAAACTAAACTGAAACATAACAGCAAAAGCGAAAATGGTAAACTGCTCTCTGGCGGCTTGTGACGTCCTTGTCCAAAGCCGACGGGTTGTATCCCCTGCTGCACTAGACCCTCACTATTCAACTTCTTTTCACACCTATTACGAGTCTGCAGAGGACAGAGGATTGGGAGGCATACAAAAAGCAATTACGACAGTAATTCGCTGCCTGCAAGGACACCAATATTATCAAGTTTTTTTTTATTTTTTATTTTTATTTAAATTTGTACATAATTCCCCATATGAATCACTTGTTATGCAGGTTGCCACTATTTCAAGAACCTACTTTCCTCTCATTTAATGAAATTATCAACTTACTGACATCTTAACATTAATAGCATGCTTATGTTATTTTATCAATGGTGGAGTTCTATTGGTGCAACCTCACCTAATGTACCATGTTTGGGCAGCAGATTTATAGGGTCCCAGTCAGAAGAGTCAGTTTGTTACCACTCTGTATAAAGTGTCTTATGCTGAATTATAGTCAGGACAGCTGTCGTTAGGTTGGTTTCTGACAAAGAGATCTGTAAACAGGAACTTCAATTTGAAGATTCCTGCTTGGAACAAGTCCTTACTATTTCTCAGTTGTTTGAAGTTGTCTTTCTGTGTGTCAGGATGACAGCTGGAATCCTCTAGGCAGATGTGGGTGCAGCACACAATGTTGACAGCAGACATTCACATTCCAGCATCTCCTTTGAAGTGAAAATAATGATGGCCCAGCAAGCCTGTAAGCCACACACTGCACAAATATATACCATGGTGAGCAGCTTCCATATTGGGACTTATGCTGGTTTACCTATTTGGGTACACGTTTTACATTACTCTGTTTATTTTTATCCATTAATTCCCCTAAGTAGTTTACAGCAAAGATTAAAATGTAGTATTGCCCACAGCAATTGAGCCTTTGGAGATAGCAGGAAAAAATGAAGACTATTCATTTTCTTATGTTTTGTAAAAACTCCTATCAGATGTTTCAGCGATCTTGTACTGTCTATCTTTCACCATCCATGACAGACAGAAGGCATGAATTTGTCAGTAGAGGTAAAATAGGGCCCTCACACACTTTATGTATGTAGGCCCCATTTTATCATTATTCAATTAATTTTATTCGATAAAATTATTTTAAATAAAACTGTGCTAATATTAATCTATTTTAATCATTTAATTTGTCTGAATTACATCAATAAATATATCAATTAAAATTATTAATTTTAACTGAATATAAAACCACTCAAATACCCGCGCATGAAAAAAAAAAAAAATATTATTTGAGATTAAATATTAAAATATCCTGTATGCAGTTGCTAGTCTCCCAGTGGGCACCTTCTTAGGTGGCAGATAGGGTAACACTCACCAGATATGGAGGGTACCGGGGAAATAAAATACCCAGAGTGGGCCAAAACTAGCAGCTGTTGCCTTATAGCATGATATTGTCACATAGAGGAAGTGAAGTAGATGAATGACGAATACTAATTTCACTTAATGAAGGTTTATTCAGCACCTGCACATACAAGAGCATGGAATGAACTGCCTCTGGCTGGAACACATACGGTATATATAGAGCAACAGAGCATTCCAGTACAATGATTCTTCCCATTTGTGGATACTTCTATAATGTACTCAAACCAAATACAGAAATTAAAATCATACAGTCCACGTGAGTTTTGAATTCACGACCCTGCACGCAACAATCTAGTATCGTAACCACTACACTACGGTGACTGCGCTACTCAGCGTCTTCTGCGGGATTGCTCCATCCTTAAGAGAACAGTTTCTCGGTGTTACGTCCTCCTATTCCAGGAACGAGTTATCGGTCCCGCATACTCTGACTCCCAATGACTGATATTCACCCTGGCAGTGATCTTCTTAGAAATTCCCTTGCCGCTACGTTCTTCGTTGCCTTTCTGCTTGTTGCCTGTTGCTGGAGCTCCAAATTTATGCCCGGGTTGCAGGATCCTTATAGAGCTTCATTCAAAGGATACGGACCGTATCTCTGATCTTTCATGAAGATTTCGTCTCGCTGCACTCTAGGATCTCTCTGCTAAGCAGAAGGAGGACACCAAGATAACTCAAATTATGCTTGCCTTAAATCGGTCAGAGGATGTGAAAGGACAATTTAAGGTAGTTAGCGGATTACTTTGCAAGAAAAACTTTGAGCTGTTTGGAAAGAGGTGGCTGCTAGTGATTACTAAACACATGCGCATACACGTTCCACAGAAATTCCATGACACACCTGAGGCCGGACATTTAGGATTTATCAAGACATACAATAGGATGCACGAGAGATTTTTCTGGCCAGGTTTACTTAGGAGTGTCATCACCATGTGTTGCACTGTTGAGAGTGCCAGAGGAGAAAGGCAGTTCCTCAGAAACCACCTGGTCGACTCATACCAACGCCTTTCCAGCACGTTGGGATTGACCTCCTCGGACGATTTCCAATGTCTGCTAGTGGCAGTAGATGGATTATTGTCTGCACTGATTATCTGACACGCTATGCCATTACCAAAGCCATGAAAACAGCCGAAGCATTTGAGGTAGCCAAATTCATCGTAGAAGACGTTGTATTAAAAATATGGTGCCCCAAGGTTGATAATTACGGATTGAGGGAAAGTTTTTCAATCACATCTTGTGACAGAGATAAACTGTCAGTGCAACATAACTCATCACATGACAACTGCCTACCATCCGCAAACTAACGGGCTTACTGAACGCCTTAATAAGACCTTGGCTGAAATGCTATCAATGTTTGTCGATGTTGAGCAAAGTAACTGGGATGAGGTGCTACCTTTCGTGACGTTTGCCTACAACACCGCCAAACAAGACACCACAGGATTTACACCATTCTTCCTAGTGCTTGGGCATGAGGCGACAACGATAATGGACACTGTGTTTCTGTTACATCCTGATGACGTGGACGATGACTACATCAGCCAGGTGTTAATCAGAGCTGAGGATGCTTGGCAGTTAGCTCGACTCCGCACGCTGCAGGCTCAAGAAAACGGGGTCAAAATCTTCAACTTCATAAGTAACATCAGACAACTGTCTTACAACCTTATGAGGTCCAAAGTAGCTCCTGAGGAGATTCTCAGAGAGACCAACCTTCCAAATAGGAGTGAAGATCCAGACAAGGTCACCAGGCCGGTAGACAACAGGGCGGTGGCTCGCGTCATACCTTCTGCGATCGTTTTCTTGAGCCTGCAGCATGCAGAGTCAAGCTAATTGCCGAGCTTCCTCAGCTCTGGTTAACACCTGGCCAATGTAGTCATTGTCCACGTGTCCATCATCATCATTGGCTCACGCCCATGCACTAGGAAAATGGTGTAAATCCTATGGTGTCTTGTTTGGTGGTGTTGTAGGCAAACGTCACGAAAGGTAGCACCTAATCCCAGTTGCTCTGCTCAACATTGATAGCATGTTGGCCAAGTTCTTATTAACGTGTTCAGTAAGCCTGTTAGTTTGCAGATGGTAGGCAGTCGTCATGTGATGAGTAATGTTGCACCAACAGTTTATCTCTGTCACAAGATTCAATTGCAAAACTTTCCCTCAATCTGTAATTATCGACCTTGGGGTACCGTGTTTTAGTACAATGTCTTCTACGATAAATTTGGCTACCTCAAATGCTTCGGCTGTTTTCAACGCTTTTTTAGTGGCATAGCGTGTCAGATAATCAGTGCAAACAATAATCCATCTATTGCTACTAGCAGACGTTGGAAATCGCCCAAGGAGGTCAATCCCAACATGCAGGAAAGGCATTTCGGATGTGGAACTGGTATGAGTCAGCCAGGTTGTTTCTGAGGAACTGCCTTTCTCCTCTGGCACTCTCAACAGAGCGACACATGGTGACGGATGCTCCTAAATAAACCTGGCCGGAAAAATCTCTTGTGGATCCTATCGTATGTCTCAATAAATCCTAAATGTCTGGCCTCAGGTGTGTCATGGAATTTCTGTAGAACATCTAAGCGCATGTGTTTAGGAATCACTGGTAGCTACCTCTTTCCAAACAGATCAAAGTTTTTCTTGCAAAAAAATCCATTAACTCACTTAAATTGTCCTTTCACATCCTCTGACCAATTTAAGGCAAGCATAATATCTTGGTGTCCTCCTCCTTCTTAGCAGAGAGATTCTGGAGTGCAGCGAGACAGTCACTATCTTTATCAAAGTCTTGTGCAGCGTTTCTTGAGATACAGTTGGCATCTTGGTGTTTTCTTCCACTTTTGTACACTATGGTAATTTCATACTCTTGAAGACGTAGTGCCCACCTGGCGAGTCGTCCTGTTAGATCCTTATGACCTGTCAAACGGCAAAGTGAATGATGGTCTGTAACAACTGTGAATGGCCTTCCATAGAGATACTGTCAAAATTTGCACATGCCCCACACACAGTAAGACATTCTCTTTCTGTAATTGAGTAGTTTCTCTCGGCTTTTGTAAGTGTCCCAGAAGCATAGGCTATAACCCTCTCTTTTCCATCCGTAATTTGGACCAGAACAGCACCGAACCCATACCCACTGGCATCTGTGTGTAGTGCTGTAGGTGCTCTCTCACCTTACAGACCAAGTACAGGGTCAGTTGTCAGAGCTTTTCGCAGCACATTGAAAGAATCTTGTTGAGCACCACCCCAGATAAATTTAGCATTGGCTTTTAACAACTCTTGGAGTGGTCTGGCATTGATACAAAAGTCTTTGCTAAAACGATAGCAATAAGAACATAATCTGAGGAAGCTTCTCACATCTCTGATACTTTTAGGAATAGGAAATTCCGTTATAGCTCTCACCTTTTCTAGGTCTGGCTGCACACCTTCGTTTGACACAAGGTGCCCAAGCATTTTGATTTCTTTTGCTACACAGAGACACTTACTTGGATTAAGTTTCAGTCCAGCTTGGTGGAGATACTTAAGACTGGCCCTCAGTCTTTTTATGTGTTCATCAAATGTCTCTGAGAACACTATAATGTCATCTAAATAACAAAGACACATCGTCCACTTCAAGTGCCTTAGAAGATTATCTATCACTCGTTCAAACTAGTGCATTACACAAACCAAACGTCATTACCTTAAACTCATACAAGGCCCTCAGGGGTGATAAATGCAGTTTTCTCACAATCAGCCTCATCTACTTCGATCTGCCAGTATCCCAAGTACATGTCCATGGTTGAGAAAAACTTAGCCCCCTTCAGACAATCTAGTGTATCGTCAATTCTTGTAAGAGGGTAAACGTCCTTTTTAGTTATATTATTAAGCTTCCTGTAATCAACACAAAAGTGCTAACTGCGGTCCTTCTTCCTGACGAGAACCACTGGTGACAACCATGGGCTCTGTGAAGGTTGAATATCATTCCTCATCATTTTCTCTACCTTGTCACAAATTATTCGACGTTCCATTGCTGACACATGGTATGCTCTCTGGCTTATTGGTTGATGGTCTCCAGTGCTAATCCGGTGCTTCACCGTCGATTTGTCTAATTTGCTCTTCACCTGTGGATTGAAGCATTCAGAGAAGTCTTGAAGAATGGCAAGTAGCTTCTTATGTTGTTCCTTAGTGAGATCTGGTGACAGTTGAGCTTGTAGATCTTGTCTCTTAGTGGTAGTGCTGATTTCACCCAGAGACTCGGCATGAGAGGTTTCTATGATGCTCAGCTTTTCTGCAATTAATGGCTCGGAATTTGTTACACACATGCGTCTTGGAAGGATGTGCAGTTCTCAGCGATAGTTAGTTATCCACAATTCACCAAATCCATTCTTAAACAAGATGACAGAGGCTGGGATGACCAAGTTATTCTTCAGAAGTATGCTTCTCTTACATTCGACTACAAGATCCATGGGTTGATGCATGGCATGACACATGACAGCTACCTTTCTAGCGCTGACTGCAGGAATGATCACTTCATCCAGCACACACAGTCTCCATGCAAGCAGATGTGCATCTTCCTGTCCACAGTATCTCATCTCATCTAGCATAATCTTTGAGCGACCACAATCTATAATTGCTTGAGAAGCTTTCAAAAAGTTCCATCACGGAATGACATCGTGACTACACTCTTATAAGACAATGAATTCCAATGGCTGTGTATGGTCACTTATACCCAAACGAATAACACATCTTCCTGTAGGTTTTACATATTTCCCATTAGCCACCTTCAGCAGAGATGTTTTGTCGTAAAAAAATACAGTTTTCTGCAACTGGCGATGGTACTTTTCTGAAATGACTGCAGAGTCCACAAGAGCCTGGTCTGGTCAGCCATCCATGAGGATATTGATGTAGTTCCCTATCATTTTTGTAGTGATCGACGGTGGGAGATTTTTCTCTTCGGCGGCCTTACCTCCAAGGAAGGTCACACCCTTTAGTTTTCCAGGTTGCGGTGGCTAGGTGATTGGCTGGAGCTTCTAAATGGTGATGGAGACCTGGATCGGCATGTTGGGGAGCATCCTCTCCAGTGGTTAGCTTGTGGTAATGGTGACCTATGTCATCCTGCAGCCACATCTTCTAGTTCATCTTCGTCGTCCCGTAGTTGGCGTCGGCTAAGATTGGTCTGATGTCTTCTGGCGTGGGCGTCATCAAATATCTGTCACCTTTCTCGACAATAGCACATCACATGTCCTGGCCATCTGCAGTGGAAACATACTGGTTGGTTATCCTGGGTCCTCCAGACATCAGTCTTCCCTGGTGCCCAAACGGGTTCCTCACACGACATTGTAGGAATGTAACTTCGCCCGAGTCTCAACTTTTTTACCATTTTAAAGAAAAGTGAAGGATGAGAGGTTGGGTTCAATGTCTGTTCCACTTCCTCCCTTATGACCTCTTGAAGCGTCTCAGTTATTGCTCGCTGTGCAATCCTAGTGCCTTCTGAACTTCCTCTCTCACTATGTGACAAAGAACACTTGTGAAATCAGTTTCTTCCTCCACCTCAGACACTGATACGAAGTTTGGAAGCCATTCAAACTTCTTGCATGTAATTCTTTTTTTATGCATTGTCTCGATATACGGGCACCATCTTGTGAAGTCGTCTGCTGTCGAAACTTCCTTCAGGAGTAGAGCTTGATACATGTCCTCAGCAACACCCTTCATGAGATGCGCAACCTTACCTTCCTCCTTCATTCGAGGATCCACTATTTTACACAGCTCTAAGACATCTTGAATGTAGGATGCTATCATTTCTTCTAGACACTGTGCCCTGCACTTTATCTTCAGCCTTGCACTTCTGTCATTGTGTGTCTCCGAAATACTTGCGCAGTTCTGCCTGGAATACTTCCCAGCTTGTGAACTTGCCCTTGTTATTCTCATACCAATGCTTGGCAGTGACCTCCAAGTAGAAAAATACGTTAGCCAAACACATGATGTCATCCCATTTGTTAAATTTGGCTATACACTCATATACCTTCAGCCACTTATCTGGATCTTGGCCATTGTCACCAGAGAACCCGGAAGGATGTCTCATGTGGTGGCACACAGTTGCTGTCATTGTGACTTCCTCTTCTTCTTCTTCTTCTGTCTTCTCTGATAGCTTGCGATGAGTTGAAAATGGCTCAAACTCAGGTTTCTCGCCACATAAACGGTGGCTCTGTCGTGGCCTGATGGGAGCCACTGTGTCGTGGATAATGTGCGGTATCACAAGTTCCAATACCCAGTGCCTCCACCAAAATAATGTCACGTAGAGGAAGGTGTAAGTAGATGAATGACAAACACTAACTTCACTTAACGAAGGTTTATTCAGCTCTTGCACATAAAAGAGCGTGGAGTAAACTGCCTCTGGCCAGAACACATACGGTATACATAGAGCTACAGAACATTCCAGTACACAGATTCTTGCCATTTGTGGATACTTCTAGAATGTACTCAAACCGAATATAGAAATTAAAATTGTACAATCCATGTGAGTTTTGAATTCACGACCCTGCACGCAACAATCTAGTATCGTAACGCCTGCGCTATGACGACTGCGCTACTCGGCTCCTTCTGTGACAATATTGGCTTATGAAAAGCTAAAGGAAGAAAACCTTGAGAATAAATTATCTGGCCCCCAGTTGGGGGTTGTGCAGTGGGCTAGCTCCTCACTCACATGGAAAAATTAAAATTCTAAAAACACTAATAAAATGCCTAGGAAAAACTGGAATCTTGAGCGATTAGAATTAATTTTCATAGATTTAGAAAAAGCATATGATACTGTCCCAAGAGAACTACTTTGGAGAGCATTACATCTGGCAAACATAAAGGGTCCTTTACTTAAAATAACACAAGAAATATATTAAGACAACATATGTCAGGTGAAAATTGGTAGTACATTTTCCCAGAAATTTAGAACAAGCAAGGGTCCGTTACAAGGCTGACCCATGTCACCAACATTATTTAAAATCGATATAATGTCAGTCTTCAGATACGGTCTCATAAATGCAATGGGATGGGGCTAGAAATTAAAGATGGGGCTTATTTAAATCAACTACTATTTGCTGATGATCAAGTAGTTATAGCACAAGATGGAGAGGATGCAAATTACATGTGTGTAACCAATTAGCAATGTAATACAGAAAGTGAGGACTGATGATTAATTATCAGAAAACAGAATACCTCACTAATGATCCAGATGACTTATACATAGAGAGAAATAAAATTAAGGTCAATATGTTCTGTTATTTGGGATCCATTTTAAAGTTGCAGGGAAAATCAGAGGTAGAAATTAATAAAAGAATTAGCAGTGGAAGGAAGGTCATTGGGATGCTCAACTCAAACTTATGGAGCAGAAATGTAATAAACAAAACCAAAAACATCATATATAAATTGATACCAGAGAGCATAGTTATGTATGGAGTGGAGACTTGGACTGTAAATCTGAAGACACCTAAAAAACTGCAAGCAGTAGAAATGGACTTCTGGAGAAGATCAGCAAGAATTTCTAGGAAAGAGAAAGTAAGAAACGACATAATAATAAAGAGAATGAAAGTAAGAGAAAGTATACATGACATGATGGATAGAAGGAAGTTACAATGGTACGGGCATGTAAGGGGAATGGAGGAAGCCAGAATTCCAAAAATGATCCTGAAACAGGAACCTGGCTCCAAAATGTACAATCAACAATGAGAAGACTTGGTGCAGAGGAAGAAGATACACAAGATCGAAACACCTGGAGGGACATCCTGTGGAGATAAATAAAGATCTTATGTAAAAGATGTAATAATTTCCAGGTATTTGTTATGTTGGAGAAAAACCTTTTTATAGTGGAAAACCTCAATAAATAAATAAATAAAATATTAAAATACAAACACTTTTTTTATAATTTTTAATATTTTAATTATTTTAGTTTCTTATTTCTAAAAACTCTAATAAAATTATTTTACTATCCATTTCTAAAAAATCTAATAGATCTTTTTATTTTTCATTTAAAAAAATTCACATTTCATGTACTTAGGTTTTCCATTAAAAAATAAATCAGCTATATGTTCTTTGTTCCTAAGCTATATTCCCAACCATCATAACCTTATTTTAAACTCATAACATTAATACAACTTGAGAAATATGATTTTCATAATATGTGGTGTTTGCAGTAATTAACAGTTTTGCAGATGTATCAAATAACAACTTTGATATTTCTTTTAATATACAATTTATACTGAAATTGTATAGCTCTTCAAAAACTTTAGAAACACCCTTTTAAAAGAATTAATTTTTTTTAATTTTTGATATGTTCTAGAATATACTCTTTACATTTCTTTGAATAGTTATCTTTAGTTGTTTGCTTTTTTATAAATATAATTTAAATTTTTAATTTCATGACAACTATACATTTATCCAAACAAACACTGTGTTTTGCCTACTTTTCGGGTATAACCCCGTTTTCAAGTACAATACTGATTCCAAAGATGATAATGCACAGATAAACATGATGATCAGGCAGAGACAGCCATCTCAACTTCTTAATGCTTTGGTTCTTGGCACAATGTAAAATCACTTCAATGACAATTTTTAACAAATTACATATGGAATTACACAATTCATCAATTACACTAACATGACCAAACATGCCTACGAATAAAGTTGTGCATGAGCCAAGAACTTTTAATCTACTGATGGACTGAGTCCCAAAGTTTTACTATTATCCCAGAGTTATGATATCATCTAAAAGATGTGAGTAAATGAATTGGGTCTGCTCATTTAATAACATGTGTGTGGGGATGTACACATAAAAAAAAGTTCATAACTGGCTGAGTGTAAAACTTGTAGATCTATTATGTATTTGTGGTTTTTGTTGAGGCAATGTTCTGCAAAGGCTGAAAAAGGCTTCTTCATTCTCCAGCTTCTACGACGTTCTTAACGCCTGGTGCAGACTGACCTGCGCATCTGTCCAATGTGGCAAGAATGCTCTTATAAACACCGCTTTTTGTGATTGTTTGTTTGTCTTTTGCATCGGCACAGCTACCTGTATGCCACAAGCACCACACGCTGGAGGGTCCTCCTGCCGGAGCAGGAAGCCATGCGTCATAGGGCTGTGGCCTATCCAAAGCCGAGTGAGGAGAACCTTGTCCTGTCAACGGGGCTGAAAGGAAATACACCACACACAAATTGTGGACTTGACTATACGGAGCTTATTGTCAGTCACTTCCAGCCACTCATCCTCCCACCGACGCATGACTCATGAGCTCAACAGCGAGGTGAGTGCGTGCAGGGGTATAGCACACTGAGATACTTGTGGATCGAGACACGCCTCCTTGGCTGCGAGATCTGCCCTTTCATTCCCAGCAATGCCGAGATGCCCCGGAACCCGGCAGAAAGCCACCACCTTCCCCAATCTCTGTAGGTTGAGGAGGGCATGCTGGATGGTCTGGACTATTTTATCTGCTGGATACAAACGTTGCAGAGAGTGTAGGGCACTTAGTGAATCAGAACAGGCAAGAAATTTAGGACAGGAATAATGTCTCTGCCCACAAGATCGCAGACAATTCTGCATCAAAGACAGTAAAAGTCTGAGACCAATACAAACGTTGCAAAGAGTGTAGGGCACTTAGTGAATCAGAACAGGCAAGAAATTTAGGACAGGAATAATGTCTCATTTGCTCCAGTGCCCGCAAGATTGCAGACAATTCTGCATCAAAGACAGTAAAAGTCTGAGACAGTCGGACCTTGAGGACACGATCCGGAAAAACAACAGAGCAACCAACAGAATCCCCTTGTTTCGACTCATCCGTAAAAACAGCTACATAGTTGTGGGGCTCAGATGAAATGGCAGAAAATGCTGCATTAAAAACGGCGGCAGGAGTGCAATCTCTCTTGTACTGCAATAAATCTAAAATCACTCCGGACCTCTTCATTAACCAGGGTGGCAGGCGGTTAAAACCCAGGATTTGGGGTTGTACAGACTCCACGTCGAGGGACTCTAGCACACGGATCCCAAACGGCAACGTAGTCCGGGGATGGTGGGAAAAAAGGTGGTCCAGAGATGGATGAGCAACAAGATGGTCAGCAGGTGAGGTGGGAGCTGCAAGAAACTTACAAGCCTGGCGCACCAGCAGGAGCTGCCGCTGGATGGTAAGTGGCGGTTCCCCAGCCTCAGCACAGAGGCTGGGTAGGGGACTGGTCTGATAAGCACCCGTGGCCAGTCGGATCCCAGAATGGTGGACAGCGTCAAGGATCTGTAAATCAGACGGCCTCGCTGACCCATACACTGTGCACCCGTAGTCCAGCCGTGAACGCACAAAAGCTCGATAAAACTGAAGGAGACGTGCACTGTCTACTCCCCAAGACCTGTGGCTGAGGCACTTGAGGATGTTCAGTGCCTTCAGGGTTCTGGCTTTCAAGCCGCGTATATGTGGCAGCCATGACAACCTGGAGTCAAAAATTAGGCCCAGAAACCGCACTGTGTCTCTAAAATGTAGGACAGTATCCCCCATATGCAAGGCAGGCAAAGTAAAAAGATGACGAGAACGATTAAAATAAACACAAACACACTTATCGGCAGAAAACTGAAAACCCGTCTTTGCAGCCCACTCATGTAACCACCGCACTGTTAGCTGCAACTGACGGCTCACGGTTGCAACACTGGAGGAGGAACAGAAAACAGCAAAGTCGTCCACAAATAAGGAGCACTGTACTGGATTCCTCACTGTAGACGTTATACTGTGATGGCTATGGAAAAGAGGGTAACGCTTAAAACACTGCCCTGGGGGTCACTGTTCTCTTGCTCAAAGCGATCATACATTGTGTTACCAACTTGGGTCCGAAAAAACCGCTGAGACAGGAAAGACCGAATGAAAATGGGGAGGCAGCCACGAAAGCCCCATTGATGCAGTTGTGTAAGAATACAGTGTCTCCAAGTAGTATCAATGCCTTACTGATATCAAAGAAGATACCGATACAGTGATGCTGATGGAGGAAAGCCTGCTGAATAGCTGCCTCTAGGAGGGTCAGGTTGTCGACCGTGGACCGAAATTTTTGGAATCCACACAGAGAGCGGCTAAGGAGCTGTCTGGTTTCCAACAACCGAACCAGACGACGGTTAACCATCCGTTCCAGGGTCTTTCCGACACAGCTCATCAAGGCGATACTCCAGTAACTACTGGGACATGTGCGGTCCTTTCCTGGTTTGAGGAGAGGATGAGAACTGCCTCCCTCCACGAGGTGGGGAACACTCCTGTCTGCCATATGAGATTAAAACATTCGAGGAGGATTTCCTTTGACGCCACTGGCAGATGACGAAGCACGGAGTACCGGATGTGGTCGTGACCTGGTGCAGTATCAGAAGTCTCAGTAAGTGCTGATTCAAGTTCCCACATGGAGAAAGGGGAGTTGTAGGCCTCAGAACTGTTCGACCGAAAGTCCATGTTTGCTCTCTCGACAGTCGCACGGTAGCGACGAAATGCTGGATCCTGATTTGCAGTGGCAGTACTATGTGCAATATGCTCTGCCAGCATCTGAGCAATGGCTCTCGGTGTCGTTTGGAGGCATCCCTGGTTCACGACAGCAGCTATTGGTGAACGGCTGCGTTTACTGGAAATCCTCCAGATGGCTTCCCATACTTTAGTGGAACAAGTGGAACGGTTGATGGAGTCCAGGAACTCCTGACATGACCTTTTCTTGCTCTTCTTAATGACGCGGCGGGCCCTGGCTCTCGCGATTCGAAAGGCGCTAAGACTGACCACTGTTGGGCGGCATTTAAACTGTCGAAGAGCCGCACACCTGTCCCGGATGGCTGAATGGCACTCTTCTGTCCACTAAGGCACAAGGCGCCGCTTAAGACGGCCAGAAGACTTTGGTATGTACAGGTTAGCAGCATGATGGATCACAAGTGTGATGTGATCCACCCATTCCTGTACGCTGTTGCAGCGTTCAAAGACAGCCAACCGACTGAACAGTGGCCAGTTAGCCCTGCCGATCAGCTGTGATGGCGGCCTCTGCTCCAGCAATACACCATCCAGGAGATGGATGCGGATGGGGAAGTGATCGCTGGAATGAAGGTCGTCAATGACCTCCCAGTGAACAGTCGGTGAGGGTTGGAGAGCAGAAAGATAGGTCAATGGCTGAGAATGACCCAGTAGCACCAGAGAAATGAGTCGGAGTACTTGTGTTGAGAATGCACAACACTTGAGATGTCAGGAGGCTCTCCAAAACTTGACCTCGAGTGCAAAGAGAAGTGGAGCCCCACAGGACATGACGGGCATTGAAGTCACCCAGGAGGAAAATGGGAGGGGGAGTTGTTCGATAAGATCTGTGAGAGCCTCTAAGTTCACTGCATCTAGAGGAGGTAAATAAAGGGAGCAAACGGTAAGCCTCTGATATGAATGAATTTCAACTGCAACTGCTTGCAGGTCAGTATCCAGGGGGAGAGCAGAGGAGTGGTGGTCATTATTAACAAACATGGTGACTCTGCCTTTGGCCCTTTCCCCAGTCAGGTCATCCATGCGATATAATGTATAGCCCCTTAGTACAGGAGCATCAGATGGTTTTAAATGCGTTTCCTGTGAACACAGCCATGCTAGGAGGTTCAGTTCCTCCAAATGTGCCCAGAATCCATTCATGTTCCACTGTATAATGGGAGCCAATTATCAGGGTGGGTGTACTTTCATCCTCACTTTCTGTCGGGGAGGAGAGCCCACAACAGGTGGAGGCTCAGTTTTGGGGCGAGATGATTGCCCCAGTCTGACATCAACCTCCATCACCTCTGAAGAAGAGGCGAGACAGACATCAGAGAGAATGACATCATCAGACTGTATAACTTCAGTCTCCTTCAGCGGGTAGTCTTTACCTTTGGCTTTGGCTTAGATTTGTTGGCCTGAGGTGGCATTGGAGCCAAAATCTCAGAAGCAGTAGGGGGTGTAGCAGCGCTGGGCAGTGCACAAGACTGGACCCGGGAAGGGGCAGGAAGGTCCACGATGTCAGCTACCACGGCCTGGTCAGAAGGCTGGGGGGGGGGGGGGGGGGCGGCGGAACAGCAGCAGCACACGTACATTGACAAACGCAGGTGCTAGTGCTGACAGTAGCAACCTCCGTTTGTGTAGCGGCATCAGTTGGCATCAGTTTTCTTGTTTAGTATGAAGCTATTCCAGGTATTCTTTTACACTACAATAGCAGTCGGTCATTAAAAATTTGAATACTGCTTCTTTAAATGAAGACAATTTTTTTATTTCTTTTATCTTTACCGGTAGTTTGTTATACAATCTGCTTCCTTGTATGTTTGTTTGTTTCTGCGCCAAAGCCTTGTTAACTCTTTTTATATGAATGTCATTGCACTTTCTTGTGTTGTAAGTATGTAGATCCGAGTTGGATTGGAAATTGTTAATATTTCTTTTTACATTAATTATGCTTTTCTGTATATAGAGGCACGGTAGGGGTAGAATATTCAGCTGTTTAAATAATTGCTTTGAAGGAGTTAGCCTTGAACTGTTGGTAATTATTCTAACAGCTCGTTTTGTAGAGTGAAGATGGTTTTGAGATTTTTCTTATCATGACCCCAGAAGGTGAGGCCATAGGTAATAGCAGAATGTATATAAGCAAAGTAAACAGCTCTGCTACATTCCCTACTAGATACAAAGCTAATAACACATAAAGCCAAGTAAGCAGAGCTTAACTTATGTGAGAGATACAGGATATGGGATTTCCAGTCTAAATTTTCGTCTATATGTACACCTAAGAATTTTGTGGTAGCAACTCTCACAATTTCTTTATTTTGTATTCTGAAATATAGATCAGAGTGTGACTTTGCTTTCCTGTAATGGATATAATTAGTTTTAGAGATATTTATGGTTAATTTGTTCACTTCAAACCAATTTTGCAAATATTCTATAACTCTGGTTGTAGATGTTGGCAATACCCGGTTTATGTCAGTTACTACAATGTTTGTGTCATCCGCAAACAGGGTTATATGAGGACCATGTACTGAAATCTTGATATCATTTATGTAAAGAAGAAATAGGAGAGGTCCTAGAACACTCCCCTGCGGTACCCCAATTGCACAGTCTGAATATCCGATCTGTAAACAATACTTTGGTTTTTACTGTTTGTTGTTGCAATTTCTACTACCTGTTTCCTATTATGGAGATATGACTGAAACCACTTTTTAGCTACTCCTCGTATACCGACATATTCTAATTTGTCTAGCAGGATATCATGTTGCACAGTATCAAATGCCTCTGAGAGGTCCAAATTTATTCCTATTGTACTGTTGTTCTTATCTAGCCCCGTTACAATATTGTCAATGAATTGGGTGATGGATGACTCTGTACTCATTCCTTTGCGAAAGCCGTGTTGGTTTTCAGACAATAGATTGAATTGCTTGAGGTAATTTGTAATTCTGTTTTTCATGACTGTCTCTATTACTTTTGAATATACCGATAATAAAGCTATTGGTCTATAGTTTCCCACTTCATGTATATTGCCCTTTTTATACAATGGTTTTACTTTTGCAATTTTAATCGTTGTGGAAAGACACCTTCTGAAAATGATATGTTTACGATGTGTGAGAGTGGGTCTGATATGACACTAGCACATCTCATCATGACTGAGCAAGGTATCTCATCAATCCCTGAGGACATTTTATTCTTCATTGTTTTTATTATTCGATTAACTTCCAATTTGTTTGTGGGAGGTAGCAATAATGAATTAACACTTTGTTCTTCTGGGATTGATGTTCTACTAATCTTAGAACGATTTTTACTCAGATTTATTGGACTATTTATGAAGTAGTCATTAATGTAATTTGCTAAAGTAAGATTTCTGACTAGCACACCTTCATCATCTTTTAACACAAAGTCATCTGGATTTCTAACATTTTTGCTTGGGCCTATTTCTTTTTTTACTACATTCCATATAGCTTTCGATTTGTTTGCTGACCCAGCAATTACACTGTCATTGTGCATTGTCTTGGCTTTTTTGATCACCTTCCTGTAAATTTTCTTGTATGTCTTAACATAATCTGTTAAGTGTTCATCTTTGTTATCTTTTTTGAGTTGACTGATATGTTTTAGTGTTTGACTAGATACTCTAATAGTAGGTGTTATCCACTGGCTTGTGTTCCTAGGTATGACATTGATCTTTGTGAGCTTTTTTGGGAAACACATCTCAAATAGGGACATAAATTTACTAGAAAAAGCATTGAAAGATTCCTCGGTTGTTGTTTGTGCAAAGACATCTTCCCAGGTTTCATTAGCTAACAACTGGATGAAAGTATTCACTTTTTCTGTATAGAAGTGTCTTTTGTATCTCCACTTATATTTTACTGCCTTGGGGATAGAGTAATTTATGTATGTTAATAGTGTATTGTGATCCGAAAGACCTAAGTTTACATTTAGTGGCTCAGTGATACCATTCTCCATATTTGTGAAAATGTTGTCTAAAAGAGAAGATGACAGTTCTGTTATTTTGGTGGCACCTGTAAAGAGTGGTTTCATGTGGAAGCTGCTGAATATACTCAAAAGCTGTCTTTTTTCATCACTTTCACTTAACAGGTTAATATTAAAATCTCCACATAAAAATAATTTCACTTCATTACTGTAAAAAGTGTTTAATGTTGCTTCTATTTTTTTTAAGAATATGTTTTTGTCACCCAGTGGAGATCTATATATTGTAATGACAACTAGTTTTTCACTCTTCTCCTCAGTTTTTAACTCTATGGCACATGATTCAAAATGTTTTTCTATATTTAGATGGTCCAATTCTGTTTTCACTTTGAACTGCAGTTTTCACTTTGAACTGCAGTCTAGAGTAAATGCATACCCCACCATTTTTAAAAACACTTTGGCAATAATGTGATGCTAAATTAAACTTGCTTATATTTATGAGACTTAATTCACTAGCCTTTCACCAGTGTTCAGATAAACAAATACAAGAGACATCAGCAAGATTATTTAAAGCTCCTTCTAGATCTAGTACTTTGTTTCTGAGGCATTGAATATTCTGACACATTATCCTGACTGTTTTGCAAGTATTTTTTCTTTTGTCATTACCTGGTAATGTGCTGCTTTTTCCATAGTAGTTGTGACTTATCTGCAAATTTTCTTGCTGATTTGTCACAATCTTTTCCTTTTCTTTGTCTGAAGCCATAAAAAATCCTTATTTAATGATGTAGATGTACCTTGTCTTTGACTCCTCCTTAGGCAGTGTTGTGTTGCTGCAACTGTTGTTGATGGTTTTGTTGCTGCTGCTACTGTTGTTGTTGGTTGAGTTGCTGCTGCTGTTGCTGCTGCTGTTTCTGTGGCCGGAGGTGGTGGTGGTGGTAGTAGTGGTAATGGTTGTGATGGTGGTGCTGACAGGATTCTTCGTGCTGTTGCTGCCGTTGATTCTTTTATTGGCACTATTTCTGTTGATGGTGGGCCTGTTGTTGTAGTATCTGTTGGTTTTGCTGTTGTTTCCGCTGAAGGTTTAGTTGCAGTTACTGATTGTGGTTTGACCATTTGTGGTAATTTTACTGCTGCTAATGGTGATGATTTTGTTGTTGCTGTTGCTTCTGTTGTTGTTGCTACTTGCGATGAACCTGCTGTTATTGATTTTTGTGGTGTTACCGTTACTATCGTTGATGGTGCTGCAGGTGTTTGCTGGTGCCTTTTTATTTCATCCAATACTTTTTGTGCTACAATTTTCTTCCCTAGGCCATTCAAGTGAAGGCCATGAGAAGTGTGGAATCTCCAACCAGTGCCACTAATATCAACAACACAAACATTTTCAAATTGACTGCATATACTGGAAAAACTCTCATTAGCAGCACTAATCTCTTTGTTCACACAAGACCAGCGTGGCAGATCATAGCGATGTGGAATGTTGACAAAGAGAATGTTTGTATGAGACAAAAAAGCCAGATCCTTTTTCAATTCTGTGCAGGCTTTAGAGGTTTCATTTTTATATACATCGTTAGAGCCACCAAACAAAGCTACAAAGTCTTTTGAAGTCAACTTGATAATTTCATCAGTGTAAACATTCTTAATTACGTCCGAAAGAGAAGCCCCAGGCTTGACATAACTCGTAGATTTCACAACTGATGCCTCATTAACAAGAGAGGCTATTCCGCACCCGTGGCTATCAGCTAGAATGTGCAGTTTTCCCATGTGATTATGTACTTTTTGCTGTGACCTAGGCATATGTTGACATGAATTGCACGTAGACCTGTTCAGGGGAGCAGCAACGGCTGAAACATGTACCTGTGAATTTTCAAAAATATTTTCTGAAGCACTATCATCACTTATTTCGCTTAGCACTTTGTATTTGTTTCATAATTGAATAGGTGGGTTTAGTCTGGCCCTGTAGACATTGGTATCATATTTCCTTTCTGACGATGAATTTTCGTGTGTTTTCGGTGACGGATCATGTTTTGCACACCAAGAACGGAACTTTGTTTCGGATACGCCATTACTGCCTACTGTCCCGTACTTCTTACACAAGTTATGACTTATATTCTTGCTACTATAGTTAATGGTTCCTGCGTGGAGTTCACTGTGCGATTTATTTATGCCCATTGTGTTTAGCTGCGGGGATTTGTTGCACTTGTGTTGTAAAACGCATATCTCTTCCACTAACACTGCAATGATATTGTTTGTGTAATCCACCTTATTAAGTTTTTGCACAGGATCTTCTCTGCTACATTTTGCGCAGAACCAAATCTTACGTTTAGGATTTACGTTAACACATGAATAATGAAACACAGTTTTACATATCGTGCACATTACACCTTTAACCGCACGTTTCTTGCAGTGGCAGGGATCCGAACTTAATATTACACTTGTTTCCCCGAAAGAAGATGTAGATGCTCCACATGTGTAATTCTCCTTATTACTTCTTGTGGTTCCACAGTTTTTTCTGCAACTTTCTTTATTATGTAGAATGGCATGCACAAGTTTTCACAATACACACTGACTATACTGCACGATAAACACTTTTCCTCGTTATTTTTACACTTTTTTCCGGACTTTACACACTTGCGATCCTCACTCGGCTCCATATTTCACATAATCTGCACTAGCACAATTTACAAAAACAGTTTTAGAAGCACTAGATGAGAACAGCTATGTAACTGGCCTTTTCCCAGACCTGGCTAAGGCATTTGATACAGTTGATCACCAGAAGCTCTCGCATAATAAGGCCATACACTGAGGATAAATGAGTCAGATGTCATGAGAGCATCATCCACCCGCTTCATAACGTGTTGCATGTCGACCATTCAGCCTTCAGTTCGTCTTGGGGAATGTCAACGAGATCTCTGCAAGTCACAACACCCTTGCTGTAGTTCAAGGTGGTGTGAAATTCAGTCTCTATCGCAAACTCTCCAAGAAATTGTGCTTTCTGAAGGTTCTGGACTTGCTGGAAGCTAGATGTTTCCACCAACAAGATTCCATTTCACAAGTGCTTGAGAGATTTTAAGGTGCCAGCAATGCCTTCTAAGCCTTTCTGTATATAATGGTGAAACTTCATCGAAACTCCCCTCCTTTCTTTTAATTATGAGAAACACATTTTGCGAAGCAGTTTGCATTCTGTTACTAGTAACTGAATCAGGAGTACTGGCTACACGAGCCCTCTTGTTGGATTGGGTGTTAGAACCCACCAGCGGTCCACACTTTCCGCTGGGAGGAGAATAATAAAAGTTCAAGGGTTCCATCTCGGTCCTACGAGCAGTTAGGGAACTAGAAGTCCACCTAGACAGAGCCCTGTGTGCCTAGGTAAGCCTTACACAACTGAGGTGCAGCAGGTTCCCCAGAGGTTGCCCGCTAATGACTGTTCCACCTCAACAGCCATGCATCTCATCAGCACGCAGCACACCTTGAGATTGAGGGGTTGATTATAGAGGTTTATTCCATCCTCGCGATCCAGGCGATCATGCCAATATCCCCATTCCCTGAGAGACACAACACTCCAGCGCCGTGCCACATGGTGGTCGCTGAAGTATGCCCAGAGCTTACGTTGACAGGGGCTGGCGGCACTTACCAGTCCCTGGCTCAGGAACCCTGGGGTCGCCAAGCCCGTACCCAGAAAATGAATGCTGAGCCCCTGGGGGCAGATTTCATCTTAAAATATGCTATCTTAACATTCAAGGGGTGAGGGATAAGGAACTTACTGTCAATAATCTTGAAATAGAAAATGGGTTTGATATTTTGTGTTTGAGTGAACACTGGGCTACTGAGACTGACCTAAGATTCGTTAAATTTGATAATTATAATATAGCAAATATCTACTGCAGAAAATTGCGTTTAAGAGGTGATGTAGCAATCTATGTTAACAAGTCACTTAGATGTTCAATAGACTGGATCTAGATTTTTTGTGTGATGAACTGAGCTTTGAAGGTGCTGGTATAGTTTTAGACAGTTTTAAGTCATTGGTAATAACCTTGTGCAGATCACCTAAGGGCATCATCAGTGTATTTCTAGAGAAACTGGACGAGCTGTTACATGTACTTGGTGAAACTAGATGGATAAATTATGATATTGTAATAGGTGGTGATCTGAAGTCAGATTTTGATGTAACAACACACAAACGTAGTGTTGCTGAACTTCAAAATCTACTAAGACAATCCAACTTACACTGTGTCAATAATAGGCCCGCAAGAGAACAAGCATGTCTTGACAATATTTTTGTGAATTTTAAAACAACAGACGGATCATGTGATGTGTCAAGAGTTTGCATTTTCTGATCATAGTCCTGTAACCTTAAATTATACAAGTAGGTTTCCTCCTGATAAGACTAGTATAACTAAGCCTCTCCCAAGAATTGTGATCATCAGACCTGTCTCAGATGAAAAAAATTCATAGATTTTGTAATTCCCTTGCTGGCAGAGACTGGTTTGGCAAGTGTTATGGAGACACACCCTATACCTTAAGTAACAATTTGCCAGCAAATATACTATTTTATAGGTTTTTTAAAGTATTTCTGGCACACTTTAATGACTGCATTCCAACAAAGAAATTCAAAGTAGGCCTAACTGATCAAGTCTTGAAAACTTAAGTTCCAAAAAGACAATATACATAGTATACAGAACAGCTGACCACTCCAAAAAAACCAAGTTACAATGTTGCACAATGTTTATTGTAGATTGAAGACTAATCAAGCTAAACTAGCCTATGTTACATGTAGGAATGAATATAAAAAAGCAATCATAGAAGCCAGAAAAGCACACAATATCAGAAATATTGAGAAATCCACCAGCTAGTGCAAAGCTGCTTGGAAGCTAATAAATAGTGTTGCTAAAGATGAAAGAAATGTTAGAATTAATATCTCTCCCTGAAAATTCAATGATCAGTTGAAGAAGTAGGAAGTAGTATCGCTACACCCAAAATCAGCTCATCACAGTTACTGTCAAAAAATAGTTGTAGATCATAAACAAATACAAGTATCTTCAGTTTCTCTGAGGTCTCACCAGATTTTGTATTAAGAATAGTGAAACAGATAAAATCATCACACAGTGTAGACATATATAACTTATCCTGTAACATACTGAAGAAAGTCATAGGCAGTAAAGGGTACACATTGTATAAACAAATGTCTAGCTGAAAGATATTTTCCTTATGAGCTTAAATTGTCTAGGGTAGTTCAAGTTTATAATAAAGGAGATAAAGACTCTGCCTCAAGTTAATGGCCAATTTCCATAGTCCCATCTTTTTCTAAAGTTCTGGAATGCACAATTTACAAACAATTATCTGATTACTTTGATAATATAGAAATTATTAGTGGATCTCAATATGGTTTTAGGAAAAATGTGTCAACAATTGATGTGGTAGATGCTGTTGTAAAATACATCCATCAAGTATTTGAGGATATAGACTTTGTTCAAATCAGTGTTTGTTACCTAAGCAAAGCCTTTGACTGTGTAGAACATACATTACTACTTGAAAAATTAGACTTCAATGGTGTTAGAGGTAATAGCCTAACTATCAAGATCATTTTTACAGAACCGTAAGCATGTTGGCAAAGAATTGTCCAGTGTAGAACTAGTTAAGGCAGGTGTCCCACAGGGATCTGTACTGGGCCCTTTCCTGTTCCTAATAATGATTAACGACCCGCCGTCATGTATTAAATCAAAAACTGTACTATATTCAGATGTGATACAACTTTTCTGGACAGCAGTAATGACCCCAATAGCCTTAAAACTTGTATTACAAAGACAATTGCTAAAGCATCAACAGGTTTAGAGCAAATGGATTTTTGCTTAGTGAAAATAAAACTCAGCAGATAGTATTTAGTCTAAAAGACAAGCTACCATCAGATGAGCCTAGTTATGTTAAATTTTTAGGGGTATATTTGGATGACAAATTATCTTGGGGTCAACATGTCACGTATCTTAGTGATAATCTATCTGTTAAGGCGACTAATGGATTTTGTACCTAGATATTATGTTAGAATATCCTATCTCTCATTCTTCCAATGCATAATAACTTATGGTATAATTTTATGAGGAAACTCCAGTTGTGTGCGTGACATCCTTCTACTGCAGAAGAAAGCTATTAGGGTAATTAGGCACACTGTAAACCTGTGTTTTCTGAGCAAAAAATTATGACAGAAGTAAACCTATATATAAACTATGTCTTAATCTATTGGTTATGAACTGTAGATTAAAACTGAAGAAACTGCAAAAAGGTGGGAATTTAAGGAGATGGGACCTGGATAAACTGACTCAACCAGAGGTTGTACAAAGTTTTAGGGAGAACATAAGGGAACAACTGACAGGAATGGGGGAAAGAAATACAGTAGAAGAAGAATGGGTAGCTCTGAGGGATGAAGTAGTGAAGGCAGCAGAGGATCAAGTAGATAAAAAGACAAGGGCTAGTAGAAATCCTTGGGTAACAGAAGAAATATTGAATTTAACTGATGAAAGGAGAAAATATGAAAACGCAGTAAACGAAGCAGGCAAAAGGGAATACAAACGTCTCAAAAATGAGATTGACAGGAAGTGCAAAATGGCTAAGCAGGGACGGCTAGAGTACAAATGTAAGGATGTAGAGGTTTATCTCACTAGAGGTAAGATAGATACTGCCTAATGGAAAATTAAAGAGACCTTTGGAGAAAAGAGAGATACTTGTATGAATATCAAGAGCTCAGATGGAAACCCAGTTCTAAGCAAAGAAGGGAAAGCAGAAAGGTGGAAGGAGTATATACGGGGTCTATACAAGGGCGATGTACTTGAGGACAATATTATGGAAATTGAAGAGGATGTAGATGAAGATGAAATGGAAGATACGATACTGCGTGAAGAGTTTGACAGAGCACTGAAAGACCTGAGTCGAAACAAGGCCCTGGGAGTAGACAACATTCCATTGGAACTACTGACAGCCTTGGGAAAGCCAGTCCTGACAAAACTCTACCATCTGGTGAGCAAGATGTATGAGACAGGTGAAATATCCTCAGACTTCAAGAAGAATATAAATTTCAATCACAAAGAAAGCAGGTGTTGACAGATGTGAAAATTACTGAACTATCAGTCAGTCACTGCTGCAAAATACAGACGAATGGAAAAACTTGGGGAGCAAAATAACTGATGATGTTCAAAGTAGAGAGGATATAAAATGTAGACTGGCAATGGCAAGGAAAGTGTTTCTGAAGAAGAGATATTTGTTAACATTGAGTATAGATTTAAGTGTCAGGAAGTCGTTTCTGAAAGTATTTGTATGGAGTTTAGCCATGTATGGAAGTGAAACATGGATGATAAATACACTCCTGGAAATTGAAATAAGAACACCGTGAATTCATTGTCCCAGGAAGGGGAAACTTTATTGACACATTCCTGGGGTCAGATACATCACATGATCACACTGACAGAACCACAGGCACACAGACACAGGCAACAGAGCATGCACAATGTCGGCACTAGTACAGTGTATATCCACCTTTCGCAGCAATGCAGGCTGCTATTCTCCCATGGAGACGATCGTAGAGATGCTGGATGTAGTCCTGTGGAACGGCTTGCCATGCCATTTCCACCTGGCGCCTCAGTTGGACCAGCGTTCGTGCTGGACGTGCAGACCGCGTGAGATGATGCTTCATCCAGTCCCAAACATGCTCAATGGGGGACAGATCCGGAGATCTTGCTGGCCAGGGTAGTTGACTTACACCTTCTAGAGCACGTTGGGTGGCACGGGATACATGCGGACGTGCATTGTCCTGTTGGAACAGCAAGTTCCCTTGCCGGTCTAGGAATGGTAGAACGATGGGTTCGATGACGGTTTGGATGTACCGTGCACTATTCAGTGTCCCCTCGACGATCACCAGTGGTGTACGGCCAGTGTAGGAGATCGCTCCCCACACCATGATGCCGGGTGTTGGCCCTGTGTGCCTCGGTCGTATGCAGTCCTGATTGTGGCGCTCACCTGCATGGCGCCAAACACGTATACGACCATCATTGGCACCAAGGCAGAAGCGACTCTCATCGCTGAAGACGACACGTCTCCATTCGTCCCTCCATTCACGCCTGTCGCGACACCACTGGAGGCGGGCTGCACGATGTTGGGGCGTGAGCGGAAGACGGCCTAATGGTGTGCGGGACCGTAGCCCAGCTTCATGGAGACGGTTGCGAATGGTCCTCGCCGATACCCCAGGAGCAAGTGTGTCCCTAATTTGCTGGGAAGTGGCGGTGCGGTCCCCTACGGCACTGCGTAGGATCCTACGGTCTTGGCGTGCATCCGTGCGTTGCTGCGGTCCGGTCCCAGGTCGACGGGCACGTGCACCTTCTGCCGACCACTGGCGACAACATCGATGTACTGTGGAGACCTCACGCCCCACGTGTTGAGCAATTCGGCGGTACGTCCACCTGGCCTCCCGCATGCCCACTATATGCCCTCGCTCAAAGTCCGTCAACTGCACATACGGTTCACGTCCACGCTGTCGCGGCATGCTACCAGTGTTAAAGACTGCGATGGAGCTCCGTATGCCACGGCAAACTGGCTGACACTGACGGCGGCGGTGCACAAACGCTGCGCAGCTAGCGCCATTCGACGGCCAACACCGCGGTTCCTGGTGTGTCCGCTGTGCCGTGCGTGTGATCATTGCTTGTACAGCCCTCTCGCAGTGTCCGGAGCAAGTATGGTGGGTCTGACACACCGGTGTCAATGTGTTCTTTTTTCCATTTCCAGGAGTGTAGTTTGGACAAGAAGAGAATAGAAGCTTTCGAAATGTGGTGCTACAGAAGAATGCTGAAGATTAGATGGGTAGATCACATAACTAGTGAGGAGGTATTGAATAGAATTGGGGAGAAGAGGAGTTTGTGGCATAACTTGACTAGAAGAAGGGACCAGTTGGTAGGACATGTTCTGAGGCATCAAGGGATCAGAAATTTAGCACTGGAGAGCAGTGTGGTGGGTTAAATCATAGAGGAAGACCAAGAGATGAATACACTAAGCAGAATCATAAGGATGTAGGCTGCAGTAAGTACTGGGAGATGAGGAAGCTTGCACAGGATAGAGTAGCATGGAGAGCTGCATCAAACCAGTCTCAGGATTGAAGACAACAACAACAACAACAACAACAACAACATCACTGAACAGTTATGAACTAATGCAGCACAAATTATTTAGTAAATTTCCACTAGCTATGCAAGATTTACCAGAGCAACCATTCAAACAAGCACCGTATGACAGGTTAGTTGCCCACCCATTCCACGACATAAGGGATTTCATCAATTGTAATATTATACTGTAATAACAAAACGATTACTCTTTTGCAACGGGAATTATATAGTATTATGACTGTAGGGTTTCACCAATCATAATATTATAACAAACCTATTGTTCTTTTGCAACATGAATTATATTTTATTATATGTATGACCTTGTTAATTTTAATATTATACTGTAATAACAAATCTATTGCTCTTTTACAACAGGAATTATACTGTGTTATAAGTATGACTTTGTAGGATTTCACCAATTGTAATATTACACTGTAATAACAAACCTATTGTTCTATTGCAACATGAATTACATTGTATTATATGTATGACTTTGTCTATTGCCTTAATGGGCTAACGTCAATAAAATTATTGCATTCTACTCTATTCTATAGTCAAAATCACACATTATTTCTTTCAATACATCAAGTATGGCCATTCCAATATAAATATGTATACTAAACAAAATTTTTGTTTTATTCATATGAATATCAACTAAATTTTCATTAAATATTGTTCTATTTTTAAAATTTTTTTCAGCTATTAATTTATAAACTGTTTATAAACTTTAAATAAGGAAAAAAGAATAGGAAGTGTAAAAATCCTTTAAAGAAAGCTATTCTTGAAATGTTAGGCAGAAGAACAGCACTTTTTTAATGCCCTTGAACATAAATGGCATGGTTACAACCCATCAAAATGAAGGAATGAGTAAAATTGATGAACTACAAATTTTGCACTAAGAATGTAAAAATATTTAAATTGTTTGTTTAAACGAGCATTGGCTTCCAAAAGATAGTATCCTAATTTTAAATAACTTAAAAAATTTCAGTGTAGCCTCAAGTTTTTGTAGAACAAGTAGTATTCTTGGGGGCTCATGCACACTTGTAAATAACTCTGTAGAGTATAAAGTAAAACATGATTCCAATTTTCTATATGAAGAAGGAGTATTTGAAAGCTGCTCAATTGAATTAGAAACACAAAATATAATTATTATTTCTATATATAGAATCCCAGGTGTAGAAACAACAAAATTATTTTTATCAAAAATAAAAATTCTTTTACAAAAAATGGTTCAAATGGCTCTGAGCACTATGGGACTTAACTGTTGAGGTCATCAGTCCCCTAGAACTTAGAACTACTTAAACCTAACTAACCTAAGGACATCACACACATCCATGCCCAAGGCAGGATTCAAACCTGCAACCGTAGCAGTCTCGCGGTTCCAGACTGTAGCGCCTAGAACCGCTCGGCCACTCTGGCCGGCAGTTCTTTTACAGAAAGCAATAGCAAATGCAAATCAACCAAGCACTAAAAATACTTATAGCAAAAGACATTTTACAGCTGAAAATTTAAAACAGTTCTGCTCTAAATTAGAAGTAGTGGTGTGGCAAGTTGAAGATGATACTCCAATCTCTGAACAATTTAACAGGGTTCTAGAAAGTTTCTTACATGTATTTAATGAAATATTTCCACTTAGAGTACTCCACACAAAGATGTCAAATAAGCTAAATTGGATCACCGCTGGAATAAAAATATCCAGTTGGAAGAAAAGACAAATGCACAAGGAATTGAAATACTACAGAGAACTTGTTTTCATAAATTATGTCAAACAGTATAAAGGCTTATTTAAAAAGGTACTGAAAGCTGCAAAAGAAATCGTAAATAATAAATACAGTTTGGCTCATGAAAACAAATCGAAGGCAGTCTAGTCTGTTGTAATATCAGAACTGGGGATGAGAACTAACAGCAAAGTTATCTCCAAAATTAAGGTGGGAGATAAAACTATAAAAAATCCTACTCTGATTTCAGAATCCTTCAACATTTTTTTATAAATGTATCAATATCAGTTGCAGATGTAGCTGCTTATACTGAAAAAGTGCAATTAGGTCAGAAGGCGGAAGAATGCTTTCACAAATTTAAAAAAAATTCAGCCACAGATGTAGAGAACACTATATTACAGCTCAAAAACAAAAATTCTGCACAGTGGGATGGCATACCTACTAAATTAGTTAAATCAGCTGCCAGGATAATAGCTCACCCCCTTTGCTCAATAATCAACAAGTCACTCAAAGAAGGCCACTTTCCAGACACCCTGAAGCATGCAGAGATAAAATCTTTGTTCAAAAAAGGCTCAAGAGAAGATATGGGGAACTACCACCCAATCTCTATTCTCCCAATTTTCTCAAAAATAGTTGAAAAAGTGGTAGTAATGCATATCAAAAAATTATAGAAAAATTAAACCTACTGTCAGATAATCAATACGGCTTTCAGAAAGGCAAAAACACAATAGACACCATAAATGAGTTTGTGAAAAAAATTTGCTCTGCCTTATACAAGTCTAGCAAATTTGCAGGATTGTTCTGTGACCTCACAAAAGGCAGTTGACTGTGTAAACGATCAATTGCTGCTGTATAAAATGGAAAAATACGGATTTGGACTTTGTGTTTTAGAGTGGTTCAGGTCATAACTCACAAAGAGAAAACAAAGAGTAGTTATATCATGAAGCACGGGGAATTTCTTCTCTGGATGGATGATTGTTCCACAAGGCTCAATTCTGGGTGCAATTTTAGTCTTACTTTACATAAATGACGTGCCACAAAACATAAATTCACACTCAGTTTTATTTGCTGATGATACGTCTGCCCTCCTCGAAAGTTATCACTCGGAGCAAATCCCTTCCGCTGTCACAAATCTACTAGACAGTTTAAAAAACTAGTTCCAACTAAATGGATTAAAATTGAATATTAGAAAAAAAAATTTACCACAGCTTAAAACTAAAAACTCTATGATAAATGAAATTCATATTATCCACAGAAGCCAGGAACTGAAAGAATCAGATTGTGTTAAATTTTTAGGGCTACATTTGGACCAAAATTTATCTTGGTCTTCATATATAGAATACTTAGAAAATAAGTTAAACAGCCTGATCTTTGCTATGAAGTTTTTGTCAAATTCAACTAGCATGGAGAAAAGAAAAGTAGTTTATCACAGGTGTTATAAGGTATGGCATTATCTTTTAGGGTAATACATGCAAAATCAATAGAATATTAAAATTACAAAAATCAATTGTTAGAAATATGTGTAACACAAGACCAAAAGAATCTTGTTGCCCACTATTAAGAAATCTAAAAATAATAAGTGCCCCTGTCTGTACATCTATGAACTGATTTTTTTTGTATACAGAAACTCTATGTTATCCAAAGACAACAATTTTAAGCATCAATACAGCACTGGGGATGAGACAAACTTCATGCTTCCTACTCACAGGTTAAAGTTATATGCACAAAACCCAGCATATATGGGCATGAAAATCAATAATATGCTAAAGAAGAAACAAATAAACAGCATGGAGCTAGGGCAACTGAAAACAAAGCTGCACAAGTCATTAGTGGAGAAATGTTACAACTCCGTCGAAGAATTTATGAGTGATGATGTGGAAGTCTGAGCAAGGAAACATCACCTGTAAATTAAGCTTAGCAGTTTTGTGTTGATTAAATGATTGTAAAAACATGTTCACTACGTAAACATGTAATACATGTAAACTGGAGTGTTGCTATATTCTTTTTGTAATATTGTTTATACAAACTGTAATTGTAATGTAAATGTAATGTTGACAAGTCCCCAGTACATCAGATCTCTGATTTGACTTTGTATGTTATAGTATAATAAAAATTCTGATTCTGATTCTTATCACATTTATTCACATTTGCAACTAATCTTATATCTACTCCATTTCATAAATTTTTCATAATTTTTCCACATACTGAGTTATCACCAATTTATAAAAATCTATTTCAAAGTAATTTTTTGCTTTCACTCTCATCTTCATATGTAAATCTGCATATGTTTGTAACCTATTCAAATTTAAAACTTTATATATTATTGTTATCTTCATTCCTAATCATATTGTTTAAGATTTCTATACCCAACAAGATAATTAATATAATAAAGGGAAACATTCCACGTGGGAAAAATATATCTAAAAACAAAGATGATGTGACTTACCAAACGAAAGCGCTGGCAGGTCGATAGACACACAAACAAACACAAACATACACACAAAATTCAAGTTTTCGCAACCCACGGTTGCTTCATCAGGAAAGAGGGAAGGACAGGGAAAGACGAAAGGATGTGGGTTTTAAGGGAGAGGGTAAGGAGTCATTCCAATCCCGGGAGCAGAAAGACTTGCCTTAAGGGGAAAAAAGGACAGGTATACACTCGCACACACACACATATCCATCCGCACATACACAGACACAGGCAGACATATGTAAAGACAAAGAGCTTTGTCTTTACATATGTCCACCGGCGTCCGCACACGTGCGGATGGATATGCATGTGTGTGTGCGTGTGCGCGAGCGCACACCCGTCCCTCCCTCCCCCCCCAAGGCAAGTCCCCCCGCCCCCGGGACTGGAACGACTCCCCACCCCCTCTCCCAAAAATCCCACATCCCCTCGCCTCACCCCCTCCCCCCGACGAAGCAACCGTGGGCCGCGAAAGCTTGAATTTTGTGGGTGTGTATGTGTTTGTTATTGTCTCTATCAACGTACCAACACTTTCGTTTGGTAAGTTACATCATCTTTGTTTTTAGATATGTTTGTGTCATATTTTTTTGGGGGAGGGGGTGGGGAGTCGTTCCGGTCCCGGGAGCGGGGGGACTTGCCTTGGGGGGGAGGGAGGGACGGGTGTGCGCTCGCACACACACACACACACACACACACACACACACACACACACCGTGCGGGCATATGTAAAGACAAAGCTCTTTGTCTTTACATATGTCTGACTGTGTCTGTGTATGTGCGGATGGATGTGTGTGTGTGTGTGTGTGTGTGTGTGTGTGTGCGCGAGTGTGTACCTGTCCTTTTTTCCCCTTAGGGCAAGTCTTTCTGCTCCCGGGCTTGGAGTGACTCCTTGCCCTCTCCCTTGAAACCCACATCCTTTTGTCTTTCCCTCTCCTTCCCTCTTTCCTGGTGGGGCGGCCGTGGGTTGCGTGGACTTGAATTTTGTGTGTGTGTTTGTGTTTGTTTGTGTGTCTATCGACCTGCCAGCGCTTTCGTTTGGTGGGTTGCATCATCTTTGTTTTTGGATATATTTTTCCCACGTGGAATGTTTCCCTCTATTATAATAATATTATTAATTTGAACCCAACAATTACGTTTGTTATTGTCACTGTTGCATTTCGAAATCTTTCCTGTTGTCTTATTTTCTCTTTGTGTTTTTGCCAGTAGTTTCACTTTGTATTCACCTTCTCCTTTTTACCGTAATCTGCTGTACAATTTTATCCTGCCTATATATACTCAATTATACGTAACCCACTTCCAAACCATAACCAAAAAAATTTTTTTGCCGCTTTCAACACTACCGCTGCTATAAAATCCACCGTTTCTAGTTCACAAACAGTTCCTTTCACCTTTTAAACAACCATTTTGGCTATTTCTAATAACTTCCGCTTTATGTCCATTTCCGTTTTTCCCACATCACTGATAATTTTTAACCACTTCCCACAGGTTTTAACGTCATTATTTCTTCGTCAGACAATTGTTACCCAATTTTCATAATCTGCCACCACAAAACCACTCCTTTTAATACATTACACGCAGTTTTTTCGAAATTTTCCCGAATTTCTCCGTCCTTCAACGTGTTTTGGCGGCAACACAACCACCTAACCTTTGTGCACATCGTTGTCTACCAACCCAAGTCCAACATAGCCCAGCTCTAACCAACACTTTCTCGCCTTTTTTCACACCAGATCTCCAGTTACTTTCCAGTTCACCTTTATCTCTCCCCATATATTTTTATTTTCATTTTCATTTCAGCCTCTTGTTACACTTTCCACCTTCTAATACCATGTCACCCTCACAACACCCCCACAACGACCCCATTAAGTTTTATTTACATTCCCTCCACAAACATGCCTTCGCCCTAGCCAGATTACGCTCCCATATTCTATTTTCTCAGGATTGTCTAACATTTGGCATTACCCCCAAAGGCCTCACACTTAAAGTTCCCAACCCTTCTTCCCATCAGTCCCTATATCAGTTCCAAACTGAACAATCCATTGCCCTCACCCACCTAATCCTCCACCTACACATCAACTTAGCCAATGAACACACCCGTCAACTCCTATCCTTAATAAAAGTCCTTAATCTTTCCTCTCCCACATCCACACCGGCTGTTCAGAGCATCCTCCTACAGGCCAACCGCAAATTAGAACAGCATGCCACCCTCCACCTGAAAAAACTATCCAATCTCCTGGTTTCCCACCTCACAACCTTTTTCAGCAAACCTCAACCTCCTCCCATTGCACACAAACCCAGTCTCTCCCATCTACTCAATCTTCCACTTCCAGCTCCACTCCCTCCAAAACCTCAAAATTCCAATCAACACAATCCGGAACCACAACACCCTAATTAAGTAGTTAACCTTTCCTCCAAATCTCTCTCCCAAACAGAAACCTCTATCCAATCCAAAGGCCTCACCTTCAGCCCCACTCCCAGATTCAACCAAACAGCCCTCGTCAAAGATTTACTGTCCTACTCTCATACTCTCTGCTGGAAGTATCACTTTGCCATGAACAAAAATTTTCCTAATTGTACTCCTAATGATCAAACTCCCCAGGACACTATCCAAATTGAACCCTGCCTGGAACAGTTCCGTCCTCCGACGCAGCGGGACCCACCTCCTCTTCCTCAAAATCACCCTCTCCAAGCCTTCCAGGAATTTCTGACTTCCAGCCTTGCATCTCAATCCTTCTTAAAAAACCTTAATCCTACTCCCAACATCACCACTGCTGAAGCCCAGGCTATCTGTCATCTGAAGGCTGACCGATCCATCGTCATTCTTCCGGCGGACAAGGGATCCACGACCGTGGTACTTGATCGTCGGGAGTATGTGGCTGACGGACTGCGTTAGCTTTCAGACAACACCACATACAAACTTTACCAAGGTAATCCCATTCCCGATGTCCAGGCAGAGCTTCAAGGAATCCTCAGAACCTTAGGCCCTCTGCAAAACCTTTCACCTGACTCCATCAACCTCCTGACCCCACTGACACCCCGCACCCCTACCTTCTACCTTCTTCCTAAAATTCACAAACCTAATCATCCCGGCCGCCCCATTGTAGCTGGTTACCAAGCCCCCACAGCATGTATCTCTGCCTACATAGATCGACACCTTCAACCCATTACATGCAGTCTCCCACCCTTCATCAAAGACACCAACCACTTTCTCGAACGCCTGGAATTCTTACCCAATCTGTTACCCCGGAAACCATCCTAGTAACCATTGATGCCACTTCCTTATACACAAATATGTCGCACGTCCAGGGCCTCGCTGTGATGGAGCACTTCCTTTCATGCCGATCACCTGCTACCCTACCTAAAACCTCTTTCCTCATTACCTTAGCTAGCTTCACCCTAACCCTCAACTTCTTCACTTTTGAAGGCCAGACATACCAACAATTAAAGGGAACAGCCATGGGTACCAGGATGGCCCTATCGTACGCCAACCTATTCATGGGTCACCTAGAGGAAGCCTTCTTGGTTACCCAGGCGCCGGCCGAAGTGGCCATGCGGTTAAAGGCGCTGCAGTCGTGAACCGCGAGACCGCTACGGTCGCAGGTTCGAATCCTGCCTCGGGCATGGATGTTTGCGATGTCCGTAGGTTAGTTAGGTTTAACTAGTTCTAAGTTCTAGGGCACTAATGACCTCAGCAGTTGAGTCCCATAGTGCTCAGAGCCATTTGAACCCAGGCCTGCCAACCCAAAGTTTGGTACAGATTTATTGATGACATCTTCATGATCTGGACTCACAGTGAAGAAGAACTCCAGAATTTCCTCTCACACCTCAACTCCTTTGGTTCCATCAGATTCACCTGGTCCTACTCCAAGTCCCACGCCACTTTCCTTGATGTTGACCTCCATCTGTCCAATGGCCAGCTTCACACGTCCGTCCACATCAAACCCACCAACAAGCAACAGTACCTCCATTATGACAGCTGCCACCCATTCCATATCAAACGGTCTCTTCCCTACAGCCTAGGTCTTCGTGGCAAACGAATCTCCTCCAGTCCTGAATCCCTGAACCATTACACCAACAACCTGACAACAGCTTTCGCATCCCGTAACTACCCTCCCGACCTGGTGCAGAAGCAAATAACCAGAGCCACTTCCTCATTCCCTCAAAACCAGAACCTCCCACAGAAGAACCCCAAAAGTGCCCCACTTGTGACAGGATACTTTCCGGGACTGGACCAAACTCTGAATGTTGCTCTCCAGCAGGGATACGACTTCCTCAAATCCTGCCCTGAAATGAGATCCATCCTTCATGAAATCCTCCCCATTCCACCAAGAGTGTCTTTCCGCCGTCCACCTAACCTTCGTAACCTGTTAGTTAATCCCTATGAAATCCCCAAACCACCTTCCCTACCCTCTGGCTCCTATCCTTGTAACCGCCCCCGGTGTAAAACCTGTCCCATGCACCCTCCCACCACCACCACCTACTCCAGTCCTGTAACCCGGAAGGTGTACACGATGAAAGGCAGAGTCACGTGTGAAAGCACCCACGTGATTTACCAACTGACCTGCCTACACTGTGATGCATTCTATGTGGGAATAACCAGCAACAAACTGTTCATTCGCATGAATGGGCACAGGCAGACAGTGTTTGTTGGTAATGAGGATCACCATGTGGCTAAACATGCCTTGGTGCACGGCCAGCACATCTTGGCACAGTGTTACACCGTCCGGGTTATTTGGATACTTCCCACCAACACCAACCTATCCGAATTCCGGAGATGGGAACTTGTCCTTCAATATATCCTCTCTTCCCGTTACCCACAAGGCCTCAATCTCCGCTAATTTCAAGTTGCCGCCACTCATACCTCACCTCTCTTTCAACAACATCTTTGCCTCTGCACTTCCGCCTCGACTGACACCTCTGCCCAAACTCTTTGTCTTTAAATATGTCTGCTTGTGTCTGTATATGTGTGGATGGATATGTGTGTGTGTGTGTGTGTGTGTGTGTGTGTGTGTGTGTGTGAGTGTGTGCCCGCCCTTTTTTCCCCCTGGGGTAGGTCTTTCCGCTCCCGGGATTGGAGTGGCTCCTTGCACTCTCCCTTAGGGCCCACATCCTTTCGTCTTTCCCTCTCCTTCCCTCTTTCCTGGTGGGGCGGCGGTTTGTTGCGTAGGCTTGAGTTTTGTGTGTATGTTTATAAAATTTTCATATGAATATAATAGTGGGAAACATTCCACATGGGAAAAATATATCTAGCAACAAAGATGATGTAACTTGCCAAACGAAAGTGTTGCTACGTTGATAATGACAATAACAAACACACACCCACCCACAAAATTCAAGCTTTCGCGGTCCACGGTTGCTTGGCAGGGGGCGGGCGAGGGGGGGATGTTTGGTTGGGGGGGGGGGGGGGGGGGGGGGAGTCGTTCCGGCCTGTGTCTGTGTATGTGCGGATGGATATGTGTGTGTGTGCGAGTGTATACCTGCCTTTTTTCCCCTTAAGGCAAGTCTTTCTGCTCCCGGGATTGGAATGACTCCTTACCCTCTCCCTTAAAACCCACATCCTTTCGTCTTTCCCTCGCCTTCCCTCTTTCCTGATGAAGCAACCGTGGGTTGCGAAAGCTTGAATTTTGTGTGTATGTTTGTGTTTGTTTGTGTGTCTATCGACCTGCCAGCACTTTCGTTTGGTAAGTCACATCATCTTTGTTTTTAGATACAACAAGATAATTATATTTGTTATCAAAGAAGTTAAAAATTTTTTTCATTATTTTCTGGTAAATTTTATTTTCAGGTGCTGGTGGTAAATCTTTATGTATATCATGTATTTGTTTCAGATACTTTAAATCAACTTTGAAAATATAACGCATTTTAGACGTGTCTGAAATTCCACCTTTTTTTTTAGAATAAATGTTTGGTTCATACCATTCAAATCCATCATTTGGTAAATACTGACTTTATCCAATTTTATTATATTTATTATTTACTTTAACATATCTTTTACAACACTGTGATATTTCTTATCTTATTCCTTTTTTAACCACTAAAATCATGTCATAATCATCTAATAATTGCAATGTAACTTTTGTTATTTTTAACAAAGCATCCCAAGACAAACCAGGAGTCATATAAAACCAAGATGGATCTAAATTATATATCTTTATATGTATTTTCTAAAAATTTCACTAACATCAGCTGATAATAAAATACTAGTTTTTAAATGTAAGTCACCAAGATTTTTTTTTTTAAATAAGTTGCGAAATAATTTAGCATGATTATAATTTTCATCACTTGTTTTGTAGTCTCAGTCTTTCTTGCTGAAAATTTTGTCTTTTCACATTTTTCTCAACTATCCATTTCATCATAAGGTATACTCCTGTTTTACTTATTAAATTTTTACTTCTTTCTCTGGAAAAAATTTTCTAATATTTTTCATTTGTTTCTTTTTTAAATTTGAAGAACTCTTTTTCAAGGCTCTCAGGTAAAAATTTAAATGTACTAATAAATCTCATTCTTAAATTTTCTGTTTGTTTACCAAAACTAATATATCTATCTTCATTATTTGACATTAAATCTATTTTGTTTCATAATAGCCCAGTTCTTTTACATATAAATGAAAATCACATCCTGATGAATTATGTAAATAAATTGGGACAAAACTGGACTGAGTTAATTGTAAATTATTTTAATTACATGATGGATTTATATATTTTCTGGTTAAATGATTGTGATGACACTTTATTTTTTATGTAATGTTTTTCACATTAAGAAAATGGTTGTAGATTTATTATGTCTAGATTGTTCTTCAGTTGATTGCGGTTTCATATCCACAATTTCAGAATAATTGTCGTCAATTTTTTGAACTTTTTTTATACATTCCATAAAATTTATATTTATTTATTTAGTTTTGGTCCTGTGACATCTTGTACAGATATAGGACAGGCCAGTAAATGATACAGAAAGTTGATTACACACACACACAAACACACAAACACACACACACACACACACACACACACACACACACACACACACACATTGCTGTGGACTACAAATATCTACATTAATACAACATTACATGTACAACTAGTACACTTTAAAAAACAAATAATTGCCATAAATTGTTTATTAATTTAACATTATAAAATTGTGTTTCAATCTGAGAGGTATTTATTTGCAGATTAGAAACTGTAGTCCCTCGGAAATGACTTCAGCTTTTTTTTTAACAAGCTGTCTTGCTTTACCAATTTGATGTTGTTAGGAAGGTGGTTATACAATTATGTGCTTCTATGAAGGACACTCTTCTGGTTGGCTGATGGTCTGGCAAATGAGAAATGAATGTTATTGCCATTTCTTGTTGTATAATTGGGCACAGAGCAGTTCAGCTTAAAGGCATTGGAGGTTCTTAAATATTCTCTTACAAAGCCTATTGTTTCAAATATACATAGGCATGGAAGGTGTAGTATCTTTAGATTAGGAAAAAGAGGGTGACATTAACCTTGCCTCTTTATGTTGCAAATTATCCTGATAGGCCATTTTTAGGTTTTTGAAAACAGATTGACCACAGGGTGCACTCCCCCAAAATATTATTCCATATCAGATTGTTGACTGAAAATGTGTGTGATATGCCTGTATTACTATTTCTCTATTACAGCTTGTGCTTAGTATCCATAGCATGTAACAGATTGATGATAGCTTGGTTGTAAGTGCTTTAATGTGTGTATTCCACTTGAGATCACTCTGCAGATATAATCCTAGGAACTTAACATCATTCTTTGTTAAACAGTCAAGTTCATAACTACAGAACGAGAAATAGAGATGACTTTCATAGATAGCCACACAAAAGCTACGTATCAAAAAAGTGTTCTTTATGAGCCAAAAATCATATTTAGTGCACTAGCAAAGGAAATTAAAAATATACCAAAATTCTACATAAATTCTACATATACATACAGTAGCTTATTTCCTTCATTGTAATGACCCAAAATGCTCATTGAAAACTAAATTATATTCGTCTGTTATTCTAACTTAGTATATTATGAATGTTGTTACGCATATGGTTTCATGTTATATGTAATAATATTTTATTTATAGACATATAATTGTAAATCTTTTCATGTCCTATTTTCTATGTAAGGCAATGTATGACAAATCCTATATCCTTTTTATAATGATGAGATACAAGGATGCTAAGTAAATAAATAAAAAAATCAACTAATTTTAAAATATTGTTGTTTATATTCAATGCGTGTTCATTGGGTTGTTTATAGTGGGATATAAGAAAGTTCATGGCCACTCTTTTCCCAGTGTTAATTATAAGTTTATTTTATTCAAACCAGTGTGTTAGCTCCAGCAATGATGCATCTGTAGTTAATTGAAGCTCTTTTTGGTCTGGCCCTGTAATCAAAATACTGGTATCATCTGCAAATAATGTTTTCTGTTTGGCATGGAAAGTGTCATTCAGGTCATCAATATACAAAAGAAAGAGCATAGGACCTAATGTTGATCTTTGTGGCATACCATATTTATGGTAGTTTTCTCTGATGTGTATGTTGTTGTTCTTGAAATGTTTTCAGTTATTGTGTCTTGTTTGAGAACAACTTTTTGTTGCCGGCTAGTGAGATATGATCTAATCCATTCATTTGGAATACCTCTAATTCCCTTTCTTTCCAACTTACGTAGTAGGAAACCTGATCGAAAATGTCAAATTCTTTGGATAGGTCCAACTATTCCAGCAGCCATTTCCTTTTCATCTACAGCTTTTAGAATGAAGTGCAAATATTCATAGACTGCTGTGGTTGTGGCTCTAGATTGCCTGAAGCCATGCTGATGATTTGACAGAAATGAGTTTTTGTTAACAAACTCTAGCAACCCATTATAAAAGAGCTTCTCAAAGATCTTTGAGAAGCCACTAAACTGTGCTACAGGTCTGTCATTGTTAACATTGTCTGTGGCTCCCTTTTTATGCAGGGGGGTTACTTTTGCAATCTTTAGAAGAATTGGAAAGGTACCTGTGGAAAAGGAGTGATTAACAATATGCTTCAGAGGTTCTACAATATTATATCTTGTTTGGTTTATAGTAAAATCTGGAATCTCATCAAAACCACTTGAAAGTTTCTTTAATGAGCTCATTGCCAGTATGAGCTCACTCTGTGTGACCTGCTTGAGAAACATAGATCCCATGGGAGGTTTACAATTCTCAATGTAGTGCACATTAGTATTCTGAAAGTTGCTTTGGATAAGATCATTTGCAGCTTAGGCAAAGAACTCACTGAGGATATTAGCTACAGAGGTAGCATCAGATACTTGTTTTCCAGCTTTAAGTTAATATTTTTGCCACTGGTTTTGTGTGTGTTTCTTATGAGACTTAAATGCTCTGTATACAGCTGGATCTTTTAATCTGACCATTGATAAATTTAATATAATAACAGAAATCACTCAGTTAATGTTTCTGATACTTTTTGTGTCAACATTCCCCATGTACATGGGCTGTCTGCTGCTAAACATTCTGTCAATCAGTACTCATTTGTTCCAAACCTATGACATCTTTCCCACTCAACTTGAACAACTTAATAATTACCAATAAGTACTTTAACTATGTTTGTTACAGCTACCTTCCATCTACAAGTTAGCTGCACAACTAACCAAAAGATAAGTATTTACAAATTATTACTGTATTGAAGTTTAAGTGCGTTGTCATGTGTAACAAAAGTGGATGTTGTCATAGGTTAATTAGCATGGGAGAAACATGTCAGGACTGAGAGCTGATGTTTCACTTGGATAGCTGTAGTGAAGAAACAAATAAATTGTTGAATGAGACTCTTCCATGTAGTTACAATTATGTAGTTGAGTCAAGAAAATCATGGAACAAGGAAGAAGCAAGATTTGTGCCCTTCAGGCAGAATTAAAAATGGGTATTTTGAATCACATAATGCAAAGGAGGAAAGAGACAATGTGAGCTAGGTGATCAGTAATAGGAAAAAGGAGAAAACCTCAGTAATTACATTTCAAATTCCACTTACCAATTACATTTCAAATTCCACCTACCGATCAGTTTGACTTGATACCTGAATCAGCATGAGAGCCTGAGCCAGTTTTTGAGCACTGTAGAGCGCAGAAGATGCATAGGAAAGACTTTAAGGATAGGTCAGCACAAAAGTAATGCACAAAGAAAAGAGTTCTGCTGTTAGTTAGCAGTCACAGGAGAGGTGTAGCCTAAATGCTGCTGGAAAAATTAGATTTTGAACATCAGGTCACAAGCATCATGAAACCTACTGCCAAGCTTAGCTAGGAGAGAGATAACATAAGGACTTTGTGCAAAGATTTTGATGGAGATCATCAGGTACTTTTAGTATGAGGAGCAGAAAGAACCTGGCTTGAAACTCAGAACATAGCATTAAAGGTAACCTGGAGGTAATAGGGGCGGCAGCAGCAGCAGCACACACTAGTGTGGTGTTTGTGGAGGTTTTACAGTTTCATGACGAACCATGGTTAACATGGCAGGTATGGTAGCCATGTTAACAAAGGGCAGAGCAAATAGCTTTTAACTGAAACAAAGTCTCATGTCTGCTCCATATCTGTTGCTTCAACTGTAAGGGGGGGGGGGGGGGGGGGGGGTACAAAATATGGTCTGCATCTAAAAAGGTGGGGGAAGGAAATGTTAGCTAAGCACCTTGCAGAAAGTGTAAAAGGGGCCACTAGAGTGCAAGACAAAATCTCCATGGTTTTTGGAGGCACAGGGGCACCGCTTTTTTACGTTAGAATGATTTTACAGATACACAGTACGTAAAGAAATCACAGCAGAAAAGAGATATATAAGCTTCTTGTATGCCTAGAAGATGTCAAATCTTTTCAATTGATGGATGTTCTGTGCCTCTACAACGTAACCACAGGAATGGAGAAGTTAAATATCTGGGAGTACAGACTAGCATCATATTCATGTAGAGATAACATGGAAAAAAGATGAGTTGCATACATGTGTAAAATGGCTCTGAGCACTATAGGACTTAGCATCTGAGGTCATCAGTCCCCTAGAACTTAGAACTACTTAAACCAAACTAACCTAAGGACATCACACACATCCATGCCCGAGGTAGGATTCGAACCTGCGACCGTAGCGGTCGCGTGGTTCCAGACTGAAGCGCCTAGAACCGCTCGATCACACTGGCCGGCATACATGTGTAAATTTTGGACACAAAAGTCAAAACTACTGAAACAAATATTTTTTGTGTAGATTAGAACCTAGAAACACAAGTTTGTGAGTTGTTGACTGCAGAATGCTTCTCTGGTGATTGTAACAGTCTACAGATGTCTCTGGGAAACTTTCAGATTTTTAAGATACATCTAGATGCATTACTGTGCTATCTGTCAGACAAGAAGAAACAGTTAGCTGTTTGTGAAGATTTCGATATAGACTTCTTAAAAGATACGGATGGTAAAATTGAACTAGAATCATTATTTGGATGTTTTAACTAATCTCATCAGTCAATTTTCCACCTTGTGTGCTGTAAGGTAGTAGGATACTGATTAATAACAAAAAATATATAATATTGTCTTTTGCTGTGAGTTCAGTGCATTTGACTGCCATTCAGTGAGCCTGGGTTCAATACCCTGTCCTCATCATCAATTCATCATCATACTGAGAAGCAAGTCACTCAATGTGGTGTCAGCTGAGAAGACTTGAAACTCAGCAGCCGAACAACCCCATGTGGGGACTCCCACCCATCAGTGTCATACAATCAATTCATTTCATTTCATCACATCATCTGAAGGAAGATCATTAAAATATCTACAATTATGTACAGTCATCCAGATAATAAGATTAAAGCTGTATGGGGTATTGTCAAATGGGAAACAGGACAGCGTGTCAGTGTACAAGATACTGTGTTAATTAAACTAAATGACAATATTGTGGCTGAGGATTTACAAATTGGAAGTACTTTTAATAATTGCTTTCTAATTGTGGCAGCAAAAATATGATTAAATGATTCATCTGAGGAAGCAAATGAAAGTATTAAAAATATAATTCCACACAACATTAAGTAACTAGAAGCAGCACCAACATCCTCCACATAAATTAAAATAATTATAAAAGTTCAAAAAAACAAAAACATATGTGGTGTTGATGGAATTTCACAAAGAATTCTGAGAAGCTGTTCCAACTCAATAAGTAATGGGCCTTAGTGACATATGCAATGCATCACTGACACTTGGAATTTTTTCAGACAGATTTAAATAAGCTATTGTTAAACCTTTTCATAATAAAGATTAGAAGACAAGCTTAAGTAATAATCAACCAGTATCTGTACTGGCATCTTCCAAAATATCCAAAAAAGTAAAGTACTCAAGAGGTGTCTCACATTTAAGTAGAAGCAATTTACTTAGCACATCACAGTTTGGATTCCAGAAGGTTCCTCAACTTGGAATGCTATTCACACATTCGCTCTTCAAATATTACAAGCCTTACATAATAAAGTATCACAAGTTGGTGTTTTTGTGATTTTTCCAAGGTGTTTGATTGTGCAGATCACGATACTCTCTTACAAAAACTCAAGTTTTAAGGAACTGATTACTTAAATACACACAGTTGGTTTGAATCATACTTATCAAACAGAATGCATAAAGTTGTGCAGAGTAAATCCAAGAATTATTAAGCGTTTCTCAGGAAATGGACTCTCCCTAATCATGGAGGGGAAGGAAAAAAAATTCAGTTCTGTACAACAAATAAAGTCATATCAATAACTGACGTAACACATGACCAGGAGTCAGTAAATGTGGTAGACTGCTCCAAATTTCTGGGTGTACATGCTGATGAAAACTTAAACTGGAAAAAGCATATTACTGAGTTCTCAAACAATTAGGTTCAGCTACTTTTGCTCTTCATATAATTGCTAATCTTGTAAACAAACAAACTGACCTCCTAACATATTTCCTCTCAATAATGTCTTATGGAATAATTATCTGTGGTAACTCACTACATATAAATAAAGTACTGATTGCACAAAAGCAAGCAGTAAGAATAACATGCAGTGTTCAGTGATGGATGTCATGTATCTACTTATGGAGTTAGGCATTTTAACTGCAGTGTCATAAGATATATATTCGCTTATGAAATTCATCATAATCACAATTTGGGAAGAACAGGGAGGTCCATACTTAGAACACTAGATTGAAAAATGACTTTTACTACCCATTATTAAACTTGTCAGACACTGAGAAAGGAGTTCAATACGTAGCAACAAAAATCTTCGATCATTTGCCCAATAAAATAAAATATCCGACAGACAGCGATGCAAATTTTAAGTCTAACCTAAAATAATTTCTGATATGAATATAATAGAGGGAAACATTCCACGTGGGAAAAATATATCTGAAAACAAAGATGATGTAACTTACCAAACAAACACAAACACACACACAAAATTCAAGCTTTCGCAACCCACGGTTGCTTCATCAGGAAAGAGGGAAGGAGAGGGAAAGACGAAAAGATGTGGGTTTTAAGGGAGAGGGTAAGGAGTCATTACAATCTTGGGAGTGGAAAGACTTACCTTGGGGGGAAAAAGGGACAGGTATACACTCGCGCGCACACACACACATATATCCATCTGCACATATACAGACACAAGCAGACATATGTAAAGGCAAAGAGTTTGGGCAGAGATGTCAGTCGAGGCAGAAGTAAAGAGGCAAAGGTGTTGTTGAACGACAGGTGAGGTATGAGCGGCAGCGACTTGAAATTAGCGGAGGTTGAGACCTGGTGGGTAACGGGAAGAGAGGATATATTGAAGGACAAGTTCCCATCTCCGGAGCTCTGATAGGTTGGTGTTAGTGGGAAGTATCCAGATAACCTGGACAGTGTAACACTGTGCAAAGATGTGCTGGCCGTGCACCAAGGCATGTTTAGCCACAGGGTGATCCTCATTACCAACAAACACTGTCTGCCTGTGTCTATTCATGCGAATGGACAGTTTGTTGCTGGTCATTCCCACATAGAAGGCTTCACAGTGTAGGCAGGTCAGTTGGTAAATCACGTGGGTGCTTTCACACGTGGCTCTGCCATTGGCCGTGTACACCTTCCAAGTTACAGGACTGGAGTAGGTGGTGGTGGTGGGAGGGTGCATGGGACAGGTTTTACACCGGGGGTGGTTACAAGGGTAGGAGCCAGAGGGTAGGGAAGGTGGTTTGGGGATTTCATAGGGATGAACTAAGAGGTTACGAAGGTTAGGTGGACGGCAGAAAGACACTCTTGGTGGAGTGGGGAGGATTTCATGAAGGGTGGATCTCATTTCAGGGCAGGATTTGAGGAAGTCGTATCCCTGCTGGAGAGCAACATTCAGAGTCTGGTCCAGTCCCGGAAAGTATCCTGTCACAAGTGGGGAACTTTTGGGGTTCTTCTGTGGGAGGTTCTGGGTTTGAGGGGAAGAGGAAGTGGCTCTGGTTATTTGCTTCTGTACCAGGTCGGGAGGGTAGTTGCGGGATGCGAAAGCTGTTTTCAGGTTGTTGGTGTAATGGTTCAAGGATTCAGGACTGGAGCAGATTCGTTTGCCACGAAGACCTAGGCTGTAGGGAAGGGACCGTTTGATATGGAATGGGTGGCAGCTGTCATAATGGAGGTACTGTTGCTTGTTGGTGGGTTTGATGTGGACGGATGTGTGAAGCTGGCCATTGGACAGATGGAGGTAAACATCAAGGAAAGTGGCATGGGATTTGGAGTAGGACCAGGTGAATCTGATGGAACCAAAGGAGTTGAGGTTGGAGAGGAAATTCTGGAGTTCTTCTTCACTGTGAGTCCAGATCATGAAGATGTCATCAATAAATCTGTACCAAACTTTGGGTTGGCAGGCCTGGGTAACCAAGAAGGCTTCCTCTAAGTGACCCATAAATAGGTTGGCGTACGATGGGGCCATCCTGGTACCCATGGCTGTTCCCTTTAATTGTTGGTATGTCTGGGCTTCAAAAGTGAAGAAGTTGTGTGTCAGGATGAAGCTGGCTAAGGTAATGAGGAAAGAGGTTTTAGGTAGGGTGGCAGGTGATCGGCGTGAAAGGAAGTGCTCCATCCCAGCGAGGCCCTGGATGTGTGACATATTTGTGTATAAGGAAGTGGCATCAATGGTTACAAGGATGGTTTCCGGGGGTAAAAGGTTGGGTAAGGATTCCAGGCGTTCGAGAAAGTGGTTGGTGTCTTTGATGAAGGATTGGAGACTGCATGTAATGGGTTGAAGGTGTTGATCTACGTAGGCAGAGATACGTTCTGTGGGGGCTTGGTAACCAGCTACAATGGGGCAACTGGGATGATTGGGTTTGTGAATTTTAGAAAGTAAGTAGAAGGTAGGGGTGCGGGGTGTCGGTGGGGTCAGGAGGTTGATGGAGTCAGATGAAAGGTTTTGTAGAGGGCCTAAAGTTCTGAGGATTCCTTGAAGCTCCACCTGGACATCAGGAATGGGATTACCTTGGCAAACTTTGTATATAGTGTTGTCTGAAAGCTGACGCAGTCCCTCAGTCACATACTCCCAACGATCAAGTACCACGGTCATGGAACCCTTGTCTGCCAGAAGAATGACGACGGATCGGTCAGCTTTCAGATCACTGATAGCCTGGGCTTCAGCAGTGGTGATGATGGGAGTAGGATTAAGGTTTTTCAATAAGGATTGAGAGGCAAGGATGGAGGTGAGAAATTCCTGGAAGGTTTGGAGAGGGTGATTTTGAGGAAGAGGAGGTGAGTCCCACTGTGACGGAGGACAACTTCTTTTCTACACTGTGGATGAATTTCTATTTAAAAACTGGTATTCAGTTTAAAAAAATAAATAAAAATAAACTTGTTTTTAAGCATAACTGCATGAGTATAACTAAAAAAACATATGTTCATTAATGTTAACACAAATCGTGTATACATATCCTATAAAGTGCCTCATTCTACACTGTTTCGATAAAAGATCTATGGAACATGAAATAACTAAAAAATCAGATGTATGACCACAGGAATCAGACTGGCTTCTTCCTATGCCAGTCTTTTCATGTACCACTTGGAGGGGGGTTTTATAAGCATTCAGCCCTGATTTGGTTTAGATACACTGATGACATCTTTGCTATGTGAAATCCTTGATGATAACTTCATCCACAGCAAGTGTCAGCTATGCACTTACAAGAGTTGGACAAAAATATAGATACACCACAACAAATGCTTGCTTAAACATAATACACATGCTAGCCAAGCTTGTAAGTGGTGCTATCAATGTTTGACCATGAATGGCACTTGTGCAATGACCTAAATATGTTGCTACTGTTGGTTGTGGTCACAACTGCTAGTACAGTATATCACAGCTATGTGAATTGGAACTTGGGCAAATTGTTGGTGGTCATATGGTGAGTGCTTCTGTAACCAAGGTAACTAAAGTTTTTGGTCTTTCAAGAGGCACCATATCAAAGATTAATAAGACACATAGGAAAAGCTAAGTCACAACGTGGACATAATTGTGAGTTGAGTGATCGTAACACAAGTCAATGAAAAGGATTGTGGCGAAAAGTAAGAGATCAACATCTGAAAAAGTCACTGCAGAACTGTATGTTGCACTCACAAACCCAATCAGCACCATGCCAATGTCAAAAAATCCCCTAAGTGAGGAATTGCAGGGAGAGCTGGAATTCCAAAACCGCATGTTAGTGATTAAGTGCTTGTAACAGGAAAACGAAGTGCCATAGCCATTAAAACATGGGCTATTGAACAATGGAAGAAAAACATTTGGTCAGATGAGTCTTGTTTCACACTGTTTCAAACTTCTGGTTGAGTTTTCGCCTGGCATATGCCATCCCAAGCCTATGATGCAGACTGTTTGCTGCCAAGAGTGAAAGCTGGCAGAGGTTTGGTGATTTGGACAATCGTATTATGGTATTTCTTGGACCTCATGGTTACTCTGCAAGGTTGACTTGCTGCCAAGAATTATCTGACCATTTTCGCTGATCAGATCATCCAGTGGTACAATATTTGTATCCTGATATCAATGCTGTGTTCCAAAATGACAGAACCCCAGTTCACAAAGGTTGCATCATTCAGACTGGTTCTGTGAGCACGCAGATGAACTGTCACATCTGCCCTGGCCACCAGAGCTCAGTATGATTGAGCCTTTGTGTGGTGAGCAATTGCTACCCATCACCTGCAGTGTTATCTGAACTAGCCACTATTTTACCTACAGAATGGTAGAAGTTCCCTTTGAACACCATACAGGATGTACATTTATCCATTCCAAGATGGATTGGAAGCTGTTTTGAATGCCAACAGTTTTCCTACACCATCTTAGGTATGGTAATTTGTTGAGTGTGTGGTGTTCCTGCACTTTGTCTACCCCCTGTATATTCACATTAAGGTTACGCACAAACAGCAGTAATCACATTTTGACAGTTTCTATCCTTTAAATATAAAACTCTCCCTCTTATACATCCCTTGCATTAAAGGCAAGCATATTTGTTCAGATGCAGACTCTCTACAGCAACACAACCACGACTCTCACATCAGCCTTCACTGTATATAATTATCCAATCAGAAATAGTTCAAAAGCAGGTTTCAATCCTGGCACTGCTGACCCCTTCAAAATACAATGTAGGAGTGCACCTCTAGTCACTTGTCAGCACTATCCTGGTCTTGAATGTGTTAGTCAGTTACTTGAAAAGGACTATGACTTCCTAAAATCGTGGCCTGAAAGAGGCCCATTCTGTCTCATATTTTCACAATTTCCACAATACTGTCCTGGTCAGACTCCACACTCCTTCTGCATCTATTTCTCTACCCTGTGGCTCCTACCAATGTGACCATACCCATTGTAAATCAGGTTTTACCCTCCTGCCATCACCTACACCAGTCCTGTAACAGGCAAAATGTTTACCACCAAAGGCAGAAGAAATAGCTGTGAAATATGTGCTGTACCAGTCATGTAAACAGTGGTCGGTGATCTACATTGGTTGACTGCCACCAAGTTATCACATGGGATGAATGGACACAGACAGAGAGAGCATACTGGCAACACACAATATCTTGTTGCAGAGCACACTGTATGACATGAGAGTCGTGACCTAAGCGCCTGTTTCACTGCACATGCCATCTCTGTTCTCTCTCCTGCCATAAGTTTCTCAGTACTCCACATGCGGGAACTACTTAGTTCTTCCCACCCACATAACCACCTGGGATAAATTTATTCCCTTCATTCACTGTTTTTTATTTTTCCACAATCTTTTTATTTTCTTTCCTTTTTTTCCCTTCCCAGACCTCACCTGTCTACCATGCATAGTGTCCTATAATTTCCACTCTTAGTGACTCTTTCACAATGTTTTTTTCAGTAATTTCTGTCTAGCTTATTACTGCCACTACTGTTTATTTTCCCATAATCTTTTATTTTATGACCTGTCTATTTTTCCCTGCCCAGTGCTCACCTGTCTACCATACATAATGCCCTAAGCCTTCCATTAGAAAAGGAAACACACACACATCCATTCTGATTGGTTCAAGCTGCCGGAGGTCGCAGTCGTGTGTGTGAGGTGTGTTTGCTTGTATGAATAAATGTGTGTGTGTGTGTTTCCCCTTCTGATGAAGGTTTTGGCTGAAAGCTAATGTGTAAGTGTCATTTCATTGTGCCTGTTTTCACTTCACTGTGTCACCTTTACAGTGAGTAGCAATCTATTTTTTCCTTATGTTGTTGATATTCCAACTTGTGTCTGAAACAGTCAAAAAATTTGTATTGTTGCAGCCATATTTAAGATTCCTGTCATAGGAGCACAGCAGTGAGCTATTAGGCAAGATGGCGACTGGTACCGAGAAAGTGTATGCTGTGCTTGAAATGCATTCACACCAGTCTACCACAACAGTGCAATGTACATGAAGTTCAACAAAGATGTACCACTGCCAACTCCATTTGGCAATAGTATGCACAGCTTTAAGCTTCAGGATGCCTCTGCAATGTGAAATCAATGGGTTGGCCAGCAGTGAGTGAAGAAATTGTTGATCACATGTGCAGTGGTGTCACAATTCTGGTCGTATGTAAAGTACACAAGCGGCAAGACGCAGTCAATACCTTCGCTGCGCAGTGCCGATGATACTGTTACCAACGTCTGTGCCGCTAAAGCGGAGTTATTGAGAGCAGTTTTCCGAAATTCCTTCACCAGGGAAGACGAATGGAATATTCCAGAATTTGAAACACGAACAGCTGCTAGCATGAGTTTCTTAGAAGTAGATACCTTATGGGTTGCGAAGCAACTCAAATTGCTTGATACAGGCAAGTCTTCAGGTCCAGATTGTATACTGATTAGGTTCCTTTCAGATTACGCTGATACAATAGCTCCCTACTTAGCAATCATATACAACGACTCGCTCACTGATAGATCTGTACCTACAGATTGGAAAATTGCGCATGTTGCACCAGTGTTTAAGAAGCGTAGTAGGAGTAATCCATCGAACTACAGACCTATATCATTGACGTCGGTTTGCAGTAGGGTTTTGGAGCATATACTATATTCAAACATTATGAATCACCTCAAAGGGAACGATCTATTGATATGTAATCAGCATGGTTTCAGAAAACATCGTTCTTGTGCAACACAGCTAGCTCTTTATTCACACGAAGTAATGGCTGCTATCGACAGGGGATCTCAAGTTGATTCCGTATTTCTAGATTTCCCGTAAGCTTTTGACACTGTTCCTCACAAGCGACTTCTAATCAAGCTGCCGGCCTATGGGGTATCGTCTCAGTTGTGCGACTGGATTCGTGATTTCGTCAGGAAGGTCGCAGTTCATAGTAATAGACGGCAAATCATCAAGTAAAACTGAAGTGATATCAGGTGTTCCCCAGGGAAGCGTCCTGGGACCTCTGCTGTTCCTGATCTATATAAATGACCTGGGTGACAATCTGAGCAGTTCTCTTCGGTTGTTCGCAGATGATGCTGTAATTTACCATCTAGGAAGGTCATCTGAAGACCAGTATCAGTTGCAAAGTGATTTAGAAAAGATTGCTGTATGGTGTGGCAGGTGGCAGTTGACGCTAAATAACGAAAAGTGTGAGGTGATACACATGAGTTCCAAAAGAAATCCATTGGAATTCAATTACTCGATAAATAGTACAATTCTCAAGGCTGTCAATTCAACTAAGTACCTGGGTGTTAAAATTACGAACAACTTCAGTTGGAAAGACCACACAGATAATATTGTGGGGAAGGCAAGCCAAAGGTTGCGTTTCATTGGCAGGACACTTAGAAGATGCAACAAGTCCACTAAAGAGACAGCTTAAACTACACTCGTTCGTCCTCTGTTAGAATAATGCTGCGCGGTGTGAGATCCTTACCAGGTGGGATTGATGGAGGACATCAAAAGGGTGCAAAAAAAGGGCAGCTCATTTTGTATCATCACATAATAGGGGAGAGAGTGTGGCAGATATGATACGTGAGTTGGGATGGAAGTCATTAAAGCAAAGACGTTTTTCGTCGCAGTGAGATCTATTTACGAAGTTTCAGTCAACAACTTTCTCTTCCAAATGCGAAAATATTTTGTTGAGCCAAACCTACAGAGGTAGGAATGATCATCAAAATAAAATAAGAGAAATCAGAACTCGAACAGAAAGGTTTAGGTGTTCGTTTTTCCTGCACGCTGTTCGGGAGTGGAATGGTAGAGAGATAGTATGATTGTGATTCAATGAACCCTCTGCCAAGCACTTAAATGTGAATTGCAGAGTAATCATGTAGATGTAGATGTAGATATACAAGAAGTTGACAAACAGAGGAAGCAGAGAGATGAATATACCACAACTGACTATTTGGAAGACCTTAAGCAAATGATTGCAAGTAAAGTCTTACTGCTTGCAATTACTACAAGCCCTGACAAATTCAGACACTTTGATTTTTTGGCACAGTTGCAATGGCTTATGGAAGAGGATGGGTTTTGTGAAAAACTCATCTTCAGTGATAAAGCAACATTTTTTGTGAATGGTGCTGTGAACAGGCACAATGCATGAATCTGCCTCCTCTATCAGCATACCTACCAGAACTGTAAGTTTGCATCAACATTGCTTTTCAATAGATAATAGACATGACACAATGAGTGTGGGAAGAACTTGATTATCAAATAGATATCATCAGAATCAGGAGGTGGACACATATGGAGAACTTGTGGTATGTGGAAAAAGAAACATTGAGTTTTTCTGTGTGCATGCAAAGCCCTGTGATAATATGGAAAATAATTTAGCTACAGTAAATCTACGAAATTGCTTCGATCATTTATATCATGTATAGTAATCTTGTCCTCTTGCTTCCTGTCTTTGTCCATTATAGAACAGTTTCCTTCACTTTTCTATGCCCAAATCCTTCCATATTCAATACTTTTTCCCTAAACAATTCTCTGTCAATTGTTTCTTCAGCTTTTGTATTATATTTTTCTATATCTTGTTTCACTTTATGGATCAAACTTGACTTTTTATCCCAAAAATATCTGAAGAACTTTTTGGTTACTCTACTGTCTTGTATTTGATATGCATGTTTTATAAATAACAGTCATTTTTTTCTCATTACTACTTCTGATATGTTTTCCATGTTTCAATAAATTTCATCATGACTTCATAATTTACAACCTTCCACATTTTTTCATGGGCCTGATATTTTCCTTATTATTCAACTTTCTATAAATCCTAATTTTTCTCAATTACAGTTTAATGTTTGCATACAGACATTCTGACTTCATTACTATATTATGATGCCTCATTTTTTGCACTTTTAGACCTGCATCTTTTATTATAAAGGTCTTCAATTATAAAATATATTCTTTCCATTCTATGTATCATCTTTTATTATAAAGGTCTTCAGTTATAAAATATATTCTTTCCATTCTATGTATCATTTCTTTTGAGCAGTTTTGTCCAAACTACTTCCTTGGATTATCTCCCCAAGGCATTTAAATTTTTTAATGTTCTTAATTTGGTCAATGTCTGTTTGCAGAAATTACTATCATCATCATCATCATCAAGCTTTTGATGTAGTATTTGGAAATGAACAATGTGCAAGACATTTTCATTGCCACAACTAATTCAAACATATTGATTAGTGGGGTTCTGGTATGACAAAGATGGAGCAATTCCTGACAGTCTTAGTCAGGACAACTTCTTGCTGTATCTGAAGTTAGAACTTCAAATAGAGAAAAGACATTACTTGAATCACATGCAGCACAAACTTCAAACTTGAAAAATGATGCAGGCCTGGTTCAGTGCCAATGGCTATGCTTGTTCCAGCCACCACAGTTTACAACAGTTCAGGCCAAGTCATACTCTCATTGTGATAAAATGGGTACATGGATTAAAGTAGATTTTGAAAAGAATTTTAACATTTCCCCTTTCCAGTAACAAGATATCTGTAGCGCACTTGAGTTATTTGACCTATTCATCAATGAAGTTATCAATGTAATTACCCAGGGAAATGAAGATACACCTTTACCAAAGAATCATCCCGATCCTTCTGTAATCACTGAGGAAGTGAAATGTTTGGTAGTAAATCTAGTCCTTAGGGGGTAGGCCTACGATTTAAAAAGAGAGAGAGAGACAGAGAGAGAGAGAGAGAGAGAGAGAGAGAGAGAGAGAGAATAAGAAGAATGTATTGGGAGAGCAATAATGAACAAATAATAAGCTGGCGTATAGCGCAAAGAGGATGAATAGATTTGAAAGGGTCTTTTGGTTGACTCATTTTTCTAACAGTGATAACTTTGATGCAAACAACAGTGATAAATTGTGGAAAATTCATGGTGCAAACAAATAGTGAAAATTGCGGAAAATTTGACCTCTTATTACTCACTGTAAGACAGATTTCCAAATATTTTGTTCCTGAACAGAATTTGTTCTATGATGAAAGCATGGTCAGGTATTTCGGGAGGCATGGGCCGAAACAATTTATTCAAGGTAAACCAATCAACTTCAGAAACACTGAATACCTTGTGGTTACCTGATGGACTTCAATGCGTATTCAGACTGGTCAGCTAGTCATGAGAGAGATTAGGGCTCATACAGAGGCATAAAGGCGGTCATTTTTCCCTCGTTCTGTTTGGGAGTGGAACCGGGAGAGAAGATGCTAGGTGTGGTACAAGGTACCCTCCACCACGCACCGTATGGTGGATTGCAGAGAATGTATGTAGATGTAGATGTAGATCCCAAGGAAGAGAAGTGTTTCAGCAAAGCAACTGTGCCTCTCATAAAAACTACTGAAGATTTACCTCCAGAAATGAAATCACCATTTCACTTCTATTTTGACAACTTGTTTACAATGATTGCTCTTGTTTACAACAATAATAGTGACTTCTGAAAACAGACATTGACCAAATTAAGAAGGTTAAAAAAATTTAAATATTTTTGGGAGATAATCCAAGAAAGTAGTTTGGAAAAAGCTGCTATAGAAGAAAGGGAATGTAAAATGGAAAGGATATATGTTATAACTGAAGACTTTTATAATAAAAGATGCTTGTTTAAAAATGCAACAAGAGAGCAAGGTTTTGGGGCACTGGGACTGTGAGAGAATATAATATCCCTACAAACTGACCCCTTCCAAAGAAGAAGGAAATGTAGCAAGATGAAAGATGCACTATTCATTCTGCAGCACAAGACGATAATGGTCTGTTTCTGCATAAATTGTATGACATCTCCATTGTTTCTGTGGCATCATATACAACTGTTGTGAATCTAGTAACTAGTCTTTAAAAATATTGTCAGCAGTCAAGGGATCCCATGAAATGCCTCGACCCTTCATACTGACAGAATACTACAAGCAATTGGTGAAACTGATCAAACAGACCAAATACGAATCAGTATAGAAAAAATATTCCTAACAGGAAATGATGCCGGGCTCTTATCAGTTCTTTATTGGAGAGGTACTTGATACCACCGAAAGGATCTGGACTAACCCCACATTCCAGTACTGTAGCAGATAAGTTCTGGTTCAATGGAATGAACCACCAGATTGCGAAAATATAGGAACTCAAAGAAAGACAACGTGCTGGAATAAACTGTAAAACACCATTACATACCAGTGCAAGAAACGTTATGTGGGACTGTGTGTTGAATGTTTTGCTGCTTATCATACCAAGTACAGTTTTGTAAGTGGTGTGTATGATAAGACATCCTGTGAAACAGTACTGAATGCCTTCTCTGAAAACTACCTAGAACAGATAGTTAGGAACTCCACTCATGTTGGAACCATATTGGATCTAATGGCAACAAACAGGGCTGACCTCTTTGAGGACGTCCACATCAAAACTGGTATCAATGACCATAATGTGGTTGTGGCAACAATAATTACCCAAGTGCAAATGACAACTAAACCAAGCACAAAGATATACACATTCAGTAAACTAAATAAAATATTAGTAGTGTCATATCTCAATGAGGAACTTGAAACTTTCAGCAGAGGGTAGAAGCACATAGAGGAACTATGGCTCAAGTTTAAACGAATAGTTGACCAAGCACTGGACACATACGTACCCAGTAGCACAGTACATCATGGAAGGGAACCTCTGTGGTATACAGTCACTGCAAAAACACTTCTAAAGAAATAGAGACTACTGCATAATAGGTGTAAAACAAAGCATACAGCATAGATAGAGAGATGCTGAGTGAAACGAGTTTTGCTGTCAAGAGAGCAATGCACGATGCCTTCAATGAATACCATAGCAAAATATTGTCAAATGATCTTTCACAGAACCCAAAGAAATTCTGGTTGTTTGTAAACACTGTCACATGCACCAAAGTTAATGACCAGTCACTAGCAAATTAGACAGGAACTGAAATTGAGGGAGCAAAGCAAAAGCTGAATTAGTTAGCTCTGTTTTCAAATGCTCCTTTACGAAGGAAGACCCAGGAAAATTGCTCAATTTAATCCTTGTACCACTGAAAAGATGAATGACATAAGTATCAGAGTCAGTGGTGTTGAGAAACAGCTGAAATGGTTAAAACTGAACAAGCTCCAGGGCCCGATGGAATCCCTGTCAGATACTATACCAAATTTGCGGTTCGTTAGTCCCTCTTCTAACTATAATCCGTCATAGATCCCTTGATTTCATTCTGGAGAATTCAGTTTATTGGTAGAATACTGGCGAAGTGCAATTAGTCTACAAAGGGGATTGCTTACAAATAACTTGTGCGACCCATCCTATGATATTGCTCAAGTGTGTGGGACCTGTACCAAATAGGACTAATGGGGGATATTGGATGTATACAGAGAAGAGCAGCACGAATGGTCACAGGATTGTTTAATCTGTGGGCAAGTGTCGCAGAGATAATGAAGAAACTGCACTGGGAGACCCTTGAAGACAGGCATAAACTATCCTGAGAAAGTCTATTAACAAAGTTTCAAGAACTGGCTTTAAATGATGACTCTAGGAATATACTACAATTCCCTTGTTATAATTCACATAGGGATGTTGAGGAGAAGATTAGAATAATTACTGGATGCACAAAGACATCCAAACAATCATTCTCCCTGTGCTCCATATGTGAATTGAATGGGAAGAAACCCTAGTAACTGGTACAATGGGATGTACCATCTGCCAAGCAACTCACGATGATTTTCAGAATATAGATGTAGGTGAACATGTAGATGTAATTTGTTGTTTTCATTCTTTATTTATAATTTGAACATATTTTAATATGTTTTTCTCAATTTAAAAGTGTACGTATGGCTCTCAACAGTGTTTAGTATTGCATATATGGTAGAGTATATTATATTAAATCTAGAAATGTAAAATTGTTTTTTTTACATTAAATGCTTCTTTTTTGGCACTAATGGATTAATTAACTTACTTGTATTTTCAAGTTCAGGAAAGCTGAGGAAATGAAAGCAATTAAGAAGTCAAGCAGTGACTGGATTAATTACCTTACTTGTATTTTCAAGTTCAGGAAAGCTGAGGAAATGAAAGTGCCTGAGAAGTCGAGCAGTGACTGGATTCCGTCCTCCACCAGGAGGGCCCATGGCCCCAACAAAAATCACATCCACAAGCGTACGAAATTCACCAATGTTTCTTATATCATACCAACCTGTGGAACAAAAATGTCCTTAAATAACCAAAGTGAGTTCTTTCTTTCTCTGGAAAATAAGGCAAGAGATGAAGATGATTTAATGATAGGACACACACCAGTGTATAGTGATTATCAACCATGCATAAGTAAATAAAACAACCAGCAGCTAAATAGTCATACACATTTCAGAAAAACAAAAAAGTAATAAAAATTTTGTTATTCTTAAAAATACAGCCAACTGGTTAAAAATTTCATAAAATTTTGAGACTGATTATGTACAAGTAGCCATTACAGTAAATTAAATTCTCCTTCAATCAGTTTAGGAATATCATGATAAGTTAATCAAAAATTTATGAATATCAAAACACAAGCCATGTCCTTTGCCATTTCATGAGTAGGCATCACTTGAGAAGCTAATGTGTATCCTAAAACACAGTGGCATACTGAGATCTGTTTGACATAAGCACTGAATATTGGTTAGTTCTTTCACCAGCGAAGGTATCCTTGTATCAAAGAGTGATGTCCAAAACAAGTATCTTAACAGCTTCTGTTTCACTTCAATGGCTTGGTGGGACTACAGTACAGGCGACAGTTTCATCAACAAAAGCTTATTGTCCTTCAATTCCAGCCACTCTTCCTCTCATTTGTGCATGATTCTGGGCAACAGCAAAGTTACTGTATGAAGCCAGAAAGAGTGAATCACGTAAGCCTCCTTGGCTGCTGTCTTTATCAATTTGTTTCTTTGAGTTTCTACATGCATCATCAGGAGAACACTGTCTGCTAAATCTTTTCTAGGCCTCTGTGACTTTTTACTTTTGCACATCGCTGTGCCCTTGACATGTTTGGGTGTCTTGTGATTGTTTGGGTGTACCTAAACTGGAAAAAGATTAGCAACTCAAAATTTAGTAACATTTCTATGCTCTTATATGGTTGTGTGGTTGGTGGTACTATTACTTATAAACGACAGCAAAGTGGGACAGTGGGTGGATATGAGCACACTTGAGCCTAACTCCAGTGATATTGACCTTTTTAATGATAAGTCAGGTGGGAGGAATGCCCTATTTGAGAAAGGTCCTTTTAAAGTTGAAAGTTAATTCAATAAATGGGGAATGCAGAACAGAAGACACAGTAAGCTTATTCCATCAAAATGTTATGAAAATTAGGGGTAAAGTAGAGCAACTGCTAATAGATTTTGACACTGGGGTATTTGGTTCTCAGAACATCATGGCTGTATTTAGGGTGTATGATATCCTTATGCAGTATTATTATTTGACGCTCCCTGTTCCTAAACTTCATTACTGATATTCGTTCACAGCTGCGTGATCATTAAGTTCAGTCCTAAACTTTACTTAAATATTTAAATAACATATAACATGAAGCACATGTGCAAGTTAAATATTAAAAAAAATCATGAAATAATTGCCACACTTCCAACAGCTCCTTTTACTGAAAAATTACAACAAAAGCATCAAACTTCGGCACAATGTATGGTAAAAATACAAAGAAACTCAATACAGTTTAATATCCTGCCAAAATTACTTCATTTAAATGTGAAATTTAGTCAGTCCCAAATGCATGATACAATATCATTTAACAGACCTTTTCCTAAATACAGAGAAGTTAGAGAAGTGACTTCCTCCCTCCTTTTGTATATGCAAATTTGTTTATCATTTGCTGAAAATCCACACTAACTGTCATGCCTGATTCTACAGCTAGTAGTCTAAGAATGACTTGTTGTTCTTGATTATCTGCTGTCCACAGGTAGTTCTTAATCCATTTTAAAACACAGAAGGACTCTACAGCTAGACAGTTTGTCAACAGAGCATAGATGTAAATTTTGAGTGCCGTGTACACATTTGGACAGACATCACCAATTTTTTTGAACCAACATTCAATACAGAAATGGAAGAGAGAACAACTTGCCACCATCATCTTTCTTCATGGACGACAGGCAGCTTTTACAACAGATACATTCGTCATCAAAGTTGTTTTCTGTCAGAATTATAGATGGCTCTAAGTTTCTCTGCAGCGTCACAAATTTGAACCGCTTCTAGTTTGCTGATGTTTGAGAGACAAATTGCCTATTGGCTTCTGTTTTGGGTCCCTCAGTCAACATTTGTTTCATAATTTTTCTGGCGTTTCACCGGCATGAGTGGCTGGCATTGTCAAAACTTCGCCCTCCATTGCTGGTGATAGACTGGAGTCCAGTTCATTGCCACAGGTATTAACCTTCTTCTGTAACTCATCCTGAAGAGTTTGCAAAATCTTAGAATGCAACATACTAATCTCAACACAATCTGATCGTGTTTGTTCTTCAGGACATATGTGTTCATCTTATGAGTCAGATCATTCATCAAAGAATTCCTAGCATTTAATTTCACATTTCCTTTCTGATTCTCAGCAGCTGATTCCAAAATCCTGGTCTCCTTATGTTTCTTTTTAGCTAAATCCTTGTGAACTGAAAAAGATGTCAAAAGCTCAGCTAAAACTCTGTAGGGGGTTCATACATTTCAACATAAGATGAAATGTATACATGTTCACCTTGCAGGTTTTTCATTGCTTTGTCAAACTGTTGCAGAATACAACCCCCATACTGATGTCATGAAAGTTGTCTCAATACTACTTTCTAAGAAGACACTGAGCTTCACATTTAACTATGCCACCCTCATTTTCTAAAACTGTTCTGAATTTAGCAAACACAGTTTTCCAGTCTGCTTTCAAACTCTTCAATGCATCCTCATGGGCATACCATCCTGTTGCAGACAGTGATTTCAGTGTCATACTCACAAAATCAAACAATGTTTGCAAGATGTTCCATCTACCTGTAGAACCTGCAAAGAAGTTGTATAAACCTTAAATTAAGTCGAAAAACCATTCTGCAGCAGAGCAGCATTGTACAGCTCATGAGACAGTTACATTCATCGAGTTAGCCGAACATAAAATGAAGAAAATTCCGGTTTTGGTCCCTGAATCTTGCTTGCAAGCCTGAATATGAATCAGACATGTTGGTTGCATTATTGTATGAATGACCTTTGCAGTTATCAAACTGCAGTCTATGTAGCTCTGTAGGATTCAAAACTGCTTCACAGAGCTCCTCTCCATTCTGATCTGCATTTCTCATAGAATACAGCCCATCTTAATTTACAGGTCTGGTTATTATACTTAACTGCTCGTTATGGGATATATATGGTGTAGATTCTACTATGACTGGAAAATATTTAGAAGAAATAAATTTATTACTTTTTGGGATACTGAGCTCTCCATAAGACATATTAAATCTTCGTAAGTTGCTGGTGACAAGTATGAAATAAATCCTTTTCCAGGGTTACCAAACCTTGCTATACGGTCAGCCAAAAAAGAATCGTACTCTCAATTAATTTCAAGACACATCATGAAATTCCCATTTTTCACAGGGCCAAACACCACTTTGTTTCTGCAAAATGCTAGATTCCTATGAGATAGCTTCTTATCTACAGAAACAAGTCTTTAGCACATTACTCCAATATGTAACTCCATGTTTATGCCGGATGGGCAATGATTTGTCAATTCTATTCATCTCATTTCCTATTTTTCTTAATTTTAACAAGCAGTGTCTGTGAGAGGTAGAATTTTCATGTTCAGCTATTCATATTCCAGCATGACTTCAATCATTGAAACCAGACATTGCAAATTGAGATGAAACTCCCAATAATTTACAACATGCACAGAACAATCATCTTTTGCAAGGAGAATATGCAAGATATTCACGATTGACAATTTTGTCATTCAGCAAAACTCTTTAAAATAATTGTTTGTCATAAAATCACTGAGATCCATCGGCTTATTGCCATGAGGACATAAGAAAATCAGCATTTCTGTTTTGATTAATACCATTTTCAACTGATAATCCAGTGTCTGGTCAGTGTTTTCCCAGTCAAATGGGTCATTATTGGAAACAAGAAAATTGTCTGCTTGAGAGCATTATGTTCTTGACATCCATTGTTACTGTTTTGAACCACAACTTCAGCTGAATGTATGGAACCACACAGTTCACTTTCAGTTTTACCACTAAAATATGAGTCCAGCCACAGTATTTTCTGAAGTTTACTATCTCGCAGTCATTTTCTTCAGGTTTATTTTGATATGGAGCACCATTAACCTAGATCGTCCATCCATACCACCATCACAGTAGGTTCAGTGGCAGGTGGTAACACATTCATGTCACTTGAGGCGGAGGACCAATGTGGAGACTGTCTGTCTGGCCTCCCCTGTTCGCTCTGTGAGTGAACATGTGGTCACTGCTTCAGCAGGGTCCATGCAGCCACATGGGGGGTGGACTTTACTAGTTATCGGGAGCTGCAACATTAGGTGAATTATGGCGCCCATTAGATAAATAGCGTTCAGGGCTGGAAAGAAAGCCAATGCACACTCAATATGTCTGCCCGACAGCCTCCTGTGAGATGTGAAGGTGGCCTTGCCTGCAGCTATCAAGCATGTAGGGTGCAGTCTTCTGCACCTTGTAGCTCACATGGGCACCAACAACATCTATCGCATTGGGTTCTGTCGCCATCCACAGCTCATACAGGTAGCTGGTGGAGGTGATGAAAGTGCTGCATTATCAGGTACAACTCCCCTTGACAGGTCAGGGGTGCACTACACAAAGGACGCATCTATTCGGGTAGCAGAGTACTTGTGGATCACACATGAGGTTCTTTTAGGCTAGGCAGTAGTCTGAGATACGGTGATGAACTTTTCCCAGTAGATATACAGCAAGGCCAGTCAGACCACATTCAAGTAAAGACAAATTTTATTAGAAAATTGCAGTAGGCCTATTTGTAGCAAAGTCCCTGAATTTATTGCTCTCCAGGACAGTTCTCATGCTCAAATTATTCTTGAAACCCAGAGCTGGTTGAAATCCGAATTGGAAAGCTCTGAGGCATTTAGCAAGTCATGGAACATATATCAGAAATATTAGAGGCCATAGGATGGGAAGTCTTTATCACAGTTGACAAAAATATTGTCTCTATTGAGGTCAAAGTTGAGTGTGACAGTGAAGTTACCTGGCCGTGTACAACAGGTCTAGGTGAAACCAAGTTAATTGTTGGGTGTTTTTACTGGCTACCCAATTCTGCTTGAAGTTCCAAAATCATTCAAAGAAAATCTACAATCAGTGGTGTGTAAATACCTGAAATTTGAGACTCAAATTCGAAAAGGGGAGAGAAAAGTTTTAGACCGCACATCCAAATCGAAACAAAGTTGGTCCATTGTAACATGAGACACCATTTAGGTGAATGGATGAAGAGACAGCTTCAGTAGTTTGGTTCAAGTCATAATCTTAGCAGTTAAGCTTTACCAGGTAACCATTGCTATGCATTAGGCGCTCTGTCCGTATTTATATGGGTACCTTTCCTTTTTCACGTGCTTCGTCTGGTTCGAATCGATTGCTTATTTTCCTTCGCTCTGATAAGTGCCGTTCTCTTCATTAGGGGTGTTAACGTCACTCTGAGCTGAAAATGCATTATTGCACTGTGTCATGCATTGTTTCTCGCATTCTGATAATGAGTGTTTACCACCTGTCACCGCTCGCAGCATGTCTTGCTTTTGTGCGTTACCGCCGCTTACAATAAAAAAAAGAGAGGAATTGTCTCATTAGCTAAAAACAATGGCAAGAGACTGCTATTTGTTGTTACTTACACTGCTGCTTTCTTTGATAATGGTCAACAAGAACCAAATGATAGATTGCGTATGATAGATGATGTTCTGAACGAGAGTTTAGTGAAAATTTTTCTCCGTTTGAAAATCTTTGCAGACGCCTCTTTAGTGCATTACATTCTGCACAGAAATTAGAGTCATCTTACATTTAAAAATCTAGTCAGTTGCCGCTCTTCATTTCTGACTGTATCACTATTCAGCATAAGAATAATACGAATATAAACATGACATGATATGTATATTCCTCCGCGTTTGCTGTTGTCTCACTCTAGTTTCACAGTTCATTAGGCAGACAAGACTTAAATGAGATAGCAGCAAACATGAAATAATTCATGGCATAATGTTTACATACGTATTATTCTTACGGTGAAGAGAATACTGCCTGTGATTCACAATTCATAAAAGTTCCTATTAGCAACTATCTCTTGTCACAGGTACGTAAAAATTCAGAACGTAGAGTTGGTCATATTGACACCATCCCAAACAGTCTTGCCAGTCGGATTTTTGTAGTAGATTTTTAGTGATGCAGTGTGTGTTGTTGTTGTCTTCAACCTGTAGACTGGTTTGATTCAGCTCTCCATGCCTTTCTATCCTGTGCAATGCAGAGTAACAACACTTATAAAATAAGAATGAAAACAGAATTTTATTAGGTTTGTAATACATCTTATACGAAATGTTTAAAATATCAGTCATGATTCTGAATCACTATCACTCGATTCTTTGTTGCTCATTTCTTCATACAGAGCATAGTCCTACATACCATCTAGTGCATTGGATATCGAACATTTTTTTAAATGCTTGTTGCACAGTCTGATTTGGAACACACTTCCATGCATCATAAATCCATTGGTACACTTGCAACAAACTTGCACGTTTTACACGTCCTGTTGGTGTCAGTTGTCTGTCGTTTTTTCGAAGGCCAGTCTGGGTACATGCGTTTAAGCTTGTCCTTAAATAGTTTATTCAAACAGACGTCAAGTGGTTGCAAAATCGACGTCATCCCGCCTGGAATTGCTGCCAAGTTCGTTTTGCTTTCCACTAATTTTCGTTTTACTGGAGGTGTTGTATGGCCTGCGTACGCGTCTAATACCAACAGACTGCGTAAACCAAGCATTGTGCCAGGATGACGATTCCACACACGCCTAATCCATTCCAGCACCATGTCCTCCGAAAACAACCCACTTCCGTTTACTCGTACAATTACAGTTTTTGGAAACACTTCCAATTTCGGTAAAGTCTTTTGCTTGAAAACTATGAATGTGAGTAATTTGACGGCATGTCATAATATACAGGCGTTTGGTCACCGTTTCTTATCTGACCAAGAAGGTGTTGCTTTTTGGTGTGCCGCCTAATTATGAAGCGCTGAAATTCCACAAATTTTTCTTCATAATTTTTCGGCAGCTTCTGTGCAACTGAAGTTCGCCACCGAAGTGAAAAAACCCAGCGCTTCATAAACAGATCAGTCCAGCTGCGACTAGCCTTAAAATTTTCAATTTCTTGCTCTCTAGCAATTTCATGTGCCTTAATTTTTAAAATTTCGGCGTTCACAGGCAGGAATTTCTGACGCTGTTCCTTAACATATTCATTTAAAATCGCTTCTAGTGCATGGTATCGGCCACATTTTGGCCCACTAAATGCTTTCCTGCTACTTGAACATTCAAATAATTTGTCTCTCTGCAGTCGCCATCGCCTGACGTTGCTCTCATCAATCCCGTATCGCAGACCTGGAGCATGATTAGAACTTTGTTCCACAAAAGAAATAACTCCCCTCTTGAATTTGGCACTATAATAAAAGCGCTTCATTATGGTTCACTAACACCAACAAGCACTTCACAAAATTTGACAAAGCAACGCGTGCCGCTACGTGAAATCTTAATGAGCCCCAGCGTGCAAAAATTCTAAAGCCTTGTGCATTGTTGGTATTTTTACGTAAAGAAATTTATTTTTGTTGCTATGAATATTTGAAAGGCTGCTACATTCGAAGATGAACAATACGGAATTTCTATTTACTTCGTTGGATAATGTACGAAAATGCAGTGGTCGAAACTCAGGGCGGAGAAAAAAGCTCGTCTTCTATCTTTTTTTTTTTTAATTTATTTACTAACACGGCGGTTTTGGCACCAATATTTATCTTTGTGCCTGCAAATCATGCCTGTGTACCGCTACATATATTCGACGGCAGAAGTTAGTTGTGGCGGCACCTACCAACATTTTTCAGAACTTCCACTTACTTTGCACTTGATTCTAAGCCGCAGGTGGTTTTTTGGATTACAAAAACCGGAAAAAAAGTGCGGCTTCCATTCGAGTAAATACGGTAAACGCAATCAACAATACAACAAGAATCAGATTACTTCTTCAAGGAATTCCTCGACAGAATAGAAGGAGTGACCCATAAGGAAACTCTTTATTTTAAATTTGAAAGTGCATGGATTACTGCTAAGATTTTTGAATTCGAGTGGTAGCTTACTGAAAATGGATGCAGCAGTATACTGCAAACCTTTTCGCACAAGAGTTAAGGAAGTCCGATTCAAATGCATGTTTGATTTCTGCCGAGTATTAACTGAGTGAAAGCTGCTTATTCTGGGGAATAAGCTAATATTTTTAACAAGAAATGACACTCAGGAATATATATATTGAGAGGGCCAATGTCAAAATACCCAGACATGTGAACAGGGGTCGACATGAGGTTCGTGAACTTACACCACTTACGGCCCGAACCACCCCATTTCTGAGCCAAAAATATCCTTTTAGAATGGGAAGAGTTACCCCAGAATATAACACGATATGACATAAGCGAATGAAAATAAGCAAAGTAGACTAATTTCTGTGTCACTCACTTCAGATACCGTTTGAATAGTAAAAATGGCAGCATTAAGTCTTTGAATGAGACCCTGAACATGGGCTTTCCACGACAGCTTACTATCTATCTGAACACCTAGAAATTTGAACTGTTCAGTTTCACTAATCATATGTCCATTCTGTGAAATTAAAATGTCAGGTTTTGTTGAATTGTGAGTTAGAAACTGTAGAAACTGAGTCTTACTATGATTTAACGTTAGTTTATTTTCTACATGCCATGAACTGAGGTCATGAACTGCACTATTTGAAACTTAGCCAATGTTGCACACAACATCCTTTACTACCAAGCTAGGGTCATCAGAAAACAGAAATATTTTAGAGTTTCGTTACTCATTATCAGTGATGTAAAAATGTAAGATAAAGGTGTAGAAAAATAAGTGATAAAGAATGTTAATACTTTGACATGTCCTATATTACACGTGCATTTACTGTACACCATGTAATCTTACAGGATCAAATAAAATTCAATTCAATTCAATTCAAGTTCTAGAGGGCATATCATTTATGCAAATAAGGAACAGGAGTGGCCCCAAAACTGATCCCTGGGGCACCTCCCACTTGACCGTACCCAACTCAGACCCCACATCACAGCCATTCTCACCATTGTGAATAATGACCACCTTTTGCTCTCTGTTGCTAAAGTAAGAGGTGAACCAATTGTGAGCTACTACCCGTATTCCGCAATGGTCCAACTTCTGGAGCAATATTTTGTGATCAACACAATCAAACGCCTCAGTTAAATCAGAAAATATGCGTAAGGTTCGAAACCTTTTGTTTAACCCATCAAGTACCTCACAGAGAAAAGAGAATATAGCATTTTCAGTTGTTAAGCAACTTCTAAAGCCGAACTGTACATTTGGTAATAAATTATGTGATATAACATGATCAATTAAACTTGCATACAGCTTTTTAAATAACTTCAGATAACACTGATGGCATAGAAATATGTCTACATTGTCCCATTCTCGGCGTTACTACTGAGTACTTTAATTGTTCAGAAAACTGACCATTCCTAAAGGAAAAATTACAAATATGGCTAAATACAGGGCTAACATGTGCAGCACAGTACTTTAAAATTCGGCTAGGCACTCCATCATAACCATGAGAGTCCCTAGTCTTCAGTTATTTAATTATTGACTCAATCTGCCCCTTGTCTGTATCACAGAGGAGTATTTCAGACATTTCGGAAAGGCATTTGCCAAGAAAGTTATATGATTCCCTGTAGAAACTAACTTTTTATTTAATTCACCAGCATTTCTCAGAAAATGATTGTTAAATACTGTACATATATTTGATTTATCAGCAACAGAAATATTTTTATTGCTGACTAACTTTACTTTGTCAACCTTGTGCTGTTGACCAGACACATAGTTCACAACTGACCATATGGTTTTAATTTTATCCTGTGAATTAGCTATTCTATTTGCATAACACATACTCTGCCTTCCTAGTAACATTTTTAAGCACCTTACAGTACTGTTTATGATGGGCTACTGCAGCTTGATTGTGACTACTTCTAACATTTTGATATAATTCCCACTTTGTTCTACATGATATCCTTATCCCAGTAGTCAGCCACTCGGGCTGCCTATTACTGCTAGTACCCAATTCAGAACATTCTAATGGAAAGCAACTCTCAAAGAGCATGAGAAATGTGTCAAGGAAAGCATTATATTTATCATCTAGGTCATTGGCACTATAAACATCCTGCCACTCTTGTTCCTTGACAAGGTGCCACCGGTTTGAGTATCCATCTTTACCAGGTCACCACCTATATCATATTCCTCATCCCTATCATGACTGTTCCCTGCTCCAATACCTGATTCTCATTTGTAAAATTCCTACATAACTCCCCTATGCTGTCAGTCGCCTGAGCCAGCTCTGCACTAGGCTTCATAATGCTGGTGACCTGGTACTCGCTCCCCAACATTTACTGCAACTGCTGGCCCACATCTCTACCATGTGAACTACCTTGCAGCAGAACCTTCTTCTTTCGGTTTGACTGTGCAACTAACCTAGGCCTCCTATTTGCTAAGGACTGCTGCAGGTTTCCTACATCTACAGCTACAAGAGGCTCCTCTCCACTCAACTCTGACAGTTGGTCAAATCTATTGCATATACGCAAAGTATAACTATCCGAATACCTTCTCCTCTGATTGTGAGCTGCCTTCTTCCAACTGCCAGCTCCCATTCGCCACCACCCTTCACCCTCCTCAACCTATCTAGTTCCTCCTTTGCCCATTGTAACTGCACCTGAAGGGCACAGATCTTATGCTCCAGCTCCTCTATCAACTTATTTCTTCTACAGATTCTGCATTCCCAGGAGAGGATCTTGCTTGAATGCCCATGGGCTTCCCCACTGCATTCTCTCCCCCAATGAAAATACTTTGAACAAATCTCCCACTGTAATCCACTACTCACATACCTACGACAGAGCCCACACTTCTCACTCATGGTAAAATTTTACAGTTACTGAAAAAAAAGTATACATCTACGTTAACTAAGTTCAGTTATATCAGTAGAACTATTTATAGAACTAACAATAGTGGTGTCGAAATTCTGTGTGTCCTAAGAAAGCAACTACTTGTATTAATACAACTACACCACAGCTAATACCAATACCAACAAAACTTCACAAAATTATTAGCTAAAACCAAACATTCAAGTGGCCACTGGAACACTCAATGAAGTTAAAACACTGAATGAAAATTCTACCAACATATTTCACTAGAAACAATAAGAAACGTTAGCTGAAAACTAAAGCATGTGATTTACTAAATGACTTCAACACAACAAAAACTCTAAAAAACACAGAGCGAACGTTTCCAAAAGGTTAGTAAATTATTATTTTGTCATAACACCATGAAACACTGCTGAACACATTTTCTGAAAACTGTCTTGAGGAGTTAGTTTGGAAGTCCACACTCCATGGAAAGACCTTAGTCTTTGCTGCAACAATTAGGCTGGACCATATCATGACATCATTATAGCAATTATTGTTACAAAAGATAATAAATCATCAAAGAAAGCTAGGAGAGAGTTTCTTTTAGAAAGAGCAGATAAGCCATTGTCAGCAGCTCACTTAGACAGTGAACTGACATCACTTAGTTAAAAAATGATGGATACAGACGAATTATGGGCAAAGTTTAAGCAGAATATAGCAAAACAAAAGCCACAGTTTCAAATTTTGCATTCAAGAAATTGTTCTGCACTAGAATTGTACACACATATCTTCGTTTGACCATCAAATAGACTGCCGCAGGACGACATAGTAATAAACATCCCTGGCGTAGAAAAACAACTGAAACAGCTGAAAACAAGTAACTCACCAGATGAAGATGGAAACCAATTTTAGTTTTACAAAGACTATTATAACACAATGGTCCATTACCTAGCTTGCATTTATCATGAATTTCTTGCCCAGCACAAAGTGCCAAGTGACACAATAAAAACTGTGAATGACTCCTGTATATAAGAAGGGCAAAAGAACGGATCCACAAAATTATAGACTAATAACCCTAACTTATGTTTGCTGCAGAATCCTTGAACATATTCTCAGTTCAAATACAATACATTTTCTTGAGACTGACAAGCTTATGTCCAGGGAATCAGCATGATGTTAGAAAGCATAGCTTGTGCGAATGTCAGCTTGCCCTTTTCTCACATGATTACTGCAAACTATGGATGAAGGGCAACAGGCAGATTCCAAATTTGTAGATTTCTGAAAAGCATTTAACATGGTGCCCAACAGCAGGCTGTTAACAAAGATACAGACATATGGAATAGGTTCACAGAGATGTGAGTGGCTTGAAGACTTCTTAAGTTATAGAACCCAGTACATTGTCCTTGACAGCAAGTGTTCATCAGAGGCAAAGGTATAGTCAGGAGTGCCCCAGGGAAGTGTGACAGGACCACTATTATTTTCTATATAAATGAATTATCGGCGGTCATTTGCTGATGATGCTGTGGTGTACGGGAAGGTGTCAAAGTTGTGTACGGGAAGGTGTCAAAGTTGAGTGACTCTCCAATGATAAAAGATGACTTAGACAAAATTTCTAGTTGGTGTGATGAGTGGCAGCTAGCTCTAAATGTATAAAAAGTAAATTAAAAGCGGATGAGTATGAAAAACAAACAAGTAATGTTCAGATATAGCATTAGTAGTGTCCTACTTGAGACAAACACATCCTTTAAATACCTGGGCTTAATGTTACAAATCGATAAGAAATGGAACAAGCATGTAAGGACTGTGCTAGTGAAGGAAAATGGTCGACTTCAGTTTATTGGAAGAAATTTAGGACAGTGTGGTTCACCCGTAAAGGAGGCCGCACATAGGACACTAGTGTGAACTATTCTCGAGTACTGTTCAAGTGTTTGGGATCTGTACCAAGTTGGATTAAAGGAATACTTTAACGCAACTCAGAGATAAGCTGTTAGATTTGCTACTAGTAGGTTCAAACAACAGGCAAGTGTTATGGAGGTGCTTCAGGAACTAAAATGGGAATCCTTGCAGGGAAGGAGATTTCCTTTTCATGGAACACTATTTGGAAAATTTAGAGACTGGCATTCAAAGCCTACTGCAGAATGATTCTACTGCCACCAACATATATTACACATAAGGATGACAAAGATAAGATGCGAGAAATTAAGGCTCATATGGAGGCATACTGACAGTAGTTTTTCCCTCGCTCGACTTGAAAGTGGAAGAGGAAAGGAAATGACTAGTAGTCATACAAGGTACCCCCCGCTATGTGCCCCATGATGACTTCCAGAGTATCTATGTAGATACAGAACTGAAGAAACGAAACAATTTGCCTAGGCTCTCGACTAGGTGGAAGGTCAAGCTGCACATATCGGTCTTTGAAGAGTGGTTCCCATAATTTATTCAGTATTATAGTTGTGACTCCAGAAGTGTTAGGGTTACAAAAAGTGAAGAAAACAGTCTGAAAGACCACACAACATTGTAGCTAGTGTCTGCTTGCTAAAGCTTTGGATAAGTACAGTACCTACAATAAACTAATCCTCATTTTATTGTAGAGAAGGATTACCATGATATTAATTAAGTAGGTAGGATAGTCTGTAGGCCAGATAGTCATGAGCCAGATAGTCAGGAACCCGCTGTACTTTGATTTTATCAAATAAAACAGAATCAACTTCACTATGGCCAGTTAGTGCTCAAAGTACATATCTTAAGTTGAGAACCACATGAAACATTGTGTTTTGTATGGCAGCAGCATAATCATGAATGGATGAAGAATTGAGCAACATGCCATAAGCAAATATCATAGGTTATGTGATTACGTGGAGAATAAGGCCATGTCAGACAGACAGCGGGCTGCCAGTGTGCTAAAAACACTTTGTTGCCTACTGTGGTCAAAACTGGTCAAATAGAGTGTGGGCAGGACACAGTGATCCAGTTGTCGACTGGCACTCGTTGCGAGTGAGTCAGCTGCTGTCCACTACACATGAGTAGCAGTTCTCGTGATGATTAGCTGTCACCTTTATTTACACTCACTTAGAGGAAATGAAGGTAGTGGAGATATGAAATTAACACTACACTAAAACATGACAGGGAATTTCACCGTCTGTGCAAGGAAGTGTGGTTTTGTGAAGACTGTTTCTTCAGTTATTTTTGAATCTCTCACGAACAATTGGAAATTTTACACAAGCTCATTTACTCAAAAATCTCAAAAATTAAAACGACTAGAGAAAGCCCATCAGTTTTGTAATAACTTCAAGTTGAACAAATATATTTCAAGGAAGACACAATACATGAAAGTCACAGATCAAGTAAGCAGAGTAGGACATGTGTACACTTTAACAGTCAAATCATAACTGAGTCCAAGTCTAGAGGCTGCTGGCTGGCTGGCCGCTTAGGTGGCACTGCTGCTGCATGGTTGGCAGACAGCGCCGCATGTAGAGGACGCGCCTAACTGCAAGGCGGCACTTTGAAAGATCGGCGACTCACAACAAGTTTGATGAGGCAAGCACACTATTCAAAAATAGTAATAAAAATAAAACGTGGCGTAGGGACAAGGCGACCCCATCGCACAGTGGGAAACCAAAGCGATCAGCCACCCGAGTATTGGTGGAAAAACCGTACCTTAGTGGGTTAGGAGGAAATGCCAACCCAAAACCCTGAACATCTAGGCTTGTGCCTCTGCGGTTAACAACCATAGTTGTAAATCGGAGCTTGCTCTACCCAAGGTTAACTACCTTCGAATGTTAACCATGGAAAGGCCTTTTAGGAAAAAATTTCCACCGCCCTGTCCAAGAATGCAGAAGGCAACATTGGATTCGGTGGGTAGCCACCTAGAAGGCGACAATGAGTCGGAGCATTGGCAATCACCTACTCTTATGCTAGTTCATAAGAACAGGATTAAACAAGATCAGATCAATTACATTGCAACTCATAATATTAAATCTCTACTTAAAGCATGAAAACTAAAGAATTTGATGGATGAATTTGAGTAGCAGGACTCCAGGAAATCAGAGATACTACAGAAGAACCATTCGAATCACATGGCTACAGAATTTACAATGGGAAATCTGGAATAAGGGTTATGAAAGAATGTCCCCAATTTGGAACTGGGTTTATAGTCAATGTGAAAATAATAGATTCAATTATAGATTTTCAAGCCATCTCCGCTAGAACTGCAACTTTGTGTTTAAAAGCAGCCAACAAAATTTACATCATCATCATTAATGCCTATGCCCCTACTAATGAAAAGAATTTTCTAACAAAGACTAGGAAAGAAGTGGAAAAGTTTTGGATTCTCTTTGACTAAACAATAAACAAAGTAAATATTAACAATGTTAAGATCCTGTTAGGGGACTTCAATGCCCAACTCGGAAGAGAAAAGAAATACCAGGATATCACTGAGAAATGGGCTCCACACAAACAAGCAAATAAGAATGGTCAAAGACTTGTTGAACTCTGTAGGGAACACAAACTGATCTAAACATCCACATACTTCAAAAGGAGGCCAAACAAACTTGAAACTTGGAAACATCCTGATTGGAGAAAAGGAGAATGGCAGCTGGATCATGTATTTATGGACAAATTCTTCCACAGAGAAATTTACAATGTTAAAGTATTAAGAGGGATAGATATAGGTTCAGATAATTACGTCGTCAAAATCAAAATTACATTTACACCTCTAAAAAAGAAACCAAAGTGCAATAAACAAAAGAGGAACTTCGATCCCCACCAATTAATTAGAAATGATACATACAGACAAGTCACACAAAACATAAAACTGACAGATAATTTAGGAGAACTGGTTCAAATTCTCAGGCAACAAGCAGAAAATTTAGCCCCATTGAACCCATGTAAAAGACAGGTCTGGTGGAACTCAGAATGTGACAAAATTCATGAAGAAAGACGTCATTCATGGTTAAAATTTCAAACACACAGAACAGAAAAAAATGCAACCAACCTCAAAAATATCAGGAAAAAATTCACACAAATTATCAGGCAAACCAAGAGACAGTAACAGAAAGATTTAATTGACTCAATAGAAGAAAATTACCATAAAACCAATTCCAGAGAATTTTGTAAAATGATTGGAAGACAGTTGCAAAAATTTGCCTCTTCCATGTTAATGCTGAAAAGGGAAGATGGAAAAATAGCACATAATGACAAGGAAAATGCTGAAATCACGCAAAAGCATTTAGTAAACTTTTGAATTGTGAAGGACCCCAGGAACTTTTAGCAATTAATAGAGATACACCCATGAAGACTCCACCTAATCTCATAGATCCTACAACAATCCAAGAGGTGGAAACAGTACTCAGAGAGATGAAAAATTATAAGGCATGCAGAGAAGACCAAGTTTTTGCAGACGTGTGGAAATATGACAGTGATACAGTTCGAACATCCTTACACATAGCCCTAACAAAACTCTGGATAACAGAAAAATTTCCTGAACATTGGACCACGGCAATAATCCAGCCATAATCCACCCCTCCACAAAAAAGGAGATAAAAGCAACCTAGATGATTACAGAGGTATCTCTCTCAGACTGCACATACCAGATTTTCTCCAGAATCCTATACAAGAGGATCAAAGAGCAACTAGAGGAAGAATTAGGTGAATACCAAGGAGGCTTCAGACCTTGGAGAAGCTGTGCAGAACAGATCATCACTTTAAAATTAGCAGTAGCATATTACAAGAAGTGAAATAAACCTCTTGTAATAATCTTCGTGGACTTTAAAAAAGCATATGACTGTATCCATAGAACTTAAATGTTAAAAATCTTTAGAAATTTCGGGCTCCATACAATATTAATCAAAATGATAGAACTCATCTTAACCAACACTGTATCAAAAGTCAAGTTCAGGGGGCAACTCTCTGAGCCATTCACCATAAAAACAGGTTTAAGACAAGGAGATTGCTTGGCACCCCTGCTGTTCAACTGTGCTTTAGAATACATGATGAGGGAATGGTACAGGAGTAACCCAAATAACATCTAAATTGGAAGACCCAAAGACAACATAAGTTTAAATTGTCTAGGATTTGCTGATGACCTTGCTCTCTTGTCCAACAGTATTCAGGAAACCAAACAACAAATAATATCCCTACAGGAAATAGCACAGAAAATTGGTCTTGGAATATCCTTTGAAAAAACAGTCATGTTAACTGACCCACCACTCGTAAACAAAACTGCCATAGGAAACCAAGAAATCAAAATTGTAGATAAATTTAAATATCTGGGAGAAATCATAACATATAACCTCAATGAAAAGCCAACATGGCATAAAAGAATAAACAAATTGACTAGAGCACAATATTTCACCAAAAACACCTACAACAAAAGGAGTCTGTCAATAGCAACAAAATTAAAACACTACAGAACAGTCACTAAACCAGAAATAACATATGCAAGCAAAACCATCTTCAAAACAACTAACACTGCACAAATAGACAAAATACTCAAAATAGAGAGAAGAATCATCAGAACATGCATCAACAAATCATACAATCATACCAGAAAGATGGACACTGGAGAGTAGCCACAAATGAAACACTCTACAAGGAAATAGAACTAGTAATGAGTACAATCAGGAACAAACTCATATCATTTTTCAGACATCTAATCAGAACACCGGAGAACAGGATCATCAGGAGAATAATAGAAAAATTGTGGAATAGTAAGTGCAACATTAAGTGGATTACAGAAATATGAATGAGCTACAGATTACGTTGGAAGACCTAAGAAACAAAACTGACAAAATCAGGAAAGTCACAGACAAACAAACCAGACTGCAAACAAGAATCAACAAACAGACAATAGGAAGGGTGATTTCTGATGAAGAAAGAAGGATAAGATCCAAGAGAATGAAGAAGTACTGGCCTGACAGGAAACTGAAGAATTCTTTGTATAAAGTTGGCTAGAGTGCTCCAATGAAGGCCATAAAATGTAAATAATAATAACAATGTGGCATTGATAGGTCACATCGACCACACAAATTACAATCTTTGGAATATTAACTGCTCTGATGAGCTGCCATGTTTAATCCATTCTACCTTTGTACTTCATGCAGTGTTCATGTTTATCAGCCTTTATGGTAAAATATATGTGTATGTAGAAAACTTGGGAACTGTTTATTACATATATTATGATCCATATCCAGAACCCCATATTGGTGACCCCAGACAAAAAGTTCTACGTCTTCCGCGACGGTTGAATAGAATCAACAGGTTTCACGTCCGACGCCATGGCTACATCACTGAACATCCTTTACGACTAGGCCAACACAACCCTCTGCCCTCAGTTATTTCACAGCTAACGAACAATGATCTTCAAGGAGGATAACCTCTACTTTAGCAACTCCACAACGACTGAGTGTTACGCAGTTACCTCAAACAATGGACTCAGGTTTTGTTTTGCCAGATTACGCACTACAACACGTGAAAAGTAGACAATCTACTAAATAGTATGATGATCGATCACTCGTACGAAGTTCAAAGGGACCGAAATTCACAGACGTGCATTGATCCTCTACACACCATGACATCGGTTACAGTAGTGCCGTGCGCAACGCCACCATTTGTGCAAAACACACACGCAGTCAACTATTACCAAGCTAAGCCAGCCTCACCTTCCTCACAAATCAGTAACAGACATTTTTATGTATCCAGTTCGCCAGAAAAAACCACCAGATTGGCAGCCCAGTGTCGCGACTACGTGGATACAAGTGCACCCAACATAACCTCTTCACCCACCAACGTTGTACTACGACAGTGTGACTGCCAAGAGGTTTCATCAATGTTTTATGGTCCTACCATGAAGGGTGCGTGGCCAGTGTGTGGGGAAAACTCTCACTGTTGTCACTTTAGGCTTCAAGCCGCCACCCCCCCCCCCCCCCCCCCCCCCCCACACCACTCATGGGAGACCTCAATTCCGACCATACAACCGCTCACTCCTTCCTCCTTCCGCAGTACCATCTGCGTCTGCCGCACCAGCATTCCACGTCATTTCTGAGTTGGACAATGTCAGTGCTATTCCTGCAATTTCCAGTCCAGTTTACAGGCCCTCATTATGCGCTGCTCGCCCGTTCGCGCCCACAGTACCGACCGTGCCTGCCGCATCATGGTTTTGGGCGTTCTTCCGAACGTGTGTACTAGTAACATTTATGCTCTGGTGATGCCGGATCCCAGCATGAACTCTTGTGCAGTGGGACCGCAGGCCTTCCAAGACACGCCAAAGCCACCTTCGTCCCCACCTCCAGGCTGCGTACCCAAGCTACCTCCCCTATATGAGGACAATCCAGTTTCATGGTTCGCACTGGCAGAGCACCTCTTTGAGCTGCATCAAGTGACTGATGACAAGACCAAGTTCCTATGTTAGGTCACACACCTTCACGGCCACTCGGATTTAATTTGTGATCTCCTACTTTCACCTCCACCGCCACCAAAGTGAAGTTCACCAAGAAAACAATATTGGACCAACCTGCCTGGTCATCACTGGAACTGATAATCAAGATTCTGTACGAGGAGTACCTGGGGGACTGCACTCCGTCACAACTTTGGCGCCGCCTCAGGTTACTCATGAGTGAACACACAATACCAGACGTCACTCTGTGGACGGTATGGTCTGCCAAGTTACCTACCGACCTACAGATACACCTACTCGACCTACAGATACACCTACTGGCACACTCTTTTGAGTCTATCCGTTCTCGCCTATGCATCGCAGATCAACTGTATGCGCTCCTGTGCCAGAAACACCCAGCTCATCACCCATCGCTGTGTGACACTACACCTCCTGTTTACTGGCTGTCTGCAGGTAGGAGCAGGGCCCATTCCACTTCCATACCTTCTACGCCGCGAGGCAGTACTCTTTCACTCTATCCTCCTTCCGAGCACTCAAGACTACCCTACGCTCCATATGTCCCGGTTTACATCCCAGAACAGATCAACGAGGACAAGCCTCCGCGCTATCACAGTCACTGCCACCACCACATCTGGCTCATCCATACTGTTGGTACGGCAAGATTTTTGGAGCTGAGGCCAAGAAGTGCAGGTTACCTTTCCAACACCCAAATGCCGACCGCAGGAACTAAGTGACGCAAAGTCCTGCAGGGAATTCACAGGCATCCCCTAATATTGCACTCCGTCCACTCGTCCCCTCGGCTGAGCGGTCATTTAAACTTGACAGACATTTCATTGCAGTTTGTCTACCTAACTGACACTGGCACTGACGTGTCTATTATATCTCGATCGTTGGCTCCTACCGACTTTTCACCAACGAAGTCTCTCCTACGAGCTGTCAACGCATCAACATTACAAACTGTTGGTTCTGTGAAAGTGATGGTGCACCTATCCCCTTCTCTGCGTTTCCCGTGGATCTTCTACATTGCCAACATTTCCACGAACCAATTCTCAGTATGGATTTTTTGTCCCATTAAAAGCTCTCCCTGAACATAGTCCAGTGTTCAGTGTTACACCACCCGTCTAACCATCAGATACTGTGTTCCGGCACCCATACTCCTGGTTCCATTTCTGCCGCAACATGGGATATAGTTCGCGACTGTTCCGCCCTAACAGGCAAGATTATGACCTGCGTCACTAACCTACTTTCAGAATATGACTCAGTGGTGCACCTCTGCCAGGAGAATGACGAGCTGAAACAATGCATTGCTCACACTTATAATGAGCTCGCTGCAGCCCACACCTCGCTGTTGAAACTGCAGTCTGCAATTTCTTCACCAGATCAAACTTCATTGCCAAGCATCAGTTCGGACACCGATCAGGTTAGTTCAAAAACATTCACTGCATATGATGATTCACGTTCAGTGACCATAGCACCACCCAAGTGCCCACTAAGTGCAGTGCCTCGTGTTTCAAACAGTGTCTCTAATAACAGCTGCTTGCACAGCACGACCACGACCACTACGCAGGCAGCCACCCTGCTTGTTGATAAACGTTCCTCCTCTCCCGCACACCAGCCAAGCAACTCAATGGCCATCACTGTCCATCACGTGACACCAGCACCTCTCTCGCCTGTGCTGGTTACCCAAGGCAAAGGTAACAACAGACAGTCACTGCGTACCCCACTCTGCTACGTGCTGCACACGCAGCCTCTTGTGCAGTTCTCAGTCTCTTCCGTCACTGAAGGAATGACACACAAGATAATTACCACTGCCAGCGCTCCTATTAGACAAAAGGTTAGCTGCCTCAACCCCATTAAGTTGCACGTGGCCCAGCAGCAAATTAACCAACTTCTGGAGGCAGGCGTTCTACAGCCATCGGACAGCAATTGGTCTTCTCCAATTCACCTCATCACCAAACACAACGGTTCTTTTTGAATGTGAAGAATGTAAAGAAAGTGGACAATGTTCAAAACCATCGTACAATATGCATTAGATGAGTATGTGCCAAGCAAGATCGTAAGAGATGGAAAAGAGCCACCATGGTACAACAACAGAGTTAGAAAACTGCTACGGAAGCAAAGGGACTTCACAGCTAACATAAACATAGCCAAAGCCTTGCAGACAAACAAAAATTACACGAAGCAAAATGTAGTGTGAGGAGGGCTATGTGAGAGGCGTTCAACAAATTCGAAAGTAAAGTTAAAATGGCACTGAAACAGAGGATGACAGACTAAAGGCCAAAATACTAAATGCCTTTTACCAAAGGTGTTTCACAGAGGAAGACTGCACTGTAGTTCCTTCTCTAGATTGTCTCACAGATGACAAAATGGTAGATATTGAAATAGATGACAGAGGGATAGAAAAACAATAAAAATTGCTCAAAAGAGGAAATGCCACTGGACCTGATAGGATACAAGTTCGATTTTACATAGAGTACGAGAAGGAACTTGGCCCCCTTCTTGAAGCAGTGTACCGTACGTCTCTAGAAGAGCATAGAGTTCCAAAAGATTGGAAAAGGGCACAGGCCATCCCTGTTTTCAAGAAGGGACATCAAACAGATGTGCAGAACTATAGACCTATATCTCTAACGTCGATCAGTTGTAGAATTTTGGAACACGTATTATGTTCGAGTATAATACCTTTTCTGGAGACTAGAAATCTACTCTGTAGGAATCAGCATGGGTTTCAAAAAAGACAATCGTGTGAAACCCAGCTTGCACTATTCATCCACGAGACTCAGAGGGCCATAGACACGGGTTCCCAGGTAGATGCTGCGTTTCTTGTCTTCCACAAGGTGTTTGATACAGTTCCCCACACTCATTTAACGAACAAAGTAAGAGCACATGGACTATCAGACCAATTGTGTGATTGGACTGAACAGTTCCTAGATAACAGAATGCAGGATGTCATTCTCAATGGAGAGAAGTCTTCCAAAGTAAGAGTGATTTCAGCTGTGCCAGAGGGGAGTGTCGTAGGACTGTTGCTATTCACAATATATATAAATGACCTTGTGGATAACATTGGAAGAGCACTGAGGCTTTTTGCAGATGATGCTGTAGTATATCGAGAGGTTGCAACAATGGAAAATTGTACTGAAATGCAGGAGGATCTGCTAGGAATTGACGCATGGTGCAGGGAATGGCAATTGAATCTCAATGTAGACAAGTATACTGTGCTGCAATTACATAGAAAGACAGATCCTTTATCATTTAGCTACAATATAGCATGTCAGCAACTGGAAGCAGTTAATTCCATAAATTGTCTGGGAGTAGGCATTAGGAGTGATTTAAAATGGAATGACCATATAAACTTAATCATCAGTAAAGCATATGCCAGTCTGATATTCATTGGAAGAATCCTAAGGAAATGCAGTCCAAAAACAAAGGATGTAGTTTACAGTACACTCATTTGCCCACTGCTTGAATACTGCTCACCAGTGTGGGATCCGTACCAGATAGGGTTGATAGAGAAGATCCAACGGAGAGCAGTGCACTTTGTTGCAGGATCATTTAGTAATCATGAAAGCATTACGGAGATGATAGATAAACTCTAGTGGAAGACTCTGCAAGATACACGCTCAGTAGCTCAGTATGGGCTTTTGTTGAAGTATTGAGAACATACATTCACTGAGGAGTCAAGCTGTATGTAGTTCCCTCCTATGTATATCTCGCGAAGAGACCATGTGGATAAAATCAGAGAGATTAGAGCCCACACAGAAGGCATACTGACAGCTTTCTTTCCATGAACAATATGAGACTGTAATAGAAGGGAGAACCAAGACAGGTACTCAAGGTAGCTTTCGCCACACACCATCAGGTGGCTTGTGGAGTGTAGATGTAGATGTGTGGTGATTACAGACATTTAAATGCTTGCACTGTCATGGACAATCACCCCGCGCCAAACATAAAATGATTTCACTCATATATTATCACGTGGTACAATCTTCAGTGTGATCAACTGCAAACATGCTTATCACCAGATTCCTGTAACACCGGAAGACATTCCAAAGGCTGCAATCATCATGCCGCTTGGTTTGTTCCAGTACAACTTCATGCCATTCAGTTTAAAGAATGCGGCACAAATGTGGCAATGTTTCATTGACGCATTCTTATGACGATTCAAGTTCTGTTTTGCATACCTGGATGACATACACAGTTTCAGCAAATTGACTGAAGCCCTCTAAGATCATTTATCCCAGGTCCCCCAGACTTTGGCATCCAACGGTGTCGAGGTCAACAAAGAAAAATTCCAATTGTGTCAGTCTTCTGTGACATTTCTGAGCCACACTTTATCCGCAGACGGAATACAGCCTCCCAAATCCTGTGTGCAGGCTATCGTGTCATTGCCACCCCCAGCTACGTACAAAGAACTCAGATGTTTCCTAGGTACTATCAATTATTACTGCCCTCATCTACCCTCTGCCACCGCAGTGCAGGCCACGCTGACAGACTTGCTCTCTGACAAACAAATTTTGCGTGTTAAACCAGTCCGTTGGACTGAACCCATGCTAGAGGCTTTCAGAGCTCTTAAAACAGCTTTAGCTCACCCTGATCCGTCTGCCGATTCGTTCATCACTACGGACGCCAGTGACATCACGGTCGGGGCAGTATTACAACAGCAAAGGCAACACAGTTTCAGCACTTCATTTCTTCTCCAAAAAAACTGTCTACAGCACAGTAGAAATATTCCACTTTTGATAGAGAGCTTCTGGCAGTGTACAAGTTCGTCAAACATTCCCACACTGACATCAAGGGCCGTCCTTTCTTCATTCTTACTAATCAAAAACTGCTGGTGGATGCCTTCTGCAACCCGCCAGAGGATCCTCCCCCCGATGTTTCTGCCACTTCAACCTGATCTCTCAATTTACTACGGACGTACGCTACATCAAAGGCACAGAGAACATCCCCTCTGATTTCCTCTCACGGATAATTGCTGTTTCAAGTAACGTTGATTTATCCGACCTCGCCACTCTACAGGCTTCAGACAAGGACACTCAGGTTCTGCTCATGCAGCCGCAGTCTTTGCTCGTGTTTACCAACACTAAGTTCCCTGGCATTTTGGACGAAGTGTGGTGCGACTCTTCTGCGGTTATTCTGCGGCCTTTGCTCCCACCACACTGCACTGAAAGGTTTTCAATGCCTTGGATAATCTCGCCCACCCTGGTGTCCGAGCCACCACTCGCCTCGTCACCGAGCGTTTTGTATGGAAAAATGTGAAACAGGACTGTCAAACACAAGCACGCAGCTGCATTTCCTGTCAGCGAAACAAAATAGCATGTCACACCTCTCGACCACTTGGCAAGTTTGACATCCCTAAAGGACATTTCTGTCGTGTACATATCGACCTTATCGGTCCCCTGCCTCCGTCGGAGGGCCACAGGCATATCCTGTCCACAATAGCCTGAATGTCTCGTTGGGTGGAAGCTGTCCCCTTACCCAACATCACAGCAGAAACTGTAGCCAAAGGATTCATTTCTTCTTGGATCACTAGGTTTGGCTGTCCGTCCATTTGCACTGCGATGTACCACCTGACCACATCAACAATGTGTCGATTATGGTGTTAGATAATCATGTGCTTGTACTGCTCATCGACAGCAAGACCCGACCCTCACCGAGGAACTCAACGTCAGGATAGCGCATAGCTTGTCCCTCCCACAAGAGTGCGACCCATCACGTGTTTGAGCTTCCATTTCTTCGGACAGCTCAATCTGCATTTGGGGAAGGCACGCTTACATGCCGCCTCCTCTCCCATACCGCTACTCCGAAGTTGGCCGACGCATCATTCCCCCACTGGTTTTTGGATTACAAATTGGACCAGCGGCCACCTCCACACCTTCGCACGCCGACCCGACGGATATGGAACTTCTGATCATGCGCTTGCCACTTCACTGACACCCACACGACCCCCCTCAGGTCTCACAGGCCGTACTCCGTACTGCGGGGGGGGGGGGGGGGGGGGGGGGGGGGGGGGGGGGGGGAGGGGGGGGGGGGGGGGCTGTGTGGCATCGATAGGTCACATCAACCACACAAATTACAATCTTTGGAATATTAACTGCTCTGATGAGCCACCATATTTAATCCAGTCTGCCTTTGTACTTCATGCAGTGTTCATGTGTATCAGTCTTTATGGTAAAATATATGTGTATATGGAAAACTTGGGAACTGTTTAACTGTTTATTATGTATATTACGATCCGTATCCAGAATCCCATAATAATGATGATAATAATAATAATAACAGTTACATTGCAGACCCATACACATTCCCTGATACACTCACACATGGAATAACTTATCTGAAACCTAAAGATCAAGCAGACACAGCAAACCCAGCTAAATATCACCCCATAACATGCCTACCAACAATATACAAAATATTAACTTCAGTAATTACACAGAAATTAATGACACATACAACACAGAACAAAATTATAAATGAAGAACAAAAAGGCTGTTGCAAAGGAGCACGAGGATGTAAAGAGCAACTGATAATAGATGCAGAGGTGACATATCAAGCTAAAACTAAACAAAGGTCACTACACTATGCATACATTGATTACCAAAAAGCTTTTGATAGTGTACCCTACTCATGGTTACTACAAATATTGGAAATATACAAAGTAGATCCTAAATTGATACAGTTCCTAAACATAGTAATGAAAAATTGGAAAACCAAACTCAATATCCAAATAAGTTCAAATAATATCACATCACAGCCAATACAGATTAAGCATGGTATATACCAAGGAGACTCATTAAGTCCTTTCTGGTTCTGCCTTGCTCTGAACCCACTATCCAACATGCAAAATAATAGAAATTATGGATATAATATTACTGGAACATACCAACACAAAATCACACATTTGCTATACATGGATGATCTAAAACTACTGGCAGCAACAAATCAACAACTCAACCAATTACTGAAGATAACAGAAGTATTCAGCAATGATATAAATATGACTTTTGGAACAGAGAAATGTAAGAAAAATAGCATAGTCAATGGAAAACACACTAAACAAGAAGATTACATATTGGATAACCACAGCGACTGCATAGAAGCGATGGGAAAAACAGATGCCTATAAATATCTAGGATACAGACAAAAAATAGGAATAGATAATACAAACATTAAAGAAGAACTAGAAGAAAAATACAGACAAAGACTAACAAAAATAATGAAAACAGAATTGACAGCAAGAAACAAGACAAAAGCTATAAATACTTATGCTATACCAATATTGACCTACTCATTTGGAGTAGTGAAATGGAGTAACACAGACCTAGAAGCACTCAATACACTTACACAATCACAATGCCACAAATATAGAATACATCACATACATTCAGCAACAGAAAGATTCACATTAAGCAGAAAGGAAGGAGGAAGGGGATTTATCGACATAAAAAACCTACATTATGGACAGGTAGACAATTTAAGAAAATTCTTTATAGAACGAGCAGAAACTAGCAAAATACACAAAGCAATCATTCATATAAAAACATCGGCTACACCATTGCAATTTCATAACCACTTCTACAACCCTTTAGATCACATAATATCAACAGATACGGAGAAAGTAAATTGGAAAAAGAAAAGACTACATCGCAAGCACCCGTATCATCTAATACAGCCACACATCGATCAAGACGCATCCAACACATGGCTAAGAAAAGGCAATATATACAGTGAGATGGAAGGATTCATGATTGCAATACAGGATCAAACAATAAACACCAGATATTACAGCAAGCACATGATTAAAGATCCCAATACCACAACAGATAAATGCAGACTTTTGCAAACAACAAATAGAAACAGTAGATCACATCACAAGCGGATGTACAATACTAGCAAATACAGAATACACCAGAAGACATGACAATGTAGCAAAAATAATACATCAACAACTTGCCATACAACATAAACTAATAAAACAACACGTTCTCACATACAAGTATGCACCACAAAATGTACTGGAGAATGATGAATACAAATTATACTGGAACAGAACCATTATAACAGATAAAACAACACCACATAACAAACCTGACATCATACTCACCAATAAAAAGAAGAAATTAACACAACTAATCGAAATATCCGTACCCAATACAACAAATATACAGAAGAAAACAGGAGAAAAATTGAAAAATACATCCAACTGGCTGAGGAAGTCAAGGACATGTGGCATCAGGATAAAGTTGACATTATACCAATTATACTATCAACTACAGGAGTCATACCACGCAATATCCACCAGTACATCACGCAATACAGCTACATCCAAACGTATATATACAACTACAGAGATCTGTAATTATTGATACATGTTCAATTACCCGAAAGTTCCTAAATGCAATGTAACATATACCGTACAGTTAAAGGAAGTGATGCTTGATCAAGGTCCACGTCATTTTCCATTTTTAACCAGACTTAACATCTGAGAAAGTAAAGAAATAATAATAATAATAATGCAGACTTTGCAAACAACAAATAGGAACAGTAGATCACATCACAAGCGGATGTACAATACTAGCAAATACAGAATACACCAGAAGACATGACAATGTAGCAAAAATAATACATCAACAACTTGCCATACAACATAAACTAATAAAACAATACATTCCCACATACAAGTATGCACCACAAAATGTACTGGAGAATGATGAATACAAATTATACTGAACAGAACCATTACAACAGATAAAACAACACCACATAACAAACCTGACATCATAATCACCAATAAAAAGAAGAAATTAACACAACTAATTGAAATATCCATACCCAATACAACAAATATACAGAAGAAAACAGGAGAAAAAATTGAAAAATACATCCAACTCGCTGAGGAAGTCAAGGACATGTGGCATCAGGATAAGTTGACATTTTACCAATTATACTATCAACTGCAGGACTCATACCACACAATATCCACCAGTACATCATCAACGCAATACAGCTACATCCAAACGTATATATACAACTACAGAAATCTGTAATTATTAATACATGTTCAATTACCCGAAAGTTCCTAAATGCAATGTAACATATACCGTACAGTTAAAAGGAAGTCACGCTTGATCAAAGTCCGCATCACTTTCCATTTTTAACCAGACTTAACGTCTGAGAAAGTTAAGAAATAATAATAATAATAACAAAAATACTAATAATAATAATAATAAAACATGGAACTATATAAATAAAATATAAACTGAAAAATATTGTCAACACTGTGTACAAGCAAGTAAGAGCTACAGATCAATCATCTACACTGAAACAAACTTTTGCCATACCATACATTTCTCTGGTGCTAGAAAAGTCATTGGAAAATTGCTCTCGTTCCAAAATTGGAGAATGGTGGCTTCATTTTATGTTACAGCATCAGCACTACATTGTGACACCACTAAGCTGGGTGACCGCAAGGGCTGTGGGGGATAGATATGGTAGGGTTTCATCATTTAACACTGCAAGTTCAGTCTCTCTTAAATCTGTCACAGTTGTATTTTTAAATGAGTTTGTGTTGAGCTGAGAATATCTTGAACAAGTAAGCATAACTCAGAAATAGCCTGCCATATGGTTGAGCTCACTTTTCTCTCCTGTTACTGACTCTAGTGTGCTGATAATTTCTGACAGCAGCTACATCTTCATTTATTCAGTGGGATGTTAAACACTAATCATCCCCTCCTCCTCCAATTATTTCTTTTTGTTTTGGCTTTTTTGTCAGATGAACTGACATTACAGATTCAATTATGCTTCTTCCTCTTGATCCCCATCATCAGGAAACGGTTCCTCCAACTCTTCACCATTTAATGATGTATGACATGGCAACAGCGATCTGCCCATGGCCAATTCTGATATTCTTGACTGAACCTGTGCCTCCCTTCATGAATTTTATGTATTTGCTGTACAAATCTCTGAGATTCTTCTGTTTTGTCAGTTGAGCAATTTGCAAATTATTTTATTTCATATGATGCATTTATGACTAACAAATAGTACATTTTGTTCGAGATATTTGACCGCTGGTGATTCACATCACACCACCATTTTTTAATCCCACATGAGAAGCACAACTATCTCCAGTTTAGTCAAATGTGTGTGTCAAGAACAGTACAACATTTTACAACCATCGTAATTGCCTCAACCAGCAGAGGAAATCAGGAAGAAAACTGAGATGGGGTTAATAGAACAGTAGCAATTTCCTAACTGCAGTGGCAGCATAAACGGTAAGTGTGTTAGAATGAAGTATCCTAAAAAGAGTGGCTCAAATTATTTTTGTTACAAAAACTTCTTTCAATTGTCTTGCTTAAAGTTATTGATTATGATCACAACTCTGTGTTCATTGATATGGGCAGCTACAGTAGACACAGGTTCATGTGAGGAAAATGTGTTCTGCCTGTGAAAGCACTGCTGGGTACAAACATGGCCATTCCTCATGTGCTGACGGGTGAGGAAAGGTTTAAATTACAAACATATCTGATGATCCATTTCCCCAAATCGGCAGCCTTGGAAGGTCCTTCAAAAGCGATTTTCAATAAACAAATATGCAGGGGCTGTCATGTAGTGGAAAATGCCTTTGGTATACTCACTCACAAGTGATGAGCCTTTTTAAGGGCTATAGGCTTACAACTGATACTGCAGAATCTGTTGTCAAAGCAAATCGGCAGCCTTGAAAGGTCCTTCAAAAGCAATTTTCAATAAACAAATATGCAGGGGCCGTTGTATAGTGGAAAATGCCTTCGGTATACTCACTCAAGAGTGATGAGTCTTTTTAAGGGTTATAGGCTTACAAATGATACTGCAGAATTTGTTGTCAAAGCGGCACATTTATAGCTTAAATTGTTCTATAATGGCACCATTAGATTGTGTAAGGACATTATCATTTCAACTGAACAGTATAGTACTGGTACTATATCATGCAACTGGGCATTTACTCATAAACAAAGAAAACACACACTTGATATGCACTTATGTCAATTTTCTTCCTTGCTGCTGCCTTTCTCATCTCATTTTTATAATCACAGTGTTGGTACATCATGCAAAAATACATTTCATGCACCAACTCAATCAGTCTCTCTGTTCCTGCTGCCATATTGTGCATACATGCTCACTATGGATTCTGTAGAAATGTAGAAATAGAAATGCATACAGCACAGAGACTGCGAGGGCTACACAATCCCTGTTTGACAGTGCCTTAATGTGTTCATACATGGAAGGCATTATACAGGTAGACTGGTAGTAAAATGTGAGTTTAATGACAGACACAAACATTTGTCAACATTTTCCCAATAAATTACTGAATGCCTGAATGCTGATGCAATCAACACTAAAATTATACATAAAAAAATTTTCAATGACAATATTTTGCTGCCCTCAAAACTTTGCCACCCTGAGCAGCTGCATAAGTTGCACCTGCCTAAATACAGCCCTGTGAAGCATGATTTACATAGTGAAGAAATACTAAGCCTTCCTCTGGAGGGGTATACCTTATCTGATTTCTAAGCAAGTTCATTGCGAAAGACAAGAGTGGCCATTTATGCCAAGTATAATGTTTCATTCAAAAGAGTTTACAGATCAATTCATTGTAAAGAACAGATATTTGAAGGTTGTGTGGGAGAGTTCGGAATTTTGGGATTGATGGAGGGGAGTAGGAGGGGGGGGGGGGGGGGGACTACAGGTTTTCCTATTCAGACTTGATGCTGCAATACACTCAGTTATTAATAAAGGCATATGGTTGATGTATCATAGTGATTTCAATATATTCTTTCTGACTGATTCCGCAGAGAAAAGAATGTTTGTGTATTTACTTGAATCTTACAACCTGGTACAAACAGTGTACTTTTCCAGCTAGAATTAAGGGAAACAGCGCCATGACAGCAGACAATATCCTCACAGATTGTTGTCTAGTTGAAGGTCACAGCGTGAGAATAATTAGTAAAGATCTGTCAGACAATAATGCAAAGACAGTAATACTACAAGGAATCAAAACAGTGTCATATCCTAAAGTAGTAAACAAAATATTTAGAGTGAGTCCACTTACAATGCAGACATTTAAATCCAATCTCAAAGGGCTAACTTGGCAAGAAGTCTACAATACTGATAACTTGAATGACACATATAAATTTCATCATACCTTCATCAGTTAATTAGTAGCTCTTATCCATCCATCACAAAATGGCAGTACTAATAAGATAATGATGTGGATAACTAATGGAACTAGAATATTATATAGGAGAAGATGGAATTGTATCAAAATTTGAAGGACAGTCAGAGCCAAGTAACAGAATTTCACTATAGACAATACTGCAAAGTGCTGAGGAATATCATCACACACGCTAAAACAATACTTTACACTAAGAGAATAGAAAGCTCTCAGAATAAAATTAAAACTATATGGTCAATTGTGAAAGAAGTATCAGGGCAGAATGTGGGTGGCTCAACATATTATACCTCTTTTGTGTGAGACTAAAACTGTTAGTGATCATCAGAGATGAGTAAAATATTTAATAATCACTTCTTGTCAATAGTTGGAAAGTTAAACCAGTTTTATAAGCCCAGGTAAATATATATAACTCTTGAAAGATGTTGTTCCAAGACAACTACATCACATGCAGCTTCAGGAAACAGGCAATTATCAATCAATTACTACATCATCAGAGAGTTTACATACTCCAGTATATCTATTCGGGTCATTGTCATACATTACTAGTAAAAAATAAAACAGCTTATGGAATAAACTGGCTGGTTGACTGACAAAATAAACCAGCCACCCAAAAACACACTAAAATCTCTGACCAAATGAACTGAGCAAGAGTCCTGATGACACACAAAATGTCAACAATTTTCTTGATATTGTCTAGTCATTGTCTAGAACTGATATTTAAGGGCCTTAGTAGACCAAAGACTTCCCTCCTAGCAGCATAAAACACACATGAAGTTAGAACATGACGCATGATGCAAAAGATTACAAACATATTTTTAAAAAAGTTGAAAAGGCAGCCAAAGAACTGGCAAATAATAGATTTATATTGGATAGTGAAAACAAATCAAAGGCATTATGATCAGTGATCAAAGCTGAAACAGGTGCCACAGGTAAAGGCCACGATCTTTCTGAAATCAAGATAGAGGATAAAACTATTGTAAATCCTGCTCAAATTTCTGAATTGCTTAATGAATTCTTTATACATGTAAACAAATCTAATGTCAACGTAGCAGAGTATCCAGACACGGTAAATTTCTTCATCACTGACCAACTTGATAGTGAATTTTTCAGTACATTACAAAAACTACTGTAAAAGATATAGAAAATGTGATACTGTCAATAAAAAGTAAAACATCAGCAGGATGGGATGGGATACCAACAGAAGAGTTAAAAGCAGTCTCTAAAATAATTGCACAACCACTAACTACAATAGTTAACTAGTTTACCAGCCCTTCAAGAAGGTTATTTTTCAGGCACAATGAAGTACGCAGTAGTTCAGCCACTATTCAAAAAAGGCACAAAAGAACACATGGGAAAGTATCATATAGTCTCTCTTCTTCCGTCACTGTCAAAAATATTTGAGAAGGTAGTCACCGCACAAATTCAAAATTTCATAGAAAAATTTAAAATAATCTCAAAAAATCAGTATGAATTTCAAAAAGGCAAAACCACAATATCTGCTATAAATAAATTTGTTGATATAATTATCTCGTCTCTAGACAACTCACTGCAAGCCACAGGAATCTTCTGTGACCTATAAAAGGCCTTTGATAGTGTGAATCACTCCTTGCTACTCTGTAAACTGGAAAAGTATGGAATTAGGGGCACAGTATTAGAATGGTTTTAGTCCCATCTAACCAACCGAAGACAAAGAGTGGTTATAACATCAGAGAGAGGAACTTATGCTTCGAAATGGAAGCAATTTCACATAGAGTACCCCAAGGTTCTGTCTTAGGTCCCACAAACTGTATTAAATACTTTAGAAAGCTTAGATAACTGGTTTGATTAAATGGGTTAAAATTAAACATGGAAAAGACTCAGTTAATGCAATTTAAAACAAAGCAAACAAAATTAAATGATATTCAGGTCAGTCACAGAAACCAGGATTTGCAGGAAGCTAGCTGTGTGAAATTCCTAGGAATGCAACTAGATAAAAATCTATCATGGGGATCACACATACAGTACCTTGCAAACAAATTAAATAGCCTAGCATATGCAATGAGAATATTGTACAATGCTACCAGTTTGGGCATAAGAAAAGTAGTATATCACAGCTACTTGAGTTAGTAATAAGGTATGGTATTGTATTTTTGGGTAACTCAAACCATATGTCAAATACTAAAACTTCAGAAAACCATCATTAGAAATACGCACAATGTATGGTGAAGAAAATCATGTCGCCCACTCCTTAAAAATCTGAGTATACTAAATGTTCCCTCACTATACATATATGAGCTGATTATCTTTGTACACAGTAACACTGATTTATTTGTAGCAAATCATTTTCAACATGACTACAACACCAGATATCAAAATAATTTCATGCTGCCCACCCACCATTTAAAACTTTATGCTCAAACTCCACATTATGTGAGTATGAAAATTTACAACAAAGTGAAAGGAAGAGAAATGCTCAGCATGAATTTAGAAACACTGAAAAAATCCTTATATGAGAAACTAGTGCAGAAATGTTACTATTCAGCAGAAGAATTCATAAATGACAACATGAAAATTTGAGCAGGAGAGAGCAAGTACTTAGGACTGTTGATCTTAAAAGTTTGTTACTTATGAAGAAAAATTATTGACTGCTTAATTAAGTAATTATTCAGTACTGTACATTATGTTACTGGTGTTATAAGAAAAATTGTAAACCAGTTTTTGTGTTTAATGAGTCTCCTGTACTTTTAAGTCAATGGCTTGAAATTGTATGTTATGAGACAATAAACGTCTACTTCTTCTACTACTGAGAGAGCCAGACCACAAGCACCGTATTCTGGTGATCACTGTGCTGCAAGGGATAAGCATGTGTCACTGGGTTGTGTCCGATTTGGAGGCAAGTGAAGACAACATCGTCTGTCCTTTGAGTGTGAAAGGAAGTGCACCATTGTTGAATAACTAGTTTGACCAACCACAACTTTTTATTGCCCACTTGCAGCCAGTGACTTTCCCACTCAGCCATCACTCTCTTTGTTACCCATAACGTGATAGCCTGGGGAGGACGCTGTGGTGAACTGCAGTGTTTTCCTCACACTGCTTTCACTGCTCTGTCAGCTTCCTCATTCCCTCGATTCCCAAGTACCAGCAGAAGGCCACTTGTTTCTTCTGCATTTGCAGAATAAGTGTAGTGTCCTGAACCATCTGAACTACCCAATCTGATTTGATGAATAGCCTGTAGAGCACTAAGAGAGAGTGTGCAGACGAGAAGCTTAGTTCTGTAATCTATCAACTGTGTACTATGTCTTTTAGATGTGATCACTTTCCTAACAACCTGAAATACAAGTCAAAGCACTTCATAAAGAGGATGAAAGATGTAATGTAGACACATTACCAAGTTTTGTTGCTACTACTCTTGCAAAAGTTTTTGAGAAAGGAATGCTCAAGAGGATCAGGGCACATATCAGTACACAATTTCCTGCAAGACTCACAATTTGGTTTCAGGTAACTGGTATCCACAGAAAATGCAATGTATTCTTTTGTGTGTAAGGCACTACAGGGCTAAATGACATGTTGGGGACAGTAGCTATTTTCTTTTATTTGATAAACCTTTTGACTCTGTGGACCAAGTAATACTTCTGCAACAGGTTGTTAACTGCAACAAAACACAAAGCATACTGTTTGTAACATGGAACTCTTGTAAAAGTGAAAGTCAAGTCAATCATTTTAAATTCTTAGGAATGAGGGGAGAAGTATCACATTTAACATCTTCTGTTGGAGCTGAATGCTTCTGTCTTAACTGTAAGAATGATTTTCACTGTCCCTGAAATGCAAGTCTTATTTATTTAACTTACTTTGACTCTATTATCTTGTATGGTGTTATGGTTAGGGGAAATGCTGTGCACTCACCAAGTATATTCTTAACTTAGATTAGGGTGATCAGAGACATCTGTGGTGCGAGGCCATGGAAGACATGCATGCTGTTGTTCAAGTGTCTTGGAATTCCACATGTGCCACACTTGTACATATATTCCCTCACAAGATTTTTTGTTGACAATACTGACTCATTCAGAAGAAACTGCAACATTCATTCAGTGAAAGCTGTATGGAAAAACAATATGCACTTGGATAACACTTTCTTAAGCACTGTATGGAAAGTGTGCTCTATTCATTAGGTTTCATCAGTTAAGTTTCCAGCAGTACTGAAAAAATTGAGTAATAAACCCTAAGTATTCAAATCCAAGTTGAAATGTTCCTTGTGGCCCACTACTCCTATTTAGCACAAGAGTTCCTTCCAGCAGCTGAAGACTTTTTAATGTGTTGTTTATTCATATACTCTCTCACAACTTTTTTAAAACTATTTCAATTACAAAAATTCTTATAGGCATTCCATAAACTATGTACTAACTCATTCCATGCTCAAGCACCTGTCTTGAATAGTCCCACAGAACCTGACAGATAGACAATAAAAATAAACACATCAACTAATTTCTAGAGTGTAGTTTCTTCTGCACTTCAATAGATGGTGCATTGTTCAGAATCAAAGGTGCCAGTTAGTATTAATTCTCGGTAAATACTGACATTTGATAACTATGTTCCTCAAGGGAAGTGTCGCAGATGGGTATGTGACATGCAAGTTATTTATAAAAAGCATTTCAATTGAGAGATGGTAAGCAAGACTGAAACCAGTGATTGTGATGTGATCAAACAGCTTGTAAGCTGTATTACTCAGAGAAATGGCTGCTATATGAAATATAGTTGCTTGATAGTACCTTTGCGGAGGATGACTAAAGGATTAGTCCTGTAAGCAACTGTCATTCCCTCATTCCAAACAGTGCACTTGATTTTCAGATATGAACTGAAAAATTGGCACCCATGCATCTGCCATCATATCAACATCTGACAGAATTTGAGCAGAATTATTTTGTCTGTTCTCTATGACCTATAACTAAAGAACTTTCACATAACAAATACCTTAAGAGATCCAGTATAAATATTCCTACAATGTGGTAGTCATGTCAAGCTGTAATCAATTATTAAGTCACAAAATCTGAGTCCTTAACATCTAAGATGCTACCTTGAGTGCCAACATTCTCCTGTTCGAATCAGTCTGTCAGAAATTCACTTATTTCTTACATGAAAAAACACTGTTTCTATGAGGACTGCATAATAATGTGAGGATATCCACAGAAGCCTTATTGCTGGAGCTGTCCAAGGATATTATCTATCTAGGTAATAATAATGTAGATCTCCAAAGCATTTAAAATCAAAAAGGTATTAATTATTGCTTGCATAAAAATGTTTCTTATGCAGCCTCTTTCAACTGAGTTTGGTTATCAGTAATGGAATGGTATCTCCTGAAGCCACACTGGAAGTGATTAAGATCCTGTTTGAAGTTGGTACTGCAGATGAGATAGCAGTCACTACAAGGTCTTCCAGAGACGGCCAACCACTGCAATAATATAATAATTAATGAGAATGTTCAACTCAGCAGTATCAAAATTACATCTTTCCAACATGAAATGATGTCTTTTTTCTGCATCATTTGTTGAAAAATAGTAGGATTTCCTCAGATTTCGCTCTAAGTTGCTACAATTGGTGAAATGTATTCTGTCGATGCCAGGCACAGTGTTGTGAAAGTATCGTATATGACAATACTCCAAATGTCTGCACCTAGTGTTTCCTACATGAAAGTGTGTGAACGTTTCCTAAATTTTCTAAATTTGATCCAGAGTCAGCCTGTCTCAATCCTGAAGTGGCGTGTTAATGTGTACGGCTATCCAGATGGGTCATAATCGATATACGATTTCAGTGAGATTCCTTTATCTATTACCCAGTAGGACTTCAGGCACCTATATCTTATAATCACTCATCCCCCATATATGGATATAAAATTAGTATTATCACAATTCAAGTAACTGAAGGTAGCTTATGATCCTGGACAAAAAATTGCATTTTGATGCATTTGGTACAAAAAAGAAGATATTATTGGCATTACACTAATGTCATAAATGGAATGAATTTCAGTGATCCTGTACTTTATATTGCAGATGTTTAAGTGTCTAGATCAATATGTTCCATTGTTGCCCCTTAGGACACAGGCACTCCCAGGCACCCGTCTGCTCATTGGCGGGCAGGTGCAGGTGGTGTAGACTACACTCCAGGCAGCCATAATGCACACATTCAGTGCATGTGAGTCTCTAAGCCACCCCTGCCTGTGCATTACAGTCACATGTTATATTTTCAGAAACTGAAACAACTTTTTGATCAAATTGGTATTTTTTCCAGTATATGACGGTCTAATACAAGTCTATGGACCAAAGCCCCAAATACATCTCTGAGACATCTCAAAGTGGCCAAGTGTCTGTGACAGCTTGGTGCTGTTGTCTTGGAACAACATCTTTCAAGAGTTATATATATTTACCTGGGCTTATAAAACTGGTTTAACTTTCCAACTATTGACAAGAAGTGATTATTAAATATTTTACTCATCTCTGATGATCACTAACAGTTTTAGTCTCACACAAAAGAGGTATAATATGTTGAGCCACCCACATTCTGCCCTGATACTTCTTTCACAATTGACCATATAGTTTTAATTTTATTCTGAGAGCTTGGTCCTGGACCTCTTGCTGTGGACTTTGAATATCTTATAGATTAATGGATGGATTGATGTTGCTCACCATATAATTATTAGTCCTGTCATAATCCCACCAGTGCAACAACTATAACCTGAAGGAGTAACTTACTTCCAGTAGCAGAAAACCTCCAGCACCGTGTGGTATTGGTAAAATTTGACTGAGCGAAAAAATGATGGTTTGGAAAGTTACAAGTATATATAAATGCATGCATGAATAATTTTGTCACTTTAAAAGACATGCAGATATTAAAATATGTCAAACAAAATTACGCTTAACTTAAAGAAAAGTTTTGTAGTCATAAGCTCCTGCTCTGTCCTTTCCTTTAGCAAGTAAGACTTACCTCCTGAAGGACATCTGGAGGTGGCACATCTGAGATGTAAAGACATCTCACAAATTCAATGGTGACCTATTAGGTTTAACTGTCATTAGAGACTGTAAAGGTTTCACCAACAAACAATTTTTTTGGCAGGTTTGACACTATGACACAATGCTGACACCTCATTCACATGTGGCAGTTGAGAGATGCACAGAATTGAATTTCCATATTAATTGTTCAAAAACAGGCAAAACATTCATGGTTAGACAACCTGACTTATACTCCTTCCACTGCAGTGTCACCATCCAAGCCAAGCAACTCAGCTGCTTTATGTACATCAGAGTTACTGTACAATCCACTTTTACCATTAAACTGAGAAACACAGTATCACTTCATGTGAAGGATACCTTCTAAATTCATTTATTAAACCTTGGATTATTTGTCCCCTTATTCTGTCAAACTCTCTGTTTTCAGCTTCCTCTTTGGGTTGAAGGTTATGGTACACTATGTGATTTTATTTGCATTAACTCAACTAAAGGTCATCCTTAACAAGCATATATTTAAGAGTTTGTGTTGTGGAATTAATTTTATTTGCTGTTTCACAGTTGGAAACACATTCTTTTTGCATTGCTATAGTAATTGGAGAGAGATCACATGATTTATCTGATAAGAAATCCATCAGTAGAAAATTTGTTCTCCGGAAAGCTTATTATAAAAACTTGCCAATTTTCGACCTCTACTTCATAATTCATGCACTTCAGATTCTACATTTAAGAAGTGCATGATACAATTAAAAACTTTGAATGCTGCCAATTAATCATCCTTCTCACTAGAAATCCAACATATATGACAGCTTTTCAACTTTCAGGTAAGCTGTGATGCATAAGGATGCCACGATGTTTTTAGGTTTTTCAGCTGTATGTGGTTCACTGAAAATTTTATTAAGTTCATCTAAGAAGCATTGAGAGCTATGAACAGAATTTATAACACTGAAAACTTGTTCATAAACAGGATCCATCCTACAGTGTACACTAATCAGGTGTGGGTATACGTTTCTAAAAATTCTAGCTGCAGCACTTTCTTTTTTACTGGCAAACTTGCAGCTCCATCTGAACGAAATTCTATAGGTATTTCCTTAAACATTTCCATGCCTATGCCATCTTCTCAGAAAGCTTGGATAAATTTTTCTTCAAGGGATTCTGTGCCAGCATTTTTCATTGATACTGTTTCACAAAAACAGCAGAATGTGTTATTTTTTTATTTGTGTATGTAAACTCTAGTGTTTTTCAGAAAAATTATCAGCTGACACGTCCATGAAAATGGGAAAAAGGTCAGCCAGTTTCAAAAAAATCACATGATTTTGTAATTGGTAGCTGTATAAGATCTTGATAGTCATGAAAACTACACTCTCTTTTTGTGGCCACAAACTGATTATAACACTGTAACAGTTGCATCTTACTTTTCCTTCCTGTTTGTTAAAATAGCTCACAAGCATTTACTGTGCATGTAGAAACATGTATTTGCTTTCTGCATATTTTTTCCTGCTGTATACAATCCAAATAACACTTTTTTCATGTTTATATATGGCATTAAGGTTCTTTTCCGTATTCTTCCTTGCTATACCATCTTTTGACCAGATGAAGTTCTATTTGTTTTACACACTTGCTGAGCATGTTTAACACAAGCACAGCAAAACATCACTAATGCGTCTTCTTCATTAATAGTAGTAAACATTAAACATGGTTGATTTTTCATCCAGGATGTTGAAAACTTATTTCCTACTGCACTGTCACTCTTTAATGATGTAGGTTTATCTTTGTTGTTGCTTATAACTTTATCTAATTAAAATACAAATACTCCACCTCTGAGACTGCTTCATCACTTCTATGTATTTTAATTATATTTTCCCACACATTTTCACTCACCAAATCTTGTGATACCACCATATCTAATGATGGTATATTAGCATTAAAATTATCACATTTCAAGAATTGGATAATCAATCCACTTCATGTCTGTTTTCAGTATTATCTCCACTGTTTTCAATAGATAGACTGACAACAACCATTTACAATTTCTGTCACTGCCCACTATGGAGTTGTCAAGCACATAATCAAAACTGCCACGCTATACAAAACCACCACAGCGAATTCAATATTTCCAATCAATTGTTTCTGATATTAAAAATTTAACTGTTCTTCATGAAGTACAATGCATTATTATTAGTAATCTAATGAAAAATTATTCTTGAAATGGAACTATTTCGGTGGTGTAAGTATTGCTGTTTATCTCATTATAATTAACACCCCCCCCCCCCCCCCCCCCCAATCCCCTCAGGAATTTTGCATGCTGGTCCCCAGTGGATATGCCAACAATGTACCTGGATGGTTTCCAGAACACAATAACCCAAATGGACTTTTCCCATCCTGTGCTTTAGTTCCATTAAAAATATATGGCCAGAAATTAAGTATACTTACTTATAGAATACAGACAGTCACTTAAGTTTTAGATCTTTTGATGGAATATTAATTGGTGAAGAAATCATGTTCCCTATTCATTTCAGAGCAAGGTGAAATATTAATGAGAACTTTCACTGATTCATTCATTCATTCATCATGTCCCACAGATTCCATCACGAAGGAGTACTTTTTTGGATGTGGAATGGATCAAGGTATATATTAACAAACTAGGAATTACATTGTTCTGATTTCTTGTGAGATTCTACAAAGGGAATCTTTATGTTAGCAAGTGAAGGAGGTATAACTGTTCCAGTCACACACAAAATTTCAAGTATTCTCTACTTTTACAGGCAGCACTGCACAGCATTGTTGTATGATTAGCTCCTGGATAATTTGGTGTGGAGCTCAAATTTTGGGCCTTGTGACATAAAATTTACATGTTTCTACATAGTGGCGTACAAAATAACTACAGAGCGAGATGGTGCAGTGGTTAGCGCACCAGATTACATTCGGTAGGATGTTGGTTCAGACCTGAGTCCAGCCATCCGGATTTAGGTTTTCTGTGATTTCCCTAAATCCTTTCAGGCAAATAACGGGAGGTTCCTTAGAAAGGGTACGGCTGACTTCCTTCCCCATCCTTCCCTATCTGATGGGACTGATGATCTCGCTATTTGGTCCCCTTCACCCAAATCAATCACCCAACCGACTAACTAACAAAATAAGTAAAACACACACACACACACACACAGATTTACTACAAAATATTTCCATGTATTTCTGAAGCAATTACTACCACCATAATTTCAAGACCTACCTCCAAAATCCATCCACTGTCGCAATAGTTCAATAGGTGGTTGTGCCCCAAATGTTTCCAGGGCTGGCATATTAAGGTCATCGATAAAGAAAACAAGTCGCTTCAATAGTGGTGGCCCAAAAACACCTTTTCGCCTTCTGTCCAATTTTGAGTCTATCAGATCTTGTGTCTGATTGGCTGATGTCCGTGCTGAGAAGGCCAAGAATTCACAAAGAAATCGACGATGCAAGCCTCTTGAAAGTGTTGATGCTACTGTCACTGACTTTCCTGTTCCTGTAGGCCCCACACATAGAACCTGGTGTTCACATGTTACCAGTATGGCTAATAATGCACTTGATCGAACATTGTCGATTGTAGGTACTTCAATGTCTGAAAATAAATATCCAATGTCAAAATTAAAAGGTAAAATATTATAAAGTTAATTTAATTTACTAAAACCTGGAAAAGACATCGATGCTTCGTAACTCTGTTGATAATTGCACAAGCAAGATAAAATAATTGAATACTGCAATTCTGGAGGCCTTGTTACTAAGAAGCCAATAAGAAAACATGTGATGGGCAGGAGGAGGTACACAAAAGAGAGCTAGCTAATGCAGTAAAGAATTTAAAAAAATATATTAATAGTTAATGCAGATGCAAGCTGGTACTGCAAATATTTGAAAGCAAGAGGAAACTACAGTAATTATAATTTCTAAGGACATGTAGCTCCGATGCATGGATTAATGAGGGTGACATACTACTGGGTAAAATATTTCAGAGGTAAAATCAGCCCACCTTTTGAATTGATACAGACTTCTTAGGAGTGTAATTCCATGAGCACGGAATGTCAGACACCTTCATTTAAAGAGAGAAATGGATAGGTTGGTGTTATACGATATAATTGGAGTTAGTGAAATATGGCGGCAGCAATGAAATTACTTCTAACCCTGGAGAAAAGGGTAATCCACAAAAATCATGTGGGGTTAAAGCAGGAGTAGATCTAGTAACTAATAAAAAAATCCTATTGTGAGTCAACTGCTATAAACAAAAATAGTGAATGTGTTATCATAGCCAAGACAGACACAGATGTAAAAGTCTATATGTTTACTATCTTCAGAGATGATGATGATGAGAGGTATGATGGGATAAAATAAATTACTCACAACATTCAGGGAAATCAAAATTTAATTGTGAGAGAGGACTGGAATCCACGGCAGGAAAAAAAAAAAAAAGAGAGTGTAAATAGTAGGCGAATGTGGGCTGAGGAAACAGACGAAAGTGAAAACTGCCAGGTAGACTTTTGCACAAATCATTACTACCCATTTATGTCATGAAAGACAGTTGTAGACATGGAAGAGATCTGGAGACACAAGAAAGTTTTGGGGACATTACATAATGTGATGGTAATGCCTTGAAAAATATGTTACAGACAAAACAGCATATAAATATTGTCTTAACTAATATTATACTGAGAACTCCAAATATGCAAAAGCCGTGACAAAATGTCAAGAGCTGGAAAAGAAATACTTATAACTTGGTCATGTCACCTAACCCATGACAACTTCGGTAGCTGATAATGGTCATTCTATACAGAAAATACAGCATGTACCAAACAAACCATGAAAGGAAGCAAGAAGAGTAAGCACAGGCTGGTTATTATTAAACTTCCGCTATCTGAGAGGGCCTCCATGAAAAACAAGTGACTATAGGACAATGAAATTTTGTGGAAACATATGTAAGGATAGGCAAAATAGAAATAACAAATAAACCACTGAAAGAAACACTTTCAATCTCTGCACAAAAGGGTAACATTTTTTAATTGCATACCAAATTCATGTGCTAGGTTACAAATATTGCTCAATGTGAGGACCATCTGCATCAAAGACAGCCACAAACACTATTAGAGATCCATTTCACAGCCGTTCACAGCAGTTTTCAAATGATGTACCATGGAATGTTCAGCTGTCAAGACACAGCTTGTGTACTGCTTAAAGATCGCACATTGCATACAGCATTCTGAGGCATGGCAACAGTAATTTCCTCGACAATCTGTGGTGCAATCAACAGCTGGCTTCTATTAGCAGCAATTCCAAAGTTGCCAGTTAATTCGAGATTCTGAATAATGTTCTTCAACCGTGCTACAGAAAGAGGACCTCTCCACATTCCTCTAACGCGTTGATACTTGTGAATAGCAGCAGCACTATTGCTGTTGTTTTGATAAAACAGTTTTACGAGTAAAGCCTTGTTCAACTTATCCAGACCTACATTTACAGTTTGCAACTGTAATGCACACTAATACAAATGTTACAATTCTACATCACTGTACCAGTACCTAATGATCAGTCATGACACTAACACTACTAAAAATGAAATCCTGCAGCACACAGTCTGAAAATCAGTCCTATAAACTTCGGTATCGACACGGTAAATAGTTTTCCGTCTACACTGGCTCAAGTAGCAAAAGTTTAATTACAACCCCCCCCCCCCCCCCCATATATCTGCAGTGATAATGGCATAAAATAAATTTCTGGCACTAGAGCATGATTGTGATAAACAACCAACAGAGACAAAACAAAATGTGGTGATAAAACTTCTGACAAAACTCCAAATAAGAACATTCTGATGCCAAGAGGTGCAAAGATGTTCCTACATTATACTGACATCATGGAAAAGGCCCCTCTACATCCACCTGCAAAAATTTGCACACAAAGGATGTTCATGAAAGTTGAATCTAGTACAACGTTCAGTAAACGGCGGAAAAAATTACCACAGAAGCAGGTTAAATGAAAGAAAGGCAATCATGTTGAAATTATAGCTGGTGGCAAAAATGTCTGGGAAAGGGATAGCAAAACAGCTCCTCAAAATTTAGTATATAATATGAACATTGCCATCACCTATGTGCCAGTGTCACATTAATAGCTACACTGGCATTGTTATTGGGAGCTTGAATTTATTCTTGCTTTTGATGAAGAGAGGGCAGTAGTTGTACTAGAACAGTATAGCAGAGAGTGACATGAGATCTATTTAACAACAGAAGCATTAGGGTTCCAGATCAGCATGTGGAGTGAAAATAATAAACCTATTTAGAGTACTGAATGCGTCAGGTTAGGTACCTAGTGTACTGAATGTGTCACGTTAGGTACCTACAAATCAGATCTGCAGGAAATGTCACTCTTCCACTTTCATCTCAAAACAATCTGCTGCAGAAAGTCACTGTTTGCTAGAGGAATCATATGGAAAGCACGATCTGTCAGAAACATTATCCAGAGATTGAATTTTGATGCTACAAAGACAATGATTTTGAGGTAAGTGACAAAATGCACCATTATTGGTGTGGTGTACCATGAGCTGCTGCAACTAGGTCAGACAGTGAATATTGATGGCTAAGAGACACAATTACTCAATGTCAATTGCAACCTTAAACAAAAACGTCTGCAATATGCTCGGAGACATGACAAAGTCATTCTGCTTCATGGCAATGTCAAACCACATGTTGCAAACCGAGTGAAAGAAATACTGAAGGGACCTTTATGGGATATCTTACCTCACCTGCCTTATTCACAAGACATTACCCCTTCTGATTACCATTTGTTTTTGTTCATGCAGCATGGCCTTTCTCATATTTTAACCATCTCAAGAACTGGCTCTCTTAGCAGATCATCTAAAAGAACCTGAACATTTTTATTTTGAAATCCATTTGTTACCCGAAAGTGGGAAAAGTTTACAGCTCCTGATGGAATCTACTTCCAGTACATAATCTTATACAATTCTATTAAAATACGTGTCTTTTTTGTCCAAAAAATAACGATATTTAATTCAAGTAGCCAATAACAAACAAATAATAACACACTAAAATTCAGAGCTAAAAAGAAATCTCGATAAATATAATTATGTACACTGGTCAGATACAGATGAAGTTAAAAGTTGCTACTCACCATACGGCGGAGATGCTCAGTCACAGATGGACACAACACAAAGACTGCCAAGCAAACCTTTCAGCCAAACAGTGCTTCATGAGAATTAGATAACACACGCAATCATGCAAATGCAACTCACATACAAATGACCACAGTCTCTGGCTGATAATGCCAGACCAATCCCAAATTCCAGGATCCCGTATCACACATTTAAGCTCCTGACCTCCAGGACCCCATATCATACACTGAAGCTTCTGACCTTCAGGAATTAGAGTAGCATGCACAATGCCACCTCCAAAAACTGTCCATCCCGTTCACTTCCAACTCCCAGCCTGGACTACTGCTATCCACCACCTCTACAACAACCCTCAAACCTCCTCCACATTCCCTCATAGCTGACAAACCTCGCCCTACATACCTACTACATTTATGCCTTCCTGAAAAATTCCCTCCTACCACCATACAGACCCGAAACACAGTCATGAACCTCTGCTCCAGAAGCCTTAGTCCCACAAAAGTATTAATCCTTTCCAAAGGCCTCACCTTTTTCCCTACTCCCAAATTCAATTATGCAGGACACATAGACCTTCTTTCTTTCTCCTGGTCCCTACAATGGAAACACTTTTTTGCCACCAGCCCTATCAATCAGACTCAACCAAAGATCAGTGTTGAACCCTGACTCAGTTCACTCCTCCATCCAACTGTGATACACCTCCACTGCCCTGAAATCATCCCTTTAACTTTCCAGAATATTTTTAACCTCAAATCATGCCTCACCATCATTCCCCAAATCCCTCAACATGTAAGTTAACCTTAGATCTGCAGAAAGAACTGCAACCTGCCACCTAAAAACTGATCCCGAGCTTACAACCATATCTGCTGACAAAGGCACCACTACTATTGTTTTGAACTGCTAAGAGTACCTGGCAGAAGAACTTTTCTAACTGTCAGATTCTTCCACCTACAAACCATGTCACAGCGATACCATTCCAGAAATCCAGTAGGATCTCCAGACTCTCCTCAAATCCTTAGGCCCATCTCAGGAACTTCTCTGTGGAATCCATCGATCTCCCCACCCCTATAACTATATCCAGTCCTACCTTCTGCATGCTTCCTAAAGTCCATAAACCCAACCACCCAGGACACCCCATTGTGGCTAGTTACTGTGCCCCTCTGAGAGAATCTCTGTTCTTGAAAACCAATATCTTCAGCCTATTAACCGCAACCTACCCTCATATATAGAAGATACCAACCATTTCCACCACCGACTCTCCACAGTTACTGTACCTTTACCACATGATGCCCTGCTCATCACTACTGATGCCACCTTCTTTAACACTAACATCCCTTATGCTCATGGCCTTGCTGCTATTGAAAACTACCTTTCCCAATGCCCGACAAATTCCAAACCTACAACCTCCTTCCTAGTTCCCATGACTAACTATATTCTTGCCCACAATTACTTCCCCTTTGAAGGCATCACCAATGAACAAATCCGGCGAATGACTATATGCATCTGCGTGGCACCATCTTATGCCACCCCATTTATGGGCCACTAGGAGAATCCTTTCTATCCACCCAAAATCCCAAGCCCTTTACATCATTCAGATTCACTGATGGCATCATCTGGATCGAGAGTGAGGATACCATATGTACATTCATCCAGACCCTCAACACATCTCCTCCATTTGCATCACCTGGTCCTCCTCAACACAACAAGCCACATTCTTCGGGGGGGTGGGAGTCTGACCAGAAACTGCGGTCATGTGGTGTGAGTTGAATTTTCTTGAGAGAGCGAGAGAGAGAGAGAGAGAGAGAGAGAGTGCGTGTTGACTAATTCTATTGATTGGCGACTTCATGGAGTGCTGTGTGCACAACGACCATATATGTGAAATTAAAAGGTAGGTCAGTGTTGGCCATAATTGTTGTTGTGGTCTTCAGTCCTGAGACTGGTTTGATGCAGTTCTCCATGCTACTCTATCCTGTGCAAGCTTCTTCATCTCCCTGTACCTACTGCAGCCTACATCCTTCTGAATCTGCTTAGTGTATTCAGCTCTTGGTCTCCCTCTATGATTTTTACCCTCCACGCTGCCCTCCATTACTCAATTGGTGATCCCTTGATGCCTCAGAACATGTCCTACCAATCGATCCCTTCCTCTAGTCAAGTTGTGCCACAAACTCCTCTTCTCCCCAATTATATTCAATACCTCCTCATTAGTTATGTGATCTACCCATCTAATCTTCAGCATTCTTCTGTAGCACCACATTTCGAAAGCTTCTATTCTCTTCTTGTCTAAACTATTTATCGTCCACGTTTCACTTCCATACATGGCTACACTCGATACAAATATGTTCAGAAATGAGTTCCTGACACTTACATCAATACTCGATATTAACAAATTTCTCTTCTTCAGAAACGCCCTCCTTGCCATTGCCAGTCTACATTTTATATCCTCTCTACTTCGACCATCATCAGTTATTTTGCTCCCCAAATAGCAAAACTCCTTTACTACTTTAAGTGTCTCATTTCCTAATCTAATTCCCTCAGCATCAGGAAAATTCGGAGTAGGTATTAAAATCCGTGGAGAAGAAATAAAAACTTTGAGGTTCGCCGATGACATAGTAATTCTGTCAGAGACAGCAAAGGACGCGGAAGAGCAGTTGAACAGAATGGACAGTGTCTTGAAAGGAGGGTATAAGATGAACATCAACAAAAGCAAAAGGAGGATAATGGAATGTAGTCGAATTAAGTTGGGTGATGCTGAGGGAATTAGATTAGCAAATGAGACACTTAAAGTAGTAAAGGAGTTTTGCTACTTGGGAAGCAAAATAACTAATGATGGTCGAAGTACAAAGGATATAAAATGTAGACTGACAATGGCAAGGAAAGCGTTTCTGAAGAAGAGAAATTTGTTAACTTCAAGTATAGATTTAAGTGCCAGGGTTTCTGAAAGTATTTGTAAGGAGCGTAGCCATGTATGGAAGTGAAACATGGACAATAACTAGTTTGTACAAGAAGAGAATAGAAGCTTTCGAAATGTGGTGCTACAGAAGAATGCTGAAGATTAGATGGGTAGATCATATAACTAATGAGGAGGTATTGAACAGGATTGGGGAGAAGAGAAGTTTGTGGCACAACTTGACCAGAAGAAGGGATCGGTTGGTAGGACATGTTCTGAGGCATCAAGGGATCACCAATTTAGTATTGGAGGGCAGCGTGGAGGGTAAAAATCGTAGAGGGAGACCAAGAGATGAATACACTAAGCAGATTCAGAAGGATGTAGGTTGCAGTAGGTACTGGGAGATGAAGAATCTTGCACAGGATAAGAGTAGCATGGAGAGCTGCATCAAACCAGTCTCAGGACTGAGGACCACAACAACAACACATGGATAGTCAGGCAGCAGTTAGAGTTGACGGTAAATTAAGTTCATGGTTCAGAGTAGTTTCAGGGGTGAGTCAAGGCTGCAACCTGTCTCCACTGTTGTTCTTATTATTTATGGATCATATGTTGAAAACAATAGACTGGCTGGGTGAGATTAAGATATGTGAATACAAAATAAGCAGTCTTGCATATGCGGATGACTTAGTTGTGATGGCAGATTCGATTGAAAGTTTGCAAAGTAATATTTCAGAGCTATGTCAGAAATGTAAGGACTATGGTATGAAGATTAGCATCTCCAAAACGAAAGTAATGTCAGTGGGAAAGAGATATAAACGGATTGAGTGCCAAATAGGAGGAACAAAGTTAGAACAGGTGGACGGTTTCAAGTACTTAGGATGCATATTCTCACAGGATGGCAACACAGTGCAAGAACTGGAAGCGAGGTGCAGCAAAGCTAATGCAGTGAGTGCTCAGCTACGATCTACTCTCTTCTGCAAGAAGGAAGTCAGTACCAAGACTAAGTTATCTGTGCACCGTTCAATCTTTCGACCAACTTTGTTGTATGGGAGCGAAAGCTGGGTGGATTCAGGTTACCTTATCAGTAAGGTTGAGGTTACAGATATGAAAGTAGCTAGGATGATTGCAGGTACTAGTAGGTGGGAACAATGGCAGGAGGGTGTCCACAATGAGGAAATGAAAGAAAAACTGGGAATGAACTCTATAGATGTAGCAGTCAGGGCGAACAGGCTTAGATGGTGGGGTCATGTTACACGAATGGGAGAAGCAAGGTTACCCAAGAGACTCATGGGTTGAGCAGTAGAGGGTAGGAGGAGTCGAGACAGACCAAGGAGAAGGTACCTGGATTCGGTTAAGAATGATTTTGAAGTAATAGGCTTAACATCAGAAGAGGCACCAATGTTAGCACTGAATAGGGGATCATAGAGGAATTTTATAAGGGGGACTATGCTTCAGACTGAATGCTGAAAGGTATAATCAGTCTTAAATGATGATGATGATGATGATGATGATGATGATCCTTACACAACCTCTGCTCCCAATCCCTTACCTCAGGGCTCATACCCCTGTAATAGACCTAGATGTAAGACCTGTCCCATACATCCTCCTACCACCACCTATTCCAATCCGGTCACTAACATTATCTATCACATCAAAGACAGGGCTACCTGTGAAACCAGTCATGTGATTTACAAGCTAAGTTGCAACCACTGTGCTGCATTCTTTGTAGGCATGACAACCAACAAGCTGTCTGTCCGCATGAACGGCCACCGTGAAACTGTGGCCAAAAAACAAGTGGACCAACCTGCAGCTGAACACGCCGCCAAACATGATACTCCTCATCTCAATAACTGCTTCACAGCCTGTGCCATATGGATCCTTCCCACCAACACCAGCTTTTCTGAATTGCGCAGCTGGGAACTTTCCCTACAATACATCCTACGTTCCCATAATCCTCCTGGCCTCAACCTTCGTTAGTCACTGTCCTCACCCATCCAGCCCCCTCCATGTTCCCATTCCAGCACTACACAGCTGTCATTTCACCGCCACACCCAGTGTTTTAATTTCTTTTATTTTTATTTCTCTCCTTTCCGCTACTTACTCCCTCCCCCCTTCGAATCTTCTCTCATACCCTCCGTCTAAACTGCAACACTTCACTTTCTGCCACTCCCACCATACTAGTGTGTGTGTGTGTGTGTGTGTGTGTGTGTGTGTGTGTGTGTGTGTGTGTGTGTGTGTGTGTGTGTGTGTGTGTGCGTGTGTGTGTGTGGTGTGTGTCTGTGTGTGTGTCTGTGTCTACCGCTGACAAATACCTTAATGGCCAAAAGCTATGATTCTTTTTATTGTGCCTATCACGGCTCAGCATCTCCACTACATGGTGAGTGGCAACTTTCCTTCTCTCGTATATTTACATTCCATCCTGGATTTTCCATTGTTTGACAGATTAGGTATTCATTATTCTGACCACTTCTGTCTGATGGTAGAGAATTTCTAAATTCATCTATGCCAATAATACCAGAAACTGCTCAACAGAAACTCAGAAAATCTATAGCATTAATACCTTCAAAGATAACAGAAAAGAGAAAAAATAGGATATTGTTTAACACTAATGCCACACTTTCAGAGAAGGCAAGACCATTTTAAAATGCTACAGAACTTCCACAGTGTCTGATCAGGCCCAGGCAGAGTGTATGTGTTCTGAACCTTCTTAACCTCACAACTATTATGCAGATTTTAAAGACACAATACAATCAGCCCAAGAAAACCTTTAAAATATAAACTGCAGACCTTAGGATTCAGCTGAATGGCAAAGTCAGAGAGATAAATGACTCTCAAGATGATGAACACTGACTCATTAAGCAACACATATGCACAGAAATTCATCCTGGATTTTCCATTGTTTGATAGCTTAGGTATTCGTTATTCTGACCACTTCTGTCTGATGGTAGAGAATTTCTAAATTCATCTATGCCAATAATACCAGAAACTGCTCAACAGAAACTCAGAAAATCTATAGCACTAATACCTTCAAAGATAACAGAAAAGAGGAAAAATAGGATATTGTTTACCACTAATGCCACACTTTCAGAGAAGGCAAGACCATTTTAAAATACTACAGAACTTCCACAGTGTCTGATCAGGCCCAGGCAGAGTATATGTGTTCTGAACCTTCTTAACCTCACAACCATTATGCAGATTTTGAAGACACAATACAATCAGCCCAAGAAAACCTTTAAAATATAAACTGCAGACCTTAGGATTCAGGTGAATGGCAAAGTCAGAGAGACAAATGACTCTCAAGATGATGAACACTGACTCATTAAGCAACACACATGCACAGAAATGAAGTATTAAAAATATCAGAGGTAGCACTTTGGTTAAGTATTTCATTCCTGTTGTTGACTACCCCTCACCAGATAATCTTCTACAGAATGTTGATTTTAAATCCGTGGAAGTAAATAAAGATGTAAAACACATGGTAATAGACTTGCAAATGTTAAAGAACAAATATCAGGGTGGGATGGCATACTCAGTTGGGTTACAGGATTTGCTCAAAAGATAGCAGAACCTCTTACCTATTTTATTAATTGCAGTATTATAGAAACTGCTCATCTAAATGTACTAAATGTCTGCTCAAGCATAAAAGCACAACAACAGCTGTTACATAGTTAATGCCTGAAGTATACTGTCTCCTGGACCAGTGGACCAGAAGAGGTAGGCTGCATATCTATTTATATACCTGACAAAATCTTTTGACTCAGTGAACCATGGGTTATTCTAAGATACTGTACTCAGTTGGGTTACAGGATTTGCTCAAAAGATAGCAGAACCTCTTACCTATTTTATTAATTGCAGTATTATAGAAACTGCTCATCTAAATGTACTAAATGTCTGCTCAAGCATAAAAGCACAACAACAGCTGTTACATAGTTAATGCCTGAAGTATACTGTCTCCTGGACCAGTGGACCAGAAGAGGTAGGCTGCATATCTATTTATATACCTGACAAAATCTTTTGACTCAGTGAACCATGGGTTATTCTAAGATACTGTACGTCAAATAACATCAGAGAATCATCTACATACCTGATGAATCATAAGCAAAATACAAAAATAACACACACAAAGGTCATCAATTTCCCATCAATCAATGAAACATTAACACATGGTGTACAGCAGTGCTCAATAGTTGCCCTGATCTCATCCTCCTATATATTAATGGCATGGCACAACCCTGTAACTCCAGCATGATAAGCTAGGCAGTGACACCACAATCTCACTCTCTGGCACAGCGTAAGGACCTGGTATCTCTAGCAGTTAATAGTATAATGAAAATAAGTAAATACTTCAATTATCACATGAAAGCCAGTAAATCTTTGTTATTGTGGACAAATAAACCATTTATTTATTATTTATTTATTTAAAACAGGTAGCTGTCACCAGACAAATGTAACTAATAAGTGTATTATCATAGCAGTGGAAAATGGTAACTTAAGTTTCTAGGTTGTAGGTGGATGAAGATTTCTATTAATACACTACATTAATTTTATATGTAGAAAAATCAATAGTAGCTTGTATCTCCTTAGCAGTCGTCAAAGATAGTCCATAGCTAAGTGTTATGAGTTGTGTTTAGAGACAACTTATATTTTTCTTAAGTATGTGATCAAATTATGGAGGTGAGTGGTGCATTTACAGAAAAGACAATAAGATCTATGCACAGAGTAAGCCACAGTTTCTTGTCATAAAGTGTCTATATGTTCTTCATAATTATCAAAGTACACACTCTTTTTGTTGCCCCCCAAAAATATACCATAATGATGCACATGATCATGACACTGGGACAAAAAAATAACCATTTTTGACAAACCCAAAATTACAGATTAATTTCTGCTTATCAATCATTTTGTTTAGTTTAACAAGTTGCCAAGCTCACCAAAGCCACAGAAAGGGAATGATTTGAAAACAAAATTAAAATATCTTTTGATAGAAAAATGTGTTATATAACAACATGTGTTGTGTTGTATTGTGAATCAATTTCAAACAGTAACATATGAACTGTAATAATTTTACAAATACATAAAATAGACATAAGATGAAAAACTGTTTTCTGGTGAGGTTTAGTATTTGCTTCTCTTCCTGTCCAGTAAGTCTCCCCTGGCACACAGTTCTGAGTGCCTTTTCTGAACTCTATCCCTTTCCCTTCACCCCTCTTTCTTCGCCTTCAACCCTTCTGACAGAAGAATGAGCTGATGGCTCCGAAAGCTTGCATTCATAACATCATTTGTATGTCTGTTCTCCTGCCACCATTTGGTGAATAGATTTTTTATCTATCCAAAACATTTTCAAAAATTGATTGTTTTTGTTGAAAAATTGTTTTCTATAACATATGTTTCCAAAAAACAATTACTGCATTAATATTATATCTAATGTTTGCAAATCCATCAATCTGATGACATCATAAAAAAACATGTACTGAATCTTATTTCTTTTGGTTTCTACGGTGCTCTCAAGATTTTCCATATTCTATAGACTATAATACAATTTGGACATTTTTACATAAATTTTTAATGTATCATATATGTTTGTTTGTGAATACATAACAACATTTCATGGCACCACCTCAGCAGAGTAGCAAGCACTAGATAGTAGATATAATCATGGAAGAATATAAGAAGAACAGTGTTGAAGTGGGTCATTAGAGTTACATGGGATTAGCAACCGTGGAGGATGGTGGGAATAAGTAAGTGGTAGAGTAAGGTTGGGGGAACAAAGCTTTTTTATGACTGGTAGGTAGGAGTTACCAAGTTAGTCTGTCAGCTCTGAAGCACAAAACGTCCAAAACTACAAGTTCAATCTTGTCTATATGCCAGTCTATTGCCTGATACATACCTTAACTGTACAGTGACCTCACTCTTTCCATTGACTGTGAAATACATCATAGAGTGCATGTGAAACTATACATAGGGGCAATGTATTTCATTCTACATCCATCACAAGTCACCTGGAGATATTTATATTATCAGAATAGCGGTTACAAGTTGTAAATAATTACATCAAACATACCTTCAAATTTCGTCTCGGGACCAATTATATACTCTTCTACACCACTCAACCAGTGTTGCCACATAGGAACAGATGGTTCACCATCTGGAGTTGTGTCTGTGAAACCACCATCATGAAGTCTGCAGGAAGCATAAGAAATATTTAAGAATAATCTGAATAAAATCTACTGCTCATTTTTTCTTATTATGGAGCAAAAAATGTACCTCTTCCTTCATGGTGTTATGTGGATATAAAATTTTTATTGCACAATACTAAATGTAACATTTGTTATAAAAATCTAGAAATGCAGCAACTATTGCTACTTCCAACATGTTATGTCCTGTTATCACTTGTGTTTTATGATTATTTAATTTTTTTCTATTTCTTCTACTTATGTTCCAAACTATAACTGCTTATTTTTTCTACATCTTTTACAAATTTGTGTGATAATGTTAACCTTGAGGATATATCCTCTCATGATTGTATTAATGTATCATTTTTACATTATAATGTTGAGGGCTTGAGTAACAAAATCGATGTATTTGAGGCCTTAGTTACAGATCTAGCTCCACATGTAATCGTGGTTACAGAGCATCAAAAAGCTAACCATAATATTCAGTATTATAAGTTACAGGAGTATAATCTTACATCGTTTTTTTGTAGAACAGAACATAAAGGAGGGGGTGTCGCTACTTACGTAAGGAAATGTAACCTAATAAGTTCTGTAGAAAAAGTATCATGGGTTAAGGATTATTGTATCGAGAAAGACTTTGAAGCAGTGATAATTAAGTTAATGATTGTATCCGTCCCACTTATTGTGCTAGGTATATATCGAGCCCCTTCAGGTAATCTCGAGGTTTTCCTGGAAGCACTGGATAGTGTATTGGGGAAGCTAAGCAAGGGTGGCAATACAGTAAATATTGTAATGTTAGGAGACTTTAATATAAACACACTAAGCAACAGCCAGGAATGCAAAGGTTTACAAGACTGCATAAGATCCTATGATATTAAAGATCTACTTGGTCATGTGCCTACTAGAATAACTGAGTCAAGCAGCAGTTCCATAGATCATGTGATGACCAATTATGAAAATGTTGTTTCGGCACAGACTGTAAACGGGCACATATCTGATCATCTATGACAATTATTAGTGATTGGTTGTCTTAATAAACTTAAACAAAACAAAAAATTTGAGAATAGAAGATTATTTTCTGAATACAACATCACCTTGCTAAAGAATACTTTGGGTCAAGAATCTTGGGAATCAGTTTATAGAGAAAGGGGAGTTGACAGCAAATGGGAAGTAGTTTTAAAAATTTTAACTAGACATATTGATATTACTATCCCAGCAAAGAAGATGAATGTAAATAAAAATAAACCTCCAGTAGTCAAACGTGTAAAACTTGATGAAAAAACGAAAAAACTCAAAGAAGGAATAGAGTATATGTATAAGCTACACAGAGAAACCAGTCTTGATTCATATAAAGAGGATTATAAAAAATATAAATATGAGTATTGCAAGGAAGTAAGGAGAAGGAAAGTAGAACATATTAGTAAACAGATCCGAAATTCTGACTGTGTCTCAAAGTCATGCTGGGCAGTAGTTAATGATATGAGGAACACTGATTCAAAAACTAAAATTAAGAATATAGAGTTAAGTATACATAATGATAATTTTTCTGATCCTTATATAGTTAGCAATATATTTAATGATTACTTTATAGATGCTATTGAAAATGATACTTTGCATGAAACAGGAGAGGCCGTTTAAATATGGTAAGGAAAAGGAAAGGAACTCTTGTATGCTACCTGCAGTAACCATCAAGGACGTAACAGAGCTAATTGACAACCTAAAAAATAAAAGATCAGCTGGATGGGATGAAATCTCTCCTTTTCTACTGAAAAAATGCAAGGGTGAGTTAGCCAGACTGTTAGTCCATCTAATAAATTGTGTACTTGAAGAAGGTGTGTTTCCGAAGAAACTGAAACTTGCTTTAGTTAAACCTTTATATAAAAAAGGGGAAAGAAAACAACCACAGAACTACAGACCAGTTGCCTTAACGTCAGTGTTTGGTAAATTAATTGAAAAAATAATGCTAGAAATCCTAATTGACCACTATAATATGAATAACTTAATAGGAGATTTCCAACACGGCTTTAGAAGTGGTCAGAGCACCATATCTGCAGCAGTACAGTTTGTACACTGTCTGATGGAGAAAATAAATGAGGGATACGAAACGGCAGGAGTGTTTTTAGATCTTTCCAAAGCGTTTGACAGAGTCCATCATGGCGCTCTTTTAAGTAAACTTGTTTATAATTGTGTCAGTGGGAAACTGTTGCTTTTAATAGAATCTTACCTTAAAGATAGACAACAATGCACAGAAGTTGTGTATGATAATGGAGAGGTAATTGCAAAAAGAAGATCAAAGATAAGGAACATAAATTTTGGTGTGCCACAAGGCTCTATCTTGGGCCCCTTCTTGTTTATTTGCTACATGAATGATTTCCCAAAAGTATTAGACACCAGTCATCGTATTACTATGTATGCTGATGACACCTCTGGGGTTTGCTGGGCACGTAGTAATGATGACCTAAATTCAGTGGTACAGAATTTTGTTTAAAAAGCCCAAACACATTTTGAAAAAGAAAACCTGAGGGTCAATATTAACAAAACTAATTTAATTTATTTTAAGACAAGTAGTTCAAATAAAAATACTGTTCTAAATGAGGACATTCAGGAAAATACCTGTTCAGAATGTAAATTTCTGGGGATATATATAGATGACAGACTTTCATGGAATCAGCAAATAGATCATGTCTGTGGTAAAATAACGTCTAGTCTGTATTTACTAAGGAGATTAGTTCAATATTTAGATATCGAAGCAATAAAAATAGCGTATTTTGGGTTGGTGTATCCCCATCTATCTTATGGAATTGTATTGTGGGGTGGGTGTAGCCAATACAATATAAAAAGGGTATTTGTATTGCAGAAAAGAGTAATAAGAACTATGGCAAAAGTAAGACCCAGAACTTCATGTAAAAACCTGTTTATTAAGTTTAATATTATGACTATCTATGCAGTATATATGTTTCAATCAATATTATTAGTGAAAAAAGACAAAAAAGTGACAAACAGGAATATGGAAATCCATGATTACAATACAAGACAAAAATCAGACTTTCATATGGTGAGCAGATGATTTAATCTAACAACAAATACCCCATTCATTAAGGGAGCAATATTTTATAATTCTCTGCCAAACAACCTGAAACAGCTTTCTGGTAGAATTTTTAAAAACGAGTTAAAAAAATGGCTTGTATTGAAGTGCCCATACAGTATGGTGCTGACATGATTTGACCTCAGGAATGCTATATTAAATATACTTCAATGATATTTTACTTAGTAGCATGTAATCTATTTATATTGTGTATCAATAATCTGAATGTAATTATTATAACATTGCCCATGCATGTTAAATACATGTTTCGAGCTGTAAGATAAATAAATAAATAAATAAATCAAAGTTGCAACTGTTGGGACATATCAGTAAACATTAAGCCTTGCTGAAGCAAGCAAATATATAATGTATGAACTGTGTCTTCAAATGAAGTTAAAAAAATTCTGCATTGCAATGAGAATAAAAAGGTGTTCTTCATAATTTGTTGCAACTTGTTCTTACTACAGGACTCTAATTTTCCATCTGTAGATGAAATTTAAAAAATAATGTGGTGAAGTCACTCCAAATTCTATCCTGGAGCAACAAACATTGCAAATAGAATGTATGACCAATATATCTAAATTATAAATGAAATATTCAATGTCATGGATTTTCGCCAGTATTAACACTGTGCTTTCACTCATAAATACAAAGTTGCTCTGCCACTTGGCAATAGAAAAATCAAATTAAATGATTTTCTTTTTGCGGTAAAACATGACAATATCAATAAGAATATGAAGTGTTCTAAAAATAAATATTGTAAAGTACTGTACTAGAAAATATATGAAATGCTTCCTTAAAATAAAATTTGATACCCCCCCCCCTCCCCCTCTCCCAGTAGCATCTCCTGAATCAGTATATTGTAACTGTTATAAACTATTTATGTTTCACTTCCAGTCTAGATTATTTTCAAGGTGATATATGCCTATTCACATTTAGTTCAGTATAATTCAGCAAAAGAAATTAAATGTTTGCTGCTATCTTCTAAACTATGAAATACAGGATGATAATGGAAAGTTCACAATGGAACATGAGCAGCAGAAGGAACAAAGCTAGGCAGACAACAACGAGTTCAATTGTGATTATGCATTTGTATGCTGCTAAACACATCAGTTACATGATGCTATATGATGACCTTTACTTCTCCAACTTTTGAAACTGTGAGTTCTTGTGGCCTTCTAATACTATGCTTAGCACAAAATTAGAAGTTTAGTAATTGATGAGCATAGGTATCTCATTAAAACAGTAATTTCACAGTGACATTGGATAAATAATCTTTTACACATACAGACATTATATTCTAAATGGTAAATTATCTTTGTCCTTTGCTTGATTATGCTACTGACAGCATCCATCTCTGAACTGTATAAATTCTTTCAAAAATGAACCTACAGGACATGTTTATGGAAAACAGCTGAGTCACCAACTGAAGTTTCCTGCTCCACAATACTGAATCCAATTAAGAGGAGCTGTTTGGTAATTTCATGTATGATCTGGCCCTTAAAACTACAGTAATGTAGTGCTGTGTTATATGATACATAATGCTATGTGCAAGTGATAGCTATTTTTAATGATTATATTTGACACAGTCATTGACTTACGTTTTCTCTTTGCTTTTATATATTTTTTATTCTGTTGTTGAATGTGCTATTTAATGGAGTTGTATGAGTTATGGTTTTGTTTTTACGTTGCAATAAAGTTTATTATCTAGCACTGCAACAGCAAATTGAGCACTTAGTCACAAGCAGAGTGCCTACCTGTAACAAGTTCAGTGTATAATTAGTGTTGGTAAGGTGCAGAAAGGGTTGAATATCTGCAACTGAGTTTTCTTTGGCGCAGTGACCATTTTAGTTTCAGATGAAATAAACACTGCATAATCTGAAATGTACAACACTTCTTTTCATCTGTTCTAGTACAGTGGCAGTACTCACGGAAGACCTCTGTGTGCTGGATAAATCTTTGAAAGATTTTGAAATTAACTGGCTGACTGTGGATTCCTTGACTTCAGCTGTGTTAGATATAAATCTATCACCCAACTGAAACACAAAAAATATGCATACCGGGTTTTCCCACTTGTGCATATGGTCCCTTAACCACTTTGGCTATCCATGAATGTTCCCTGGACTGACCCAAATTTCAGCTATCACACTGTCTACAGCCTTAGATTCTGGTCCATTAAATTCATCACCTAACACTCCAACATCATTTGAATTCCCACAACATGGAGTACAACAATGAGGAACATAGACCAATGTTGTTATCGTCGTGTGCCTCCCTCATCTTGTAATACTTACATGCATATCTGAAAGAACAGACACAGCTGATGATCCAAAGCTGCACAAATTAATTTTGAAGTATTTCGTGCAGCTGATGATGAAAGGACAAGCTCTATGATGTCACATTGCTGCTTCTTTCTAAAAGATAATTTATTGTTAATTCTTAATGGTTCCTTGGGAGCATGTGGTTAAAAAATGCAATCAACTCCACCGGGCTATATAATATTGCAAACATATGTTGGGCTGCATGTTAGCTATCTTTTCCAGAAAATGAATGAATCTGCCAATGACAAGAAGCTTGTGGTCACATCAGTCCCTGTGCTTGTAGCCGACACAACAGACAGAAGACGAATTGCTGATTTAGCAGAGTGTCTTCATTATAGATAGAGAGTTTTGTCAGATATTCTTTGCATTTCCATGCTTTGTCACAACTTAGTGTGTGTGCAATAAAAAGAACATACTGACTAATCATCATGTCCGCAGATTTTATATGGGCATTATTTCTTGTTGACAAATTACTCATAGTGGTGACTCGGAAGTGAGCCTTTAAGAGGAAAATTGGAACAGAAAATTGTCCCCCCACCACCACCATTACCTCCCTTCTTGTGATAGTAATGAATGCAACATCACAAATGCCAGAGACTGAATTTAAAATGGGAGAAACCATGTCTTCAGCTATGCTGAAACATGCAGCCACTGACAAAATGAGCAAGATGTGTATTCCACAACCTGTTAGGGTCATATTCAACTTCTGCTGTTTGGGCCTAATCATCCACAGATGTGATTCATGCACACAGAGTGCATCTTTCCACAACACGGAGTGTGCACCAGCCATGACAGGTATGTAATTGCAGTTGCACATATGGAGGGAGCAGTGATAGAAGAAACTGAAGGTGTTCTATCACAATACTGCTACACCTCACTTAAGCAGGCACACATGCAATGCTACACACTTTTGCCAGGAATTCAGCAGCAGAAAGCTTTTAATGATGAACAGCTAGGACAACAGCTCCTCATCTCAAATGTTGTGAGTTTTACATGCTTTAGCAGGTCCTGATCTGCTGCCTGAACAGTTGCTATGTGTGCTAAGGCTTTGTAAATTACCAGCTAGTATTTGTACAGCCATAACAACACAAGATTTGTCATTGCAGGCCCTGGCACAGATGGTGGCACAGATGGCTGACGCAGTAGCGAATGCCCTGTCTGAAATTTCTGTATGCACTAAAATTGAGAGACAACACAGCTGTCATTGAAGTACACTGAAGCAACAAGTGCCATAACTAGCGCTTAAACGTGTGATGAGTGCAGATGCACCAACAAAAGAGCAAAAGGTCAAACTTTTAGAAGATCAAGTTGCACATTTAAACTTTAAAGCTCTCAACAGAGCAGTACAAATTCCATTGCTGCTATCATCATACTCCTGACCAGCAGACAGGGTGCCAGAAAAATGGTTGGCATAGATTTTTGTTGTGACACGCCGATCATTCACAGTGCCGCCGCGCAATTACGCGCCTCCTCTACGTGCGGCGCTGTCTGCCAGCCATGCAGCAGCTGCACCACTGAAGCGGCCAGCCAGACAGCGGCTGCTAGACTTGGACTCAGTGCTCATTCGAATGTTACCGTGTTTGCATGTATTGCTCGTCAACTTGCTCTGTGACTTATATGTGTTGTGTTGTTTTGAAATATATTTGTTAAACTTGACGTTATAGCAATTGGCGACGAGGTAGTGGATTTTTCCTTTTCACCGTTGACTCACAGGTTTCCATGGCTACTGTCGAGCAACTATTGCAAAGTCTCATTGTACAGCAAACGCTTCTAACATCGGCGATTCACGATTTCGTTGTGGTGTCAAATGTGGGGCGTTTCTTGTCGTTGGCTATACTTCCTTTTCCTCCTTACGACGAGACGGCAGAAGACTGGTCTGATTATGAAAAACGTCTTTGACAGCACTTCTTGGCATTTCATGTCACGGACGAACAACCATGTTAAGTCTCTGTTCCTTTCCTGGATTTCACCTCAAATGTATCGGTTGTTGTCGCAATTGACTCCTTTGAAAGATCCTGCGTCTTTGTCCTTTGGTGAAATGTGCTCACTTCTGTCCATCTATTTTCAATAGCAAACACATGTGGTAGCCTCTCGTGTTGCCTTTTATCGTTGTCAAAAACCGCCGCATCAATCCTATTGGACTTGGGCTGCTGAACTTCACGGCCTCAGTCGAAAGTGTCAATTTGTTACTGACGTTCACAAAGAATCCAATGCCGATTCCATGGTACGGGATGCTATTATCCGGTTGGCGCCCGACAAAGAAGTTCGGCAACGTGCCCTTCAGTTGGCATATCCGACTAGATGAAGTCCTCTCCATCGCACAGTCTTTTGAAATTTCTCGCGCCGCTGGGGCGCAAATAGAGGCGTGGGGTGATGTTGGGGAAATACAACCTCTGTGCGCTGTTGACGATGCGTGCGGCGTGTCCCCGCCGGCCGACATGGCCGCAGTGCGCTCCCACGCGCAGCCTCGGCGTAACCGTAAACAACCCGCTAAGAAACTGCAGCAAAACCCCCGGCAACTTCCTTCATGTCCGCAGTGTTTTACGAAACATTCACACGAGGACTGTCCCCAACATTGGGCTGTGTGTCACAATTGCAAAAAGAAAGGTCATGTGTCTTCCGTTTGCAAATCCGACCGCATACATGATGTTCATGAACATGACGCTGATTCTGATTCTGTGTTGTCTGTCAATTGCACTTCTTCCCTTTCTGCGAAGTTATTCCTCACTGTGCAAATCCTTGGTCGAGATGTTCGCATGCAGGTGGATACCGGTTCTGCTGCCACTATAATTAATTCTCAGACGTATCTTCAGTTGGGTTCTTCACTCCTGCCACCTGTCACTTGGCAATTAAGGACGTACAATAAACAGAAGATTTCTCTCTTGGGACAATTTAATGCTGAGGTATCTTACATATCCATCATTCGCACTGTTCCCATACTTGTGGTCGACCAGAGTAACGCAGAGAATCTTTTTGGTTTCGATGCCTTTCGCGTTTTTGGGTTCTCCATAGATGACTATCAATATCGTCTCTTACACTATTCCTTATGCTCAATTGGATTCCTTGTTGACGACATTTTCGTAGCTTTTTTCTCCTGGGTTAGGCCATGCAAACGACTTTGAAGCTCATATCATGCTCAAACCCACTGCTCGGCCCAAGTTTTTTTGGGCTCAGCCCATTCCTGTGGCCCTTCGTGATCGGGTAAAACGGGAGCTGGATCGTCTCACTACTTCAGGGGTGATGCTTCCTGTCACTTTCAGTCAGTGGTCCTCTCCTGTCATTGTCGTTGCTAAGCCAAATGGTGATATTCGTCTCTGTGGTGATTTCAAAGCCACTGTAAATGCTCAATGCCCCATCGACTCTTACCCTATCCCCGACCTGAATAACTGTTCACTAAACTTGCTGGAGGCCAGTATTTCTCTAAAATTGACCTGTCAGAAGCTTATCATCAACTTCCTCTTGACGCTGCTTCCTGGCAGTTTCTGGTCCTTAACACGCCTTTCGGCCTCTTATCAATACCAACGCTTGCCATTCGGGGTTGCTAGCACCCCTGCTCTCTTTCAGCGATTCTTGGAACAATTATTGCTCCCTGTCCCTGGGTGTATCAATTACATGGACAACATTGTTGTCACTGGCTCCTCCACTGAAGAACATCTTCAAAATCTCCGCACACTTTTTCATGTCTTACAGACTGCCGGTCTTAAGTATAATCTTCAGAAATCACAATTTTTTCAGGCATCTATCACGTACTTGGGGTTTCAACTCTCTTGGGATGGTATTCGTCCACTTCAGCAAACTGTCGCTGCGATCGATGCCCTACCTCGCCCTACATCTGTTAAGGAACTGCAGGCCTTCTTGGGGAAAATAGCATACTATCACAAGTTTTTACCATCTGCAGCTTCAGTAGCTCAGCCGTTGCATCGCCTGTTGCATAAAAACGTGCCTTTTCACTGGTCCACGTTATGCGATGCGGCTTTCCAGAAATTGAAGACTATGCTGAAACAGGCCCCGTGCCTGGCTACTTATCGGCCTGGCCAACATCTTGTTCTTGCCACAGACGCCTCTCAATTCGGGGTCGGTGCAGTCCTTCCGCACCGTTTTTCTGACGGTTCGGAACAACCCATTGCTTATGCCTCCAAAATGCTCACGGATGCCCAACAAAAGTATTCTCAAATTGAAAAAGAAACTTTGACCATTATTTATGCTCTTCATAAGTTTGGTGTTTTTCTCTATGGCTCCAAATTTCATCTTGTTACGGATCACAAACCACTTGTTTCCTTGTTTCATCCATCAATGTCACTTCCCACCAAGGCTGCACACCGCCTCCAGCGTTGTACTCTTTACTTGTCTCATTTCAATTATGAGATTCATTTCTGGCCAACAGCTCAACATGCAAATGCTGATGCTCTGTCTCGCCTTCCCATGGGTCCTGATCTGGCATTCAATAGGGACGAATTTTTGTGTTTTCACCTGGATGTTGCTGAGCAGCGGGTTGTCGACAGGTTCCCCATCACCGGGGACTGGCTCGAGGCTGCCACGGGTTCTGACCCTACCCTCTCCCGGGTTTTACGCTGTATTCGGAAGGGTTGGCCAGATCGTCTGTCCGCTAAGGCTTCTGATCTGTTGCGGAACTACTACGCTTTGCGTTACCACCTCACAGCTAGGGATGGTGTTATCCTTCATTCCACTGACAATGCTTCGCACGTGTTGTGGTACCTGCATCTTTGCGTGCTTCGGTCTTGCGCCTCCTTCACCAAAGGTGCTGACATGTGTCTCGCACAAAATCTCTGGTGCGCCGTCATGTGTACTGGCCTGGCATCGACTCTGAAATAGCACACATGGTCGCTACCTGTGGCCCTTGTGTGTCACAGGCCGCCACTCCGAAGTCATCTTTGTCACCGTGGCCTTCGCCTGAGAAGCCCTGGGAGCGCATTAATGCTGACTTCGCGGAACCCTTTTTAGGTACTTATTGGCTCCTCGTAATTGACGCCTACTCTAACTTTCCTTTCAATGTCCGTTGCACGTCGCCTACCACTGCGGCAACCACAAGTGCTCTCGCCTGCATTTTTTCTTTGGAAGGCCTCCCCTCTGCTCTTGTTACTGATAATGGTCCGCAATTTGCCTCTTCCGAATTTGTGGATTTTTGTGCTCATCACAGCGTTATGCATGTCACGGCCCCACCGTTTCATTGACAATCAAACAGTGAGGCTGAACGACTGGTCCGCACATTTAAGGAACAGATGCGGAAACTTCTGACTTCTTCTGCTGCTGATGATGCGCTTCTCCAGTTTCTGGCATCTTACTGTTTCACCCCCATGGGCGACCACAGCCTGGCTGAGCTCTTACATGGCCGACAGCCCCGCACGCTACTTCATCTTCTGCGACCTTCCACCTCACGGCCGCGGCTGCCTTCAGTTGGCCGGTTCACCGCCGACGACCTCGTCTGGGTACGGGGATATGGCAGGTGGCCAAAATGGAGTCCGGGCCACATCTTACAACACCGTGCCGACGCCTGTATGAAATCCAGACGGACACGAGTGTTGCAGTGCGTCATTCAGACCAGCTTCTGCCTCGTGTGCTGGCAACGCCTGTTCCGAATGCCACTACACCACCTTCGGCTCTACCTGACGCTCGGGATCTTGGCATCTCTCAATACTCACAACGCAGCCCTCTCACCATCATCGCAATGCCAGCACAAGAACGGACGCCACCAGGAGACGTGCCCATGCAGGAACCGGATGACCATTCTCTGTCGGAGCCAATCTACTCGCCTCCTCCTCCTACAGACACCGACACATCGCCCATGTCTCCTGTTATATCAACTGGACTTGTCGCAATGGGCAGATTGGTGCACGGGGCCCCAGCAGATTCGACCCCTACGTCTCCTGTCATCTCGACCCGTTAGCATCGGCGGACACTTCCGTCTGTACGGGAAGCCTCCTCCTCGAGACTTTACGGCCAGTCAAACAACGCCTATGGACGTTAGCCATCTCCAGGCCACCTCCATCAAGACCAGTGCAATGATTTCAAAGGGTGGAAAAGTGTTGTGACTCGACAATCATTCAAAGTGCCACTGCCCAATTACGTGCGTCCTCTACATGCGGCGCTGTCTGCCAGACATGCTGCAGCTGCATCACCTAAGCGGCCAGCTAGGCAGCGGCCGCTAGACTTGGACTCAGTGCTCATTCAAATGTTACCATGTTCACATGTATTGCTTGTCAACTTGCTCTGTGACTTATATGTGTTGTGTCATTTTGAAATATATGTGTTCAACTTGACGTTATAACAATTTTATGTGCCAGAAAAATGATTGGCATAGATTTTATATGAGTACTGGAAAACTGAGTTGATATTACAAGCGTTTTGGAGATGCAGCTCGCTGTTACCCAAATGCCACAGATGGATGTTAAAACATGCCAACATCTGTCATCAGCAACGTGTGTGTGTGTCCGCAACTAAGGGATGAAAGGCAGCATGCAAATGCAATCTCATTAGCATTGCAACATTAACAGAAATTATTCATGCACAACCTCATCTCCGGTAAAAATTTTATTGCAGATTCCAGGTCTGAGGTAAGTGTTTACCCCCAGATGAGTGTTGTACCTGCTCATTAATACAGCATATACTCACTGCAGTAACGATTCATGCATCAAAACTTATGGTGAAAATAGAATGCAGGGCTGACTCCAGGGATTCTGCCACGTACCGTGAAAATTTCAAGTGCCCCTTTCCCCATCCCCTCCTCACATTTCCAGACATTGTGAACCTTTTTCATTCATGAGACCTTATTTGCGCATATCACTCTGACACACATCTTTTTGATGTGAGTATGTCTAAGGCCAGAGGTACATATGAGGCTCCAGTCAGTAAAACAGAAGAGGAATGTCTACAATTCAAACATTTTGAGTGAAACTCCAAAATTATGGGTGCATCCAAGTTATGATACCTTTCATTTTCTTTCTCAGGGCTGGAAAGAGACCTTTTTTTTTAAAAAAGAGTGGGTTGTTTCAACATATGTCTGCACCCATTGTGAATGGGTGACAAAGATGCCACTGTATACCACATAAAATAAATTCTAGCAACAGCAGCGAGAGTAATGAATGTTTTTAATACTTAAAACTGCAATAAAAGTACTGTAGGTGGGTGCCACGAATACTGCATCCATAGCATGTTACCACACAATCCTTATGCATGATGACAGGAAGAATAGGATTTTATTTTCACTGATTGTAACAATGAGTGAGGCATGTATGTGATTTTCCAATGGTTAAATCAGACTCCTAAAAGCAGCATTTGCAATGGTCAAGGAATTATGTAATTGACAAGCTGCAGGGAGATTTGTCAAGAAGTGACACAAGTTTCAGAGTTTTCACGTGATCTGTTTTGTGAGAAAAATAGTTGGCAGTGTTGTAACCTTAATGCACCTCATAATTATGTCAATCAAAAATTAAGTTATGTCGCTCATGGAGTTTATAACTAAAATCTGTTCACTTTCTCTCATTCCCTGAGCAGAGGGGAGTGGACGGTATGAGATCTGCAGCAACCAGCACAGCTGGGTATTGCAGTCAGCGACATCGTCAGGCTTTCTGTTGTGTGAAGTGGATGGTCACAGGACAGCAAATGACTTATATATGCTTTATTTGTTGAAAAAGTCTATAAATCACTGGCAGCTATTTAGTGTGTCTGTAACAGATACAGGAAAAACGGCTCTGGTCAGACATCGAAAAAGTGTGCTTTCTGACATGTCATCAGCACGATTTATGGATCAAAACAAGCAGTTCTGAAAGCAATTTCGTTTATTGTACTGAGAAGTAACAGTTAAGCATTAACTAAAATTGTTGAAATCCAAAGTTTGAAACATGGTAAAACTGAATAAAGAGTTTGTGCAGTGCAGTTAATTCTTTCAGGTTCAAAAGGGTTCTTTCTCCATATGATCTTAATATTAATATCTATTGATTATAGCTTCAGTACCAAGAAAGTGAAGGAAATGAGACAAAACTTAAAAGAAAATCAATGTGAATGGTATTACTGGCAGATCCAAAGGAGAGGGAGTAGCAGGGGATGGATGCCATGCAACTTTTCATGTTAAATGCCACTTAGTCACAATGTCTCGATTCACAAGACTGTGGCATGTGACAGGTAGTGCATATACCGGGTGATCAAAAAGTCAGTATAAATTTGAAAACTGAATAAATCACGGAATAATGTAGATAGAGAGGTACAAATTGACACACATGCTTGGAATGACATGGGGTTTTATTAGAACCAAAAAAATACAAAAGTTCAAAAAAATGTCCGACAGATGGCACTTCATCTGATCAGAATAGCAATAATTAGCATAACAAAGTAAGACAAAGCAAAGATGATGATCTTTACAGGAAAAGCTCAATATGTCCACCGTCATTCCTCAACAATACCTGTAGTCGAGGAATAATGTTGTGAACAGCACTGTAAAGGATGTCCGGAGTTATGGTGAGGCATTGGCGTCGGATGTTGTCTTTCAGCATCCCTTGAGATGTCGGTCGATCACGATACACTTGCGACTTCAGTTAACGCCAAAGCCAATAATCGCACGGACTGGGAGGCCAAGCATGACGAAAGTGGCGGCTGAGCACACAATCATCACCAAACGACGCGCGCAAGAGATCTTTCACATGTCTGTTCTAATAAAACCCCATGTCATTCCAAGCATGTGTGTCAATTTTTACCTCTCTATCTACATTATTCCATGGTTTATTAAGTTTTCAAATTTATACTGACTTTTTGATCACCCGGTAGTATTTTTTAAATTTATTTATGTATTATAATGTATTTTTCTTGATGATCCTGACACAGATGTGTAAGGCTGCTGTATAGCAAGCATTAGGTCATCACATCTATCATATATCTTTATTTCCTTATTGTAGAGTTTTTCACTTCTACAGGAACTTTCAAGCTGCCACAGGTACATTTTAAGTGTTCTATAGGCACACATGGAATTGACAAAACTGCCGTTAGCAAGCTCTGCTATTTTGGAAGATACACCCAAGGTGTCAAAACTCCTGCACTTCATTTATAATCTGTTTCATGAGATTATATGTAATTTCCCGGAAAAAAAAACAGATTTTATGGCTGAAATCATCACCAACTTACTATCACATTCTTTACTTATGGAAAACTGTTATTATTTTGTTTAATTCATTAATTTGAAGCCATACTAAAACTAAAATTTTGCCATCCTGGGCAGTAGCACTCCCCCCCCCCCCCCCCCCTCCCCCGCCGCCCGTCCTCCCAGAGCTTTGACGCAATGACAACGTATTTGGGTCTTCAATAAGAGCCTATTTGGACATTATTATTGTCAATGTGGAAGAACTTATATTTGGTGTGGATTTTTTGTCTCATTTTCATCTGTCATCGAATTTAAAAAACCGGAGTTTCGATACAGTGAGCTGCAGTGCCAATATATCAACCATGTCATCTGTATTGGCAGTGCAGAAACCATTCGGGTTTGTCATAATGATGTTGTCTGTGGGTCCAACTGTTTTTTGGCTGAACAAGACAATTACTTCAATGAATGAGGGCAATCCTTTTGGCTGCAAGCAGCTAGAATTGCAGTGCTCAGCCATCTGATTGCCACTGATTGGAAGCGTCATTACTTGACAGTGCACCATATCCGCAGATCACCTGGTGAGCCTGCTACTGCTTGTCTGAGATGGCCTTCACCAGACAAGGCTCCTGGCAATACAAGTGGAGTTCAAGGAGCTATTGAAAGCTGGTATTGCGACTAGATCAGATAGTTCTTGGACATCCCTGTTACATATGGTGTACAAAAAAGATGGCTCCAGGCAGACAAAGACAGGGGACGAGATGATGTGCACAGAGCCAGGGATAAGGAGTGGATGGACAGAGAGGAGGAGGAAGATGAGATGGAGTAAGGGTAGAGGAGGAGGTGATGGACTGAGTGGGGAGCAGTAGGAGATGAACTGTGATGAGGAAGAAGGAGACTGACACAGTGAGTGCTATGACGAGATGGACAGTGAGTAAGTGGGAAGAGAGATGGACAGGGAGAAGCAGGAGGAGGCATGGTCAGAGAAGAGGTAGGGGGAGAAAGAGAGAAGAGGAAGAGATGAGGAAAGAAAGGATAATGGAGGTGACTGACAGAGACAGGGGGAGGAGGAGATGGAACAGGAGAGGTAGGAGGAAGAGAAGAATGGAGAGAGGATGAGGAGAAGATGCAGAGGGGTGGGGGGAGGGAAGAGGAGACGGCCTGTCAGCCAGGGGCTTGGGCTACAAGGAGATAGAGTTAGGACAAGGAGATCAACATTGTGTTGAGGGATGAGATGAATAGAATGAGGGTCAAGGAGGAAATTGACAGGAAGGAGTAGATGGACAAGAAGGAGCAGATGGACAGAAAGAAGGGGGGACTGTATACAGAGAAGGAGTAGGAGTCGAGCAGAGAGAAGAGTACGAGGAGGAGGTAGACAGAGAAAGGGGGCAGGGAAAATGGACAGAGCGATGTGATAGAAGAGATGGATAGAGAGACAGAGAGGGGGGGGGGGGAGGCACGGAGGGAGAGAGGAGCAGAGGATGAAATGGATTGTTGGGGGCGGGGAGATAGACAGAATGACACGGGACGTCAAGATAGAGAGGCAGAGAGAGGGGGAGGATGTGATGGGCAGTGAGAGGGGGGGGGGGGGGGGGAGAAGATAGACAAAGATAAAAGGCAAGATGATGTGAACAGAGTGAGGGGGAGAGGAGTAGAAACAGAGTGTATGGAGGAGGAGATGGAGTAAGGGGGGAGGAGGAGATGGACTGAAAGGGGAGGAGGAGCAGGTGAGCTGAGGGGGTCAGGAGGACATTGACACAGAGAGTTGGGGTGAGGAGATGAACAGAAAGAGGAGGTAGGAGGATTGAACAGGAAGGATGAGAGGGACAGAAGAGGGGGGAGGAGGAATACACACAGAGAAGTGGGAGGAGGAGAAAAACAGAGAGAATGAGAGGATGAGACAGACAGAGAGAGGGGCAGGAAGAGATGAAGTGAGGGGAGATAGAATGAGGAGGAGGAGACAGACAGAGACGAAATGAGGAGATTTGTGGACAGTGACATACATGTACACAGGCAAACCTTCAGGCAAAAAGCCCACATATTATAAAAATGTAAGTTTGTATGTACTTATGTTCCACATATTCTAAATCGTTTGATTGATATTCTAAATCGTTTGATTGATTTGAACCAAATTTGGTGCACATGGGAATTACTGTGTGGGTATAAGAACCACTTACCTCACACTGCGGTTGGGAGAAAGGAGGTGAAAATGGGGTAGTACAAGAGATGGACAGAAACAGGAAGAGGAGAAGTAGACTGAGAAAGGTGTGATGAGGCAGGTGGATGAATGGCAGGGTGTGAAGAAGCAGGTGAAAGAGGGACAGGGTGTGATGAAATAGGTGGAAGAAGGATGAGGTAAATAGAAAGGAAAAATAGATCAGGAGAGAAATCAGGCATAGATGTGTGAAATATATGTGGCATACATATAACTGGGGAAGTCTGAGGAAATAGCTAGTACATCAGTACTGTGCATTTCTGTGTTTAATATATCTATGACCCTTCAAGAACCAACAGAATGTTTAAAAAAAGAAAGAAAGAAAGTAAACACACACACACACACACACACACACACCACAATAATTAGAGATTGATGATTTTTTCAAAGAAGCATTAGGCAACAACCATCTGAAACTGTGGAATGACATGAAACAGATGAACAATGACTATGTTTGAGAGCTGAAATAGTGGAAAAGAACAAGGTCCAGCAGAAATCCTTGGATAACACAGGAGATAATTTAACTGATCAATGGAGAAAAATATAAAAATGCGAGAAATGAAGCAGAGAAAAGAGAACACCCAAGTATGAAAAATGAGATTCGCTGTAAGTACATATTGGCTAGAGGGAAAATGTAAAGCTGTAGAGGCATGCATGACTATAAGAAAAATAAATTGTTGCTTACACACAAAATAAAGAAAACTCTGGAGGAAAGAGTAGCAGCTCTTTAAAGTTTAGGAGGTCAGATTCAAAACCAAAACCAAGCAGATAACACTCGTATGAAGGTAACATACAGAAAGTGTCTATAAAAGTAATAAACATGAGGACAATAATATGAAACAGGACGGTAAATATGATGAAAATGTGATAGCAAGAGACCAATGTGAAACAGCACTGGAAAATTCAACTGAAAACAAGCCTCTTGCCATACAAACATTTCCTCAAAATTATTAAAATTCTTGTGAAATCCAAGCATGAAAATATTGTTCCATTTGGTATGTATGATATACGAGGCAGGCAAAGTATCCAGATAACTTCAAACTAATGGAATAATCCCAATAGCATATAAGGATGGTGCTTTTAGGTATAAGTATGACTAAATCATCAATCTAGTAAATCACAGTTGCTAAATACGACCAAGAATTATTTGCAGAGAGATGTTGGTAGAAGAGAGAGACTGTTTTGAATTTTGTAGAAATCCAAAGAACATATGAGACATTATGGGCCCTTTCAAATTATTTCAGAGAATACCTTAAATAAAGACCAACCTACAATTACAGCATCATTAGACTTTAAAAATACTGTTCCCATTCTTAACTGCACTATTCACTATTCTTCCCATTAATCCAGCTTTACTGTTCCCTCTGTACTTGTCATCTCCATACTGAGGTTGGCACAGCACCAAGGCACCATCTTTGACGTACTCTCTCTGGCACCTTGCCCTTGCCCTCTAATCCTAGGGGCTGAGTGACTTGCCTTTCCTTTTCAAACTTTCCCAACCTGTCCCTCCCTCTTTCCTGAGAAAGAGACTAATAGTCCTGAAATTAATAAAATGAATCGTTGGTAAAGCAGATGGCAGACTGAGATTCATTGGAAGAATTCTAAGAAAACGCAGTCTGAAAACAAAGGAAGTAGGTTACAGTACACTTGTTGGCCCACTGCCTGAATGCTGCTCACCGGTGTGGGATCTGTATCAGATAGGGTTGATAGAAGAGATAGATAAGATACAACGGAGAGCAGCACGCTTCGTTACAGGATCATTTAGTAATCGCAAAAGCTTTTGGAGATGACATATAAACTCCAGTGGAAGACTCTGCAAGAAAGATGCTCAGTAGCTCAGTACGGGCTTTTTTTGAAGTTTTGAGAACATACCTTCACCGAGGAGTCAAGCAGTATATTGCAAAGAGATCATGAGGATAAAATCAGAGTGATTAGAGCCCACACAGAGGCATACTGACAATCTTTCTTTCCATGAACAATACGAGACTGGAATAGAAGGGAGAACCGATAGAGGTACCGAAGGTATCCTCTGCCACACACTGTCAGGTGGCTTGCAGAGTATGGATGTAGATGTAGAAAGCTAGGTAGTGTGGTATTTTGGCAGTGTCTATCAGCAATACTGTACATTTTCCCTCCTAAGGTAAAGTACTGTCCTGCAATTCTGTCTCACGATGTATCAGTTCTCTCATCTGAATGTTCCTATGATACAATTAACCTATGTTAAATAAATTTAATAATTTAGTGAGTATCTCATACATTTGAACCCACCTAATTCTGCACACAAATGAGATAATAAAAATGTGTGTCTGCTAAAAACAAATGTCTTAAAATATGTATTTAATTATTTGAATCATCTACATTAACAAAACAATGTTGAAATCACTAATGCTCAAGTGACGTAATTTCTAAATTAACATAATCTTATAATCTACTGGGAGAAGAGATGTAGAAAAACCAGATGAGCATACCATTTGAGAGAAGAAAAGACTTTGAGTTGAATCCATGATGTATAGGAAAAAAAGAGATATTATTTGAACGTAGTAGAAAAATCAGATTTCAATTCACTCATACATTCTGCCAGTTTAGAGTCATGTTGACTTCTTTTAAAAATGTGTTTTGAGATAATGGCATAAGAAGTTTTGCAACAGCAGAAACACTTTTACCAACTAAGTTCATGAAGCTGATAATCCTCATACCTTGTGGCTCCTAGAGTGTCTTGGGATTTATTCAACAATTTATCATCTTTAACATTAAACACTAGAAGACAAAAAACAAACATTGTTGTAGATACATTGTTTAATCTTTAATCATTTTGGTGGTCTGGTTAGTTACATCTGATATAGTAATAATAACAATAACAAAGAATTCACTCATATAAAAATTTATTTTGCTTAACTGTGATGAATATTCTTAAGCAATGTATTTCAGACATTTATAAAACAATACAAAGTTCAGGATGGGATGACAACAATATGGAAAGAACAGTTTGCGAGTCACCACACAAAGGACATTTTGAGTCACAAACAGGCACGTTGAGAAAGAATAATAGAAATATTTCAGCTTTCAGTTGATGTCAAGCACATTGTATTGGGAAGCATCCTCAGTAACTGGGTGATCCAGTTACTCTTGGCCACAGTTTGACAGTAGTCATGCAGATAGACAGCTTGTTGGCTGTCATGCCCATGAGAAATGTGGCAAAGTCGTTGCAGCTGATTTTGTAGATCACATGACTGGTTTCATAGGTCGCCTTATTTTTGATGGGGTAGGAGATGCCTGTAACATGACAGGTGTAGTTGGTAGTGGGAGGATGAATCAAACAGGTATTGCACCTATGTCTATTGTAGTGATATGACATGTCAGACAAGGGGATGGGAGCGAGGGTGGAATAGTGATGGACAAGGGTACTGCTTGGGGGGGGGGGGGGGGGGAGTTAGGTGGCAAAATAGCTACTGTGGTAGGGTGTGGAGGTTAGAGAGGAAAATCTCTCATTTCAAGACACAGTGACAGATAGCCAAAAGCATGTCAGAGAATGTGGTACAGTTGCTCAAGTCCTGTGTGGTACTGATCCACGAGAGAACTGCTCCTTTCTGGCCGGACGGTGGGTGGTGGGGCATGGTAGCTGACCGATGAAGATGATTGTTCTTTAAGGCACTAAATGATAAGTTCATCATTGCCCAAGGTGAATGGTGAGATAAGGCATGGGAAATTTGTTTTTGGATAGGATTGGAAGGGTTGTTTTGGTCTGTGAAGGCCTCAGTGAGATTTTTGACGTATTTGGAGGGACACTACTCAAGAGCACCTAAGGGATTTCTTGGTGTGGAACTGGTGGCGGCTATCGAATCAGAGGTATTGTTGATGGTTGGTGGGTTTTATGTGGATGGAGGCACTAATGCGACTGTCATTGAGGTAAAGATCAACACTAAAGAAGATGGCTCACTAGGGCTGAGGAGAACAATGTGAAGCGAATGGGGGAGCCCTGACACAGTTATCTCATTTCAGAAATACAGCAGTATCTCAAATACTTAGTTGTATCCCACAACCCTTTCCCACTCCACACCTCTTTCTTACCCCCACTTCCCACCCTACTCAAGTCGGATCCAGTTGCACTACTCCCTGTGACAGTCTTTACCATCTGCATTTGTTTCTAGAAAATAAATTTCTGCAGAAACATGTTTGAATGTCCTTTAATTGCACATCTAGCAACTGGCTTCTCTTGAAGTTGTATTGTATAAAGTTAGACCATACACAGAAAGTCTTTGTTAATAAAACAATGCTTTAGCATTTGTGTTTGGGCAGTAGCAGACAGCCTCCAGATCAAATTCAGCTACATGGGTTCTTTCTGATGCAGCTTTCATCTTGATGCTGTCTTTCACAGACCATGTGAAACACTTCTGATTTATGTGAGTGTCTTGCTCTGATTGGTGAATTTCTTACTCTGTGGTATTCATATGAGAGAACTTATAGCATCTATTATTAATAACATATTTAGGTACATTGAAGGAAAGGTCAAGTTCTGTATTCAATATGCTTTGATAGTAAGATTCCTTTTCAGAGGTGATATTTTTGCAAGTTTTAGATTACATTAGATTAGTTTTTCGTTCCATAGATCTGTACTGAGGAGATCCTCGTGGATGTGGACCATGTCACTTTCTTTTTAAGTATCCGAATGTCATACAGTAGATACATTTTTCAAAGATTTAATTCTTGTGGCAAGTAAACTTCCTCTGAATTCTTCCTACTATAATGAGAAGAGAAGTTGGGAAAGTTTTTTATATGGTATCTAATTTTTTTTCTTTGGTAAAAGCTGATTTAGCCACTGCTAGCTTGTGCAGTTATTTTTTATGTCTATAAATGATGCTGTGGTCATTCTGTTTGAACAAAACCTGGTGAATGAAAGACGTCATCAAATCAAAAATTGCAAGAAAGGAGGATGGACAATCATGAACCTTTCGAGCATTCAAGATGGTGGCTAGTGTTAAAGTAAATTGTGTATCTCCGCAAAAAAAAGTAAAATTCGATGGAAAAAAGAAATCGTGTATGAGTTGTAAGGACGAGATATCAAAGCTAAATGAACATATAAAAAGTCTACAATTCATAATTGGTACTCTAAAACAGGATATAAAAGAACTTCAATCGGGAAAATACGGGAAGCAAGAAGACACAGCCTCCACAGGAAAATGGGAATCAGTGACTGAAGAAAACTCTATCTAGGAAGATAAATCTCAAAGAAGCAGTGTAACTTTAATACAAAAAAAACAGTGTGCAAAAATTGAATGTAGTAAATCATGGAATACAGCCATCTGAAGAAAAACTGTTGCAAGGAACTGAAAGTAAACAAAAAAGTGTCCAAACAAACAACCGTAGCATGGTAGCGGAAAAGCATGTAAACAGATCAAACTTTCCTCGAAATCGCGAATCTCCAAACATACCGGTAGTGAAAAGTAAACTGTCAAATTCTCAAAGAAAGTTATTGACTGATTCTAATATTGTGTGCAAAAACAGATTGAGTGTGCTATCAGAAAAAACAAACAGACAAAGTGAAGCAAATATACAAACGAGAGTTTCGGAACCGAAAACAACAAACAAAAACAGACATAGTAAAAAACAAGATGCTGGCATTATTTATTTATTTTCTGATAGTCATGGAAAAGGACTGGCAAAGATCATGAACGAAAAACTAATAAATGAAAGTGTTATTGGATTTGTGAAGCCAGGTGCTCCACTGCGAGAAGTTACTCAACATATTGACACACACAGTAACCATGGAAGTTGTAACTCTTACATTATTTTAGCTGGCGCAAACGATGTCTACAAGAACGAGGCAAAATGCGCTTTGCGATCTTTAAGGGAAACATTGGTAAAAGTTATGGACATGAAAGTGTTCGTAATAAGCATCCCTATGAGACATGACCTCATCAAAACATGATGTGTGAATGCAGAAATCGAAGCAACTAACCGAAAGGTCGAGAAAATATGCAAGCTCTTCAGCAATGTGACATATATTAATGCAGACAGTAAAAAAAGAGAAGATTTCACTACCCATGGATTGCATAGAAACATGAAAGGGAAAGTAGCACTGTGCGATGCAATCATGGAACAATTAAACCGAAATCAGCCAGGCTTAGTGCAGCCTCCAATTGTAGCAGCAGCAGCTATGGAATAACCAATTTCAAATGGAGAGCACATTACTCCAATGACTTCAGGAAGTGTTGAAGTGGCAAGAAGAGGATCCCCATCTAGCCTAGTTGCAGTTCCTCAAATTACAACTCCAAAAATTACAGCAGAAACGCCATCACACTGCAAGTCAACTCGCCCAACACGAAACAGGAAAGAACCACAATGTTTTTTATAGCAAGTGATTCCAGAGAAATGTTAATTTCATCTTCTAAAACATCGCTCTGGAAAGAAAACTTCAATTCTAAAAGTGTTAAAAATGATATGTCATGTGCAGCTGTCGAACATAAGGTAGGTCAAAACAACCTAGTAAATAAGTCATTGTCGAAATTTATGCTCCTGCACCAAAATGTACAATCCTTATCAAATAAAGTTAGTGAGATAGAAATATTGTTATCAGATGAACAGATGTTACATCACACAAGGATAGAGGGCTTTACCCTTTCATCTTTTTTTTTTTGTAGGAAAACCTCCCAGCATGGAGGAACATGCATATATGTTAGAGAGGACGTCAAACACGATAATTTGAAGTTCACTAACCAGCTAGGGGAAGAGCAAAACTTCGAAATTTCTGCTACACAACTGACAAATTTAAATATAATTGTTATTTGCATATATAGAAGCCCAGATGGAAACGTAACTACTTTCATTGAAAATCTTGAGAAGGCACTTAACAGTATAAAAATAGTTAGTAAAACAACCATCATATGTGGTGACTTTAATATAGATTTCTACAAGAACTCAAAAGACAGATTAAACCTTGAGGCCTTATTAAAAACCTACAATATACATACAACTATCAAATCCCCCACCAGAGTCACCAAATCATCAAGTAGTGCTATAGATCAGATACTAATAAATACAGATAAATATTTATACAAATCTGGAAATATGAATACAGGTTTCAGTGATCATTATGCACAGTTTATTGAATTCCCAGTAGAGACTGCAGGAAATACTGAACAACAAATGACAAGAAAAGGTAGAAATTTTAGCAAGCACAACCTAGAACACTTCAGACACTTACTAAAAAAAGAAACATGGAATGATATAGACAACTATGAGGACCCATGTAAAAAGTTTGACATGTTCATGGAAATATTCTCCCATTATTTCAATATTTCTTTTCCAGTTAAAAACCAAACATTAAAAACTAGAAAAAGAAATGTTACATGGCTGACGAAAGGCATTAAAATATCATGTGCTGAAAAGAGGAGACTACGAAATCTCAAAAACACAAAATGTTACAGAAGAATTTCTGGGTATTTCAAGAATTATAAGAGAGTGCTTCACAAAGTCATAAAAGCAGCTAAAAAAACAACAAATGATCACCATATAAAAATGGCCAGGAACAAAATGAAAGCCATGTGCAACATAATCAGAGAACAGGTAGGAAATGAGACCTCCCAAAATGTAAATCTCCAGGTAATCCAAGATGGCAAAAAATTACAAATCCAGAAGAAGTAGCCAATGCTTTTAATACATACTTTGCAAATATTAGTGAAAAATTACTCTCTGACATAAAATCTTCAAATAAAAATCCTATTAGAACACCATCAAATGAAAATAGAAACTGCAACTCCATATTTCTTGCTCCAACCAACCCTAAGGAAATTATACTATCAATTAGAGAGTTAAAAACAAAATTTTCAACAGGTGTGGATGAGATTCCAGATTATGTCATTAAAAATGTGGGTGACCTCATTGCAATACCATTAGCCCACATTTTCAACAGTTCATTAACATATGGAGTCTTTCCTTCCTGCTTAAAGACAGTGAAACTGAAACTACTGTTCAAAAAGGGTAAGAAAGAAGACATAGCCAATTATAGACCTATTGCCTTGCTATCTACATTTTCGAAAATACTAGAAAAATTTTTTCATAAGAGGTTGCTAGATTTTCTAGAAAAGTGCAAAATATTATCCACAACCCAACATGGCTTCCGGAAAGGCCGATCAACAGAAACAGCAATATATGAATTTCTGGGTGAAGTACTCCAAAAAATTGATAGTGGACAAAAAGTAACTGGCATACGCCTTCATCTGTCTAAGGCTTTTGACATCATAGACCACACCCTATAGCTGCAGAAGCTTGAAAGAATTGGTATCAGAGGTATGCCTAACAACTGGCTTAGATCATATCTTACTGACCGCAAGCAAGTACTAGAAATACATTTTCACAAAGAAAATAAATCAACAAGACACTATTCTGATTATAAAGCAGTAAAATATGGAGTACCGCAGGGCTCGGTACTGGGCCCCATCCTATTTTTGATATATATAAATGAGCTAACATCAACCAACCAGTACCATAGCACTATCCAGTTTGCAGATGACACAAGCATATTAGTCAGTGGGAAGACTGCAGAGATACTACAGACAAGACTGTCTGTGGCATCAACAAATGTTGTAAACTGGTTCAACCAAAACAAACCAATAATAAATAAAAGTAAAACAGTAGCATTAAATTTTCATAATGTCAAGAGAAACACTGAAGAGGATATAAGAATTCAGATGTCAGACACAGATATTGCAAGTGTGCCTAATACAAAATTTCTGGGGGTCTGGCTACAGAATAATCTTAGATGGGAAACTCACATTGACAACATATTAAAGAAGCAGTATATGAAGTGCTGTAAAATTTTGTGAACATAATTTTCTAGTTTCTAAAGTGTTTTAATTGTAAGATATACTTTGACCTGTCCAATATCTGATGTGCTGTACTGTACATGTAAGATTTACTGGACCAATAAATAAATACAATGAATACAATACAATACAATACAATCTTTGATTAAAAAGTTTATTTCTGAATTTTCTTTTGGTTGAGCCTATTACTTTGCTTCTCCACCTTTTCTAAAAGTGAACTGACTTACAGTTGCTAGCTGTCTGTATCACCTAATTCCAAAATTCTTCATGAACTTTCAGTCTGTCACCATCAGTGAAATTAAATCTGTATTTTCTGAAATATTTTGAGCAAATTATTATTATTATTATTATTATTATTATTATTTTGCCTTTTTGTTTAAATGACCATGCAGAGATATATTTGCCTTTGGAACAAAAATATGGTTTCCTCAATTGATGTTTACTTTTTCTGTCTCTTTTTTCAATTCTTTCGAGCTGTGCTACTCCTCTAGAAATTATGTTGACATCACAGCAGTAACGACTTGAATAACATATTACTAACAATAGATTTAAATTAATGATATGAATATAATAGAGGGAAACATTCCACGTGGGAAAAATATATCTCAAAATAAAGATGATGCGACTTACCAAACGAAATCGCTGGCAGGTTGATACACACACAAACATACACACAAAATTCAAGCTTTCGCAACCAACGGTTGCTTCATCAGGAAAGAGGGAAGGAGAGGGAAAGATGAAAGGATGTGGGTTTTAAGGGGGAGGGTAAAGAGTCATTCCAATCCCGGGAGCGGAAAGACTTACCTTAGGGGGAAAAAAGGACAGGTATACACTCGCACACAGACACATATCCATCCGCACACACACAGTGTTTGCTTGTGTGAATATGTGTGTGTGTGTGTGTGTGTGTGTGTGTGTGTGTGTGTGTGTGTGTGTGTGTGTGTGTGTGCACGAGTGTATACCTGTCCTTCTTTCCCCCTAAGGTAAGTCTTTCCGCTCCCGGGATTGGAATGACTCCTTACCCTCTCCCTTAAAACCCACATCCTTTTGTCTTTCCCTCTCCTTCCCTCTTTCCTGATGAAGCAACCGTTGGTTGCGAAAGCTTGAATTTTGTGTGTCTATCAACCTGCCAGCACTTTCGTTTGGTAAGTCACATCATTTTTATTTTTAGATATAACAATAGATTTATGTATTCCATGTATGTAATGCTGTAGACACTGTTTATTGCAAGTGCTGGTACGATGGGATACAGGTTGCTCCATATTTTTGATGCATATCTCAAAATACAGTGACAAAACAACATATCTGCAGACAAGCTGTTATGCCATTTAAAACTATGGTATTGCAAAGAGAGCAAAAATGATTTGAAAGGCAATATGTTATTGTGACATTAAACTTTGTCAAGATGCTACACACTGGCTTCAGAGTGGTTAAGTATGAGAGTTCCAGTGTCTTTTAATTGAAAAGATTGGTTTTCCAAGACTGTGGTGATACATATTCGCAAAATGGCCAATTTTGTAGATAAAATCAAACAATGTATACTCCTGGTCAGAATACCAACAACATTAGCAAAAGGACTCAGTGTAAAGATGACCCACTGAGTTGCAGATAGGTGCAATGAAAATACAGTTACAGATTAATAGCTTTGGTCAAAGTCTTCTTCAACAAATAAAACACACACACACACACACACATTCACACAAACAAGTAAACCTCACACAACATGACTGTAACCACTGGCAGCTCCGACCAGCTATCTGGTTAGAGCTGCCAGTGGTAATAGTCATGTGTGCATGAGGTGTACTTGCTTGTGTGAATGTGTGTTTTCTTTTCTGAAGAAGGCTTTGGCCGAAAGCCATTAATGTGTAACTGTCTTTTCGTTAAGCCCGTCTGCAACTCAATGGGTCACCTTTACAATAAGTAGCAACCTATCCTTTTCCTAATATCATTAATTTTGTAGATACATTTTCATGACTTTAAACATGCAATTCATCATGTTTTCCAATGCTATAGAGAAGGAAACTTTCATGGCTGTGGAATGAACTGAGGACTACATTAAGAAAGAAATAAGAAAGCCAAAAGACATTGCACCAACAGTAAACTATACTGATACACATAGCACAAATTACTACATACAGCAACTAAGTAACAGTGTTTGAAATGTAATGCTTTATGTTTGTCACAGGACATTTATATGCTCTAACTTATTTAAATGACAATACACAGATTACATACTTGTAATCATAAACAAGTCCTTCATGAGGGAAAGCTGGTACATGGCCATGATGCCTAATATGCCTTCGCAGCCAATCAGAAAATTTTGTCCGGGATGCACCGTCACATGTTGCTCCCACACTCCAAACAATTGAGAACAGAATCCACGGCACAAGGAGAACAGCTAAGAATAATATTACTAGTCAGTCTTAGTACCACGATGTATATTGCAATGTTTACGCTAATAGTTACCACAACATTTTAATACTAAAGATTAATATTAAGGCATTCACTCCCATAATGCGTGACCAAAAAGTTTCCATTCAAATGCCGTACAGTCCGGATTGATCTGCCGATCCTGCAAAATCACTGTAGGCATACACTGTCTCCTACTGTGTCAGGAAGTCCATAACTGCTGCACATCCTCATCCAAAAAGAATCGTCAACCTTCCAAGGCTTTTTCAAGGCACCAAAGGTGTAATAGTCGCATGATCAGACATCAGGGCTAGGGTGTGAGTACTCAAGTGTCTCCCACTTGAGTTGGTGTAACTTCAGCATTACAACATTTCTGATGTGGGGATTGATGTTATCATGAAGCAGCAGCTCCCCTTGTCACAGTTATGTCACAGTTATCCCAAATGTTTCACCTTAATTGCACACCGTAACTTCTCCAGTGATGTGCAGTACTGTTCCCCAGTGATGGACACATCAGGTTCCTTCAAAACAATACGCAATGGGCCCTGGGACTCAAAGAACAAGATGAGCATCACCCTTCTAGCAGGAAATGGACGGGACAATGGTTGATGCCACTACATTTGTTGATGCTTTCAACTCCAGTTTCCAGTGGTTTGATTAGGCTGGCCTTCCAGATTGACTGGCATCTTGCATTAGTTGTGAGCAGCACTCAACTTGGTGAACAATTCCACAATGGTGGTTTTTGGCAGACATGTGCCCCAAAACATATTCTTCATTCTCCAATACTGATGTTTACCCACAAGCAGCCAAGAAAGAATAACAGAACACGGGTTCTGTTTAGATGAATGTGGTAATAATGTTGCCATAGTTAAAATTTCCACATTTATTGCAAGCATGTCAGAAAGACATGAATACCACTCTACTCCCTTGTCTACGTACCGGTACTTATATATCCAGATCAGAGTTGCACTACATGGCACCAGGGCTGCACCAATGCTTCCAAATGAAAACTTTTTGATTGACCTTTATAGCTTTCTATAAATCCACGCAATCATAAGCAGTATTCTACGCACAAGCTCAAAATGATAATTTACTTGTTTATGAGATTATCAGTTACATATGCATCTCCCCCCCCCCCCCCCCCCTGAACCATGGACCTTACCATTGGTGGGAAGGCTTGCATGCCTCAGAGATACAGATAACCATATCGTAGGTGCAACCACAATGGAGGGGTATCTGCTGAGAGGCCAGAAAAACGTGTGGTTCCTGAAGAGGGGCAGCAACCTTTACAGTTGTTGCAGGGGCAATAGTCTGAATGATTGACAGATCTGGACTTGTAACACAAACCAAAATGGCCTTGCTGTGCTGATACTACGAACGGCTGAAAGCAAGGGAAATCTACAATCGTAATTTTTTCCAAGGCATGCGGCTCTACTGTATGGTTAAATGAACATGACATCCTCCTGGGTAAAATATTCTGGAGGTAAAATAGTCCCCCATTTGGATCTCCAGGTGAGGGCTACTCAGGAGGATGTCGTTATCAGGAGAAACAAAACTAGTGTTCTACAGATCAGAGTGTGGAACGTCAGGTCCCTTTATCAGGCTGGTAGGTTAGAAAATTTAAAAATGGAAATGGATAGGTTAAAGTTAGATGTAGTGGGAATTAGTGAAGTTTTGTGGCAAGAAGAACAGGATCTCTGATCACATGAATACATGATTATATATAATCAAATAGGAGTAATGCAGGAATAGGTTTAATAAAGAATAAAAAAAATAGGAGCACAGATAAGCTACTATGGACAGCTTAGTGAACACATTATTGTAGCCAAGTTAGACACAAAGCCCACACCCGCCACAGTTGTACAAGTTTACATGCCAACTAGTTCCACAGACGATGAAGTGATTTAAGAAATCTATGATGAGATAAAAGAAATTATTCAAATAGTTCAGGGAGATGAAAATTTAATAGTCATGGGGGACTAGAATTTGATAGTAGGAAAAGGACTAGAAGGGGAAGTAGTAGGTGGATATGGACTGGGAGAAAGGAATGAAAGAGAAAGTCACCTGGTAGAATTTTGCACAGATCATAATTTAATCATAGCTAACACTGGGTTTAAAAATCATGAAAGAAGGGTGTATACATGGAAGAGACCTGGAGACACCGGAAGATTTCAGATTGATTATATAATGGTAAGACAGAGATTTTGGAACCAGGTTTTAAATTGTAAGATATTTTCAGGGGCAAACATGGACTTGACCACAATTTATTGGTTATGAACTGTAGATTAAAACTGAAGAAACTGCAAAAAGGTAGGAATATGAAGAGTTGTGACCTGGCTAAACTGAAGGAACCCGAAGTTGTAGAGTGTTTCAGAGGGAACATAACGGAATGATTGACAGGAACAGGGGAAAGGAATGCAGTACAAGAAAAATGGGAGGCTTTGAGAGATGAAACAGTGAAGGCAGCAGATGATCAAGCAGGTAAAAGGTCGAGAGGTAGAAGAAAACTGTGGGTAACACAAGAAATGTTGAATTTAATTGATGAAAGAAGAAAATATAAAGACACAGTAAATGAAGCAGGCAAGAGGAAGTACAAATGTTTTAAAAAAGAGATCAACAAGAAGTTCAAAATGAATTAGACAGAGCACTGAAAGGCCTAAGTCAAAACAAGGCCCCGGGAGTAGCCAACATTCTGTTGGAACTACTGATAACCTTGTGAGACCCAACCATGACAAAACTTTTTCATCTGGTGAGCAAGATGTATTAGCCAGACGAAATACCCTCAGACTTCAAGAAGAATATATTAATTCCAATTCCAAAGAAAGCAGGTGGTGACACGTGAAAATTACCAAACTATCAGTTTTACAGAAGAAGGGAAAAACTGGTAGAAGCCAACCTTGGGGAAGATCTGTTTGGATTCCAGAGAAATGCAGGAACATGTAAGGTGATACAGACCCTACAACTTCTCACAGAAAGGTAGGTTAAGGAAAGGCAAACCTATGTATATAGCATCTGTAGACATAGAGAAAGCTTTTGACAATGTTGACTTTCAAATTCTAAATGTTGCACGTTGCAGGAAGTGAAAGTTTATTTACAATTTGTACAGAAACCAGATGGCAGTTATAAAGAGTCGAGGGGCACAAAAGGGAAGCACTGGCTGAGAAGGGAGTGTGACAGGGTTATAGACTATCTCGATGTTATTCAATCTGTATACTGAGCAAGCAGTAAAGGAAACAAAATAAAAATTTGGAGTAGGAATTACAGTCCGGGGGGAAGAAATAAAAGAGAGTAGGTTTGCTAATGACACTGTAATTCTGTCAGAGACAGCAAAGGATTTGGAAGAGCAGCAGAACAGAATGGAAAATGTCTTGAAAGTACGATACAAGATCAACATCAACAAAAGCAAAATGAGGATAATGGAATGTACTCAAACTAAATCAGGTGATGCTGAGGGAATTAGACTAAGAAATGAGACACTTAAAGTAGTAGATGAATTTTGCCATTTGGGCAGCAAAATAACTGATTATGGTAGAAGTAGAGGCAATACAAAATGTAGACTGGCATTGGCAAGAAAAGCATTCCTGAAGAAGAAACATTTGTTAACATCGAGTATAGATTTAAGTGTCAGGAAGTCCTTTCTGGAAGTATTTGTATGGAGTGTAACCATGTACGGAAGTAAAATGTGGACAATAATCAGTTTAGACAGGAACAGAATAGAAGCTTTCGAATTGTGGTGCCACAGAAGAATGCTGAAGATTAGATGGGTAGATCACACAACTAATGAGGAGGTACTGAATAAAATAGAGGAGAACTTCATGGCACAACCTGACTAGAAAAAGGGATCGGTTGGCAGGACACTTCTAAGGCATCAAGGGATCACCAGTTTTGTACTGGAGGGGGCATGGGGGGATAAAAATCCTAAAGGGAGACCAAGAGATGAATACAGTAAGAAGATTCAGAAGGATGTAGGTTGCAGCAGTTACCTAGAGATGAAGAGGCTTGCGAAGATATAGTAGTAGCATCGAACCAGTCTTTGGATTGAAGACAACAACACACGCATCATACACAATTAATCACGTAGGATGGTATTTTTGGTGTGTTCGCAAGCATATACACTGGAATGCCCCTCAATGGAGGACTATTCTCTTCATATGTGAACTATGGAATGTTGGATGGGGAACAGTGACAACAACTTGGCTGAGAACTGTGATGAGTGCGGGGAGGTAAATGTCGAGCAGGCAGCAAATTTCGTAATGCAGTCACTTCTTATGAATATCTACCTTGTTTAAACTGCAGTTTGGCTGAATCCTTTTGTACTCGGAATAGAACTGACTTTCAAATTGGACAAATACTCAGCTATAGCATTCATTTCTACAGGAGCTGCTGAAAGTCTAGATCAGGGTCAGTGTCGTACCAATGTGTTTTTTGCAGCAATGTTGTCAATGTTCACATGAGGTGTGGTGGGAATGATGTGGGATGTCCACTGGTCCTACACAGCCAATGAGAGAATGGCAGGCAGATGATATGTTTGGAAGTAACAGACATTGTAACATCCTCATATCTGTACAGAAGCAAAATCCGCTGTGTGTTCAGGAGGAAAAAAATGTTGTGGTCTCCAGGTCCCATTGTAGCCATAACCTCAGAAATTGAAACATATTCAGAAGAAACTGCCAAATATTTGTGATACCAAAGATATAAGTTTCACAGTTGTTCAGTTAGAATGATGAATAAAAGTGGTGATACCACAGATGACAGGCTCAGTAAACAGAAAGGCAGTGAAGATAAAAATTAAACACTTTTTTGTGTTTGTTTTATTTCTCCTTGTATTATCAAAATGTAGACAATCAATAAGCATCATATTGTTAGAACAGGCATTTTGTTAACTTTTCAGGTAGATGTCTTACATCAATAAAAGTTTATAATTTTGATTAGTCAGAAGATATTAAAAAGAAAATTTTTCACAAGGAGAGTCTTAAAAAAAGAGGAGTTGTCTTATATTCAGGTTCATCTTGTACTTGGGCAAATATGGTATTTGTATAAGTTGATCAGTTACAACTGCGACCCACTGATATTATAATCATCGGATACTCCTTTTATTTCACGAAGTGCAAAATGCAATGTTTCTGACCATTTAAAGCAATCTGTCAGTCTTTGCACCACTTTGAAATCTTATCAAGCTCTGACTGAATATTTGCACAGCTTCTTTCAGACAATGCCTCATTATAGACAGCTACACCATCTGTGAAAAGTCTGAGGATACCATTAATAATGCTGGAAGGTCATTAATATACAATATGAAAACCAAGAGTCCCAATAAATTTATCTGGGGTACACTTGAAGTTACTTTTCTGTCAATGACTCTCCATGCAAGACAACTTGCTGCATCCTTCATGTCAAAGAATCCTCAATCCAGTCACAAATTTCACTTGATACCTCATATGATTGTACTTTTGATAATGAACTTTGGTGTGCTACTGATTCAAATGCTGCTTGGAAATCAAGTAATACTGCATCTACCTGACTGCCATGATCCACTGCTTTCAATATGTTATGCAAAAGTAAGATTGGGTTTCAGATGATCTATGTTTTTGGAATCCATGCTGATTCAGGTTCTTCTGTACAAGATCCCTCATTACATTTTTGCTCAGAATATGCTTTAAGATTCTGCAACAAACAGATGTCAGGGTTACTGGATCACTTCTGTGGGTCTTACCTGTGCTTTCTTCCAACTACTGGGCACTGTTTTTAGCTCAAGGGATCTACAATAGATTATAGTTAAGAGAGGTGTTAACTCAGTGCAAATGCAGTACTGGATCTGATAAGAGATTCCATTACGCCCTGGAGCTTTGTTCAATTTTATCAGCTGTTTCTCAATGTCAATGACACTAGTATCTATTTCATTCACCTTTTCAGTGGTATGAGAACTAGAACTAATATTCATGCATTTTCCTTAGTAAAGGAACATTTTGAAATGGAATTAAGCATTTATACTTTTTAAACTTCTTGGTAGACTGCATCCTCAAAATGGAATGAAGCATTTCTATTTTTTAAACTTCTTGGTAGACTGCATCCTCAAAACTTCATATTAGCTCTCCAGCTAAAATGTAGGAGAGCTTCTGTGAATTTTGGAAGGTAGGAGATGAAGTAATGGTGGAGAAAAAGCTGTGTACAGGAGTTGTGAATCGTGTTTGCATAGATCAGTTGGTAGAGTACTTGCCCAGAAAAGGCATATGTCCCGAGTTCGAGTCTTGGTCCACCACACAGTTTTCATCTGACAGTAAATTTCACAGAGTGCACACTCCACTGCAGAGTGAAAATTTCATTATGGATTTCTGCTTTTGCTTTGCTACCCTCAATTTTAGTTCCGGCCTCATCTGTAGGTGACTGGACATTAATTTGATGCCACAAACAGCTTTCCATAGAACAACAATTCCTTTGGGTTTTGCAACAGATTTTGACAATATTCTGCTAAAGTAGACAGTGAAGGCTTTATGTATTGCTCTCTTGACAGGCAAATATGTTTCATTCAGCACCTCTATATCTATAGCCCTATGAAAACAAACAATGGAAACTCAAGGTTGGAATATCAAAAATGTTGGAAAAGATAGATTGCTACTTACTGTAAAGATGACACATTTATAAGTTGCAGAAAGACACAATTAAAAAACAGTTACACACATGCTTTCTGGCACAGCCTTTGTCACAAAAAGAAAGAGAAAGACACACCATTCATTAACACAAGCAAGCTCACCTCACACACATGACCACCAACTCCCATGTTTTACACCTATTGTGCAGTAGCCTCTGTTTCTTTAGAAGTTTCTTCACAGTGTCTGTATTTCATGGAGGGTCCCTTCAATCACAAACTATTCTATTGGGTACCATTCACCAAACCTTGGAAAAAGGAGGCAGTGTCTGTGTTTAGGGAGTTGGACTGATTCTTTAGGTAGATGCTGAGAATCTCAAGCCTTTCCATATAGGACTATTACTTTAAAGATATGTAAAGACGAAATTCTTCATGCCTCTGTATGTTACTATGATTGACAAGTGATGAAATTATGGTTTTGTTATCAAAATTGAATAAAGCTACAATAGCACTATAGCTTAATTACTGCAATACATAATAGGCATGTAATACTGCAGTAAAAAAAGCACAAAAAGTTATCATCTATGGTTTAGTACTCAAAAGACTTTCAATAAGCAGTAGAAATAACATCATGCTGCTGTTTAATTCATCTTTATTGAGTGTACAGTTTTGTTCAAAGACCATTATCCTGCACAGACTTTTGTTAACAGCAAAAGTTGCACTGCGCATTACAAAAAGAAAATGAGGCAATGTCAAAAACACAACATTTATAAATAATGTTTAATATTGTAGAGGGAGATGCCTGGAGTGCCCATTAACATTTCTTTAATATATATTTGTGCTGATAACAAAAGTCTATCGTTGATAATGATCTTTGATAGAAACTGGTTGCACAATAAATAATAAGTTGAACAGTAGCTTAAGGTGTTTAAGTTGTGGGACAAAAGCAACATTGAAACAATATTTTTGATAAGCACATAATAAGTAACATGCTACTAAGAACTACTTACGCATCAAATCCAGAAAAGGTTGTGCGGGTGGTGGCTTTCCTTCAGGATTAGCAAGAGGCCGCAGTCTATGATTGACCATCCTGATGTATGAAAACACAAGGGCATTGTCTTGTGTTGCAACTATTTCAGTCAATCCAGACCGAAGGAAAGTGAGAGCAGGAAAGAGATAATTGTCAGTCAGTTCTCGCAGTTGTTCTCTATACTGAACAGCCAGTTGTGGCAGTCCTCTTCGCAGCCAACAGTCAATAAGAGGTTGTAATCCAAGAACACCTGAATCCAGGTACACCATACCACAACGTGATACAGTTGCTGGTGATGCCACAGCCAAGTCTGCCACCTACGAAGGGACACAGTTACACGATTCGAATGCTGTTTTGTGATATGCTAAAGTGTAAAACATACTGTTGTTCATGATGTCAAAAAGACCTCACTTAACAGTAAAAAAAAAATATGGAATAACATCTGAAGTACATGCTTCATTAAAGGCATAATACATCAAAAAGTAAATATGTCATCCCCCTTAAATACTACTGTATGTGACTGGATATGTTCTTAAGAGTGTACACTCCTAGCAGACTATGGGGTGTCCTGTTGTGGCTCAGTTACAATTTGCCTAAAATGCAGCATATGGACATTGGTGCATCACAGTTTGTATACTACAAAAGAAACAAAAGGCAACCCATCTACTAGAATGCTTCATAGTACAACTGAAATTCATGCATCATAAATATCCCAGTTAGTATATATCTCATTAAAGTAGTGTTCTATAATTTAAACTTGTTGGATAGATGGATCAATTAATACTTCTGTGTAATCAATATTACATCTTTGGCACAATTAATATTCTCTAAAATCAACTTTAAATTCATTTGCAATGTAAATTTATGCACAGTTGTACAGTGTGTATGCTCTGCCACTGTAATTTTAACTGAACTGACAATGTTCCTAATGATTTGCTATCAGACCTTTGACGAGCAGACTTAAACAGCTATGATCACATAAAAAATTAAACTGTAGCCTAACTGTGCATGACGTGTCATATCATTTAATGGATTAAAGATGGTAAGGTTCTTCTGGAATAAAAGATGATATCCTTTAATGTAATTTATTCAGTTTCCACAGTATGAACATGCCTAAACATATCAGACATCAGACAAATTCACTTTGATGAAACTCAAAAATCTAAAAATCATTCACTGGACGATTCAATGTTCTTATTCCAATTAAATACTCCTGTCAGTGGACCATTAAACACTTCCTATTGTGGATTCCTGTATCTCAACTCTTTCAACAGAGTTAACTCGACCAGTTATGTCCAACTTCTGGTTTTACACACTTGCTATTCACTAGCACAGTTATACTGGTGCAACATGACAATGCTTTGTACACCAGGGAGCTGAGAGACTACAGAAAGTTCTAGAAGGTAAGACTTACCAGAAACCACCTACTGCTAGGTCGCTCACTGGTAAGGGTATCAATCACAGTGTCCTTACAATTGTCACTCATACACATACTGTATGTTGAAGGCACATAACACATGGAATTTAATGTGAAAGGAATAGACAGATGAGCAGAAATAAAGCTTATTGATATAGGAAACATTACAGGAGAAACTAAAGTATAACAAGAAATGTGTATCACAATGATCAAAAACTTTGACACCATTGCAATATTCTACAATTTAGGAAGGAGACCTTATTCCAAACAAAATTTATGATTTTTCTTCACACATGTCACCCCTCACCTAGTTGAAAGTGTTGGCAGAGATGTATTGGGATGGCCTCATTTCTGTGTATAGAATCCAAGTTAAAATATGCCATATCAAGAACAGCTGCCACAAACCTCATACACAGATCTTCTCTCCTGTTTATGGCACTGTTGACAGCGTGTTGTCTTATTGAACGCCCTGGATTCCTATATCCCTTTGTACCCTCTTCCAATACAATTTTTCAAGGTTTCACAGTTTGTAATGTTAGTTTCTACAAGCTGTAGCAAGTAACATTTTCAACTTCTCCATATAATAGAAACTCTACGCAAGGGATGACTAACATAGATTTGGACATGTCCGAGAATACTCTGGCTCATACTCACCTAGGTTGGTGGAAAAGGCTTTGAGCTCAGTTACACAGTGACCAGCAAAACTCTCTTGTTCACCTACTGCACAAGTTCGTCTGATGCAGCACTCTTCCTGGTGAAATACCTCTTTACTTTACGATAAATAATAGGCTAAGGAAGAGGTGGGTTAGCCCCACTAGTCTAGACTATTTTTGTTATGGTGGTGTGTCCTCAAACTAAATTAGTATTCATAAGTTTCACATCTCACTAAAAGTAACTTGTACTCAACATCAGAATCCATGGAACCTTCATGGGATCAACTAATTCAGAGCTCACAGAGCCCTTGTAAAATTAAACACACAGGCAAAAGTTAAGTACCCAGTTTGACAAACACCTGTTAAAATATTCCTTTCACATACAACTTTACTCATAAAATGCCAGGATACTGAAACCCTAACTCAGTATCAAATCAACATAGAATTCTTCACTCTTGTCATATTTTACACATGCATTTGCAACCAGTGAACATCTACACAGCAAACTAGTGAGCATAGACCAACATATGATCACAGTATCGAAAACAGATGTACGGGCATTGCATAGGCTGTTTTCATCACTGCCTAATCACATGTAAGCCTGGGAGTAATGTCACCATAAAAGTCAAAAAGTTGTTAAAAATTATGAAAGTCACATCCTAAATGACGTGACATACTTCACTCATCAAAAACAAATTGTATCACAGCTTACTAAGTACATCACTCTGATCCAAGCAAACAGTGGTGACATGATCTGCTCTTGGTCAACCCCTTCACCATCTCCTCTGAACAAGGGGTGCAGTCCCTATTAAGTGAACTCTCTACCGTTTGTGATATCATACACATCAGATTCCCTATGTAACGTAATCTGAACACTCTTACCAGTGAAATGTGTGAGTAATTCTTATCCACCTCAAAAATTTTATTATGACTACTTATCTTCCAAATATGACAATTCTTGAGTCTACCTCTCCTGACCCACAGGGTTTCCGTTTCGATTCAACTGGTCTTTTTTCTCTTTAAATGTTATGTTAAACTTCTAGCAGATTCCAAGAGCTACACTAGTATCTCCATATGGAATCTCCTTTGCCCGTCAGCAAATTATGCTACCCTGTCTGCCACTGCCTTTGCTTGCCAATTGTTCCTCTTCATGACTCCTGCAGCAATGGAAAATGTACCTTCCATGTTTGTCTCTGAACTTTGCTCCTTCACTACCTTCAAAACTGAATAGGACCCAACTCATTGATCCGGCTTTGATGCAAACTGTGGAAATGAACTTGAAATTTCTAGCTGTATATTATCAAACATAGGAAACAATAATTCTTTTTAAATAATCTTAAGTCTTTATGAAAATTATTTTCTGGATGAGTGTGGGCAGCTTCTCTGTCCATCAATCTCGGCATTGGAATACGATGAGGTATGCAAGTCAATTAAATATACTGACACACACCATGTCATTTATGGGCAGTTTATTCCCACAAACATATAATCCTGATGTCAGATGCTAAATGCTAACACATCTGCCTCCTCCATATAAATGAGGTATTTTCTCGTATATACTGCTTTCTTGCAATAAAATTGAGGAGGGTACACACTCACTCGAATGACAACCCAATATTTGAGGAAAATATAATAAACTTTTATTCTGTCTGTACCACACAAGCATGGTGCCTAAACAAAAACACAATATTTATTTTTTCCAACCAAGTGGAATGTACATACAGTATTGTATTGTCTGCCTTACAGTTTATTATGGCTAACAGTTTCAGATAGCAACACCTAAACATGTAAAAAATGTTATATACATGAAATATCTACAAAAACATATTATCTACATACTACACATCTCTATTGTACTGTGTATTAACAGTCGCGTGTGTGCACTAGATGCAAACCCCATATCACCTCATATTTCAAGCTCACAATATAACAGTGAGCAACAACCATCATATAGAGGGAAACATTCCACATGGGAAAAATATATATAAAAAACAAAGATATATAAAAAGCAAAGATGCTGTAACTTACCAAACGAGAAAGCGCTGGTATGTTGATAGACACAATAAGAAAACACACACACAAATATTCAAGCTTTCGTAATGCAAGGTTCCTTCATCAGGAAAGAGGGAAGGAGAGGGAAAGACGAAAGGGTGTCAGTTTTAAGGGAGAGGGTAAGAGTCATTCCAATCCCGAGAGCGGAAAGACTTACCTTAGGGAGAAAAAAAGGACAGGTATACACTCTCACACACACGAATATCCATCCACACATATACAGACCCCTAAGGTAAGTCTTTCTGCTCCCAGGATTGGAATGACTCCTTACCCTCTCCCTTAAAACCCACATCCTTTCGTCTTTCTCTCTCCTTCCCTCCTTCCTGATCAAGCAACCTTGGGTTGCAAAAGCTCGAATTTTGTGTGTGTGTTTGTGTTTGTTTGTTTGTCTATCAACATACCAACGCTTTTGTTTGGTAAGTTACAGAATCTTTGTTTTTAGATATATTTTTCCCACGTGGAATGTTTCCCTTTATAATATTCATATCATTAATTTGAACCCAACAATTACGTTTGTTATTGTCACTGTTGCATTTCGAAATCTTTTCTGTCATCTTACTTTCCCCTTCTGTTTTTGCAAAGTAGTTTCACTTTGTATTCACCTTCTCCTTTTTATCGTAATCTACCATACAATGTTATCCCGCCTATATATACTCAATAATACATAACCCACTTCCAAACCATAACCAAAAAAAAATTTTTTTTCCGCTTTCAACACTACCGCTGCTATAAAATCCACCGTTTCCAGTTCACAAACAGTTCCTTTCACCTATTAAACAACCATTTCGGCTCGTACTAATAACATTCACTTTATTTCCACTTCCATTTTTTCCACATCACTGATCATTTTTAGCCGCTTCCCACAGGTTTTAACGTCATTATTTCCTCGTCAGACAATTGTTAGCCTCATTTTCATAATCTGCCACCACAAAACCACTCCTTTTAATACATTTACACGCAGTTTTTTCGAAATTTCCCAATTTTCTCCACCCTTTAACGTGTTTTGGCGGCAACACAACCACCTAACCTTTGTGCACATTGTTGTTTACCAACCCTAGTCCACCATAGGATCAACATAGCTCAGCTTTAACCAAAACTTCTTCGACTTTTTTCACACTAGAACTCTAGTTGCTTTCTAGTTCACTTTTATCTCTTCCCATATATTTTTATTTTCATTTTAGCCTCATGTTACACTTTCCACCGTCTTAATACCATGTCAGCCCCGCAACATCCTCACAACGACCCCATTAAGTTTTATTTACATTCCCTCCACAAACATGCCTTCGCCCTAGCCAGATTACACTCCCATATTTTATTTACTCAGGTTTGTCTGACATTTGGCATTACCCTGAAAGGCCTCACACTTAAACTTCCCATCTCTGGCTGTAACACTTCTTTCCATCAGTCCCTATACCAATTCCAAACTGAACAATCCATTGTCCTCACCCACCTAATCCTTCACCTACACATCAACTCAGCCAATGAACACAACCATCAACACCTATCCTTAATAAAAGTCCTCAATCTTTCCTCTCCCACATCCACACCGGCTGTTCAGAGCATCCTCCTACAGGCCAACCGCAAATTAGAACAGCATGCCACCCTCCACCTCAAAAAACTATCCAATCTCCTGGTTTCCCACCTCCAGAAAGGCAACTCACTCACCCTTCACAACCTTTCCAGCAAACCTCAATCTCCTCTCATTGCACACGGACCCAGTCTCTCCCATCTACTCAATCTCCCACTTCCAGCTCCACTCCCCCCAAAACCTCAAAATTCTAATCAACACAATCTGGAACCACAACACCCTAATTCGGTAGTTAAACTTTCCTCCAAACCTCTCTCCCAATCCGAAACCTCTGTCCTATCCAAAGACCTCACCTTCAGCCCTACTCCCAGATTCAACCAAACAGCCCTCGTCAAAGATTTACTGTCCTACACTCATACTCTCTGCTGGAAATATCACTTTGCCATGAAGAAAAATGATCCTAATCCTACTCCTAATGATCCAACTCCCCAAGACACTATCCAAATTAAACCCTGCCTGGAACAGTTCCGTCCTCCGTCACAGCGGGACCCACCTCCTCTACCTCAAAATCACCCTCTCCAAACCTTCCAGGAATTACTCACTTCCAGCCTTGCCTCTCAATCCTTCTTGAAAAACCCTAATCCTACTCCCAACATCATCACTGCTGAAGCCCAGGCTATCCGTGATCTGTAGGCTGACCGATCCATCGTCATTATTCCAGCGGACAAGGGTTCCACGACCGTGGTACTTGATCATCGAGAGTATGTGGCTGAGGGACTGCGTCAGCTTTCGGACAACACTACATACAAAGTTTGCCAAGGTAATCCCATTCCTGATGTCCAGGCGGAGCTTCAAGGAATCCTCAGAACCTTAGGCCCCCTACAAAACCTTTTACCTGACTCCATCAACCTCCTGACCCCACCGACATCCCGCACCCCTACCTTCTACCTTCTACCTTCTTCCTAAAATTCACAAACCCAATCATCCCGGCTGCCCCATTGTAGCTGGTTACCAAGCCCCCACAGAACGTATCTCTGCCTACGTAGATCAACACCTTCAACCCAACCCATTACATGCAGTCTCCCATCCTTCATCAAAGACACCAACCACTTTCTCCAACGCCTGGAATCCTTACCCAGTCTGTTACCCCCGGAAACCATCCTTGTAACCATTGATGCCACTTCCTTATACACAAATATTCCGCACGTCCGGGGCCTCGCTGTGATGGAGCACTTCCTTTCACGCTGATTCCCTGCCACCCTACCTAAAACCTCTGTCCTCATTACCTTAGCCAGCTTCATCCTGACTCACAACTTCATCACTTTCGAAGGTCAGACATACCAACAATTAAAGGGAACAGCCATGGGTACCAGGATGGCCCCCTCGTACGCCAACCTATATATGGGTCGCTTAGAGGAAGCCTTCTTGGTTACCCAGGCCTGCCAACCCAAAGTTTGGTACAGATTTATTGACGACATCTTCATGATCTGGACTCACAGTGACGAAGAACTCCAGAATTTCCTCTCCAACCTCAACTCCTTTGGTTCCATCAGATTCACCTGGTCCTACTCCAAATCCCATTCCACTTTCCTTGACGTTGACCTCCATCTGTCCAATGGCCAGCTTCACACGCCCGTCCACATCAAACCCACCAACAAGCAACAGTACCTCCATTATGACAGCTGCCACCCATTCCACATCAAAAGGTCCCTTCCCTACAGCCTAGGTCTTCGTGGCAAATGAATCTGCTCCAGTCCGGAAACCCTGAACCATTACACCAACAACCTGAAAACAGCTTTCGCATCCCGCAACTACCCTTCCGACCTGGTAGAGAAGCAAATTACCAGAGCCACTTCCTCATCCCCTCACACCCAGAACCTCCCACAGAAGAACCCCAAAAGTGCCCCACTTGTGACAGGATACTTTCCAAGACTGGATCAGATTCTGAATGTGGCTCTCCAGCAGGGATACGACTTCCTCAAATCCTGCCCTGAAATGAGGTCCATCCTTCATGAAATCCTCCCCACTCCACCAAGAGTATCTTTCCGCCGTCCACCTAACCATCGTAACTTCTTGGTTCATCCCTATGAAATCCCAAAACCACCTTCCCTACCCTCTGGCTCCTACCCTTATAACCACCCCCGGTGTAAAACCTGTCCCATGCACCCTCCCACCACCACCTACTCCAGTCCTGTAACCCTGAAGGTGTACACGATCAAAGGCAGAGCCACGTGTGAAAGCACCCACGTGATTTACCAACTGACCTGCCTACACTGTGAAGCTTTCTAAAAAATGTGGGAATGACCAGCAACAAACTGTCCATTCGCATGAATGGACACAGGCAGGCAGTGTTTGTTGGTAATGAGGATCACCCTGTGGCTAAACATGCCTTGGTGCATGGCCAGCACATCTTGGCACAGTGTTACATCGTCTGGGTTATATGGATACTTCCCACTAACACCAACCTGTCAGAACTGCGGAGATGGGAACTTGCCCTTCAGTATATCCTCTCTTCTCGTTACCCACCGGGCCTCAACCTCCGCTAATTTCAAGTTGCCGCCGCTCATACCTCACCTGTCATTCAACAACATCTTTGCCTCTGTACTTCCGCCTCGACTGACATCTCTGAACAAACTCTTTGCCTTTACAAATGTCTGCTTGTGTCTGTGTATGTGCATATGGATATGTGTGTGTGTGTGACTGTATACCTGTCCCTTTTTCCCCCTAAGGTAAGTCTTTCTGTTCCCGGGATTGGAATGACTCCTTACCCTCTCCCTTAAAACCCAAATCCTTTTGTCTTTCCCTCTCCTTCCCTCTTTCCTGAAGAAGCAACCGTTGGTTGCAAAAGCTTGAATTTTGTGTGTATGTTTGTGTGTCTATCAACATGCCAGCACTTTCGTTTGGCAAGTCATATCATCTTTGTTTTTAGATATATTTTTCCCACGTGGAATATTTCCCTCTATTTATATATATAAAAAACAAAGAAGATGTGACTTACCAAATGAAAGCGCTGGCAGGTTGATAGACTCACAAACAAACACAAACATACACACAAAATTCTAGCTTTCGCAACCAACGGTTGCTTCATCAGGAAAGAGGGAAGGAGAGGGAAAGACGAAATGATGTGGGTTTTAAGGGAGAGGGTAAGGAGTCATTCCAATCCCGGGAGCGGAAAGACTTACCTTAGGGGGAAAAAAGGACAGGTATACACTCGCGCACACACACACACATATCCATCCGCACATACACAGACACAAGCAGACTTTTGTAAAGGCAAAGAGTTTGGGCAGAGATGTCAGTCGAAGCAGAAGTACAGAGGCAAAGATGTTGTTGAATGACAGGTGAGGTATGAGCGGCGGCAACTTGAAATTAGGGGAGGTTGAGGCCTGGTGGGTAACGAGAAGAGAGGATATACTGAAGGGCAAGTTCCCATCTCCGGAGTTCTGACAGGTTGGTGTTAGTGGGAAGTATCCAGATAACCCAGACGGTGTAACACTGTGCCAAGATGTGCTGGCCGTGCACCCACGTGGAATGTTTCCCAACACAGGTGCTGTAACTTACCAAACAAGAAAGCGCTGGTATGTTGATAGACACAATAAAAAACACACACACAAATATTCAAGCTTTCGCAACCCAAGGTTGCTTCATCAGGAAAGAGGGAAGGAGAGGGAAAGACGAAAGGATGTGGATTTTAAGGGATAGGGTAAGGAGTCATTCCAATCCCGGGCGCAGAAAGACTTACCTTAGGGGGAAAAAAGGACAGGTATACACTCGCGCACACGCGCACACACACACACACACACACACACACACACACACACACACACACACACACACACAGATGCGCAGAAGTATCCATTCACAATCACTTGTAAGCATAAAGTGATTTGTAATATTCCTGGTACTAAGTAGCTAGTACCAGAAATATACTGTGGTTAGATATTTGAGTCCATAACTCAAGAAGGGCGTGTTTTGACAAAGGATTGCTGTATAGTAGACAGTATTATACTGTGAATAACGAGGCTAATGCATGTCAATGTGATATGATATATGGAATCATATCACTAGTATTATCCATAAGCATTGGTGTGTAATAACTTTATTTATGTATTGATATGTGGGAAGGTGTCACATGCGGTAATATTTGTTGGCATAGTTGCATGAATATGACTACACTGTTTACAATAAATTCATATTTTTTCATGGCACCTTATAAGCAATAGGAAAATTTTTTTTCTTTTAATAGGAAACACTTAGTGCACAATATGAAATGTGGTAGGGGGTTCGATTCCACAACCCAGGTATTGCATGATATGGTATGCATTGGTCATAAAATGTGCTGTGCTGTTTCCATCAACGGTGCTTATGGTTATACAGCCCTATGAAATGATCTATTAATGTTAATTTTATATAATACTTTTACCTACTATTTATGCACGTAATATCAATGTACAAATAGGACTTTGGCATTTAATGTGGTCTTCGCACCATAGATAATAACTATGTCATATGATGCTTAGTTTGGTGCTGTGCTGTTTATTCATTGTGTAACGAGGTTCCTTATTAAAGGTTATATCAATAATGTAAAATAAAATATGTAACATTTTATGTCTTTCACCTACCTTTTATTTCTCCACACAGTGTGGGAATAACATATAATAAGAAAAGGATTTTTAGATTTTAGCTTTGACTTGCTGTATGGAATGTAGCAATTTTTGGTACTGTATTTTTATCTCAAGAGATGGGCAGAAATACTGTACCTCACAATTAAAATACAGGGTCATATATGGGAAGGCATGCTAATCGTCACCTCCAGTCTTTGTATGTTTCACCTGAATACCACGTTATTTTTGTAAAACATAATTGTTAACATCTTTTGTAACGTAAAACTGGTACTTTTGTATGTTATACAATTGTTATCAATGTATGACAGTGGGTATGGCAGCATCATAGCAAGCTAATAGGTAGCCGTATGTTCACACGTATGAGGGCAACACCTACCAAGGTGTCCTGTTGACCACTACAAACTGTATGTTACAATTTGATTGTGTCATTCACGTGTAACAGTAGACACATAGGCTGTCTTATCAATGAGAGTATTTGTTGCTCACAGTCTTGACTTGCTTGTACAAAGCTATTCATGCCTTTTGGCACCATTTTTTATAACTACTTACGATTAAGAACAAGGTATGTCTATAATCATATATTTACCTGTAATATGGATATGCATATTGTATGTAAATATTTCTGTATGACATGTACTTCTTTATTTTTAGGTGTGTGGTTTGAGAATGAGCGAGTCAGCATAAAACTAGTAACACTGCAGGAACTGAGATGGACAAAATAAAAACTTCTCAAACTTTCCTCAATACTATACAGTTGCGGACCTAGCATTCCAAAGCAGAAAGGCTCAAATCAGTAACCAAATATTTGCTGTTGGCATTTGTAAGTGGAAAACCCAGGGTGTTTCATCCATCCCCCAAACCAAAGTACTGTTCTTCCACAGAAACTGAGCCAGTAAGACCTATTTCACCCATTAGTTTATGTGCTGTCCCCCATGACAAGGGGTGGTAAATACAAAAGGGTAGGGTTCCATTACACTGAAGAGCCAAAGAAAATGGTAACACCTGCCTAATATTGTGTAGGGCACCTGCGAGCATGCAGAAATGCCACAAAACAACGTGGTATGGACTTGACCTTCCCCCATGAACCATGGACCTTGCCGTTGGTGGGGAGGCTTGCTTGCCTCAGCGATACAGATAGCCGTACCGTAGGTGCAACCACAACGGAGGGGTATCTGTTGAGAGGCCAGACAAACCTGTGGTTCCTGAAGAGGGGCAGCAGCCTTTTCAGTAGTTGCAAGGGCAACAGTCTGGATGATTGACTGATCTGGCCTCGCAACAATAACCAAAATGGCCTTGGTGTGCTGGTACTGCGAACGGCTGAAAGCAAAGGGGAAACTACGGCCGTAATTTTTCCTGAGGGCATGCAGCTTTACTGTATGTATAAATGATGATGGCGTCCTCTTCGGTAAAATATTCCAGAGACTTGTGGTCAGGTGACTACAGGGTTATAAACACAAAATCAAATAGGGGTAATGCAGAAGTAGGTTTAATAATGAATAGGAAATTAGGAACACGGGTAAGCTACTACAAACAGCATAGTGAACACATTATTGTGGCCAAGACAGATACGAAGCCCACACCTACTACAGTAGTACAAGTTTATATGCCAACTAGCTCTGCAGATGACGAAGAAATTGATGAAATGTATGATGAGATAAAAGAAATTATTCGGGTAGTGAAGGGAGAAGAAAATTTAATAGTCATGGGTGACTGGAATTCGAGAGTAGGAAAAGGGAGAGAAGGAAACATAGTGGGTGAATATGGATTGGGGGAGAGAAATGAAAGAGGAAGCTGTCTGGTAGAATTTTGCACAGAGCATAACTTAATCATAGCTAACACTTGGTTCAAGAATCATTAAAGAAGGTTTTATACATGGAAGAATCCTGGAGATACTAAAAGATATCAGATAGATTATATAATGGTAAGACAGAGATTTAGGAACAAGGTTTTAAATTGTAAGACATTTCCAGGGGCAGATGTGGACTCTGACCACAATCTATTGGTTATGACCTGTAGATTAAAACTGAAGAAACTGCAAAAAGGTGGGAACTTAAGGAGATGGGACCTGGATAAACTGAAAGAATCAGAGGATGTACAGAGTTTCAGGGAGAGCATAAGGGAACAATTGACAGGAATGGGGGAAAGAAATACAATAGAAGAAGAATGGGTAGCTTTGAGGGATGAAGTAGTGAAGGCAGCAGAGGATCAAGTAGGTAAAAAGACAAGGGCTAGTAGAAATCCTTGGGTAACAGAAGAAATATTGAATTTAATTGATGAAAGGAGAAAATACAAAAATGCAGTAAATGAAGCAGGCAAAAAGGAATACAAACGTCTCAAAAATGAGATCGACAGGAAGTGCAAAATGGCTACGCAGGGATGGCTAGAAGGCAAATCTAAAGATGTAGAGGCTTACCTCACTAGGGGTAAGATAGATACTGCCTACAGAAAAATTAAAGAGACCTTTGGAGATAAGAGAACCACTTGTATGAACATCAAGAGCTCAGATGGAAACCCAGTTCTAAGCAAAGAAGGGAAAGCAGAAAGGTGGAAGGAGTATATAGAGGGTCTATACAAGGGCGATGTACTTGAGGACAATATTATGGAAATGGAAGAGGATGTAGATGAAAATGAAATGGGATATACGATACTGCGTGAAGAGTTTGACAGAGCACTGAAAGACCCGAGTCGAAACAAGGCCCCCGGAGTAGACAACATTCCATTGGAACTACTGACGGCCTTGGGAGAGCCAGTCCTGACAAAACTCTACCATCTGGTGAGCAAGATGTATGAGACAGGCGAAATACCCTCAGACTTCAAGAAGAATATAATAATCCCAATCCCAAAGAAAGCAGGTGTTGACAGATGTGAAAATTACCGAACAATCAGTTTAATAAGCCACAGCTGCAAATACTAACACGAATTCTTTACAGACGAATGGAAAAACTGGTAGAAGCTGACCTCGGGGAAGATCAGTTTAGATTCCGTAGAAATACTGGAACACGTGAGGCAATACTGACCTTACGACTTATCTTAGAAGAAAGGTTAAGGATACGCAAACCTACATTTCTAGCATTTGTAGACTTAGAGAAAGCTTTTGACAATGTTGACTGAAATACTCTCTTTCAAATTCTAAAGGTGGCAGAGGTAAAATACAGGGAGCGAAATACTATTTACAATTTGTACAAAAACCAGATGGCAGTTATAAGAGTCGCGGGACATGAAAGGGAAGCAGTTGTTGGGAAGGGAGTAAGACAGGGTTGTAGCCTCTCCCCGATGTTATTCAATCTGTATATTGAGCAAGCAGTGAAGGAAACAAAAGAAAAATTCGGAGTAGGTATTAAAATCCATGTAGAAGAAATAAAAACTTTAAGGTTCGCCGATGACATTGTAATTCTGTCAGAGACAGCAAAGGACCTGGAAGAGCAGTTGAATGGAATGGATAGCGTCTTGAAAGGAGGATATAAGATGAACGTCAACAACAGCAAAACGAGGATAATGGAATGTAGTCGAATTAAGTCGGGTGATGCTGAGGGAATCAGATTACGAAATGAGACACTTAAAGTAGTAAAGGAGTTTTGCTATTTGGGGAGCAAAATAACTGATGATGGTCGAAGTAGAGAGGATATAAAATGTAGACTGGCAATGGCAAGGAAAGCGTTTCTGAAGAAGAGAAATTTGCTAACATCGAGTATAGATTTAAGTGTCAGGAAATCATTTCTGAAAGTATTTGTATGGAGTGTAGCCATGTATGGAAGTGAAACATGGACAATAAATAGTTTGGACAAGAAGAGAATAGAAGCTTTTGAAATGTGGTGCTACAGAAGAATGCTGAAGATTAGATGGGTAGATCACATAAGTAATGAGGAAGTATTGAATAGGATTGGGGAGAAGAGAACTTTGTGGCACAGCTTGACCAGAAGAAGGGATCGGTTGGTAGGACATGTTCTGAGGCATCAAGGGATCACCAATTTAGTATTGGACGGCAGCGTGGAGGGTAAAAATCGTAGAGGGAGACCAAGAGATGAATACACTAAGCAGATTCAGAAGGATGTAGGTTGCAGTAGGTACTGGGAGATGAAGAAGCTTGCACAGGATAGAATAGCATGGAGAGCTGCATCAAACCAGTCTCAGGACTGAAGACCACAACAACAACATGGACTTGACACTAATGTTCTGTAGTAGTACTGGAGGGAACTGACACTATGAATCCTGCAGGACTGTCCATAAATCAATAAGAGTAGGAGAGCGTGGCGATCTCTTCTGAATAGCACGTTCAAAGGCATCCCAGATATGCTCAATAATCTTAATGTTTGGGGAGTTTGGTGGCCATCAGAAGTGATTAAACGCAGAAGAGTGTTCCTGGAGCCACTCTGTAGCAGTTCTGGACACAAAGTGTCTCATTGTCCTGTTGGAATTGCCCAAGCCCGTTGGAATCCACAATGGACATGAATGGATGCAGGCGATCAAACAGGATGCTTATGTATGTGTCAGATGTCAGAGTCATATCTAAACATATCAGGGATCCCATATCACTCCTACTCAACATGCCCCATACCATTACAGAGCCTCCACCAGCTTGAACAGTCCCCTGCTGACATGCAGGGTCTATGGATTCATGAGGTTGTCTCCTTACACATCCACTCAGTACAATTTGAAACGAGACTCGTCAAACCAGGCAACATGTTTCCAGTCATGAACAGACAAAGGTCAGTGTTCAGTGTTTATGGGCCTAGGCAAGGGGTAAAGCTTTGTGTTGCGCAGTCATCAAGAGTACATGAATGGGTCTTTGGCTCCGAAAGCCCACATCGATGACGTTTCATTGAATGGTTCACATGCTGACACTTGTTGATGGCCCAGCACTGAAATCTACAGCAATTTGTGGGAGGGTTGCACTTCCGTCAGGTTGAAAGATTCTCTTCAGTTGTCGTTGGTCCTATTCTTGCAGGATCTTTTTCCGGCTGCATTGATGTCAGAGATTCGATGTTTTACAGGATTCCTGATATTCATTGTACACTTGGGAAATGGTTGTACGGGAAAGTCCCCACTTCATCGCTACCTCAGAGAGCTGTGTCCTGTCGCTTGTGCGCCGACTATAACACCACATGCAAATTCACTTAAATCTTGATAACCTACCATTGTAGCAGCAGTAACCGATCCAACAACTGCACCAGACACTTGTTGTCTTATATAGGCACTGCAGACCCCATCTCTGTACTACCTATTTACATATCTCTCCATTTCAATATGCATGCCTATACCAGTTTCTTTGAACTTCAGTGTAGTTGTTGGCAGTATAAGCATGCAGTGAATAATGGCTGGATGGGATGGGAAAGAACTTATTTTGCAGTCAGTAGGTATCCTTGGGGACCTCTTTCAACGTGCTGAAGAAGCTGTTCTAGCAGCCATTGATGGAATACGGTGACGCCAACTGTGAACTGTGGTGCATGTCAGAGCAAACAATGCCAGTCATCTGGGTTCTGAGATCATATCTGGTTACTAGTTGAGAAGACCAACCTTGGTCACAGAGTTTCATCAAAGCTCACACTCTATTGCATTGGCCCATATCTGATCATTGCACCTTGATTCTGAGTCAAGAGGAAAGCTTGAACATCAAAGGTTTTGTGAAAAAATAGGCTGCAAGTCTCTCAACTTGTGCCATAGCATTGAGAACTGTAGAGTTCCCCTAAATGGGTCAGCTATGCACTACACATTTGAGTCTGCTATACATGTGAGGTGCACACAAGGATTTTATTTATTTATTTACTTATTTTGGATTAGGGCACTCTCTATCCACATCAGATGATAATAGCTGTAGGAGACCTGGAAATATCAAGATCCAAAGAAATGCCCACCATGGGCAAGAGTATTAAAATCCTAGAGGTTCACAACAAAGTGCAAAAGTTTGAAAAACGCCTAAAAAGCAGTGGGGCTTACATAATCCAAGGTACAGAATGCTGATTAAAACCTAAAATTGATACCAGTGAGATTTGTGGAGAAAATGTAAGCATATACCAAAAGGATACGCTAATGGGAAAAGCGTATGGTATATTTGTCGTAGTAGACAAGAAACTCAAATCCACCAAGACGTTAACTGAAGCTACATGTGAGATTGTTCATGCAAGAACAAGTCATTGAGGGTGAGCATCAACTTATAACTGGCTTCTTCTATCAGCTGCCAGGCTCATCCCCAGATGTAACAGAAAAATTTCGATAAACTCTGAGTTCACTAGTATGTAAGTTCCCAATCACACTAAATCTACAGATGAGAATTTAGTCATCCAATAATCAATTGGGATAATTACAATTTTGTTAGTGGTGGGCATGTGAAACACTTCTAAATGCCTTTTATGAAAACCATCATGAAAATGATGGAAATATATTGGATCTAATGGCAAGGAATATACCTAACCACTTTGAGAACATTCACATCAAAATTAGTATCAGTGATCACAAGGCAGTTGTAACAAAATGAATACGACAGTACTAAATGCAACTAAAACAAGTAGAAAGATTTATATAAACAGCAAACTAGATAAGGAGGCAGTAACAATGTGACTCAGTGAGGGGTGTTTCAAATTCTGCTCTGAACAGCAGCCTGTATGAGACTTGCTGCCCTATCCTCGCTTAATCCTGTCCTGCTTTACATATGCGCATCTTATTTCTGCAATGTAGCTGGGATATCCTGTACTGCTATAATGAATGGGCTATCGATGAATAAATAAATAAAATAATAATTATAATAACTTTGGCTCAAGTGTAAAAGAATAGACAATCATGCACTGGATGGATGTATATCTAGTACAACAGTTCATGATGAGATGGACCCTTCAATGGTATACAACCTCGTAATCACACTTCTAAAGAAACAGATATTACTGCATAATAGCTATAAAAACAAAGCATAGGGCTATAGATAAAGACACACTGAACAAAACTCATTTAGCTATCCAAAGTCAAATGCATGAAACTGCCAACTACTACTGCAGTGATTTCTCACAATACTTGAAGAAATTCTGGCACCAAAGTTAGTGTCCAGGCACTCATAGGTGAGGCAGGAAGCAAAACTGAAAGTAACAATTCAAAAGCAGAAATGATGACCTCATTAGTCAAATGTTATTTTACAAAGGAAAACCATGCAGGATTGCCCCAATTTAATTTTCACACCACAAGAAAAAATCAGTGATGTAGTATCAGTGGCACTGAAAAACAGCTGAAATCTGAAATTGTTAAAACTGAACAAAGCTCCAGGGCCCAAAAGAATCCCCACCAACACCAAGAGCGAGAGGTTGCCCTGAAACTCCGTGTGCTCCTCCATGCTCTTTGACAAGGCTGTTGTCAGTTTGATGATGACTTGTTATAGTGGAAGTCTTTAGCCACCACTTCCAAAGATTTTCATTCAAAATTTAAGCAGTGGCTGGGCTCAATCTTGGGATACAGGACATTTTAGTTACCCCTCAAATGCGCTACCCATTCACCAATTACCACTTTGGTTCAGTCTTAGGTAAATGATGTGGCAAACTTTTGTTCATTGGTAGAATACTAGGCAAATCCAAAAAAATCTATAAAGGACACTGCTCACAAAACACTTGTGCTGAGGGACTGAGACCTCAGTAGTTTGGTCACATAGGAACTTACCACCACCATTCGTGCAGCCCACCTTTGAATCCTGCTCAAGTGTGTGGGACCCATATGATATAGAACTAAGAGGGTATACCGAATGTATATGAACAAGGGTCACAAGAATGGTCAAATGAAGACACTAAATGGACTGAAAATAGTTTCAAACTATCAAATCAAACCTATTTAGTGCCTTTCAAGAACCATCTTTAAGTGATGATCCCAGGAACCACTACAACCACCTACCTATCTGTATTATTCCCATAGGGATTGTAGAAACAAGATTACAATAAGTACAGCACACACAGAGGCACTGAAGCAATCACTCTTCCTATGTCCCATATGTGAATGGAATAGAAAAATGTACTAACTGGTATAAAGGGAAGGACCCTTTGCCATGCACTTCACAGTGATTTGCAAAGTATGGGTGTGGATGTAGAATTAGAACTAGGCTTTATACGTGTATCAACTCATAAGGAGATGCAGAAGATTCTGCAAGCCCTTTCCGCCATGTGCGGAGTGTGTCCAGCATCTTCAGAAAATGTACAAAATCATAACTAATATCACCATAATCAAGATAGGACCAAATGAAAGCTTTCAGAACTGTGTTACATACAACCTGGCTTCTCAAATATCTTACCACATAAGTTCTACACTGCCACGAGGATCATCACTTCAAGATCTTTCAGCCTCATTCCAATTTTCACGAGTATAATGCAAGAGAAATGGGTAAAAGGAAATAAAATAAAATGTTTTCTAGTCTTACAGAACATACCTCAAACATCATTGTTTGAGACTCCTGCAGTTTAATAATCTCTCCACTTGTTAGGCAGAGCTTTTTATTGTCATCCAGGACAGTGTTCATATTTTCAATCCACACAGCATCAACTGGACCATCAAACACATACCAGCGTTTGTCATCATCTTCAGCTGATGCTCCACCACGTACTAGACTTGCCAGTATGCCATCTGTCCATTCATGAGTGAGGGCATCAAACTCACCATATAACTGTCCCAGTGTGATGGACTTGGGGTTTAGCACATACGTATGGACCTTTTCAAATGGTAACCCACTTGGAGATGGTTTCCCTTTCAAACTTGTTAGAGCATGGGCTAGGACTTCATAGCACTGTAATAAAGTAACTATACATATAATGAATCAGTATAAATAATGCTAACAGTGAACTAACAAGGGAAATAAAATTAATTCATAATTTTTCCTTTTTTATCCCCATACAATCAAATTTGTACGTAAAATATGTATGAATGAGATACATTTACAAGGTTGCACTGAATATAACAAACATTCAAATTTTGGATATACTCAGTTTCTTCCTCTTCTTTGCTGGATACTTATCTCCTGAATACTAAGAATGGCGCTGCAATAAAGTATAACATATTTAAAAAAGTGTTGTGACTCGCCGATCTTTCAAAGTGCCACCACACAGTTACGCATGTCCTCTACATGCGGCGCTGTCTGCCAGCCATGCAGCAGCACCGCCACCTAAGCGGCCAGCCAGCCAGCGGCTGCTAGACTTGGACTCAGTTATGATTTGACTGTTAACGTGTACACATGGCTTACTCTGTTTACTTGATCTGTGACTTTCATGTATCTCGTCTTTTCCTTGAAATATATTTGTTCAACTTGAAGTTGTAACAAAAAGGTTTACCAGTTTATTAAACTGGATGTTCTTCTGTTAACAATACATTAAAAGTGAGCAAACTATTAAAGAAATCAAATCAACTAAACATTAATTGGTTGGCTCTTATGGAACTTCGTATCATGAACAGTTGTTCAACTACAGATACCTGCTATACTGGAAGACACAATGGTGAATGGAATATCATGTACAGTGAAGGAGGAGAGGGGAGGAATAAAAGGGAAGGAAAGGGACTATTGATATCATCTGCATCGGGACTTTGTGCAGCAACAGCAGTGCCGAGTGAAAATGTGTGCCAGACCAACATTCGAACCCAGGGTCTCCTTCTCACTAGGCAGTTGGGTTAACTACTGCGCCACCCAGACACAGAGTTTATTGCAAGTGTGTGGACTATGTCGGCACTCTTCTCAGCCGATGCACATTTGCACCCAGTGAAACATACTTGCAATCCACATCTATGGCCTCCATGCTCACTACTTGAAGGTTTCCACAGCAGGTCAGGCATAATTGTGCGGCCACACTGAATGTGGTGGATTCACTGCCTGCTGAGGTGAGTCAACTATATGAATGGAATAGTATGGCATGTCACATGAACAAGATGTTATGAGACTAGGCACTGATTGCCAGCCTATGGCATCTGACATGGCAGCTGTTATGCACTAGGGTAGAGAAGGGAAGTGAAGTGTTTGTGTAGTGTGTGTTCATGCAATGTCATGTGGTGTAACAGATGAATCATGGCTGTCAAGGTAGTTCTACACTGGCTGCTAAAGGCGCTGTGTTTCATGTGTAATAACTGAATCATAGCTTCTGTGCCCAGCCCCCTGGGGTGCTGGTTTCTACTTTTCACTTGTGCTTGTGGCTTCTCCATATGCAATATTTATTCCTTTGTTATGTTCCATGTTTGTTGATGTTTTATGTTCTACATTGTTGGTTAGTTTTACAATTCAATTACCCTCCTGCTCTCACTGAATAAAGAGTTTCCCACTAAGTGTAATCTTTTTGTATCAGGTTAATCAGTATTGTTAAGTCAATCAGTTTGAATTACCCGACAAGTTGTGATCCAACATGATCTGTGAGCTGAAGGAAATGATCTATAGCCATTTTTTCTATTGAGCTCAGGAGCAAACTGAAGAATGCCTCATATCAAGACTAGCGGTCTATTTGATGCCATTTTGGTTCAATAGCCCCTTCTAATGGTTCATGCAGGTGGAAGCAAGTTTTTGTTGTGCTGGAATTATAGCCAAACTGTGAAGTCTGCATTTGTTCCCTCCGCCACACACCGTCAGGTGGCTTGCGGAGTGTGGATGTAGATGTAGATGTAGATGTTGTTAGTCAGCTAGACCACCGTTTCGTGGCCGAGGTGCAAGACATCATCACTGCACCCCTGGTGGCAGATTCCTACAAAAAATTCAAGGCAGAAGCAATACAGAGAGTTGCTGCTTTTGCAGGAAGATCAAATTCACCAAGTTCTTATGCAATAAGACATTGATGATCATAAGCCACCACAATATCTTAGGCATCTGCACAGTAAAGTGGACACAGTCACCATTCCAGACAACTTATTGTGTACACAGTGGAGCAGTAGATTATCACCGGAAATTGAAGCAACTAGCGTGCATTGGATGCCATGGTGGAGATGGCAGACTGCAAACAGGAAGCAATCACACCTGCCCAGATTAGAGTGGTCACAGCAAAAAGCAGCAGTATAACAGCCTCAGCTAAGGTCAAGCACACAAATCACGACTTGGTCACAGCAAAAGTAAACATGTTATACATGCAGGTCAGTGCATTATTGTTGCAATTCAGCACTGGACACAACAGAAGCAGAGTGCATTAGGGTAGACATTCAAGGAGCCAGTCTCTGAGCAACACTACATCTTCGAAAGGTGACAAGTCTCTCTGTTGATATCAGTGCAGATTTGGCGACAATGTGCAAAAATGTACATCACAGTGCTTCTACCTAAATGCCAGTGGTGGTTGATTGTAGGCGTAATAACTGATTGCCCATCACCATCCAGGAACCAGTTCATCAGCAACAGACGTTCTGGCCTGAAATTTCTCATAGACACTGGTTCGGACCTCAGTATCTGTTATGGTCTTCATTGCATCATTGTACACATTCAACTCTGTAGTGGATCTGGGAGATGTGTTATTTTCTACCAGATTTGTCGATACCAAATCTAATGAGGGAAGTTGTAAATGTTTTCTTATATTTATGTCAGAATATTTTTTTTTAATTGTAATCTGCCTTATTTTATGCTAATTTACTTATATTTTTGAGAGTGACGGCATATTGATTAATATTAGTAGATGTGACGAAGAATATCAAAGAGACTGGTTACAAGTGGAAGCTTGTATGTTGTGTGAAATGTCTTTGATGCTGGGAGTCGTCTTTGACTGTAGTCAGTTGGCAGTGAACTCTCGGTGTGTGTGACAGTGGAACAATGTGCAGGTCACCATTATAAATATTTGCTAGTGAACAGGAAAAATGAATTATGTTACTACTTTTTTTATATAAACATCAAGAAGGAACAACATTCAAAGAAATGGTATATGAAGCACCAAAAATAAGGCAAACGTATTGAACCAGGTCATTTCTGCAGCCGACGAAACTGCATTGTGGAATCATACTTTCACTAGACGACTGAAGCCAACACAAAAAGACAAATATCGTCTTGTAAACATTTCATGGAAAAGGTACTGTCACGAAATTTGCTAAATACAGTATATAAAAAATAGTGAGCATATTTCAACTCCCTTCTAACATCTGCCAATAATTCGACTATTGCATCCTATGTAACCCAGCGAACAGAGCTAAATTTAGGTCTACATCATCTGTTCACATGGAATTTCACTGTTGCAGAGATCACAGAAGCGATTATTGGTGCACATCTACTTGCACATTAAGACATGTCGAACGCTTGATTGGTGGACAGCATTACTGGTTTAACTGTCACCGGTTTTCATCACAGATCAACCAACCACACTGCAAAGCTTGTCCAGGCTCTGCTGTTAAAGCAGTTCCCAAATTTGACCAGGCCAGCAAAAGCAACTAAACAGTTTCAGTACAATATGGTGCTCACATCAAGACAACGGATTGACCACCAGTGTTGTGTCAACCTGGGCGTTTAGCACTAGACTTCTTGCAATCATGAAAGCTGAATGCAAGAGGGCATTATTAGACTGTTGAACAGTCTGTGGTACTCTGCCTAGCATTTGGTGCCAAAAAAAGGTGAGTCCCAGTGCCTTTGCAGAAATTATCATGCACTGAATATGAGAACAGTGGCTGATAGATATTCTGGGTCATTACTAAAAGATTACATCTACACATTACAAGGAGTGGTAATATTCAGTGTCTCGACTGTCGTAAGGCCTACACTCAGAAACTTGTGGCTAAAGAGAAAATTCCAAAGACCACAACGATAACACCACTCAGCCTGTTTGAGATCACGTGTATGACCTTCACATAGCAAAACATAGCCCAGATGTGGCAAAGATTCACATTGACTCTGTCCTTCAAGGCTTCCTTTTCGATTTTGTGTACCTGGATGATAAGCTCATGTTCTCGGAGACTGGGGAACAACACCAATAAAATCTACAAGAGGTGTTCAAGCATTTGGAGAATTATAGAGTCGAGTTGAATGTTGCCAAGAGTGTTTGTGAACAATCTGAAGTGATCGTCTTTGGACATAGTATCTCTGCCGCAAGCTCCCTATCTTCTGACAAACAAGATTGGTGGGATTTTACAGTTACCTAAGCCAACCAATCACGGAATTGCATTGCTTCTTTGTTATTTTAAATAGTTATTACCACCACCTGCCTCATGCAGCAGAATTGCAAGAACCACTGAATGCGGTGCTGTCTGGTCCTAAGGCAAGGGGCCACTCTGCAGCACAGTGGACTCAGGCTATGTGTGCGGAGCATGGCTGACACACCACTAAATCATTCTAAACTCGATGCATCTCTTGCATAGGTAGTGGATGCAAGCCAGATGGCTGTCAGCAAGGTGCTACAGCAGTGGTCAGGTGGTTCATGGCAGTCACTGGTAAAATTTCACGAAAACTGCACCATCTCTGAGCAAGTGGAGTGCCTACGACAGCAAGCTTCTGAAAAAGTGAAATGCTTGTGTCCTCAAGCTCCAGTGCTAGTGTTCACAATATTGACAGACCACAACCTTTTTGTATTGAGGAGAGCCACTGACAACTGTAACATTGTGGCTGACTGTTTTTCATGCATCAGAAGTGTGATGAGTCCTATCAACTATTCTGCACTGAATTGACAGCAGCAAGAAGATAAAGAACTCCAAAAGTTTGTCAACAATGAGGCATCGGCATTACAATTGCAGCTCACCGACGGTCTGGGAGCAGATGTCAAGCTCTACTGTGACGTCTCTTGCGGCCAACCTCAACCCTTTCATCCACCAGCATTAGGAACAAAAACTTTAGATAGCACACATAACTTACACCATCCAGAGGCACATCCCACTTTTCTATTGGTCTCCCAAACATTTCGAGTAGCCAGGCATGGAAAAGGACTGTCGAGAATGGACAAGAACATGTTTTCAATGCCAAAGGTGTAAAGTGTTCAAATGGTTCAAATGGCTCTGAGCACTATGCGACTTAACTTCTGAGGTCATCAGTCGCCTATAACTTGGAACTAATTAAACCTAAATAACCTAAGGACATCACACACATCCATGCCCGAGGCAGGATTCGAACCTGCGACCGTAGCGGTCATGCAGTTCCAGACTGAAGCGCCTTTAACCGCACGGCCACACTGGCCGGCAGGTGTAAAGTGTCTCACCATATAAATACCCCTACTGATGACTTTCCAGACACAACTGTATGTTTTATCCACATATATCTAGATGTTGCAGGACCACTTGCTCATCAAACAGTTGACGCTACCTTTCCATAATAATTGATCTTTTCACTGGCTGGACACAGGCAGTGCCAACTGATATTACCACTGAAATGTTAAGCCTCTACCTTTGTGTCAGCACGGTTAGCGAGATTTGGACGCCCAGCACTTCACTATCGACTGGGAAAGAAGTTTGATTTGGACCTATTTGCACAGTTTGTCAAGTTTTCAGGCTGTAATTTAAATCATCAGACGATCAATTCCAATCACAAAATGATCTAGAGAGAATTTCTGTATGGTGTGAAAAGTGGCAATTGGCACTAAAACAAAGAAAAGTGTGAGATCATCCACATGGGTACTACATGAAATCCGATATATTTTGGGTATACGATAAATCGCACAAATCTAAGGGCTGTCAATTCAACTAAATACCTAGGAATTACAATTACAAGCAACTTAAATTGGAAAGACCACATAGATAATATTGTGGGGAAGGCAAAACAAAGACTGCGCTTTGTTGGCAGAAAACTTAGAAGATGCGACAAACCAACTAAAGAGACAGCCTACACTACACTTGTCCGTTCTCTGTTGGAATATTGCTGCGTGGTGTGGGATCCTTACCAGGTAGGATTGACAGAGGACATCGAAAGGATGCCAAGAGGGGCAAGCGCGTTTCGCGTTATCGCGCAATAGGGGTAAGAGTGTCACTGATATGAAATGTGAGTTGGGGTGGCAGTAAGTGAAACAAAGGTGGTTTTCTTTGCGGCAACATCTATTTACGAAATTTCAATCACCAACTTTCTCTTCCAGATGCGAAAATATTTTGTTGACACCCACCTACATAGGGATAAATGATCATCATAATAAAATAAGAGAAATCACAGTTTGAATGGAAAGATTTAGGTGTTCCATTTTCCCATGCGCCATTCAACAGTGGAATGGCAGAGTAGTAGTATGAAAATGGTTCGATGAACCCTCTGCCAGGCACTTAAGTGTGAATTGCAGAGTAACCATGTAGATGTAGCTGTAGATGTAGATGTACGTCCATCACAAGACCACCAATTACCATCCCACTAGCAATTGCATGGTTGAATGCTGGTACCATTCCTTGAAGACAGTGCTCATTGCTTTGTAAACACATGAACTTTGGCTCTTCCAAAGGTTATACTTGGCCTATGAACAACTTATCAACCTGAGATCTATTCTTCAGCCATGGAGTTGGTCTACAGAGAGACACTGCATTTGCCTGGGAAATTTTTCAGTGCTGATACGCTGTAAACATCCTTGCAAGACCAGCTGGATCTGTGGAACCATGTCACACAGACACATCCTCCAAAGGCATCACATCAAAGCACACCACTTTGTTACGTGCATCAGGACCTGGATCACTAGTCTAATGGCATGCTCCACACTGACGGCGTAAGACAAATCTTACAATCTCGGTATACTCGCCTGTACCATGTGTTATGGAGAAGTATGCAGACAATGGACATATTGGTGAATAGCAAGTCAATGACTTTCTTCGAACAGAGTCAACCCTCTGTACACTTTTCAAGGGCATCACCATGTACTTCACAATGGAGACATTGGCACCCGTCTGAACAAGATGCCCAACCACAAGCACCACCAACTGCAGCAGCTGCCTGCAGAACATCCACTGATTCGGATGACTCGCTCTGGATGCTGTGTCCACTTCCCTGCCTGTCTCCTCGATACTGACACTGTCAAAGTAGTTCCAAACTGGCTGCTATATGTGCTGTGTTTCATGAGTAATAAGTGAATTGTGGCTGTCAAAAGAGTTCTGAGCATGGCAGCCAGGACCACTGTCCCCCCCTCCCCCTGCCCCTGCCCCCCCCCCCCCCCCCACACACACACACACGTGCTTCTACCTTCTCCATGCATTCTCTACTGTCACTCTAGTTTACAATTCAATTAGCCTCCTACTCTCATTGAATAAAGAGTTTCCTGCTAAACATAATCCTTCAGTGTCAGATTAATCGGCATTATTTATCTTCCACTGGCATCCAGTTGTTCAGCTAGAGCAACCTTCAGGCTGCATACGCCTCAAACAAGACAACACAAAATATTCTACCAAGCAAGATGTATGCATGCAGACTGGAACCTATTCTGAAAAGCCCACGAGTTTCAGGCTGTTATTACACAGGTCTGAATTAACTTATCTCAATAAAACTTTAGTGTCTTACGGAAATAATGTGACTAGACACTGCCACTTGTGTTACAGATACTGGTGGTAACAACATTGTCTTTCCTTCATGAGCTACCGAGCAAGGTGACACAGAGAGGTTAGCACATTGGACTCATACTCGGGAGGATGACGGTTCAAACAGGTGTCTGGCCTTACTGATTTAGGTTTTCTGTGACTTCCCTAAATCACTTCAGTCAAATGTCATGATAGCTCCTTTGAAAGGATGTGGCCAACTTCCTTCCACATCCTCCCCTAATTTGGTGGGACCAATGGCCTCACTGTTTGGCCCCCTCCCCCCAAATCAACAAATCTTCATGAGCAACACGAGGTTCCACTTTAAATTGCTCTGAATGCATACACTCAGATATTTAATCAATTTTATTATTTCTATATATTGTTTGGCAGTTGTGAAAACACACAAAAATGGGTCTTTCCACCACACTAAATTACATTTGTTTACGTTGGGGGTCAGTTGTAAATACCTGCACCAAGTACTGATTCTCTGCAGTTTTCTTGCATTCTGCAACCAATTTCCTAGTGTTATGACTCCTCTGCGTACAATATCATCCATAAACAGCTCTATGAAGCTTTTGACATTATCCTTTCAGTCATTTACATATACTATGGACAGAAATGGTCCTATAACACTTCATTGGCGTACACCTGAAGATACATAACATTTGACAATTTCTGTTCATTAAGAATAACATGTTCATTTTGCTATGAACTCTTCAATCTAATGCTGCAGTGAAAAAGTGAAACATGAGATTTTGGTGAAGCCTTATTTGTTTAAGAAATGAGTCACATCAGTTTAGCATCTCTGGCATTTCATCTCGTGTGGATCAAATGTACCTATATCAGTTAGTAATGTAAGTACATCTAAAAAAAACTTTAGAGTGCATACCATGAAAGCTGTGTTGCTTAATCTTTATTCACTTTTAGATGTAGTAACATTTATTACCTTTGTCTTTCCACCACCAGCAGGGCCAACCAGCATCAGTCCATGACGCACAACAGTTGTCTCATACAACTGTATACATTTTTTCACAAATTCTGTAACAGAAGTGAAAGAACACCTAATTATTTTTCAATTGTCTCTGACATTTTTCAATGTCACTGTATTCTTAGTCTTCCCTATCATATTTATAGCAGAGCAAGACCTAGTACGAGAAATTGTGAAGTTTACAGTGACAAAACTTCAGCTATAAAATGAAGAAAGAAAAAGAGAAGTGAAAGTATGAGAGGTGAAAAACACTGCCTTCAGAGACATAGTGTACAAGTAGTTTCATCCATATGTTCCTATAGAAATCAAGGATCCAGAAAGAACACAAATATGTGACTTTTACTCATAGTGTAGTGTGTATGAGCATACACTTCATCTGAGTACACTAATGACTGTTTTAATTCTGATGTGTCATTTTTGTAAAAAGAAAAGCAGTATGCCTTTTTTGAAACTGTCAACTAACTCACACATGGCGACTCTTTTATTCTGTCACCTTTTAAATGCAAATATCATAGGCACAACATTTTTCCCAGTGTTTTCTTGCTAGCCTCCCAGTCCAGTTCTTTACGAGAGACAGTTCAAAATTTTCAGAGTACTCCATTTCTTGATACAGACTATACTTCATTAGTGAAATTGCTGCTTAATAATACTTTTATCCACATTAACAATGGGGCATTTGTTGTGTGCACTTTGATTCTTTTGTTCTGCTTCGCATAGTTTCCCCCTTCCAAAATTTGCCCACAATCAACTTAGTCAACATGTAATGTAGTATTTGTACATTCCATCACCTTTTAAATCAATATTTTCTTCTTCCTCCATCTCATCATCAATAAATCTACTGATGTTAACAGCATGCTATTATGGCCGTCTATGCTACAGGGTAACAATGCAAAATACTTTGAACACAAATGTTGCTGTACCTAGTCATATGACAAACTTCATTCCTGCTGCAGGTGGGTCAACAACATCTTTTATAGAATAATGCTTACTAAGATACAGAGTTTACAATGGACACACAGCAGTTTAAAATTTAATTCTTTCCTAAAAATATTCTTACAGCACTAAGAATCCAGTTTTCCTTTGCAAATGGTCATGAACAACTACAGTGGAAGCCACGAGAAAGTATGACAGACATATGGCATATCTGTGATGAACAGAGATCTTTATCTAACTCAGAGGACTACTTCTAATCAAGTATTAAAGACACTACAAGCAGTCTTACAAAATTCTTTATCACATCATCATACAGTAATATGCACAAAAAATTCTAAATTCTGAGAAAAAACAAAGGTGACTTGGAGCATTATTAAGAATGAAATTCGGAACAGAAATGATATACAACTTCTTGATGACTGTAGATGTGAGAGAGATGATGGTAATCTCTGATTTTCTCCATTATAAATGCATGCATTTTATGCATGTTGGTGTTGTGGTCTTCAGTCCGAAGACTGGTTTGATGTAGTTTTCCATGTTACTCTATCCTGTGCAAGCCTCTTCATCTCCGAGTATCTACTGCAATCTGCAGCCTCCTGAATCTGCTAACTGTTTTCATCTCCTAGAAACCTCATCTGACTGGCCAGAAGACTCTACCCGAATTCCAGAATAATAATATGTGGCATTGCGTACAGAAGATCGGTGAGTGACAGCTATGTGCTGAGAATAAACAGCAATATTAAAGAACAGTGCAATAAACTAGGATCCCAACAAATTTAAGTGCAAAGTGTCTTGTCAAAGATGGTCTACATCTGAATAGATTGGGCTCAAAAATATTCAGTAAGATGTTCGTAGATACTTGCCAGCTCATAAAAAAATAAGGGACACTTATAAGTAGTGATGGGGGTGAAAAAACTTGTGTAGCATTAAGAAAGACAGAACCAAACCATTATCTGGCAGGAAATGTGCTAACTGTAAGTGATAGTCAAAGTAGGTATGTTATCCACTGGAATATTAATGGCTTAAACATTGATGCTTCTAACAATAAAAGCTCCAAAATCGATGAATTGCAAATCATTCTGTCAGAATGTGGAAATATTAAAGTTGTTTGTTTAAATGAGCACTGGTTTACTGAAGACACAATTAAAATTCTAAACGAAATAGGGAACTTCGGATTAGCAAGTAGCTTTTGCAGAAAAAACAAGTCATGTGGAGGCTCATGTATACTTCTACATAGTGATATAAATTATGAGACCAGAAACTGTTTTATTTAATTATTTAAATGAAGAATGTGCGTTCAAGAGCTGTTGTGTAGAAATTGTGGACTCACTAGCAAATGTTATAATAATCTCAATATACAGAATTCCAAGGACGTCAACAACAGAACTATTCTTATCTAAGATTCAAATTATGCTAGAAGACCTTTGAAGAGAAAAAAAGAAAAAAAGTTGTAATAGCTGCTGATTTTAATATTGATATCACATGTAATAGTAGCCACGCATCAAGTTTCACTGACTTAGTAAAGAAATATGGTTTCAAATTGAATTACTTTGAACCCACCAGAGACAATGTCAATCAGCAACATGCATTGACAATGTTCTATCAAATTATGTATGTGAAGATGTGTATAAATTTTGTCTAGATCTAGGTATTTCAGATCATTGTGCACTGTTCATTGAGCTGCCACAGGCAGACAGGAACATTTCACATATGAGAACCCATATGAGCAGGAATTTTAGCAAAGAAAACTTGCTAACATTTAGTGAGAAGCTAAGAGATAAAACATGGCCTTTTGATTATTGTAACTCAAGTGACAAAAGCTTTGAGAAATTCCTAAACAGTTTTCTTGGAGACTTTGATGAAACATTTCCATCTAGACTCTGCAGCAGTAAAATGACAAATACAGTTAAGTGGATTACCCAGGGCATAAAAATTTCCAGTGTAAGGAAAAGGCAACTGCACAGAGAACTAAAATATAATAAAGATATTGATTTCATTAAATATGTTAGACTCTATAAAACCATATTTAAAAGAGTTGTCAAGGCAGCAAAATAACTGGCAAATAACAGGCTAATTTTAATCATAAAAATAAGACAAAGGCTATGTGGTCTGTCATTAAATCTGAGTTAGGTGTTAAAGCCTGTAACCAAGAAATTTCAGAAGTTGACATTGAAGGAAATACTATTGTAATACAGCTCAAATACCAGAGTACTTTAATGAATTTATTATAAATGTAGCAAAGTCTGATGTAGATGTAAGAGATTATCACAACAAAGTAAATCCCTTTGGCCCAGGCAAAAACTATGAAAACTTTACAAAATTCTCAAAAGTTTCTGTAGAGGATGTAGAAAATGCTATTCAAACATTAAGAAACAAAAAATCTGCAGGTTGGGATGGAATACCCACCAAAGTTATTAAAGTGGTACACAATAGAATTGCAAACCCACTAGCTCAGTAATAAATCAATGTTTTGAAGAGGGCTGTTTCCCAGAGGTACTGAAATATGCTGAAGTCAAACCAATCTTCAAGAAGGGATCAAGAGAGATCATGGGAAATTATTGTCCGATCTCCGTTCTCCCAGTCCTATCTAAAATATCTGAAAAACTTGCTGTTGCACAAATCCAAAATTTCATTGCAAAATATTCTGTTATTCTAAACAATCAATTTGGTTTTCAGCAGGGTAAAAACACCATTGATGCAGTAAGCAGTTTCATTGAGAAAATAAGCACATCATTAGACAAGAGAAATAAGGTGGCAGGAATTTTCTGCGACCTCACAAAGGCATTTGATTCCGTAAGCGATGCATTGCTTGTTTACAAACTTGAAAAGTATGGCATTAGCGGCAGTGCCCTACAATGGCTTAACTCCTACTTATCCAAAATAAAGCAAAGAGTTAGCATTTCATCAAATGGCACATATTATTTTTCTGACTGGTAAAAAATATCTCAGGGTGTTGCACAAGGATCCATATTAGGCCCAATCCTATTTATCTTTTATGTAAAAGACTTACCATTAAATATCAGCTCCCCATCAGTTCTGTTCGCAGATGATACTTCTGTCTTAGTTGAAGATCAGGACTCGGAAAAAATTCCCACATTTGTCATCAGTACCCTCAGTACCTTAGAAACTTGGTTTCAGCTAAATGGGTCGAATCTAAACATATCTAAGACTCACATGATGCAGTTCAGAACCAAACAGTCAAAATGTGAGCAGATTCACATTGTACACAACAACCAAGGTATAGAAGAAGTTGACTCAAATTCTTAGGTTTAAATGTAGATAAAAATTTGAGCTGGGAGGCACACATTGAATACCTGGCAAACAAACTGAGGAGCTTTGCATTTACAATGCAAATTTGTCAACGGCAAATGACATAACTTGACAAACATAGTGTGGATACTAAAAATACAGAAAAAAATCATACGAAATATGTGCACTGCAAATCACAAAGCATCATGTCGACCATTATTTAGAAAACTTAAAATATTAACTCTGCCATCCTTATACATATATGAGATTATTATATTTTTGTACACCAGACATGAATTATTTGTGGGAAACCATTTTGTCCATTCACATGATACCAGAAACAAAGAAAACTTTATGCTCCCCACCCACTGCCTCAGACCGTATGCCCAGGGACTTCAATACATGGGAATGAAAATTTGTAATAAATTAAAAAGAAACAAGTTGATGCAGATGAATTTAAGTTCACTTAAAAGAAAACTACATGAGGCACTGACACTGAAGTGTTATTACTCAGGGATGAATTCATGCAGGACAAACTGGAAATTTGAGCTGGGTACAATGTGTTATCCTTTAGTGCTATTATTTATTATAGTGCCATTATTTATTAATGTAAAAATCATTGTAATTGTTTTATAAATTTCTGACATGTCTCCTGTATGCAAACCAAACGGATTGCAAATGTACGTCATGAGATGAAAAAAACACAATTCGCAATTCACTTAGTCTCCCTTTATGATTTTTACCCTCAATTTCCCTATAATACTAAACTGGTGATCCCTTGATGTGTCAGAACATGTCCTATCAACCCATCCCTTCTTCTAGTCATGCCACACCACAAATTTCTTTTCTTCTCAATTTTTATATTTTCAAATGAAGAACACTAACAAAAACGGCCTTGCTGTCTGGTACTGTGAACGGCTGGAAGCAAGGGGAAACTACATCTGTAATTTTTCCCAAGGGCACGCAGCTTTACTGTATGGTTAAATGATAATGGCGCCCTGTTGGGTAAAATATGCCAGAGGTAAAATAGTCCCCCATTCAGATCTCTGGGCGGGGACTACTCAGGAGGACACTGTTATCACGAGAAAGAAAACTGGCATTCTACAGGTCAGCGCGTGGAATGTAAGATCCCTTTACTTAGCAGGTAGGTTAGAAAGTTTAAAAAAGGAATTGGATAGGTTAAAGATATACTGGGAATTAGTCAAGTTCGGTGGCAGGAGGAACAAGGCTACTGGTCGGGTGAATACAGGGTTATAAACACAAAATCAAATAGGGGTAATGCAGGAGTAGGTTTAATAATGAATAGGAAAATAGGAATGCGGGTAAGCTACTACAAACAGCATACGCACTATTGTGGCCAAGATAGATACGAAGCCCACACCTACTACAGTAGTACAAGTTTATATGCCAACTAGCTCTGCAGATGACGAAGAAATTGAAGAAATGTATGATGAGATAAAAGAAATTATTCAGATAGTGAAGGGAGACGAAAATTTAATAGTCATGGGTGACTGGAATTCGATAGAAGGAAAAGGAAGAGAAGGAAAAGTAGTACGTGAATATGGAATGGGGGTTAGGAATGAAGGAGGGAGCTACCTGGTAGAATTTTGCACAGAGCATAACTTAATCATAGCTAACACTTGGTTCAAGAATCATGAAAGAAGATTGTATTCATGGAAGAAGCCTGGAGATACTGGAAGGTGTCAGATGGATTATATAATGGTAAGACAGAGATTTAGGAACCAGGTTTTAAATTGTAAGACATTTCCAGGGGCAGATGTGGACTCTGACCACAATCTATTGGTTATGAACTGTAAATTAAAACTGAAGAAACTGCAAAAAGGTGGGAATTTAAGGAGATGGGATCTGGATAAACTGACAGAACCAGAGGTTGTAGAGAGCTTCAGGGAGAGCATTAGGGAACGATTGACAAGAAGGGAGAAAAGAAATACAGTAGAAGAAGAATGGGTAGTTTTGAGAGATGAAGTAGTGAAGGCAGCAGAGGATCAAGTAGGTAAAAAGACAAGGGCTAGTAGAAATCCTTGGGTAACAGAAGAGATATTGAATTTAACTGATGAAAGGCGAAAAATGCAGTAAATGAAGCAGGCAAAAAGGAATACAAACATCTCAAATATGAGATTGACAGGAAGTGAAAAATGGCTAAGTAGGGATGGCTAGAGAACGAATGTAAGGATGTAGAGGAGTGTATCACTAACGGTAAGATATATACTGCCTACAGGAAAATTAAAGAGATCTTTGGAGAAAAGAGAACCACTTGCTTGAATATCAAGAGCTCAAATGGAAACCCAGTTCTAAGCAAAGAAGGGAAAGCAGAAAGATGGAAGGAGTATATAGAGGGTCTATACAAGGGTGATGTATTTGAGGACAATATTTTGGAAATGGAAGAGGAGGTAGATGAAGATGAAATGGGAGATACGATACTGCGTGAAGAGTTTGACAGAGCACTGAAAGACCTGAGTCGAAACAAGACCCCGGAATAGCAACATTCCATTAGAACTACTGACAGCCTTGGGAGAGCCAGTCCTGACAAAACTCTACCATCTGGTGAGCAAGATGTATGAAACAGGCGAAATACCCTCAGACTTAAAGAAGAATATAATAATCCCAATCCCAAAGAAAGCAGGTGTTGACAGATGTGAAAATTACTGTACTATCAGTTTAATAAGCCACGCCTGCAAAATACTAACATGAATTCTTTATAGACGAACGGAAAAACTGGTAGAATCCAACCTTGGGGAAGATCAGTTTGGATTCCGTAGAAATGTTGGAACACGTGAGGCAATACTGATCCTACCACTTATCTTATAAAATAGATTAAGGAAAGGCAAACTTACATTTCCAGCATTTGTAGACTTAGAGAAAGATTTTGACAATGTTGACTGGAATACTCTCTTTCAAATGCTAAAGGTGGCAGGGGTAAAATACATGGAGCGAAAGGCTATTTACAATTTGTACAGAAACCAGATGCCAGTTATAAGAGTCGAGGGGCATGAAAGGAAAGCGGCGGTTGGGAAGGGAGTGAGACAGGGTTATAGCCTACCCCCGATGTTATTCCATCTGTATATTGAGCAAGCAGTAAAGGAAACACAAGAAAAATTCAGAGTAGGGATTAAAATCCATTGAGAAGAAATAAAAACTTTGAAGTTCACCGATGACGCTGTAATTCTGTCAGAGAGAGCACAGGACCTGGAAGAGCAGCTGAACGGAATGGACAGTGTCTTGAAAGGAGGATATCAGATGAACATCAACAAAAGCAAAACAAGGATAATGGAATGTGGTCGAATTAAATTGGGTGATGCTGAGGGAATTAAATTAGGAAATGAGACGCTTAAAGTAGTAAAGGAGTTTTGCTATTTTGGAGCAAAATAACTGCTGATGGTCGAAGTAGAGAGAATATAAAATGTAGACTGGCAGTGGCAAGGAAAGTGTTTCTGAAGAAGAGAAATTTGTTAACATCGAGTATAGACTTAAGTGTCAGGAAGTCGTTTCTGAAAGTATTTGTATGGAGTGTAGCCATGTATGGAAGTGAAACGTGGATGATAAATAGTTTGGACAAGAAGAGAATAGAAGCTTTCGAAATGTGGTGCTACAGAAGAATGCTGAAGATTAGATGGGTAGATCCCATAACTAATAAGGAGGTATTGAATAGAATTGGGGAGAAGAGAAATTTGTGGCACAACTTGACTAGAAGAACGGATGGGTTGGTAGGACATATTCGGAGGCATCAAGGGATCACCAATTTAGTATTGGAGGGCAGCGTGGAGGGTAAAAATCGTAGAGGGAAACCAAGAGATGAATACACTAAGCATATTCGGAAGGATGTAGGTTGCAGTAGGTACTGGGAGATGAAGAAGCTTGAAGAGGATAGAGTAGCATGGAGAGCTGCATCAAACCAGTCTCTGGACTGAAGACCACAACAACAACAATATTCATTAAAGCTATACACCACCAATTCCATAAAATTTATCCAAGAAAAATGCTCCAATTGAAACACAAGGCAGAAGGACTCAGCTATTGCACTGAAGACACCACCATGTGGAGCTCTCACACCAGGCTCAGTTGTTATAAGAAACTAGAAGCTACACCTTTGTCACTAAGATAAAACAAGTTTCCTCCTGGCCCTAATTTATACGACACTGATGCAGGTGAGTTATGACTTCTGTAAATGGATTTATATCCTTATTGTTTCTTAGAAAACCATATCAGATGTTTGGAGATACTCATTTTTTAGTGGACAGGTTTTGTTGAAACAAGCAGAATGAGTGCTCCACATTTCTGTGTTTATGCCACAACAAACAACTCCAGACACCTATTCTTTCAATTTCTGTGCTTTTCTCAGATTTCACAGCAAAAACTTTCAATCTTGTGATTAACTAGCTTTATATCACTGCACTCATCTTTCCAAGAGCTTCTAAATACCATTACAAGTATATCATTCCATTTATTTGTTGCATTATCTCACTTGATACAAGAGTTTAAGGAGCATTAAACATGATACAAAATTATGTGCCTCTCTACATACTATTACTGTACACATTTTTCTCATGAGGGATGTATCACACAGCTCCTGCAAATTCAGACCTGCTTATAGCAGGTCCCCCCCCCCCCCCCCCCCTCATTTTTTTATGATGGTGGGTTAAATGAACAAAGTGTGGCTGAAATTTTGCTTTCTGCTATAACAACTCCACAGAAACTGTTGTCATATTGAAAATAGCATACAAAGAAGACACAATGGAAAACTCAACTATAAGAGTAGTTTTATCCTTTCAAAATGGTAACATATTGATTGACAGCAAACCACTTCGAATATGCACTAACTGCGTGAACAGAGGAAAATATTAAGAAAATTTGGAGACTTGAGCTTAAAGACCAATAACAAGCTATCGAACATACTGCAAACTAGACTGTTAGGGAGCTAGGTTCAGAAAATTTTAACAGGAGTTTTGGCAACAAGAAAGGTAGCTGCCAAATTGATGCATTGGGGAGTTCTGATTCTACCAGCAAGAAGAGAGGAAAATGGAAGCATGCTACACTTTGAAGCAACTCCCCCAGAATACTTTGCAAGACCATTACTGTTGACAAGTGATGAGGCTAAGTTTATGATCTTCCAAGACCATCATGCTCCAGATTGGATCACAATGGTTTCAATATAAAAATATTTGTCACTGTTGTTACTAAGGCATGCCTGATATGAAGTTCTGCAAAGTCTTTTTCCAATTTTTTGGTCCACAGAGATCCAGTGGGTTTACCCTGGTAGACTACTTTGAAAATCTTGTAGGATAATCTATGGGGATCCATTCTGTACAGGTGGCAACTGAAAACTAGTCATCATCTTTATGGATGAGGTTTTTCCTGGTGTTGGTAAAGTTCATGTCTCCCATATGGTAGGACCCTTGGTTTTTCGCAGGAATTTCATTTCTTGTAACTATGGATTCATATTGGGGTATACTTGCTTAGTGGTAGGTAGTCTGCTGCACAGAGGGCTCATGGTCTGACTACTGTATTATGGTGTCTTGATTTGGTATTCATTGGTACATATATTGAGATGTACATTTTTCTGCAGGCATAGTATGCCTTATCTAGTTTGATTTTCATTCGTTCACCAGGTACACTTTATTGATACCAGCTGAGATCCATTTTGGGTCTCCTAATGCAGAATTATGATGTAGATTCAAACAACAGAGGAATTACCGAAATTCCTCAGTTGTTTGTCATTCCAACACATCCCTACAAACATAAGGCCTTACTTAATAGATCACTATTTCGTCTCAGTAGCAGCACTTTTAGAGCATGTGAAATACATTATTATTTTTAGAACATGTGAAATACATGAATTGAAATACGATAGTTTAAAATTTGCTGCTGCAAGCCAAAAACAGTTTATTTACTACAATATCACTTTTCTGTACTTTACATAAGAGTAAGAGTGAGTGTGTGTGTGTGTGTGTGTGTGTGTGTGTGTGTGTGTGTGAGAGAGAGAGAGAGAGAGAGATAGAGAGAGAGAGAGAGAGAGAGAGAGGGGGGGGGATGTGCACACACACACATATATCCATGTTTGTGCATTTACTCACATACAATATTTATAAAACAGTGATTTATTCCACAAGCTGTAAAGATGTTTATATGGAGAAATAAATAAATAATATAGAGTATAAGTACATAACAAAACTTCTAAAACTGTGTTAATGTGGAGTAATGCAAGTGTAGTTTTAACAAATGAACATTAACAGAACATAAGGGGTTCACGAACAGCATGTCTAGAATTTTTATTACCAAATCATTTTTTTAATGAAGCCATCCATGGGTTTCCTTTCACCACTTTCACAAAACTGACACTAAATGGAGGCTTTAGAAAGTATGCTACACCAAAAGAAAATATAACAGTTGGTTGCTTTCTTACCTGGAACAACTTCCATTTGTAGGACAAGACAAGACTTGCAGATGGCCTTTTCCATTTCTCCATAATCAATAGCTTGTTCTACCATTCGTGGGAACAAGTCTGAGACTATTCCTAAAGGACAGTTAATTAAAAATGTTCTCAGACACGTATTGAAAGTATGAGATCTAATACTGCATCAAAATACTGCATTTCTTGCTTGACACATACTTTTATACAAACAATACAAAAACTTTTAACCTATGAACTATTACAATTTTCTAAAAGTTGGATATATCTAAAGCAAATAGTACATAAATAAATGGTAAATAAATATATGTTTAAACCCTTTGGCTGCTGCAGATGAACTTGCTACATGGCATGTTGAGCACAAAGTAATTACCTGATCTGTCATGACTAACTGCTCAGAATGGGTTGTGTTTTCAACTGCAAAAAGGTGCAGACTTTTCCAAGCAGCTTGCCTTCTCCTGTGCTTGTTACATTGCCCCACAATTTTTTAATGTTTCCTTCACTTTATGAGCATAATCTTGTTATTTTTGTGTTGATAAAATGGAAAGTCAAAATGAAAAATATTTGTTATTTCTAGTTCCTATGATATTTTATTATGACAGTTTAAGAGGGAACGATATGTTTTAATTACATATCTCAACAAAATTGAAAGGCCATTTCACTTTTTTAAAAAGCAGTACCATTCTAAGAGTTCTAAATTGATGGCAAAATACCTGGCAGTTGGTTGGGCCTGAAGAAAATCATGTAGTGGCTTTATGAGATCACTGACGTTTGGTTTGTCTCTAGTGAGTGAGTTCCAAAGCATCCTTACACAAAGACCATCAGTAATCCTCAAGCAATGCTTTATTGAAATGGCCCTGATACCTCTGCAATGGAACAAAACACCCTATGCACCCTTTCTCCATGCTCAATGCTGACATCTCCACATCTAGGAGAGAAAATGTCTCCGTGTGAGTGTAAAAAATAGATTTTAAAGGACATGTTGCATTCATGTCGATGGTACTTTTGCAGAAGTACTAGCAAGAAATGACTGTAGTTTTCATCTCTTTGGTTGCCTAAAAATTCGTGAACGTTTCCCGAGTTTGCTTTTCTTTCCCATCCAAAATCTGGTACAATGCAGGACCTATACAAATTGTCAAATTTGTGGCCCAACGAAAGTACCTTCCTCAACTGCTGTATCAATTCACGTAAGAAAAGTCTCTCTTTAAATACTTAAAGGCTTGCCCTTCCCCATTCAGCAACAACATTTTTCTTACCAGTGTTAAAATTTTTTGCATGCCAGTCTGCTGAAATATAATTTGATTTCCTATCACTACTGTTCCATATAAATTCTAAAGAGTTGGCATTTAATTCACATCAAATTTTCCCCTTGAGTTGAGCATATTTGATCAAATCGAAAAGGACTGCCATATTGGTGTAAGTGTACATCTTGAAAATTGCATGGCCAACAGGAATAGAAGGAAGACAGTTGTCACTGTGACATAATACAGCTTCCAAGCGGTAGTCTTCACCATAGACGTTCTTCCTTCTCCTTCAATAAATCAGGGTCTTGAATGACGTCACTCAATTCCATTCGACTTAGTCCATGGTTTTTTTTTTTTTTTTTTTTTTTTTTTCAAATAAGATTCGTGGTCTGTGGAAGGCTTGCTGGGTTCTTCTTCTTCCACTCTTCCAACACATTTTCCACTTCAGGCTCATAAGTTTGTGGTAGAAAGGAAATTTTAAACTATCTGAATGTGAAATAGGTCGAATAGTAGATGGAAAATTAAGAAATAGAACTGTTTCTCCTTTCTTCAGTGACAAATTTACCACATCTGTGGTGCCAAGCACAAATACCAGTTACCTGTATGATTTGTAGGTTCCTGCCAAATCATATGCACAAGATTCTCATATTATAACTGAACAAGAGTTGAAACATATACAAAGTGCCCATGATTTATCCTAGTCCCCTACATTCACAACAAAATAATACTGATAAGCTGTCTTCACCATAGGTGTCTGAATGCATTTCTGTAAAAAAAATATTATTTCAGCACCTATACAACAAAAATTATACACTGAATTTACATCATTTTTTGGCTTACAAATTATAGAGTGCAGCGATCAGTCATCCTTTTTTAGATTTTATTATGCAAATCCAGATTTCAGCTAGTAGCTAGCCATTCTCAATGCACTATTTTCTATTCTCAATGCATCTATTCTCAATGCATCAGTCCCTGTTGTTTGGGTGTCAGTCACAGTTCTTTGAAGTGTTCATATTTGTATTTGTTAATTAAATTTCTTGTGACTATACATCTACACATCATCACACTCTTCTTCTTAGAATACAATTTACTTAAAAAGCAACTCAAAAGTGCAGCACAGAAAACATAAAAGGAACGTATTTTTTTACTGGCTGTTTTCAGTTCTGTTTTATACATTTCTAAAAGTTCTCCAACCCAAGACAGATGAAACACCACTAATAACATGTTTCATTCAGTTACACTGAGCAGAAAGTATGAGAAATTAAAATACACAGGTTTAAAATATCAAGTATGAACCCTCTCTAACATTTCATAGCAGTATGCACTGCTTCAGTAGCATGCTAGAGAGATCAATTGACTCACACGCAAACTTTTAAACAACAAAAAACTGCATTTTATTCATTATTTCACCAGTCACTCAGTCAGCACTTTCAATAAAAAAAGGCATTTCTATGGGATTGTATGTGTATAGTTTTTATATATAAAAACAAAGATGAGGTGACTTACCGAACAAAAGCGCTGGCAGGTCGATAGACACACAAACAAACACAAACACACACACAAAATTCAAGCTTTCGCAACAAACTGTTGCCTCATCAGGAAAGAGGTAAGGAGAGGGGAAGACGAAAGGAAGTGGGTTTTAAAGGAGAGGGTAAGGAGTCATTCCAAACATATTTAAATATGTCTGCTTGTGTCTGTATGTGTGGATGGATATGTGCGTGTGTGCGAGTGTATACCTGTCCTTTTTTCCCCCTAAGGTAAGTCTTTCCGCTCCCGGGATTGGAATGACTCCTTACCCTCTCCTTTAAAACCCACTTCCTTTCGTCTTCCCCTCTCCTTACCTCTTTCCTGATGAGGCAACAGTTTGTTGCGAAAGCTTGAATTTTGTGTGTGTGTTTGTGTTTGTTTGTGTGTCTATCGACCTGCCAGCGCTTTTGTTCGGTAAGTCACCTCATCTTTGTTTTTATATATAATTTTTCCCACGTGGAATGTTTCCTTCCATTATATGTGTATAGTTTGACTGACAAGCAATGTACTGCATAAC